>NC_073255.2:186999166-189963333 GCF_029289425.2 Pan paniscus
CAAAAAACACATGAAAAAATGCTCCCCATCACTGGCCATCAGAGAAATGCAAATCAAAACCACAATGAGATACCATCTCACACCAGTTAGAATGGCGATCATTAAAAAGTCAGGAAACAACAGGTGCTGGAGAGGATGTGGAGAAATAGGAACACTTTTAGACTGTTGGTGGGACTGTAAACTAGTTCAACCATTGTGGAAGTCAGTGTGGCGATTCCTCAGGGATCTAGAACTAGAAATACCATTTGACCCAGCCATCCCATTACTGGGTATATACCCAAAGGACTATAAATCATGCTGCTATAAAGACACATGCACACATATGTTTATTGCAGCACTATTCACAACAGCAAAGACTTGGAACCAACCCAAATGTCCAACAATGATAGACTGGATTAAGAAAATGTGGCACATATACACCATGGAATATATGCAGCCATAAAAAATGATGAGTTCATGTCCTTTGTAGGGACATGGATGAAATTGGAAATCATCATTCTCAGTAAACTATTGCAAGAACAAAAAACCAAACACCGCATAGTCTCACTCGTAGGTGGGAATTGAACAATGAGAACACATGGACACAGGAAAGGGAACATCACACTCTGGGAACTGTTGTGGGTGGGGGGAGGGGGAGGGATAGCATTCGGAGATATGCTTAATGTTAAATGACGAGTTAACGGGTGCAGCACACCAGCATGGCACATGAATACATATGTAACTAACCTGCACATTGTGCACATGTACCCTAAAACTTAAAGTATAATAATAATAAAATAAAATAAATGAAATCATAAACATATTCAATCCCCAAAGAAGGCAGAAATATAGGAAAAAGGAAACAAAGAACAGGTGGGACAAAACAAATAGCAAGATGATAGATTTAAACCCAACTATGTCAGTAATCACACAGCATGCAAAGGATCTAAATACTCCCATTAGAAGCAGATTTTCAGGTTGGATTAAAAAAGCAAGACACCAACTGTATCTTGCCTGAAATAAACCCACTCTTAATATAAAAACACAAATAAGTTAAAAGTAAAAGAATGGAAATAGATACATCATCATAACACTAATAAGAAACAGCCGAAGTGACTATATTACTGCCAAAGTTGATTTCAGAGCAAATATTACTAAAGAACATAACTTCATAATGAGAAAGAAGTTAGTCAAAAGGACATAACAATACTCAACTATTATGCCTCTAATAACAGAGGTTCAAAATACATGTAGCAAAATTTGATAGACCTGTAGGAAGAAATAAGCAAATCCAAAATAATAGAGATTTCAACACTCCTCTCTCAAAAAAGTAGACAGAAAATTAGTTTATAGGAGACTTGATCACACTATCAACCAAATTAATCTGATTGATATTGATAGAATATTCCACTGAACAATAGCAGAATACCATTATTTTTAAGTGCACATGAGATATTTACTAAGATAGAACATATTCCAGGCAACAAAAAAGTCTCAATGAATGTAGAAGCATCAAAATAATACAAAGCCTATCCCAGACAATAACAAAATTAAATTAGAAATCAGTAACAGAAATATATCTGGAAAATCCCCAAATATTTGGAAACTAAGTTACATTTTCTAAATAATCTGTGGGCCAAAAACTAGGTCAAAAGGAAAATTAGAAAGCATTTTAAATGAGTGAAGAACACAGCATATGAAAATTTGTGGGATTCAGCTAATGCAATATTAGAAAGAGATTTATAGCTCTAAATGCTTGTAATAGAAAAAAAAAGAAAAAATTTATATCAATGACATCAGTTTCCACATTAAGAAATAAGAAAAAAGAGCAAATTAAACTCAAAGTAAGCACAAGAAATAAAGATCAACATGGGAATCAGTAAAATAGAACACAGAAAAATATTTTAAAAAATGAAAAAGTCCAAAGCTGTTTTGTTAAAAAGATCAATAAAATTGGCAAACTTCTATCCAGGTGTATAAGAAAAAATATGGAGAAAGTATAAAATATCAATTATTACATCACTAAAGATTCTATATAAATTAAGATCATAATAAGGGAATATCATGGAAAACTTTAGGCCAATAAATTCAACAACTTTGATGAAATAGAGAAGTTTCTTGAAACTACCAAAGTTCACTTAAGAAGAAATACATATCTGAACATTCCTATATTATTAGGTGTCGCAGGAAGTCAGGGACCCCGAATGGAGGGACCGGCTGGAGCTGCACCAGAGGAACATAAATTTTGAAGATTTCATTTTAATATGGACATTTATCAGTTCTCAAATAATACCTTTATAATATCTTATGCCTGTCTTTAATCTCTTAATCCTGTTATCTTCGTAAGCTGAGGATGTATGTCACCTCAGGATCACTGTGATAATGGTGTTAACTGTACATATTGATTGTAAAACGTGTTTGAACAATATGAAATCAGTCCACCTTGAAAAAGAACAGAATAATGGCAATTTTTAGGGAACAAGGGAAGACAACCATAAGGTCTGACTGCCTGTGGGGTCAGGCAAAAAAAGCCATATTTTTCTTTTTGCAGAGAGCCTATAAATGGACATGCAAGTAGGAGACATATCACTGAATTCTTTTCTTGGCAAGGAATATTAATATTAATATTAATACCCTGGGAAAGGAATGCATTCCTGGGGGGAGGTCTATAAATGGCCACTCTGGGAATGTCTGTCTTATGCAGTAGAGATAAGGACTAAGATACTCCCTGGTCTCCTGCAGTACCCTCAGGTTTACTAGGATGGGGAAAAACTCTGCCCTGGTAAATCTGTGGTCAGCCCAGTTCTCTGCTCTTGAACCCTGATTTCTGTTGTTTAAGATGTTTATCAAGACAATACGTGCACCGCTGAACATAGACCCTTATTAGTAGTTCTGCTTTTGCCCTTTGCCCTGTGATCTTTGTTGGACCCTTATCAGTAGTTCTGCTTTTGCCCTTTGTCCTGTTCCCTCAGAAGCATGTGATCTTTGTTAGACCCATATTAGTAGTTCTGCTTTTTGCACTTTGAAGCATGTGATCTTTGTACCTACTCCTTGTTCTTGCACCCCCTCCCCTTTTTAAAACCCTTAATAAAAACTTGCTGGTTTGAGGCTCAGGGGGGCATCATTGTCCTACCAATATGTGACGTCACCCACGGCAGCCCAGCTGTAAAATTCCTCTCTTTGTACTGTCTCTCTTTATTTCTCAGCCAGCTGACACTTAAGGAAAATAGAAAGAACCTACATTGAAATATTGGGGGTGGTTTCCCCCAATAGTTAGGGAAACATTGTGTTCATGAGAGAAGCATTCTTTCCTTGGGAACTGAGGCCAACATAACCCAAAGCTGTGGGAAAGGGAAGCCACAATTTCACATGGCTCATTAGGATCAATAGTGGGAAGATCCATTCTGATATCAAATATTGGTTCTGCTCTTTCTATCATAGAAGTGGATACATGCCCCCAGGTGGCCAACCAATCTCCCTGGGATATGGTGTTGGATCAAAGGCTCAGTGTTGGTCTTAGCTCTTATTAGTTTGGTCACTTAACAGTGGCTGTAGCCAGCTTGGCCTCAGAGACTGGGAGTCAAAATTGCTGCATTCATGCATAACCCCCATCCCTACCACCATGTGGTGAGCCTATTAAGCAAGGACAGGTGTGGCTGGGAGAAGAGGCTGGCTGATGTGCACAGAATTGGGTATATTAATTAACATCCTTTTCTGAATTCTCTTTAATCAGTGTTAATATGAGGTACACATGTCTGTACATTTCATGCTCTTCAGAGATGTCCATCTGTATCTCTGTCCTCTGACCTCAGTCCTCAAAACTGCATTACTACAGTCCATTATCATCCCTTTTGTTGGGGTCCAGCCTCAACACTACCTGCGGGTACCCAAAGTCTGGTGGCAACAAAGGAATGAGAAAAGACAAGTTAAGATTTAAAGTAGGTCCAGGGGGCCAGTTGCTGGAGGGAAGGCTGCAAAAGGCCCAGAGCTCTGGCTGCCTGACAATTTATTGAGTACAATCTTTTGATCTAAGAAGGGGATGGTACAGGGTGAAATGGTGAAGGAGGGGTACGTGTGTCATTCGGTTGTGAAAGATCTATAGCAGTGACGGTTACGTGAATTTCCTTTAAGCTAAAAGCATATGTCTAACTACTGAGATAATCTTTAACTTATTGGGCTGCAGCTGGTAGCAGTTGGTTTTACAAAAAGTCAGGATGTCTGGTCACATTCCAGTGCTCAAGGGAGTGTTTCAGCCATGCTCACTGGCATGGGGACACAATGGCAATAAGGAGATGTTTCTCCTCAGGGGCCCCCTATGGTGTTCCATAGGTGTCCTACACAGGGGTGACTGGCTAAACTGGCACCCCATAATCCCTTCCACCAGCACTTGCCCCCCCTTTTTTTATTAATAACTGCCATTTCTATCATGGCTTGCTTGTGGTGTCTGGCTTCTCTCCCAAGGCATCCTTTGCACCTGTAGACTAAAAATAAGCAGCATAGACAAACAGAAATTAAAGCAAAGTTTGTAGCAGTTGATTCTCCAATGGTTTTAATCCATTTCAGAGGATTCAGGTCAGAGAGCCCATCAACAGCTCCATTAAGGGCATCAGCACCAGGTAAGAGAGTTAAGTGGGCTTGAGATGCCTCAAAAACTTGTTCCTTTAATTTTATTATGTCCAGTGTTAGATTTTCCTCTCTTCCTTCTAGATAGTGTTTAACCTTTTCCCAATAATACACAGAGGCATTATAAGATTGAGGAGTAATACAAAAATCAGAAGTATTCCAATCACACTGTATTTGTATTCTATGTTCCAGGTTTATAATTCAATCCCCCATTCATGGTACTGTTTGATGGAGATCATTAATCTGATTAGCTAATTTTTGATCCATTTGTTTCTGGGTATTCCAAAGCTTAGAAGAATTCTTTTGCCACTGGTTAACATAATCAGCAGTTTGAACAGAAGAATGTAAGCAACACCTGTGGCTGCTGTCATGGCTGTTACAGCTATGGTACCCATAATAACTGCAATAAGAGTGAAAATAAACCTTTTTGTTCAATTAAGCATTCCCTTTAGTATTTCAGTGACAATATGAATGGAAAGGGAAGCTTTCCAAGGTCTATTAAGGGAAACAGGTATCCAAACTCCCTCTCAGGCTCTGACAAGCAAGATACTATTATTCTTATCAAATGTAGAGTCAATGCAAGTGAAAAGATGACAGCCAAGACATGATATAGTTTGAAAATCAGGTAAAATATTGATTTGTCCTACTGCCAACATAAGAGGAGGTTTAACACAACCCTGTAATGGGACATCTGATTAGAGGACTAAGCTACAACAAATTGAAGTTTTTTACTATGGGTTTCTGTTTTATATTCTCCTTTTCAAATCCATATTGGGGTTTGAACCATCATTAATTTCTACAGTTCTGGGTGTTCTGAGACTACTATTGGATCAATCATTTTAGGGCATGGAGGAACCATATCACTGCCTTCCCAGAAGACAGGAAAGTCGGCTTCTATTCTATACTTTTGGGTAGGTGCCTTTTCGGAATAGTCAATTGGCAAGCTGCGCTCTTGACATCCCTTGTGCTGTCCAGTACAATTTACTGCAAATTGCCCCTTAGGGGTCCAGTCAATAACGATTCCATAGGAGTTATTTTGCAGTACCACAGCACTATTTGCAATGCAATCTTCCCAAGTCAGCACCTCAGCTTCCTTAGACCATAATGTCAATTGTTCTGGGCATTTTTTCTTTCTTGGCCTAAATTGATTAGTAAGAATATTAGCTATATGATAGGAATTTCCTGAGGATATGACTTTTGTTTTAGATTGGAAGCTCCTTCCACTAACTATATGAATAGAGGCCTCTGATCCATTATGTGCAGGGACATAAACCATCCAGCTTTGTTTGTCATAATCTAAACATCCTGCTGCAGGCCCCAGACATATAGAAGGAAAGCAATACCAATGGACACTTTTATTAACATACCTTCCTCCTCTGGATGAGTAGGGCCTTGGTTATCAGTTGGTCTGGGCATCCAAACACTATTATTAACATAAACCTCAACTGGGGAGTTCAGCCAAGTAAGAGGTCTAATCAGTGGAGGGAATGGAATGTAATCCCAATAGGTAAAATTTTGATCAGCCTCAGCTACAGGGAGACTCACTGCCAGGGTAATTACCACCATCATAGCTACCAGCAGATTGCAGGAGGTCCACGGTTTGTCCTGAGACTTCAGGTCCTCTTCTGCAAGCTGGGTCAATCTCTTAATCTGCCTCCAGGTCGGTGGAGTTGCCTGGTGAGTCTTGCTGGTCACCTTCTGCTCAGCAGAAATCTTCATTTGAGCCATCAGGCAAGTTGGGAGTGCAAAGTTCCGAGGTCTTCTCCTCTTCCTTGGATTCTGACTCACGGCACAGCTTAAGATGTCTTGTAGGCACCCAGAGAGGAAGCTGATTTTCTCCTGGTGAAATACAAGCAAATCCTCTACCCCATGTAATGATTCTCCCCTCTTCCCAGGTCTTTGTTCTGACATCTTTCCACCACACAAGGTTTCCTTCATGGGGATTTATTTTTTGCCCTGTTAGATGTTGCTCTGCTGCAGTTGTAAGCTGATCTCTGGACAAGTTCAAAAAATTTAAAATAATAAGAGCCAGTTGTAGCTGCATATAGGGAGTGGAGTATTCCCCCCTCTTTGCCTTTTGTTTTTGTAATTGAGTTTTTAAAGTTCTGTTTGCAAGTTCAACAATGGCCTGTGCTTGAGAATTATAGGGTATGCCAGTACTATGTCGAACACCCCATTGTTGTAAGAATGTTTCTAAAGATTTAGTGCAGTAGCCTGGCACGTTGTCTGTTTTAAGTTCCTGTGGAATGCCCATAACAGCAAAACAAGAAAGCAAATGTCTTTTTATACATGCTGTAGCTTCACCAGTTTGGCAGGTAGCCCACATGAATTTTGAAAATGTATCAACACTTACAGGAACATAAGAAAGTTTACCAAATTTAGGAATGTGGGTAACGTCAGTTTGTCAGATTTTGTTAGGTGCCAACCCTCTAGGGTTAACACCAGTTCCTTGATGTGGTAATTGTAATACTTGGCACTGAGGACAATGTTGTACAATGTCCTTTGCTTGTCTCCAGGTGATTTGATATTTCTGTTTAAGTCCTGCTGCATTAACATGTGTTAAGGAGTGAAAGTCTTGGGCATCTGTGAGTACAGGAGAAACTAATAAATCAGCTTGATTATTAGCCCTTACAAGGGGCCCAGGGTGATTACTATGTGTTTGGATGTGTGTAATATGAAAAGGAAAACCTTGATGACGCACCACCTTCTGTAAGGAAGAAAACAGTTGATAAAGTTGTTCATCAACAGTGTACTTAATTAATGCAGTTTTTATGTTTAGAGTGGCTTGAACAACGTAAGCCGAACCAGAGACAATATTTACAGGCTGATTAAAATCTTTCAACAGTTATAACTGCCCGTAATTCAGCCCTCTGAGCTGAATGGAAATTAGTATGAATAATTCAATTTTTAGGTCCTACACAGGCTGCCTTTCCAGAACTAAAGCCGTCTGTAAATACAGTCACTGCTCCTTCTAAGGGAGCATTATGGGTAATTTTTGGCAGAACTCATGTAGTTAATTTTAAAAACTGAAAAATCCTATTTTTTGGATAATGATTGTTAAGGTTTCCTATGAATTCAGCTTGCCAATTAACTTGCCAATAAATTTAATTGCCAATTAACGGAGTTAATAAAAACCTGTCGAATCTGGTTTTTGTTCATTGGAACTATAAAAAGACCATTCAACCAAGTCCTCACTCTGAGCAATAACCCCTGTAGGTGAATGGAGCTTGTTGTATTTTTTCCTCAATCATTAGTGCTGGTTGTAAGCCACAAATTGTAATAGGGAATGAACATAAGGAGAATTTGGCCCACATTGTCCAATTGCTTGCCTTAAGTCTTTCAATATTTTAAAAGGGAATGGCTCCCAGTGTGACTGAGCATGTCCAGGCTGCTTCTCTGGTATGACAGTCACCAGAAACTGCCAAGCATCCAAGTCCCCACTTTCTCGTGCCTGATGAATGGAAGCCTGAATTGTCCCATATTTAACGTTGGGAGGAGCCTGAAGCATCTCTTTGGAATAATTAACAGGTGGACAAGTCTGAATTTTTAACCGTAATTCACCGGTGGCTGAGTCTGATTTTTACCGTAGTTAACGGCAGGTTGTGCAATAACAGGTGCCGCAGACGGCATCTCAGGCTCCCATGCCTGCAGTTCACAAGGCTTAGGTGGGGGTGGCCATTCCGGAGCTTCCCCTGAGGGTGCAGTAGGTTGAACTGCCTCTTTCGTATGTTTTTGGAGGTTAGCATACATAACCTCCTGATTCTCCCCCTTTTTTAAACTGGAGCTAGATGTTGAGGTGATCAGGCCCAACCCCTTTCATGCCTGCATGATCTCGTTCCCATTCCTGATATTAGTAACTTGTATACTGTATGTTTTGCCCCTTTTCTTGATTTATGTAGATAGAGGCTTATCAATTTGATGAATTATTTCCAAAGACTTCATGTTTGATAGGTTTTCTCTATTTTTTTTTTCTGTTTCAAGATTTCTTCCCTTTAGTATTTCCTTCATCTTCCTTACTTTAGGTTCAATTTGCTCTTCCTTTTCTAAATTTTTAATGTGGTATCACAAATTATTGTTTTCATTTCTGGATCTTTCATGTAGACATTTTTGTCTACACATTGCTTTATTGTTAAAGCATTAGATGAAACGTGGTGCTCACTGCAAATGTAGTCCCTAACAGAGAATTTTCCTACTGCAGTGATCCCTGTAACCTGAATAAAGATTCCCTAAGTAATGATCCAGTGCTTTAATAGTACTGAAAATAAATACTATATTTTGCATCAATTTCTGTAATTAAATAGAATAATATATACCTTCTAGCCAGGTTTAGGCTTCAGAAACAAAATATAATCCTAGTCTTTTAAGGTATCCCAGTTCAGAATCACGGAGATGCTTTCTCATGCTGCCTGTTCTTTTGGACTTGCCTTCGTTTGCCTGTCAAACCAAGGGACCAAGTGGTCTTTGTTATTTAAGTCATGTTGCTCTGGAATGTAAATTATCCTTACTGTTGGTGCAAGATGTATTCCATTGCCTTGTTCTGCTTTTTAGTGTAGCCATCCTGTGCTTGTATACCCAGGGCCAATCACATTCTATCCTCAAAGAAATGTATGTCTTGTCTCTTACAGTTCTCTTTAGAATTATTAGCAATTTTATAATTATTAAAGTGCTATGTAATTCTAAATAAGGTCTCAGCTGTGGGGTATAAAGGTAAATTGAGACCCCTTTTACAATGGAAAAATAACTGGTTATAACGGTGAGCTGGGACCCCATTACAATACTCTCAAAGTTTCCATTTTAGTGGTAAGTAGTGTCAGATGTCAGTGTTTAGAATATTTCAATGGTTCCAGGACCATCTCAGGAGGTGAATTTGGGCCCATCCTAGTCAGTCCAGTGAAAGTCATTTACTCTCTTTTGCTTCTAGTAGATGACTCATGGACATACCCTGGAAATAAGGACACACTGTGGACTCAGAGGACATACCTGAGGTACTGGGAGAAAGGGGTATGGGGGCTTAGCTGGGAGGCCTGTTGTGCTGAGCAGGGGTTCAGGGGCTCAAGGGTCTTTCAGAATAACTGGTGACTCTCTAGTTTTGGCCCAGCAGTTTCTTCCAGAATGTCACAGTGTGACCCATGTTTTTTGTCTCACTGCAGAGCCTTTGCAAGGTTCAGTATGGTAGCCACCAGGCATACCAAGCTGAATATTCCTTCTTTCCTTCTGGGGAAAATGCCTGGTGCAAGTTGTTCTGCCTGACTTTGCCTTTTAGAATTCTGACAATGGAGTAGCTATTTAACTTTAAATAAATTGAAACAAAATAAAATTTAAAATTCAGAACTGCAATCACACTCGTCACATTTCAAGTGCTCAGTAGTCACATGTGGCTAAGGGTCACCATCTTGGACAGCACAGAACAACCCCATCCCTGCAGAAAGTTCTATTAGAGCTGCTGGATGATCAGGTGGGCAGGTCCCTTGCACAAGTAAATCTGGACAGCTCCTCCCCTCACTTCCTCTCTTTTCCTGTTTCTCAACATCCTGGCTTAGTATTGTGTGCAAAATCAGAGAGGGGTGCAAGATCCTGATTTTTCAGGTAAGGGAATAGGGGTGTGTGTGGTGGGGGTCAGGACGAATGTGCGATTTTGGTGAGGAGGGACCTGTATCTTAAATCGTCTGGTAAACATGTTTTCAGACTATATTCTCGTTGGTTCCTGTTTCCTGTCTTTGCTAATTTTAGGTTGTAATCTGTTTTTAAGGCTGAGCCCTACAAATTAATGCCTCTTTCAGGGATTGCTGCTCAGAGGATACTTGTTTTACAAATAAATGTTTCCTTTCGCTGGTTGTGGAATTTATATAGAAACTTTGATTCTTCCAGGGATAAAGTTGGGTGAGCGGACAGAATTAGCTCTGGGGGAGCTGGTGGGAAGAAGAACATTGGGATGTGTAAGGGGCACAGCTCCATATGTGGCCCCACAAAGACTGCACCCAGGTCAGGATTGGAGGCTCTGCAGTCTGAGGTCTTGTTACAGGGTTAACTGTCTGCTTGGAGCTGCCCGTTAGGGAAACTGCCTCCTCAGGGACAGTCCTGGGTTTACTGGGCATTGAGCTCCCCTTTAGCGGGTAGGAGGAGGGAGATGCCACCTGGTGTGACTCTCTACAGTTCAGGAGAAGCTGGATGCTGATGGGTGCTTGTTCCTTAGGCAGAGAAAGGAGAATTCAGCCACCTGAAGTCAGCACCTACAGAAGCACAGTCTCCTGGCTTTGCCTCTGAATTATTAACAGCAGAGCAGCATTAAAGAGCCCACATACTAGAAGGAGGATATGAAGAAACACCCAGAGAATGTCACAAAAACCCAGAATGTCACAGTATTGTTTTCTTCTTGCTGGTGTCCTATCCTCTCTCCTAACACCAGCCACCAAAGCTGATTTTTAAAAATTCCATGATTTCTCTTGTTTACAAGAAGCTGTTTCCTATACCCTATTCTTGAAGGATAAAGAAATAGTCATTCTTTCAAAAGAAAGATCTGGCTTTTCACAGTATTTCATATTTGTTGGCTTCCTATGAGGTGACTGTCTTTAACAACTACCATTTTCTGCCTGTTTTGTTCAAAGTCTGCTCCAATAAGAGTTCTTCAAATATCTTTCTCCATTGCAAAATGTTTGTAGGTAGCAATGAAATAAAACATTTAAAATTAATACCATGCTTCTATAACACTACATATTAATTAATAAAGGAATGGATTGTCATTTTCACAGATCAGATGTGGGCTGGACATAATGATCAATCAAAAGCAAGAAGCAGGGAGATTATCTATTTATTTATTTAACAAACAATGATCGATAACCATTCTTTGCCCAGTATTGTGCTTGTCCCCAGGGAATAATGAGAAATACAAGACATATGTGGTCTTCTCATCAAAAAGCTTGTAGTATAAGAGGAGGCAGTAAAAAAATCAAGCAATTAACTTCCTAAAGTAATACATATTCTGTAAGAAGCCTCTGGGGTGCAGTGGATCATAACAGAGGGTGTTGCTGGTAGACAGTGGTGTTGGGGAAGACTCTGGAGAGCCGAGGCCTGCGGGTTGAGCAGGAACAAGCTGGGCACTAGGTTGGAGGGTGAGTGCTCCAAAGAGAAGGAATGATAACTGCAAAGGCCTTGAAGGTGGAAGGAGCCTAGATTTCCAGGACATTGAGGGTAGTGTGGCTCACACATAGGAGAGAGGAGAGAGCTGATCACACAGGGCCTATGGGCCATTCTGAGGACTTCAGTTATTTTGAAACCAATAGTAAGCCACTAGGAAATTTAAACAAGAAAAAATATCAAATTTTAGTTTTAAAAGAACATCTGATTGTAGAGTAGAAAAGGGATTGAAGGGGAGATGATCAATTAGAAGCCTGTTAAGTTGCATACAATTGACAGTGGGTTGTATTAGCACAAAGATGGAGAGAAATGGGTAATTTCGAGTTTTTTGGAAGTGGAATCAACAGGATTTGGTGATGGGCTGATGAGAGAGAGAGGATAAAAGAGTTGTAGATGACCCCAAAGTTCTGCAGGAGCCACGGGGCTAGATGTTGGTGTCATCTGCTGAGCGGGGAGCCAGGAAGGCAGACAGGATGTGGAGGTCAGGGCTTAATTTAGGCCAGGTTCTGTTTGAGATGCCCATGAAATAGCCAAATGGAGTGAGATACAAAAGTTTGGAACTTTTATAAGCTGAGTGAGATATAAAAGTTTGGAACTCTGAGGAGGGTGTAGGCTACAGACCTCATATAAACACATCCAAGCCACGAATCTCTAGAGGGGGGAAGGGGCCAGAACCCCTGTGAGGAAGCACTGGAAGCATTTATGTTTGTGTAAAGAAAAAGGAACAATCTGAAAATGAAACTGAAAATGGAGGGTTGAGGAGACTTTTGGGAAATGGAGCAGGAGAAATCAATGTAGCAAGCTCATGGCAAAAAGAAAGTTGTTGTTGACTACAGGCAGTCAGGGATTCTAGTTGCTTCCATTTCCCTAAAATGACATGGTTATGTTTCTTGATCTACAGGAGTTCAAGCGACAATGGCAGCCCAATACGGCAGTGTGAGCTTCAACCCCAGCACACCAGGGGCCAGTTATGGTGAGAGGGCATTCAGTGCTCCCCAGACCAGGGCTGCAGGGAGGTTAGCAGGTGGGGGTGGGGGGATTTGGGGGGGAATAGGGTGGGGTTCTCCTGCCTTGCCACCCAGTCCCCATTTGAGCAGGAGAAAAATATTTCCAACCTCTTTTCTCATTTTCTCCTCATTTGACCTGCTCTTTCATCTTTCTTGACCCTCTGCACTTTCTGCCCATGGTGTGGCTAAGCAGCTAAGCAGAAGAGAGATTAAATATCCTCTGATTGACCCAGGGCTCGGCACAGTTTCTTACCTCCTGCTTCCTACAACATGGACACACCAGAACAGCTGGTTGTAGCCTCTCTGATTGTTTTTCTGCCCCTTTCTTCAGCCTGGAGGAGAACTGGGAATGAGGAATGTGGGAGTAATTGATCCCTCACCCTGGTCTCTAATTTCCCAGCTCCTGGTGGTCTCTCTATAACCAACAAATTAAACTGGCTGGCTCATTCAGTGTATCACATGACCCTCCATTTTCTTCCTTACCCATAGAAATTGACTATATCAGTTGAGATTTTGCTGGTTTAATAAACTACCCCAAAGTTTCATAGCTTAAAACATCAGCCATTTAGTTGTTTCTTAATTCTGTGGGTTCACTGGGCCGTTCTTGGGTCTGGACCAGCTTGGCTCATCTCAGGCACTCACTCATGCATCTGGGGTGAGCTAGTGCCTGGTATGCAACTGAATGGTCTTGGATAGCCTTATGGACATGTCTGGTAGTTAGCAAGCTCTCAGACAGCAAGGGTAATAGAGATAACTGGGCCTTGTTCTTATCATCAAGAAGGCTAGCCCAGGCTTCCTTTTAAGGCAGTTGCAGGAGGAGCAGAAAGAAAAGGCAAGCCACAGTGCATAAGCACTTTTGGAGTCTCTGCTTGCACCAGGCTTTCTACTGTCCTACTGTCCAGAGCAAGTCATAAGGCCCACCCAGATTCAACAGTTGAAGAGACAGATAGCATCTTGATGGGAGGAACTGCAAATCTACATCCCAGAGGCATGCATCCAGGGATGGGAATAGATTGTGGCTACATTTACAATCTCCTCCATGGATTGTCACCATATGCTCTCAACACTGACTAACTGTTGCAGTGTTGGAGCTGGCCTTTGGTGCTTTGTCATTTTGCCTCCCATGATTCTCCTACTTCCTTCCCTATGGCCAAAAAATGCCCTCAGGATATCCTTAGGACAGAGCCTTCTGCTGTGATGCTAACTAAAAATGTGAACGCCAGCCCACGTTTTTCCTTAGATAATCTTAGCCTTCCTGTATCCAGTGTTCTCAGTCACATCACTTTCGGAAATACGCTTCTTTCATCCCAGGATTCTGGTTATCAAACGTGGGAAGGTGTATTTTAAGAATAATGATAAGTTGCATAACCCACTTCCCTGGCTTCTTAATGGGAAGAAGAAATGCTTCATTTTGAATATAAATTGGGAAAATAAATCTCCACTACAGATATGCTAAAGTCAAATCTTGGGTTACTCCCTGCACGACCTTATTTAGAAAGAAACAGCTGGCCGGGTGCAGTGGCTCATGCCCGTAATCCCAGCACTTTGGGAGGCCGAGGCGGGTGGATCATCTGAGGTCAGCAGTTTGAGACCGGCCTGATCAACATGGCGAAACCCCGTCTCTACTAAAAATACAAAAATTATCCGGGCATGGTGGTGCATGCCTGTAATCTCAGCTACTTGGGAGGCTGAGGCAGGAGAATCGCTTGAACCCAGGAGGCAGAGGTTGTAGTGAGCCGAGATCATGCCACTGCACTTCAGCCTGGGCAACAAGAGTGAAACTCCGTCTCAAAAAGAAAAAAAGAAAAAATAAAGGTACAAACAGCTATTATTGGCAGCTCATAGTTCTCTACTGAAACCATTTTATTTCTTCCTCTGGGCTACATAGCTACAAAAGGTCAGACTGAGAAGCTCAAAGGAATCCTAAAAAGCAAGATTGAAGATAGGAGATTAAGGGAAAGGCCAGTTGCCCAAGTACTGAAAAATGAGCATCAGGCCCACAGGAATCTCTGAGTGCAGCAGTAACATCAGGAGAAGCCCCCACAGCCAGTAATGGAGGAGGGCACTGGGGGTGAGGACTCTGCAGGGGAATCTATTAGAGGTAGATTCTAACAGCATGGCTTTTTTTTTTCTTGATGTCCCAGGGCCTGGAAGGCAAGAGCCCAGAAATTCCCAATTGAGAATTGTGTTAGTGGGTAAAACCGGAGCAGGAAAAAGTGCAACAGGAAACAGCATCCTTGGCCGGAAAGTGTTTCATTCTGGCACTGCAGCAAAATCCATTACCAAGAAGTGTGAGAAACGCAGCAGCTCATGGAAGGAAACAGAACTTGTCGTAGTTGACACACCGGGCATTTTCGACACAGAGGTGCCCAATGCTGAAACGTCCAAGGAGATTATTCGCTGCATTCTTCTGACCTCCCCAGGGCCTCATGCTCTGCTTCTGGTGGTTCCACTGGGCCGTTACACTGAGGAAGAGCACAAAGCCACAGAGAAGATCCTGAAAATGTTTGGAGAGAGGGCTAGAAGTTTCATGATTCTCATATTCACCCGGAAAGATGACTTAGGTGACACCAATTTGCATGACTACTTAAGGGAAGCTCCAGAAGACATTCAAGACTTGATGGACATTTTCGGTGACCGCTACTGTGCGTTAAACAACAAGGCAACAGGCGCTGAGCAGGAGGCCCAGAGGGCACAGTTGCTGGGCCTGATCCAGCGCGTGGTGAGGGAGAACAAGGAAGGCTGCTACACTAATAGGATGTACCAAAGGGCGGAGGAGGAGATCCAGAAGCAAACACAAGCAATGCAAGAACTCCACAGAGTGGAGCTGGAGAGAGAGAAAGCGCGGATAAGAGAGGAGTATGAAGAGAAAATCAGAAAGCTGGAAGATAAAGTGGAGCAGGAAAAGAGAAAGAAGCAAATGGAGAAGAAACTAGCAGAACAGGAGGCTCACTATGCTGTAAGGCAGCAAAGGGCAAGAACGGAAGTGGAGAGTAAGGATGGGATACTTGAATTAATCATGACAGCGTTACAGATTGCTTCCTTTATTTTGTTACGTCTGTTCGCGGAAGATTAAACTTAATGAAAATCTGTTTGTATTTTCTGCATATTCTCTGGCAACCTTGCCCCATACTTACTTATTTAGCATAGTCGAGTGCTCTAGTTTCTGTCTCTCAGGCACTCGTAACTAAGGACCACCATTGGCCATTGGTAGATGTTTGATTGACTTAACAAGAGAGGGACAAATTTTCAATTTGTGAAACTCCAAAGCAGAAAGTATTGGTGCTTGCTACCTTGTGAATTCTTCCTTAGACATGCAGAGAAAATGTATGCAAGAGACCAAAAAGATGGCTCCAAGCTATGTCATGTTACCTGTAATAAAATCTTTTCTTCTAGATTCTTTCTATGTTGGCAGATAATCTCCCCTTGTAGCTTCCACTCACTTATTCTTGCATTCAGAGTCACAGTGATCATCTTAACCATGTGGTTTTTGAGAAAGAAAGATCAATTCTTTGTTTGCAGTAGGTAATCTTAGAGATGGAGAGGATTGTAGAATTATTCCTAGATGAGTGTCAATTTATTTAATTCCATTGTCATATAAGGAGTCAAATTGTTTCTTATCATTTGTTCATTGAAGAACAGAGACCTGTCTGGAAAATCGATCTCTACAAATTCAATTAAATAATGATCCCCAAATGCTGAAAAAGTGAAAGACAGCAATTCAACAGATAATAGAGCAATGTTTAGTATATTCAGCTCTATCTGTAGAAACTCTTTGACGAACCTCAATTTAACCAATTTGATGAATACCCAGTTCTCTTCTTTTCTAGAGAAAGATAGTTGCAACCTCACCTCCCTCACTCAACACTTTGAATACTTATTGTTTGGCAGGTCATCCACACACTTCTGCCCCCACTGCATTGAATTTTTTGCTTATGTTGTTTATAATAAAACTTTTCAATTATCTCATATTTGTGCAGAATTGGAACCTGTTTTGTCTTGGAAAATACTACTGCTACTTCTAATAATACAGGGATGAATTTCACTTTATGGTAAAAGTTCAAGATGATTTTGGAGCTAGACTTTGTCTACCCTCATGACATCTCCCCTTCCCCCTTTCCCTAGAAGATTTGAGCCACAATCTCAACCCATTTATCAGCCAAAGACCACAACTTCCTTGGATCTTCATTATGTGCTGATGGAAATTATGAGTAACCAAGGTTTCTGAGACCTGTGTAGTTTTGTTGGTGCAAAAATTCCCTTTACTATAGAGATAGCGATAGTTGAAGTTCCTATCCCTTTTCTACTTTTCTACTGGGCTCTCCTCACCTAATAATTTCTAGAAATCCTGAAAGCATGTTTTCATGTTCTACCAGTATGTCCTAGAGGTCACATGTGATTATGCCAACATTCCATGTTCTGCCATCTTGAAATTGGCTTCTCCATGCCCTAAATCATTTTGTCCAAAATAGGATATACATTTCTTTTTTTTTTAAATTTTATTATTATTATACTTTAAGTTTTAGGGTACATGTGCACAATGTGCAGGTTTGTTACATATGTATGCATGTGCCATGCTGGTGTGCTGCACCCATTAACTTGTCATTTAGCATTAGGTATATCGCCTAATGCTATCCCTCACCCCTCCCCCCACCCCACAACAGGCCCCGGTGTGTGATGTTCCCCACCCTGTGTCCATGTGTTCTCATTGTTCAATTCCCACCTATGAGTGAGAATATGCGGTGTTTGGTTTTCTGTCCTTGCAATAGTTTGCTGAGAATGATGGCTTCCAGTTTCATCCATGTCCCTACAAAGGACATTAACTCATCATTTTTATGGCTGCATAGTATTCCATGGTGTATATGTGCCACATTTTCTTAATCCAGTCTATTGTTGTTGGACATTTGGGTTGGTTCCAAGTCTTTGCTATTGTGAACAGTGCTGCAATAAACATACGTGTGCATGTGTCTTTATAGCAGCATGATTTATAATCCTTTGGGTATATACCTAGTAATGGGCTGGCTGGGTCAAATAGTATTTCTAGTTCAAGATCCCTGAGGAATCGCCACATTGACTTTCACAATGGTTGAACTAGTTTACAGTCCCACCAACAGTGTAAAAGTGTTCCTATTTCTCCACATCCTCTCCAGCACCCAGCACCTGTTGTTTCCTGACTTTTTAATGATCGCCATTCTAACTGGTGTGAGATGGTATCTCATTGTGGTTTTGATTTGCATTTCTCTGATGGCCACTGATGATGAGCATTTTTTCATGTGTTTTTTGGCTGCATAAACGTCTTCCTTTGAGAATTGTCTGTTCATATCCTTTGCCCACTTTTTGATGGGTTTGTTTTCTTCTTGTAAATTTGTTTGAGTTCATTGTAGATTCTGGATATTAGCCCTTTGTCAGATGAGTAGGTTGCAAAGATTTTCCCCCATTTTGTAGGTTGCCTTCTCACTCTGATGGTAGTTTCTTTTGCTGTGCAGAAGTTCTTTAGTTTAATTAGATCCCATTTGTAAATTTTGACTTTTGTTGCCATTGCTTTTTGTGTTTTAGACATGAAGTCCTTGCCCATGCCTATGTCCTGAATGGTATTGCCTAAGTTTTCTTCTAGGGTTTTTATGGTTTTAGGTCTAACATGTAAGTCTTTAATCCATCTTGAATTAATTTTTGTATCAGGTGTAAGGAAAGGATCCAGTTTCAGCTTTCTACTTATGGCTAGCCAGTATTCCCAGCACCATTTATTAAATAGGGAATCCTTTCCCCATTGCTTGTTTTTGTCAGGTTTGTCAAAGATCAGATGGTTGTAGATATGCGGCATTATTTCTGAGGGCTCTGTTCTGTTCCATTGATCTATATCTCTGTTTTGGTACCACTACCATGCTGTTTTGGTTACTGTAGCCTTGTAGTATAGTTTGAAGTCAGGTAACATTATGCCTCCAGCTTTGTTCTTTTGGCTTAGGATTGACTTGGAGATGCGGGCTCTTTTTTGGTTCCATATGAAGTTTAAAGTAGTTTTTTCCAATTCTGTGAAGAAAGTCATTGGTAGCTTGATGGGGATGGCATTAAATCTATAAATTACCTTGGGCAGTATGGCCATTTTCATGATATTGATTCTTCCTACCCATGAGCATGGAATGTTCTTCCATTTCTTTGTATCATCTTTTATTTCATTGAGCAGTGATTTGTAGTTCTCCTTCAAGAGGTCCTTCACATCCCTTGTAAGTTGGATTCCTAGGTATTTTATTCTCTTTGAAGCAATTGTGAATGGGAGTTCACTCATGATTTGGCTCTCTGTCTGTTATTGGTGTATAAGAATGCTTGTGATTTTTGCTCATTGATTTTGTATCCTGAGACTTTGCTGAAGTTGCCTATCAGCTTAAGGAGATTTTGGGCTAAGACGATGGGATTTTCCAGATATACAATCATGTCATCTGCAAACAGGACAATTTGACTTCCTCTTTTCCTAATTGAATACCCTTTATTTCCGTCTCCTCCCTGATTGCCCTGGCCAGAACTTCTAACACTATGTTGAATAGGAGTGGTGACAGAGGGCATCCCTGCCTTGTGCCAGTTTTCAAAGGGAATGCTTCCAGTTTTTGTCCATTCAGTATGACATTGGCTGTGCGTTTGTCATAGATAGCTCTTATTATTTTGAGATACGTCCCATCAATACATAATTTATTGACAGTTTTTAGCATGAAGGTTGTTGAATTTTGTCAAAGGCCTTTTCTGCATCTATTGAGATAATCATGTGGTTTTTGTCTTTGGTTCTGTTTATATGCTGGATTATGTTTATTGATTTTCGTATGTTGAACCAGCCTTGCATCCCAGGGATGAAGCCCACTTGATCATGGTGGATAAGCTTTTTGATGTGCTGCTGGATTCGGTTTGCCAGTATTTTATTGAGGATTTTTGCTTCAATGTTCATCAAGGATATTGGTCTAAAATTCCCTTTTTTTTGTTGTGTCTCTGCCAGGCTTTGGTATCAGGATGATGCTGGCCTCAAAAAATGAGTTAGGGAGGATTCCCTCTTTTTCTATTGATTGGAATAGTTTCAGAAGGAATGGTACCAGCTCCTCCTTGTACCTCTGGTAGAATTCGGCTGTGAATCCATCTGGTCCTGGACTTTTTTTGGTTGGTAAGCTATTAATTATTGCCTCCATTTTTCAGAGCCTGTTGTTGGTCTGTTGAGAGATTCAACTTCTTCCTGGTTTAGTCTTGGGAGTGTATGTGTCGAGGAATTTATCCATTTCTTCTAGATTTTATAGTTTATTTGCATAGAGGTGTTTATAGTATTCTCTGATGGTAGTTTGTATTTCTGTGGGATCGGTGGTGATATCCCCTTTATCATTTTTTATTGCATCTATTTGATTCTTCTCTCTTTTCTTCTTTATTAGACTTGCCAGCAGTCTATCAATTTTGTTGATCTTTTCAAAAAAACCAGCTCCTGGATTCATTGATTTTTTTGAAGGGTGTTTTGTGTCTCTATTTCCTTCATTTCTCCTCTGATCTCAGTTATTTCTTGCCTTTTGCTAGCTTTTGAATGTGTTTGCTCTTGCTTCTCTAGTTCTTTTAATTGTGATGTTAGGGTGTCAATTTTAGATCTTTCCTGCTTTCTCTTGTGGGCATTTAGTGCTATAAATTTCCCTCTACACAGTGCTTTGAATGTGTCCCAGAGATTCTGGTATGTTGTGTCTTTGTTCTCATTGGTTTCAAAGAACATCTTTATTTCTGCCTTCATTTCGTTATGTACCCAGTAGTCATTCAGGAGCAGGTTGTTCAGTTTCCATGTATTTGAGCAGTTTTGAGTGAGTTTCTTAATACTGAGTTCTAGTTTGATTGCACTGTGGTCTGAGAGACAGTTTGTTATAATTTCTGTTCTTTTACATTTGCTGAGGAGTGCTTTACTTCCAACTATGTGGTCAATTTTGGAATAGGTGTGGTGTGGTGCTGAAAAGAATGTATATTCTGTTGATTTGGGGTGGAGAGTTCTGTAGATATCTATTAGGTCCACTTAGTGCAGAGTTGAGTTCAATTCCTGGATATCCTTGTTAACTTTCTGTCTCGTTGATCTGTCTAATGTTGACAGTGGGGTGTTAAAGTCTCCCATTATTATTGTGTGGGAGTCTAAGTCTCTTTGTTGGTCACTAAGGACTTGCTTTATGAATCTGGGTGCTCCTGTATTGGGTGCATATATATTTAGGATAGTTAGCTCTTCTTGTTGAATTGATCCCTTTACCATTATGTAATGGCCTTCTATGTCTCTTTTGATCTTTGTTGGTATAAAGTCTGTTTTATCAGAGACTAGGATTGCAAACCCTGCCTTTTTTTGTTTTCCATTTGCTTGGTAGATCTTCCTCCATCCCTTTATTTGGAGCCTATGTGTGTCTCTGCATGTGAGATGGGTTTCCTGAATACAGCACACTGATGGGTCTTGACCCTATATCCAATTTGCCAGTCTGTGTCTTTTAATTGGAGCATTTAGCCCATTTACATTTAAAGTTAATATTGTTATGTGTGAATTTGGTCCCGTCACTTTGATGTTAGCTGGTTATTTTGCTCATTAGTTGATGCAGTTTCTTCCTAGCCTTGATGGTCTTTACATTTTGGCATGTTTTTGCAGTGGCTGGTACTGGTTGTTCCTTTCCGTGTTCAGTGCTTCCTTCAGGAGCTCTTTTAGGGCAGGCCTGGTGGTGACAACATCTCTCAGCATTTGCTTGTCTGTAAAGGATTTTATTTCTCCTTCACTTATGAAGCTTAGTTTGGCTGGATATGAACTTCTGGGTTGAAAATTCTTTTCTTTAAGAATGTTGAATATTGGCCCCCACTCTCTTCTGGCTTGTAGAATTTCTGCCGAGAGATCAACTGTTAGTCTGATGGGCTTCCCTTTGAGGGTAACCCGACGTTTCTTTCTGGCTGCCCTTAACATTTTTTCCTTCCTTTCAACTTTGTTGAATCTGACAATTATGTGTCTTGGAGTTGCTCTTCTTGAGGAGTATCTTTGTGGCGTTCTCTGTATTTCCTGAATCTGAATGTTGGCCTGCCTTGCTAGATTGGGGAAGTTCTCCTGGATAATATCCTGCAGAGTGTTTTCCAACTTGGTTCCCTTCTCCCCGTCACTTTCAGGTATACCAATCAGACGTAGATTTGGTCTTTTCACACAGTCCCATATTTCTTGGAGGCTTTGTTCATTTCTTTTTATTCTTTTTTCTCTAAACATCCCTTCCCGCTTCATTTCATTCATTTTGTCTTCCATCACTGATACCCTTTCTTCCAGCTGATTGCATCGGCTCCTGAGGCTTCTGCATTCTTCACATAGTTCTGGAGCCTTGGCTTTCAGCTCCATCAGGTCCTTTAAGGACTTCTCTGCACTGGTTATTCTAGTTATCCATTCATCTAATTTTTTTTCAAAGTTTTTAACTTCTTTGCCATTGGTTTGAATTTCCTCCTGTAGCTCGGAGTAGTTTGATCATCTGAAGCCTTCTTCTCTCAACTCGTCAAAGTCATTCTCTGTCCAGCTTTGTTCCATTGCTGGTGAGGGCTGCGTTCCTTTGGAGGAGGAGAGGTGCTCTGCTTTTTAGAGTTTCCAGTTTTTCTGCTCTGTTTTTTCCCCACCTTTGTGGTTTTATCTACTTTTGGTCTTTGATGATGGTGACGTACAGATGGGTTTCTGGTGTGGATGTCCTTTCTGTTTGTTAGTTTTCCTTCTAACAGACAGGACCCTCAGCTGCAGGTCTGTTGGAGTTTGCTAGGTCCACTCCAGACCCTGTTTGCCTGGGTATCAGCAGCGGTGGCTGCAGAACAGTGGATATTGGTGAACCGCAAATGCTGCTGCCTGATCGTTCCTCTGGAAGTTTTGTCTCAGAGGAGTACCCAGCTGTGTGAGGTGTCAGACTGCGCCTACTGTTGGGTGCCTCCCAGTTAGGCTGCTCGGGGGTCATGGACCCACTTGAGGAGGCAGTCTGCCCATTCTCAGATCTCAAGCTGCGTGCTGGGAGAACCACTACTCTCTTCAAAGCTGTCAGACAGGGACATTTAAGTCTGCAGAGGTTACTGCTGTCTTTTTATTTGTCTGTGCCCTGCCCCCAGAGGTGGAGCCTACAGAGGCAGGCAGGCCTCCTAGAGCTGTGGTGGGCTCCACCCAGTTTGAGCTTCCTGGCTGTTTTGTTTACCTACTGAAGCCTTGGCAATGGCAGGTGCCCCTCCCCCATCCTTGCTGCCACCTTGCAGTTTGATCTCAGACTGCTGTGCTAGCAATCAGCAAGACTCCGTGGGCATAGGACCCTCCGAGCCAGGTGCAGGATATAATCTCCTGATGCGCCGTTTTTTAAGCCCGTTGGAAAAGCACAGTATTAAGGTTGAAGTGACCCGGTTTTCCAGGTGCTGTCTGTCACCCCTTTCTTTGACTAGGAAAGGGAACTCCCTGACCCCTTGCTCTTCCTGAGTGAGGCAATGCCTTGCCCTACTTTGGCTCACACACAGTGCGCTGCACCCACTGTCCTGCACCCACTGTCTGGCACTCCCTAGTGAGATGAACCTGGTACCTCAGATGGAAATGCAGAAATCACCCATTTTCTGTGTCGCTCATGCTGGGAGCTGTAGACCCAAGCTGTTCCTATTTGGCCATCTTGGCTCCACCCCAGGATATACATATCTTCGTTATTTCCCCAAAGCACAAATAAGTTTAGACTGTACATTTAACAAAAGTTAGCAAAGGCTTAAATATAAGAGAAGCACTACACAATGAAATGTGCGATTCCTTTAGAAATAATCATTCAGAGTAAGACAGCTTCTGTCTCTCACCTATTGTATTACTACTGTCTGTGAGCAAATATTTGAACAAAAAGCCACACATACCTCCCAAGAGAAAGTACATTCAGGTTTAATAGGAAAAAAGTCTCTAACTGCAGTGGTTGTTATCAGTGTAACACACACTCAATTATTCTTACCCTTGCATTCAGGTTAATGCTGCAGATGAGGGAAAGAAAAAGGTTCTGACTTAAGAAGCAGCAAGCAGATGAGAAGCCCAAGTGAAAAACTCTAAGAAGAGTGTTGCCTGTTTGCCTCCCAGGAGAGAAGGCAGACAGAAGGTCCTTGGCAAATACTATGCATTGTGATTAATACAAGAGGAGAGGGAGACATGTTTCCTTCTCTCAAGAGTTTTGAGGGTACATACCTACTCACGCACTCATTACCACTCATTGATTCCTTGTATCTCATGGTTGGTTCTAGAGCAGACACTGAGAATCTAGAGATGAGTAAAAGAAGTCCCTTTTGAGATTGGGTTTGTTTGTCTCAGCATAATGCTTTCGAGAGTCATCTGAGTTGCCTGTTCTTTTTTTTCTGAGTAGTATTTTACCATATGGATGTTCCACAGTTTGCCTTTCTTTACTTATTCTTGTGCACCTAATTGATTTATCTTGTTTGATTGCATTGGCCAATACCTCCATTATAATGTTGAGCAGTAGTGGAGATGACAAGCATGCTTGCCTTATTCTTGGCAATGCCTCCAATGTTTCCCAATTAAACAAGTAAGGTTCTGGGTTACAGTAGTATCACTGCTCTGCTTTTCCTCTTCTTAAGATGGAAAGCTCAGATATTTGATTTTAGAACTCTCTTCTTTACTAGCGTAAGTCTGTAAAGCTATAAAATTTCTCTCTGTTTATGTTTGTCCACATTTTTATTTGGAGAGGTGGTAAAAGAAAATATTATTTCAATTATGAAAGCTTTTGTGGGAAAATTGGGGAAAAGACTGGATATTTAAATGTTTGCCAACATGAAAGATCTTCCACTGAGGCACCCATTTTGAATGAAACACTTTGAGTCCACTATCAACTCAGCTGGTAGCTACTTGCCTTGTCCCCAGCCACTGAGAGGACAAGGCAAAAGAGAACAGCAAGGAATTCCCCTGCATGGGTCCTTTCTGGCTGCCTCACTGTCAGGGCTCTGAAGAGATGGATTGTGAGCACAGCTTCAACAACAAAACCACATTGTGAAAGGTTAAGAGTTTTTAGTACTTATATACCCTGGGGAATGTTTTGTTTTAAAATATTTCCAAATTTATGAGAGGCGTTGTAAATTCAGGACAAAATATGAATTCATGGTATAGATGTTTTAAAATCATTTACACTTGTCAAGTAAGAATTCTAGCTAGATATTTGACACAAATCCCTTGTAAGCAGTCTCATTTTCATGTTTCATGACCCAGGATTACTGGACCATGCTCTGTTCCATTTTTGGAACCCAACATGATTTTGCCCTGATTGCTCCCCAAAAGGATTTCATCTTCCTCCACTTATACAGCCACTTATACAGAATATTTGATCAGGAAAATTGAAGCATATGTAGGTATAGGTAGGATATATTTTCAAATCCAGGAAATTAGAGGCTGGCCCACCCCTTGGAGGGCTGGGAATGCAGAGGTCTTGGAAGCTTGCTGATGCACAGAGCTGGGTGGTTTTGAGGCGCTCATTTGCTGTGACATGCAGGTAGGTCTGCTCATTGTCTCTCTGCTGTTGCTGCCAGAGAATGGTCCTTCTTCCTTGTCCACCATCCAAATCTCATGTGAATGTTTCATCTTGATTT
The DNA here is from genome assembly GCF_029289425.2 of Pan paniscus. Classification (NCBI taxonomy): domain Eukaryota; kingdom Metazoa; phylum Chordata; class Mammalia; order Primates; family Hominidae; genus Pan; species Pan paniscus. Next base: position 187,024,498 of record NC_073255.2, read on the forward strand.
ATTCTCACTTGGACCATACAGTGGAAGAGGTGATGAGAAATATCATTCTAGGCTCCTCCGTGATTCAGAAACAACAGATGATGTTGGAGGTCGAAAGACTGAGGGTCGTGATCAATTCCGTACACCACTAGGGCTATATGAGTAGGCAGCAAACTGTTTCTCATAAATGCAGAATGTTGGCAGACTGACAAACTGCATCTTCCACCCAGAAGGGATATTGAGGGCAGTCACACCCCAAGCACGATGTTTCTTGTGATTAGGTACATCTGAAGCTTGTTAGTAATCATATGAACCTGTGATCAATTAAGCAGCTGACCAATAGTTACCTCCTGCTCTCTGGCCATTCTACCCAATAAATACGAAGCGCAGTAGACGCTCAGGGGCTGCTTTTGCTCACTAGAAGGAGGGAATGCTATTCTTCTTCCCCAGTTCCCCTTCCTATAAAACAGTTTCTTTTGTCTTAAGCTTTCATTTCTACGTTTGTCCTTTCATTCAGTCTTGTAATGATGGCTTCAAGTAGTAACAGTAGTAACTGTCATAGTGACAGTCTCAAGTAATAACCGTGGCAGTCAGCCAAAAGTGGCACCTGAAGAGGGACAAACAGGGACTATCAGAGACAAAAAGAGACCTGAAGGGACCTGAAGAGGCCTGCAGGGACAAATAGAGATAAGTAGGGATAAATGGAGATAAATAGAAATAGAGACAAATAGGGACAAATAGAGATAGGTAGGGAAAGACAGGGACTTGCAAGAACTTGCAGGAACTAACAGGGACTATAGGGACTGAGAGGGACAGATAGGGATAGATAAAGACTAGCAAAACTTGCTGGGACAGATAGGGAGAGTTGGGTCCTAAAGGGACTTGAATGAGGAAGGTCTGCTGGAACAGAAAAAACCAAAGCCCAGAAAAAATTAAAACCAACCAGACGAATGAGAAACCCTGTTACAAGTCTGCCTGCAGCAACATAAGGTCAGGGCCCTAGAGGTACAAAGAATGGGAAGTTTTTGAATCAGAGTAACATGGGGAAGAATTTGGCTATTTCTTCGCTCTTTTGTTTGGAGTTCGGTACGTACTATCTTTTTGTTATTTCAGGGTTTTAGGGAATTTTTTGCCCCACCTACAGCACCTATCAAAAGTAGTGAACAGGAGAGGGAGAATGGAAATTGGCTTGTACTATCTTCCTTTGTGGCTACAGAAAGGCTAACTTTAGCTTTGGCTTTCTGGGATCATAAACCTGCATTGGCACCTGTGAGATGTGCAGAGAACTTGGGAGGTTTTCTTGGAGCTTGTCGGGATGTGGGAACTGAGCTTCATTGCTCTGCAGTATTGACTCAGACAATGGCTAATTTGGTAGCTGACAGATCTAAAAGAAGCCAAGGGTCAAGCCCTAATGTGGGAAAGTGTTATAAGTGTAGAAAAATTGGACATTTCAAAAAAGAACACTGCCAGACCTCTGGGCAAAAGGGATCTTGTAACACAGTTCCCCTCTTAACAGAAAAAATGCCAGGACTTGGCCCTCATTGCAATAAAGGGAATCATTGAGTTAATCAATGCCACTCAAAGTTTCATCAAAATGGCAGCCCCCTCTTGGGAAGTGAGAAGGGGGCCTGGACCCCGGCACCTCAAAAAATGAGGGCATTCCCTGTCCAGAGAACAGCTTCATTTCAGGGATTGGTTTCCAGAGGCATATTGATTCCCTCTCCCCAGGAACACCTGGAAGCGCAGGATTAGATGGCCCAGTTAGAGAGCAGGTTACGTTAATTGGAAGAAACAAACTCACTAAGATTCCCATTGGCATTTGTGGACCTTTGCCAACAGGATAATTTTGGGCAAAAGCTGTCTTAACTTACGGGCCCAGGAGTTGGTAATTGGGATTGTGAAGGAGAAATTCAAGCAGTGGTAACGTCACAAGATCTTTGGGTTTTTGAACCAGGAGAATATATTGCTCAACTGTTGCTTATTCCCTATAAATTGTACCCCTCTCTACATAAGAAGAAGTGAGGAGGTCAGGGATTTGGAAGTGCAACTGGGAGAGAGACTTACCTATCACAACCCGTGGCATCTAATAGACCCACCTATACAGTGCAAATCAAAGGAAGTTTAATGGGCTTATGGATATAGGAGCTGATGTGTCAGTGTGTCAGTAATATCTAAAAACAATTGGCCCCTATCTCGGCCCCTAAAACTATCTTCTACATCCCTAGTGGGAGTAGAAGCAGCTCAAAGTGTTCAACAGAGTGCTGAGATTCTGTCATTTCTCGGGCCGGATGGGCGGTCGTGTTTTGTGTCTCAGGGTTTAAAGGAGTCTTTTGCCCTGCACGTTGAACCCACCAGGGTTGGAGGGGAGGAGAGGGAGGATGAGAATTGGCCTGTACTCCCCTTTTCAGTAGCAGAAACACCTGTACTATCTTCTGAAGCAGAAATAGAGACCCTAATAGGCAGGAATATCATCACCCCATTCAGCCTGAAGAAGTTACAGAAGACAGATCTTCATCCCTCTGCAACCCTTAGGATTAAGGGTCCTCTTGTAAAGGGGGAGATATGTCAGAGGCATTCAAACCAGGGCCGTTTCACTTGTTTCTGGGACTTCAACAAGCTGTTCACTCTCATGCTGCTCCTTTTCATGTTTCTAATGTTCACTCTCACACACTGCTCCCTGGGCTGCTCTCTTTGGGTGGTGAAGGAATGAGAGACTGGAGAAGGATAAGCCTCGATTTGCTCTCTTTGGGTGGTGATGGAATGAGAGACTGGAGAAGGATAAGCCTCGATTTGCTCTCTGTGTGCCTTCTGTTAATCAGAAAGAGCCAGCCTCTCATTATCAATGGAAAGTTTTACCCTGCGGTAATTAACCAAAGAGACAGAAGCTGAGTTACAGGTTACAGAGCAGACGCTTCAGCAACGGCATGCCTCCCGGCTACAGCCACAAAAACTTTTTGCTTCTGCTTTGCTAGATTTACTAACGTGGGGACGAGGGTATGCTTGTGTTTTCACAGCAAATGAACAAACCATGTGGGTGCCCTCAAGGTGTGTACGACCATGAAACAGGAGATTGGAGGGAACCATGGATCCCAGCCACAGGCCTGGTTCCCCCAGTGTGAGCCATGAGCCAGTTGAATCTGAATGTGAAGACGAATGAACCACCAACCAGCAATTGAAGGCTGCACATTTTGCAACTGCCTTATTCAATTAATTCAAAAACAAAAAGGGAGAAATGTTGGAGGACAAAAGATTGAGGGTCGTGGTCAATTCAGCATACCACTGGAGGCTATATGAGTAGGCAGCAAACTGTTTCTCAAATGCAGAATGTTGGCAGACCGACAAACTGTGTCTTCCACCCAGAAGGGATACTGAGGGCAGTGATGGCCAAGTGCAATGTTTGTTGTGATTAGGTACATCTGAAGCCTGTTAGTAATAATGTGAACCTGTGTTCAATTAAGCAGCTGACCAATCATTACCTTCTGCTCCCTGGTCATTCTACCCAATAAATACGAAGCGTGGTAGAAGCTCAGGGGCTGCCTTTGCTCACTAGAAGCAGGGAGCCCTTTTCTTCTTCCCCAGTTCCCTTTCCTTTAAAATGGTTTCTTTTGTCTTAAGTTTTCATTTCTATGTTCGTCCCTTCATTCAGTCTTGTAATGACGGTCTCAAGTAGTAACAGTAGTAACTGTCATAGTGACAGTCTCAAGTAATAACCATGGCAGTCAGCCACAAGATGATTTGGCACTGCTGAAGCATTCATAGAGCAGCATTCATCATCTATCTGACCTTTTTGTGGGAAATGTTTCCTAGCCCATTCAAGACACTTATGCTCATTAATGCTGGGTATACCCAGGACAAAGTAGTTTTGATCTTGTATTTTGACTACTTGCTATTTGTCTCCCACAGTTATGGCTGATGGAGAACAGTTCCTTATTCACCATTGGATTCCAATATCCTGGAGTGTGTGAAGCACTCGTTAAATATTTTTCACCCATTTGGCAGTGGTACATCCCCCTTGCCCTTGGAGAATGGTAAAACTTGGCTCAAGCTGCATTTCCACAGCACACAGAATCCAAACTCCCTCCTGCAGGGAGCTTTCTGCACTCACTTCCTCATCCTTCCCCTACTTCCTCTTGCATGTGCCACTGTCCTCTGTCTTACCCCATTTCATGCACTTGCAGTTCATTCACTTGAAGTTCAGTTTTCTGCCTAGTTTCCACCATCATCATAGTGATCAGCATTATGTAAGCTTCAGCAGCTTTCCTAGAGATTTTGAGTTACAGGGGAAGGTACCAAAGACAGCACTGGGCATTTCTATACCAAGCTCACTCTCCTCCCTCTGGCTTGGAAAGAGAAACTGTTTATCCCTCTACACCCAGGAGGAAACAACTCTGGAGTTGCTTAATAAATTGTCATCTTCTCAGGAATGCAGATGACTGATCAATTCCAGGATGTTAGAGAGCCTGACACCCACTGGACCACTTCCTACTATTGTTTTAACTTTCCAAAAACAAGAAACAGACTGTCCTTTCCCCTTTGCCCTGTGGTGACCAGACATGACCTTCATTTTTGCTTTCTCTTTCCACTCTACAGTCACCAATGAAGGTCTTCTTCTGGCAGCTCTGCCTGAGTCAGATTCTGTTGGTTTTCTCTCCTGGGGCTGTCACTCTGTGGTTGTCAGGTGGCCCAGGATGGGGAATAACTCCCTTCTGTTCCAGTAGGAGGATTAAGACACGTACTTTGAGCTCTGGTCCCAGCTCTGGTCTCTATTACATCTTTATTAGAAAGTCATATCCTTCTGGTAAAAAGACGGTATTTTGCCTGATTTGATTGAGTTCTTTGTGTGTTCTATGTCCTTCGGAATCCTGCAGGGGAGAAGGGTCTTTGGCACCCTGTCATTTACTAGGAATGTTGGAAATAGGGGAAATGCCTTGAACATTAGGTGTTAGGAATGCCAATTCCCAGGTTCCACTCTACACCTACTTCCTCAGAAAGTTTGTATTTTAACAAGCTTAAATGCATGCTAATGCTTGAGGTTCTTTGAGAATGCAATATTTGCTTCATAGGCATATAGAAAAATCAGCTGCCAACATTCAAAAATATTAATAGCATTTTTTCAGCCATGTTAGCCTGAGTACTTTCTTCAGAATGGATTGTCTGCATTTTATCATTTCTCCAATTTCCATGTCAAGGCCCAGGTTTCCAGGTTACTAGACAATAGCGTTTTATACAGAAGTCTAGGTAATAAGATATGGAAACCCACATCCTCTTCTTGGGGAAAAGAGCCAGAGGGGAATGCAGAAAAGTAAAGCAGTCAAATGTGTATCCTGAGTTTTGTCTCTCCAGATGTTGGCTCAGGAAATAGATTTATTAGATATCAGAGTTCTACTCGTCCCTTGAACCTTGGTCTGGGGAGTACTTTCAGAGTAACAGTCTTTCTAATGTGGTTGTGGCCATGTGTAGTTCCTCATTTTGAGGATCTAAACACCTTTACTTTTTGTCTGGTTTTCATCACTCTATGTTGCTTTCCAATATTTTATTCTTTTTTTAAAAATTATACTCTAAGTTCTGGATACATGTGCAGAACGTACAGGTTTGTTACATAGGTATACACGTGCCATGGTGGTTTGCTACACCCATCAACCCGTCATCTATATTAGGTATTTCTCCTAATGCTGTCCCTCCCTCAGCCCCCCACCCCACAACAGGCCCCAGTGTGTGATGTTCCCCTTCCTGTGTCTATGTGTTCTCATTGTTCAACTCTCACTTATGAGTGAGAACATGCAGTGTTTGGTTTTCTGTTCCTGTGTTAGTTTGCTGAGAATGATGGTTTCCAGCTTCATCCTTGTCCCTGCAAAGGACATGAGCTCATCTTTTTTAATGGCTGCATAGTATTCCATGGTATGTATGTGCCACATTTTCTTTATCCAGTCTACCATTGATGGGCATTTGGGTTGGTTCCAAGTCATTGCTATTGTGAATAGTGCTGCAATAAACATATGTGTGCATGTGTCTTTATAGCAGAATAATTTATAATCCTTTGGGTATATACCCAGTAATGGGATTGCTGGGTCAAATGGTATTTCTGGTTCTAGATCCTTGAGGAATTGCCACACTATCTTCCACAATGGTTGAACTAATTTACACTCCCACTCTTGGGTATACACCCAAAGGATTATATATCATTCTACTATAAAAATGAAAGTGTTACTATTTCTACACTTTTACACTGTTGGTGGGAGTATAAATTGGTTTGACCATTGTGGAAGACAGTGTGGCAATTCCTCAAGGATCTAGAACTAGAATTACCATTCGACCCAGCCATCCCATTACTGGGTATATACCCAAAGAATTATAAATTATTCTACTATAAATGCACATGCACACATATGTTTATTGTGGCACTATTCACGATAGCAAAGACTTGGAACCAACCCAAATGTCCATCAGTGATAGACTGGATTAAGAAAATGTGGCCCCTATACACCATGGAATACTATGCAGCCATAAAAAAGGATGAGTTCATGTCCTTTGTAGGGACATGGATGAAGCTGGAAACCATCATTCTCAGCAAACTATCACCAGGACAGAAAACCAAACACCGCATGTTCTCACTCATAGGTGGGAATTGAACAATGAGAATACATGGACACAGGGTGGGGAATATCACACACTGGGGCCTGTTGTGGGGTGGGGGAAGGGGGAGGGATAGCATTAGGAGAAATACCTAATATAAATGAGGAGTTGATGGGTGCAGCAAAACAACATGGCACATGTATACCTATGTATCTAACCTGCATGTTGTGCACATGTACTCTAGATCTTAAAGTATACTAATAAAAAATACATATATTTTTAAAAAGTGTTCCTATTTCTCCACATCCTCTCCAGCATCTGTTGTTTGCTGACTTTTTAATGATGGCCATTCTAAGTAGTATGAGATGGTATCTCATTGTGGATTTGATTTGCATTTCTCTAATGAGCAATGATGATGAGTTTTTTCATGTTTTTTGGCACATAAATGTCTTCTTTTGATAAGTGTCTGTGGATGTTGTTTGCCCACTTTTTGATGGGGTTGTTTGTTTTTTTCTTGTAAATTTGTTTAAGTTCCTTGTAGATTTGGATATTAGCCATTTGTCAGATGGATAGATTGCAAAAATTTTCTCCCATTTTGTAGGTTTCCTCTTCACTCTGATGATAGTTTCTTTTGCTGTGTAGAAGCTCTTTAGTTTAATTAGACCCCATTTGTCAATTTTGGCTTTTGTTGCCATTGCTTTTGGTGTTTTAGTCATGAAGTCTTTGCCCATGCGTATGTCTTGAATGGTATTGCCTAGGTTTTCTTCTAGGGTTTTTATGGTTTTAGGTTTTATGTTTAAGTCTTTAATCCATCTTGAGTTAATTTTTATAAAAGGTGTAAGGAAGGCATCCAGTTTCTGTTTTCTGCATATGGCTAGCCAGTTTTCCCAACACCATTTATTAAATAGGGAATCCTTTTCCCATTGCTTGTTTTTGTCAGGTTTGTCAAAGACCAGATGGTTGTATTTGGATGGCATTATCTTTGAGGCCTCTGTTCTATTCCATTGGTCTATGTATCGGTTTCAGTATCAGTATCATGCTGTTTTAGTTACTGTAGCCTTGTAGTACAGTTTGAAGTCAGGTAGCATGATGCTCCAGCTTTGTTCTTTTTGCTTAGGATTGTCTTGGCTATATGGGCTCTTTTTTAGTTCCATATGAAATTTAAAGTAGTTTTTTCTAATTCTGTGAATAAAGACAATGGTAGCTTAATGGAGATAGCATTGAATCTATAAATTACTTTAGGCAGTATGGCCATTTTCATGATATTGATTCTTTCTATCCATGAGTGTGGAAAGTTTTTCCATTTGTTTGTGTCCTCTCTTATTTCCTTGAGCAGTGGTTTGTAGTCCTCCTTGAAGAGGTCCTTCACATCCCTTGTAAGTTGTACTCCTAGGTATTTTTTTCTCTCTGTAGCAATTGTGAATAGGAGTTCACTCATTATTTGGCCCTCTGTTTGTCTAAGGAATGCTTGTGATTTTTGCACATTGATTTTGTAACCTGAGACTTTGCTAAAGTTGCTTATCAGCTTAAGGAGATTTTGGGCTGAGAATGGGGTTTTTTAAATATACAATCATGTCATCTGCAAACAGGGACAATTTGACTTCCTCTCTTCCTATTTTTGAATACTCTTTATTTCTTTCTCTAGCCTGATTGCCCTGGCCAGAACTTCCAATACTATGTTGGATAGGAGTGGTGAGAGAGGGCAGGTTTGTCTTGTGCTGGTTTTCAAAGGGAATGCTTCCAGCTTCTGCCTATTCAGTATGATATTGGCAGTGGGTTTGTCATAGATAGCTCTTATTATTTTGAGATACATTCCATCAGTACCAAGTTTATTGACAGTTTTTAGCATGAAGGGGTATTAAATTCTATCTAAGGCCTTTTCTGCATCTATTGAGATAATCATGTGGTTTTTGTCATTGGTTCTGTTTATGTGATGGATTATGTTTATTGATTTGCACATGTTGAACCAGCCTTGAGTCCCAGGGATGAAGCCGACTTGATGGCGGTGGATAAGCTTTTTGATGTGCTGCTGGATTTGGTTTGCCAGTATTTTATTGAGGATTTTCACATCGCTGTTCATCAGGGATATTGGCCTGAAAGTTTCTTTTTTTGTTGTTGTGTCTCTGCCAGGTTTTGGTATTAGGATGATACTGGTCTTATAAAATGAGTTAGGAAGGAGTCCCTCTTTTTCTATTGTTTGGAATAGTTTGAGAAGTAATGGTATCTGCTCTTCTTTGTACCTCTGGTGGAATTCAGCTGTGAATCTGCCTGGTCCTGTGCTATTTTTGGTTGGTAGGCTATTAGTTACTGCCTCAATTTCAGAACTTGTTATTGGTCTATTCAGGGATTCGACTTCTTCCTAGTTTAGTCTTGGAGGGTGTATGTCTCCTGGAATTTATCCATTTCTTCTAGATTTTCTAGTTATTTGCATAGAGGTGTTTATAGCATTCTCTGCTGGTAGCTTGTATTTCTGTGGGATCAGTGGGTAATATCCAGTTTATCATTTTTTATTGTGTCTATTTCATTCTTCTCTCTTTTCTCCTTTATTAATTTGGCTAGTGGTATATCTATTTTGTTAATCTTTTTTAAAGAAAAAAAACAGCTCCTGGATTCATTGATTTTTTGAAGGTTTTTTTCATGTCTCTACCTCCTTCAGTTCTGGTCTGATCTTATTTCTTGTCTTGTAGCTAGCTTTTGAATTTGCTTGCTTTTGCTTCTCTAGTCCTTTTAATTGTGATATCATGGTGTCAATTTTAGATATTTCCCTTTTTTTCCTGTAGGCATTTAGTGCTATAATTTTTCCTCTAAACACTGCTTTAGCTGTGTCCCAGAGATTCTGATACATTGTGTCTTTGTTCTCATTAGTTTCAAAGAACTTCGTTATTTCTGCCTTAATTTCGTTATTTACCTAGTAGTCATTCAGGAGCAGGTTGTTCACTTTCCATGTTCTCGTGCAATTTGTTTAAGTCTCTTGTAGATTCTGCATATTAGCCCTTTGTCAGATGGATAGATTGCAAAAATTTTCTCCCATTCTGTAGGTTGCCTGTTCACTCTGATGATAGTTTCTTTTGTTGAGTAGATGCTCTTTAGTTTAATTAGATCCAATTTGTCAATTTTGGCTTTTGTTGCCATTGCTTTTGGTGTTTTAGTCATGAAGTCTTTGCCCATGCCTATGTCCTGAATGGTATTAATAGCCTAGGTTTTCTTCTAGTGTTTTTATGGTTTTAGGTCTTATGTTTAAGTCTAATTCATCTTGAGTTAATTTGTGTATAAGGTGTAAGGAAGGGGTCCATTTTCAATTAAATTAAACTTAGGTTACTGTAACCTTTTTATTTTCTAAACTTTTTATTTAAATTTTTAACTCTTGTAATAACACAATTTAAAACACAAACACATTGAACAACTGCACAAAAAATTTTAAAATATTCTTATTCTATAAGCTTTTGTCTTTTTCTACTTTTCAAACTTTTTGTTAAAAACTAAGGCACAAACACACACATTAGCTTAGGCCTACACATGGTCAGGATCATGAATTTCATTGTCTTCCACCTCCATACCTTTTCCCGCTGGAAGTTCTTCAGGGGCAATGGCACACATTGAACTGCCATCGTCTGTGATAACAATGACTTATTCTGGAATAGCTCCTGAAGAACCTGCCTGAGGGGCTATTTACAATTAACTTTTTTTATAAGTAGAAGGAGTATACTCTAAAACAATGATTTAAAATATAGTAAATACATAAACCAGTAACATAGTCATTTATTATTACAATCAAGTATTATGTACTGTAAATAACTGTATGTTCTATATGACTGGCAGCTTTTCACACCAATGTCACCACAAACATGTGAATAATGTGTTGCACTATGACATTCAATAGTTACTAGGTGATAGGAATTTTTTAGTCTCATGATAACCTTATGAAGCCACTGTAGTATATGCAGCCCTTAATTGATCAAAATGACATGATGCAGTGCATGACTATACCCAGTTTATATGAGCACTTATGTTTCTCTAGGCCAATTAAATGTAGTAATTTTAATATTATTTCTAATAATATTAACCATAGGTAGAATAAAATTAGATACAAATAACATACACATATGTAGACATATATAAATATATGAACAGATGCAAATAGAGTCGTGGCATCTGTTCTAAAGGTTTAGTCATGTACCAGGCACAATAATGTAAAACTCATTAGTTGGGTTCAAACTATGTTCTTGACAGTTAAAGTTACCTGTTCAGATGGCTCAAGACTTTAATTAATATTTGTGGAAAGGGCATAAAATGTTTTCTATTTCTAAAAGGTTCCTCTTTTTTTCCCTACTTGTGAATGATTTCTCTGATGCTTGCATTTAGAAGATTTAGACATCTCAAAGGCACAGAGGAAGGATGTTATGTTTTCTCCAGGAGTTTTGGGACATATTTGCCTATTATCAGAAGTCAATCTTATTGAGACTGCAGATTACATTTTACGTGAGTGACTGAGGAGACATCCAGTGTATTTCCAATTAGTCTTTCTTCTTTTTATTCTTAGGTGGATGCTTTTACCATAGCTTGGGAGTGTGTATGAGACCAAAAGTTAAATTTAGTTGTTCTACATACCCCTGACTCATTTGAATATCTAATTTTTTAAGGAAGTTAGTATTGATGAGGTTCAGATGGAAAAGACAAGAGATCAAAGAGGTTAGTAGGTTCAGAATAGTTTTCTATTAGCACACTGCAAAGATTTCCTTAAAGGGCAATTTTCTGAGTCATTCTGTCTTTTGGAATCCTTTGTACACAAATCAAAAAATGTATCTCATTGTATTTGAGCCATTTGGGATTTCCCCGCCCCGCCCTTTTTTTCCTAATGTACCCATAGATAAAAAATTTCATCTACATTAAAACTTTCTCATTGTGGCCACTGTAACTCTAAGTTATCTTCCTGAGATGCACTCATTTCTCTAGAAATGCACAGGTTCTGGGTCCGTAATTTTTAAACCTAAAATGCATTGGAGTTACAGACAGAGGAGTCCCAGACTCCTTAGATTTTGATGAACACATAATTCTCTGTTCTAAAATTCTACTTACCAGAGGCCCTTAACTGGAACCGGTCCAGTTCCTGTTGAAAACACAGTTCAACCTTTGAAATCCAACCCAGATTTTGGTTAGACCTAGTCTGGAAGCTAGTGTACACTACACTGGACCTGGTCCAGTTCCTGTCAATCACTCAGCTCAACCCTGGATCCATTCAGAAACAAAACTTCTCGAATAAACTTAGAGAGCTCAGGATGCAAAAGCAGGATGCAAAATACAAAATCTGAGAGGGACTTACCCATAACCTCTAGATGCAGCAAGAAATTAGCACAATGGACTCAGCAAGTACCTATGCCTGGTTACTGACTGCATCTGGGGATTACAAGGGGATGCTTCAGATCTGATTTCTGACACCAAACTGGTAAAAACGAAGGCACAACAAAATTTTCAAGTTTATTTGAGTAACAAGCAATTCATGAATTGGTAAACACACAAACCAAAAGAGGTTCAGCACGCTGATGACAAAGCATCAGAGGCAAGTATCTATAGGATGAATGCAGAAGCAGAATTTAAAAATTATTTGATTGGTTGCTGTTATGAATTTACCTTTTCTCTTTACCTTGCTGGAAAGTTCATAGTCACATAATCATATGTTGATTGGCTGCTTATGAATGACTGAGATTAGGTTTTGTTTCTGTCTAAGAAAGACAGAAATGACTCAAGTTAAATTAGTTTACCAGAAATAACCCAAGTTAAGTTTTGCTTATGTTTTGAATTTAAGCAACATTAAAGCTATTTTTAATGCCTAGTTGGTTGGTTTTGTTTGCTCAGAACATTTTCAGGCCCACTCTCCACTTTAATTTTGCTTTAACAAGATGAATGTTGATGTTGAATTATTTAGCTGTGCCAAAGTGTCTGTTATAAATGCAGTATCACTAATTCTCTTAAGTTCTCTGAGTCACAGAGAAAGAGCCTGGGATGACATTTCTTGTCATCCCTTTCCCCATATGGACCATATGAGAGTCAGCCAACAAGAGGCACTCAGGTGAGATTTGGGAGGTGGATGAGAAAGAAGGAGAATCATTCTCTGGCAGTGACAGCAAAGAGACAATGGGTGAACCACAGATGCATGTTACAGCAGACGAGCATCTGAAAGCCACCAGCTCCGTGCACCAATGAGCTTCCCCAGGCCTGTGCATCCCCAGCTCTCCAAAGCGTGTGACAGTCTCTAGTTCCCTGGATGGAAAGTACATCCTACTTTTAATACCTAAATGTGCTTCAGTTTTCCTAATTGACTCCTCTGTATCAGCAGAGGAACATGAAATGCTCTTTGGAAAAAATGGAGGCAAAATAATTTTCAGAAATAACAGACCCCAGTAGTCCTTGGTTATAAAATATGAAAATGAGACTACTTATATCACAAGGGATTTGTGCCAAATAGCTAGCTAAAATTCTTCTTTGACAAGTGTAAAATACTTTAAGATAATCTATACCGCTAATTCATATTTTTGTCTTGAATTTACATCCCTCATAAATTTTGAATATTTTGAGGCAAAACATTTCCAAAGTCTTTGTAAGACAGTGTCTTATATCACACTTCTCATCTAGTGCTCAAGAAAAATACTTGTGAATTTTCCAATGTTAGCTCAATTAGTCTTTGTTATTATTTAAAAAGTCTTGCCTCTGTGGGCATTTTTTGGTGCCTTAATGGAAGATTTTTCATGTTTCCTATACATTTAATTTTTTAAGTTTTTTTCTGCCACGTTTTCCAACAAAATTTTCTGTAACTGAAGTAATAATTTATTGTACCTTCTCTCCAACTAAAAATGTTGTTTTGTGTGTGTGCAATAATCCAAGTTTTATTGCTGTCAGTCATAAGCTCAGATCCTGTTAAAACATCTTTAGTTTTTCGTTGTTGGATGTTTAATTCTGGCTCCAGGTGACTAACTTTGTCAATTGTTTTTGATTGTTGAGAGAAAGCTTTTTATCAAGCACCCTATGTATCTGCTGAAAATGTCTCTTCATAATAGTACACTCCATTATCTTTCCATTTTTTTAACACAACAAAAAAGGTGTGTGTTTTCTTTTGCTGTACTGTGGCGTATTATAATTACTATTAATCATGAAATTTGCAACATGTCTTCTGCTAATCTACAGTTCTCTTTCCTGTTCTAATTTTAGCACTAGCTTAATCATCTCCATTCAATTCTGCATCAGCATTATGCCTTCACTTCAAAATTAAAACTTGGCTATACTTATTTTAAGCTAAAAAGTAATTTAATTGTATTATAAATAAAATAATAATTAGCATTTAATTTTAATTATCATTAACAATATAGATAGGTGTAACTATAACTCATGCTATCTACATAAAATATTCAAATAAAGATATTGTGTCCTGATAAAAAAATTATTCAAATTGAATCAATCCATTGACACTGACTAGATCAGGGATATATTTATACATGGTGCTGAAAACAATCCATGTGGCAACACATTTGCAGTCCAATACAGATACATCTCTATTTTCAGATTTTTTCTTTTTCTTCTTTTTTTTTTTTTTTTAAGAGATGGGGTTCCACCATGTTGCCCAGGCTGGTCTTGAAATCCTGGGCCAATTATCCTCCAGTGTTAGCCTCCCAAAGTGCTGGAATTACAAGCGTGAGCCACCATGCCTGGCTCAGATGCTTCTCAACTTACAACAGAGTTACGTCCTGATAAACCCATTGTAAGGTGAAATATTGAAAGTCTAAAATGCACTCAATAAACCTAACCTGCTGGTCATTATAGCTTGGCAACAGTACACTGTAGGGTAGCAGTTGTTTACCAGAGTAATCGCCTGCTGACTGGGAGTTGCAGCTCACTGCCACAGCTGAGCTTCGTGAGAGGGTATCACATGGCTTTCTACTGCATGCACAGAACTTTCATATCATCATCAAGTCAAGAAATCCTAAGTCAAACCATCATAAGTCAGGGATGATCTGTAATATCTTAAGTGAGGCAACAGTTAGAGGTAAATGTATTTCCACCAAAATAGTAAAGTTGTGTTTCATGGTAAAATATTTTACACTGTTTCAAAATTTGAAAGTAATGACAACTGAATAAAATTTAAAATTTAGTTTCTCAGGTGTACCCCTATATATTAAGTGCTCAGTAGCCACATGTGGATAATACCTACCTTATTGGATACTGTCGTTTCTAGAAAATATTCAAACGTGGAATTTTAATACACACTTCTACATAATCCATGAGTGAAAAAAGACAGCACAAGAAATATAGAAAGTATTTTAAAAGAATGATAGTGAAAATAGAATATTTTAAAATGTGGGCCAGGCGTGGTGGCTCCTGCCTGTAATTTCACCACTTTGGTAGACTGAAGCAGGAGGATTGCTTGAGCTCAGGAGTTTGAGACCAGCCTGGACAACAAAGTGAGACCCCATCTCTACAAAAACTAAAAAATTAAGCTGGGTGTGGTGATGCATGCCTGTGGTCCCAGGTACACAGGAAACTCAGGTGGGGGAATTGCTTGAGCCTAGGAGGCTGAGGCTTCAGTGAGCCATGATCATGCCACTGCACACCAGCCTGGGCAACAGAGCAAGATCCTGTCTCAAAAAAAAAAGACAAAAATGTGTGAGATACAGATAAACATGCACAGAAGGACATTTTATATCTCTATATTTATATGTTCGAAAAGAAGAATTTTTAGTAAGGTAAAGGATATTGTAGGTAATATGTTGTAGAGGCTTTGGATATTATATCTTCTGCAGAATATTGAGTTTGTTCCAACGGGCACTTAAATTACTGGTGGATCGCTTTTGCCTTGGGAAGGCTTGATTTTAGACATCATTAGCAAGGGTTTGCTTTAATTTGTTCTTCCTTCTAGGGCAAGTCTCTCAGTGCGGAGATGCAGTACTTACTCCTAAAATATGACCCTTTTGGTATTTCAGTGGAAATATACAAGTTTACCAAGGTCTTCTAACTTGATGGACTGGAACTTGCAATTCTCTTTGCTACTGTGGGCAACTGCTGACATCTCTGATCAGCTCTTTCAACCTCCACAGAAGTTTTCCTGGGATCCTCTGGAGAGTGCCCTGTGCTTGTACAGTTCAGGGTCAGCCAAGGATTTGAAGGGAGAAATGCAGAGCTTTTGGTACCCAGCCCGCAAATCCCCACCACTCCATCTCCCCGCTCTGCAGCTCTTTTATTTTGGGGAGCTCCCATGTAAAGTTTTACCTGCTCTGGTTGTCCCAGGCTCCACCCTCCCACCCTCCAGGCCACTGTGAACATCTGCTGTGTGCCATGTCTGCATCCACACGACTGAATACTGCCTTAATGTGAAAAGTCACACCAAGATGAGACTAGTGTGGTCCCCTCATCTTAGGGGTCAGGTTCTCTGCATGAGTGTCTACCTGCATTTAGCCATTTCCCATGCCTTCAAAGTTATTTTCTTAGTATTATAATTTTGAATTTTCTATACACTTTATAAATGTTATCACAAAAAGGTTAGAGGCTGGAACCTTTCTGTAACACTCCACACCTGCTTTGATCCACCAAGGAGGAAAAACCCTGTACTGACTTAGCTCAAATTCTCCAAATCCCTGTTTTTCATCTTTCACTTTAGTGTAGAGATATTTTTAACAAACTCTAAAAGCTGCTATTATCACAGCTTTGGCCAAGACAACCCTCTCTCATCACCATCACCCCCCACCACTAATTTCTTACTGGTAGATAGACTAGAGTTTCTAGAACATACCCACACATGCTTTCCCCATTCTCCTCTGAAGCTGAAAGAGTGAGAGCTATGCAGAGACATCTGTCCCTATTCCTGAAATGTCATGGGAGATATCTTTCCTGGTGCTTAGCAATAAAAGAGAGAAAACACCATATTCGAGGTAAATAAAAACAACATTTAATGAATGACATGTTTTGAGTGCCTTGCCAGTTAGTCGCTGAATGGATCTCATTTGGTCAAATGCTTGTGTTTTCTATTATGACATTACTTAAGCTAATAGAGTTAAAATAATAGCATCAAAATTTACAAAATTATCTCCTATCTGAATGAAAATGCAAATGATTCTAACTTTTACTTCAGTAGCTCTGGAGTTTCAAGTCTGTTCACTTAGAAACAAAATGGCCTTGATTAACTTATACTTGAACTACCAATTCCCTCAAACTTAACATAAATGTAAGACATTGCCAACTAGAATACCAATATGATTTTTGGGGGAAATTACAGAATGATTTTAACTCTCACATAGAAGAAAAAAATGCCTGAGAATAACAAGGTAAATATAAAAATGAAGACTGAGGCAAAAATTGGCTCCCACATTATAGTCAAAGCCACTGTAATCAAATCAATATTTTATTCATACTGGAGTAGAAAAGTAGAAGACACGAACAGAAATAAAAATTCTGACCAAATCTTAAGGAGTGTGAATGAGAACTGAATGTATGATAAATGTTGCATGTTCAGTTCAATGGGAAATTGATCGCTTATTTAATAAGTGATTGTGGCACAAAGGCTGTCTTCAGCAAACACCAAATAACTCTGTGCTCTGCTTTGAGACACTTTTCTGAATCCGTTAGCAAGAGAAATGCTGAAGCTTTCTCAGATGTCTGCTGTGTCTAGGGAAGATGGGGGATGGCTTCAGAGCAAGAGGCCACAGGTCGGCTGTGAGCATCTGTGTCTGGCTGTTGAGCATCTCCAACAGTGGATGAGTGTCCAGGTAGACCTGAGGCTGTGCCCTGAGATTTCTGATCATCTCCCAGCACTGTCTCCACCAGCTGTACTTCCCGCCCCTCTCGGGAGAAACTAGCTAAAAGCCCCCTGCTACGCAGCTTGAAGAAAGGAAAAGAGGAATATATTGGGGAGCAGTTTCCCCAATGCCTCTTATTATCTTCCCAAATGTTGGTCAACTCCCCAGGAGCATCTTGGACCTCAAAGAAGGTGGGGTGCACCCGAGGCACATCAGTCTCCTCTTGCTGGCAGGCAGCTTCCTATCCGAGGCCTGAGACAGGATGACATCCTACTCCCTTCTCATCCTGTCCAGTATCAGTTCTTATAAACCCCGTCTGTAGGAACAGCCTTCCAGGAAAACATCATGGGCTTCAGAGTTCTCCCATAAACCAGGCAGGCTGCCTCACAAGATGTTTAAGTCACTCTACTGCTTCCTTTGCAGGCCCCCTTTCTTCCCTGCCTCCTTGCATTGGACCCCCACAAATACCTTGCTAGGGAACCCGTTTGCACATGCAGACACTCACCCCATCCACATGCTCCCATTATCAAGAGAGAAGGGAGGGGTGGCAGTGAAGGGCGAGGCAGGTTGAAAGTAGTCTGTGCCTTCTAGGAGCAGAAGGCAAATATGAGGGGCCATGAAACCCATGGAAAAAGGGGAAGTAACAGATGCAAGTCATCTCTAATCTAAGTCTACCTTGGTGAGGTGGTGTGACCTCCTCTGCCCAAGTCCACTTGCATCTCTAGGGGCTTCCATGTTCTGTAGCCAGGGCAAGGGACCACCTACTTGACCACAGTCTGACTTCTTGGATACCCTGCCCCCAACTTCTCCCATCATTCCCACTAGGAAGTTCTAACGGGGCTTGTTTGTTACAGCTCAAGAGTGAATAAAAGGGCTGCTCCTCCTGCCTCCATCCCTGTTCCTGCTTGCTCTCCTCCCAGCCCAGTCTCCAACCCTCCCCGCCCAGTCTCCAACCCTCCCCATGTCTCAGCACCACTGCCATGTTCCAGCCACCAGACACAACAGGCACCTTAAACCATCATGGTGTGGGGAGAGATGAGAAGTCATCTGGTCAACAGCTTGCACGGAGTTGCCGCACCAAACGTGACTGCATGACTCCAATGCAGTCAAAAGCTGTGGAAGTTACAAAGAAGTAAAAGATACAGGCCTGCCCTCAAGAAACTTTGGTTCTATCAGAGTATAGACAAGTAACTCATGAAAGGCAATGCCAATGAGATAGAAGGTCCAATAGGAAGACAGCGTGCTGTTGGGGCACAGAGGAGGGAGGACCCAGATGTTCTGGAAGAAGGAATGAAGGAACTGGAATGTGATCTGGGCACACTGGACCCTGTCCTCAAGCCCCATGCCCCTCTTCCTACACCAGACGTCATGACCTGGAGACTGGGAAGCACTCCATGGGATGGAAAGAGAAACAGAGGGCTGGACACAGGGGTGCAAGGGCTGATGGTGTCCTTGGCTCAAGTCCAGCACAGGCTCAAAGGTCAGCCTTCCCCAGCAGGCATCTGTGGGCTTCCTCAGATTCCTTCTGGATCTGGGACAGTCCTTCCAGCCACGACTCCTCACCAGGCACGTCCTCAGAGCCTTGGCCCTGGCTTACTTGCCTTTCCTGTAGTTCTTTCAGCCGAAAGTTTTGCTGGGTATATTGGTAAGCCTTGTTGCTGTAATAATCTCCTTCGTTTTCCCACATAATGGCTTCAACTTTCTCCATGAGCTCTCGCAGTTGGGCCTCCTGCTCCTCCCCCTGTGCCCTGTTGTTGAAGCCGCAATGGCGCCGTGCAAGGGTCACATCCAGCCAGGCAAGGGCCTGGTTGTTGGTCTCTCGCACATAGTCTTCCAGGGAGCCGCCAGCCAGGTCTTCCTTCCGGGTGAACACCAGGATGGTGTGACCCAGAACCCCCACTCCAAAGACCTCCTGCAGGCGCCTGACCACCTGCTGATCCTCATCCGTGAACCGGCCCAGTTGTGTCACCAGGAGCACGGCGTGGGGCCCTGGGGCAGATAAGACGATGGCTTGGCAGATAGCGTCTGCCACCTCTGGCGAGACCTGGGGGGACAGAATGTTGGGTGTGTCAATCACCTCAAGCTCCTTCCCAGCCCACTCTCGGCTCCGTCTCTGGGAGGTCTTGGTCACGGGTCTGGTGCTGAGTTTAGACTCGAAGACGTCCCTGCCGAGGATGCTGTTTCCTGTTGCACTCTTCCCACTTCCTGTTTTCCCCATGAGAATGAGCCTCAGTCTCCTTGGGGTCTTCTGTTCTTTCTCCCTTAGACCTAGAAATATCCAAAGAAAGCAGAGGGAACTGGGGTAAGGGCCCATGTACCCCATCTTGTCATCACCAGGAGCCTCTGGGTGTACCCCCAGACTGCAGAGGCAGATTGTCAAAGACCAACATTTGCCCTGAAACCAGCACTGGGCCACCATTCTGGGCCCACATCCTTGAAGGTGGGGCTGAACGTTCTCTCCCAGTGCAAGAGCAGAGCCTAGAAAGAAGAGTGAGACTTGGCCAATAGAACACCAAGAAACCCAATACCAAAGTTTTTAGATATGACTGGGGAAGAAGGCAGGAAGGGAATTCCCTTCTCCTGGCCTTGCGGGTCCCAAGACCCAGAGCACATAAAGAAGTGACAAGTAATAGCTGGTTTCCCAGTCTTGTCCCCACTGAAGACATTGATGTATCTCAGATGACAAAGCATGAAGCTGGCATGTGGCAGCATGGGCGTGGCCATCTCCTGAATCTCCTGGGCACCAACAGGCCTTGCTGTGGCCTGACAGCCACCCTTGGCTCTGACCCACATGCCAATTCTAACTGAGTGACATTGGGCCCCCTCCAGCTTCCCCAAGGTGGCTGGAAGGAATTTGAGTGAATGGGCAGAAGTCTGGGCAGTAGATCTTCATCCCCACCCACCTAGCCCAGTGCAGAGCCAGAGGAGACAGGAACCCCCATCTGAGCAGCCTGGAGCTAGCACACACCACTGGACTTTACTAAAGCCAAATGCATCACTTGAGCTCTGGAGAGGATTCTTAAAAGAATAGCTAACGTTGATTGCTACAACAAAAGGTCAAACAGGTGTTACACAGGTATTGGTAATGTCCCTATTGTAGTAGGTTAACGTGGCTTTTTCCAGATGGCTCAGGCCATTTAAGTTCATAAAGTAAAACGTCATTCATATTAAAATACATAGTGAATCACAAATCATTTCTTCTGGCCAGGAAAGGGCTGGGTTTCCAGCATTTGTAAATCCTGCCTCCCCAGGATGAATGACGAAGTTGAGCCCATGAAAGTTAAGCGCCTGACCCTGTGCAATGGCTTTTGGGAAAGGGACGCCCTCAATAAGGCAGAGCCCAGATCTGAGGCAGCAGCCAAGTACATTCTGCTTGTTCACAAGGCGCTTTCAAACTTACAACTGTGACAGCTCCACTTCGGAGTCAGCCAAACACCCATACAGGGTCTGTTGGCATCCAAGCCTCAGTCCAAGGCCACTTATTTTCGTCACACCCACTGTCAGCACATCCATCCTGAGGAAGAACATCTACCATGTGAAAGCATTTCCTTTGGGACTGGCATGGTGATTTAGTCATTGGTGCTATTTCTCGCCTCCTTTTATCTACCATACCTATCCAGGGGTCTTTTTTCTTATTTCTGGCTGGTGATAAGAAGGGCCCTACCCCAAAGGCCTCTGATGGTGGCTGAGGGGGGTAAATTTCTGTGACTGGGGGACGTCAGCTGCCTCTCCAAGCACACTATGGCGGTGGAGCTGTGTCCCACCTGCACCCCAAATGTTTCCCACCCGCTCCCCTCTCCTCATTCATTTTACCTCCTGACAGCTCCAGCACAGGATCCTGGGACAGCTCTTCTGGGGGATTCTCCTGGGGAATTTGTTCATATTCTTCTTCCTCCATCTACAAAAAAAAAAAAAAATCATGTTCTACTGACTTTCCAAATGAGTTTCAATAGCCACCTGCTTTTCGCCTTTCTCTTGCCAGAGGAAAGTTTTTTGCATTAGTTTAGGGTTGGGGTGGGACTGAGTGAGGCAATGGAAGAAGGGGTCTAAGACACTCTCTGCTGGCATTAGGGACCCTATTTCTTTAGGGATGCTATCCCTCGCCCCCTTCATTGTGGTCTCCATCATAAGTTTAAGAGATTTTACAGATAAAGGTGCAACTGGCCTGGGAGCTGAGGAATGGATGAAATTTGGATAGACAAAGGGTCTGGAACTGTTCTGGGAGGTGGGGGGAGGTGGAGGGGGAGGCAGTGGGGAGAAGGTGGAGGAAGGGAAGAAGGAGGAGGTGGAGGAAGGGAAGCACAGAAGCAGGTGTGATTCTGATCCTGTGCGCCCTGGGAGCAGCAGGAAGGCCTGGTGTGCCTGGAGGACGTGAATGAGTAGGATGTTGTTGGGAGGGGCCACTTGGTGGGCCTTGGGGCCAGACTTTGGAGAAGACTGTGCAGTGAGGGTTACAGAGGACTGGGATTGCAGGGGCTGAGCTGGGAAGGAAGCCAGAGACCTCAGGGGAGATGCAGCCACCAGTTAGCTCTGTCTGGGCCTCAGCATCCCATCAGTAAGAATGTTGGGCCTGAACTAGATGCCTGTGAATGTGTCTTCCCCTATTAAGGTCTCAACATACTTCATAACATTTTTTAGAGCAATTCTTAGTCCTTTTTGCAAATTAGGGCCACATCATTCCCAACCAGGAACTCCTGTCCCCTTTCCCATGACAGCAATGTGTCCTGGCTTCATAGACTAACACAGTTCTCTGTGTCAAGATCCCATAAGGTTCTCTCTGCTGGATTTTCTCTGTGGGACTGAGGAGGAAGTTGCATGGTCCATGACTATTTTTCCAGATCATGTAGGACATTCACAACCAGATGAAACAGATCCAGATGAAGGGTCTGGGGTGTGGGGAAACCTAAGTCCAGGGGAACCTGATAGACATGTTTTTCTCATTGCCACATTGTTAGATGTTTGTTCTACTCTGTTCACCTGGCAAACACTCCAGTCCTCCCCAGATCCCAGGAGTATATATGCGGATATTGCTTTATGATTGGTAAAGATCAATTTTGCAGTTCTGGGCTGGGCATGGAGGGAGTCCAGGAAGGTCTGTTGACTTTCTAGGAAGAAAGAAGAAGCAGGCCAGGCGGACAGCCTTACTCAGACCTGAACAGCCAGATTCTGGAAGGAGTACAATATTTCACCTACCAAAGGGAGTTAGTTCTTTCTAACTGGTGGCCTCTCAATCTCTTTGTCCCTGGCTTCCTTACATCCCTGGTGGAAATTGAGGCAGCACTTTACCAATGTAATCTCATTCCTCCTTTAGAGAGAACGGGCAGGCAGCTTAACAGGAAACAACAGCCGGGTGGGACTAGGCTGTGGCATGCAGGAACCTGCACTGTGCCTTCGCAGGGTTCGGGGAATGGGTCTGCACGCAAGGCACCTCCCTGCCTCCTCCTAGACCCTCCCCGGAATGGCACCTCCCATGTTGGCCACAGTGTGCATTGTCTCCAACACAGAAGATGGAACAGATAGTACCATCCTTGTCATATTGCTCTGGAAGAAAGCAAAACTCAGAGAAGCATCTTGCCAAATATTAAACAGTGACTTTGTCACAAGGCAAAAAGTTCTCCAGACGTGTTGGTCACAGCTCTTTTTATCACATTACAAACCTGCACACACCACAGCACACACAAATACACAACACACACACATACACAAAACACATGTACCACTCACACACATGCAGGTGAACACACAAACACATACACAAACACAAATATACATACACAACACACACAACACTCACATACACACACAACACAAACATCACACACACAAACACCACTCACACACATTCATGTTAACACATACAAACATGTAAACACACATGTACAACACAAACACCCACACATACACATCCAAATATGACACGCACAAATACTCAGACTTACCTCTGCACCAGCTCACAAGCAAGAGAAAGGACCACGTTTCTGGTCTCCCGGCCACGCACTCTCACGGAGGAGGCAGAGAAAAGCTTCCACGGTGTATGAACACAAGGAGGACAAGGCTGAAGTTTGCTTATATTTTCAGCAAAATGTTTTCAGAGAGCTGGGCTGGAGACCTGCCCTTGAAAGAGCAGTGTCCGCTGGGGATGGAGGAACAGGAAGTGGGTAGGAGCACCGGCCTTCCTGAGTCAGTAGAGTCTGCTGTTGCACTTTGCAGCCTCGGAAGTAGAAAAAGGGAGGATACCAGTGGTGGGATTATTTTTATCCTGAGCCAGGGTAACTAGAACTCAGAGCTTAAAAAGAAGCAGATGCCTCAGTAAGATTTGTGTCAGGAGGAGTGACTTTTCCTGATCTCTCTTTTCTGAACCCCACCTCCTCCCCAGGGAACTTCTATGCCTCAGTATTGGGGCAAACAGTCATTGTCTCCTTTCTTCCCCAACCTCTCCTTCCTTTAATAGTTTCTCTCAGGACAAGGTCTGACACTCATTACCTCTAAGGCATGAATCATTGGTAATTACAATTGTTACAGCTTCTAGAAGATCTGCACTATAAGAAAAGGGAAAATACAAAAGAATGTCTAAAATGTAGGATTAAAGAGAGCACTTGTTATGGGGGAAGAACAATATTTTAAACACAGGCCAAGGGAGAAAACACCTCAGCATCCTCAAAAACATGTTTTCTAGGACTTTACTGACAGATCTGATAACTGTGGCTAAAGGGAAGCCATTGAAGGAAGAAATTCAGAACATAGGAGCATAGGTGATGATATTGTTACCACATGATTTTAAAATGTTAAGATTCCCTAAAAAAATTCCACTCAATCTACTATAATAGTTCTAATTTTCTTTGGTTCTGTTCTGGTTGATAGTCATGGTGTATTTACTAAAATTGTTACATAGTATGTGTGTGTGTACATATATATATCTTCTAATGTTCTATTTAAATTATTCTGTAAATACCCTGACACAATTAATTTTTTTTGAGACAGAATGTCATTCTGTCACCCAGGCTGGAGTGCAGTGGTGTGATCTCAGTTCACTGCAACCTCATCCTCCCAGATTCAAGCGATTCTCATGCCTCAGCCTCCCAAATAGCTGGAATTACAGGTGTCCGCACACCCGGCTAATATTTTGTATTTTTAATACAGACGGGGTTTTACCATGTTGGCCAGGTTGGTCTCAGACTCCTGACCTCAAGTTATCTGCCCACCTCGGCCTCCCAGAGTGTTGGGATTATGGGCGTGAGCCACCGCGCCTGGTGTAACATGATTAATTCTTTTTTTTTCTCGAGACGGAGTCTCGCTCTGTCGCCCAGGTTGGAGTGCAGTGGTGCGGTCTTGGCTCACTGCAAGTTCCACCTCCCGGGTTCACGCCATTCTCCTGCCTCAGCCTCCTGAGTAGCTGGGACTCCAGGTGCCCACCACCACGCCCAGCTAATTTTTTGTATTTTTAGTAGAGATGGGGTTTCACTGTGTTAGCCAGGATGGTCTCGATCTCCTGACCTCGTGATCTGCCCACCTCGGCCTCCCAAAGTTCTGGGATTACAGGTGTGAGCCACCACGCCCAGCCACATAATTAATTCTTAAAAGTCATGTGTTGATCTTTACCATTCCATTGCCTAAGTATTTAGAAAGTATTTAGAATGTTATTACTCCACCCATAATTGAAATTAACCATCTATTTTGAATTTTAATCATTTCCATCTTCTGCAAGCTGACCCTGGAGAGTTGCCCAGACCTGCAGTTGACTGAGCCAGGGATCAATCAGCTCAGCGTTTAGCCATGAGAATTGGGAAGTGTTTGTTACCGCAAGGTAATCTGGCCTAATCTGATTGATACAGCATATAAATCTGATGTTGGTTCTTTTGGTTTGTTTTTTATTTTTTGCTGACTCTCACTTTTGGTGATTTCTTTTCTGGAATTACATTCACAGTCTTTGATTGTGAACTTAAGTATGGAAATCCTTGGGATTGAAATCAAGGTGGCTTTACTCCAGAGAAGATTTGTGTACATTTTTATCAGGAACTGACAAGGGGGTGCTGGTACTACTAAACTGAGACCACTTCAACCCCATTTTCAGATTTCTGGCTTAATGCAGAAATTCCTCAATCTACAACTCACTTTACAACTGATTCCAAATTTAGGCTCCAGAGAGTATGGCTGAGAGCTTCATTTGCTCTTGGGGCAACCAATCTTCCCTTTGAGTTTATGGCTCTACTCCCGTTTCAGTTTATTTATTTATTTATTTATTTATTTATTTGGTTATTTAAAAAAATTTTGCCCACATGGTGTTATCCCTCACTTCCTGCAAGCCAAATAATGTAGTCCATTGTTTTGTTGAGGGAGGACTTCTCTATGCTAATGTCTTAAACACGGCATATTTACAAAGAATGTAATTCACAATCTCTGTTATGATCTTGTTTCTTTTTTTATTATTATTATACTTTAAGTTCTGGGGTACATGTGCAGAACGTGCAGATTTGTTACATAGGTATACACGTGCCATTGTGGTTTGCTGCACCCATCAACCCATCCTCTACATTAGGTATTTCTCCTAATGCTATCCCTCCCCCAGTCCCCCATTCCACAACAGGCCCCGGTGTGTGATGTTCCCCTCCCTGTTCCATGTGTTCTCATTGTTCGATTCCCACCTGAGTGAGAACAGGCAGTGTTTGGTTTTCTGTTCTTTTGTTAATTTGCTGAGAATGATGGTTTCCAGCGTCATCCATGTCCCGGCAAAGGACATGAGCTCATTCTTTTTTATGGCTGCGTAGTATTCCATGGTGTATATGCACCACATTTTCTTTATCCAGTCTATCATTGATGGGCATTTGGGTTCATTCCAAGTCTTTGCTATTGTGAACAGTGCCACAATAAACATAGGTGTGCATGTGTCTTTATAGTAGAATGATTTATAATCCTTTGGGTATATACCCAGTAATGGGATTGCTGGGTCAAATGGTATTTCTAGCTCTAGATCCTTGAGGAATTGCCACACTGTCTTCCACAATGGTTGAACTAATTTACACTCCCAACAGTGTAAAAGCGTTCCTGTTTCTCTACATCCTCTCCAGCATCTGTTGTTTCCTGACCTTTTAATGATCACCATTCTAACTGGCGTAAGATGGTATCTCATTGTGGTTTTCATTTGCATTTCTCTAATGACCAGTGATGATGAGCTTGTTTTCATATGTTTTTTGGCTGCATAAATGTCTTGTTTTGAGAAGTGTCTGTTCATATCCTTCACTCACTTTTTGATGGGGTTGTTTGTTTTTTCTTGTAAATTTGTTTAAGTTCTTTGTAGATTCTGGATATTAGCCCTTTGTCAGATGGATAGATTGCAAAAATTTTTTCCCATTCTGTAGGTTGCCTGTTCACTCTGATGATAGTTTCTTTTGCTGTGCAGAAGCTCTTTAGTTTAATCAGATCCCATTTGTCAATTTTGTCTTTTGTTGCCATTGCTTTTGGTGTTTTAGTCATGAAGTCTTTGTTCATGCCTATGTCCTGAATGATAATGCCTAGGTTTTCTTCTAGGGTTTTTATGATTTTAGGTTTTAGGTTTAAGTCTTTAATACATCTTGAGTTAATTTTTGTATAAGGTGTAAGGAAGGAGTCCAGTTTCAGTTTTCTGCATATGGCTAGACAGTTTTCCCACTACCATTTATTAAATAGGGAATCCTTTCCCCATTGCTTGTTTTGGTCAGGTTTGTTGAAGATCAGATGGTTGTAGATGTGCGGTGTTATTTCTGAGGCTTCTGTTCTGTTCCATTGGTCTATATATCTGTGTTGGTATCAGCACCATGCTGTTTTAGTTACTGTAGACTTGTAGTATACTTTGAAGTCAGGTAGCGTGATGCTGTACTACAAGTCTACAGAACTTTGTTCTTTTTGCTTAGGATTCTCTTGGCTATGCGGGCTCTTTTTTTGGTTCCACATGAAATTTAAAGTAGTTTTTTCTAGGTTGGTGAAGAAAGTCAATGGTAGCTTAATGGAAATAGCATTGAATCTATAAATTACTTTAGGCAGTATGGCCATTTTCACAATATCGATTCTTCCTATCCATGAGCATGGAATGTTTTTCCATTTGTTTGTGTCCTCTCTTATTTCCTTGAGCAGTGGTTTGTAGTTGTTCTCCATGAAAAGGTCATTCACATCCCTTGTAACTTGTTTCCTAGGTATTTAATTTTCTTCATAGCAAATGTGAATGGGAGTTCACTCACGATTTGGCTTTCTGCTTGTCTATTATTAGTGTATAGAAATGTTTGTAATTTTTGTACATTGATTTTGTATCCTGAGATTTTGCTGAAGTTTTTTTATTAGCTTAAGGAGTTTTGGGGCTGAGATGAGGGGTTTTCTAAATATACAATCATTTCATCTGCAGAGACAATTTGACTTCCTCTCTCCCTATGTGAATACCATTTATTTCTTTCTCTTGCCTGATTGCTCTGGTCAGAACTTCCAATACTATGTGAATAGGTGTGGTGAGAGAGGGTATCCTTGTCTTGTGCCAGTTTTCAAAGAGAATGCTTCCAGCTTTCACCCATTCAGTATGATATTGGCTATGGGTTTGTCATAAATAGCTCTCATTATTTTGAGATATGTTCCATTAATACCTAGTTTATTGAGTGTTTCTAGTATGAAAGGGTGTTGAATTTTATCGAATGCCTTTTCTGCATCTATTGATATAATCATGTGGTTTTTGTCATTGGCTTTGTTTATGTGATGGATTACATGTATTGATTTGTGTATGTTGAACCAGCCTTGCATCCCAGGGATGAAGCCAACTTGATCGTGGTGGATAAGATTTTTGATGTGCTGCTGGATTTGGTTTGGCAGTATCTTATTGAGGATTTTCACAATGATGTTCATCAGGGATATTGGCCTGAAATTTGTGTGTGTGTGTGTGTGTCTGTTTCTGCCAGGTTTCAGAATCAGGATGACTCTGACTCATAAAATGAGTTAGGAAGGGGTCCCTCTTTTTCTATTGTTTGGAATAGTTTCAGAAGGAATGGTACCAGCTCCTCTTTGTATCTCTGGTAGAATTTAGCTGTGAATCCTTCTGGTCCTGGGCTTTTTTGGTTGGCAAGCTATTAATTACTGCCTCAATTTCAGAACTTCTTGTTGGTCTATTCAGGGATTCGACTTCTTCCTGGTTTAGTCTTATCCATTTCTTCTAGATTTTCTATTTTATTTGCATAGAGCTTTTTATAGTATTCTCTGGTGGTAGTTTGTATTTCTGTGGGATCAGTGATGATATCCCCTTTATCATTTTTTATTGTGTCTATTCGATTATTCTCTCTTTTCCTCTTTATTATTCTGGCTACTGTTCTATCTATTTTGTTAATGTCTTCAAAAAAAAAAAAAACCAGCTCCTGGATTCATTGATTTTTTTAAGGGTTTTTCGTGTTTCTATCTCCTTCAGCTCTGGTCTGATCTTAGTTATTTCTTGTCTTGTGCCAGCTTTGGAATTTGTTTGCTCTTGTTTCTCTAGTTCTTTTAATTGTGATGTTAGGGTGTTGACTTTAGATCTTTCCCACTTTCCGATGTGTGCATTTAGTGCTATAAATTTCCCTCTGAACACTGCTTTAGCTGCGTCCCAGAGATTATGGTACGTTGTGTCTTTGTTCTCATTGGTTTCAGAGAACTTTGTTATTTCTGCCTTAATTTCGTTATTTACCCAGTAGTCATTCAGGAGCTGGTTGTTCAATTTCCATGAACTTGTGCAGTTGGGTGAGTTTCTTAATCCTGAGTTCTAATTAGATTTCAGTGTGGTCCAAGAGACTGTTTGTTATGATTTCCATTCTTTTGCATTTGCTGAGGAGTGTTTTAGTTCTAATTAGGTGGTCAATTTTAGAATAAGTGCTATGTGGTGCTGAGAAGAATGTATATTCTGTAGATTTGGGGTGGGGAGTTCTTTAGATGTCTATTAAGTCCTCTTTGTCCAGAGCTGAGTTTAAGTCTTGGATATTCTTATTAATTTTCTGTCTTGTTGATTTGTTTAATACTGACAGTGGGGTGTTAAAGTCTCCCACTATTATTGTGTGGGAGTCTTAAGTGTCTTTGTAGGTGTCTAAGAACTTGTTTTATGAATCTGGGTGCTCCTGTATTGGGTGCATATACATTTAGGATAATTAGCTCTTCTTGTTGCATTGACCCCTTTACCATTACGTAATGCCCTTCTTTGTCTTTTTTGATCTTTGTTGGTTTAAAGTCTGTTTTATCAAAGACTAGGATTGCAAACCCTGCTTTTTTTTTGCTTTTCGTTTGCTTGGTAAATCTTTCTCCATCCCTTTACTTTGAGCCTATGTGTGTCTTTGCACATAAGAATACAGCACCCTGATAGGTCTTGACTCGTCATTCAATTTTCCACTCTGTGTCTTTTAATTGGGGCATTTGGCCCATTTACATTTAAGGTTAATATTGTTATGTGTGAGTTTGATCCTATCATCATGATACTAGCTGGTTATTTTGCACATTGGTTGATGCAGTCTCTTCATAGTGTCACTGGTCTTTATATTTTGGTGTGTTTTTGCAGTGCTCATACCAGTTTCTCCTTTCCATATTTAGTGCATCCTTAAATAGCTCTTGTAAGTCAGACCTGGTGGGAACAAAATCCCTCAACATTTGCTTCTCTGTAAAGGATTTTATTTCTCCTTCACTTATGAAGGTTAGTTTGGCTGGATATGAAATTCTGGGTTGAAAATTCTTTTATTTCAGAATGTTGAATATTGGTCCCCACTCTGTTCTGGCTTGTAGGGTTTCTGCAGAGATCCACTTTTAGTCCAATGGGCTTCCCTTTGTAGGTAATCTGACCTTTCTCTCTGGCTTCCCTTAACATTTTTTCCTTCATTTTAACCTTGGGGAGAACCTGATGACTATGTGTCTTGGGGTTGCTCTTGTCAAGGAGTGTCTTAGTGGTGTTCTTTCTATTTTTTGAATTTGAATGTTGGCCTGTCTTGCTAGGTTGGGGATGTTCTGGATAATATCCTGAAGTGTGTTTTCAACTTGGTTGCGTTCTCCCTGTTACTTTCAGGGACCCCAGTCAATCCTATATTTGGTCTTTTCAGATAGTCCCATATTTCTTGGAGGCTTTGTTTCTTTTCAAATCTTGTCTTCACACCTCATTTCAGTAAGTTGATCTTCCATGTCTAATATCCTTTCCTCTGCTTGATTGATTCAGCTAATCAATCCCTTTTTAATTGAGTGTTTTTATATGAACAGTGCCTTATCAGCATCTGTGAAGATGATCAGATGATTTTGCTCCTTACTTTTATTAATATGATTAATTATATTGTTAGATCCCCTAATATTAATTCATATTTCCATTACCAGAATGATCTTACTTCATCATGGTATATGAGTTTTTAATACATTGTTGAATTTTATTTCAAATATTTTTTAATTTTTTCATTGATACTTATAAGTTAAATTAACTACATTTTATTTAATGTGCATTGTTTATCTGGTTTGCATATCAAAGCTGTGACCACTAGTGAAGGCAGTAAGCTGTATCTCGAAAATCAGAAGTAACACATATGCACTTGGGGGAATAGCTATACATTCAAGCACACAGCTATATTTTATCAGTCACACCCCAAATAGATAGAAACCTGTAATGAAAAAAAAAAAACATAGGTTTTAATTTCATACATGCCTCTTCTACCTGTAGGGTCTCAGCCAGTACTTCAAGTTGTCTTGAAGGCTTACAAGATCTTTGATTTACTGGCAAGGGATCTCAAGTAACATTGCATCAGACCAAAGAACTATCAAAAACTGTAAAGGTCCTCAGATTTTACCCTGTATGCAAGCTAACAAGTTAGTCTGCTGACAGTTTCCTGGGTACTAGCAGAAGACATGAGACTTCTGGGTCAGAGCCAAAGATAGTTTATTACCCACAGAAATATCAGTGATCATGTATGCCAAGGTGGGTTTATATAGGAGTAGACTTCCCCAATAACCTCAAAATTCATCAGAAGGTCTGATGAAGGTCTGAGTTATTCATGCCCACTCAAGCACATTCATGTAAGTTAATAAATATCTGCGATGTAGATGGATTCTACTTAAATGTGGTGCTTCATTCATAGAAAAACACTCAACTTAAATATGGTGCCATCATCCATACAAAAACACTCAATTTGAAAAGTGCACAAACTAACATCATTTTATTGTGGCCCTACTAAAGTATAGTCAAACTGAAGTCTTTATCCCTGATTCTTCCTTTGATACTTTATGATCCAGTAGCAGTGGTCTGGTTCACTCTCCAGATATATACAGTAGACTTGTTCAGTTGTTTCTGGCAAGCATTGGCCCTGAAAGTTACTGTGCAGTTCCTTGAGAATCTTCTGGGTCTAGTCACAATCTGTAAACCATGGTAAGAGTCCTGCAGAGCCCTGGATGTTCCCCTAGAGACACTATCAGACTCCCATCATATCTCTGTTCCCCACAATGGCTTGCTGAGATGGTTTGTATATTTGTCCCCTCCAAATTTCATGTTGAAATTTCAGCCCCAGTGTTGGAGGCGGGGTCTAATGGGAGGTGTTGCAGTCATGGGCACAGATCCCTCATGAGTGGGTTGGTGCCCTCCCCTCAGTAATGAATGAATTCTTGCTCTATTAGTTCATGCAAGAGCTGGTAGTTTAAAAAGAACCTGGGACAGCGTGCAGTGGTTCAATGCCTGTAATCCCACCACTTTGGGAGGCCGAGGCAGGCAGATTGCTTGAGCCCAGGAGTTTGACACCAGCCTGGGCAATGGCAAAGCTCCATCTCTACAAAAAATACAAAAATTAGCCAGGCATGATGGCATGCACCTATAGTCCCAGCTACTTGGGAGGCTGAGGCAGGAGGATCACTTGAGCCCAGGAAGTGGAGGTTGCAGTGAGCAGAGATCATACCACTGCACTCCAGCCTGGGTGACAGAGCAAGACCTCCATCTCAAAAAAAGAAAAGAGCTTGGCAACTCTCTTGATCCCTCTCTTGCCATGTGATACACCTGCTCTCCCTTCTCCTTCTACCATGATTGGAAGCTTCCTGAGGCCTCACCCAAATCAGATGCCTGGCCCTATGCTTCTTGTACAGCCTGAAGAACTGTGAGTGAAAATAAATCTCTTTGCTTTATATCAGTCTCAGGTATCCTTCTACATCAGTACAAAATGGACTAATACACTGACCTTGGCATGAAGCCGTTTCATGTGCAGTGATTACCAAGTTGTCTGAGTCTGGTGAAATAAAACACTCTATTAGTTCGCATACAAGTTATATGCTGTGGATTTATTACTTACAAATGGGCAGAAGGGACAATGGAAGCCTAGGATTCATTGCAAGCTGGTCCTCCAAGATTCAGGAAAGCTGCCTGGGGTGAATGAAGTCTTGAATGTCTTTTTCCTACTTGCACTGCAGCTGAGGGACCACCAAAAGCAACCTGCCCTGGTTTTATATTCTGGGGTAACCTGAATCACTGGAATAAAGCATTGAAGGACATTCTGATTCTAGCGACACTCTGGAACAGAGTCTGAGCAGTCCTTGCCAGCTCCCCCTTATCTCAAAACATTGCATTTCCAGCGCATTCTTCAGTTATTCTTGAGAACTACAAGTGAGAAAGGGGTGAGGGGAACTGGGTTGATCCAAGGCCCCCCAGAGAATGGTCCTGCACATGGCTCCATTTGTATATCTTCTCTGCATCTCAGGAATATGACAGACATCCACTGGACCCTTTTTTAGAGACAATAGAGGAGCTACTATGTTTACACATCAGGAAGAAAGCCTAGAAAGGTTCTGTGAGGGACCTCAGAATGGAAGCTATGACTGTTTGGATTGGTGGAAGTAAAGACAGAGAGTGCAAGTGAGGAGGTCTCTGTTGAAGGGGCAGGATGTCTACATGCAATCTCAGGGTGTCACAGGGTTTCAGTTGCCTCTTTTTCATGGCCTTTTCTGTTTCCAGCCTGCTGTGCTAACAAAGCCTTGATAAAAAGTATATATTCTAAGCCCCTGAAATTGATCCTGAACCCCAGGACATTCCTCTCAGGATTTGCATTTGGGGCAGATGGCGGCAGCAGCTAGAGGAGGCCTGGTAAGTGAAAAGTCCATGTCATTGGGCCTGTGCAGAGCTTCCACCTGTCACCATGGCTATTCCATGCACTTGCCCATTGTGCCAGCATCGACAGGGCTTCTGTCTGCTCTGGTCAGCTGGCTGATTCATTTTGTATTTGTGATTATTCTAATGTCTCTTCCAAGGTGAACATTCTCTGGTAGGAGTAAAACGAGATCTTCACACTTTCTGTGCCTACCCATGTGTTGGTCCCCATGCTTCCACACCAGACCTCCTTGTCCTCAATTCTCCATTCTTTCTCTGTCCAGACCCCTTGACAGCCATGGGTCTGTGTCCCTTCTAACACTGGCACACTACTTTTTTCATACAAAATGTAAATCATTCAAAACATTGATCATTGAGAGGATTTTCCTGCACCACCCAGGCCTTTGAATAGGACTGTAGAGCAGCCGCTGTCCTTTTTTTTTTTTTTTTTTTTTTTTTTTTGAGATGGAGTCTCACTCTGTCACCCAGGCTGGAGTGCAGTGGCGTGATCTCGGCTCACTGCAAGCTCTGCCTCCCGGGTTCACGCCATTCTCCTGCCTCAGCCTCCCGAGTAGCTGAGACTACAGGCACCCGCCACCACGCCAGGCTAATTTTGTTTTTGTATTTTTAGTAGAGATGGGGTTTCACTGTGTTAGCCAGGATGGTCTCGATCTCCTGACCTCATGATCTGCCCGCCTCGGCCTCCCAAAGTGCTGGGATTACAGGTGTGAGCCAGCCATTGTCCATTTTTAAGTTGCATCATATATTGAGCCAACAAATACATGTACCAGCCTTGGGATATTCCCTCCTTTGTCTGTGGGTCATAGGAGATTTCCCCTGTGGTCTTAGGTGTGACTGAGGCAGAGGCACTGCTACAAGAGTGATGGATGACATGAGATTTGGCTGCCTGCTCATGATTGTGCTTGCATCCCCTGCTCCTGCTAATGCCAAATCCTGGACGTGCTTCTATCTAGTGATGGACTACTCCTGGGCCTGCATCATGATGGGCGGTTCCTGCCACATGGTCACTTGATAGACCACGGTCAGATGTTCCACCTCTATTGGGTCATGGGGCTTCTTGTACTACATCTTCAGTTTGCTTTAGGACCCTTTCCTTCCCTGGGCCCCGCTGAAAGCTGGGAGCCTCTTTGTCACTTGGTATGTGGGTCAGAGCAGTATACCCAGCCATGGACTCTGCTTCCTCCAAAACCCAAAGAGATCTCAAGCATTGTGCCTCCTTCTTCATGGTGGGATGGCACACGTCCTTTATTCTGAAGTTCTTCTGGCATGACAAAGTCCACTGGGAACCTAAAAGTTTTACTGTTAGTGCAGGACCTTGAGTATTTATGTTTTTTTTCTCCTAACACTCATAGTGTATGTGTCTTACCAAGGCCTGTAAGGTACTTGCTACTTCTTCTCCTCCAGCCCATTCCTATGATGTCTATTAGCATACCAATTATGCTTCTTTTTAAACAAATGTTTTTACTTGTTGCCCTAGAGTCTGCAATATACCTGTTCAAATTACCTAAGCCTACTTTCAAATAACATTATATCACTTCACGGGTACTGCAGGTATCTTATAACAGGAATATTCCTAATTCCTCTCTCCTATTTATTGTCACAGTTCTCTCACTCATTTCATTAATCTGCATGCTATGATTGCACAACGCTTAGTTACTATTAATATTTTGAATGCACCATTATCTATTAGATCAACTATGAACAAGAAAAAAAATGTTTGTTGTACTTTTACTGATTCCCACTCCAACACTTTTTATTTCTTAATGGAGATCTAAGCTTCTGACCCATATCAGTTTTCTTCTCTCTGAAGAACTTCTTGTAATTTTTTTTCAGGGCCAATTGGCTGGTGAAGTATTTCCTTCAGTTTTTGTTTGTTTTGAGAAATTCTTTATTTCTCCTTTACTCTTGAAGGGTAATTTCACTGGATGTAAAATTCTACGTTGGTGGTGGTTTTTTTTTTTAACACTTTAAATATTTCCCTCCACTGTCTTCTTGTTGGCACAGTTTCTGATAAGCAATCCACTGTCATTCTTCTCCTTCCTCCATAGCTAAGGCATTTTATTTCCTCTGGCTTCTTTCAAGATTTTCTCTTTGTCTTTGCTTTTGTACAGTTTGAATATTATATGCCTATGTGTATATTTTTTGGTATTTATCCTGCTTGGTGTTCTCTGAGCTTCCTAAATCTGTGGTTTGGTGCCTGTCATTAATTTTATAAAGTTCTTAGCATTATTGCTTTAAATATTTGTTTCTCCCCCTCCTCCTCCTCCTCCTCCTCCTCCTTCTTTTGGTATTTCAATTATGCATGTTATGTCTTTTGAAACTATCACACAGTTCTTAGATATTCTGGTCTGTCTTTTTCTTTCATTTTTTGGGTTATATTTCAGTTTGGTAAGTTTCTATTGACATATGTCATGCTCACTGATTCTTTCCCTGGCTGAGTCCAGGCTATTGATGGCATTCTTCAAAGGCATTCTTTATTTCTTTAACGGTGTTTTTGGTTTTTCATCCTTGCGATAGTTTGCTGAGAATGATGGTTTCCAAATACCGCATGTTCTCACTCATAGGTGGGAATTGAACAATGAGAATGCATGGGCACAGAAAGGGGACCATCACACACCGGGGCCTGTTTTGGGTTGGGGAGAGTGGGGAGGGATAGCATTAGGAGATATACCTAATGTTAAATGACGAGTTAATGGGTGCAGCACACCAACATGGCACATGTGTATATATGTAACAAACCTGCACGTTGTGCACATGTACCCTGAAACTTAAAGTACAATAAAAAAAAACAGTGTTTTTGATTGCTAACACTTCCTTTTGAATCTTTCTTAAAGTTCCCATCTCTCTGCTGACATTACCCATCTTTTCTTGAATGTTGTGTACCTTTTTAATGACAACCTTTAACATGTTAATGAAATTATTTTAAATTCTGCATCTGACAATTCAAAAACCTGTGTCATATCTGAGTCTGGTTCTGTTGCTTGCTTTGTCTCTTCAGCCTGTATTTTTCTTTCCTTTTAGTGTGCCCTGTAATCCTTGTTGAAAGCCTGATGTGATACATTGGGTAATGGGAACTGAGGGAAATAGGCCTTCACTATGAGACTTTATGTTAAGTGGCTACAGATTGCATTGTGTTTGATGTTTGCTGTAACTGTAGTCAGAGGTTTCAGTTTCCTCCAGTATCCTTGTTTAATTTCCTCTGATGTCTTCAGGTGTCCCTAATGACTCCTTGAGTACCGTACCAATGCTTGCTGACTTATGATGCAGTTACATCCCAATAAACCCATCATAAGTCAAAAATATCATATGTGGAAAATACATTCAGTACCCTGATAAGCCTATCATGAAGTAAAAAAATTACAAATCAAATTATTATAAAGCAAGGACCATGTGTATGTGTCTTGTAGTTCTTTCAGCTGCAATCCACTAAGCCACGATGTGGTGGTAAGAAGCGAGGCAAGGAAAGCATTCTATACATTTAGTATTAAATCTGCCTCACTCTTTCACTGGGTCTGTGTTCCTGGGCTGTGGCCTTCACAGGTTTTCTCTTCCCTTTCCTCTCTTTTTCTCCTTCCCCTCCCCCCTCCCCTCCCCTCCTCTCCCCTTCTCTCCCCTCCCCTCCCCTCCCCTCCCCTCTCCTCTCCTCTCCTTTCCCTTCTGCAGCTCCCTACCCGCTTAGGTGATCCAGGCCAAGTCTGCTCCCCAGCTACCTCTTCTGCCTCATTTTCTTACAATCTTTCTTCTTCTCTGTGCTCTGGCCTTGCTGCATTTCTCTTAGTTACTTGAGGGTTTTATCCCATCTCTTGTGTCCATAAGTACTCTGAGGAGCTGGAACCAAGATGTTTCTCAGAAAGTGTGTCATCTAATAAAAATATCTTGGTAAATATTTTATGTGAAGGTGGAGTCCTGAGAACATGGGTCAGCAAAGGGTAAAACAACCAAATAATTATATGAACTGCTCTTAATTAGCAAGGAGTTGGCTCACTTATAAATATTTATTAAAATGGTACATAAATATCAGCAAACAGTTCTTTCAAAGAACAACCTTGCATTAGCAAGTAGGAATGCAAAGATAGGTTAATATTAGGATATTCATAAATAATTTCACGTGGTAATATATTCAAAAAGAAAAATAATTTGATCTTCTACTTATATTCTGAGAAGGCAGTTGATAAAGTTCAACCAGTATTTGATTTTTAAAGATAATTCCTTATAATACAAAATAGATAGCTGTGTCTACCTCAACATCAAATCCAGCATCATGCTTAGTCGGGAATTTGACAACCCTTCAACCTAATGTCAGGTAAAAGGAAAACATGTCATTGTTCCTTATTACCCCTACAGTTTTCTAGAGCAAGTGAATGCTACAACGATAAAACAGAAAGTAATTGCATGCATAAAAATTGTAAAGCTAGATATAAAATTATTTGCAGAAAATATGATTTCATATCTGTGAAAATCAAGAGAATAAACTGATGAACTACTATAAAAATAGGAGAATTTGGTAAGTTGGTAGGTGCAAACTAAATACAAACTATAGTAATTTACTAAGTTACAAATAAAAACTGATTAGGTATAACACATGTGATATGGTTTGGCTCTGTGTCTCCACTGAAATCTCATGTTGAATTGTAATCCCCAGTGTTGGAGGAGGGGTCTGGTGGGAGGTGACTGAATCATGGGGGAAGACTTCCACCTTGCTGTTCTCGTGATAGAGTTCTCATGAGATCTGGTTGTTTGAAAGTGTGTAGCACCTCTCCTTTCACTCTCTCTCTCTTCTGCTGGCCATGTGAATATGTGCCTGCTTCCCCTTCACTTTCCACCATGATTGTAAGTTTCCTGAGGCCCCCCCACCAGAAGCAGAAGCCAGTACAGCCCACAGAACCATGAGCCAATTAAACCTCTTTTCTTTATAAATTATCCAGTTTCAGATATTTCTTTATAGCAGTGCAAGAATGGACTAATACATCACATTTTTAAAAATAACAAAAAGATAAAATACCTAGGACAAACTTCTAAAATGTGTAACCTCTGTGTAAAGAAAACTTTAAGAAACATCTGAGGGGCTGGGCATAGTGGCTCATGCCTGTAATCTCAACACTTTGGGAGGCAGAGGTGGGTGAATCACCTGAGGTCAGGAGTTTGAGGCCGGCCTGGCCAACATGATAAAACCTTGTCTCTAATAAAAACACAAAAATCTAGCCGGGCATGGGGGTGGGCACCTGTAATTCCAGCTACTTGGGAGGCTGA
The DNA here is from genome assembly GCF_029289425.2 of Pan paniscus. Classification (NCBI taxonomy): domain Eukaryota; kingdom Metazoa; phylum Chordata; class Mammalia; order Primates; family Hominidae; genus Pan; species Pan paniscus. Next base: position 187,063,159 of record NC_073255.2, read on the forward strand.
GACAGGAGAATCACTGGAACGTGAGCCGAGATTGTGCCACTGCATTCAAGCCTGAGCAACAAGAGTGAAACCTCATCTCAAAAAAGAAAAAAAAAAAATAGGAAACTTCTGAGGATATGCAGCAAAAAGAACTCTCATAGAAGGCTTGATGAAAATGTGCATTGGTAGAACCACTTTGGAAAATTATCTGGGCTGGGCATGGTGGCTTACACCTGTAATCCCAGCACTTTGGGAGGCCAAGGTGGGTGGATCATTTGAGGTCAGGAGTTCAAGACCAGCCTGGCCAACATGGTGAAATCCCCCTTCTACTAAAAATACAAAAATTAGCCAGGCGTGGTGGCACACATCTGTAATCCCAGCTACTCGGGAAGCTGAGGCAGGAGAATTACTTGAACCTAGGAGGCAGAGGTTGCAGTGAGCCAAGATCACACCCCTGCACTCCAGCCTGGGCAACAGAATGAGACTGTCTAAAAAAAAAAATTATCTGGTAGTATCTATGAAAGCTGAAGGTTACACATAGCCAATATTCAGCCATTCTACTCTTGGGTGCATACCCAAGAGAAATAGGTGTTCAACAAAAGATAATGCCTATAATATTTTTAGCAGTGTACTCATAAAAAAACTGAAAGCAATGCAAATGTCCATCTACAATAGACACCAAATGAATTGGGCTATATTCACCCAATAAAATCAAATACAGTTATGAGAAGGCATAATCTATACCTACATATTATAATATGGATACATATAAAACCTTACAGCAAACAAATTATGACAGTTCCCTAAGCTATAAACTTATATGAGCCTTTTGTTCCACATGTGTTATCATAAAAAAGTCAGTAAATTATTTCTACATTACCTGTAAATTTAATTCAATGTCAGTTTTTTACAAGCCTCTGAAAATGTTCTCTTCTAAACTGGAGTGAAAACTTGGTTCTGAGGCACAGGCGGAAATTACCTGTAAGTGTGCCAGGACTCCAAAAACAAAAATAACCTCATAGGCCACAGTCACAAGAGCAAGCACCCATGCTCTGCAATCCATTACCACAGCCCAGGAGGTGATAAACTACTCTAACAATAAGAGAATTTAGTAAGTTGATGGGTGCAACTAACTACAAACTATAATAATTTACTAATATACAAATAATAACTGATTAGGTATAACTCATGTGATATAGTTTGGCTCTGTGTACCCACCCAAATCTCTCCCACACTCACCCTTCAACTTCCCTTCACTCAGTGAGGTGGATTAGACTGTGCTTTCTGGATGTCGCTGTCACAGTTCAGCAGATGCTGAGATAAAGTTGTGCAGGCATGAAATTCATTTAGGAGTATTTTTGGGAAGAGTCTGTGGGCGAGTGAAGGAAGCAGAGGAAGTCAGGCTGTGATGACAACAAAGGCTTAGTGAGTCAACCCCTCCAGGAGCCCAGGGGCTAAGATGGCCCTGCACAGCTACCCAAAATTGGGGCCAGAGGCCAGGCCTCTATACCTCTACACTGACAAGTCATCAGGTGTGAGTGGCCCTGGAAATGGGAGATGACCTTGGAGGAAGTGACTTTTTAGCTGAGACCAATCATGAGGTGGTGTCTTAGGGGTGGGGGCAGGGCTCAGCCAGCAGCTGTCAGCCCTCAACACTCCCGTCAAGTCAGCAGGGGGACTCGGGGCTTCAGTCCTGAAATGGAGGGGAAGGAAGTGGATCTCAGTGGCTGACCATAGAGAATACAACATTGAGCAAAATTTGGGCTATTTCACTAGGCCTTCAGAGTCACACTACCATCCAAAGCAATGGCTGTGACTGGGTTTCTCGGGAGTCCAGCAGGTGCATGGAGAAAAACACTTCCCTCAGGCAAAACTGAAGCACCTACCAAATTGTGAAATACTACATTCTTTTTCTGTTTAAATGTGAAATATTTCTTCATTGGCTCCACTCCTTTGGAGCTTCCATGGTCAGAAGTTGAGCGGGGTCAGAGGTTTCGCTGGAAGTAAAAATGGTAGTTCACACTTCCCTGGAGAGAACTTGTGAGCTCATCCATTCTGCAAAAGCAGGTGAGGCTGGCTGGGAAGGAGAGCAGGGAGCTGTGTGTGAGTGCGGGTCATGGGGGGCAGCCTGCATGTGAGTGTAGAGGCTGTGGGAGGGGAAGCTGAGAGTTCAAGCAGAATGTCCCTCCAGCTCATATTGCACAGGACAGGCCTTTGCTTAACAGGCACTTTCTATCTGGTGTCTGTCGTGATGCTGTTGTCTGAAAACTGTCATTTACCTTTAACAGGATATTAGTGTCCCCAGGACAGGTCTTCAGAACTTGCAGGCAATTTAGAGACACCAAATCTAAACCTACTCTAATTGCTTTAATTACTGAAAAAGAATCAAACCCCAGTGAACTGGGGACATCCCAAGTGTCATCTAGGTTGACAAGAAAAGACTAGAACTTGGTCTACTAACTCCATGTCTAGATATATTCCAACACCTCCCAAGAAGGAGGCTGTGCTCCTGATAGTATAAGAGATGGGGTGGAGGATAGGGAGCTTAGGGAGAAGATTAGCTGCTCTGAAAAACGACTATAATTTGTAATTCCAGCTGAACCCCTAAGTTGCAGTGTGGTTCTAGGTAAGACACAGAATGATTTTTTAGTCTGTGTTTCTCTTATATATCCCGTGGCATCTTGAGTGGCTGCTGTGCTCTAGGCAATGTGTAAGACTTTTAGAAATTATTCCATGAAAACCACATGACAACCCTGCACAACTGGTTTTATTGACCCTTTTCATAGCGGAGGGAACTAAGTCTCAAGAAGCTTATGGAATCTTCCAGAAATGGTGGGTCTGGCTACAGTTAGGTCAGCTCATGTCTGAAGCACACGCTTGTTTCACTTCTCAGCCCTCCTCTTAGCTGGAGGTCATCTGGGTCTTCCAAGAACCACTTAGGGAAGTTTTTTTTTTTTTTAATGTGACTTTTTTCCATAAGTTATTGGGGTGCAGGTGGTATTTGGTTACATGAGTAAGTTCTTTTGTGGTGATTTGTGAGATTTTGGTACACCCATCACCTGAGTAGTATATCCTGCACCATATTTGTAGTGTTTTATCCCTCGCCCCCCTCCCACATTTCCCCCCAAGTCCCCAAAGTCTATTGTATCATTCTTATGCCTTTGTGTCCTCATAGCTTAGCTCCCACATATCAGGGAGAACATATGATATTTGGTTTTCCATTCCTGAATTACTTGGCTTAGAATAATAGTCTCGAATCTCATCCAGGTTACTGAAAATGGTGTTAATTCATTCTTTTTATGGCTGCATAGTATTCCATCATACACACACACGCATGCACACACACACACACACACACTACAGTTTATCCACTCTTTGAATAATGGGCATTTGGATTGGTTCCATGATTTTGCTACTGTGAATTGGGCTATTATAAACATGCATGTGCAAGTATCTTTTTTGAATAATGACTTCTTTTCCTCTGGGTAGATATCCAGTAGTGAGATTCCTGGATCAAATGGTAGTTCTACTTTTATTTCTTTAAGGAATCTCCACACTGTTTTCCATGGTGGCTGTATTAGTTTACATTCCCACCAGCAGTGTAGAAGTGTTCCCTGTTCACTGCATCCACGCCAACATCTACTGTTTTTTGATTGTTGGATTATGACCATTCTTGCAGGAGTAAGGTGGTATTGCATAGTGGTTTTGATTTGCATTTCCCTGATCATTAGTGATGTTGAGCATTTTTTCATATGTTTGTTGGCCATTTGTATATCTTCTTTTGAGAATTGTCTGTTCATGTCCTTAGCGCACTTTTAGATGGGATTTTTTTTTCTTACTGATTTGTTTGAGTTTGTTGTAGATTCTTAATATTAGTCCTTTGACAGTTGTGTAGATTTTCTCCCACTCTGTGGGTTGTCTATTTACTCTGCTTACTGTTCCTTTTGCCATGCAAAAGCTCTTTAGTTTAATTAGCTCCCAGTTATTTATCTTTGTTTTTATTGCATTTGATTTTGGTCATGAAATCCTTGCCTAAACCAATGTCTAAAAGGGCTTTTCCAATGTTATCTTCTAGAATTTTTGTAGTTTCAGGTCTTAGGCTTAAGTTCTTACTCCATCTTGAGTTGATTTTTCTATAAGGTGAGAGATGAGGATCCAGTTTCATTCTCCTACACGTGGCTGCCAATTACCCCAGCAACATTTGTTGAAAAAGGTGTCCTTTCCCCCACTTTATGTTTTTGTTTGCTTTGTCAAAGATCAGTTGGCTATAAGTATTTGGGTTTATTTCTGGATTCTCTATTCTGTTCCATTGGTCTATGTGCCTATAAAACAGTATCACACTGTTTTATGGTTCGAAATTAGGTAGCGTGATGCATTCAGATTTGTTCTTTTTGCTTAGTCATGCTTTGGCTATGTGGGCTCCTTTTTGGTTCCTTATGAAGTTTAGAATTGTTTTTTCTAATCTTGTGAAGAATAATGGTGGTATTTTGATGGGGATTGCACTGACTTTGTAGATGGCTTTTGGCAGTATGGTCATTTTCACAATATTGATTCTACCCATCCATGAGCATGGGATGTGTTTCCATTAGTGTCACCTATGATTTCTTTAAGACGTGTTTTGTAGTTTTCCTTGTAGAGGTGTTTCAGCTCCTTGGTTAGGTATATTCCTAAGTATTTTATTTTATTTTATTTATTTTTTGCAGCTATTGTAAAAAATATTGAGTTCTTGATTTGATTCTCTGCTTGGTTGCTGTTGGTGTATAGAAGAGCTACTGATTTATGTACATTAATTTTATATCCAGAACTTTGCTGAATTCTTTTATCAGTTCTAGGAGATTTCTGGAGGAGTCCTTAGGGTATTCAAGGTAAACAATCATATCATCAGCAAACAGTGACAATTTGACTTTCTCTTTACTGATTGGATGCCCTTTATTTCTTTCTCTTGTCTGATTGCTCTGGCTAGGACTTCTAGTACTATGTTGAAGAGGAGCAGTGAGAGTGGGCATCCTTGTCTGGTTCTAGTTCTCAGGGAGAATGCTTTCAGCTTTTCCCTATTCAGTATTATGTTGGCTATGGGTTTGTCATAGATGGCTTTTATTACATTAAGGTATGGTCCTTTTATGCTGATTTTGCTGAGAGTTTTAATCATAAAAGGATGCTGGATTTTGTCAAATGCTTTTTCCACATCTATTGAGATGATCATGTGATTTTTGTTTTTAATTCTGTTTATGTGGTATAACACATTTATTGACTTGCATATGTTAAACCATCCCTGCACCCCTGGTACGAAACCTACTCGATCATATTTTTTGATATGTTGGATTCAGTTAGCTAGTATTTTGTTAAGGATTTTAGCATCAATGTTCATCAAGGATATCAGTCTGTAGTTTTCTTTTTTGATTATGTCCTTTCCTGGTTTTGGTATTACTGTGATGCTGGCTTCATAAAATGAATTAGGGAGGGTTCCTTCTTCCTCTATCTTGTAGAACAGCATCAAAAGGATTGGTACCAATTCTTCTTTGAATGTGTGGTAGAATTCTGCTGTGAATCTATCTGGTCCTGGACTTTTTTTTTGTTGTGTGTTTGGGAGAGGAGGGTCTCCCTTTCCCACTTCTGCAGTTGGGGCACTCACAGTATTTGGGGTATCTCCCAGGTCCTTCAGGAGCAGTCTGCTTCCTTTGGAGGGTCCTCTCAGGGTTGCTGGTTTGTTCTTGCAGTTGATCTGCAGCTAAAATTCACAGTGTGAGCTTCCACAAGCTGCTCTGTCCAGAACTGCAATCTGGTCCTGCCTGCCATCTGCTATGATGATTTAATTGTCTCCCATTTAGGAAAGTTTTAAAATGATTTTTCTAGGCCAGGTGCGGTGGCTCATGCCTGTAATCCCAGCACTTTGGGAGGCTGAGGCGAGTGGATCACGAGGTCAGGAGTTTGAGACCAGCCTGGCCAACATAATGAAACCCCGTCTCTACTAAAAATACAAAAAAATTAGCTGGACGCCATGGCGGGTGCCTGTAATCCCAGCTACTTGGGAGGCTGAAGCAGGAGAATCGCTTGAACCTGGGAGGGGGAGGTTGCAGTGAGCCGAGATCATGCCACTGCACTCCAGCCCGGGTGCCAGTGTGAGACTCCATCTCAAAAAAAAAAAAAAATGATTTTTTCTGTCTCTCTCTCATCTTTGGCTTTTCAGTATGGGATAGAGGGAAACGTCCACAGAGAAATGCGGAGCTCTCCCCATGGACTCTCCAATCCAAGGCTCGCTCCCAGCTCACCTTCTGAGCAAAGTGTGGATCATTTCCTTTGCCCTCCCCTGACCTATTTATCACATGATGTCAATGAAAATTTACAATCATGGCTTGAGAGTAACCAAGGACAGGCTGTAGAGTGCATGGTTAAGAGTGAGTGTGGTAGAGTCACACTTCAACTCAAATATTTTTATCATTCTAAAATCAAATCTTCATAACAGTCAATTCAAAGAAGTCCAGCTTCTGTTCTCATTTCTGCTCCCTCATTTCCTCCCTCTGTACACAGGTAACCATTTTCCTTCTTTGTTACTCTTTCTTGCTTTCTTCTTTTATTTCTTCCTTTCTTCCACCTCTCTTTTTCTTTTTCTTCTTTCCCTTCTTTCTTTCCTTGCTTGCTTTCAAAGTATTTATCTTTCTATTGTCATCCTTATATTTATGTATCTATATGAAAATATATAACATAAATATAATAAATATATATGCAAAAGTGTACCTTGTGCCCCTTACTAGACAAATGATAGTATCCCTTACATTATTTTATTCAACTCATAATTGAATAAAATACTTGGCAATATATCCTGGAGATGATTTTACAACTCTCTATAGAGATAGTCTTCACTACTTTTTACAACGAAGAAGTACTTCATTGCATAGATGTATCTAAGTTCATCCCGCCAGTCTCTTATTCATGGTAATTTGGATCAGTTTTTGTCTTTGCTTTTTTAAATAGTACTCTTCCAAGGAGACTTTTGCATAGTTCTTTCTATACTTTTGCCAGTGTATTTTTGGGCACATTCTTAAATTTGATAATGTGTGTCAAAGGGTAAATCCTTCTTTATTTACCCCCATAGGGCTGAACTCTTTTGCTTTCCCTTCAGCAGTGTCTGAGAGTTTCTGTCTTCCCTATACTTTTGTCGAGAAAGTAGGCTGTCAAACTTTAGGAGTTTTGCCAAATCTATACATGAGAAACATTCTCTGGAATCTACCCCTTTTCCAAGGACTCTTGGTTCTGGTTATTGGGTAATAAACAAAGATTTGGGCACTTGATGTGCTCATTGCTAGAAGGTGTCACTTTTTCTAAGCTCGCCTTAGCAGACAGAGCTGGGAAAGCCATGCGTGCAAATTTACCTATGCAAATCCACATACTTACGTTGATTTCTGCATCTCTCTATCTACATGCTTTTAAAAAGCAGTAAGTTCTATTCTTATTTGTAACTTGTTTGTGCAACATTATTTGCAATATACATACTACTTTGTTCAATCCTATTGTTACTGATAGAGTTGTCCAGGTTCTTGAAGTGTTGAACAAAGAATTGAACAAAATGCACAAAGTAACAAAAGAATGAAGCAATGAAAGACAAAGCAAGGAAGTAATGAAAGCACAGATTTGTTGAAGACAGTTTACAGGGTGGGAGTGAGCTCCAGCAACCAGCTCAAGAATCTCCTTGTTACAATGCTCCCCAATGTTTTTATATAGCCAAAATAACTTGGCAACACCTCTAGGTACCATTTATTTATTTATGACTGAGTCTTGTCTATCACCAAGGCTGGAGTGCAGTTGGGCAATCTCGGCTCACTGCAACCTCTGCCTCCCAAGTTCAAGTGATGCTCCTGCCTCAGCCAGCTGAGTAGCTGGGATTACAGGCCGCATACCACCACACCCACCTGGGTGCCCTTTAGAGGTCTCCAATTGGTTACACCTTATGAAGGATTGGCCTGTGACCAATCAGAGAATAAAGTGGAAACTTATGTCTTGTTATCACAGGAGCAAGGATGTGGCCTTTATGCTGCCTAATCTTGCCTAGAACTGTCGGCACCTGCTGTTTTTTTTGCTTATGCCTTAACCCTTGGTTACCTTAATTCCCTATTCTCCTGTCTCATTTCCTGCTGAGAGACATGATCCCCTTGAATCTTTATGGGAGGCAGAGGCGCTGAAGATCAGTTTTCTGTAGCTGCTTCCTGCTGGTCACGGGCATTGTCCCTGCCTATTGAGAATCCTGGCTCTTTGTCCCTAGGTAGTTAGGTCGGTGTCCGTGGGTTGCAATGAAACTTGTACTTGGTCATAAAAGGTGCAGCTAGCTTGATCCAGTTGTGACAGTTGAGTATCTTTGGCTCGATTTTGGATTTTGTTCCAAAACTAACTGAAACCCTTGCACAAGCATCTGTAAGTGAGGGAGCAAAAATCAATTAACATTTTACACCAGGGAAAATTGGTAGGTATTTACTTATCTTTTGGCTTTCTTTTAAACAGGTACTTCAGGTCTTCCACAGGTTCACAGGTATAGTGGCTGGAGGGAGCCTCCAGTTCCAGGTCCAGGGCTTCAGATATTGCAGACTTAACCCTGGAAAGATGTATCCAACAATCTAATCCTAGTGCTTTGACTGTGGAAGGCGTGGCCAACACAACGGAAAACAGTCCTTTCCATTTGGGTTGTAATTGTTGAGCAGGTGACCCTTCGTTCCATGTTTTAACAAGTACCTTATCTCCTGGCCTGACCTTGGTGTGCTGGTTAGTTCCTGGTACAGGGAACCTTTGAGTTCCAAACTTTTTGTAAAGCCTGCTGAAATTGTCCCAGGTTAACTAAGTATTTTACTAAACCGGCTGCTTCTGGATCAATCATTAAATCATTAGTTTAAAATGGCCTCCCATATAACATTTCATATGGGCTCATATTAATTTTTGCTCTTGGGGAATTACAAATTCTTAAGAGGGATATGGGCAGTAAGCTGATCCAAGTTTCTGTTGTTTCCTGATGTAGCTTAGCTAATGCCCGGTTTAGAGTTTGATTAGCCTTTTCTACTTTCTTGGAGGATTAAGGCCTCCATGCTGAATGTAAATAGTATTTGATTCCAAGAGCCTTAGTTATATGAGAGTTATTTGGGAGTTATAAATAACCCTTGAGTTATTTGGGAGACAAAAGAAGGCTGTGATCACTTTGGAGGCTTTGGGGTAACCCAAACTGGGGGAATATTTCCTTCAAGAGAAACTTTATAACCTCATTAGCCTTCTCTGTTCTGGTAGGGTAAACTTCAACACAGCTAGTAAACGTGTCTATTCGTACTAACAAAAACTTGTATCCTTTACAACCTGGCATGTGGGTAAAGTCCAGTTGCCAGTCTTCCCCTGGGTAAGTTCTCCTTCTCTGGACTGGTCCTATTAGAGGAGGCATTTTGTTTCCTGGGTTGTTGAATGCACACAGTGAGCAGGTTTGTCAGATCTGCTTAACCACTGAAGCTAAGTTAGGCCCAATGAAGAACGTGTTTACCAGACCAGAGTGGCATCTCTTCCCATATGGAAAAAGTCATGAAGATTTTTATAATTCTCCATTGGGCCGTTTGAGAGAGATACATTTTTGATCCCATACACCACAGGATCCTTGTTTTTGTCCCCTTTGCTCCTTTATTAACTGTTTTTCCTGTGATGTGTATTCAGGTTCTGTTGGGAAATCATAGAAAGGAAGCAGTGCTAGGATTTGTTGAGATTGCACCCTGAACTGCTACTTTGGCTTCCCTATCTGCCTTTTTGTTTCCTTGTGCTATAGGGGTTAAGTCCTTTTGATGCCCCCTACAATGGATTATAACTATGATGCAGGATTTTTGCTCCTTAGCTCAGCTAGGTCTTGGTCCTTGTCTCACATCCAGGAAGAATTAGGCACACAGATACCAGAGAGTGGCTGCAGTAGAATTTATTAAGCAAAAGGAAAACTCCCAGCAAAGAGAGTGGTCCTGAAAGCAGGTTGCCATTGCACCCTTCACAGTTGAATATCCAGGCTTAAGGTGCAAATTCCTGGCAGCTCCATCCCATCCTTCCAGTGCACATGTGGGCCCTTAGACTGAGTGACTCCAAATTGATTTATTTCCCTTACTGCACGTGTATTAATGAATGGAATTTTCCACTGCAGGTGTGTTTAGGCAAGCCCGCTGTGCAAGTTTCCTCAAATGTACAAAACATCTGGTATAAGCACTTGTGGGACAGGTTGGAGGTTCTCTGGGGAACTTTCCCTTACTGTCTGCCTAAAGCAAGCTGGCTAACTCCTTTCAGCTATGGCCTCTGGCAAGTATATTGTTTCCTGTAGTTGAAGAATTTCACACCCATGCTTTATGGAGAAATGCTTATCAGTTAGTAGTCCTGTTTCTTTCCAAATTTTGGCATGAGCATGAACCTGAGACCCGCATATTTAGAATCCATATAGATGTTAAGCTTTTTCCCTTTTCCCAATATTGGAGCTCAGATAAGAGCAATAATTTCAGCTTTTTGTGCTGACGTACCCAGGGGCAGAGGCTGAGCCTCAAAAACAGTGTTATAATTTGGATTTTCTTTTAGGGTGCTAACTCCCAGGGCAATGTTAGTGCTGGAGTACCAGGCATACTGTGAAAGGAGCCAGGGGTGTTAGAATGAGTGCCTCAGCTTAAAAGGGACACATTTGCATGATAGTAACAACTTGACAAAAGAAAAAGAAAAGTTTATAAAATAAATTAATTATTGAGTATGAATATACAATCCCTGGTATGTTTCTGAAAACATTAGTCTTGCTTACAATAGGACTATATTTACGGAAAAATTTAAAGGAATTAAATATTTAATGGATACAATTTGGGATACAGCATGAAAGTATTTCTTCTTATGGGAACAATAGTGCCATTAATTTCCTTGATGCCTGAAATTCTATAAACTTATTCATTATAGACGTTATGAACTATCCTCGTCTCATTTCACATAAAACACAAATTTCCTCTACCTCATTTCAAATTTTAGGTAGAAGTTTATGAAGTAGCAAAAGAAATAAAGGTAATTTATCCACATAACTATTTTGGGGAAACAGAGGGTGTGACTAGATTAGGGAAGGCACGGAATGGAGTAGGGTCATTGGTCTATTTACCAACGTCACTGACTTTGACCTCTTAGGAGTTGTAACTGCAGCTTTTTACCTTTAGTCTTCCTTGCTAAAGGTCAGGGAAGAGTGGCCTTCAGGCTTCCTTGGTAAAGGAAAGGGGAGGAGAGAAGGGAGCATCAGTGTGAGATTCCCAGGGTACCGCCTACCTACGCCCCTCCCCACTCCCCCAATATGGATCCCGCTGCCTGGATTCCTACTACTCTCCCTCAGCCCTTGATTCTGTCACATTTATTTTGGGTCCTTAGTTGCAAGACTGCCTTATTTTATGCATTATTTATGACCTGTGCATCGTCTTATTCCTCCAACGACACTGAGCTTGTCTCTTCTCAACAGTGTTCTCAGCACTGTACACATGGAACGGGCACCATGATGAACTGCGCAGCTGAGTTGAAATGAGATCAAATGGGAAGGGCAGTGAGGGAAGGGCCGACAGTTTCCCGTCTGTGAGAAAGCAAGGCTGCTGTTGTGCTGACTGCCGCAGCAAGCAACATGCTCTGGAGGTCCCTTTTTATGTCGGACTCCGTGGCCTCAGTTTCCTTTGTGAGTTTATACTCATTGACAAAGGCAGGCGGTGTAAGGTAAGAAGTGCTGGTCTGGAGCATGGACCCTCCTCCCTGGGCTGCCCCACGGTCTAGCAAAGACCCATTCCTGGACACATGGTCACCTGGGCCAGCTCTGTCACAGCCCAGTGTCCATCCATTTCCCATCACGTCCTCTGCATCCAGGTTTTCTGACTGAAGCCTCACACCCTCAGGGCCAGGCTCCCTCCTCCTTCCAGAGCCACCTCATTTATGGAAAAGCTCCCTCAGGTGACTGAGGTGACACCAACTCTGCCTCCTTCCCCTTTCCCTTTGGGAACCAAGATACCTAAAGAGAGCTTGTGAGCTCTGGGCCTTTGGGTGTGGGAGACAAGGCACCAACATCATGAATAAAAGCACAAAAAGACAATGAAAGATGAATGGGATATTCAAGACAATTATCTCAGGGGCTGTTTCTGGTTATAGGCTAACAGGTGGGGGTTCTCACGACAAAGCCCCTGGATGGATTCCACAATGTCCTAATCCCTGAACAGGGGGTCTTCTCTTTTCCCTAAAAATATCTGTATGTGGGCCAGGCGCAGTGGCTCACGCCTGTAATCCCAGCACTTTGGGAGGCCGAGGCGGGTGGATCACGAGGTCAGGAGATCGAGACCATCCTGGCTAACACGGTGGAACCCATCTCTACTAAAAATACAAAAAATTAGCCGGGCGTGGTGGCGGGCACCTGTAGTCCCAGCTACTCGGGAGGCTGAGGCAGGAGAATGGCGTGAACCCGGGAGGCGGAGCTTGCAGTGAGCCGAGATTGTGACACTGCACTCCAGCCTGGGCGACAGAGTGAGACTCCATCTCAAAAAAAAAAGAAAAAGAAAAAAAGAAAAAAAAAACCTTTGTGTTACAATTTTTTTGAATGGAAATTGCTTCTCTGGGGTTTGGAATCCACAAATTGCCGTGTTGCACATGTGGCGATAATAATGATCAACAGTGTCATCATCACCTTTATCCTTTTCTGAATTCTGTCTATGAAGCACTTTATCATCTTCAAAGTTCTCTTATCTCTATTGTTTTAGCATGTCCTCTAACATCCCTATGATATCGTCTAAATAGATATTAAAATCTGCTTTTAAAATATTCAAAAACTGAGCATGACAGGATGCACTGAAGCCATACAGTTAGTTATGAAGCCAGTATGTTCTTAATAAAAAATCCATTCTAAATAATATTTGCAATGAGGTATACTAAGGCCAATAACACAAAACAAGATTGACAAGCTAAACCCTTGCACTAAAACCAGCTGGATAATTATTTTGAAAATTCTTAAGTGATAGTTTTTCCAACAATAAATCTTAGAAGAATAGACTGGAGGCATTCTAAATAGGATAATTTCCATGGAAAATAACCTGGATCTTTCAGTTGAGCCAAAATCAATAAGAACCAATGGCGCAAAAAACCTTTCACCAAAAAAGCCCCTTTAACTCACGCTTTCTTAACAGAAGCCCTGGATCCAACAGGAAATAATATTCCCAACTCTCTGTCAGTTTATCAGAAACATAGATCAATTCCAGGGACTAGACTATAGGAAATATTGGCAATTTGGAGTGTTCAGTGGAGTGTAGCAAAGAATATGAAGGGAGTTTATAAAATAATTATATATTATTATACATTATATAGAAAATAGTGAATGAGCTCAATAAAAGCTTCAGAAAAAAGCTGCTTGGCAGTTATACAGATCTGAAGAAATTTGCTATCAGTTGATATGCAAAGCAGAAAACAGACAAATGGGTACATGTTTCAGAAAGTTTTTCACCATGAAGGGAAATCTAAATAAGATATCCAAAGATGAAAGTGGGTAATGGCAGCAAGAGAAGACTAGTGTTTGAAAAGGGAACTTAGAAAGCTTGATGACTTTAGCTATAAAGTTTGACAATTTCAACCATGAGTAAAACAGAAGTTAAAGTTCACGCAGGAGAGTGACGTGAGGAGAGCTAATGTACCTTCCCATTTTACTAGTTTGGAATTCTGACTTTTGGTCTCACAGTAGGTCATCTGCAAGATTGGGACCACATAAAAACTTCCATGTGGTTTTTGAGAGCAAATGTTTTAATCTGCCCCCTTCACCCTCAGAAGTATCTCCTCCAGGAATCTACTCCAGTGCTTACATTTCAAACTCTTGGGATTTAGGGTTTTATTAATTAAGACTCTGTAAAACCTGTGGTTTAGCACACATGAAACTATTTACTAACACCTGAAGCATGGACATGGGAGGTGATATGAGTTTGAGGGAGAGAGAAACGGGCTAGAGAAACGGGCTTGAGAAAGTGCATGCACATGAGCAGGTCAGGGTTGAATCTCCAGGCAGCAGAGACAGTACAGCCATCTCTCCCACCCTCTCCCCGAGGAGACCTCACAAAGGCATTATCCCTCCCAGCCAGTCTTGACATACAGAGTGGAGGGTTGAGTAGTGAGCTGTCGAATGGGAAAATCGTGCAGTACAGCCTCACCTGATGGTAAGATTTTAAGGATGTGTGTAGGCCTCTGTGAATTCAGTTTTCAGATCTTCCTGTGGCATTTCTCCATTTTTGCTCATGTGTTTAGCATTTGCCCAGTTTTGCACTGTATCATTTCAAGAAGATCAAATGGGATGTGAAAAGGACAATAAAATTATTTAAATGATTAAATAATAGAAAGAATAATGCAAAGACATGCTGAAGAAACAGTTATTTTCCAAACATCCAGTAATCTTTCAGCAACTTGACTGGCAGATTTCTCTCCAAATACCTCACATGAGCAGTTGATGGGACATATTTACCAACTGTGCTCACCGTTAGCAACCTTGCCCAAAACCTAAATTCAGTCTGTTCTAGTCAACACCTAAAGCCCATTTTCTCCTCTCCTTTATTTGTGCAATGAATGGTAGTAAGGTGTTCCTTGTGCCCCAGCTAAGGATTTATTATTTTCTCTTAGGCTGGTCTGCAGCTCCTTGTGGGCCAGTCCCTGGGTCCCCATGATGGCTCATGAGCTCCAACAAAGAATCATTGGGGACAGATCTTGTATTAATCCCAAACATTCTTTCCATTAGACTGAGAGTTTGCTTGAGGTCAGAGATTCATGACTATCTTGTGGACATGTGATTTGCAGAGCCCAGCAGAGTAAACACAAAAAATTATTAAGTAAGTGAATTCTGTTACATACCCTTCACACAGAAAAATTATTTTCCCTAGCAGAATAACACATGAAAAATTGAGTAAATAAAATGTATTACATATCCTTTACACACGAAAAAACCCCTATCTTTTTCACAGTGTAAATAGGTCTGTGCAGAGGAATATTTTTTTGCTTGTTAAAACTTTGTTTCAACATAACTTTGCTTACACAAATACACTCATATTGGTTAACAGAATGCAATTTAAGTTTAACTTATCCTACACAATTTGGATCAAAAACTTGGTACATGGTTTAAGATTTTTAAAAAGGATTTGCAATCTGGTTTATTTTTATCTATTACAAATGTATAAAAGATCCTTAATAAAATGCTGCTAAACAAGGCAGCAAGAACCTTTGGTTTGCTTCAGAAAAATAACACATATTGCACTGCATAAGTTTATAAAACTGGTGCAACAAAACATTGTTGTATGCCAGAGACATTATTTCAATGCCAGTTTAGAAAGTTCAATAACTAATGTGTATGGAAGGGACTGGGAGAGAACCTATGTACACATGTGAAACTGTAAAAGCTATCTGATTTAGTTAGTATTGCATGTAGATTGTAAATTCACACAAACCAAAATTCAGATACTTTCTAAAAGCAGAACTTCCATTCAACCCAGAAATCTCATTACTTGGTACATACCCAGAGGCATATGAATCATTCTACCATAAAGACACATGCACACATATGTTTATTGCAGCACTATTTACAATAGCAAAGACTTGGAACCAACCCAAATGCCCATCAGTAATAGACTGGATAAAGAAAATGTGGCACATATATACCATGGAATACCATGCAGGCATAACAAGGAACAAGTTCATGTCCTTTGCAGGAATATGGATGGAGCTGGAGGCCATTATCATCATCAAACTAACACAGGAACAGAAAACCAAACACCGCATGTTCTCATTTATAAATGGGAGCTGAACAATGAGAACACATGGACACAAGGAGGGGAACAACACACACTGGGGCCTGTTGGTTGGGCAGTGGGAGAGAGAACACCAGGATAAATAGCTAATGCATGCTAGGCTTAATACCTAAGTGATGGGCTGATAGGTGCAGCAAACCACCACGGCACACATTTACCTATGTGACAAACCTGCATGTCCTGTACATGTATCCTGAAACTTAAAATGAAATAAAATAAAAAGAATGTAGGTTATCATTGCTTCCAAATAGGCAGCAAATCTAAAACTAAAACTGTCAGCAGTTTAGGCTTTCAGAACTCAGTTGTCAGATTCCTGCATGGCAGGTTAGGCCAGAGGCACCTGCTTCAACTAAGTGGTCGTCTTGCCTACTCCTGAGGAAGTCAGAAATGGTCATTGTTGGGTCTGTCTGAATAAGGCCGTGTGTGGGTCGGCAGACTCAGAGAATAACTCTCCTGTCACCCTTGGGTCAGCACCAGCCTGAGGAGGGTCTACAGAGGGGCCTGAGCACAATTCCGCAAGGTGTCCGTGGAGAGACTCCTCCTCATCCCAGTCTGGCCTTCCAGCCATCCAGAGCACATCCCATGTGTAGGGAGGTGACATGGGCCCAATTCTAACTCTGTCCTGTGTGGAAACCACACTGTATGTGAAGGCTGAGACAACAGATGGAGGAGGTGAGACAGGAAATGGCTGTTGCAGCCACAGGAAGTAGTGTTGCTGCATTCACAGGTAAATTTACAATAAACAGTCTTGCTTTCATATCTTGAGAAGGTTCTGGGAAATGGGCTCACATCAGTTGTAGACCACAGACCTCCTGGGGACATGCTGAGAAGCACATGAACAAAAACCTCTACACTGTATAATAAAGAGGTACAAACTTCTACAAATGGTAGGTAACACTGGTTTAAGAAAAATGCTGCATTGCCAAAGCAAAGGAAGAACTGAAACTATGAGGAGACATTGTCCAAACCTAAGTGCAAAGCCCTTGGGGTGGAGGCGATCCTGACTCTTGAGGCCTTTTCTTCCTGTCCTGACCCTCCTGGGCACGCTTTGCTCCCCCATGATATTGAGGAATAGGTCAGAAACCAGGGGCTTTCAGGGGAACAGTATGGTTTGTGGCAAGGTGAGATAGGGATTGGAACATGAAGAAAGGGGGACTGAGTGCCCATGTCTCTCAGCACAACCTGCCTCCTTGGTTATTTTGCACCAAGAGGGGGACAAAGCTGACATACTGGCCTCTCAGTCTCCACAAGTCAACACTGTGTGGAACCTCAGGGGTCAGACCCCAGAACTTCGGGCTTTTACGAACATAGCTCCCTGGACAGGGCACTCTACTCCACACCTCCCAGGGTTGGCATTGTCACTCTCCTGGTCTGGTCACCAGGTATGGTCTCCATTAGGGATCACAGGTCCTCAGAACCAGCCCTGTGCAGTTCAGCTGTGTTCCCACAGCTCTCTGAGAACTGAGTCTGTGTTGATGGGTCATTTGTCCAGCCTGTGCTAATGGGTGAGTAGAGTTTCGTGCTCACTGGGTAAGGTCAGAAATATCAGAGAACTTTGGATGTTGATGTGGGAAGAGAACTTAGGTCACCTCCCACAATCCTCACTTTAACCATAAAACAAGCATCATGCCCCCAACCTTCATCTCCTGACCCCCAGGCTGCTGCTCTTTCCACGAGGTGGTGAACTTGTCAGTGGGAGGCACAGGTGCTAGGGTGCTAATGGCAAAGTCCATGCTGATGGGCTCCAGTGGAAAACCAGGGCCTCCATGCTAGCGAGGAGCCCTACTGATGCAAACACAGTCCTGATGGGTGCTACCGTGCCACTCAGAGAGGGAAAGAATGAATGTGTCAATGCACCGCAGCAGAGACAATGCTGGGGGAGGCGGGGGGAGAAAGTCCCTACGTAATTTAATGCAGTACAATGAGGGCTTTTGGAGTTGATACCCTTCCCTTTGTTAATATCAATATAATTCTCTTAGTAGAAATTCCAGTTTCTGTGACAGTATGAGAATGTCTCATGGCCATGAGTCATGCTTACAGGCAAAGGGGCTTTGCAACCATCTCTGATCACTCTAGCCTGGCAGTCTGCCTATGCCCTGAAATGTTCTCCACCACTCAGAGACAGAAATCATTGCCTATTCTCCAGACTAAATGAACTCCTAAAGCCTTTTTTCCCATAGAGATGCTAAACTCAGAAAGGATAAGACCTAAAAGCTGGAGAAGCTGGGAGGGGGCTGGGCCCCAGCATGGTGTGTGCACATGCGCTCTCTGGATGGAGGCAGAGCGGGCTCTGAGAGCAGACAGGCAGGGTCTGGAGTGGCCTTTTCAGGAAAGCCAGTGTCTCTGCTCTACTTTCTGACCTTCAGGACCCACTGATTCTGGGTTCAGCGTGGGACTGAGGGATGGGTGTCCCATGAGGTTGGATATTCCCTAAGGTAGTGGGGCTGGGAGCTGGGATCAGGATTAACAGGACACCATGCAAGAAAGAGAGAGGAAAGAGGGAAGAGCAGTGAGACAGAAAGAGGCACAAACTGACAGTGGGAGAGTGAAGTACAGGGTTTAGGGAGCAAAGGAGAGGCAGGAAAAGGGGAAGAACAGGGAGACTTTCTGTAGCTAGAAGGGACTTCTCTCTTCACTTCTCTAATGAGTCTGCACCCAGCAGATCAAGATTATGTAGCTCAGACCTACCATGTGTGTTGCTCAAGAAGCCATGATCACCTAGGTTACAGTTCACGCTTCTTGGCCTGAAATTGACAGCTTTTATATCAGGCTGCAAACTTTCTTCACAGCCCCCTTGCTTCTATTCTGCTACCTTATGAGACTCGCAGCAAGGCGCTTGGGGTAGAGAGACTCCAACTCTGATTCTACTTTCATTCTCTGAGTAACACTGGTTGAGTTCCTCATCTTCCTAAGCCTTATTTTTACTTCTTTAGACATGGACATGATAATTTCTACTTCCTACTGTTGCTGTAAGCATTAAATGAGAAGAAGATATAAAACCCAGGGCTGAGCCAGAAAGAATTAAGTAAGCGGTAGCTGTATCTGCTCTATAAGGGGTACCCATTTACTTTTTCTTACCCAGGCATTGCTTGTTTTTACCTTAAAGCCATTCACACTATTTCCTTCCACCCGTCTATTTGTCTGTCCCCAAAGTTCTCCACATTTCCAAATCCTCCCTTCCTCTAGTGCAAAATTCCTACATGACAACCTCCACAACTTGAGATTTTTTGATCCTCTGCTGTCTGTCAATCAGACAATGCCTCTTGGACTCCATTTCTCCATGTGTGCTGGTTTCATTTCCTCAGCAACATGGGAAGACATTTGTACAGATGGAGCCAGGTTGGTTTCTTCTTCTTTTTCCCCTTACTCCATCCTCTGCCACATGACAGACACATCAGAGATTTTAAACCTTACTTGGAGTTCATGTAAATGGCCCAGTCATTCTGATGGTCCCCAGGGGTGCTAGTTTATAGTATTAGCTCCTTTTCAGACTTACTGTGTATTAGACCAGTGGTTCTCAAAATGTGGGCCATGGATCAGCAGCATCAGTATGAACTGGAAACTTGTTAGGAAGTATGGGCTCCATCCTTAACTCACGGAATCAGAAACTCTGGGGGCAGAGTCCAGCAATCTAAGTTTCAGTAAACCCCCCAAGTGAGTCTGATGCCTGCTAAAGTTTGAGAACCACTGAGCTAAAGCTTTGTCTGTTAAAGGACTCTCACCTATGATTAAATCAGCTGAAATGGAGATCGTGAGAGAGTTTTTAAAAGCACATCTGAAATGTAAAATTTTAGGTGAGAAAAGTCAACATAAGACCCTCTCATCTAAGATCATCCTAGAAAAAACAAAATGGAGAGGTGCTGTGGGCCATCAGGAAACAGCCTAAATGTCCCTGAAAGTTGAGATGCCTCAGAAATAAACCTCCAACTTTTATTTGTAGCTGGGCACAGGCCCCAGTTCCACTAGTCATGGCAGTGGCCCAACTTCAACAGTGCAAATGATACAGCAATGTCCAAGAGCAGTGGTTCTCAAAGTGAGGTCCCCAGACCAGTGGCATCATGGGAATTGCCAGAAATGCTATTTTCAGGCTCCATTCAAAACCTACTAGTTCAGAAATTCCAGGGATGTTGCCTAGCCATTTGTATTTTAATAAACTCTTTAGGTGATTCTGATGCAGGCTAAGGCTTGAAAACCTCTATGCTAGCCACTGGGAATTCATCCTTTACATGCACTTTTCCATTTAATTCAGACGGGATACTTTAAATTGTTCCCACCTTAAGATGAAGGAAATTAGGCTCAAGTTTGAGTAAGGACACTTAGCTAGTCAGTGGCCCAGTAGAAACTGGAACTCAGTTCTGTCTAACTCCAGAACCCCAGTGAGAATATGGAGGACGTATTTTGGGTATATGTGATCACTGATGGACTGAGTAGTTAAAAATGTATGTGGGAGAACTGCAGGGCAGGATGAAGAAGGAAAGTTAGAGAAAGGCAAATAGAGCAGTCTCTGCTATTTTAATGGATGATATTCAAGCCCAGGATCTGTAGCAAGTTAAACCTATAGAGGTCATCTTTTTACAAGATGTGGCCAAGATAACAGGCAACAGACCACGTCAAAGAAACCTTCCAGTGGACCCCTGGCATTTAAGGACTTGATTTTTTGTTTGTTTATTTGTTTGTTTGTTTTGAGGCAGAGTCTTGCTCTGTCACCCAGGCTGGAGTGCAATGGCGTGGTCTCAGCTCACTGCAACCTCTGCCTCCCAGATTCAAGCAATTCTTTTGCCTCAGCCTCCCAAGTAGCTGGGATTACAGGCACCCACCACCATGCCCAGCTAATTTTTTGTATTTTTAGTAGAGACAGGGTTTCACCATGTTGGCCAGGCTGGTCTCAAACTCCTGACCTCATGATCCACCCACCTCAGCCTCCCAAAGTGCTAGGATTACAGGTGTGAGCCACGGTGCCCAGCCAAGGGCTTGAATTGTTAACTCTTCACTTGAGCTATTAATATTTGATTTGTATTCAGCTCCTTTGACTTCCTTCTCAGTATTTCCCTGTGTGTTATTTTCCCCTTACCTAGCCACTGTCCTGATGGAAAACCTTTACCTCTGAGAGAGGAATGACAGCTCCAGACCAATGGGGTGCATGTTTTACTGAGGGGACTTTCAGCCCTTTCAGATCACACAGGATAAGACAGTTATCTACCCTCTCTGAGAACAGAGCTTGCTGCTATAGCAGCCCTGGGTCTTGTGGTTTCCTTTCACACACTGAAGTTATTTTTCACGCTTGACAAAACACCTAGAAACCAAATGCCTCTCAACACTCAGGGAGATGAAACTCAGGAGGGACAGCAAGTGAAAATGAAAAGATACTATGGGAGAGCTTTTGGAGAGGAAATGGGGTAGGGGCTGACAGGGTTATGAGCAAAGGAAACAGAAAGGGCTGGTGACCCCAGTGGGTTCACCTCAAAGTTCACAGCCAGGGTTCCTCTATGCTCTCTTTGACTCACTTGTTCTGTTTCCATGCACTGAGAGGGTGCGGTTGGTGGGAGGCAGAGCAAGTGGAGGAGGACCACAATTAAAGCGACCAAAATTCAGATTATGTAAAGCCTGATGAGGGAGAAGGTTTTGAATTCATAATTCACACAGCCCACAATTACACATATCTGACTGTGACATACCCAGATTCAAGCCTGGAGTGTTTTTCCATTTTCCATAATAAAACATTCAGGATCCAAACTTAATTATGAGTTTCTGTAAAAAATCATCTGCTAAAATCTCCAGCCTCATTTCTACACAATGTGACTTCCCACCTTGAGGATCTAGCCATCCTTGGCTTTCTTTGATTAACTGAGAGCTCCATGTCTTCACTTACCTTGGAATATGCTTTATCTTCTTCCTGGAAATACTTCTAATCTCTTTCCCTAACTTCTACTCACTATTCAATTTCAGCTTAAACAATGTTGATTTTTCTAAGAAGTCTTTTCCAACTACTCCTACTATTAGTTTAGCAGATCCTCTATACACTCTTAAAACATCCTAGTGTTCTCCTTAATAACATTCATTATCCTACTGTTTTTGTTAACTGTCACGTTTGCCTGAGAAAGGAGGTAGTGATAGGGAAAAGGTGGTGATGGTAAAAATAGAAGAGGGAAGCTTTTATAGGATGGCACAGAAGAAAATAAAATATTTGATTGGTTACAGTTATACAGTTACCTTATTTGGTCTACCCTGTTGTAAAGTCCATAGTTTTGTTTGCTGGCTACTTCTAATTAGTTGAGCTTAAGTTCTGCTTTTATTTAATATTAAACATTTACAAGAAATAGCTCAAATTAAGACTTGCTTATCTTTGCAAATCAAGCAAGGTTGAGGTCATTTGTAAGGCCTAACTGCTTTTGTCTGCTCAGGGATTCTCCGGGTCTGGTCTCCATTTTAATTTACTTTAACAAAAAGAGATGAGACCCTCAAACTAGGTCCAGCTAGAACTAGCACAATTGAAGACAGAATTGCTCTGTCTTAGAAATGGATAAGACTACTTAGGAATATCAAGGCAAAAATCCTGAATTAGCTATTAACAAATAGAGTCAAGCAATACCTTGTGTGATTAAGATTTGTCTAAGTATGCAAAGAATTCAATATTAGGAAATACTAGGAAATATTTTTATACAATTTAATGTATTACAAAGCTATGGAGCAACATAATCTGATCACCTCCTTAGCTGTTGAAAGGTAATTTGGTAAAATTAAATGTCTAATAATTGGTTCTTTTTCCCCATAAGAAGATTTTCCATCTCAACCTCAAAGTCTGCATCTAGTTTAATGGTAAACATTGAGATATTGCCACAAAAGTTAAGAACAAGCTAAGGAAGCCTACTATCATTGTGATTACTTATTTAACATTCTCTTAGATACTAGCCACAATAAATTAACAGTGAAAGAAATTAGAAGTTGTTTTATAAAAAATTCAAAAAAAGAAGGTAAATTATCATTTTTGGCCCCATAAAGAACTTTTACAAATCAATATCAAAATTATTCCCATCAGAATTGAAACATGGGCAATAAATATGTAAGACAGATATCAATAAAAAATATAGTTCTTTCTTTAATAAATAGACATATGACAAATGACTCAATCATATTCCCATTGAGTAATGTATATGAAAATCACACTAACATCATCTTTCACCTATCAGTTTGGCAAAGATAAAATTATGAGAAATCAATCTGGGAAACTAATAAAATGCTGGTGAAACTAATTTGACTAAAATTTTTATTGTAAGCAATTCAGTAATATCTTTCAAAATTACAAATGCATGTACCAATTGTATAGCAATTCTCCTTGTAGGAACCCACTCAGGTGATTTGATTATCTGTTGCCGCATAAGAAACTACTCCAAAACTCAGTGGCTTAAAACAACGTGTTTTTGTGTGTCAAGAATTTGGGCAGAGCACACTGGGTACAACTTGACTTAACTCCTTGCAGACTGGGCCTCAGTTGGAGTGGCTCAAATGGCTCTAGATGGGGTGGGGGACAGATCAATGAGGGCCACATGTGGGAGCCTCTCGTTGTCAACTGTGTCCCTAGCTTCTTCTCCACGTTGCACCTGCTGAGCCTAGAATGTCCCAAATTGCTTCTACCCTCCTTCACCAAGGTAACAGACTCTTTTCCTGGTGGTTTTACTTTCCCAGGTTTATCAGAGAATTGTAAAGTCAGCAGAACTTAAAGGTACTATTGGTCAGCTTTATTCACTGTTTGACTCATAATAGCCAGG
This sequence comes from Pan paniscus, assembly GCF_029289425.2. Taxonomy (NCBI): domain Eukaryota; kingdom Metazoa; phylum Chordata; class Mammalia; order Primates; family Hominidae; genus Pan; species Pan paniscus. The sequence continues at coordinate 187,086,719 of NC_073255.2, forward strand.
AAAACAGATTGTGTGTGAGAAGCAGGCTCTCAGATGCTCAGAGATCTTTATAAAGCCCTGACTCACCCACAACTCTTTGCCTTCATGGCCTGCTGAGTCTTTTACGATGCCACCCCATTACATCTCACAGTAGAGGAATCCCTTGCTCCAAATGTCATACATCCCAAAAAAAGTTATATAGCAAAATTCCACAATAGGGGTTCTATATTTCATCATTTAAAGGGGAAAAGCTGCAATACATTTCTAGCCCATCCAAAAACCCCAACAATTTCCTCCAGATATCACTAAAACACTTTTAAACAATCAAAGCAATATAATAAAAATCACCAATGATTTCTGCAAAATGTAAGGCCATTAAATGCCAATCAGCTAATTGTTTAGCTGATTATTTGCCAGTGATTTAACACTACACTCATATCTGTCTGCAGTAAGCAATGATATAAATGCAAACATTCTTTTCCACTACACTTCTACAAGCATTCAGAAAAATTGATTAAATACAAAAATAGATTCATATAGATAACAAAATCAAATTTCACTCACAAATTTAAAAAAGGTTTATTTACTAATTAGAATTGCCTAAATGAGGTTTAGAGGAGAGGAGAGGGAGACTGGAGTCCTCACGGTGGCTGTTCAGTGGGGTGAGTGTGTGGGATGAGCTGATAAAGGAGGAGGTGGAATTGTTCACTCCTGGGGTTTGTCCATATCCAGTTCCAAGGGACTGGGAACTGTCTTTATGGCATTTGACCCTCCAGAAGGAGATGACTGTGGCCTGTTGTCTGAAATCATAGTCAAAGCAATGTGATGGGAAAAACTCAAAATGGCCATGTCTTTGTGTTTCCTCTGCTTGAAAGCATACGGACCCCTGGGTAATAATGTAACACTGTGCTTGAGATTGCATCATATAGTGGAATGCTTCTGTTGATGACTTTTGTATGATTTTAAAGTTTCTTTTATTATTATTATTATACTTTAAATTCTGGGATACATGTGCACAACGTGCAGGTTTGTCACATAGGTATACACGTGCCATGCTGATTTGCTGCACCCATCAACCCGTCATCTACATTAGGTATTTCTCCTAATGCTATCCCTCCCCTAGCCCCCCACCCCCCAACAGGCCCCAGTGTGTGATATTCCCCTCCCTGTGTCCATGTGTTCTCTTTGTTCAACTCCCACTTATGAGTGAGAACATGCGGGGTTTGGTTTTCTATTCCTGTGTCAGTTTGCTGAGAATAATTATTTCCAGCTTCATCAACATCCCTGTAAAGAGCATGAACTCATCCTTTTTATGGCTGTATAGTATTCCATGGTGTATATGTGCTGCATTTTCTTTATCCAGTCTATTATTGATGGGCATTTGTGTTGGTTCCAAGTCTTTGCTATTGTGAACAATGCTGCAATAAACATGTGTGTGCATGTGTCTTTATAGTAGAAAGATTTATAATCCTTTGGGTATATACCCAGTAATGGGATTGCTGGGTCAAATGATATTTCTGGTTCTAGATCCTTGAGGAATCGCTACACTGTCTTCCACAATGATTGAACTAATTTACACTTGCACCAACAGTGTAAAAGCGTTCCTATTTCTCCACATCCTCTCCAGCATCTGGTGTTTCCTGACTTTTTAATGATCATCATTCTAACTGGCGTGAGATGGCATCTCATTGTGGCTTTGATTTGCATTTCTCTAATGACCAGTGATGATGAGCTTTTTTTCATGTTTGTTGGCTGCATAAATGTCTTATTTTGAGAAGTGTTTGTTCATATCCTTTGCCCACTTTTTGATGGGGTTGTTTTTTTCTTGTAAATTTGTTTAAGTTCTTTGTAGATTCTGGATATTAGCCCTTTCTCAGATGGATAGATTGCAAAAATTTTTAAATTCAAAAATGTACTCAATCTTTAAGATTATTCTGCAAGATTGACTCCTTCTTGCAACTCTGAGCATTGGTTTGAACTGAATTCTCTGGCAGTAAGTCCTTTGCTATGTAAGGCTCATAGCTCTTCACATTCTTCACTGTACATGTCACCAATTCAGACCTCTTCAAAAAGATCCAAAAAAAAATAGATCCAAGAAGGGTTTTTCTGTTGGTGATGTTGGTGTTGGCGTTGTTATTGTGTTGCTTTGCAGTCATCACTTCATGAAACTTTGGAAATCAGCAATAAATTGTCCCTTTCTCATAGAAGAAACTTTCACTTAATAATGTGGAGAAAATGATTCCAACAATTAAAAACAAATTTAGACAACGTGGGAACAAGACAGGATCTTGTCAGGAAACAACTGAGATATGAATGCAGTTTACTTCACTTTCACCCTACAGACTCAAGGGCAATATCCATGTTTTACTGGTGTACACAACCAGATTTGCTTCAGTGGAGTTTCAATTCAAATAATGAATTTTGGGTGAAATCAATTGAAAGTTATTTATGGCAAATATTTAAATTTGGGGAGTTTAAATAGTGAGGGAGAGCTTGAAGTTAAACATCTCCTGAATTCTTAATTATTCCAAAATATAATGATGAATTGAAAACTGCCTAGTAAGTCAGGAAGCTAAACAAGCCTAAAAGAAGTCACCGCAATTTTTTTTTTTTTACGAAATTTTCCTGGACTAAATTCTTTTTCTTTTCTTTTTTTATTATTATTATTGTACTCTAAGTTTTACAGTACATGTGCACAACGTGCAGGTTTGTTACATAAGTATACATATGCCATGTTGGTGTGCTGCACCCATTAACTCATCATTTAGCATTAAGTATATCACCTAATGCCATCCCTCCCCCCTCCCCCCACCCCATATCAGTCTCCGGTGTGTGATGTTCCCCTTCCTGTGTCCATGTGTTCTCATTCTTAAATTCCCACCTCTGAGTGAGAACATGCAGTGTTTGGTTTTTTGTCCTTGCAATAGTTTGCTGAGAATGATGGTTTCCAGCTTCATCCATGTCCCTACAAAGGACATGAACTCATCATTTTTTATGGCTGCATAGTATTTCATGGTGTATATGTGCCACATTTTCTTAAAGGACCAGTTTATCATTGCTGGACATTTGGGTTTGTTCCAAGTTTTGCTATTGTGAATAGTGCTGCAATAAACATACGTGTGCATGTGTCTTTATAGCAGCATGATTTATAATACTTTGGGTATATACCCAGTAACGGGATGGCTGGGTCAAATGGCATTTCTAGTTCTAGATACCTGAGGAGTCGCCACATTGACTTCCACAATGGTTGAACTAGTTTACAGTCCCACCAACAGTGTAAAAGGGTTCCTATTTCTCCACATCCTCTCCAGCACCTGTTGTTTCCTGACTTTTTAATGATCGCCATTCTAACTGGTGTGAGATGGTATCTCATTGTGGTTTTGATTTGCATTTCTCTGATGGCCAGTGATGATGAGCATTTTTTCATGTGTTTTTTGGCTGCATAAATGCCTTCTTTTGAGAAGTGTCTGTTCATATCCTTCGCCCACTTTTTGACGGGGTTGTTTGTTTTTTTCTTGTAAATTTGTTTGAGTTCATTGTGGATTCTGGATATTAGCCCTTTGTCAGATGAGTAGGTTGCAAAAATTTTCTCCCATTGTGTAGGTTGCCTGTTCACTCTGATGGTAGTTTCTTTTGCTGTGCAGAAGCTCTTTAGTTTAATTAGATCCCATTTGTCAATTTTGGCTTTTGTTGCCATTGCTTTTGGTGTTTTAGACATGAAGTCCTTGCCCATGCCTATTTCCTGAATGGTATTGCCTATGTTTTCTTTTAGGGTTTTTATGGTTTTAGGTCTAACATGTAAGTCTTTAATCCATCTTGAATTAATTTTTTATAAGGTGTAAGGAAGGGATCCAGTTTCGGCTTTCTACATATGGCTAGCCAGTTTTCCCAGCGCCATTTATTAAATAGGGAATCCTTTCCCCATTGCCTGTTGGCCACCATAGCTTCAAGTCAACACTGCAAGGTCTACTGGGTATTGGAGCATGCATTAAACACCTTTGGTCTTTCTTCTATTTGTGTTTTCACTGGGTAATGAGGTTCTCACGGGCACCACCTTTGGCTCCACTGGCTGTTCATCCCTTCCTTCCTGGGTTTCCTATTTTGCAAATGGTGCCATAATCTGTCCAGTTGTCCATGCCGGAAGCCTTGACTCTTTCTTCCAATAAATAATAAAAGAGTTGTGTATTATAAAGGCTTCATATCTCCCTGGAGCATCCACTTTTTTTTTTCCTTATCTCTACTCGAGTTATGGTCACCATCATTTCTGGACTGGATTGTTGCAACTGCTTCTTTGGATTGAACCTGTTTCAAGGCTTGCTTCTCTCAAATTACCTTTCACACTGCAACCATAATGCTATATATTTATAAGACAAATATAATTGTGAGATGATGTCAGTGGGAATAGCAGAATAATGCCCTCCAAAAATCTCCACAAAAATAGAGAACACTGTCAAAAAAGAGTCAGAATCAACTCTTTGTTCTTTGTTTTTGTTTTTCAGAACTCTGTGTATCAACCCAACGCTTGAAGTAATATAGAGAGTGTTCATTCAAGAAAAATAGTAAGAATAGTGAGTTCTGTCATGTTTCAACTTGCCCCTTTCTCATTACCCCCACTCTGCGGTAACCTTGAAAACCAAAAAACTAAAATCAGTATGAAAACTAGCAGCCTGGAAGCCACTGAAGGGAGCTGAATGGAGTTAGAGCCCCTTAAAAGTCCCATTTCTAAAACAATGTCATTATTTGACCTGTCTAGTGGTGCCCTGGGAGATCCCACTTACAACTCAGGAATGGAAAACCAAATGGTGTATTTTCTCATTTCTTAGTGGGAGCTAAGCTATGCGGATGCAAAGGCATGAGACCGATATAATGGACAGAGGAACTGGGAGGGGGGAAGATTGGGAGGGGGATGAAGGATAAAAGATGATACATTGGGTCCTGTGTACTCTGCTTGGGTGATGGGTGCACTAAAATCTCAGAGAACACCACTAGATAACTAATCCATGTAACCAAAAACCACCTGTACCCCAAAAACTATTGAAATAAAAATAAAAATTTAAAAAGGAACAAGGTAATGAAAAAGAATAAATATAGTACTAGTTTAAAAAAAGAAAAATCCTGAAATCTTCCCCACTGTTTCTAAGAGTCCTCTTTTTCCTCAGCCTTTTCTTTACCTCCTCAGTCCTACAGAATTATGCACTGTTTCTTTGTTGGTGCAAGACTCCAAAAGCCTAAAATGTGGTGTTTTTACTGTTACTTTAAAAAAAAAAACACCCTGGTATTCACACACACAATTATTCCTATTTGACTTTTCCTTTAGCGTTGTTTCAGTTTCAGGAACTTTTACTGGAGATTCTGCAGAGAACATGCAGAGTCAGCATGCAGCCTTCCTTCCTGATTTTGATCACTCTTTCTTTTGCTCCTTCCTCTTTTAAAAAAATGTAAGATGCTTTTATCGGTGTCTTTGAGAGTCTGTTCTTTAGTGGATAATAATATCTCTGTTTTAGTCTGTCAAGCTTTGGTTAAAAAAACTCATTCCTACCCCCTTCCACATTATATTGAAAGGTAGAAAAAGTCCATTTAATAAACATTTAAAAACCCCATATATTCAGAACATTGGATGCATTATAAATGATCATCAAGTGTGGGCGTAAGAATGTTTAGAGTACCCCATCAGGTTTAACAAGAAGATATATTTATACTGATTTCTGGCATTCAATTTATGTTCTTTAAATATCTAAAAGACTCATTTCTAAATCTTCTAGCTCCTGGAGAAGGGCTGTCTCTTTTTGAATTTTCTCCAGCTGCTTTTTTTCCCAGCTGTTTGCCAGTTGCTGCTTGTTATTTCAGTTGTTTGATTGTTTTCAGTTTCTTAGGTTCTCATGTTTTCCCCGCTATCTTAAAATCTCTTCATGTTGGCTGAGAGAAAAAATTTTGGGGTGTGTTTCCTGTTTTGCAGTGACTGGCCTCATGCTTCCTTTGTTCTTAGGGGATGTTTTGGGAAATGGCTTGTTATTTGCCCTCGTAGTTTCATATTCTCTGCAGCCCCTCCTCATGCAGCTTAAGATCAACGACTTGTTCATTTGTTCTAACTGGAGTTCTAAAAGTCATTGCAATATTGGCTCCTCACAGGGTACTTAGAACTGCTTGATAAGTTATTGATTTTATTGGAAATACTACGTCCAGAATTTTTCACTAAGGATTTCTGCATTTGATGGCATGATATTCTTGTGCAGGATAGAGCTAGTATAATGGAAAATCTGGCACCCATTATTAACACATAACCTGGGGGCACATGTAGTAGTTGTTGCAAGACAGGTTCAGTATGCAAGTATCAGTCATGTATTACACCATATTAATAGAATGAAGGACAAAAATTGCATGATCATCTCACTGGATGCAGAAAAAACATTGTACAGCTCTTTATCTGGTTACCAAGCAAAGTATGTAAAATTTGAAGCCATAGGTTTGGAAATAAGTTTGTGGTTTTTAACACTCCACAATTTGTCCCCTTGATTTCCAAACCCCTGCAGTAGTAATATGTATGAATACAGTGGTAATATGTATGAAGGCTATAGTAGACTGTATTACAAGAGCCAGTTCCAAAGTCAAGTTTACAATCACACAGCAAGTAGAGAATTGCTGCTTTGACAAGAGTTTTCCTAGAGGGCCCAACTCATTATAAATGGGATCACTCTTCAGTATTTACATTATAGCATTTTATTTGTTGCAATATAGAAACATGTTTGTTATTGACAGTAGAAAACTATGGTTTTGTCAACATCTGCACTACCTATTACCAACTCACCAGTAGCTTTTAGATTGTATTTTAGTTCTCACTATTAATGTTACTTTGCCTCAAACCAGGAAACAGGCACCATCTTGGAAGCAAGGAGTAAGCCTTTACCAGGCACAGAATCTATTGTAAGATACTATTTGTAGAATAATATATTCAGTGAAAATATATTTCAAAATGAGACATTAAGGTTGAAAAAGACATTAAGGTTGAAAAAGAAGGAATTGCTGTGAATACAATCACACTTCAAGATAAGAAAATTTTCCTTCCTTCCTTCCTTCTTTCTTTCTCTTCTTTTTCTTCTTTCTTTTTTTCACATTTATTCCCCTTTTATTAACAGATTTGAAAGGCAACTTTAAAAAACAATGTGTATATTATTGTATTGTAGAATCTATAACATAGAAAAATATAATGTTTACTAGTAAAAGCACAGAGAAGGTGATGGGAATAAAGCTATATTGGAGTAAGAAAATGACAAGATGGGGGAGGAGCCAGTGGCTGAATAGGAACAGCTCCAGTCTACAGCTCCTAGCATGAGCGACACAGAAGATGGGTGATTTCTGCATTTCTAACTGAGGTACTGGGTTCATCTCACTGGGGAGTGCAGGACAATGGGTGCAGCACACTGTGCGTGAGCCAAAGCAGGGCAAGGCATTGCCTCACCTGGGAAGTGCAAGGGGTCAGGGAATTCCCTTTCCTAGTCAAAGAAAGGGGTGACAGACAGCACCTGGAAAATCGGGTCACTCCCACCCTAATACTGAGCTTTTCCAATGGGCTTAACAAACAGCACACGAGGAGATTATATCCCACGCCTGGCTCGGAGGGTCCCATGCCCACGGAGTCTCGCTCATTTCTAGCACAGCAGTCTGAGATCAAACTGCAAGGCAGCAGCAAGGCTGGGGGAGGGGCGCCCGCCATTGCTGAGGCTTGAGAAGGTAAACAAAGCAGCCAGGAAGCTCACACTCAGTGGAGCCCACCACAGCTCTAGGAGGCCTGCCTGCCTCTGTAGGCTCCACCTCTGGGAGCAGGGCACAGACAAACAAAAGGCAGCAGTAACCTCTGCAGACTTAAATGTCCCTGTCTGACAGCTTTGAAGAGAGTAGTAGTTCTCCCAGCACGCAGCTTGAGATCTGAGAATGGGCAGACTGCCTCCTCAAGTGGGTCCCTGACCCCCGAGTAGCCTAACTGGGAGGCATACCCCAGGAGGGGCAGACTGACATCTCACACGGCCGTGTACTCCTCTGAAACAAAATTTCCAGAGGAACGATCAGGAAGCAGCATTTGCGGTTCACCAATATCCACTGTTCTGCAGCCACAGCTGCTGATAGCCAGGCAAAGAGGGTCTGGAATGGACCTCCAGCAAACTCCAACAGACCTGCAGCTGAGGGTCCTGACTGTTAGAAGGAAAACTAACAAACAGAAAGGATATCCACACCAAAAACCCATCTGTACGTCACCATCATCAAAGACCAAAGGTAGATAAAACCACAAAGATGGGGAAAAAAACAGAGCAGAAAAACTGGAAACTCTAAAAATCAGAGAGCCTCTCCTCCTTCAAAGGAATGCAGCTCCTCACCAGCGACGGAACAAAGCTGGATGGAGAATGACTTTGACGAGTTGAAAGAAGAAGGCTTCAGATGATCAAACTAATCCGAGCTAAAGGAGGAAGTTCGAACCCATGGCATAGAAGTTAAAAACCTTGAAAAAAAATTAGATGAATGGCTAACTAGAATAACCAATGCAGAGAAATCCTTAAAAGACCTGATGGAGCTGAAAGCCAAGGCACGAGAACTACATGATGAATGCACAAGCCTCAGTGGCCTATTTGATAAACTGGAAGAAAGGGTATCAGTGGTGGAAGATGAAATGAATGCAATTAAGTGAGAAGAGAAGTTTAGAGAAAAAAGAATAAAAAGAAATGAACAAAGCCTCCAAGAAATATGGGACTATGTGAAAAGACTACATCTACATCTGAATGGTGTACCTGAAAGTGACAGGGAGAATGGAGCCAAGTTGGAAAACACTCTGCAGGATATTATCCAGGAGAGCTTCCCAATCTAGCAAGTCAGGCGAACGTTCAAATTCAAGAAATACAGAGAATGCCACAAAGATACCCCTCGAAAAGAGCAACTCCAAGACACATAATTGTCCGATTCACCAAAGTTGAAATGAAGGAAAAAATGTTAAGGGCAGCCAGAGAGAAAGATCCGGTTACCCACAAAGGGAAGCCCATCAGACTAACAGTTGATCTCTCGGCAGAAACTCTACAAGCCAGAAGAGAGTAGGGGCCAATATTCAACATTCTTTTTTTTTTTTTATATTCACCGTGAAATTTTTTATTTTATTTATTTATTTATTTTTTATTAAAGAAAAGAATTTTCAACCCAGAAGTTCATATCCAGCCAAACTAAGCTTCATAAGTGAAGGAGAAATAAAATACTTTACAGACAAGCAAATGCTGAGAGATTTTGTCACCACCAGGCCTGCCCTAAAAGAACTCCTGAAGGAAGCCTGAAACATGGAAAGGAAGAACCAGTACCAACCACTGCAAAAACATGCCAAATTGTAAAGACCATCAAGGCTAGGAAGAAACTGCATCAACTAACGAGCAAAATAACCAGCTAACATCATAATGACAGGATAAAATTCACACATAACAATATTAACCTTAAATGTAAATGGGCTAAATGCTCCAATTAAAAGACACAGACTGGCAAATTGGATAAAGAGTCAAGACCCATCAGTGTGCTGTATTCAGGAAACCCATCTCATGTGCAGAGACACACATAGGCTCCAAATAAAGGGATGGAGGAAGATCTACCAAGCAAATGGAAAACAAAAAAAGGCAGGGGTTGCAATCCTAGTCTCTGATAAAACAGACTTTAAACCAACAAAGATCAAAAGAGACAAAAAAGGCTATTACATAATGGTAAAGGGATCAATTCAACAAGAAGAGCTAACTATCCTAAATATATATGCACCCAATACAGGAGCACCCAGATTCATAAAGCAAGTCCTCCGTGACCTACAAAGAGACTTAGACTCCCACACAATAATAATGGGAGACTTTAACACCCCACTGTCAACATTAGACAGAACAATGAAACGGAAAGTTAACAAGGATATCCAGGAATTGAACTCAGCTCTGCACCAAGTGGACCTAATAGACATATACAGAACTTTCCACACCAAATCAAAAGAATATACATTTTTTTCAGCACCACACCACACCTATCCCAAAATTGACCACAGAGTTGGAAGTAAAGCCCTCCTCAGCAAATGTAAAAGAACAGAAATTATAACAAACTGTCTCTCAGACCACAGTGCAATCAAACTAGAACTCAGTATTAAGAAACTCACTCAAAACTGCTCAAATACATGGAAACTGAACAACCTGCTCCTGAATGACTACTGGGTACATAACAAAATGAAGGCAGAAATAAAGATGTTCTTTGAAACCACTGAGAACAAAGACACAACATACCAGAATCTCTGGGACACATTCAAAGCAGTGTGTAGAGGGAAATTTATAGCACTAAATGCCCACAAGAGAAAGGAGGAAAGATCTAAAATTGACACCCTAACATCACAATTAAAAGAACTAGAGAAGCAAGAGCAAACACATTCAAAAGCTAGCAGAAGGCAAGAAATAACTAAGATCATAGCAGAACTGAAGGAAATAGAGACACAAAAAACCCTTCAAAAAAATCAATGAATCCAGGAGCTGGTTTTTTGGAAAGATCAAGAAAATGATAGACCACTAGCAAGACTAATAAAGAAGAAAAAAGAGAAGAATCAGATAGATGCAATAAAAAATGATAAAGGGGATATCACCACCGATCCCACAGAAACACAAACTACCATCAGAGAATACTACAAACACCTCTATGCAAATAAACTAGAAAATCTAGAAGAAATGGATAAATTCCTCGACACATACACTCTCCCAAGACTAAACCAGGAAGAAGTTGAATCTCTGAATAGACCAATAACAGGCTCTGAAATTGAGGCAATAATTAATAGCTTACCAACCGAAAAAAGTCCAGGACCAGATGGATTCACAGCCGAATTCTACCAGAGGTACAAGGAGGAGCTGGTACCATTCCTTCTAAAACTATTTCAATCAATAGAAAAAGAAGGAATCCTCCCTAACTCATTTTTTGAGGCCAGCATCATCCTGATACCAAAGCCTGGCAGAGACACAACAAAAAAAGGGAATTTTAGACCAATATCCTTGATGAACATTGATGCAAAAATCCTCAATAAAATACTGGCAAACCGAATCCAGCAGCACATCCAAAAGCTTATCCACCATGATCAAGTGGGCTTCATCCCCGGGGTGCAAGGCTGGTTCAACATATGAAAATCAATAAACATAATCCAGCATATAAACAGAACCAAAGACAAAAACCACATGATTATCTCAATAGATGCAGAAAAGGCCTTTGACAAAATTCAACAGCCCTTCACGCTAAAAACTCTCAATAAATTACGTATTGATGGGACGTATCTCAAAATAATAAGAGCTATCTATGACAAACCCACAGCCAATATCATACTGAATGGGCAAAAACTGGAAGCATTCCCTTTGAAAACTAGCACAAGACAGGAATGCCCTCTCTCACCACTCCTATTCAACATGGTGTTAGAAGTTCTGGTCAGGGCAATCAGGCAGGAGAAGGAAATAAAGGGTACTCAATTAGGAAAAGAGGAAGTCAAATTGTCCCTGTTTGCAGATGACATGATTGTATATCTAGAAAACCCCATCATCTCAGCCCAAAATCTCCTTAAGCTGATAGGCAACTTCAGAAAAGTCTCAGGATACAAAATCAATGAGCAAAAATCACAAGCATTGTTATACACCAATAACAGACAAACAGAGAGCCAAATCATGAGTGAACTCCCATTCACAATTGCTTCAAAGAGAATAAAATACCTAGGAATCCACCTTACAAGGGATGTGAAGGACCTCTTCAAGGAGAACTACAAACCACTGCTCAATGAAATAAGAGGATACAAACAAATGGAAGAACAATCCATGCTCATGGGTAGGAAGAATCAATATCGTGAAAATGTCCATACTGCCCAAGGTAATTTATAGATTCAATGCCATCCCCACCATGACTTTCTTCACAGAATTGGAAAAAACTACTTTAAAGTTCATATGGAACCAAAAAAGAGCCTGCATCGCCAAGTCAATCCTAAGCCAAAAGAACAAAGCTGGAGGCACCACGCTACCTGACTTCAAACTATACTACAAGGCTGCAGTAACCAAAACAGCATGGTACTGGTACCAAAACAGAGATATAGACCAATGGAACAGAACAGAGCCCTCAGAAATAATTCCGCATATATACAACTATCTGATCTTTGACAAACCTGACAAAAGCAAGCAATGGGGAAAGTCACCACAATTTTTAAATTCACAATAACAAGTCTCCCCTCCCCATGTTTTGGAATTTTGGGATGTTAAATCCACTTGTTCCTTTTGTTTTGCAATTTCTCATCATATCTTTACCTGTGCACCCCCTCCTTTTACATACATAATGTTTTGTATCATCTTATTGAGAATGATATACTCTATAATTGCACTGTTCAAAACGGTAACCACTAGCCACATGTGGCCGTTTAATTATATGATTTAAAATTAAAATGTAAAATTCAGTTTCTCCATCACATTGGCCACCTTGCTAGTGCTCAACAGCCACATGTGCTAGTGGCTGCCATATTGGACAGCGCAGACAGTAAACATGTGCATCACAGAATTCTCTATTGAACAGTACTGCTTTATAAATGAACACTTTACAAGAAACCACAGAACAATTGTCAAATACATCTCAATATGACTGCAGGAAATCTGTGGTCTATTCTTTTGGCTTGACCCATTTTCCAAAATTGCCTTGAACCATGGGAATAAAATGAATTTTAAAATGTCATAGTACTCTAAAACATGCACCTCTACTCAGCCCCTGCCCTCTCCTTCCTCACCTCCTCCCAACATCTATCTTACTCCTCCTTTAAGGCTGTAGTCACATCACTTACTAGAACCATGGGACATAGAGGAAATGTTCCATGTATGCTCATGTTCAGAAGGGACAGGAGTGAGAAGGCTTGAACAAGAAATTTCATGAGGGAGATATTTAAAACTGTGCTTGGAAGTCTCTACAGATGATCTAAAAGATGAAGCAGGAGAAGCAATATTTGCGTCTCCAAACCTAGAGGAACAGTGCAAAAACAGAAGGACCTATCTCCAGTTGCTGGGAGTGAGACCAGTTGTTAGCTCTCAGCTGTTGAGCCATCAGACCTGTCCAGAAATTAGCTTATGCTGAAGAGAGATGCCCTACGTAAGTCAAGTGTCTTTTCCAGAGGAAGTTTGCATCCGATGGGGATTATAAAGTTCTGCTCACTCTCCTTCATTCTGAAAGTCCAACCAAACTTTAGAACTCCCTGTAGAGTCTATATTTGTTGTGACTACATCTCAGTCTCACTTCTTCCTGCCTAATCCTGGGTTCTTCCCTTCTCCCTCTAGCACATTTCCTGAGAAGATTCCCTAATAAACTTCCTTCATCCATTTTATCTTCATCTCAACAGTCTGTATTCCTAGGAACCCAAACCTTTGCACATGTACATGTACATATCACTTATGTTAGGAAACGCAGTGATGTAATTTGCAATATTAGTAGGTCAAAAGGAAAAAGACATGGAATTATATCAGTCAACGTCAAAATAAATTTTTCTAAATTTATACCACAGATAAAAGACTTTAATGAAATAGGACTAAGCAAAGTATAGCCACACTGATTTTAAAATAAACTAATTAATTGCCAATAACCAACATCAATATTACTGATAAGATATTAGGTGCCCTACAGGTAAATAAATAATAAAAGCACATTAACTCACTTTTGAAAAGGTAGCAAGCAATTGTAATTATACAAGAGAAAGCAACATAAGATATTTTTGGAAACAAGGAGGGAAAATTATCACTATTTGCAACTGAGTGTATGATAAACCTGGAAACTCCAAGACAATCAAAAGGAAATGTTTTAAATGCTAGGATGTGGAGAAATAAGAACACTTTTACACTGTTGGTGGGACCGTAAACTAGTTCAACCACTGTGGAAGTCAGTGTGGCGATTCCTCAGGCATCTTGAACTAGAAATACCATTTGACCCAGCCAACACTCCAGAGTATTACTATAGACATTTCCTAGACAATTTCTCCCCACAGGGAGGTTCTCTGAAATTACAGAGCTGGACAGGGAAGAAAGGCCCAGAATCCTAGAAGCCATGAATGAGTTATGTAAAAATGTTTTGATGGTTAATGATCCTTACAATCAGACTCAGACAAAAACGTCCCCTCTCAGGTTCCCCTTTCTGTGCCCTTCTTCCCCTGGGCAGTGCCCATCAGAGGCTCCTCTGCTCTCCCAGTGGCATCTGCTTTAGAACAATCCCTGCTACTGGTGTCAATGAGGTTTAAGCCCTTCTCAGGGGGCCATTTGCATCTAGACAAACTTCTAACTGTTGGGACATATCCCAGCTGGGAAGGACTGAAATCCACCAACTTCCTTGGCATTCGTGCCTTTCTTTCCAGTCCAGATGAAATCATCGAAACACTCTTTTTTCACTTTTGAGAAGAAGAGACAGTTGGCCCACATGACAGCAAATAACTACTGATTAACTTTCCATTTAAACTGTTTATTTTGTATAATGGCATGAAAGAGAATTTCAAACACAGGCACGTGGTGGGGTTCATTAGCAGTCAGGAAGCTCAGTGAAGATTCAAGAGAGGAAGAAGACCGACTGGAGTCTCGGTTTTACTTTCTTTTTCTCTTGGAGCTGAGCTATAAGACAACAGGACTGAACAGGGAGCCAACTGTTTCTTTGAACAGTAAATCAGGTAAGCCCAGATTTACGAAAAGTTCTGCAGTGTTGATTTCTAGGTCCCAAGCCATGCACAAACATTTTCATTTTTCTTAGAACAAATTTGTCCTATTTTAAGAGAAACAATTTAGAGTGACTGCCTTTTCCTTAAGTGAAGCCAGTTTACAGGAAACCGATGTAATTTACTTTACACATTACTGGCAAAGAAAGAATTTCCATAGTATAAAGTCAATAAAAAGTGCTAACTGGGAAGAATTTGGGCATTAATCTGTGGCTTTCAGTTTTCTGTACTTGTACGCTTGGTCTATGCCTGCCAGATTTAAGCAAGAGAAACTAGCTGATGAAAACCTACCGATATTTCTCACTCCATAGTAGTTCCTACATTGCAAGGGCTTCATAACCAGGGGCTGTTGGGGAATGAGAAAACTTCAAGCCATTAATGGATCAAGTGAAGTGTATTTCCGGCTTAAAGGACTGCACGGTTTCCCAGAGTCATAATCTTCATTCGCTGAGTCTCTCAGCAAAGACTCAACATGAGGGAGGAGATTTGGAGAGAGTAGAGGAGGGAAGGAGGCAAGGTGGGAAAAGAAAGAGAGGGAAAGGGAGGACTGAGCCTAAGGTGTAAGGGAAGGCACACCTACAGAGAAAGCTGACAGAAGGGAAGAGTGTGCAGGCAAAACAAAAACAGAACGGAGCCGGGCTGATCTGTGAGAGGACGGGAGGAAGAAAGCGAGAGAGCTGGGCATGAGGCTTACGAATGAAACCCACTTCTCAGCCCCTCAGCATTCCAGTTCTCTGTAAAGTAGGAAGTCATTCCTTTCCCACCCACCTTGTCCCTTATGAGTAGACAAATGAAGTATGGTTGTTTAGAAATATAAGGATCTTGGCCTAGCGCGGTGGCTCACGCTTTTAATTCCAGAACTTTGGGAGGCCGAGGCTGGTGGATCATTTGAGGTCAGGAGTTCGAGACCAGCCTGGCCAACATGGTGAAACGCTGTCTCTACTAAAACTACAAAAATTAGATGGGCATGGTGGTGCACACCCATAATCCCAGCTACTCGGGAGGCTGAGGCAGGAGAATCAATTGAACCCAGGATGTGGAGGTTGCAGTGAGCTGAGATCGAACCACTGCACTCCGGCCTGGGTGACAGAGTGAAACTGTGTCTCAAAAAAAAAAAAAAGAAAGAAAGAAAAAGAAAAGAAAAGAAATATAAGAATTTTTCATGATTTAGAACTGAAAAATAAGTTTCTTGTCTCTCTGTTTCTCAGGAACACCAATGGACCAAAATGAACACAGTCACTGGGGTAAGAAAGTGACTTCACGTGTGTGTGTGTGTGTGTGTGTGTGTGTGTGTGTGTGTGTGTGTGTGTTTGGCTCTTCTGATGATGTTGGGGCAAAATAAACAAGGGTGAAGGATCTTATTCTAACTCCCACAGCTACCACCACCAGCAGCTGAAAATTGTGGGGTTTTGTTTTGTTTGTTTGTTTGTTTTGAGATGGTGTCTCTCTCTGTC
Source organism: Pan paniscus (assembly GCF_029289425.2). Taxonomy (NCBI): domain Eukaryota; kingdom Metazoa; phylum Chordata; class Mammalia; order Primates; family Hominidae; genus Pan; species Pan paniscus. The sequence continues at coordinate 187,102,889 of NC_073255.2, forward strand.
ACCCAGGCCGGAGTGCAGTGGCTCAATCTCGGCTCACTGCAACCTCCACCTCCCAGGTTCAAGTGATTCTCCTGCCTCAGCCTCCCAAGTAGCTGGGACTAAAGGCACACACCACCACGCCCAGCTAATTTTTTTTTGTATTTTTAGTAGAGACGGGGTTTCACCATATTGGTCAGGCTGGTCTCAAACTCCTGACCTTGTGATCCACCCGCCTCAGCCTCCCAAAGTGCTGGAATTACAGGCATGAACCGCCAAGTCTGGCTCGAAAATTGTTAAAATACTCACCAAGATCCAAAATATGCATCCAGGCTTTTCCCTTATGCACAAATCTTTCAGATCTCTTTGAAATACTCCTTCTCCTACCATTCAGTCTTCTCTTCCTTCTCTCACATTTCCATAGGTTCTTTGTGTGTGCGTGTGTGTCTCTCTCTGTCTTTCTGTCTGTCTCTATCATTCCCTTCTCTTCCCTTGTCCTTTCTCTCTCTCTCCTCTTCTTGCACCTGTTTCTGCTATCTGTATGGTATGGGCGTCTCTCTCTCTGTATCTTGACCTCCCCCTTCCCACTCCCTCCTCCTCACTCTCTGCCCCTCACCAGCCCTGTCTTCAGTCTCTTACATCAAGAAGAGCCCAGATCTTCCTCCTTACCAAGTTGCCTTCACACTCAACCCTCACCTGTGAGAAATAGGAGGTCTCTGGCTTCATTGTGTATGGAACTTGTTTATTGATCAAGCTGAACTCTGAGATCCAAATGAGAAACAATTTTTTTTTTCCTCCCAGCCACTGACTCTTATTATGCAATCCTGATTTCCTTTTGTTTTGGTTGCGGGGTGGAGGGAATGGAGTCTGGCTCTGTGGCCCAGGCTGGAGTGCATTGGTGCAATCTCAGCTCACTGCAACCTCTGCCTCTCAGGTTCAAGTGATTCTCCTGCCTCAGCCTCCTGAGTAGCTGGGATTACAGGCATGTGTCATCATGCCTGGCTAATTTTTATATTTTTAGTAGAGACAGGGTTTCACCATGTTGGCCAGGCTGATCTCAAATTCCTGACCTCAAGTGATCTGCCCACCTCAGCCTCCCAAAGTGCTGGGATTACAGGCGTGAGCCACCACGCCCGGCCACAATCTTGATTTATTGATGCCATCTCAGGCAGTTGCCTTTCTGATTAATAGAGACTAGAAGAATAGTCTATTAAAGTCACTATGACACATGTATCAGGTGTTGTACTGTTCGGTGCCGTCTAACATCAAACTTACATTCAATTTGAGTTTCTCCTTCCTCTACCTCAGCCTCAGCCTGAACTCTGGGACCTTCCAAAAGTCTTCCTCTCCCTTCCAGCTCTGCCCCCTCAACCCTCATGCTAGTCCCTCCTTCCCCATCAGGCAGGAGGATGGGTGACTGGAGAAAGAAGGTGGAGTGCTTGAGTCCCATTGTCCTTGCAGTTGTCTCCTGGCTAGTCCTCACCGCCATCCCATGCCCCATTACAGCAGACACCCTCCACTGTGCGAGAACACTGTGGAGTTGCCACGGGGCTAAGTTGCACGCTTCCCGCCAGAGGCTGTGCCCTCTCTGGCAGAATTCTCCAACTAGACCTCTGCTCCCACCCTCATGGCACCCCTGGCTTCCTCTTGTAATTGCACTCCGCTTGCCATACAAGGCAGGCCTTTGGACAGGGCCTCATCAAGGCAGCTGTGCCTAGTTATTTTCTGTAAGATCCCTTCTGTCCATGGGAAACCCCCTAAGCCATTGCTGCTTACTCCTTATCCTGGTCTCCTAGGTGGCTCTAGTCAGCCTTCAAAATTTAGAATTCTCCAGAAAGGAAATAGACACCAATTTCCATGTTTATACATGTCTCCAAACTTCAGGTTACATCTAACTCCTCTCAAAAATTTGCTCAAGAATTCTCTTCACTTTGCTGCACTTGGATAGGCTTACCAGTTTCTGTCATTCAGCAGACACCCATCTGGGAAATGACCTACCTATCTCTCAACTTTGGTGACATGCCCAATATTTATGAGTGGATGATTTAGAGACCCTCTCACTTGGCTTTGGATGCAGGGAATTCTCTTCCCTATACCCTCCCCATGGGAGAGAATGAGGTAGCACTCCCTAGGAGGCCAGCAACTCAGGACTCCCACCGCTTCTCTTCAATGACTCCCTTGATTTCTGTTTTCATAGGCGAGAGGAAGGTTAAAGGTGCAATTTGGCTGCCTCTAAGCAAGCTCCAGCGCGGTGTATCAGGAGCTGCTTGGCTGCTGTTTTCAGAATATAGAAATGTGTAATGTAATGCCTGCTTCCTTTTAAGTAAAAGTGTCCATTGCATGTCTACTGTGAGGCCATAATTTCACTGGCCTACAGAAAATAGGATTAAATGTCCATAAATTTTGGCCAATTTGTCTGGAAGAGAAAATACTTAAATATGTGCAACAAGTGTTGGCGTAGCAGCATGGCAAAGCACTAATACTTCAGGCATAGAAAACGGGCAGGTTCAAATGCCAGCTTTTTCATTTACAAAACTGGTTACTTTTAATGGGCTCTAAGTTATTGGGCAAGTTGCAGATTTATGTGTAAAATAAGGTGAATAAAAGGAACCCATGGGTAAAAAGGTTGACAAACCCTTTCCCTTTCTGCCTGAGAATTTAATCTTTGGTTAAATGTTTTAGCTCAGATTCTCTAATAATTTAATAAGAGTAAAATGTCTCTAACATTATTAGGAACTTTGCTTATGGTTGAAAACTTCTCTTGATGGGTGAATTATATCTATACTGGAAGAACTATAAATACATGCTAGGAAGCTATGTTTTGAACTTCCCTGAGCACAGTGACTCTTGTAACTCTCATGTTCCTTGCAGGGAATCTGGAAGCTAAACCCCAGAGTTGCTACAAGAGACATTGGCTCCTGTGAGTCCAGGTGGCTTCTATAACTGCTCAAGATGCCATCTCCTTGCCCTGGCACCTCCCTAGGTGACAGTTTGCAGTGTTCCATGAATTGCTGCATAGACTTCCACTAGGTGGAAGGCCCAACATTGTCCCTCTGGCAAGCGAAGTTTTCCATTCTTCTGAGTAGACTAGTGTCCCAGTGAGGCCCATGGCAGTCCTGTGAGCCCGAGAGGTCATTTGAACCAGCTAAGAACAAGACCCCTGGTGGGCATTGCAGCACCTAACCCTAAATCATATCATTGCTAGGAGGAGTAAATTAGGTAATGCAGGTAAACCACTTGGAACAGATCCTGGCACATTAAAAGTGCTCAATAAAGGGTAGATTTCACTAACTATTTAGGTGACTTTGTCCAAGTTACTTAACCCCTGCATGCAAGTTACTTCATCTATAAGGAAGTTGCTATAAACAATCCTAGCCTAATTTTCACCAAGTGCTTAAGTGCACCAGCACTCTTTTAAGTTCTTTACATATATTAACTTATTTAATCATTAGAACACCACCACATGGAGTAAACCATCATCTTCTCCAGATGAAGAGAAATTAATCAGTTGTCCAAGATCATATGACTAGCAATGGAAAGACAATCTAAACTAAGCAATCCAGCTCCAGATTCTTTTTTTCTTCACCACTGCATGCTGCCTCTCAGAAAGCTCATTTTCTTTGTACAGTCTAAGTTCCTTCTAAGCTCTGATATTCTGTGGTCAATGTAGACTTTCCTTCTCCAACTTTCTCTCTGCAACATGAGAGTAAGGAACAGCTAAACCCCAAAAGGCAATGAGCTTAGCGGGAGAGTCTTAGTTTGTTTGGATATTCCCTCCAGAAAGATTCTCCTGTTATCATGGTATTCCGTTTCACTCATATAGGTCAAATGTTCCTCCCTTACAGTAAAGGAATCAAGGGGTTAACCCTCAAGAGCCAGAGTCACCCTTGCCTTGCAAGTTAAATCACTCCTCTCTCCACTACAAAGCTGCATCTTGGTTCTTCCATGAACCTACCCTAGACAAGTCATTCTTTTCACTGCCATGTGGACCAGCGAAATGGCACCATGGCTCCTATGCCTTCTCCTTTTATGTGTCTGAAACACATTTTTTCCCTAAAGCCTCAAGCTCCTTCATACCTCTGTCCCCATTCACTCCTCTCCCCAGAACCTTACCCACGTTGAAGGGAAATGGGGAAGGAGAGAGGGAAGTTTACCATATTCTGTGACTATTTTATACCAAAATTATGCCATGCTTTCTAAGCAAAATTATGATATCCTTTATAAGATATCCGTTGTTTCTTCACTAATAAAAATAATTTTACACTGCTCATTCTAATATTTTGCTGGTCCAGCCACTTCCCTGGTAGTCATGACCCCACTCTGCCCAGCCAAGGTCAAAGTAGCAACCTCTGGCCTTGAAACAGAGCCAGGTCACTTGGCCCACATTGAGATGGAACCCATGGCCTTGCCTACGCATCTCTGATCTCCAGAAAACTTTTCTTCTAGAGATCCAGGACTGAGTGATTCAGGCAACCATTACATGATGAGAAATGCCTCTAAATCCATCTCATCCCCAAGGATGCTTTCCTAGGCTCCAACATGGCAGTACCCTGCAGTCCTAGAGCAATCAAGTTAGCTTTCATTTCTCGTGAAATAGATGTGCGAGTATCTTTTTACATAATGGGGAATACCTCCTTATCATTAAAAATATTCCCCTACCGGCTGGGCCCGGTGGCTCATGCCAGTAATCCCAGCACTTTGGGAGGCCGAGGCGGGCGGATCACGATGTCAGGAGATCGAGACCACGGTGAAACCCTGTCTCTACTAAAACTACCAAAAAAAAAAAAATTAGCCGGATGCGGTGGCGGGCATCTGTAGTCCCAGCTACTGGGAGGCTGAGGCAGGAGAATGGCGTGAACCCGGGAGGTGGAGCTTGCAGTGACCCGAGATCACGCCATTGCACTCCAGCCTGGGCGACAGAGTGAGACTCCGTCTCAAAAAAAAAGAAAAAGAAATGAAAAGAAAAAAAAATATTCCACTACCGTGATCAGTGTAGTGATAACACAGTAAACTTGCTCCTCACAGGACCACATGCAAAGGGCCAATGTGCCAGCAGATCTGAGCTGAGAATCATCCTGGTGGGCAAAACAGGAACTGGCAAAAGTGCCGCAGGGAACAGCATCCTCAGGAAGCAAGCATTTGAATCGAAGCTGGGTTCCCAGACCTTGACTAAGACTTGCAGCAAAAGTCAGGGAAGCTGGGGAAATAGAGAGATTGTCATTATTGACACACCAGATATGTTTTCTTGGAAGGACCACTGTGAAGCTCTGTACAAAGAGGTGCAGAGGTGCTACTTGCTCTCTGCACCAGGACCCCATGTGCTGCTCCTGGTGACTCAGCTGGGCCGCTATACCTCACAGGACCAGCAGGCTGCACAGAGGGTGAAGGAGATCTTTGGAGAGGATGCCATGGGACACACAATTGTCCTCTTTACCCACAAGGAAGACCTCAATGGTGGCTCCCTGATGGATTACATGCGCGACTCAGATAACAAAGCCCTAAGCAAGCTGGTGGCAGCATGTGGTGGGCGAATCTGTGCCTTTAATAACCGTGCTGAAGGGAGCAATCAGGATGACCAAGTGAAGGAACTAATGGACTGTATTGAGGATCTGTTGATGGAGAAAAATGGTGATCACTATACCAATGGGCTGTACAGCCTAATACAGAGGTCTAAATGTGGACCTGCGGGATCAGATGAAAGAGTAAAGGAATTCAAACAGAGCCTTATAAAGTACATGGAAACTCAAAGAAGTTACACAGCCTTGGCTGAAGCAAATTTCCTAAAAAGATCCTTAATCAAAACACAACTGTGTGTTTTATTTTGTATTCAGTTGTTTCTCAGATTGATAATTCTGTGGCTTTGCATACTGCACAGCATGTGCAATTTGTTTTGTTGCTTACTCTTTAGTATGTGCAATTTATTCTGCAGCTTGCTGTTTATTATACCCAAAAAGTTAATGGTATTTTTGAGAACAGTTATTAGACTAGAATGCAAGACTCCTAGGTTATAGTTACAGATCCCAGTTATTATTTACTCACTATCATTTAGTGGGTGAATCACAGTAATTTCCCTGTAAAATGTGGTACCTGAAGTCATATTTGAGATTCTATGAAATGTTTAAATCTTAACATCACTCCAATTATTAATGAACCAAATCATACGATAAGTTACTGTTTGCGTTGAAATATAATATCAAAGCCTTTTGAAATCTGTAAACATAAAATTCCTCTCATTTTCAAATATCTAAAGCCAGTTTTATGTTCCTAAAATCTCATTTTCTTCTTTCTAGTACTACTATTTCTACTGAATATAATGAAAATGGCAATAAAATAATATTACATAAACTGTAAAGTTCCTTTGATCATATGTTGTTAATTCTCTTCTATAGTTTTCTCCTTAGAAAATGGTAAGTGGACACGACTCATTTTAGCCAGATTTTAGCCCTGACGTCCTTCAGATTTATCACTGAAACATAGGTAAAGACAAATGTCAGAAAAGATAGCAAATTGGACTGGATATTCTGAAGCATCATCTTGCTAGATGCAAATAGAGGCTACATTTATTAAAAGAAACAGAATTTTTATAATTGATGAGTTCACCAGAAAAATAAAGAAAATTCCAAAGGTGGAGCAAACAATATTTTTTTTTAAATGAGGAGCACAAACTGGAGTTGAGGCCCATGAGGAATACATGAACAAGGAAGGCAGAGGTGACCGATAGACAAATGCCGGTACCAATCCTAAGATGAAGAAATCAATCTTGGGCTGTCAGTAAAATTGGAGAGCTGATTTGGAGTGTTCTGTATTAATTTAGGACCTTCCAGGAGACTAAAGTTATCCAAAATTAGTTGAATTCTTGACAGCCAGTAGAAGCAAACACAAATCTTCTCTAGAGGAAAACATCTCCAATTTACTTGAGTATTCAGATGGAATTAATTCAGTAAAGTGAACCCAAATCATGTCCCTATGAACAAGATCAAAAAGATTAAAAAACCCAACAGAAGTAGACTCAGAAACTTTAATATCACAGTACTAGTTACAGTGTACTAAGTAGCTATAAAATATTTCTTAGAATATCATACACATACAGCCCAAATTAAAAAGGAACAAAAAACTACCAAAGATGATGAGCTGTATTTGAAAAAACTCATGAAATTTTAATAAATCAAATTATAATTGATTTTTTTAAAGTTAATGATGAATACTCCTATTAGTGATGGAGAAGTGTATTCATTACATAAACTCTTCCATGGCTAGCAGTCATAAAAACTTTTAAAATTTTTAAATCTATGTAAAGATACTGGAAAACATCTAAAAGTGGACAGATGAAAAAAGAGAGTTTCTCTCAAACATTGCAGGGATTTGTATTAAAATTTGGAGCAACAAAAGATGCAGACTATCACTGCTTCTATTTAGCATTTTACCACAGGTCTTATCTATCTAATAACTTCAAAAAAAGAAATAAAAATAAAAGGTATGAGTACTGATGAGAAAGAAAAATAATAATTTTAGATAGATAATTAAAGGTAATAAAAGTAGAGCAATGAATCTCAATATAATATCAACTTTTTAAAAGCTACAACACTTCCATATCCTGACAACAGACAGAAAAACTGAATTTAAAAAACAGAGTTCAGACTTCCTTGTCAGATCAAAATAGCATAACAAGGACCAGATATCCCCTTCCTGCCCCATGTGAAACAATCAAAAAATGGACAAATGATATAAAATGACAGTGTTGAAGACACTGAAAATCAGGTAACAAAAGAGAGTAATCACTGAGAATTGGAAAACAAGACAAGAGTTTCAATTTTCCCAGCCTTCTGTCTTGAGAGAGTTTTCAGGTCACAACACAGAGAGAGTATAACAGACAGACCCTATGTTGACTTCAAATGATTCCTGGCCCCTGGTGTTCACACCTTTGTAGAACTCCTCCCCTTGATTGTGGGTGGGATCTGAGACCTACTTCTAACCAATAGAACATGGCATAGGTGACAGAATGTCACTCCAGTGATTTATATAGCTGCACAAAGACTTGCTTTTCCTCTCCTCCTGGCCTTCAAGGAGCAAATTTCCATTTTGCGAATTGTCTATGAACAGGGCTAACATGGCAGAGAACTGCAGGTGGCCTCTAGCCAACATACAGGAAAAAGTCAAAATCCTTGGTCACAGCCACAAAGAAACAAATTCTGTCAACATCCTGAGGGTTCAGATCTTTCCCGTCAAGCCTCTGATTAGACTTAAGCTAGCATTACAGGCTGGTGAAACCCTAAAGCAGAGAACATACAGTTAAGCTATGTCTACACTCCTTGCCCATACTAATCTTGAGATAATAAATCTATGCTGTTTTAAGTTGCTAAGTTCGTGGTAATTTGTTATGCAGCATTAAAAAACTAACATTTATGGAAACCAGGTGGAGCCTGGCAGACTCCCTGATTTGAGAAGATAGAGTTGGGATTCTGGAGATACAAAGGTGGCTAAGAGTTCACATAACAGAGTCTGAGAGAGGAGAGAGCTATACGGAGAGAAATCCAGACACCTGCAGAGAGTCCCCCTTGAGTCTTCAATTGAATACTGATCACCACATGCATGTGGTGAAACCCCCTGAGGTGACAAAAAGAACCAGTCAACAAGATTAGAGGAAACAGTGTCCTGCACTCACCACGGACCATAAAAACTAAAAAAGCCTGTGATTTGTGGGGCATTGGGTAGATTTCCCAGAAGAGCCTTGCCTCACTAGTGGGAAATAATTGGTTCTAGACTGAAAACTTATCAAGTATGCCTACCAAATATTAAAAGCAAGACCTGAAGGATCAAACTGTTTCCAAGTAACTTAAATGCATCCCAGAAGAAAGCTCAAGAATATTTACAGAAGTATGAAAATATTCAGCACATAAGAAGGTCAAAACCAGATGTCTGGCATCCAGTAAAAAATTACCAAACATGAAAATTAGCAAGAAAATATGAAGAGATAAATCAATGAATAAATACCAGCCCAGACTGACAAAAGTGTTAGAATTATCAGCCAAAAACACTAACACAGTTATTACAACTGTGTGCTATATGTTAAAACAGTTAAGTAGTAAGGTGGAAGACACTAAAAAGATCCAAATTTAACCTCTAGAGAAAAAACTACCATAAAAGATATAAGAAGTACATTGAATAGGGTTAGCAAAATATTAGGCTGAAAAAGAAAAGATTAGTGAACTTCTGATCATCTAAATAGATGCAGAAAAGGCTTTCAATCAAATTCAAAAATCCCTTCATGTTAAAAACTCTCAATAAACCAGGTATTGAAGAAACATACCTTCAAAATAATAAGAGCTATCTATGACAAACCCACAGCCAACATTATACTGAATGGACAAAACCTGAAAGTATTCCCCTTGAAAACTGACACAAGACAAGGATGTCCTCTTTCACCACTTCCATTCAACATAGTATTGAAAGTCCTGGCCAGAGCAATCAGATAAGAGAGAGAAATAAAGAGAGTAACAAAAGAGAGTTTGTTTCTCTCTTCCAAATGGGAAGAGAGAAATTTACACTATCCTTGTTTGCAGACAACATGAGCCTATATCTAAAAAATCCCATAGTCTCAGCCCAAAAGCTCCTTCGGCTGATAAAGAACTTCAGCAAAGCCTCAGGATACAAAATCAATGTACAAAAGTCACTAGCATTCCTATATAACAACAACAGTCAAGCCGAAAGCTAAATCAGGAATGCAATCTCATTCACAACTGCCTCAAAAAGAATAAATATTTAGGAACACAGCTAACTAGGGAGGCGAAAGATCTCTATAATGAGAACTACAAAACACTGCTTAAAGAAGTCAGAGATGACACAAACAAATGAAAAAACATTCTATGCTCATGAATAAGAAGAATCAATATCGTTAAAATGACCATACTGCCCAATGTAATTTATAAATTCAATCTTATTTGTATCAAACTACCAATGACATTCTTCACAGAACTAGAAAAAAAACCATTTTAAAATTCATATGGAATCAAAACAGCCTTAATAGCCAAGGTGATCCTAAGCAAAAAGAACAAAGCTGGAGGCATCATGCTACCTAACTTCAAACTATACTACAGAGCTACAGTAAGCAAAATAGCATGGTACTGGTACAAAAACAGACATATAACCAATGGAACAGAATAGAGAGGCCAAAAATAAGGCCACACAACTACAACCATCTGCCAAAAATAAACAATGGGGAAAGGACTCCCTATTCAATAAATGGTGCTGGGATAACTGGCTAACCAGGCTAGCCATATGCAGAAGATTGAAGCTGAACCCCTTCCTTATACCATATACAAAAATCAACTCAAGATGAATTAAAGACTTAAATATAAAACCCAAAAACTATATAAACCCTGGAAAACAACCTAGACAATATTATTCTGGGCATACGAACTGGCAAAAATTTCATGATGAAGATGCCAAAGGCAATTGCAGCAAAAGCAAAAACTGACAAATAGAATCCAATTAAAGAGCTTCTGCACAGCAAAAGAAACTATCAACAGAGTAAACAGACAACCTACAGAATGGGAGAAAATTTTTACAAATTATGCACCTGACAAAGGTTTAATATCCAGCATCTGTAAGAAACTCAAGCAAATTTATAAGAAAAAAAAGCAACCCCATTAAAAAGTGGGCAAAGGACATGAATAGCCAGTTTTCAAAACAAGACATACATGTGGCCAGCGAGCATATTTTTAAAAAGCTCAATATCACTGATAATTAGAGAAATACAAAATAAACTACAATGAGATACTATTGCACATCAGTCCAAATGGCTATTACTAAAAAGTCAAAAAATAACAAATGCTGGCAAGGTTGCTGAGAAAAGGGAACACTGATACACTGTTGGTGAGAGTGTAAATTAGTTCAACCATTGTGGAAAGCAGTGTGGCAATTCCTCAAAGATCTAAAAACAGAACTACCATTCAACCCAGCAATCCCATTACTGGGTATATCCTCAAAGGAATATAAATTATTCTATCATAAAGACACACATGCATATGTATGTTCGTTGCAGCACTATTCACAATAGCAAAAACATGGAATCAACCTAAATGCCCATCAATGCTAGACTGGATAAAGAAAATGTACATATACACTATGGAATACTACACAGCCATAAAAAAGAATGAGATCATGTCCTTTGCAGGAACATGAATGGAACTGGAGGCCATTATCCTTAGCAAACTAATGCAGGAACAGAAAACCAAATAGTACATGTTCTCATGTGGGAGCTAAATGATAAGAACATATGGACACAAAGAGGAGAACAACAGACACTGGGGCCTATTTGAGGGTGCAGGATGGAAGGAGGAAAAGGAACAGAAAAAACAACTATTGGGTACTAGGCTTAGTATCTGAGTGACAAAACAATCTGTACAACAAACCCTTGTGACACAAGTTTACCTATATAACAAACCTGCATATTTACCCCTGAACCTAAAAATTTAGAAAAGAGAGAAGATTAATGAACTTGAAGACACAGCAATAGAAATGTCCCAACATAGAAAACACAAAAGAAAAAAAGAATAGTCACTTTCAAAGAACAGAGCTTCAGTGAGCTCTGGGACAACCTCAAGTGGAATGTATATGTAACTGGATTCACTAAAAATAAAAGGGGGTCAGGACGGAAAAAATATTGGAATCAATAATGGCCAAAAATTTTCCAAATTTTATGAAAACTGTAAGCACAAGAACCCAAGAAGTTCAATGAACCCCAAGCAAATAAAACATCCACACGAAGAAACATTATAATCAGGTTGATCAAAATGAATGATAAAGGGACAATTCTTAAAGCAGCCAGAGGAAAAAAAACATATGTTATGTCCAGAGAAACAAAGGTAAGGATGACAACAGATTTTTCTGAAGAATTAATGTGACAGAGAAGACAGTGAAACAACATTTACAAAGTACAATCATGTGTCACTTAACAATGGGGATAAATTCTGAGAAGTGCACCATTAAGCTACTTCATCATTCTGTGAACACTGTAGAGTGTACTTACACAAACCTAAATGGTACAGCCTACTACACACCTAGGCTGTATGATATGGCCTATTGCTCCTAGACTACAAACCTGTAGAGCATGCTACTGTAGTGAATACTGTAGGCAACTGTAACACACTGGTAAGTATTTGTGTATCTAAACATACTAAACACAGAAAAAAAATACAGTAAAAATAGGGTGCTATACTCTTATGGGACCAACATCGCATATGTGGTCTGTTGTTGACCAAAACATCATTATGTGACACATGACTGTATTAGAAGAAAAACTGTCAAATTAAAATTATTTTTCAAAATTACCTTTCAAAAATGAAGGCAAAATAAAAGCTTTTCCAGACATTCAGTAGCTCAGTTTGTTGCCAGCAGACCTGAACTACAAAAAAAAAAAAGTTAAAAAAGGAGAATGATATCAGAGAAAAATACTGATCTTTTCAAAGGAATTAAGATCATCAAAAATGGTAACCACGTGAGTAAATATATAGGGTATTTTTCTTATTAATTAAATACCTTTAAAATATAATTGACTGCTTTAAACAAAAATAATAACAATATAGATTGAGTTTTGCAATATATGCAAAAGTAAAACCTGTGAGAACAATAGGACAAAAAATCAGGAGAGGAAAAATGAAAAGATACTATTATAAAATGTTTATGCTCTATGTAAAGTGATATGATATCACTTCAAGGTGAACTGAGGTAAGCGAAAGCTCTATACTATAAACTCTAAGTCAACCAATAAAATAACAAAACAAAGAGTTATAGATAATAAGCCAACAGAGAGAGGAAAAATGGAATTTTTTAAAAGTTCAATTAATATAAATGAAGGCAGTAAAAAGGGAAACAAAGAACAAATGCAACAAATTTTAAAAATAGTAAGATGATAGATTTAAATCTAAAGAAGTCAATAATCTAAATATTAGAGTACATGGTCTGAATATCCTCAGTTAAAAGGCAGTGATTGTCAGAGTGGATTTAAAAAGCAAAGCTTATCTATATTTTGCCTACATGAATCTTGCACTAAATATAAAGACAGCTGGCTTAAGCAGAAAAGGATGAAAAAAGATATTCTTTAATGACACTAATCAAAAGATACTTGGAATGACAATATTAATATCAGACAAAGTAGACTTCAAAGGAAAAATGTTATCAGGAATGAAGAAGGACATTCTACAATGATAAAGCCATCAATTCATCAAGAGGACATAACAATCTGAAACTTTCATGTGTGTAATAACAGAATTCCAAAACACATGAAGCAAAAATTGACAGAATTGCAGTAATAAAAAGAAAAACTCACAAATATGGCCAGAGATTTTAATGCCCCTCTCAATAATTAATAGTATAGAAGATAGGTATGGAAAAATAATAATAATAGTACAAGTAGACAAAAAAATCAGTAAAGATAGAGAAGATTTGAACACCATTGTATTAGTTTCCTATGGCTGCTGCAAGAAATTCCTACAAGCTTCATGTCTTAATACAACCCATTTATTCTCTCACAGTTCTGGAAATCAACAGTCCAAAATCAGTTTCATGGGGCTGAAATCAAGGTGATGGTAGTGCCCTACTTCTCCAAAATCTCTAAGGGAAATTTTTTTTGCCTTTTGCAGGTTTTAGAGCTGCTCATGGCCCCTCCCTTCATCTTCAAAGCCAGCAGCACAGCATCTTGCTTCAGTCCTCACATTGCCCTCTTTTTCTGTGCCTTCCCTCTGCTTCTCTTAAAATTTATATTTAGAGTCCATCTGGACAATCAAAAATAATCTCTTTATCTCAAGATCCTTAACTCAATTACATCTGCAATGTCCCTTTTTGACATATAAAGTAACATCCACAGGTATGTCCTGGGCAATAAGACATGGATATCTTTGGGGGCATTATTCAGTGTGCCAACATTGTCAACCAATTTGACCTAATTGACACTTATAGAACATTCCACTTAATAACAGCAGAATACACATTTTCAAGTCCAATATGCTTAGTTTCCTGTTGCTGCTGTTACCATAAATTTAGTAGCTTAAAACAACAAAAATTTATTATCTTACAGTTTTGGAACTTAGAGGTTCAACATGAGTCTCAAGTTGTTGGTGAGGATGAGTTCTTTTCTGGAGGCTGTACTGGAGAATCAATTTCCTTGCCTTTTGCAGCTTCTAGAGATCACCTGCATTCCTTGGCTTATGGCCCAGTTCCACCTTCAAAGCCAATGACAATGGATTGAGTCCTTCTCACATCAAATCACTATGAACTTCTTTTCCGCATCTCTCTCCACTTTTAAGGGCCATTGTGATTACACTGGGGGTACCCAGACAATCCAAAATAATCTATTTTAAATGCAGCTAATTAGCAATCTTCCCCCCCCCCAGATTACTCCAGCAGTAAAACCAAGCCTCCAGCTTCTGCCTGGAAGGGGCTTGTCTACACATTGAGCACCCCAACTTGTACAGCTCCCACTTGAGAGACTAGCTCCTAAATCACTTATCTCTGGGAACTGACATGACTTGGCATTTACAAGTCCCCCCAGACCACAGAGAACAAAGAATTGATTTGATTTTAAATGGGAATAGGAGCACCTGTAGTGGCTACTTCCCCTGGCTCGGCACAGAACAAGAAGGCAAAACACCCAGTTTCCAGTTTCTCCCTGGAAGGGGTTCAACTGCAAACCTAACATCTTAACTTTCACTGCTGCTTCCCAGGGTCAAGCCTTTAATTAGCCTGCATCTGGGAGCTGATGGGGCAGGCAATAAGTACTTCTCTGGGAGCCTGAAGGGAACTATAGGCACTTCCCACAAATCCTCTTCTCAGCTTGCTCTAGAGATAGTACCAAGCCTCCATCTGACTCACCTGTCTCTGACAGCCAATGGGAATCAATATTCATTAGGCCCCTGAGGGAAACAAAGAGCAGACCAAAGGGTTGAAAGAGTGTACAGTCTGAATGAGAGTGCAGGAATCTGACACAGATAGTCTCCATGCCTTATTCCAGAACAAGGGCAAATACACTTCAGTTCCAAGCTTATCCCTGAAGAGATAAAAAAAAAAAACTGGACCACACATCTAGCACCATAAATTTTCCAGCTTCTTCTCAAAGTATTCACTTCTTTTTGAATTGTCTCAGGGCACTAATGGGATATGGAACACATTAATCTTCTGGGGCCCATGAAGAACACAGGCAATGGTTTGGACAAGCGCAAAGATTTGGGAGGCACCCAGAATCACTGGCCATATTGATTTGTGTGGTTTATTCCTACACAAGACTGGAGAGGTAGCTGTTTTATCTAATGCACAGAAACCAACACAGAATCAAGGAAAATGAAGAAACAGGAAAATACGTTTCAAACAACAACAACAACAAAACAAAAACAAAACAAAACAAAAAAAGATAAAACTCCAGAAGTCAACTTAATAAAATAGTGACAAGTCATTTACCCAGCAGGGAATTCAAAATAATGGTCTTAAAAATATTCACTGAGGTCAGGAGAGAAAGGCATGAACAAAGTGAGACTTTCAACACACAGATAGAAAATATTTAAACATACCAAACAGAAGTGATACAGCCGAAGAATACAATGCCTGAACTGAAAAATTCAACAGAGAAGTTCAGCAGCAGACTAAACCAAGCAGAAGAAAGCATCAGTGAACTTGAAGACAGGCCATTGGAAATAATCCAATCAGAGGAGCAAAAAGAAATAAGAATGAAAGAGTGAAGATACCTTAAGGGACTTATGGGACACATAAAGCCGACCAATGTATACATTATTAGAGACCCAAAAGAAGAGAAAAAAGAAAGTGAAAGAAAGTATTAAGTTGGTAAAAGAGTAATTGCAGTTTTTGCAATACATCTGCAAAAAAAACGCAATTATTCTTGCACCAACCTAATATATTCCAAGAGATAACAGCTAAAAACATCCCAAGCCTGGGGGAGTAAATAGAAATCCAGATCCAGGAAGCCCAAAGGATACTAAATAAAGTGAATCCAAAAAGACCCATTATAATTAAATTGTCAGAAGTTAAAGACAGAGAATTTTGAAATCAGAAAGAGAAAAGCAACCTACTACATACAAGGGAATCTTCATAAGACTATTAGTAGATTTTTCAGCAGTAACCTTGCAGGCAAGAAGTGCATGGAATGATATACTCAGAGTGCTGGGAGTGGGGAACTGCCAATCAAGAATACTGTGTCAAGCAAATCTAACCTTAAAAAATGAAAAAGAGATTAAGACTTTCTCAGAAAAACAAAAGCTCGGGGAGTTTATTACTGCTAGACCTACCTTACAAGAAATGCTAAAGAGAGCTCTTCAAGTTTAATTAAAAGAGTACTAAACAGCAACACACGTGCATAAGAAGGAATGAAGCTCACTGGTAAAGGTAAATATAGACAAAAATAGAATATTGTATTACTATAATGGAGGTGGTAAATCACTTTTAATTCTACTATAAAAGCTAAAAGGAAAAAACATTAAAAATGTCTATAACTAAATGATATTAATAGACACATAATACAAATAGATGTACCTTGTTACATCAACAGAATATAATGTGGAGGAAAGAGGGATCAAAGCAGTTATTGTATGCAAATGAAGTTATTATCAGCTCAAAATAGACTGTTACAACTATAAGACATTTTATGTAAGCTCCTTGGTAGCCACAAAGAAAACACCTATAGAAGTTACACAAAAGAAAAACATAAAGAAATCAAAACCAATTAATTAAAAATGAAACAGAGCAAGAGATAAAAATAGGGACAAAAGGGCTGTAAGACAAAGAGAAAACAGTTAATCAAATGGTAATAATAAATCCCTCCTTATCAATAATTATTTTAAACAAATGAACTAAACTTCCCAATAAAATGATATAGAGTCACTAAATGGATAAAAAAATCAAAATCAAACTCTCTGCTGTCAACAAGAAGCTCACTTTAGATTTAAGGACACACAGAGGCTGAAAGGAAAGGGATGAGAAAGGATATTTCATATAAACAGTAACCAAAGGAGAGCAGGAATGGCTCTGCTTATATAAGATAAAGCAGAGTTTCGGTTTAAAAAAAAACTGTTTTTAGATACAAAAAAGATCATTACATAATGGTAAAAGAGTCAATTTAACAGAAACATATAACAATACTAAATATAAATGTGTCCAACATCAGAGCATCTAAGTATATAAAGCAAATATTGACAGATTGAAAAGGAGAGGTTGACAGCAATACAATAATAGTAGAAGACTTCAATATCCTACTTTCAATAGTGAATAGGACATCAGACATAAAATCAACAAAGAGACAATGGAACTGAACTACACTATAGGGCAAATGGACCTAATAGACTTATACAGAACTTTTTATCCAACAGGAGAAGAATATATAATCTTCTCATTCATACATGGAACATTCTCCAGAATAGATCACATTTCAGGTCACAAAGCAAATCTTAACAAATTTAAGAAGATTGAAATCATTCCAGATATACTATCCAACCACAATAGAATGAAGCTAGAAATCAATAAAAGCAATAAAAATGGGAAATTTCATGAATACATGAAAACTAACACACTCTTGAATAATCACTGGGTAAAAGAAGAAATCAAAGAAATTTTAAAACTATCTTGAGAGAAGTAAAAATGAAAATATAATTTATCAAAAGTTACAGGATACAGCAAAAGGAGTTACAAGAATGAAATTTATAGCAATGTGGAAGCATCTGAAGACCATTATCTTAAGCAAACTAACACAGGAACAGACAACCAAATACCATGTGTTCTCACTTATAATGGGAGCTAAACATTGAATACACATGGACACAAAAATGGGAACAATAGACACTGGGGATTACTTGAGTGGGGAGGGTGGGAAGGGGGAGAGGTTGGAAGGCTACCTATTGGGTACTGCGCTCACTACCTTGATGATGAGATCATTCATACACCAAGCCTCAGTGACACACACTGTACTCATGTAACAAACCTGTACATATACCCCCTTAACCCAAAATAAAACTAGAAAAAAAAGAAGAGCAATCTCAAATAAGCAACCTAACTTTACACGTCAAATTACTATGAAGACAACAAATAGATATGGATAGCATTGAATCTATAAATTACTTTGGGCAGTATGGCCATTTTCACACTAAGCAAAAAGAACAAACTGGAGGCATCATGCTACCTGACTTCAAACTATACTACAAGGCTACAGTAACCAAAACAGCAGGGTACTCGTACCAAAACAGATAAATAGACCAGTGGAACAGAACAGAGGCCTCAGAAATAACACCACACATCTACAACTATCTGATCTTTGACAACCCTGACAAAAACAAGAAATGGGGAAAGGATTCACTATTTAATAAATGGTGATGGGAAAACTGACTAGCCATATGCAGAAAACTGAAATTGGACCACTTCCTTACACCTCATACAAAAATTAACTCAAGATGGATTAAAGACTTAAACCTAAGACCTAAAACCATAAAAACCCTAGAAGAAAACCTAGGCAATATCATTCAGGACGTAGGCATGGGCAAAGACTTCATGACTAAAACACCAAAAGCAATGGCAACAAAAGCTAAAATTGACAAATGGGATCTAATTAAACTAAACAGTGTCTGCATAGCAAAAGAAACTATTTTCAGAGTGAACAGACAACCTACAGAATGGGAGAAAAATTTTGCAATCTATCCATCTGACAAAGGGCTAATATCCAGAATCTACAAAGAACTTAAATAAATTTACAAGAAAAAAACAAACAACCCCATCAAAAAGTGGGCAAAGGATATGAACAGACACTTTTCAAAAAAAGACATTTATGCAGTCAACAAACATATGCAAAAAAGCTCATCATCACTGGTCATTAGAGAAATGCAAATCAAAACCACAATGAGATACCATCTCACGCCAGTTAGAATGGCAAACATTAAAAAGTCAGGAAAGGTGGGGAGGAGCTAAGATGGCTGAATAGGAACAGCTCTGGTCTACAGCTCCCAGTATGAGCGACGCAGAAGATGGGTGATTTCTGCATTTCCATCTGAGGTACCGGGTTCATCTCACTAGGGAGTGCCAGACAGTGGGTGCAGGTCAGTGGGCGCGTGCACCGTGCGTGAGCCAAAGCAGGGCGAGGCATTGCCTCACTCAGGAAGTGCAAGGGGTCAGGGAGTTCCCTTTCCTAGTCAAAGAAAGGGGTGACAGATGGCACCTGGAAAATCAGGTCACTCCCACCAAAATACTGTGCTTTTCCAACAGGCTTAAAAAACAGCACACCAGGAGATTATATCCCGCGCATGGCTCGGAGGGTCCTACGCCCACGGAGTCTCGCTGATTGCTAGCACAGCAGACTGAGATCAAACTGCAAGGCGGCAGCAAGGCTGGGGAAGGGGCGCCCACCATTGCCCAGGCTTGCTTAGGTAAACAAAGCAGCCAGGAAGCTCCAACTGGGTGGAGCCCACCACAGCTCTAGGAGGCCTGCCTGCCTCTGTAGGCTCTACCTCTGGGGGCAGGGCACAGACAAACAAAAAGACAGCAGTAACCTCTGCAGACTTAAATGTCCCTGTCTGACAGCTTTGAAGAGAGCAGTGGTTCTCCCAGCATGCAGCTGGAGATCTGAGAACTGGCAGACTGCCTCCTCAAATGGGTCCCTGACCCCTGACCCCCGAGCAGCCTAACTGGGAGCAGACTGACACCTCACATGGCCGGGTACTCCAACAGACCTGCAGCTAAGGGTCCTGTCTGTTAGAAGGAAAACTAACAAACAGAAAGGACATCCACACCAAAAACCCATCTGTACATCACCATCATCAAAGACCAAAAGTAGATAAAACCACAAAGATGGGGAAAAAACAGAGCAGAAAAACTGGAAACTCTAAAAAGCAGAGCACCTCTCCTCCTCCAAAGGAATGCAGTTCCTCACCAGCAATGGAACAAAGCTGGACGGAGAATGACTTTGACGAGCTGAGAGAAGAAGGCTTCAGACGGTCACATTACTCTGAGCTACGGGAGGACATTCAAACCAAAGGCAGAGAAGTTGAAAACTTTGAAAAAAGTTTAGAAGAATGTATAACTAGAATAACCCACACAGAGAAGTGCTTAAAGGAGCTGATGGAGCTGAAAACCAAGGCTCGAGAACTACGTGAAGAATGCAGAAGCCTCAGGAGCCAATGCGATCAACTGGAAGAAAGGGTGTCAGCAATGGAAGATGAAATGAATGAAATGAAGCGAGAAGGGAAGTTTAGAGAAAAAAGAATAAAAAGAAATGAGCAAAGCCTCCAAGAAATATAGGACTATGTGAAAAGACCAAATCTACATCTGACTGGTGTACCTGAAAGTGATGGGGAGAACGGAACCAAGTTGGAAAACACTCTGCAGGATATTATCCAGGAGAACTTCCCCAATCTAGCAAGGCAGGCCAACATTCAGATTCAGGAAATACAGAGAATGCCACAAAGATACTCCTCGAGAAGAGCAACTCCAAGACACATAATTGTCAGATTCACCAAAGTTGAAAGGAAGGAAAAAATGTTAAGGGCAGCCAGAGAGAAAGGTCAGGTTACCCTCAAAGGGAAGCCCATCAGACTAACAGCAGATCTCTCACCAAAACTCTACAAGCCAGAAGAGAGTGGGGGCCAATATTCAACATTCTTAAAGAAAAGAATTTTCAACCCAGAATTTCATATCCAGCCAAAATAAGCTTCATAACTGAAGGAGAAATAAAATACTTTACAGACAAGCAAATGCTGACGAATTTTGTCACCACCAGGCCTGCCCTAAAAGAGCTCCTGAAGGAAGCACTAGACATGGAAAGGAACAACTGGTACCAGCCACTGCAAACTCATGCCAAAATGTAAAGACCATCAAGACTAGGAAGAAACTGCATGAACTAAGGAGCAAAATAACCAGCTAACATCATAATGACAGGATCAAATTCACACATAACAATATTAACTATAAATGAAAATGGACTAAATTCTCCAATTAAAAGACACAGACTGGCAAATTGGATAAAGAGTCAAGACCCATCAGTGTGCTGTATTCAGGAAACCCATCTCACGTGCAGAGACACACATAGGCTCAAAATAAAAGGATGGAGGAAGATCTACCAAGCAAATGGAAAACAAAAAAAGGCAGGGGTTGCAATCCTAGTCTCTGATAAAACAGACTTTAAACCAACAAAGATCAAAAGAGACAAAGAAGGCCATTACATAATGGTAAAGGGATCAATTCAACAAGAAGAGCTAACTATCCTAAATATATATGCACCAAATACAGGAGCACCCAGATTCATAAAGCAACTCCTGAGTGACCTACAAAGAGACTTAGACTCCCACACATTAATAGTGGGAGACTTTAACACCCCACTGTCAACATTAGACAATTCAATGAGACAGAAAGTCAACAAGGATACCCAGGAATTGAACTCAGCTCTGCACCAAGCGGACCTAATAGACATCTACAGAACACTCCACCCCAAATCAACAAAATATACATTTTTTTCAGCACCACACCACACCTATTCCAAAATTGACCACATAGTTGGAAGTAAAGCCCTCCTCAGCAAATGTAAAAGAACAGAAATTATAACAAACTATCTCTCAGACCACAGTGCAATCAAACTAGAACTCAGGATTAAGAATCTCATTCAAAACTGCTCAACTACATGGAAACTGAACAACCTGATCCTGAATGACTACTGGGTACATAACGAAATGAAGGCAGAAATAAAGATATTCTTTGAAACCAACGAGAACAAAGACACAACATACCAGAATCTCTAGGACGCATTCAAAGCAATGTGTAGAGGGAAATTTATAGCACTAAATGCCCACAAGAGAAAGCAGGAAAGATCCAAAATTGACACCCTAACATCACAATTAAAAGAACTATAAAAGCAAGAGCAAACACATTCAAAAGCTAGCAGAAGGCAAGAAATAACTAAAATCAGAGTGGAACTGAAGGAAATAGAGACACAAAAAACCCTTCAAAAAATTAGTGAATCCAGGAGCTGGTTTTTTGAAAGGATCAACAAAATTGATAAACCGCTATCAAGACTAATAAAAAAAGAGAGAAGAATCAAATAGACGCAATAAAAAATGATAAAGGGGATATCACCACCGATCCCGCAGAAACACAAACTACCATCAGAGAATACTACAAACATCTCTACGCAAATAAACTAGAAAATCTAGAAGAAATGGATAAATTCCTCGACACATACACTCTCCCAAGACTAAACCAGGAAGAAGTTGAATCTCTGAATAGACCAATAACAGGCTCTGAAATTGTGGCAATAATCAATAGCTTACCAACCAAAAAGAGTCCAGGACCAGATGGATTCACAGCCGAATTCTACCAGAGGTACAAGGAGGAACTGGTACCATTCCTTCTGAAACTATTCCAATCAACAGAAAAAGAGGGAATCCTCCCTAACTCATTTTATGAGGCCAGCATCATCCTGATACCAAAGCCTGGCAGAGACACAACAAAAAAAGAGAATTTTACACCAATTTCCTTGGTGAACATTGATGCAAAAATCCTCAATAAAATACTGGCAAACCAAATCCAGCAGCACATCAAAAAGCTTATCCACCATGATCAAGTGGGCTTCATCCCTGGGATGCAAGGCTGGTTCAATATATGCAAATCAATAAATGTAATCCAGCATATAAACAGAACCAAAGACAAAAACCACATGGTTATCTCAATAGATGCAGAAAAGGCCTTTGACAAAATTCAACAACCTTCATGCTAAAAACTCTCAATAAATTACGTATTGATGGGACGTATTTGAAAATAATAAGAGCTATCTATGACAAACCCACAGCCAATATCATACTGAATGGACAAAAACTGGAAGCATTCCCTTTGAAAACTGGCACAAGAGAGGGATGCCCTCTCTCACCACTCCTATTCAACATAGTGTTGGAAGTTCTGGCCAGGGCAATTAGGCAGGAGAAGGAAATAAAGGGTACTCAATTAGGAAAAGAGGAAGTCAAATTGTCCCTGTTTGCAGACGACATGATTGTATATCTAGAAATCCCCATTGTCTCAGCCCAAAATCTCCTTAAGCTGATAAGCAACTTCAGCAAAGTCTCAGGATACAAAATCAATGTACAAAAATCACAAGCATTCTTATACACCAGCAACAGACAAACAGATTGCCAAATCATGAGTGAACTCCCATTCACAATTGCTTCCAAGAGAATAAAATACCTAGGACCCAACTTACAAGGGATGTGAAGGACCTCTTCAAGGAGAACTACAAACCACTGCTCAATGAAATAAAAGAGGATACAAAGAAATGGAAGAACATTCCATGCTCGTGGATGGGAAGACTCAATATCGTGAAAATGGCCATACTGCCCAAGGTAATTTACAGATTCAATGCCATCCCCATCAAGCTACCAATGACTTTCTTCACAGAATTGGAAAAAACTACTTCAAAGGTCATATGGAACCGAAAAACAGCCCACATTGCCAAGTCAATCCTAAGCCAAAAGAACAAAGCTGGAGGCATCACACTACCTGACTTCAAACTATACTACAAGGCTACAGTAACCAAAACAGCATGGTACCGGTACCAAAACAGAGATATAGATCAATGGAACAGAACAGAGCCCTCAGAAATAACGCCGCATATCTACAACCATCTGATCTTTGACAAATCTGAGAAAAACAAGCAATGGGGAAAGGATTCCCTATTTAATAAATGGTGCTGGGAAAACTGGCTAGCCATATGTAGAAAGCTGAAACTGGATCCCTTCCTTACACCTTATACAAAAATCAATTCAAGATGGATTAAAGACTTAAATGTTAGACCTAAAACCATAAAAACCCTAGAAGAAAACCTAGGCTTTACCATTCAGGACATAGGCATGGGCAAGGACTTCATGTCTAAAACACCAAAAGCAATGGCAACAAAAGCCAAAATTGACAAATGGGATCTACTTAAACTAAAGAGCTTCTGCACAGCAAAAGAAACTACCATCAGAGTGAACAGGCAACCTACAAAATGGGAGAAAATTTTCGCAACCTACTTATCTGACAAAGGGCTAATATTCAGAATCTACAATGAACTCAAACAAATTTACAAGAAAAAAAAAACAACCTCATCAAAAAGTGGGCAAAGGACATGAACAGACACTTCTCAAAAGAAGACATTTATGCAGCCAAAAAACACATGAAAAAACGCTCACCATCACTGGCCATCAGACAAATGCAAATCAAAACCACAATGAGATACCATCTCACACCAGTTAGAATGGCGATCATTAAAAAGTCAGGAAACAACAGGTGCTGGAGAGGATGTGGAGAAATAGGAACACTTTTACACTGTTGGTGGGACTGTAAACTAGTTCAACCATTGTGGAAGTCAGTGTGGCGATTCCTCAGGGATCTAGAACTAGAAATACCATTTGACCCAGCCATCCCATTACTGGGTATATACCCAAAGGACTATAAATCATGCTGCTATAAAGACACACGTACACGTATGTTTATTGCGGCATTATTCACAATAGCAAAGACTTGTAACCAACCCAAATGTCCAACAACAATAGACTGGATTAAGAAAATGTGGCACATATACACCATGGAATACTATGCAGCCATAAAAAATGATGAGTTCATGTCCTTTGTAGGGACATGGATGAAATTGGAAATCATCATTTTCAGTAAACTATCGCAAGAACAAAAAACCAAACACTGCATATTCTCACTCATAGGTGGGAATTGAACAATGAGAACACATGGACACAGGAAGGGGAACATCACACTCTGGGGACTGTTGTGGGGTGGGGGGAGTGGGGAGAGATAGCATTGGGAGATATACCTAATGCTAGATGACGAGTTAGTGGGTGCAGCGCACCAGCATGGCACATGTATACATATGTAACTAACCTGCACATTGTGCACATGTACCCTAAAACTTAAAGTATAATAATAATAAACAAAATAATAATAATAATGAGCTATTTATGACAAACCTATAGCCAATATCATACTGACTGTGCAAAAGCTGGAAGCACTCCCTTTGAAAACTGGCACAAGACAAAGATGCCCTCTCTCACCACTCCTACTCAACATAGTATTGGAAGCTCTGGCCAAGGCAATCAGGCAAGAGAAAGAAACAAAGGATATACAAATAGGAAGTGAGGAAGTCAAATTGTCTCTGTTTGCAGGTGACATGATTGTATATTTAGAAAACCCCATTGTCTCAGCCCTAAAACTCCTTAAGCTCATGAGTAACTTCAGCAAAGTCTCAGGATACAAAATCAATGTGCAAAAATCACAAGCATTCCTATACACCAATAACAGACAAACAGCCAAATCATGAGTGAATTCCCATTCACAATTGCTACAAAGTATATTAAATACCTAGGAATACAACTTACAAGGGATGTGAACAACCTCTTCAAGGAGAACTATAAACCACTGCTCAAGGAAATAAGAGAGGACATAAACAAATGGAAAAACATTCCATGCTCATGGATAGGAAGAATCAACATCATGAAAATGGCCATACTGCCCAAAGTAATTCATAGATTCAATGCTATTCCCATCAAGCTACCATTGACTTTCTTCACAGAACAAGAAAAAACTACTTTAAATTTCATATAGAACCAAAAAAGAGACTGTATAGCCAAGACAATCCTAAGCAAAAAGATCAAGATCAAAGCAGGTGGCATCACGCTACCTGACTTCAAACTATACTACAAGGCTACAGTAACCAAAACAGCATGGTACTGGTACCAAAACAGATATATAGACCAATGGAACAAAACAGAGGCCTCAGAAATAACACTACACATATACAACCATCTGATCTCCAACAAATCTGACCAAAACAAGCAATGGGGAAAGGATTCCCTATTTAACAAGTGGCACTGGGAAAACTGGCTAGCCATATGCAGAAAACTGAAACTGGACCCCTTCCTCACACCTTACACCTTATGCAAAAAATAACTCAAGATGGATTAAAGACTTAAATGTCGAACCTAAAGCCATAAAAACCGTAGAAGAAAACCTAGGCAATACCCTTCAAGACATAGGCATGGTAAAGACTTCATGACTAAAACACCAAAAGCAATTGCAAGAAAAGCCAAAACTGGCAAATGGGATCTAATTAAACTAAAGAGCTTCTGCACAGCAAAAGAAACTATTATCAGAGTGAACAGACACCCTACAGAATGGGAGAAAATTTTTGCAATCTATCCATGTGACAAAGTCTAATATCCAGAATCTACAAAGAACTTAAACAAATTTACAAGAAAAAAAAACAAACAACCCTATCAAAAATTGGGTGAAGGATATGAACAGACACTTCTCAAAAGAAGACATTTATGTGACAAACATATAAAAAAAACCTCATCATCACTGGTCATTAGAGAAATGCAAATCAAAACCACAATGAGATACCGTCTCACACCAGTTAGAGTGGCGATCATTAAAAAGTCAGGAAACAGATGCTGGAGAGGATGTGGAGAAATAGGAATGCTTTTACACTGTTGGTGGGAGTGTAAAGTAGTTCAACCATTGTGGAAGACAGTGTGGCAATTCCTCAAGGATCTACAACCAGAAATACCATTTGACCCAGCAATCCCATTACTGGGTATATACCCAAAGGATTATAAATTATTCTGCTATAAAGACACATGCACATATATGTTTATTACAGCACTGTTCACAATAGCAAAGACTTGGAACCAACCCAAATGCCCATCGGTGATAGACTGGATAAAGAAAGTGTGGCCCATATACACCATGGAATACTATGCAGCCATAAAAAGGATGAGTTCATGTCCTTTGTAGGGACATGGATGAAGCTGGAAACCATCATTCTCAGGAAACTAACACAGGAACAGAAAACCGAACACTGCATGTTCTCACTCATAAGTGGGAGTTGAACAATGAGAACACATGGACACAGGGAGGGGAACATCACACATGGGGGCCTGTCGGGGGGTGGGGAGGCAAGTGGAGGGAGAGCATTAGGACAAATACCTTAAAACCTAGATGACAGGTTGATGGGTGCAGCAGACCACCATGGCAAATGTATGCCTATGTAACAAACCTGCATGTTCTGCACATGTATCCCAGAACGTAAAGTACATTAAATAAAAATTTTTAAGTATGCAGCTCCTTCCCATTCTCTCTTGCTCCTACTCCAGCCATGAGATGTGTGTGCTTCCCCTCTGGCTTCTGCCATGATTGTAAGTTTCCTGAGGCCTCCCCAGAAGCCAAGGAGATGCCAGCATCATGCTCCCTGTACAGCCTGTGGAACCGTGAGCCAATTAAATCTCTTTTCTTTATAAATTACCCAATCTCAGGTATTTCTTTAAAGCAGCGTGAGGACGGACTAATACATTTTCTTCACTGCATTTATAAGGATACGGAAGAAAACAATGAACATGCAAAGACTGGAAAGAGAGGAAGGAAGCATTAATACAGGGTACAAAAGGAAGCCGGAGTTCTAGATATAATTCTGAGACTCAAGTGTAGTCAGGGTCTGAGCTTCACCTGGGTTTCCACAACTGATAGTAAGTATCTATGAATAATAATAGGCAACAAAGCCCAGAGACAGTGAGACATAATCAAGAGCTAATAGAAATGTAGAGGAAAATAAAGACAGAAACGGTTACTTTTCAATAGGAAGAAGATCCTAGAAAGCACCAGTAGGAAAGTGGAAATGTGGGACGGGAAGGGATAGTAGCCAATGCAAGTTGCATTAATGAGCACATTACCACTGTATATGGTGATGAGGATGTTCCCACTGCAGACAACTGGGTCTCAGTCCTGCTGGGGACTCAGCAATTTGTATGCAGTACATCACAGAGTTGTCTCACGTGGTGGACAACTTGATAAGTTGTGGTGTTTATCCATAAGTCCTAACTGACATTGATTGAAATCTGCTCCTAGGATATCAGCTCTGACAACTTCAGGCTGCTGCATGCATTACCTACACATACTTTTGTAGTCAGATAAACCCTCTGACAGAGAGTTATGAGTGGTTGAAGTAAGACATCATACACATGCATGGAAACAATAAATGGCCCGGAGCTGTTGAAGAGGCTCTGAAAGCGTCTTTATGAAAGGTACACGTCAAGTATCAAAGACTTATTCAAAGCTGATCTATGTGGCTTGGGCTAGGATGAGGCTAGTGAGAAGCCCTAGGCACCTCACTCTTAAGAAAACACTCACTCCCAGGGTCACCCACCTACAAGATCTGCACTTGGGTGACCTGAGAGTGAGTGCCTCCTTAAGCTGTGTGCTCTAGATGCCCCACCTGCCTCACAATAGCCCCAGCCCTGCTGGTCTACTGGGAGAATGACAGGCTCCCTGTTTCAGCAATGATGAATGGAAACAGTGGACATGTCAGATATCCAGGAGACTCTGTGCCCCCAAAAAGATGGGAAACAGTAAAAGCTGGGTCTCTTCCCTACCAGAAAAAAAGTGGTCTGGCATGAAAGAGGTTAAAAAGCAGATCCTATCCAGTAGGGTAAGACTCGGGTTATTGTCTTCCCCATATACTCCAGAAAGCCAACTCCAGAAAGTTTAAATGAGTTAGGTGAGGTCCTATAGCTGGTTAATGACCTAACCAGATATGCAGCCTGCTCCTCTGTAGCCTTCTCACCACCCAGTGATTCGCTTTTTTGCTGACCTCATGATGCTCTTGAGAGAAGATAGAATAACTAGAACTGGTGATACCAACATAGACGACTAGACTAAAGCCTCCTAATAAGGCTAAATTGAAGATAGTGCGAAGGTGTTCATCCTCAACATACCAGTTCACCCTCAAGTCCTTCAATAGCTGGGAAAGCCCTCCTCTCTCAGAGAATGATAAGACTTTGCCTTCAGGTTTTTCTGGCAGACTGGATCTGGGGCTGGCACTGGCCACATGAATGTCTAATTAATGGACAGATGATGAGAACAGCTATTATGTTATTTGTTCCGGGGCAGGAGACTCTCTGGGCCTATTTTATATGGGGAAACATCCCTATAGGGCAAAGGCAACTGAAGATTAGCTCAGTAATCAATTTTAGAAGTACAGTCAGGCCTCAGGGACTACAACATCCCTCCCTTCTTAGAGCATGGCAAGATATTTGACATCATGAGGCCCTGCTGGAGACACATAACCTCAGTCACAGCAGAAAGTAGAGTCGGTAGGAGAAGTATTGCCAACCCACAGCTCAATGGGAAATGTTTCTGTCTCTTTAAACCATAACCATGGGGCCCACCCTGAGCTTCCTGATTTCTGAAGTCTGAGTGATTTCCTCCGTGTGCCGAGAGGAAACAGCCTTCTGCACTCACAGCCGAAGGGAAAGCAGCAGGTTGGGGCTTCTTGTGGCCAACTTCAGAGCCTGTCACCAGGAAAGGTGAGCCTGAGCCTGGGAGTGGCGGGGGCTGGGGGTGCTCTGAGAACCAGAAAGAACATGATTCCTAGAGTGTTTTCTGCCTGAACACTTGCATTCTACAAGGCATCATGCAGGCGAGCAAGATCTGGAACAGTCAAGGACATACTTCCAGGTTTTTAAGTAGGCAAAGTTCAGAGGAAATTTTAGGATCATCTTCTCCAGCTCTGGAGCACACACGTTCTTGGTGGGGAGTGAAACCTGTCTCCTCCCACATTCCCTTAACAAAGTAAGAAAAGAGTGTGCTGGAACCACCTCCAGGAATAAAATACAGTTTGAAAGGCATTAAACATTCCTCAAGCTCCCTATTGAGCAAAGGCAAAAGATATTTCTATGGCCCCATAAGCCATCTAACCTCGGAGTGAGTTACGACGTGACAAGACTGGGTACATTTGAACTCTCCTCCTCACTGTCCACAGAAGGGGCCCCTGAGGAGACATCTGAGATTAATATCTTGGTCTTCAACCCCTTTCCCTGCATGGCCCCTTAAACATCTGTTCCCTTAATTCAAGCTTCTCCTGCTCCAGCCACGGGGACACTTCAAATTCCCATCTGTACAATAAAGGGGGTTGCGAAAATGACTGATGTCCAAGTTCTGAGCTGTGGACATCAGAAACATTTAATTCATGAATCAGAATCTCTGAGGATGGATCCAAGAGATGTACATTTTTAAAGAACATTCAAGTAATTCTGAGAAGCAGCACATTTGAGCGGTGAAGAACTCAATAAACTTTGCGGTCTCTTAAAGTGTTAGGAATATAGGATTCTATAAGTGTACATTCCTCAATGATTAAGGGCCATTTGTCACCTCAGAGTTCAGCTGGGTCTTACTTTCCTTTAAAAAAAAAAACTATTTAAAATCATTTCAACCCCTCTTCCAAACTATGGAAAATTCCAAAGGCCTATCCAGAATTCTGCAGCACTGGAAAAAGAAATTCTCATTTTCTTGGTTGACAAGGACATTTTGCTTCATCTAAATTCTTTTCTCTGAATCTTGCAACTGTTTCTTCATTTCTGCTTTGATGTCATTTATGATCATCTGTTCATTCCTACAAGCAAAATAATTAATCACATAAGGCCCATGGAGTGAATTTTATTGAAGGCTTTGGGGAGGGCCAGTAGAGCTCCTGCAGAAACAGAAACAGCTCTAGATTTAATATGAGGCAAATCTGTTCTCCAAGTCCTTCAATCAAAGACAAGTTACTCAGCCAGCCTCTCTCTCTGCCCTTCCTTCATGTGTGGTGCCAATGGGAGAGAACACAGGTATCCAAGTGACCAGGGTGCAAGACACAACAAGTTTGACATGGATGGTGAGGCACAGACAGATGGTTGGGGAGGATCAATAGTCCTAGGAGGGAAAGCCAAGTGGGTTGGAAAGGCCCTGAAATCTGCTGATTGTGAAGTAGCTGACCGAGTGGGGTATTGTCTGGGAATGAGGCTGGAGA
The DNA here is from genome assembly GCF_029289425.2 of Pan paniscus. Classification (NCBI taxonomy): domain Eukaryota; kingdom Metazoa; phylum Chordata; class Mammalia; order Primates; family Hominidae; genus Pan; species Pan paniscus. Next base: position 187,133,715 of record NC_073255.2, read on the forward strand.
CATAGATGCAGGGAGAAGTGAATTTGTGTTCAGGAGCTTGTGTGATTAGGCAAACTGGATCACAGAGGGTTTAGCTGTATTACACAATGTTAGATTTCAGCATAATCAGATTTGGAGGGGAAGCAACTTCAGGAGTTGAAGGGAAGTGTTCAAGTCTCTCCAGCACAGATATCGTATTTAGACATCTCTAGACAAACCAAATTATTTGATTTTAAGAAAACAGAGTTAGGGGACCTCCAGATCTACTTGGGAGATCTGTTCAATTTCCAAAAGAAAAATCCCAATTTTCTTCTTTCTTCCCAGGTCAGCCACTTGAAGGTGGGTGCCTAAGTCACTGGGTACATTTTCTGGTTCTGAGGGTTTACCTAATCTTCCCCCAGCTGCTGAATCCCCTGATATCTCTAGCTTATGTCAGTGATATAGAATCACCCGGGGAAAAGTAATACCTAAAGCCCATTGGCATTGAGTAAATGTTATAACCAACCCTCTGCTTTTTGCTTTTGGAGTTCCTGAAAAGACAAATCCAGCCTCACGCAATGTTCTCACAGCATCCTACCAACTCAAGGGCAGGGTGTTGGCCCTTCCAAGGCCATTCTTTCAAGTTCCAATATAATCCTTACTTAAAGAAGGATTAGCACAATGTATTATATTTGACGAAATTTACCTGTCTTCTCTCTAGCCACGTGCCCTTCTGCCAGGACATACACCTAGATTTTTAGATCCTTGCAAGCAAAAACCATGTCTTTTCACTGTGCTGTCACCAGCTCTTTGGACTTTGCCTGACACCCTGTAGGTGGTTATGCCTATTTGAGGAATAAATAAATGAATTAACAAATTGTGTTTGGGACTCTTCCAGGTAAGCATGGGAGGAAGGAAGATGGCGACAGATGAAGAAAATGTCTATGGTAAGACCAAATCTCTACACCTCATACTTGCCCCCCTAGGCTTGAACTTAGGGTAATAAGGAGAATGGGGCTTCCTCAAGACTGAACAGAGATAAGTTCCAGAGGTGTCTCAACTCTGGGATGAAACAGCACCAGCCCTGAGATTTGCATTTTAGCTGGATCTCTGCTGTGAGAAGTTAAGTTCTGTGACTAGCCTGCTCCCTTGGTTCCACGGTATAAAATAAGGATAATAAACCTACTCCGATCACCACAGAAGAAGTGCAGAGGGGATTAAATCATGCACTACAGTGAACATGATTTGTGAGGTAGAATGTTTAGAGAACAAGGATAGAGGGTTAAAACATATATTCTTTTTAGGCAGCCAGTTTAAGAGAGAGATAAGAGAGGAAGGAGAGAAAGAGGGAGAGAAGGAGAGAAGAAGGAAAGAGGGCTTATCTCACCCCCTCAACAGGCCTCTGAGAAACAGGCCTCTATTATCGCTCCCACTTTTGCCGAAGAGGCTTAATACTTAGATTATGCAACTTCCCCAAGGTTACACAACCAGCACGTGGTGGGGCTGTGATTCAAACCAGGGTATCTGGGACTCCACACAGCTCTTCACTACCAGGCAGTATTGCCCCCACTGCCTGTCTCTGGGGCTGGTCTCTGGGAGAATATTTCAGAGTCCATCGAAATTTTCAAATATGAAATAAATATGTCTGCATGTGTGTGGATGACCGGAAATGTCAGATGAACTATTGGGCTGGACTGATAAAGAAGCATTTCTATGATAATCAACTGTAGTTGGAGCATCTACTGGTGCAGGCAGACAACCCAAATACAAAAGGAAAAGGTGGAAATGAACGCCCAGGCATTCAAATCTCTATTCTTAACCACTTATGCTAAAGGCAAGAAGATTCCAGTTCCCAAGGGGAAGTTGGTTAAACTTAAGTAAGATTATAACACTTGGTCTCACAGGTTTAGAAGAGAACACTCAGTCCCGGCAGGAGTCCACGCGGAGGCTCATTCTTGTTGGGAGAACAGGGGCCGGGAAGAGCGCCACTGGGAACAGCATCCTGGGCCAGAGACGGTTCTTCTCCAGGCTGGGGGCCACGTCTGTGACCAGGGCCTGCACCACGGGCAGCCGCAGGTGGGACAAGTGCCACGTGGAAGTCGTGGACACTCCGGACATTTTCAGCTCCCAAGTGTCCAAGACAGATCCTGGCTGTGAGGAGAGAGGTCACTGCTACCTGCTCTCGGCCCCCGGACCCCACGCGCTGCTCCTGGTGACCCAGTTGGGTCGGTTCACCGCCCAGGACCAGCAGGCGGTGAGGCAGGTGAGGGACATGTTCGGGGAGGACGTCGTAAAGTGGATGGTCATCGTCTTCACCAGGAAGGAGGACCTGGCCGGGGGCTCCCTGCACGATTACGTGAGCAACACAGAGAACCGGGCCTTGCGCGAGCTGGTGGCCGAGTGCGGGGGCCGGGTCTGTGCCTTTGATAACCGGGCCACCGGCCGGGAGCAGGAAGCCCAGGTGGAGCAGCTGCTGGAGATGGTGGAGGGCCTGGTGCGGGAGCACAAGGGCGCCCATTACTCCAACGAGGTGTATGAGCTGGCGCAGGTGCTGCGCTGGGCAGGCCCTGAGGAGCGGCTCCGGCGGGTGGCGGAGCGCGTGGCAGCCAGGGTGCGGAGGAGGCCGTGGGGCGCCTGGCTGTCGGCCCGGCTGTGGAAGTGGCTGAAGTCCCCCAGGAGCTGGAGGCTGGGCCTGGCCCTGCTGCTGGGGGGCGCGCTCCTGTTCTGGGTGCTGCTCCACAGGCGGTGGTCGGAGGCCGCTGCGGAGGTCGGGCCTGACTAACAGCGCAGGTCCTAAAACTGAAGGCAACTTGGTTAAGAGAGGCTGAATTCTTGGAGCTGAAGGGAAAACTTCATTCCAACGGAAGGAATCCTGTAGTTTCAGGCATAGTTTTAATGACACAGAAAACTTTGAATGCTGCATCATCTTTGCAACTTTGCCAAGGCTCAGAGTTCACTTTTTAAGTTTTTAACTCATTTTAAATGATGTGTATGCAGAGTTTTAAAATAAATTCGTCTAACAATAACTTCCTTTGGTAGTTTTGGTAGTCTAATGTCAAGTAGCTTGTAGTGGGGACAAACGCATGGCACAGGGAAAACAAGTGCCATTATTTTCGAGCTTTTTAAAAAATTTAGACTGCCCCTCCTTGATAATTTTCTAGTTCTTATACATGGGTAGATAGGTTCCTTTGTGATCCTTGTAGACTTTTAGCATCAGTAAAAGAAATGTGGGGGTTACACACGTGAATGTTACTTCTGAGACATCAGTTTATAGTACAATGATTTACTACCAAAAAGATGAATGTAACTGTACTGTTACAAAGTGGAAAATAACAGTTTCCACTTTTCTAGAACATATTATGGTTCATGGCATTCCAAAATGAAGTAAGGGCCGGGCGAGGTGGCTCACGCCTGTAATCCCAACACTTTGGGAGGTCGAGGCGGGTGGATCACCTGAGGTCAGGAGTTCGAGACCAGCCTGACCAACATGGCGAAACCCCATCTCTACTAAAAATACAAAAATTAGCCAGGCATGATAGCACTCGCCTGTAATCCCAGCCATTCAGGAGGCTGAGGCGGGAGAATCACTTGATGCAGTGAGCCGAGATCGTGCCACTGCACTCCAGGCTGGGTAACAAAGCAAGAATCTGTCTCAAAAAAAAAGAAAAAGAAAAAGAAAAAGAGTAGGATATTGGGAAAATAACATATAATATCTTCTATATGGTTATTCATATTTTTATCACACACACACACACACACACAGTCTGTATCTCGAGCTCCTCTCTGGTTATGGAGAAGAGGCAGAGCGCCAGGTGCATAGGCTGAGACTGCAGACACCTGAGCATCCTATGCTGTGAGGCGAAAGCATCCGGTTTTTTCGGGGTGGGCCTGTCCAGGAAGGTTCTCGAATGCCACGTGATTAGAAAATGTGCCGCTGACTGGTTGTGCGAATCAAACAATAGGATTTCCTTATTTCTATTTCTGAGCATAATGAGAACCCTTTAAGGGAACTCATTGTCTTTAAATCAGCCAGCCTCTAGTGAGGTCATGGAGACATGGGAAGCAGGTATTGACATTAGCTCTATTCAAGAGGAAGAGGAGGAGGGAGTGTGCGCAGGCGCCCTAGGGTCTTCCCCAGCACACGTTGGGAAGAAGGGGTCTGCAAGCATGCGTACAATTGCCAGGTCAGGCTAAGGACTGCAGGAGGTTCCAGGTGGGTTGCGGGCTTCGGGCAGGCTGTGGTGAGGGGTCCTGAGGGCCTTGGTGACCGCTGCAGGGAGTTGGACTTTTTGAAGCGTGGCTCAAGAAAAACCCATGTTTAATTCCTGCCTTTCGCTTCCTCAGCAGCCTTTCTGGGCCCATGCAGGGGCCTCGAGCCAGGGAAGGATCCTTTGATGACCAGAGGGGACAGCAGGGAGGGCACAGCGTGGTCGTCCACGGCCACTTGCGCACGAGCCAGTGCTGCTGCTGGTGTTAGACAACAACTTCTATCAAAGTGGTTTAATGTACAGCAGCAACAAAGCTGCTTTGTGGAGCAGGGCTCCCCATAGGCAGTGTGCCCAGAGTAGCAGCTCGGAAGCAGTACTGCAATCATATTTATACCCACTTTCAACTATATGCAAATTTAGGGGTGAATTATGCCAAAATTTCTAGAAAAAAGGTCGTAACTTCCAGGTCGTGGGATTGTTGCTATGGAAAGGAGCCAAAACTTCCAGCTGTTGCCTTAGCAATGGTAACCTGACGTGGCACTGGTGAGTGTGTTTTATGGAGAGACTCTTTCACCTCTTCCCTTTCAGCTTGTCTTCAGTGTGGTCTGGAGCCCAATCCCCACCTCCAGAGTCTAGTCCTGCCTCCTACCTCAGTAATAAAAAGTAGTAGTATATGGTTAATTGTCAAATACATTTGCAAAGTGTAATCAAAGATATATTACCAATCTGAATCTCAAAATGTGCTATCATCTTTGAATTTGAATAATGTATTATTGAAGAAGTTACAGTTTTCCTTTACATTCAATAACATTTCTTTAGTGGTTTTCTTTTTCAGATACTTTGATTATGATCTTTTTTTTTTTTCATCTTTGTATCCCCGTTATACAACCCAGTGCCTGGCATAGAAAGTGGGATCAACAAATGTTTGGAAAATGAATTGTAAAGTTGACTTTCCTGTACCTTTTTAATATTAGATTTCTAGCTACCAGACTTTTGACCATTTTCTAAATTTTCTACCATAGATAACAGAAAATTCTTTCGTGCAAGCATGCCATTGTATTAATGATATTCTCCTGCCCTAAGGAAATTTACTTCCCTTCAAGCACAGGGTCCCCCAAATTACTGTATTTCCACCCCTTTCAGCTTATTTTACCCTTTTCTCCTACTACAGAACAGTTGGCATTCACCATTCCCTTCGGTAAAGTCTTTTTTTAGGCTGTGGCTTAAAGGTTGCTTTTTCCCCCATAGCTCAAGGTTAGGCCTTGTGACCTCACTTATGTAATTTGAGTGATTTGATAGCACAAATCAATTTTATACTTAAATTACAGCATAAAACAGCACTGCCTCCTGTTGGAAAAACTTGCTTGCTAATTTTAACCAGACACAGTAAAAATACTGTCCAATATCTCAAAAATTGTATGAATATATATCCATTTCAATTGTCCCCCTTCCTCTCCTCTCCTTTTATCTCTTGGAAGATAAAAATGTATGGGTCCTGTGCTGATAATGTTTCTGTTCATATTTCTATGCCCTGGTACCTGGATCAGCTTTTGTTCTACACAAAAAGACTTGTATCTGGCTTATTTCTGAAAGCTAGTGTTGGCCATGATGAACTTTTAGAGCAAAAGATTTCAGGCAGAGTACATTCTTACATATTCTTACACAATCAATATTCAGTTCCAGCCCGCACAGTAGCCCTAACAAATACCAGTGCTCCTTCCAGAGATTCACCTATGGATTCAGTACCCCAGAAGAGAATTTCTGTAAATTCTTGGGGAAGCTATAGCTAGACTATGGCTCAACACTCATTTTTCCCCCATGATTCTTAATCTAACAGTGGCAATGTTGGCCTCTTCTTAGGCAACTAGATTCGGTTCTTGCTTATTCTACCAATAAAATACTTTATTGAGATGCTTACAAATTTGTCCCCTCCTCTTTATTTCTTTAAGAAGTTATCACTCCATATACTGGATGTTTAGTTATAATTATTGGTTTGAGTCTTATTTTTATACTTTCAATCACATTCTTTGCCTAATTCTTCTCATATTTTTATATTTTCTTTCCCTCCTCATAATTCTCTTTACATACCACTAAGTTTAGGCACTTGGACTTTTTTTACTTTCAAAATGGTGTTATATTGTGCATATCCTCTTGACTTCATACGTCTGAAGACTCCTAGACTATCTTTTCTACTACATGCTAGCAGAATGTATCATGATGAACACTGAAGAGAATTGCATACCACCGCTCAAAAATTAAACACACACACTTGCATGCATGCAAACGCACGCACACACACACACACACACAAGGATAGACATCTCAATCTCAAGAAATAAAAAGGAAAGAAAGACTTTCTGACTTCCAGTTCTGCAGAAGGATCAACTCCAAGTTTTAAGCCTGAATTACCAGAATTTGTCTCCAGTAGGCAGAGAAGGCCTTCTTCTTGGAAAGCCACTGATTCTTTCTTGTGTTAAAGGAGATAACTAATATTCTCTGTAGGTCCCTCTATAACAGCTTGCACATGAAGACCTAGATCAAGATTGTCTCTGATGCTCAGTTAGGGTTACTCAGAATCAATAAGATCAATGGAGGCCGGGTGCATTGGCTCACGCCTGTAATCCCAGCACTTTGGGAGGCCAAGGTGGGTGGATAATGAGGTCAGGAGATCGAGACCATCCTGGCCAACATGGTGAAACCCCATCTCTACTAAAAATACCAAAAAAGAAAAAAAAAAATGAGCCGGGTGTGGTGGTGCAAGCCTGTAGTCCCAGCTACTCAGGAGGCTGAGGCAGGAGAATCACTTGAGCCCGGGAGGCGGAGGTTGCAGTGAGCCAAGATCGTGCTGCTGCACTCCAGTCTGGGTGACAGGACAAGACTCCATCTCAAAAAAAAAAAAAAAAATCAATGGAACATAGATCTTATGGTAAAGGTGGCTAGATAATTAGTACAATACTCCCATAGAGAATAGTGTTAACACTCTGGATAAAATAAATTAAATAGTAAGCTTCAAAGACCTAACAAAAGAGTGAGGAATTTCTAGAACAAACCTAAGAAAATTGAAAACCCAGAAACCTAAGCCTGATAAGCAGCCACTTTTGCCCTTAGGGTATTTTCAGGTCAAGTAGAAACAGCTTAAAGATGGAGCCACAATTTGGGATTTGGTAATTTTATAGGATAATCAGGATAAAAGTAAAATCCACAATCCATCCAAAGTGAAGAATGTCATCCTCGCCTTACTTTTAGAAAGGAGCCCGCCTGTAATCCCAGAACTTTGGGAGGCTGAGGCAGGCGGATCACCTGAAGTCAGGAGTTTGAGACCAGGCTGGCCAACCTGGTAAGACCACGTCTCTACTAAAAATACAAAAAATTAGCCAGGCATGGTGGTGCATGTCTGTAATCCCAGCTACTTGGGAGGCTGTGGCAGAAGAATTGCTTGAACATGGGAGGCAGAGGTTGCAGTGAGCCGAGATCGTGCCATTGCACTCCAGCCTGGGTGACAGAGTGAGACTCCATCTCAAAAAAAAGAAAAAAGAAAAAAAGGATCCTAAAGTGATAAATTCTCAGATGTAAATCATCCTTCCTGTAGACTGGTAGTGTGAGTGTCCTTAGACTTGATTAAAGCGGTCTTTCTCCAATAGTGTCTCAAGATTTGGCATTAAAAAGGAATTCTACCTGGAGGATGATACTAATATTTTGGGCCTTAAATTTTCCCTTGAACACTTCTTTTTAAATGTAATGTCTAGCACTCAGAGAAAACCAAACACCAAAAGAAACATGATGCAATGAGAAAACCAAACAAAAAGTAACAGAAACAAATAAGCAAAAACTTGAGATACTATAATGATCAGATATGGGTGTAAAATAAGTATACTTACAATATCTAAGACAATTTTTAAGCAATCTTTAAAATGTCTTCAGAAAATAGGAAAATATAAAACTGACATGATACATTTGCAAACATACCAAATAAAACTATTAGAATTGACAAACGGAATGTGGCAGCCATAAAACATGCCACCCATGTCACCAGCTCTGGAGAGTATGATTGGTAAATGGCTCTGCTTCTGTCCCTCTGGACCCACCACCATGTTTGTGCCAAAGGCATGCCACCTGCAGACTGCTCCCAGCCAGTGAGCTAGCACATTGGCATGGTGAGGGTACTCAGGCTCCTCCTGGAAAGACATGAGCTTCCTCTAACTGGTGGCTTGGCTCAAAGACTCTCTCTTGGCTCTCTGAATCTTTCCTGGAACTGCACTGCCCACGACTCTTCCTAACCAAACCTTCTTTCTTTCCACTCTCCCTTCACAGGTGTCAAACCATTATGGTCTGAAATCTATCCTTCCCTCTACATGCTTCTGCCTCCATTAAATTTTTTGTACATCCAATCCAGTTTTGGTGTTTCCTCCTTCACAAACCTGAACTTATATAACTGAAATTAACAACTCAGTGGACAGATTTAATGGATTAAACAGTGCTGAAGAGAGAATCAGGATAGAAGAAAATACGGAATGCAGCCCAGAGATACCAAATAGATAGGCAATGTGGAGAGAGGGTAAGAAATATAGAGAAAAGAGTGAGAAGATTTAACATATTAATCATCATTCTGAAAGAATAGAAAAACATAGGTTCACAGAGATAAGGCAAAAAGAAAAAAGGAATAGAAAAACAGGAGTTAAGACAATATCTGAAAACAGAATTTTCCAGAACAGATAAAATATATCAATCCACTAATTCAATTAAACCAATAAACTTAAAGCAGAAAAAAGACATATTATAAAAGAGTGAAAATTGGACTGACAACTGACTTCTAAAAAGAGGCAAAAAAAAACCTGTTCTGCACAAGACTTCTATTACACATATACAAAGAACACCCTGGATTCTGTGATAGTTAATTTTATGTGTCAGCTTGATTGAACTAAAGGATGCCTAGATAGCTAGTAAGATATTATTTCTGTGTGTGTTTGTGAAGGTGTTTCCAGAAGAGATTAGCATTTGAATCCGTAGATTCAAACGAGTAAAGAAGTTCTGCCATCACCAATATGGGCAGACATCGTCTAGTCTGTTGAAGTTCCAAATAGAACAAAAAGGCAGCAAAGGGCAATTCATTCTCTCCTCTCGAGCTGGGACATCCATCTTCTCCTGCCTTCAAACAATGGAGCTCCTGGTTCTCAAGCCTTTGAACTCTTGGACTTACACCAACAACCTCCCACACACACACCTGGTTCTTGGACCTTTGGCCTCAAACTGGGAGAGTTACATCATCAGCTTCCCTGGTTCTCAGGCCTTCAAACTTAGATTGGATTACACCATCAGCTTTCCTAGTTCTCCAGCTCACAGACAGCATATTATGGGGCTCTCAGCCTCCATAATCATGCAGACCAACTACACACACACACACGCACGCACGCACACACAATGGGTTCTCTATTTTTGGAGAACCCTCACGAATACAGCTGCCATTAGGAAGAAGGTCAGGATCACTGAGAAAGCCCAGTGCCCAAAGCCCAGGCACATAGGGCATGCCTAAGACTGAAGCTATGTAAGAACAACAAAGAACACTTCCCTGCCCTTGCCATATATCTAAAAAAATACTGGGTGATTAACAAGCAATCCAGTCTACTACAGGGAAGTGTCAAAGCCTGGAACCACCCTCTATGAAGTGGAGTTATGCAGAGATAACTGAAATCTGAGGGTGAATGGAACAGGAACACCAGGTAAAGCCCTGTGGCATTTCAGTCCCCACCTAAGCACAAGGCAACACTAAACAAATTAAAAACCTAAGATGCACTGAAGGTAACCATAGCAACAACCCCAACCCAGTTCAACTCTTAATTAGATTGACTCAACTGAACACTAGCAGCCTGACAGAAGAAGAGGCATAACCATTCTAGGTATAAATACTATTTATCCCAATCTACTTTCCTACTGTGCATATTTACAATTTAATAAAGTTATAATGTATTCAGAAAAGCAAAAGTATAATAATCCATAATAAAAGGACAAAACAATCCACAGAACCAGACTCAGAAATAATCCAGAAGTGGGACAGGGACTTTAAAATAATTATGATTACTATGCTAAAGGACGAAGTGAAAAATGTAGACAACATGTAATAAAATTTTAGGCATTTCAACAGAGAGATGGAAACTATAAGAGTCAAATGTAAATGTTAGAAATTAAAAACATTCTATGAGAAATGAAGTATTCCTTAAGGGTTACATCAGTAGACTTGACACAGTTGAGGAAGGAAACAGTGAAATTGAAAATAAGTTAATAGAAATTGTTCAAACTGAGCAAAAGGAGAAAAACAAATGAGGGGAAAACAATATCTAGGAGTTATGAAATTATATCAAGCAGTTTAACATACCTGTCAAAAAGGGAGAATGGATAGAAGAAATATTTGAAAAGGAAATGGTTAAGACTTTTCTAAAAGTATTGAAGGACACCAAACTACAGATCCAAGAAACAGAGAGCTCCAAGCAGGGTAAACATATAACAAAGCAAAACAGAAAATCTAGACATTTTATACTTAAACTGTTGAGAACCAATGATAAAGAGGAAGTCTTAAATATAACTAGGGGGAAAGGACATTATATGAGAAGAATAAATATTAGAATTACAGCTGATTTTTTTGTCAGAAACTACAATTCAGAACACAATTGAATAGCATCTTTATAATACTGAAATACAAAAAACTACCCAGAATGTTATAGCCAGCAAAAATCTTTCTAATATGATGGTGAAATAAAGAATCTAACAAAAGCTGGAACAATTAATTATCAACTTATCTTCACTATAAGAAATGTTAAAAGAAGTTTTTCAGGCAGAAGGAATGAATATGACACCAGATAGAAATTTGAATCTACACAAAGAAATGAAAAGCCCTAGAAATGGAAAAAATAAATACAAATATAAAAGAAATTTATTTTACATTTTATAGCTCTAACAAAAATAGTAATAGTGTATTAGGGAAGTTATAAAATATGTAAAAGTTTACAACAATAATATAAAAATGGGAAGGACGAATTGCAAATACACTATTGTAACTTTCTTAAAATATATGTGAAGTGGCCTGAAATTTTTATAGGTAGATTGTGATAAATGATCTAAAATCCATTTAGATTGGTTAAAACCACAAGAAAACCATAAGATTCAACCATATGCTATCTACAAAAAAATGCACTTTAAATATAATGACTGAATTGGTTATCTATTGCTGCATAACAAATTACCACAAATGTGACAACTTACAACAACACACAATTATTATCTCACAGTTTCTGTGGATCAAGAGTTGATATTTTTGGAATGTTTGGCCCCTCATTTCTCATGTTGAAATGTAATCTCTAATGTTAGAGGCAGGACCTGGTGGGAAGTGTTTGGGTCATGGGAGTGGATCCTTCATAGAAGGATTGGTGCTGTCCTCACTGCAGTGAGTGAGACCTGGTTATTTGGAAGTGTGTAGCACCTCCCCCACACTTTGCTGTTACTCTCATCGTGTGACGTGCAGGCTCCCCTTTGTCTTCCACAATGATTGGAAGCCTCCTGAGGCCCTCACCAGAAGCAGATGCCAGCACTGTGCTTCCTGCACAGCCTGCAAACTGTCAGCCAAAATAAATGTATTTTCTTTATAAATTACTCAGTCTCAGTATTTCTCTATAGCAATGCAAAAACAGCCTAGCACAGGAATCCAGACATGGCTTAGATGGAACCTCTACTCAGGGTTTTGTGAAGCTGAAATGGAAGTCTTACCCATGCTGCCATTTGGAGCTCAGGGTCCTTTTCCAACTTCATTCGGGTTGTTGGCAGAATTCAGTTGTTTGTGGTTGAAAGACTGTTGTTGTGGGTAGATCCTAGAGGCTGCCCCTCTCCATATATTCACAGGCAGTTTAAAGCATGAATGTTTGCTTTCTTAAAAGCTGGAAGTATCTCTTGCTTTTAAGGCTTCTTTTAATTAGGTGAGACCTACCCAGAATAATCTCCCCTTTAACTAATGCAAAACTAGCTGATTAGAGACTTTAATTAAATTTGCAAAATCCCTTCACTTCTACCATGTAAACCAATCATAGGAATGTCATTCATTCTATTCACAGGTCTTCCCACACTAAAGAGGAAGAGATTATCCAGGGCATGTATACTAGTTTATGGGAATCTTGGAGCCCACCTTAGAATTCTGCCTATCACAGTCATAGAGATGGCTTAAAAGTAAAAGAATGAGGAAATAAACATCATGAAAACACTCATCAAAAGAAAGCTGGAGAACCTACATTAATATAATATAGATCCGTAGTCCACAGAGCAAGGAATATTGTCAAGGATAAAGATGGACATTACATGATGATAAATGTGTTAATGTATCAGAAAAATATAAGAATCCTTAGAATATTTGCACCTAAAAACAGAGCTTCAAAATACATGAAGCAAAACTAAAGAAACCAAAAAGATACATAGACAAATCCAAAATTATACTTGGATACTTTAAACCTTCTTTCTCAGTAATCAATAAAACATGTAGACAGAAAATCCGTAAGAATATGGAAGGTACAAGACTGGATACATTCCCTTAAGTTCAGGAAAAGGCCAGAATGTCCTTCATTGCCACTCCAATTTAATGTTTTGATAGAGACCCTGCCAGTGAAAGGAGGTGAAGAAAAGAAATTAAAAGCACACAGATTGGAAAGAACAGAATAAAAACTGTTTTTATTTGCAGATGACATAATTTTCTATGATGAAAATCTCAATCAAGAAAAAATTCTAGAATTAATAAACTAACAAGGTCAGAAAATATAAGGTCAACAAACAAAAATCAATTATATTCTTGCATACTTGTAATGAATGACTGGAAACTGAAATTAAATCATCAATACCTTTTATAGTACCATTAAAATTATAAAATATTGGGATTAATCTAAGGTTTTTACACTGAAAACTACAAAACATTGATGAGGAAAATCAAACAAGACCTAAATAACTGGAACAATATTATGCCATGTCCATGAATCAGAAGATTCAATATTATTCAGATATCAATTATTTCCAAATGAATCTGTAGAGTCATGCAATCACAATCAAAATCTGGAAGGATTTTCTTATATATTTTTCAAGCTGATTCTAAAATTTGTATTTAAAAACCAAAACCATTTTAAGAAAAAGAGAATTTCCACTTCCTGATCACAAGATTTATATATAGCTGCCATCATCATAACAGTGAGGTACTGGTGAAAATCAGACATAAAGATCAATGGAACAGAATACAGTTCAGAAATAGACATATATATATGATCAATTAATTTTTGAAAGGGTACCAAAGTAATTTAATAAAAAAGGATATTCCCTGCAAGATAAGTTGATGGAATGAAAAACTGGACATATATTTGCAAAAAAAACTTGATTTATATCTCACGCCATATACTAAAATTAACTAATGTGGTCTTCTGAAAACCGTTTCTCTAGACTGCAGTCTCCTTATCTGTAATATGGGGGAGGAAAGGACTAGTTTACATGATCCCCAAGATTCTTCTAGCTCTCACCTTCTGTGCCTGTGCCTTTTTCCTTTCCCTTCCACACAACTCAGTTATTCACTGGGTTAAACTCAAATGGCAGACGTGTGCATGCAAGTCTCCATGAGGCTTATGGCAGCACAGGCTGTAGTTTTCATAGAAAAGCCACAGGAGGTATGACTTCTAATGTTGTCACTGAACTGTTTCTAATGCTTCTTGTGCAAATCAACTGCCTTCACACGTTCAGCTTTGCCTCCACTTTTTATCATTGCTCTTGCTGTGTTTTCCCTTCTCTGAAAAAGCAAATAGGCAGCCACTGTGGTCCTTGCTTAGGCTCTCAGGATACAGAAGCATCCCCAGGCCAGGAACCCCATGTCCTGGGTCTGGGAAAACCTGGCCTTGACAGAGACCGTGGGGCAGCTTGGAAGCACTGCCTGGGGCAGAATCTGACGGAATCTCCTGACTGTGTGTAAGGTCTGATAGCTTCAGGAGAGGAGGAACCAGAGATCTTGGGGTGGGATATGTTAAAAGACAATGTGCACCCCAAGAAGCCTGGGCCAGTCCTACAGATGTGCCTGTTGGTAACTCTGATACCCCATGATGTCAAATGTCAACAGTAATTTCAGACAGAAGGAAAGCAAGACCCAGACAGCAGGACTTTGTATATTATACTTTTTTCATCAAAAGTAGAGCTTCCCAACTTTTTCATGTCGATGTCCACATGGTAACATTTGTCACAGCATAGTGTGTAAACAGAAGAGGCTGCTCTCAACCTCAGATGCAACTGATCTCAGGCCTTGAGCCACCTTGGGGTTTTGGGGGGCTCTTTGTCTCCCCTCGGAGGGGTGAGGGGGAAAATATCTCAACAAACCTATAATTGATTGACAGCTCAAGGGCCGAGAATTTCCAATGTAATGACTCAAAAGGAAATCAGCCTGGTGAGGGTACACCTCAGCAAGCTCAGAAACATTATTCGTGACAGGAAGATATCAGCTTGTGGATCCCAAGACGCTCACCCGGAGACATTCAGTTAGTTGCAGGTGATAATGTCAGGGTAGGGGAGGGTCTCATTAGGCTTTCAGGAGGGTCCACCCCACTCCAGATGCAACAGGAGCTGTCCTCCATGATGCCAGCCAGGAAATCTTCAGGGACCTTGTCATCCCATCTGGACCTCATCTAACCCATCTAATAAACAACTAGAGGAGAGCGTCAAGGCATGCATTCAGTCCTGCTCCTCCCTCTTGGCCTTTTGGGCTAACTAAATGGGTGAAGGTTCTACTCTAGATGCAATGCTATGGAATTAGACAACTAGACATCAGCTACCCAGACAACTCCAGAGGTCATGACAACAAGCTCTTAAACCTGCTCTAGGCACTGTCCTGCCCTGACACCTACATACTCTCTGCTTCCTTTAAAATAACCGCTTCAAAGGGCCCCTTCTCCACCTCCAGTCAACCTTGATCACATGTCCAAGTTCTACTCCACACCTCAGGGCTTTCTCCTTGGGGTTGGTCCGTTTTGACCCCTTTTCTTCCCAAAATCCTGCTTGATACATTGTCTAAAACTGTGCTTTCATGTATTTTTTACCATGACCCTCAGTTTTATACTGCTTCCCAGAGCTTACATACACTCATATTTTGTGTGATTAATTTCTACAGTTTCTATTCTACTCTATTTCATGTTTTAATGCTCTATAATGGGGTGTATGAAATACACTTGTCCAAAACATTCATTTGGGACCCTTACTCATTGTCTTTCATTTGCATAAGCCTTGTCTCTCTAATAAGATTTCAGATTCCTTACAAGGGTGGCTTTTTGTCTGCTTCCCATAGGTGCTGTCTGGACTTACCACCCATTAGGGCTGGTGTGGTGCAAAGGCTCAGGAGAATAGGGTAAATTTGCTTCAAAAGATGCAATATTTAGATACTTAGAGTGTACTTCATGGCATCGTTAATCCTTCCTCCATGTTGTATGTCAACTGTGGGCTCAAATAGTGGCCCCTTTAATTGACCTGGATGTTTCTGAATCCTCAACTCTACCTCCTGGATTCACCCCTAGATGATCTCCGCCCCCACCGTGAAGCCTCTTCAGCAGTTGTGGTCTTTGTAGAGCACCCTTATCCAGGAGGCTCCTTTCCTCACCCTCAATTAGAGGCACCCCTGACCTGGCCCCTCTCAGCCCTGAAAAGAGTAGCCATGACCTTGTCCAGACACAAAGGAAATAATAATGTTGATAATATAGAAATGCCTGCATTTTAATACTTTTTTTCAGCATCTTTTACCTGCTCTTTGATTTTCATAAGAACACAATGTTCTAAAAAAAAGTTCCAAGAAAGAACTTTTTTTAGAGTGACTACCGACAAGGAAGAGAAATCACACTTCAGCATTTGGCTTCAGCGCCCCCCAACCCTGACTTGGGGTTTCATTTCCACATTTCCCACTAGTCATGTTCATAGGAGACCTTCATGGAATAGGGTGAGATGATGGATGAAGAGACAGAGGCCAGACGGTGAAAGACAGCAAACATGACTAAGTGTTAGGAGACCTTGTGGTGACCAACAGGCTCAGTTTGACTGGAACTAAGGGGTTTCCCAGGACGTGGGCCTTGTAGTACTAAATCCAGTCAAATTCAGGGCAAGTTAGGCAGTTGGTCACCTAGGACCTCAGCCCAGTGGCTCAGGAGAAAGTGGTAAATGCCATGCCTCCTCTTTCCCTGTTTCTCCTTTCCTCCTTCATCAGAAGGCAATAATTGTCTGTCTCCCATTTCAAACAGAAGGTCCAAGGCATGAACCCAGGGGTCCTTGAATCACTCCAAGTTGGTAGGGAAGGTGGCTTCCCAAAATGTCTCCGAGATGGAGCTTTAGCATCTCCTCAGCTTAATAAAGCTGATTCTCAGGGCAGCCTACAGGTATCTACTCTGAGATGGCTACTGCGCTCAGAACTCCAGAAACTTCATCGCATAACTAGAGCACATGAGTTGCAACTCAGCGTGCTCAGTTCTGTGCACCAGGGAGCATCACAGAGAGAAAGCAGGGATAGCAGAGGTGGCTGGGGATGGATAGAGACATGCTTTCAGTAATGATTCATCATATTTTGTACTATGTCAGGTTTGGTAGAGAACTGTCTCTGTCCAGGCTGAAAAGGGATTGAATTTGGTGTCAAACAGAAGGGTAGGGAAAATGGCCACTTCCTCGGTATCCCAGGTTTCCTGGGGGTTTGTTTGTTTTGCAAATCTGAACAGAGGAATAGAGAGGGTGTGGAAAAAGGCACAAAGAGTCTAGTTTTGGAAATCCTTTCATATCTGGATATATACGAATTTCTACAACCCTACTTTCTGAAAGTAGCTACCTAAGATTATTCTTCTAGCACTAAATGTAACTACAAAAGGGGACATGAGGGAAGAGTTAGAGCATTTAAGTTGTATGTTTTACTCATTTACTCAGTAAGTATTTTTGAGCACTTTCTAGGGCTAAGTTCTAGCAAGATACTGACCTAAAGACAGTCCCTGGCCTCTAAAAAGCCCACGATCTCACCCAGAAAACTGATAGAGACCAGTTAACACATTTCATCATTGACTCCCTGGGGTCTCTTTGAGCCATAAGAGGAGCCTGGGAACTGCTAGAGAAGAGATAAGACTTAGAGAACAGAACTCAAAGCAGAAAATCAGTCCTTAGCTGGGGTGCCAGAGCACTCAGTTCAGTGGATAAAAATAATGTTTGCAAATAGTTCAAACCAAAAGGAAAGAAGAGAAGGAGTTTGAAGATGTCGCCAGAATTCAGTGAATTTGCTACATTGATGGGAATGGTTAGCTTCGGTGCCCCTCACTGTTTATAAGATTTTGATGTGAACTCTGTTGGTCAAGTTTTTGAGAGATTCCAGCCAGGTGCTGGGGGAGTACCTGGTCCCTATCTAGCAAGGGTGAAATCCTGGTCAGATTACAGCCCACTTTCTGCCCTGCTCTGCTCAATTCACATAAATTATGAGTGCTGACTAGGTTGAAAGTCCTTGAAGAATTTAAAAGTGTAAGGGCGAATAAAAATCAAAAATAAGGAGAAAACATTAATTCTCTTTTCTGGGGAAAAAATAAAGTGGAAAAGAATTACCCCTCCCTTCTTAGAGCATTTTCTTTAGAAACCTTGTAAGTGTGAAATCTTTCTCTACCCTTTGTAATGCAAATCTTTTTAAACGCTGTTTGACAGCCCAGGGCTGTCTGTAGAGCATCTGGAAGCCATCCCTTTGAAATGCAAACATCAAGGAAGGTAGCGTCCCCACCTCCCAGTCTCTGTGTGAAAATAGGGGCCTAATTTAGGAGCCTAACTTAGGTAGGAGCCTGACATCTGCCAGCACCTTTCTGAGTTGCAAATCTTCCTCTTGCCATAGAGGATGTGAGAAGTTTACTTTTCCTCTGGAAAGACAATTAGCTAACACAGATTATTACTGAGTGAATTTAGGATGAACTATGCATGACAAAGGGTGCTGTCAAGTCCTCTTACTTGAGGACTAGTTATGGTTTAACTTGAAAACACGTGTGTAATGGGTGGCACCTGCCTGGCTGTATAACCAGGTGGCATCCCTCTCCGTCTTTGCAATCTCTTCCTGAATTGTCTGGGATCCAGATCACATTCTGGTTCAATGGACATTCAATAATAAAATTGTTTTCTTTCTCTTCTGCCTCTGTGGAGAGGTTTTCTGGGGTGGCAGGAGATTGTTTAAAATTGTTTTCCCATCAAGTCTTAGACAATTGTTACCATATGACTGTAAGCCCCACTTCAAATGTCAACAGAGAAGGATATGGGGATTCTCTGGGCCATGACGGCCCTCCGCCTAAGTCCCACTGTGTTCTCCATCGCATAATTGCTTTATGTCCACTGCCCTAACCTTAAATGGCAATCAGGTTTATGTCCACTACCCTAACCTTAAATGGCAATCAGGTTTATGTCCACTGCTCTAGCCTTAAATGGCAATCAATTCAAAAATAGAGGTTCTATCACCCTGCTTTCAACCCTTACCAGATAAACTGACACGTAGACTCCACAATGTCCCCACAGGGTGGGCTCCATCACGTGCCAGACAGCTTACCAGGGTCAGTCACGAGCCCAGAGTCAAACCCTGCAAGGGCTTGTTCTGGTCCTCTGTGGACCAGAGTGCCTTTCTGATCCTGGTTAGCAGAAACTTTCCAGAAGCAGAGCCTGTGAGAAGGGGCCCAAGAGTGCTGGGAGGAGCAGGTGCCCCGGTGATGGGTGCTGAGGGCAGCAGCTGCTGCCCAGAACTTTCCAGTCACTAGGGGCCTTTTCTGAACTTGGAAGTGGGAGAGTCTGTAATTCCCTTCATATCTCCTTCTTCCAAATACTGCTTGCTTGAAACAGTCAAAAAAAACAAAAAAAAAAGGAAATGGGATGGGGCACACTGTCCCAGGGCAGGCTCATGACAGGAAGTGACCCGTTAAGGAAGCAGCACATCGCTGCATTCGGCTGGTTTTCAGGGTCTTGTTCCCAATCAGTTTCCAGCCAACACCAGGGTGTCCTAGTCCGCAGAGGTGTGGGGGACACATTCCATAATCTCTACTTTTCTTTTTGTGCAGCTGAGTCACGGAGCTTTCAGCCCCAGCACATGGCTCCTCCTTAACTGCGTCTGCTCAACCTCCCTCAGCCCTGTGAACAGCATCCCCGCACACAGACGCAGAGCAGGGCTCTCTCTGCTGCCACTTCACCTTCCTGAGAGAGGACCAGCCGGCCAGAGCCTCAGTGACTGCCACCCTGGAGGACAGGGCACAACAGCCGTTTCTGGTAAGGAGAACTGGGTTTATGCTCACAGAGACTTTGGGAATTGAAAGGATCACAGTTTGGTCACAGCTGTTCATTTCTGACATGACCTTACACAGATCCCCTCACTTCTGGGTTCGCTGGTCAGTAAAACGGGGCAATGGTGATGAGTGTTGCGGGCATCAGCAGGTGCACAGCTGGTGGAGCACAGCCTGAAGAATCTGTGCCTGCACTCACAGCCCAGTCCCAGGACAGCGGGCTTTGCTGCCCCATTGCCCATTACTTAGCCAAGTCGATCTCCATGAAACTCTCAGGTTGTAAGGCTGAACTGATCCTCTCATCAGTGGGACAGATGGGAGAACTGAAGCTCCCAGAGGGTGATAGGCTTTCCCCCATCTCCCCTAGCATGCCGGGGCATTCTTCTCAATTTTACCCTCCTAATTTCTCCTGTCCCAGACCAGCCAGACACGTACCATGTCTCAGACAAGCCTGGGAGCTGAGGATGGATTCTTAGGGCTCCCCAGGGCAAATGTGGGATATTTTCCCACCCCAGGAGCCTCATGTTCCAAACAAGACCCCTGAGTGGACCTTGTCTTGTGACTTTCAACTTCTGAAAACTACCCCATGCTCCCCCAGATGCCCCACATTTTTCCTATGACACCCTGCCGGATGCACACCAAACCGCAAAACACATGATTCCAATACCTGGAAATACATGGGCTGGGGCAGATGGGTGAAGGAAATACTTATGAACAAGGAAGACAAGAAGTGGTTTGATCTTTTCTAAAATAGTATGGAAGAGGCTGCTTTCTTGTAATTTGCTAAAATAAGCTCTTCTCATGGTAAAATCAGGTTCATGCAATTTTCAAATCGGAATGTGCATTTTGTTCATTTGCTTCACCCTTTTCCCTGAGCCAGACCCTCCCACCAGCTTGCCAGAGGCTGCTACTGTCTTGCTTGCACACTGCCTTCCAATCTCTCATGAACTTTGGTCTCTTTTGTGGGACGATTAGTAAAATTTTTCCTTTGGAGAAGACGCCTGTCTTCATTCTCAATTCCTCCACTTTTGTCTGCCCTGTAGACCAACACGTATCACATTCCTTCAAGCCTACGGTGTGTCCACCACGCTCTATTCAGTTCTTTTATAATCTCCATGACTCATTTTAGCATTGCCATCAGTATCCTTTCTGACTCACCTGTGAACACTTTGTTATTTGTGAATATCTGCCAAAAAATATATTCCTCAATGCAGCCTGATCCACTCAGAAAGCTTGGATTGGGAGAGCTATTGTTGCTGCTCATTGGCTAACATAACATAGTTTGACTGGCTTTTGTGACAGGCAATTGGCTGTTTTAAAAGAAAAGACCTCAATTCAGAGAAACTCCTGCCACCAGCAATTTTATTTTTGAATAACCTTTTATAAGAAATGCACTCAAGATTTTGCAATAAAATTCTGTGTGTTGGTTTTATGGTAGGCTTCTAGCTGTCCAATTAATTTGTCTCCTGACCAGGGAGTGGCAGCATTGTACACGTTCCAAGAGGTTTGTTGACTTTTTTGGAAAAGTCTCTTTTTCCGCCTGTGGAATCAAGGACAATACACAGCAAAAGGAGCCATTTCCTGATGCTAGCTCCATTGTAAATATGTGACCTTTGGCAGGTCATTTAATGCTCAGTTTCCTTGCATTTTAATAGAAATTTTAAGATCAGTTTTGATCACATCACAGGGAATTTGAGAGAGCAATTAAAATAAGAAGGATGAAATAACTTTGAAAATTATAAATATATTCACAGAGGCTTATTGCAATTATGATGTTCATAATCAATATCATTACCACTGTCATCTTGACCCTTACCACATCATTATGTTGATTCCAAACCTCAGAAAACGTCATCTAAAGTAGAGAGGATGTCAGGGAACTGGTGCTATTTTAGCAAAAGCCAGAAGCATAATTTACCAGAGACGAGAACAGGGTGTGGGAGAGAGGAAAATGTTCTTCTCTGGGCTTAAGAAAAAGAAAGAAAGGAGGGAGGGGAGGGTAAAGAGGAAAGGAGGAAGAAAAGAAAGAAGGGAAAGGGAGGGAGGCAGGAAGCTGTCTTAATACATTCTGATAATATAAAAATAGATTTCTCGACCTAAAGAAGGCCAAGAAAATCCACTGAATGAATAGAAAAATGTGGAAAAGACAGAAATCACAGAAGTTATTAAAAATTGAAGTTTATAAATAACCGAAATAGCAAATAAAACATGAAAACTGTTTTTAATTTAATGATAATCAGTAAAATGTAAGTTTAAGCCAATTAAGACATCCTTATTTATGCCCATAAGGATGACAGGAAATTAAAAGTGTAATATTACCAAGTGCCTGTGAAGATTTGGGGACTTCTTATAAATGGGTGGTGCAAATAGGAGTTAACTCGACTCCCTGGGAGTCATATTTGGCAATAACCAGTCACCTGGAAAATGTACATCCCCAATACTGTTGCACAATGCTGGAAACCCGGAGCAGGAAATGAGTTGTTCTTGAATTCGGCCTGAAGTTGATTCTTTCTCTTCAGTCACCTCACTACCTCCTCTCCACCAACCGTCAGGGTGGGAAGGCGGTCATACCGGTCCCCCTATACCATTTCCTCTCATGTCAGTTCTTCGTGTCCCTGATCCCCACTTCCATCCTCCCACTGGACAGTACCTTGTAATTTCCTCTCCGCCGCTGGAATGTCCATTTGACACAAAGACTTTCTGGGACTGGAAGTTTCCACTACTTCAAATAAACCAATCTTATTTACAGCAAGGCAATTTTTGTTTTCTCTATTCTGGTAAGTTTGTTACTTTAATTTCATTTTTTTTAATGCCTACTCTTTGTTCCATAGAAGAATGCTTTCTCCATTTCATGCCTTTCTGGTTGGGGGAGATAATCAACTGATTTGCTTCAAAATATTTCCTGATTTTCTGTAAGTTGAGGGGAGGGAAGCAATCATGCACTATTTCAGCATAACCTAACATCTAACATCACCTGCTTTGTTTAAAGTTATTTACAGATGTTTCAAAGTAAAGTATAAGTTAGAAAATTAGGGATGGAAGTGGCTCATTTGAGAATGATTATTCTTAGATGTCTGAATTGAGGTGCCCTCAGGCTCTACCAGCTCCCAAATGTACATCTGCTTTTTATCCTTTTCCTGTTTTTATTCCAGGAGAGAATGGGAGGATTCCAGAAGGGCAAATATGGAACTATGGCTGAAGGTAAGAAAGTCTTGAAGTTCTCAAGAGCCCCAGACACTTGGGAGAATCACAATTCTCTCCCCATCTACCCCCACCTAAAACACAGTGGCAGAAACCCATTCATTTTAAATGAAGAAGATAAAGGCAACTATCATCGTGTGTGTGTGATCAAACCATCACACACACACACAGACACACACACACACACCATAGTGTGATGCTCTCCCTGCATCAGGTATGTGGGAAATGTGGAAAGGAAACCAAGTCATAGGTTGAAGGGTCTGGAAGCAAATGGTGAATATGTTTTATCTTTCTTTGTCTGCTGCCAGCTCAAAAAAAAAAAGGTCCCCATAGGGATTTAGTCATTGTGCTTGCTACAAAACACCACAAAATAACTTAAGAAAAGGAAGAACTAACCCAGAGTGGGAGAAATAAAATAATAGATTTTTAAGAGCCTAAAATGCACTTCGAATTCATTTGGGCTCTAGAAATCCACAGGTTCTCCCCTCTTCGTGCCTTGAAGATTTTCGCTCCTGCCCCAGTGTCACCCTCTCCAACACCACTTCTGCTATAATTTTGTGTGCTTCAATCAGCCACATAGATGAGCTTTTCAACACACATGCTTCTATTGAGCTTATCTTCCACCTTTTTGAGCCATCCACCCTAGGGTCATCTCCCAGACGCTGCCCTAACATTAACTACAACCTATGTCATCTCAATTTCAAACATTTCACTCCCTATCCAGAGGGCACAGACCCAGGGACAGGCAGCTGACCCCCGGCAGTGGGTCACTATAGATCTGCCAGTGGAGACCTCCTTGACCCTCAAGACTGGGATGAATGTGTGGAGTGTGTCTATACAAGTGTGCCTGGAAATGTGTGGGTGAAAGAGAAGTAATTGGATTTTCTCACTTGTAACTACTTATCCCCTGCCTCCTTCTAATAATTCTCCATGGAGCTGGCCTAAACACCACGCAGGGGAAAACACAAGGACCATTTTCTTTCAGGAAAGCTCTATTTGCCACAATCCAGATGAAGTGCTTAAAGCATTCCCTTAATGCAACAGTTCTAACTCCTGGCTGTGGATCCAAGCATGGGCTTCCAATGGGGCTTTCTACATGCAAGATTCACCTATAGTTGTATGCACACTTTTATGTACACATAAATATGTCTGTCATTCTGGGGAGGACGTTCATAGCTTTCATGAGATAACCATGAACAATGACCTAACAGTCTTAAGAATCATTAACTTAGTAAGATACAAAACTTCGTTTTCTACAGGTAGATCAGAAGATAACTTGTCTGCAACACCACCGGCATTGAGGATTATCCTAGTGGGCAAAACAGGCTGCGGGAAAAGTGCCACAGGGAACAGCATCCTTGGCCAGCCCGTGTTTGAGTCCAAGCTGAGGGCCCAGTCAGTGACCAGGACGTGCCAGGTGAAAACAGGAACATGGAACGGGAGGAAAGTCCTGGTGGTTGACACGCCCTCCATCTTTGAGTCACAGGCTGATACCCAAGAGCTGTACAAGAACATCGGGGACTGCTACCTGCTCTCTGCCCCGGGGCCCCACGTCCTGCTTCTGGTGATCCAGCTGGGGCGTTTCACTGCTCAGGACACAGTGGCCATCAGGAAGGTGAAAGAGGTCTTTGGGGCAGGGGCCATGAGACATGTGGTCATCCTCTTCACCCACAAAGAGGACTTAGGGGGCCAGGCCCTGGATGACTATGTAGCAAACACGGACAACTGCAGCCTGAAAGACCTGGTGCGGGAGTGTGAGAGAAGGTACTGTGCCTTCAACAACTGGGGCTCTGTGGAGGAGCAGAGGCAGCAGCAGGCAGAGCTCCTGGCTGTGATTGAGAGGCTGGGGAGGGAGCGAGAGGGCTCCTTCCACAGCAATGACCTCTTCTTGGATGCCCAGCTGCTCCAAAGAACTGGAGCTGGGGCCTGCCAGGAAGACTACAGGCAGTACCAGGCCAAAGTGGAATGGCAGGTGGAGAAGCACAAGCAAGAGCTGAGGGAGAACGAGAGTAACTGGGCATACAAGGCACTCCTCAGAGTCAAACACTTGATGCTTTTGCATTATGAGATTTTTGTTTTTCTATTGTTGTGCAGCATACTTTTTTTCATTATTTTTCTGTTCATCTTTCATTACATTTAAATCTCTGGACCCTGGAGCACTTCTAATGTATCACCCCATGGAGTCATTGTTCTAATAATCACCAATTCAGACTCAGATCCTCGTGGTCTGTGGAGCATGCTGCTTGCTGTCTGTGCAGCTCCCATTTCCCCTTCTTCCTGATAGACTTGGAGCTGTGTGCCTCCACTCCAAGGCTGCCTGCCTGCTGTAAACACTATTCCACTCTGTCTGCCAACGACTGCTTCAGGAACGGGCCTGAGATCCCATGCAGGTCCCTGAGAAGTGAGTAAAAGTCCGCAGAGGTGGGGATGGAAGATCTCTCCTTAGATAGAACCTGTCTTCCTCCCTGGCATTGTGGGGTCTGGGCGTGACACTGGGACTCTCAGCAGCTTTGTGCTGCCAACCTGAGATTGAAGGCAGTGCCTCAGAGCAGCACAGAGAGTTGGGGCCACCTGAGCCCTGAGCCACCAGCCCTGCAGCCTGCCCTATCTCCACATTTCCAGTTGTATTAGCCAATAAATTTCCTACTTATTTAAGCTATTTGAGCTCCGGGTCTCTTCTACCTGCATTCTAAAACATTCAAAGTAATAAAAATTTCTCCACATTCCTTTTTATCCTTTAAATCTGTTGGAACTTCCCAGTCCACATGCTTCCTTTGAGCAAGTGGCATCTAGAATAAAGGAACAGGGTTGGCTTTTCTTGTTCTTAAAATTAGGAAGAACCTCCTACTCCTACTGAAGTGCCTGCCACATAGTGGACATTCCCTGAACTCTGAGTAAAGCAAAACACTTTCAGATGGATGGATTGCATTGACGAATGGCAGTGGGAGAGGGTCAAGGAAATGGGGTGCCCTGTACGCAGGGTTTTCTCTGTGCTTTCTTCTCAGTTTGGCCAGGGGCCCAAAAGAAACACAGCTCACATTTCAATGCTCTGCAAGGAATCACTTTGGCAAATGTTCACACATGAGAAAGGTTAACCAAACTCTTTCTCCTTCTCCACTGTAAAATGTCCTTGGATCAACTCTCCAGCTCTATTTCTTTGGAAGTCAATGTCCACAGGGTTGGGGTGGGGGACAGGTTGTTGACTGGGTACCAGGCAATCGTGCTCACCATGAAAGCGATTCCTTGTTAGTAGAGGGAGTGTGGACTGGGCGACCCAGGAGTGGACCATCCCCACGCTGGAAGGAAGCTACTCTGGCAGCGCCGCTCTGTAATGCTTTCTTAAGATCATGGCTATGTCAATCAAGAGTGCCTCCCTGGAGGGAGGGAGAGCCCAGACAACATGTACTGGACCAGTTTCCAGAGGCTTCAAGGTCACCACACTTATATGCAGTCTTTGTCTCCCTTGGCTCGGCCCACTCCTCCTCTGCAGGGCTGCTGCAGTGAAGGGAACCACATTTCAAAAGCCATCCAGGACAGAGGTGAGTTCCCTCCCAATGTTGCCATCAGAGACCACACCGCAGGACACCTCCTCACCTCTCCTGAATCTGTCCTGTCCATCCCCACTGCTACTGCTGGAGTGCAGGTGCTGATTTCCTCCGAATGTTATCCCTGTCCCCAGGCTTATACTTATACAACCCAGCTGCCACCTGATTTTCCCAAGACACACCAACCTGCTCAGAAGCCTCCAGGGAGGATTCCAGAAGGCACCCTTGAATCCTAAGAATGAGGCCCAGACCCCCCATCCCCACCCAGCCCCAGCCCCCCGTGCACCCCTCCTCCCGTGTGCTGACTCCCATCCCCTTCCTTAATCACGTGTCCCTCAGCCTCCAGTGACTTCCCCAAGAGGCAAGGATGTTCCCAGTCAGCTTAGCATCACCCCATCTAGGAAGCTGCTGCAGAGCCTGCCGTTGTCTCCTTCTTGCTGACATTGCTTCCAAAAGAAACCTTCTCCTACAGCCCCACTTTTATGTGCTTTCATCCCTCCACCCCACTACCCCTCCTGGGGAGCAGAAGCCTGTTATTTTTTATCTTACACTCCTGGTGCCAGGCATTGACCCTGGCCCTCAGTACTCACATCATAAATGTCTGTGAAGCTGGACTGAATTAAGTAAGTCAAGCTCAGTTGGAGCAGTTTGGGAACACTGAATTGAGGAGGTGGTCCTCAGTCTGAGAACTCAGGGTTCCCAGGGTTTGGGGAGCTGGCACACAACATACTCCCTGCACATGTTTGGAATCAGTTCTGTGCCAGACGATGCAGGAGTCAGTGCCATGGAGCCAGACATGGAGCTTCATTGCCAGCAGCAGTGCTGGAGGATGCTGCTAAGGGGCATCACAGCTGAGCACCTCAGACTCACCCCAGAGTAGTCACTTGCCCATCCAGCCATGGCCTGTCCGGGATGGCTGCAGGTCTCCCTTACCGAACACAAAGAAGAAGGTGTGGTGGAGGGACCCAGGGACTTCCTCTTCATCTGATTACCTGTTTCCACTGAATTCCCGATCTGCCCATACTTGAGCCCCATGTCTGCCTTCTTCTCTTTGCTGCTTGAGATGGGGAATATCACCCTTTCCTCAAATTCCCATGGACATCACACGTCACTGTCCTGGATGGTACTGAGTTTCGGGTTAGAGATATCGCATTGCAGTTCAGCCCAGCCAACAATGGGAAATCAGTGAAACAAATGACAGCCCTCGGCCCAAATCTGGCCCACCACCTGTTTTGTACAGCTGTGAGCTAAGAAGGGTGTTTACATTTCCAAATGGTTGAAGAAATCAGAAGAAAAATAACATTTCATCTTCACACAAGAAAACTGCATGAAATTCAGAATTCAGTGCTCATGAAGTTCTAGGGGACACAGCCTTGCACATCACTTACAATCTTATCCATAGTGGCCTTTGTCTATGCGGCAAAGGTGAGATAAGTAGCTGGGACATCTACCATATAGTCTGCTGAGCCCAGGTTTTCTGCTCTCTGGCCCTTAAAACTCCTACTCCGGGACATCCCAGGTCCTGCATTTCCCAGCTGCTCTCCTTGCTTTCCCCAAGGCAGGCCCCAGCCGGCCACGGCAACCCCTTGCTCTCTTTCCTCCAAGTCCAGCCCCTTCTCCTCCAGCCTTCTCCATACCTACAGGGTCCCCTGCTTGGTTCAGCAGATGGATCTCACCATCCTTGCTCTCTGAGGTGGGGGCAGGGCATCACCTTTTCAGCCTGCAAATAAATCTGAGCATATCTATGAATAAAGTAAAGAATTCTGCCAGCAGCTTTTCACATAGCACATTTCTCCCTGGACATCAGGAATGCAGAAAGCAGGGCCCAGGGTGAGACATTCTCAGAGCATCGTAGCCAAGCACCTTTCTTCCTGCAAGCCCCCAAATATTCCATAGCTGTACCCAGCCAGTTTATGATTTACACTCACAATTTAAAAAAAAAATAAAAAAGAACTCGTTTTTCTTTCTTTTTTTCTTTTTTTTTCTTTTTTTTCTTTTCTTTTTTTTTTTTTTTTTGAGACAGAATCTCTGTTGCCCAGGCTGGAGTGCAGTGGCTCGATCTCGGCTCACTACAAACTCCACCTCATGGTTCAACTGATTTTGCAGCTAATTTTTGTATTTTTAGTAGAGACAGGGTTTCACCATGTTGGCCAGGTTGGTCTTGAACTCCTGACCTCAAGTGATCCACCCACTTTAGCCTCCCAAAGTGCTAGGATTACAGGAGTGAGCCACCACACCCAGACAATATTTTATTTATCTAAAAGCACTGGATGGAAAATTGATGATATGTCTGATGCAAGGAAGATAAATTGGGAGGGAAATTCTGTAAAAAGCAAGCAAAGTGCTGTACACACATAAACAGAGATGGCAACTCTGGGAAAGAAAAAAGGCAGGCTGTAGAAATCACCTAAAATGCTCAGTGTCCACAAGTGATACAAAAGTTCATTAAAATGGTAAGAACAATCAAACCACATGTAATAAAAAGGCAGACATGACAACCTAAGAAAGCATCTGGTGTTTGACGCTGAGGAGCACCTTGCATGGCCAGTTACTCTCATCCTCCCTCAGCTCTCACCTCTGCTTCTCCACCTACTGTTCCACCTTGGCCAGGTACTGCCTGTAGTCTTCTTGGCAGGCCCCAGCCCTGCCTCTCTGGAGCAGCTGGGCATCCAGGAAGAGGTCATTGCTGTAGAAGGAGCCCTCTCGCTCCCTCCCCAGCCTCTCGATCACAGCCAGGAGCTCTGCCTGCTGCTGCCTCTGCTCCTCCCCGGCAGCCCGGTTGTTGAAGGCACAGTACCTTCTCTCACATTCCTGCACCAGGTCCTTCAGGCTGAGGTTGTCCATGTTTGCTACATAGCCATCCAGGGCCTGGCTCCCTAAGTCCCCTTTGTGGGTGAAGAGGATGACCACATGTCTCATGACCCTGCCCCAAAAACCTCCTTCACCTTCCTGATGGCCACTGTGTCCTGAGCAGTGAAACGCCCAGCTGGATCACCAGAAGCAGCACATGGGGCCCGAGGGCAGAGAGCAGGTAGCAGTCCCCGATGTTCTTGTACAGCTCTTGAGTCTGGACCTTGGACTCAAAGATGGAGAGCGTGTCGACCACCAGGACTTTCCTCCCATTCCATGTTCCTGTCTCCACCTGGCATGTCCTGGCTACTGACTGGGCCCCCAGCTTGCACTCAAACACAGGCTGGCCAAGGATGCTGTTCCCTGTGGTGCTTTTCCCACAGCCTGTTTTGCCCCGCAGGAGGATCAGCAGCAGCAGTGATCCTGGAGCCAACCTGCCTTCTCCTCAGCCTGTGAGAGCGGGTGAAGAGTGAGGGTATAAAAACTGCATTCTGAGGAGGAGGTGCCAAAAGACAGAAGGCAAAGGCATCCAGAGGCACTGGCACCCTGGGTTAGTGAGGACCCCATAGCCCCGCTCCCATCACCTGACCCCAAGTACAGAGAATAGAGGGACTCACACAGTGTTTGTGGGATTACCCAGCTGGCCAGAGCTCCAGGGCTCTTTCCCTTTGGGACTGCTGAGCTCTGCCCCTTTCTGGCCTTCCCTCGATGCACTTCCCACCCTGAGGGCCTGGGCTGGGGCCGGCAGGAGGCCGTTTCCTCGGCCACTGCAAGGTCTGTCTCATGTTTTCTTCCTCTCCCATCCCTGGCTCATCTCGATTTTTCACGATCACAGAGTTTTATTTGGAAAATCTTGTCCTCACTGAAAAGAAGATGGCAGCTAACAGCTTAATATGCTGTATTTCTGGGGGGGAAATGTGTTTTCCTTGTTGTGGGTGAATATAGTCTTGTGCCTTTCACTGCCAGGTGGGAAGTTTGCCCCCCAGTTCTGAGTCTACAACCCTTGATCTTTATAAGAACTTCACCAAGTGCAATTCCCTTGCCTGTGCAGAAGGCACCTTCTCCACCCATTCGAAGCCCTTCTATTTTGTCCTAGAGGGGAAACCATACATGGATTGTTCACACTGGAGGCGGATGTGATATCCAACACAAAGCATCACATTTTACAGATGAGGAAATTGGGGCAAGAAAAGAAAACCCTGCTGAGGTCACACATTACTTAAGGGATGAGCTGAGACTAACACCAGGTCTGCTGACTTCAGATATTCTCAGCAGTAGCCTGGACTTCCTGCTGAAGAACATACAGACAGCCCCAAAATGCACCACATGCTTGCATTTCCCAGCACCTGTATTTAACATACAGGCAGCCCAAAAGTGCACCACATGCCTGCGTTTCCCAGCACCTGTATTTAACATACAGGCAGCCCAAAAGTGCACCACATGCCTGCGTTTCCCAGCACCTGTATTTAACATACAGACAGCCCAAAAGTGCACCACATGCCTGCGTTTCCCAGCACCTGTATTTAGCTAATGGGAGGCAGTGAATGGAAGGCAGGGAAGGCTGATGGATGCTGTCCACCCAGATCAAGAAAGTCAGCAGTTATTTCCAACTGAACATCTGGCTGTCATGGGTTCTTGTCCACTTTTAGGGTCTCAGGGCTGGTACCCAAACTACAGTGTGCCCGGCAAAGCATCCACCTTCAATAAACTCACAAAAGAAATTCTCCCCTATGTTTCCATGGTGATGGTGGTACAAAGGGTGACCAACCATCCTGGTTGGCCCAGGTCTGAGAGGATTCCCTGATTGAAGGACTTTCAGTGCTGAACTGGGAAAGTCCCAGACACACCAGGATGGGTTGTTTACCCCAAGAGTAGGAGATTGTCATGGGTCCAGGTTAGGGGTGGGGAGTAGGGGCGTGTACATCCAGTAATTGGAGAGAAGAACTGATTTGTCGGGCTCAGATCAATGCCTTATGCTACAGAGGAGGATGGGTGCTTCCCTATTCCTACCTCAAACAGACTCGGACCTCACTACCCCAGGGGCACTTCTCATCAAGCCCCCTCACCTCCTTGCATTGTTCCCTCCATACCTTTCCTTCTACCTCCTACGTCCAGTGCTCGGGTAGAAAATCCACCCAGGCCCCACAGAAGAATGACTTCTCAGGCTTCACTACTATGAAAAACCCATACAACCCATTCCAGAGCAACATGAGGACCTTGCTGTGTGCAAAGTTTCAGTGAGTTGCCTTGTAACAGGCTCAAGGCATTAATGCTAAAAAGTGAGTCTCTAATTGCAGAATTGCAGAGCCTATGCCAGGTCAATTGAAAAAATACTTTTTGGACTGATGTCATGGTGCTTTAGGGGAAGAAGTTGGTGTTCCACGGGGCCCTGGTACTGAAGATGCAGTCCGGGTCACCCCTAGCTCTTTCCTACCCACCCAACCCTCCCGTGCCCACCTTTTCCCTCTCTCCTCTAGCACAATGAAGCATGCAGGCCTGGGTGAAGAAATACCTCCTGACAACTCCGGGAAGGATGGCTATGCTAATAATGGGTATAGTGCCTGTGAAGAAGAAAATGAGACACTCACTGAAAGTCTGAGAAGCAAAGTAACTGCTATAAAATCTTTTTCCATTGAAATAGGCCATGAAGTTAAAACCCAAAATAAATTATTAGCTGAAATGGATTCACAATTTGATTCTACAACTGGATTTCTAGGTAAAACTATGGGCAAACTGGAGATTTTATCCATAAGGAGCCAAACAAAGCTGCTGTGCTCTACAATGCTGTTTCATTTATTTGTCTTCTTTTGTCATTTATTGGATTAGTAAACTGAGGTGATGCAAGTAATTGTGAATTTGGAATTTGTTCCAACTTAATGGCTTGGCGTACAACTTTGATAAAAATCGGCACCAAAACATTCCTAGTTTTCGAACACTATGGCATTTTCCATTGAAAATTGCTGCATGTTGCTTGTTATATAAATCACATTAGATAATACAGTGCTCTTTGAATATTGTCTGTTTTTTATTTTTCTTTTTATTTTAAGTTCTGAGGTACATGTGCAGGATGTGCAGGTTAGTTACATGGGTAAATGTGTGCCGTGGTGGTTTGCTGAGCCTATCAACCCATCACCATGCCACTTAATAGCCCGGCACGAATTAGCTATTCTTCTTGATGCTCTCCCTCCCCCCACCCCACCCTCCCCTGACAGGCCCCAGTGTGTGTTAGTCCCCTCCCTGTGTCTGTGTGTTCTCATTGTTCAGCTCCCACTTACAGGTGAGAACATGTGGTGTTTGGTTTTCTGTTCCTGCATTAGTTTGCTGAAGATAATGGCTTCCAGCTTCATCCATATACCTGCAAAGGACACGATCTAATTGCTTTTTATGACTGCATAGTATTCCATGGTGTATGTGTACCACGTTTTCTTTATCCAGTCTATCATTGATCAGCTTTTGGGTTGATTGAATACTGTTTCTTGATGACTCATTTTGCCCCCTATCTTCAGGGGCAATGAGACCGTGTGGCTCCACCAATTTCCAAGTTGTTTTTCTATTGTTTGCTAACTGTCAGATTAAATAGCATTGTCATGTTCTGTTGTTATCATAAATGTAGGTTTATGTCCCATGTAAGGAAACTTCTAGTGAGAGAGTAACAGAATGCCTGAAGAGCCTGACTGTAGTTCTAGAAGTAGTCAACCAGTCTGTGATAGAATGGTAACTAAATTTTCCTAACTGCATCAACTGTGATGATGTACTCCTGTTTCCTCCTTTATTTAGTTAAAATCATAGGCTGATTTCTTTTTACCTATAATCTTCCTAATAATTTTTGATGATAGTGACCCATCACTTCTCTCTGCCCAAAGAACTCATTCTTTAAGTAATGCTTGTTATGTTGGCATAGTTTTAATAGGGACCAATGCACACGTGTATCCGTATAGTTATTGTTTTATATTAACTTTATAAATTCTGTTGACTTGGCTTATAATAGTTTTATGATTTTTACTATATCGGTAGGACTATATATATATTATCATTTGTGACAGAATAATGTGAAGTTAAGTAATTACTAAACTCTAAATGGAAATAGTATTCAAGAAACTCAAGCACTGAACTTGAATATAAGAGTATTGTTGCTTTAATCCAGTGTATTTGTTTATGGAAAGAAAAACACAAAGGCAGACTAGAGTAAAAAGGAACATTAAAATATTGTTAAAAACTCTGCATTACTACTATTTTGGAATTTACCCGTTTATAGGATCCAAAAATAAATTTTCAAATAAAATATTTTTATAAAGAAAAAAAGTTTTTGGAATAAATGGATTTTCTAATGTTCCTTGGGATCATGCTACATAAGATGGTATCTAGCTCCCTGCCCCCCAACGGAGACACAGTTAAATTGGCCAGTGATTACTTTAGCAGGGAAAATAAATTAATAAATAAATAATTTTGGAATCATTTTCATGTAAGTACTAAATGTCAAAACTCACTTTCTATGAGGTAACTATTTAGTAATTTCTTTGTAAGTGGCTCCGAGGGTATTTTTAGCACCAGTACTGCCTCCTGGAATCTCTCTGTTCTTTAGCCAGGTCCCATGGAAGCTAATCTAATCTGGTTGCAAAGTCTGTCCCACAGTACGCACAATTCAAATAAGAGTTATCCACCCACAGCTCTGATGACACAACTCAAGCCTTGCTTTTACACCCAAGCAAGTGCTGACGTTTTGGATAGAAACCAAAGCACTTTCTGTCATCCTGCAATCCGTGAGAGGGCCCTTCAAACTGAGTGTGATGGTCATTCTTATGTGTCACTTAGCAAGGCCATAGTACCCAATGATCTAACCAAACACTAATCCAGGAGTTGCTGTGAGGGTATTTTGCAGATGTGGTTAATGTGAAGTAACAATTACCTTCCATAACATAGAGGGAAATCATCTAGGCAGTTGAAAGTCTGACGATAACCGATTTCCCAGAAAAGGAATTCCACCTCAAGACTGCAGTGTCTACTCCTGGCTGAGTGTCCAGCCTGCCCACCTGTACTACAGATTTTGGACATACCAGACCCCGAAATCACATGAGCCAATTTCTAGATATAAATCTCTTAATAGATATATATCTCTTAATAGATATATTCTGTTTCTCTGGAGAAACCTGGCCAATAGTCAAAACTGATTATTGCTACTGATATTCAGAGAAAGAGCAAACCTGAACATAAATCTCATCTTTTTAGCCGGGCGCAGTGGCTCATGCCTGTAATCCCAGCATTTTGGGAGGCCGAGGTGGGTGGATCACCTGAAGACAGGAGATCGAGACCAGCCTGGCCAACATGGTGAAACCCTTTCTCTACTAAAAATACAAAAATTACCCAGGTATGGTGGCGCATGCCTGTAATCCCAGCTACTCAGGAAGCTGAGGTGGGAGAATCGCTTGAACCCAGGAGGCGGAGTTTGCAGTGAGCCGAGATTGCACCACTGCACTCCAGCCTGGGTGACACAGTGAGACTCTGTCTCAAAAAAAAAAAAAAAAAAACTCATCTTTCCAAGGATGATTCTTTTCTTTTCAAGAATGATATTGGGGTGGACATTTTTTAAAGATGTGATTGCATGAGGGGGAAGGCAAATGGGAAAACCAACCTTTTTTCACTCCATCTTGCTGCAATGCTGATGGTTTGGAACTCAAGACTCTCTGTTTTCTCATGTGCTGCCCCTGGATTGTCTTGAACGGTGGTCTCCACAGGAGCCGGTAAGGAGGGGCTCCTGAGCATCAGAGGAAAACAGGTGGCACTGGTAGGTGCCTGGAGAGGTGTGTGAGGGGAAGATAAGGCGATGCTGAAAGAGCTGCAGAGGGGTAGGTGGACTTGGAAGCGGATATTCCTACACTGGGGGAGGCCAGGGACCTGGCGAACTTGGCGGTCTTGTAATACCATCTACCCCTTTTAACTACCGGGAAACTAAGATTTCCAGGGTTTCCTAAAGCAGCAGTGACATGAGGCCAAGTCTGCACCCAAGATTGAGGGGGTGAAAGGATATTAACGGGAGAAGGCAGCTTTTTCAGGTGTTTCAGGGCAAACTGAGTGCCTGTAGGGCCTGAATCTGTGGCTGCCCCTGTGTGCTGAGAGGGATCAGCCTTCCGGGAATACGTGCAGCAAAGCTATTCACGTGCTGTGTTTGGCCAAGAGATTGGTGGCGGGCCATTTCCTCCGAGAAGGAGAACCTGAAATTGCTGCTGTCTCGGAATCCAGCCTGAACAGAAGGAGAAGTGAAAAGGGTGCTTCTCAGAAACATCAGGATTGTTCTCATTTGCCTCAATTATTTTATTGAGGAGTTTTTCCTCTCCAGTCACAGTGCTGTCCCTCTAGCCCAAACCACCACTACAGAGAACCCCACCCAAGTGCCACACCAGCCCTCTGGACAGCACTATCATCGCTCCCCTCCAAAAAAAAAAAAAAAAAAATGCCTATTCTGGGCTGGCCATCAACTCACCTCACTCATCTTATATCCATCAATCCTTCCATTAATTCATTTTAAAATGGTATTAAATGCCTCACACATGGAATATGGTTGGACCAGTTTAACCTGTCCAGGCACAGTGGCTAATGCCTGTACTCCCAGCACTTTAGGAGGGAGGCTGAGACTGGAGGATCACCTGAGCCCAGGAGTTCAAGACCAGCCCTGGCCACATGGTAAAACCACATCTCTACCAAAAAAAAAAAAAAATTAGCCTGGCACAGTGGTTCATGCCTATAGTCTCAGCGACTAAGGAGGCTGATGTAGGAGGATCACTTGAACCCAGGAGGCCAAAGTTGCAGTGAGTCATGATTGTGTCACTGCACTCCAGCCTGGGTGACAGGGTGAGACCCTGTCTCAAAAAGAAAGAAAGAAAAAGGAAGGAAGGAAGGAAGGAAGGAAGGAAGGAAGGAAGGAAGGAAGGAAGGAAGGAAGGAAGGAAGGGGAGCAGCTCATGCCTCAAACTGGGAGAGCATCATCTCTAAGCTAATGAGAGTAAAGAATGGTTCCCTCCACTATGAGGGGCATGGTGGAGAAGGGGAAGGTGGAGACCCCCACTGGAAAAACTGTGAAATGCTCTGAAACTAGTGGTTGACCTTGGACAGATTATCTTACTCTCATTTGCCAAAAGTAGCAATAATATTCTCTCTACTTCCCTCACTGGAGTTTCCAAAAGATAAGTGGCATGCTGATTAGAAAAACATAACGTGCAGTTGTGAGGATCTGCCAGTTAGAGGGTTATGAGTCAGGGTAACTGCCTAGTAATAAAGCCCTTGCCATCTATGACTTCATTCTTGTGGACAGTGGAGTTTTAACTACTTCTATATATATATATATATAAACCACACTAAGCCAAGAATTTACTAATAGGGAAAATTGCTGGGGCAAAAGGTGAGGAGTATAGGGGAACTCTCAGTATTTTTCATTCCCATTTTTCTGTAACTCTAAAACTGCTTTGAAAAATATATACATAAACGTAACTGTATATATATACATACAGTTATATATTATATATTTATATATTATATATATATATATAACTGCAGATCATCTTGAGTCCTATTCCTGAAATCTTTCTCCCCTCTTTAAGATGGAAACTATTTCCATCAAGTGGAGTGGTATAGTCAACAACAAAAGGCATGGGAATAAAATGAGATTGAAATCAAAAGGTGAATTTTCAGCCTGTCCTTCAAAGACTATCCCCTAACTTCTGGGGAAGACCAGGGTGGTGGAAGGATGTTCAGGTGATCTTTCCTTGCCCTGCAATTTGTGGGGAAGCCATATGTGTACCCACATAGAGGGTGCAGCAGCCACTATGTGCATATATGAAAATGCTCTTGCACAAACACAAGAAATGAGCTCATTAGTATCACCATAGGGGTACCATCTGAACTCATTCTATTCCAGATTTTAGGTTCTTAAAAATATAATATCAGTCATATTTTCAGTTAGCACATATCTGGGACTTTAGGGTATATTATTTTTTTCTCCTAATTCAGGAATAAAGAAACTGAGGTTTAGAAAGATCAAGTGTCTTGTCCACGCTGGCACAGATTGTTACTGGTAGAACTGGGGGGTCGGGGTGGGGGAGAGAAGAGAAAATGAAAGAAAACAAAACAAGCCTTGTTATCTGCCAGGTCCTGGAATTTCTTGCAAGGTCTACAGATGGCCTAGGAGCAACCCTCCCTCTCCTAGGCAGTCTCTCTCACTGTCTTATAGGCTCTTTATAAAAACACAAGAGCAATGAGACATGATGAACCTGGCCACAAATTTGGTCTGCTAGAGAGAGAGAGAGAGAGAGAGAGAGAGAGAGAGAGAGAGAGAGAGAGAGAGAGAGAGAGAGAGAGAGAGGGACCATGTCCCTGGGGACAGGAAAATAACAATGTGTGTGGGTTTCCGTACAAAGCCGCCCTCAGAGGGTGACTCAAGGCCCTGAGAGACAGCCAGGGTAAGAAGCTGTTTGTAAAACAGCTCTATTTCCTTTTTCCCACCACACCTCTGTGTTGCTTTTGTGCAAAACAAACTTTTTACCAGAATTAGCAGGAGCACTGAGACCCAGAAAAGCCACTAAGCATCTGGATATGGCTGCATCCCAGGGCAGGCCAACAGCTGCCGGTTACTGGCCCAGGCTGGACATATACACATCTCCCAGCCACCATCTGCAGTGCGCCATAAAGAGAGTTTCTTAATTTTGTTGTTTTTTTTTTAAGAAATGGGGTCTCCCTATGTTGCGCAGGCTAGTCTTGAACTCCTGAGCTCAAGTGATACACCTGCTTCAGCCTCCCAAAGTGCTGGGATTATAGGCATAAGCCTGGCCAAGAGAGTTTCCTATATTGAATTCTAGATGGCAGTGAGGACTGAACCCAAGGGCACTCTCCAGGTTCCACTGCACAAGGAGCTGGCACCTTGCTTGAAACATTTTATGGCTCCCTCTTACTTCTGCCAAATGCCCTGCCCTCAGGTTACCTGTGCTCTGACCTGAGGGGGAGGCAAGGCTTAGGAGATTTCCCCACCCAGGAGGATTTCATTTCCGCAGGGACCAGGAAGACATCTGACCCCATTCATGATGTGATTTAGCCAAAGTGACAAGCACTTAACAAGGGGCTCGGGAGAAGGGAAGAGGGTGGCCCTGGTCATGCTGGGAGCCTCTGTGTTGTGGTGGCGGGTGCAGGGGGAGTGGGCAGAGCTCCTCTCTGGGGACTTTCTCAGGTGAATGAGGCAGAGCTTGATCAGTTACTTGCACATTTGCGTTTAGATGGATTCAGTTTTTAAAGAAATTATAAGCCAGGGAGTGAGATACAGGTAACTCTTGATTCTTTGATTTAGTTTGGAGAGGAAAGCGGTTCTAACGCAGATAACATATACACTTCGCACTTTGCAATGAAAGCCAGATTTGACTTCCAAAATATTCTCTCATATTAATATTGTAATGTTCACTTTTCATATAATAACAGTTATAACTTTTTCTCTCTAAAAGTCTGTAGAATTATGGTGGTTTCGTTTCAAAATGTGTTTTCCTAACAGTGAGATGTAAATAGAAATCTGGTAATTCCTAACAGGGCTAAATTCTTATAAGATTTTTTGGACAAATCTAAAGGGAATCACTGATATGTCTCTCTCCTACCACAGACATGCAGGTAATAAAATAAAATAGTCAAAGAGTTTGAGAATCTTATCTCCTTTAAGTTCACAGTGTGCTAAGTAAAATAGAACTGTCAACTGTGGTCACATATCTTGCAAATACCACCCCCTGCTGTTTGTCTCTTAAGTTTGCTATGGTGAGTTTTTTGCTGTCTGGAAATTTGAACAAATGTTTTCTTTATGGCGCTGTCATTCTTAGAAAGCTCTCCTTTTTTGTCCCATTATTTAAAAATATATTACTTATGTCCACACAAAAATCTGCACACAAAGGTTTATAGCAGCTTTATTCATAATTGTCAAAGCTTAGAAACAACCAAGATATCTTTCAATAGGTGGATGGATAAATAAAGTGTGGCACATCTAGACCATGGAATCTTATTCATTCAAAAAGTAACTGGGCTAACAAGTCATGAGAAAGCATAAAGAAAACTTACATGCATATTGCTAAGTGAACTAAGCCAATCTGAAAAGGCTATATACTGTATGATTCCAACTAAATGGTATTCTGTAAAAGGCAAAATGATGGAGACAGTAAACCAATCAGTGGTTGCTGGCGGTTCCAGGTGATGGAGGGAGAGATGGATAGGTGGAATATAGGGAATTGTTAGGGTAGTGAAACTATTCTGTGTGATACTATAATGGTAGATACATGTCACTACACATTCATCAAAGTCCATAGAATATACAACACCAAGGCTGAATCTTAATGTAAACTATGAACTTTAATTAATAATAATTTATCAATATTGGCCCATCAATTACAACAAATGTATCACACTAATGCAAGATGTTACTAATAGGGGGAATTGCTGGGGCAGACGGTGAGGAGTATAGGGGAACTCTCAGTATTTATCATTCCCATTTTTCTGTAAACCTAAAACTGCTTTTTAAAACAAAACCTATTAATTTTAAAAAGGGGGAGATTAAAGAAGATAAGATGAGGAAAGAGTGAGTAAAAGAAGGTGGGATAGGGAGAGAGGAGTTGAGAAGGGATGAGAAGAGGAGAGAGTGGGAAAGAGGGGAAGAGGAAAACAGGGAGGAAAGGGGTAGGAGAGAAGAACAAGGGTCACTTGCACACGGTAAACTCCTTACCCTATAAGAATTTATTATACAACACATTGGAGAGACAGCCAAGATAACTAAGTTGTCATTAGATTAAAATTATATGAATAATATGAAGGTGTGAAGTGAGTCTTATATAACAAAAGCCTTGTATTAACCCAAGATGTAGATCATCTTTTATACTGCTACTCTGTACGACTTTTATGGTTCATAATAAATGCTTTTATTTTTCATGATTCACCTAACAATATTTTCTTTATCTAGCTACTTTTTGTTTTTTGTTTGTTTGTTTGTTGTTTTGTTTTTGAGACGGAGTCTCGCTCTGTCACCAGGCTGGAGTGCAGTGGCACTATCTTGGCTCACTGCAACCTCTGCCTCCCAGGTTCAAGCAATTCTCCTGCCTCAGCCTCCCGAGTAGGTAGGCGCCACCACACCCAGCTAATTTTTGTATTTTTAGTAGAGACGGGGTTTCACCATGTTGGCCAGGATGATCTTGATCTCCTGACCTCGTGATCTGCCCACCTTGGCCTCCCAAAGTGCTGGGATTACAGACATGATCCACCACACCCGGCCCTTGTTTTGTTTTAAGCCTGCTTTGGCTTATCTGTATCTCTCAGTTAATTCCCAGGATGGATGGATGGATAGATAGATAGATAGATAGATAGATAGATAGATAGATGATAGATAGATAGATGATAGAATACAGATATTAATATCTAATAATATAGAGATATATAGGTTAATAATTGTATATAATATGTATAATATATGTAATAGCAGAGAAGTGGGACTCTGATAATTTGAGGCCTTAAACTATCTGTGAATATATACAATATTATTTAATGATACACTCTAATTAATTAAAAACATATAACTCCTGTACCAAGGACTAAACTTTTTTTAAGGGGTGAACAAATAATAAGTCAATAGAGGAGATGAAATAGAATCATAATTCCAGTAAATGCTCAATTACCTCAAGAGAAGGCAGGAAAAAATAAAGGACAGATGGATTAAATAAAAAACAGCTAAGAAAATGGTAGATTTTAATTCAGTTATATAATAACACGAAATGTGAATGATCAAAATATACCAATTAAAAGACAGAAATTTCCAGATATGATTTAAAAACAAGACCTATGTATATGCTGCCTTAAGAAAAAGTCACTTTAAAAACAAAGACATAAATATGTTACAAATAAAAGAATATTAAAAATGTATACCATCAAACAATATCCAAAAGAAAGCTGGAATAGCTATATTCATGTTAAAAAAAAGAAGCTTTATCAAGTTGAATGATGAAGAAAAAGGTGAAATTTTAAAAAAATAAAAAATATAAATAAATAAAAATTTTTTAAAACTTCAGAACAAAGAGTATTATCAAAGGTAAAAAGAAATACTACATAATGATAAAAATGCCAATTTACCAAAGTAACATAACAATCCTAAATGTATATGAACTTAACAATAGAGCTTCAAAACTCTTAAAGAAAAACTGAAAGAACCAAAAGCTGATATAGATGAATATCTACATTACAGTTGGAGATTTTAACACATCTCTCTCAGTAATGGATAGAACAAGTAGCTAGAAGATCATTAAGTATGTAGATGACCTGACCACTATCAACCAATTTGACCTATTGACACTATTGACCTAATGACACTATTGACCTATTGACACTTGACCTATAGCATACTTCGATCAACAACAGAACACACATTCTTCTCAAATGCACATGGAGCATTCACCAAAATAGACCATATTCTGAGCCATGAAACAAACCTTAACAAATCTAAAACAATAGAAATTACATAAAGTATATTTTCAGACCAAAATGGAATTAAATTCAAAATAAGTAACAGAAAGAATCTAGAAATTGTCCAAAGATTTGAAAATTAAACACATACTTGAAAATAACCCTTGGGTACAAGAAACCTCAAGGCAAATTTCATTTTATTATACTTTAAGTTCTAGGGTACATGTGCACAACGTGCAGGTTTGTTATATATGTATACATGTGCCATGTTTGTGTGCTAGACCCATTAACTCATCATTTACATTAGGTATATCTCCTAATGCTATCCCTCTCCCCTCCTTCCACCCCACAACAGGCCCTGGTGTGTGATGTTCCCCTTCCTGTGTCCAACTGTTCTCATTGTTCAATTCCCACCTATGAGTGAGAACATGCAGTGTTTGGTTTTTTGTCCTTGCGATAGTTTGCTGAGAATGATGGTTTCCAGCATCATCCATGTCCCTGCAAAGGACATGAACGCATCCTTTTTTATGGCTGCATAGTATTCCATGGTGTATATGTGCCACATTTTCTTAATCCAGTCTATCATAGATGAACATTCCGGTTGGTTCCAAGTGTTTGCTGTTGTGAATAGTGCCGCGATAAACATACGTGTGCATGTGTCTTTATAGCAGCATGCTTTATAATCCTTTGGGTATATAACCAGTAATGGGATGACTGGGTCAAATGGTATTTCTAGTTCTAGATCCCTGAGGAATCACCACACTGTCTTCCACAATGGTTGAACTAGTTTACAGTCCCACCAACAGTGTAAAAGTGTTCCTATTTCTCCACATCCTCTCCAGCACCTGTTGTTTCCTGACTTTTTAATGATCGTCATTCTAACTGGTGTGAGATGGTATCTCATCGTGGTTTTGATATGCATTTCTCTGATGACCAGTGATGATGAGCATTTTTTTATGTGTCTGTCAGCTGCATAAATGTCTTCTTTTGAGAAGTGTCTGTTCATATCCTTCACCCACTTTTTGATGGGGTTGTTTGTTTTTTTCTTGTAAATTTGTTTGAGTTCTTTGTAGATTCTGGATATTAGCCCTTTGTCAGATGAGTAGATTGCAAAAATTTTCTCCCATTTTGTAGGTTGCCTGTTCACTCTGATGGTAGTTTCTTTTGCTGTGCAGAAGCTCTTTAGTTTAATTAGATCCCATTTGTCAATTTTGGCTTCTGTTGCCATTGCTTTTGGTGTTTCAGACATGAAGTCCTTGCCCATGCCTATGTACTGAACGGTATTGCCTAGGTTTTCTTCTAGGGTTTTTATGGTTTTAGGTCTAACATGTAAGTCTTTAATCCATCTTGAATTAATTTTTGTATAAGGTGTAAGGAAGGGATCCAGTTTCAGCTTTCTACATATGGCTAGCCAGTTTTCCCAGCACCATTTATTAAATAGGGAATCCTTTCCCCATTGCTTGTTTTTGTCAGGTTTGTCAAAGATCAGATGGTTGTAGATGTGATATTATTTGTGAGGACTCTGTTCTGTTCCATTGGTCTATATCTCTGCTTTGTACAAGTACCATGCTGTTTTGGTTACTGTAGCCTTGTAGTATAGTTTGAAGTCAGGTAGCGTGGTGCCTCCAGCTTTGTTCTTTTGGCTTAGGATTGACTTGGCAATGCGGGCTCTTTTTCAGTTCCATATGAACTTTAAAGTAGTTTTTTCCAATTCTGTGAAGAAAGTCATTGATAGCTTGATGGAGATGGCATTGAATCTATAAATTACCTTGGGCAGTATGGCCATTTTCATGATACTGATTCTTCCTATCCATGAGCATTTGTTTGTGCCCTCTTTTATTTCAATGAGTACCAGAGCCTGGCAGAGACACAACAAAAA
Source organism: Pan paniscus (assembly GCF_029289425.2). Classification (NCBI taxonomy): domain Eukaryota; kingdom Metazoa; phylum Chordata; class Mammalia; order Primates; family Hominidae; genus Pan; species Pan paniscus. The sequence goes on from NC_073255.2 coordinate 187,177,117, forward strand.
AAGACAATTTTAGACCAATATCCCTGATGAACATCGATGCAAAAATCCTCAGTAAAATACTGGCAAACTGAATCCAGCAGCACATCAAAGAGCTTATCCACCATGATCCAGTGGGCTTCATCCCTGGAATGCAAGGCTGGTTCAACATACTCAAATCAATAAACATAATCCACCATATAAACAGAACCAAAGACAAAAACCACATGATTGTCTCAATAGATGCAGAAAAGGCCTTTGACAAAATTCAACAACCCTTCATGCTAAAAACTCTCAATAAATTTGGTATTGATGAGATGTATCTCAAAATAATAAGAGCTATTTATGACAAACCCACAGCCAATATCATACTGAATGGGCAAAAACTGGAAGCATTCCCTTTGAAAACTGGCACAAGATAGGGATGCCCTCTCTCCCTCTCTCACCACTCTTATTCAACATAGTGTTGGAAGTTCTGGCCAGGGCAATCAGGCAGGAGAAAGAAATAAAGGGTATTCAATTAGGAAAAGAGGAAGTCAAATTGTCCCTGTTTGCAGATGACATGATTGTACATTTAGAAAACCCCATCGTCTCAGCCCAAAATCTCTTTAAGCTGATAAGCAACTTCAGCAAAGTCTCAGGATACAAAATCAATGTGCAAAAATCACAAGCATTCTTATACACCAATAACAGACAAACAGTGAGCCAAATCATGAGTGAACTTCCATTCACAATTGCTTCAAAGAGAATAAAATACCTAGGAATCCAACTTACAAGGGATGTGAAGGACCTCTTCAAGGAGAACTTCAAGGCAAATTTTAAAAATATGTTTAAATAAGTTGATATAAAATGCCAGCAAATCAAAATTTATGGAAGAAAGCTAAAGGAGAGCTTAAAGGAAAAATTATAACATTAAATGCTTATATCAGAAAAGAAGAAAAACCTCAAAAAATTAATTGCTGCATTCACCTTAATAAACTAGAGAAAGAAGAGTAACGTAAACCCAAAGCAAGCAGAAAGGGGAGAAAAGATAAGAACAAAGTCATGAAATTAAAAACAGAAAAAAATAGTAGAGAAAAATAATAGAACCTCAAAACTGGATCCTTGAAAAGGTTAACAAAATTAATGGGTACTATCCTCACTACCAAGGTGATGGGATCCATACCCTAAATCTCAGCATCATGCAATATACCCACGTAACGAACCTGCACATGTACCTCCTGTATCTAAAATAAAAGTTAAAAAAATTAATAAACCTCAAAAAATGGTTTATCAAGATAAACATCTCTCCAAAGAAGATATTCAAATGACCAATAAGCACATGAAAGATATTCAATATCACTAGCTATTAACAAAATGCAAATCAAAACCACAATGAAATATCACTTCACACCCATTAGGTTGGTATTATCAACACACATGCACACACAAAAAAATAAAAAAAAATAGCAAGTGTCAGCAAGGATGTGAGAGAAATTGGAGCTCTTGTGCATTGCTGGTGGGAGTGTAAAATGGTGCAGCTGCTGTGGAAACGATATGATGATTCCTCAAAAAAATTAAACATAATTACCTGTGATCCAGGAATTCCACTTCTGGGTATACACCCAAAAGAAGTGAAAGCAGAGACTTGAACACATATTTGTACACTGTGTCCATAGCTGCATTATTCACAATAGCCAAAAGGTGGGAGCAACCCAAGTGTCCATTGACACATGAATGAATAAACAAACATGATATATTCATACAATGGAATATTATTCAGCCTTTTAAAATAAGGAAATTCTGACTCACGCCATCACCTTCAATGGCAAAAACTCTGATTACTTTTGCACCAAAAGTACACTTCTTTAAGGAGTCCTGGTTCCTTTCATTGGGGAATGGCAGTATAGCAGTTTCTTATAAATGGAAAATAGTTTTGCAATTTCTTATAAAGTTAAACATGCACTTACCATGTGACCCAACAATCCCACTCCAAGGTATTGACCTAAGTTAACTGAAACCTTATGCTGACAGAAAAACCTGTACCTGATTTTTTTTTTTTTTTTTTTGAGATGGAGTCTCACAGGCTGGAGTGCAGTGATGCTATTTCAGCTCACTGCAACCTCCGCCTCCTGGGTTCAAGTGATTCTCCTGCCTCAGCCTCCCGAGTAGCTGGGATTACAGGCATGCACCACCACGCCAGGTTAATTTTTGTATGTTTAGTGGAGAAAGGATTTTGCCATGTTTGCCAGGCTGGTCTTGAACCCCTGACATCAGTTGATCCTCTTGCCTCAGCCTCCCAAAGTACTGGGATTACAGGCGTGAGCCACTGTGCCTGGCCCTGAATGTTTATAGCAGCTTTATTCATTACCAAAAGCTAGAAATAGTTCAGCTGTCTTTCACAGATGAAAGGGTAAGTAAGTCTGTGTATATCCAGACAATGGGATACCATTCAGCAATAAAAAGTATCAACCCACAACACATGAATGAATCTGAAATTCTTTTTGCTAAATGAGAGAAAATCCAAAATGTTACATACTGAATGATTCTATTTATATGGCATTCTGGAAAAGGCAAAATTATAAAAATAGAAAACAAATCCGTGGTTGCCTGGAGTTGGGGGAGTCCTATGAAATGATGCCCCACTAAAGGGCCTCATTAGGAAACTTTTGGGCAGTCCAATTGTTCTGAGTTAAACTGTCTTGTTGTACACGTGACTCTATGCCTTTCTCAATCCCATAAACCTATACACCACAAAGGGTAAACTTTGCTGTATACAAATTTTTAAAAAATCAACTGAGATCTTGGGGAAATCCAAGATGAAAAGCGGACTGCTAAAATGAATCTAACTGTATTACAAATAAAAAAACATAACCATACAGAAGTTAGGAGGGAAGAAACGAGCTGACCTAAGTGCCTTTGTAAAGCAATGTTTTGACTGGAGAGTGTCAGGCCAAAGACAAGAAGAACAGTACAGAAGCAACAAACTCTCATTGGTAAATTCGTTTTTCACAAACAACCCTAAACCTATGGTATTCTTGGGCTCAAAAATAATTAAATATAGTGTAAGCTATGGGATCCACTTTTCTCATTGTCAGAAAGAAGTTACAAATAAGCAGAGATAATGCTAGAATAAATCCTGGTACTGGACTGGAGTTAGAAATATCAGTATGAACTCATGGTTGATTTATTTTTAGTAGATACAAAAATATAATATGTGTACATATATGGGTCAGTTATACATACATGAATTACCTAGCTCTGCCCACTGAGAGAGAGGAGACTACGAGCAGTGACACCAGTAGCAATGAGCACAGCCAGCACTCAGATCTTGATTTCGAAATGCCGTTCCCCAATGAAAGGAACCAGGACTCCTTCAAGAAATGTAGAAGTGGCTGATTCCAGGGCTAGGATAGGGAAAATAAATATAAGATGAGCCTGGAACACCTTATAGTGCCAGAAAGTAAAGAAGTGAAAACAGGATAAAGCATGTGAAAAATGCAGAAGAGGAGGCAAAAATTTGCCCCTCCTCTTTTACGGTTTTGTAGTTGTTGTTGTTGTTGGGGGTTTTTTGTTTTTGTTTTGTTTTCTTGTTTGTTTGTTTGTTGCCTGGGCCTGGAGAATTAAATAGACATAAGACAAATCAACAGGAGAAAAGCATATAAATTATTTAATGCAAGTTTTTTAATGGCAGGAGAGCCTTCATAAGGAAATGAAGACACAAAGCAGCAGCTAGAGTCAAACATTTATGCCCTGAATTGTGAAAATGTAACAAGGCGAAGGGGCTTATGCTAGGGTAAATAACTGGGTAAATAAGTAATTAGGAACATAAGGGATGCTTGTATAGATTCCTATCAGCCCCAACTTCCTATCCTTTGTGATGAGAATGTTACTTTCTTCTTGGTTTAGGGAGGACACCTTTCACATGGGAATTTCGTCTCTGGCTTTTAAAGAACAGTAAAGGTCAGAGTGATCTTCTTGCATCTCCTGTTTTTATGTGCCTTTAGTTTAAAATAATTCTGATGCCAAAGTGGCATATTTGGGGATGATGTGTTCTGAGTGACATGTTTTGGGGTAGTGTATTCTGAGCCTCTTCATTCCCCATTTGAAACTTTACTTTTAGAAAGTTTCATATGTTAAAAGCCAAGTTAGTAGCTGTGAGCAGATTTGGGTTGGAAGTTGTGAAACAAGAGATGAACGAAGGGAAAGAAAAACACGGATTGGAACACACAGAAGAACAAATATTCCCCATATCTTATTGACACAGCCTTTTAGTCCTGAGAATAGTTCAGTTCAGTTGAACAGTTGTGTCTCATTTTAGGAGGCCGTGTTGCAGTTGGGCTTCCATCCAAGTTGAGACTTCATAGTGTAAACAATAAGAGGCATTTCTATGGAAACAAAAGAAAAATAAAGGTTAATGTTTAGGGCAAGTTATAAGCCCAGCTTTTGAGTCCAGAGGGCAATCAGTTGGTAAGGGTACTACTATAGGTTGGGCTCAAAGCATCTTTAGATAGAGAGTGAAGATAAGCAGTGGTAATTCTGATCAATTTCCTGATTTGCAGTTTGAATGTCTCTGGTGAGGTCATTGGGTGTTCCAGTGGACTTTCTGAGTGGCCTACACAGCAACAGGCACAAAGGTTGCTTATATATTAGTTGTGGTAGTGAGTTCTCTGAAGTTTATATCAAGTCATCCAGTTTCAGCTTGCAAAATTTCAGGAAAAGGGCAGCTTCAGTTTTCAGTGATGTCAAGTCAAGAGAGTAGGAGAAAAACATGAAGCATTAGCCTGAAGATTTGTTGCCGGATATGGGAGGAAATTAGAGTTTAATATCTAATCCATTCTACATATAGATAACAAAACCTCAAAGACAATGAACAGTACTAGAATCCAATAACGGGTACACTATAGTTTTTTTTAATATAATTTTTCTCTCCACAGTCACTCCCACTTTTACCAAACATAATTACAGTAAGACTAATTTTTTTACAAAATACGTCTAGTCACATTAAACTTGTCTTGATTATTTACATAATGCAGCAAGAATAGTGATTGATCGTATAGGCTCTTTTTAAGTCTGCTTTGCTGGAACTGCTAATAAGGAATCTAAAAGCCTCTCAAGTCTAGGAAGCCAAGCCAAGAGCTTGTCATTAGATTTCACCTGTAACACCTCTAGATTTGGGTGAGTTCCTCTCTTCTCGAGGTCTCCAAAATATTTTTAAGGCTCCTGGGCCTGCATGAAAGTTACCTTCTTTACTCAACTATAAGGCTAGGAACTCTGTGAGCAAGGTACCAGGCTGGGGGTTTTTTAAGGGGCCTTATTCGCCCCACAAAGTCATCCTTAGTTTCTTAAAACTGTGTAGTCATATCTGATTCTATGACATTCTAAAAATTACATTCCAAAGCTTTGGTAATGTAACCAATGTTTTCCATTGTGTCCTGTTACAAACAGATAGATTCTTATTGGAGCTATACAAACAACTATTGTCATGAATGTAAGAATACTCACTCATCATTTTCAAATTCTGGAGGGATTAGGTAGGGAGAAAATTAAATGCTTTATTTCTGTTTACAAATGCATAATCTACCAGATTGTGGTCAACTACAGATAGCGTAGGATAAAAGAGAAAACATTTCCTCAGATCTGGAAAACAAAATATTAAAGAACGAGCAATGTTTTGAAAAAAGGTAATTTTTTAAAGCATCATTTTTTTTCATCAGTTCATTTAGTCCCATCCAATTAATTTTTGTTTTGCCCAACATCGGGTTAACAGTTTTACAAACCAGTCAGTTTCTTCATTAGAGTTCTGGAAATTCTTACCCAGGCCAATGGTGTGATCTTAAAGTTATCAAAAACCTGTACTTGTTGGAGTCTTTTCCATGAATCTCTTTGAAGACAAATTTTGACCATAGTGGCTTGCAAAAGCTTTTAGGAAAATATCACAGTAAAATAACATGTAAATGATAAAAGATTTTTAAGTAGTCACATTTAAATATCTAATGAGAGTTTCTTACAATCTAATTGATGAGGAAATTTGGTTATTTCTGTGACATACAACATTGTAAAATAAGATGTAGAATTCTGATTGATAACATTATATCAGACATATGATGAATAGCTAAGGGTATTGGCAAATTTTAACAAATTTTATTTCTGAAACACTCTTATTAGTAACATGTGCCCATATAAATATAAAGAAAGCTAAACGTCACTTTTACTTGACAATGCTTCCCACATAATTTAACATATCAAATAAGCCAATTAGTTTAATGTCCCTCTTTTACAAGGTGAGAGAGAAATTCTTTCACATTTTCCAGGAGCCCATCTCAAAAATCCCAAAGTTAGTTCAAGATCAATAAAAAAGGCTTAATTTAGAAATTAATCTTGGGAAGTTTGTCAGAAACATCAAAAGGGGCTGAGTATGGTGGCTCACACCTTTAATCTCCACATTTTGGGAGGCCAAGGCAGGAGGATGGCTTGAGCCTGAGAGTTAAGACCAGCCTGGGCAACACAGACCTATCTCTACAAAATATTTTTTAAAACATTAGCGGAAGATAATAGCATGCACCAGTAGTCCCAGCTACTCAGGAGGCTGAAGTAGGAGGATCCATTGAGCCTGGGGGTCAAGGCCGCAGTGAGCTGTGATCATGCCACTGCATCGTAACCTGGGTAACAGAGTGAGACCCTATTTCAAAAAATAAAAACAATAATAAAAACTAGGAGTGGAAAGGATAGGGGTTTAGATGAAACAAGATTGCCCATGTATAACTGTTGATGCCTAATGATAGATACGTTGAGTTCAGTACACTATTTTTTCTACTTCTATGTATTTAGAATTTTCCACTTAAAAAGTTTTTTAAAATAGATTGACAGAGGTTTGTCAAAGTTCATAATATTTCAATTTTTCCAAATATTTTAGATATAATGGGTTAAATGGGATACTTTTCAACCTTTCAGTGAAAGAGTAAGACATACAATTTATAGTCATTTGATATGTCTTGATAAAGCTTTTTTGGTACACTTCCCAGATACTGAGAAATCAAGTGATTCTAATGACTGGCCATTAAATCCTTTTGCAAGTCAAGCAGTTTCCACTATTTTGTTTTCAACAAAAAGGAAGACAGATATATCCATCAATAGACAATTAAAAATTAATGAGAAACCACTATGCAGTTTTGGCATTTATTTTGGAAGGAGTACAAAGAATTGAGTGGCATTATCATAACAGAATTGATTATATTTCTATTGATTCATTTATATGAACAAGACTTCTCAATTTTTGCACTGATGAAAACAAAAAATAGGAAAAGAATTGATGCTGAACATTGTCTCATTCTGGCAAAGAATGATGTCATAGTGCATGCATGAAATAAATTAAAAGAAGCCTCATTCATCCCATTGAGAGATGCATTTTCAAAATTAAAAAGGTAGTGATAAATTATTTTACTAATGTTGTGATGTATTTATGTACTTCCATCAATCATGTACTGATAATTTATTTTATTTTTTACTGACTCCCCAAATGCTTTAATAATAACTAAATATGAAAGAAAATGTTCACACTAAATATCTATGGCCACAGAATTTTTTTCAAATTCCATATTTATTTTTGTGATAGAAAAAGATGCCAGGGTGACCAAGATTTTTCAAGCATAAAAATTGATCACAAGATACAATTCTGTGGGGAAATAAATGGACAGCCAAGGAGAAAAAGCAACAGGTAAAATTTCCGACTGTTAGAAAAAGGCTTGCTCATGTATTTTTTAAATAGCTGAAGACTGGTGTCCAATTGCTTTGTTATTTGTATTATATTGAAAATAATTTTAAAAGAAGAAGTAATTTCATTTAAAAATGTTAATATCTACAATGTGCTAGAAATTACATCCTTTGCAAATATTCATGATGAAAAAATTTTAGAAGTTCAGCATAAAATCAAGAGAAGACCTAAATTTTTAAAAATCCCTTTAGTGAATACAGAAGTAAAAAAGTTTGAAGACCATTGCCTTAAAGAAAACCTTACATGAATGCATAAGGATATTTTGTGAGAAGACTCATGATAGTAAAAAGCTAGAAACAACCCAAATATTCATCAATAGTGCATTGGATAAGCAAATTATAGACTATCCACACAGTGGAATGATATTCAGCAGGAAAAATGAACAAAACACAATTACCTACATCAACATGAATAAATATCATATACATAATGTTTAATCAAAGAAGAACCATTCTTTTCCCAGAAGAATACAGAATCTGATTCCATTTTTGACAAGGTTAGTCATGGAAAAAAACTAAAAATATATATTGTTTAGAGCAACAGACATAGGTGATACAAAACTATAAAGAAAAGCAAGGAAAGGCTGGGCGCGGTGACTCACGCCTGTAATCCCAACCCTTTGGGAGGCCAGAGCAGAAGGATTCCTGAGGACAGGAGTTCGAGACCAGCCTGGGCAAAACAGTGAGGCCCTGTCTCTACAAACAAAAAAAAAAATTGGCCAGGTGAGGTGGTGCACAAGGTGATCTTGCTACACAAAAGTCCAAAGTGGGAGGATCGTTTGAGCCCAGGAGGTCAAGGCTGCAGTGAGCTATGATTGCACCACTGCACTCCAGCCTAGGCAATGGAGCAACACCCTATCTCAAAAAAAAGAAAAAGAAAGAAAGTGAATGATTAACACAAAAGAGAGGATAGTAGTAATACCCTAGCGACAGGGAGAGGAACTCATGGAGGTGGGATGGGAAGCTTTGAAGGGCAATGCTCTACTCCTTAAACTGGGTATGGCTTTATTGAGCTTTATGCTGTACATATACTCTTATATATATATATTCATGATATACTTAACTATAAATATAGCTCAACCATATTGAAAAACATGAAACAAGACCTGAACAAACAGAAAAACAGACCATGTTCTTGTATGAAAATACTTACCACTATGAAAATATACATTCTTCCAAAATGGATATATACATAATTAAATTCCAATTGAAATCTGTTGTTTTTGTGTGTGGAATTAGATATGCTTTCTTCAGGCTCCCTTGTGGGGAAAAAAAATGCCTGAACATAAGTTAGTCTGGCATCGGCATAAAACACACAAATAAATCAGTAGGACAATATACATAGTACATAATGAATCCTAGTTAATAATGGGAATAAATGTATGAAAAAGCAGAGGAAAATTGGTTATTTAGTTAAGTGGTGAGGAAAAAACAGCTTTCCAATTAGAAGAAAGTAAAGCTGGGCTGCTACCTCACACTACGTAAAAATCCAAGAGGCCGGGGACAGTGACTCACACTGTAATCCCAACACTTTGGGAGGCTGAGACAGGTAGATCACGAAGTCAAGAGATCGAGACCATCCTGGCCAACATGGTGAAACCCCATCTCTACTAAAAACACAAAAATTAGCTGACCGTGGTGGTGCCCGACTGTAGTCCCAGCTACTTGGGAGGCTGAGACAGGAGAATCACTTTAACCCGGGAGACGGAGGTTGTAGTGAGCCGAGATCGCACCACTGCACTCCAGCCTGGCAACAGAGCGAGACTCCATCTAAAAAAATAAAAAATAAAATAAAATCCAAGAAGGACTGAATTTGTGTCTGTAAAAAAATAAGAACATGAAAATCTTAAGACAAAATACAGGAGATTATACGTACAAGCCAAGAGTTGAATGTACCTTCTTAACCAAGATATGAAGCCAAAAGTTATAAAAGAAAAGATGGCTTTAAAGTGTTTAATATGGCAAAGATGCCATAAACAAATTTAAAGATAAAAAAATAAATTTTTCTCTTGAGCCCAGGAGTTGTAGGCTGCAGTGAGATCTGATTGCACCACTGAAATCCAGCTTGGGCAACAGAGTGAAACCTCATCTCTAAGGAAAAAAAAATTTAAGATGAAATTTTAAAATCTATGTTACCAAAAAAACTCACAAAAATAAAAATGTGCAACATCCTTAGACTGTTCACAGATGAACAATCAATGGCCAATACACATGTGAAAAAAATTCACTTCATAATGAAGGAAATGAAAATCAAAACAACTTGAAAGCATTGTAAAAAGTTATATACTATTGACAAAAATTAGGGGTGAGCTGAGGTCTGGAGTTCGAGATCAGCCTGACCAACATGGAGAAACCCCATCTCGACTACAAATACAAAATGCCGGGTGTGGTGGCGCATGCCTGTAATCCCAGCTACTCCGGAGGCTGAGGCAGGAGAATCGCTTGAATCCGGGAGGCAGAGGTTGCGGTGAGCCAAGATCGCGCCATTGCACTCCAGCCTGGGCAACAAGAGCGAAACTCCATCTCAAAAAAAAAAAAAAAAAATTAGTGGTGAGGTTGGGAAGAAACACAAAAGATGCTTTAATGCATTGCTGGTAAATGTAAATTATTACAGCCTTTTAAGAAAGCTCTCAATAGGATTTATTTTATTTTAAAATATTTATACACTTTAATGCATCAACCCTATTCCAAAGACTCCGTCTCATGGCAATAAAAGCTCCAGTTAGTATAGTCTGGTTTTGCAGAATTGTTTCTAGAGGCAAAAACATAGGAAGAGAGGTAAAAGTGCATCAGTAGGGCTACTCATATTGGTATACTCATATCATGGAAATATTATGCAGCACTAAAAAGGATTATTAGAATGGCTAAAATTAAATACACTGACCACACTGAGTGCTGGGGAAGATGTGGAGGGACTGGTGGTATATAAAATGGTGCAATTGGCCGGGCTCAGTGGCTCACGCCTGTAATCCCAGCACTTTGGGAGGCCAAGACAGGCAGATCACCTGAGGCCAGGAGTTCAAGACCAGCCTGGCCAACATGGCGAAACACTGTCTCCACTAAAAATACAAAAAAAAAAAAAAAAATTAGCCAGGTGTGGTGGCAGGCGCCTATAATCCCAGTTTCTCAGGAGACTGAGGCAGGAGAATCGCTTGAACCCAGGAGGCGGAGGTTGCAGTGAGCTGAGATCACACCAGTACACTCCAGCCTGGGCAACAAGAGCAAAACTGCGTCTCAAAAAAAAAAAGTGGTGCAATGACGTTAGAAAACAATTGGTCAGTTTCTTAAAAAGCAATCTTACACACCCATAATATGACTCAGGCATTCCACTCCTAGGTATATTCCTAAGAGAGAAGAAATCATGCGTTCATAAATGTCTTATACCTGATCATTCATAAAAGCTTTATCTGCAATAGGCAAAAGTTGGGAATAAACAAAATATCTATCAACAGGTGAATGGATAAACTAACTGTAGCGTATCTATACAATGGAATATGACTTCTCAATAAAAAGATATGAGCTACTGATTCACACAACATGGGTGAACCTCAAAATTATTATGCTTAGTGGAAAAAGTCAAACAAAAGGCGTACATATAGTATATATGGTGTGATTCCACTTACTCTAGAAAATGCTTACTATTCTATAGTGACAAAAAGCAAGTCAGCGGCTGCCTGGGGGTGGGGGTGAGAAGTGTCAGGAGGAAGGACTGACAAGGGTCATGAGGATATTTGGGGGGGGGCCAATGGATATGTGTCAAAACTTATTAAATCGTACACTTTAAATACGATTCTCTCTCTCCCACTCTGTCTCTCTCTCCCTCTGAATTCTCCCTCTATCTCCCACTGAAAGCTGGAATAAGACAAGGATGCCCACTCTCACCACTCCTATTCAATATGGTACTGGAAGTACTAGCCAGAGCAATCGGGCAAGAGAAAGAAATAAAAAGCATTCAAATAGGAAGAGAGGAAGTCAAACTACCTCTGTTTTCAGACAATATGATTTTATATGTAGAAAACCTCATAGTCTCTGCCCAAAAGCTCTTACAGATTCAAGACAAACAAATTTAAGAAAGTTTCAGGATAAAAACTCAATGTACAAAAATTAGTAGCATTTCTATACACAAACAACGTCCAAGCTGAGAGTCAAATCAAGAATGCAAACCCATTCGTAATAGCCACGCACACAGAAAAAAATAAAATACCTAGGCATTTTCAAATACCTTTCAGTAAAATATGTTTCACCTCCCTAACCAAGGAGAGTTTTGTAATTCTCAACCCCAGTGAGGCGAAAGATCTCTACAATGAGAATTACAAAACAATGCTCAAAGAATTTAGAGATGACACAAACAAATGAAAAAACATTTCATGCTCATAGATAGGAAGAATCAATATTGTTAAAATGGCCATACTGCCCAAATCAATTTACAGATTCAATGCTATTCCTATCACACTACAAATTACCTTTTTAAATAATTAGAAGAAACAATTCTAAAATTCATATGGATCCAAGAAAGAGCCCAAATAGTCAAAGCAATCCTAAGCAAAAAGAACAAAGCTGGAGGCATTACATTACCTGACTTCAAACTTTCCTAGAGAGCTACAGTAACAAAAAACAGCACAGTGTGGTACAGAAACAGACATATAGACCAATGGAACAGAATAGAGAGCCCAGAAATAAAGCCACACACCTACAACCATCTGATCTTCAACAAAGTCAACAGAAACAAGCAATGGGGAAAAGACATCCTAGTCAATAAATGGTGCTGGAATAACTGGCTACCCATATGCAGAAGATTGAAACCGGACCTCTTCATTTCACTATATACAAAAATCAACTCAAGGTGGATTGAAGACTTAAATGTAAAACCAAAACTACAAAATCCTAAAAGAAAACCTAGGGAATACCATTCTAGACATAGGCCCTGGCAAAGATTTCATGACAAAGATAACAAAAGCAATTGCAACAAAAACAAAAATTGACAAATGGGACCTAATTAAACTAAAGAGCCTCTGCACAGCAAAAGAAACTACCAACACAGTAAACAAACAATCTACAGAATGAGAGAAAATATTTGCAAACTATGTATCCAACAAAGTTTGGATCCAGAACCTATAAGGAACTTAAACAAATTAACAAGCAAAAACCCATTTAAAAATGGGCAAAGGACATGAACAGACACTTCTCAAAAGAAGTCATATACATGGCCAACAAGCTTATGAAAAAATGAACATTACTAATCATTAGAGAAATGCAAATCAAACCCACAATGAGATACCATCTCACACCAGTCAGAATGGCTATCATTAAAAGTCAAAAAGTTTGGGAGGCCGAGGGGGGTAGATCATGAGGTCAGGAGTTTGAGACCAGCCTGGCCAACATAGTGAAACCCCATCTCTACTAAAAATACAAAAAATTAGCTGGGCATGATGGCGGATGCCTATAATCCCAGCTACTTGGGAGGCTGAGGCAGGAGAATCGTTTGAACCTGGGAGGCGAAGGCTGCAGTGAGCCAAGATCGCACCACTGCACTCCACTCCGGGTGACAGTGGGAGACTCCATCTCACCAAAAAAAAAAAAAAATCAAAAATAACAGATGCTTGAGGTTGTTAAGAAAAGGGAATGCTTATACACTGCTGATGGGAATGTAAATTAGCTCAGCCACTGTGGAAAGCAGTTTGGTGATTTCTCAAAGAACTTATAACAGAACTACAATTTGAACCAGCAATCCCATTACTGAGTATATACCCAAAGGAATATAAATCATCCTACCGTAAAGACACACACATGCATACGTTCATCGCAGCAATATCTGTGATAGCAAAGACCTGGGATCTACCTAGATGGCCATCAATGGTAGACTGAATAAAGAAAATTGCTACATATATACCTGTATATGGAATACTATGCAGTCATAAAAATGAGATCATGCCTTGTGGCAACATGGATGGAGCTTCAGGCCATTATCCTAAGCAAACTAATACGGGAACAGAAAACCAAATACCACATGTTCTCACTTACAAGTGGGAGCTAAACACTGAGCACACATGAACACAAAGAAGGGAACAAGAGACTCTGGGGCCTGCTTGAGGGAGAAGGGTGGGAAGAGGGTGAGGATCAAAGAACTACCTATTGAGTACTATGCTAATTGCATAGGTGATAAAATAATTGGTACACCAAATCCCCATGGCACACAATTTACCTGTACAACAAACCTGCACACATACCCCTAATCCTAAAATAAAAGTTGGGGGAAAAAAAATAATAGATGTTGGCATGGATGTGGTAAAAAGGGAAATTCGTATAATCTCTATGGAAAACAGTGTGGAAATTTCTCAAAGAACTAAAAGTAGATCTACCATTCAATCTAGCAATCCCACTACTGGGTATCTACCCAAAGGAAAAGAAGTCATTATATCAAAAAGACACTTTCACATATATGTTTATTGCAGCACAATTCATAACTGCAAAGATATTAAACAAACCTAAGGGCCCATTAACTGATGAGTAGATAAAGAAAATGTTTTATATATGTGTGTGTGTATATATATGTATGTTATACATACACACATGTGTATGTATGACATATATATACCATAAGATTTTATATATACACATATATACATATACATATATTTTATATATATGTATATATATATTCACCTTAAATGAGACAAGCCAGGCACAAAAAGACAAACATCACATGTTCTTTTTTTTGAGACAGAATCTCACTCTGTCACCCAGGCTGAAGTGTAGTGGCATGATCTTGGTTCACTGCAACCTCCGCCTCCCAGATTCAAGTGATTCTTTTGCCTCAGCCACCTAAGTAGGTGGGTTTACAGGTGCGCGCCACCATGCCCAGCTTAGTTTTGTATTTTTAGTAGAGATAGGGTTTCACCATGTTGGCCAGGCTGGTCCCGAACTCCTAGCCTCTAGTGATCTACCCACCTCGCCTCCGAAACTGCTGAGTTTACAGGCGTGAGCCACCGCACCTGGCCCATATGTTCTCACTTATATGTGGGAGTTCAAAAAATTTGATCACATGGAAGTAGAGGGTAGAATGATGGATACCAGAGGCTGAGAAGGATGTGGAGGGCAGGAAGGTGAAGAAAGGTTGGTCAGTGGGTACGAATATATGGTTAGATAGAAAAATAAGTTCTAATGTTCGATAGCAGAGCAAGGTGACTATAGTTAACAATAATGTATTGTATGTTTCAAAATAGCTAGGAAAGAGGACTTGAAATGTTTTCATCACATGGAAATGATAAATACTCCAAGTAATGGATACCCTTAAAAGCCTGATTAGACATTACACATTCTATACATTTAAGAAAACATTACATATACTCCATAAATACATATTTTATGTATCGATAAAAACTTTTTTAATTTACAAAAAAAAAAAATCCCAGGACTGAGTCTTATGGGACAGCCTTGGATTACAAACCCATATCTGAACCCATCACTGTAGCCCCAGGGATAGAGCATACCAAGTCCCTGTGGTGCAAAGAGGATTAAGTTAGAGTCACTTAAAACCCAAGGACGGAGGAGGGAGGAATAATGTTTTCAAAGAAAAATCAGGGACCTGTTCCAGGAAGGAGCAGAACAGATGCAAAGCTGCAACAATAACCAATGTTTACGAAAGTCATTCAAGAAAGATTAATCATTTATTTATTGATAATCTTGGTGCACACTAGAGCAATGTAATTTGGGAACTTATTTATGCATAATTAAAGTAAATGTGTCCAATTTCTAAGTTATTTGGGGTTTTCTTTATGATTTTTAAATTTTTAATTTTTTTCTACCCCTTCATGCAGGAATACCTGGAGTGAGTGAATTTTAAAATTCAAGTCCAAAATTATTTTCTCTCAAATTCCTAAGGACATTGCTCTGTTTGTTATCCAGCTTCTGTTAGGTCCGATGCCAATCTGATTCTTACACCTTGGTAAGTGACCTAGCTGCTGTTGTTATTATTGCTGCTGTTGTTGTTTGCGTTTTGGAGTCTTCTTATCCTTGGGGCTCTGGAACTTCATATATATGAGTCTAAGTGAGTATTTTTTTCCTACTTATTGTGCTTCCATTAGGCAATCCTTTTCGCTCTGCAAACCAAAGTCTTCCTTAACTCTGTGCAGCTCCCTTCCCATGCCTTCATATTTCCTCTTTCTTCTGTTCTCACTCAGAGATGCCTGCCAGTGGATGTCCAATCTCAGATTGCCCTCTTGAATTGTTAACTTTTCGCTAATATTTTATGCCACTTTCTCTTTTTCATCATTTTCTAAGTAAAGGGTTTTTGGGGGGAGTTTAGTTTAGGTGGTTTTTGTTGTTCGTTTTGTTTTTTTCTGTTTGTTTGTTTTTTTGTTTTTTGAGACAGAATCTCACTCTGTTGCCCAGACTGGAGTACAGTGGTGCAATCACAGCTCACTGCAGCCTCACACTTCCCGGGCCCAGGTGATCCTCCCATCTATGCCTCCCACGTAGCTAGGATGTAGTCCCAAGCTACAAGTGCATGCCACCATGCTCGGCTAATTTTTGCAATTTTTTCGTAGAGACAGGGTCTCCCTGTGTTGTCCAGGCTGGTCTTGAACTCCTGGGCTCAAGTGACCTGCCTGCCTCAGCCTCCCAAAGTGCTAGGATTACAGGTGTGAGCCACTGCGCCCGGCCAATAAAGGGTTTTTTAACTTCAGCAATTATATTTTCAATCTCTAGGTAACTCTTGTCTTCTAATTGTCTCTCTATATAGCATGTCCTTATTGTTGATAGATGCACGAGACTGCCATAAACTATAGTCTTAATCTCACTGAAGATGTTATTTGGACTTTCTCCTCTTCTGCTGCTCTTAGGGTCTGTTTTTCCATCGGCTCATGCAGTCTTCTACTGTTCACCTGTGTGGTGAGCCCTGGCTTTCCATTCGTCCTTGCAAATGGAGTAGGTAGTCAGACACCTGCTGCCTCTGCCCTCGTGGAAGCCCTCCTGGTACCCTTCTCCCCACTGGGGCAGTCTGGTTAAGGACTCTGAGTCTGTCAGGCAGGGTTTTCAACCCCCATAAAGTCCAAAAAATGGGACTTTGTTGTGCAGTGTCACAGCCCTATTTAAACTTATCTCTCACCAGATAGATTGCCCAATTCTTCCAGTAAAGGGCTGTTTGCCTTGTCCTGACTGCACTCTGGCTTCTCTTGTGAGCCAGGTCATTCAATGGATCCTAGGATGTCACATGGTTGTCTCGTTTTAAAGAAGTAAATGACCAAAGCAGATAGGTTTAGTCATAAAGCCAGAATGGTTCTAGTTAAAGATGATAGAAAGGATCTAGGGGAAGTCTTCAGTTTTAAAAAATTTTAATGATTTTATTAAAAATTTTTTTTTGATTAGAGAATATTCAAAACATACAGGTGGGCAACACCTCAAAAGTACCCCCACACACACCTCACCTTCTAGATGCTCGGTTCCCCCCCTAGAGGCAGTCAGTGTTGCTACTTTGGGTGTTTCCATCTGAAACTATCCTACGCGTATACAAACAAACATATTTACATATTTGTGTATTTGCATACATTGCAAAGAATATATACAATGTTATGTTACACAAGTTTTTGTAACCCGAATTTGCTCATAAGGGAGTGATAAATTGGGGGAATGATGGCAGTATAACGTAGAGGCAGCATTAGTGCGTATATGATTTTCTTCCCAGTACTGTGTATTATACAATGTTTTATCCCAAGAAACACGAAGTTCACTATTCAGCTCTTACCGGCAGGTGGCGCCCTCTGGCTGTACATGATGCCCACTCCCATCTCCTTTCTCTTGGATCAGTTCTCCTCTGTCTTGGAGGTACTTTTCCATGCTTCTGGCTCATCTTTGCACATTTTCCGCTTGTGTCCTTGACTCAGCTGACTTCACTCTTCCTTACAGCGCTTTCCTCAAGCTAACTTCATCTTATTTCTAAAAGTAAAGAGGTTTCTTTTTTACTACAGTGTTTCTGCATTTATAAGAAATTTAACTTGTCTCTCATTGTACTAATATCTGTATTAAGACTGGTTTTTTGCTTTTGTTAGCGCTCTTCACAAAGCACTAATTTTCAACAACGTGATCCAACCATAACTCTCTCATAAGTCTGTTGTTTTTAACATGAAATATTTAAGGAATGCAAGATTTTTCAGCAGTATATAAATGTTACAGCAGAAATGTCCATACTGTTCCCCACCACCACTACCTGCACTTTTAAAATAAATCATAGCACACTCTACACACTGAGTTCACTGAGTTGTGTTTGCTTTTATTTTTTTTTTTTTAGATGGAGTCTTGCCCTGTCGCCCAGGCTAGAGTGCAGTGGCGCAATCTCAGCTCACTGCAACCTCCACCTCCCAGGTTCAAGCGATTCTCCTGCCTCAGCCTCCTGGGTAGCTGGGATTACAGGTGTGTGCCACCACGCCCAGCTAATTTTTGTATTCTTAGTAGAGACAGGTTTCACCATGTTGGTCAGGCTGGTCTCAAACTCCTGACCTCATGATCCACCCGTCTCAGCCTCCCAAAGTGCTGGGATTACAGGTGTGAGCCACCCCGCCCAGCCTTGCTTTTATTTTTTAATGAGATGAGTACATAAATAGCCTCTTCATGCTTTTTTCAGCTGCAGAGTGCAGGTAGTAAGTGGTAAATGGGATCTGGAATTCTGATTTGATTCTGTTTCTCTAGCACCGACATTAAGATAGACTCTTGGGGATTCAGTGTTCACAGGCACTAAGTTACTCCACCTGGATTTTGTCTACAGAGTGAATTATCTACGACAAATAAACTATACATTTTATGTATATGTATATATAAATGTACATACACATTTGCAAAACTTGAGTTTATATGCAGCTTTTTAAGGAACAGAACACTTGCTTGAAGTGAGTTTCCCCAAAGTATCTGAAGGCCTGCCACACTCACCTCTCCCCCATTACATGGTATTTCCTCACAGTTCAGATTGGCAAGTGCACTTGGGGTCACCCCAGACATATACCTTGCTCAGGAGCCTCTGAGTGCAGCTCCTAAATATCTGGGGCCTAGAGCCTAGACCACCCACTTAAGTGCTAGTTACTATACCTAGTCTCTCAGCCTATTATAATTGGGACTCTTTCAACTGCATGTGTCGTAAGCAAAAGATTGCTTAATGATCGTATACTAACATGGTCAAGACTCAATCTGGCTTCAAGCACTGCTGAATTCAGAATTCAAGCAATACAATCAGGTGTGAGTTGTTTGTTGTTTTTCACCTGTCAGCTCTGACTTCCAGGTTGTCTTCATTCTGAAGCTCCTGGGGTGGTCTTTGGCAGCTCCAAGTGGACTTTTCACAGAGCAATGACGGCTGCCACAGCTCCAGCTTACATCCGTCTAGGTTCATGTTCAGTGAGAAAAGCAAGAGCCTGTGATGGTGGCATAACCCAGAAGCCCTAAGATTTACTCTGATATGACCCATTCAGGCCATGTGCTCACATTTGAAACAATCTCCATGGCCTGGGGAAAATGATCTGCGGTTTGATTTAAGTTTGGGTCACAGGCTTTATCCCTGGAACTAAGGACAGAGCCCCACCATGAACACTTAGCCTGATAAAAAGGAAAAGGTAGATCCAAAAATGGAAATCTGGGGCTGTTATTAGAAGAAAAGAGAATGGATGCAGGGCCATTTCTTGTTAGATTCTATGCTAGCACTAACTCGATGGTTCTCAAAAAAAATTTCCCCACCACAGCAATTTCAACCAAGGATGGTGGTGTAACTTGAGAAAGTCCCTAGATGATTTCACAATATCTCCAGGTGCAAAAGTTCTCCCAGCTCACACCAAGAACCACTGTCCTACTCGATTATTCCCCAAATATGTCCTGTTGATCACACTGCAAACTGTTCAATACAAATGGCTTAAACAAACTCCATGTACAGCTGGAAAAAATAATTCATTCCATTTATTGATTCATCCAACAAATATTTAGAAGCTGTCCTCCCAACTCCCCCTAATATCTCTCTTGTGTATACAAGGCAGGAGGATTTGTTTGCCATTACAATTTATTGCTGACTTCCAAGTTTATATATACCAAATGCTCCTAAACTCCAGGCTAACATGTCCAAATGCCTTCTCAACATCTCAACCTGATCTCTAAAAATCCTCTCATATTTAACATGCCCCAAATTGAACTCCTGTTTTCTGTCATTTAAAAATGTTCCCTCCATAGTCTTCCATGTCTTGGTAATTAACAATACTTTGAGCCAAAAACTTGGAAGCTGTCCTTTGCTCCCCTTCTTTTCTTACAACCCACATTCATCCTGTTTGGGAATCCTGTAAGTTCTGCTGCCCAAATATATTGAGAATCCAATCACTTCTTGCTACTTCCACTGCCACCATCATGGTCCAAAGCACATCAGTGCTTGCCTGGATTATTACAAGAGCCTGCTCAGTGTCCTTTGCCCTTTATCCCTAGCTCAGTAGTCAGGATTCATCCTTCTCACCCACCCACCCCCAATTCCACACATTCCCAGTTACAAAATGCTCTAGAAGGAACTGTAACAAGAGGCATCTAGCCCTACCTTTGCTGAAGAAGGGCAAGGCCCATCTCCTGGGGTTCCTGGCTCCTGCAGCCTCAGCATGGCCACATGTCCCTGCATCTGACTCCTAGGACCACAAACACTGACATACAACTGGTGCAGGGTTAGGATGTGGGAGGCCCCCTGGACATCTCAAGTAGCCCCACGTCAGTGACCATATAGACCCTTCTCTGACTCACTAACCCATTGAAGCCACTCATGCACCCTCCCATCCTCATCTCCACAACCACCAGCCAGTGTGCATGTCATCTTTTCTGAATGCAGCCTCCCAGATTTTGTTAACTTCACAAGGAAATTTTCTGGGCTGCAGAAGAGATCAGCAAATGAGTGAAACAAAATCATAAGATGCTGCTCCCCAGGCTCACGAACCTGATCCAGAGGAGCTTCTCTCTGTTCCTGGGCTTCAGGAACAGGCATGTGATGAGGGCACAAAAGACTAGACAGTAGGATGAAGTTCCAGAAGTGCCAGGCTTGGCAGTTTTCTGTCCTGACTGAGAAGACGTTTGGTGAAGAAGAAAACAGCCAGCCACCAGAGCTGTTACTTTCAAGACAGACTTGGGCTTCCATATCTAAAAATATGGAGGTCTGGAGGCCTAAATCATCTAAAACATAATAATGTCATTAAATTAGAAATCAATAAGATCTAATGTAACTCAAGTATTCATTTTTTAGCAATGCAGTAGCCCAAAAGCCTTAAAAAATACTCACTACAAAAAAGCAGAAAATTCTGGACACAAATAGTTATTTTAAATTTTTGTAAATTCATTCAGAGCAACTGTCAATTTCTGTTAACTTGTTAAAAACTTGAGTTTTCATGGCTACATAGAGGACAGAAGAAAAACTGAGTGCCAACACAGGTGGAAAACAGATTTAGGTGCTTATATGAAACCAGGATGTTCAAATTATTCTATTTTCTGGCCGGGCACGGTGGCTCACGCCTGTAATCCCAGCACTTTGGGAGGCTGAGGCGGGCAGATCACTTGAGGTCAGGAGTTTGAGATCAGCCTGGCCAACATGGTGAAATCCCATCTCTACTAAAAACACAAAAATTAGCCGGGTGTGGTAGTGGGCACCTGTAATCCCAGCTACACGGGAGGCTGAGGCAGGAGAATCACTTGAACCTGGGAGGTGCGATTGCAGTGGGCCATACTCCAGCCTGGGTGACAGAGTGAGACTCTGTCTCAAAAAAAAAAAATTATATTTTCAAGAGAAAAATAAACCCCAAAAGAATTTTGCCCATAACAAACTGCGGCAAGGGTACTACCTTGGTTCTGGATAGAAAGGAAAGACTCTCCTGAGAAACTGCCGGCATTATAGCTCACATGTAGATTTGGGGCCTGCCTTAGTTTAGATTTCCCCAAAGCAGACTATGGCAAGGATGTGGATACACATAATTTATTTTGGATCCTGGAGATCACAAGTGAGGGAGTTAGGAGAGTGAGAAAGAAAAGGAGAAAAAAAGAGCATGTGCACTATGGGCTTAATCCACTAGAAATCTTTTGAAAAATATGTAGAATTTATAGCCTAAACTTAAGATACCAAAAAATCTCAATCTGGGAATTTTTTAAATCCTAAACTTATAGTGATCCCAGGTTTCTGGCAGAAACAAACTAAAATCTTCTCTGAAAAAAGTACATTCATCAACCTAGGTTTCAAATATATCCCACAGATAAAGTTCCAACAAACATGAGGTCAAAATTTTTTTAAATCACAAAACATATAATTAAATAAAATATTTTTATATAAAAATCCCACAGCTAACACCAACGGTGAAAGACTGAAAGCCTTTTTGCTCATATCTGAAATGAGATGAGGAGGCTTATTCTTGCCATTTCTATTCCATGTAGTACTGGAAGTTCTAGCCGGAGCAAGTAGGCAAGAAAAATCAATAAAAGGCATCCAAGCTAGAAAGGAAGAAGCAGAAGTATCTCTGTTCTCAGACAACATGATTTTATAGGTAGAAAACCCTAAAGATTTCAAACTCAGACACACACACACAAAAAAATCTGTTTGAACTAATAAGTAAATTCAGCAAAGTTGCAGGATACAGAATCAACATTAAAAAATCAGTTTGAACTAATAAGTAAATTCAGCAAAGTTGCAGGATACAGAATCAACATTCAAAAATCAGTTGCGGGGCCAGGTATGATGGCTTATGCCTATAATCCCAGGACTTTGGGAAGTTAAGGTGAAAGGACCACTTCAGTCCAGGAATTCAAGGCTGTGGTGAGCTATGATTACACCACTGCACTCCAGCCTGGGCAACAGAGTAAGACTCTGTCTCTTTAAAAAAAAAAAAAGGAGATGAACCTGAGTGGACTTTGCTCATGCCCATGCTAAAACCTCCACCCGGGGAAGTTACAGTTTCCTGTTCATTGTACACCACCTATATGCTGGCATGAGGACTCGCTGAGTGCAGCTGAGAATCCTCTGCATGTGATGACGATGACGCACCCTCTCCACGGCCCCATAAGCCCTCCTGTCACTTTCCGTCGGGGAGGCATGGCTTTGGAGAATACCCTCAGTGCTCTCCTCACTTGTACGAAGTACAAGGCCTCCCATTAATCAAAACCTGAGTTCCTGCTAAAAGTCGTTTGTTACTTGGCAAGTGAACAAACCTCGTTTTTAGGGGTGAAACAGGAGGAATAGATTAAACCAGTAAGAAAGTGAGGAGTCAGGGGAGGGAGGTAAATGAGATAAATCCTGAAGTTCATAGCAGCACCTATGAAAGTGAATTCCTACTTCAGGAGGGGATTTTTTTGTACAGTTGGCAGTTTTCCTAATACTTTGTTGCAATTTTTTGTGTGAGTGCTTCTTTGGATCTGAGGCTCCAGGCTTTCTCTGTGAAGTTTGACACCACAGGGCCTTATGCCATCCGCTAGAAAACCCTAAAGATTTCTTTAGGGTTAGAAATATCTGTAAAAGCAGACTCTGGGTTTTTGCAGAGGCAAGAGGTGGTCAAAAGAATTTTCCCAGTACAAGAAAATCCTCTCCTTTCTGCCATTTCATATACTCCTCCTCTAGAAATACTTTTCCAGGAGGTTTTCCTGGTTGACCCAGGCAGCTAAGGTAGCAGAGGGCAGGGTAATTCCCAAGTGCCTCCCACACTGAGCAACAGAATTAGACACCACCCATCACCCACATCACATGAGCAAAGGCTGTGAACGCGAAGCCCAGACACTAATCCCTCTGCAGCTTTCCTGCAGCCAGTCACTTCTGGAAACCTTGCCCTGCATCCCTCTTCCTTGTCTCAGCTGGAGTGGGGTGAGAAGAGCAGTGGGAAAGCAGCGGGGAAGAGGAGTCAGCCCTGACCACACTTCCCTCCCCAGCTCCTCCCCGTCCATGCAATCTGAGTCTCCTCTGGGAGAGAGGCAAACCAGGATCCGATAACTGCAGTTGTGTTGTTTTGTTTTGTTTTTGAGATGGAGTCTCACTCTGTAGCCCAGGCTGGAGTGCAGTCGCACGATCTCAGCTCACTGCAACCTCCACCTCCCAGGTTCAAACCATTCTCCTGCCTCAGCCTCCCAAGGATCTGGGACTACAGGCATATGCCGCCAGGCCTGGCGAATTTTTTTGTATTTTTAGTAGAGATGGGGTTTCACCGTGTTAGCCAGGATGGTCTCGATCTCCTGACCTTGTGATCCGTCCGCCTCGGCCTCCCAAAGTGCTGGGATTACAGGCTTGAGCCACTGCACCCAGCCGATAGCTGCAGTTTTTAACACGAAAAGGATTGGGCATTGACAGAGTTGTGAAATCTAGAATCTGGTCCCGATGTTAAAGAACCCAAGATCCGATGGGGAATGAGTGAGTTGACAAAATACAGTTAAAAGAAGTGACTAGAAAATAAAAAAAGAAGAATCATTTCCTGTTTATACTCTGAAGAGTTTTAAATCCTTCAATAAATATGTTGCACACAAATAGGCTTGAGATTATCTGCATGCCCTCGTGCCAGGGCCGTGAAGTCATGCCCATCTGTGTCTGTGCAGTTTTACCACCAAGACTGAGCTGTGCAAAGAGACAAATAGCTGTCAGCTTTTCCAAGTAAACAGAAGCAGAAAGAAGGGGTGTCACATCTGACTTTCTACAGAGCACAAAGATTCAGACTTCTAAGGCTATTCACAGGAGGGGAGGGGGAAAGGATGGGAAGGGGAGACAGGAATAGAGGAAGTGGGGCCGGGAGAGGGATCAGATAGAGGGGAGACCATCTTCACTCAGAGGCTTGGAAACTCCAGGGGAAAAATACAGAAGTTGCCTGGCAGAAAGGGGCCATTTTGTGCAACAACAACCCAGGGGGAACAAAGAAAAAGAAAAAAGAAAACCACCAAGTTGACATTTGTCTACCAGAATAAAAAAAGGAAAATAATTGCTACTGGATTAACTTAGAGACACTGAAGTACAGGAATTAATACTATCTTCAGCTAAGGAAAGTAAGGAAAGAGGCCACTTTTTACTTTTAATTTCAGTATTTTAAAACCACTAGAGGTTTTTTTTTTTTTTTTTTTTTTGGCAGGGGGTGTAGGGGACGGAGTCTCACTCTGTCGCCCAGGCTGGAGTGCAATGGCATGATCTCAGCTCACTGCAACCTCTGCCTCCCAGGTTCAAGCGATTCTCCTGTCTCAGCCTCCCGAGTAGCTGGGACTACAGGTGAGCACCACCATGCCCAGCTAATTTTTGTATTTTTACTAGAGACGGGGTTTCACCATGTTAGCCAGGATGGTCTCTATATCTTGACCTCATGATCCGCTCGCCTTGGCCTCCCAAAGTGCTAGGATTACAGGTGTGAGCTACCGCGTCCAGCCAGCACTAGAATTATTTTGTAAAACTGCAAGGTTAACAAGTTCATGAAAAGAATGAAAACAAAGAGATTAAATTCAAAGAGCCCTGTTCTGTATCTGAATTCTTTCCTGCAAACCACCTAACTGTAATATTCATACCTGTGCCCCTCGAAATGTACGAAGCACATATAGTGCCTGGGACCTTGTGAAAATGCAGGTTCTGACTTGGCTGGTCTGGCGTGGAGGAGATTTTGCATCTGTAGCCAGTTCCCAGGGTTGCCCATGCAGGCCAGTGGATCACACCTTGAGCAGCAAGAATTGAGACCACCCACTGGCTGCCAAAATTTTTCTTTTACAGAATATAGAAGTGAAAAAAAAATCAACCTTTACCCCCTAGTCTCTAAAAAAAAATTTTTTTTTGTTGCTTATTGACTGAATATTTATTAATAACCCCTAGAAGGCTGAATACAAGAAAAACATAGCTCCCATCTTCCTCCAGGCCATGGAGAAGCTCAGGATTATGAGCCTAGAAACTGTGACATCTTCCCTCACCTCCAGTCTGGACCAGGTGTGTCCGCATGCCACCTGCTCTGCTAGTGCCAACAGGTCAGCACTGTGCCATCCCATGGGGAGTGTGACCTGCACAGAGAATCCTGTGCTCTGACCCCAAAGCCCTCACGATTATAGAGAACAGAGTAGAGTTTCTACTGCTCCTTCATTATCCCTGGCCAGGCTCTCCCTCCTTCACCTCATTCTGCTCCAGTGACACATCCCAAGGAACAGACATGCCCAGTTTGAAACAGGGCAGCTCCTGCAAAGCCCCACTCTGGGGTAGCAGAGTCATCTGCCTTACGTGGAAACAGAAAGAAAAGGTCCCAGAACAGAGTGGCAGGGCCTTGCTTTAGGGCAGAGAGGACATTCAGCAGGAGCTGCAAATGTCAGCACCCAAGGTCATCAGGACAAGATAACGAACAGACTTAAGTGGCCCCAGATTTCCAAGTATTTCTACTTCCTCTTTTTGACCATATAGCTGGGCCCTTGATAGAAGGACATTTCAGAAGCCTCTCTCGGCCTCAGACAGTTTTGGCTGATATCCAAAGCAGAAAGCAGAAGCTGCTCTTTCTGGCTTGTTAACGTCTGAGCTCCCGGAAGAGATTATACCAGAAAAGCCTAGGAGATTTACTGGAAATTATACTAGAGGAGACTGTGCTAGAAATGCCTGTGATTATAGAGATTATGCTAGAAGAGATGTTGTGAAGACAAAGGGGGTGGGGTGCCCCTCAGGCGGCACTTAGGGAGTGGGGAGCTGTCCTGGAGACCCTGAGGAGTCAGATGTGGAGGGAGAGGAGAGGCTGGTGGGACCAGGCAACACAGGGCGACGGTGGCCTGAGGATGTGATGAGACCTCAGGGTGATATGCCAGGAACACCAGCTCCTGGGAACTGCAGCTTTCAGCTGTGGCAAAGGCAGATGTGGTCCCACACCATGAGAGGCACCCCTTTATGGGGAACCCGGGGGGCTGCACAAAGGGCTCCTCAACAGTAAACAAGGAAGGGATTTTGAAAACGCAGTGCTGGGGCACACCTGATCCCCCTCTCAGGCTGTCCCAAGCTGTCTCCCATCTCCCAGTGTCTGAGTTTGCTAGGGCTGCCGTAACAAAACACCAACTGAGGGGCTTAAACAGGAGAAATTTCTTTTCTCTCAGTTCTGGAAGGCTAAAATCCAAGATTTGGCACCAGCGGAGTTCCTCTGAGGCTCTCCTTGGCTAGTAGATGCCGTCTTCTCCCTGTGTCCTCACGTGGCCTTCCCTCTGGGCCTGTCGGCATTCTAATTGCCTCTGATATGACATCAGACATATTGGATGAGGGCCCACCACAATGATCTCATTTTAACTTAATTACCTCTTTCAAGACACTGTCTCCAAATACAGTCACATCCTGAGCTACTAGGGGTGAGGGCTTCAACATATAAATTTGGAGGGGACAAAAATTCAGCCTCTCACGCCCACCACCTCCCACCCTACCCCAGAAGCAAAAAAGGTTTCCTTCCTGCCTCAAGGACTCTGGTACTCTCCAGGCTTGAGGACCAGCCCTCTGTCCATGCTGCAGTATAGATTGAGATCTTTGCAGATGGAGTTGTGAATATCAACATCTGTGACAACTAAAAGACAACCCCCCTGCCCAACTTTGGCCACAGTTCCTTGGAGTCAGGGTGGTGAGTGGGCAAGTAACTCAGTCCTATCAAATGTGCCCATGGACACTGAACTCTGAGCAGCCCTGCCCACTCTGCGTTCTCATGGCTGTTCATGACATGAGCAACGGCAAGCTCAGGGTGCTCTGCCCCTGAGTGTCTGCTACTTTGCATTCTCCTTTCTCATGTTCCTTGTCTTCCTACAGTTCTTCAGCAAGCACACCACCTTCCTGCCTGATGCATCGCTAACTTGGCAGTCAAGTAACATTTGTTCTTTGTAGTAAAGGGTTTATGCCTCACCTCTTAAGCAGACTGTAAACTTCTTGGTGTCAGAAGCTCTGTCTTAAGTCTGTGTGTATCATAACCCTGCACACAGCAGGACATGGTAGTCAGGAACGGTGAAGGGTCTGAGATCTAACTGTACATGCAGGTCAACAAGTCAGTCTGCCACAGTTTCATGGATGCTGGTAGAAGCCACAAAACCCCAAGTTATGACAAAAAACAATTTATTACACACGGCAATAGCAGTGGCCACGGTAGCAGCACTTTTGCTTGGGTTCTAGGACCCCAGTTCCCACAGACAATGCAAAGAGGCATTGCAGGTGACACCAGCACAGCCAGTGGGCTGGGTTCTAGAAAAGGAACCCTGAGCTTAAGGAATCTGATTCTTTTATGACAGGTGATCATGCCTGTCCTTTGGTCCAGAAGAAGACACTATTTTCCAAGGCTGCCCATTAGGAGGTGAGAACATCTTTGAAAAGGCAGTCAGTGCCACTGCTCACAAGATGTGTGGAAACATGAGACAGGGGGAAAGGCAGCCATCCGCATTTTTTGATGGGTTAAGCATTCCCTGAAGCCTGGCTAAGTGAGGCCCCACAGGTTCTTGCCCTGCTAATGGGTCTCTTTCCACATTATCCACTTCAACCCAGCTTGGCTTCTGGGATTAGCTACTTTACATTTGCCTGTTTAGCAAAGAATTGGGGGCTTCCATTACTCCATCACTGGCGGTAAAATAAACGTTGAGGTTCAGGAGATTCTAAATTCCTCCGAGATTCTAATGTCTTCTTTACTGGGGACTGAGGGAGGGATGGGGACTGCAATGGTTCTGAGTCCAAGTTTTTCTGCCTGATGATTTGTGGGCTCTGGACCCTGGGAAATGAGGAAACCAGCTGGCTACACACCCGCTGCTCATCCAAGGCTGGCTCCCCTTGGAAGGGATTCTTGAGCACTCCATACCCCTCAACAGCGAAACAGAACGTAACATTCTACACTGCAAGCTCCTACATCGGGGCCAGCAAGCTTTGTGTGTAAAAAGCCTAATAGTAAATATTTTATGCTTTGTGGGCCATTCAGTCTCTGTTAAGACTCCTCAACTCTGCCCTTGTGGCACAAAAACAGGTACAATGTGTAAAGAAATGGGTGTGGTTGTGTTTAGATACATTTTTATTTACAAAATTCAATGGCAGGCTGGATTTACCCCTCAGGCTGTAATCGGCTGACCCTGTCCATATTCTGAACACACTCCTGTCTCGCAGGCTTCTTTACAAGCCTCTATGTAAAGCACAGGCTGGTGAGGGCCCCAGGGAGAGCAGCACCGCCCTCGGCACAGGCCCCTACTCCAAGTCCTGTGCGGGAGCAGGTCTCGCCCAGCGCAGCAGCTCTGCACCTCTGTGGCACCGCTCTGCCAAGAGGGAAGGTGCAGGCCCTGCAGCCCATCGCCTTGGATCTGAAGACCAGCCCTGTGGGGCTGCTAAGTCATGAAACTGGCCTCATGGAGATTTCATAAAGCCCCTACCAGCTTTCCTGCCCTTCAGAAATGCTTACATCTATATATTTATGTTATATCTTCATATATAAAGAAAATGGAAAAAGTCAAAATCAGTTTGCTATCATTTACAATGAAAGGAAGGAAGACTAAGGATGTGTTAATGTGTGTGTGGAGACAGGAAAAGAGACAGAACCAACACTAATTACTGCAAAACGAAAAAAGAGAAAGGAAGGAAGACAGGGAGGGAGGGGGCAAAAATCTCGTTCCATGCTCCACACAGTTCTCTTAAGTCTACAGGCCGAGGTTGTAGGAGCCTAGACAATCTCAGCAGGTAAGAAGATTCTAGGCCCACTAGACTTACACTTTACACTGAATTGAAGAAAATCATAAAAAAGGGTTTTGCCACCTGGATGTACAGCAGAACATAATTAAATTTAATATTCTTGGGACAGTGTTTTAATGGGATAAATCAGCTCCCATTTAACCTCATACATAGCGACACAAAGAAAGGCCTTTCATGGCGCACGAGGTGTATAAACAAAGGGAAACCATATCTTTCTGGGCAAAACTGCTTTTCTGGATTGTTTATTATGTTTAATCAGCATTGTGGAAAATGCAGCAATATCTGTTCATGGACTTGAGAACCCCGGAGTGGGAACAGCAGGTGCGGATGTGGGGAGAAGAAAGGAGGAGGGTCTGGAGAGCAGCCATAGGGGAGGCAAGTGTGAGGAGCCAGGAGTGGGGGCCCTGGGCTGCCCTAGACAGGGACATGCGGGCACCCCATGGGGTCTTTGGCGGCTCACAGGACAATGGCAGTGGAGGTCTGCTCCCTAGAGGGCGAAGGGGGCACTGAATTCTCCCCCAGTAGCCTCTTCTCTGATCCTTCCTCATTCTGGAAAAAAAAGAAAAAAGAAATCCTTAGGGGAAAAGGATGCAGGCAGAGTTAGCATCATAGAACTCAGAAAGCAGAAAGAGGAAAGGAGGAGGGAAAGGAAAAGGTGACAGGAAAAGCAGATCAGGCAAAAAAAAAACAAGGTGGCAGAGGAAGGGGAGTCAGACGAACACCTGGGGCAGGGCAGAGGGGAGAGTGGGGAGATCAGAGCAGAGGAGGGCGCAGAGAGGCACAGGGCGGTGACAGTTGGCCCAGGACCGTGGTGATGGCCACATTCCCCAGACAGCAAAGGGGAGAGCTGCATATGGAAAGAAGCTGAGGGGCACCAGGTCCAGCCTCAGGTTCGGGTGCCCCTGGCCCCGCACTCCTACCTGTCCCACACACTCACCACCCAGACTCACACTGCCCAGAGGCCCCTCCCCGACAACTCACCAGGGGCTGGGAGCTCTGGCCACACAAGTTTCGAAGACCTACTCCCAAGGAAGCCAAGGACACAATGACCTTCAAGACACAGACAGCCAGGAACAGGGCACGGATTGCTGTGAACAACTTCTGGAGATAAGGGAAGAACAAAGATAGTCAGGTGTCAGCTACTCCAATGCTGCCCACATCACCACCCTCTCCACCCACCCAGGCACTGACTCTATCCAGCTTGCTGCTCCCACCACAGCTGACTGTGTTTCCAGCCACAGCTTCCATCCCGTTGGCTTGTCTGCAGAGTGAACTTATCACTCCCTGTCAAGAAGTGGAGACTATTCCTTCAACCCGTAGAATCTGGAAGGGCCTAGGACTGCTTTGGCCACAGTGAAAGTGACACTATACAGTGACAGGGAAGCCCTTAGCTGGTCTGGCAGCTTCTACTTTCTGTCTCCTGAAATGCTTGCAACTAGGGTACTCCCCATTGGAATCCAGTTTCTGTGCTATGAGAAGCCCAAGCCAAGTGAAGAAGCCATCGCCGGCTCTTGCTGACAGCCCCCGCTGAGCTCCGGACCATGCAACTGCATCATCTCAGACCTCCAGCCTCGGCGAGCACTTGGATAACTTCACCCCCATCTGACTGTAACTGCATGAGAAAACCTGTGAGTGAGGATGGCTTATCTGAATCCAGCCAACTCACAGCACCGTGAGAAATAATAAGTTGTCATTTTAAGCCACTATATTTTGGTGTGGTTTTTAATTCAGTAATGGAAAACTGTGATACCAACACACCAGAAAAGCCAGAAGGGTGACCCACTATCTCCTCTCTGAAATGTCTCCTCTTTATTCCTCATCCTCCTTGATTCAGAGAATCTTCGTGTCATGAGGTCTGAAAAATGTCTGTAGCTTACATTAAAACCTCCTGAATGAAAGACCCAGCATGAAGTCCAAGCTCAAAGAGCCTACATCTCTGTCCTCCAGGGCCCCCAGCTCCCTGGGAACAAAGAGCTGTGATGGGTCCCCGAAGACTGGACTCTTCCTGCTCACCCTCAGCATCTGCATGTAAGCTCTACACTCCTCCTTCTGCCATTGGTTCTCTTGACTTCGCCGCATCCATCTGTACCCAGTGGTAGGGAAGACAGGGTCTGAGCGATCACACACAGTGTCGATGTATAAAAAGGGTTCAGTTTGCCAGATGAAGCTATTCATGCAGAGGACAACAGCAGCCATAGCTGTAGCAAAGCCTGCCAGGGTGAGCAGGCTGGATATATAGCCCTGGAAGAGAAAGAGGGTCAAGACACAGGCTCCTTCAAGCGGTGGAAGAGTCATGAGGTCCCCGCCTCAAACCCATCTCCTCTTCCCCAGCCCCTGTCCAGGAAACCCTCTCCTCCCCTCCAAGAAAGACCCCAAGATATTGACAACCAAAGGGCAGAAGACAGATAATGGAGCAGAACTCAGGAGGGGGTCAGTGAACAAGGTGGAGAGAGGGTGTCCAAGACTCACAGCAAGTTTGCCCGGGTGCTTCTCATGGACAATGGCCCCAGCTCCTGCTGCGATCACCTGAAAAGAGACACCAGAAAAAGGCCTCCAGTTTACTCTTCTGAATTGGTCTATCATCACCCTCTCACCAGCAGTTCCCAGAATAGCCAATGTGAAGCAGGATCCCAGGGACAGACAAAGAACTCTGACACACAGACCAGGATTCCACCTATACCTGCCCCACCCCTCCCATCTGTCTTCAAGAGAAAAATGGAAGTGACAGGGTTTCAGCTACACCCCAGAGCAGCCTCCTCATGGCCAAAGGTCATTTGGCTCCAGAGAGTTTGGTCGCTTCCCCAAAGCCCCAACCAAGATCCATAAGCGCCTTCTTGCCCATCACCACTTGCCTCCCTCCAGGCTCACAGCCTGTTCCTTACTCACCACAGACCCCGCCCAGAAGGCACAGCCTGAGGCACGCAGCACAGTCCAGGGCCCCAAGCTGAGACACACTCCAAGAACACAACTCACAACCCCCAGCAATATCTGAGTCACCTGCAAGACAGGATGAGAAACCAGACCCCTTCCCGTGAGTCCACGTGCCCCGGCTGCCCTGGGACCAGCTGCCTGGCTCCTACCTAGGTGGCTCTCCTCTCCTTTTCCTCTGCCTTGACCTCTCTGCAGCTCTGATTCTGGAAGATTCTGTCCCCTTAAAATCCATGAAGCAGCACTGGCCTGGGTCTCCCCTCACCCTTCTCATAGGCTTGGCTATTTATCCTTCATCAATTTTTCCCAACTTCCACACTTTCTCATCCCACCTGAAGATTCCCACTTCTTCCCCCCCATTCTCCTTCAGAGGTCCCGTTGTCCCATCCAAACCCCCAGCCTGACCTGAGCTTCTGGCCTATCCTTTCTCTTCAGATCCAAACACACACTCTTCAGGGCTCTGTGGCAGACACAAAGAAGTGCCGCTGAGACCTCCTTCAAGAAAGGGCTTGTTTGATTGCTGACAGCCTGCAGTTGTCAGCTCCTTCAGGGTCACCCTAATTTTTCAAGCTGAAGACACACACTGAGGAGGGCCCCCCAGCCAATGATTAAGCAAGACAGTGGCTCAAGGGCCATCTCCACCCAGTGTGGAACTCCTGCAGTGGGCAACCTTTGCCTGGGAGCTCCCCACTGGCCTGGCAGAGTCTGCATTGCAGCCTGATGGTTCCTCCTGCCCAATCCTGCTCCCCCTCTTTTCATTTCATAGGTGTCATACCCAATAAGCCGTTCACACACCCAACTCCAACTCAGAAGAGAACTCCTCTTCTTCCTGGAAAACCCAACTGTCACCACCTCCACATCCAACCGGCATCTCGGATTTGTCACATCCAAATCCCCTACTACCACACACACACACCTCTCGAATGGCTGCTCCTCCTGACTTTCAGGGCTCCGATCTCCTGGTCACCCACACTTCAACCCTCTGCATGCTGTGAATGCCTCTCTTTCCTTATGCCCCAAACCCCTTCACTCCCATGCCATGGAGGTCTGCGAAGGACAGGGACTCCTTTGTCTCCTCACCATTCCTGCTATGATTATGCGAGTGCAGATCCTCGATCCTTCTCACCTGGATGCCTCCTGACTCTGAGGCAGGTTCCTGCTCAGAATCCATTGACAGCGTTCTCACTGTCAAAGCTGATTCAGGACAGACTCCTCACCTGGTCTTTCAAGGCTCTCAGCAATATGGGCCCAAATCACCCATTCATGAAGCCCATTCCCTTTACTCTTAACCATTATAGAACTTGCCCTATGCCTTCTGGCCTCTTTGCCTTTGGTCCTGCCATTCTTTAACCTGGAATTCTTTTTTGTCCATCTTCCACCTCTGTCTATACCTATTCCTTCTCCATTCAGGGTTCTCCTGCCCTCAAGGATGTCAGATGTGCTTCTCCCTCACCTGATCTACCTTTAGTTCCAGTCATTAGTGTAGCTGCTGTTCCTTCTGATGGTCACTGAGTACTTCCAGATATAGCCCAGGGATTCTCTCTGTAGCTTGGCCTGAAGTGCTGAACACATTGCCTTGCACCTGTAGGCTTTCAGTCCATGTGGGGTCAATGAAACCGAATTAACAGCCTCTAGACTGTTCTTCCTGTTGCCCTACCTCTGGCTGGGACCGACTCCTCTGCGCCAAAGAGGAGGTCGATTCTTCCTTTCCATCCAAATTTCTGTGGGGATACTTACAACTTTTTCCTACACAGAATGAGATATAAATAGTGATTTCTCATGTCCCTCTCATGGGAATTCAACCCACTTTCCTCTTTTGCATCCTATTGAAGAAGGAGAGTTTCCATTGTGAAAGCTGAGCCTACAAATGGGGTCATTCTTGTCACACTCAACTAAAACAGAGTCGAGAGGCCAGGGGCAAAAAGCACTCGGGGCACAAAATGTTGCTCCCAAAATGTAATTCTCTACAAATCAGGCTGCTGAAGCTGCCTGCTGCAACTTGAAACCAGCTTTATCTACAGCTTCTGACCTTGCTACAACTCTAGGATTAGTTTTACTCATGCCATCGCTCACCCATCAGAGCTCACCAGCTCCCCAAAACCTATGATCTTTCATGAAGGGCAATATGTAACATTTCTCCTTTTTATAAGCCTCTAACCTTCTCTTTGTTCTAAAGACATACTGGAGACCACCTGGTCTGTGTGTATGCCCCAAATTGAAATTCTCTCCTCCCAAATAAAACGTTTTAATTTTGAAGATTTGGCTCTATATTTTAATTGACCTCATCACCTCGTTAACGTGCCCCCCAACCCCGCACCAGCCCAGTCTTACCCCTAGAGCCAGCTGCTCATAACCAATCCTGGCTGTGGAAGGCACAGTGTCCCCAGGGTGAAAAAGAAACTTCTTCAGAGAACCTCCAGCTTTCAGCAGTTGTGTCAAAGCTGACTCCTGGTGGATGTGGACGTTGACGTGGGTGGGCTGGGATGGCCTAGAGGCCATAGCAACTTCATTCACAATCACCGTGTTTTGCGTCATCCTGCCTGCCAGGGAGAAGACATATAGCAGTGAGGTCTGGGAACTAGGTGAGGGAAAAATACACAGCACAGGTGAAAGGAGAGAAATAGTGTCTTTGTCAAGATCCCAGCTGGGCACAATAGCTCACGCCTGTAATCCCAGTGCTTTGGGAGGCTGAGGTGGGTGGATTACCTGAGGTCAGGAGTTCAAGACCAGCCTGGCCAATGTGGCAAAACTCCTTCTCTACTAAAAATACAAAAATTCTCATGGTGGTGCGCACCTGTAGTCCCAGCTACTCAGGAGGCTGAGGCAGGAGAATCACTTCAACCCGGGAGGCTGAGGTTGCAGTGAGCTCAGATCTTGCCACTGCACTCCAGCCTGGGTGACA
The DNA here is from genome assembly GCF_029289425.2 of Pan paniscus. NCBI lineage: Eukaryota > Metazoa > Chordata > Mammalia > Primates > Hominidae > Pan > Pan paniscus. The sequence goes on from NC_073255.2 coordinate 187,212,318, forward strand.
GAGTGGGACTCCATCTCAAAAAAAACAAAAACAAACAAACAAACAAACAAAAAACAGTGTCTTTGTCAAAATTCAAAGGGTATTCCCAGTGCAGATATCAATGGCACTGGAAATCAATAGTGATTTTACACATAAAAAAGTTAAGAGATACAAAAGGGTATATATACCTTTAAAACCTTATCGCTCATCTTTTTCCCTCAACCACCTATTTGCCTTGCAGATGCAAAGTAATATTATCAGTTTCTTATAAATCCTACCATGACATTTTTGCATACAAAAGTGTGAAAAAGTATTTCTCCCCCCTTTTCCCACAAATAGCAGCATACTATACACACTGATTTGCATGATGCTGTGATCACACGATCATATGTTTTTAGAATAATCCTACATGAGTCCATAAAAAGTGTCAACCTAAATAACAGAGAGAGGCTCTCCAAAAGAAAATGAGATTGATTCTGGAATAGGGCATTGCAATGAGAATATGCTTACCATAGTAAATCATGTGCACATTCAGGGAGGTAAAGGAAGACAAAGGTTTTTAAAGGAAAAATGGGGAGACTTACATAATCTCTTTGAGGTGATCATCCTTGGCTACAAGGATCAATAACAAGGGTGACACAAGTCCAGGGTTAGACAGGCAGTTGCTGGTGGATGTCCTCACAGAAGTATTTTTTTGTGTAAGGTTGTCATTTTACAGAGTCCTTTGTGATGACTTTTGTTCCCAGGTTATTTACGCATGAGAACCCTGCCTTGTGGGCCTTCCATTTTCAGATTTTTTTTTTAACTCAAGTGACTCGATTATGATTCTGACAACTTTCACAAAAGCTTCTTCACTCATTTGTATAACTGCATATATTTTGAGAGTATGAATTCCTCATAATTTATTTAAGTGGTTCCCTATTGGCAGACATTTAGGTTATTTCCAATCCTTTTCCATTACAGACAATGTGGAATTGGCAGGGCAACAGGAATGCGCATTTGCAATTTTAGTAGATATTGTCAGTTTTCCTCCACGGAGGTGGTAGCAATTCACATGCAGGAGGCAAACTCTTTTATCTTTTTCCTTTTATATGGGGAAAAATGCATTGATTTTAATCAATTTTATGTAATAAAAATGTCCCATTTTAAATGTATATCTCAACGAGTTTTGACAAATTTACACATTTGTGCAATTACAGCTACAATCAAGATAAAGGACATTCCTACACAGCAATACATTCCCTAAAGCCCCTCCCCAGAAAATACCCCCAACCACTGGCCATGAGCAACCACTGACCTGCTTTCTGTAATGATTTCCATATATTTTTAATCCATGGTTTTCTTTTATTTCATTTTTTTATTATGTATTTATTTATTTATTCATTTTTTGAGACGGAGTCTCGCTCTGTCGCCCAGGCTAGGGTGGCGCGATCTCGGCTCACTGCCAGCTCCACCTCCCGGGTTCACGCCATTCTCCTGCCTCAGCCTCCCGAGTAACTGGGACTACAGGCGCCCGCCATCAAGCCCAGCTAATTTTTTATATTTTTAGTAGAGACGGGGTTTCACCGTGTTAGCCAGGATGGTCTCGATCTCCTGACCTCATGATCCGCCCGCCTCGGCCTCCCAAAGTGCTGAGATTACAGGCGTGAGCCACCGCGCCCGGCCAGTTCTCTTTTAGAGAGAGAGATGGGGTGTTGCTTTGTTGCCCAGGGTGGTCTCAAACTCCTGGACTCAAGCAATCCTCCCACCTCAGCCTCCCAAAGTGCTGCAATTACAGGTGTGAGCCACCACGCCTGGCCCATAGTTCTCTTATTATGAGTGAGGTTGATTGTCTTTTCATATGTTAAGGGCCATTTTTATTTCTTCTTTTGTGAGCTCTCCGTTTACATCCTATGTCCTTGTTTGGTTTTGTTTTGTTTTGCTTTTTTCTATGGAAGTTCTTTATCTATTCACAAAATTACCGTTTGTGATATGAGTTTCAAATGTTTCTTTACAATTTGAAGTTTATTTTTTGACCTTGCTTGTATATTCATACAATCCATGTTCTATTTCATTCTATTTATGGTGTCTAGCTCTTACACTTTTAAAGGACTTCCCCGTTTCAAGATTATAAAATAATCTTCCACATTTTCTTCTAAGTGCCTTTATGCTTTCAGTTTTCACTTTTAAATGCCGACCATCTGGAATTTGGGAGCTGGGTGACCAACCTTGGCCGTTGGGAGACACGGATCCAAGTTCTGTTGCTGTCATTCAGATGTTTAACTTCTGAAAGATACGTTCCATTTGCGGAAAATACATCCTCTTTTTCTCAGTGATTTAAAATTCTCTCCTGAGCAGAAATGAAGTTCCCCTAGGAATGTAGACCTATTCTAGTCCTTATATTCAGCCCATTGGCATGTCTCATGGGCTAGGCATCATTACCACAATTTTAACATGGAGCTTAATGCTAATTGGGCTGTTTCATGATCCCCTCGTGTGGTTTTTCTTTCAGAATTGTCATGGCCATTTTTGCTAGACTACTTCTTCATGTGCACTTTAGAATCAGCTTGCCTGGCTCTAAAATAAATCCTGCATAGGCAATTCTAATGGACATCCTGGCTAAGTATCACAGTTTAAATCAAATATTATTAACAATTCTAATAACACCTCCCATTCGTACTCTATCTACTTTTCAAAGCAGTTTCACTCTTTCACCCACCTGGCCTCGTTGGGGTTAGAAAGGACAGGAGTTAGACAATTCCGCACACGCACAAAGGAGCTTCAGACTGCTTCCCGCAAAAGGAAGCCCAGCCCCAGATTCCAGCCAGACCTTCCCTTGACGGCCCAGGCCTCGCCCTGAGGGCACCTCGGGTTCCAGCTACCTCCGGGCCCCCAGGACCACCGCTTCCCCCGCCCCACGCCAACCCCTAGATCTGCCTCGCCCCCGCCTGAAGAGTCGGATCTGAACCAGGCCGGCACCACGGAGATTCCCCTGCGGGCCGCCCGACGCCTGGTAGGTGGTGGGCTCTTCCCGGCTGCCCCGAACACTTTCCTCTGTCCAGCTCTTCCCGTGCCCCGGGGCTGGGGAAAGCGTCCGGCAGCCCCGCCGCGCCCTGGCCCCGTCCCAGGAGCCACCCCACCGTAGGGCTCCAGCCAGGGTCCAGGCGTGCAGGCGGCGGAAGGTGGACGGGACGCGCCAGCCCCAGGCCTCTCCTCCCGCTCTCCAGCCGTTTTTCTGGGGAGAAACACCTGCACCCAGCTGTCCCTCCCTCCTACGTGAGTCCTCCTGGAAACCAGGTTGGAGGAAGAAAGACGTCCTGTGGACAGGACGGGGTGGGGGCATGGCCCTGGGGACTCCTCGTGACAGAGGGTCCTGCGGCAAGAGGGTCTCCCGGGCCGCGGAGGCCCTGCCTCACCTGCAGTCCTCCGGGAGCCCGCGGCCGAGCAGAGCGGACACTAGCTGACCCCGAGCAGGGGAGCGACGGGAGGGCGGAGACGGCAGATGCACGAGTGGGGGCTGCGGCCCCGCCCAGGCTGCGCGGTTTCCCGAAACCAGCTGCGGCCCGGGGGCCCGGCAAGGGGGTTCCGCCCGGAGGAGCGGACCGGGCGGGAGAAGACCGAGCCCCCGCGCGCCCCCTGCGCTCCCACTCGCGCACACTTGCACGCCGGCCCTGGCCGGGCGGGGCTGGAGGCGAGAACGACCCCACGGGCTTTCCCAGGGCCGTCCGCCCGCGGACCCTCCCAGCTCCCCAGAGCCCAGTGACCCTCGCGCAGCAGGAGAACCCCAGACGGACCCCAGGCCCTGCAGCCTGTCATGAACCCGAGGGGCTGAAGTTCAGCCCCACCCCCGCCTCCCCTCCCCGCCTCCCCCTCCAACTCTCAACCCACTTCTCCAGCCAGCGCCCCAGCCCTCCCGCCGCCCGCTCGCAGGTCCCGAGGAGCGCAGGTGAGGCGGCACCCCACTCCCGGCGGCCCCCGGGCCTCCTTCCGCACGCACCCCGAGCTGCCTCCGCACAGTTGGAGGAGCATAGGAGGGACCCCCACCCAGGGATGAGACTCCAGGAAGGGGACTGCGGAGGAAGCCAGGTGCGGCCCCGGCTTTTGACCTACCTCCGCACCGCAGCGCGGTCCTTCACGGGGCAGGGGCGGCGTGAACCCGTCGGGCGTGAGCAGCAGTCGGTGGAGCGGGAGGTCGGCGGTGGCGGGGATGGGGGTATCCGGAGCACAGCCGGGGCGCAGCTGCTGGCACAGGAGCTCCACAGGCAGCCAAGGACTCGGTCCTGTCCCAGAGCCTGCGGACTGTGGAGGGGAGGCCGCAGGAAGAGCCCGGGAGGAGGGGGTGAGGGGTCGAGGTGTGGCGCGCTGCTTGACCCAGACGCCAGGGCCCTGGGAGGAGGATGAGGGGGACAGAGCAGATCTTGGGCGAAAGGGGAGGTTCCCGCAGGCTCAGTAGTCGCCGCAGCTCCAGCATGGTCAGCAGCCCCCTCTGCTACACACATTCCCCTCGTGAGGGGCCAGGGGTGCGGCCCTGTGACCAGGACAGCCATTCACTGGGTGACTTTGAGCCACCACTGGCCCCTGACCTCCCCAACTCCAATGAAATCTGCGAAAATCTTCTGACAGCCCTTCCTCTCTGGTGCTCCCTTCCTCATAGACTGTGTCCCTGACAATGGGAACAGCCGACAGTGATGAGATGGCCCCGGAGGCCCCACAGCACACCCACATCGATGTGCACATCCACCAGGAGTCTGCCCTGGCCAAGCTCCTGCTCACCTGCTGCTCTGTGCTGCGGCCCCGGGCCACCCAGGCCAGGGGCAGCAGCCGGCTGCTGGTGGCCTCGTGGGTGAGTGTGACGGCCTGCCTCGTGGGGCGGCGGGAGGGACTCCCCACCTCCAGCCGCAGCAGCACTCTCTGCCAGCCTCCCTCTGAACAGGACACCGAGCCAGTTATGTCTTCTTACTTAGCGATGTGATTCTCTGGCCTTCTCAGTAAGAGCCTGGGGAGGGGAGGCTCTGGGCTGAAGGGGTGTGGAGGAGCCACTGACCATGCAGAGTCCCAATCAGTGGAGCCCTGAGTCCATCCTTTCCTCTGGGCCAAACTCAGGATGGGCCGGCTCTCCTCTCCTTCCTTTCCCTTCTCTTTTCTCCTCCTCCTGCCTCTTCTTCTTTCTCCTTCTCCTCCTCTTTCTTCTCCTTTTCTCTTCTCTTCTCTTCTCTTCTCTTCTTTCTCTCTCTCTCTACCTCTCCCTCTCTTTTGGGGGTTTTAGCGGTTAATCCCTGCAGTGGCAGGTCCACCTAGAAGCCGGGATCTTGGGTCCTTTGTCTTTCAGGTGATGCAGATCGTGCTGGGGATCTTGAGTGCAGTCCTGGGAGGATTTTTCTACATCCGCGACTACACCCTCCTGGTCACCTCGGGAGCTGCCATCTGGACAGGGGCTGTGGTGAGTAGAGCAGGACAGTGCTTGACTGCCTGTGAGAGGGGTGGGGCATTGCTCTCCTGATTGCCTTCCTCCAACATGGCGCCACAGAATGCTGGCAGTCGGAGAGATCTGATTATCCAGGACCATTCCCTGCCTGTTCAGATGAGCAAACAGCTGAGGGCGGTGGTGGCATGTCCTATTCACACTGTCTGCTCTCCCATACCCTGCCCAGTGCTGCTCCCACCAGGCTGGCCGCCTCTCCCCGCCTTCAACAGTTAATGTCAACTAAGGATCTAAGGACCTGCTCATCTCCAGATACTTGCATTGAGATGGGGGAGGCAGAGCGTTCTAGATAGTATGTGGTCCCCCAGGAAGCATCACCCCCTGGTTATTCCCATTGTCCTCCACAGGCTCTGCACACAATGGAAACCCAGGAATTGTTGTCAACAGATGGGTGTGTGCAGTTTGCACAGGAGCTGGGTAGGCTGGTCATGGTACCTACACTCTCAGAATAACACTAAAACACTCATATTTACTGACAGAAGCCGAAGTAATTACCTTCACCCAGCCTGTGGCAAAATACCCAGCTTAGTTACAGAATTAGCCAAACAGGATTCAGGTCCACCTGTCCACTGGGATATACTAGATTTCCTGTTCTTCAAGCCCAGCTGAGTGGATTATTGGGCACTGTTAGGACAGGCTTCTAGACCTAACAGTGCCCACTCTGTATAGACTCACCCTTCATTGAGATCTTCTCCAGCACCCCACGACTTTTATCCACAGGATCCCACCATCCCTAGAACTTTCATAAAGCACTTGGTGTTGTTTAAAAAGGAAGGTTTAGAAGGGAAGAGGGGCTCACACCTGGCTTGACCACAAGCTCTTAGGTGTCACTAAAGCAGGGCCTTTTGCAGCCTCAGGAATTGGATCCAGGCTCCACCCTCTCAGCAATTATCTTACCATGGATAATAAAGCTTAGCATGAAACCTCCGGCCCAAGCTGTATGCTGGGGAAGGGCCTGCATGGAGGCTCTCTCGTGGGAGAGGAGTTGCATTTCCTGTGCTAAGCCTGCTCCTGGCTCAATCTCTCCCCAGGCTGTGCTGGCTGGAGCTGCTGCCTTCATTTACGAGAAACGGGGTGGTACATACTGGGTAAGTTCAGGGAAGGGCATAGGAGGGGACCAGGTTCAGGCTGGAGGTCACCCCAATCTCCTGCCCTGTTGCAGGCTTCTCTGGGCCTTGCCCTTTTTTCCCCCGACTGGACTCTGAGAGAGACTGAAACACAAAGATTTCTCTCTGCCTCCTCCCTCCCCAGGCCCTGCTGAGGACTCTGCTAGCGCTGGCAGCTTTCTCCACAGCCATCGCTGCCCTCAAACTTTGGAATGAAGATTTCCGATATGGCTACTCTTATTACAACAGTGCCTGCCGCATCTCCAGCTCGAGTGACTGGAACACCCCAGCCCCCACTCAGAGTCCAGAAGAAGTCAGAAGGCTACACCTATGTACCTCCTTCATGGACATGCTGAAGGTAGGTGGCCAAGGGGAAGGGGCAGCAGCAGGTGGGGCAGGGACGGCCAGGCCAGGCCAGGGGCAAGAGTCAGGTTCTCCACCAGAAATAGGTGTTACCTATTCTGCACCAAGCTTGAGTATTGTCACCAAAGACAAAGCATCAGACAAAATAGAAATGGCTCCTGTAGGGTGTTACAGACAAGTGGGAAATACAAGCATTAAAATAATAATAAATGAACCACTATAGCAAGTGTGCCGAGTGCTGCAAAGGTGTTAAATGCATGTTTTCCCTTGATCCTCTGAAGTCTTGGAGGTTATCAGGGAATCAAATCATAGCCCAAACCTGTCACTGTACAAATGAGGACACAGGCCCAATGTGAGCAGTTTCCAGCTGTATTCTGTACATTGAATGCATTGACTTCCCCTCCAGAAGCCACGAACTTGGAGATAAAGGGAGATTTTCCCAGGTCAATAAGGAGCATGGGGACAGAGCAGGAAGGCAGCTGTCATCCTGGTGCTTATGGCCTTGGCCCTCTGTCCCCAGGCCTTGTTCAGAACCCTTCAGGCCATGCTCTTGGGTGTCTGGATTCTGCTGCTTCTGGCATCTCTGGCCCCTCTGTGGCTGTACTGCTGGAGAATATTCCCAACCAAAGGGGTGAGTCCCTAAGGTGTGTGCCTGTGTATTTGGGGCAGTGGAACTGCTCAAAGGAGACAGGAATGGACAGTGGACAGTTTGGGGAGGAGAAAGGGGCCCATGACCCAAGTCCCACCTATTATCATGCCTGTCTTTCTACCCAGTGGTGGCCCAGCCCAGAAAGCCCCTATCCCCAACCAAGTGGCCCCCAAGTCAAAGAGCCCAGGAATCCAGGGAAGTCCATATCCATGCTATGCCTTTGGATCAGGTACCATGCTGCTGATTCTGGTAGCTCCAGAGCTAAGCTGCCCCTGGAGGAGAGACTCCGCCCTTTCTCTCCCACTCACGATTGTCTTGCCTTTCCTCTTCCGTTAGAAAAGAGACCAGAAGGAAATGTTGGAAGTGAGTGGAATCTAGCCATGCCTCTCCTGATTATTAGTGCCTGGTGCTTCTGCACCGGCATCCCTGCATCTGACTGCTGGAAGAAGAACCAGACTGAGGAAAAGAGGCTCTTCAACAGCCCCAGTTATCCTGCCCCCATGACCATGGCCACAGCCCTGCTCCAGCAGCACTTGCCCATTCCTTACACCCCTTCCCCATCCTGCTCCGCTTCATGTCCCCTCCTGAGTAGTCATGTGATAATAAACTCTCATGTTATTGTTCCCAGGTTCTCGCTTAGTTATTCCAGGGAATTTCTCTTGGCTGGAAGAGGAAGTGGAGAAGGAGCCAATGGCAAACCTCCCACAGCTCCCCAACCTCCTGCCTCAGGCTAGAGTTGCTGGCCCTGGAGCTAGAACCTCTTTGAGGCTGATCCTGTGGCTGTAGGTTCAAAAGCCTAGGAGTAAAGGATGAACGGGGCTGAGACTCTGAGCCCACTCCCTACCACTAACATTTAAGAAGGTGAATGCTTGGCAATTTAAGAATTAGATTTTTTTTTATTGTGACTTTGAAAAAATTAAGTAGACAACATAACACCGATAGGACATCCAACAACATAGAAAGGACATCCAACAATATGGCAAAATAGAAACCCTTACAAATTGTCCCATAAAAAATCCTAAAACTGCTTGATAAAATATGAATCATGTATTTTTAAATTCATGACTATGAACCCAGAAAAAGATGGAGGCCATCAAAGCCTATAGTAGAAGTAGGGGCAAGAATTCAGAGAGTAGAAGCCAGTATCTGCCTGTGTCAGTCCCACAACCACCCACATACTCAGTGTTCCACTTGAAGGACCCACAGGGCTCAGCATGTAGTTGTGTTCATGGCTAAGTTATATTATAGTAAAAGGATACACAAGGTGGGGAAAGAACACATTAGGCGGACTCTGGAAGAATCCGGCACAGGCTTCCTATATCTTCCCACAGTGAGAGGCCACACAGTAACACAGCAGTGTTTCTGCCCAGGGAAACCCACCTAAGACTCAAAGACCAGGGTTTTTATTGAGAGCTGGCCACATAGGCACTCCCTCCACCTGCACAGCTACTGCAATTCCAGACTCTCAGAGGAAAAGCAGGTGTCCACCTGAAATCACATTGTACAGTCGAGGCAAGCTGATAGACTGGAATTTAGTATGCAGGCATACAAAACCACCTTATCAGCCAAGGAACATTCCAGAAGCCCAATTCCTAGAAGACAGCCAAGGGTAGCAAAACCTTGTAAAGGGTGACCCTCTGTGTTAACTCTTTCTTGCACACTGCCCTGAGGGCATCTGCCAACCTCTTGCAACCCAAAACTGCACTTAATAACTATGTGAAAGACAGTAAATGAAGCCTAGAGCCACTTAAGCTGGAGAGTTACAGTGAAGGACCCAGTATAAATCTTCACTTTCAGAGGACATTTGGGAAAAAATCCACTCCTTCGAGGGAGATGAAAAGTAAACTCTTGGTGAAAGGAGTCAGATGAAGATTCGTGAATACAAGCTGGCCCTAACATGGACTTATGGATGGAATTCCCACTCCTTGGATAAACCCCCAAACACTGAGAAAATAATTTAAAGTTCTCAAGATGGTAGTGACCCCTGACACCTGTCAGAAACAAATGCAAATTCTGCTGGAGAAATTTACCTTAAACTAAACCCTTAAATGATCTGCATGACTATATTTTTTAAAGTGAGACAAATAAATAGAAAGCAAAAAAAAAATGATGATTATAAATTAAGTTTATGAGTAACTGCAATAAATATAAATGGATAAAATAGTCCATTTGAACCAGATAGACAGACTGTATTTTTATAAAACTCATCCATATGCTAGTTACACAAAACACAACTAAAGCAAAGATACAGAAAGATAGTAAAAGGATGGGGAAAAAAGATATAACAACCAAATTAGTATGGCTGTATTCAAGAGCTGTATGCCAGAGACAAAGAGGCCACTCACAGTCAATCCAATCGTCATTCTCTCTTCCTTACTAATAGAAATCCAGTTTTGTTTTGTTTTTAAGTCGCTACTACCAGCCTTCCTTGCAACTGAGGATTGCAGTGACCCACACTCTCAGCCAATGAGAAGTCAAGAGAATTCACTGGGAACAGAAAGAATTGGTTTCCCTACTTTCTGCTCCCTGCTTCCTCCCCTTCTCCCAGGAATCAGGACCCCATACCTGGCACTGGAGGAGCCATCTTGTGGCTAAGCGGGTAATAGTCAGAGGTTGGAAATGATACAAAAGACTAAGGAGGCTGGACCCTCAACAACATTAATTGAATATGCCCAACGAATCCTGGATACTTACCTTTGAACAGCTCTATATGACAAAAATAAATGCCTTGCTGGCTTTTTTTAAGGAAAAAAAATTTTCTTTAATTTACAGTAGCAACAAAACTATAAGATACTTAGAAATAAATCTAGACACTCAAGACTGGTAAAGAAAATCATAAAACTTTATTGAAAAACATTAATGAATACCTAAATTAAATAAAAAAGACATATACTATGTCCACAGGTGAGAGGACTCCATTTTGTAAAGATGGCATCTCCCTCCAAATTGATGCATAAATTCAGTGCAATCCAAATCAAAATCTCACCAGAGTTTTCTTAGTATGTGATTGGCCAATTCTCAACTTCATACAGAAGATCAAAAAATCAAGAATGTTGGTGTGTTCCAAGATAGCCAAATAGGAACAGCTCCGGTCTGCAGTTCCCAATGTGATCATTGCAAAAGATGGGTGATTTCTGCATTTCCAACTGAGGTACCTGCCTCATCACATTGGGACTGGTTGGACAGTGGGTGCAGCCCACAGAGGGTGAGCCGAAGCAGGGCAGGGCATTGCCTCACCAGGGAAGCACAAGAGGTCGGGGGATTTTCCTTTCCTAGCCAAGGGAAGCCATGACAGACTATACCTGGAAAAACGGGACATTCCCGCCTAAATACTGTGCTTTTCCAACAGTCTTAGCAAACAGCACAGCAGGAGATTATATCCCATGACTGGCTTGGAGGGTCCCACGCCCACAGAGCCTTGCTCACTGCTAGCACAGCAGTCTGAGATCAACCTGCGAGGCAGCAGCCTGGCACGGGGAGGGACGTCCGCCATTGCTGAGGCTTGAGTAGGTAAACAAAGCAGCTGGGGAAGCTTGAACTGGGCAGAGTCCACCGCAGCTCAGCAAGGCCTGCTTTCTCTGTTGACTCCACCTCTGGGGGCAGGGCATAGCTGAACAAAAGGCAGCAGAAACTTCTGTAGACTTAAACCTCCCTGTCTGACAGCTGTGAAGAGAGCAGTGGTTCTCCCAGCACAGCGTTTGAGCTCTGAGAACTGACAGACTGCTTCCTTAAGTGGGTCCCTGACCCCTGTGTGGCCTAACTGGGAGACACCTCCCAGTAGGGGCCGACTGACACCTCGTACAGGCAGGTGCCCCTCTGGGACAAAGCTACCGGAGGAAGGATCAGGCAGCAATATTTGCTGTTCTGCAATATTTCCTGTTCTGCAGCCTCCGCTGGTGATACCTAGGCAAACAAGGTCTGGAGTGGACCTCCAGCAAACTCCAACAGACCTGCAGCTGAGGGACCTGACTGTTAGAAGGAAAACTAACAAACAGAAAGGAATAGCATCAACATCAACAAAAAGGACATCCACACCAGAACCCCATCTGTAGGTCACCAACATCAAAGACCAAAGGTAGATAAAACCACAAAAATGGAGAGAAACCTGAAAAGCTGAAAATTCTAAATACCAGAGCACCTCTTCTCCCCCAAAGGATCGCAGCTCCTCGCCAGCAATGGAACAAAGCTGGATAGAGAATGACTTTGATGAGATGACAGATAGGCTTCAGAAGGTCAGTAATAACAAACTTCTCTGAGCTAAAGGAGGATGTTCGAATTCATCGCAAGGAAGCTAAAAACCTTGAAAAAAGATTAGACAAATGGCTAACTAGAATAAACAGTGTAGAGAAGAGCTTAAATGACATAACGGAGCTGAAAACCATGGCAGGAGAACTACGTGAAGCATGCACAAGCTTCAGTAGCCGATTTGATCAAGTGGAAGAAAGGGTATCAGTGATTGAAGATCAAATTAATGAAATAAAGTGAGAAGAGAAGTTTAGAGGGAAAAGAGTAAAAAGAAACAAACAAAGCCTCCAAGAAATATGGGACTATGTGAAAAGACCAAATCTACATTTGATTGGCGTACCTGAAAGTGACAGGGAGAATGGAACCACATTGGAAAACACTCTTCAGGATATTATCTAGGAGAACTTCCCCAACCTAGCAAAGCAGGCCAACATTCAAATTCAGGAAATACAGAGAACACCACAAAGATAATCCTTGGGAAGAGCAACCCCAAGAAATATAATTGTCAGATTCACCAAGGTTGAAATGAAGGAAAAAAATGTTGAGGGCAGCCAAAGAGAAAGGTCAGGTTACCCACAAAGGGAAGCCCATCAGACTAACAGTGGATCTCTCGGCAGAAACTCTACAGGCCAGAAGAGAGTTGGGGACTATATTCAACATTCTTAAAGAAAAGAATTTTCAACCCAGAATTTCATATCTTGCCAAACTAAGCTTTATCAGTCAAGGAGAAATAAAATCCTTTACAGACAAGCAAATGCTGAGAGATTTTGTCACCACCAGGCCTGCCTTACAAGAGCTCCTGAAGAAAGCACGAAACACGGAAAGGAACAACCAGTACCAGCCACTGCAAAAACATGCCAAATTGTAAAGACCATTGATGCTATGAAGAAACTGCATCAACTAACTGGCAAAATAACCAGATAACATCATAATGTCAGGATCAAATTCATACATAACAATATTAACCTTAAATGTAAATGAGCTTAATGCCCCAATTAAAAGACACAGACTGGCAAATTGGATAAAGAGTCAAGACCCATCAGTGTGCTATATTCAGGAGACCCATCTCACATACAGAGACACACATAGGCTCAAAATAAAGAGACGAAGGAAGATCTACCAAGCAAAGGGAAAGCAAAAAAAAAAAAAAAAAAAAAAAAAAAAAAAAAAAAGCAGAGGTTGCAATCCTAATCTCTGACAAAACAGACTTTAAACCAACAAAGATCAAAAGAGACAAAGAAGGCCATTACATAATGGTAAAGGGATCAACTCAACAAGAAGAGCTAACTATCCTAAATATATATGCACCCGATACAGGAGCACCCAGATTCATAAAGCAAGTCCTTAGAGACCTACAAAGAGACTTAGACGCCTACACAATAATAATGGGAGACTTTAACACCCTACTGTCAATATTAGACAGATCAACAAGACAGAAGGTTAACAAGGATATCCAGGACTTGAACTCAGCTCTGCACCAAGCAGACCTAATAGACATCTACAGAACCCTCCACCCCAAATCAACAGAATATACATTCTTCTCAGCACCACATCGCACTTATTCCGAAACTGACCACATAGTTGGAAGTAAAGCACTCCTCACCAAATGTAAAAGAACAGAAATCACAGCAAACTGTCTCTCAGACCACAGTGCAATCAAATCAGAACTCAGGATTAAGAAACTCACTCAAAACCACTCAACTACATGGAAACTGAACAACGTGCTCCTGAATGACTACTGGGTAAATAACAAAATGAAGGCAGAAATAAAGATGTTCTTTGAAACCAATGAGAACAAAGACACAATGTACCAGCATCTCTGGGACACATTTAAAGCAGTGTGTAGAGGTAAATTTATAACACTAAATGCCCACAAGAGAAAGCAAGAAAGATCTAAAATTGACACCCTAACATCACAATTAAAAGAACTAGAGAAGCAAGAGCAAACGAATTCAAAAGCTGGCAGAAGGCAAGAAATAACTAAGATCAGAGCAGAACTGAAGGAGATATAGACACAAAAAAAAACCCTTCAAAAAATCAATGAATCCAGGAGCTGGTTTTTTGAAAAGATCGACAAAATTGATAGACTGCTAGTAAGACTAATAAAGAAGAAAAGAGAGAAGAATCAAATAGACACAATAAAAAATGATAAAGGGGATACCACCACTGATCCCACAGAAATACAAACTACCATCAAAAAATACTATAAATACCTCTATGCAAATAAACTAGAAAATCTAGAAGAAATGGATAAATTCCTGGACACATACACTCTCCCAAGATAAACCAGGAAGAAGTTGAATCTCTGAATAGACCAATAACAGGGTCTGAAATTGAGGCAATAATCAATAGCCTACCAACCAAAAAAAGTCCACAACCAGACAGATTCACAGCCGAATTCTACCAGAGGTACAAAGAGGAGCTGGTACCATTTCTTCTGAAACTATTCCAATCAATAGAAAAAGAGGGAATCCTCCCTAACTCATGTTATGAGGCCAGCATCACCCTGATACCAAAGCCTGACAGAGACACAACAAAAAAAGAGAATTTGAGACCAATATCCCTGATAAACATTGATGCAAAAATCCTTAATAAAATATTGGCAAACTGAATCCAGCAGCACATCACAAAGCTTATCCACCACAATCAAGTCAGCTTCATCCCTGGGATGCAAGGCTGGTTCAACATATGCAAATCAATAAACATAATCCATCACATAAACAGAACCAACGACAAAAACCACATGATTATCTCAATAGATGCAGAAAAGGCCTTCAACAAAATTCAACAGCCCTTCATGCTAAAGACTCTCAATAAACTAGGTATTGATGGAACGTATCTCAAAATAATAAGAGCTATTTATGACAAACCCACTGCCAATATCATACTGAATGGGCAAAAACTGGAAGCATTCCCTTTGAAAACTAGCACAAGATAGGGATGCCCTCTCTCGCCACTCCTATTCAACATAGTGTTGGTAATTCTGGCCAGGGCAATCAGGCAAGAGAAAGAAATAAAGGGTATTCAATTAGGAAAAGAAGAAGTCAAATTACCCCTGTTTGCGGATAACATAATTGTATATTTAGAAAACCCCAACGTCTCAGCCCAAAATCTCCTTAAGCTGATAAGCAACTTCAGCAAAGTCTCAGGATACAAAATCAGTGTGCAAAAATCACAAGCATTCCTATACACGAATAACAGAAAAACAGAGAGCCAAATCATGAGTGAACTCCCATTCACAATTGCTACAAAGAGAATAAGATACCTAGGAGTGCAACTTACAAGGAATGTGAAGGACCTCTTCAAGGAGAACTACAAACCACTGCTCAACGAAATAAAGGCGGTCACAAACAAATGGAAGAACATTCCATGCTCATGGATGGGAAGACTCAATATCGTGAAAATGGCCATACTGCCCAAGATAATTTACAGATTCAATGCCATTCCCATCAAGCTACCAATGACTTTCTTCACAGAATTGGAAAAAACTACTTTAAAGTTCATACGGAACCAAAAAAGAGCCCACATAACCAAGACAATCCTAAGCAAAAAGAACAAAGCTGAAGGCATCATGCTACCTCACTTCAAACTATACTACAAGGCTACAGCAACCAAAACAGCATGGTACTGGTACCAAAACAGAGATATAGACCAAGGGAACAGAACAGAGGCCTCAGAAATAACACCACACATCTACAACCATCTGATCCTTCACAAACCTGACAAAAACAAGAAATGGGGAAAGGATTCCCTATTTAATAAATGGTGCTGGGAAAACTGGCTAGCCATATGTAGAAAGCTGAAACTGGATCCCTTCCTTACACCTTATACAAAAATTAATTCAAGATGGGTTAAAGACTTAAATAATAGACCTAAAACCATAAAAACCCTAGAAGAAAACCTAGGCAATACCATTCAGGACATAGGCATGGGCAAGGACTTCACGACTAAAACACCAAAAGCAATGGCAACAAAAGCCAAAATTGACAAATGGGATCTAATTAAACAAAAGAGCTTCTGCACAGCAAAAGAAACTACCATCAGAGTGAACAGGCAACCTACAGAATGGGAGAAAAATTTTGCAATCTACCTATCTGACAAAAGGCTAATATCAGGAATCTTTAAAGAACTTAAACAAATTTACATGAAAAAAACAAACAACCCCATCAAAAAGTGGGCAAAGGATATGAACAGATCCTTCTCAAAAGAAGACATTTATGCAGCCAACAGACACATGAAAAAATGCTCATCATCACTGGTCATCAGAGAAATGCAAATCAAAACCACAGTGAGATACCATCTCATACCAGATAGAATGGTCGTCATTAAAAAGTCAGGAAACAACAGATGCTGGAGAGGGTGTGGAGAAATAGGAACACTTTTACACTGTTAGTGGGAGTGTAAACTAGTTCAACCATTTTGGAAGACAGTGTGGCGATTCCTCAAGGATCTAGAACTAGAAATACCATTTGACCCAGCAATCCCATTACTGGGTGTACACCCAAAGGATTATAAATCATGCTACTATAAAGACATATGCACACGTATGTTTATTGCAGCACTATTCACAATAGCAAACACTTGGAACCAACCCAAACGTCCATCAATGATAGACTGGATTAAGAAAATGTGGCACATATACACCATTGAATACTATGCAGCCATAAAAAAGGATGAGTTCATGTCCTTTGCAGGGACATAGATGAAGCTGGAAACCATCATTCTGAGAAAACTATCACAAGGACAGAAAACCAAACACCGCATGTTCTCACTCATAGGTGGGAATTTAACAATGAGAACATTTGGACACAGGGCAGGGAACATCACACACCAGGGCCTATCATGAGGTGGGGGGCTGGGGGAGGGATAGCATTAGGAGAAATACCTAAAATAAATGACGAGCTAATGGGCGCAGCAAACCAACATGGCACATGTATACCTATGCAACAAACCTGCACATTGTGCACATGTACCCTAGAACATAAAGTATAGTAATAAAAAAAATTCACCGAACACCACAAAAAAAATCAAGAATGTCAAAGAAAATTTCCATGTCCCCCGAAATCCAAATAAATAGTTAGATAAAAAAGGGAGTCAAACCAGACTATGGCCCCAATTGGCAAAGCTGTCCCAAGGACAACAGGGGGAATAAAGCTGGCATGGTGCTCTGTAAGAGCTCTGAGCTTGCAGTCAGAGACATGAGCACAAATCTCAGCACTGCCACTTCCTAGCTCCTTGACCTACCTACAAAACCTCCTGAGCAACAGTCTTTGTATCTGTAAAATGTGGATAATTATATCTAAAACCCAAGGCTAATGTGAGGATCAAATGATACATATAAATATAGAAGTGTCTAAAAACTGGACACCCTACAGTATGAATTACTCAAATAAATGTGGATTACTAACAAAAAAAATTGGGGAGAACAGAAAGTACTCACCAATCCCCAAATCCTCTCTCCTCCCTACTTCAAAGGAAGTATAACAGAGTCCCCAAATGGGAATATAATCTCCTTTGGTCAAACTTCTAGAATGGGCATGCGGAAAACCAGAGCTATATACATCATCAGTGGGACTGACTACGCAGACACCACAGAAGGTGCATGAAGTGGCCTTTGGCAGAGACTGGTGTTGTTCCCCAATTTTCATTCTTTCTTCCTTTATTTCTTGTAATAGGTCCCTTGGAAAAAAAACTGGGCATATAGCTTCTTGGAATGGAGACTAGATTTCCCAGCCTCCTTTGGCAACTTAATTCTAAGCAATAAGATTTAAGAGGAAATAGTGCGTGTGTGTCCTGGGAACATCCTTTAAGAAAGAGATGCCCTTTGCCCCCATGATCTCTTTTGACGCTTGGAGTGCAGGTGTGATAGCAGCAGTATAATGAATGCTTATAATTTTATTTGTCTCAGCATTAATTTTCAATATTAACTGGACTTTCCCATACCAGCAACAGAGCTCAGTTACCCTCGATACAGTTTCCAGTTCTATACTTGATCCCAGTTCTCCTGTGTGGCCAATCCAGATAGCTGCCTTATACAACTGCCTCCTGGTGACCAGCTCACTATGGGTCAACTGGATACACCCTGTTCCACTGGCCCTGCTGACGCCCACACACTGTATCGACTGTGCAGACATGCTGCAGTGACCACCTCTGCATGCTCCTGGAACTCAGGCCTGCTTGCTCTAAATCCACCAACTAAAACTCCTTGTGGGAAACCTATTTAAACAATGCCCTGGACCCAATAAAGGGATCCTTTTCTCTCTGTCTCTGCCTGTGCTGCCTGACCTCCAGGCATGCCGTGTAGCCCCCAGGGTCTGCAAGTACTAAAATCTCTTAAATTTTCACACTGTGGTTGTATCATTGAAGCCATGCCTGAAATCTGACCCCTATGGCAAGGCTTCCCCAAAGGGACCCATGCAGGTGGATGTCCTACTGCTCTTTTGTCCAGACCTCTGTTAGCTGCTGTGGACAGTAGCTACCAGCCAAGCTGATGGAAAAAAACTGTTCTGAATGAAGAGTTTCACTTAAAACACGGACCAGACCGGCACGGTGGCTCACACTTGTAATTACAGCACTTTGGGAGGCTGAGGAAGGTGGATCACGAGGTCAGGAGATCGAGACCATCCTGGCTAACACGGTGAAACCCCGTCTCTACTAAAAATTACAAAAAAATTATCCGCGCGTGGTGGCGGGCGACTGTAGTCCCAGCTACTCCGGAGGCTGAGGCAAGAGAATGGCGTGAACCCGGGAGGTGGAGCTTGCAGTGAGCCAAGATCGCGCCATTGCTCTCCCGCCTTGGTGACAGAGCGAGACTCCATCTCAAAAAAAAAAGAAAAAAAAAATACAAAATTAGCCAGGCGTGGTGGCTCATGCCTATAATCCCAGCTACTCGGGAGGCTGAGGCAAGAGAATCGCTTGAACCCAGGAGGCGGAGGTTGCAGTGAGCCGAGATCACACCATTGCACTCCAGCCTAGGCAACAAGAGCAAAACTCCGTCTTAAAAAAAAAAAAAACGTGGATCTAGAGCAAGCTATCTTGGGCCATGACGTGATTTAGGAATAGTATCCATTCACTGAAGAGCAACAGGACAGAGTGTGACCTATGCACAACATACTAATCCTGGGCTGCCTGCCTAGATGTTGATGTGTGAAAAAAGCTTCGGTTCGTTTACATATTCTGGCACTCGCTGCCAGACATAACTCTAATTAATAAATTTTCACCTCAAAAAGAATCATCCTAAATGTGCATGCACTTAGCAACAGAGCTTCCAAGTACATGGAACAACTGTGGATAGAACTGAAAGGAGAAGTTGTCAAATCCACAGTTATAGCTGGAGACACAACATTCCTCGCTCAGTAATAGATAGAATGAGTGGACAGAAATTAGCAAGGATATAGAAGAGCCGAACCACATCATCAACAACTGGATCTCATTACCTTTATAATACAATCCACAACAATATCAGAATACACGTTCTTTTCAAGTGCTCATGGAACATTCACCAAGATAGACCATATCTTCGGTGTATCTCTTAACCATAATGCACTATAAATCAACAAATGAAAAGTAATGGGAAAATCTCCAAACACTTGAAAACTAAACAACATATTTCTAAATCACTCATGGATCAAAGAAATCTCAAGGGAATTAGAAAATATGTTGAACAGAACAAAAATGAAATTTTTTCCTAACAAAATTTGTAGAATACAGCTAAAGAAGTGCTTAGAGGTAAATTCATAGCATTAAGTACCTGTATGAGAAAAGAATAAGAAAGTTCTTAGCTCAATAATCTAAAATTTTATCTTAAGAAACTAAAAAAAGAGCAAAATAAACTCAAAATTGACTCAAAGCAAAATAGAAGAAAGAAAATTATAAAGAAGATAAATTGATTAAACAGAAAAATTAGGGAAATCAATGAAACTAAATGCAGGTTTGTTGAAAAGATTGATACACCTCTAGTAAGAGTGTCAAAAAATCATAATAATAAGAGAAACTGGCCAGGCATGGTGGCTCTTGCCTGTAATCCGAGGACTTCAGGAGGCCAAGGTGAGTGGATCGCTTGAGCCCAGGAGTTTGAGACCAGCCTGGGTAACGTGGCAAAACCCCACCTCTACAAAAAATACAAAAATTAGCTAGACATGGTGGTGCACACCTATAGTCCCAATTACTCTGGAGGCTGAGGTGGGAGGATCACCTGAGCCCAGGAGGTTGAGGCTGCAGTAAGTCCCACAATCGCACCACTGCACTCCAGCCTGGCAACAGAGTGAGACTCTGTCCAAAAAGAGAAAAAAAGAAAATAAGAAAAACTACACAAATTACCAATATCCAGAATGAAATGGGGGGATATCACTACAAGCCCCACATACACTAAAACGATAATATGGGAATATTATGAACAACTCTATATGTGGAAGGTCAACCACTTAGATGAAATAAACTCATTCCTCAAAACCCATGAAATACCAACTTATCCAATATGAATTAGCTGACATGAATGGTGCTACATCTATTAAAGAAATTGAATTTATAGCGAAAAATCTTCTGAAAAAGAAATCTCCTGGCCTGGATGGTTTTACTGGATAATTCTACCAAATAGTTAAAGAAGAAATAACACTAATTCTACATAATCTCTTCCAGAAAATAGAAGAGGAGAACTTCCAAACTTATTTTATGGGCTCAACATCACCCTGAGACCAAAATCAGACAGTAAAAACAAGAAAAACTACAGACCATCCCCCATGAAAAGTATAAAGAAGAAAGACCACATGATCATATCAATCGATGCAGAAAAATCATTTGACAAAATTCAGCATCAAAATATGATTTTTTTAAAAAAGTCTCAGTAAACTAGACATAGACAGAAACTTCCTCAAGTTGATAAACAGCATCTACCAAAACCCTGCAGTCAACATTATACTTAATGGTGAAAAACAGAATGCTTTGTCCCTAAGATAGAGAAAAAGAAAAAAATGAGTCCTCCCACCACTTCCAATCAATATTATACTGAAAGTCCTAACCAGTACAGTAAGGCAAGAAATGAAAAAGGCACATAGATTAAACAGGAAAAAGAAAAACTGTCCCTATTTTAGGTGACAATAATTCCCTCTACAAAAAATCCCAAGGAATTTGCACACACACACACACACACACACACAAAGCCCTGTGGCTAATAAGTGACTTTATCAAAGTCACAGGATACAAGTCAACACACAAAAAACAACTGTACTTGAATATACTCACAATGTACAATTGGTGAGCAACATTAAAATATATTTACCACTGCTCCAAAAAATTAAATACTTAGATGTAAGTCTAACAAAATATTACTGGATCTGTATGATGAAAATGACAAAATGTTAAGGACAGGTATCAAATAAGACCTTACTAAATGAGATACATACTGTGTTCACGGGTTGGGAGACTAAACATAGTAAAGATGTCAATTCTCCCCAAAGTTTTCTATAAATTTAGCACAATTCAAACCAAAATCTCAGCAGAAATTTTATGTATATATAAATATACATATAAACATATAGAGAGAGAGATAGAAAGAGAGAGAGGGGGGAGCTGATTTTGAAATGAATATGAAAAAGCAAATAAACCACAACAGCTGAAACAATTTTGAAGACAAAGAATAAAATTGGATGTTTTAGGAGTTGCTATAAAGCTACAGCAATCAACACATTGTGGTACTGGTGGAGAGAGACACACATCCATCAGTAGAACAGGGTAGAAAGAAAGTCTTGAAATAGTCACACAAACATGGCCAAGTGATTTTTGATAAAGGTACCAAAGCAATTCAATGGAGAAAGGATAGTCTTTTCAACTAATGTGAACAGGGGTTGACTCCAGCTCAGAGCTGGAAAACCTGTTTCCCAAATTGTGTGTCCTGGAGTTGATAAGGAAAGACAACAACACTAATGGTGTTGGAACAACTGGACATCTATATGCAAAAAATTAACCTTGACGTCAATCTCACAGCTTACAGAAAAATTAACATAGAAGGCGTAATAGACCTAAATGTAGAACATGAATCCATAAAACTTGTAGAAGAAAACACAGGAAAAATATCTTCCTGACCTGAGGTTAGGCAAAAAGTTCTCAGACATGACACTAAAATACAGTTCACGAAATAAAAAAAGTGATAAATTTGACTTCATCAAAATTAATAATTGTTGGTCTACAAAATACTTTATTAAAAGACAAACTATATGCAAGGAAAAAAAATTTGCAAACCATATATCTGGTTAAGAACTTAACCAGAATGTATAAAGAACTCTCAAAACTCAACAGAAAGCAAGCAACCCAAGTTTTAGAAATGAGCAAGACTTAGACACTTCCCCGAAGAAGATACACGGATGACAAATAACTACATGAAAAAATGATCAACACCACTAGGCATTAAGTAAATACAAATTAAAACCACGATCAGATGCCACTACACACAAATTAGAGCAGGTCAAATAGAAAACACAGACAATACCAGACGTTGGCCAGAATGCAAAATGGTACAGTCACTCTAGAAAATGCTTTGGCAGCTTCTTCCAAATTTAACCCTACATCTTATGACTCAGTGATCACACTCCATGATATTTACCCTAAAAAATTAAAGCTCATGTTTACACAAAAATCTGTATGTGAATGTTTATAGCAGCTCCATTTATAATTACCAAAAAAACTGGAAGCAACACAAATGTCCTTTCATGGGTGAATGGATAAACTGTAGGAACATCCATACACTGGAATACTACTAGCAATAAAAGGAATAAACTATTGATACACACAATCACATGAATGATGTGGGGGTTGGGGGTGTTTCTGGGGCAATGAGCTATTCCTTGATTTGGTGATACATTAAGTTTGTTTTATAATTATTCACACAACTATATATGCTTAATGTTCATTTGTATGTATATTTTATAATTAAAAAGAAAACTGAAGAACCCAAAATTCTGTCAAAGTCAAATATCTTTAGACAAATCTTGAGGACAAAGGGAATGGAAATTCCATCAAAGTGGTGCAGTGACCTGAGTAGGAGTTTACAGATTATAATCTTAACATCATTATGCTGAGGTAAAGAGGCCAGTCCCCAAAGCTTACGTACTGCATGATTCCACTGATATGATACTCTCAAAATGGAAAAATTATAGTGATGGAAAACAACTCAATGGTTCCCCGTGGTTAGGGCTGGGAAGAGCATGTGACTGAAAAAGGGACCGCCCAAGGAAGATTTGTGGGGTGACAATACTGTTCTTTATCCTGATCATGGTGTTGGTTACATGAATCTGTACATATGTTAAAATTCACAAATTGTACACAGAAAAAAATGATGAGTTTTGCTATAATGATAATTGATAATGATAAGAATCTAAAATAATAATGAGTTTGAGATGAATTTGCCTGTCTCTATCTCAACGTCCCAAAGTTATCTCCAGATGGGAATATTCATTTTCCCCATCAAAACAGGAACTTCAAGCCTGTGGTTTAGATGTGTTTTCAAATACACAAATTGCTTTTGAATTTTTATTTTGAATGAAAGGTTGCGGTGGCACGACATCTGATTTCCTACAGAAGAGAAAACCCGAGACATGGGACTTTCCGAGGCAGTTTGGGAGGGGGCAGGGTGGCTGCAGGGAGAGAAGCTGGGTGGCTGCAGAGAGAGAAACAGGGAAGCTGGGAGAAGGCCTGAGAAGTGGGGTGGAGGGGAGCTGCTTTCCCAGACTCTGATCCTCCAGACACGAGACACAAAGGAGGTTGCCAGATTCTGAGAGTAAAAGACCATTTTCCAGCAGAAGGAAAAACTGGGTTGACATTCATTTATCTGAGTGAAGAATGGTAAGAATTTACATCCAACCTAACCATTAAAGGACTGATTTAGAAGCACTTAGAAGAAAAATTCATACCTTCTTTAGCCTGAGAAAGTAATTTACCAGGTCTTTATTTCAGTTTTACTCTGCCAATGTTTCTTAGGACCTTAATGATTAACAAGTTCAAAAACAGAATTAGAACAAGATTAATTTTAAATTCAAAAGCCTGGTTCCATATCACAAGCCAGCTAGATGTGATTAATTCTGCCGCCTAGGGGCTACAAAAAGTTTTCCCCAGGGAAAGAAATAGAAAAGAAAACATTAACTCTTTCATGCAATTCTTTGAAAAATATTAATTCATTAATTGAACAAATGTGTATTAATATCTCTCATGTGGCAGGCACTGTCAGCACTGGAAAGGGAACTGTGAACAGTTTGGACAGTCCCCTGCCTCCCCCAACCCACAGTGACGTTGAGGAGTGAGGGCCAAAAAGCCATGACATTTTCCAGTCTTCGTCTGGCGCGCCCCAAGCTACCTGCTCTGCTCCAGCCAACTAGTCAGAATCACACCATTACATCCCCCAGGCCCCAGAGTTACAGGGCAGGCAGGGTTTTTCCTACTGTTTCACTGTCTTCAGCCAGTTTCTCCTTGTGCCACCTCATCGGCTAGGACACACAATTCAGGAAACAGGATTTCCAGTTCTGAGCTGGAGCCAATCCCCGTCACAGCCCACCCTAGCTGAACATCCACCGTGATGCTGGTCTACTCCTGCCCCAACCCTGGCCCAGTGAGATGCAGGGCTGCCGATTCATTAGGAAGACCCTCTGCACTTGAAAGAACAGTGTGGAAACAATCTGCAGGAAAGGATCTTCTTGAAAACATGAGTGCTACCCTACAAAGAGCCCAGGAGTGGCCTCTCCTCCCTCCCCCACCCAGTCAAGGCTAGGGGCACAGAGAAACCTGCCTCCTCCCCAGCAGAGGCAATGTG
The DNA here is from genome assembly GCF_029289425.2 of Pan paniscus. Lineage (NCBI taxonomy): Eukaryota > Metazoa > Chordata > Mammalia > Primates > Hominidae > Pan > Pan paniscus. Next base: position 187,236,917 of record NC_073255.2, read on the forward strand.
ACCCAGGGCCCAAAGTAGAATGCCCTGAGAATGCAGCCCCAGTCCCCCAGCACAATCTGGTCACCTTTAGCCTCAAAGACAAGGATTTCTCAAACAAGACATAAAAAGCACCAGCCATAAAGAAAAGGACTGATAAGTCCAAATCCACTAATGTTAAAACTTTCTGATTCTCAAAAAACGAAGGAAGGAAATGAAAAGATAAGCCACATAATCTGATAAAATATTAGTCAACACATAATTAACAAAGGACCAATATCCAGAAGGTGTTAAATTGAATCATATGAAACTGCCATTTTTTGTAAGTCAAAAATGGTCAAGTGCCAGCAATTTCACATGAAGAATTCTTAAAAATCATTAAGGCGGACAACCCAACAGAAAAAATTGCCAAAGATCTGACACTGTACATAAGAGGAAGCCCAAATGGCCAATAAATAGTGGAAATGTGTTCAACCTCATCAATAAACCAGGTAGTCAAATTAAAACCTCAATAAGATAACATGAACTAAATCCACAATATTCCACAAAAATTAAAGTCTGGCAATACCAAGTGTTGGTTAGGATGTGGAGCAATGGGAACTCTTGTACACTGCTGGCAGAAATGTAAACTGGTACAACCACTTTGAAAAACAGGCATGAACTAGCAAAGTTGAAATATATGACTTATGACTCCACCATTGCATTTCAAGGTATACACCCAGATACACAAATTACCAAGGTCGTGTGTGCAGAAAGGATTATAAATACATTGTTCATAATATCCCCAAACTAGAAACAAGACTAATATCCATCATCATTAGAATGAATACACCCATTGTTGCAAATTCCCAGAGTAGAAAATTACACACTAATGAACAACCTACAACTACATAAAATTAAGAAAAATATATAAGACAAAAAAATTATCTTCGGTAAGACCCTGTTTATAGAAAGTTCAAAACAGATGAAACCAACTTATATCCTTCAGGAATGCCTACAAAAAAGGAAAAAAATCTAGAGAAAAGCAAAAAAGTAATTTGCACAAGAGTTATTATATGGCTCGTTTCTGGAGAGAGGGAGAAAGGGAGGGGTTGTTATTAGGGGATTGGGGTTGCTTCTGGGGCAATGAGCTATTCTTTGATTTGGTGATACATTAAGTTTGTTTTATAATTACTCACACAACTATATATGCTTAATGTTCATTTGTATGTATATTTTATAATTAAAAAGAAAACTGAAGAACCCAAAATTCTGTCAAAGTCAAATATCTTTAGACAAATCTTGAGGACAAAGGGAATGGAAATTCCATCAAAGTAGTGCAGTGACCTGAGTAGGAGTTTACAGATTATAATCTGACATGAAAATCAGAAATTATATGAACCAAATCTAAGAGGGACAGCTAAATGGCCACCGCCTTTAAGTAACAATGTCCCTCTTTTAGACTCTAAATAGGATTCAAGGGATCCCAGTAGTGTCACATAGATGTAGACACATCCCAACAGTATTCTCTAGTTAAGAAGTTCAGCAAGATGGAAACTCATTTCCCAAAATCAAGAACCACAACTTACAAAGAGAAATTATATGCTGAGCAGCACTTTTGAGGCAGGAGATGGTAGAGAGGGAACCAGAGACTGGATACAGGAAGAATGAGTGAGAGCATGAGAGCAGAAGCAAGGTGAAGGGGCGAGTGAGCAAGAAGTGAGATATGAAGCAGAGGCTGAGCAGCCAAAACAAAAGTGAGATTTTAAAAAAGTGAGTAAGGAGCCCACATGGCCGGCTAGATCTGGACCAAACCTGTCAGGGGCAGCTCCTCAGAGATGAGCATGCACGTTAGACAGAAAACATATCCTTAAAATGTTCCCGTATGGTAATTAGCTACTTAAGGTTCATGCATATGGACTGCATATTATGCACGTACTTAAAATTATGGGATGGAGGTGACTCGCAAGAAGTCACAAGCGCACACGGGCCATAGTATTAAATAACTAAGCAGCCCACCTGTCCATCAAAAGGCAGACACTGGCTAGAGATCAGGCAGTCTTGGCCACGGAAGAGAAAAAATATATAAAAGAATTCAAAGTACACCAAATTGACGTTGATCTCATTTCGCAGAGGTCAGTCCACTCTCCCCTCTCCGAGAGTGTAATACTATGCGTCATACACTTTTGCTGCTTTGCTATCTGTGTTTATCTCGTCCAATTCTTCGGTCAGGACACTAAGAGCCTGGAGCTGCACAGCACCATCTGGTAACACTTTCAAGAAGAACAAAATAAAACCAACATCAGGGATGCCGCTAGTTGCAGAAATGTTTGCGAAAGTTGATCAAATGAATTGGGTCATTTTTGTCATACCCAACTAAAACAAAGTCCAAAAGCCAGGGGGAAAAGCACTCAGGAAAGATAGCATTGCTCCAAGAATGTAATTCTCCGCATGTCTAACTGCTGAAACCAACTGTTGTAACCTGAGACCAGTTTTATCTACCCTGCTGAGATAACTTGCTGCAACTCTAGGACTAATTTTGCCCAATGCCATTGCCCACCAGTTGGAACTTGCCAGCTCCCTAGAACCTTATTAGTGCCAATGAACTTTCTCAAAGAGCAATGGGTAACATTCGGTAAAACCTCCAGCCTTCTCTTTGTTCTTACGGTGTGCATGTGTGTCCCAAGTGGCAATCCTTTCTTCCCAAATAAACAGTTAAATTTAGAGCTCAGTCTCTACTTTTTTATTTTGACTTCAACAACTTGAAGCCAGAAACAGTAGGAAACGCAGTAAAGGAAGCTGAGAGTATGAACTCCCATGCCACAGCTGAATTAATAAAGGACCACCGGGTTTGGAGGCCAGGCAACAGATGAGAGGAACTTTAGAAAGGTGGTGCTATCCCCAGTGAGCTTGAGGAACACATGTCTGTCCCTGCCATGTAGAGGAAGATAGTACCTGGCATTTTACCTGGCCACAGCACACACACATTAAATATTTGCTGAGTGAATCCCAAACCAGGAGTGTTTCCAAACTCCCCAAAGCTGCGCTACTGGGACACGAGGTGGTGCTGTGCGCATCCATGGGGTGGGGAGGCGGGGCTTAGCACATAGCTCCCTCATCATTGGCTGTTAGAGAGTGAGCGGCAGGCAGGTTGTCCATTGGATACCAAGATATGGCGGCCCCCTGACTGGGAAGACATGACCTTACACACCTTGGTTCTTTAACTTGACCTTGGGAAGACAGGGCCAGCCAGCAAGGTGGCTGGGGAGAAGGCCGAGGTCCCCGGGCCACAGACGGGAATTGAGGGTCAGGAGCCGAAGTGGAACTGGAGCCGGCGCCATGAGATGCAGCCCTGAAGGGCACCTCCACCCAGTGGCCCTCCACCACCCCACTCCCGGGGCCCTCCTGGCCCAGCGTCACCCTGCTGCGCTAGGACCTACAAGGGCGGCCTCTGGGAGCCCTCTGCTTTACCTCCTCTCCTGGGTCAGGCTGCAGAAAGAACAAGCTCCTCCACCCTGCCTGGTGGGCATGGAAGGAGGGCAAGTGTTGGTAGCCATGGTAACTCGGGGTAGCCATATTTTTGTGCAGTCACTCTGACCCCATCTCGATGGACAAGGATTGTCCCATCTGTTTCTACAACTGTTTCCCAAACAGGCAGTGCTGTCCTAAGGAAGCACCCACCTGGCCCAAACATGCTGTGCTTTCTCTGTGGCTGCCTTGCCTCCCCAACCAATTGTAACCCCTTGGAATCAGGACTGTCTCCCGTGCGTTTTCTTCTCTCTGCAGCCTCGCCTGCAAAGGCTTCTGTGCCTTCCCTGAGATGCCCTAGCAAATGGGTCTTTTCGAACATTACCCACCTCAACGTAAGTCCTAGGCCAAGCCGGTTCTCTGCTTATTCAGAACAGAGTGCGTCTTTACTGTCATGCCATTACCTGGCAAAGGGAATTGCCGGACGGCAGGTGGCACAGAATTCCTTTGGAACTCCAAATTCTTTTTTCAGCTTAGTCTTCCCTATGATTCTGACATTTTCTACCTGAAGGCAGAACACATGGTTTGAGCTTGGGTTCTCAGAATAGAGGGGTGGAAACCAAAGCGGGTCTGCTTGAGAGGATTCATTTTTGAGCCTTCTTCCCAACAGAGTATGTAGCCAGCCCTGAAGACAAAAACAAAAGAAAGGAATGAGATCGAAGTATCTGTTCCCCTGGCTTCCTCTGTGCCAGATCACAGCCTGGCTTAGCACTGTTCTGCCAAAAGCCACCGATTTGGTCAGGTGACTGTGTCCTGCAAGTCTCCCCCGATCTATTAGCCATGCCCTCTCCTTGCCTCTTCTCACCTACCTAGGGGTGAAAATGGCCTCCAACTACGCTTAGCTTCAAGGTGCTTCACCTCCTCTGGTGATGTCCTTGCCCCTGCCTCATCTTGGTAAATAGTCCCTTTTTTAAACTCGATATTCCTCCTTCTGAGAATGCCATTTCCTAGCAGAACCCTAACTGACTTTTCTTTTTCTTCAACTTTACTCTCCTTTGATCCTGGAATCAACTGCATTCACCAGAGAGTACCTACAATTGCCAGCTAGTGTGCTAAGCACTGGCCATGCAGAGATAAGAGGCACAGGTTACAGTCTGTGGATATCTTGGGAGGCCAGGGCTATGAGGGAGGTCAGCTCCAGGTAGGGGCATGGCGGAGAGAGGAAGATGATCAAGGGAGGCATCAGAGAGTCAGCAGCAGCCAGGCAAAGGTCGGAAGGGGCAGAGTGTTCCAGGCAAGGGGTTTGTGCCGAGATAGGAGCCTAGGTAGGCTGGCATTGCTGAGACTGATGAGAGGTCAGACCCTAGAGGTACACAGAAGCCAACATGTCCCAGTAGGCGGCCTCTGGAGGACTTTGGCAGGGTGGCAAATGGCCAGATTCCCACTGTGGAAAGGTCATTCTAGCAGAGGCAGACAGGCTATATTTGGAGGAGACAAGTTTGGGAGCAGGAAAGCCAGTAGGAGTCTACTGCAGGAATTTAGGTAAAACATAGCAAAAGCACAATCCAAAATAATACAGGAGGAAATGGAATGCAGGAGATAGGTGAAGGAATTCTCAGGAAATAGAACTTGCTGGGGCATTGGGTGTGACTGGGAGGGGAAGAAATATGAGTCTGGCAGGACTCTCAGATGCCTGGCTGGAGCATTCGTGGGTTTATGGTGGCATTCCCATGATAAGGGAGGGGCAATATGTTCTTCCTGGAATTTGTTGAGTTTGAGGTACCTGTGGGCTAGGCAAAGAAAAATGCCCATGAGGAAAATGGGGATATGGGTCTGAAGCTCAGAATTGTCTAGACTAAAGGCATGCAGTTGATCATCATTTTCATGATAGGGGAGGAATGGTATAAGCAAGGAGTATGCTAAGCTTCTGCTTCCGTGCTTTCTGTTGAGAAGTAGGTCAGTGAACAATAATGAAAATGCTGAACATTTCTTGAGTACTGACTACATGGCAGGCAATATACGAGGTACTTCATGGTGAATACTTTGACTTCATTTATTAGAATCCTCACAGCAACCCTATGAGGCCCTGACTAGTGTTTTCCCCATTTTTGAACTAGGAAACTAAGGCTCAGAGAAGTTCAGAATTTGTCCAAGGCCACACAGCTAGAAAATGTCATAACTGAGATTTGAATCCAGACTTTCTGACTCCCGGTTCACCTCAGTTACTTGTTCTATAAAAAGATTTTATATTTTTGTCCTTCATGTAGTTTACCCCCAAGAACAGGTAAGCCTTAAAGATGAGACTAGAATTAACTGCCCTTTTCCTACAAACTCTCAGCTTTCAAATCTGTACCTGTTGATGAGAGAACCTCCAGGTTTGTCCCCTACTACCAATGATGAGGCAAACACAGAGAGAGGAACCCCTTTGACTAAAGCTGAATTGTAAAGGACTAAAGCCCTAACTTCTCTTCGAATGACCTGCATTCAAATCAAGTAAGCAGCTGTTCAAAGAATTCAGTCGGAGGTATGACTTGTGCAGTGAGAGTTGAAAACGCAAATCCTGTTCTGTACCTCCCTGTTTAAAGCATTGCACTGGCTCCTCGTTGCCTTCAGGATAAAGTCTATATTCCCTCCACATCTCCTTCCCTACTCCTCCAGCATTCTGACTGGCTGAGCCAACTACTCTTACCCCAGTACAGACAACCTAACTTTGCAGAACTACTCACAATTCCTAAACACCATCGAGGATCAAGCCTCTGCTTTTTTCCCTTCAACATTTTACTATGAAAATTTTCAAAAATAAAATTTTAAAAATTTACAAGTGAATACCTCTCTATCTAGACACTAAAATTAATATTTTCCTGTATTTGCTTTATCATGTATCAATTCATTTATCCATCCCATTTTTGTGCATTTCAAAGTAAGTAGTAGATATCTGCATACTTACCCCTAAATGCTTCAGCATGCATATTATTAACTAGAGTTCCAAATTTGTTTCCAGTTCTTTTTTTCTTTCATATGTAAAATTAACATACAATGAAATTTTTTCCCATTGTATGTAAAATTAACATACAATGAAATGCACAAATATTAGAGGCAGTGTATTAGTATCCTTGCTATGGTAACAAATCACCACATACTTAGTGTCTTTAAATGACATACATTTATTCTCTTGGAAGTCCAAAATCAGTCTGGCTGGGCCAAAGTCAAGGTGTAATCAGGGCTGGCTTCTTCTGGTATCTCTGAAGGGACAATCTGTTTCCTTGCCTTTTTCACCTTCGAAAGCATTCCTTGGCTCATGACCCCTTCCTCACATCACCAACCTCTTGCTTTCATAGTTACCTCTCCTACTCACTCTGATCCCCTGCCTTCTTCTTATAAAGACTGTGATTACATCAGTTCCACATGGATAACGCAGGATAATCTCCCATCTCAAGATTCTTAGTTTAATCGCATCTGCAGAGTCCTTTTTGCCATGTGAAACAACATATTCACAGCTTCCAGGAATCAGGATGTGACCCTCTTGGAGAGCAATTATTCAGCCTACCACATGCACATCTAATGAGTTTTTACAAATGCATACATTTGTGTGACTCAAACTCCCAGCAAGATAGCGTTACCATCACCCCCAGAACATTCTCATGCCCCTTCCCAGTCTGTCCCAGTCTCACCCTCACCCCCTAGAGCCAGCCACTGTTCTTTTTGCCTCTTCAGAACTTCCTATAGATGGCGTTATCTTGCAAATACCTGGTATGGTGTCTGGCATGTAGTAAGTGCTCAGGAAAGGACTTCATCTTTTGAATCTGACTTCTCTTACTTGACACAATGTCCTGAAGACTCATCCATGCTGCGTGTATCAGTCTCAGTCTGTTCCTTTTTATTGCAGAGTAATATTCCATCAAATAGGCCACAATCAGATAGTTCCCTTATTCATCCATTCTCCTGTTGACAGACTCCAGACTGCTTCCAGTTTTTGTGCTTTTTTGTTTTTGTACAAATCTATGGGGTACATGAGAAAACTTGTTACTTATGTGTAATGTATAGTGATCAAGCCAGGGTATTCCAGGTGTCCATCACCCAAATACAATACATTTTGTTAAGTATGGTCACCTTCCTCTGCTATCAAACATTGAATTTATTCCTTCTATCTAACTGTATATTTATATGCTTTAACCCACTTCTCTTTGTTGATGGCTGCTGTGAAACCTCAGTTCTTGTCTTCCTAGTTTAAAGGAATTTAAACAGGAGACACACAGCAAAGGAGATGCAGTGTAGAGCAATTTATTGCAAAGGAGGAAGAATACCCTGAAAGTTAGGTGCAGAATAGACAGGATGCCCCAAGAGGGATTCAGGGTGGGCTGCCTATGAGGATGAGATAGCAAAGACCCACTTGAGGGAGACTCCCTTTATCGAAGGCTTACCTGATTATTCATGAGGGGGTGGGAAACTGTGTTGCTAGGAAGCATGTTCTGGGATAGGTGCACATATGCAGTACCTGTACATGCTTGTTCATACATTGCATGTGTCATTAGCACCCTAAATCTCCAACCAGGGGTGTTTTTTATTATTATATTGAGCAAAGGGTCAGTCTGAGGACAGGTAAAATCAAAATGTGCATGCTCTCTACAGGGGAAATTCCCTACTGGAGACAGCTTTGCTGAATGAGCTTGACTGCAGAGCGAATGCTGGGGCTTATTGTGGTGACTATGAGGTCACCAAGGTTGCCACATCCCAAGGGCATAGTAACTTCCTTGACTAACTGTCCTGCCTCATCTTCATCCTCCCCCTTTCCCCAGACTCACACTTCCCAGTCTCTGTTCTTTATCTTTCCACTCTCTACCTCCATCTCTGTTCTCTATCTTTCCACTCTCTACCTCCATATGATCAAATTTTTTAGCTCCCACATATAAGTGAGAATGTGTGATATTTGCCTTTTTGTGCCTGACTTATTTCACTTAAGATAATGGCCTCCAGTTCCATCCATGTTGCTGCAAATGACATGTTTCATTCATATAGGCTTGTCATATATGGTCTTTGTTATTTTAAGTATGTTCCTTTTATAGCTAGTTTGTTGAGAGTTTTTATGTAAATTGTATCAATTTTTATCAAAAATTTTTATCAGAAATTTTATCAAATACTGTTTCTGCATTTATTGAGATGATCATATGGTTTTGTCCTTCATTCTGTTGATGTGATGTATCCCATTTATTGATTTGTATATGTTGAACCATCTTTCCATCCCTGGCATAAATCTCACTTAATCATGGTGTATTATCTTTTTTTTCTTTTTTTTTTTTTTGAGACAGAGTCTTGCTCTGTCGCCCAGGCTGGAGTGCAGTGGCACGATCTTGGCTCACTGCAACTTCCACCTCCCTGGTTCAAGCAATTCCCCTGCCTCAGCCTCCAGAGTAGCTGGGATTACAGGCACCCACCACCACGCCCAGCTAATCTCACTTTCGTTCTGGCTGCTCAACCTCTACTTCTTATCTCAGTTCTTGCTCACTTGCCCCTTCACCTTGCATTGTTAGATTGTTAATTTTAATGTTTCTACTTTTTGATGGAACCATTTATTGCTATAAATTTCCCTCTTAGCACTGCTTTTACTTTTCTCACAGGTTTTGGTATGTTGTGTTTCCATTTTCATTTCTTTCACGGAACTGTTTTTATTTCCATCTTAATTTCTTATTGACCCAATGGTCATTCAGGAACATGTTGTCTAATTTCCATGTATTTGTGTAGTTTCCAATGTTCCCTCTTTGTATTGATTTCTAATTTTATTCCATTGTGCTCTAAGAAGATAATTGATATGATTTTGGGAAATTTGTTGAGGCTTATTTTGAAGCCTAACATGTGGTCTATCCTGGAGAATGTACCACGTGCTGATGAGAAGAATGTATATTCTGCAGTTGTTGGATAGAATGTTCTGCAAATTGTTAGGTCCTTTTGTCTATAGTGCAGTTTAAATCTAATGTCTCTTTGTTGACTTTCTGCCTAGATGATATATGTCCAATGCTGAGAGTGGGGGTCAATCTTTGTGCTTCCCAACCTGCTGCTGAGGTTGCTCCTTTGGCCTGTAATAACCTCACCACTAGCATCTGTTCCCCTCACAAAGAATCAGTCACCCTTGTCAGCCTCATTATACCCAGTACAAAGGCCACCTGCTCTGGGAAACATTTCCCAAACCACTGCCCCACCCTGGGTGACTGGACCACTCCCTCCTCCATGCCCTGTACATACCTCGCTCTCTGCACCTGGCCCTTTTATGACCCTTACTTGTTTACTTGACCCTTACTTGAGGACATCTGACTCTACTCACTCTAGTTCATGCCCCCCCAGGGCACAGCCAGGGCTTTTCATATCTGTGTCTGCACAGCAAGGGCAGTATAGTGTGGTAGGGCTGTGCAGCTCTGAAAGCACTGCCAGGGTGGGTTGAGATCTTGGTTCTCATTTCTTTTTGAGATGGATTCTCACTCTGTTGCCCAGGATGGAGTGCAGTGGCACAGTCTCGGCTCACTGCAGGCTCCACCCCCGGGTTCACGCCATTCTCCTGCCTCAGCCTCCCGAGTAGCTGGGACTACAGGCGCCCACCACCACGCTCGGCTAATTTTTTTGTGTTTTTAGTAGAGACAGGGTTTCACCATATTAGCCAGGATGGTCTAGATCTCCTGACCTCATGATCTGCCTGCCTCGGCCTCCCAAAGTGCTGGGATTACAGGCGTGAGCCACCGCGCCCAGCCGGTTCTCACTTCTTCATATGTAATCTGATGACCCTCACAGGGTCATTGTGAGGAGTGAATAAAATATACACGTGAAGCACTTAGCACAGTGCCGGGCACAGAATCTGCATCTGATTCAATTGGGGCATAAATGGATGAAGGAACTTGTTAAATAATGACACAATGGCCGCTTTGGTTTCTTTGCATTCTCGTTGGAGTGAGAAATCTCCTTTTTCTGAAAACTGACCTGAATGTGGACGACAGACAAGTAGTGACTCTTGGCTCTGCAATCCACGAGAAGAGCTGCTGGCTTATATCCATAACTTATTTTGAGTTTTGTTCAAGGACACAGAAGTCCACTTCTTCTTGGAGGAAGGACAGAATTTAGTCCAATGTCTGAGAAGCTTTAATAGGCTGCCAGGGAAAAGAATTATGAGCTGCCTCTTTCTCTGGGACATATGTGCCATTGTTTCCCTCTCAGCACAAAGACTTTGCTGTGCCCTGGGGTAGGGGCTTTGCTTCACTGTGAAACTGCCTCCAACATAGGCCTTGAGATTGCTAAATGTTCTCATTCTGAGCTAATCTGGAGCCTAAAGAGGTTAACAATCCAGCAACAACTAAGAAGAATATTTTGATGGAATTTCTCCCTGTCTTTGCCATATATTATATGCCTTTTTTCAGAGTACGCTATTCATCAAGAACTTGAGCTTCTCGAACACTATATTTTGGTTATAGACTTCTTTATTGCTTTTTTATGATTATAAAAATAAATACATGCCCATTGGAGAAAGCTGGGAAAAATGGAAAAGTATAACAAAAAGACAAAAATTACCCATAATTTCACACCCCAGAGATAACCATTGTTAATATTTTTGTATGATCTTTTCACTAGTGATAGATAGATAAACAAATAAGTAGACTGACATACAAATGTATTAGGCACATTTTTCCCACAAGTGGAAAAACACCAGTAATTAGATTTCTTGGTCCAACAAGCCTAGTTGTTTGTTTGTTTGTTTTGTTTTGTTTTTGAAATGGAGTCTCGCTCTGTCACCCAGGCCGGAGTGCAGTGGCTCAGTCTTGGCTCACTGCAACATCATCCTCCCGGGTTCAAGTAATTCTGCCTCAGCCTCCTGAGTAGCTAGGATTACAGGCATGCACCACCACGCCCGGCTAATTTTTGTATTTTTAGTAGAGACAGGGTTTCATCATGTTGGCAGTCTGGTCTCGAACTCCTGACCTCGTGATCCGCCTGCCTCAGTCTCCCAAAGTGCTAGGATTACAGGCATGAGCCACCACGCCCAGCCACAGGACTAGTTTTTTACAGGCTTCAATGTGACCAAGGTGGACTGAAGGAAGAGCTATATTGAAGAAAACTCCTGAACCTGCCAACTGGGAAGGTCCCAAGAGTCCAGACTGGGTGGTCATGTGGACCCTCATCCTTTACCTGGTCATCCTGCCTAGGTAAGTGTTTGCTTAGCTCAACTCTCAGAGGCAGCAAAGGCAGCAAACATAACTCCAGAGATGGTGAATTACAACCCAAAGCCCAGGCACTGGACTGGACAGTGTGGTAGGGAGGTGCAGAGATTCAAGTTAAGACCTACCTGCTCCCCCTTCCCCTTCCTCCTAGATCCCTGTCAGGTCCTTTCACCTGAGCCTTGATTCCATGTGACTATGATAGTTGGTTGTTTGGTTGGTGCCCATATTTGTTTGCTAGAGCTGCCATAGCAAAGTACCACAACTGGGAGGCTGAAACGCACACATTTATTTATCACAGTTCTGGACGCTGGAAGCCTGAGCCCAAGGCATCTGCGAGGTTGGTTCCCTCTGAGACCTCTCCTAGGCTCACGGATGTCTGCCTGTGTTCTCCTCATCACATGGTCATCCCTCTGTGTGTGTTTGTGTTCCAATTACCTCTTCTCATAAAGACACCAGACATATTGGATTAAGACTCACCTAATGACCTCATCTTAACTTAATTACTTCTTTATAGACCCTATTTCCAAATATAGTCACATTCTGAGGTACTAGGGGTACGACTTCAACATATGAATTTTGGGGGACACAGTTCAGCCTATGACAGCGCCTCACTAGGTGCTGGTGATACTTGATCCTCACAAGGCTGCTCCATCAACAAGAGTAACGAGTGGAAATTTCAGCTCCTTAGAACCAAGTATTTTTAAAATGAAAAAAAATTGAACTTAATGAGAATTTGCTGTTTAACTTTTAAAAGTAAGGCATATCACAACACCAATGACATTCTTCACAGAAATAACAAAAGTAATCCTGGAATTTGTATGGAAACACACACACAAAAAAAACCCCAAAAAGCTGAAATAAGCAAAAAGAACAAAGCTAGAGGCATCAAACTTCCTGACCTCAAAGTATAATACAAAGCAATAGTAACTAAAACAGCGTGGTACTGGCATAAAAACAGACGCATAAACCAATGGAACAGGATAGAGAGCCCAGAAATAAATCTACACCTTCATAGCCACCTGATTTTCAACAGCAGTGCCAAGATAGCACAATGGAAAAAGGACAATTGCTTCAATAGAATGGTGTTAGAAAAACTGGATATCCACAAGCAGAAAAATTAAATTACCCCTTTATATCTCACCATGTTCAACTCAAAATAGATTAAAGACTTAAATCCAAGACCCAAAACTATTAAACTACTAGAAGAAGACATAGGGGGAAAACTCCACGACATTGGTCTGGGCAATAATTTTTTTATAAAACCTTAAAAGCATGGATAACAAAAGCAAAAAGAGCCAAATGAAATTACATCAAACTAAAAAGCTTCTGCACAACAAAGGAAACAACCAACAGAGCAAAAAAGACAACCTACATAGTGGGAGAAAATATTTGTAAACTATACATCTGACAAGCAGTTAATATCCAAAATATATAAGGAACCCAAACAACTCGATAGCAAAATAATAATAATAATAATAATAATAACCCAGTGAAAAATTGGCAAAAGACTTGAGTAGACATTTTGCAAAAGAAGACAGACAAATGGCCAACAGGTGTATGAAGAAAAGCTCAACATCACTAATCATCAGGAAAATGCAAATAAAAAACCACAAGGAGATATCACCTCACTATTATGGCTGTTATCAAAAAGACAAAAGATAACACTTGCCATCAAAGCTGTGGAGAAAAGGGAACACTTATATATTGTTGCTGGGAATGCAAATTAGTACAGCCATTATGGAAAACAGTATAGAGGTTCCTCAAAAAATTAAAAACAACTACAATATGATCCAGCAACCCCACTACTGGGTATATATTCAAAGGAATTGAAATCAGTATGTTGAAGAGATATCTGCACTCCCATGTTTATTACAGCACTATGCACAATAACTAAAATATGGTATCAACCTAAATGTCCATCAAAGGACAAATGGATTTAAAAAATGAGTTGTATATATACACATGGAATACCACTTAGCCATAAAAAAAGAATGAAATCTGCCATTTGTGATAACAGGATGAACTTGGAGGACATTCTGTAAGTGAAATAAGCCAGGCACAGAAAGATAAATACCGCATGATCTCGCTCATCAAGATTCATGTGGAATCTTAAAAAACCTGAACTCAAAGAAGTAGAAGCTAGGCTGGTTAGAAAGGAGTGGGGAGATGGGGAGATGTTGCTCAAAGGAGACATAATTACAGCTAGTTAGGAGGAATAAATTTCAAGAGATCTGTTGTATAGCAAGGTGATTATAGTTAATGACAATATATTCTCTTCTTGAAAAATGTAGAAAATGGACATTATGTGCTCTTACCACAAGAGCGATAACTTATATGAAGTAATGCATTTGTTAATTAGCTAAATTTAACCATTCTACAATGTATATGTATATCAAAACATCATTTTTCACCCAAGAAAAACATACAAGTTATGTCAAGTAAAAAAAAAAAAAGATGAAAAAAAAAAAAGCAAAGCAGATTTCTCTGAGCACCATCAGTGCCTGCATTGAGTTCTTTTTTATCAATGGAGCTGCTCCATGAATGGCTCTGAGTCTTGCCTGCACCTCGGAATCAACTGGGGAGCTTTTAACCCCACCCCCTACAAACCCAGGTCCCCCTGTCTAAATCAGAATCCGGAGGTGGGACCTCTGAGCACCAATAGTTAGGAACACTGCCTGGGTGATTCCAACATGCAGCCAGCGGGGAGAACAGCCCACAATGGCTCTGGTCCAGGGCATGGGTCTTTGGGGGCTTTGCAGGGGCTCCACGGGGCCTCCACTGAGGTTCCTCAGGATCTGCATGACTCCCTTCAGTCAGCACCTCCCAGGCAGTGAAATCCGGAGAAGGGCTTCCAGGCTGTGGCTGCCTCCCTTAGAAACCAAAACCTTTATAGAACAGGGACACAGTGAAGGGCTCAGGACAAAGCAGGCAGTTGGATGCTTGTGAGACCCAGGAGTGTTGTGGAGTTCACGCCTCTGGGCATCCTGTGCCCACATCAGTCACAGACAGGAAAAACCAGGAGAAGCAGCATCATGGCCCATTCCCAGAGCAACAGAAAAGCCCAGGGATCAGTGAAACTCAGGGAGACATTGGTGGCACAGGAACCTAAGTGGGATGAGCTGACCTAATAACCCAGAGGCACAGCCTAGCCAAGACCCTGCTTCTGTGGAAAGTTTTGGAGCCCCGTGGCAGGGGCCTTTCTACCCTGAGTGCTCACAAATCTCCTAAGCCAACACCAGCTCATCAGCTCCTTCTGTCACTCGAGAGAAGCCTTGAATCACGTCCATAGCAATGACAACCTGCTAAGGCACTTAGATGCTCATGCTGGGCAATGTCCATTCTTCTCCTGCACTGTGCAGTCAACACCGTCCCTCAGGTGACCTGGTGGAAGTCCAGCAGACCAGCTTGAGTGAGGAAACTCCTCAGTGTCCAAAGCCACCAGGGTTTCCTTCCAGTGTGCCATTAAACCCCCAGGGGCAAGAAGCTCTCCTGCTGGAGACTCATATCCAAAATGGGGATCAGACACAGCACAAGCTGCTCCACTACCCCAGGACCCTACCCATGAGAGAATAAAAACTCTTCCTTCTCAAATTGGGCATAAGGCTCACTGTTCTTAGGTAGCTCGAACCCTCATTGGCTTTGTATCCTGAGGGTGCTGGAAAATCACTTACTAAGGAGATGGAGCAAGGGCTTAGTCAAGACACCTATGCTGTAGAAAACAGGGTTCTTCTCCAGAGACTCTGGGTGCAGCTGGCCCAGGACTTGGTGCAGACAAAGAACAATTACAGGGATGTAATTGTTCAGGATGTTTCAGAGATGGGTTTCTCGTTTGAAAAACGCCTTTTTCAGAGGATTGTTGGGAAGGTGGAATGAGATAATGCTCATAAAGCATTTAAAACGGGGTCTGTATCTGGAGCAGTGCAGTGTATGTTGGCATGGTGGTCACAGTCACCCCTCTGTATGAGCTCCATAAGTACAATCAGATACACTATCTCAGTTTTCCTCTCTCTGTGGTTTTGAGCCTGCTCAGAGTGGGCCTGGGGTGCCCTTCATCAAATAAACTTCTCCAGGGCTTGAGGGCTCATCAAACCCATCACATGCTGGGGCCACTGGGTAGAAAGTGGGGTCTAAGCTTTAAGAAGAGACTTCCAGTGCATAGAATTGGCGTTTATACAGGACAGGTTCCAATGGCTTCAAATCAGAGATAGCACAACTATTGGGGTGCAAAACATTTTTAAGCCCCACAAAAAGCTAATTTATCATACTTGAGCCCTCCCTTCTAGAATAAGTTATAATGCCATTGAGATGGTAAAAGATATACTCAGGGTCTAATAGTTGTTTGAAGATTTTTAAAGTTATGTAAAAATATTTGCATGGGCCAGGTGTGGTGGCTCACGCCTGTAATCCCAACACTTTGGGAGGCTGAGGTGAGAGGATCACTTGAGGCCAGGAGTTCGAGACCAGCATGGCCAACATGGTGAAACCCCATCTCTACTAAAAATACAAAAATCAGCTGGGTGTGGTGGCGCATGCCTGTAATCCCAGTTACTCAGGAGGCTGAGGCAGGAGAATAGTTTGAACCCGGGAGGCAGAGGTTGCAGTAAGCTGAGATGGCGCCACTGTACTCCAGCCTGGGTAACAGACTCCATCGCAAAAAAAAAAAAAAAAAAAAAAATTTACACGAACACACACGTAAGCATGGCATGCTCCCTGACACAGTGAGTCTTTTTTCTCAAACACACATCCTAGCATAGACACAAAAGCCCTTTTCCAGGAGCAGATTTAGAAGGGCTGCCTATGGCAGTGAAGGGTGCAGAGAAAGTTGAGGGCTCGGGACATAATTCATTAGCAGAGAAAAGTTCTCATTTGCCCCCACAACTGTTTGAAAGAAATGCCCCTTGTAGGTCTTGATGCTACCTACACAAGGATGCAATGCCCTTCGTGAGATTGCTGCAGGTTTAGGGGCCAGAAAAACCCAAGTTCAAATCCTGGCTGTGCCATTTACTAGCTGTGCAACTTTTGTGTCGTAGGAACGACGCCTACTGTGCAGAGTCATCTCTAGGATTGAACAAGTCCCCAGCACAGGAGTGCCAGGGCCATCAGTAGATGGCAGGCGTGATCATTGTTATTCATTCCTTAGCCAAACCCAGAATTTCTCAAGTTAATGTGAAAGGGACCCTCCTAACTGCAGAGAGTAACTGACCATGGCCTCCATGTGTCCCCCTGAGTGTCACCTGCCTGCAAGGCCTGCCTTCCATTAACATGGACACAGGGCACAGCTTCATTTCTCCTTAGCACAGTTCACACAGACTGAAACTTGTAAAGCCAAATTTTACCAAATCCTAGTGGGGCACAAATCAAATGGAGAGCAAGGCTGGAACCTGGCTTGCAGCTCTCAAAGCTTCATCTCATGATGTTCTCCAAGCCCAGCCCCTCCCAGCCCTAAGACCCAATTCTGGGGCTGGCTACTGACCTAACTACTTGCCTGGGCCTCATCCATCCCTCTACTCTGGTAGATAATGTATGCTAATACCACGGGTTTTTTTTCCTTGCTATTTATAAAATCCTACGACCTTTAATGAAAAAATAAGTCCCTAAGCTGAAGAAAGAGCCCCTGGGGTACAATTCCAGTGGTAAGAAGCTGCCAGGCTCTCCTGATTTTTCATGTTACCGGTTGCAGCCTGAAGGTGCATTTTCAAATAGCCTGAAGGCTTCCTCTGGTGCTCACATAGGTGCAAATGTCAACCAGCCCCTTCAATTTTGTTTCTTCAGTCCTCAACCTCCCTCCAGACCCAGGTGCGGTGTCACTGCAAAGGGGCATTTGGTTTTAAAGAAATTACCCCCTGTCTAGCACTCCTTCCTTCTGCCAATGGGGAGTTGTAGAAGAGGAAGGGGACTAAAAGAGAAAATCATAACAGGAAGGAATTGGAGCCAGCAAGGGTTAAGCTCAGAACCAGGCATCCAAGACTTTGGCCTCAGTTACCTGTTACATTTTTGCTGCTGCCACCAGTCTGCCTGGGGCCTCTCTTCCTGATGCCTGCTGATACCTGGCCTAGCAGCTGTCATCCTATCAACCTATTCATCTAACTTCATTCCCTGCAAGGGCTAGTTCACTGCCCACTGCCCTGTCCTCCCTCCCCAACCTTCTCAACCCAAGCCAGTACCAGCTACATAAATTGCAAAGCCCAGCATAAAGTGAAAATGTGGGGCCCCTTGTTCAAAAGTTAAGAATCTAAAGACAGCAGCGGAGCGTTAAGCCAAGTAGAGAGCCCTTCTGAGTGTGAGACCGTGGGAGACTGCACAGCCGCATGGCCAGGAGCCGGTGCTGACTCAGACCACTCCCAGTTGTCCTTGGCCTCGGCCTAAGGAGCCTGCGATGTTGTATAAAGACTCTTCCCTTGAGTTGAGAGTTAATAGCATCCTTTGAAACCAGGTTACCTAGCATGTTTTTTCTTAAAATGCCACAGGGAAATTAAAAGTTTTCTGACATCTAGGTATCTAACACCTCTCCCATCTTCCTTGTCCATGTCATCTGTTTATTAATTCACTCCAAAACCCAAAAATGAGCACCCACTGTATCCCATGCACTGTGTTGGTCTCTGTGGTTCTGAATAAATTAAGATAGAATCCCTGACCTCAAGGAAGCCATATAAGAGACAGACTTGTGAACAAATAGTTATAAAGCCATATGACACATGCAATGAGGGAGATGGGCTAGTGCCCTGGAACCAGAGAGGACAAGCCAGCTATGTGGAAGATGTAAAGAGGGTGGGGACAGCAGGGGTAGGGGGTAGTTGGTGCTGAGCCTTGAAGCAAGAGCTTGCTCCCAAAATAAGAAGACAGAAAGGCTTGCAGAAAGGGAACAAAGCCGGCAAAGGCCAGGTGGCCCCAGTGAACCTGGCATGATTTGAAATAGCTCAAGCACAGGGTGAGGCAGCATTAGTGTACCAAGAACAAAAGGAAGATTGGGGCTAGGCTGTAAAAGGTTTTTAATGCCAAATTAAATAGTTTATATTTTATCCAATAGGCAACTAGAACCCACCAGAGGGAGGAAGGGGACATGGTCAGATCTATCTTCCAGCAAAAGCATGAAGGGCAGATTGGAGGTGCTCAGGAGGAGAGTCAGGGCGTCTGGAGGCAATTGCAGTTTTCAGGCCAAATCACAAGGGCTTAAATGTAGACCAGAAGTTCTCAGCAGGGCAGCAGTTTTGCCTCCCAGGAAATGACTGGTAATGTCTGAAGACATTTTTGGTTGTCCTGATAGGGCGGTGGCTGCTTTTGGCCTCTAGTGGGTTGAGGCCAGAGATGCTGCTAGACGTCCTGCTACACACAGACAGGCCCGTGAGCATGATCAGGCTCAAACTATCAATGGTGCCAAGGTTGAAAATCCTTGATGTAGACAATGATAGCAAAGACTGTGAGGCTGGAAAGAAATCCAGAGCTATTTAGGAATTAGAACAGGAAGAACTTCAAAACCATTTAGATACTGACAAGGAGCCAATTGCTATATCTTGAAGGAAATTGTGCAGTCTTTGTTTGTTGTTGTTGTGGTGGTGGTGGTGGTGGTGGTGGTGGTTGTTTTGAGACAGGGTCTCGCTCTGTTTCCCAGGCTGGAGTGCAGTGGTGCAATCACAGCTCACTTCGGCTTCGACTTCCTAGGTTCATTATGCTTTTGGGTTAATTTCTTACCAGTGGTATCTGTGATAAATTACAGATTGACAGGGCCACCTCATCAGTAAAGGTGGCTGGAAGATACCACCTTGGTGAGTGAGCAGGTCCAAGCCCCGGGCTGGTTACAAAGCCAGCTGGTTCTGGAAGTTTTGATTCCTGAGATGGCCAACAACTTACTCACATGCAGAGGGAAAATAACACTTAGAAAGAAAAATAAGAGTTTTGAAAAGAGAGGGGGGTGAATGAAAAGCCTTTAGGGAAACTGGCTTGTTACTAAGACAGATGTGAACTAAACAAGACAGACGTGAACTAAACAAGACAGACGTGAACTAAACAAGACAGACGTGAACTAAATCAACTCTCTGATCTTATGGAGCAGGGGAAGGGGAAAGGTCAAGGAGCCCTCACACACACTCACCACATCTCAGGGCCCCTGGAGTCCTCTGTATTACCCGCATTCATACCTCCCCAACTGTAACCATCATCATCATCATAGCTAACCATCATCATCATCATCATAGCTAACATTTATTGAGTGATTTCTATGTGTCAAAAACATTAGTTAGGTGCTTTTTTACCTCATCTGATGCCAACAATCTTGTCACACCTTCATATCCGTTATGTGCCTGTTTCACAAATGAGAAAACTGAGTGAGGTTTAAAAAATTAACTTTTTTTTTTTTTTTTTTTTGAGACAGAGTCTCGCTCTGTCGCCCAGGCTGGAGTGCAGTGGCGCGATCTCTGCTCACTGCAAGCTCTGCCTCCCGGGTTCATGCCATTCTCCTGCCTCAGCCTCCCAAGTAGGTGGGACTACAGGCGCCCGCCACCACACTTGGCTAATTTTTTTTTTGTATTTTTAGTAGAGACGGGGTTTCACCGTGTTAGCCAGGATGGTCTCGATCTCATGACCTCGTGATCTGCCTGCCTCGGCCTCCCAAAGTGCTGGGATTACAGGCGTGAGCCACGGCACCCAGCCAAAAAATTAACTTCTTTACCCTAGGGGCAGGGCAAGATGGCAGAATAAAGGACTCCACCAAACATCCCCACCCCTACACAAGAACACCAAGTTTGACAACTATCTACTCAAAAGGAGCACTTTCATAGGAACCAAAAATCAGGTGAGCACTCACAGTGCCTGGTTTTGACTTCAAATTCCTGAGAGAGGCACTGAGGAGGGTGAGAAGGACAGTCTTGAGTTGCTGATGCCACCCTTCCCCCATCCCCTGGCAGTGGCTACATGGCACGGAGAATCTGTATATACACTTGAGAGAGGGAGAATGCCATGACTGTGAGGCTTTGCATTGAACTCAGTGCTGCTATGTCACAGCGGAAAGCAAAACTGATCTGTACTCAGCTGACACCACGGAGGGAACATGTGGACCAGCCCTGGCCAGAGGGTACTCACCCAGCCCAGCAGTCAGAGCATGAGTTCCAGCAAGCCTCACCCCCATTGGCTGCAGTGCTTTGGGACCCTAAGTGAACTTGAGGAGCAGTCTACGCAACAAGGACTGCAATTCCTAGGCAAGACCTAGTGCTGAGCTGGGCTTGGAGTTAGTGAACTGGTGGGGCACATGAGACACCAACTGTGGTGTCTAAGGAAGTGTTTGCACCACTCCTTCCCCAACCCCAGGCCGCACAGCACACAGCTCCAAAAGAGACCCCTTCCTTCTGCTTGAGGAGAGGGAAGAGTAAAGAGGATTTTGTCTCGCATTTTGGATACCAGCTCAGCCACAGTATGTTAGGGCACTGATAAAGGCTGTGAGGCCCCCATTCCAGGCCCTAGCTCCCAGACAACATTTCTGGACACACCATGGGCCAAGGGAGCCCACTGTCTTGAAGGATGAGTTCCTATGCCTGGCAACACTCACCACAAGCTGACTGAAGTTCCTTTGGTCCTTAACTGAGCATCAGTGGTAGCCTGGCAGTACTCCCCACGGGCCTGGTGAGGCCCCTCTGCCTGTGAGAATGGGATGTAAGAATGAGAAGGACTGCATCCTGTGGTTTGAGTTCCAGCTCAGCTGCAGTAGACTAGAACAACAGGTAGACTTCTAAGATTTTAGACTCCCATCCATGGCTCCAGATGGCATCTCTGGACCCACTCAGGACCTAGGGGACCTCACCAACCTGAAGGGAAGGATGTAAGCCTGGCTGGTGTCACCACCTTTGCTGATTGTAGAGCCCTAGGGCCTTGAGCAAATAGGCAGTAGCCAGGTAGTGGTTACAGCAGGCCTTGGGCAAGACCCAGTGTTGTGCTGATACTCCATATCCGACCCAGCGCAGTCCCAGTGGTGGTGGCCACAGGGGTGCTTGTGTTACTCTACCCCTGGCTCCAGACAGCTCAACACAGACAGAGAGACTCCATTTGTTTGGGAGAAAGTAAGGGAAGAAAAAAGAGTCTCTGCTTGGTAATCCGGAGAATTCTTCTGGACCTTATCAAAGACCACCAACGTGGTACCTCTACAAGTGTAAAAGAACCACGGTGTTACTGGACTAGGGGTGCCCACTAAAGCAGATACAGCTTAGATCATAGCACCCAAGTCCTTTTGAATACCTGGAAACTGTTCCCAAGGAGGACAGGCTCAAACAAACTCAGACTGCAAACATGACAATAAATAACCTAACTTTTTAATGCTCGAACACTGACGAACATCCACAAGCATCAAAACCATCCGGGAAAACAAGACCTCATCAAATGAACTAAATAAGGCACCAGGGACCAACCTGGAGAAACAGAGATATCTGACCTTTCAGACAGAGAATTCAAAATAGCTGTTTTGAAGATACTCAAAGAAATTCAAGATAACACAGAGAAGGAATTCAGAATCCTGTCAGAAAATTTAACAGAGATTGAAATAATTGAAAAGAATCAAACAGAAATTCTGGAGTTGAAAATTTCAATTGACATACTGAAGAATGCATCAGAGTCTCTTAATAGCAGAATTAGTGAGAATAGACAGGCTATTTGAAATTATATCGCCAGAAGAGACAAAAAAAATTTTTTTTTAATGAAGCACACCTACAGGATCTAGAAAATAGCCTCAAAAGGGCAGATCTAAGAGTTGTTGGCCTTAAAGAGGAGGTTGAGAAAGAGATGGGGTAGACAGTTTATTCAAAGGGATAGTAACAGAGAACTTCCCAAAACTAGAGAAAAGTATCAAGATCTGAGTACAAGAAGGTTATAGAACACCAAGCAGATTGAACCCAAAGAAGACCACTTCAAGGCATTTAATAATCACACTCCCAAAGGGCAAGGATTTTTTTTAAAAATGATCCTAAAAGCAGCAAGAGAAAAAAAAAAAAAAACAAGTAACATACAATGGAGCTCCAATACACTTGGCAGCAGACTTTTTAGTGGAAATCTTACAAGCCAGGAGATAGTGGCATGACATATTTAAGGTGCTGAAGGAAAAAACTTTTACTCTAGAATCATATATCTGGTGAAAATATCCTTCAAACATGAAGGAGAAATACTTTCCCAGACAAACAAAAGCTGAGGAATTTCATCAACACCAGACCTGTCCTACAAAAAAATGCTAAAGGGAGTACTTCAATCAGAAAGAAAAGGATGTTAATGAGCAATAAGAAATTATCTAAAGATACAAAACTCACGGGTATTAGTAAGTACACAGAAAAACACAGAATATAACACTGTAACTGTGGTGTGTAAACTACTTTTAAGTAGAAAGACCAAAATATGAACCAATCAAAAATCATAACAACTTTTCAAAACATAGGCAGTACGGTAAGATATAAATGGAAACATCAAGAGTTAAAAAGTGGGGGAAGGCCTCACATGGTGGCTTATGCCTATAATCCCACAGGGCACCCCTGTAATCCAAGCACTTTGGGAGGCCAGAGGTAGGCAGATTGCTTGAGCTCAGGAATTCAAGACCAGCCTGGATGACATGGCGAAACTCCATCTCTACAAAATATACAAAAATTAACTGGCATGGTGGCTCACATCTACTTTGGGGGCTGAAGTGGGAGGATCGCTTGAGCCCCAGAGGCGGAGGTGGCAGTGAGCTGAGATCACGCCATGCACCTCACTTCAGCCTAGATACAGAGTGAGATGCTGTCTCAAAAAAAAAAAAAAGAACAAAAAGTAGGGGAACAAAGATAAAGAGAAAGTCTTTATTAGTTTTCCTTTTGCTTTTTAGTTTGCTTGTTTATGCAAGTAGTGTTAAGTTGTTATCAACTTAAAATAATAGATTGTAAGAGTATTTGCAAGCCCTGTGGTAATCTCAAATCAAAAAACATACAACAGATACACAAAAATTAAAAAGCAAGAAATCAAATCATACCACCAGAGAAAATCACCGTCTCTAAAAGGAAAAGTTAACCGCTTTTCCCACATAACATCCAACTAAAAGAAGTAGAACCTGGATTCAAACTCAGGCCTTCTGGCTCTATATCCTGTACCAGTAACCATGCTGCTATATTTCCTTCCAAAATTGTGCTCAGCAAAGGGCTGCACAGAGGCAGTGACTGTTCTGGTGATTTCTGAAGTCCTACATGCTACCTCCAATATGCACCTGGAATGTCATAGTCACCAAAATGGTTTAACACAAATACATCCCTGCACCACACAAGGTCACATGTCTACCAACACAAATTCTTTATTTCAAAGATCAGCAACATATTTTAACTTCTGCTTCCTGATTTTCTGGCCTCTTGATTTTTTTCTTCTTTAAGAATCCAATGCACATTTCATGAGGTAGCTACTAAAGAGAGCCAGGAGGAAGGAAGAATTCTGCTGTGTCTACTGCCCAGCCCCAGCTGCCAGACACAGCTGCAGCTGGAGGGAGGAATGTGGGATTTGACGGGGAAGCTGTCAGCTGGCCAGCACTGCCAGGCATGGTCAGTGAAGACACAAAGAGCGCCTGGAGGACCCAGCCCTGGTCTCTGACTCCTCACAAAGGTCTCCTTGGGGCTCCCTCCACCCTTGCCCCTCATGTGCCTTGGGATCCAGCATCAAAGTCCAGAAGTGGGCTCAGCCAGCAGCCAGCCATGCTCACACACTGAAGCATCCTGACTCAGCTCCTGGCTGCCCCAGCAGAGCAGAACCTCTGCCCGAACTTGGGGTCACCTGACTCTTCTCTCTCGAGTCTCATATCCCAGCCCTCAGCAAATCTCCCCCAGCCTCCCTTCCAGCTATATCCAGAATGTGGCCACTTCTCATCACTTCCACCCCTGCAACCCTGACCTGGCAACCAGCCTTGCCCACCAAGACTATTGCAACCACCTCCTGGCCTGCTCCCTGCTCCTGCCATCATTGCAGCCTTCACTCTTTTGCATTCTGTCTCCCCCAGCACCTCCAGATAGCACTAGCTAGAGGCAGGTCAGTTTTGGCCTCTGCACGAACCTGACAGAGGCTTCCCAAGTGGCTCAGAGTAAAATCCCAGTGACAGCCTTGGAGGCGAGGGCATTTGGTCACTCTCTGAACCCACCTGCCACCACTTGCCCCTGGCGACAGCAGTCCCCTCACTCTGCATCAGGGACTTTGCATTCCTTGCTCCTTCAGCCTGAAATGCCCCCGCCACCAGGCATCCTTGTGGCCCACTCCTTCACCACATTGAGGAGAAGAGGAGTCCCCTTTCTGAAAGGTCAGGCCCTGCCCCCACCACATGCCCCTGCTCTGTTTTCCCCTCAGCATGTACCCCACTGGAACACACTGGGTCACCACTTGCCGCCAACGCCTGCAGGACACCTCTGTGAACACCCGTGACACCTCATGGCACCTCTGCTGTCAGAGCTTCACTAGGACTCACCAGACTAAGCAGACAGTTATACCCACGGCCAACACACAGCAAGGACACAGCGGGGTCTGGAGGGGTCAGGGCACAGACTCGCTGAGCTCTCCCTCCCATGAAGGCTGCACGGAGCATACCCTCCACCCTGCATCTCCCCAGAGAAGTAGAAGCTCAGAGCTGGGGCAGAGGTTGGGGCTGGTCACGTAGGCACACTCTCTGCCCACCACAACTAACAAGATTCCAGATTCCCAATAGGAAAGCAGGTGTTCACTAATCACATAGTCTGTAAAAACAGTCAGCAGGCCGGCACAGCAGGGCAGGATCCTGAAAGTTAAGTTCCCAGATGCCAGCCCAGGGCCAGCCCCTGTCATCAGCTGTCCCAGTGAGGAGGTCTGCTGTGACGGCTCACAAGCTTCGCTGTTGGATAGTCTTCACTGAAATGTGAGCTCCATAGAGGCTTTGGTTTTGTTTGTTCGTTGCTGTGTCTCCCTGGTGCAGAATGAGTGCTCCGCAAACATTTGTTGAATGAATTAAGGACTGTCAAGTATAAGCCCACCAGCCAGTGGCAGAAGCCGGGCTAGCACCTGGAGATGAACGTTCTCCCCTCTCTGGGTGGGGCTGCCCAAGCCATCAGGACCTCACCAGGGCCCCTCATGACCAATGGCCCTGCCTCGGAAAATGGTGGAATTTTCTTTTTTGCAAACCCACCTTCCCTAATCAGGGACAAAAGCTATGATGTTGGCTTCATTCACATAAAGATCTAATCGAATGAGCTTCCCTGGTGCACCCCCAGTAGGTCCTGGTGCAGGCGCGGGTGGCTCTGTTTCTTCTCTGTGGTTTTGTGGAAACAATCCCACTCTCTAGATCCTCTCAAATTAGCTCTGACAGGTTGTGACTTTCTGAAAGCAAAATATCAAGATTTAGCCACAGGACATCGTGAGCTGTGACCTCTGGCTTCCTAGCTCCACCTTTGTATATAGCGCTGCCCCTCCTTCGGCCTGGACCTCCTTAAGAAAGGCAAGCAGCCAACAACTGACAGGATACGGTCTTTGCCCAAGTGCTATCTCTAACTGTCAGCAATCATTAATTCCACAAGCAAGGAACCACACCTCAGAAACCAAGGTCACCTTCAGTATGGAGGGGCCAGCCCCAGCCAGGGAGCAGGAAGAGAGGTGGTAAGGCAACAGACCCCAAATTTCAAGTGTGACATCTCAAGTTCCCCAGCCACAGTGCACACAAACATGAGCAGAAACAACGGCCTTGGCCAGACATGGTCACTCATGCCTGTAATCCCGGCACTCTGGGAGGCCAAGGCAGGAGGATCACTTGAGGCCAGGAGTTCAAGACCAGCGTGGGCAACACAGCATGACCCCATCTCTACAAATACATATATGTATATAACAACAGACTTTCCAGCTTTTCTGCACAAGGATTCTGTTCGCCTCAGCTTTCCCAGTGCCTCTCTTGAGGGCGTCTCTATCTCCTCTGTCTGTCTCTATAGGATTCCCACGAGCCCCTCTTCACCCCCACACTTCTCTAGAAGTGCATAGGGAGGTTCCTCACTACCTTCTCCTTCCAGACACCCCACCTGCACTTCCTCAGCACAGCGACACAAACCGCACCCCACTCCCCCCATCAGCCCTGACCTTTTCCCATGTTGGGAAACACACCACATCTCAGTTCAGGACTCTGCTCCTACCCCCACTCACACTCCCACTCCCACCCCCGCCCCTGCCCAGTGTGTCCTCTTCCTCCTAAGTCCCTCGTGTATCGCAATACCCCACACAGGCTCTACCTTGTGGATCCTCGGGGCAGCAGCCCCCCAGGGCACAGGGCTTGGAATTCACTCACTGGCCAAGGACCATGCTCTCTGCAATGAGGCAGGTAAAGAAGGTGTGCTGGGTTGCATAGCATCCCCCTAAAAATTCATGTCCTCCCTGGAACCTCAGAATATGGTCTCATTTGGAAATAGGGTTGTTGCAGATGAATTAGTTAGGATGATGTCATACTGGAGTAGGGTAGGCCCTCAATACAATCACTGGTGTTCTTGAAAATAGAGGTACTGAGACAAGGAGGACGCCATGTGAGGACAGAGATTGGAGTGACATGGCCACAAGCCAAGGCACTGAGGGACACCAAGGATTGCTGGCAACACAGAAGCTGGAAGAGGAGAGGAAGGACCCTCTTCTTGAGCCTCCAAAGGGAGCATGGCCCTGCCTACACCTTGATTTCACACTTTAGGCCTCCAGAACTGTGAGACAACCCATTTCTGTTACTTTAAGCCCCTGTGTGTGGTCCTCTGTGACAGCAGCCATGGAGGCTACTGCAGAGGGGATAGAGTCCCAGGACTTGGGGGCTTGCAGTCTTGAGGGGAATCTCCTTCCAAGCCCTTGCAGGACAGGCCCTTGGGCATCAATGTGTTGCACTTACTCTGTGCCACCTTGTAATATTAATCCTTCTATGTACATGTTATGGGCCCCGTTACATAAAAAATGGAATTCTTTCTGATGTGCTTCAGCTCCCTGCCTACACGCAGTGTTCCTCCCTGCCCTCACTGCATCCTCCAGGTGCGGGACCTGTGGTGGTTCCTGTCCTCAGCCACATCTACCCTGGTGTGAGGACCTGTAGTCACTCAGTCTGTCTCCCAGGCCTTTCTTTTATTTATTTATGGACGTCCATTGCAGAACTGAATTAATTCTACCTCAGTGCATGGATGTCGTCATCACTGGCCCATACAAGTCCTCTCTCTTGTCTTTCTCACGTGTGTATGTATGTATTCCCACTCCCACCCCCGCCCTCACATCCATTCTAATGTGTATCCACTCTTGAAAGCGGGTGGCTTGGTGTGTACGTGTTTCCTGTTGTGTAATGGCATCGTGCTATCACTCATCCTGCATCTTCCATGATCCTGAGATCCCTTCTCAGGAGTGGCTGTGTGGACATCCATGCCTTTGCACCCGCCAACTGCACAACACCCCATGGTGTGCAGTGACCACTCTCCTGGGGGTGGCACCCTGATGGCCTCCAGCTCCTCAGCCTCACAGCCACTTGTGTCTGCATCCCACCTCTAGGCCTGGGTGAGAACCTCTTTGACATATATTCCAAGAGACAGAGTTCCTGAGTCTGGAGAGCATGCAATTCTCTCATTTGCCCACACCCTGCAAAGTGCCCTCCAGAATGGCTGTGCCATCAATAACCCCTTCCCACAACCACACATAAGGTCCCCGTTTCCCCACATCTCTGTCAACACTTGGCATCATCCAGCTTTCCCATGAAAAATTATATCTCGTTGTTGAATGCTTTGCATTTTTCTAGTAACCACTACATTTGAGCATCTTTCCATGTGCTCTTTAGCCCTTTGGGGTGCCTCTTCTGCAAGTTGCCCTTGGGATTCTTTACCAGGTTTCCATGGGGACTGCTGCCTCTTTCTGACCGATTTGCAAGAGCTCCTTGTGTATTCTAGATATTAGTCCTGTCACTTTTTGAAAACAGCTTTATTGAGACATACCTTACAATTCACCCATTTAAAGTGTATAATTCAATGTATTTTAGTATATTCACAGGTACATGCAGCCATCACCCTCAATTTTAGAACTTTTTAATCACCTCAAAAAGAAACCCCATAAGCATTAGCTCTCACCCCATCCCTCCATCTCACCCCAGCCCTAAGCAACCACTAATGTGCTTCTCATCTGCTTGAGAGATTTACCTACCCCACACGTTTCATATAAATGGAATAATGTGGTCTTTTGTGACTGGCTTCTTTCATTTGCCGTAGTGGTTTTAAGGTTCATCCACATTGTGTCATGTAACAGTGATTCCTTCCTTTTTATGACTGAATGATGTTCCATTGAGTGGATAGACCACATTTTGTTGACTCATTTATCAATGCAGAGACATATGAGTCGTCTCCACTGTTTGGCTATTGTGAATAACACTGCAGTAAACACTCTGGTAGAGGTTTCCCCATGGACATAGGCTTTCCTTTCTCTTGAGTATATACCCAGGAGTGGGATTGCTGGGTTATATGATAACAACGTTAAGTCATTTGAGGAACAGCCAGACGGTTTTCCAAAGTGGCTGCGTCATCTCACCATGAACTGCCTGTGAGGCTTCCAGTTTCTCTGCCTCCTGGCTCCACCTGTTATTACCTTGCTTTTGAATTCTAGCCATCCTAGTGGATATAAAGTGGTATCTCCTGGTGGTTTTGATTTGCATCCCCTGATGACTAATGACATTGAACAGCTTTCCATGTGCATATTGGCCATTTGTGTATCTTCGTGGGGGGAATATCTATTCAGATCTTTGGCTCATTTTTAATTGGATTATTTGCCTCTTATTATAGAATTGGAAGAGTTCTTTTTACATTCTAGATATAATTTTCTTATCAGATATATAATCTGTGAATATTTTCTCCCATTCTATGCTTTGTCTTTTCATTTTCCTGTGGGTGTCCTTTGAAGCATAAAAGTCTTTTAATACTGATGATGTCAATTTATCTATTTTTTTTCTTTGGTTATTTGTGCTTTGAGGTCACATCCAAGAATTAGATGTAAAGTCAAGCAGATCTACTCCTGTGTTTTCTTTTTAAGAGTTTTACAGTTTTAGCTCTTACATGTACGTCTTTGGTCCCTTTCGAGTCCGTTTCCGTGTGTGAAAGGGTCTAACTCCATCATGTGCATGTGGCCCCTTTCCCTTTAAATCTTTGCAAGTCTCTTTTCTCGATCCGTCCTCACTCCATTAACTTCGTTGCAGTGTCCTTTGTGGAATGGAAACAGATTGTAGTCCTCAAAATCAGGTTGTTCCTGAAACTCTCTTCTAATCCAAATCCCCCCAATTCTCTGCGGAGTTGGTGAGCCCGTAACTGAGAATACATAACTCACAGTCCTCTTGAACACTGAGGGTGAAAGACGTTAGCTTTCATTGTCTTTGTATCAATCATCATTTTAACATGGAAGGCAAATCCCCTTCCTCAGAAACACCAAAGACCTTCTGGAATTGCAAGCAAGCTTCAAGTTGACTAAGTGTGTTCACCTTCCTTCATCTAGCTGCCAGTGCACACTGAAATGACTTGCATTGCGGGCAGCAGGAAGGATGATGATGAGAAATACAAAACCCCTATAACCACAAAGCGGTGTGCAATCCCTGAGCAACCAAACCTTGGTAATGGGGGATGATGACCCCTTGGCGCTCCTGAGCCATGCACTTTTCCTGACTCTATTCTTTCCTTTCCGACCAGGAGTTACCCCGGTCACCACGTTCGCCCTTCTCAACCTGACTAAGTGGGCGTTAGCACTGTCCGCCCACTGCATGGTCACTACCTGCCCCAGTGTCCTCTCCCCTCTCCGCTCTGTGCCATAGCCTTAGCTACCCTGGCCAGCTTTCTCCCAGCCAAGTCCTTCCTCCTTTCTGAATCTGGTCAGGGTCTCAAAGATCATTAAAAAGCTGCCAAAGTTTGCAACTCGTCTTGAGTGGCTGCTCCTCCCAAACGGTTCTGCCTCTGGTGTCTTGTTCTAGGAGTGGTTGAATTCTCTGTTTTGCTGTGGGTGCCAGCCTCTATCAGCCCCTGCCCTGGTCCATCTGTCAGCTTCAGGTAAGACTACCGGCTAGGAAATGGCCCCTTATCCTTATCTCTGCCTCTAAAATATGCCACCTAAATTAACAGATCGTGGCATTGCATGGCTCGTCACAGAGAAGCCAAGGCAAATTCTTGTGGAAGGCGGCACTTGTCTGGAAACAGACTCAGGGCAAGTGTGCTGCACAGCCAGCTTCCTCAAACCCACTCTCGCCACTGTAGCTGCCCACAGAGGCACCTCCCAAGCCATAGGCCCCTCCTAGGCCAGCTCAGGCCTCACCTTGTCCCTCCCTGCAGGGCGGGGTCTGATTGACTTCAAGAAGGAGTCAGAGATCAGCTTAAGGGCAAAGGCTGGAAGCAGAGCGAACTGGGAGCAGAGCACACAGGTGCGTTCTGATGGGTATTCGGGAGAGTCAAGAAGGGGCTGACCTGGAGGACAGAAAAGCAGTGGAAGGAGGGCACAGAGTGAGGGGCAGAAGAAACAGGACACAGAGGGAGGAGGGCCAGGAAGTGAGGGCGGGAGCCCAGCACATCACAGAAGGTGCCCGGGTGCTTGGTGGCAGGCAACAGCTGGCCAGGGTGGAGTGGGGAAAGCTCAGAGAGGAGGGTGAGCAGGGAGAGGGCTTGCTTCCTGTTCCTCCCTGGAGGTCTCACCAGCCACCACCCCCACTGCCACTGCACATGGGGACAGAGGTTTGTCCTGGGGAAAGCAAAGGTCTCTTCCACATCTTTCTCCTTCCTGGAAAAGCAAAAAGAAACATGGGTATAAGAGGTTGTAAAAAAGGAGACCCAGCCGTGAAAGGACATGGAGGTACCCTAAATGCACACTGCCAAGCAAAAGAAGCCAACCTGAAAAGGCTGCAGACTGTAAGATTCCAAATACAGGACGTTCTGGAAAAGGCAAAACTATGGAGACAATAAAAAGAGCAGTGATTGCTAGGGTTTCGGAGGAAGAGGTGGAGCACAGAAGATTTTGGGGGAGGTGGAACTACTCTGTGTGATATTCTAATGGTGGATCCATGTCATTGTCCGTTTGTCCAACCCATAGAATATGCAGCAGCAAGAGTGAGCCCTGATGTAAACTGTGGGCTCTGGGTGAGAGTGATGTGCAGGTTCATCAGCTGTAACAAATGTATGGCTCTGGTGTGGATATTGATAGTGGGGAGGCTGCGTGTGTAGGGGCTGTGAGTATACAGAAACTCTCAGTACCTTTCGCTCAATTTTGCTATGAACCTAAAATTCCTCTTTAAAAGACTCCTATTTAAAAGACTTTAATAGACTTTATAAAGTTTGTTAAAAGACTTTTAATAGACTTTTTAAAGACTTTTAACAGACTTTATAAAGTCTATTAAGAAATCTATTAAAGTCTATTTTTAAAAGTCTATTAAAAAAAAAAGTCTACTATAATCCCGGCATTTTGGGAGGCCAACGCGGGAGGATCACTTGAGCCCAGGAGTTCAAGACCAGCCTGGGCAACATAGTGAGATCCTGACTATATATATATATATATATTTAAGTCTAATAAGAAGTCTATTTGGGGCCAGGCCTGGTGGCTCATGCCTGTAATCCCAGCACTTTGGGAGGCTGAGGCAGGTGGACCACTTGAGGTCAGGAATTCAAGACCAGCCTGACCAACACGGTGAAACACCATCTCTACTAAAAACAAAAAATTAGCCGGGCATGGTGGTGCACACCTGTAATCCCAACTATTCCGGAGGCTGAGGCAGGAGAATTGCTTGAACCTGGGAGGCAGAGGTAGCAGTGAGCCAAGATCGCATCACTGCACTCCAGCCTGGGCTACAGAGCAAGACTGTCTCAGGAAAAAGAAAAAATAGTCTATTTAAAGAAGAAAAAAAAGAGGCCTGGCCAATATTTAATAGGAGAACACAAGAACTCACCTCATATCCTTCCTGCTGGCTCTGGGTTCCGCCTGCAGCCCCTGCCTCACCTGCTCCCTCCAGGTGAGCAGGGCCTCCGAGAGCCCAAGATCATGTGGGTTCCAGGGTCTTCTGCCAGCACCAGAGGGCAAGACAAGGCAACTAGAGGGACATCCCCATGAGAGGCCATGACCATGGAGCAAAACGAGGGCAAGGGGAGAGCCCTCGGGGAGAGGGGCATGGGAAAGGGAGAGAAGGACATCTCAGATCAGCCTTTACCGTGGCCTCCAGGGCTAGAGAGCCCTCGGGTGATGGAACAGGCCCAGCCAACACCTTTCATTTGTCTATGAATCAAGAACTGCCCATCGTGTACAAATTAAATACAAAGTGCTAAGGGGACTAGTGGAGAAGTATGTTAGTTGGGGCCAAAAACGGCACTCCTCGGCAGTGCGGGGTTTCAGCTGACCTCAAAAGGTGGCAAAGGATGTGACACTGGCCCAGAGTCGGGTGGGAAGGGACAATGTGCAGCTGAGCTTCTCTGGAGGAAAAAAGCCACGGGAAAACAGGGCCTCTAGTTAACACATGGGTTGTGTTCCCAATGCTTGTGCTTCGGAAATGTGATGTGTAAATGCATTTTCCAAAAACAAAAGCAAGAAATGAAAAGCGCTCATGATGGTCAGGTTTCCTCAGTGGGTCACTCCACGATACACCCAAAGTGGAGCTGCTGCACCTCAGTTACACCTCACACCCTGTGCCGCCGACTTTCCAGGTGAAATCCTCGGGGCCTCCCTTGCAGGCGGCCTGGGCCCCCTGGGAAGAGGCTGGGCCAGGCAGAGGTCTGAGACAGGAGTGGATTAACCCTCTCTGCTACCTGTCTGTCTGCACAGGAGAACGAGTTTTCTCCAGGTTTACCCCCAGGGCTTCTGATTTAGGGAGCAAAAGGCAACTACCTATGAAAACAAGGATCTCTCAGAGTCCAACCCACTCATGCATCCACCTTATAAATCAAGTGTCTGTGCCTCAGGCACTGCTTGCAGGAAGTGAAAAGCACAGCTGAGACAGGGAGGAATCCTGAAGCGGGGCTCCCAGCTCAACCCAGAGCCTTGAGGAAGGGGGTGCAAGGTGGCAAAGGCAGTGCTTCTGTAGGGAAATTTCACGGTGACGGCAGCCTTCCAGGGAGGCCCACATCACCTAGGAGGACAAGTTAGGGTCCGGAGAAACTAAGGCTGGGAGACAGCTCCAGCCAGCATCTGTAGCAACAGCGCAACAGGCAAGAGCAACAGTCTCCCAGAGACTCCGCACACAGCACATGGGAAGACAGAGCTGTGGCCACCACATCTCCCAGCCCTGCAGGAGGCTCACAGCTACAAGCACAGGATTTTACAGCTGCTTGGGGAGTGGGGTTATGAGGTGAAGACCCTGACCCACCCTCCCTGAGAAAGGAAAAGGCATCTTCCTAAGATGAAACCCTCCCTGAGGTCCCCTCCTAGTAGCCTTGGGTGGACAAGAGAGGTGAATGGGGCACAAAGAAGGCTGGGCAGGACTGGGCACCTCTACCTCACCCCCAAAGCCATCAGTCTGCAGCCTAGTCACACCTGAATCACTCTACATTGCGTAAAACTTTAAATGTGCTGGTGTCGATAGCCTATATTTAACAAGAAGAGCAGCTAACATTTCTCATGCATTTCCCATATGGCAGACATTGTTACAAACACTTTATATTTACTGTTTAATTGATTTCTCTCCACAACCCTAGGAGCTAAGCACTGTTGTCGTTATTTTCATTTTATAACTAAGAACGTGAATGCCCAGAGAGTTTAAGCAGCGTGCCCAAGGCCACACAGCAAGTCCTAGTGGCATGAGTCACTGGGACTTGACTCAGACAGCCTGACTCTAGAGCCTACCTTTGAATTTCTACACTAAATTTCAAAATCTGTCTACCTAAAAGGTATTTCGTTGTGTCAGAAATGTAGTTTTGCTGTTAATACAGGTGTCTTCTTCTCCAGGACACAAGAAGCACCTGGGGGCGTGTGCAGGGGCCCAGCCTGGCCTCTGTGACTCAGGGCACCCCTGGCTGAGATAATACACAAAAACAAGAGCATTCCCCTGAGTAAGGAAGGCTGCAGGACTGGAGGACATTTACAGAGGAGTGAGGAGAGGGCAGAAATAAATGGATGGATGCACAGGCAGCAGCCCGACGGCGCTGGGGACTATGCATGGGGCCCCAGCTGCCCCAGGACAGCCTCCAGCTTGGGGCAGGGCAAGGGGAGGAAGCTCAGTCCATGGGAAAATTCCATGGCCCTAACCTGAGGGAAGCCCATCTCTGCCCATAAGACAACTAAGTTCATCTCCTCTACTGCATTCCAGAGCCATGGAGCGAGAGATGCCGGCCCTGGGCTGGGCCGTGGCTGCCATCCTGATGCTGCAGATGGCCATGGCGGAGCCCTCCCCGGGGACTCTGCCCAGGAAGGCAGGGGTGTTTTCAGACCTAAGCAACCAAGAGCTGAAGGCAGTGCACAGCTTCCTCTGGTCCAAGAAGGAGCTGAGGCTGCAGCCCTCCAGTACCACCACCATGGCCAAGAACACTGTGTTTCTCATCGAGATGCTGCTGCCCAAGAAGTACCATGTGCTGAGGTTTCTGGATAAAGGTGAAAGGCATCCTGTGCGGGAAGCCCGTGCCGTCATCTTCTTTGGTGACCAGGAGCATCCCAATGTCACCGAGTTTGCTGTGGGGCCCCTGCCAGGGCCCTGCTACATGCGAGCACTGTCCCCCAGGCCTGGGTACCAGTCCTCCTGGGCATCGAGGCCCATCTCCACAGCAGAGTACGCCCTCCTCTACCACACCCTGCAGGAAGCCACCAAGCCCCTGCATCAGTTCTTCCTCAATACCACAGGCTTCTCATTCCAAGACTGCCATGACAGATGCCTGGCCTTCACCGATGTGGCCCCCCGGGGTGTGGCTTCTGGCCAGCGCCGCAGTTGGCTTATCATACAGCGCTATGTAGAAGGCTACTTTCTGCACCCCACTGGGCTGGAGCTCCTCGTGGATCATGGGAGCACAGATGCTCGGCACTGGGCTGTGGAGCAGGTGTGGTACAACGGGAAGTTCTATGGGAGCCCAGAGGAACTGGCTCGGAAGTATGCAGATGGAGAGGTGGACGTGGTGGTCCTGGAGGACCCACTGCCTGGGGGCAAGGGGCATGACAGCACGGAGGAGCCGCCCCTCTTCTCCTCCCACAAGCCCCGCGGGGGCTTCCCCAGCCCCATCCATGTGAGCGGCCCCCGCTTGGTCCAGCCCCATGGCCCTCGCTTCAGGCTGGAGGGCAACGCTGTGCTCTACGGGGGCTGGAGCTTTGCCTTCCGGCTGCGCTCCTCCTCCGGGCTGCAGGTCCTGAACGTGCACTTCGGCGGAGAGCGCATTGCCTATGAGGTCAGCGTGCAAGAGGCAGTGGCGCTGTATGGAGGACACACACCTGCAGGCATGCAGACCAAGTACCTCGATGTCGGCTGGGGCCTGGGCAGCGTCACTCACGAGTTAGCCCCCGGCATCGACTGCCCGGAGACCGCCACCTTCCTGGACACTTTCCACTACTATGATGCCGATGACCCGGTCCATTATCCCCGAGCCCTCTGCCTCTTTGAAATGCCCACAGGGGTGCCCCTTCGGCGGCACTTTAATTCCAACTTTAAAGGTGGCTTCAACTTCTATGCAGGGCTGAAGGGCCAGGTGCTGGTGCTGCGGACAACTTCAACTGTCTACAATTATGATTACATTTGGGACTTTATCTTCTACCCCAACGGGGTGATGGAGGCCAAGATGCATGCCACTGGCTACGTCCACGCCACCTTCTACACCCCCGAGGGGCTGCGCCACGGCACTCGCCTGCACACCCACCTGATTGGCAACATACACACTCACTTGGTGCACTACCGTGTAGACCTGGATGTGGCAGGTAGGACTCAAAGCGAGACTCTCCCGTTCAAACATCTGCATCCAGCCAATAACTTAAACTCCCAGGAGACGGCACTATAACTCCCTGGTGGTGGAAAGTTAGGAGCATTTGCCAAGCCTGCTTCTGTAAAACCTAAAGCTAGAAATTTGTGTGTCCCTGAAAAATGGTGAAAGCGAACAGTGCCGAGGGTTGCCCTGGATGCAACAGTGTGGACCCTGTCCTGACCCTGGGGCTGTGCATGGGGCAAGGGAGGGGACGGTGCCTATGAGGGTAAGAAATGTCACTGTCTAGCACTTTGAGATGGAGTGTAGTATTGTCTGGGAATATTCAGGGTGTCTCCTGGATGATATCACCATAAAAGAATGGCATGGGTAGAATAACTAATGCTGCCAGACCCAACAAGGCCACCACACGGGCGGCTCCTACCCCTCAGCCCCAGTCACCTCTCTGGACAGAGCCTCTCATGCCTGGAGAAAAATGGGTGCCCCTTCTCTAGGATTGCAGCCACAGCAGATGGGCATGAGCACAGCTCTTGAGAGGAACTTCCCAGAGTGGTAATGGAATCACCACAGCCGCCCAGGGCATCCCCCAACATCCCGGTTATTCAAGACAGTTGGCTGTTGGATGTGGTGGAGGATGGAGATCCTGGGGTAGAATGAGGAGGTTTCAGTTCTGGCAGCTTGATTCTCGTTCTCCTTCTCCCTGCATACCTCCAGGCACCAAGAACAGCTTCCAGACACTGCAGATGAAGCTAAAAAACATCACCAACCCCTGGAGCCCGAGACACCGCGTGGTCCAGCCAACTCTGGAGCAGACGCAGTACTCCTGGGAGCGCCAGGCGGCCTTCCGCTTCAAAAGGAAGCTGCCCAAGTACCTGCTCTTTACCAGCCCCCAGGAGAACCCCTGGGGCCACAAGCGCAGCTACCGCCTGCAGATCCACTCCATGGCCGACCAGGTGCTGCCCCCAGGCTGGCAGGAGGAGCAGGCCATCACCTGGGCAAGGTGAGGAAGGGGCCTGGGGGAGGGTCAGGGGCTCCCCTCAGTGTGTGTGTCTGTGTCTGTCTGTGTTTGTGTCTATGCGGTTCCTAGTCTATGTGGTTTTGTATCTGGGCACACATGCGTGTTGTGTACGTATGTGTATATCTGTGTGTACAATTGACCCTGAACAATATGGGGGGTAGGGGTGCCAACCCCCCAACGCAGTAAAGAAGCCAAGTGTAACTATGACTCCCCCACAACGTAACTACGAATAGCCTACTGTTAACCAGAAGCCTTACCACTAACAAAAACATTCCGTGAACACATATTTTGTAGGTTCTATGTGTCAGATACTGTGTTCTTACAATAAAGTAAGCTAGAGAAAAGAAAATGTTATTAATAAAATCCTGGCCGGGCGCAGTAGCTCACGCCTGTAATCCCAGCACTTTGGGAGGCCAAGGTGGGCAGATCACCTGAGGTCAGGAGTTCGAGACCAGCCTGGCCAACACAGCGAAACCCTGTCTCTACTAAAGATACAAAAGTTAGCCGGGTGTGGTGGTGGGCACCTGTAATCCCAGCTACTCAGGAGGCTGAGGCAGGAGAATCACTTGAACCCGGGAGGCGGAGGTTGCAGTGAGCCAAGATCGCATCACTGCATTCCAGCCTGGGTGACAGAGCAAAACTCCATCAAAAAAAAAAAGAAAAAGGAAGGAAGGAAAGAGAGAGAAAGGGGACCCATGCAGCTCACACCTGTGTTGTGCAAGGGTTGCCTGCTCTTCTGGGCCTGTGTCTCTGTGCATTTGGGGAGGGGGCGGGGAGAACTCCTGTGGGTCACCTGAACCCGGTTAACAGCAGCCCGTCCTGCTGACTCCCAGGACAGATGATCTCTCATCTTGGGGAAGGCAATCATCTTCCTCTATTCTGACCCTGAAGCTGTTCCCTGGGCGAGACTGAGGGGGGCCAGCCCAGGGCCCTGAGCCAAGCTGCTTCACCTCTGCCTGGCAGGTACCCCCTGGCAGTGACCAAGTACCGGGAGTCGGAGCTGTGCAGCAGCAGCATCTACCACCAGAACGACCCCTGGGACCCGCCCGTGGTCTTCGAGAAGTTTCTTCACAACAACGAGAACATTGAAAATGAGGTACTGCCCTGTCCCCAGCCCTGCCCAGTGCTGGCCCTGCCTCCTTCCAGCTCAGCCCAGGACCATCCTCATCACCATCAGGGAGTCCCAACCACCCTTTGCCCAGATCTGTCCCCAGTCGCAGGAGCTGTGCCTTGCTGTGTGGACGGCAAGTTCAGAGGTCACAACAGAGCTGCTCATCTCTTTAAAAAGGGGCTGGAGAGGAATTCAGCAAGTTTCCAGGCAGAACTGAAAATGACCAAAGGCTAGAGTGGCCTCCAGTGGTCAGTACTCAGCCCTGCCCACTGAAGCCCACCCTGTCTCCTGCAGGACTTGGTGGCCTGGGTGACGGTGGGCTTCCTGCACATCCCCCACTCAGAGGACATTCCCAACACAGCCACACCTGGGAACTCCGTGGGCTTCCTGCTCCGGCCATTCAACTTCTTCTCAGAGGACCCCTCCCTGGCATCCAGAGACACTGTGATCGTGTGGCCTCGGGACAATGGCCCCAACTACGTCCAGCGCTGGATCCCTGAGGACAGGGACTGCTCGATGCCTCCCCCTTTTAGCTACAATGGGACCTACAGACCTGTGTGACCAGCCCCCAGTTCCTCCCCCAGTTCCTCCCAGGAAGCCCAGGAGCCTCACTGGGGCAGACAATAAACCCTCAGAGCCTCGCTCTGTGTGCTGCTTCTTGCGGGGAGGCACAGGGCCATGTGTGTAGGAAACACACGAACAGACGTGCACACACACACGGGAGTGCACACACTCGCACAGACGTGCACACACTCGCACAGACGTGCACACAGACGTGCACGCACTCACACGGACATGCACACACATGGCATGTACTTTATTCACACTGGTCTACTGCAGTCCAGAAAAGCCACCATTACTAACAAAAAGGAAGCTCGCTGAAATCCTGCACCTATCAGATTGGTTTTCAAAATCTGAGACTGGCCAGGCACGGTGGCTCACGCTGGTAATCCCAGCACTTTGGGAGGCTGAGGCAGGAGGATGGGAGGATCACTTGAGTCCAAGAGTTCAAGACCAGCCTGAGCAACATGCTAAACCCCATCTCTCCTAAAAAATACAAAAAATTAGCCAGGCAGGGCAGCATATGCCTGTAGTCCCGGGGCAGAGGGGGTTAGATGGGAAGCTCTCTTGAGCTGAGAAGCCGGAATCAGGCCACTGCACTCCAGCCTGGGCAACACAGACACAGTGAGACCCTGTCTCAAAAAAGAAAAAAAAAGTCTGAGACTGACAACTTTCTCTTGGGGAGGCTGCAAGGGAATTTCCCAGTGTCAGTGACAGGCTTGCAAAATGGCACAACCATAGAGAAGATGCTACAGGGAGATCTAGCAGGATCACCATGCCTTTATCCATTGGCACACTGGCCCAACTTCAGGGGGTTTATCCCCAAGATCCACCTATAAACACAGGAACGACATATGTACAAAGTAATTCATGGCAGCATTGTTTGTAACAGCAAAAGTCTGGAAACAACCAACTTCTCATCTGTAGAAAACCCCAGTTGAATGAACTGTGGCACAACCTCACAGTGCAATTCTAGCTGATTGTAAAAGAAACACACGAATGAGGATACTCTGTGTGCTGATAGGGCAAAACTTCAGGCCATAGCAAGTAAGAAAAGAGAAGAGGCATAGAATAATACAGACGGCATGCTAACTTTGCGTGAGAAAGGACAGGAGTTTCCCTAGACTGGTCTCCATGTAGATGACAGGGAAGCATGGTGGATGAGAACAGGGATAGGAGCAGGCTTTCTTCATGGAAACCTTTCTATTGAGTTGTTAAGGGTTTTGTTGTTGTTTTGTTTGCTTGCTTTTGGGGACAGAAGGGGAATGATGGAGAGGGCCGGGCCACGGGCTGGCCAGGTAGGGAGATAGACGCTGGGGAGAAAGCAGAGTGGCCTGGCCAGACGCTATGGGGATGGGGATGGGGCAAAGAGGGTCTCCTCCCTCCCTCTGGAGCTGAGGGAGCCCCAAGTGTCCTGGCCATGGCACATGGCCCAGGAAAGCACTAACTGCAGAAACCCGGGTGCCACAGCCTCTCGCCCCAGTGCTATGTTATTTTTATTTTTGAATTGTGAGAATGTATTACCTATTCAAAAAACTGAAATCTAAATTTTACAAGAGGGAGGAAGGGAGGAAATGAGGGAGGGAAGGAGAGAAAGAAAAATGAAACTCTAATTGCTGATGTGTGGTACTATAGTAGCTGGCCAGGATGGATGGGGTAGATAGAATAATGCCCTCCACCCCCCACTAATGATGTCCACATCCTGATCCCTGGGACCTGTGAATCTGTTACCTTACATGCACTAGGAAGGAATTCTGTGGGCATGATTAAGGTAAGGATCTTGAGATGGGAAATTATCCTGGATCATCCAGGTGGGCTTGAGTAATCACAAGGCCCTTGTGAGCGGGAGACAGGAGAGAAGAGAGGAGAGAAGATGCCGCACTGCCGACTGTGAAGATGACAGAAGGGGCCACAAGCCAAGGAATGTAAGCGACCTCTAGAAACTGGAAAAGACAAGGAAACAGATTTTCCCCTAGAGCCTCCATTAGGAACAAGGCCCTGAAGACCTCAGATGGTAAGAGAATACATTGGTGTTGTTTGAGGCCACTAAGTTTGTGGTACTGTGTTTATAGCAGCCACAGGAGCTAATACAATGGATGTGGAGTTTTCTATCACGGGGAACCACTGACAGAGGAAAGCAGACAAGCGAACAGATGGGGGATCTCACACTGTCCCTCCCAGCCCTGCTCAGAGCTCAGTCACCCACAGCCAGCCGCAGAACCAGGAACCAGTGACAGGGAGGCAGGAACAGGGGAGTCAGGTCATGTGGGGCAGGGTCCTGGATCTTTTCAAACTGGACAATTCAATAGAACAGATTCCAGCCTTTCTCTCCCTCCAAGAAGACAGAAAGGAAGGGTGTGCGTGGTTTTGATAAACATTTCAAGGGGGTGGAGGACACCAGAGGCTCAGGGGCTCCTTTACACACTGAGATGTGGGTGTATGACTGTCATCACCCACCATACCAAGGGCAGCTGGAAGACCAAAGGCATTGCTTACTTTACCTGGGTGATTTTTCATAGTTGTTTGTTGGTGTTGTGCATTCAGCAGGCACTCAGCAGTCCTTGTTGAGTGACTAGCGGCTGAAAGCCTCAGAAATACAAGCCTCAAGTCACATTCTCACTTCCCTGCCCTGTTGAGTCTTTGCACTTTGCCCCAAATAATTATTCTGGCCTCTCCTGTGGTCACCACAGTGCCATTTCCCAACACCATCCACCCCTAACAAGATGGCAGAAGGACCTGACTTCACCCCTGAGAAAGCAGCCCCAAGAATCCCAGGGCCCCTTCCCTTCCTCCCAGGCCCCATCTCTAATGGTCCTAACAGGTACTACTTTCCCCCTCCTCCCCTGAGGCCCCGGCTTCTACTTTTCAGCATTTCTCAGTGTTCCTCCTTCCCTTAAGCAGAATGTAACTGGCCTGGGACACAAAGACAAGGAAGATGAAGTCCCCGACCTCAAGATGTCCACAGTCACAGGGGTGACAGCCCAGAGGGACAGAGAGGGAGGGACAGACAGGGAAGCCTGAGGGCTCCTATACTGAGGCGGGGATGTCCTCGGATACTCATCCTCTGTTTCTTAATAAAAACTGGAAGTACTCAGAAGGCTGAAGCAGGAGGATTGCTTGAGCCTAGGAGTCCAAGCCTACAGCCTGGGCAACATTGCAAGACC
This sequence comes from Pan paniscus, assembly GCF_029289425.2. Taxonomy (NCBI): domain Eukaryota; kingdom Metazoa; phylum Chordata; class Mammalia; order Primates; family Hominidae; genus Pan; species Pan paniscus. The sequence continues at coordinate 187,279,216 of NC_073255.2, forward strand.
CTACCTCTTAAAAAAAAACTGCAAGCCTGGTCTAACCCTCAAGTAGGCAGAGCTTGGTCCCCGTGGACTCACTCAATGATTGTCCATGTGCGACTCTGCCATTCCCAAGCACATAGCCTCCCCAGGCCTGGAAGGTCAGCTCTGCCTGGGTGGTGAATTCTCCCTGAGCACCACGTACACTCACGTGAGAGGGCTACTGTCCCTGTTGTCTGACCCTCCTCACAGGGAGAACTGAGAGCAGCAGGTGTTCCCCACCCAAGTCCCAACTATGACCCAAGAGTGGGAGACCCAGAAGACAGGCAGTTCAGGAATCTCCATGATCAGCCTGGCTCACCTCTGAAAACTCGGATGCCCTAAGAATCCCTGAGTGGAGATAGACGGCATGGCCCAGGCAGCCAGTGGGCCTTCCCTGACAGTGACTTCCCAGCACTCATAAGGCATAAATAGGACAAGGTCTCTGTTAGCTGGTGGAGCTCAGTAAGAGTGATGTCAACCAAGAAGTGCTGGGGCTTGGAGTTGTTTCATCAAGACTGCTGGTGGCCTCTGCCTAAACCTCCAGGTGCCCCAGTGGACCAAGCCCTCCACGACCTGCCCCTCCACCTTTGGGAGCCTTTAAACCTTTCCTCTTAAGCTTCCTGCAGAACCATTCCCTCTGTCCCTTCAATGTAGGAGCAGACCTCAGCTAACATCCAACCCAGAGCTCACTCTGATGCAGACCCCTGCACACCAGGACCGGCACATAGCTTGTGGGCCTCAAATGAAAATGCAAGCCCTTGTTTCAAAATTATTAAGAATTTAAAGGTGGTGACAGCAAAGAGTGAAACCCCAGGCTAAGATCACAGCCCCAAGGAGCTGGTCCTGCCGTCTGCTCCCACTACCCACCTCGGCCATGGCCCTGAGGCGGCAGCTATTTCCTTGGCTGTGTTTCTAATAGTAATGCATTGCAGCAAGAGAGCACGTAATCTTCTCCTCAAAGCATGTTCTGCTTCCCAAAAGCAAATAAATATGTATTAAATCAATATGCCAGTTATAGTAAATGTTTCATTTACCACCAAATTCAAGCTTATGCAAATTAGAGAAATTGCACACTTAACCCTAAGTTATCTTGGCAGTAAACATTTTTACAAAAAATACAAGATTAGCTAAATGCTTTTCTCAACTGTAAGTTCCTGAGGGACTAATCCTAAACTCTTGGCCAACTACGAGCTGTTTCTCAGAACATATATACTAATTGTCTTGTTAATCTCTCCTCTTAATTTGCTGTGCCTCTCCCAGTTAGGGGGAGACATTCATAATTTTTGGTCATACATTTGGTAATTGACCTGCTACTTTGAACTGCATGGATTCCCTGTCCTGGGGCCACTTCAAGGTGGCTACATCCCATAACCTGGAATTTCTAATGGCTAAGGCCAGGACGAACGTGATATCTCATGAAAACATATCAGGTGTATAAAGACAAAATACCATTTGACCCAGCAATCTCATTACTGGGTGTATACCCAAAGGAATATAAATCATTCTATTATAAAGACACATGCACACCTATGTTCACTGCAGCACCATTCACAATAGAAAAGACATGGAATCGGCCGGGTGCAGTGGCTCACACCTGTAATCCCAGCACTTTGGAGGGGCCAAGGCGGGCAGATCACAAGGTCAGGAATTCGAGACCAGCCTAGCCAATATGGTAAAACCCCATCTCTACTAAAAATATAAAAATTATCCAGGCATGGTGGCAGGCGCCTGTAGTCCCAGCTACTTGGGAGGCTGAGGCAGGAGAATCACTTGAACCCAGGAAACAGAGGTTGCAGTGAGCCGAGATCACGCCACTGCACTCCAATCTGGGCGACAGACATGGAATCAACCTAAATACCCATCAATGATAGACTGGATAAAGAAAATGTGATATATATACACCATGGAATACTATTCTGCCATAAAAAAGAACGAGATCATGTCCTTTGCAGGGATATGGATGGAGCTGGAGGCCATTATCCTTAGCAAACTAACACAGGAAACCAAAATACCTTATGTTCTCACTTATAAGTGGGAGCTAAATGATGAGAATGCATAGAGGAGAACAACACACACTGGGGCCTGTTGGAGAGTGGAGGGTGGGAGGAGGGAGAGGACCATGAAAAATAATAATGGGTACTAAGCTTAATACCTGGGTGATGAAATAATCTGTGTAACAAACCCCCATGATGCAAGTTTACCTATGAAACAAACCTGCACATGCACTGTGAATTTAAAAGTTAAAAAAAAAAAACATATTAGGTGTAGATGTCTGATCCAAGAACTTAGTCAGGATGTTAAAAGGTTGCCTGCTAAACCCTCATGCTTATTTCCTAGAGCATCCAAGTATTGGTTTGCAAAACTCACAAGATCCCCCATCACTGCCTGAGAGGTGATTTCATGTTACAGTTATCCATTGCTACATAACAAGCCACCTTAACTCAGTGGCACAAAACAACAACTATTTTATTATGCTCATGAACTCAATGGGACAAGGACTCAGACAGGACACCCTGGAGATGGCTTCTCTCTGATCCATGATGTCTGGGGCTTCAGCTGGGAGGACTCGGAAGCTGATAGCATCTTGGATACTAATACTGGAGGCAGCAATTGTCTGGCAGCTTTTTCCCTTACATGTCTGGCATCTGGACTGGTCTGTGCTCAACTAGAACTGTAGACCAAGCACCTATGTGTGGTCTCCCCACGGGGCTGGGGCTTCCTCACAGCATAGTGGTCTCAAGTAATCAGACTCTCGCATGGAGGCTCAGGGCTTCAAGATGGGTGTTCTCACACGCAAGAAGGAAGCCGCACACCTTTTATGACCTAACTTCAGAAATCCCATGTCTACTTCTGCCATACTCTATTGGTCAGTGGTCACCATTGCACCCAAATGGAAAGGAAGAAGACATAGACCCCACATCTCAATGGGAGGACCAGCAAAAAAGTGAGAGGGGCCATGGTTCAGAGCTGCCACTCCATGACTCATTTCCTTTATAGTAAAGGCAGGTCTACCTCTGCTGAAGCTGCAATCATGTTTCAAAAGTTGTCTTTGGTTCCAGCCTCCTAAGTTTTCTACACCTTGGAGCAGTGTCTCCAGTTTACCTTCCACTTTAGAAACTCCTTATATTCTGCTCTCAAGGTAAAAATGTTCTCCTTTTGCCACAATATCCATACTTGCCAGCAAAACAGAACATGCTCTTGATGGAAAACAGCTTTCCTCTCTCATCCTAGTTTTGATCATTAAGCTGCCTGTAGTGGCTGTGTCACAAAAGATTCCGAATTCACAACAAGGCTCAGTAAATAACAACGCCATAGTGAATTCGAAACCTCTGCTGTGGGTGTGGGAGGAGAGAGTGGTATATGTATGTCCTGTTCTTGTCATTTCTGAAAGGCACCAGCCTTATTATCAAATATGACCTCCAGCAATGCATCAGGACTACTCAGCCCTGCAGCAGAGTCTTCTTTCACAGTGTCATAGCCTCACTCATTAGAATGTGTGAACACGCATTCACAACTTACATGTCTGTGATGACTCAACTCTTTCATTCATTCAACGAACACTTAACTAAATGGCTATGGATTAGATCCTGCTGTAGGTTTTGGGGATACGAAGATGAAAGACATAGTCTCTGGTTTCTAGAAGCTTGTTTTTCTGTAAGAAAAAGTCACGTAAAGAATAACTCAAGAATAGTGGAGAAAGTCCCTCCTAATTCATTCAAGGAAAGTCACAGAAAACTTTAAAAAGGAGGTAGAGTTTGAGCTTTAACATCAACTGAAGGGAGAAGGACATTCTGGACAGCGGTCTGCACAGAGGCACCGAGCTATCCCAGGGACATCAAGTGCCCCATATTCTGTGGTTCCTAAAGTGTCTGCTGTCCTAGAAGAACCACATGCAGCACAGACTGACCACCCAACTGTGGTCCAGCTGGATAAGGCCACTTGCAGGTGACAATCCAAGAAACAGGACCCCAAAAAAGAGACTGGAAGCTACCCTAAATCCAATTCCTTGCTCTGCACACTGCTCCAAAACCTCAGGGGATTATTTAATCTACCTCCTTTCCAGTCACCCTGGTCATAGACCTTGTTGCTTTCTAGTGACAGTGACCATGCACCCCGAAGATTTGCTCAGCCTCTCAGTGGCCCCTCAGCTCCCACCCACAAATCAGAGGCTGAAATTCACCCATGGTCACCCTGCTTATTCCCAGTTCTAATGAAAGAGGAGTTTCTGGATATTACCAGACAATGCTTCCACCACAATGGGATTTAATAATCAAGAACTGGCAGCAGTGCGCATCCAAAGGCTGGGCCTCGAAGCAGATCTGTGACACCAAGGCCTCGCTCCTCTCCCTGTGGCCCGCCCCTGTTGGGAAGGGGGAAATTGTCAAAAACCACACAACCTTCCAACCACACTGCAACAGGGCTCCTTCACAACTAGGAGGAAAAGCCCCAGGCCACAACATTCAAAAGCCCCTGTGCTTCCCACCAGCTTCTGGTGGAATGAGCCTTCCCTGTCCATCCCCAAGAGCACTTGTCCACTCTTGTTCCTGTGTTCCTACTGCCCCTAGTTCTCACCCCGTTGCCCTCTGTTGATTTGTGATGCTTATTTCTCAGCATCCATTTCTATGTTTTCTTTGCTGCCCTTCTCTATCCCAGCAGTGTCAACCCCGACTGTGCACCAGAGTCACCTAGAGAGGCTTCTTAAGGATCCCAGTGTTGTGCTGCTTCGTGCCACACCAGTCATATCAGAATATCCAAGGGTGGTCCTGAATACTGTGTTTTTGGGAAGCTCTAAAGATCATTCTGAGAGAGGAGCCAGGTTTGAAAACACCACTTTTTTTTTTTTTTTTTTTTTTTTTTTGTTTTTTTTTAGACAGAGTCTCACTCTCATTGCCCAGGCTGGAGTGCAATGATGTGATCTTGGCTCACTGCAACCTCCGCCTGCCGGGTTCAAGCGATTCTCCTGCCTCAGTCTCCCGAATAGCTGAGATTACAGGCACTTGCTATCATGCCTGGCTATACTCTTAATGTGTACAAAAAAACTTGTTTCTTGTCCCTTCTCTGAGCCCAGAGCAATAGTTTAGGATGTCAATAGCTGAGTTTGATGGTGACATTTAACAGTAGTGTTGTAACAGGTGTTTAAGCTCTAAGACCAATCATAGAGCTTGTGCACTTGAGCTCAGAAAAGTTACAGACAGTAAGGGACATCCTGAAGATCCAGGAAAGGCTGGAATTTGTCCCCTCTCTCTGTGTCACTGTGAATGACCTGTGTTCTATTGACTTGCTGCTGCCCACGCAGGATCTGGACTAGGTTTTCTAGTTGGGTTTCAAAGTATTTGCCCCAAGGCCAGGTGCAGTGGCTCATGCCTGTAATCCCAGAACTTCAGGAGGCTCAGGCATGCAGATAGCTTGAGCCCAGGAGTTTGAGACCAGCCTAGGCAACATGACAAGACCCAGTCTCTACAAAAAATACAAAAATTAGCTGCGTTGGTGGTGCATGCATGTAGTCCCAGCTACTTGGGAGGCTGAGGTGGGAGGATTGCTTGAGCCCGGGAGGCAGAGGTTACAGTGAGCCGTGATTGTACTACTGCACTCCAGCCTGAGCAACAGAGTGAGACCTTGTATCAAAAAAAGGTCTTTGCCCCAGCCATGATCCTAACCCAGCATCCCAATATCACCACAGCCTTCACTGAGCCCCTGCTGAGATGGAAACTTGTCCCCAAGAAAGGAAGTATGGAAATAAGTAGGAGGTAGGGGGGAACTGAGAGCATAGCCTGAATATTCTGAGTTCCCTGTAGCTGCTGGCCTGGCTGTACATTGAGAGGCAATACAGATACAGGTGATGGTTTAAAGGATAACTCAGGAATCACTCAGATCCCTGTCTCCCTCTTCACATGGATGGCTTGCCTGGGTGTCTCTGTGTCTCTGCGTTTCTCCTTTTATAAGGACACTAGTCATTGGGTTTAGGGCCCACCCTGCTCCAGTAGGACCTCATTTTAACTCAATTACATCTGCAAGACTCTAATTCCAAATAAGGTTACGTTCATGGGAACTGGGGATTAGGACTCAAATATATCTTTTGAGGGGGTCACAATTTAGCTCACAACACAAATCTTTTCTATATCTCTACCTTTCAGGGAAAGAAATGGACACAGAATTATGGACAGTCTCACCAGGACTGAGAACAGCCATTTCCCAAGTCACTGGACTCATGGGAAATATGATGGACACTTCCTTAACCTCTATTATATTTCCCTCCTAATGTATCTTCCTGTTCTGCAGCAACTAGAAAGTTAAACTCTCCATTTCCCAGATTGCTTTATATCTAGAGCTCTGTATAGAATTAGTTTCTACCAATCAGGAGCATTTGAGCAAGATCTGAAAGTTGAAAGGGATACTGAAACTGCGTTTCTGTCCTTGATGCTACTGTGTTTTGCAGGCGAGGTCAAGGAGTGGCAACAGCATTCCAGTCCCCAGCTTCCCAGGCCTAGAAAGGCAGGGACTGGCAGAATGATCATGCACTTGTGTGTGGTGCTGCAGGGCCCATTCTCCTAGGAACCTGGCCTCCCAACTTGGTCTCCCAACACTTTAGGAAGCTGAAGCAGGAAGATCGCTTAGCCCAGGAGTTCGAGATCAACCTGATCAAAATAAAGAGACCTTGTCGCTTCAAAAAAAAAAAAAAAGGTTTTTTTTAATTAGCCAGGCATGGTTGTGCACACCTGTAGTCTCAACTGCTTGGGAGGCTGAGGCAGAGAATGGCTTGAGCCCAGAAGTTCAAGGCTGCAGTGGAGCCATGATCACACCACTGCACTGCAGCCTGGGTGACAGAGTAAGACCCTGTCTCAGAATAAATACATTAATTAAATAAACCCTCACATATAGAGTTGACTTTTGATGAGATTACCAAAACAATTCAATAGCAAAATAGACTTTCAACAAACAGTGCTGGGACAACTGGATATACACATGTAAAAGAATGAAACCGGAACCCTAGTATTTATCATATATAAAAATTATCTCAAAATGAATCAAAGACCTAAATGTAACAGCTAAAACTCTTAGAATAAAATGTAAGCATAAATTTTCAGGACCTTGCCAATTTTAGGCAATGATTTCTGAGATATAACATCAAATGCCCAAGCAACAAAAGAAAAAATTGATAAAATAAACTTCATCAAAATGTAGAAACCTTTGTGCTTCAAAGGATATCATTAAGAAAATGAAAAGACAACCCACAGAATGGGAGAAAATACTTGCAAATCATATATCTGATATGGGTAACCCAATTTAAAAATGGGCAAAGGATCTGAACAGACATTTCTCCAAGGAAGATACATAGTAACCAATATCACATGAAAAGTTGCTCAACATCATTAGTCATAAGGGAAATGCAAATCAAAACCACAATGGGATACCACTTCATCCCCACCAGGATGACTGTAATCAGAAAGACAGATAACAACAAGTGTTGGTGAGGATGTGGTGAAATTATAAACTTCATACATTGCTGGTGGGAATATAAAATGGTGCAGCTACTTTGGAAAACAGTCTGGCAGTTCTTCAAAAGGTTAGACAGACTACTATAGAATACAGAAATTTCACCCCAGGTATGTGTCCAAGAAATATGAAAATGTGTCCATACAAAAAGTTGTACATGAATGTTTATAGCAGCATTATTTATAACAGTCAAAAAGTTGAAACAAAACAAATATCCAATAACTGATGATTAAATAAACAAAATGTCATATATCCATACAATGGAATATTATTCTGCAATAAGGAAAAACGAAATACTGATACATGCTACAACATGGATGTACCTTGAAAACATTAGCTAAATGAAAGAAGACAAATGCAAAAGACCACGTAGTATATGATTCTACTTATTTGAAGTGTTCATAATATACAAATCCATAGAGGCAGAAAGTAGATTAGTGGTTGCCATGGTCTGGGAGAACTGGATATAGAGTTTCTTTTAGAGGTAATGAAAACATTCTAAAATTGGTTGTGACAATAGATTTAATAAATCTATAAATTGTATAGTATGTGAATTGTATATCAATAAAGCTGTGATTTTTTAAAAAGGATATGTTTCAGTATTTGCTGTTAAGTGATAAAGGCAAGTCACAGAATAATAAACATTGTAGAATTCTATTTATATAAACAAAAAACACACTTCCATATGTGTTTTAATGTTTTATGAACATTTACTCATATATTGTTTTTGTAATCTTTAAAAAATTTAATTGCAAAAATGTAGCCATCCTAATATATAACAAAACAGAATTCATAGCCAGGAAATATCAAAAGAGATAGAGATATGTTATACCTATAGATGAAAAGAAACTCAAGAAGCATATCAGCTAATTCTAAGGTATGAATCTTATTAGGATCCTAATTTAAGTAAAGAGAATAGAAATATTTATAAGACGATTGGAAAATTAGAACACTGGATATTTGATGGTATTAAGAAATTATTGTTAATTTTTTAGGTATGATAGGGTATTATGATTATGCTTAAAAAGAATTCCTTATCTTTTATAGATAGATGCTAGTGTATTTACTTTTTAAATGATATTATGTTTGCCATTACCTCAAAATAATCCAGTAGAAGGGGTGTGGAAGAGTTTGTGTAGTATGGATAAAATAAGAGTAGCCATGAGTAGTTGAAGCTGGATGATGGATTTGAGAGGGTTCATTATATCCTTCTCTCTACTTCTGTATCTGCTTGAAAGAGGTATAGTATATCTTGATGAAAGAAACAATAGACAAAGAAGATATAACATGCATAACATATATGCATCTAACAACATAATCTCAAGCAAGAAGAAGAAAACCAACAACATTGCTGATTTTAGTACATAAATCTCAGAACTGATAGATCAAGTAGACAAAAAAAGCAAAGACATAGATTATCTAAATAAGACATTTAATAAACTCATATTTGTATATAACCCTCCACAAACCAAAGAATGCATGTGTATATTGTATACATATAACATTCACATAAACTGACCAAATAATGATTTTAAAAGAAGTCTCAAATTCTAAAGAATTGAAAGCATACAGACCATGTTCTGAGACCATAATGTAATGAAATATATGAATAAATAAATAAATAAACCATGCTCTTTGATAGTATGGCTTAACATTGTAAAGATATCCATCCTCCTCAAATGTTTTTTAAAATTCCAATCCCAATCAAAATCCCAACCAGAATTTTTTAGGGGTTAATGAATTTATTCTAAAACATATGAAAAATGGGTTCACAAATGGTGAAATCATTTTTCAGAAAGAAGGACAAAGAAGTGAGACTGGTCCCATCGAATATTAAGTTACACTATAAAGCCATGGAAATTTTTTTTAATCATGGTATTGGCTCAAGAGTAGACCAATAGACCAACAGAACCAAAAAGAGCTCAGAGACCCATGAATATAAGGGAATTACGAAGAAACAGGAAAAAACTGACTGTTTAGTAGGTTATAGTGGGGAAAAGCTCCCATAATATGGAGAAAAATAAAACTGCATCCTTACCTGATATAATATACAATGAACTTCAGCAAGAGTAAGAATCTATACATAAACAGTGAAACTAAAAATGTAGAAAAATATTTGTGACCTAAAGGTGGAAATTTTCTTAAACAAGACCTAAAAATCATAAACCACAAGGTAAAAAAATATGTAGATTTGATTTCATTAAGATTACAGGTTTCTATTCAACAAAGGAAGCCATAGTCAAAGTTGAGAGGGAGAAGATACTTTCAACATCTCAAACTGACAAAGGATTCAGAATTAGAATATATAGGAAACTTCTGCAAATCCGTAAGTAAAAGTCAGAAACCCATTCTATAAATGGCAAAGTATAGAAGCAAGTAATTCATAGAAAAAACAAATTAATAACTAATATATCAAGAGATGATCAAAATTAGAAAATTATCTAGTGCCAAATATAAGCAGGGCTTTCAGAAACACAAACGTGGGTCTAAGGTGGGTTTTGTGCCTTTGGAAATGTGGACTGATGAAGCCTCTCTGTAACGTAGCCTGCATGTACTTGGTGAAATTGAACATACATACATCCTATGACTCAGAAAGCCCACTACAAATTATACCTAATTGAAAGAAATTCTCCCCCAGGACTATGAAGGGATGAGAACAAGGATGTTCGTCATAGCATTTGTCATGGCAGTGGGAGTCGGAGGCAAATTCAGTATCCATCCTTGGAGGAATGGATGAGTCAAATGGACTGAATGTACACCATGAAGTACCAAGAAACATGCTGTACTTGTTGGGTTCTCAAGGAAGCAGACACTGAGGTGCTGAAATGGAGTTAGATTTATTGTGGAGCTAACACCTGGGAAAGAAAAGGAAAAGAGGCCAGAACTAAGATGGCCTGAGGAAGGAATCCTGTAGGGGGTAGAGATGGTCCAGACTTTGAACTGCCACTCGGCTCCCAGAGAAGAGCAGAGCCTCACTCAAAAGCTAAGATAGACCCTGAAGAATCTAACAGCTTGAGCCATCAGCTGACCCCACACACACACGCACACGCACAAGCACGCACGCACACACGTGCACGCACACACACATGCACACACACTCTCACACACACGCGCATGCACACACACACAGACACGCACACACACATACACACACACTCTCACACACACACGCACACGCACACACACACAAACAGCCATTGGGGAAATCCATATTAAAGCCACATTGAGATGTCTCTACACACCAACTAGAAAAGTTAAATTTAAAAATGGTGATAATACCAAATGCTGGAGAGGTTGCAGAGAAACTGAATCTCTTACACATTGCTGATGTAAATGAAAACATACTTTGTTAGCTTATAAAACTAAATACTCACTTACCGTATTACCCTGCAAGGACATTTCTGGGCACTTATCCCAGAGGGATGAAAACTTACATTCAAACAAAAGCCTGTACGCTAATGTTCATAGTAGCTTTACTTATAACAGCATAGGAAACAGCCCAGATGTCTCTCAGTGGATAAATGGTTTAACGAACTCTGTCACAATAAAATACTATTCAGTCATGAAAAGGAATGAACGATTGATATATGCAACAACCAGCACAGACATCGCTAAGCATATGCTTAGTGGTGGAGAAAGCCAAACTCCAAATGTCACATGCAGTATGATTTCACTCAGATAGCATTCCCAAAATAAGAAAACAACAGAGATGGAGAAAAGGTTAGGGATTTCCAGGGGATGGGGATGGATTGGGGTGGTGGCATGGATGTTAATAAAAAGAGGTAGCAAGAGGGAGTTCTTTTGTGGTGTTGGAGCAGTTCTGCATCTTGACTGAGGCGCTGCTTACACAAATCCACACCTGACAAAAACACCTGACATAAACTTGCATAGAACTGTATGCACACACAAAACCACATACACACAGAGAGACAGAGAGAGAGACAGAGAGAGAGAGAGATGAATGCAGGTTTAAAAGCAGTGAACACCGAATAACTTCTGTAGCCTAGTTAATAGTAGTGTGTACCTATGTGGATTTTCTGGTTTTGACATTGTACTCCAGTTATCTGTGTCTTAGTCCATTGAGGGTGTTATAACCAAACACGTAGCTAGGTGGCCTATAAACAACATAAGTTAATTTCTCACAGTTCTGGAGGCTGGAAGTCCAAGACCAAGGCCCTGGCAGCTTCAGTGTCTGGGGAGGGCCTGCTTCCTGGTGCATGGACTGGCCATCTTCCCACTGCGTCCTCACATGGTGGAAGGGACAAGAGAGTTTTCTGCGGTCTTTTTTTTTTTTATATAAGGGCATTAATCTCATTTGTGAGGGCACTGCCCTTGTGACCTAATCACCTTCCAAAGGCCCCATCTCCTAATGCTACCACCATGGAGATTAAGATTTCAACACATGAATTTGAGGGAGACATACTCAGTCCATTGCAAGATGTCACCATTAGAGAAATCCAGTTGAAGGTTCACAGAACTCCGTACTCTTTTTGCTACCTCTTGTGAGTTTATAATTACGCTAAAACTAAAAAGCTTTCTTAAAAATATATATACAAATTCTCAAGTAAAATATAGTAAACTTGTTACTTTTTCAGGTATTTGATGCCTTTATCTGTAAATTCTTTCAAAGGAAATATGGCATGAACAAATATTGAGACAGGGATGTCTCACCAACTCTCAACTCCCCTTACTCAAGGGTTAGATCATAATAACTACATCTAAGTAATCCAGAAATTATCATTTTACTGAAAACCACGAGGACTATGTAGATGGAGAGAGACGAAAGAAGTACTATTTTTAAATCTGCAGCTTTATATCAATATACATAAATACATACCAGATAACCATATTTTATAAGAATACATATATATTCAAGGGTATATGTCAAATTTTAAAAAGAAAGGGGATTTGGCGTGGTCCTATCATTATGAAAGGGGATTCGGCGTGTTCCTGTCCTTATTTTACTCATCATGTCATCCCCTCTCGTCTACCAGGCGTCCAGGCGCTGAGGACCAACCTTCTCTTCCTACTCTGGCTAAGAAAACAATCAGCTTTCCCAGAGCCACAGCTGTCTGGACGCTAGATGGCGCCGCTGAGCTCCCCCCAACCCCCGCCTTTCCCCCACCCCCCGCCTTCCCCCCCACCCCCCGCCTTCCCCCCCACCCCCCGCCTTCCCCCCCACCCCCCGCCTTCCCCCCCACCCCCCGCCTCCTCCCCACCACCCTGCCCACACCTGCGGTTCCTGCAGAGGGGTTGCTCAGGTGACCGGGCCGTTTGGACCACTTGGTTCAAATTCAGGATCCAGGTAGATGCATCTGGGGAAAGCAGGGAGGAATGGGAGGCTACAGACAGAATGACCACATGCCTGCCTTCCTGCAGGGCTTGTCTTCTCCAAAGCCCCTGGTCAGTCACATGTTTTACTTGGCTCCCTTCCTTCTTCCTCGCCTTCTCCAGACCCTCTAAGCATGTGCCTTTGTCTCTTCCCAAACCTCCTGAGTCGCATGAGGCCCTCTGGTGGTTCAATTCTTTATTGGAAGAACAAGCAACATGTTTACCCCAAGGGTTTCCACGGAGAAATACAAACACGTCTATTATTGGCAAGAAAAGCAGCACTGATTTGTTGAAGAACTAGGGAATTGTTTTAATTCTGCAGATTAGTCTCTTCTTGTCTTTGGTTGAAGTAACACAACCATCTCCATAGAGGTTCCTAAGCATAGAGGAAGATTGTATCGTAACAATACAAGGCTGCCATAACTATGTAATTGGCCATAATTGAAGGCAAGAATGGTGGGAAGTATGGGTTTGCAATTACCTAATATTCCTGTCCTAACCCATTTCAGGAGATCTTGCTGCGAGGTGCATGTTACCCATATAACAGACCCTGGGAGTATACCCAGGAGCAGTGGTGCGGATCACAGAAGGGGCTTTAAGACGCCCCTGGTGTTCTATGGCCATTAGCTACCAGTAGGAGCAGCTGCACCCCTGGCTGACCACAGATGTGGCTGTCAAACACAGTGAGTTAACAAAGGACAGTGAAACAGGGGGACGTGCAAGTCAGAGGAGATGCCTGCTTCCTCCTAGATCCCCACCATTTTCCTGGCTTTCTACTCTATTCCCAAAAAGAAGACACACTGGGGTAGAGGGCTGAGGGGAATAATTCAGTCCACAGATGCAGTTTTCTCTCTTTTTGCTACCATGGTTCTGAATGAAGAGCTAATATTATACTATTCCCACCTGTGATGAGCCCCAGTCCTTTTGATTCTTTTTCTTCTTCATCATCCATCCAAACGTCCCCAAGTGGTAAACAGGCCAGCAAACCTGTTATCCTCTCTTCTGTCCCTTCCACACATGTTTTAGCTTTAGTGGAAGCTCACAGAATAACCCTCAATTATCTGTTGTGGTCTGTGGCATTACCTTCTTAAAGGAAAGCTGATGGGTTCTTTCAACAGGTTTGGGGTCCACTCCCAGCTAACAATTAGTGTGACCTTAGCCGGGCACAGTGTCTCACGCTTGTTATCCCAGCACTTTGGGAGGCCGAGGCGGGTGGATCACGAGGTCGGAGATCAAGACCATCCTGGCTAACACGGTGAAACCCCATCTCCACTAAAAATACAAAAGAAAATTAGCTGGGCGTGGTGGCGGGCGCCTGTAGTCCCAGCAACTCATGAGGCTGAGGCAGGAGAATGGTGTGAATCCGGGAGGCTGAGCTTGCAGTGAGCCAACATCGCGCCACTGCAGTCCAGCCTGGGCGACAGAGCAAGACTCCATCTCAAAAAAAAAAAAAAAAAAAAAAAAAATTGTGTGACCTTGTTTCCTTTACCATTGTTTCTAGTTGCCCAGGAATCTAGTGGGAAGATGTGGCTGTGGTCTGGGGCAGGATATTTTGGGAAGCCTGGTGTCCAGGGATATTAGGCAAACAAACTTTTGCATTGCACTTAATATTTCAGAAACCCAGCTGAATAGCTCTTATTTTTATGGCACTAAGAAAGTAAATCTTAAATCTTTGCTCTTAACACCATTAAGACAAAATTATTATGAAAATTGGACAAAGTGCCTTATAGCAGCTGATATATTTAAAACATCAATGATTGTATCCTTAGCATTGTTTTATTTTTACTTTTTAAAATTATCTGAACATTGTTTCAAAGCTTGTGAAACTATAAAAGACAAAGGATTGTAAATGTCAATGAAAGGAAAAGTAAAACAGCAAGTATTTTAGCATACGGGGGCAATCAAGTCATAAAGAAAAAGGGTTAGTAGCTCACTAGACAATAAATTCTTATAAAGAAGAGCCAAGAAAAGTATTGCTTTGAAACTTTTTACTTTTAACCTTCAGCCTTACTGAAGAATTTGTTCACTATACTTTAAAAATTTATTATTCTGATCATATTTTCCTTGATTTAAGAGTAGTGTCTTCAACATTAGCTGATATACCTACTAATAGCATCCCACGTCCTACCATCATTTCTTACATCTGACATCTTCTGCTGTTGATCCATAGGTTAACAAAACAAAACAAAAACTACACACAGAAAGAAGAAGAAAGGGAAGAAAGAAAAAAGAAGGAAGAGAAAAAAGCAGAGACCACTTCCAGAATGATAGTATGAGGAGCTCTGCAGACCTGCTCCCCAGCAAAACACTTATATCTAGTTAAATGATTTTTAAGCATTTAAAGTCTCTGGAAATTGTTCCCAATAAGAACAATGAGAATCTATGACACTTGAGCCATGACTCACTTCCTCTCTCCTCCATCCCCCCAACTCACTTAACAGAAGCTCCACTCTTCATGGACTTAGCCAGGAAAACACAGCTCCCTCTCCATCCAGCTCCCAGTCAAGCAATACAATGGCTCCCCAGAAGAGGCAGGCCACCAGAATTCCTCAGCCCCCATTTTGCACAGGCTTAATTGTAGATGAGTGCAGCTGAGAGAATGGAAGCTTCTCTCCTCCACCCAGTCCCCACTCATAGGTGGAGACTACCCCAGGTGATGCAGGCTGAAATTACTGAGGCCCCAATTGCCTTTGGATCAGAGGTTCCATGCTACAGCAGCAACCTGAGAAGACAAGAGGCTACTGCCACCACGCAGAGCCCTGCTCTGTAAAGCAGGAGGGCTCTGAGAGAAGCCAGCCACAGCCCCTACCCCCAGGTCTTGAGCAGTGACTCAAAGATTTTGCCCAGAGGAAGAGGTAGATCATAAGAACAGAGAGCACTGAAGCTCTCCCCCGACCCCTCAAGAAACTAACTTGATTTAAAACAGGATGTAGAGAAGTTCAAGCATAAGGGAACTCGCAAAAACAATGGAGATTTTGGTGGTAAACAATAAAGATAATGGGATAAACTATATGCCAGCCAGTTTACCAGAGAAAACAAAACAAATAGCTAAGAAGAGTCCTTCCACTGTCTGAACAAACCCCAAAGACTGGACTCAAAACAATCCTACAAAGGGACCCAAATTTATCTGGATCATACTGTGAAGCATTGCATACTCCAGGCATTGTAGAAAAACAATAGAAAATCAACCAGTAATTAGTGTACCCTGACAGCTGGGTGTGATGCCAACAGAGACTGATGGCTTAGCAAAGAGATCAGGCAATGAGAAAATTAAAGAGAGGCCTGTTAAAACTTCTGTCACCCCAGATGACTGACTGTACATGTACCTAAGGCTGTGCCCTCTGAGGAGTGAAATCAGAGGCTACACATTATGGGGAAATACATTTCACAAAATAGTCAAGCAAAGTCACTAAACAAATAAGCCAAAAACAACAAGAAGCCTTGGCCAGGAGTAAGGAGTACGTGGAGGGGAGGGCAGCATCAGTATCCAGAGTTGCTCCAATATATTATCTAAAATATGTTATCTAAAATGATCAGCTTTTAACAACAAAGCATTATGAGACATGCAAAGAAACAGAAAAGTATAACCCACAGAATAAAAAAACCAGGCAACAAAAACTCTGTGAGAGGGCCCAGATGGGGGAATTAAGAGAGACATCAAAGCAGCTGTTATAAATATGGTCAAAGTACTAAAGGAAACTATGCTTAAAGAAGTGAATAAGGTTATGACAATGTCCACTCAAATACAGAATATTAATATAAAGACAGAAAGTATTTTTTAAAAGAACCAAATGGAAATTCTGGAGTTGAGAAATATAATAACTAAAATGAAGAATTTGCTAGAGGAGCTGAGTAGTGGATTTGAACTGGAAGAAGAAAAAATCAGCAAACTTGAATACAGATCAATAAAGATTATGCAATTTGAAAAGCAGAGAGAAAAAAAGCAGAAAGAAAAATGAACAGAGCCTCAGAGAAATGTGTGACATTATTAAGTGTACCAAATATGCAAAATGGGAGTAACTGAAGGAGGAAGAGAGAGAAGAAAACAGAAAAAAAAATCTAAGAAATAATGTCTGAAAACTTCCCAAATATGATGGAAAACATTAATCCACATGTTCAAGAAGCTCAACAAACTTCAATTAGGAGAAACAAAAACAGATTCAACCCAGACACATCATCTTAAAAATGTTGAAAGCCAAAGACATAAAGAAAATATTGAAATCACCAAGAGAAAAATACTAGTCACATACAAGGGAACCCCAATGAGATTAACAACTGACTTTTCATCAGAAATAATGGAGGCCAGAGGCACTGAGATAACATATTTAAAGTGCTGAAAGAAAAAAAACTGTCAAGCAAGAATCTTATATCCAGCAATATTGTTTTTTAAAAAATGAAAGTAAAATAAAACCATTCTTAGATAAACAAAAACTAAGAGAATTCCTTGCTGGCATGCCACCTCACAAAAAATAGCAAAATAAATTCTTTAGGCTGAAAGCAAATGGCCTAGACAGTAACTTAAACCCACAAACAAAATTTAAAGAGCACCAATGTAGATAATTTTGTAATTATAAAAACAATAGTGTAAATGCATATTTCTTCTTCTTTCTTTACTTAACTAATTTTAAAAGCAATTGTGGGCTGTGTGTGTGTGTGTGTGTGTGTGTGTTTAAAATTGTATTGTTGGGTCTACACATATAGAAATGTATTTATTTTACAATAATAGCACAAAACCAGTAGGTGGGAGCAAAGCTGCATTGGAATAAGGAAATATCAGCTGATGGTAACTTGAATCCACAGGTACAATAAAAAGAGCCAAAAATGATAAATAAGAAGGTTAATATAACAAAATCTATAAATACATACTTGCTTTCCTTTCTTCTCTCAGCTTCTTTAAAAGGTATAGAATTCCATAAAGTGATAGTTATAACTATGTTATTTTGGGTTTGCAACATATATAGATATAATATGTATAACAATAATGACACAAAAGGAGAACAGAATATAGAGCTATACAAAAGCAGCATTTCTATAACTCATTGGAATTAAGTTAGTATAATCTGAAGCAGATTCTGATAAGTTAAAATGTGTATGGTAAGGCCTAGAGCAACCACTAAGAAAATAACTAAAAAAAAAAATACAGCTAAATGAGATTAACCAAGAAAAGAAGAGAGACTATCCAAATAAGCTCAATTAGAAATGAAACTGGAGATATTACAACCAATACCACAGAAATACAAAAATCATTCAAGGCTACTATGAATAGCTTTACACACACAAACTAGAGAATCTAGAGGAAATAGATAAATTCCTGGGAACATACAACTCTCCTAGAATAAATCAGGAAGAAATATAAACCCTGAACGGACCAATAACAAGTAGTGAGATTTCAACAGTAATAAAAAGAATTTCCAACAACAACAAAAGTTCAGGACTAGATGGATTCACAACTGAATTCTATCAGACATTCAAAGAAGAATCAGTACCAATCCTACAGAAACTTTTCAAAAGATACAGAAAGAGGGAATCCTCCCTAAATCATTCTATGAAGCCAGTATCACCCGAATACCAAAACCAGGAAAGGACACAACAAAAAAAGAAAACTACAGACCAATATCCCTGATGAACATAGAGGCAAAAATCCTCAACAAAAATATTAGCTAACCAAATCCAACAGCATATCAAAAAGATAATCCACCATGATCAAATGGGTTTCATCCCAAGGATGCAGGGAATGTTTAGCATACTCAAGTCAATAAATGTGATCTATCACATAAACAGAATTAAAAACAAAAATCATCTGATCATCTCAATAGATGCAGAAAATAATTTTATAAAATCCAGCATTGCTTTATGATAAAAACCATTAACAAAATAGGCATAAAAGGGACTTACCTCAAAGTAATAAAAGCCGTATATGACAAACCCACAGTCAACACCATACTGAATGGGGAAAAGTTGAAAGCATTCCCCCGATAAATGGAATAAGACAAGTATGCCCACTTTCACCACTTCTATTTAACATAGTACTAAAAGTCCTCACCAGAGCAATCAGACAAGAGAAAAAAATAAAGGGGATCCAAATTGGAAAATAGGAAGTCAAATTGTCGCTGTTCACCAATGATATGATCATGTACCTAGAAAACCCTAAAGACTCATCCAAAAACCTCCTAGATCTGATAAACAAATTCAGTGAAGTCTCAAATTACAAAATCAATGTACACAAATCAGTAGCACTGCTATACAGCAGCAACAACCAAGCTGAAAATCAAATCAAGAACTCAATCCCTTTTATAACAGCTGTAAAAATAAAATACTTAGGAATGTACTTACCCAAGAAAGTGAAAGATTTCTACAAAGAAAACTACAAAGCACTGCTTAAAGAAATCATAGATGACACAAAAAAATGGAAACACATCCCACACTCATGGATGGAAAGAATCAATATTGTGAAAATGACCGTATTGCCCAAAGCAATCTACAGGTTCAGTGCAATTCCTATCAAAATTGCATCATCATTCTTCATGGAACTAGAAAAAACAATTCTAAAATTTATATGGAACCAAAAAACAGCCCACATTGCCAAAGCAATACTAAGCAACAACAACAAAAAATCAGGAGGCATTACATTACCCAACATCAAATTATACTGCAAGGCTATAGTTACCAAAATAGCATGATACTGGTATAAAAATAGGCAGGTATACCCATGTATACCAATGGAGCAGAATAGAGAACCCAGAAATAAAGCCAAATACTTATAGCCAACTGATCTTTGGCAAAGCATACAAAAACATAAACTGGGAAAAAAGAAACACCCTATTCAATAAATGGTGCTAGGAAAACTGGCAAGCTACATGTAGAAGAATAAAACTGGATCCCCATCTCTCACCTTATTCAAAAATCAACTCAAGATGGATCGAAGACTTAAATCTAAGACCTGAAACAATAAAAATTCTAGAAGATAGCATTGGGAAAACTCTTCTAGACATTGGCTTAAGCAAAGAATTCATGACTAAGACCCCAAAAGCAAATGCAACAAAAACAAAAATAAATAAATGGGACTTAATTAAACTAAAAAGCTTCTGTACAGCAAAAAATAATAATAATAATAGTCAGCAGCAGAGTAAACAGACAACCCAGAGAGTGGGAGAAAATATTTGCAAACGGTGCATCTGACAAAGGACTACTATTCAGAATCTACGAGAACTCAAACAAATCAGTAAGAAAAATTAAATAATCCCATCAAAAAGTGGGCAAAGGACATGAATAGACATGTCTCAAAATAAGATATACAAACAGCCAACAATCATGAAAATATGCTCAATGTCACTAATCATCAGGGAAATGCAAATTAAAGCCACAGTGAGGTACCACCTTACTCCTACAAGAATGGCCATAATTAAAAAGTCAAAACACAATAGATGTTCACATGGATGTGGTGATAAAGGAACACTTTTACACTGCTGGTGAAAATATAAATTAGTACAATCACTATGGAAAACAGTAAGAAGATTCCTTAAAGAACTAAAAGTAGAACTGCCATTTGATTCAGCAATCCCACTACTGGGTATCTACCCAAAGGAAACAAAAAAGTCACTATATGAAAAAAACATATGCACATGCATGATTATAGCAACACAATTTGCAATTGCAGAGAAATGGAACCATCCTAAGTGCGCATCGACCAACAAGTGGATAAAGAAAATGTGGTATATCTACACCAAGGAACACTACTCAGCCATAAAAATGAATGAAATAATGTCTTTTGCAGCAACCTGGAAGGAGCTGGAGGCCATTACTCTAAGTGAAGTAACTCAGGAATGGAAAACCAAATGCCATTTGTTCTCACTTATAAGTGGTAGCTAAGCTATTAGGATTCAAAGGAATAAGAATGATATAATGGACTTTGGGGACTTGGGAGAGAAGGTTGAGAGGAGGATGAGGGATAAAAGACTACCTGTTGGGTAGTGTACACTGCTCGGGTGATGGGTGTGCTAAAATCTCAGAAATCACTGCTAAACTTATTCATGTAACCAAAAACCACCTGTACCCCCAAAAACTATTGAAATTAAAAAATAAGAAAAAGAAAAATATACAGACAAAAAAATTAATGGAATTAAAGTGTTACATTAGAAAATATTCACTTAATCCAAAAGAAAGCAATAAAGGAGGAATACAGGAAACAAAAGACATACAGAAAACAAATAGCAAAATGGCAGATATAAATCCAACTATATCAATAACAATGTTCAATGTTAAGGCATTAAACAATTTAATCAAAAGGCAGAGATTATCAAACTGGACACAAAAGCAAGATCTAACTATATTTTGTCTATATGAGATGAATCTTAGATTCAAAATTATAAATAGGCCAAAAGGCAAAGGATGGGAAAAGATATATCATACAAAAGTTACCATAAGAAAGCTGGAGTAGCTATACTAATATTAGACAAAATAGACATTAAAACAAAAATGTTACTCAAGATAAAGAACATTTTACAATAACAAAAGGAGTTAATCCATCAGGGAAATATAATAATCATAAACATAAATGCACCTAATAACAGAGCTCTAAAATACATAAAACTAAACTAAAATAATTGAAAAGAGAAATAGACAATGTAAAAATAATAGTTAGGGACTTCAATTCCCTATTTTCAGTAAAGAACAGAACAACTAGGAAGGAGATCAACAAGACTACAGAAGACTGTTTATAAGCTAACTAGACCTAACAAATGTCCACAGAATACCCCACCCAATGAAAGCAAATTTTTCTCAAGTGCACATGGAACATTCTCTGGATAAACCATTTTCGGTTTTGTTGGTTTTTGTTGGTTGGTTTTTTTGAGGTGGAGTCTCACTCTGTCGCCAGGCTGGAGTGCAGTAGTGTGATCTTGGCTCACTGCAATCTCTGCTTCCTGAGTTCAAGTGATTCCCCTGCCTCAGCCTCCCAAGTAGCTGGGACTATAGGCACGCACCACCACGCCCAGCTAATTTTTTGCATTTTAATAGAGACAGGGTTTTACCATGTTGGCCAGGATGGTCTCAATCTCCTGACCTCATGATCCGCCCACCTTGGCCTCCTAAAGTGCCAGGATTACAGGTATGAGCCACCGCACCTGGTTGGATCAACCATTTTCTATGCCACAAAAGAAGCCTCAATAAATTTCTGAGGGTTAAAATCATATAACATATGTTTTCTGACCACATGAAATAAAAGAAATCAATACAAAAAGAAATTTGAGAAATTCACAATAAGTTGAAATTAAACAACATATTCCCTAAATAACAATGGGTCAAAGAAGAAATCCCAAGAGAAATTAGAAAATCTTTGAGATGAATGAAAATGAAGACACAGTATATAAGACACAGTATAGGATGCAACTAAAGCAGTGCTTAGAAGAAAATTTATATCTATAAATAACTATGTTAAAAAAGAAGAAATTTTCTATCACTAAACTAACCTTCCACCTTAAAACACTAGAAGAGCAAACTCAGCGTAAAGTAAGCAGAAGAAAAGAAATAATAAGGATTAAAACAGAGATAAAGAGAACAGAAAAAAATAGAGAGCATCAATAATACCAAAAGTTAGTTCTTTGAAAAAAAATCAACAAAATGGACAAATCTTTAGCTAGATTGATGAAAGCTAGAGAGAAAGGCTCAAACTGTCAAAATCAGAAATGAAAAAGGGAACATTACTACATTACTACTGTTATGTGATGAAATGTGTCTCCCCCGATAAAAACAAAACTTATTTATTGAAGTCCTAACCCCCAGTTCTTCAGAATGTGACTGTATTTGGACGCAGGACCTTGAAAGAGGTAATTAAGGTAAGTGAGGTAATTTGGGAGGACCTAATCCAAAATAATTGGTGTCCTTATTAAAAAAAAAAAAGATTAAGACATAGACAATTCACAGCGTGAAGTTCACAGAGAGGAGATGGTCATCTACAAGCCAAGGAGAGAGGCCTGAGAAGAAATTAATTTCCAAGGACTTAATCTTAGACTTCTAGACTCCAGAATCATGAGAAAATACATTTCTTTCTTTTTTTTTTAATTGAGACAGAGTCTTGCTCTGTCACCCAGGTTGGAGTGCTGTGGCGTGATCTCAGCTCACTCCAACCTCCGCCTCCCAGGTGTCTCATGCGTCGGTGTGAAGAGACCACCAAACAGGCTTTGTGTGAGTAACAAGGCTGTTTATTTCACCTGGGTGCAGGCGGGCTGAGTCTGAAAAGACAGTCAGCAAAGGGTGGTGGGATTATCATTGGTTCTTATAGGTTTTGGGATAGGAGGTGGAGTTAAGAGCAATGTTTTAGGGGCAGGGATGGATCTCACAAAGTACATTCTCAAGGGTGGGGACAATTACAAAGAAACTTCTTAAGGGTGGGGGAGATTATAAAGAACCTTCTTAAGGGTGGGGGAGATTACAAAGTACATTGATCAACTACGGTGGGGCAGAAACAAATCACAATGGTGGAATGTCATCAGTTAAGGCTATTTTCACTTTTGTGGATCTTCATTTGCTTCAGGCCATCTGGATGTATACGTGCAGGTCACTGGGGATATGATGGCTTAGCTTGGGCTCAGAGGCCTGACACCAGGTTCAAGCAATTCCCCTGCCTCAGCCTCCCAAGTAGCTGGGATTACAGGCATGTGCCACCACACCCAGCTAATTTTTGGGTTTTTTTTTGTTTTTTTGTTTTTGAGTAGAGACAGGATTTCACCATGTTGGCCAGGCTGGTCTCAAACTCCTGACCTCAAGTGATCTGCCCACCTCAGCCTCCCAAAGTGCTAGGATTACAGGCGTGAACCACTGCACCTGGCCAGAAAATAAATTTCTATTGTTTAAGCCACCCAATCTGTGATACTTTGTTATGGAGGTCCTAGCAACTAATGCACCAACTTTTCAGAAATAAAAATGATTATAAAACGATACTCTATGCCAGCAAATTAGACAACTTAGAAGAAATGAACACATTTCTAGAAAGACACTGCCAAGACCAGCTCAGTCGGGGAGACCCTAACCCAGTGGTACTAGAGGAATTAAAGACACACACACAAAAACATAGAGGTATGAAGTGGGAAATCAGGGGTCTCATAGCCTTCAGAGCTGAGAACCCCAAACAGAGTTTACCCACGTATTGATTAACAGCAAGCCAGTCATTAGCTTTGTTTCTATAGATATTAGATTAACTAAAAGTATTCCTTATGGGAAACGGGATTAACTAAAGGTATCCCTTATGGGAAAGGAAGGGATGGGTCTGGCTTGTTATTTGCAGCAGGAGCATGTCCCTAAGGCCCAGATCTCTCATGCTATTGTTTGTGGTTTAAGAATGCCTTTAAGCGGTTTTCTGCCCTGGGTGGGCCAGGTGTACCTTGCCCTCATTCTGGTAAACCCACAACCTTCCAGCGTGGGCATTATGGCTATCATGAACATGTCACAGTGCTGCAGACATTTTGTTTATGGCCAGTTTTGGGGCCAGCTTATGGCCAGATTTTGGGGGGCCTGTTCCCAACAGACACAACTACTGAAGGTGACTCAAGAAGAAACAGAAAATCTGAATGGACCTATAACAAGTAAAGAGAATGAATTAGTCATGTTAAATTTCCCACAAAGGAAGGCCCAGATCCAGATGGCTTCAAATGGTGAATTCTACCAAACTCTAAAGTAGAATTAAGATCAATCCTTTACAAACACTTCCAAAAAATAAAAGAGAAGAGAGTATTTCTCAACTTATTCTATGGGGCCAGTATTATCCTACACCAAAACCAGACAAAGACATCACAAGAAATGAAAACTACACATCAATATCTCTTATGAGGCCAGTCACAGTGGCTCATGCCTATATCCCAGCACTTTGGGAGGCCGAGGAGGATCACTTGAGGCCAGGAGTTTGAAGCTGCAGTGAGCTATGATTGCACCATTGCACTCCACCCTGGGTGGCAGAGTGAGACCCTGTCTCTATAAAATATATGTATTATATTTTATAATAGATATAAATGTTATATATATAGAGAGAGATCTTATTAATATAGGTACAAAAATCCTCAACAAAATACCAGCAAACAAAATTCAGCAGTATATAAAAAGGATTACACACCCGGACTAGCTGGGATTTATCCTAGGAATGCAAAGTTGGTTTAACATCCAAAGTTCAACTAATTTAATACATCATATCAGTAGAATAAAGGACAAAACCCACATGATCATTTCAATGGATTCAGTAAAACATTAACTAAACTCAATACCCTGTCATGATGAAAACACTGAACAAACTAGGAATAGAAGAAACCTTCATCAACCTGATAAAGGGAATCCACCAAAAAAACTCACACACACACACACACACACACACACACACACACAGCTGAGATCATACTTAATGAGGAAAGACTGAATGCTTTCCTGCTAAGATCAGAAATAAGATAAAAATATCTACTTTTATCACTTCTATTCAACATTGTCCCAGAGGTCCTATTCAGGGAAATTAGGGAAGAAAATTAAATAAGGGCTTTCAGATTGGAAAGGAAGAAGTAAACTATCTCTATTTGCAGAATGCAAGATCAAGATACAAACTGTAGGCTGGGCATAGTGGCTCACGCCTGTAATCCCAGCACTTTGGGAGGCCAAGGCAGTATGATCACTTGAGCCCAGGAGTTTGAGACCAGCCTGGGCAACATAGTGAGCCCCCTCTCTAAAAAATATTTTTTAAATCCAGGCATAGAGGCACATGTCTGTAGTCCCAGCTATTCGGGAAGCTGAGGTGGGAGAATAACTTAATTCAGGAGTTCGAGGCTGCAGTGGACTGTAATTATGCCACTGCACTCCAGCTTGGGTAGCAGAGTGAGACCCTGTCTCTTAAAAGATAAAAATAAAAAATATTGAAATACCTAGAATTAGGGTATGATTTCTTCACTATTACACCAAAAATACAAGCAACTAAAGAAAAAATAGATACATTTGACTTCATCAACATTAAAAATGTTTGCGCTTCAAAGGACATTATCAAGAAAGTGAAAGGACAACAACAAGAATGGCAGCAAATATTTATAAATTTATATACCTGGTAAGAGTCTAGTGTCCACCATACACACACACACACACACACACACACACACACACACACACACACACCTCAATAATAAAAAGACAACCCAATTAAAGATGGGCAAAGCATTTGAATAGACATTTCTCCAAAGAAGATAAACAAATTGCCAATAAGCACATGAAAAGATGCTCAACATGACCAGTCATTAGAGAAATGCAAACCAAAACCACAGAGCAATGCCATTTCCCATTACTAGGAAGGCTATAATGAAAAAGATAAGACAATAACAAGTGTTGTTAAGAATGTAGAGAAATTAGGCCATGCATAGGGGCTCGTGCCTGTAATCCCAGCACTTTGGGTGGCCGAGGAGGGCAGATCAACTGAGGTCAGGAGTTCAAGACCAGCCATGACCAACATGGTGAAATCCCGTCTCCACTAAAAATACAAAATTAGCTATGCGTGGTGGTGCATGCCTGTAATCCCAGCTACACAGGAGGCTGAGGCAGGAGAATTGCTTGAACCCGGGAAGCGGAGGTTGCAGTGAGCCGAGATCATGCCATTGCACTCCAGCCTGGGCAATAAGAGTGAAACTCCATCTCAAAAAAAAAAAAAAAAAAGAATGTAGAGAAGTAGAGAAATTGAAACCTTCATACATGCTGGTGAGAATGTAAAATGGTACCACCTTTTTACTACTTTCTGTAGGTTCGTGATTGCTTAGGGCTGAGGGGACTTGGGGGGAAATTGGGAGTAATTGCCAATGGGTACAGGGTTACTTTGGGGAATGTTAAAAATGTTCTAAAATTCAGATTGTTGCACAACCTCTGTTAATATATTAGAAACCATTGAACTGCACAGGCTAAATGGATGAATTGTAAGGTATGTAAATTATAACTCGATAAATCTGTAAATAGATAGATGATAGATAGATGATAGATAGAT
Source organism: Pan paniscus (assembly GCF_029289425.2). Classification (NCBI taxonomy): domain Eukaryota; kingdom Metazoa; phylum Chordata; class Mammalia; order Primates; family Hominidae; genus Pan; species Pan paniscus. Next base: position 187,306,046 of record NC_073255.2, read on the forward strand.
AGATAGATAGATAGATAGATAGATAGATAGATAGATAGACAGACAGATACAATATTTTTTGAGACAGGGCCTCACTCCCACTGTCCAGGCTTGAGTGCAGTGATGCAATCTCAGCTCACTGCAGCCTTAACTTCCCAGGTTCAGGTGATCTTCCCACCTCAGCCTCCCACTGTTATATTTTTAAAAGCAGGGGATGGAGAGGAGGAGGGAGGAAAGCAGAAGGGAAGGGAAGGAGGAAGGAGAAAGGGAGAGAGGGAAGGAGAAGGAAAAGGGAGGGGGGGGAAGGGAGAGGGATGAGGGTTAATTAATGAGTGGGTGACTTAGCAGGAAGTCCTGATTGACAGGTCAGGCCACTGCAGGAACAATTTATACAGCCAAGAAGTAATTGAACAGATTTAGATTTGACCACAAACCTGAGCAGACACCTGAATTCTCACTGTTATGGTAGCTCATTAAAAAGAATGAGAAAAAGGCAATAGATGATTGAATGGGACTTTTTCAGTGTCTATCAGTTTTTTCTAAAGCCCAAAGCTGAAAACATCCAGCACATAGCACTGCAATGTATTTTAAGGCCTAAAATTTCATAGGCTGCCTTGACATCTCTGAGCACCATGGAGCTTCAAAGGCCTAACCGCAAGCTCCCCTGCAGTTAGGGGTTAGAGTTCTCCAGAGGTGCCCCCACCCCACAGAAGAGGCTCCCCATCCTCTAGTTCCCCTGTCACCCAGACCAGCTGGACTCCACCTGGCCGTCAACCTAATAGGTTTACTTACCTGCCAGCCTGTGAAATTATTCAAAAAGGCCAATCACATCCTCCCATGGGAACTAGGGTCCACCCCATCCTCTTGTCACTCCACAGCCTGCCTCCTACAGCCCTGCTACAAGTGCACCCGCCCGTGTGGCCCTGTGTGACATGCGCATCCTCCATCCCTGGGGCTGTGAGTTCATGTGACTAATGAACTGCTGTTGATCTCATCTGTCCCATGTCGGCTGTCATATGTTGGGCCATCCCATAATATTTAAGGCAGAGGATCCCTCCCTCAGCAGTGGAGTGAAAAGGAGGCACTCAGAACCCCCCATTCTAAAGGTGACATCACAGAGCTGCCCCCAGCCCCAGGTGTGCTGTGAAGTGGCCCAGCTGTCCTGGAACCACCATCTCCTCCAGCCTATTTGAGCATGAAGGGGGTTCACTGAGGCAGGGGTGTGCTTGGAGAAGGGGTGCCATGGCTCTCCTCCCACCACTTCAAGTCACATGAGGGGCCCCCAGGGAATGACTGGGAGAGATGCAGCACCTGCCTGGGGAAGGGGCATGGGAGAGGACCCCACACCCTGGCTACCTGTTGAGTGGTTGTGGAAACACACAGGCCCTTCCTATCTGGAGCTTGCCATGGACCCCACAAGTTTGGCACATACATGGATTTAGAGACTGGTGCCTACTTACTGCCAGAAGCTTGAAGGTGGCCGGTTAGCCAAGCAGCCTGAGATGGCCAGGAAGTGGGAATAGCCTGCACCCACCTCTTATAGTGACAAGGATGACGGGAAACTCCAGAGAAAGTGGCCTGTGGACCTCTTGAAGATACAGATATGCCTCATGTTATTGCACCTTGCTTTATTGCGCTTTGCATATATTGTATTTCTTACAAATTGAAGGTTTGCAGCAACCCTGCATGGAGCAAGTCTATCAGCACCATTTTTCCAAAAGCAAGTGCTCACTTCGTGTCTCTGGGTCGTATTTTGGTAATTTGTGCAATATTTCAAACTTTTTCACTATTATTATATCTGTTAGGGTGTTCTGTGATTAGTGATCTGTGATCTGATGTTACTACTGTTACTGTTTTGAAGCACCGTGAGCTATGCCCGTGTAAGATGGTGAACTCAGTCGGTTAATGCTGTGTGTGTTCTGAATGCTTCACTGACCATTTCACATCTATCTCCCTCTCCTTGGGCCTCCCAATTCCCAAGGCACAATAACATTGCAGTTAGACCAATTAATAACACTACAATGGCCTCTAAATGTTCAAGTGAAAGGAAGAGTTGCATATCTCTCACTTTAAATCAAGCTCTAGAAATGGTTTAGCTTAGTGGGAAAGGCATGTCAAAAGCCAAGATGGGCCAAAAACTGAGCCTCTTGCACCAGTTAGCCAAGTTTTGAATGCAAAGGAAAAGTTCTTGAAGGAAATTAAAAGTGCTACTCCAGTAAACACATGAATGATAAGAAAGCAAAACAGCCTTATTGCTGATATGGAGGAAATTTTAGTGGTTTGGATACAAGATCAAACCAGCCACGACATTCCCTTGAGCCAATGTCTAATCCAGAGCAAGGCCCTAACTCTCTTCAATTCTATGAAGGCTGAGAGTTGAGGAAGCTACAGAAGAAAAGTCTGAACCCAGCGGAGATTGGCTCATGAGGTTTAAGGAACGAAGGTATCTTCATAACATCAAAGTGCAAGGAGAAGCTGCAGCAAGTTATCCAGAAGACCTAGCCAAGATCAATGATGAAGGTGGCTACATAAACAACAAATTCTCAAAGTAAATAAGACAGCCTTCTGTTGGAAGAAGATGCCATCGAGGACTTTCATAACTAGAGACATTCATAGTCAATGCCCGGCTTCAAAGCCTCAAAGGACAGGCTGACTCTCTTGTTAGGAGCTGATGCAGCTGGTGATTTTAAGTTGAAGTCAATGCTCATTTACCATTCTGAAAATTCTGGAGCCTTTAAGAGTAATGCTATATCTACTCTACCTGTGCTCTATAAATGAAACAACAAAGCCTGGATGACAGTATATCCGTTTACAGCATGGTTTATTGAATATTTTAAGGCCACTGTTGAGACCTACTGCTCAGAAAAAAACTGTTCTTTTCAAAATATCACTGCCCATTGACAATGCACTTAATCACCCAAGAGCTCTGATGGAGACATGCAAGGAGTTAATGTTGTTTTCATGCCCACTAATACAACATCCATTCTGCAGCCCATGGATCAAGGAGCAATTTCAACTTTCAAGTCTTATTATTTAGGAAATACATTTTGTAAGGCTCTAGCTGTCATAGATAGTGATTCCTCTGATGGATCTGGGCTAAGTAAATTGAAAACCTTCCTGAAAGGATTCACCATTCTAGATGCCATTAAGAACATTTGTAATTAATGGGAAGAGGTCAAAATAGCAACATTAATAGAAGTTTGGAAGAAATTGATTCCAACCCTCCTGAATGATTTTGAAGGGTTCAAGACTTCAACGGAGGAACTCACTGCAGATGTGGTGGGAATAGCAAGAGAAGTAGAATTAAAAGGGGAGCCTGAAGAGGTGACTGAGTTGCTGCAATCTCATGACTAAACATGACTGGCAGCCAGGCGCAGTGGCTCAAGCCTGTAATCCCAGAACTTTGGGAGGCCAAGGTGAGCGGATCATCAGAGGTCAGTAGTTCAAGACCAGCCTAGCCAACATGGTGAAACCCCTTCTCTACAAAAATACAAAAATTAGCAGGGCATGGTGACATGTGCCAGTAGTCCCAGCTACTCAGGAGGCTGAGACAGGAGATCACTTGAACCCAGGAGGCAGAGGTTGCAGTGAACTGAAATCATGCCACTGCCCTCCAGCCTGGGCAACAAAGCGAGACTCCATCTCAAAACAAAACAAACAAAAAAAAACCTTGAATGGATGAGGTGTTGCTTCTCATGAATGAGCAAAGAAAACAGTTTCTTCTTTCTTTTTTATTTTCTTTTTTGAGACAGAGTCTTGCTCTGTTGCCCAGGCTGGAGTGCAGTGATGTAATCATGAATCACTGCAGCCTCAAGCTCCTCAAGTAATCCTCCCACCTCAGCCTCCAAAATAGCTAGAACAAGTGAATGCTACCATGCCTTGTTCTTTTTCTTTTTTTTTTTTTTATATATAGGCAGGGTCTCACTATGTTGCCCAGGCTGGTCTCAAAGTCCTGGCCTCAAGTGATCCTTCCACCTAGGCCTGGGATGATTCCAGGCTGGGATTACAGACATGAGCCACCACATCCTGCCTGTTTCCTTAGATGGAATATACTCCTGGTAAAGACGCTGTAAACATTGTTGAAACGACAACAAAAAAATTAGAATATGACATAAACTTGGTTGATAAAGCAGCAGCAGGGTTTGAGAGAATTGACTCCAATTTTGAAAGAAGTTCTACCTTGGGTAAAATGCTACCAAACAGCATTGCATGCTACAAGGCAATATTTTATGAAAGGACAGTCCATTGATGTGGCAAAATTCATTGTTTTCTTGTCTTAAGAAATTGCCACAGCCACCCCAGCCTTCAGGAACCACCACCCTGATCAGTCAGCAGCCACCAACACCAAGGCAGAACCCTCCACCAGCAAAAAGATGATGACTCACTGAACGCTCAGATGATTGTTAGCATTTTTTTGCAATAAAGATTTTTTTAATTTAAAGTATGTACATTGTATTTTTGACATAATGCTATTGAACACTTAATAGGCCACAGTATAATGTAAACATAACTTTTATATGCACTGGAAAACCAGTGGATTTTTATAACTCACTTTATTGCAATATTTGCTTTATTGCGGGGTCTGAAAGTGAACCCACAATATTTCCAAAGTGTGTCTGCACCTGTTGTGGGTTGAACTGTGTCCTCCAAAAAGATATATTGAAGTTCTAACCCTTGGTACCTATCACTGTGACCTTATTTGGAAACAGGTCTTTGCAGATGTGATCAGTTAAGACGAGGTCACGCTAGAGTAGCGTGGACCCTAATCCAATGGCCAGTGTCCTTATAAGAAGAAGAGAAGACACAGAGAGACACATACACACTCAAAGAAGAAGCCCATATGCAGACAGAGGCAGAGATTGCAGTGATGCTTTCACAAACCATGAAACACCTGGGGCTACCAGAAGCCAGATGAGATGAGGAAGCATGCTCCCCTAGAGGTTGCAGAAGGAGCGTGGCCCTACCAACACCTTGATTTTGACCTTCTGGCCTCCAGAACCACAAAAGAATACATTTCTGTTGTTTTGAGTCACCCAGTTTATGCACCTTGTGGTGGTGGCCACAGGAATCCAGTAACACCCCCTTCTGAGAGGGCAGCCAGGCAGATGAGGAGAACTATGCAGTTAGAGGCTGTGGGGTGGACAGCAGGGGACAGGTCATCAGGGCACTGTGCAGGTCCAGGTCCATGATGCTCGGAAGAACACACACCTGCATCCAGCAGCAGAGCCAGTGTTTGCATATCAGCCACCCGGAGCCCAAGGGTCCATGTAAGCAAAAATGGCCACGCCAGTGGGGCCACTTTTCCTTCAAGCCCCCTCCCCTCCATCCTGGCCCCAGGAGCATCAGCAGGTGTGGGAGAGGAAGAGAGGAGGGGATGGCCAGACCTGCCCCTCCCCAGGGTAGGAGCCTTGGACCTGGGGTCCAGCAGAGCTGGGAGGAGAGGAAAAACTGAACTGGATGTCAGATGTTGGTTGAACTTGACAGACCTGTTTCACACACAAACACAATCAAAAAACTATGGGGGGATCTGCGCCAGCGTGATTAAGGTGGGGAAGGAAGATCCAGCAAGACACACGTGTTGGGAATCAGGGACTGCTGGGAGACTTAGCACAGAGACACTGGACTTCAGGGAACTGGAAGCTGGGAGGATGGGTGAACTAAGAGATAAACAGGGACAGCAATGCCCAGAGAGGCAGGGGCAGAGGGAGGGCGTGGAGTTCCCAGACCCTGCAGCCGGGTCACCAGTGGAAGCTGGGAGCCCTGGGGGCCTGTCTGTCGCAGCTGGAGAGAAAGGGGAAGAAGGTCCTGCCCCCTCTGTCTCACGCTCAGCCCTCCCGTGGGTGGAACCTGGCAGTGTGGGAGACACCACTTGCAGGGGTCTGTCCCCACAAGACATGGCAGAGGAGGGAGAGGACAAGTGTAGGGTCTCAGGACAACAGATCCAGGACCAGCACCGCATGTAGAAAGGCAGTGAAAGGAAAGGGGGAGACCTCCACTTCGGCCCTGCCCCCTCCCTATCTAGCTCCGACTGGTCGGCAAACTGGTTCCCAGCCATGCAGCCCCAGGAAATGGCATTGATGGTGCTTGGACCCAAACTCATGTCTGTGGGGTTCATCTCCTGGAGGAGGACCCCTGGCCACACCCCTTGGGGTGGACAGATCCCTCTCCCTGGAAATTCCCGTTTGGGGTGGGCAGATCCCTCCACCTAGCAATTTGCAGTTCACAGACCCCAGAATGCAGGGCCAGAGACGGGGACACTCCCAGAGTTACCGTGTTTGGTTGTGGATCAGGGGGTACACCGAGGAGGGAGAGGCTTGTTAAACACACAGCCACCTGCCCCGCACCAGAGACAGAGACCCTGGGGCTGGGGAGGAATCCAGTCCATTCGCTCCAGACACCCACCCCAGGCTCAGGAACAGTGCAGAAGAGAGACGGGCTGGCTCCGAGTGAGAGAGACACCCGCCATTCCCAAACCCTCTTTGCGGAGGACCACGAAGAACCCACCAAGCAGGGTAAGGAAAGAAGAAAACAAACAAGGACTTATGACCCGGGCCCACCTCTCACTCCAGCCCCAAGTCACTTCCCCTTCATGTAAAGCAGGTGTTATTTTGTTTGCGGCTCTTCAGCTGCCAGGTGGGGATGCAAATGAGAAAAGCTGAGACTCAGTTGTTTCACAGAAAGAAGAGGAAACCAGAAGATGTCGGGACACCAGAGCCTGTTGCTTTTCGAGGCCTTTTAGGATAGGGTAGCAATTGAAGGTGGCCTCAGAAAAGGATGATTGGGGAAGGGGGAGGTAACTGAGGTCCCCTCACCTAGCCTGGGGGCCCCTTCTCTTCACCAACACCTACAAACCCTTGGCCTCAAAACCCAGGCAGTGTTCCGGCCACCTCATGTAGCAAGGGGAGCCTGGAGACAGAGGACGGGCCCCGGGTCACACACAGAGTGGCCAGATTGGGTGGAGACCTGCGTGTCCCGGCACCAGGAGCCTCTCCACGAGCCTTTGCAATTTCTCAAACTTCAGTGAGATGAAGACTCATTTTTGCAACTTGGTCTCTATTTGCTGCACTGTTGGCCATTTCAAGCTTGTACCCACAGTCAGCAAAAGGAAGTGTTAATAAGCTCGCCCACATAAACCCACTTTGCCCACTGCTCAAACCACCGCAAACCAATTTTTCCAGGCTGCTGCCAGGTTAGGCTCCCTTGGTGTTAATTTCCTGCTCAGTAAAGCAGTGAGTCATCTCCCTCCCTTCTCTCCAGCTCTCACTATTGCTCTGAGACCGGAGTCTGCAGCAGAGGGGTCACATGGAATCCTTTAGTACAGAAGTTCGCGACCTGGGCGAGGAGACGCAGGGACCGCCAACCGGCTCCTTGGAAACTGCCCGCAGTTGATTCCGAAAACACACCTGAGCCGAGAAGCTCCATGCAATCTGGAATTCCTGGAGTTCGTGTCAGCGTCCACTGCCATGCAGGACTCTGGGGCACTTGGCTTGTCATTGGCTAAAAGATGGGCTGGGTTCGAGGTGCAGATAGCTGCATTTTAGCTGCTGGTGCTGTCTCGCTTGGAGGAATGCTGTCTGCCACGCGACCACCAGGTGGCGCACAACACTTCGCGGCGACTAGACCGGGCACGGCTGCCTCTTATTAATCCCGCCGAGAAAACAGAGGCTGGAAATGCCCCCGGGGTGAGGCTTGACCAAGAACAGCAGACTCAAAATGGCTCCCTGTGGACCAAGTTCAGCTGAATGGAACAGAAAAATGTGTTCACAGCGGCTTCAACAAGAGACAGTCGTGTTTCTCTGTAAACACAGTCCTGAGTGGCTTAGGGGCCCCATGAAGGCCTAGGGCACGCAGCCTCCTTCCTCCTCACGGCCTCCACCTGGGATGTGGCCCCCAGCCTCCTAGTCCACGGTGACTGCCAGAGCTCCAGCCATCTCATACAAGTCAGGCAGTAGGATGGAGGAGGGGACAGAGAAGGGTATGGCTACCTTCACTGTGCTTTGCCAGAATTCACAGACATCACTTGTCTTACAACTCATTGGCCAAGCCTTAGCCGTGGAGGCTGGGGGTGGGCTCTTTTGCTGGGCTTTGCCACCCCCAAGTAATTTCAGGCTTTAGTTTAGAAGAAGAATATGAGGATGGCTATCTCACGGCGACGTCAGCCACATGTGAATATGCGCCACTGGAGTTCCCCTGCGCCAACCCAGCATATTTCCCATTCCCTGGAAACCTCAATAACTGGGGCTCACTTCCTGCCTGCCCCTTAACCGATTTGACTCCCAAATATATGTCCCATGTCCATATTCTTCTCTTACACGCCAAGACCTGTACCTCTACCTAAACATCCTGTAAGAACCTCACACTCCACATGTCTAAGCCGGTTTATCACCTCCTCTATCCCCTGCACAGGCCAGCCCTTCCTCCTGTGCTCCCCAGCCCAGGGTCTATCATCATGTCCCTTGACCCAAGCCAAGAACCGAGAGCCTAGGCACCTGCTTCCCTCCACACAGCCCCTCTGCCATCTACCCCTGAGTCCCACCTTCCCAGCATTTCCTGAATTCGTTCCATCTTTCCTTTCCCCATGATGACTTACTGCTCATCACCCTGAGACCCCAGTCTCGCCTCCATCAGACCAACCTCAACGCGGCTTCCAGAGGGGTTGCTCTGAAATCCAGACCAAACCCTGTCACCCTTCTGATTGAAGCCTCCATGGCTCCCAAAATTTTCAACGTGATTTATCAAGACCTTGAGAATCTAACCCATCCCTACATCCTCCACGTATCAGTTAGCATGGAGTAAGCATTTAACATGTGCACAAACCAGGCAGTGACTCCCTCCGTCCTCACAGCTCCTCTCTGAGGTGGCGGGTGAGAGTCTGGGTTATTATTATTCAGCAAATACTCACACTCCTCCCGTATAGACTCCCCTGCTCATTGATGTTGGACTTGACCACGTGACGTGTTTTGGCCCTGGGGCTGTTGGAGGATGGAACTAGCAGAAGCACTCCATGCGCCCGCATGGCCTGGCTCCTTGTTTCCACTCCAGAAGTCCAGGGTAAGAAGAGCTTCCTCCAGAGAGCCTCTGCTGTGCCCCAGGACAAACTTGGTGCAACCACCTGAACTTGCGTCAAACCCAGGCTACCTACAGCCTAAGGCAGGGCCGTCCAGCCACACCTATCCTGGATCAGCCAAATTATAGTCATCTGAGACCTGTGAGTATGACAGTAATTAACACTGGTTGTCATAATGCACTGAGTTTGAGAGCTGTTTTTTATTATGATTATTATTTTAGAGACAGAGTCTCTCTCTGTCTTCCAGGATGGAGTGCAGTGGTGCAATCACAGGTCACTCCTGCAGCCTTGAACTCCTGGGCTCAAGCAATCCTCCCACCTCAGCCTCCTAAATATCTGGGACTACAGGTGTGCACCATGCCTGGCTAATTTTTTTTTTTTTTTTTTTTAGAGTAGGGGTCTCACTATGTTGCCCAGGCTGGTCTCAAACTCCTGGGCTCAGTGATCCTCCTGCCTCGGCCTCCCAAGGCGCTGGGGTGACAGGTGTGAACCACTGCACCTGGCCTGGGCAGCATTACTTTGACAAAATTATGACATCCTCATTTCCAGCCACACCAAAACTTGTTTCCACCTCAGGGCCTTGCATCTTCTGATTCCTCTGCGTCTGCCTCTCCTGGCCTTTTACCCAGCGCATCCAGTTCAAATGTCACTTCCCAAAGAGACTTTCTCCACGGCGACCCAGCCCCCACAGCCCTGTCTTCTGCCCTCACTGTTGCTGTAGGGAATTGCCTTATGCACTTGCGCTTACTCTGTCTCTCTCTCCAGTGAGAACCCAGGCTCTGTACCATGGAGCACTCGCGGGTACTGGGGCCTCTTCCCTGTGCTTACCCAGCTGCTCTCACCCCTGGCCTCACTTGCCTCTCTGCCTCGCTGGGTTGGAAGCCCCTGGCTCATTTTTACACCTCCAGGACCTACACCTCTGGGACCTGGAACACAGCAGGCCCTCAGTAAACCTGGATTTCCAGTCGACTCTGATGTTTCCAGCTTGCTGGGGGGAGGGCACCTTCTTTCTCGATGGAGGGGACCCTAGCCTTCTTCTGGACTCTGGGTGGGATGGAGGAGTCTCCTAGTTTAGAGACACTTTTCTAGAGTCCAGACTGGCCTTACTCTGTGATATTGTCCCTGGCCCCAGCTCCAGAGCAGAAAGAACCGGCCCAGGGCAAGGTCTGTAACTCGGGGATCAAAGGGCTGCTGCTGCAGCCAAGCCTCTGCAGAGCGAACTTGAGCTCCCTCCCCAGCCACACTGCACATGCACTGCATTCCACCCTTGCAGCCCCTGTGTCCCGGCCCAGGCAGCCTCGGCCCGTCCCCTCCTTGCTCCATGAGGCCTGAGTCCCTGTTTATTGAATATCTGGACTACACTACAAAGAGGTGAAATCAGAGGCCCCACAACCTCAAGGCCCCTGCTGCTTAGTGGGAAGCACTGATTCATGAAGAAGTAACTAGAAATCGTGGTGTAAATGCAGAGGTTACCTCTCCCTGCAGGCTGGGGTAAGGCGAGGGGAGGGGTCTGGCAGAGAGTGAGCCAGGCTTGGGGAACTGTGGAGGGGGTGTTCCAACCGAGGGCGACAGCTTGATCGAAGGCACACAGTTGAGAAACATCACTGCATTCTGTGCTGGGAGCTGTAATAGTCCAGGGTGCCTGGAGTAAAATGTGACAGGTGGGCAGTTGCCTGGCTGAGCCTGGAGAGGGCCCGACCTTGGGGTTTACTGCACAGCTGGCGGGGCCTTGGCAGAGCTCTCTGCATGGCAGTGGCACAAAGAGATCTGTGAGCTTGCCATGATGACAGCGGGGTGGGGGGTGGATTAGGGAGGAACAAAAACAGAGAAATCATGCAGGAGACAGAAAATCTTCATACAAGAGATGATAGGAGTCTAAATCAGGGCCAAGGTAGGAGGCTTTGAAAGAAGAGGCACATCCAGGAAGGATCCCAGAGGTTAAAGCACCAGAGCTGAGAGAATCCAGGACACACAGAAGGAAGGAGGGGGCTTCAAGCTTGGGCACAGATATGCCGCCACCGCCCACATCGGGACCCAGGTGGGAGAGCTGGACTGCAGGGTGGGGGTGGGAAATGTTACCAAGGGGGTAGGAGTCAAGGGCATGTGTCAAAGCCCAGCTTGTCCCTGAGCCTGCAGGAATGGTCATGGATGGCACGGGAACAGTTGGGCTGTGGGGTGGGGAGGCTGCTGAGGCAGAGCATATTAGCAGCGGGTCAGCAGCAGACAGTGAAGGAGACAGGGCAAAATAGGGAGCTTGGAAAAGAGGGCCAATGTCTCTACTGAGCTGAGAAAATGAGACAGAGTGACAGAGATGAAAACTCAGAGGGAGGGAGACAGAGACTCAGAGAGAGACAGAGAGACAGAGCATGTGTGCACCCAGCACAGGCAGCTGGGGCCCCACCCCCATCCCCAGGAGCCACACCTTTACAATGTCTTTCCCAGGCCACCCTCTCCTGGAGCCTCTCCTTCAGGCTCCTCTTTACCACTGATACCGGTCATTTTGTGTTACTCAGGACCTTTTTGGTTGCAAGCGATAAAACTTCAACTTGAACAAGATCAAGAAAAAGGAGACGAACTTTGACAAGATGCCTGGGAGTCGAGCCCAGTGAAGGAACGTTCAACAACCAGACCCTGGAGAAGGGCAGGGACCTGCCTCTGGGAGGAGCTGGCCGGGCGCTCACGCCTGAACTGGTTGATTTCATTCTCATCTTTTTCCTCTTGCAGGGCCATGGCCTTTGAGGACACTGCAGGCCCTGCAGCCTGAGAGAGAGTCTCTATTCCCAGGCCAGTTTGCAAACTCCCAAGAAAGACATCTCAGGGCCCAGGACCATGGACCATGGGGCAATGGACGGACCTGTAGAACATTGTGGCTCAGTGGGGAGGGCAGTGCCCAGAAGAACATGCTGGGGCCAGGCACAGGGAAAGCAATAGGTGGGCCCTGAGGTCAGACAGCCACAGTAGAAGCGCCTCCTTACACTGGGACTCCCTCCTCCTCCTTCTCCTTCACCTCCTCTTCTCTCTCCATCTCTCTTTTTTTTTTTTTTTTTTTTTTTTTGAGACGGAGTCTCGCTCTGTCACCCAGGCTGGAGTGCAGTGGCGTGATCTCGGCTCACTGCAAGCTCCGCCTCCCAGGTTGACGCCATTCTCCTGCCTCAGCCCCCTGAGTAGCTGGGATTGCAGGCGCCCACCACCACGCCCGGCTAATTTTTTGTATTTTTAGTAGAGACGGGGTTTCACCGTGTTAGCCAGGATGGTCTCCATCTCCTGACCTCGTGATCCGCCCGCCTCGGCCTCCCAAAGTGCTGGGATTACAGGCATGAGCCACCACGCCCGGCCTCTCTCCATCTCTCTCTCCATACCTCTCTCTCTCTTTCTCTGTCTCTATTTGTCCCTCTCTCTTCTCCCCCTCTCCCCTACCCCCCTAAGCCTACTGGGCGGGGGGCTCCCTGCTTCTTCCCATCCCACATCACCCCTCCTGGCTTTCTCAGCCCTCTTGTCCTGCAGATTTTGTGGCCTTCGCACACTTGCCACATTCTTGTTCCACCGTGGCACTCAGGGTCTCCATGGCTACCTATGCCCAGAGCTAAACAAAGCGCTGGTGTAGCTGGGCTCCAGCCAGGGCCCAGGGTGGCAGGCCCAGGACCTCCAGGTGCGGGCGCTGTTTCCGCTGAAGCGGCCGGGCCACCGCCAGCTCTCTTGGCAGCCTTGGCACTGCTGAGTCACACTGGGCTTTCTGTTTCCATAAAACATGTTTCAGAGATTTATGAGGTAATCATGTGCTCACTACAGAAAAATTCGAAAACACAAATATAAAGGATCTATTTCTCCTCAGTCTTTTACTTATGCAAATTTTAAAACAAACGTCGACTTAGTCTATATATAGCTTTTGCTTAACTTCTTATCAAGAGCATTTACCCTGCTCATAATGTGTGAATGATATTCGTTTATGGATTACGAATACAATAGCGGACAGTTATTACTCTGCTGAATACTTTTTGCTGGCTATTTTATTTAACAAACTACCACGTGGTTTCCCCAAGAACAGTTAGATTCCCCATTTCACAAATGTGGAAGCTGAGGTTTAGAGTGGTTGAATAAATTGTTCACAGTCACACAGCTAGTACATGGCAGGTCCCAACTTTGAGGCCAAATCACCTTGTTTCACAGCCAATGTCATTTCTCTCCATGACCCCTCCTGCCTGTGTACCACAGGTCACAGGTGTGCATGAGGTGTCTGTGTGTCACAGGAGGGCATCACCACTCTCCTCCACCTGGGCTTAGCTATGTCCCTCCAGGACAGTGGTGGAGGATGCTTCCCAGGAGGAGTGACATCCTGTTTGTAAGCCACCAGCTTGTAAGTCATGGAGTTGCATGTGGTGGCATGGCGGAAGCCTGGCTGTGCTCTGTGGGCCAAGGGCATGGGGGACAGGCAGCCCTTCATGGCAAAGAGCCAAAGAGTAATTCAGAAAACTAGAATTTGAATAGAATCACCTCAACTTTTAAAGACTGCATACCAAAACCCCAAGCAAATATCACATCCAATGGAGAAACCTTAGAAACATCGCCATTTAGATTGGCAAGAAGATAAGGTGCCTGTTAGCATTGCTGCTATGTAACAAAGAGCCAGAGTCAGGGCCAATGTTATAAAACAAGAAAAAGAAAGGGAGGTATAGAAGTTGGAAGGAGGAAAGAGATTAAAATGTTATTTGTGGACTATATGAAAATTTACATAGAAATTTCAACTAATTATTAAAACTAATAACAGGGTTGCTGGATGGATGTAAATAAAGTCAACTTACAAAGACCAATAACACTTTGTCTATACCACATTAACCACCTATAATATATAGGAGAAAATAAGACATATATACATATAAGAAAATAGGATACCTTTAATAACAGCAACACAACCTATAAAACACCTGAAAAAAAATATACTAGTCCTCTGTAAAGGAAATTTTTACTCTCTAATAAAGGAGATAAAAGTGGATCTAAATAAACAGAATAATCTGTGTTGTTGGATTGGACAACTTAATATTAAAGTATCAATTCTACCCAATTATTACCACAATTGTTGTCCTAATCAAATTCCAACTGTCCTTTTTTAGGAATGCAATACATTTATTCTAAAATTTATAAGAAAGAATAAAAGTTCCCAAATTACTACCATAATTTTTTTAAAGATGTTACAGGATCTCTGGGGTGTCGACTTTTCTGACTGGAAACCTCTGTGGCCACGGTGCCTTTGCCCGAGTTCTTGTCCTGTGTCCAGGAAGAATGAGGTACACAGACAAGTGATGGGTAAAGAAGAAGAAGAGTTTTATTTAGTGTTAGAACAGCTCAGAGGAGTGGGTAGCTCCTTTCTATAGGCAGGTCCTCCGTTGAGTGTTCATCTCTCAGCAGAGGAGGCCTGGAGAGGATGGCTCCTGCCTGCAGGCAAGTCATTCGGAGGTCTCTGCAGGTCTCTGAAGCTCTCAGCAGACAGGGTAGCTCCTCTCTGCACACTGGTCATCTCTGCAGCTCTCAGCGGAGAGGGTACTCCTCTCTGCAGCTGGTCATCCTGTCCCATCATCTCTCTGCCCTCTTCATCTTCTGGCCATCCTCCATGTCTTAAGTCCGGCAGCCGTGCTGGTCGCTTTTAACTGGCTGTCAGAGGCCCGGTATTTTTCTTTCATTTTGACTATTGTGGAGCTTAGGGACTCCGAAGAAAAGGACAGAAAGATTTGCTTTTACTCACCCTTCCACAGATCCCAGATGAGCCAAGAAGAATGTATCTCACCAGAAGGAAGATAACCCAAAAATCATAGTAATAAGAAGGTAAAGTGCTGGCATCATAAACCAAAATAGAGAACTTGGATATAGACCCACGTGTGTACAAGAACTTGGTTTATGGCAGAGAAGTCACCACAAGTCAGGGTAGAAAGAAGAACATGTGTAGCAAATGATTGCTGAGAAAACTAGCTCCTTAACAGGGGGTGGAGGGTGTTGGATTCCCGCCACACCCATATGCAGAGGTGGGCTCCAGGTGAATTAAAGATCTCAATGTGAAAGATGTAACTATAAAGCCAATAGAAAAAATTACAATCATGTATTTGATACCTGGGGTTGGATTCAGGGAAGCTTTCATAAGAAAGACCTAAAAAGCACAAACTATAAGGCAAAACTTGATGTTTTCCCTATATAAAAATTAAGAATTTATATTCAAAACTGGATTTCCAAATGCAAAAGAATGAAACTGGACCCTTGTCTTACACCATACACAAAAATCAACTCAAAATGGATAAAAGATCTTAAAGGTAAGACCTGAAACCACAAAACTCCTAGAACAAAACAAGCGGGAAAAAGTTTTCGACATTGGCCCTGGCAATGACTTTTTGGATACCACACCAAAAACTCAGGCTACAAAAGCAAAAATAAATCAATGGGATTGCACCAAACTAAAAAGCTTCTGCACAGCAAAGCAAACAATCAACAACAACAAAAAAGGCAACCAACAAATCAGGGAAAAATATTTGTAAACCACGTATCTAATAGGGAGTTAATATCGAAAATGCCTTTTAAAAACGCATACAACTCAACAGCAAAAACAACAAACAATCCAATTTAAAAATGGGCAAAGAATCTGAATAGACATTTCTCCAAAGAAGACATAGAAATGGCCAGCAGATATATGAAAGATGCCCGACATCACTAATGATCAGGTAAATGCAAATCAAAACCACTATGAGATACCACCTCACATCTGTCAAGGTGACCATTACCAAAAAGACTAGAGATTACAAGTGTTGGTGTTGGTGTGGAGAAAAGGGAACCTTCCTTGTACACTACTGGTGAGAATATAAGCTCATTTAGCCATTATAGTAAACAATATAGAAGCTCCTCAAAAAAATTAAAAATAAAATTACCTTATAATCCAGCAATCCCATTACTGGCCATATACCCAAAGAAAATGAGATCACCACCTCATAAAGATATCTGCACTCCCAAGTTCATTGCAGCATTATTCACAATAGCCAAGGTACAGAAACAGCCTAGATGTCTGTCAGTGGACAAATGGATAAAGAAACTATGGTATGTATACACAGTGGAATATTAATTCGGCTTTATAAAGGAGATCCTGCCATTTGACACAATGTAGACAGAGCTGGAGGACATTATGCTAACTGAAATAAGCCAGATACAGAAAGACAAATATAGTGTGATCAAACTTATATGTGTAATCTTAAAAAAGAGAAAAAGAAAGGCAAATACACAGAGATAGAGAATAAAACAGTGGTTGCCAGGAGTAAGGTGGGAGAAAGAAATGGGGAGATGTGAGTCAAAGGACACAGAATAGCAGATAAGTAGGATGGACAAATCTAAAGATCCAGACATGAGGACTTTGGTTACTAATAGTGTATCATATTGGGAATTTTTGCTAAATGAGTATATTGTAACTACTCTTACCAAAAAAAAAGTGCTAATATAAGATGATGGATATGTTACTTTACTTCACTATAGTAATTATTTTACTATCTACATGGATCTCGTAACATCATGTTGTACGCCTTAAATATACACAATAAAATTTATTTTTAAAAAAATCTAATTGATACAACTCAGCACTCCGGAGGACCCACCATAGGTAAAAGTTAACTTTTTATGACCATTCAGGGGCAAAAAGAATTTCTATTTAAGGGATACCGTAGACAAGGCCAGGTGCAGTTGTTCACATCTATAATCCCAGCACTTTGGGGGGCCAAGGTGGTTGGATTGCTTGAGCTCAGGAGTTTGAGACAACCTGGGCAACACTGCAAAACCCCGTCTCTACCAAAAATACAAAAATTAGCTGGGCATGGTGGCGCATGCCTGTGGTCCCAACTACTGGAGAGTCTGGGAGGATCACTGGAGCCCAGGAAGTTGAAGTGTCAGTGAGCCATGTTTGTGCCACTGTGCTCCAGCCTGAGTGACAGAGCAAGATCCTGTCTCAATCAATCAATCAATAAAGAATACCATAGACAAAACTAACATACGGAAGCCTGATTAGAAAAAGGCATTTGCAATGTCTAAAACTGACTAAGTATTAATGGCCGGGCACCATAGCTCATACCTGTTATCCTAGCACTTTGGGAGGCCAAAGCAAGAGAATCACTTGAGCTCAGGAGTTCAAGACCACCCGGGGCAACATAGTGAGACCTCGTTTCTATTTAAAAAAAAAAAAAAAACTGACTAAGCATTAACAGAACATACAAGAAAGGAAAGCTAATAGAAAATTAAAATTACAGTGACAGAAACATTTAATCCCATCAGAATGGAAAACCTAGGAAAGTATATATAATTGGCATCTGTCATTCATGGCTCCCCAAAATCTTTTGTCTTTTTTTGAGACAGGGTCTCTCTCTGTCACTCAGGTTGGAATGCAATGGTGCAGTCACAGCTCACTGCAGTCTTGACCTCCTGGGCTCAAGTGATCCTCCCACCTCAGCCTCCCAAGTAGCTGGGAGTAGAGGGAGGTACCACCACACACAGCTAATTTATTTTTTGTAGAGACAGGGTTTCACTATGTTTCCCAGGCTGGTCTTGAACTCCTGGGCTCAAGTGATCCTCCGGCATCAGCCTCCCAAGGTGGTTGGATTACAGGCATGAGCCACCACGCCACCAGCCTTCCCAAAAAATTTTTTTTTTTTTTTTTTTTTTGGAGACAGGGTCTCACTCTGCCACCCAGGCTGAAGTGTAGTGGCATGATCTTGGCTCACTACAACCTCTGCCTCCTGAGCTCAAGCCTCCCACCTCAGCCTCCCGAGTAGCTGGGACTATGGGTGTGCACCACCATGCCCGGCTAATTTTTGTGTTTTCAGTAGAGATGGGGTTCCACCATGTTGACCAGGCTGGTCTCAAACTCCTGGCCTCAAGTGATCCAGCTGCCTCAGCCTCCCAAAGTGCTGGGATTAGAGGCGTGAACCATCACGCCCAGCCCCCAAAATCTTTTGAACACCTCTTCCCCAAGTGAACATTGCCTTCCTAACACCGGAGCGTGGGGAGGAGCCCACATTTTTGAGCCTCAGTTATTTTTAGGGAATGGACATGGGATTTAGGTTCCACTAACCACATATGGGCCCACGACACTTAGATTTAGACCTGAGTTATGTGGGGAAGAGGGAAAGTGCAGAGATCCCATTGAGGTTGGTAGCAGAAGCCGTGCACTGTTGGAGCTGGCGGCTGATGGGGCTTCCTGCTCTAGAAACTCTTGACTGAGGCAGAGGCAAGGGGCTGGTCTGCGGTATCACACGGGAAGTCATTCTTGAAAGCTCATTCTTGAGTCTGTTTCTTCCAAGCTCCAAGATCCTATGATCTACCACAAACCCCGAATCAATCCTTTTCTTCTTAAACTGAGTAGAGGGGATTCTGCAGCTAATAACCTTATCAACAGATTTGCTCCTACCAGGTGTTAATGAGAATTCACTTATTCAACAAATATTTACTGTATGACTTCCAGGGAGACAAAATCTTTTTTCACTAGGAGCTTCTAAGTTTGTGGAGACAGACAATAAAGAAATAAACGTGTGGGGTGTGTGTGTGTGTGTGTGTGTGTGTTTGAGAGATGTCAAGCGGTGGTACGAGCTATGGAGAAACATTTTAAAGCTCAGCAAATGAGGTCACTGTTTTATATGGGTGGGTCAGGAAGTCTTTCACAAGGTGCCCTTGGAGCAGAAACCAGAAGCGATGAGGACAGCGTCATGGGGACACCTGGAGAGAGAGCATTTCTGCAGAAAAAAGGGCAGAGGTGAGAGAAAGCTCGCCTTGTTTTTGGACTGGCGAGGAGGCCAGTATAGTGGAATAGAGAGAGTGAAAGTTACATCGCTCCCACTCATCAGAAAATTCAACACACACACACACACGCACACACACACCTGCCATACATGCACACACACACCCTGCTATGTGCACACACATATGCACGTGCACACAGAGACATATGCACACCCTGCCACACACACATACGTGCACCCATGCACACACCCTGCCACACACACATACGTGCACCCATGCATACACCCTGCCACACACAAGGGCCTGGGAGCTATCCTCCTACATGTGTCTTAGGAAGTTGTGCACGTGCCTGAGCTCTTCAAACTAGATGTAGACAGGAACGAGCTCAAGGCGCAGAGGAAACCTTGGCGGCCATCAGCCCTTTACAGGAGGAGAAACAAGAAGCCAACAAAGGCGACCTGGAAGAATGGTCAGTGCAGAGAAGAGGAAGGGAATGGAAGTCAGCTTGCAAGTCAGGCGGCCACTGACTGCACTCCTGAAGCTGGAGGAGGTGGCAGTGGAAGACGTCGAAGGCTGGAGAGAACACAGATTCCAGGTCCAGGGGGGCGGTCAGTGGTGTGTTTTCAAGACAGTGCAGGAGCTGAGCCAGGCTGTGCATGAAAGAGCGCACGTGTGAGAAGCAGAGAGGGTTGTGTGTCTGTCAGGAAATCTGGTGAGAATTGGGATGGAGCCCAGGGCAAGCTTCTCTTGGTAAGGGGGGCACTCATGAAGGGAGCTTCTTCGTTACTCAGAGAAGCTGAATAATTAACATATCCAAAGGGACAAAGCGCCATGAACCAGAGGATGTGGGAAGATTTGGAATCTAATCTCCCTTTCCTCTTATCCAGGAGGAAAGGAAGAAAGGGTTGAGCTGCCAGGGACACTTGAGCCACCCTGCAGAAGTGGCAGGCTGGGGGATGGCCGCTGCCCATTTGCTAATTACAACACCTCCTCCACCTGTGAATGTGTGGACTTTGAAAACCATCACTAAATAGACCAGTACGCCAAGGCCTAGGAGAGCCTGATCCCACGAGGTACTTAAAGCATTTTGTTAATATAACAAGTGAATACAATGGGCACAGAACGTTCTTCAGCCTCATGTCTTACATTGTTTCATTAGAAAACGCTGAGTGCTGGCTACTGTACGGTATCTCTGTTACAAGACAGAGGGAGCCAGCTTGGTAATTCCCCTAATGAGGACAGGGACACTGAGATCCATTGTGATTGCTGTCAATCAACTTGGGCGAAAAGGAGGGGTGCAGCTCACCTTGGAGGAGAAAAGCGGGACTGGGTTACAGCCACAGAGTCCCTGTGGATGACCGACCCTCCCCCTAAGTTGAGGAGGAGGAGGACGTGGAGAGCTGGGTACAAACGAGCTCACTGTACAGAGAGCACCCTGCAAAAGGGTGGCTGAACGCACTGGAGGCGATGTCTCGGCACCCACTCAGGGCCCTTTCTATTGGAAAATAAAAGGATTTTGCAAAGAAAATCCATTCTGACTAGTGGTTTTCTTGGAAAGCTAAACCTTTTGCAGAGTGCCTTATACACCGAGCTCAAATTTAGCCTAATTTGGATCTTCAAAGAAGGAAATCTCCCTGAGAGTGGTTCCAGAAAGGTAGGACTGGGGGCTTAAGAAGTGGGATGGGAATTAGAGTAGCTGTCATGGGGCATGTGTAACGGCAACGGCAGTGATTGAACTACTGATGAGCTGTCTCGGGTCGTTTTGAACCAGAGAGCACAGACATGTAGAAGAAGTCAGCAAAGCTGAGACCATCTCCAGAAACATCCCACAGTGCAGGAGCAGGGACCTCACAGCAGGAAGCAGCTCAGGCCAGGGAGTGAGAGACCCTCATGCTTGCATCCCTCTGAGCCAGCAAACCCACTCCCAGAGATGTTCCTCGGGAGGCGATCAGGAAGTTCTCAAAGACATTCTCCCAAGACCCTGCATGGCAGCTCTACACATAATACCAGAAATTCAATACCCACTGAGGATAGATCGGCTAAATTACAGTATAATAGATTAAATAATAGTATTTAAGTGTGAAAAGAGCTAACATTAATAATGGAGATATTTTTTCAATCAGACAACATTCAGAAGGGATTTTCTTAACAAAATCACTAGAAAGAGGTTCACAATACACTGCTGAGTGAATATCAAGTTTCAAAATGCAATCCTATATATGTTTTTAAAAATGCATTACCTATATCGACTAGACCCACAGATATCTCTGAGGACATTCACTACTGTGTAAACAGTGGTTATCTCTGGGTGGTAGGCTTAAGGAAATTTTTTTCTTTATTCTTTAAAATTCACTGATTCATCTGAATTTTCACTAAGTATGTGAGTTATATTTATGATCAGAAAAACACCGAGAAGTATCCAAGGGGAAGACCACCAAGGACCTCGCAGACGCATCACCTTGTGCACTGACTACATTGTAGGGTCCTGTCTCAGCTCTGCTAGCCCAGAAACTCTGCTTAGCACCTGCATCAATGAAGACCACCACCAACTCTGGCTTAAACAGACAGGAGCTTATTTTCTACAATGTCCAGAGCAAGGCAAGTAGGGGCTGGGGCAGCTTCTCATGGATGTCACCAAGGAGCCACAGCCCCTCTCTCTCTTCTTCCTCTGACATCCTTGAGTGTAGCTTTTGTCCTCATTGTCACAAAATTGCTGCTGCACTTCCAAGCCTCATAATCATGTTCTAGGTAGAAAGAAATGGGAAGGGCAAAAAGGTTTTCTCCAGCAGGGCTTTACCTTTGTTATCGTGAAAAAGGATACACTCCCTATAAACTTCCGCCCACGTTGCATTGGCCAGAACTGTGGCACACAGCTCCCCTGAGCTTCAGGAGGGTCTGGAGGGTGAGTATTTTAGCTGGCACATGGATTCTACTAACAGGGAAGAATGGAAAATAGATAACAGTGGCAACTGTCAGTGGTGCACAGCCTCCCTGGGGAATCGTTCTAGCAGAGAGTGGTTCCTGCCCGCAATAGACTGATAGATGAACCAGGGTCCAGTGGATTCGTTCCCACTCCAACCACCAGAATGACCTTCCCACCAGAACACTGTCCTTCCCAGGATCAGAGAACTGGGACGTAAAATTGTTAAACTAAACATTGCCTGTGAACATGGAATTTGGTCCACGGCAGGTGCTAATATTGGAAGGCATCTCCCCAATGCTATGATATGGCCTGACAACTCTCCCTGCCCGAGACATCAGTGCTCCAGCATCCTGGATGCTCACAACACTCAAATTCTACGTCCCCCGGACAGTGCTGGGCAGACACCGTCAACATCCATCTCTCGGACTCCCCATTTTGTGGGTTGTCTATCCCCAAGTCGCCCTTCCTCTGCTCGCATTATTTATTTAGCTTTATTAAAATCACCTCTGATTTACCTTTGGCCTAGAAGGCAACCTGTCTCCTGCCATTTGCATTGATTCTAGTAACCAAGCTCTCCTGGGGGCCTTTCTTTTTTCCCCACAGGGGCAGCCAAGGGTTAAGCTCTGCAGACTCATGAAGCCAGCGATGTTGGGCTAGTGAGGGCTCTCTCCCTGTGTCTTGCCAGCATCTCAAAATTCTGTCCTCCCAGGAGTGGTTGCAGTGTTAGGGGTTGTTTTGCCCAGAGAAGAAAAGGTTGAGGGGACCCGAGCATTTGCCTAACATATCTGAGTCATTGTCAGAGGCTGGGCTTATGGAGCAGCTGGAAGGAGAAGCAGGACCAACAGATGGAAGGCACTAGAAGACAGATTTCGCCTACAACAGGCACTGTCCAGCGAAGTCAAGCATGCTCTGTTCCTGGACAGGGGTCCATCCATCTGGGCTGTGGTGGAGGGGATTTTCATTTTGCATGGATTCAAAGGAACATTCCAGCAGTAAGGAAAGTACATTCACCACCAGTCCAGGTTCAATCCCCCAGAGTTTTAAATTTCTCCCATCTTTTTCTGGTTTCCCTTCTCCTTCTGAGAAATTTAGACATCTTTTTTAAAAATGTCCTTACTGCCAGCCTCTCCATCACATTCCTGGTCCCAATCCAGACCTGAGTGTGGAAGTGTGAACCCCCTTTTCTAATAGGACATCTGAGGCCACCATGGGATTTACTAAAGGAATTGTTATGGGGTTCTCATTCAAAGGAAAATGCAAAATGTTGTCATGTTTGTGGAGTAAAGAACTAAGATACGTGAGTCAGCCCGTCAGTCTCCCTCATGTTTCCTGGCCTCCCATGCATTTCAATGGGGCCATGAAACTGGCTCCAAGCAAAGTTCCAAGCTGGTGTGTCTCTTTGGTCACCACGTGGTAGCCACTCTCCACATGGCAGCCACTACAGAGGCCGCCTGCTGAGAGGGCAGAGTCACAGGATGTGAGCCGCTCGACCCCTGTCATGGCAGGGAGGAGCACTGCCTGGGACCTTGCCCTAATGAGAAATAAACCATGGTTGAGGTTTATTTCTTAACCATGGTTAAGGTTTTGGAGTTGGCTTACTATAGCAGTGAGCATGGCTTAACCTAACTAAACACTTGCCAAGCTTTTCACATATCCTTTAAATTGCATGACCACATATGGGGAGATCCTGTCACTAACCACTTTACAGGTACAATAAATGAGGTCCTTTAAGCAATGACTCTGAGGTCACACAGCCAGCACATGTTGGAGCTCATATTTGAACCCAAGTCAATCCAACTCCAAAGCAAATGTTTTCCCCACTCTATACTAACTCCCTTTCTTCAAAGAGGATAGTCCCAAATTGATTCTGTTGACTGGGAATTCTTTTTCCTCCCCTAAACCCCATCTAGAGAACTCAACCCAAAAGAACTTCTTTATATGCTCAAAGCTCTCCTCTATACCTCGCTCCTGTCCACTCTGCAAGCCCCTCAGCCAAGAGAGAGCTGGAGGAGCATCCTCCAGCTAGAGAAAACATGACCACACACCCAGGCCCAGGCCACGCACGCCCGGGCCCCTTGCTTCACCACACAGAAAGCTGGAGGCTGTTTCCCACAAATACAAGTTGACCTAGAGTACATGTAAGTCCCATTTTAATGTCCAAGTGCTAGAATTTCATGAAGTAGCTGAAAAGTTATGAGGGCTCAAGTGTAGCAACAACAGTGGGATGAACTGGGTCAATCAGGGAGGGAAGGACACCTGGATCTGAGAACGCTGATCAGGGAGGTGAAGGACAGGCTGGAGATGCAGGCAGTGCTGACCAGTGGGGAAATGCCAAGTCTGGGATCTCAGAAGCCTGATGCAGCTAAGGCCAAGACAGGATGGAGTTCAGGTATGTCTACAGCGAGGTGGAGATGGAGGGAGCCTGCAAGTTATGCTCACCATAATATGTGTGCCCCAGGAATGGAGTGACGAGAAGTCAGGATCATCCAGGAGAGGGGGTAAGGCCCAGAGGGCACCAGCCACACAGATTGTTGGGACTGTGTGTTGCAAGGGATGGCGTGCCTTTGAAGTGGAGTGGCAGAGGGTGGGGTGCGGGAGTGAGTGCAGGTCACAGTGCCTCCTGTCCTCCTAGAGTGGAGAGAAGTTGATTCTCTAAGAAGGGGAGAGAGCAGTTTGGATCCTATGGTGTGAGATGGCTTTCCCCTTACCTTCTTGGAAATTGCCCTGGACCATCGAGCAGAAAGGAAAACCAAAACACAGTGGCCATACCTGATGAAGCTAGGAGACAGATAGGTCTCTGAACAATATCCTCTCCAAATGGAGTGAAGACTGCGCATGCAGGATGAGAGGAGAGAGTCCTTGGCAGTGGTGGCTCAGGAGGATGAGGGTGCAGCCCACAGAGAAAACCTGGGACTCCTCACTTCCAACAGTGGAGGCAGACCCCAGGGGGCCTCCCAAGACCGAATCGGATCCCAAGAAGCAGAGGCGGGTGGAGGTGCAGTCACACTGATGAGGGCTTTTTGTAGGAAGCAGTCTGTCCCAGGGAAGGGGACCCATGGAGATGCGCCACCCAAACCCTGCTTTGAGGAAGGACCTGTCCCACCTTCTGCAAGTGCCATCAGGGGCGACCTCGAGCTGTCAGCCTCGCCAGGGCTTCTTCAGCTGAGGACCACTGCTCATCCAGGTCACATCAGCTTGTGTGCAACCCATATCCGAAGACTGATGGAAGCAGAAGTATCAAAGTTCACCACATCTGCCCAACCCCAGATAACTCTCTTGTTCCTTTCGGCCCCGGACCTCCTCACGGGTGAACAGAGGCTGTCAGGCTGCATCCCAGCCCAACAACTGCCTCTGCCCATTCCTGCTTCCCCTCCTCCCTTCCTCAGGCATTGACCCAAGGGCACATATAATAAGCATCCTAATCCAGACTGTGACCCCTGAGGCAGCAGAAGAGTGCCCCCGCCAAGATGTCCTCATTATAATCCCCAAAACCTGTGAACACGCTACTTTACTTGCCAAAAGGGACTTCGCAGGTATGTTTAAATGAAGGATCTTGAGATGCTGAGATTAGCCTGGATTTTCCAGGTGGGCCCAATGTAATCACAAGGGTTCTTATGATAGGCAGGAATGTCCAAGAGAGAGATCTGGAGATGCTGTGTTTATGCATTTGAAGATGGAGGACCAGGCCATAAGCTAAGGGATGTCGTTGACCTCCAGGCGCTGAAAAAGACAAGGAAGTGGATTCTCCCCTAGAGCCACCAGAAGGAACATAGCCCTGCAAACATCTTGACACCACTTTATATCTTACAGTTCTGGAGATCCAAAAGGGGTCATAAATCATTTTGCCCACTATGACCCCTTTTGGATCTACAGAACTGTAAGATATAAAGTTGTGTTATTTTAAGCCAAATGTGCATTGTTCTAAGTTTGCAGTGTTTGTTACTACAAACATGAAAGTAATATACACCCTAAGGCAACAGCAGAAGAAAGACTTTGCATTGCAGATAGCTCTACACCTTCCTATCCCTGCTGAGCGGAGAAAAGAAAAAGTTTAAACAAATTCTGTTTTTTAAAATATATGTGTAATTCACAGGTTCATTTGTGTCAGCCTAGAATGGCCCCGGCCCCTACCTCTTATGAACCTCCTGCAAATATCTGGTCCAAGAAAAACTTGTCTGCATCAAAGAAGGATAATATTTAGATCTATACACAATCTATACAAAAATATTATAGACTAAAAATGAGAGAAAAATGGCAGATAAAAAACACTTGTCAAAAATGTGTTGCAATGAACAGATGAAAAGCATATCCAAATATTTTGCCATGAATTTTTTAAACTTAATGAAGTAACAGCTCAAGAAAGAGATGGTGAGAAAACAGAAGGATATGAAAAGAAAGCTGGCAAAACCCAGGAAAGAGTAGAATCAAAATTTAAATCATCACAAAAATGAAGACAAAACTGGAAGCAGCACGAGAAAGTACTTCGGAACCCAGAAGGGGGAAACGGATTAGACGGGCGAGCGAAATGAAAGGCAAACAAAGAGAGAAAGTGACAGCTATGAAGGAAGGCAGAGGAGCTGCAACTCCCACAAAATTGGAATGCACGAAGAAGAAAAGCAGCCACAAAACAAATATTTTAAAAAATAATTCATGCACAGTTCCCTAATGAGACAAGGCACTTTTTCATGTTTCTTGGCCATTTGGCTGTCCTATTTTGCAATGTGCTTGTTCTGTTCTTTTACTCATTTTTCTATTGATTCCACTGCCTTTTTCATGTTGATTTGTAAGGACTCTGTACATTCTGAATAGGAGTCTTTTGTAGGTTATGTGCACTGCACATACCTTCTTCCCCTCTGTGACTCAGCTTTTTTTCCTCTCAGAGATGTTTTGTTTTGTTTTGTTTTTTGTTTTAGGCAGAGTCTCACTTTGTCACCGAGGCTAGAGTGCAGTGGCGTGATCTCGGCTCACTGCGACCTCCACCTCCCAGGTTCAAGCAATTCTCCTGTCTCAGCCTCCGGAGTAGCTGGGATTACAGGCATGCGCCACCTCACCCGGCTAATTTTTGTATTTTTAGTAGAGACGGGGTTTCCCCATGTTGGTCAGGCTGGTCTCAAACTCCTGATCTGAAGTGATCTGCCCGCCTCAGCCTCCCAAAGTGCTGGGATTACAGGCGGGAGCCACCCCACCTGGCCATACAGATGTGTTTTTAATAAACTTCTATTTTGGAATAATTTTAGGTTTACAGAAAAGTTGCAAAGATAATGCAGAGTTCCACATAGGCTTCACCCAGCTTCCCCTAACGTTAACATCTTAAGTTACCACAGTACATTTGTCAACATTGAGGAACTGACAGTGGTGCAATACTATTAATTAAACGAAACACTCTTCACCACTCTTTCCATTCATGTCCTTTTGCTGTTTCGGAATCCAATCCCGGACACCACGTTTCACTTCATTGTCATGTCTCCTTAGGTTTCCTCCTCCCACGTGTGACCATTTCTTAGTCCTTTTTTAGGATCTTGACACTTTTGAAGATTAAGTATTTTGTAGAATGTCCCTCATTTTGGGCTTGTCTGATGTCTTTGGACGATTAGACTGGGCATATGTGTTAGAGGCGAACCACAGACGAGAGGCGCCCTTCTCACTTCCTATCTAGGGCACGTGATCTCAGCATGGCTCATCATGGGGAATATTAGCTTTGAGCATTTGGTTAAGGCTTTCCCACTGTAATGTGACTCTTCTCCCTTTTCCATATTCCGTTCTTTGGAAGCAAGTCCCTAAGTCTAGCTCATGCTGAAACTCATATTTCTGGAGGGAGGAGCGTCTACCTACTTTAGAATTCTTCTGTATGGAAGACTTATCCCGTCTTCCCATTTTATTTACATACTCAATCATGTATTTATATCAGTTTGTACTCACGGATATTTATTTTATTCTTTAGTTTATAATTCACTACTATTGTTATTTACTTTGCTGCTCAAATTGTTCCAGCTTTGGCCACTGGAAGCTCGTTCAGGCTGGCTCCTCTATCCTTGTGATATGTCCTTGTCATTGTGGGAATTTGTATGGGTACTCCCTAAAGATGTCTCTTGATAAACAGAAATTCTTCATTTTAGTGTAGTCATATGAACTAATGTTTTCCTTTAGATTTAGTGCTTCTAGTTTCCTGCTATTACTTTCTAAAGGTATTTTTTGTTTTGTCTTTCACAGACAGATTGTGATCAGGAAGCATCACACAGGAGCTTCTAGGGGGCCGGTGAGTTCGATTTCCCAACCTAGATGGTGGTTGTCTGAGTGAATCAAGTATGAAAATATGGGCACACTCACCAGCAAGAAATAGGACATGAGCAGCTAGAAGGCAGATGCAGGCTAAAGGAAGAAGAGGAAAGTCACTTGTGGCATAAATGGCAGGGGTATGAAACGCAGAATCACAGTGGGCTCTGCTATGCTCCAGCGGCCCAGCTCTCCTTCCTTTTGGAAATTGCCCCTCACACAGCTTTGCATGGTTCAACTACCCCACAAAGGAAGAATCACATGGCACATGCCTGGTCATCCTAGATTAATTCAAGAAGGATGGGCACATGACCCAAGCAGGGCCAATTTTCCATTTGATGCTGCTGATTTAATTTTATTTCTTTTTCTTTTTTTTTTTTTTTTCTTTTTTATTGATCATTCTTGGGTGTTTCTCGCAGAGGGGGATTTGGCAGGGTCACAGGACAATAGTGGAGGGAAGGTCAGCAGATAAACAAGTGAACAAAGTTCTCTGGTTTTCCTAGGCAGAGGACCCTGCGGCCTTCCGCAGTGTTTGTGTCCCTGGGTACTTGAGATTAAGGAGTGGTGATGACTCTTAACGAACATGCTGTCTTCAAGCATCTGTTTAACAAAGCACATCTTGCACCGCCCTTAATCCATTCAACCCTGAGTGGATACAGCACATGTTTCAGAGAGCACAGGGTTGGGGGTAAGGTCACAGATCAACAGGATCCCAAGGCAGAAGAATTTTTCTTAGTACAGAACAAAATGAAAAGTCTCCCATGTCTACCTCTTTCTACACAGACACAGCAACCATCCGATTTCTCAATCTTTTCCCCACCTTTCCCCCCTTTCTATTCCACAAAACTGCCATTGTCCTCATGGCCCGTTCTCAATGAGCTGTTGAGTACACCTCCCAGATGGGGTGGTGGCCGGGCAGAGGAGCTCCTCACTTCCCAGTAGGGGCGGCCGGGCAGAAGCGCCCCTCACCTCCCGGACGGGGCGGCTGGCCGGGCGGGGGGCTGACCCCCCCCACCTCCCTCCCGGACGGGGCGGCTGGCCGGGCGGGGGGCTGACCCCCCACCTCCCTCCCGGACAGGGCGGCTGGCCGGGCAGAGGGGCTCCTCACTTCCCAGTAGGGGCGGCTGGGCAGAGGCGCCCCTCACTTCCCCGACGGGGCGGCTGGCCCGGCGGGGGGCTGACCCCCCCACCTCCCTCCCGGAGGGGGCGGCTGGCCGGGCAGAGGGGCTCCTCACTTCCCGGTAGGGGCGGCCGGGCAGAGGTGCCCCTCACCTCCCGGATGGGGCGGCTGGCCAGGCGGGGGGCTGACCCCCCACCTCCCTCCCGGACGGGGCGGCTGGCCGGGCGGGGGGCTGACCCCCCCACCTCCCTCCCGGACGGGGCGGCTGGCCGGGCGGGGGGCTGACCCCCCCACCTCCCTCCCGGACGGGGCGGCTGGCCGGGCGGGGGGCTGACCCCCCACCTCCCTCCCGGACGGGGCGGCTGGCCGGGCGGGGGGCTGACCCCCCCACCTCCCTCCCGGACGGGGCGGCTGGCCGGGCAGAGGGGCTCCTCACTTCCCAGAAGGGGCGGCCGGGCAGAGGCGCCCCTCACCTCCCGGATGGGGCGGCTGGCCAGGCGGGGGGCTAACCCCCCCACCTCCCTCCCGGACGGGGCGGCTGGCCGGGCCGGGGGCTGACCCCCCCCCACCTCCCTCCCAGACAGAGCGGCTGGCCGGGCAGAGGGGCTCCTCACTTCCCAGTAGGGGCGGCCGGGCAGAGGCGCCCCCCCCACCTCCTGGACAGGGCGGCTGGCCGGGCAGGGGGCTGATCCCCCCACCTCCCTCCCAGACAGAGCGGCTGGCCGGGCAGAGGGGCTCCTCACTTCCCAGAAGGGGCGGCCGGGCAGAGGCGCCCCTCACCTCCCAGATGGGGCGGCTGGCCAGGCGGGGGGCTAACCCCCCCACCTCCCTCCCGGACGGGGCGGCTGGCCGGGCCGGGGGCTGACCCCCCCACCTCCCTCCCAGACAGAGCGGCTGGCCGGGCAGAGGGGCTCCTCACTTCCCAGTAGGGGCGGCCGGGCAGAGGCGCCCCCCCCACCTCCTGGACAGGGCGGCTGGCCGGGCAGGGGGCTGATCCCCCCACCTCCCTCCCGGACGGGGCGGCTGGCCAGGTGGGGGGCTGATCCCCCCACCTCCCTCCCGGACGGGGCAGCTGGCCGGGCGGGGGGCTGACCCCCCCACCTCCCTCCCGGATGGGGCGGCTGGCCGGGAGGGGGGCTGACCCCCCCACCTCCCTCCCGGACGGGGCGGCTGGCCGGGCAGAGGGGCTCCTCACTTCCCAGTAGGGGCGGCCGGGCAGAGGCACCCCTCGCCTCCCGGATGGGGCAGCTGGCCAGGCGGGGGGCTGACCCCCCCACCTCCCTCCCGGACGAGGCGGCTGGCCGGGCAGAGGGGCTCCTCACTTCCCGGTAGGGGCGGCCGGGCAGAGGCGCCCCTCACTTCCCCGACGGGGCGGCTGGCCCGGCGGGGGGCTGACCCCCCCACCTCCCTCCCGGAGGGGGCGGCTGGCCGGGCAGAGGGGCTCCTCACTTCCCGGTAGGGGCGGCCGGGCAGAGGTGCCCCTCACCTCCCGGATGGGGTGGCTGGCCAGGCGGGGGGCTGACCCCCCACCTCCCTCCCGGACGGGGCGGCTGGCCGGGCGGGGGGCTGACCCCCCCACCTCCCTCCCGGAGGGGGCGGCTGGCCGGGCGGGGGGCTGACCCCCCACCTCCCTCCCGGACGGGGCGGCTGGCCGGGCGGGGGGCTGACCCCCCCACCTCCCTCCCGGACGGGGCGGCTGGCCGGGCCGGGGGCTGACCCCCCCACCTCCCTCCCAGACAGAGCGGCTGGCCGGGCAGAGGGGCTCCTCACTTCCCAGTAGGGGCGGCCGGGCAGAGGCACCCCCCCCACCTCCTGGACAGGGCGGCTGGCCGGGCAGGGGGCTGATCCCCCCACCTCCCTCCTGGACGGGGCGGCTGGCCAGGTGGGGGGCTGATCCCCCCACCTCCCTCCCGGACGGGGCAGCTGGCCGGGCGGGGGGCTGACCCCCCCACCTCCCTCCCGGATGGGGCGGCTGGCCGGGAGGGGGGCTGACCCCCCCACCTCCCTCCCGGACGGGGCGGCTGGCCGGGCAGAGGGGCTCCTCACTTCCCAGTAGGGGCGGCCGGGCAGAGGCACCCCTCGCCTCCCGGATGGGGCGGCTGGCCAGGCGGGGGGCTGACCCCCCCACCTCCCTCCCGGACGAGGCGGCTGGCCGGGCAGAGGGGCTCCTCACTTCCCGGTAGGGGCGGCCGGGCAGAGGTGCCCCTCACCTCCCGGACGGGGCGGCTGGCCGGGTGGGGGGCTGACCCCCCCACCTCCCTCCCAGACGAGGAGGGAGGACGCTCCTCACTTCTCAGACGGGGTGGCTGCCGGGCGGAGGGGCTCCTCACTTCTCAGACGGGGCGGTTGCCAGGCAGAGACGCTCCTCACATCCCGGACGGGGTGGCTGCCAGGCAGAGGCTGCAATCTCGGCACTTAGGGAGGCCAAGGCAGGCGGCTGGGAGGTGGTTGTAGCGAGCCGAGATCACGCCACTGCACTCCAGCCTGGGCGCCATTGAGCACTGAGTTAACGAGACTCCGTCTGCAATCCCGGCACCTCGGGAGGCCGAGGCTGGCGGATCACTCGCGGTTAGGAGCTGGAGACCAGCCCAGCCGACACATCGAAACCCCGTCTCCACCAAAAAAATACGAAAACCAGTCAGGCGTGGCGGCGCACGCCTGCAATCGCAGGCACTCGGCAGGCTGAGGCAGGAGAATCGGGCAGGGAGGTTGCAGTGAGCTGAGATGGCAGCAGTACCGTCCAGCTTCGGCTCGGCATCAGAGGGAGACTGTGGCATCAGAGGGGAGAGGGGAGAGGGGGAGGGGGGAGGGGAGAGGGGAGAGGGGAGAGGGAGCTCTATCTACCACACAGTCCTTCTCTTATTTCTTTTTCTTTAGAGACAGGGCCTCACTCTGTCGCCCAGTCTAGAGTACGGTGGCACTATCTTAGCTCACTGCAGCCTCAAAAACTCCTGGGCTCAAGTGATCCTCCTACCTCAGCCTCCTGAGTAGCTGGGACTACACCCAGCTAATTCTTTTTGTTGTTGGTGGTGGGGGTAAAGATGGGGTCTCTTTATGTTGCCTAGGCTGGTCTCAAATGCCTAGGCTCAAGCAATGCTCCCACCTCGGCCTCCTGAAATGTTGGGATTAAAGATGTGAGCCTCTGCATCCAGCCTGGTTATTTCTATTAAAGAGAAACAGGGCTTCCCTCATGAGAGCTGCATTTGTAAAGATCACAACCTGGAGCTACCAGTCGCTTTCTTAAAGCCACAGAAAGATACTGCCAGAGAGTGAACCCAACAAGAGTAAAGCAGAGCCAAAGTTGGCAACAGACTGAGCTCTCAGGACATCAGTTGATCATGTAAATCCAGCCTAACCTAAAACCAGTAATATCCTGCCCTTCTCTGTTATAGCAGCCAACAGATTCCCTTTTAGCATAAGCTAGTTGGAGCTGGGTTTCTGCAACTTCCAACATAAAGTGCCTTGTCTAATAAAAATGTGTTCAGAAGACAGAGAGCAAGGCTTCAGTTAATATGAAGGTAGAGTGAGGGGAAGAAATGAGTTGACCTTGAACTTTACCACCAGTAGAACAATGGTTCATAGGACACACTGGGGAGTGAAAATTTTAGGAAGCTGGGAAAAGAGAAAAAGGCTAAGATAGATGGGGCAGAAGGGAGTAAGAATAAGGCTCAGAGGAGAGCAACAGCCTGGGCCTTGTGACATGAGCAGGCCCGTGCCTGGAATGCATCTCCAACAGGCCAACCCCTCCATCAGGCCAGCACTTCAGGTGATCTGAGGACATTGCCAGACAGTGGAATCCTGCAAATGTCCCTCCAGCATCTCACTCTTTTGAAGTAAAATCACTTCCTTGGTTAGAAGTAATTTGTATGTAATACTGTCATGGTCAAGAAGACACTTATTAAGAAGCTGAGGCCGGGTGCAGTGGCTCACGCCTGTAATCCCAGCACTTTGGGAGGCCAAGGTGGGCAGATCACCTGAGGTCAGGAGTTCGAGACCAGCCTGGCCAACATGGTGAAAGCCCATCTCTACTAAAAATACAAAATTAGCCGGGCATGATGGTGCACACCTGTAGTCCCAGCTACTCAGGAGGCTGAGGCAGGAGAATTGTTTAGAACCCAGGAGGCTGAGGTTGTAGTGAGCCAAGCTCATGCCACTGCGCTCCAGCCTGGGCAACAGAGGGAGACTCCATCTCAAAAAAAAAGAAGAAGCTGAGCACTTAGTGCTAGCAGGATGCAGACCAGACTTGGTGATGGAAAAATCCGTAGCGTTGAGCCCAAATCTGGGCCTCTGTCTCTGCTGCCACAGGCATTTTGTACACGGGCCCATTGAGAGATCACTGGGATGGCTGGGGGAAGTGGAGGGGAGGCTGACCAATGTCCACAGGCTGGGTTGCGTTTACTGAGAGCCTCTTCTGGAGTATTCACATGGGACACAAATATCCTCACATGTTCAGGGTTCACCCACCTCCCTCTTCCTCAGGTTGTTTTATCACCAATCATCTATCTGGGTCCCTGCCAAGCCTCTGAGTCTCTGGCCAAATATTTTCCATTGCCCATGAATTACTGTTGAGCTTCACTCCAGCCCATCCATTCTTCCAGGTAAAGTGTGCATGCCCGTAGACTAGATCTCAAAACTGATTTAAGTAGGAAGAGAGGCAGCAGTATGGAAGGCATCCATTTTCCACCAACAATTGTGACAACAACATTTCTGCCTGCAGATTGCAATGAACAGCATTGTGTTTGGGGAGAAACAGGCATAGCCATGGCTTCCTGATCCTGGATTGCAGCTAGTGGGTGATTCTGGTGTCCGCTTCCTGGTTGATGGGAGAGGTAGCAGTTCCCTTGCCAGTTCCTTGCTGGTGTTCTAAGAGTGGGTCTGGAAACAGTCTTCCAATTTGGCAACATTTTTATAGGCACTTAATTCTCTGTATTAAATCCTTTTCTGATTTAAACAGCTAGAGTTAGTTCTATTGTCTGCAAGTCAAGTCTGCCTGATACCTCTGTTAGAGAAAGGAATAGAAGGAAAGTAGACTAGACAGATCTCGTTACCAGAGGAAAAGGAGAATTAAAGAGAAGGCCAGTAGGAGAGAAGGACGTATGAAAAGATACGCAGAAATAGAAAGATGCATGCAGGGACAGATGCAAGTGCAAAAATGACTCAAATTGCTATTCATTAAGACCCAAGAGGATGCTCCACATAAAGGTAAAAGGCCTTGCTGGGGACAATGGCCCACGGTTGAGAGATGACCAGTTAGTAATACGAAATTGGGAGGCTGACTTGCGAGGCTGGTGGGAAGTTGGTATGACGTTAGCAGAGAATGAGTGGAAAGTTGTTGAGAATGGTGGAGAATAGTGTGCAATACACTGGATAACTGTGACCTTGGGGGAATAAACAGCTAACTCTATCCTACCTTGGGCCTCAAATATCACAACTTCAGTGTGTGTCCAGTAGAATTAAAGTTCCTGGAGAAGCTGTTCAAATCTTTTAAAAATGATACAGAAAGACAAAGGGCATATTAATCATTCGTAGGACCATGCCAACTAGCTAAGAGACTGCTCCATATTCATTGTGAAGCAGCTACTAATGTTCTGAAGACATAAAACACTGTCCAGAAATGGTGAGTTGGAATAGGATTGCTGCTGTTGTTCATTGTCGTTGTCGTTGTTGTTAAAATACACTGATGAGGTGTAGGCTTGGTGGTAGAACAAGGGTGGCACGTGTGATTATGAGAATTCTATTTATAAGTCAGAAAAGTTCCCTTGGGATATTTCTAGACTGCCAAGAATTTGGCAGGTGCCCATCAAGAGCTAGGACCCTGAACTATGTACATCCAATTAATTAAATAACCAGTGCATCCACCTAGACTGGTGAATGTGACTGATTTACTTTGAGCTGCCAAGTATGTGCCTGTAGGCAATGGAATAATGACCCCAGACAGAGAAAATTTATAGCTCTTGGCACCTATTCTGACTCGTTTCCTTCTTAGCCCACAGGAGGGTTTCAGGCTTCTAAAAAGAAACTCATTAATAGGGATTCAGTGGTCATCTTGCTGATGCCAGAGGTTGGAAGAGCTGGGTCTAGGTCTCCGGACTCTTTTTCTGGAATATTTTTGTTTCTCTTTATCTAGGAAGTCCCCCTATTATATAATTACCTAACCTAAGACCCCTGTACTGAGTTAAATCATGTCCCCCAAAATCCATGTCCACCTGGTCCCTGTGGACGTGGCTTTCTTTAGAAATAAGGCCTTTGCAGATGTCATCAAGATGCCAAGAATTGCTGGCAACCACCAGAAGCTGAGAGAGGCAAGAAGACTCCTCCCTGGACCCTTCAGAGGGAGCATAGCCTGCCAACACTTTCAACTCCTGTCTTCCAGAACTGCCAGAAAGTCTGTTTCTGCCATTTAAAACTACCAGGTTTGTGGCATTTTGTGATAGCAGCCCTAGAAAACTTAATTCAACCCTGAAATCTTTATTATGTTTACTCAGTCTGTGCCCTTTGGACACATTGCCCTAAATAGGACATTTCCAGCACATAGGATACAGTAGTTAACTAGCATTTCATTAACATCACCAGGTATATATTACACTTAAAATTTCTTAATAATTTCAATTAATAAACAGGACCAGATATGGATATTAATGGCCCACAACTGCTTGTTTGTTTAATATCCTCAAATCAATGCTGGGCCTGGTGGCTCACACCTATAGTCCCAGCTACTCTGGAGGCTGAAGCAGGAGGATTGTCAGAGCCCAGGAGTTTGAGGCTGCAGTGAGCTACAATGGCACCACTGCACTCCAGCCTGGGCAACAGAGTGAGACCCTGTCTCTAAAAAGAAAAAGAAAAAAAATATATATATATGTATATATGTCCCCAAATCACCACATAAAAGAGAACAGAACCAGAATAGCAAAACCAAAACCCTTCCTGAAAACGTTTCCTGTTGTAGATCTATGGAGAATATCTACAACAAATCTGGGTGACAAGGTGTCCCCACAAACTCACAAACCCAAATTATGAATGTGTCCGGGCAAACTGCTGATAGCTTCAAGAGCAGCGTGACGTAAACAGTTGTGTAGAAAGGAGGAAGAGCAGGAAAAACAGCTGGGCCTCTGCTGGGCCCGGGGATCATAACAGCACAGCCCGTCTGGTGCGTGTCCAGGGACTCCCTGCAGGCCTGTCGGAGCACAGCCGCCAACACCGGGCAGGGGGTGTGTAGGTGCCGAGTCAGAGGTGAGAACAAGGGGACCTCAGTAAGATGGAACTGTGCTGGAGTGACCTGGACCCTGGGAATTCAGCACACTGACACACCACAGCTGCCTTCTGAGTCCAAATCTCGCACTGGGGAAAAACTGCTGAGAAAAGAATGTGAATTGATTGGATTGGGGTCAATGGGGACAAAGAGAAGACAAGGCCCAGTTTAAAGAGAGGGAGGAGATCAAAGGAGAGAGAGTGCTCAGAATGTGGGGTTCGTATCTTCTAACCCCAAGTGAAAGAACAGAAACCAGACTCTAGAGTCATAAAGTCCAAAAAAAGTCATCCTAGCCCAACCTTCTTCCCTAAAAGTACAGAAAATTCATTTTACTTAAGCATGAGCAGTGGGAAATAATTTCACATAAATATCATTCTAAGTTAATTTGAGAAAAAAGCGATGAGGAGCCAAATACTATCCTGCAGACAATGAAGGCTCACCAACCAGAATGACTTGGCCAAAGCACAAACCAACACTGGCCCTTCATAGTTCAAAATGAACAAAAATACACAAAGTGATGGACGCTATGAAGACCAGCATGAGTCAGAAGTAGAAAAGATCCAAAATAAGGAAATAAAACAATAGTATGAAAAGACAGAAGAGACTCAGATGTGAAATAAAAATTATTTTAGAAATGAAGTCTAAGTTAGAAGAACTGTCGGTGCAAATAGACACAGTGGATAATGTCTTAAATGAAATAAAGGATGAGAAAAGAAAAAAGTTTTAGTTAAAAGGTATGAACAAGGCAATGAAAAGAATACAAGAGAAAGTAACAGGAGGTGGCCTAAGAAGATGAAGTATTCATATAATAAAAATCCCCAAGAAGAAAACAAAAGCCGCAGAACAGAATAACATGGAAAACTAAATTTAGAATCTTCCTGAAATAAAGATACTTAAAACTGCATACTGTATTGGATATGGAAGCATATTGTACAATAGGAAAGTCGTCACAGGACCACCAACAGGGACATATGCTAGTGGGACTACACACTTTGAAAAGAAAAAAATCTTTGGATGTCCAGTTTAACAGACCAAGTTACTTATGGAAGGAAGTGGAGGAAAGATTAGGTTGCATTTAGATTTTTCAATGGCCATGCTTTATGCCAGAAGACAGTGAAGTAAAATATTTTAAGTACTCAAGGAAAGACAATGTGAGCCAAGACAACCTTTAAGTGGAAAGGCTATTGACAGATCTTAGTTATGTC
Organism: Pan paniscus; assembly: GCF_029289425.2. NCBI lineage: Eukaryota > Metazoa > Chordata > Mammalia > Primates > Hominidae > Pan > Pan paniscus. The sequence continues at coordinate 187,343,612 of NC_073255.2, forward strand.
TGCAAATGTTGGAGAACTCAGGGAGTGTCACTCTCGTGCACTTTTACTGAAGAATCCACTAAAGAACAAGCTTCAAACAACACAAATGACTGGAAAGCCGTTCATACAAGGACTGGCTGTAAGTTCAGTGCCAAGATGAAACGATAATTATAAGGGCGGTCATGTAGAAGGTGACGGCTGTGTTCTGACACTGTAGATAGATTACAACAGTCAAAAATCCAGGAGGGAGCCCAGCATGGTGGTGGCACCTGTGTCCCCAGCTACTCGGGAGGCTGAGGCAGGAGGATCACAGAAACCCAAGAATTCGAGGCCACAGTGAGTTCTGATCACACGACTGCACTCCAGCCTGGATGACAGAGAGAGACCGCATCCCTTGAGAAAAAGAAAACAGGGGAGAGAGTGGGGAAAGTAGATAAAAAGTAAAACAAGCTTGCTGGTTGCCTTATAGGTAGAAACAGAAATTCAAAGAGTATCGCTTCAGAATATATGCTGGAGGAGACAAGGGAGGGAGAAGATATTACTAACCAATTTTAATATTGCTTGAAGTAGGGAACTAATACAAAACAACCAAAACTAGGAAGCTAAAAGTGTCATATAAAGGTATTAGAATAAAGGTATTTATTAGAACAAAAATTCAAACCTTCGAAATACCAAAAGAAAGCTAAAAAAATTGATCACATTGATATATCGATATAGATATAGATATGTGTATACAATGATATGTATAATAAAACAATGTGACAACTGGGGTCAAACACATAGATCAGATCAATCAATATAATGGGGCTTAACTCAGCTGTTAGAAGAAAAAGGTATCCATATTGGCAAAAAAGGAAAAACCCAATATTATACTATATATCAGAGGCAATACTAATACAAAGAGATTGCAAAAGTTTAAAAATAAAAGCTTATCAAAATGTTCAATATAATTGAAAGATACAACAGGCAAATAAAAATTAAAAGAAATTATGAGTCACCATCTTGATATCCAACAAGGCAGGATTCAGACCAGAGAGCATTAAATGAGACACAGAAGGAGGCTACAGAATCCCAAAGTCTGCAATCACGATGGAGATCTAACAGTAAGTGCCACTTATATGGCAGTGGCTTAGCAACAACTGTCATGAAGCAGAAAATATAAGAGATGACAGGAGAAATATACAGAAACATGTTGTTTTAAAAAAAAATAAGAATATTTAACACACCTGTCTCAATCCAAGACAAATCAACTAGATAAATAGATAAATAGATGATAGAGATAGATAGATAGATAGATAGAAGAGAGAGATGACAGAGATAGATGATTGATTGATAGATACAAAGAAAATTGATAGATGATAGATGGATGATTGATAGATATAAGATAGATAGATACATAGATACATAGATAACAGAGATAGATAGGTGATTGATAGATGATAGGTAGATAATTGATAGATGATAGATACATAGATAGATTAGATAGAAGATAGATAGATAGATAGATAGTATGTAGAAAACAAAATCATTAAAGTAGATATTATAGGTAAATTAAGCAATGAGGGTGGATGCCGTGATGTGTCACCCAGATTGTCTTTCTGAAATGAATGTCATAATCCCTACCTATGATGGAAAGTGCCACCAGAGGATGGCCCTCTGCTGTCCGCCCTCCCATGGATTTGCCTTGGCAGGAAAAAAACTGCCTCACCAAAGGTCACACCTCCTTCCGGAGCAGCCCACACTCAGTGATGGATTAACACGGGGATAGAACAGCCAGGCCCATCATTCCTACGCAGCCTCTCTGAAGGGCCCTGCCAGCCCTAGAGGTCACTGTGGGCTCAGCTGGGCTCTCTGTTGAGGTTGAGTCACAGGCGGACTTGTCCCTCTACCCAGTCCTCCCTCTTCTCCCTCCTTCCAGTCTCTGTCTCAGAGTCTGCTCCCAGGGAATTCAACCTGCGATGGAAACATACAAATTAAAAAGACAGATACCAGTTCTCATCTATCAAATTGGGCAAAGATCCAAAAGTGTGACAGCATAGTCTTTTGGCGAGGTTAAAGAAAGAAGTATTCCCACGTTGCTAGTGGGAACTTTAGCAATATCTTACAAAATTACATATGCATTGACCTTTGACCCAGCAAATCTTGGAATTCCTCCCAAAGATACACTAGCAAAAATATGAAAGGATGTATGCACAAGACTATGTACTGTAGCAGAATTTTGTAATAACAACAAAGGACTGGAAACAAATGGCAACCACCAGGGGACCGTTTGAGTCAGCTACATCCAAATGATGACATACTACACAGCTGTGAGGGAATGAGGCGTGTCTCTTCTTACTGATGTGGACTCCTCTCCAGATACTAAGTGGATCAAGCAAGGAAGAAAAAAGTACGTATGGACACTTTCATTCATCTAAAAAACACAAGTAGGGAAACTAGAGGCATACATACGTACACTTGCTTATTTTAAAAAATGTTGAAAGGACAAACACAAATACCTTAACGGTTATCTATGGGAGAGGAGGGGAGTAGACAGGCATAGAAATGAGACTTCTTTGAATATACTTTGCTTTGTAGATTCAACTTTAGAATTAAACTTAAAATGCAAGTCCTAAAAATGAAAAGGGAAATTACACAAATGAACCATAATTACGGAACATAACCATGCAAGAAGGAATTATTCCAACCGACTTAAACACAGTAATTTCACTATACATCCCTAGTGGGATATATTAAGGACAAAAAGAACTTCAAAAATATCACAGAGAGATTTCCAGTCACCATAGTGTTAGTTGTGGTGGTTGGTATTACTGCTCTGAGACTACTGCATGTGTGTTTGTTGTGAGATAAAGCCAATGAGTAATGATGTTGGTGCCATTAAGAGTCAGGATTTTCAGTGTGGGGAAAAGGGGATAAAGATGTAAGATCAACGAGGTTAAATTAAAACTCTGTAGTTCTGAATGAGAATCAGTGATAACAGCATGAACACATTATATAATGTCTTAAAAGGAATGCTTATTTCCTAGCTATAGCCATCGAAAGGACAGAGACCAGCCTAGTAGTAATGAGAACTCCTAGCTATAAATACATTTCCTATTAAAAAGAACCGAGACTCATCGGAGAAATGGCTGTTTCCAAGATCAGGACAGGAAAGGTACAAAATGATTTGGTTTGGAACATCTTGTAATATCATAAAACAAGGAAGCTATCAAGTTTGTATGCTAAGTATTCTTAACACACACAAGGGCCCACAAGGAAACTCTGGGAGGTTTTGGATCTTTCACCCTGATTGTGGACGTGCTATCACAGGCATTTGCATATGTCCAAACTCATTAGATTATATACATTAAATATGTGCAATCCTTTGATTGTCAATGACGGCTCAATAAAGCTGTGTTTGGGGGGAAAAAAAACCTACCAGGGTCATGTCAAAATAACTCAGGAACCAACCTGAATATAAGTTCCCACTGGCCAAAGATGGAAACATGTGAGATCAATAAGGATAATAACTAGGAAGTGTTGAAATACATTTTTTTTTCCAGCCTATGAGTTTATAATACCACTAGAGGAATATCATTCTTCACTTTGGGGAGATGTCAGAGAACCATATTTTGAAAGGTAGCAAATAAAGGGAATGAACTGCATGTTTATATTGCCTTTACGATATGAACTTTACCTCTGGGTAACCAAAGAGTTGCTGAGAGTTCATTTCTCACTATAAGAGAATTCCAGCTAATAAATGAAAAAGGAAGACAGAATTAGAACATCACTATTTTGCAACCTGTAATGAATTCATAGGTTTAAGCAACCGTCGTTTATAGCTGCTAAAATCACAAGAAGAGAGGCAGCCAGCTATTTCTGTGTCTCCTGTTGGAATAATACACCACTAACTAGGGAATAATCTTGCCAAAAATTGAAGCCTGAGTCTGATAAAAATTCTAGGTTTAACTACCAACTTATGAGAAATACGGGTGACAGAGAAAAATGCAGAGTGACTAACCATTCTGGTTTGCTCAGGACTTTCTTGGTTTTAGCAGTGGGTAAAACCAAGACCTGTTGGTCCCCTCTAATGTTGAGCCACATCATAAGGATACAATCAGCAAAATTCAGATTGTAGAAAACTCTAAAGAATGAACAACCTAGATTCTTCAATCAAAACAAAACACAAAGAAAAATATGGAGGAGGACCCCATAGAATAAAAGGTACTTAAGAGTCATATCTACTCGTTACAATGTATGGATCTTATTTGGTTTCTGGTTCAAATAAAGAAAACTATTTCAAAAATATATGAAGCTGGATGCAGTGGTGCACACCTGTATCCTCAGCTACTTGGGAGGATGAGGCAGGAGGATCACTTGAGCCCACAAGTTCAAGTCCAACCTGGGCAATATAGCAAGGCCCTGTCTCTCTATAAAATATATGTATGTGTATATATACATATACAGAGATATAGATATATGAAACAACTGAAGTTTGATTGCTAACGGAATATTTGATGATATCAGGGAATTACTCTACCTTAGATGTGGTAAGCTATTGTGGCTATGTATTTTTTGAGTCCTCATCTTTTAGAAAAATTGGAATATTTACAGATGAAATTATATGGTGTTTGGGCCAGGCGCGGTGGCTCATGCCTGTAATCCCAGCATTTTGGGAGGCCGAGGCAGGCGGATCACGAGGTCAGGAGATCAAGACCATCCTGGCTAACACGGCGAAACCCCGTCTCTACTAAAAATACAAAAAATTAGCCGGGCATGGTGGTGGGTGCCTGTAGTCCCAGCTACTTGGGAGCCTGAGGCGGGAGAATGGCGTGAGCCCGGGAGGCGGAGCTTGCAGTGAGCCGAGATCGCGCCACTGCACTCCAGCCTGGGCAACAGAGCTGAGACCCCATCTCAGAAAAAAAAAAAAAAAGAAAGAAATTATATGGTGTTTGGGATTTGCACCAAAATAATCTGGTGTTGGGGAGTGGAGGGTATGTGGAAACAAGATTGGATATGAATTGATCATTGTTAAAGTTATCTGATAAATACCTAAAGGATTATTAGACTGTTCTTAGTGCTTTCGTATATATTTTAAATTTTCCTCAATAAAAACACATTTTAATTCAAAAATGAAAAAATACAAGGGGTGAGGCTCACCTGGAAAGCTGCGCACTTTCCTCCATGAGCCAATTATTGGCCTTTAGCCCTGACACCCACACTCCTTTCCATACTTCCCTCTGAATTGTAAAAATTACATTTCAGACTCCCTCACCAACTGGGTTCTGGCTGAGTTTCACCAATGAGAATCAATGACAGGAGAGGAGAGGAGAGGAGAAAGAAGCCACTAAGCTTCTGCCACAACTGCAGCAGGCCACTGTGGCTTTTAGCAGCGCTGGTGGCTTCGTGGGGACCACAGAGCAGCTTGCGTTCGGCAGCTCTCCAGCAGCAGCAGTGAGTGTGTGCTGTGGGCTCTCTCCGAGGGGCAGTGGCAGCTTCCTGACCTATTGGCATCACCCTTTCCTCCTGTTCACTGTGGCAGCTCTTCTTCCACATGTGTAGCCCATGTTTCCAATAGTCCCTGAACTAAATCCTCTTTGAAATATCTGGAGTAATGTCTGCTTTTATAACTGCACACTGGCTGATACATCATGACACCAGATGACCAGCAGCTATAACAGGTGTAGAGCTGATAAGAAGCTTATGCAAAGAAAGATGGGTATGGGATTGCCAGGAGCTGAGGGAAGAGGGGCTAATGGCCATGAATTCAGGGCAGAATAGCCATGAATAAGCTCCAGAATTAATCCCAAGCATCCTATGAAGGCCAGTGGCTTGTGATTAATTCACAGACCCAGAGAGAGTCCCCTTTGCCTTCCTCTGCTCAGGAGAGAGAAAAGGGTGCTGGAGAAGGGAGGCAGCATGGCTGGTCCCATACACTCCTCTTCCTACCTCTCTTAACTGCCTCGGGCCAGTGGGCAGCAGCTGCGGCAGTCAGCACAGTGTGGAAGCTCTTCCATCGTTAGAAACCTGGGAGCTTTTGTCCATGAGGCTCATCCATCTTGAGAGTGACACCTCACGCTTCAGTCAGCAGGGAGAAGGAGAGGTGAAGGAGAAACTCTCCTCCCTTAAAAAGCGCTTCCCAAAAGTTACACATGGCACTTTCACTCCCATCCTACTGGCCCAAGCTTAATCACAGGGCAACACCAAGCTGCAAAGGAGGCTGGTGAATGGTCGTTATTCTAGGAAGCCATGGGATGAGCTCAACATTGGAGGTTCCATTACTGAAGAGGAAAAGAATAATGGATATTGGGGCAGGCAACGAGCAGCTGTGGTCACAAAGGGTTGTGATGATATATGTAACCCCTGTGTCTACCATGGGGAAGGCCCACACATACAAAATGGAGATTGGCCTGTCTGCTGCACTCCTCCCAGCAAGCCCCTTAAAAAGTCACCTTCTGGCCGGGCACCGTGGCTCACGTTTGTAATCCCAGCACCTTCAGAGGCTGAGGCGGGTGGATCGCCTGAGGTCAGCAGTTCGAGACCAGCCTAGCCAAAATGGTGAAACCCCATCTCTACTAAAAATACAAAAGTTGCCCAGGCATGATGGCGGGTGCCTGTAATCCCAGCTACTCAGCAGGGTGAGGCAGGAGAATCGCTTGAACCCGGGAGGCAGAGGTTGCAGTGAGCCAAGGTCATGCCATTGCACTCCAGCTGGGTGACAGAGCAAAACTCTGTTTCAAAAGAAAAAAAAAGTCATCTTCCATGGGAGGAGGGTGCAGCCCAAAAAACTACCTCAGGTATTACACTTATTACCTGGGTAATAAAACAACCTGTACAGCAAACCCCCACGACATGCAATTTACCCACATAACAAACCTGCACATGTACCCTTGAACCTAAAATAAAAGTTTAAAAAATGAAAATTTAAAAATTTTTGAAATGGGGCTGGGCACAGGGGCTCACATCTGCAATCCCAGCACTTTGGGAGGCCAAGGCAAGTGGATCACTTGAGGTCAGACGTTCGGGACCAGCCTGGCCAACATGGTGAAACCCCGCCCCTACTAAAAACACAAAAATTAGCTGGGCGTGGTGGCACACACTTGTAATCCCAGCTACTCGGGAGGCTGAGGCAGGAGAATTGCTTGAACCAGGGAGGCAGAGGTTGCAATGAGTCAAGATCACACCACTGCACTCCAGCTTGGGTGACAGAGCGAGACTCCATCTCAGAAATAAATAAATAATTAAATAAAAAATTTTTAAAGTCACCTTCAGTAGTATATCTGGGGGCCAAGGGAATGTCCTAGCATCACCCATGCTGGGAGCAGACTGCAGCCATGCGGGGGTGTGGCCGGCTCCTGCCCACCTCCCTCTACCCTGCCTCCGCTCAGCGTGTAGCTCTGTCCTCCAGGAAATGTCCCCTCCTCTACTGCCCCAAGCACCACTAACAAACAGCAATGTGTGTGACAAGCGTTTACTGAGGACTAGGAGGGTAACAGAACCACTGGGGCGAAGTAACCTAACACTAAATGTCGAACATCAATTTTCCTAAATATTCATTGGCCATTTCCCACCAAAAAATAATTCCGCACGTCTTCATAGGCCATGGAAGTCTCTTCTCCTTCTCACCGCTGGGCCTCATCTCTCCCAGGATGCCCTTAAAGACTCAAAAGTGTGCCAGGTGGGGTGGCCCATGCCTGTAACCCCAGCACTTTGGGAGGCCAAGGCAGGCGGATCACTTAAGGCCAAGAGTTCAAGACCAGACTGGCCAACATGGTGAAACTCCATCTCTACTAAAAATACAAAAATTAACTGGGCATGGTGCTGCACACCTGTAATCCCAGCTACTGGGGAGGCTGAGGCACAACAATCACTTGAACCCAAGAGGCAGAGGTTGCAGTGAGCCAAGATCGTGCCACTGCACTCCAGCCTGGGCAACAGAGTGAGACTCTGTCTCAAAAAAAAAAAAAAGACTCCGAAACGATTCCTGGTGTACCATCTCTGACCAGCTCTCACTTACCCAGGCCCCTCTCTAAGGACCTCATCGTTAATAACCAAACAGACTGCAGGGTACTCCTGAACAAAAGGAGCCATCTCTTCCTCACAGGAATAACCTGCCTTTCTCCCAGGACATTCAGTTTAAACTACAGTCAGCTTTTAAAAATATTTTTACTGTTAATATAGAAGACAGAAATGGCTGTTTCCACTTTCAGTGAGAAAACATTGAGGTAGGAGGTGAAACCAGGCCCCGCAGTGGCTTGCTGTCATGTTGTGTAGGGGAAGAAGGCAGCTGGGAAACCCCTCTTCCCAAAAAATCATGAAGAACAGGCCTGGAGCGGGGTTTCTGAGCCTCAGCACTATAGCCATCTGGGGCTGGCTGATTCTCTGTTGTGGGGGCTGTCCTGTGCCTGCAGGATGTTACTGGCCTCTACCCACTAGATGCCAGTAACAACCCATCTACCACCACCCTGAAGTGGGACAACCGAAAGTGCACAGACATTGCCACGCATGCCTGGGGGGCAATATCACCTCTGGTTGAAAACCGTGGACTGGAGGAAAGACATGCCCGCCTGGACATAAGAGCAGGACAAGACAGCCTAGTTTTGTTCCTTCTGACCTGAGACTGTCCTCGCCCTCCCTTGAGGTCCAGGCCTGTAACTGGGATCCACTGGCAGGCAGCCAGAGAAGTGGAGAGATGGGTAGGGTGAGGGCCTGGGAGCTCCAGCCAGATGGTGATTATCCAAATAAATATTGATTGAAACAGATTCCACTGTTTCCCTCTTCTCAAAGACATAACACCTTCTGCGGAAATGAATGGGAACAGCTAAAGGGCTCTGCACCATCCCTCTCCAACCCTGGAGAAAGAACCCCACGCACAGGCCGCTCAGCACATCAGATACCTTCACACCCAAGAACAGGCCAGGCCAGGCATGGTGGCTCACACCTGTAATCCCAGCACTTTGGGAGGCTGAGACAGGTGGATTTCTTGAGCCCAGGAGTTCAAGACCAGCCTGGGCAACATGGTGAAACCCTACAAAATACCAAAAAAAAAAAAAAAATAGCCAGGTATGGTGGTGCTCACCTGTAGTCCCAGCAACTCAGGCGGCTGAGTTGGGAGGATCGCTTGAGCCAAGGGAGGTTGAGGCTGCAATGAGCTGTGATCATGCCACTGCACTCCAGCCTGGCTGTCAGAGGGAGACCCTATCTCAAAAAAAAAAGAAAAAAAAAAAAAAGAAAAATCTGGGTTTTACAAAGCTATGTTCCAAGGGTTGGGAGCATCACAGTTCTGCATTTGTGGAATTGAGGGGCCAGAGCTGTGTCCTAAACCTGGCCCTGACTCTATTTCTATGGCCTTGGGCAAGCCACCTCCTGCCTCCAGGACTCCATCTCCTGCTCGGCATGGTAAATAGATGGAGCCCTGCACTCTCAAGAGCCTTCCAGTCTGCTGGTCTCAGCTCCCCAGCACCTGATCTTGTGCCCCTCCCAGCCTCCAGTGATCTATCGCTTGATAAGTTTTCTCAAAAGCCCACTTTCCAACCCTGATATTTTCAAGTAGCCAGTCAGCTTTCACTGAGCTCTGTGACAATGACAAAAATGGACAGAATTAAAACCCCAGGTTTCTATTTCCAATCCTCAGGGGCGGGGATGTTCACAAAGACACCTTCAGGCAGTGCCACTCTGCTGCTGGTCCTTCGTGCACACCTCTGGAGAGAGACTTCCTCAAACAGACCCTCACTTCATCTCCACCGCAATCTCGGCCCTGGCTGCAAAGAATTTATAGTCGTGTTAGGTAGACAAGACTAACACCACATTTCTAGTTTATTTCACCAAAGGTGAACTATTCCACCTTCTCCACAACAGCAACCAGGAAAATTTATCCCCAAAATAACATGTTTTATATCAGGTCTGTTTCATAATTTTAACCCTTAACATGTGCTTTTAAATTTCACTTTAAAATACAAAAAGATGCGGCCGGGCATGGTGGCTCACACCTGTAATCCCAGCACTTTGGGAGTCAGAGCCAGGAGGATTGCTTGAGGTCAGGAGTTCAAGAGCAGCCTGGCCAACATGATGAAATGCCATTTCTACTAAAAATACAAAAATTAGCCAGGCATGGTGGTTCACGCCTGTAATCCCAGCTACTCGGGAGGGCTGAGGCAGAGAATCGCTTCAGCTGACATCGCCCCACTGCACTCCAGCCTGGGCAACAGTGTGAGACTCCATCTCAAAAAATAAAATAAAATACAAAAAAAGCAAATCCATCATTTACATCTGGGCCACAGTGTCCCTCCGTCTCCCTCTGGCCCCGGAGCACATGGCCATCTGGTTGTGCTGACTGCGCTGGGTACGCTGACTGGTCTATCCGCAGTCCATCCTGGCCCCTCACACACCTCCAGGTGCTAGTGTCAAGACACCTGTTATTCCCTCCATGTCATTCCCAGGAGCTCTCATAGCCGCATCTCCAAGAGCCAAGTCCCTGCCCCATCCTCCAGAGCCAGTTTCTAAGGACCCCACCTCCATTCACAACGGCACCATTGCTATTATGCAGCAATTAATGACTTAAGTTGAATTTTCATCAGCCTGGCCCTGTCTGAGAACTTAGCAGGCAACTGGGACCCTGCCAGTCTCTATGTGGGTCAAATGTGTCCCTTAATGATTTCTGAAAATGAAGACAACTCGATAACGTGTTTAGGATATGAGACTACTGAAGCCCCATTGTAAGTTCCTTAGGCCACAGAGAACACAGTATCAAAGTCAGGCTGTGAGCCAAGAGTGGACATCCCTCCGGTCCAGATAACCCTGCCCCTGCGGGCTTTGCAGTAAGAACTGAAAGTTCAGTCCTTCGGGTTTTTAAAAATATTTTTTCTGCTAATATAGAAGACAGAAATGGCTGTTTCCACTTTCAGTGAGAAAACATTATCCAGGTGTGGTGGCACACGCCTGTGGTCTCAGCTGCTCGGGAAGCTGGGGCGGGAGGATCACTTGAGCTCAGGAGGTTGAGGCTGCAGTGAGCCATAGTCACACCACTGCACTCCAGCCTGGGTAACAGAGGGAGACCTTGTCTCTTAAAAAAATAATAATTAATTTAAAAAAACTGTTACAGGACCGGGCACAGTGGCTCACGCCTGTAGTCCCAGCACTTTGGGAGGCCAACGCGGGTGGATCACCCGAGGTCAGGAATTCGTGACTAGCCTGGCCAATATGGTGAAACCCCACCTCTCTATAAAAATACAAAATTATCTGGGCATAGTACCGCATGCCTGTAATCCCAGCTACTCATGAAGCTGAGGCAGGAGAATCGCTTGAACCCGGGAGGCAGAGGTTGCAGTGAGATCGTGCCATTGCACTCCAGCCTGGGCGAAAAGAGCAAAACTCAACTCCATCTCAAAAAAAAAAAAAAAAAAAGTTACAGGACGGTGTGGCTTCGTGTGTCATGCAATGCCACAGAGGATAGCTGTAGACTGACAAGGGTTCATGGAGAGGCTTTATGGAGAGGGCTGCCAGGAGCCAGGTCCTGGAGAATGAGGAGGACTTGAATAGGAATAAAAGAAGCTCTGTTAGGCACTTCATAAAAGTGGGGCCATGGTCATTTTCTTTTATTTCTCTTATATGGTCCCAGCTAAATTATGAGCTACTGAAGGGTGCGGTTGCATCCCATCCAGCCTGCAGCAGGACGGGAAGTGAGGGGCCGTGCTGCTCTGGAAACTCCTGCCTTGAGCAACTTTAAGCCTCATTCTCCCCCACTGAAAAACGACGGGGTGGACTGTGCTCTCTCATGACTTTTGGCGACTTTCTGTGATTCTAGGTGGGGCTCAAGGAAAACATTTTAAGTGAAAGCTCTCCTGCCCTGGGTTGGGGTATAAAGTCTCCACGGGGGATCCCGGGCATGGTAAGCACCCACAAGGCCCAGTCTGCTCTGCTGGAGTGAGGCCACCTGGACAGGAGCCTCACCAGCACCGGATCCAGCTGCGGGGCTAACCCAAGACCCAGGACCAAGGAGACGCCACCCACAGGGGATGCTGAGGAGAGAGGCGTGTCTGTCCTGCTGCGTCAGTTACGTCCACCCTGCCAAGCACTTCAGCCAAAGGAGCTGCCTCTTTGCTAAAGTCACTTTCAGCTTTTCTGCACTTTTTCCATTTCTGAACCACAAATTTGGCAGTTACCCAGAACATTCAACGTTTACCAGTTGGTGAAAAGTTAGCAGGAAACTTCAAGGAGTTTGTCCTTAGCAAGCAACGCTGTGCCCCAACACCTCCTCAGTCATGTCTGGTATGACTTGAGTCTCTAATAAGCAATGGCACTTGCCGTCCCCTCCAAACACTGATCCTTCACCTGATGCCTGAGGTTGCAAGAGAATAGCCTGGGCTAAAGCTGCAGCAGCTGCCTCGGCAAGTAGGAAGCTAATTGGCTCAGGAAGGGATATTCCTAAGACCTGGGCTTTGCAAGCCCTGAGCTGAACAGCTCAGCCTACGATCACGCACCACTTCCTGTGCGCCTCAGGACTGCCTTTGAGGCATGACAGGAGCCACTGAGCCAAGCCCAGCCCAACCCTCAGACCTGCACCAGGCTCTGCTCTCCCAGGAGGTTCTGTGCCTCCCATTCAGCACAGTTCCTTTGCAGCTTCCTCATCCTTGCCAGCTCCGCATCTCTGCAACGTGCTGCCTCATTATGATGGCTAATTATTATTATGGGAAAACTGCTTGCTGACCAAGACAGAAGCCATACTGCAGCCTCTCCTCCCTTCCAGGGCCATGTTTTAATTCCTCCCTGGGGTTCATCAGATGCATCTGGATAGCATCCCAGTGGCTGTGGGAGGACAAGGAAAAAGGTCACCAGTGAGGTGGCACTGACAGGGTGGCCAAGAACTTAGGGCTTGAAGGTCTGGGATCATCTTTTAAGTTGTTTTCTGGCCTGTATCGTGAGGTAACTTCCCCAGTGCTCACAAAGGCCCCTCACATTTTTTTCTTTTTGGAGACAGGGTATTTTGCTCTGTTGCCCAGGCTGGAGTGCAGTGGGGCGATCATGACTCACTGCAGCCTCAACTTCCTGGGCTCAAGGAATCCTCCTGCCTCAGCCTCCCAAGTAGCTGGGACTACAGGCACATGCCACAATGCCCAGCTGATTTTTTTAAATTATTTTTTTAAGAGCCTGTTGCCCAGGCTAGTCTTGAACCCCGAGCTAAAGCAATCCTCCCAGGCACAGGAACCAGCTGCATGCTTAGGAGCCAGTGCCTGCTGACTCCAACGTCTCAGGTGCCTTGACTCAGAACATAAGCCTCGCCCCTGCCCCTCAGGCATCCCCAGAGACATGGGGTGGCACTAGGCACATGGGCTCAACCCATTTCTCAGTATCTGAAAGAAAAAGCTCCCCCAGGGCCAGAGGATGGAGGACAGCTGAGTCCCTTCACTCATTCCCATGTCGCCTAATCCTCATTCCTCCATGCTCCTTTCTCCAGCCTGAGAATAACACTTCCCTAAGGTCACTTAGAGCCCCACAGAAAGCCAAACTTCCCAGCGGAAGAGTCATCATCCCAGGGCACCCAGGGCAACTTGACATTAAATACAGCCTCTCTGCTAAGACTTCCATTCCACCTGGGCTGCTTAAGACCAGGAGACCACCCTGATTTGACCTTCCTAGTGTCCCTCATCAGCAAGTTCCATCTGATTATCTGGCTGCCATCACCTGGTAGAGCAGAAAGGGGAAGCAGAGCTGTCACATATGGTTGTGTTGCTATGAGAGCCCTCTCCAGACTGTTTCCCTAATGAGTGATTTTCTTGCCAGTTAGCATCTAAGTCTTTTGCAGCCAGACCTTATGCTATTGCTAATTTTAAAATAATGGTAAGAGGATCATGCTAAATTCTTCTGCTCTGGTTTCTTAGCAATGTCTCTTGCAGACTTCCAACTCACTTATAAGGTGTGATTATTAATATAAAATAATGAAGCTGATTATTTAAACAAGTGCCTCAGAATGCATTCTCTTTTTCTTTTTTTGGAAGACGAAAGTTAACAACAACAACAACAAAAAACTAGAATTGTACTTGGATGTTTAGTAATTCAAAGTGATTAAGAAGCACCCTCTTTAAAATGCTACTGTAATAAAAAGATCAAGATAAATTGAGTTTTGGGGGTGGGAGGGTTGGGTTTTTTTGAGACAGGGTCTGGCTCTGTTGCCCAGTCTAGAGTGCAGTGGTGCGATCTCGGCTCACTGAAACCTCCGCCTCCCAGGCTCAAGCTGTCCTCCCACTTTAGCCTCCCAAGTAGCTGGGACTACAGGTGCGTGCTATCATGCTGGCTAATTTTTGTATTTTTTTGTAGAGACAGGGTTTTGCCATATTGCCCAGGTTGGTCTCCAACTCCTAATCTCAAGCAATCCACCTGCCTCGGGCCCCCAAAAGTGCTGGGATTAGAGGCGTGAGCCACCGCATCCAGCCTTAAATTGAGTTTTTATCGCTTAATACCAGGCATATATGCAGCTTTAAGAAAATAGTTACTATTTAATCTTTTACTAAATCAATTTTCACACTAACCACTCTTTAATGATATACAATTATCTAAAAATGCCTCAAAACAGTCACTTTGGAAGGCCCTGCGTTTTCCATTTATTTCAACATCGTTGAGCACTTGAGAGACACTAACACACCACATGTGTCCTCTTATGGTCCTTGTGTTGTCAAGCTGCCAGGACTCCTACAAAGAAATACCTCTTCCTACAGCACTGTAAGCTCTCACTGAAAAGCAAGTTCAATCAGGTTTCAGTTTCCAGAAGACTGTCCACCACCAGGGGAAAAGGTAGATCCCACAGACCTGAATCTGGAACTGCAAAGCCCTCGGTGTAACCTCCCTCAGCCTTGACCATCGAAGGACAAATGAACAACCACCCAGAGGACGGTGAGCTGGAGCCCTCCACTCAGAGGCCACCTGGAAACTGGAAACTGGGAGCAAACCCCCCTGCAAAAAAGTATCCCCAGTTCCACCTCAGAGGCATCCCAGAGCATGGGAACAGGGTGGGGCCCACAAGCCCACAGACTGGGGCAGCCACGGACAGGCCCCAACATTCAATCTACAAAATGAATGGTCTTGAGGCTCTCGGTCCAAGTCTCTGGTTTATCCTCCCCACTGCTCCCATTATTCTCTTTCAAATATTTAATATTTACCTTGGTTGTGCTAAAGTAAAAAGAAAAAAAAAGATAAGCATTTGTAGCCACATTGCCAGTGAAGGCGTGGGGCTTGTGCTCCCTGGGGAGGCAGGCGGGGAGGCAGGCGGGGAGGCAGCCACAATCCAGAGGCCAAGCCTTTGGGAAGAAAGCGACCTCCAGGGACAGAAGCAAATTTTAGCCCAGCCAACTCTGTCAGGAAGACATCTCCCTTTTCTGTGCAAAATCCTCAAACATGGGGTCTTGTGGGCTGCCTAGTGGCCACATCAGGTCCTGGGCACTGTGCTAGATGCTGGGTGGGAATAGGCGAAAAGATGACCAGCATTCAGCCCTTCCCCTTTATGGAGGACAGACGAGCAAGCAGGCAGGGTGTGGGGAGCCCCTAACACAGGTGCCAGCGAGTGCCACAACCGGCTGAGAAACCTGCAGAAGGCCTCAGGAGCGGCGACGTCCATGCTAGGGCTGGGAGGACAGAAGGGTCTTTCCACACCAAGGATGAGGGAGTCTGCGTCACAAGAAGAGAGCAAGACAGGGCAGATGCAAGAACATGGTGAACAGGACGGAAGCTCGCATGGCTGCAGCATGACCCACATGGCAGGGAGGGGAGAGGGCAGGTGAGTCTGGAAAGAAAGATGAGAACCTCTGTGCAAAACTGGCACAGAGGGCTTTGCCCTGCAGGCAAGGGGGAGAAGTCCACCTGTCCCTTCAGGACCAGCAGGCATGTGACTCAGACCACCTGGGCTCACCTTCCAGCTCCACTCTCAGGAGTGGGGTATGCTCGGGCAAGTCACTCAGCCTCTGGGGCTTTGGTTTCAGGTGGCTGGAATAATGCTTGCCGCAAAGGGCGTGCTCAGGAACTATCCATTGCTGTTATTTGTCAGTGAAATGTGAGAGCTGCCACCACCCGGCTGAGCGGGGATGAGATCTTAGGTAAGGACAGGTGCTGGAGACCAGCTTGCACCTGGATAGGCAGGCTGGGCATCCCTCCACGCCTGGGGATGGAGGTGGAGGCGAGACAGGCCACGCTGCCCTCCCGCTTCTGTTCCTGCTCCCAGCTCCTGACCAGACTCCAGCTTGGGGCCCTGCGCCAGGCTTCTGCCAGGTGTTGACAACCACATGGATCCCTTCCTCTCTTGCCACAGCTCCCTCCAGCTCCCGTCCCACCCTCTGGCTCTCTTGGTTGGGGAAAACCCTCAGCTCTGGATGACAGGCCCTTAACAGCCAGGTGCCCAGCCCTGCGGGAGGGGAGGGACTGCACCACCACGGCTTGCCCTTGTCCTCACCACCAAACTTCCTGTCGCTCTGGGAGCCCAGATGAGGGGAGGAGCCAAGGAGCAGGCCTGCCTGTGGCTGGGCAGTGCAGGCGGGAGGATGGGTGGGGAGAACCTGAAGTCTGACGCACCTGCCACCAACTAGGGATGTGACCTCCAGCCAGTCACTGGACCAGCCAGAAACTGACTGTCCTCATGTGGATGCTAACATGCCCTCCGCTGGGGTAGGGATTCAGGACACAAGGGCAGAGCACCCAGCTGCATACCAGACCCAGGGACCACCTGGCAAACGCAGCCACTGTGACTGCCCCTCACCCACTCTCCAGCCTTGGCAGGGGAGTCCTGGAAGGGACTTGGCAAGGGGCATCTGGGCAGCCTGACCCATCCAGACTGAACTGACTCCAGGACACCCGTGTATTTCTATCAAGGACCAGCATGGACAGGTTGCCTTCTGCTGGGCCAGACCCCATCCTGAGCACAGACACATGCACACTCACTCACACACATGCATCCACTCCTCAGGAGCACCAAAATCCACACCAGACCTCCACCGCCCAGGCAGGGCCCTCACCTAGGGGAAGATAGCTAACCGTGGTGCTGGCATGGTGCCGCAAAGAAATAACCGGTGGCACCTCTGCTACAAAGCCAGGAGGGGGGGCAAAGGCCCTTTCTTCCTCTCCTCTCTGTGTCCGCCAACACCCAGCCCGGCTGCTGGACACGGAGTGGTGGGCATCAGGCAGACTCCCAAGATGAAGGCACTCTAAGGACAAGGGCAGACCATGACAAGGATGAAACAGCACCAGGGAGCGGGGAGTTGGCTCAGCTCACAGCCCAGCATGCGAAGAGCATTGAGTTTCGTATGTACCTTCACTGCTCCCCATAAGCCACTGCCTGGGTCTGTCTCCTGCCCTGGGCTCCAGAGTCCATAAGCAGAGCCACGCCCCACTGACACCAAATCTAGGCCACCCCAGCTAGGCCCCCACCTGCAGTGACAGTCACATCAACCAACCAGGAAGGCCTGTGTTAAACTTTTAAACCATGAGCAGAAGCAAGCTCACACTCACATGTGCATGTGTGTACATGTGTGGGACAGATCCTGATGTGCATGTGTGTACATGTGTGGGACAGATCCTGATGCACAAACCTGTCTTTTCTGCCTGGCATCCCTCTCTGTCACCCCTCTCCCCCTCTGACCTGTGGATCTCTTCCTTCTCCCTGTCTCTCCCAGGCCCTGGAAAGGGGGAGATCCCTTCCTTCTCTCCTCCCTGCTCTGGGCACAGGGAACCTTCCAGGCTGCTCAGAGACCAACAGCCGCCCCACCCAGGCATGGGCAGTGAGAACGGCACAGTTGTCTTTAAAACAGTCAACAGCCAGGTGCGGTGGCTCACGCCTGTAATCCCAGTATTTTGGGAGGCTGAGGCGGGCGGATCATGAGGTCAGGAGATCAAGACCATCCTGGCTAACACAGTGAAACCCGGTCTCTACTAAAAATACAAAAAATTAGCTGAGCGTGGCAGTGGGTGCCTGTAGTCCCAGCTACTCAGGAGGCTGAGGCAGGAGAATGGCCTGAACCCAGGAGGCGGAGCTTGCAAGGAGTTGAGATTGTGCCACTGCACTCCAGCCTGGGTGACAGAGCGGGACTCCATCTCAAAAAAAAATAAATAAAATAAAACAGTCAACAAACCCACCTCCAAGGGTCAGAGGTTTCAAAGACTCAGTGAGAAGCTGCTCTGTCTCTGGAGGCCTTTGGCAGCTCCCTGCCTGCAAACCCGCCCAGCTGGGCACAGCCTGCCCGCCACCCATTGGCTCTCCACACTAGCCTCGGTCATTGCACCACATTCCTCTGGGGGCTGCACGTCCTTACAAGCCCAGCAGCACATGCACACACATGTACACACACACAGGCACACGCAGGCACTTGCACATACACCCTTCACTGTCCCCAAGACATCTGCCTTGCCTTGCTCCCCGGTCATGGGAATGAGTCACCCTGAAGGTTGCACCCTCTTCAGGAAGCTCCTCTTGAGATCCAGGATCACAGGGGACCAAGGTGATACAAGTGAGGTCCATCTGCAGCCAGACACCAGGTGAGCTCTGGTCAGGGCTGGAGTCACCAGTGTGTCCGGGGCCCAATTGTGTTGGATAAGATAAGGCTAAGTTGTGGGTGGCAGGGGGAGCCAGGACTCAGACCAATTTCAGGTTAGGGTCAACGCAGGCTCAGGAACTGGGTGAGGGAGACAAGTGCAGGGCTGCTTCCACAGTCAGTGTGAAGCCAAGCTGTGGGAGCCAGGGTGCCCCACCCAGCAGAGGCACATGGCCCTCAGGGGCTAGACACCAGGTCAGTGTCCCATCAGGACTGCCTCTAATTGCATGTGGTTCAGGGGGTTTTTTGTTATCTTGAATCCAGGGCCCTATAGAGACAAGATTCTGTCTCCCTGGAGATGACCTGTGTCAGCCCCCAGGGAGCACCCCCACTGCACACACCCAGACCTGGATACAGGGGCAGCCCTGTGGGCCTGGGCATGCAGACAGACCCGGATTCCTGTGCAGGCACACCTATGCATGTCCAGACATGAACACAGGACACAGCAAGTAACAGTTACACCCTCCCAGCACCACTGGAGTCTCCTCAGGATAATTATTTATTATTCATAGTCATCAGCATCTTCATTAATTATTCATATGATCCTTAATTATTATCCTTAACAATAAGAGCAGTAAATAGCAGAAAAGTCCTTGAGGTGCCTAAGGCCCAGGGCCGGGTGCCTCCGGGCAGTTAGACCAGCTAATGCCCTCAGGGCAGTGGGGGGACCACAGGCCCCACCTACTGCCGGCCCTGCCCCTGCCCCTCTCACTGGGGCCCAGGGGACTGCAGGAGAAGATGGTCCCAAGGGCTGGGGGAGGAGCTGTGCTTTTGAGTTCCTCTCCCCTTCCACGGTCAGGGCCTCCTGAGCAGGGCCTCCAAGGGGAGCGGCCCAGCAGCGCCTTGATCCCTGGGTGAGCCACGTGTCCACACTGGGCAGCCCCACTAACTGCCCGGGTCCGAGCCGTGTCTGTGCAGGGGCTGGGAGGTGAGGGCCCCCAGCTGGCCTGGTAGGGAGAGGCGTCGCGTGGGGCCTTCTTGGGGAAGCTCTGGGGCCCCTGGGGGCAGCTCCTCACACGCCATGAACTGGGAAACCTGCAATACACACAGAGCATGGGCAGGCAAAGAGGCCATGGAGGAGGAGGAAGGGGAGGGAAAGGGGCAGGAGAACCCGGGGACAGAGGATGGACGGGAGGACAGGAGGGCCAAGAGGAGAGTCAGGTGGGCAGAGAAGCTGGAGGGGACAAGAGCCAAGGCAGCGAGAGCAGGACAGGGGCCACCAAGGGGAGGCACCAAGGTGGGAAGTAGAGAAAGGCATTCTCTGAGAGCAGGAGCCAAACAAGAGAGCTGGGAGCAGGGAAAACCCTAGGCCCCTGTCTCTTCCCGAGGGAATGTGGCCGCTGAGCCCAGCCCAACCCAACCTGGAACAAGCAGTCTCTGTGTTGGGACAGAAGCTGGGACAGAAAAAGAGACAAGATTCCTTCCTGCAATCCAGAAAGAACTCGGGGACCTAGAAACAGAGGCAGGCTGGCGGCCAGGCATCTGAAGGCCAGGGAGAGGGCCGGGGCAGGCGGGAGGGGTTTGTGGGTACTGAGCGTCTGCTGGTGAGAGCTCTGCGGGGGCGGCTGCGAAGGGAGACTGGCACATTTGCTGACGTGGGCCCTGGTGTCTGCAAACAGGAGCAGGCAGCATATGGGAGGGGGGAGCGGATGCCAAGGGAAGTGGGGAGGGAGCAGATCCCAGGCCGCCTCTGGCAGCCAGAGGAGTCCCCACCATGGACGCGGAGGTTGGCACAGACACCGCCATCCTGCAGAGGCCAGGAACATGCAGGTCCACCCAGGAGAGGACAAGGGGCAACTAAGGCCCATCTCTAGCAGAGGGGGCAAAGCAGGCCCAGGAAGTCCTCCCCTGGGGGCTTGGCCTCTGCACCCTGGGAAATGCCAAGCACCCTCAAGATGACCCTGTGACAGCCACTGCCAAGGGCAAGGATGGGCAGGACAGTGAGACCAGGGAGTGTCGCTCACGGAAGGGACCTGGGACCCTGTCCCTAGACACTCTGGTATGCAGCCTCCACCGCCACGTCTCGGGTTCAGTCAGTTCTTGGAGACCACCTGTGGCCGTGACACAGGCACCACAGTTGGAGCTGGCTCTTCAGGCGATGCTCCGGGGCCTGGCGGTGGAGGCTGTGGACACTAGGGGAGTGAGGCTGCGGGCCACTTAGCCTACAGGTTCCCTGCACCCAGCTGTCTAGGGGCTTTGGACGGGGGACTCTCCTGCCCTGCCCTGAGCCTGCAGCTCCTGAAGCAGCCTTCCTCCAGGAGGACAGGGGTGGGAGGAGGGCAGGAACAAGGTTCAGGGAGGCTGGGCCACAGAGCCCAGCAGAAAGGCAGCAAAGCAGATTTGGGCTGGAATCGGGGAACAAGCGGGTAGGGGTACATCGAGGAAGCAGGGCTGGAGCTTACCTGAGAAAGCGAGTCCAAGGTGAGGGTGGGGAGGGGGCTGACGGGCAACAGTGGGGATGTGGAAGTGGGGCCAGGCCCCGGGGTGGTCACAGCACTGTAGGCGGGCGGGACCAGCGTCATCTGCCTCTGTAGCAGCTGCAGGACAGTGGCCATGTCTGCACTCAGCCGGGTCTCCAGCCTGGGGCAGGAAGTGGGGGATGCTCAGAGAAGTGGGGACACCAGTGACAGCCTCCACCGGGAGTGGGGAAGGGGAAGGGGAGGGGGGAGGGGCAGCCTGTCAACCCAGGCCCTCCGCGCTAGAGGTGTGGCAGCCCCCAGCTGGGCTAGGAATGGAAGAAGGGGATCCAGCTGCTGCACACACAGACAGGCCCTCTCCCTCTACCAGACAACACCGCCAGGACCTGGACCAGACCCCAGGGCGTGCCCCCCCACCCCACCTGCACTCCCTCACCTGTTGAGCTGACGCTGGAGGGCATCCAGCCTGCTCTCCACGTCGCCCCGGGGCCGCCGACCCGGGCTGGAGAGGGGGATGTTGAGGAGGCTGGGGGTGGGGGCGGGGCATCGAGGGAGCTCCTGGTACTGGCGGCCCCGACTGTCCCCCCAGAAGCTGAAAATGTTGGACACTCCCGAGAAGGCGCCTGCAGCCAGAGAGCAGAGCTGGGTGAGCGGGGTAGACGCACCACCGCTGCCACGCCCGGTCCTCCCTCGCCCGTCGCCCGGGATACCTGACAGGGGGTTGCAAGTGTCGCTGCTCTTCTCGCAGTCCTCCATCAGGGGCTCCCCACCCGGCGGCTCTCCGGGGGGCCTGGGGCTGGAGAAGGGCACCAGGCGGAGGGGGCTGGAGCTGCGGCCTGGGCCCTCATCCTCACTGCTCTCAGGGCTGGAGGGGCCACTGGACGGGCTCTCCCCCCACGGCCCCCCCGGCCGGCCCCGGCTACTCGGCCCTGCCCCCGCCCGGCCCGGCCCCAAGGCCGACACCTCCCCTGGCTGCTCCGTGTCTGTGGGAAACAGAGAATGGGCCTCAGAGAGGGGAGGAGAGCAGAGAGGAGGGGGCGAGGGTAGAGGAGGGGACAGGAGCGAGCCTGAGAGAGGACCGGGCAGGACGCCCTGGTTTGTCCCCAGTCGCTTCTTCTGCACCCACTGTCAAGCCGACCAAGAACTCCCAGGACCCCCTGACTGCCCAAGCACTGGCAATGGTGCTTCAGGGGTTGGCGGATCTCTGGGACTGCGGGGCCTCAGCCCCATCGTTGGCTCCCTGGCCCTCCTTTGTTCTATGTTCTTTCCTCCTCAGTGCTCACAGAGACCCCAGCCCCGTGAAGTCCAAAAAGCCTAGGCTTGCCCTGGAGGGTGGAAGAGGGCTTCCTGGAGGAGGTGACAGCTGCAGGGGCCCTGAAAGATGGGCAGCATCTGGACAGCTGGGGTGTGGAGTGGGCACACTGGAGGAAGGGATGGGAAGGTCTGAGGCCTGGGTAAAGCAGACACAGCCCACCCCGCCTTCCAGCTCCCAGCCTCACCTTGTCCCCGCCCTCCCCCTTCCTCCCCTCCCCCGCCTCACCCTTGTCCGTGCGCCTGCGGAAGGACAGCTTGCGCTTGCGTTGCCGACTGAAGCCACCCTCTAACTCCGTACTGCCGGGGGAACCCGGGATCATGTTGGTCTGGAACCAAAATCAGTATCAGGGCCCTTTCGGTGCTCTCCTGCCCCACCAGGGTCAGGCCCCAAGCTCCCTCCTTAACACAGAAAAAGTAGGGCTGGGCGCCCCAGCTCTGGGAAAACCCTTCCCTGCCCCCAGTGTGATTTTGCCCCAGGCAAAGACTGAGTTTGGGACTTTTGTAGGCTGCTCTATGATACCATTTGACAGACAGGGAAACTGAGACAGAGAAGCATCACATTCAATGTCACACAGCAAAGGGGCAGCCACACAGCTGGAAGCAGGAGGATGGGGTCCAGCTCAGGGCAGCCAACTCACATCTCGCAGGTTGAAGGTGATCTCCAGGCTGGACCAGAAGTGGTCGGAGAACTCAGGGTACATGTCCAGCACCTCCAGCAGGTCGTCCCGATGGATCTTGTGTAGGTCACAGTAGGTGAGGGCCCGCACGTCCCCGTTCGACTTGCCAGGCCTTGCATACAGGTTCAGAGGCTCCCCAAAGATGTCATTCTTCCCTGGAGGCCATGGAGAGGACAGGGAGCTCAGCCCCGGGGGGCGGCATCCAGGCAGCAGGCACCTTCTCCCGGCATCCCCACCCCGGGCAGAGCACGTCCCCTCAGCTGGGTCGCCTGCCAGCCGGCCCCCAACCCACACAACCGGGGAAGCAATCTGCCAGCCCACCCTCCCTCAGCTCCCAGCAGGCACGACAGTGCCAGAGGGGCCAGGAGCCCAGGGTCTCCCAGCAAATGAGACCCAGCCAGCAGGACTACCCCAAACCCCAGGTCCCAAACACCCTCTTAGCCAATCACTGCACCCTTATAAGCAATGTTCTTCAAACCAAAGATCAGAACACAGTAGTGAATCAAAACCAGCATTTTTTTTTTTTTTTTTTTTTTTTTACTGAAAGAACATACAGTAGTATAGCTTAGGCACAGCACAGAACAGAAATGCTAGAATGAACCACATGCAGTAAGGCCCAGTGTTATGTAGTGAAACTTTGATTTTAGTTTTGTGGGGGTGTGTATTTGTGTTTGTACAGAGCTGAGAAACAAAATCTAAAATGTCCTACCATCAACTATGGTGGAAAGAGTTTGCTATATCTGCCCTGAGGCACACAGGGCCAAGGGAAGGACAGGCAAAGGGGGAGGAAGTCCTCAGTGTCCAGACACACCAACCCACCCACTGTGCACAGGCAGGGTAGAAAGGAAGTGGGGGGAGGGGGCAGGACTCCCTTTGCTTTGGATGTGTCAAGGGGCCAGGCATGAGGCTGCAGGGAACCACATGGCCCTTAGTGAAACCAAATGCCGAGCTTCCAGGCTAGCATTTCTTCCTCTACTGCCCAGGCTAGAGGATCTAGATTTGATCCTACTTTAAGGAAGCAAAAAGTGTCTGTTTGTGGCAGATCCTGAAGGGAAGGAGAATGTGGGAACCCCAGAGTTCAGCAGCCTCACCCCACGTGGGGCTCCTCTCCATGGCCCCGCTTGGAGGGCCTGACTTTAGGTGAATTAAAGGAGCCCAGTGACCCTGCAGGCAGTCCCAGGTCCGCAGCCCCAGTGACTGCATATTCAGAAGGCTCGCACCTCTTGAAGCTGCAGAGGGCATTTCCAGTCCAGTGCCCGCCCCCCACCCCATACCCAGGATGGCCACGACGACGTCGCCCCGCAGGATCTCGATGGAGCCCCGGGAGATGAAGTACAGGGCGGTGAGCAGGTCCCCAGCATGCACCAGTGTGTCCCCTGGCGGTGCATGTGTGGTCTTGAACTTCATAGCCAGGGCCCGAAGGCAGCCCTTGGTGGCCCCTCGGAAGGGTTTGCAGTGCTGCAGCAGTGAGCGGTTCAGGTGCAGGCAGATGTCAGCCTGCAGGCACTCAGGGAAGCCCTTCAGCACCTGGGGGCAGGGTGGGGGGCAGCTCAGCACACCCTCCCTTGGGACCCCCCAACCCACACTCCACTCCACCATCCCACCCCTCCATGTCAGAGAAATCTCAATCTCCAGGCCTGGGAGATCTCGGAAGCATCAGGGGGCCCAGTGTCTTGGGAAGGACCTGGGACCCCACTCCAGCTTCACCATGCCTGGCCGAGCACCCTTGGGCTCTAGACCTCCATGTTCTTATTTGTAAGGCATAGAGACCATTCCCGCCCTGGGCTGTCACAAGGATTTAACCCCATCGCCTATGTGACATATACCTCCCACCCCAAAAGGGGAGCTCTCCAGGGAAGGGGTTCCAAGGGCTTCCATTTCCTCATGGGCAAAAAGGGGCAACGTGCCTCCAGGGTCCTTACTACTGACTGTGACCGCCTGAGACTTGTTTGCTGTGCCAAGAGGCTCCCCTCTGCCACCCCACTCTTCCCAGCCTGCCACCCACTGGCCACGCTCTGGTGGCCTCACCGCGTTCATGTCGATGCCGTTGGTGTAGGACCAGGCGTGCTGGAAGTACTCCTCGAGGCGCTGGCGCAGGGGGTTGGGGATCTGGTGGAAGCGGATGAACTCCCGCACCCGCAGCATCTGTGTGTGGTAGCGGGCTGTGCCCGAGTACAGCCGCTGGATGATGGCCGACACGTTGCCGAAGATGCTAGCGTACATGAGGGCTGGGGGCGTGGGCACGTGGGGCCGTCAGCCTCTGCAGGGACCCCACCCACCCACAGGGACCCTGCTCAGGCCCCGCACCAGGTCAGTGTCTCAGTCTCAGCGTCGACATGCCCACGAGACGCCCTTGTACATCTGCGCTCCAGCACACCCCACCCTTCAGTAGTCCCCGCCCTGGTGACCCAGCCCCCAAACCATGTCACGATGGTGGCCCCTGGAGTGTCTAAGTTCCAGGGTCCTCACTCTGGCCCGGCTAGCAGCCTCAGTTTCCTCCAACTTGGGTTCCTCCACCGTGGGCTCTCCCCGCCGCCCGCCCCTGGGCACACTCACAGCCAATGAGCATGACGCAGATGGAGAAGATCTTCTCTGAGTTGGTGTTGGGAGAGACGTTGCCGAAGCCCACGCTGGTGAGGCTGCTGAAGGTGAAGTAGAGCGCCGTCACATACTTGTCCTTGATGGAGGGGCCGCCCAGGCCGCTGCTGTTGTAGGGTTTGCCTATCTGGTCGCCCAGGTTGTGCAGCCAGCCGATGCGTGAGTCCATGTGCGGCTGCTCCATGTTGCCGATGGCGTACCAGATGCAGGCCAGCCAGTGCGCGATGAGCGCAAAGGTGCACATGAGCAAGAACAGCACGGCCGCGCCGTACTCTGAGTAGCGATCCAGCTTCCGCGCCACGCGCACCAGCCGCAGCAGCCGCGCAGTCTTCAGCAGCCCGATCAGCTGGGGGACAGGGAAGGGGCACATTCCTTTGATGGGGCAAGGGGGGCAAGGGAGGAGGGGAGGTGCTGCGGCCCTCAGAGCGGGCATCAGAGGTCAGATCCCCAAAGACTTCCTAGACCCTCCTCCTAAGAGTTGAAGCCCACGCTGGGCCCAGCACAGGTGTCTCATTAATCTTAGTGCTAGCTTTGGGACAGAGGCAGCCCCCATAGTGTGGATGAGGAAACAGAGGCACTGACAGGTGCAGTGATCACCCTAGGGTGCCTGCCCACTCCCACCAGCTTCTAGGGCACTTTGGTGACGCTACAAAATAATGGCCCCTTGGGATGGACGAATTAGAAAAAAGGTGTCCTGTGTGGCCCTCTGCAACCTGCGAGGAGCTTGTGTGGAGGGAAGGAGCATAGGTTTGCTGGGGTACCCACCTTGCCTCTGCAGCTGCCTTGCCACCATGTCTCTCTCCCACTGTCTTTCTCTCTTTCTCTCTCTCTCTTTCTCTGTCCTCCTCGCCACCCCCTCCACCCCACTACCTCCCACCACATTCCTGGCCTCTCCTCTCCCTACACCACCTGCCTCCTTGCTGACCCCACCTCCTCAGAGCCAGAGCCGAAGATGAGCAGGTCGAAGGGGATGGCGGCCACCATGTCGATGAGGAACCAGCCCTTGAAGTAGTGGACGGCGATGCGGCCGGGGTGGCTGACCACCTCCTCGTTGGCATTGACGTAGGTGGTGCGGAAGTTGATGAGGATGTCCACAATGAACATGATGTCCACGATGAGGTCCACCACAGCCAGCGGCTGGCAGGCGTAGCCACACTCGGTAGCAGACGGGCCTTCTTCCGTCTCCTTCAGCAGGAAGGCAGCCGAGTAGGGTGTGAAGACGGCCGTGTAGATGACCAGCAGCAGGATGAGCCAGTCCCACACGGCCTTGAAGGGGCTGTAATGCAGGATGGTCCAGCGGTGGATGCGCGGTGCCTGCAGCTTGTACTCAGGCAGCACGTCGGCGCCCAGGGACAGGACCTGCACCCGGGGAAGGCGGAGGTGTGGGTGAGGCAGGCCATGGGACCTCGGGGGCAGGAGCGATGACATCTCTGCCGGGGCCAAGCAGAATGAGGAGGAGGCCAAAAAAAGCTTCCATCAGAATGCCCACCCCTCAGCCAAGCGACCACAGCAAATGGCCACCCCCAGGTTTGGGCATCATGGTTCCCAAAATGCCACACAGCACAGGACTGGCTCCAAACAGTTCCAACATTTCCCAGCAGACGTGGATTCAGGCCACTCGGCAGGAACACCCAGTGCTGCTCCCCGCCGGCAATGCAGATGCAGACCTGCCACTGTGACTGCCCTGAGACGCTGGCCCACACACCCAACCACACACGCCATAGTCTCAGACCGGAAAGGGTTCCAAGGACAACAGCTCCCAACCTGGGCAGTGGCCCCAGGAGCCATAGCCCCAATCCATTGACTGGTAGTCACTGCAGTTCCTACCAGCCCCTCTTCATGCCACAGGCCCGAGGACACCAGGCAACCAGGATGGGGAAAGACCAAGACACTCCCACCCTCCACTCGCACAGCTCGCTCCCTCAGCCCCCTCTCCACACAGGTCCGGGACAGCCCACAGTCCTCATCCTCCCACCCTCTTACAAAGGGACAAAGAAGACATAGCCCAGCAGGGAGGAGATGGCACCCAACTTATACAGAGGGACGTGCACACAGGGACTGCTCAGCGGTGACACACACAGCCCCTGTACCAGCTCACACTCACACTCTGCCTCCTCCACAGTCATCAGACAGAGGCAGGCTGGCCATCCGGACCCGGTGACAGCAGGCACGTCCCTCTTGCTCCCAAGGCAAACTAAGAAGAGCTCCGGCCAGCTTCTCCACACTGTCCCAGAAGCTTCTGGGTCTCCCTAGAATCCTCTCTCAGGCATGCAGCTCAACCCAAAAGCCCCCTCCCCAAGCTCTCCCTGCCATCCCTGGGCAGCCAGCTGAACCCAAGGCCTTGCCCAGCCCCCATGAATTCCAGAGGTGCTGGCCCTGCTCCCAGAAGCACCGACTCCCAGGCCCCCACACCCTCAGGCTTTCAGGTTGGGGAGGCCATAGTTGATGAGTCCCAAAGACTCCCCTTCATACTCAAGCTGGGCTTGCCCAAGACACCTTCACAGATGGCGCTGCTGGGAGAACATCTCCTTAGAGGAAATAACTAGAAGTCAAGACGGGTCATAGTCAAAGATTTGACCACCCTGGGGTGGACACAGGGCCTCCAGCGGTACCAGATGGGCTGCGGGAGCAGCTGAGGCCTAGAGCAGGGAGGGAACACATGGACAGGCTCACAGGCTCCATTTCTGCTCTGTCTGCTGTCTAAGTGCCCAGCTCCTTAAGGCAGAGAGCAAATGCCCATGGGTGGGTGGCCCTTCAGTGATCAAGTGGGGACTGAAAAAAAAAAAAGAAAACACTGGCCAGGCCCCTGCTGATAAGGGGGCAGAAGAAGGTAGCTGCCCCTGGATAGGGCTCTTCTCTGTGCCTGAGAGGTCAAGCCTCTGGGCGGAGGTGTCAGGACCACCCCTAACAGCAGTGACCCTACCCCTGAGTCTGCACACAGCATGAGCAACACTGCCCCAGGGTACAAACTCACACGTGCATGGGGCACACCTGACAGGGGCCAGTCCCAGCTCTGCAGCCACCAGCTCACCTATGGCCTTGGGCCAGGTCTGTCCCCCCAGCCTGTTGTCCTATAGAATACTGAAGCTGGCTTGCTTAAGCCAAACCCTGGCTCCTCAGCTGTGGGTGGGAAGACCTACCCGTACCTGTCCCCCAGCTGGAAAGAGTGTATGAGTCAAGGCAGAATGCGCAGATGTGGGGTGGTGGGGGCAGGGATGGGATTCCCAGACTCAGCCCTGAGCCACCTCCCACTCCTCCTCCACTGTCGGCCCAAGCCTGCCCCAGGCTGACAGAAGAGCCGCTGGATGGCTCCCAGGAGGTCACAGAGTAGTGCATGGCCCAGCCACCACACCTCGGCTGCCCATGAAGAGATGAGCCAGGTGCCTCAGCCCAGCGCGCCCTCACCACCCACACAGTGGCTTCCGCACATTCCAGCCTCCTCGACCCCCCAAAACAGCACAAGCCTCCTTTGCCCACAGGGTCCAACCCCAGCACACAGAGCAAAGGAGCCCCAGCGCCTCCATGCCAGGCCCAGCTGTCGCCTGCCGGCTTCTCCTGGTCCTGCCCGTGGGCTCCTTTGTCCCACTCCGCCTCCCCACCATCTCTCTGGGCACCCATCTCATTCCTGTCATCTCCCCACTTTGCATTTTGAGCTCCAGGACTGTGGGCCATGGCAGCCACAGGAGCGGGGAAGTCCCAGCAAGGGAAACTCTGTAAGCCCAGCCTGGGAGGGAATGAGAACAGGAGCCAGGCGCGGGTGAGCAGGGCCAGGCCCCACGGCTCCCAAAGCTTCCTACTTCCCAGCAGCCCTCTCCCCAGCCTGGAGTCAGAGCCCTTGGGCCAGCCACCTGCCTCAGCGTGCCGGCCCCAGAAAGAGGAAGGACCGGGTGTCACCTACCTCCTGGGCCACGAGGCTGGAGATGCGCACGGCCCGCCTCACCCGGCCTTTCTGGGCCCTGGGCCGCAGAGCCCCTGTCCTGCTCGCCTTCCCGGCTGGGGCCGCCATGGAGGACTTGGCTCCCTGCAGCCTGCCTGCCCTGGGGCCTGAGGGCCTGGCCACTGCCTCACCTGCACCCCAGCAGCAGTCCCAGCCCAGGCTGCACCCCCGAGGCTGGCCGACTGGCAACCAGAGCAGCCCCTGGCATGAAGCCAGGGTGGTTGTGGCTGGGCCCCGGGGCTGGGGTCACCCTGGCAGTAAGCGTGGGCAGCAGCCTGCCTGGCTTGAGCTGCCCATGGCCCCGTGGCGTGGGCCCTGCTGCCAGGGTGCCGTGCTCTGCCCGCCCGCCAGCCCAGCAGCGGCCGCACTCGGAACCTCAGCTCCTCCAGCCGGCCCCTCCTTCTACCAGGTCCCCACCCCCACCCCGCCACACTAGGCTCCCCCGCCCCGCCGGTGCCCAGCCAGCGGCCCCCTCCCCCGCAGCCCGCCCGGGCTCCTGCAGTGGCGCTCCCGCAGCCTGAGCCCCTCCCCCTCCGCCAGCAGCCGGGCCTGTCACCGCAGATTAATGGTCTCCCTGACACCCCCGCCCAGCCGGTCCAGTGCTGAGCCAGCCAGAGTCAGACAGAGACACCCAGAGATGGAGAGACTGCTAGTGACCGGCAGGAACACACACGCCGGCCGACACATACAGGCTCACATGCACAGATCCACCGCAACTCACGGGCACATGCAGCGGGCACAGGAGCAGGGCAGATGCCAGGGGCTCAGGTGGGAACCAAGAGAGAAGCAAGGGAGGAGGAAGAGAGGGGTAGGCGGCCAGATAAGGGCCTGGGGTGAGGGGGAATGCTCTGGAGTCAAGGCCAGTGGGCTGGAGACCTGGCAGGGACCCAGAGAGCCAGGCGGTGGGAGCAGGGCCAGGAGCCCGCCGAGGTAGCAGGGCAGCTCCCTTACATGAGCCAACCCAGGCAGCTGCTGTGGAAGGGGCAGGAGGGGACAGCTTGGGACAGGAGTCCTCCACATTATCCCAGGCTTCTCACTCACTGCAGAGATCTGCACTCCTGACCCACCCACCCCCAGCCCCCAAAGGCTAGGATAAGGTGTCGGGTGGATGAAGCCATGGAGGGGTCGCAGGTCCTCTTGCTGCCAGGAGGACCCCAAACCCAGGAGGGGACAGAAGACCAGGCTGGCTAATGCCCCCAAGGCTGAGGGGTCTTCTCTGGCCCAGGATTCAGGGACCTGACCCTTCCATATCTTTGTACCCACCACCTCCCTATGAGAAGAAAACTTGCTTCTCCCATGCTTTAGGGACATAGTTGGGCCCCTCGAGGCCATCCTGGCCATCCCCACAGGACTGAGGCCCACCCTCTGCCTGGCATATCACCTTGGCCTGGAAGAATTAGGACCCTCCTGTCCTTGACCTCTGTGACCCCTTCTCATTTGAAGCCTCCCAGTTGGCTTGGCCCCTAGTACTTCCTTCACACACCCTGCAGCCAGACCTTTCATGTCCCTCAGGCCGCCTTCCCCCCTTGCTACTGGCCCTGTCATGTCCCCAGCCTCAACTGCCCTGTCCTCACCCAGTGCCCTGAAGGCACGCACCCCATCCACCCGACCTCCGCATCTGCCATTCCCAGCCCTTTACCAGACCCCTCCAGTCCCCTCTCCAGGACTTCTCAGACTGTCCCCTCTCCCCCCATCCCAGCTCTGGAATAGATTGCCAACCCCAACCCTCAGGTCTGCCTCCCTCCAAGAGGCCCTCACTGGCTAGCCCCCTCCACCCGGCTCTGGACCACAGCCCACTCCCACCCCCTTGCCAAGCTCCTCCAAGGTGAGAGGAGAGCCCAGCCGCTGGGCGCCTACCTGGGTGACCTTCTCAGTGACATTGTGGGTTCGCTCCTTTATCTTAGGTGCTATGATCTCACGGTCACTGGTGGGCGAAGCCAAGAAGGGGTCGCCCTTGAGGTCCACAAAGTTGAGGGTGATTTGGGGAATCTTGCTAATGGTGCGGTAGCGCACGAGGTCGGAGTCCGAGGTGGAGTTGAGCAAGCCGCTGCGCAGTGGGTGCATGGCCCCTAGGTGGAGAGGCAGCGTGGTCAGGCCAGCAGGCCCAGGGCCCCAGGCCAGGCAGGCCACCCATAGAGCGAGAGTGGAGACCAGGCCCTGCACAGTCAGGAGTCCATGGGGTCAGCTCAAGAGACCAGGGGAGTCACAAGAAACAAGAGAGGTCAGACCCCTGTCCCACTCTAAGGAAGCAGCCAGGAGACAGCCCTGAGACCAGGAAGAGGAAGAGGAAACGGTCTGCCCCAGGACGCTGGCAGGCAGGGGGCCAGGTGGTGTTCGGAGGCTGGGCACGTCTCCTGCCCAGGGCATCCCTGCTCCAGGCCGTCCCGGGACAGCCAGCTCCAGGGGCCCACCAGGGCTCTGGGAGTGGAAGAATGTAATGGGATGAATGGACATTTAATAGCGCAACAAGCCACTTAATGGAATTAAATAAGTGCTTAATGGGATTTCCATCTCCCAGGCACCCAGGACGTAGTGAAAAGGTCAGAAGCCGAGGGCCCAGAATGCAGCAAGCCTGGCAGCAGAGGAAGCGTGGGCTGGGGCGGAACGGGTCCCGCGGCGCCCTCACCGGTGCTGGCGTGGCGCGGTGGCGGGGGCAGCACCCCGGCGCGCATGGCCTCGATGTCGTCGGCCGACGAGGCGCGGCGCACGCTGGCGCAGCTTTCTCGGGAGCGCGTCCGGGCCAGGCTGCAGCTGGAGCCCGAGGCGTCGGGGTTGAGGCTGTGCGCCCGGGGCGATGGGAGCTGGCCGGGCGCGCTGGGGGGCGGAGAGCCGGGACCCACCAGCGCACGCCGCTCCTCCGCGGGCCCGAGCCCTGCCACGTGGTTGTCCATGGCTGTCACTTCGTCCAGGGCCAGCGACTCGCTGCTGGGTGCCGCGGGCGTCAGGTCCACGTCCACCACCACGGCCCCCGGGGCGCCCGCGCCGCCCGCGCCGCCCGACCGCACCGACGACTCCCGGGCCGTCAGCGCCAGCAGCGCGGGCAGCTTCAGGCGGAAGGTCTTGGCGCGGCCTGCGGGAGAGGAGAGGCACGTGGTTGTGGGGACCGCGAGCAGCCCCGGAGCGGGCAAGGCCTGGGAAATGGACCCCCAGCCGCTGGGTAAGGGAAGGAGGGGAACGGGCAACCCCCCATCCCCACTTCCATTCACAATATTTTGACCTCGAGTCTCAAAAATCATTCTAGAATCCAGTCATCATAAACCGCCATATCTGAAGCGACACTTCAGGGCGGATTCCATAAATCATCCCTGTCTCTCACACCGGCCACTGGGTGCCAGCGTCCCCATTTTAGACATGAGGAAGTGTGGACACAAAGGCGTCATGTCACTCTCTGGAGGTCACACAGCCAGTGCGTGGGGCCTGCGCCTAAGTGGGCGACGCAATGCCAGGGGCCCTGCCGTCAGGGGTGGCATCCGATGAGCAGGTAGGGCCAGTTTTACTGACACTGTCATTTTAGAGTGTAAGAAACCAAGAGGTGAGCACTTTTGTCATGATGCTGAGGGAAAGATTAAAATTAAGCCAAAGAGGGCATCCTGACAGAGGAAGGGACTCAGAGCCTTTGTTGTCAAGGGGATGGTCCAGCCCAGGTGGGCATTCCCTCAAAGCCTCTCCTCAGCTAGCCCAGACCCCCAGGAAACTTGGCCAGTCCATGAACAAGGAGCAGATGAAAGAAACTACACACAGCTGAGTCCATGGGACACAGCTTCCTACTAAGGGGAGGAGCTGCTCCCAGGTGGTCATGTTCCCCACCCTGGGCTGCTCAAGCCAGGCTGGAGAGAGGACCGCTCCCAGGGGATGCTGGGATGGGAAGCCCAACAGATGAAGCTAGGGAAACGGTGCTAGCCCACGCCAAGGACCTGTGATTCTGGGCCCTGTCATTCCACCCCTATGTGTCCATCCTGGGCCAGGGGAACCAAGCCACATCCTCAGGGTACAGGGTTCACTTCCCACCTCCAAAGGGGGGACCCCCCACCCAACCATTACATCCTCCCTTCCTGCAGAGCGTTGACCTTGGACAGCTCACAGCCCCAGAGAAGTGAGACCACGAACCCCTGAGCCTGCCCTAAAGCAAGTACACTTACCTGGGGCCAGCCAGCTGGTGGGGGGGGCCCGGTGATTGGTGTCATGAGCCGGGGACCCCACCATGTCCTTCTCCATCACCACCTCGAAATTGAGGATGAACATGATGACAGCCCCATCCTCGTTCTTCACGGGCACCACATCCACCAGACATAGGAAGCAGCTCCCTGCAGAGTGGGAGGACATAGCCCCCTTGGCACCCTCTCAGTGGGCAGAGCAGAAAGCCAGGCAGGATGGACCCTGGAACCCAAGTGGGCCCGTCCACTTCTGCCTCCCCGTATGGCCCTTCCTCTCTGGGATCTCCCGTCCTGATCCCCCACCCGGCCATGTGCCTGCCGCCCTTATGGCTCCCCTCAATCTGTGTACCCCAGCTTGTTGCTGCCAGGCTCCCCTACCCCTCTCTCTGCCTATATGATTTATCTAGCTCTTTCCCAGCTGCACTTTCTCTCACGCTGGCTATGATCCTTTCTTCCGCCATCTTTGATCTCATTTCCTCCCTATCTCATTTCCTCATATCCTCCCAGCACCTCTGCCTTTCCCTCACGCGAGGCGCTGTAGCACAGTGCTTAAGCCCACAGACTTTAGGCCTACGATCTCTGGGTTCATAGCCCGGATCTGCTGCTTAATCACTTATGCTTTTTTCCTAAATTATTTAACATCCTTGTGCCTCATTTTTTCCGTCTATAAAATGGGAAGAATAATAATTTTTCTTTTTAAAATGTTTTAACTTTTTAATTGACACAATAATTGTACATATTTATGGGGTACACAGTGATGTTGTGATACACATAATGTATATAACTCTTTTCTCATGAGTTATAAAGATTAACCAAGTCAGCACATGCTGAGCGCTTAGGCAATGCCTGGCGTATGCCGCACACTACAGACGGTTAGCTGTTACTATCTGTCTCTCTGTTCTCTAGATTAGCACCAGCCGTTGTGTCAGCACACAAGATAAGGACAGACGTTGAGAGCAAGAATTTCAAAAACTTTACAGCAATTTGGCATCACCACAAAATCCGCGCATGTGCTCTTGTATTTCACAGATGTACCAGCCTATAACATATTAGCATTAAAAAACACTGATCCTTCACCAAAGAGTCTAAGAAGCACTGCTTCTAGATCTTTCATCTTCACCTCGCCTCGCGTTCCCCTCGATCCTTGATTTTTTCTTTTCCAGTCTCTCTCTGTCCGCCAAAGGCCCTGTACCAGATGAGGTCAGTCCCCTACGCCAAGCACCCCTGGTCTCCCTCAGCTCCCTGTTGAGCACATGGGCCCCCTGCTGCCCCACCGCCCCCCGCCCCCCTACCCGTGCTGATTTCTGAAGGAGCCCCTTTTAGGCCAAGCACTCAGTTCCACCTAAGGCCCAGCTCAGAACCTCCTGCCCACAGGAAGTCCTTAATGAAACCAGAAGGCAGTAAACAGCCGGCTCCAGCTCCTCTATGGCCCCCCAGGGACCCACCAGGCAGGTTCCTCATCTCCCACTCTCCCTAGGGAGCCTCTTCCTTCCTCTCAGCTCCCCCTCTGCTCAGCTGTCTTCTCTGCCTCCCAGTGTCTCCCGTCCCCACGTTAGTGCCTAGCACCTAGAGTCATACGCCCTGGGGCCAGCACTGGCTGGTGGTGTCAGTGACAGGCTATGCAGACAGGGAGGCTGCAGGCATGGGGGAGAGGCGAGGGTGACAAACCATGCAGTCCCACTCCATCTTAGCAACCCAGCCTCCCTTTTTTTTTTTTTTTTTTTTTTTTTTCTGAGACAGGGTTTCACTCTGTTACCCAGGGTGGAGTGCAGCGGCATGATCTTGGCTCACTGCAACCTCTGCCTCCCAGGTCCAAGTGATTCTCCTGCCTCAGCCTCCCAAGTAGCTGGGACTACAGCTGCATGCTACCACACCCAGCTAACTTTTGTATATTTTGATAGAGACAGGGTTTTCACTGTGTTGGCCAGGCTGGTCTCAAACTCCTGGCCTCAAGTGATCTGCCTGCCTCGGCCTCCCAAAGTGCAAGGATTACAGGTGTGAGCCACCGCACCCAGCCTCTCCTCACCTTTCTACCTCCTAGAGCCTCCCTGGCTCACCCCTACTCCTGATCTCAAACCCACAGCAGGGGCGACAGTGGTGGTGCTGTGAGTCAAGGTAGAAGCCGGCAACAGACACCGGCAACCTGGAGGCGACACCACCCCTGGGACTTGGAGCTGGTGCTTGAAGCCTGACAGTGAGGCCAAGGGGCTGCGTGCTGGGGAGGCAGGGAGCAGGCCAGGTGGGAAGGGCCTGATGCATGGCAGATGCTGGCCAGGCTCGAGGATTCTAACCCGCTGGGGATTCATCTAGGGGAACGAGGTCTTCTGAAACCAGCTTAAACAGGATGGCACTAGGTGAAGGGGCTGGCCAGGAACTCTCCGCCCCACCCCACAGCTCTTCCACTCACCACATCCCAGACCCTCACAGCCCCGCCCGAGGGCCCTGAGCTCTGGGGCTCTGTCTGGGTCTCCCTGCAGCAGCCACTCTTGTCCCCTGACCTCCGGCCTCTGACACACAGCAGTGGTGTTGGAAGCTGCAGGGGGCTGGGCCCAGCTGGAGACCATTTGGCACCCAGACAGCCTGCCTGGAGTTTATGCCCTAATATGGTGATGGCCGGCAGCGGCCTGAACAGGGATGCGCCTCACCAGGACTGAGGAGAGGCCGGAGACCAGGAAGCCTTAGCCCAAGAGACCCCAGCACCCACCCCAGGGACCACAGCCAGCCAGGCC
Organism: Pan paniscus; assembly: GCF_029289425.2. Taxonomy (NCBI): domain Eukaryota; kingdom Metazoa; phylum Chordata; class Mammalia; order Primates; family Hominidae; genus Pan; species Pan paniscus. The sequence continues at coordinate 187,379,962 of NC_073255.2, forward strand.
CTCGAACCTAAGTCCTCCACCAGGGAGCTTGCCTCAGAGAAGTCTAGAGTCTGGAGCCAAGATGGACCCAACCTTCAGAATGGGCTGGAGACTCTGTCCCCAACACAGGGCCCCAGAAATTCCAACCTTGAGACCTCAGCAGCCCGTCCCCTCTTCAGCTCAAGCTGCTCAGCAAGACAGCCCAGAATGGCATTCTGAAGCCCACCCAGTCCAGGACCCCACATCTCAAAACCCCCTGCCAGGGTCGCAGAAACTCTAGGTATACGCCACCTCACAGCACAAGCCTGTAACTCACACTTACACACACACACGAGAGACAGAGAGAGAGAGAGAGAGAGAGAGAGGAGTGACTGCTGGCCCTCTTCCTTTGTCGAGATTCAAGAAATTTTTCCTTTCAAAATAACCCTGTCAAAGGCCTGGTTATTCAAAAAATGTGAACTGGAGCCCTGCCTGATGGCAGGGGCTGGGGCGGGGGAGATCTAGCGATCATCAAGGGGATGTGGAAGGAAGGAAAGTAGGGGCCCCAGATAGGCCTGGGCTCTCAGAGGCACTGCCTGCAACCACCCTGCCGGGTCGGCTGGGGCTTCGGTGAACTGCCACATCACCTGCTCCCAGCTCTTCAGCCAGGCCTCCCAGCCAGACTCCATTCCACCACTGGCTGGGTCATGGGGGGATGGGAGTCCCTTCACTTGCCCCAGTGCCACCTACTCCAGACCCCCAGGCCCTCGCTCTGCTCCCTTCTCCCACCGACTCGCCCTGGCTCCTGCCAGTGGCCCCAGCTCCCCAGGGCAGAGATGAAGGACCCAGCTGCTGCAGGCTGCAGTTCCGCTGAGAGCCACTCCGTGGCAGGCACAGCCCACACTCCCGAGGCAGCCAGCACTGGGCGCACTCAGGGGGCAGCCAGGACAGACAAGGAGGGCGGAGGGGGTGCAACAGGGGAGAGGGTTCCCAGTCTCAAAAGGAGGGGGCATGGGCTGTGGAGTCAGGTGGCCTCTGCACATTGCATTAGAATGACTTTGGGCCGGTCACTTACCGGCCCAGAGCCCCAGGGCGCTCATCTGCAACACAGGGTGATCCTGCCCACCCCCCAGGGCTGTAGGGGTGAAATGGCCTAAGATATGTGAAGCTCAGAGCCTGGCTTGAGGTCACCATAAGCTTGAGACAGAAGAGAGGCAGACAAGGGTGGAGGGAGCTTAGCAATGAGAGGCCCCAGGGCCAGCCTGGCTCATGTGGCTAATGCCAGAACACTCTGCCCTGGCCCCATTCCCACCCCAGCCCCAGTCCCGACCCCACTCCCGCCCCAGCCTCAGCCCCAGCGCTGGCTGAAGACACCTTACTTTGGGTGAGAAGGTTCTCCCTGCCTGGCCCAGTTCTGCTTCCTGGGCCCTCTGTAAGGGGAGGCACCCATGGACGCAACCATCCCTGCACAGGCTCCGTGGCTCCTTAGAACCCCCGTGCCTTTGGGCCCAATGGCCTGGGTGAGGCAGGCAGGCTGGCCACCTAGCAGGCCTCCAGAGGCCATGCAGCTCAGAGCAGAGCGGGAGAGCCAGGCCTGGACACATTCCCAGAGTGGCAGGTACAGCGCCATCCTGCTACCACAGAAGGTGTCCATCAATTCTCAGAACACAACGCCAGCTTGCTTTCATTTGGTGCCAATCCACACCCAGCAGTCTACCTGGGGTGGGGGGCACTGTTCCTGCCCAGCATCCCAACCCATCCGAGGTCAGGGGCTCCACCCAATTCCCCACCTCTGGGCACCGCTAGCCTAGGCCAGGCCCCAGGCAGGAGCCACATTTGGCTGTGGCAGGGGCAGGCCTTATCTCCCATGTCAGCACCAGGTGGGGAGGAAGAGGCTGCAGATGGCCCTGAGTGACCTTAGGCACCTTCTGGGGTCAGAGTCTCCGTGCGCTCCTCTGTAAATGAGGTGCTATCACAGCTTCTTCCCAGGCAGCTCCTCCCAGTCCTCTGCAAATCACTAAGCACATCCGTGCCCACGAAGTGTTGAGCCACCATGACCAACAAGACACGCCTGGCACCTGCCCCCAGTGAACCACCCATCCAACAGGACCCCAGTTTGATGCATGGGGCAAGAGGGAAGGAGAGGGAACAAGCCAGACAGGTGGAGGAGCCCCAGGGAGCCGAGCCACTCTACCCCAGCCATGGTGGCTCCTGCGTTCCCTCTATTTTCTGTGGCTATGGGCAGGTCACCCACCTCCCTGGGCTTCAGGCTCCCTGCGGGTACTGTGGGGACAAGTGATTCCTGCACTGGGTGCCAGATGAGATGACAGATGGCTTTGTGGAAGCATCCAGAACTCTAACAAGGCAGGGTGCTGGGTCCCTGCAGGGAAGGTGACCTCAGGGAGGCAGCCATCCTCGCCCTGGTTGCCTTCCTGCCTCGCTCGGAGCAGGAGGAGCTGTGCCCAGGACAGGCCCAAAGTCACGCTGAGGGCAGGAGGCTGGGGCTCCAGTCGGCCTGTCCGCCCCCAGGCAGAGAGGCTGTCTCCGGAGCAGCAGCCCAGGGCTGTGCAGTGTCAGGTTATATTTAGCCTGGTGGCGGCGACAGGAAGATGCAGCAGGAGCCGCTCCTGGCAGGGGGCCACCGTGTCACTAACACAGCTCTCATGGGCAGCCAGGGGCCTAGGAAAGGCCAGGGACATTGCAGGCCCAGGGGACAGAGTTAGGGAGCCCAAGAGGCCAAACAGTGAATGAGAGAGAGGGAGGGACAGAGACAGAGACAGGGAGAGAGTGTGTGTGTGCGCGCGTGTGTGTGTGTGCTGAATGAGACAGAGACCAGTCCTAAGCTCCTGCCTCCAGGATCTGGGAAATGCAGCAGGTTGAGGGGCCCCAAGCTCAGACCCTGACCCCACAGAAGCAGCATCTCCAGACAGACTCCTTCACCACCCCTTCCAGCCTGAGACCCAGCCAGCAATCTATGGGATCATTTATAGGGTCTTGGGGGCCGCTGTAGTCATCTAGACCCACCCAAATCCACTGCATGTGGCATGCCTGAGCCATCTCTGCCCCGGACCACAGCAATGCCTCAGAAGATCTCTGTCCTCTAGCTTCTCTAAAGCTCTGGGGCCTGGCTCTGCCTCTCGGGTGGTGCATGAACTGGAAGTCCCACCCCCTGCCCTCCTGCTGAGAAGCCTGGGAAGGTGAAACAAGGGCACGCTGATGCCAGGAAGCAGCTCTCCACAGCTCCCTGCACAGGCACGTGAGTCCCGGGCAGTTGCGCCCCAGCTTCAGCCCTTCCCTCCTGCTCCCCATGGCCCCCACCCCTCTTCCCTCCAACTCCTCCCCAGCCTTCTAGGACCCCCTCTAGAAAGGTTTCCTTGACTGCTCCGTCTGACCCACATGGACGCTGCTCTTGGAGAACTTGTCCAAACAATGCCCATCGTCTAGAAGGCCACTGTACACTGGCCGGGCTTCCCCGTCCATCCGAGTCAGAGCCCTGAGGCCAGGGCAGGACTGGCAGTTGCAGAAGAACTGAGGGTGGACTCAGGGTTGGTGATCTGCAGTCATAACAGGTGGGGACAGGCCATGTCCCCACCCTCTCAGCTCCCTTCCAGATCCAGGGGCACAGCCCACCCTTTCACAGCAGAATTTGCCCATTTCAAGCCCGTGGTGCCCTCCAGCCCAAGTCTGGACAGCAGATGGAGCAACCATGGGAATTAAGGTGCCTTTTGATGAAGCAAAATTCAACCTGGTCATCAGTTTTCATGGAACACAGAGGCACCCAGGAACCCAAGGGAAGGCGGCAAAAGCAGGAACTGCACCAGGTGTGAGACTTCTGAGCCTCAGTCCCCTTCAGCCCCCCTTCACTGTGACCCCACACACAGCTTGCCACAGGGCAGTGAAGGTGCACACAGCTGCCACTGTCCACCAGGGGACACTCTGGGGTCTCCTCTAGTGAGTGGCCTGTAGGCTTCTAGGTCTGTGCTCTGTCTTGGCTCCTAGCATACCCCAGACAGCCTGGTAAGGCTTTGATAAAGCCCTGTCCCAATTCCAGCTCTGCCATGAGTCACAGCTTAAGCCAAGAGTTATAATTCCTCATTGATTTGCCCCCCCCCAACACACACACACAGGACACTGTGAAGCACCAACAAACAAATATGAGTGCTAATGAAAAGCCCCCAAAAAGTCAGGTGGAACATTCGAGCATCAAAACACGTGACGGTGATCCAAACATAAACAGCGAAAACTGGCATTATTTGCAGATGACGGGGTCACTTGCCTAGAGACCACCAAGAAATCAACAGATAAACAATTAGAACTAATTAGATCAGAGAGTTCAGCAAGGTTGCGAGATACAAGATCAGCCCGCAAAAATATAAAGCATTTTTCTACACAAGCAATTAGGAAACATAGTCAAAAACAATACGTCTTTTACAATAGCAACAAAAACTCTTAAGTGTCCAGGAATTGACCAAGAAGGTACAAGACCCCTGTTGGAGTCAGGGCAAAAGGGAACAAAACCTTAAACTAGCAAGAAATACAGAACTCATCTGGTAAATGGAGAGACAATCCAGGCTCTTGAAGTGGGACAAATACAAAGATGTCAGTTCTCCCCAAATTAATCTATAGAACCAAACTAATTCCAATCAAGAATCTAGTGGGTGTTTTCTTTCCAAGAATTCAATAAACTTTCTCTAAAGTTTATGAAGAAAAAGGGAGGCCAGGCGTGGTGGCTCATGTCTGTAAGCCAGCACTTTGGGAGGCCAAGGCGGGCGGATCACCTGAGGTCAGGAGTTCGAGACCATCCTGGCCAACATGGAGAAACCCCGTCTCTACTAAAAATACAAAAATTAGCCGGATGTGGTGGTGCACACCTGTAATCCCAGCTACTCAGGAGGCTGAGACAGGAGAATCGCTTGAACCCAAGAGGCAGAGGCTGCAGTGAGCCGAGATCATGCCACTGCACTCCAGCCTGGGCAACAGAGTAAGACTCCATCTGAAAAAATTAATTAATTAATAAATAAAGTTTATGAAGAACAAGGGAGATCCACAAATAGCTATGTCAGCCTTTAAAAAACAGAATGAAGAGAGAGGATTTGCCTCAGCAGACGCTAAGACATACGGAAGGCTATAGGTTTTTGTTAAGCTATATCAATGCAAGAGCCAGTAAATAAATATTTGGAACAGAACAGAGAGCACAGGGACAGACTCATGGCTATGTGGGAGATTAACCTGATAAAGGCTGCCCCACAATTCAGTGGAAAAGAACAGACTGTTTACAAGATGCGTTGGGAAAGTTGGCACATTACATGGAAAAAATAAAACTCGATCCCTACTTGACACCACATACGGGGTAGTCTCAGGACAGATTATAGACCTAACTGAGAACAGCAGAACAATTAAGAGAACAGAAGAAAATGGAGACCCTCTGCAGCCTGAGACACTTCAAAAGTACAAACAAAGCTAAAAATCAATGAATTTGTTTGCATCAAAATTAAGTATCTTTGTTGGATAAATTGAAGAGAGACTGAATGGGAGAAGATATTTGCAATATCTGTTTCCAGTTCAACAAGGAATTAAAATCTGAAATACACTGAATGTTTAACAGTATGCATTGGTATCTCTAGAGTACACAAGCAACTCCTGCAAATCAACAAGGACAAAAGACGGCGACATCAAAATTAAAATGAGCAAAGGACATGAGCAGGCAATTCACGGGAAAGTAAGCCCAAGAGGCTACCAGGCCTAAGAGATGCTCAGACTCAACAGAAATCAAAGGAATGCAAATTAAAGCAACAAGAAATCACTGTCACCTATTAGATTGGCAAAATTTAGAAAGGTAGATAATGTCGAGAGTGGCCGAGATATGCGGGTATGGAAATCTCGAGCTCTGAGAAGGAGGGTGATGACAGGCATGGCAGTACTTAGTTAAGTGTCCACATGTCCTGTGATCCAGCAATTCCACTCCTGGGCGTGTATCCCACAGACATCCTCACCGAAGTCCAGAAGGGACCATGTCCAAGGATATTCACTACAGCCTCATTTACAGTGGCTGGGAGTTGGAGACATTGTAGGGTCCCTCCCCGGGAGAGTGGGTGGGTGAAGCGTGGCGGCCGCATGCCACTGAATACGCACCTACAGACTAGATGTCGAACAGCAACCCAGCTGGACTTAAAGCACATTCCCAAGTAAGAAAAGCGAACACCAAAATACAACATATAGCACAATATCATTTACATAAATTAAATCTATATGCATATATCCAGACAAAATACACATTTGCAAGAACATATGCAAGCAACACATTCACAGTAAGTACATTTGAACAGTTGCCTATGGGGAGGGTAATGAGACTGGAGAGTGAGATAAAAGGGAAAAGGAAAAAATAAAATGAAAGAGAAAGGAAAAAGCAATAACACAAATGCTGTGGTTTCAATTATTTGGGGGAAAGGCAGGACCCGGGGCCAGCAGCAGCCTGCGGGGAGGGAAGGGGAGAGGCAGGCAGCATGCAGGATGGGGCGGGGTGCACCATAGGAGCAGGGGTGCTGAGGCCCTGGGTCAGGCTCATTTCCCACGATTGCAACAGCACGGGCTAGAAGCTGCAGCCACTTAGGTGACGCCCTGCTTCATGGCGAGGAGAATGAGCTCTGGCACCGCACGCTGCTTTGTGGGTGTCTGTCATCTCATTCCAGGAACACCCTCACACCCCAAAGTGCATCAGGGACAGGTGCTATGATCCCACTTAGCAAACGAGGAATGGAGGTTTGCAGACCCCAGCTAAAATCCAAGTTTCCTGAGGCCCTGAGCCCATCATGCCCCAGAAGGGCTCTCTGGGGGCCAGAGAGCTGGTGCAGTGGCATTCCACGCTGGGCAGGGAGGGGACAGCTAGGCTCAGGTTCCCACTCAGGCCACCCGCCAGCTGGGTAAACTTGGGCAAGTGCCTCAGCCTTTCTAAGCAAGAGCTTCCCTCCCGTAAAGTGACGGAGAGGAATCCTGCCTTTCACAGGGCCATGAGGACCACCTGCGGTAAAGCGTGGTTCCCCAGTTTGCAAACTACAAAGTGCAGTCACAACAATAGAAGTGCCTTGTGCTGCTGGTCAGGTGGCATCACCCCCACCTCAGCTGTGCTCTCTGTCCCCCCACCCCATCCTCCTCGGTCCACCTCTGAGGGTGAAGAAGCTGGGAGCCCCCAGATGCTCCTGTGCCCCACAATGTCCACGCGAAGCAAGGCTAGAGGACTCCCAGACACAGCAAGTCTGTAACCAAGCTGGAAACTCCTGCCAAGTCACCTGACTCCCAGGGAAGGCTCCTGCAACGCAGCACACTGCCCACCCCATTCATTCATTCATTCATTCAGCAAACAGTGCCGAGCTCTCGCTGTGCACTGAGCACGCAGATACAACAGAGAACAAAGCAGATGGGCTGCTCTCCACCCACCTGGAGCTCAAGGCCTGGTGGCGGGGAGAGGGACAGGGAACCTCCTCCAGTACTGCAGGAGGCGGAGGACCAAGGCTGCCTGGCTCCCAAGGTGTTTCTCATCCTGGATAAGCACCCAAAAAGGAGAGGGGTTTATCTGAGGCCAACCACAGGCCACAGCATAGAGATCTTTATGGGCAAGACTAAGGACATGGAGGGGACTTTAGGGGAGCACCCCACATTCATCACCTGTCCCAGCACCCCTCCCTCTTCTACTGACCCTGACTCCCATGGCCCTCCTGCCCACGTCGGGAGGGAAGTTCTGTTAAACTCCCTCACACTAAAGGGCTAAATACTTTCTGTCTCTATACTGGGAGGGGGCAATGAGCGAGAACGTGTTTTTAAAGAAAAAGGAGCATTCTAAACGCAGAAGTTCTCTAAGGGAGGAGTTTCAGGAACGCTTCAGGGAAATACCAACACGTGAAGGGCTTTCTTGGAACCTCCAAAATCACCCCACCCAGGAAGCCACCTCTGGGGAGAAAAGAGGCCCAGTCTCCCCCCTCACACACCCCCAAGCTGGCCCTTCTGCTGCCCCATGGCCCCCCTCCCCAGAGCCCAAGGCCACCATCAAACTCTGCTCCCATCTCAGACAGCTCTTCGCAAATATTTACATAGCTCCTCTCCGGGGGCTGCAGAAGACGCAACACGGAGAAGCCGCTCTCCCGACGCTCTCCAGACCCCAGGGTGGGTCGAGGAGTAGATAGCACCCTTCAGTTGCGTCATGCCTGCCTCACCCCTGGAGCAGGACTGGGATAGGAAGACTGCAGCCCCGGCAGACCAGGACAGACAGCCGCAGCTCAGGATTGACCCCCGTGGAGCCCCTCCAACAGGCCTCTGATCCAGCTAGAGAAGGGAAAGGTGGAGGGAAGGTGCTGCAGGGCAAGAGGCAACTGGCTCAGAAGCAGGGCCCCCATGGACCCCCGCCCACACCGGGCAGCCCTGCAGATTCTCCCACTCAGCCCTGTCTCCAGGCTGCACCAGGCCTTGACCAGAAGGATAGGAACACCGCTGTCCCCACGATGAAGGGCGCTCCCCTGATAGCTTCAGTGCCACAGGAAAAGTTCTCCTGTGTCTAAGCCCCATCCTCTGGGATCGCTCTGGTCTGCCTCCTATCTCAAGACAACAAAACCCACTTATGCACCAATCCCTGTCCCACCTGCCTTCCCAGCCTCAAGGCTCCCCTTCAAGGAAAAGCTTCTTTCATCCTCAGCTCAGACCTAGGGGGCTGAAAGGAAGCAGAAAGTGGGTATCTGAGCTGGGGAGGGGTCAGCCATGAGGGAGAAGGTGAGGCGTGGTGGTGACAAGAGCAGGGCGTCTGATTTAAAGGAATGGGCACAGGAAGAGATGAAGAAGGCGAGGAAGAGGACAGGACAGACGGCCTTGGGGGACGGAGAAGGGCAGGAGGCCCAGAGGAGTGGGGCTGATCACAGGAGGTACTGAGGATTTCAGGGCAGTCTGAGGTCTGAGGCCTGCAGGAGCACTGGGGAGGCTGGGGTCCAAGGCCGGGGACGGACCGAAGCCCACTGGGCATGGGGCCACCTCTGAGGCCCTGGGCACAGTGCACTGGGGAGCAGGCCTGGACAGCAGGTCTCCACCCCCTCCCAACAGCCGCAGCATCAGCTGTTGCAGTGGGGGGGGGGGGCCCCTCTGACCCTGTTACCATGGCAACCGGCCTGCAGCTGGAGTGGAGAAGCCAATAGACTCCTCTCCAGAGACACCACCGTCCCCACCCACGCACAAGCTCCCGGGGACACAGGGACATGGAGCCAGGCCAGGCCAGTCGGAGGTATGAGCAGCCAGACAGAGCCTTCCAGATAGAGGCTCCGAGGGGTGGGGGACAATGGGAGAGAGGGAGAGAGGCAAGGAGCAAGGTTCCGGGGTGCTGAGGCGAGGGAAGAAGACAGGAGGAGGCACCAGAGAGGAGATAAAGACCAAGGGACAGAGAGTAAGCCAGGCAGGCAGAAGACAAAGGCAAGGAGATGTGGGGAGTGAGAGAGGAGCCGAGAAGGTGGGCACAGTCAGGCTGGCTGAACACGGTGGCAGGGAAGCAGGGAGCAGAGGCAGGAACAAAGAGCAGAGAGGATGCAGGGGCACAGAGAGAAGGGACTCTGTGAGGACTGGCAGAGGAGAGCCACAGCCCCCATGGCGATGTGGGAGCACAGGTGTGAACCCAGCCAGCACCTGCTGCCCGGGGTGCCTCCCCAGGGCCTTGCGGGGATGTTACCGCCAGCCAGCCTCACACCACTGGACTCTGCCCCCAATTCCACCTTAATCCCGGGCCTGACTTCAAGGGGCACAGGGCCAGTGAGCCCCAGGCACCTCGTGTCTCTCCCTTCAGCCCACACTCCCCCAGTCTAGCCTCCCCACCTCCCAGCAGTCCCAGCAACTAAATAATGGGGCTGTCTGGCTCCAGGCCCTGACACTGCGCAGAGCAAGGCTAGAGGCACCAACACAGCACAGCTGTCCACGGCGGCGCCTGCCAGCAGAAGGCTCCACCTCCTGCCCAGCTCCCCCTCCTGCCCAGCTCCCCCTACCCGAGGCTGGCCCAGGCAGAGACCCTGAGAAAGGCCTGGACAGAAACAAGGGGTGGCACAGGCATTCCTCACCTCCGCCTCCCTACCGGGCCCACGTGTGAGTACACACACAGGCACGCACACACGCAGCCCAAGCCAGGTCCCGGGGATCACAGGAGGGACTGAGTGTTTCAAGGCAGAAGAAGCGGAGGCTGAGGAAATCTGTCTGCATCACCCCAGGCCTAGAATGCCAGGATACATGGGGTCCTAGGTGGCTGAGTGCCAGGCCAGCCTGTTGGCCAACAGGAGACACCTGAGCCCCGTGGAAACTAGGTGAGAGTGAAGAAGGGGACAGACAGAGATTGCTGGCACAGAGTTTTCTGGGTCACAGCCCCATTTTTTGGAGTTGTAACCTGGAGAGGGGACAAGTTTGAACTTGGGCTGGGGATCTGGGTTCTAATCCCACTCCTTCCACTGATTCACTGGTCATCAGACCTCTGCTTCTCCGTCCTTCCACCTGCAAGTCGAATGGCTTGGATTAGGTGATCCTAAAATAACTTCTCTGCAGAAGGGGGCCCATAGCCATCCTCTCCAGAAGGGGCCAGCCTAGACTGGGAGGGAGGGCCAGCTCCACCTAAGAGCACTCCACACATACCACAGCCAAAGGAAAGAGCCCTCAGCCGCTGTTGCCAAGAGGCCAAATCCCCAGCACAGCTACATCGTAGTGGGACTGGCACCGTGTTTACAGAGCACGGCCCGTTGCAGGCACTCTCTATGAAAGCTCAGCACCCTTGTGAAGGTCCAAAGCAAGGCACGTTATCCCAGAAGTAGAAACAGGCCCAGGGAAGTCAACCAACTTGTCCAGTAGTGTATAATTTCCAGCATTGTCTTAGACACAAACCCAGGACTTATGGGTTCACATTCTCTTCAGTACACCTGTGGTTGGCAAACTTCTACAATAAAATTTCACATGAGATAATGTACAGCATACAGATAGACCTGCAACTACCTGGTGTCATTTTCAGTATACGACAGACAGAACAGAGCGCACAGGGCTCCGGTCAGACAGATGTGGGCTCCGTTCCCAACTGCTATTTTCTAGCTGTGTGACTGTGTGAACTTCAGTTACTTCATCCCCCAAAATGAAGACAACAGTAGTGTCTACCTCCCTGGGTTGTGAAGAGTGCCTGAGATAAGAGAAGTAAAGCATTTGGCCCAGTGTCTAGCCCCTAGAAACCATCCACTGCCTTCAGGGTTTGAGTCTAGTCTCACAGCCCCTGCCTCCTGCCAGTTAGAACCCTGATTTGCTGTGAGCGAACCTTCTTCCACAGGGTGCAGGGACCATGCCCCCTCTAGTGCCGTCCAGTGATGCCACAGACTGTGCACGCCTGCAAAAGCACAGCCTGGAGGATGCAAAGCTTTGCAGGGCCACCCCAGCCAACCCTGAGCACACAGGGCTGGCACATGGAGCTGGCTGGCCTGGTCCCAAACAGAAAGCAGAGCGTGCTCACTGTCTACAGCAGACAAGCTCCCTGAGGGCAGGAGCCTCATCTGTCCTGCCCATCTCCAAGAGCCTAGTGCCTGCCAGGCTCACAAGGGTTGAGTCAATGCTTATGGGACACACGCTAGGAAGCAGCAAGGTTTGCACGCGTTCCAGAGCCGCCTCTGCAGCCGGATTCTGCCCACAGGACCCCAGTCCTCCTGCCCTGACCAGAGCCCACCCCAACAGGGCATTCACAGTGTGGGAGGAGCCCCACCCCGGGCTCTGTTTATCCGCTCTCCGGAAGCCCAGAGCAGCTGTGCTGGGAGGCGGTGGCTGAGTAAAGACACCTGGCGCAGGAGAGGGTGGCAGGGCAGGGCGCTCGACAGCTGAGACAAAGGGAACTGAGGTTGCGGGGAGAGGCACGCACCTCCCCCAGGTGCTGTTGAAGCGCAGGGCAGGAGGGGGGCAGCAGAGACAGCCAGAGTCCTGCAGCCCTCCTGTCCCTGCATGACATCTCCCAGACCTGTCACCTGGCAGCAACTGCCCTAAGGTAGATAGGGGCCTGTGCCCGGATGTCAGCGCCCAACTGCCAGTCTGACCTTTAACCTCCATCCACGCACGTACCTGCCATCCCAGCTCGGTCTAACTCTAGTCCAACTTGCTCTACGTGCCCACACCTGCCCAGGGAAAAAAAGGACCAGAGGAGCCAGACCCACAGCCTAGCAACTCCTTTGCCCTCCTGAAAACCATCTCAGCAGAGTGAGGCGCAGGCCCCGGAACCGCGCCTCCCACAGGCACACCGCAGGGCCCCCGCCCGCGTCACACCCCCACAGAACCCTGCCCGGGCTCGGGGCGTTCTCCAGCGGCCCCCACACCCCCACACCCCCACACCCCCACGCACCCTGCCCCTCGCCGTGGTCCCGCCCCTCTTGACCCCGCCCCTGGTCGTGGCCCCGCCCCGGCCCGCGCCTACCATCTTTCCGGTAGAAGGCGATTTCCACTTTGCGCTCCTCGGCGCCCAGCAGTGCCTGCGCGATCTGCGCGGCAGCGCGGCGCTGCGTGCGCGGCCCGTGCAGGAAGTCGCAGGTGCAGGGTCGCTGCATCACCTCGGCCCGCGAGTAGCCGCACAGCTCGCAGAAGCCGTCGTTGCAGTAGATGACGGCGCAGTTCTCCACCCGAGCGTTGGCGATGATGAACTTACGGCCTAGGGGGGCGGGGAGGAGAGTGCGCGTGAGCGGGGACCCCAGCCTCGGGGACTCCCAGCCCTTCCCCACATTCTCCACTCACACAGCCGCCCGGGGACTCCCCGCCACAGGAAGCATGGCTGGGACTGGGGTCCCCAGCAGGGGGCGAACGCAGCTGTGCGTGTGCCCCGATACAGGTGCCTGGCCGGCCGGGCCGCGCGGCGCGCCCCCTCCTCCGCCTGGCCCGCGGGCGGGCTGCGTGGCTTCCCCCGGGCAGGCCGCCAGCAGCCCGCCGCCTCCTCCATGCCCGAGGCTGAGGCCAGCCTGGCGGGTGTCAGCAACGCGTGTCAGCAGCCGCGGCGGAGGGATAAACACTGGGCCTAGAAAGGGAGCCTGGGAAAGGCCAGAGATGGCGGCCAGGATTCCCTTTGCACCGGCTCTCTGGATTCTGCTTTTAATTTCCCTGCTCTCCAGACTGGGGGGCGCTCCCTGAGCCACTCCTTATCCTGAGGCTCCCTAGGAAATCACTCCCCGATTATCTGAGGATCCTACCAGGTCAGTACCCCCTAGAACTTCTGCACACCACCCCCGCCCCAAGGGCAGTCAGGAGCTGAGGGGTGGGTGTGCCAGAGAGGATGAGGGAAGTTACACGTTGAACACCTAAGGACGCTGCATCTCATTAGGTCCTCTGACAACCCCATAAGGTAGGTGTTATTATCCTCCTTTTATAGATGAAGAAACCAAGGCTCCAGAGAAGTTCGGCACCATGCCCAAGTCTTGCAGCTTGTAAATGATAGAGCCAGCTTTTGAACCTTGGTCTGGCAGAGGCAGAAGAATAAGCTGAGGGTCACAGGCAGAAGCCCAAGGTCATAGGAAGCAAAGAGAGGGACCTGCAGCTCCAAACCCTGGACACACCTGGAGCCTGGGCGGGGCCTGAGACTTTGGCCCCACTTGTAGGAAAACAGACCCAAGAAAGGGGACCTGCCCAGGGATGTGAGGCCTTCCTCAGTTTGGCCTCATCCTGGATAAGCACCCCCATGGTTCCATTTCTGCCAGACTTGGCTCCCTGACTCCAGGCCTGCCCGGAGAGCCAGGCTGGCGAGTGAGCAGCAGGCAGGCAGCAGCCTCACTTGTGCCAGGCAAGATGCTCCTGGGATAAGAGCTTTTTATAAACAGAAGTTTCCGGCCACTTTGGCCTGTAATGCTGGGGCTTTCAGTAGCAGTTGGAATTCTCCCCCTCCCCTCCCCTCCCCTCCCCAGCAGGCATAGCCCTCAGGTTGCAGCCCTAGGCAATCCTACGTGCAAGGCTGGGCTGCAGCAGGGCACCCTGAGATAGGCCCAGGCCATCGGGACTTGGCCTCCTCCCACCTTTCTCGATTCTCCCTTCCCCTGGCCCCCAGAAAGTTGCCTTTTGGAACTGGGTCATCTTTTGGCCAGTTCCCAAGGCCCCCCAGACCTCCCAGGCAGCCATCAATTCCAGGAGTCAGGGTTTCCTGTCACCTGAAAAGACCCCCTAACTCGGCCTCCAGCTCTGCCACAGTCCAAGGCAGTCCAGAGGCCCAGCCACACACCCCAGCTTCATAGAAGAAAAACCACCCCTTGTCCTCTCTCCCAGGCTGGGGAAAGAAGAGCAAGTTTCTTCGAAGGCATGCCCCACCCCACCACACACCCTTCACTGAGATCCTGGAATACAGGGATGGGACAGAAAGCCTGCCCCTCCTCCACAGACCTGGAACCTGAGACCCAAAGAGGGAAGAGTCACTCAAGGTCACATGGCAGTCAGTGGCAAAGGTAGGGCTAGAATCCAGCACCCCCCCCCACATCCATCCCAGCCTCCTCGTAGGCCCGCCCACAGCCTCCCCCTGGGCCCACCCCCACCTCTCAGGGAGGCCCTCAACCAGTGTCATTGTCTCCACCCCCTCAGGATCATCTTGTTCCTCCGCTTCACACAATACTGACCATCGGACTGACCCCTCCTTCCCCCAACCACCGTTACAAGCACGCGTTGTCCTGTGCTCACAGGGTCATGGGCAAGGAATGTCATCCTCTCCCAACTCCCAGGGCCCTTGGCAGTCACACCCACTGTGGCTCATGCAGCCTCCTAGGGACAGGCACATGAATGCTGCCCACCCCCAGGACATTTGCCTAATCTGGGACCCTTCTAGAAGCCTCCCTACCAGGCAGGCATTAGGGGTGCTGTACTCCCGGTCCCCATAAGGGAATTAGGTGACAGTGTCCAGGGCAAGAAAACCCACAACTTGGGGGTACCACAGGGAGCTGCTTACCCTCAAAGCCCAGCTCTAGCCCCAGGACATCCTGTCTCCACAGAGCCCACAAGCTCGCAGCCTTGTCAAAGACACCTCCCCACCGCCCATACAGGGTCTAACTCACGGGTGACACATGGGCTCAGGGTCATATACACACGGCACACACAAGAAGAGATTATGGGCTGACCCTGCATCCACGGCTTTTCAGTCCCTCAGGCACAACACAGTCAAGATCTGGCAAGACCAGTGTGCGCGCTGGACTCTCGGGATCCCAGGGTTTGGGTCGTACACACTCTTATGCCCTTGCACACAGCCCCATCCACGTCCACGCACCCAGAGTTGGGGACACCTGCACACTCCATCCCACATCCCTTCCCTGCACACTCAGCGTGTCACACACACTCCGATCCCAAAAGCCTGAGCTGAGTTTCCCGCCCCAAGCCCCAACCCCAAACCGTTTGGCCCGGTGCCCACGGCCCCGGTGCACCAAGCCTTGCCCCCGCCGTCCCCTCGCCAAAGCCTGGGGCCCACCAGGCCCCATTGACTCGCACTTGCCGACGCACACGGCCCGGGCACGCCCCCCCATCCACACTCGGAAGAGCTCGGCCCGCCCCCAGAGCCCCCTCCCCGCTCAGCCCCCTCCCCCACTCACTCTGGCCCTCAAACTTGCGGATGATGGTGTCCAGGAAGGTGTTCTGCGGCGCGACGTGGCCCCTCCGCACCGGCATCCTGAGCCCATGGGCGGGCCGGGCGGGCCCCCACCCACCCCGGCCCGGCCCGGCCCAGCACTAGGCTTCGGGTGGCCCGGCCGGGCCGTGGTCCCCGCACCCCGCGGCCAAGCCGAGCACGGGCGCGGCCAAGACTGGACTGCGGGCGCCGGGTCCTCGCTCGGCTCCCGGCTCCCCGCTCCGGACCCCGGGCCCGGCCTGGAGCCGCCTGAGCGCGAGCCGCCCGCCGCCGGCACACCTGTCTGCCGGCCCCCGCCGAGCCGCGGGGCCCGCTCCGCCGCGTCCCCGCGCTGCGCTCCGCCCGCCCGAGCCCCGGGCTCCTGGCTCCCGCCTGCCACCGCGCCGACAGCCGCTCCAGCGCCCGCGGCTCGGGCAGCGCCTGCGGCTCGGCCCGGCCGCGGAAGGGTTAATGTGGCGCGCGCCCCTCCGGCTCCGGCCCCCGCCTCCCGGCCCCCTCCCGCCTGCCGCGCGCCTGCAGCGCCGCCCTCTCTCCCCCCTCCCGCCCCACCGCGCGCGCCCGACCTTCCCATTGGCTGAGCCGCGCCGAGTGCTCCCCCAGCGCCAGCCCCTCGCTCTGCCAAGGAGCCCCTGGGACTCGCGCGCCCAGAAGAGGGGGAAGGGACCCTTAGGCAGGGGAAACCGTGAGGACAGGTGCCATGGCCGGCTTGTAGGCGGCCGGGATGGGGGAAGGGATTCCACCCCCACCCCAGATTAGCGACTAAGAAACCTGATTTGAAGGGAAACGGCGGGTCCTTATGCCCTGGTTCCCCACCACGCCGAGCACTGGCTTGGTATACACAGCACGCGCTCAGTGCCTACTGTGGGTGACCGGGGCAAGGCCTGGGCCCTCGAAGACGAGCCCGGGGTCAAGGGAGACCCTGGAAATAGGAAAAGCAAGACAATCTGGAGGCCCCAGAGCAGCAGAGCTCTGAAATAAGGGAGGGTTAAACTTAGAAGGGGCACGCCCCCTGCCCCAACACACACACACACACACACACACACACACACACACACATACACACATATACACACACACACACACACACATATACACACACACACGGAGAGAGAGAGAGAGAGCCCTCTGTGGGGCTCTGCATAGGAGCTGCACAGAGAGGGACATTCTGACAGCAGTTGCGGCCTCCTAGCTGCAGGATCAAAGAGAGGTCCCTGAGCGCGAGGTTCCAACCAGGGGATCCCCGTGTGCGAGCGGCCCGCCCTCCCCCGGCAGCCCGGGGCCAGCCTTGCACGCCCAATCGGCGGGCTCGGGGCCCTGCGGCGGCGGCCACGGCCACGGCCCAGCCCCTCGGAAAGCCCTGGCCTAGCCGCAGGCCCCTCCCCCCGGCCAGCTGGCTCGCTCCAGCTGCGGCTCCCTTATTTAGGCAAGGAGGCCTAGGGATGCTCAAGGGCAGGCGGGGTGTCTGCCCGCCGCCTGCTCATCGCCTGCATGGATCTGAGTGAGGGTCTCTGGGCGCGGTGTCCTCGGACTTAGCAGTCAGGCAGGGCCCCGGGAAGGCCAGGGCGGGGAGGCGAGTGTTGACAGCTGAGTGGGCGGGCGGGGAGGGAGGAGTCGCAGCTGAACAGCCGAGGGTCCCCTCCCTGCAGCCGGATCAGAGACCTGTCTAGATGGATGGGGCCATGTGGGGGCTCCTGAGGGCTTGCAGCTGCCTCTGTCCTTGGAGCAGGGGCTGGGTCTTGTCACCAGCGAGAACCATCATGGGGGGAGGGGAAGAACAAAGGGCAGGGAAGGAAGCGGAGTCCCGAAGGAGGAAGGCGCAGAAAACTGTCGTGGTGAGACCACCCTACCCGGACTCTCACCTTCCACCCAGGAGCACAAAGATGCAAACACTGGGGCCAAATGGGGCCACTGGCCAGCAGATGACACTCTTTTTTATTTGCTGGTGGGTGGGCAGTGACTCAGGGAGGCAGCCAGTGGGAGAGAAGGAGGTGGCTCCACAGCTGATGCTAAAAAAGTCCAGAGGCTCTTGCCTGTGCAGTTATTCCTCAGGCCCTCTCCACTGCCAGCAGTTTCCTCACTCACCCCCCCGGGGGCCCAGGGCCTTCCACAGCACAAGCTTCTCCTTGGCGTAGCATTTGGCATCAGGTGCATCAACACATCTGGGTTCCGGGTAGAACCTAGTCCATGACTGGCCCAGCCCCCGCCACGCCCCAAGGCCACCCCTGGCTGCTGGGTTGCCTACCATGAATCCAGGATGATTCATGTGTGAGTGAAGTGTCCTCCTGTCCAGGCCAGGGGATGGAGAGAAAGTGAGCAAAGGCCAGCAGCTGAGAATGGGCATGGGAGAGCGAGAAGGGAAAGGGACATCTGTAGCCTCCCCCTCTCTCCAGACCAAGGGAGAGGGAGAGCCAGGCCCTGAAGGGAAGGAGCCACTCATCTGAGCTGGCCAGCTGTCCTCCACTCCTGTACCCGTGTTGCTGGGACAGGCCTCTGCTCTTATCCCAAAGGGAAGACAGGAGTCAGAGGAGCCCTTCATCCTCCCAAACAGAGAGGAGCCCAGGCACGGGGTAGCCCTCCTTCTGTGCACAGAGGCAAGAAGAGAGCTGCTCCCTCAAGCTGAGGAGAGACAGATCTCTCCCTCTCTCCCCCCAGCCCACTCCACATACTCAGAAGTCAAAGCTGAATGTAGATTTCTGACTTCCTTGGAGGCTCAGGGTAGAGCCTGAAGGCAGACCCACTTAGCCGCCCCCACACTCAAAAATTGAGCTGAGGAAGAGAAGCTGTGAGAGGGGACAAGCTCTCCCCAAAGCAACATTTCTGGGCCTCGGATGAGCTGATGGAGAAGCCCCCACTGCCTTCAACTTCCCACCTCTGCTACCCCCAGATCTGGGACAAAGAGAAAAGTGCCCAACCCTAATACCAAGAGCTGGGCTGTTAAGCCTCTAGAATCTGCCCCACCCCCATCTCAGCTCCAAGAGCCATTTCAGAGACCATTCCTGGGAAGAGCTCTCCCGCACCCTGCCTGTGACTGAGGGAACAGAGAGGCTACAGTGAGATATCCAGGCTCCTCCCAGCTCCCAAAAAGAAACAATTTAGGGAGAAAAGTCTGCAGAAAGCATCCTGCCCACCCTGCTCTCTGCTCCTGCTCAGTCCGAAGGCATGGAGCCAGGACATCCTGGAAGGAGAAAGAGAAATGGAAGCCCACTCTGCCAGAGGTCCCCCAAGGAGCGGGCCAGGCAAGACACCACCAAAGTCAGGCCCAGGAGAGCCTGGGGTTACCCACAGGGGATTGGGAAGCAGTTCCAGTCGGCTGGGCACAGGAGAGACAGCTTACAGAGCAATGGTTCCTGGGAAACCCTGGGGAAGGAAGAACAGAGTGAGCAGGTCCCTTGATGCTTGAACACGGTGGGTTTTTTTGTTTTTCTGTGCAACTGGGTCCCCAGAATAGAGATTTTTTTCAGATGTGAACTGGAGTTGGAGAAGAAAAGAATCAAAGAAACAGCATGTTTCCCCTCCAGAAGTGGATGATCAGGGCTTATTGATAGAAAGAAGGGAAGTAGGAAGGAAAGAAAGAAGGAAGAAAGGATGGAAGGAACCCGCCTGAAACCCCTAGCCAAGAGCCAGGACACTCTTCACTCATCGCCCTCTGCAGCTCCACATGTAGCAATCCCGCCAACCCCTGGTCCATTCCAAGGTCTTCTCTGGACAACCTGATCCCCACCTTTGGTGGGACATTTTCCCTGCCTTTGTGGTGTCAAAAGAAGCAAGTAAGGCCCTGGGGACTAGGATTCGGGAGATCTGACTTCTAATTCTGGTTCTGCTACTAGTTGCATCGACAAGTGTTTACTGGGGGCTTTCTAAGTACTGGGCCCTGTGCCAGACACTGCTGGGGGACAAGAGGGATAAGCCAGGATCCCTCCTCCAGGGATTCACAGTCTAGTGAGTTTTGAGGGAGACGGTGGGCAGACAGAAACTGCAGTCTGCAGTCAGTGCTGTGGGATTACGAGGAGGTGTTGGTTAATTTCAACCGGAGGAGTCTTGGAGGGCCTTGCCAGGGAAGGAGATTTCAGAGCAGGTCCTTGAAGGTTGGAGGTGGGGCAGGGCAGAAGCATTGCAGATAGAAGAGACAACATAAGGATATATAAAGAAAGGAGAATGGAGATTGGGTCTGAGGACAAAATAATTTGATGTGGTGGCAGTGGAGCAGCAGGCTGGCACCATTTGCAGAGGGATGAGGACTATGAATTTTATTATCTCTGCAAGGGGGACACAGTAGTGGCAGGAAACAGTAAGGAAACAGTAGTGGCAGCTGAATGCAGAATCCATGAATGTAAATATTCTGTCTGTCTTTGTACAGACCCTGGCAAAGAGTAGGTATCCAAGAAAGGTTTGTTGATTGAATGAAACGTGTATAATAGTTTGGAGAAAATGAGGTGGATATGAGGTTTTTCCATTACCTATTGCTGCATAACAGCCATCCCAAGATCCAGTGGTTTAGTTGGATATATTTTGCTCATGGATTTGCAACTGGGGTAGTTTCCACCAGGACCACTTTTCTCTGCTTTACTCCAAACTAGAGACTGGAAGGTTCATCTACTTAGGTTTGGTGGTTGGTGCTGGCTGTTGGCTGGGACCTCAGCTAGGACTGGGGCCAGACAGCTACACGACGCCCTTCTGTGTGGCCACTTGGCTCCCTCACAGCATGGTGGCTGTGTTCCAAGGGCCAGTGTCCCAAGAGAAGACCAGTCAGCAGCTGTATCTCCTTGAATAACTTAGCCTTAAAAAATCACATAAAACAACTTCTGCTGTAATCGTGACCCATCAGATGCAAGGAGAACAAACACAGACCCCCACCTCTCAGTGGAGGGGTGTTGCTGTCACACTGGAAGAAAAGCATATGTATTGGCACGACCACCTTGGGAAAATATCATCTGCCACATAGAGCAATACAATAGTCCAAGGGAGAGATGCCCAACACTTGAACCAGGTCAGAGGTGATGGAAAAGGGCCCATTTGTTGTGTAACTTTAGGAGTACCACTAAATCTCATTTTCCTTACCTGTAAAATGAGGAGACCAAACAAGCTGATCTCTGAGATCCCGTCCAGCTCTAGCAGTGAGTGATTCCTTAATTCCACACAGCAACACACCCACCCATGAGTGGTTCCTCTGTTTCTCCTCAATAGCCATCTTCACCTCCACCTCCTGCCTCTGCTCTCTCATCCTGGGTGCACTTGGAGCCAATGGTTACTCCACAAATAGCACCATGATCCATCCTGCATATTTATGTCAGACTAAAAATAAGTGGTGCAGGAGACCCCTTAGGACAAGATAGAAGCCCCCAAGACTGATCAATCTCCCATTTTATCTGCTGTGTTTGCACCACAGTAGCATCTACTGGAAACCACAAACACAGGGAATTCATTATCTAACCGGGAAAAGAACCAATAGGCATGAAAAAACTTGGATATGAAATGTCAGAAGAACAATCTGGTGATGTTGAGGATACGTGGAGGGGTGTTCAGAAGAAGGAGGGCTCTGAGTGGGCTGGGGCAGCTCAGAAAATTTCCTGGGTGATTTTGGTCCTTCTGCATGGTAAGGGCTTTCTCAGGTACAAAGGAAGGTGGTGAACATCTTCATAAAGCAAGATCCCAAGAGGAGTCAGGTGTGGGTTTCCCCACCAATCTATACTTACCCCCAGATGAGAAAGAGAAGGGGCCAGTTTCAGTTTCCTCTGCCTGAAAACTTAATAGTCATCTGTTCCTTTGATTTAAAGACTGGGATTTTTAGACACAAGAAGGGGCTTCAAGTGAGGCTGCAAAACTTAGCAAGTACTAGAAGCTCCAGAATTAGTATACAGGAGGGACTGATGGGGAGAAAGAATCCTATTATAAGGAGGCTGGGACATTTGTCTGAAGGTTGAATTTGCATGTATTCCTTTTTAAATGTATTTACTAAGCACCTAATGTGTACCTAACACTATTCTAGAAAATAGGTTGGTTTTGTTTTTAAAAATGCCCTGACAGTTTGCAGAACTAGTGCACTGTTTTGACATATATTAGGGGGTTTATTTTTGAGTGCCTTCAAAGGATTAAAAAATATGAAGAACCAAGACATGCTTTGGGCAACCTTGCCAGGAAAGCTGGCCCTGGAGGAGATCCCAAGCTCTCTTGGCTACTCAATGCCTCCAGCCAGGTTGGAGCTTTGTCTCTGTCCAAGGTGCTGAAAATACTTTACGGCAGGCTCAGCAGAAAACCAGGGAGGGCAGCCCAGGTGACAAGACTGAGGCACTCTTCAGGACACAGTGCATTAGATGGTCACCCCAAATCCTGAAAATGCCTCTGGAGCTGGACAGTAGCTCCTGGAGGCAGCACGGGGTGAAGCAAGAGCTGGGTTTGCCAGTCAATGCTGAGAAAACCATATCTCATGGCTTTCAGAGTGTGCCTTCCTCTCTCACTCCTCTGACAGCCATCAGGAAAAGATATGAATAAACCCCTGAACTTTACACTTGCAACTCTTGGGGTTTCCTTTGGGAGTTTCTGTTGCTTTATGAAATATTAGAGCCAGAAGCAAACACTTTCATATATTAGACAATAAAACAGAGATTCACAGTGACAAGGACTCTGCCTCAAGGTTGTGCCACAAGTTAGAAATGGAGCTGGACATAAAATAGTGTCTCCTGGTTCTTAGTTAAGTGATTTTTCCACCACACCAGGCCAGGTGGGAGATTACATACCACATATAACAAGAGCTAAAGAAATTTGAGATATGTGTGTGTGAGAGAGAGAGAGACCAGAGAACTCTAGATACAGAGGTTGCTCTGTCAGCTCTCCAGAACTTTTGCTGTTCATTCTGCTGATATCAGGCAGAATTAAGAGCCTACCCCAGCTTGGAATAAAAATGCTAACCCAACACTAGCTTCATATCCTAGCCCATCCCAAGGATCATCAGATGCTGAGCCAGCCAACACCAAGGACCTGAGAAGAGAACTCAGGTTCAAATAGGTCTTGCATGGTCAGGAACGGTGGCTTACACCTGTAATCCCAGCACTTTGGGAGGCTGAGGCGGGAGGATGGCTTGAGCCCAGGTGTTCAAGACCAGCCTAGGCAACATAGCGAGACCTCATCTCTACAAAAAGAAAAAATTAGTTGGGTGTGATGGCACACACCTGTAGTCCCAGCTATTCATCAAGATGAAGCAAGAGGATCGCTTGAGCCAGGTAAGTCAAGGCTGCAGCTACCTGTTAACTTTTCTTTTTCTGAGATGGGGTCTCACCCTGTCTCCCAGGCTGGGGTGCAGTGACACAATCATGGCCCACTGCAGCCTTGACCTCCCGGGCTCAAGTGATCCTCCCACTTCAGCCTCCCAAGCAGCTGGGACTACAGGTGTGTGCCATCATGCCTGGCTAATTTTTGCATTTTTTTTCAGAGACAGGGTCTCACTATGTTGCCCAGTCTGGTTTTGACCTCCTGGGCTCAAGTGATCCACCCTCCTCAGCCTCCTAAAGTACTGGGATTACCGGCATGAGCCACCATGCCCAGGTGCAGTGAGCCGTGATAGCACCACTGCACTCCAGCCTGGGCAACACAGTGAGACCCTGTCTCAAAAAACAAAAACAATAAACAAACAGGTCTCCCACTCCATCTTCTCCCTGATATACCCACAAACAATTATCCAGAGCTTTCTATGTGCCCCCCACTGAGAAGTGTTCCTAAGGAAATATATGATATACAATACAGTCCCTGGCCTTACAAAATTTGCAATTCGTTGAGAAGACAATATTTTCACCCATGATTAGACAATATTACAGGAGCCAAATACAAATAATGGCGGCTGACAAGAGAAGTTACACAGTCCTAGATCCCAAGTCTAAGAAGTGGTGCAGACCATGAATGCTTTTTCTTTTTCTAAAAATGTTATTCGTTTTTGTAAAATAGAGACAGGATCTCCCCATGTTGCCCAAGCTGGTCTCAAACTCCTGGGCTCACGCGATCCTCCCACCTGGGCCTCCCAAGGTGCTGGGATTACAGGTGTGAGCCACGGCGCCCGGACAGACCATGAATGCTTTGACTTCAGGGTCTGAAGGAATCGTTTTAAGGCCAGAAGGATAAGGGAAGGCTTCGCAAGGGAGGAAGGCTTAGGGAGAATTTGGCTGAGCTGAGAATTGTGGTCAGGACCTCATCTCTGTCCCTCTGGGGGACCAGCAGTCCAGTGCAGGGCCAGATAGAGCCAGTGAGGGTGTGAAGGTGACGGCAGAGGCCTATTGCAATGCTGGGGCGCTAAATGTCCAGGAAGAGCGCATTTGATCTTTCCCTGCTGAAGAAGAACAGGCCCTGAGAGCTCCCCCTTCTGGATCCGCGCAGCAGAACAACATCTCCTCTAGGAAGTGGGCTCAGCAGTGACCGGCTCAGCAGTGCCCAGCGCAGACGGGGCTGGTGCTTAGGAAACCAGACGACAGACTGGCAACCCCATTTCCTGGGAGCCCCTCGGAAGCCTCAGGTCATCATCAACAGCAAATATGTCAGGGACGCCTCTGGGAGGTCACTGGGAGTCAGGGGCATGTAATCCATTTGGGGAGAGCAGGAAAAAAGACAAGTCACCAATGACTGAAGGTTCTCCAGGGCTTGGAGTCAGGATTTCCACATCTCACAAATCAGCAGGGGGCTCTAAAGCCTGCTCCTCCCACCCTGGTCTGGAGAGAGGGCCCAGCCCCTCCTGGGGGCACCTGAGAGGGTTCTGTCCAGACGATCCCAGTGACAGTTGCTGTGGAATTTCCATGCTGGGCACACTTGAGGCCCAAAGCTCCGATTCCCAAGAGATGCCACAGCAACCATGCCAGGAAACTGGGCCAGGCTGAGGGTGGCAGGAGAGGGAGACAGGAGGAGGCAGGAAGGGGGCAGGGCCTGTCAGATGGATCCCTGACAACCATCCGTCTCAAGTCCGAGGTAACCTTATATCTTTGCCTCAGCAGATAGGATGACTTTGTATGTAGGGCCTTCAGAGCCCAAGACAGGGCACCTATGGTGAGCATTCAGGAGGCCTCAGCCTGCCCCTGAAACCCCCTCGTTCTCACTCTGGATCCCCGGAATAAAGGACAATTTCGGCCAGGCGCTGTGGCTTACGCCTGTAATCCCAGCACTTTGGGAGGCCGAGGCAGGCGGATCATGAGGTCAGGAAATCGAGACCATCCTGGCTAACACGGTGAAACCCCATCTCTACTAAAAATACAAAAAAATTAGCTGGGCTTGATGGCGGGAGCCTGTAGTCCCAGCTACTCGGGAGGCTGAGGCAGGAGAATGATGTGAACCCGGGAGGCGGAGCTCGCAGCGAGCTGAGATCACGCCACTGCACTCCAGCCTGGGCAACAGAGCGAGACTCCATCTCAAAAAAAAAAAAAAAAAAAGGAGGAAATTTCAAGTTCCCACGGATGGGAAAGCCTTCATATCCACACAGATGCTCTTGGCCCAAATTAGCTTTGGAGGGGCAGGGCCCAGATGAGGAGGCTGGTCAGTGAGGGAGCCCAGGATGCACAACCCATGGGCAACTGCAAAACTGTGAGGGGGGGAGCTCCCCAGCTGGGGAGCAGGGAGGGGGCACAGGGAGATGCTGCCCCGCCCTCAGGTGGGCTCCCTGGGGCAGAGCCTGGTGAACCTCTTCCACAGACGCTTCTGCTTCCTGGCTGACAGACTCAGTGACCTGGAAACCCAAGACCTTACCCTGGCAGTGGCAGGGGTCTGCCAGCCTCTGGGGGCTCTTGGGAGTCTGGACCAACTTCCACCTTCCCAAGGGAAATGCAAGAATCTCCAGGCCTTGATCAACCTTCAGGTTTAGATTCTTCCTTCAACACCACTGCCCTGAGAGAGTGTGTGTGTGTGTGTGTGTGTGTGAGAGAGTGCACATATGCATGGATGTATGTGTGTGTGTCCGTTTGTTCAGGCTGCTGTAAGAAAACACCAAGGACCGGGTGGCCTAAAGACAACATAAATTTATTTCTCACAGTTCTGGATGCCGCAGTCTAAGATCAAGGTGCTGGCAGATTCCATGTCTGGTGAGGACCCACAGTTCATACACAGTGCCTTCTCACTGTGTCCTCACATGATGGAAAGGTCTGGTGAGGACCCATGTTCATAGACAGCGCCTTCTCACTTTGTCCTCACATGATGGAAAGGTGAGGGATCTCTCTGGGGTTTTTTTCTTAAGGGCACGCATCCTATTCAGGAAGGTTCCTCCCTCACGGTCTCAACACCTCACAAACACTCCGCCTCCTAACACCATCACCTTGGGGGCTAGGATCTCAACTTATGAATTTGTGGGGAAATCAAACGTTCCCCGAAACATTTGTGTGTGTAAGAGAGTATGCATGGATGTATGTGTGTGTGAGTGTGCATGCATGCATGTATGTATGTATATATGTGTATGTGTGTGCATGCATGCATGGATATATGTGTAAGAAAGTGTGCATGCATGCATGGATGTATGTGTGTGGGTGTACGTGTGTATGTGAAGTTACCTCCTGAGCCTTCGGTTTGACACACCCCATGTGGTCTGTGCAGGAAGCAGGGAGGCGCAGATTTGTCCCAATCTGCTCCTCTGGGGGTGGGCCCAAATGAGCCACCTTGGGACCCCAGATGGCTGGTGTAGACCTACCACCCGATGCCGTTGGCTCCTTTCCTATCCCCTGGGTCTCCCCCTCCCTTCGTGGTGTCTGATCCCCCGATTGTGCTGAAATCGCTCCTCCTCGGCTCTCTGCTGCCCTCATGTGGCTGTCTCAAGAAGGGCTGGGGCTACCAGGGGGCGCCCAGGATCAACACAGGAGCCCCTTCAGATCGGCAACCGCGTCCACAGCCCGGAACCCTCAGCATCCCAGAAGCCACCCCAACGCCCTCACCAAAGGCTCAGCACCAATTCTGCAATCTGGAAGCTGAGCAAATCTCTCCGCCCCCCAGCACTCAGCATGAGTTACATCCTCGGGAGGGGGAGGCCTGGCGGCAGCTGCTCCCCGCCCCTCTCCCGCTGCTCCCGCCTCCCTTCCCTCCTTTCCCCGCTCCCCACCCGTCCTTGCCAGCAGGCAGGAAGGAAGCTGCTCATAGTGCAAGGGTGGGGTACTTCCAGCTCACACTGAACAGCCCCGGGCTGGGCTATAAAGAGTCAGGGACTTCCGCTCAGTCACCCCTGCCCTCACCACCCAGGCCCCCATGCACACACCCCAGGCCCAAGGCCTTCCCTTCCCAGCACAGCCCTCCAAGGTCAAGGCGTCCCCCGCCCAGCCCTGCAGAGCACTCTGGTCTGAGAGGCAAGGCAGGGGCAAGATTTGCCGCCTCTTTGGCGTTATGGAGGGGGCAGGGGGCACAGGGCACAGCCCTCCCCAGGGAGGGATCCCTACTCACCCACAGAAGGCTGTCACCTTACCCCTGGGGTCTGGGCCGGCCCTCCCCAAGGCGGGAACACAGCCACTGTCAGGGACAAGGGGGCTCAGTTCCCAACCAGATCATCTCCAAAGCCCATTCAGCTTCAGATCTCATGATTGAAGATGGAAATTCTTTCAGCCAAACACCAAATCTCCAACCTTGAAAACTGTTTTTTTGGAAAGTCCTCTTTAAAACATGGTTACCAATATGAGCAGTCAGCCACTAAGACGCATGGGCATCATTCTTGGCAGGGCTGCAGGCATAGAGAAGGCCAGCACCAGGCAGAGCCCTGGGGACGGCAGGCCTCCTCCGACAGGCGGGGGAATCAACTGTTCTCATCAGAGCACCCTGATGGAAGGCAGGACACTCCGGACAACACTGGCCACCGCCCAAGAAAGGGGAAGCAGGGAATCCCCTGTCCAGAGAGCATTCATCTCTGACTTTTTCTGTCTGTTTGACTTTTTTTTTTTTCCTCCTTTTCTTAAGACCCTGCCATGGCACCCTCTGCCCCAATTCAAACCCAATCCAGGCCTACTCTGACCCTCAGCTTTCAGCGCTGACTGTACTGAACTGGACCCCATCCTCCCTGTGACCCTCAGCCTTCAGTGCTGGCTGTACTGAACTGTAACCCATCCTCCCTGTGGCCACAGAGTGGTCCTTCTTGCACTCCTCCCCTTCACCTAGACTGACTTCTTTCTGCCCACCCAGACCCATCTAGCCTCAGCCAATTCCCTTCTCAGTGGACCCTCTCCGTTGCCTCCAGAGCACAGCTTCCAGTCCCCAGGCGGCTGCACACATTTGCAACAAAACAAGCCAATGTATGAAGCAATCCCACTCAGTGCAGGAGCTCAACCCAGCAGAGGATCCCCACAGAGAGGAACTGACCTGTGTCTTCCAGAGCACACAGGTTCATTTAAGTGAGAACCCACACTCACAGAGCAAGCTGCCCAAAAACCACGACCAGGAGGGCCCAGAGAAAGAGCTGTCCCCGGGGCCTTGGGGACAGAGTGACAGCCACCCGGAGAGCATGGAGAAGGGGACATAAGGAAGACCTCACAGAGGAGTCATCCTGCGACTGTGTTGGTTGGGTCCTTCAGGAAGCAAAGTCCCAGGAGTTGGAAGCATAAGAGGAATACTGGGGGCAATGCCTGAGAAAGATAACAGGGACCGGGAGCAGGAGTGAGTTGGGCAGGGGAAGGATCAGGCCCACAATGCCGGGCTCACACCTGCAGAGGAGGGAGGAAGAAGAAGGGCCTCACATCAGCCCAGCGGGGGATGGTACGCCCACAGACGCCCCGGGGCTCAGTTACTGTCTAAGTGTTAGAAATAAATTTTCGGTGCCACAAAAGAAATAGCACTCAGATATAAATGTTCTCAGCAAGGCAATTTTACTTCTATAGAAGGGTGCATCTCACAGATGGAGCAATGGCAAGAGCACACCTGAACAAGGGAAGGGAAGGGGTTTTTATCCCTAAGGCAGGTAGCCCCTACAGCTGTGTCGTTCCCCTATTGGCTAGGGTTGAACCACACCGTCTGAGCTAATTGTTACTGGCTATTTTAAAGAGAGCAGGGGTAAGAGCCGGATTGGCAGGGTAAGTAGTTTGGCAGGAAGGACAGTCACAGAACAGGTGACTCAGGATGACTCAGGTCAGAGCAGGTGACCAGTGGTGACTCAGTTCGGAGCAGGTGATAGAAGCTAGGAGGGGGTTGTTTACTGAAACTAGGGGCAAGGAGACGAAGAGAACATGAAAGTTAAACTTTAAAATGAAGAACAAAGCTGAACATACTGATGCATTGGTTCTTTGGAGAGGATCTCAGAACTCATTGTACTTAATTTACAGGCTAAAACCTTAGAAGAGGAATTTATTATATCCTACACAAGACTCCAGGGAAGCACGTGGCCTTGGACTGAAGGCTGGCATCTGGAAGCTGTCAGCCACCAGCACCTTCTGCAGCAGGTACCTGCTCTCTAAGAGGGAGGCCTGGGTGGTGCACCTCCAGAGCTGCCCGGGCTGGGCCTCAAGGAAGAAAAAGATTTTCATTTGTCAAAGGCGGAAGGGAGAGGTGGAGGGAACAGCACAGCAGCGGCCCAGGGGCAGGGAAGCACAGGACCATTAGGGAGACACGAGAAAGCCCATTTGTCTAGAACAGAGGATTCAAGCAGTGCACCAAGGAAAATGAGGGCCAGGCCAATGTGCTGGAGTGGCTTTGTTCTTGGCTGAGGGTTTTGGGTAGTGCCAAAGCGTAAGGTAAGCCCTGCTTTCCAGAAGAATCTAGCAGAGTGTGGAGCCCAGATGGGACTGGAAGGCCTGGGAGGGGTCAGGTGGCCACAGGGACGGGCCACAGCCAGTGGTGCAGGCAAGAAGACAATGGCCATCCATGGTGGCTCACACCTGCAATCCCAGCCCATTGGGAGGTCGAGGCAGGTGGATCACCTGAGGTCAGGAGTTCGAGACCAGCCTGGTCAACATGGTGAAACCCTGTCTCTAATAAAATTATAAAAATTAGCTGGGCATGGTGGTGGGTGCCTGTAATCTCAGCTACTCAGGAGGCTGGGTCAGGAGAATCGCTTGAACCCAGGAGGCGGAGGTTACAGTGAGCTGAGATAGCACCATTGCATTCCAGCCTGGACGACAAAAGTGAGACTCTGTCTCAAAAAAAAAAAAAAATTAGCCAGGCGTGGTGGTGGGTGCCTGTCGTCCTCGGGAGGCTGAGGCATGAGAATCACTCTGGGAGGCAGAGGTTGCAATGAACCAAGATCACACCACTGCACTCCAGCCTGGGTGACAGAGCAAGACTCTGTCTAAAAAAAAAAAAAAAGACAGAAGGATGTCAGCATCTGATGCTGCCTGTCACCTTGACCCTGAGGATGCCAGTCACAGCTCCATTAACTGGGACCTAGGAAAATGAGTCATCCTTGGTCATGCACATTTCAAATGGTGGCTGAATATGGAAGCCAGACTTGGGATCTGTTGTCTCCTCCAACATGGTGGAAGATGCCTGAAAAGTAGGGGCTGGATCCCATCCCCTGCCTCACCGGGAAGGCGAGGTGGTGGGGTGGGGTGGGGCCTCAGGCTTGGGGTCATGGGACAAAGCCCAGGCTGAATGCCGCCCTTCCATCTCCCTCCTCCTGAGACAGGGGCAGCAGGGCACACTAGTGTCCAGGAGCAGCTTATGAGGCCCCTTCACCCTCCACCCTCCAAAACTGGCAGACCCCACCTTCTTGGTGTGACCCCAGAGCTCTGAGCACAGCCCGTTCCTTCCGCCTGCCGGCCCCCCACCCAGGCCCACCCCAACCTTATCCTCCACTGCTTCTCAGAGGAGTCTGGCCAACACAAATCCTCTTGTTTGTTTGTCTGTCTGTCTGCTGCTCCTAGTCTCTGCCTCTCCCAGTCTCTCAGCTTCCGTTTCTTTCTTAAACTTTCTCTCAGTCTCTGAGGTCTCGAAATCACGAGGCTTCGACCCCTGTGGACCAGATGCCCAGCTAGTGGCCTTTCTCCAGCCCCTCAGATGGCACAGAACTACAAACCCCAGCATGCACTCTGGCCTGAAGTGCCTGGAGAGTGCTGGTGTACCCCACCTGCATTCTGGGAACTGTAGTTTCCCTAGTCCCCCATGCTCCCACCAGGGCATCAAGCTCTTCCCTGGCCGGCTGACCCTGCCTCAGCCCTAGTCTCTCTGCTGACCTGCGGCCCCTGGAAGCATGCGTCACTGAATGACAGGGTGGGGGTGGAGGCACTGGAAGGCAGCTTCCTGCTCTTTTGTGTCCCCCACTTGAGTCATGGGGGTGTGGGGGTTCCAGGAAATTGGGGCTGGGAGGGGAAGGGATACCCTAATGTCAGACTCAAGGACAAAAAGTCACTACATCCTTGCTGGGCTTCTATCCCCAAGAACCCAAAAGGACTCAAGGGTGGGGATCCAGGAGCTCTTGTATGTATGGGGGGAGGTGAAGGAGAGAACCTGCATGACCCTAGAGGTCCCTGTGGTCACTGAGAGTGTGGGCTGCCATCCCCTGCTACAGAAACGGTGCTCACCTTCTGCCCAACCCTCCAGGGAAAGGCACACAGGGGTGAGGCCGAAGGCCCTTCCGTCTGGTGCCACATCACAGAAGGACCTTTATGACCCCCTGGTGGCTCTACCCTGCCACTCCCCAATGCCCCAGCCCCCACGCTGCAGCCCCAGGGCTCTGCTGGACACCTGGGCTCCCACTTATCAGCCTCAGTCCTCACAGCGGAACCCAGGCGTCCGGCCCCCCACCCTTCAGGCCAGCGGGCGTGGAGCTGAGGCTTTAGAGCCTCCCAGCCGGGCTTGTTCCTGTCCCATTGTGTATGGGACAGGGGCGGGGCGAGGGCCAGCACTGGAGAGCCCCCTCCCACTGCCCCCTCCTCTCGGTCCCCTCCCTCTTCCTAAGGAAAAGGCCAGGGCTCTGCTGGAGCAGGCAGCAGAGTGGACGCACAGTAACATGGGCAACTTGAAGAGCGTGGCCCAGGAGTCTGGGCCACCCTGCGGCCTGGGGCTGGGGCTGGGCCTTGGGCTGTGCGGCAAGCAGGGCCCAGCCACCCCGGCCCCTGAGCCCAGCCGGGCCCCAGCATCCCTACTCCCGCCAGCGCCAGAACACAGGTAAGGGCCAGGCAGCTAGGAGCAGGTGGGCAACAAGGGTGGTGTCAAGGCCTGAAGCCTGGGGCTGGGAAGGTCTGGAACTTGTAGCTGAGCCGGGAGGGCCAGGTCACAAATGCAAAAGGGCTATTGATGTGCATAGAACAGGACAGTCTGGGAGGCTCAGAAAGGAGACCAGGATCAGAGTCGGCAGGTGAAAGCTGGGAGTAAGGGTGCCAGCTATAGAATCTGGCCAGGGTTTGAATGCTGCTCTGCCGCCAGGAGCTGTTTGACTTTGAGCAAGTTACTTAATCTCTCTGAACCTCCATTTATATAAAACGAGATATGGCAATACTTACTCCATGGGGAAGTAAGTTTCTAGCTCACAGCAAGCCTTCAACAGCAGCGATGATTATTTAGCTGGAGAAGAAAGGAGCTGACAGCAGTGGTTACAGGAGAGTGAGAAAGTGGGGTCTCCCAGAAGAGGGAGAGAGTTGGGCAGGAAACTCAGGCCCTTGGGGTAAGCAGGCTGAGAAGACAGAGCCACCAGGCTTTTTTCCCCTGCTCCAGCCCCCTCTCCTCGTGGCTGTCACCCGAAAACTGGACCATGCAGTTCCCACAAGAGTCCTCCCGGGGGTAGAGGTCCCAGGAGGGAGGAAAGACCCGGAGGCCTGGTGGGGTGCCAGGCCGGGGGCAGGCTGGGGCTGCAGGCAGCTATGCAGGGAAGGCTGAGGGCCGGGGCCCTGCTGCTCAGGCGCACCCTTGGCCTGAGTCCCTCCCTTCCTCCCTGCCGCTGGTGGCTCTGGGAGGAAGTGATAAGGCCTGCGAGGCTTCCCTTCACACATGGGGCTGCTGTCAGGAGGGGTTGTGAGTGCGGAGGGAAATCAGAGCTGAGGAATCCCTGCAGGGCTTCCCTCCACTCAAGCACCAGGCTCTGTCCCCCTCAGGGTAGGGCTTATAGCAGCTTTGCGGGGGGTGGACACCCCATCCCCAGAAGAGGTGAGGTGGGCGCTGCAGATGGGATGCGAACTCAGCCTCGGGTCAGGGGCTCAGGAGCTCAGCACCAGCAGCCCCTGCAGCCCAGGACCCTGGTCTATAAACGGAGGCACAGCTCGCCTCTAGCTCCTAAGGCATGGGGAAAGCCAGAAGGCATGCGGCAGGTGGGCTGTGAGATCGCCAGTGCTGTAACAGGGGCCTCCGGGTGACATCTGGGGAGGCTGAAAGGAAACAAACCCTTCCTGATGACCCTATCCCTGGCTCCCAACAGCCCCCCGAGCTCCCCGCTAACCCAGCCCCCAGAGGGGCCCAAGTTCCCTCGTGTGAAGAACTGGGAGGTGGGGAGCATCACCTATGACACCCTCAGCGCCCAGGCGCAGCAGGTAAGGCCGGCATGCCCTGTCCCCATCGTCTCCAGGGAAAGGGTGGGTAAGGCCTGGCCTCAGATGGGGCCGGAGAGGGAAGCTCAACCCTTCTTTGAATTGGTCCCTTGTTTCCAAAAAGAGGAGAGGACTGGGAAGAACCAGAGGAGTTGAGGGACATGCACGGGACTTGGGTGACCCTCAGCCTCCAGCCTTACCCCCAACCCTGGCTCAAACTCTCCCCCATCCCACCCCTGCACCCCTCTCCCCCTCCCACCCCTGCACCCCTCCCATCCCACCTCTAAACCCCTCCTCCCTCTCCCCCGTCCCACCCCTAAACCCCTCCTCCCTGTCCCCCTCTAAACCCCTCCTCCCTCTCCCCATCCCACCCCTGCACCCTTCCTCCCTCTGCCCCCATCCCACGCCTGTACTCCTCCTCCCTCTCCCCCGTCACACCCCTGCACCCCTCCTCCCTCTCCCCATCCCATCCCTGCACCCCTCCTCCCTCTGCCCCATCCCACCCCTGCACCCCTCCTCCCTCTGCCCCCGTCCCACCCCTAAACCCCACCTCCCTCTGCCCCATCCAGCCCCTGCACCCCTCCTCCCTCTGTTCCTGTCCCACGCCTCCACCCCTCCTCCCTCTGCCCCGTCCCACCCTTGCACCCCTCCTCCCTCTTCCCCCGTCCCCTGCCTGCATTCCTCCTCCCTCTCCCTATCTCACCCCTGCACCCCTCCTCCCTCTCCCCATCCCACCCTGCACTCCCTCCCTCTCCAGCGTCCCAACCCTACACCCCTCCTCCCTCTGCCCCATTCCACCCCTGCACCCCCTCCTCCCTCTGCCCCGACCCACCCCTGCACCCCTCCTCCCTCTCCCCCATCCCACCCCTGCATCCCTCCTCCCTCTGCCCCGTCCCACCCCTGCACCCCTCCTCCCTCTCCCCCATCCCACCCCTAAACCCCTCCTCCCTCTCCCCTGTCCCATCCCTGCACCCTTCCTCCCTCTCCCCGTCCCATCCCTGCACTCCTACTCCCTCTCCCCCGTCCCATCCCTGCACCCCTCCTCCCTCTGCTCCCATCCCACCCCTGCACCCCTCCTCCCTCTGCCCCTACCCCACCCCTGCACCCCTCCTCCTCCCCATCCCACCTCTGCACCCCTCCTCCCTCTCCCCTCTCCCACCCCTGTACCCTTCCTCCTTCTCCCCGTCCCACCCCTGCACTTCTCCTCCCTCTCCCGCATCCCACCCCTGCACCCTTCCTCCCTCTCACCCATCCCACCCCTGCACCCTTCCTCCCTCTCCCCCATCCCACCGCTGCACCCCTCCTCCCTCTCCCCCTGTTCCACCCCTGCACCCCTCCTCCCTGCCCCCAACTCCCATCCCACCCCTGCACCCTGGCCTGTCCTGACCTTTGCACTCCCTCGACCCAGGATGGGCCCTGCACCCCAAGACGCTGCCTGGGCTCCCTGGTATTTCCACGGAAACTACAGGGCCGGCCCTCCCCCGGCCCCCCGGCCCCTGAGCAGCTGCTGAGTCAGGCCCGGGACTTCATCAACCAGTACTACAGCTCCATTAAGAGGTGACAGCTTCCCGGACGCCACAGCCTCCCTTGTCCCACTGAGGCCCCAGAAACCCCGTGACGACCTTCCCATGACCCACTCCCTTCCCAGATCCTAACACCACGTGGGCCCCTCCCGCCCTCCCCCAGCGCTTGCACAAAGCCTGGAGGAGGGCCTCCCTGTCCCACACAACTTCCTGCTTGTCCCCTTCCCACCCCTCTCCTCCCCAGGAGCGGCTCCCAGGCCCACGAACAGCGGCTTCAAGAGGTGGAAGCCGAGGTGGCAGCCACAGGCACCTACCAGCTTAGGGAGAGCGAGCTGGTGTTCGGGGCCAAGCAGGCCTGGCGCAACGCTCCCCGCTGCGTGGGCCGGATCCAGTGGGGGAAGCTGCAGGTGCGGCTGGCCAGCGACTGAGAGACCCGGGCGCTACCAAAAGGGGAGCAGGGTGGCGGGGCAGTTCCTAAGGCTTCCCGGGGGCTGGGAGGTCCCAAACTATGGGGGAGATCCTTGCCTTTTCCCTTAGAGACTGGAAAGGTAGGGGGACTGCCCCACCCTCAGCACCCAGGGGAACCTCAGCCCAGTAGTGAAGACCTGGTTATCAGGCCCTATGGTAGTGCCTTGGCTGGAGGAGGGGAAAGAAGTCTAGACCTGCTGCAGGGGTGAGGAAGTCTAGACCTGCTGCAGGGGTGAGGAAGTCTAGACCTGCTGCAGGGGTGAGGAAGTCTAGACCTGCTGCGGGGGTGAGGACAGCTGAGCAGAGCTTCCCTGGGCGGTGCTGTCAGTAGCAGGAGCAGCCTCCTGGAAAAGCCCTGGCTGCTGCTTCTCCCCCAAGAGAGAAGGCTTCTCCCGCCAGGCCAGTCCAGTGCAGCCCCTCACCCACACCCACTGCTACCCCAGTTCCCCTGCTTCGGCCCGCACCCTCCCTCACACCCCAGCCCACAGACTCGGGGCTGGCCTTGGTTACTGGAACGCCTGTGACCACAGCACTAAGAGAAGCAAGCTGCCCCATGGGGGACTTGGTCCCATGGCCTTGGCCTCCTTCACCATCACTGGCCGCCAAAGAGTTTGAAATAAAGCCACGTGCCCAGTGAATCCCAAAGGAACCTCAAATAAAATAAAAACAATCCTATCTGACACTTGCCTGACCCTCTAAGTCATTCAAAGCTTTAGCTCAACTTCGATCCATCTGAGCTGCCATAGTGGACCCCACTCAGAGCTGCGTCCCTCCCTTGACCCCAGGTTGGTCCCTGCCACTCCCCTGCCCCTGTCACTGACACATGTTTCCTCCTCCCTCAGGCAGGAGTGGGACCTCCCAGCCTCCTCCTGGGGCCTCCACTCAGAATGTCGGGATGAGCAGGGTCCTAGGAGGCCTCTGGTGCAGCCTTCCCTTCCCACCATCCATGTGCTCAAAGAGAATCACCCGTCCTTTCTTGAATGCCATGGATCATGGGGGATTTGCTGCCCACACTCCTAGGCGGCCTCTTAGACATCCGTTGGTGCCTAACCCAAGCATCAGTTTGGCAGAGGCTGAGTCCCTCCTCTGTACTGGATACCACGTCAGCTTCCGTAGGGATGGGGAGACACCTGGCCCAGGGAGGAGATGAGAAGCAGCCCGGATGGTGCTACATATGTCAGACAGCAGGGCAGGAAGGGATCAGTGTGGCTGCCAATGGTCAGGAGGGCGCCATGGAGTGAACCATGGCCCCTGCCTCCTCACCAGCAGCTCCTCTGGGGCTGATACTCAAGACCCCCCGTCTCTCTCCTCACCCTCCTCTCCCGCTGCCTCGGCTGGCTCAGGTGTTCGATGCCCGGGACTGCAGGTCTGCACAGGAAATGTTCACCTACATCTGCAACCACATCAAGTATGCCACCAACCGGGGCAACCTTCGGTGAGTGCCCCCCACCACGCCAGGCCCCAGCCTTCTTCCCCAAGGCAGGGAAGGCGGGGCTCTGACCAGCTCTTTCCCCATGCGTGCCAGCTCGGCCATCACAGTGTTCCCGCAGCGCTGCCCTGGCCGAGGAGACTTCCGAATCTGGAACAGCCAGCTGGTGCGCTACGCGGGCTACCGGCAGCAGGACGGCTCTGTGCGGGGGGACCCAGCCAACGTGGAGATCACCGAGGTGGGCACCGAGGGCCACCCATGAGGGTGTCCCCAAGGTGGAGAATGAGGAAACCAGTGGGAGAAGGCTCGGGGGATCCAGGCAGGAAGAGGGGAGCCTCGGTGAGATAAAGGATGAAAAACACCAAAGGAGGGGTGCCTGGGTGGTCACGGAGACCCAGCCAATGAGGGACCCTGGAGATGAAGGCAGGAGACAGTGGATGGAGGGGTCCCTGAGGAGGGCATGAGGCTCAGCCCCAGGCCCCCCTCTGGCCCACTCCCCACAGCTCTGCATTCAGCACGGCTGGACCCCAGGAAACGGTCGCTTCGACGTGCTGCCCCTGCTGCTGCAGGCCCCAGATGAGCCCCCAGAACTCTTCCTTCTGCCCCCCGAGCTGGTCCTTGAAGTGCCCCTGGAGCACCCCACGTGAGCACCAAAGGGATTGACTGGGTGGGATGGAGGGGGCCATCCCTGAGCCTCTCAAGAAGGGCCTGCAAGGGGGTGCTGATCCCACACCCCAACACCCCCAGGCTGGAGTGGTTTGCAGCCCTGGGCCTGCGCTGGTACGCCCTCCCAGCAGTGTCCAACATGCTGCTGGAAATTGGGGGCCTGGAGTTCCCCGCAGCCCCCTTCAGTGGCTGGTACATGAGCACTGAGATCGGCACGAGGAACCTGTGTGACCCTCACCGCTACAACATCCTGGAGGTGAGGTGCGGGATGGGGCTCGGGCACCGAACGCACCTGTCCAAGGCAGGAGTCTGGCTCTCACTCTATCCCCAAAATGCCAGCCACAGGGCCAATCAGAGCAGGTCCAGGGTTGCCTCCTAAATGGGAACTGAGGACAAGCTCTAGAACCACTGAAGCAAAGGGGTAGGGGGTGGCAGGGGTGTGTGTGGGGGTGTGAGTGGGTGAGTGTGAGAGTGTGGGTTTGTGGGGCGTGTGCAGTGGGTGAGTGTGAGTGTGGGCTTGTGGGGTGTGTAGTGGGTGTGAGACTGTGGGTTTGTAGGGGTGGGTGAGTGTGGGTGTGTGGGGGTAGGTGGGTGTGGGTTTGTGGGTGTGTATAGGCAGTGACTGTGAGACTGTGGGTTTGTGGGGGTAGGTGACTGTGGGTTTGTGGGGTGTGTAGGGGTGAGTGTGTGTGAGTTTGTAGGGGTAGGTGAGTGTGGGTTTGTGGGGTGTGTAGGGGGTGTGTGTGGGTTTGTAGGGGTAGGCGAGTATGGGTTTGTGGGGTGTGTAGGGGGTGTGTGTGGGTTTGTAGGGGTAGGCGAGTGTGGGTTTGTGGGGTGTGTAGGGAGTGTGTGTGGGTTTGTAGGGGTAGGCGAGTGTGGGTTTGTGGGGTGTGTAGGGGCGAGTGTGAGAGTGTGGGTGTGTGGGTGTGAGTGTGGATGTGTGTAGGCGGTGAGTGTGAAATTGTGGGTTTGTGGGGGTGGGTGGGTGTGAGTGTGTGGGTTTGTGGGTGGGTGTGGGTGTGAGTGGGTGGGTTTGTGGGTGGGTGGGTGTGAGTGGGTGGGTTTGTGGGTGGGTGTGGGTGTGAGTGTGTGGGTTTGTGGGTGGGTGTGGGTGTGAGTGTGTGGGTTTGTGGGTGGGTGTGGGTGTGAGTGGGTGGGTTTGTGGGTGGGTGGGTGTGAGTGGGTGGGTTTGTGGGTGGGTGTGGGTGTGAGTGGGTGGGTTTGTGGGTGGGTGTGGGTGTGAGTGTGTGGGTTTGTGGGGGTGGGTGGGTGTGAGTGTGTGGGTTTGTGGGTGGGTGTGGGTGTGAGTGTGTGGGTTTGTGGGGGTGGGTGGGTGTGAGTGTGTGGGTTTGTGGGTGGGTGGGTGTGAGTGTGTGGGTTTGTGGGTGGGTGTGGGTGTGAGTGTCTGGGTTTGTGGGGGTGGGTGTGGGTGTGAGTGTGTGGGTTTGTGGGTGGGTGTGGGTGTGAGTGTGTGGGTTTGTGGGTGGGTGGGTGTGAGTGTGTGGGTTTGTGGGTGGGTGTGGGTGTGAGTGTGTGGGTTTGTGGGTGGGTGTGGGTGTGAGTGTGTGGGTTTGTGGGTGGGTGGGTGTGAGTGTGTGGGTTTGTGGGTGGGTGTGGGTGTGAGTGGGTGGGTTTGTGGGTGGGTGGGTGTGAGTGGGTGGGTTTGTGGGTGGGTGTAGGTGTGAGTGGGTGGGTTTGTGGGTGGGTGGGTGTGAGTGGGTGGGTTTGTGGGTGGGTGGGTGTGAGTGGGTGGGTTTGTGGGTGGGTGGGTGTGAGTGTGTGGGTTTGTGGGTGGGTGGGTGTGAGTGGGTGGGTTTGTGGGTGGGTGGGTGTGAGTGTGTGGGTTTGTGGGTGTGGGTGTGAGTGTGTGGGTTTGTGGGTGGGTGGGTGTGAGTGTGTGGGTTTGTGGGTGGGTGTGGGTGTGAGTGTGTGGGTTTGTGGGTGGGTGGGTGTGAGTGTGTGGGTTTGTGGGTGGGTGTGGGTGTGAGTGTGTGGGTTTGTGGGTGGGTGTGGGTGTGAGTGGGTGGGTTTGTGGGTGGGTGGGTGTGAGTGTGTGGGTTTGTGGGTGGGTGTGGGTGTGAGTGTGTGGGTTTGTGGGTGGGTGTGGGTGTGAGTGGGTGGGTTTGTGGGTGGGTGGGTGTGAGTGGGTGGGTTTGTGGGTGGGTGGGTGTGAGTGTGTGGGTTTGTGGGTGGGTGGGTGTGAGTGTGTGGGTTTGTGGGTGTGGGTGTGAGTGTGTGGGTTTGTGGGTGGGTGGGTGTGAGTGTGTGGGTTTGTGGGTGTGGGTGTGAGTGTGTGGGTTTGTGGGTGGGTGGGTGTGAGTGTGTGGGTTTGTGGGTGGGTGTGGGTGTGAGTGTGTGGGTTTGTGGGTGGGTGGGTGTGAGTGTGTGGGTTTGTGGGTGGGTGTGGGTGTGAGTGTGTGGGTTTGTGGGTGGGTGTGGGTGTGAGTGTGTGGGTTTGTGGGTGGGTGGGTGTGAGTGGGTGGGTTTGTGGGTGGGTGTGGTGTGAGTGTGTGGGTTTGTGGGTGGGTGTGGGTGTGAGTGTGTGGGTTTGTGGGTGGGTGTGGGTGTGAGTGGGTGGGTTTGTGGCTGGGTGTGGGTGTGTGTGGGTTTGTGGGTGGGTGTGGGTGTGAGTGTGTGGGTTTGTGGGTGGGTGTGGGTGTGAGTGTGTGGGTTTGTGGGTGGGTGTGGGTGTGAGTGGGTGGGTTTGTGGGTTGGTGTAGGTGTGAGTGGGTGGGTTTGTGGGTGGGTGGGTGTGAGTGTGTGGGTTTGTGGGTGGGTGGGTGTGAGTGTGTGGGTTTGTGGGTGGGTGTGGGTGTGAGTGGGTGGGTTTGTGGGTGGGTGGGTGTGAGTGTGTGGGTTTGTGGGTGGGTGGGTGTGAGTGGGTGGGTTTGTGGGTGGGTGGGAGTGTGTGGGTTTGTGGGTGGGTGTGGGTGTGAGTGGGTGGGTTTGTGGGTGGGTGGGTGTGAGTGTGTGGGTTTGTGGGTGGGTGTGGGTGTGAGTGGGTGGGTGTGGGTGTGAGTGTGTGGGTTTGTGGGTGGGTGTGGGTGTGAGTGGGTGGGTGTGGGTGTGAGTGGGTGTGAGTGGGTGGGTGTGGGTGTGAGTGGGTGTGAGTGGGTGGGTGTGGGTGTGAGTGGGTGTGAGTGGGTGGGTGTGGGTGTGAGTGGGTGGGTGTGGGTGGGTGTGGGTGGGTGTGGGTGTGAGTGTGTGGGTTTGTGGGTGGGTGGGTGTGAGTGTGTGGGTTTGTGGGTGGGTGGGTGTGAGTGGGTGGGTTTGTGGGTGGGTGGGAGTGTGTGGGTTTGTGGGTGGGTGTGGGTGTGAGTGGGTGGGTTTGTGGGTGGGTGGGTGTGAGTGTGTGGGTTTGTGGGTGGGTGTGGGTGTGAGTGGGTGGGTGTGGGTGTGAGTGTGTGGGTTTGTGGGTGGGTGTGGGTGTGAGTGGGTGGGTGTGGGTGTGAGTGGGTGTGAGTGGGTGGGTGTGGGTGTGAGTGGGTGTGAGTGGGTGTGAGTGGGTGGGTGTGGGTGTGAGTGGGTGGGTGTGGGTGTGAGTGGGTGGGTGTGGGTGGGTGTGGGTGGGTGTGGGTGTGAGTGTGTGGGTTTGTGGGTGGGTGGGTGTGAGTGGGTGGGTTTGTGGGTGGGTGTGGGTGTGAGTGTGTGGGTTTGTGGGTGTGAGTGGGTGGGTGTGGGTGTGAGTGGGTGGGTGTGGGTTTGTGGGTGGGTGTGGGTGGGTGTGGGTGTGAGTGGGTGTGAGTGGGTGGGTGTGGGTGTGAGTGGGTGTGAGTGGGTGGGTGTGGGTGGGTGTGAGTGGGTGTGAGTGGGTGGGTGTGGGTGTGAGTGGGTGGGTTTGTGGGTGGGTGGGTGTGAGTGGGTGGGTTTGTGGGTGGGTGTGGGTGTGAGTGTGTGGGTTTGTGGGTGTGAGTGGGTGGGTTTGTGGGTGGGTGTGGGTGTGAGTGTGTGGGTTTGTGGGTGTGAGTGGGTGTGAGTGGGTGGGTGTGGGTGTGAGTGGGTGGGTGTGGGTGTGAGTGGGTGTGAGTGGGTGTGAGTGGGTGGGTGTGGGTGTGAGTGTGTGGGTTTGTGGGTGTGAGTGGGTGGGTGTGGGTGTGAGTGGGTGGGTGTGGGTTTGTGGGTGGGTGTGGGTGGGTGTGGGTGTGAGTGGGTGTGAGTGGGTGGGTGTGGGTGTGAGTGGGTGGGTGTGGGTGTGAGTGGGTGTGAGTGGGTGTGAGTGGGTGGGTGTGGGTGTGAGTGGGTGGGTGTGGGTGTGAGTGTGTAGGTGAGGGGGGCATGGGGATGGGTGTGAACGTGTAGTTGTTCTTTCAGGCATAGGACCCATAGCTCTAGAGCTTTCATCAGATTCTCAAAGGGGACCTTGACTGGGAAAAGGTTAAGACCATTTTAGAGATGAGAAATTAAAGCCTGGAGCTGAGGAGCGACTGGCCCAAAGTCCCTCTCTGCTCTGAGGTGCCTTCGCAGGCAAAAACCTGAACCAGCCCCCTAGGCAGCCAGGCCTCCCAATGGACACCACTCACCTCACTCCTTCCAGCCATGCACGGGAAACAGAGATAGTCTCCCCACCCCACCCCCGTGATCACCTCTGTCCCTACCGATGCCACACACCCTTCTGCCCCAGGATGTGGCTGTCTGCATGGACCTGGATACCCGGACAACCTCGTCCCTGTGGAAAGACAAGGCAGCAGTGGAAATCAACGTGGCCGTGCTGCACAGTTACCAGGTGCACAGGCCCAGACTGGCCAGGAAGGCAAAGGGTTTGCGTACGGGGGCAGCAGGGGCGGGGGATGGAGGAGAGGCAGCCATTTAGAAACTAGGGCACGATTTGGACAGGCAGAAGAAGTTCCGTAGTCCCAGTGCCATGGCGCACACTGGCCTGCAGTTCGGGGACAGGGCAGGTACTATTCCAGGCGCTGTCATCTGGTGGCTTACTGTGTGCCAGGGACCTTGCTGTTTACTGCATGCCCAGTCATGCTGATTCTCAGGGCATATTGGGTATTGCAGTTTGTGGGACCCGCTGGATCCTGGAAACAAATACCAGGATCAAGGGCACACCAGGAGTCGTAGTTTGAGGAAGCCGGGGCCTGCTGAGAATTTCTGTGGGCTATTTGGTTTGGGGACCAGGCATGCAGATGCTGGAGATTAGAGCTGCTGTTGCATGTTGAACCTGCAGCATGACCACGCGTGATGTGGTTTGGGGTGAGGGTGACATTGTGGTTTAAGGGGACACAGGGTGTGTTAGATATGGGGTAATCGAGGGCACATGTGGTTTGGGGTGACCGGAGTGGTGGA
This sequence comes from Pan paniscus, assembly GCF_029289425.2. Taxonomy (NCBI): domain Eukaryota; kingdom Metazoa; phylum Chordata; class Mammalia; order Primates; family Hominidae; genus Pan; species Pan paniscus. The sequence continues at coordinate 187,422,283 of NC_073255.2, forward strand.
GGAAGAATGGGCGAGGTCTGTGGGTCTGGTTTGAGCCTCTCCCCCTCTCTCTCCCTTCCAGCTGGCCAAAGTCACCATCGTGGACCACCACGCCGCCACGGCCTCTTTCATGAAGCACCTGGAGAATGAGCAGAAGGCCAGGGGGGGCTGCCCTGCAGACTGGGCCTGGATCGTGCCCCCCATCTCGGGCAGCCTCACTCCTGTTTTCCATCAGGAGATGGTCAACTATTTCCTGTCCCCGGCCTTCCGCTACCAGGTGCCCACCCTAACTGGCTCTGCCAGCCTGGGCCCAGCTCTAATTCTAAGCAGCCCCTGGGGACCTCTAACCTTTCCTTTTCTTTACCTCCCCTCCCAACCCCATCATCTCTCTGCAGCCAGACCCCTGGAAGGGGAGTGCCGCCAAGGGCACCGGCATCACCAGGAAGAAGACCTTTAAAGAAGTGGCCAAGTGGGTCCCCTGGGGGCCCCGCTCTCCCCCACACACCCCGGGGGCCCCGCTCTCCCCCACACACCCGGGGGGCCCCGCTCTCCCCCACACACCCGGGGGGCCCCGCTCTCCCCCACACACCCCGGGGGCCCCGCTCTCCCCCACACACCCCGGGGGCCCCGCTCTCCCCCACACACCCCGGGGGCCCCGCTCTCCCCCACACACCCTGGGGGCCCCGCTCTCCCCCACACACCCTGGGGGACCCTGCCCCAGCAGTGTTCTGGGCCTACCACTCAGTATCCCAAAACCCTGTTGTGAGGGGGTTGGACCCTTGCCTGGGGAGGCCCTGCCTCTGTGCACCCGGGACACCCTCACACCTTCCTCTCCCGCAGCGCCGTGAAGATCTCCGCCTCGCTCATGGGCACGGTGATGGCGAAGCGAGTGAAGGCGACAATCTTGTATGGCTCCGAGACCGGCCGGGCCCAGAGCTACGCACAGCAGCTGGGGAGACTCTTCCGGAAGGCTTTTGATCCCCGGGTAGGGCTGAGCCCAGGGGAGCAGGGAGCTAGAAAGAGGGGGCTCTATCAGCATCTTCAGGGGTGCCCTGGAGGACAGGAAGTGTTACAAGTCAGGACTCATGAGGAACCCAGAACCACAGGTGTTCAGAGATCAAGTTGGGGCCTGAATCTTGCACTGCCAGGGAGGCCAGAGTGAGGAGGGCAGGGCCTCCGGGGGCCACAGCACCCAGGACATCTGTCTTCCCACCCACAGGTCCTGTGTATGGATGAGTATGACGTGGTGTCCCTCGAACACGAGACGCTGGTGCTGGTGGTAACCAGCACATTTGGGAATGGGGATCCCCCGGAGAATGGAGAGGTGAGAACTTCCAGGAAAGGGGCTGCTGGGAATGAGGAGAGACTCAGAATTGGAGTGACTGGGCAGGAACCTCTGCCCAACACACACACCCACACACACACACACATGCCAGGATGGAAAGGGAGATGCTAAGAGACCCCTGGAGCCTGAAACCCCACACAAGCTACACTCCCAGCCCACCCATGTGGCTGCCTCCCTGCAAGCACATTTGCTTAACTGCATCCCCAAGTCATTTCCATTATCAGTGCAAGTTTTTAATACAAGGAAGGCACATCCTGGCTGACCAAGAAGTTAGACTGTGCTCGGGCACTGACAAGAAAAACAGGGATACGTCACTGAGGGCGGCTTCTAGGATGCGGGTGATGTTTCTTAATGGGATACTGGTTACACAGGTGTGTTCAGTTTGTAAAAATCCACAGAGCTGTACATTTACAACATGTACAACACTATTCCAGCATTTTATTTTCTTTGTTTTATTTATTTTGAGAACCTATTTATGTTGCCCAGGCTGGCCTTGAACTCCTAGCCTCAAGAGATCCTCCTGCCGCAGGCTCTTTTTTCAAAAGAAGAAATTGAGCGCTGTTTAGATGCCAACATAGATTAAATAACTTCACTTTTTAAAAAGAAACACAAAGCTAGAGTACCATCATTGAATTCCTTCTCTTGCAAGCTTAGGTATCTCTGAGGTGCCCCAGGCTAGGCTCATTTCTGAGTCTTACCTGCTCCAGCTTCTAGGTGTTAAAGGCCTTATTAGCACTAAGTACTTCCTCAGTACTCTTTTTTCTTTTTTCCTTTGAGACAGGGTCTCACTTTGTGGCCCAGGCTGGAGTGCAGTAGTACAATCACGGCTCACTGCAGCCTCAACCTCCTAGACTCAAGCAATCCTCCCACTTCAACCTCCCAAGTAGTTGGGACCACAGGCGCATGCCATGATGCCTAGCTAATTTTTGTATTTTTTATAGAGATGGGGTTTCGCCATGTTGCCCAGGCTGGTCTCTAACTCCTGGGTTCAAGCAATCCACCTGCCTCGGCCTCCCAAAGTGCTGGGATTAGAGACGTGAGCCACTGCACCTGGCCCTCAGTATCTTAAGCAAGTTTGAATCTCGTGAAACCCTTTTTGCTGCCTTAGTGTCCGTTTCAGCCCTCATTCTGACCTAACTTTTAAAGAAAAATAGCACCAGCAATTGACTTTTTTTTAGCATAAAGGTGTATAGACACCCATATAACCTACAGCCTTCACAAGGCATAGCACATTTTCACCACCCTGGAAAGTTCCCTCATCAGTTCCTCACATGAATCCCTTCCCAGTCTGTCTCCCTGCCGGAAGTCTCTGTCACCACAGATTAGTTTCGCTTGCTCTAGAACGGCACCTAGATGGAAGCACGCGGTGTTGCGGCGTCTCCTGCTGAGGCTGTTTTTGAGGCGCACTCGTGTTGCTGCGTGACTCAGTATTGCACTCATTCTGCTGCTGAGTGCCGTTCATTGTGTGAATATCCCCAGTTTGTTTACCCATTCTCTTGTTGGTGACACTTGGGCTGTTTCCAGGTCGGGGCTATTATGAATAAACCTGTTATGAACATTCTTGTACCCGGCTTTTGTGGGCTTATGTTTTTATTTCTCTTGGGTAAATACCTAGGAGTAGAATTGGTAGGTCATAGGGTAGATGCATGTTTAATCTTTCACTTTTTAAAAAAATAAAACTGCCAGGCCAGGCACGGTGGCTCACGCCTGTGATCCCAGCACTTTGGGAGGCCCAGGTGGGTGGATCACTTGAGGTCAGAAGCTCAAGACCAGCCTGGCCAACATGGCAAAACCCTGTCTCTACTAAAAATACAAAAAGTAGCTGGGCATGGTGGTGCACGCCTATAGTCCTAGCTACTCAGGAGGCTAGGCGGGAGAATTGCTTGAACCTGGGAGGTGGAGGTTGCAGTGAGCCGAGATCACGCCACTGCACTCCAGCCTGGGTGACAGAGCAAGAATTCTACTCAAAATAAAATACAAATAAATAAAATAAAACTGTCAAACAGCAAAGCAAATTAAACTGCCCTTTAACATCTGTGCAGTTCAATGTATGTTAATTTTATCCCAAATTTTTAACAAATCTAGGAATACAGCTCACAGGAAGTGGGGTATATTCACTAAAAATAAGGAATATTTATAGCAAATTTGTTTGTAATACCCCACACTGGAAACAATTCAAATGACCATCGACAAATACTGATAAATTGTGGTATATTCAAGTGCCATATCACACTAAGTGTGAACGAAACACAACCACACACAACAGTGCAGGTGAATCTCAAAAAATGTGAAGAGAAAAAAAAGCCAGACCAAAGAATACATACTGTACTACAGGGTTCACTTTATATAAAGTTCAGAAACAGGCAGAACTAATCCACGGAGTTAGAAATTAGGAGAGGAGTTAGTCACTGGGATAGGGGTGGCAGTGACAGGAAGAAGGCACGAAGTTGGCTTCTAGGATGCGGGTAATGTTTCTTTGTTTGTTTTTGTTTTTGAGCTGGAGTCTCACTCTGTTGCCCAGGCTGGAGTGCAATGGCGTGATCTCGGCTCACTGCAACCTCCGCCTCCCCGGTTCAAGCGATTCTCCTGCCTCAGCCTCCCGAGTAGCTGGGATTACAGGTGCCCGCCACCATGGCCAGCTAATTTTTGTATTTTTAGTAGAGACGGGGTTTCACCATGTTGGCCAGGCTGGTCTTGAATCCCTGACCTCAGCCTCCCAAAGTGCTGGGATTACAGGTGTGAGCCACCACGCCCAGCCACGGGTAATGTTTCTCGATGGGATGCTGGTTGCACAGGTGTGTTCAGTTTGTGAAAACTTACAGAGTTGTACATTTACAACATGTGTGCACCTCTGGACTTGTGTTGCACGTTGACAAAACATTCAAAAATGAAATTCAAATCGTTCTTGCTAACTCTGGCGCACTTGGGAACCAGCACCCAGAGGCATCTGCAGTTGAGCACCAGATGCAGTTCCTTCCAGCTTCCTTCCCCCTGGGAGGTCCGCTTGATGCCGCTTCTTCATGGCAGCACAAACAAGGCCATGGTCTTCTGAGGAGGGCGACCTGCACAATGTCTGCTAGTGACCAGGGCACTGCTGAAGGAACTGAGAGTTTGTCCACCCATGAAATCCACTAAAACAGGAAAGATTTGCTCTAGCCGTTGTTAGCCAGGAGTGAGGAAAGAGCTGTGCCCTCCCCTGCAGCTGCGAGGACGATCTACCTGCCCCAACAAGTGGGGATTCAGCAACTCCACTTCTAAGGATTACCCAGCTGAAGCATTTAAAAGTGGGAGCAAGGCACACGTACAAGGGCGTTTGAGGGAGCACCTGTTCCCAGACCACCGAGCTGCCCTTCAGTCTCAGTGAAGTACAATGTAGCCACTAAAAAGACTGAGGTCATGTTTTGGAAAGTCCAGGCCGGAGGATCGCTTGAGCCCAGGAGTTCAAGGCCAGACTGAACAACACAGTGAGACTCCATCTCTTCAGAAAATTTAAAAATTAACCACGAGTGGTGGCACGCACCTATAGATCTAGCTACTAGGAAGGCAGAAAAATCCCTTAAGCCCAGGAGTTTGAGGTTACAGTGAATGATGATGGAGCCACTGCACCCCAACCTGGGCGACAGAGCAAGACCCATATCTAAAAACAATACTACTACTTACGTCAATATTGTTGTATTGACCTGGAGGGATGTCTGCAATAAATTATTGATTAAAACCAAGGAAGTACAGTATGGTACCACTTTTACTTAAAAAAAAACTATAAATATGCACATGCACGTAAGTTCAAGGAAAAAGGGCTGGAAGGTTAACACCTGTCAATGGCGCATATGCCCGGAGGGAAGATGGGGTGGTCTTTTGTCTTATCACTTTACACATTTCTGTAATGTCATTTTTCAAAAACATCAGATCGCTTTTGAGATTTTCAAAACAAATAAAAATTAAGTTACAAATCAATAATAATGAGGATCAGCTGGTACAGTTTTAAACTTCTATGTAGTTTGAAATGAAACAAAACTAACCCTGATGCAAACACTCCCCTCGCCAGAGCTTTGCAGCTGCCCTGATGGAGATGTCCGGCCCCTACAACAGCTCCCCTCGGCCGGAACAGCACAAGTGAGTTGGGTGAGAGTTTGGGGGAGCTGGGGGAGCTGATGCATTTGGAGACACAAACAGAAAGGGGGTCTGAAAAGCTCTCCCTCTGTGCCTCAAGTCGTTTTCCCACCAAAAGCCAGGGCTCCAGGATGCCCTCCATTCCAGGCTGGAATGGCAGTCCAGACCTGCCTGCTTCTGAGAGCCGGGACAGTCCTGAGGTCTTCAGAGATGGGGGTGTGGTGTGTCAGGGCCCCAGGCTCGGAACCCCAGGGATGCTGGCCCTCAGCCCCTCCCAAGGGCAGGGCCTTTCCTGTCCCAGAGGCAGAGACCCTGAAGCCGTCCCTGGGGCTGGGGCTGGGCCTAGCCTGTATCCCCAGGGCCCTGTGACAACCTTGTCTTTGTCCTCTCTTGCCAGGAGTTATAAGATCCGCTTCAACAGCATCTCCTGCTCAGACCCACTGGTGTCCTCTTGGCGGCGGAAGAGGAAGGAGTCCAGTAACACAGACAGTGCAGGGGCCCTGGGCACCCTCAGGTCAGGGCCTCACCAAGAGGGGTGCAACGGGTGGGCAAGCTGCCTGGGCAAACGTGGCCTGCAAAGGGAGCTCCAGTGACGACCCCTGCACCCCAGGTTCTGTGTGTTCGGGCTCGGCTCCCGGGCATACCCCCACTTCTGCGCCTTTGCTCGTGCGGTGGACACACGGCTGGAGGAACTGGGCGGGGAGCGGCTGCTGCAGCTGGGCCAGGGCGACGAGCTGTGCGGCCAGGAGGAGGCCTTCCGAGGCTGGGCCCAGGCTGCCTTCCAGGTGAGCCCAGCCCAGCCCCTGCTCTGACTCCTGCCACCTGGGATGCCTCCTCCTGCCTCACTCTGCCCTGATTCTGTTTGGTTCTTTGGTCCCTTCCTGTTCCTTCCAAAATCCACCCTCATCTCTCCATGGCATAGCCAGCTCTTCTGGGTCAGGGGCAGAGGATGACATGGCCCTGCCGACCACAGGGGTGCCTAGCCCAGGCAGAAGTGCAGCCGAAAGAGAGCAGGCAGGGCCCTGGCAGGAGGGAGCTTCAGCCAGGCACAGGCTGGGCCTCACAAGTGGGCGCACAAAGGGAGGGGGTGCAGGGCAGAGGACCCCACCCAGGATGGGCAGGATGGAGGGAGAAGGAAGGGACAGAGAGAAGGTCAGACAGAGGCAAGGGCTGAAGCTGAGGCCAGCACAGAAGCCACAGGAAGTCAGAGGCCAGACAGCCTGGGGCAGTCCCTGCACCGCAGAACTGGTCCCGGGCCAGGCAAGCAAGCACAGGGAGAGGTGGATCCCTGGGGGCTGTGGCTTTTTAAGCCTGGGCTTCCTCAGGGGCAGTGCTGCCTGTCTGGGGATCATGTCTGCAGTTGACAAGGGCTCGGTCTCCCCAGTGCCACACTGTTCAGGGCAGTGCTGCTGTCCCGGGGCCCAGGCTGGAGCTCAGCAGATTTGCCTTGATTGGAGGAGGAGGGCATCCTAGGAGGAGAGGGAGTGGGGGCTACCTCAGGGACGGGGAGGTCAGGCTGCAGAAACACATAGGCCCTGATTGGGAAGAAGGGAACGGAAAATAAGACTTAAAGAATTTAAACAAAAAGAGCCATTGCAGCGGGATGAGACCACATCATCAGGTTTTGGGAATAGGACTTTAGAGGCGTAGGATCCATTACAGCATCACCGAACCAGACGCAGGAAGGCTGAGCTAAGCAGAGCAGCAGCAGTGGAGATAGGAAGGAAGGGAGGGAGGGGGCCGAGGAAGGAAGGAAGAGATATAAGACTTCACACGCACCACAAAAGAAAGATTAACGGGACTTGGTGATATGAGGCTCAGCCAATCACGGGTGAGCCCTGCATTTCAAGCCTGGGACTGGCCCAGCAGTTTTCCAGCTGTGTGCCTGAGCAGGAGTAGACGGGATCCACACCCTCCCAGGGATCTGCCCCGTGGGGTCCCCTCTGCCGCCCGAATTGTGCGTCCCTTCCCAGGAGCACTTACTATCTGCACGCACTTTGTGGAAAGCTAAGGGCTTTACATAAAGTATCTCATTTAATCTTCACCAGAACACAATGAGGTGTAAAGATGGGGAAACTGAGGCATGTCACTGTAAGTACGGGATTCGGAATTTGAATGCAGGTCTGAACACACAGACGCCTTCACAGAGCTACCGTGTGCCAAGCACTATGCTTCTCGGATCACGGGATTAACACGCACCAGATAAGGAACGATGCACCAATCAGGACGTGCAGAGAAAGAGCCAGCCGGGTCCCTGGGCCCAGCGGCCAATCCATGAAATGGGCTGGCGGAAAAGGTGCTGTCGTTGGCGCCGGCCTCAGCCACTGGGGCTGCCGACCCCCCAGGAGCAAGACGCAGTGAAGCCACCCAGGCGCCTCACTAGGGCGACCCCTGGTGGCGGGAGGTCCTCAGCCCTCACCGGCCTGTCCCGCAGGCCGCCTGTGAGACCTTCTGTGTGGGAGAGGATGCCAAGGCCGCCGCCCGAGACATCTTCAGCCCCAAACGGAGCTGGAAGCGCCAGAGGTACCGGCTGAGCGCCCAGGCCGAGGGCCTGCAGTTGCTGCCAGGTGGGCCCTGCCCTCACCCTAACCCGGCTGGTTCTCTGAGGCCCCCACACCCCGGGACTAAAGCACTCTGGGGCCAGGCCCTGCTCCCTAGCTCAGGCTGCCTCATTTGCCCCTCCCCGCCCCCAGGTCTGATCCACGTGCACAGGCGGAAGATGTTCCAGGCTACAATCCGCTCAGTGGAAAACCTGCAAAGCAGCAAGTCCACGTGAGGACGACGGCTTTACCGCCCCCCCACCCCTGTCCTGAACACCCTGACCCTGGACCCTCCTCCTCCCACATTCTCCCGCCCCCACCCCTCTCTGACTCCCCATAAGTGCCCCTCTCCCCACCCCCAGGAGGGCCACCATCCTGGTGCGCCTGGACACCGGAGGCCAGGAGGGGCTGCAGTACCAGCCGGGGGACCACATAGGTGTCTGCCCGCCCAACCGGCCCGGCCTTGTGGAGGCGCTGCTGAGCCGCGTGGAGGACCCGCCGGCGCCCACTGAGCCCGTGGCAGTAGAGCAGCTGGAGAAGGGCAGCCCTGGTGAGGGGCAGCCTGGGATGCAACAGGGCACACCAGCCCCATGCCCAGCCCCACCCCCGGCCCCAGGCCTCCAGGAGCTCAGGACCCAACCCAGCGGGTGGCCACCTCCTCCACAGCTCAGCAGGCAGGCTCAGAGCTGGCTGTGCTGCCCACTGCTGGGCTGGCCTTGTTGCTGGACCATCCCCACACCCTCAAATGCACCCCCACCAAAAGGCTGTCCCCTCCCTCTGGGCTCCTCTCCAAGGCTCCCCTAGCAATCTAGCTTGCTCTGGAGCTGGCACTGGGGCTATTTGCTGCCACATCAATGCCTGGGTTTTATTTAAAATAAGGGGGTGGAGTCAGAGGCAGAGGAGCCCAGACCAACCCAGTCCGGCCAGGGGCCCCCAAACAATACACTGAGGCTACCTAGACAGGCCGACCCCGCTGCTCAAGGGCAGGCTCTCTAACAGTCACCAAAACACAAACATCGGCCCAGGTACTGCAGTCCTGCTGGGCCCTGTCCTCAGAGCTCCCTGTGCACTATCCCCAGGTGGCCCTCCCCCCGGCTGGGTGCGGGACCCCCGGCTGCCCCCGTGCACGCTGCGCCAGGCTCTCACCTTCTTCCTGGACATCACCTCCCCACCCAGCCCTCAGCTCTTGCGGCTGCTCAGCACCTTGGCAGAAGAGCCCAGGGAACAGCAGGAGCTGGAGGCCCTCAGCCAGGTTGGGGACCACCCCAATGAGGCACAGGGGCTAGAGAGAAGGGATGAGCTGGGGGGGCCCCAGTGGCAGGAAACCCCCATGCAAAGTCCCCCCTGGACTTTCTTCTCCCGGCCGACATACACTGGTGCTTTAAGACCCAGCTCCTCAGGGAGGAATTCATGGCTGGATTCTCCAGGTCTTAGAGAAAGCTCTATTGGCCTGAACTGAGCAGGGAGAAACCCTAAAGAGGCTCAGTGGGGGAGGGGTCAAGAAGGGAGGTTACTAGGAAGGGCTATGGGGCCTCCAACCCACTGCATCCTGCTCCCCCAGGATCCCCGACGCTACGAGGAGTGGAAGTGGTTCCGCTGCCCCACGCTGCTGGAGGTGCTGGAGCAGTTCCCGTCGGTGGCGCTGCCTGCCCCACTGCTCCTCACCCAGCTGCCTCTGCTCCAGCCCCGGTACTACTCAGTCAGCTCGGCACCCAGCACCCACCCAGGAGAGATCCACCTCACTGTAGCTGTGCTGGCATACAGGACTCAGGGTGAGGCAACGAGCAGGAGCAGGCCTGGCCACAGCAGGGTTGGGACCGGCCCCTCTCTGGCCCCTCACCGGCCTCTCCTTCCCACCCCCAGATGGGCTGGGCCCCCTGCACTATGGAGTCTGCTCCACGTGGCTAAGCCAGCTCAAGCCCGGAGACCCTGTGCCCTGCTTCATCCGGGGGTAAGTGAGATGGAGGACTTGGTGGGGAGCTGCCCAGGGTCAGGGTGGCAGCTTTGGTGAGGAGTGTCACTGGTGAGGGGTGTCACTGGAAACAGGAAGGAGCTCTGTAACATGTCAAGGGTGTGGTGTCATTAGGTCACTTCAGAACTCTGGCTAAGCTTTGGCTCTCTCATTCATTTAGACTCAGAGTTCTGCCCTGAAACTATAGCTCCCAGAGCCAGAGCTGGGATCAAACCGGCTGGCCCTGTGGCTTTCTGAAAGCTTCTGTGTTCCTCTCTATGTCCCTGGGCTGTCTGATGTTGGGCAGCATGGCACCTGGGAACTACAGTCACTAAATCCTCACTCAATCCAGGGAGAACTACTAGTTAGGGTTAAGACCACCCTTGGCCTTGGTGTCACCAAGGACTCAAAGAAGGTGAAGGTTTTGGTTTTTTTTTCCCCCAGAGATGGAGTCTTGCTCTGTCGCCCAGGCTGGAGTGCAGTGGTACGATCTCGGCTTACTGCAACCTCCGCCTCCCGGGTTCAAGAGATTCTCCTATGGCATGAACCTGGGAGGTGGAGCTTGCAGTGAGCCGAGATTGTGCCACTGCACTCCAGCCTGGGCGACAGAGCCAGACTCTGTCTCAAAAAAAAAAAAGAGATTCTCCTGTCTCAGCCTCCTGAGTAGCTGGGATTACAGGCACCCACCACCACGCCCAGCTAATTTTTGTATTTTTAGTAGAGACGGTGTTTCACTATGTTGGCCAGGCTGGTCTCGAGTTCCTGACCTCACGATCCTCCCACCTCCACCTCCCAAAGTCTTGGGATTACAGGTGTGAGCCACTGCACCCGGAACCAGGGTGAAGGATTTTAAGAGACCCTTCCTTCATGCTGTGTCCAGAAGTCTTGCCTGCTCTCGCAGCCAGGAACCAAAAGTCCTGGTAGGACTGAGAACAGTTCCTAGGCTGCCATCAGCTGGGCCTGGTGACTCAAATCCACCCAGATGGCTAAACTACAAATAAACCGTACCCATCTACTGAACATAAACTAAATACCACTATTAAGGATACTTAAACACACTTAGTGAACCCATTATGAACTGAAAGTGTCTTTCACCCTTCCCACGTTTTCTAAATCCCCTGAGTCATCTAAGTATTCTTCAATCCAAAATGAACTATATTTCCTTTGGTGCAATCTCCAGAAACCACAGATCCAAGGAGTTTCAGCAAGTAGAGTTGTTTTTTGTTTTTTTTTATTTTTTTTTTGAGATGGGAAGAGCTTGGGTCCTCCTTGCTCCACCCACCCTGCATGGTGAGAATGGTGGGGCAGGAAAGGCAAAGGGGACCTGATGGAGTGTCTCTCCTGCCAGGGCTCCCTCCTTCCGGCTGCCACCCGATCCCAGCTTGCCCTGCATCCTAGTGGGCCCAGGCACTGGCATTGCCCCCTTCCGGGGATTCTGGCAGGAGCGGCTGCATGACATTGAGAGCAAAGGTGAGGCTGGGGACTAAAGGACTGCCTGAAGGGAGTCACACAATCTAGGGACAGAGGGGTGGGGCTGGAAGGCAGGAAATAGGAAAGAGAGGGCAGGAAACAAAGTCCACAAAGCTGAAAAGAGGCTCATGAGACCAAGGGGAGGGCAGGTACCAAAGGCAAGGGCTGGGCCCTGAGTTTCTGGCTTCCTGGTGCCTGGTACATAGTAGGTGTTGACTGGATTGAGGACAAAGGAAAATAGAATTTTCAAAGGGATTAGGGCTAAGACTCAAAGAAGAACTGCCCAAGGTGGATTCTTGACTGTGCCAGAGCTGACCGAGGTCTGTCCAAGACCTAAGGATATGCTACAAGGTGTTCATATTGAGCATGGGGTGCCCAGGGTGGTCTGTCAATCAAAAGAAGAGGGCTGTGACTGGGAGGAGAGTTAAAAGTATGGGAGAATATGAAGTGGGAGCGGGGAAGGGGACTGCGATGTCACACAATGCAAAGGGCACGGAATTCTGAGTCCGAAGCCGCGCATTCTAGCGCAGCTCCACCAGGGGCCACCACCTCACCCGCCCTTCCCTTCCCTCTGTAAATCAGGGCTGTGCAGGGTCTCTGTGAAAGCATTCTACACTCTCTTAGAGATGAAACAGCCAAAGTAATGGTGGCTTCAGCCCAAAACGCTGGGCTGCCAGGCTGGGCGACGGTGGCCTGTGGGGAGGCCCCACTAGCACTGTGCCCCGGAGAAGAGCCTTCCCAAGCGTGGGGTTGCTTGCAGGGCTGCAGCCCACTCCCATGACTTTGGTGTTCGGCTGCCGATGCTCCCAACTTGACCATCTCTACCGCGACGAGGTGCAGAACGCCCAGCAGCGCGGGGTGTTTGGCCGAGTCCTCACCGCCTTCTCCCGGGAACCTGACAACCCCAAGGTGTGAGACTCTGAGGGCGCAATGGTAACCTGAAGATAGGGAGAGAGGGGAGGACTCGCGCTCTCCAGCGGGGCACACCAACCACGGCCCTCCCGTGGCCTCCCACGACCACTCAGCCACCCCTGCACACTCTGGCCCACCCTTGTGCCCCGGCCCCTCTAGGCCCGCCTCCTCCCGCCCCCGCCCCGCCCCTTTGGCTCTGCCCCTGTTGACACCGCCCCAGGGCACGCAGGCCCCACCAGGCCCGCTCCGGAGACTTTCACGTCCAGGGCCAGCCAGCAGCCCCGGGCTGCGCCCCCGCGCCCACCCCCACAAGGGCCCGCCCTAACCCCGCCGCCCCGCAGACCTACGTGCAGGACATCCTGAGGACGGAGCTGGCTGCGGAGGTGCACCGCGTGCTGTGCCTCGAGCGGGGCCACATGTTTGTCTGCGGCGATGTCACCATGGCAACCAACGTCCTGCAGACCGTGCAGCGCATCCTGGCGACGGAGGGCGACATGGAGCTGGACGAGGCCGGCGACGTCATCGGCGTGCTGCGGGTGCGGAGGGGCGGGCCGGGCCTGAGCGTGCGGGGTTCCTGCTAAGGTCTCTGAGTCGGGTTCTGATCCACTGTGCTCTTTTCCGACAGGATCAGCAACGCTACCACGAAGACATTTTCGGGCTCACGCTGCGCACCCAGGAGGTGACAAGCCGCATACGCACCCAGAGCTTTTCCTTGCAGGAGCGTCAGTTGCGGGGCGCAGTGCCCTGGGCGTTCGACCCTCCCGGCTCAGACACCAACAGCCCCTGAGAGCCGCCTGGCTTTCCCTTCCAGTTCCGGGAGAGCGGCTGCCCGACTTAGGTCCGCCCGACCAGGATCAGGCCCGCTCCTCCCCTCTTGAGGTGGTGCCTTCTCACATCTGTCCAGAGGCTGCAAGGATTCAGCATTATTCCTCCAGGAAGGAGCAAAACGCCTCTTTTCCCTCTCTAGGCCTGTTGCCTCGGGCCTGGGTCCGCCCGAATCTGGAAGGCCCCTCCCAGCAGCGGTACCCCAGGGCCTACTGCTACCCCCTTCCTGTTTCTTAGGCGAATGTTAGATTCCTCTTGCCTCTCTCAGGAGTATCTTACCTGTAAAGTCTAATCTCTAAATCAAGTATTTATTATAGAAGATTTACCGTAAGGGACTGTGCCAGATGTTAGGAGAACTACTAAAGTGCCTACCCCAGCTCATGTGGATTACAGGTTTTTTTTTTGTTTTTTTTTTTTTGAAACGGAGTCTCCCTCTGCCACCCGGGCTGGAGTGCAGTGGCGTGATCTCAGCTCACTGCAACCTCCACCCCACAAGTTCAAGTGATTCTCCTGCCTCAGCCTCCCAAGTAGTTGGGATTACAGGTGCCTGCCACCGCGCCCGGCTAGGTTTTGTATTTTTAGTAAAGACGGGGTTTCACCATCTTGGCCAGGCTGGTCTTGAACTCCTGACCTCGTGATCCACCCGCCTCAGCCTCCCAAAGTGCTGGGATTACAGGTGTGAGCCACTGCACCCGGCGTGGATTACAATTATAAAATGACAAGATTTCTGTTTTAACCTGTGCAGTTGTGGGTATGTGGTGGGGAAAGGGGTCATTCTTTTGACAGAGTCCTACACGCCGCTTGACCCTGCACTCTGAAAACATGGTTTCCAGCCAGTCTGGGCTGCTCCCCCGTGCAGTTCTCAGGCTCGTGATCAAGAAGGCAGGTGCAGCACTCAGCTGCCAGGAGTGGGGCCTGCCAGAAACAAGAGTCACAGAGATGTACAACAGCCATGAGCAAGCTTTACTGCTTATTTTATACAGGATGGGGAGCCACACCCACTTCCTGAGACATCACACCCATACTGAAGTCCAAAAACATCATCCCTCCCGTCTTTCCACTGACAAGTCCCCATCCCCTACAAGCCCCAAGGAACCTGAAAGTGCTGCTGGCAGCCGCCAGCATGACGAATCCACAGCCTTAAAGCCCACCTGCCTCACTGTCACCCTTCCATTTAGCTCGGCCTCATCCTTGACCTCTGTCCCCCACCTTGAGGAAACTCGAGGACTTCTTCCCAGGCAGCTGCTCCAGGACACATTCCAGTTGGGGATGTCTCCCCTTATTCCCTCTGGGTGGAGACCATCTCTAAGACTTGTTTCCAGATGCCATCAGCATCTCCTCTCCTTTCCTACCTTTTCTCTGTTCTCGGGGCGAGTTCCTCACTGACTCCCAGGTCCTGCCCAACTAAAGCACCTGGGCCTGTCATCTATGGGGCCTCTAACAATGACTCCTTGTGTTTTTCTACTCCACCCTCCAATCTCCTGTGGCTGCCGAAGCCAGGGTACCTGTGGGAGGAGACGGCTCTTGGCAAGCAGTCCAGGGGTCTAGATTCCAGAGATGACCACCTCTCATCACCCCAAATTCCCACCACTGCTCCCATCGCTTCAAGTCGGACTCCAACTACCTATGCCGTCCTTTCTCCCTCCCCTCACAGGAGGCAATACTGACCCTGAGGAGTCGTCTCAGTCAGTGCAAGAGGCCCGGTCAGGCTCCTTCTGGGTGTCTGTGGTCACCTGAAACCCTCCGGGGAACAGATTCCGGGCCTTCTGGGTTCCCCACTGTTGTCTGGGGCTAGAAGCAGGACTGGAGCCTGGTGAAAAAGGCCATCAGCTGGGCAGTTCCATGATGCCCAGTGTCCACCAGGCTCTGTCCCCTGCAGGCCCCACCCTCCTCACCGTCACTTGACCAGGATGGCTTCTCCTCATCAGGCGAGGGTGGCTGTGAGGGGCTGGAGCAGGGCCTGGACAGGATGGAGGCTGCAGCCTCACCCCACGGCTCCTGCTGCTGCTGCTGCTGGTGAAGCTGCATGGAAAGGAGGAGGAATGAGGGCTGCACCCCAAGGAGGGCAGGGCCAAGCACCTGGGCTAGAGGCGGAGGGCTTTTCAGCCTCCTCCTGCCACTCTGCTAGACCCTTCTGTAGACTCCACCCCACCTCAGTCTCCATGTTGTTCACCTGCCTTCTCTCCACATTTCTCCTTTGGACACCCCTCTACTCACCTGGTGCAGGTAGATGACATGGAGACTCATCTCGGCAGAAGCAAGTTCTGGGAGCTGGGCCAGCTTCTGGCCCCCAGTGCCTCCTGGGGACACAGAGCTGGAACATAACATGAAGCAGGTCAAAAGTCATGCCCTCCTCCCGCCACACCCCAGAGGGCTCCCCTTCTGAATCCCCCCACAGCGCCCCGGCTCCCCACTCCTACAGGATCAGCCCACCCCCCCCCCCCCCACATACCCCTGCATCTCAGCCTCCACTCCTCACCTGGGGTCCTGGGCAATTCGGGAAATGGAGGCAAGGAGGCTGGCTGTGGCCGCAGCTGGACAGGGGGCTGTCGGGCTCAGATCTCTCGGAGGCAGGAGAGGGTGCACGAAGAGGTTGGCCAGGAAGGCCTCAGGCTGGGTGCAAGAGGAGAGGGAAAGCCAAAGAGGGAGTCAGAAGAGAGGACAGAAACGGAATAGGGAGGAAGCAGAGGCCTAAAGAAGTCAGGAGAGCAGGCTGGGGGCGGGGGCTGGTGAGGCAGGTTACTACCTAAGGTGAGGCTAGAGGGGAAGGGTTTGGAGAGGAGTTGTGGGGGTGAAGGCAGAAGGGGAGGCCAGGCTTGGGACTCACCAGGGGCGAGGTGCAGTTGCTGAGCACCCCCGGGGTGGAGGGGCCGCGAGCCGAGGTGGCACCCCAGGCAGCTGCATCTTGTTGTACTCGGCCCCAGAGGTGCCCAAGAAACTTAGAGCTGTGCCCTGGGGGGCGCCAGAGTGGATGCGCCAGGGAGAACCGCATCAAAGAAAGCTCAGTCTTGCCGTCCTCCGCACGCTGAGACAGCGAGGCCTCAGTCTGTCCCGCCGAGAGCCACTGTGAGCAAGGACAGTCTTTCAGGTGCTAAGAACACTGAGCCTTATGGGAACAGGTGGGACAGGAAACACTGCCCCATCTTCCACGTGAAGGAAACAGACCACAATGGGGACTTGTTCACCATCACCCAAAAATACAGCAGCAGTGCAGAACCTGGGCCTGTCATCTATTCGTCACCCCTGGACTGATTGCCAGCTCGGGGATAGGGCTGAGCCTCAGTGCTTTGCCCAGGGTGATCCTGACAGCCTTGGTCCAGGCACCAGTCCTTACTCAGCCCCACCCACCGGCCAAGCCCATTCCTCACCCCCAGGTGGTCTTTGCTCCCATTTACTGACGTTACTATGTGCCAGCAACTCCATTATAGGCTATACAGACATAATCTGTGTCTTCACAAGCCTGGCCTTGGCTGTGCTCTGGAGAGCACATTGCCATTGTTGCCATCTGACAGATGAGGGCACGAGAGCACAGGGAAGGGAAGTGACCCGCTCAACGGCACAGGTAGCAAGCAATGGAGCCAGGGCTGGAACTCAGGTCTGCTCCCGAGAGGCAAGCGAACTCCCACCCAGCCCAAACCCCCAGGGCCAGGGAACGGCTCTGACCTGAGGGTGTCCGTGGCGCTTCACATCCATAAGGGCAAAGGAACAGATGTCCCCAACCCCAGCCACATCCACAGTGAAGTGATGAAAAAAGTCGATAATCTCCAGGGCACGAGGGCGGAACCAGAAAAGTAGAAACAGCGGGGTGAGGAGCGGGGACAGGAGCTCCTCCAGGAGGGAGACCTGGGGAAGCAGCGGTGAGGCTGAGCAGGGGTCGCTGAGGGGCCCACGCGCGTTATCAGGACCAAGCAGTCCCCAGCGACCCTCGCCAGGGCAAGAAGCCTCCCCACCCAGTCACTCCCTAGACTCCTGGTGTAGTCCGTTTGTCTCATGCCCTCTCCCAGACAGACCCTCCGCGCAGACAGACCCCACAACTTCCTCCTCAGCCCGCCGTCGCGCCCACCCTCACCGCTCGGTACTGCAGCAGCTGCGCCATCTGCCGGTAGGCGCGGTCCCTGCCGCCGGGGCCGGGCTCCTCCGGGAGGTAGTGCATGTGGGCCAGGGCTGTCTGCAGCAGGAGCTGCGGCGCACGACCCTGGCACTGCTCTTCCGGAATGAAAGACCTGAAAGGCGGGATCCGTGGGGGGAAGGGGCCTGCGATTAGGAGGACGCGCGGTGGGATGTAGAGCTAGAGGGCCCCAGTGGTGGGAGAGGTAAGGATTCGGGGGGAACCTCACATGGTCCCAGATCAGAGAAACCAACACACACCACCACCCCGGGCATCTGCCGTCGCACCTGGCGACGGTGGCGGTGACCCCGAGCGCGGTCATGGCGGTGAGCACGTGCTCCACGGCTAGCACGTCCTCGTCGTAGACGGTGAGCACAAGCAGCGCGGCGAAGAGTGCACCCGCGAAGAAAACGAGCTGGCGGGCCAGCAGCGTGCGCAGGGGCGCGGGGGGCGCAGCGGTGCGCAGGAAGGCGGCGGCGGGGCGGTAGGCGCGGGCCAGGCGCGCGCGCAGCTCGTGCGGCAGCTCGTTGAAGTGGCGCAGCTGCAAGCGCGCCAGGCGGGACCAGCCGCGCGCCCCCAGCGCGCCAGGCTTGCGCCGCAGCAGCTCCACGTGGCTATAGAAGACGTGCAGAACCTGCCAGGCCAGCACCAGCGGGCTCAGCGCCAGGTTCAGGGCGGCCAGCAGCAGCACTGTGCGCCCCCAGCGCGCTGCTAGGGCGCCCCGCTGGTCGCTGCGCTTGTAGGCGTGCGGCAGCTCCCAGCCCCCGCGGAAGAGCGAGAAGGGACCGCGGAAGAGCAGCAGGTCGACATTGAGCGCCAGGCCGCGGCTGAGGAAAGCCGCACTGCCTCCCCAGGGCAGCGGGCAGCGGGCCGGCAGCAGGCCTTTGTTGGCCAGCGCCACCTGGTAGTTGGTGTAGCGCAGGATGCGGTGGTGGATGTCCAGCTCCGTCAGGGGCCGCGGCTGCACGCACAGGCCCCCGCTCCGCTGCAGTGCCAGGAGGCGGGACTGCACCTCTGCCCAGGGAACCGAGCTCAGCTCCTCCTGAAAGGGGCACTGATGAGAGCCAGCGACCCCCCATTCCTCTCCACAGTGATGCTGAAGCTCCACACCCCGAAGTGTGCGGCCTGAAAACCCGCAAACTGAGTTTGCGATCACAAACTCGCCATGACCAAGCTACATCGTCCCCCTCTCCCACCTTTCTCTTTCTGCCCTCCCTTAACCCTGTCACTAACAAGGGCGCGCCCTACTTCCTTCATCCTCTTCTAAACTGCCCTGTTCATCATCCCTGCCATTCATGTGGCCAGTAGTCATGCACTTCCTGGGGACGCCTCCAGGTGCTGGACCTGGCTTCTCAGCTCCTTAAGGGCCTGAGGCCCCCTCAGTTGTACACACAAAACAGACTGGCTGGCCAGGGGCGGTGGCTCACACCTGTAATCCCAGCACTTTGGGAGGCTGAGGCAGGCAGATCGTCTGAGCTTAGGAGCTCGAGACCAGCCTGGGCAACATGGTGAGACACTGTCTCTACTAAAAATACAAAAAATAGCAGGGCGTGGTGGTGTGCACCTGTGGTTGCAGCTACTGGGGAGCAGAGGCTGCAGTGAGCCAATATCGCAGCACTGCACTCCAGCCTGGGTGAAAGACCCAGACCCTGTCTCAAAAGAAACAAAACAAACAAACAAAAAACCAGAATGTCTGGCAGTTCGTGGGAGAATCTCTCCTTCCCATTTCCAGTGCACCCACCAACTCTGGAACAGAATCCTCCCCACCTTCTGCCTGGGCATGCTTTACACTCCCAGCCCCACCCGACTCCAGGCCATCTTCGGCTCTGTCACCAGAAGCCTTCCCAGGACCTGGGCTATGTCCACATCTGGCAGTGGGGCACTGTCAGATCTCATTTGAAGGCTGCAAACCTCACTTCAGCCCAGTTTCACTCAGCTTTCCCAGTCCAGGTTAGTCAAGTCCCCCAGGCTGGCCTCTCCAGTACATCCCAGTGTCTTCCCTTCCCTTCCCCTGGAAGGAACAGGGGAGGAGGGGAAAGAAGGGAGGAGGAGAACGAGACGGGTAAGCAGTCTCCCGCCAGAGCCAATCCAAGGTCCAGCTTCCGCTCTCACCACCTCTGCTTCCCTGGCCTCCTCCCTCTCCTCTGCTCAGGGGCCTTCTAAGACCTCTCCCCTTGCTGCACATAAAGGCTGTGCAGAGGGCTCCGGACCTCCCAGGGGAGCAAGGGAAGCAAGCTGCAGAAGGCTACTTTCAAGCTGTGCCTCAAAGAAAGAACTTAGATACAGAGGAGGGAGGAGCAGACTCAAGATGGTGAGGAAACAAAGGGCAGAGCATAAGCAGTGGACAGTGACAGGCCAATGCAGTGGCTTCCTGCAATGCGGGGGATGGCTTTGAAGGCTCTGTTTTAGGCTGATGGGTCCATCTCCTCACTGCAGCTTCCAAAAGCTCATGACTTTTCCCCACCTTCCTGCACTGGGGCTTAGAATGTGCTCCCCTCCCCTCCTGTCCTGCCCTTCGAAGCCCAACCCAAATTCCTCCAGCTCTGAAAAGCCAGATGACTGCCCTTTCTCTCTTCTCTAATCAATGTTTTTAGCACAAACATGTAACTATATGTCATCGTATATGAGCCATCTAAATAAACTAAACTCCCTTAGGGTAAGGGCCATGCTCTCTAGGTGGTGGTAGCCCCCTCCTGACATTATTCTGGGCCTGGGGCAGGTGTCAATAAGACCTCGCTCTTTCTGCCCTCTTTCCAGTTGGCCCTTCCACCTGTACAGTCCCACTTCTTCCCCTCTCCTCTGCCCACCCTCTCACGGCACCCTCCGCAGACACAGCCACCCAGCTCACCGGGGGGATGTGCAGGGCCTCCCTGTAAAACACCTGGATGTCCCAGTAGCTGAAGAGGTTGCAGACTGAGCGAAGCAGTTGGACCAGCCAGAAGCCGGCAGCCAGGACCAGGAGGAGGACCAGCAGCGGGCTGGAGCGGATCCTGTATGGGGTTGGGCGGGCAGTGGGGGAGAAAGGTGGGCGCCTGAGAAAGAGGCAGACCAGACTTCGGGAGTGAGGAAAAACCGTCATGAGGAGGGGGATCTAGCTAGACCAGCAGCTCTCAAGGTAGAGCCCGGGGCAGGGGGTGGGTGCTGAAGTGGCCTTCACAAATGTGCAAAGTCAAACTTTTTCCAAATAATGCTAATGCTTTCTGATGTTTTCATTCTTGTATGCTGAGAGTACAGTGGAGTTTTCCAGAGGCTACAAGACACGTGAACATGTCACATCACACTGACAGCTGATGAAATGTGTGCTTGTACACTCTTTTTTTTTTTTGAGATGGAGTCTTGCTGTGTCGCCCAGGCTGGAGTGCAGTGGCGCAATCTCGGCTCACTGCAACCTCCACCTCCCGGGTTCAAATGATTCTCCTGTCTCAGCCTCCAGGGTAGCTGGGACTACAGGCGCCCGCCACCACACCTGGCTAATTTTTGTATATTTTAATAGAGACAGGGTTTCACCATGTTGGCCAGAATGGTTTTGATCTCCTGACCTTGTGATCCGCCCGCCTCGGCCTCCCAAAGTGCTGAGATTACAGGTGTGAGCCACCACGCCCAGCCGCACTCTTACATTTTAAAGTTGTTCTCAGCTACAATTTCCTTCTTTTTTTTTTTTTCCTATTTATTGAAACAAGGTCTCTCTCTATTACCCAGGCTGTAGTGCAGCAGTAGAATCATAGCTCCTATCTCCCTGCCAAATAACGGCCCAGGTCTGGAACAGTTATTTGGTTGGTTGGCAAAGAGAACATTGCAATCCATGCTTCAGGGAGGAAGGTTGTGAAGGCAACAATGAAAATGAATCGTCTGCTGGGAGGGAGGAGGGTGTAGGGATGCTGCAGTGATCAGAGACAGTCACTGTCTTAGCCTCCTGACTAGGCTTAGCTAGGACTGCAGGTACGCACCACCAAGCCCAGCTAATTTTTATTTTTTATAGAGATGTGGTCTCACTTTGTTGCTCAGGCTGATCTCAAACTTCTGGCTTCAAGCAATCCTCCTGCCTCAGCCTCCCAAAGTGCTGGGATTACAGGTGTGAACCACTATGCCCGGCCTAATTTTAATTTTTTATAAGGTAAAATGTAGATAGATACGACTCCCATAAACAAAAGCTTTTTAGGATTCTCAACCAATTTTAAGTGTATTAAGATACACTTAATGTACTGTAATTAAGATACACTTAATAGGCCGGGCACAGTGGCTCACACCTGTAATCCCAGCACTTTGGGAGGCCAAAGTGGGTGGATCACCTGAGGCCAGGAGTTCCAGACCAGCCTGGCCAACATGGTGAAACCCTGTCTCTACTAAAAATACATGTGGTGGTGCACGCCTGTAATCCCAGCTACTGGGGAGGCTGAGGCAGGAGAATTGCTTGAACCCGGGAGGTGGAGGTTGCAGTGAGCCAAGATGTCACCATTGCACTCCAGCCTGAGCAACAAGAATGAAACTCTGTCTTAAAAAAAAAAAAGATATACTTAATACACTTTAAGTACAACTTAATACACTTAAGTACAACTTAAAGTATATTAAGTGTATTTTTGGTCCTAAGACCAAAAGCTTTGAGAACTGCTGATCTAGATGACGGGACAAAGTGGGGCTCCTGTCTACTCCTCTACCCACTGCCCATGCTTCACCCCCAGGGCCCCACCAGGTTGTCACTAACCTCTCAGCACACTGGGCTGAGGGTAGGATGGCATCTGACAGGGTCACTTTGCTGTGGAACGGCCCAGGTCTGGTATGGTTACTTGGTTGGTTGGCAAAGAGAACATTGTAATCCACGCATCGAAGGAGGAAGGTTGTGAAGGTGACAATGAAAATAAATTGTCTGCCGGGAGGAAGGGGGGGTGCCGGGATGCTGCAGTGATCAGGGACAGCCAGGTGGGCTCCTGCCCCAGCCCCCAGAGCAGCCCATGGTTATCCTCCCTGACCCTGCCCCTGCTGAGCCCCAGGGCTGCTCGGGAAAGCATGGGATGGAAGCAGCTGGCACAATTAAGGAAGCAAAATGACAGAAGGAAGCCATGGGCCCAGGGGACCGAGTTCCGGGCCCGGGCTAAGCGTCTCACCCCAGCTGGAAGACATCCTCCAGCAAGATGCAGGCAAAGCCATTCCGCTGGTGGTAGCTGTAGATGTGGCTGCGTGTCAAGGAACAAGCCTGAGGCACGGGGGGCCTCTCCTGAGGACACCTCCCCTCAGCCCCAACAAGTCTCCCACCCATGACACCCTCACGGAGTCTCCCTGCCAAGAACAGTGCCAGCTCCAAGAGGACCTTCCCATGCCACCTCTGCAGGCCTAGCGCAAAGGATATCTTGGTGAAGAAGCTGTCCAGGTTCTGGATGTGATGCCAGGAGCCTGGGCACAGAGGGGAGAGTGTCGGCCCCTGGCATGTGATCAATTCTCCACGTTCTCAACCCACTGCCAGAGGCCCAGCCTGGGGTAAGTACTGGAGCTCCCAGGCACCACTAACCCTCTCCCACCCACACCCACACACATACCTCGGAGCCCTTCAGGGACATGAAGCAGGGGTTGCTGCTCCTCCCCGTGGATGGGTGAGTCTTGGGACCCCTCAGGGTCACAGTCCTCCAGCCGCTCATAATCCTGTTCAGGGATCAAAGGGCCTACCCGCAGCCCAGGAGAGTCCTGGGGGCACTGCTGTGAGGGAGTGGGGGTTGCCGGGGCCAGGGGTGGGGTGGAGTGGGATCCCCAGGAGGGAGATGCAGAGGCAGGTGTCATTGCAGGTTGAGCCTGTGTTGGGGGGGTGGCTGGGATAGGGAGAGCACTGTGGCAAGACTGAGAAGCCCCTGTCCCCTGTAGCACTGAGCAAGGGGGCCCTGCGGTGGGAGGGGAAAATGAGGAGGGGGAGCTTCTTGTATGAGGGGCAGGGGACAGAGAGAAGATGGAGATCCTCCCTCCCCCAGGTCCCCGGCATGAAGGAGGAGGAGGAGGTGGCAGTGGCATGGGGAGGAGGGGCACCGATCCAGGCCCCAGATCTCCCCACCGCCCCAGCCGCCTTCTTCTCCCCCCCCAGCCCATTCGGCTCACCATCAGGCCACGGCTTCTCCAGAGAGGTTGGAACGATGGGAGCTGTTGTTGCTTCCACAAAGGTCTGTGACACTGAGCTGGGACTTCAACAGGAACAATGACAACAACATTACTAGGTGACTCAGCCTAGGCAGGCCTCAGGCATCCCAGCTCTCAGTCACCTGTCTGATCACTCACACCCCTTCCAGGGCAACCTGAGGCCAAATCCCTCAGGGCCTGAGAGGGGCATCAGTTTAAGAGGAGGGGCCAAAGAGCACATTGAGATGAGAAGATTCCTATTATCTCCATCTTCAGACCTTGAATGAATGAAAGATAAAAAGAACAGCAGCCAAAATGACAAAAGCAAAAAGCAAAATCGTGTTAGAGCCAGGTGTGGTGATGTGTGCTTGTGTTCCTAGCTACTCAAGAGACTGAGGTGGGAGGATGGCTTGGTGCAGGTTACACTGGAACAGTATAGGTTACAGTGAGCTAGATCCTGCCCCCTGCCACCCCCCCCAAAAACATCCTATTAAAGGATTGTAGCAGGGCGCAGTACCTCACACTTGTAATCAATCTCAGCACTTTGGGAAGCCGAGGAAAGAGGATTGCTTGAGGCCAGGAGTTCAAGACCAGCCTGGGGAACAGAATGAGAAGACTCCATCTCTACAACAAATCTTAGGGCCAAGATGTTAACTATTTCATTTCTTAAGAGTGTACCTCCCCCACTTCCCTCCACACACACACTACAGTGATCAACAGAGAAATGTTTTGTGACCAAAACAGAAAAGAAGAAGTAAAGGGGCCAGGCATGTTGGCTTACACCCATAATCCCAGGACTTTGGGAGGCCCGGGCGAGAGGATCACTTGAGGCCAGGAGTTCGAGACCAGCCTGAGCAACTTAGGGAAACACCATCTCTACAAAATCTAAAAAACAAACAAAATAATTTTTTTTCTTTTTGAGGCAGTCTCACTCTGTCACCCAGACTGGAGTATAGTGGCACAATCTCGGCTCACTGCAACCTCCGCCTCCCAAGTTCAAGTGATTCTTCTGCTTCAGCCTCCTGAGTAGCTGAGACTACAGGTGTGTGCCACCACACCCAGCTAATTTTTTGTATTTTTAGTAGAGATGGGGTTTCACCATGTTGGCCAGGCTGGTCTTGAACTCCTGACCTCGTGATCCACCCGCCTTGGCCTCCCAAAGTGCTGGCATTACAGGCGTGAGCCACTGAGCCTGGTCAAAAATAAATTTTTTTAAAAGAATAAGAAAAGGTTGCATGTTTTATTGGTCTGAGGTGCTAAGGAAGAGAAGAGGGGAGGCTGACTTTGCAGCCAAGTTGGGGAAAACTAAGAAGAGGAGGTGAAGAAAGGAAAGGCAGCTATCTTGGATTTGAGAGTTGGTTTGGAGAACTTAGAGTAGAAAATTGGGGTTCTCTGAAAGTTCCATTCCGTTTGCATCCTTACCATTTTCAACTGTGACATTCTCTCAACTCCGGATCCCACTTCTGGGACCCCCTGAAAAGCATCAGGGCTGAATCAGAAGGGAGGACAGCTGTGAGTCTGGGACTTGGAAGGATAATTTGGATACCCAGGGAGGAGCTGAACTGAGTTCCTTGTTGTCACCTCAACAAGGAGGAGGAGACCCAGGCAGCTGGTCTGGTGGCTTGCCCAACGCCATTCTTGAGGCCCTGAATCACCAGGTTTCCTTCTAAAGCCCATTACTGAGATGCTGACTCAGCCACCAGGTGTCAAGGTCTCTAGGGCTTAGGCCTAAGGGCTGATGTTGGGGCCAGTATCCCTGAAATGGCGATATGGACACTGTGCTTCCCAGATTGTTCACTGGAGGCAATCATGGAATCACCCACAAAACTTGAATCCAGATGTGCCTGCTTTTCTCCTTCTGTGTGGGGTATTGTAGTAGTAGCTCAGGTCTTGCATGCCTTTATCTCTGAGTAGGAGGCAGAGCTATGAAAACAAGACCCTGTCCTTCTAGAGGTAGCAAAATGGAATCCCACATTGCAGAGGGGCCAGGAAATTCCCATAATCTTTCTGAGACATCTGTCAAGATGGGTTATGTGGGTGTTGTCTAGTCTCTCCCCCACCTCACTCGCCCAATGTCACTCAGTATCGTGGCTAATCCACCATAGTCACAATAGGACCCCCCCATACACCAAGAGCTCCCCAGCTCAACCCCAAACTAATCCTGGGACATTGTCCTACCTAGTTTCACCCTGAATTCATTCTCATTGACAGCCTCCCTACCACCACTCCCAATTCAAGTCGATTTATTTTAAAGGGCACTTTTCCTTGCCAAGCATTTGGAAGGGAAGAGGACAGATGAATAAAACAGAGCCACTACCCAAGAAGCTGCAGCCCAGTGGGGAGACAAATACGCAAACAAGTAATTACAGGGAAGAAACGAGTGGTGCAAACTCTTTGGCAGGAGCCTGAGGCAAGTCATTCTGACCCGGGTGAGGAAGGTATCTGCGAGGCAGACAGATCTGAGGCCGCGCCTTGATAAATTACAGGCCCTCCATACCAATAGTTCTCAATGGCTGAGGCGTAGGGCAAGAGTGTCAGAATCACCGGGGGAGTTCTTCCCCAAGTACACGTGACTGTGGGGAAAAGAAAGAGAGATCAGATTGTTCCTGTGTCTGTGTAGAAAGAAGTAGACATAGGAGACTCCATTTTGTTCTGTACTAAGAAAAATTCTTCTGCCTTGAGATGCTGTTGATCTGTAACCCTACCCCCAACCCTGTGCTCCCTGAAACATATGCTGTGTCAACTCAGGGTTAAATGGATTAAGGGCTGTGCACGGTGTGCTTTGTTAAACAAATTCTTGAAGGCAGCATGCTTCTTAAGAGTCATCACCACTCCCTAATCTCAAACCACTCCCTAATCTCAAGTACCCAGACACAAAACACTGTGGAAGGCTGCAGGGACCTCTGCCTAGGAAAGCCAGGTATTGTCCAAGGTTTCTCCCCACCCACGTGATGAAATATGGCCTCGCGGGAAGGGAAAGACCTGACCGTCCCCCAGCCCGACACCCATAAAGGGTCTGTACTGAGGAGGATTAGTAAAAGAGGAAGGAATGCCTCTTTGCAGTTGAGATAAAAGAAAGGCTTCTGTCTCCTGCTCTTCCCTGGGCAATGGAATGTCTCGGTGTAAAACCTATCTCTACTGAGATAGGGGAAAACCGCCTTAGGGCTGGAGGTGGGACAGGCTGGCAGCAATACTGCTTCTTAAGGCATTGTGATGTTTATGTGTATGCACATCAAAAGCACAGCATTTTTTTTACCTTGTTTACGATGCAGAGACATTTGTTCACGTGTTTACCTTCTGACCTTCTCTCCACTATTGTCCTATTATCCTGCCGCACCCGATAATGATCAATAAATACTAAGGGAACTCAGAGGCTGGTGCCGGCGTGGATCCTCCGTAAACTGAACTCCGGTCTCCTGGGCCCATTTTTCTTTCTCTATACTTTGTCTGTCTCTTTCTTTTCCAAGTCTCTCCTTCCACCTAATGAGAAACGCCCACAGGTGTGGAGGGGCAACCCACCCCTTCACGTGACAGATGTCCCAGCAGTTCTGACGCACCTAGGAGAGCGGGGTGGGTGGCAGGGCATATGTACGTGTTTTGAAAAAACTCCCAGTCGATTTTTGTTCATTCCTCCCCCAAAACCCGCGTTCTACACGCCCTTGAGACGACGGGACATCTAGAGATCCTGGAGCCTTGGGAAAATGGCCCGAGGTCGGCGGCTGACGCGTTACTATGGATACTCCATAGCTTGGAGGGCCAGTCGGGCCACACCCTTTGGACATCACCCGGAGCCCACAGGAGCACCCGGCAAAAGCCAGGCCCACTTCCTGCTCGGCTCCGCCCAGAGCAGGGGGCGGGCGGATAGGCGATTCCCTCCAATCACAGTTCCAAAAGGAGGGGGCTGACAACATATCCTCCAATCACAGCTTGAAGCGAGATTGATGTGTCTTTTCACCAATCACCGCCAAGGCGCGAGGGGGTTGTCGGGATGGGGGCGGGAGCCAACATGGAGCCCTCAGTGGGATGAGGGTGAAACTGCTATTGCCGGCGGCTCCTGTTTTACCGCGTCAGCATGCTGGTGCATTTATTTCGGGTCGGGATTCGGGGTGGCCCATTCCCAGGCAGGCTGCTACCGCCCCTCCGCTTCCAGACATTCTCAGCTGTCAGGTAAAAACGGAAAAACCTACTCAGCGCGGGCCATTGACCGCCCGGCAGGGCAGTGCCGGCCCGCCGGGAGATGGAGTCCACGGGCTTGCGCGAGGCTTGCTGGGAGCTGTAGGCCAGGCCTACCGGGGTGGAATGTCACTCCGCGGGTGTTGGCCTCAATTATTTATAGTGACACTCCAGTCGCCAGCAGGAGGCTCCTGCGTCTGCAGCCGCGTGTCAGCCAAAAGGAGGGGACGCTCGGGGTCAGTGACCACGCCCAGTCCGCACTCCCGACCAGGGGTCCCCTTTCCTGGCCCTGGAGTTGATTGGGCGATTTGGACGAAAATTCTTATTAGTATGAAGAGACATTTAATGTAGTGGTGCTTCCAGGATTCAAAGTGAGTCGAAGAAGAACTAGAGATGTTCAGCAGGGATAAAGAGCCAATCTAATAGGCCGGGCGCGGTGGCTCACTCCTGTAATCCCAGCACTTTGGAAGGCCAGGAGTTCGAGACCAGCCTGGCCAACATGGCAAAACCTCGTCTCTACTAAAAAATACAAAAATTTGCCGTGATTGGTGGCACGCGCCTGTAATTCCAACTACTTGGAAGGCTGGGGCAGGAGAATCGCTTCAACCTGGGAGGCGGAGGTTGCAGTGAGCTGAGATCATGGCCACTGCACTCCAGCCCGGGTGATAGAGTGAGACTCTGCCTCAGAAAAAAAAAAAAAAAAGAGTCAATCTAGTAACTTGTACATGTGTGTTTTTCGCAAAACACTCTACACAGGTTGGTCGAGAGAGAGACAGACAGACAGACAGATGGGAAACAAACAAGGACCCTGAAACTACAACTCGAATGTAAATGCTTTATGAGAAGGGACTGATTCCTTTTTTCTTTTCTTTTCTTTTCTTTTCTTTTCTTTTTTTTTTTTTTTGAGACAGAGTCTCGCTCTGTCACCCAGGCTGGAGTGCAGTGGCATGGTCTCGACTGACTGCAACCTCTGCCTCCTGGGTTCAAGCAATTCTCATGCTTCAGCCACCCAAGTAGCTGGGATTACAGATGTGCACCACACCCGGCTAATGTTTGTATTTTTAGTAGAGACGGGGTTTCATCATATTGGTGGGCAGGCTGGTCTTGAACTCCTGACCTCGGGTGATCTGCCTGCCTCCGCCTCCCAAAGTGCTGGGATTACAGGCATGAGCCACCTCACCTGGCCATCCTTTCTAATCCTAGAGTGAATTACTTGGGGGCCAAACAGATAGAAGATTCCCAAGGGCAGGTGGATGTGGAGTTGTGTCATTTGGAAAGCCCATCTGACTGATGGAGGGCAAGAGCTGGATCGAGCTGGAGCTGGAAGTCTTGGTACTGGGAAGTAATCCACATGCTCTTGGCAACGACCAAGACTTTCTTAGAGTCTTAGTTTGGAGACAATGCAAGAAGCTGGAAAAAGACCATGCTAAATTATTGAAAGGTTTAAAAACAGTTCTTAGGAAAGAGTAAGGGTGTTGATGTTATTTAAACCAGAGAGAAACCCAAGGAAAGACATCAAATAATATTCAAGTATATATGTGTTCATTAGTCAGTATTTTTCAATAGATTATGAAATGCATTTAGTTGGTCAGGACCATTTAAAAGTAAATATAGGCTGGGCGCGGTGGCTCACGCCTGTAATCCCAGCACTTTGGGAGGCCAAGGCAGGCGATCACCTGAGGTCAGAAGTTCAAGACCAGCCTGGCCAACGTGGTGAAACCCCGTCTCTGCTAAAAATACAAAAATTAGCCAGGCGTGGTTGCACGCGCCTGTAGTCCCAGCTACTCGGGAGGCTGAGGCAGGAGAATTGCTCAAACCTGGGAGGCAAAGGTTGCAGTGAGCCGAGATTGTGCCATTGCGCTCCAGCATGACAGAGCAAGACTCCGTCTCAAATAAATAAATAAATAAATAAAAGTAAATGTAGGCCAGGCACAGTGGCTCACACCTGTAATCCCAGCACTTTGGGGGGCCAAGGCAGGCAGATCACTTGAGGTCAGGAGTTCAAGACCAGCCTGGCCAACATGGTGAAACCCCATACAAAACTTAGCCGGGTGTGTTGGCTCACGCCTGTAATCCCAGCACTTTGAGGGGCCGGGGCAGGCAGATCACTTGAGGTCAGGAGTTCAAGACCAGCCTAGCCAACATGGTGAAGCCCTGTCTGTACTAAAAATACAAAAATTAACCAGGCATGGTGGTGGGCACCTGTAGTCCCAGCTACTCGAGAGGCTGAGGCAGGAGAATCGCTTGAACCTGGGAGGTGGAGGTTGCAGTCAGCCAGCATAGCGCCACTGCTCTCCAGCCGGGGCAAAAGAGTGAGACCCTGTCTTGAAAAGAAAAGAAAAGAATCAGAATACATGTTAAGAATTAGAGAAAATGTTATTTTGTGAAGCATTTCCATTTTGTGTGGCATGTATGTGTTCATTGTACTGGGTTGCAAGTAAGATATGTTTCTTGCTGTAGGCCACAGGAAGTCTAAACATTTGCAAAACCCTGTAGTAGTTAGGTCAGATTGTCCTGCACCTCTAATGGGGCATGCATGTGCTCAACAAGCATAAACATTTGCGGAACATCTGTTATGTACCGGAGTTCTGCCAGTGCTGTCTAAGATATAATTTCCTGCCTTTCAGAAACACATGGCGTAATGGGAAAACTGGACAGTTACACAAGGCAGAAGGAGAGTAAGCGTCTCTATCTTTCTGATAGAAACAAGAACACAGTGAAAAACAAGACATAAAAACCTGGCAGTTGGAATGGGGTGGGAGAAGGCCTCATGTAGGCAAAAGGCACAGGCCTTCCTGAAAGCAGGGGAAGGATGAGATGAAGACTGCAATTAGAAGGGTCTAGGGATGTGAAAGGCCATGATGGTAAAGAGAAAAGCTCACACTACTCTTTTTTTAAACCTTTCCCCATCAGTAAGCTTATCTAGATCTTCTAGATCTCACCATCCTCTCCTGGCTGGATAACTTCTGCTCCCTACAACCAGTCCTGTCTGCCTCCAGCCCATGCCCCTCTGCTATGATCTTTTTTTTTTTTTCAAGACAGAGTCTTGCTCTGTTGTCCAGGCTGGAGTACGGTAGCACGATCTTGGCTCGCTGTGACCTCCTCCTCCCAGGTTTAAGTGATTCTCTGCCTCAGCCTCCCAAGTAGCTGGGACCACAGGCACACACCACCACATCCAGCTAATTTTTAGTAGAGACAGGGTTTCAACATGTTGATCTAGAACTCCTGGCCTCAAATGATCCACCCGCCTCAGCCTCCCAAAGTGTTGGGATTACAGGTGTGAGCCACTGTGCCCGGCCATGCTACGATCTTTAAAATGAAAACCTAATCTTGGCACATCTCGGCCTAAAAATCACCATGACCCTTATTGCCCCCCAAGTCCAGGAGCTTTATAAGAACTAGAAAACTGCCCCTCCCGCAAGTCTCATGTCTCTTTTCCCTTCTTGTAGGTCAGGCTTCAGCCATACAATTCCTGAAATTTCTCTCCCATCCTTTCTTACAGCAGATACCCGCACTTGCTTTTCCTCTGCCTAGAGCTCTCCCCTTTACACTCCACCCCCACCTGTGCCTGGCCTGTTCCCCCTCACAGGTTCCCCCTTACCTAGAAGGCCTTTCCTGACTCCCTCTGAGGAGAAGGAGGAGCAGGGCTTCAAGCTGTTTTGTGCCTCTGATTTCCAGTTAACTGTGAGTCTCCCGCACTCAAGCATGACTGCTGTGAGGGGAGTTACTTCAGCTGTCATGTAACTCCATAACTCCGAGCAGAGCACCTGCACACAGTAGGTTCAAAATGTGTAG
This sequence comes from Pan paniscus, assembly GCF_029289425.2. Taxonomy (NCBI): domain Eukaryota; kingdom Metazoa; phylum Chordata; class Mammalia; order Primates; family Hominidae; genus Pan; species Pan paniscus. Next base: position 187,453,587 of record NC_073255.2, read on the forward strand.
AATAGGCCAGGCGTGGTGGCTCATGCCTGTAATCCCAGCACTTTGGGAGGCTGAGGCAGGTGGATCATGAGGTCAGGAGTTCAAGACCAGCCTGACCAATAAAGCGAAACCCCATCTCTACTAAAAATACAAAAATTAGCTGGGCGTGCTGGCTCGTGCCTGTAGTCCCAGCTGCTCAGGAGGCTGAGGCAGGAGAATCTCTTGAACCCGGGAGGCAGAGGTTGTAGTGAGCCGAGATTGTGCCGCTTCACTCCAGCCGGGGTGACAGAGCGAGACTCTGTCTCAAAAAAAAAAAAAAAAAAACCACAATGTCTAGAATAGTGGAATCGATGTTAGCATTTTATAGATGTGGCAGCTGAAGGAAAGAGAAGGTAATTGTCCTATTCAAGATGACAAGATAAGTTATTAGAATTCTTATTTTTCTCTGTTTCCTCCTTCCGCTGTGGAGAGGGAGTGTGTGTCATGGCGCCCCAGGCCAGGGAGGGGAGGTAGGGTAATGGGCCTGGAACATCAGAAGACATGGCACACTGGCAGAGTAGAGCCAGCCTGGGTGCTGGAGTCAGACTGCAGACTTGGTTCCCTGCTCGTCCCAGTTCTGCTGCCTGCGGACAAGTTATTTCAGCTCTCTTAGCTCCACATGATTTTTTTCATCTGTCAGGTGAGAATAATGGCACCTCCCTCCCAGGGAGGTGAGGATCAAGGGAAGTAGCCCATTAGCTCCAGGAGGTGGGGCCGTGTCTGCCCTGGTGGCTGCTGTGAGCAAGTCCAGTGCCGGGCACAGGAGCAGCTCTCTTTCCTCACCTCTCTGCACCGTGGTCCCTTAAACCCCCGGCCCCTTCCTGTCCAGGCAGTGTGTGGCCATCTAACGTGCCATCCAGTTCTTCAGGCTGTCATTCTGTCAGAGCCTGGAGTCGAGGCTGCGAGGGCCCTGGCTGGCTGGGTGTTGCCTGAGAGTTGCCCGGGGGAATAAGACTTTTAAGACTAGATTTTGTGCTCAGCGCCTCATTCCTCTGCGACTTTGCCCATGGACATGTCTTAGAAACTGAAGTTGCTTCAGAACAGCCCCGAGAAGGGCAGGGGCAGGGGCCTGAAAGAAGAGGAAGTGCTGCTTCCAGAGGGCTCAGCCAGAGCCCCATGGGTGTGCTGGTCAGCAGAAGGGCAGTCGGAGCCTCAAGCCATCCATGCCTCTCTCTCCTTACAGGTACTCTGATGGCTACTGCAGCTCCTCCCTCCTCCGGGCCGTGGCCCACCTGCGGTCCCAGCTCTGGGCCCACCTCCCTCGAGCCCCCCTAGCTCCCAGATGGAGCCCCTCTGCCTGGTGCTGGGTTGGGGGAGCCCTGCTAGGCCCCATGGTACTGAGTAAGCGTCCCCACCTCTGCCCTGTGGCCCTGTGTGAGGCAGAAGAGGCCCCTCCTGCCAGCTCCACACCCCATGTCGTGGGGTCTCGCTTTAACTGGAAGCTCTTCTGGCAGTTTCTGCACCCCCACCTGCTGGTCCTGGGGGTAGCCGTCGTGGTGAGGCTTTCCCCACTTCTCCATCCTGGGGACAGGGCAGGACCCAGAGCTGCAAAGGGATGGCATTCCTGTCTCGCTGCCTCTCAGGGGAGAGCTCAGGGGAGCAGCAAGGGCTAGCCAGGGGTCCAGGGGTGCCAGGAGCATCAACACTGGGTGGCTGGGTGGGCAGGGTTCCGTGGGGACTGGAAGCCAGGGTTTGAACCTCTGAGAGGCACTGATGTGTCCACATGGCCAGCCACAACCTGGACAAGAGCAGTGCTCAGTAGTGGGAGAGGAAGGGCCAAGATCTGGCTGGGGATGGGGAGGAGTGGCTCCCCCACTTAAAACATTTGTCCCCTCTGTCTCCCCATTCCAGCTGGCCTTGGGTGCGGCACTCGTGAATGTACAGATCCCCCTGCTCCTGGGCCAGCTGGTAGAGGTCGTGGCCAAGTACACGAGGGACCACGTGGGGAGTTTCATGACTGAGTCCCAGAATCTCAGCACCCACCTGCTTATCCTCTATGGTGTCCAGGTACAGCCGGGAGTGGGGCTGGGGGCCGCCGAGGAGCCACCCGAGGCATCCCTGAGTGCACTGGGCTCTTTCGCAGGGACTGCTGACCTTCGGGTACCTGGTGCTGCTGTCCCACGTTGGCGAGCGCATGGCTGTGGACATGCGGAGGGCCCTCTTCAGCTCCCTGCTCCGGTACTGCCAGCCGCAGGGTGCAGAGTTGGGGTGACTGATGGCCTGAGGGGTCTGGGGGTAGGGCCTTATCCTGAAGTAATGTCTCCCTTTTCTGCCCTCCTTATTGGTTCTTGTCCCATGCCAGACAAGACATCGCCTTCTTTGACGCCAATAAGACAGGGCAGCTGGTGAGCCGCTTGACAACTGACGTGCAGGAGTTTAAGTCATCCTTCAAGCTTGTCATCTCCCAGGTCAGTGGCCCAGTGGCCCCCACCACGTCCACACACACACTTTTCCATGTGGATTCACCAGGCCAGCCCTGCCCGCCCCAGCCCTGATGTTGGGCTGACAGGCGCATACTGACTCGAGAAACCCACTGCCTGTGAGGGCATGGGTGAGGGACCATGGAAGTTCATGGAAGGAAAGTGTAGAGGCAGTGTCCAAGGTCAGGACAGGCTGCTTCTCCACTGCTCTGAAACCGAATCTTCCCTGGAAAGCCTTCCCAAGCACTCAGACAAGAGCCTTTCCTGGCAAGAGCAAAATCACTTCGCCTGCCTTGTCCCCAGAGTGCCTGGATTGCTGACAAGCATTGAGCATGCGCAGTGGCCTACCGAACACAGATGCCCTCCCCTTATCCGCCCACACCGACTCTGACTGCTGGATCATGCCACACACTGGCCTAGGCAGTCACTGGTGTACCCCCATGCAGTTTTCTTTGTTCAGTTCCTAGAACAGAAAGAGAAGCAAGCTGGGATTTGTCTAGGGGAAGGATGCCACAGTTCATAGCATTCTCGCTCGGCCCCCTCAGGCCCGCTGCTCGCACCCCAACTGGCCGAGTTAGGGTTACGTACTGTGACCGGTGGACTGCCACTGGGCCTCCCAGGGGCCAAGACCTGGGCCTTGGCCTTGGGAGTGCAGAGCTACAGCCAGCTGACCCTTGGAAAAGTCCTTCCTGTCATGGTGCGGACGCCGTAGCCTCCCGCCTTCCCTCCCACTCCCTAGGGGCTGCGAAGCTGCACCCAGGTGGCAGGCTGCCTGGTGTCCCTGTCCATGCTGTCTACACGCCTCACGCTGCTGCTGATGGTGGCCACACCAGCCCTGATGGGAGTGGGCACCCTGATGGGCTCAGGCCTCCGAAAATTGTCTCGCCAGTGTCAGGAGCAGGTACCGGCGTTCCTGGCCATCCTCTTCACCCTCCCCACACCGTTTCTCTTTCCACTCCCCGGAACTCCTCCCTGTCCCCATCCTGGACTCCTTGTCCTGTTTCCTGGACTCCTTGCAGATCGCCAGGGCAATGGGCGTAGCAGACGAGGCCCTGGGCAATGTGCGGACTGTGCGTGCCTTCGCCATGGAGCAACGGGAAGAGGAGTGAGTCCTGGGAGGGCGGAGCACAAAGCAGAGATGCCCCCCACACCCTGCCCACCCTTTGTGCCAGCCCAGCTGCCTCCTGAATGCACTGGTCTCTCTCACCAGGCGCTATGGGGCAGAGCTGGAAGCATGCCGCTGCCGGGCAGAGGAGCTGGGCCGCGGCATCGCCTTGTTCCAAGGGCTTTCCAACATCGCCTTCAACTGTGAGTGAGCCAGTTGGGGGCTGGAGGGTCGCTTGTGGGCTGGGGAGGAGCTGGGAGCAGCCAAGGCAGGCAAAGGCCCGCCCTCCATCTGCTGGCTGCCTGCATTCGCCTCGGGCCAGCTGCTAACTCTTGCAGGTAAAGGGAGGGTGCCGATGTCCCAACCCAGCTATGGGACTCAATGTGGAACACTACAGGGCCACCCTCAAGGAGGCCATGGAGGCATGCCCACCCCGACTTGCTCTTCCAAGGAGGAAGCCAACGCTGGGACCAGTCATGCGCCTCACCTGACTCTCCCAGTCAGCAGTGGCAGAGCAGGCCCAGGGCTGTTTCCTCTGCCCTGGCTTCATCCTCCCTCACTTCCCCTCTCCTGCAGGCATGGTCTTGGGTACCCTATTTATTGGGGGCTCCCTTGTGGCCGGACAGCAGCTGACAGGGGGAGACCTCATGTCCTTCCTGGTGGCCTCCCAGACAGTGCAAAGGTAAGTGGGGGCCGTTCCCATTGCTACAGAGCCCCCTGCTGCCCTCCAGAGCCCTGCTGGGTTAGGGCACACGGGTGCCAGCCTTCTCTGGGGGCCGACTGCTGTGCAGCTCCAGGCCTGCCCAGCTTCCCCAGGGATGCATAGGGTGGGGAGAGAGAGCCCCTCAGGGCCCATAACAACCCTCCCGGCTGGGGCAGTGGCGCTGCAGCAGGCAGGTGCTTGTCATCTTCAGCCTTCCAAAGGACCCAGAAGTTTCCTTGACAGGCTTTTTAAAAATTTGTTTCAACTGTGGTAAAGTACACAAAACATAAAATACAGCATTTTAACCATTTTGAAGTGTGCAGCTCATGGGCAGTGGGTGCACTCACATTGCTGTGCGGCTGTTGTCACCATCCGCCTCCAGAACTCTTACCTGGCAGAGCGGAAACTATCCCCATGACACGCGAATCCCCATTTGCCCTCCCCCAGCCCCTGGCACCCACCATTCCACTTTCTGTCCTTATGATTTGACAACTCTAGGGACGTCCTCTAAGTGGAGTCAGACTATGTCCTTTTGTGACTGCGTTTTGTCACTCCACATTGTGTCCTCAGCTTCCTCCGTGTTGCACCCTGTCCGAATTCCCTTCCGCTGCAGGCTGTGACATTCCATGCATGGAAGGACCATCCTTGACAGGCTTTGTGAGCTGCCCTTCCCCATGCCTGCCACTTCCAGGGATGACAAGCTGACCCCTGTCCCCACACACCCCACCCTTATAGCTTATTGCTTTGCATTGGTCCGAAACCACCCGCTCAGCTGAGCCTCTGGGATGACCAGAGCTGATCACCAGACAGCCCAAGGCGGGCCTCCCCCCTCCTATCTCTTTCCAAGCTGAACACAAGCAGTTCTACATAAATATGTTATGGTAAATAATGAGATAGTAAATATGCTGTAACAGATCATCAAAGGGTGAAGACCCGTCTCCACGAACCGTGCATCACCTCTGCCACCCCATCCCTCCCCCCACGACCCCCCTGCTCTTCCACCGGGGCCCCCACCCCATTCTACTGAGGCATGTGTCCTCACCCTGCTGCATGGTGCACCCCTGCTTGTGTGTCCGCCGGATCAGAACCCCTCACTGCAGGGTGTACTGTCCCAGGAAGGGGGAGGCGGATGGAGACAGGCTCCCATTTTCAGCCCCAAACCTGACATTCCACAGAGACGTTCCTCCCACTTCCGCAGCTGCATGGACACCCTCGCGTGCCCCATTTCTGCTCGATGCTCCCTAATCTGAGCACCTTCAGACCCTTTCTGGTCCTGGGCTCAGGCCTCCTTGGCAGCCTCGCCCCCTCCTCCAGCCCAAGGAGCTGTTCTGTCGTGGCTTTGGAATTCAGATGCTCTCACTGTGATAGAGATGGGGTCTTGGGGGGGCTGGGAGCTGTTCTGTCGTGGCTTTGGAATTCAGATGCTCTCACTGTGATAGAGATGGGGTCTTGGGGGGCTGGGAGCTGTTCTGTCGTGGCTTTGGAGTTCAGATGCTCTCACTGTGATAGAGATGGGGTCTTGGGGGGCTGCCTCCACCACTGCCTGCCCTGCTCAGCGCTGACCCACTTCCCTTGACCAGAGTTTTGGCCTCTCTGAATGGGACGGTCGTTTTAGTCCTGAGGGCCCATAAGAAGCCCAGTGGCGGCTGGGTGCGGTGGCGCACACCTGTAATCCCAGCACTTTGGGAGGCCGAGGTGGGTGGATCGTGAAGTTAAGAGATCAAGACCATCCTGGCCAACATGGTGAAACCCCGTCTCTACTAAAAATACAAAAATTAGCTGGGCATGGTGGTAGTCCCAGCTACTCGGGAGGCTGAGGCAAGAGAATCGCTTGAACCTGGTAGGCAGAGGTTGCAGTGACCTGAGATTGCGCCACTGCACCCCAGCCTGGCAACAGCAAGACTCCGTCTCAAAAAAAAAAAAGAAGCCCAGTGGCTCCCTTAATAAAATCACCCCTTAGCCCTCTGTGGTGGGCAGTGGTGGGACTGTCTCCCTGTGGGGAGGGTGGCTGCACTGTCCAGCCCCAACCCTCCCGCTTCGGGACCCCCACTTCCCCTTTAGGGCCTGAGACTCTGACTTTACCTCCCACCGTGCTGCTTGGCCATCCAGCAGCTTTATGACACACACAAGAACCCCCAGGGGCTTGTCTGTGCTGTTTCGCTGGCTGCTCCCACAGCCACAGGCCCTAGACCCATCCTCTTGGAGGTCCTTCTAGCGCTGCCTATGTGGAGATTCTTCCCCACTCATCTTGGGGGTTTGGATTTGTTGCATAAAGCAGCTGACGTGTTTCCCACAGGGTCCTGCCAGCTAAGCCAAGGGCCCATGCATTGGCGCTGGGGTCTAGCAGAGAGAGGGGAGCAGGATGGCCCGGCCTACCTCAGGCAGCCTAACCTATGAGCCCATCCTGAGTACTCCTGATAGAGATGGGGAGGTGCCCAGACAGACAGCAAGTGGGGCCCAGCCGCCTCATCAGAATCAGGGCCAGGCTCCACCTGGGAACAGGCCCGTAGCCTACAGCCCACGGCCCCTGAGAGCAGGGTCATCACACTCTAATGAGTCATGTGCATTTTGAATTTCAGTTGCTGCCCAGCCCCTTTGCCAGGCCCTAATGTCTTCCAGATCTCTGGTGGAGAATGTGCCCCTGCTCATCAACAGATAGCTGGCTGGGCTGGCTCCTTCCTGCCTGGTGCCTCCCCCGGCTGCCTTTAGCAAGTGCTGACTGCACTGAGTCCACTGGGAGCTTTTCCTTTTGGGTTTCGAGGCTCCTCCCACTCACCCCCACCCTAGTGCTGGAAGAAGTAAGTCTGCAGCTGAAGGGTTGCTGGGGAGTCAGTCTTTCCTCTTATTTAGGAGGGGACCAGGCATACACACACTGTCACAGGTCAGCCAGGCCAGTCAGGGACCAGTGACTCACCTTCCTCCTCAGCCTCCTGGCAGCCGGCCAGCCCTACCCCGGCCCTGCCGGGACGAAGGAGGCCACCCACTGTCTAGACAGATAACACTGTGGGTATACTTATCTGCAGGGCAAGCTCATGAGAAAAGTTTTTTTCAGGGAATTTTGTTTTGGGGTCTCCTGAGAGTTCCCCTGTGGCCCAGTGTCTTCTGTTTTCTTCTTTCTCCAAAAAGATTTAACATCACTTCTTCCACCTAAATGTCTGCCAAAGTCATTGCTTCCCCAAGAGTCTGCAGCATTAGATCTGCTCTCCCCTTCTGAGCCACGCACCCTTGATCTCTGTTCATGGTGGCGGCCTCCGCATCCTCAGGGCCGAGCAGGGAGTCCGTGGGTCAGCTGGGCTCCCTTCCTCGTGGGCTGATATCACCCCTGCATGTGTGCACAGGCCTCACCCTGCAGACCACAGGCCAGGGCACTGGAGGACACCCACAGAGGCCTGTGCCTTCACTTCCATTTCCTCGTGGAGCACCCCCTCCCAGGGGCTTGGGCTGAGCTGAGGGACAGCTGTCATCCTCATCTGGCCAAGGAGGGAGCCAGGGCTCAGCGATCTGGTGTTGCTACGTCCCAGGGCTCCACGCCCCCATGGTGCAGGAGCAGTCTCTGCATTTGGCCACAGGCCACCTGCTTCCTTGCTCCCCCGCCCCACCGTGGCTTCCTTCCCCTCCTCTGGCTCTTCTTGTTCCCATCTATTCCACCCCTCTCTCCTTTTCTGACAGGTCCATGGCCAACCTCTCTGTCCTGTTTGGTCAGGTGAGTGGCCGGTAGGGTGGAGGGCCGGGGGTGTGGAGTTTGTGCCGTGTGTGCCGCTGTGGGAGCTGCCTATTGACGGGTGTGGGCGGGCAGAGGAGCTGGGGAGACCCCAGCCCAGAGCCATGGCCACTCCCTGGAGATGCTGTGGTCACCCCTACTCCTGCCTTCCTGCGGACTTTGGATCCCCTCCCACAGGTGGTCCGGGGGCTGAGTGCAGGCGCCCGGGTCTTTGAGTACATGGCCCTGAACCCCTGCATCCCACTGTCTGGGGGCTGCTGCGTCCCCAAAGAGCAGCTGCGTGGCTCCGTTACATTTCAGAACGTCTGCTTCAGGTCAGCACGGGTGAGCAGGCGTGGGGATGGGTCCCTGGGCCGAGGATGAGGCGAGTGGATTCGGGGTGGAGGTCTGGACTAATGTCCCCCATAAACAGGCCCTCTCAGAGGGCTACAGGGAGACTTCAGGAGGGACCCGGGCAACAAGGGCTGGGAGCCTGGTCTGACTGGGGGTCTCTCGGCTCCTCCCAGCTACCCCTGCCGCCCCGGCTTCGAGGTGCTGAAAGACTTCACCCTGACGCTGCCCCCTGGCAAGATCGTGGCCCTCGTGGGCCAGTCTGGCGGAGGTAAGGGGAGCCCACCACCTCTTCACCCTCTGACTCTTCTCTAGCAGCCACTCAGAGCAAGGCCGGGAGCAGTGAGACCCCGATGGGGTCCCTTCCTCCACTGCCACAAGGGGCCTTCTTTCCTGGGACAATCCCTAGAATCCCTGGCCTCCCTCCCTCTCAACCCAATTCCCCAGGAAAGACCACCGTGGCTTCCCTGCTGGAGCGCTTCTACGACCCCACGGCAGGCGTGGTGATGCTGGATGGGCGGGACCTGCGCACCCTTGACCCCTCCTGGCTCCGGGGCCAGGTTGTCGGCTTCATCAGCCAGGTGCGGGGCCACATGGGCAGCCCTTGGCTCCCACTGCCCGTCCTCCCCTGGGCCCTGCCCCCTTAGTCCTCAGGTGCCTTTTCTTTCTTTCCCACCCTCATCCTTGCTGCTCTCGGGAGACCCTGGCCGTCTTCACATGTCCTCAGCTGTTGTCTGGGTGAGGCATCCCTGTCGTGGGAGCAGCCACAACTCTGCCTGGTCTCCCAGAGCAGGGACGCTTTGTCCACATTTACAGCAGTCTACACAGATGGGGAATCCCTCAGATTCTCTGCAAATCCCATAGCATCCAGGTCTAGAGAAGCCTATAGTGGAGGTGCTGAGCTGCAGCTGTTCTCCCTCTGCTTGAGGTGGCACTGCCCAGCGAGGGTCCACCCTTCCCTTTGAGGGCCGTGAATGAAGAGGGCATGCCTGCTGTCCCGCCAGGGAGAGTGCCTGTGCAGAAGAAAGGCAAATGCAAGCCCCCAACTCCCAGCGCCCTGCCCTGCCAGCTCCTCCCACTCCCACTCCTGGGGAGGGATTCTGGGCCCTTGGTAGGAAGTCGAACTGTCCTTCCCTTTTGGGGGCCACTCTGCATCCTCACTTCACCTCTGACTTTGAACGTCTGATTCTTCAAGAGATCCTAATCTAATCCACCAGATAGACTGTCCCATTGTGTATGGTGGCCCCTCCGGTTTCTGGGGCAAAGAGAATGTTTCTGTGGACTCTGTCTCCATAACCCCTCACCCACAGGAGCCCGTCCTGTTTGGGACGACCATCATGGAAAACATCCGCTTTGGGAAGCTGGAAGCTTCCGATGAAGAGGTGTACACAGCCGCCCGGGAAGCGAATGCTCACGAGTTCATCACCAGCTTCCCTGAGGGCTACAACACGGTTGTCGGTGGGTGCTCGGGTCTGCCGGGAACCAGGTGGTGAGGCACTGGGACACAGGATTCCACAGGAGCAGTGAGCAGCCCAGTGGGACTGAGGGCAGCAGGGACAGCTGGGGAGAAAGACAGTTGTGTCAGGGAAGACCAGAAACACAGCCAAAGGGGACAGAGTCGTTGTGTGGGGACAGGGGAGTCCAGGCCAGTGTGGTTCAGAACCAGCAGACCAGGCAGGCTGCAGAGACAGGACGGGCTCTAGGAGGAGCTGGAGAATGCGACAGAGGGCATATGACAGGCCCCTGGCCAGGGACACAGTGACGCATGGTGTTTGGAGTCCTCACCGAGTCTAAAAGGCCGCCACTTCCCCAGACTGAACAGAAGAAATGGGGGGCTGCCTCCTCTCCACCATCCATCCCCCTCTGGCTCCTGTTTCCTTCCTGTGCTTTTCATCTCTAAAGTCGTTTCTCATTAGAATCAGGGTGACTGGATGGGCCCCAGGAGAGGGCTCTGGTGGTTCTGAACTAGGAACACGCAGCCTGGCACTGCAGGGCGTGCACCTTGCAGCTTGACGTGCGGAGCTCCCAGGTCTTTTTCCAGCCTTCGGGGCCATGTTTCTCGGCCAGTGTCTTGGCTCTGTTGCACAGTGTTTCAGCACTTCTCAGGATACAGGGATACCTGGGCTTCTCAACTCTGGTCAGTCTGAGTCCAGCCTTCTGAGCTGTGGGGCCAGTGTCCCCAGCCCAGCCATCGTGTTCTAGATGGCTCCTCCAGCCGTGTTGATACACTGTCCAGATGCCAGCTGTCCTCACTGGGTGCTCTCCCACATCTCTTTTGGGTGGCACTTTCCTTGTGTCTCTGATCCTAGTACTTTCTGCTCATTTGGGCCTTCTTGGGGCTGCGTCCTTACTGACCTGTCACCCTGCTGTCACCTTGAGGTTCTTTTTGGCTCCCAGGCTGCCACTTGTGCTGTCCTCTGTGGGCTTCGAATCCCACCTCCCTGGAGTCACTGGACCCCAGAGCCCATGTTTGGGTGCTGGATGTTCCCCACAGCCACAGAGACCCGGGAGGCTGGGAAGGTGGCTTGGAACTGCAGGCACAGGGCAGGGTGTGGGTCATCCTGGCCTGAGGCACTGCCATGGCTGGGGAGGGGCATTTGGCAACTCCCTTGGAGTGCACCAAGCCCTGCTGGCAGTGTCACGCCACCCTCAGAGGCAGGGCAAGTGTGCACAGTGGCTGAGGGACCCAGAGGTGGGATGAGCCAGTGCAGGGGGAACCCAGAGGAGGAGTGTGCACAGTGTGGGGTGGGGGGTCAGAGGCAGGAGGAGGGTGCACAGTGCGGGGTGGGGGTCAGAGGCAGGAGGAGGGTGCACAGTGCGGGGTGGGGGTCAGAGGCAGGAGGAGGTTGCACAGTGCGGGGTGGGGGTCAGAGGCAGGACTAGGGTGCACAGTGCGGGGTGGAGGGTCAGAGGCAGGAGGAGGGTGCACAGTGCGGGGTGGGGGTCAGAGGCAGGAAGAGGGTGCACAGTGCGGGGTGGGGGTCAGAGGCAGGAAGAGGGTGCACAGTGCGGGGTGGGGGTCAGAGGCAGGAGGACGGTGCACAGTGCGGGGTGGGGGTCAGAGGCAGGAGGAGGGTGCACAGTGCGGGGTGGGGGTCAGAGGCAGGAGGACGGTGCACAGTGCGGGGTGGGGGTCAGAGGCAGGAGGAGGGTGCACAGTGCGGGGTGGGGGGTCAGAGGCAGGAGGAGGGTGCACAGTGCGGGGTGGGGGTCAGAGGCAGGAGGAGGGTGCACAGTGCGGGGTGGGGGTCAGAGGCAGGAGGAGGGTGCACAGTGCGGGGTGGAGGGTCAGAGGCAGGACTAGGGTGCACAGTGCAGGGTGGAGGGTCAGAGGCAGGAGGAGGGTGCACAGTGCGGGGTGGGGGTCAGAGGCAGGAGGAGGGTGCACAGTGCGGGGTGGGGGTCAGAGGCAGGAGGAGGGTGCACAGTGTGGGGTGGAGGGTCAGAGCCAGGACGAGGGTGCACAGTGCGGGGTGGGGGTCAGAGGCAGGAGGAGGGTGCACAGTGCGGGGTGGGGGTCAGAGGCAGGAGGAGGGTGCACAGTGCGGGGTGGGGGTCAGAGGCAGGAGGAGGGTGCACAGTGCGGGGTGGGGGTCAGAGGCAGGAGGAGGGTGCACAGTGCAGGGTGGGGGTCAGAGGCAGGACTAGGGTGCACAGTGCGGGGTGGGGGTCAGAGGCAGGAGGAGGGTGCACAGTGCGGGGTGGGGGTCAGAGGCAGGAGGAGGGTGCACAGTGCGGGGTGGGGGTCAGAGGCAGGAGGAGGGTGCACAGTGTGGGGTGGAGGGTCAGAGCCAGGACGAGGGTGCACAGTGCGGGGTGGGGGTCAGAGGCAGGAGGAGGGTGCACAGTGCGGGGTGGGGGTCAGAGGCAGGAGGAGGGTGCACAGTGCTGAGAGGGGCACTTAGAGGATCTTGATGGGCATTCAGGAAGGACCCTGTGCCCCTTTGTGGGCCACCCTCAAGTGCACAGCTTCAGGCTCCTGCCCTGCCCCTCCCTTCCCAGGTGAACGGGGCACTACCCTGTCTGGGGGCCAGAAGCAGCGCCTGGCCATCGCCCGAGCCCTTATCAAGCAGCCCACGGTGCTGATACTGGATGAAGCTACCAGCGCGCTGGACGCAGAGTCCGAGCGGGTTGTACAGGAGGCCCTGGACCGGGCCAGTGCAGGCCGCACGGTGCTGGTAATTGCCCACCGGCTCAGCACTGTCCGTGGGGCCCACTGCATTGTCGTCATGGCCGATGGCCGTGTCTGGGAGGTTAGTTGTCCTGGGGGCGTGGATCAGTGGGTTGAGGATGGCTTCATCACGGACAGTGGCACAATGCTGCAATGAGTTATATGAAGTTGTGGCCTGGCCCCAGGGCCTTGGGGGCTATATTCTGGAAGCAGCGTCCCATGTAGAGTCAGGAGTTCCTGCATTCAGCCAAGCCCTGGCCTCTCAGGCCCTCAGTTTCTTCTTCTGTCCCCTGGGATAGTATAATTGCACATCAGCTCCCAGGATCAAAAGGAAAAGTACTAGCCGGGTGCCCGTAATCCCAGCACTTTGGGAAGCCAAGGCAGAAGGATCTCTTGAGGCTAGCCTGGGCAGCATAGCGGGACCCTGTCTCTACAAAATACCAAAAAAAAAAAAATTAGCCGGATGTGGTGGCATGCACCTGTATTCCCAGCTACTCTGGAGGCGGAGGCGGGAGGATTACTTGAGCCCCAGAGGTTGAGGCTGCAGTGAACAATGATTGTGCCATTGCGCTCCAGCCTGGCATCAGAATGAGACCCTGTCTCAAAAAACAAAAAGGAAACATACTCAGAGTATGGTGCTGGGAGCGAGGAGCAGGGCTGGCTGCCCAGGGTATCAGGTGCAGGAGAAGCAGCGCCAAGGAACCTGTGCAGGGAGTCAGGAGTAGGACCCCAGAGGCCGTGTGGCGTTGGCTAACAGCCACTCATTCAAGCCAAGGCTGAGGGGCTCGTGCAGGGAGATGGATCCTGAGTTGGAGCCTTGGGCTCTGTAAGGGGGACAGAGGGAATCGTGTTCTTCCAAAATTCAGCTAAGTAGGGAAGTGGCAGTAACTAATGCAGCATGCCAGTGGCGGTTCCTTTCAGATTGGGCATTGGTTTCAGAGTGTCCCCAGAAGGGACACCGGCCTAAGTGACCATGGGCCCAATGGCTGATAGAGAGGCTCAGCTCTCTGAGGGTTCTGAAGCCTGCATGCCTTGGAGCAACCATCCGCCCCTCCCTCCCATCTTCCAGGCTGGGACACATGAAGAGCTCCTGAAGAAAGGCGGGCTATACGCCGAGCTCATCCGGAGGCAGGCCCTGGATGCCCCGAGAACAGCGGCCCCACCGCCCAAAAAGCCAGAAGGCCCCAGGAGCCACCAGCACAAGTCCTGAGAAGGGCCCCCTGAGGTGTGGTCGCTGCCAAGCATCAGTGTTAGGGCTGGGGCTCAGCCTGGGGGAGCCTACTGGGGACTGAGCCCCCAGGAGGGCCAGCATGTGGAGAGTCGCTGCGGCTGCTCCTGCTCACAATAAAGCTGAGGCCGAGCAGCTGGCAGGGGAGGCCAATCCCTCCCTCCCCTCCCCAGTCCTGCCGGCTGCCTCCCTCCCACCAGAGTCTGCCAGAGTCATTGGGCTGCAATGGGCAGAGACAGAGTTCCCCGAGACACCTCCACTCTGTTCTCCCTTTGCCCAGACCCCTCCAGACCTCTCAAGAGACGTTCTGGCCAGTCTCGCCGCCCCACCCAGCAGCTTCAAGTTGGCCAGGCCTACAGTAGCTCCAGGGAATTTTTTAAAAATCAGGGTCTGGAAGTGGGCCTGGGAATTCAAACCTAGGCTCTTCCCACACCCTTGCTAGGACCTCACTTCCCTAGACTGGCGACTGACTCCCTCTCCTGTGTCCCCACTCCCTCCATGGGAGAAGGAGCCTATCCTCTGGCTCACCCCGGGACCCACAGTCCCCATCTTCCAAACAACCTCCCTCCTTTCTCCCTGCACAGTGAACACAGTCCTGATTTCTAGATTTCACCTCCCCTCCCCACCCCCAAGGGACACAGGCCTAACAGGGCCCAACACTTGAGTCAGGGTAGGAGGGCCGGGGCCACAATGGCCAGTTCCCACGAGAAGCGCCAGCCTGCCTGGCTGTCTTCCACCGGCCCTGCCCTGTGTGCCTGGCGTCTTTCACCCACTGAGATTGTGGACCAGCCTCCATCTACACCAAGAACACCCAGCTCTGAAGGAGATGGGAGGGGCTGATGCCCACCTGGAGCTCTCTGCTTCCTGCCCACAGTACTGACGAGTACAGAGCTAAATGGAGCAGCTACTGCAGAATCCAGTACAGAATCGGTCCAGGACGGTGCGGCTGTGGACAGGCCAGCCTCCCCAGCAGGTTCTGGGAGGCACACCTTGAAAGGGGAAGGCAGACATCCTGAGTGATGGGCGCCTGTGGCCCTGAGACTGTGGATGAGGGGGCTAGGCTCCAGCTGGCTTCTGAGGGGCCTGGAAAGGCACACAAGTAGGTCTTTGGCTGAACTGGTGCCCCAGCAGGACCTCGTGTCCCTGCACTGCTGCAGATGCACCAGCCCTCCCCACGTTGGTGCCGCTGTCACTTCCTACTGGGATCCTTCCCCCATCCAGCCACATCCAGGCTGTGGGACTACACGGTGCCCTGTTCCCCTGGGCAGGAGAAGAGGTGGTGCCTGCAATGCACCTTCACAGCCAGGCAAGCATTCTGGATTTATCCTGTGTAAAGAAGGGTGGTACCCTCTTTCAGGGGTGTGATGCAGTGCATTGATGGAGCAGCTGGTGCTGCTGGGAGGCCAGCCTGGAAGAGGCGGCAGTGGCTCAAGTGTGCGTGCAGGAGCCAGAGTGGGACCCATGGGCTCTTGTGGGTGTGGTTTAGAACTAGATGGTGCTTTGGGGACAAGCCATCCAAAAACCCCAGGCCCACATCCACCCTGATTTGATATCCCACTTCCTGACAGATCAGAGGCTGTGTCTTTAGGCAGTGGAGGTCCAGGAGCAGAGCCTGGGGCTGGTTCACAGCTAAACCCCTCCTTAGGGCAGCCCAGAGTAGGGCCTCAGCTGGCAAGTCCGCAAGCCCTGCTGGGGCCCTGCTTGTTGGCCTGACCCCTCCCTCACCAGGCAGCCAGCCAAGGTGGTTCCTGCTTCACCCACTCAGTCATCAGCCTCAGGCTGCCCAAAATGCCTCTGACACCAGATTTATATCTTCTGGGCAGCTTCTTTAAATCTAGCCCTTCACCCGCCCCCTAGAGAAGCAGTGAAACCCCTCGGCTAGTCCAGCTGGAAGAGCTAGACCGCAGGAGCCGCGCCGTCTTCCTAACCTCGCCTCGGCCTTCGCTCCACAGTGGAGAGTGGGAGCCTAGCTGTGCTCGATGCTGAATGCCTGTTTTGAGAGTGTGAGTGGGATCATCTACAGTAAATACTTGCAAAGCATGGCACTGTGGCTCTGGGGAGTTGGTACGCCTGTGCTGTAACCATGGTACTCAGTCCTTCCAAAGTGTTTATTAATCAAGCACCTGTCATGTGCCATTGAGCCCACGATGGGGAATGAGGACGGTCCCTGCCCCCATGAAGCTTGTGTCCTGTTGGGAGGACAGACAGGTGGCCCAGCAGTTGCAGCATGGTGTGTGCACACATTTGGCTGGTGGAACCATGTTTCTACCACTCATGGTCAAAAAAAGCCCACCAAAGTCCTGGGAGCTCACATCTGTGTGATGATATGGCAACATTGTTTGTAATGGAAAGACTGGACACCCCCAGTGCCCATCAGTGGGGAAGTCATTAAATAAACTATGGTATGTGCACATAATGGGTGGTATGCAGCCCTTTGGAAAAATGTAGGTTTTCCAGGTCCTGGATATAGCAGTGTAAGATGGGAAATCACAGAATGCCCATGTTGTGCCTGAGATGGCAGGTGGGGTACCCGTGGTACCCGGGAGGGTGGCAGGTGGGGCACCCATGTTCTACCTGGGGTGGCAGGTGAGCCCATAACCATTGTAGAGGCCAACATCCTCAGAGGCCTGAGTGTGGGGAGGTAGGCTTTGACTCCCTAGGGAGAGAGGGACACTTAGGAAACAGACGGGCCCTGGAAGTGGGACATGAAGAGTGCCCTGGCCATCCAGTGTAGGCTGAGATGCTAGGGGCACAGAAAGAAGAGATCTGCTGATGCCAGCCTTCCAACCATTTCCCAGCTTGGCCAAGAGCCAGCTCTGGTATTCGTGAAGGAACAGATCCTGGGTGAAGCTAGAGGGAAGGCCGCAGAGGCAAAAGGAGGGAGGAGCTAGGCCAGGGGTCAGCGACTGACCCTCGGGGCCAGTGTACAGGGGTTGCAACTGGGAGCCTAGGGGGCCCCAAGGCATCTCCAGGCCCAATCTACCTCTGGGCTTTTCTCAAGCTCTCCCTAGGATTACTGCAGTCTCCTTCTGGCGCCTCTCGTCTTGGACAGCCATGCCCCCCTCCATGCTGCACTAATGGCTCAGCCTGGGGCCCCAGGGACCTCTCCTACCCCCCAGACTGCTCTGTCGGCCCCCTTTCCCCCCCACTGCTGAAACCCAATCCTCTGCAGCAGCGCCGGCTCAGCACCACCGGCTCAGCACCGCTCCGCAGCCCCCGCCTGCCACGGTCAGCTACGCCCCACCTGGTCTGCTGCGGAGTCCCCAGCCCAGTGCCTAGCCCAGTGGAGCCACCGCCTGTTCCTCGGGAAGGAACAGTGGGACCTGACCGGCCAGATCACCTCCTCCAATCCTGCCAGGCTAGTGCCTCCTTGCCTTCCAACCTTGGCTGTCTCCCACCCTCTCTTCTCCTCTCCTTGCCTGGCCTCCTGAATCCTATCTTAGCCTCCTTAGCCCCCTGACTGACTCTCTCTCGCTTCTTCCAAGCCTCTGTAGCTGGTCCCGCTCCTGGGTTCTGGCCATGAAGCCCACCTCAGGCCCAGAGGAGGCCCGGCGGCCAGCCTCGGACATCCGCGTGTTCGCCAGCAACTGCTCGATGCACGGGCTGGGCCACGTCTTCGGGCCAGGCAGCCTGAGCCTGCGCCGGGGGATGTGGGCAGCGGCCGTGGTCCTGTCAGTGGCCACCTTCCTCTACCAGGTGGCTGAGAGGGTGCGCTACTACAGGGAGTTCCACCACCAGACTGCCCTGGATGAGCGAGAAAGCCACCGGCTCATCTTCCCGGCTGTCACCCTGTGCAACATCAACCCGCTGCGCCGCTCGCGCCTAACGCCCAACGACCTGCACTGGGCTGGGTCTGCGCTGCTGGGCCTGGATCCCGCAGAGCACGCCGCCTTCCTGCGCGCCCTGGGCCGGCCCCCTGCACCGTCCGGCTTCATGCCCAGTCCCACCTTTGACATGGCGCAACTCTATGCCCGTGCTGGGCACTCCCTGGATGACATGCTGCTGGACTGTCGCTTCCGTGGCCAACCTTGTGGGCCTGAGAACTTCACCACGGTGAGCTGACCTCCCTACCTATCCTGCCAGGGACCCAGAGAGCCGACCAGTCCCTGCCCAGCACCCACAATTCCCTAGCCAGCATAGGCTCCCCCAAAGCCAGGGGACCTCTTCCTTCCTACCAGCCATGGACTCCCCACCCCCCAGTGCCACTCCGTGCAGCCCAGGAAGCTGTCCTCCTTGGGGCTTTCTCTGTCTCCCAGCCCGAGGGGAGCATGTGAGGCCACACTGACCCCGGCTGGCCCGAGGCCTGAGGTCTGGCCCAGGGAGGCCCTGCTCCTGGGGCTGGGGGTCCTCCATGGTGGGACCATTCTGGGACAGAAGACCCCTATCTCTGCCAGGAGGTGGGAGGGGGCTTGCTTTCCCTCTGCCTTTTCAACATACAGCCAGCCCCGGAGGACAGCCACAGGGGCCCATTTCCTTTTCCCGCAGTCCCCAGAGAAACACAGAAAAACCTGTAGGCTGTGCCCTGGGCTTTGGTGGGGATTGGCGGGGTGGAGGAGCTGAGTTGATGGGCTCCCAAGAGCGTCCTGCAACATGTGCCCACGTGGAGCATGGGGCTGGGGGCATTGAGATGCGGGCTTCAGTATTCAAAGAAGAGACGCAAACATACCATGAGGTGGGGAGAGGTCCCATGACCATGTGCCTGCCTGGGGGAGATGGCCATCACCCTGTCTGCCTGCCCCAGATCTTCACCCGGATGGGAAAGTGCTACACATTTAACTCTGGCGCCGATGGGGCAGAGCTGCTCACCACTACTAGGGGTGGCATGGGCAATGGGCTGGACATCATGCTGGACGTGCAGCAGGAGGAATATCTACCTGTGTGGAGGGACAATGGTAGGGAGCACACAAATGAGGCTGGGGGAGGGCACGGATGGAGTGCAAAAGGCTAGGGGAAGGAGAGGAGGAGAGGAGGTGTCAGGGTGTTCCCCCAGAACCTGTGAAAGGGGCTGGGCTGGCTCATCCCAGTCCTGGGGAGAGGGGCTGCAGTGAGAGGTCTTGTCTGGTTGGGCAGGAGACCTGACCACACAGGTCAGGCCTCACAGGTCCCTCCCCGACAGAGGAGACCCCGTTTGAGGTGGGGATCCGAGTGCAGATCCACAGCCAGGAGGAGCCGCCCATCATCGATCAGCTGGGCTTGGGGGTGTCCCCGGGCTACCAGACCTTTGTTTCTTGCCAGCAGCAGCAGGTACCCTCCCGTGTGCCTCCACACCTACTACTTCAAGCCCACACCACCTCGGACCCTAAACCCTCAGCTCCTCAGACCTGTCTAGGGGCCTCTCCCCAGCTGGCCTCTCACGCTCTCCGGGAAGCCTCCTTAACCCTGTGCCCCCACAGCTGAGCTTCCTGCCACCGCCCTGGGGCGATTGCAGTTCAGCATCTCTGAACCCCAACTATGAGCCAGAGCCCTCTGATCCCCTGGGCTCCCCCAGCCCCAGCCCCAGCCCTCCCTATACCCTCATGGGGTGTCGCCTGGCCTGCGAAACCCGCTACGTGGCTCGGAAGTGCGGCTGCCGAATGGTGTACATGCCAGGTGAGGGGCTGGGGTCTTCGTCCCATGGCGGGCAGGGCCCAGGGAGCTGAGGCTGCTTCTAAAGCCATCTCCCCGGTACCCGCAGGCGACGTGCCAGTGTGCAGCCCCCAGCAGTACAAGAACTGTGCCCACCCGGCCATAGGTAAGGGCGAGCCTCCCCCACCTCCCGTCCGCCCCGCTCCGCCCGCGGGCGTCTGACGCGGCCCGGTGGCTCGCAGATGCCATGCTTCGCAAGGACTCGTGCGCCTGCCCCAACCCGTGCGCCAGCACGCGCTACGCCAAGGAGCTCTCCATGGTGCGGATCCCGAGCCGCGCCGCCGCGCGCTTCCTGGCCCGGAAGCTCAACCGCAGCGAGGCCTACATCGCGTGAGCTGCGCGGGGCGGGCGGGCTCCTCTGAGCCGGGGGCTCCCGACGGGGCGGAACGGGGCAGGCCAGGCCGTAGCCCTAGTGCGCACAGCCCGGGCGGAGGCAGCCTCCGCAGCCTCACTGGCTCTGGGGCTCCGTGCTGGTTGCTTAATCTTTCTGGCCCCGGGGGATGCTGACGCCTCCTCCCAGGGGTCTGGTTTTTTTTTTCCTTTCCTTTTATTTTTTAATCTTTACTTTTAAAAAACAGAGACGGCAGGGGGCGGGGGAGGGGAGGGGAGTCGCTGTATTGCCCAGGCTGGTCTCAAACTCCTGGCCTCAAGATCCTCCCTCCTCATCCTCCCAAAGTGCAGGGAGTACAGGTGTGAGCCACCGTGCCCGGCCTCTCCCAGGGTTCTTGAAAGGAGTGGGAGAACCCACAGCTGCTTCTTGCCAGCAGTGGGCACCAGGCGGTGGCCAGCCCACATTTGAGGCCATTCTTGTCCTCAGGGAGAACGTGCTGGCCCTGGACATCTTCTTTGAGGCCGTCAACTATGAGACCGTGGAGCAGAAGAAGGCCTATGAGATGTCAGAGCTGCTTGGTGTGTGTGCAGGGCCCCCAGGGCTGGGGGGGTGTGGGCAGGCAGGTGGCTGTAAGTTGAAGGGTGACCCTGTCTCCACAGGTGACATTGGGGGCCAGATGGGGCTGTTCATCGGGGCCAGCCTGCTCACCATCCTCGAGATCCTAGACTACCTCTGTGAGGTGGGCCAGGGCCCCCACTGCAGGGGGTGGGAGGTGGGAATCAGGGCCCCTAGGATGAGGGGGAAGGTGTGCACTGGCCACCTCCCATCCTGCTTGCCTCCAGGTGTTCCGAGACAAGGTCCTGGGATATTTCTGGAACCGACAGCACTCCCAAAGGCACTCCAGCACCAATCTGGTAACAGCCCCTCTTCTGGAGCCCTTGCCTGCTCCAAGGGTGCTAGGCCCCACCCCTGAAGCCTAGACCACCATCCCGCCCCAGCTGAGGAGAAACAGGCAGGAGGGTGTGCAGTGACCTCGACTGGTCCCTGGGAGGAGGACCACTCCCCACCTCTGACCCTCTCGTCCTCACACAGCTTCAGGAAGGGCTGGGCAGCCATCGAACCCAAGTTCCCCACCTCAGCCTGGGCCCCAGGTAACACATAATGGCCCCCTAAAATCAAGGGAGGGCAGGGGCAGGCTCAGGACAGTGGGTGTGCCCGTTCCCACCCCAGCACTCTGCTCTGTTCCGAAGACCTCCCACCCCTCCCTGTGCCGTCACCAAGACTCTCTCCGCCTCCCACCGCACCTGCTACCTTGTCACACAGCTCTAGACCTGCTGTCTGTGTCCTCGGAGCCCCGCCCTGACATCCTGGACATGCCTAGCCTGCATGTAGCTTTTCCGTCTTCACCCCAAATAAAGTCCTAATGCACCAGCCTCAGCTGTTTCTCTTACAGGGCAGAGACTAGCCAAGCCAAGGTCAGCCCAACTTAGGCATCGGAAGTCTTCTGCCAGCCATCATCCAGCTGGACGTGGCTTCTGAAATGTGGAGCTGGGCCCTTGAACCCCCATGAATCTCTAGGGGAGAATGGTAGCAAGAGGTTATCAGTCATTTGCACCTCAGTGTGAGTGAGTTTAGCCAACTGACATCTTAGAGAGAAGGGAGGACAGGTATCCTCCAAGCCCGGGTTAGGTGTGAGGTGCAGAATCACAGTCAGCAATAAAGGTATAACTGGAAGAAAACTCTGCCCAGAGCCCAGCAAGAAGAGGCAGGGAGAAGACGGGGTGACTCCACTTTCAAGAACACCTGTGTCCTGCCTTACATCCTGACTCCTTTCCCACATTTGGGACCAAGTGTGGCACACAGCCTGTCTCCATACAAACAAGTTCTGCCTCCTCAGCCTCCCCACAAGAGCTAAAGGCCCCAGGCTTGAGACGGTGGGGGTGGGGGTGGGGGTAGGCGGAGCCCTCCCTTCCCCTTCCTGCCAGTAAGGACACACCAGGCCCCAGCCACAGGCCCAACTTCCCTCTCTTTCACTGTACCCCAAACATTGGGAAACTGACAAATAGGGAGTGGGAGGGGGTGTTCCTGATGGAACCATATCTTTGGGGCTCTCCTGTGCCAGCCTGCAGGCCTGGGTATGGGGGGATGATGACGGAAAGGACAAGAGGATCCACCTGAGATATGGAGAACCACAAGGAGAGGCCCAGCCCTTTCCTCTCCACCCTGGTGGGGAGCCCATCCTTGCTCCCCTCACTCTGAGGGACCACATCAGGCCCTCCTGGGCAGAGGAAGGGAGGGTGGGAGGAAGGGGTGTGCAGCGACAGTGCTGCCCTGCCCCAGGGGTGAGGGGTGAGGGTCATGGCCTCTTAAAGTAGAAGAGCAAGGTGCTGTCTTTGAGCCAGAAGCAGGATTGCGGCCGGCAGTAACAGACCAGAGACACCTCCAGCCCATGGGCCCTGTAGAGCCACTTGACCACCACATCAACCAGACTGTGGGAAAGGAGCCAATTTATGAAATTAAATAAAGTCCACAAAGGAAGTGAGAAATTCGGGCTCAGGCACCCCACCCCGGCTGGGCCCAGCACTGCTGGAGCACAGCGCACCAGGCACCCCCACCGTCTCACCCCTCCCAAGAGGGGGCTTAAATAGGCCAGGCCCCAGCCTGGAGGCCGGGGGTCCCGGGGCCTAGGGCGGACAGAAGTCGGAGAAGTAGGGGTGCTGCAGGGCCTCTTCTGCTGAGATACGCTGGACAGGGTTACACTTCAGAAGGTTCTGGAGATGGGGGAAAGGAGGTGGCAGGTTCAGGACAGGTCACTGCCCAGAGCCCTGCCTTCCTGTAGTCCCACTGGGCAAGTGTCCTGACCCACCCTCTACCCCTGGTCACCTACCTGCAGCAGGTCCCTCCCTGTGGCATTGAGTTTGGGCACGACGTTCACCAGGGATGTTGTGGCCGGGTACATCGGATAGGGCTGTGGAGAGGCAGGGAGGGTCAGACTAGAGGTAGGGGGAGGGGGATGGAGGCTGCTAGGAATGTGAAACGAGTGACCCTGATGAACCATGACCCCCACATTCCCCATCACACCTTATAGTCTGGCAGCTTGGTCATAGAGGGCCACTGCTCCTCGGTGGGCGTCCCCAGCAGTGTGTCCACGGAGTCAAGGATCACTTGGGAAAGGGCCACAGCTGCATCTTCAGGGGCAGGGTGAGGGCCTCTTCCCCTCCTGGGGAGGGATTCCTCATACCCACCGCCCACTTCTCTCACCCTCCCTTTACCCTCCGGCTTGAGCTTGACAGAAGCAGCCCCAGGCAGGTCACTCGCATATCCAGCCACGTTTCCCATGACAATCACCTAACCCACATGCTGCTGTCCTAGTCCTAATGAAACAGTCCTTGCCCTGCTCCCACAAAATGTGTCCTGTTCTCTTTGGCTTCTTCATCCTGGCATCCATCTCTCACCTGGAGGGACACCCTCTCGGCTTCACCCCTCGGGGCACGCTGCCTGTCTCCAAGCCACACCTTCTCCAGTGTGCATTTGCACTGTGACAATCAGGGTGTCCAGCACCCCTGCTCTCTCCCCTTGCCCTCAGGAGAAGCCCTACAGACCCCATCACCCTACCCCACACCATCACTGCCCTCACCCATTGCACTCAAAACTCCACGGACTCTCCCCTCCCAGAGGGCTCAAGGCAGAGGAAAGCAAGGATATCGGAAGATCCTCTTCAACTGGTCATCGACATCATTGCCGGGAAAAAGAGGCCGCCCAGCATTGGCCAGCTCTGGGGGATAGACAGGGGGCTAAGATGTGACATGTGAAGGACCCCTCACTCTGAGGTACCCCCTGACCTCCCAGCTCCAGTCCCAGGGCCTCCCTCCCTTCCCCCAGAGGGGACCCTCCAGACCCTATTTGTCAATTCAAATGGGAAAGAAGGTGCCTCTGCAACACCCCAGCACATCACCTGCAAAGATGCAGCCGGCTGACCACATGTCGATGGACGTGGAGTACAGCTTGGCCCCAAAGAGGACATCCGGTGGGCGGTACCACAGTGTGACCACCTGGAGGAGACCCCCCCCCCGAAAGGGACCTCCCACTTAGAGGACTGGGGAGGAAGTTTGAGGAGGAGGCTCAGAGAGGAGAGGAAAATAATGTTTTGGGTCCTGGGGTTGGAGCTGAGGGACTCCCTCCCCCAATCCCATATCCCATCTTCTAGCTCACCTCAGCTGAGTAACAGCGGACGGGAATCCCAAAGGCTCGAGCCAGGCCAAAATCAGCCAATTTCAGCTCCCCATTCTGAAGGGAATGGGAAGGGGACATGGAGAAGGGCCTTTAAAAAGCCTTGGGACAGCACCAACTCCATCCTCCCAGTCCTCTTCCCTCTGTGCTCCCCGTGCCCTGGCCCCAGCCTCTCCATTCCCCACCTTCTTCCCAAGAAGTACCCTGTTTATTAGCAGGTTCTGGGGCTTCAGGTCCCTGTGTAGCACATTGCGGCTATGACAGAATCCCAGCCCTTTTAGTAGCTGGAAGAGGAATGACTGGGAGGAGAGAGGGAGAAGGGAGTCAGACGCCCTGAACATGCAACTGTGCCCAGCAACGGGTCGGCTCCTCTCCTCGCCCTGTGCTTCGCTCCACCCCACCCACCTTTCAGCACCTGGTTCAGAGTGACACCATTCATTCGCCATCCAGGACCTGCTTTATACTGTGCTAGGCATTAGAGGGACCAAAGTAAAGAAGCTGCCTCTGGTCCCCACCTTTCTGGACCATACAGCCTAATGGGCCTTGCCAGGTGGATCCTAGATCCGGCCTAGATCCCAGCCCATGCTGATCTTCCCTTCCTGGCCGCATCTGAGTATGCACGCCGTGAACATCAACATAAATATCGTGCTGTAGTATCATTCAGGACTGGCTCCCCTGGAACCTGGACCAAGGCATTTGGTCTTGGGCCTAGAAAAGCACCTGGCACACAGTGAAGCATTCAGTAAGTATGTGTTGAATGAATGAGTGTATCTCCTTGAACCTCATTTTCTCATCTCTCGAGTGTAAATAATATCACTGACATCAGAGTGACACTGTGCGGGTCAAAGATGACCACGTGAAAATGCTCGCTAAGACTGGAGACCCCTGGAGGACAGAAACAGGGTTTTCTCATTCTCTAACACCCTAGAGTGTCCCTGTTCAGGGCCCAAACTTAGAGCCCAAGGGGTGCTTACACCGAATGCAGACTCCGACCCCAGCCTGAGGGGTCCCCCAACACCACTCTCCTCACCTTTACAATCTCAGGATCGAGGTCACCATTGCAACTGTCAAAATACTTCTTCAGGTCCTGAAAAGGGATATGAGTGGGGGAATGGGACAGAGTTTAACCTCAATCTGGGCCCCTATACCTTCCCAAGGCTACTGTCCTCCAAACCCCGCCTTTCACCTGGTCACAGAATTCAAAAACCAAAGTCAGCTTCTTGTCGCTGTGCAGGACGTCATGAAGCCTAGGGCAAAAGAAGGGCTCAGTCAGGCAGGTGCGCCTGACAGACGTCCAGTGTCAGCCCCCGCCTCCCCCAAGCGGCCACACCGGCAAGGAGCACCCGCCTCCCGCACACCTGACGATGTTCTTGTGCTTCAGCTCCTTGAGTAGGCAGATCTCCCGGAGGGCGGAACTCGGCACACCCTGCATATGTGAGGGGGCCGGTGGGCAGCAGTCAGATCCCACCCAGCCCAGGCCCTCAAACCCCTCCCCAGGCCGTATCCCACTCCCCAGTCCTACCTCATCATCGTCATCCAGCCTCACCCGTTTCAGAGCCACGATCTCATGAGTCTCCCGGTTTTTGGCCTTGAACACAGTTCCGTAGGTGCCTAGGGGAAGGAGGTCAGGGGTCAGGGTGAGGATGCGGCACTCTTCCCTAAGCCAGGAAATGCCTCCTGAGAGAGGTGAAGGCAGCGTCTCAGTATGCAAGGGAAGGGATTCAGGGTGAAGGTAGGTTGGTGAGCTTTGTGAGTGAGGATGTGGCAGGTGGGGAGGGAGGAGAAGGTGCCCGCGGAGGCTCCAGGGGCTCGGCAGGAGGGGCGAGTGCGGTTGCCAGGGCAAGGATGTCTAAAATGAAGGCGGTGCTCCGGAAGGGTCTGGAAATAGTGAGGAGGGGTCTGGGAGAGGACTGAGGGGCTGCAGAAATATTGAGGTTGGAGGTCTGCAGCAAGAAACGAGGCTGGGGGTCGGGGTGAGGTTGTCCAAGTGCTGCTGAGGCTGGGGTGAGAAATTCAGGAAGTGTCGCGGTTGGGAGGTCGGGTCTACTGGGAACGCTAAGGTTGGAGTGAGAGCCTGCGGGAAATGCTAACACGGGGAAGACTGGTGTCTGCACGGAGTGCTGAGCTAGGGGGGCAGGGCTGCAGCCGCTGCTGAGATCGGAGCCTGTAGGCATTGCTGACGGTAAGGGAGCCAGGGCTTCAAGGAATGCCGAAGGATCTGCAGAGGAGCTCTTGCAGGAACATCTCGAGATTCCATTACCTTCCCCAATCTTTTCCAGTTTCTCGTATTTCTGCATCGCGGCGGCCGCGGGGACCCCTGCGGGCCCTCGGTTTTAAGACTCTGGCCCCGGCGTTGCAGAGGAGGCGGCACCTGAGCCTCCAGCCCCGCCCCGTCTGCCCGCGCAGGGCCTTCTGGGGCTTGTAGTCCTAAAACGACTAGGTCTCCCCGCAATGCCCGAGACCGAGGACAAGAAGACTACAACCCCCAGCCGTCTGCGCTCACGCTCTCTGCAGCACTCGACTCCAGGGCTCCGGTTCTACCGCGGAGGCAAACCTTGGACTTCAAGTCCCAGGAAGCAACGCGTGTCCGTTTTCCGGGCGCCCCGCCGCGGCGCCGTGGTTCCCAGTGTGCCCCGCTGTTGTTATTCCTTTTATGTGCTCCCAGTCCTCTTGAAAAGGGCCGCTCCGGGACTACGCGTTCCAGAATGCAGCGGAAATGGGGGCGGAGCGCTCTCGGTTAGGGGTTTGGGGTTTGGCGGCCTAGATCCCGGGCACTGGCGGCCCAGCGCTGACCTGGTTGGTGGCATTGTGTTCCCAACGGCCTCTTGACGACCTCAGCACGGGTTTCCACCTCTCCCCAAGCCACCTAGTGACCCCAGAATTGACTGGGGAATGCCTGTGAGCGATGATGACCTCACAGGGAACAGCTGACCGCAGGGCTGGGAGAACAGCTGTGCCCCTTCGAGGCTGGATTTTAGTGGAGGGACACACGCCAAAGACCTCCTCTCTGCTGAGCCCCGTTTGTTGTCTCGGAGCCCACCCGACTCTAGCCGCTGAACTCTGACATGCTGAGGAAAACTGGGTGGAGCCCTGGGGGTCCCCCTCAGACCCCAGTCTCCGGAACAGGGCCCACTGGAGTCAGCCAGGGTGTGGCAGGCAGGTTGGTTAACCCCCTCCACAGACAAGACCACAGACCGATGCTCAACTTGCAGCAGCCTCTGCCTCATCCCTTAAAGGAGCTGATTATAGATTCCCTTACGCTGCCTCTCTAATTGTCTCATGATTGCATTCTTGAGGGCTATGGACCGAGGGAAAAGGATCCCAAACAGCACTCCTCAGCACCGGAACCAGAGTTGCTGCTAAACACGTGTTAATTAACTCGTTTCTATCTGAATGCTTTTGCATACACAAGGGAAAAGAAGCAAAAAGTGTATTCCTTATCTGGAAGACTTTGTGATTTCGTTGGGCAAAAAAGAACTACACACAAAGGTCTTGAATGATAAGTGATGGCTCTGCCTAGGGTTCGATTCAGTGTGGAGGTTCCATTCAAGAGGAAGGAGGCCACCACAGCGAATCTCTGTCCCTCTCGGGAAGTGGAGAGCCCCTAACAAGTTGCCCTCTCCCAGATCAGCTCAGGGTACCGGGCAGCCAGCCTCCAGCCCCTGTCACCCTTCTCACCCACTCGCCACCCGTCCCTCAGGGGCTTTCTTGGAGGCACGGGGGTTATTGAGGGGGGCAAGAGAATCTCAACCCCGATACGTTTATGTTTCGACTTCCCCGAATTTCCTTGTGCCTGCGTTTTGCTGCCTGGGATCCCTAGCGTGAGAAGGGCTCCTTTACACTCAGAGGTGCCGTAATGGAGCCAAGGGACGGCATCCTCGGGGCTCCCGAGCCCCGAGTGGAGAAGCTTGGGGCAGAGGGACGGCGGGGGCGGCCCCTGGTGCCGGGCTGTGCCTGGAAGCGCGCCCCCGCCCCGGCCCCCGCTCCCGCCTCCCCACCCGCGGAGGCGGGACCGCGCACGGTGCGCCGGGGGCCGCGCACGCAGGGGGCTGGCCTGCCCGCGGCGCGGGGGAAAGTTGAGTTGGGAGAAGTTGGGAGCGGCGGGGGCGCGCCCCGGGGTGGGCACGGGGCAGTCGTCGGGAGCGCGCGAGTGCGCCGGAGGACGGGGAGAGACCCCGAGACCCCCGGGGCACGAAGTCCAGAGCGAGCGGGTAGGCGGAGAGGTGGTGGCGGGGGACGGCCAGGGCCGCGGAGGGAGGAAGGGAGGGGGAAGGAGAGGGGGGAACTCGGGACTCGAGCGGGGAGGGAGTGGAAGTGGAGGAAAGGGCGGAGACTGGGGCGCGGGGAACCGCGGTCTTGGGGAGAAGGATGGGGAGGCGGATGGAGTGCTGGTCGGAAGCGGGCATTCCGGGGTCCCCTTCTCAGAGTTCCCTAAAGCCAGGGTGCCGCGCCCCCTGCCACCAGGAGGGGGTAGTCTCCCCGAGGCGCCGCCGGTCCTCCCACTCCCCGGCTGGCTCCAGACCACCCCTCCCCTCCGGCCCCCCCGCATAGTCCTTCAGTCCCGTCCGGGGCGCCCAGACTGGGGGTTGCCCGGGGCCCCCATCCCCAATCTCCGGGTTGAGAGGCGAAGCCAGGAAAGGCGGGTGGCGGGTAAGGTCGGGACAAGGGGTCAGACAGAAGAGGGAGCAGCTGGGTGGGAATGGGAAAGATGAGCCCGGAGAGTTGGACCTGACTCCCGGGGTCGGTTTGTCCAGGCGGGGAGTTCTGTGCTGGGTGTGAGAGGCGGCACTGCCTGAAACCCAGGGTCTACTTTATCCCCCTTCGTTTCCCCCGCCAGCCCCACATGGAAGAGCTGCGGAATTTACGAGTTCACTTGGGGGGTGGTTAATGCCCAAGTGGGGGTCCGAGGTGCTAATCCCTTGGTCAAGGGGAGAGATACTAATCCTCTGGGCCGGTCGGGGCTGGTCCTGGGAATGTGCCCCTACCCGGATTATCGGCACCGATGCTCTGGACAGAAGCTGCTTTGTGTTCTGGGACAGCAGGGGAGGGGTGCAGAGGAGTGTGGAGGAGCGCGACGAGGGCACAGCCTGAGGTGGGAGTGGGCGCCTGCAGGTGCTCTGGGCGGACTCTCCCCACACCCTTCCCAGACTGGGTGCACTCACGCTCACCCACACCACCCGCCCTGGCTGAAGGCCTGCTGAGGGGGAGGGGAAGAGCGTTAGCCAAGTTGGAGTGCTTGCCAAGAATGTGTTGCCAGGCTCCCCATCCTGGGTGACCCCCCCAGACCTATATTGTTTGACGCTACACTGACTTGTCTTACTCCTAAGTCAGGCACCCCCAGTCCCCAGCAACACACTGGGAGCATGGGTTGTTGGGTACCGTCACTTTTTGCCAGTCTTGGGTGCCCCCTGTGCTGACCCGCTAGGAATGCGCCCCCTATTTGCAGGGATTGGGCTCCCTCCTGCAGCTCCTTCTCTGCCCCCACCACACAGTGTCCTCCCCAGACTCCCTACAGTCACAGTCAGGAGGGTGGCAGCACTGCCACTCAGATTTTCCTGGCTCCAGGCTCTAGAGGGGCGGGATCCAGACTGCCCCTCAGAGGCAGAACCTCAAGGTTGCGGTGCCCACCCCCTCCCAGCCCATCACACGCCCCTCCCCCATTATAAAGCTCTGCCCAGCCCATGCCCACCTTCTGTGCCTTCCTCCCTCTCAGTGAGTGAGTGGAGTTGAGCTCCTGCCCTCCACCCAGCCAGCCTGCTTCCCTCCTGCCGGCCCCCACGGACCTGGGGGAGGGAAGCCTCCTGCCGGCCTGTACTGGGGAGGGGGCACCCCCTCCCTGCGGGGGCATCTTGGGCTCTCTCCAGAGTTCTTCCATTCGTCTGCTTCCTGTCTCGGCAGCCCGGCCCCGGCTCCACGGGGTGTCTCACCCTCCCCACCACACCCTTTCTGGTCTCAGGCCCACCTCTGGTGGGTGCCCTGACCCTGCGAGGCTCCGTTGTCTGCCTGGGCCTTCACTCCCCTCTTTCCCCAGCTCATTATCACTCCCTCCCTCATCTTTGTTGCTTTCTCTCCGGGCCTGGGCCTTGACTCCTTTCTCCCTCATTTTTCTTGCGGCCTTTCCCACCTCCTCTCTCCTCCTCCCTCTACTCAGCCTCTCGGCCCTTTTCGGCCCCCCTCGCCTCAGTCCTCTCCTGTCTCCTTGTTCTTCTCTTTTCTTCCTATAAATAACTCTCCTCTGTGCTGTGGCTGCCGCTAAGGGCCACTCTGAGGCCCTTCATACTCCAGGAGGATCCCCAGCAGCGCAGCCTGCGCGTGGTGGCTCCTGCCCTCCCAGGGCTCTCGATGGTGATCGGGCCTCTCCCCCATCCAGGTTATGCCTCCGCCTCGTTGCCCTGAAAGCCGCAGCGACAGCGAAAAGGGCTAAGATTCGGCCATGAGCAGCGCCCCTCGGCGCCCCGCCAAGGGCGCAGATTCTTTCCGTACGGTGAGTGTGGCCCCCAGGTCGCCAGCCCAACCTTCCCTCCCTGGGCAGCCTTGGGTGCTCCGGCCAAGGGTCCTCGCCAACCAGGGGTGTGAGCGTGTGTGAGTGTGGAGACTGGGAGGATGCTGCCATCCCTACCCTGACTTTGCATGATGGTCGTAGGGGGGGATGGGTAGTGGGGGTATCAGACGTCTTCCAGTCCTGGGGAGGGAGTTGAGGCTGTTACCTGAAGACCTAGGTAGCTTAGCCTCAGCGGTTGAGGAACTTTGAGAACCCTGGGTCTCTCACCCAGCAACCCGTCTCAGACCCGGCTGGCCTTAGAGGCGCAGGTCAAGTCTGCACGCCGGCCGGGGTTCTGGGCGGAGCTCGCCTGCCACGACTGGCCACGCCCCCTGCCCACGTGCCACCCAGGCCCGCCCCTCCCTGCCCCCACGTGGCCACCGCTCCGCATGGCCCCCTCTGGATTTTCCTAAGGAGTCTAATGATTAACCCCGTGCCACAATCAGCTCCGCTATTGGTCACACTGGCCCAGAGGGGCACGTGACTGGGAAGGGGCACAGGCTGGTCCCCTCCCCCTCCTTCTCAGGTTCACCCCTGCCGGCCATGGACTTCCTCCTGCGGCCTCAGGTGCGAGGGGTCTGCGACCCTCTCTCCCGATGGCGGCAAGCTCCCTGCGCCTCTCCCCGTCCCCTCGTCCCACGGGGCTGCTTCTGGTGGGAGTGGGGCTGGGCGCTTAGGGGAGCCAGGAGATGGACAGGAGCCTTCCTCACAGAGGGGAGAAGCCAGCCCCCTGGCCCGCTCACCTTCTCTTATCCGGTGTTCTGCCAGTCCCAGCTGCTCCAGTCCCCACCTCGCCCCTAAGACCCGCCCTTCGCCCCAGCCCTCCTCCCCGCGCTCTTCCTTGTTCTGGCTGCTGGCACCGCTATGGAGGGGGCTGCATACCCCCGCCCTTGGAGATCCCGATGCCCTTCAGGTCCAGAAGCTCTTGAGCAAATATTTGGCGGCGCCTGGAGCTGAGACCGTGGGTGGGTGGGGGGCTGGACCAAGGCTGCCTGGCCAGGCGGCTGCCGCTTAGCTGGGCTGAGCTCTTTACAAGCGCCGCATTCCCTGCCGGCTGTGCCGGCCGCTGCTCCGCGCCCGCAGGATGACTCAGGTGGGGGCTGTGGGGGTGGGGTGAGGGGTGGGGCTAGGGACCTGGCCCAGGGCTCGGGCCGGGGGCCTGGGGGCTGGGGGAGCTCTCCTGGGGGCTGAAGGGCATCCATTCCGGTCCCTGCGGGGCTGGGTTTGTTTGACTCGGACAGGCTCTGGGTCGGTTAGCTTGGGCGCCTCCAGAAGTTACTTTTTGGGCTCAGCAGTTGTCCTCAGGCCAACTGGAGTTTCTTCACTATCTGTCATGTGAACTTCCCGGTTCACACGCCCTCCCTCCAGGCTGCAGATGGGCTGGACACACGGGATTTCTTCCACCTGCCCTGAACTGACTACACAGCCAAGGGGGCTGGGCTGGGATGAGGGTAGCTCAGAACCCAGGGGACAGCTGCTGGGGGGACTGGGTCTCTGCATCTGAGGGGGCAGACTGCTGGGGGGACACTGGGTCACTGTGTTTGAAGGGATGTCTACTGGTAGGGTGACTGGCTTCCTGCATTTGAGGGGACAGACTGCTTGGGAGGACTGGGTCCCTATATTTGTTTCCTTTTTTGTTTTGTTTTGTTTTGTTTTGAGACGGAGTCTCACTCTGTCACCCAGGCTGGAGTGCAGTGGCACGATCTTGGCTCACTGCAACCTCCGCCTCCCAGGTTCAAGTAATTCTCCTGCCTCAGCCTCCTGAGTAGCTGGGATTACTGGTGTCCGCCACCACGCCTGGCTAATTTTTGTGTTTTTAGTAGAGATGGGGTTTCACCATGTTGGTCAGGCTGGTCTTGAACTCCTGACCTCCAGCAATCCACCCACCTCAGCCTCCCAAAGTGCTGGGATTACAGGCGTGAGCCACTGTGCCTGGCCTGGGTCCCTATATTTAAGGGACAGCTGCTGGGGGGATATTGAGCCACCAGCATTAGAGGAGATAGCTGCTGGGGGGAGGGTTCCTGGGTCTCTGGCACTGGGAAGGGTGAGGTTTCGGGGTACAATTCCCAGTGAGCCCTGTGTGTTTTCTCTCTGCCTTCTTCCTCACAGCCAGAGCCAGAGAGCTTGGGCCCTGGGACGCCTGGGTTCCCCGAGCAGGAGGAAGACGAACTTCACCGCACCCTGGGCGTGGAGCGGTTTGAGGAGATCCTACAGGAGGCCGGGTCTCGTGGAGGGGAGGAGCCAGGCCGCAGCTATGGGGAGGAAGACTTTGAGTGTGAGGGGGCAGGCAGGGGAGGGGGAGGTGGGGGGATCAGGTTTGACTGTCCAGCAAAGAAGGGACTGGGGTCCTAGTGGGAGGAGTGGGGCTAGGGGGCAGGATGGCAGGGGAGGGACACTGTGCCTGCCACAGCCAAGTCCCCCTCCTCCCTGCAGACCACCGCCAGTCCTCCCACCACATCCATCACCCACTGTCCACCCACCTGCCTCCGGATGCACGCCGCCGCAAGACACCCCAGGGCCCAGGACGGAAGCCTCGAAGGCGCCCGGGAGCCTCCCCGACTGGAGAAACCCCGACCATTGAGGAGGGGGAGGAAGATGAGGATGAGGCCAGCGAGGCTGAGGGGGCCCGGGCGCTCACTCAGCCGTCCCCTGTCTCCACACCCTCCTCGGTGCAGGTGCGCTGGGTGCGGGCTCCTAGGGAATGTCGGCAGGGCCCTGGCCTGGTCACTCCTGCCCATGTGGGTGCCTGTTACAGTTCTTTCTCCAAGAGGATGACAGTGCTGACCGGAAGGCAGAGAGGACCAGTCCATCTTCCCCTGCACCACTGCCCCACCAGGAGGCGACTCCTCGGGCCTCCAAAGGGGCCCAGGCTGGGTAAGTACACCCCAATCAACAGTGTCCCCAACAGACACTTCCCCTGCTAGGACAGTGAGGTGATGCTGGAACAAAGCATGAGCCTTGGAATCACCAGGCCAGGGTTCAAATCCCAGGCCCGCACTCACTGGCTGGGCAAGTAACTTAATTAAGCTCTCCAAGCCCCAGGTTCCTCATCAGAAACCAAGCATAATAGAACGTTTCTCACTGGGTGGCTGTAGGGATTAAGGGTGGTGTGAATTAAAGTTCTAAGTATGGTTTAGCCTGGCAAAGAACATGCGCTGCCTAAGCTGCCTCCCACCCCTGCCCATCTCCCACCCCTGCCCGTCTCCCACCCCTGCCCGTTTCCCACCCCTGCCTGTGGTGTAGTGGGAGCAATAGCCAGCACTGGCTCAGGTACTGGACTGGTGACCTCCCAGCACTTGCTGGAGGCCCCAGGGTTCAAGAGGCAAAGGAGACCCCCTCTCCTTGGGGCACTGCCAACACACGCTGGTTGGAAACCAAATGTTATCATGTGAGATGGCATCAGCATGTTGTCACTGCACCCAGTGGCTGGTTCAGGCAAAGTGTCAGTACCAGTGGATGATTGGCGTTTGGGGGAAGGCTTTCTGGAGAAAATGACTTTGAACTAGGTCTCAAGGTCACTGCTATCACGGGCCTGTTGTTTTCTGGGTGCCAGGCAGCGTGAAGGGCTGCGGGAAGTGAAGGGCATGTTGTCCCCTCTGGGAGCGCATAACCTGCTGGGACCGTGGCACATATGCGGGCGGCGGGTTACAGCGGCCTTAGGGGCGCCAGGATGGCAGGGAGGAGGCCAGGGCTTCCGAGAAAGCCTGGCATCAGGAAAGGGTCGGATTTGTGGGCCAGGGCACGTGGGGGCTAGGAAAGCCTGGTCATGGGAGGGGACTCTGATGTTGAGTCAGAGCTTGGAGCTCTGGGGGCTCTTGATGTTGAGAGAGAGGGGTAGGACCACGTGGCAGGGCCCTGGCCACCCAGTGTGGCAGAGAGAAGGGAGAGAGCAGAAGCTGGCGTCTGTGAAGCCTGAGGCTTACCCCTCCTCCCAGGGCAGGAAGCTGTCTGCCATCTCCAAGGCCCGGTGCCACGGACTTTATTCCTCTTGATTAAACATAGGCCCCTGTGAACCTCTGAGTCCCATGGCTAGGGATGTGCCAGGGGGTGAGGGGGCAGGGGGATGAATGCTGACTGTCAGGAAGCAGCGTCCTGAGCTCCTTTTCTGCACCAGGACCTGCACTGAGACTTTTCCAAAATCTCACCCCTCATGGCACCGCCAAAGGCTGGTCTCAGCCCTGGCTGCTGAGGAGCAGTTGACGTTCGCAGTGCCCGTTCAGAGGGGCCTCGGGGTGACCGTTTGGGGCTGCACAGCCAGAAAAGGGTGGAGCTGGGGTTCGGATGCTGGCAGTCTGCATCCAGAATCCTCCCCCTCCCCGTGCCCGCGCCTCCCGGGAGTGGGAGTCCGATGTGGGTCCCCTCCCTGGCTACCCCCTGCGTGAGTGCTGGGCGTGGGGGAGGAGGCCAGGTTTCTCGGGCTCACGGCCATTCTGTCTGCCTAGAACCCAGGTGGAGGAGGCAGAGGCGGTGGCGGTGGCCAGTGGCACTGCAGGGGGTGACGACGGGGGTGCCTCGGGGCGCCCCCTGCCCAAAGCCCAGCCTGGGCACCGCAGCTACAACCTTCAGGAGAGGAGGCGCATCGGGAGCATGACTGGGGCTGAGCAGGCACTGCTGCCCCGGGTCCCCACGGATGAGATTGAGGCCCAGACGCTGGCCACGGCCGACCTAGACCTCATGAAGAGTAAGTGCTGGGCCTTGGCCAAGCCCGGCACTGGTGGGCAAAGGAGTGAGAGAAAGGGGGAGCCCAACCTTGGTCCTCTGCCCCCACAGGTCACCGGTTTGAGGACGTTCCTGGGGTGCGGCGGCACTTGGTGCGGAAGAATGCCAAAGGTTCCACACAGAGTGGCCGAGAAGGGCGGGAGCCTGGCCCCACACCTCGAGCCCGACCCCGGGCCCCCCACAAGCCCCATGAGGTACCATGCTCTGCTTCATGCTCTTCCATCAACTTCCCATCCAGCTTCCCCCCACGACCCTGCCCCTACCTCTCAGACCAGCTGTAATCTCAAGCCTCAGGGTTGCCACTGTTGTTTTGTTGTTGTTTGAGACAGTCTCGCTGTGTTGCCCAGGCTGGAGTGCAGTGGTGTGATCTCAGCTCACTGCAACCTCTGCCTCCTGGGTTTAAGCGATTCTCCTGCCTCAGCCTCCTGAGTAGCTGGGATTACAGGCACCTGCTACGCCCAGCTAATTTTTGTAGTTTTAGTAGAGATGCAGTTTTACCATGTTGGCCAGGCTGGTCTCCAACTCCTAGCCTCTAGGAATCCGCCCGCCTCAGCCTCCCAAAGTGCTGGGATTACAGGCATGAGCTGCCGCGCCGGGCCCAGGGATGCCACCTTTGGTTGTGAAGGTTGTACACTGCACAAGAGTGCAGTATACACATCTTAGAGCTTATTGACTTGGGCACTGTGATTATACTCCCCATGGTGGATGTCGTTGACTTGAGTATTGTGGTTATAATTCACGTCTGTTAAAAGGCCTGCAAAACGCCATTGCTTTCATATACAGTGGCCATTTCTCAAGTGCTTACTCTGAGGCACGTAGCGTGCCATGTGCTTTTCCTTTTCATCCTGACAGTTCTTTGAGGTGGGTATTATCCCCATTTGACAGATGAGGGAAACTGCGTCTCATTGGTTAGTCAGTTGTCCAGGGTCCCAGCTGGCTGTGGGACTGGTGCGCCTGTGCACCACCCACTGTGCTCGTGCTCTCCAGGGTCACTTGGCTCCCTCTGCCACCACTCACCTCTGACACCCACCCCAGGGCTGCCTCCAGCTCTGTACCCTGAAATGCCTTCTCTTCTCTCCCCAAGGTGTTTGTGGAGCTGAATGAGTTGCTCCTGGACAAAAACCAGGAGCCCCAGTGGCGGGAGACAGCTCGCTGGATCAAATTTGAAGAGGACGTGGAGGAGGAGACCGAGCGCTGGGGGAAGCCCCACGTGGCCTCCCTCTCCTTCCGCAGTCTCCTGGAGCTCCGCAGGACCCTGGCCCATGGTAACCCCGCTCCCCTCCACCTCCCGCCTGGCCAGTCCCCAGGAAATTCTCCCACATGGCCCCAAATCTGTCTTGAGCCCCACGTTGTGTGACAGCCCCAGAGCCCAGAGGAAGCATGGTCCACACCCAGCTCACATTTGCATTTTCGGCCAGCAGCTTCTTGATATTCTCAGGTAACAACTGAAGCCGATGTGTTTTGGTTGCGAAAATGTTCGAGAAGCTATTTAGATGTAAAGCTTTCTGAAATTCCTGGCGTGCCTTGGTACCATCTTAGAGATTCTGTGGAATGTGATCTAATCTGCAGCTGTGTAGACCTCACGAAATGACCACCGACCACAGATGCAGGACTTCCAAGTCCTGTGTTTGCTTGCTTGCTCCTTCCCAATGAGTGACCACTCTCAGTTGTTGTTAAAAGGCCTGTTTCTAAGCAGCTGAGGTTCTGTGGTTTGAGGCAGCCTAGGAAAAAAATTAATTTTTTTTTTCGAGACAGGATCTTGCTCTGTTGCCCAGGCTGGAGTACAGTGGTGTGATCTTGGCTCACTGCAACCTCCACCTCCCATGCTCAAGTGATCCTCCTGCCTCAGCCTCCCAAGTAGCTGGAACTACAGGCGCGTGCTACCATGCCTGCCTAATTGTTTTATTTTTAGTAGAGATGGGGTTTCACCATGTTGCCCAGACTGGTCTCAAACTCCTGGGCTCAAGTGATTTACCCACCTCAGCCTCCCAAAATGTTGGGAATACAGGCATGAGCCACTGTGCCTGGCTTAAAATTAAATTAAAAAAAAAAAAAGTAAACGAAGCAGCTGCTGGGCGTGGTGGCTCGTGCCTATAATCCCAGCACCTTGGGAGGCTGAGGTGGGTGGATTACGAGGTCAGGAGATTGAGACCATCCTGGCTAACACTAACAAGGTGAAATCCCATCTCTACTAAAAATACAAAAAATTAACAGGGCACGGTGGCAGGTGCCTGTAGTCCCAGCTACTTGAGAGGCTGAGGCAGGAGAATGGCGTGAACCTGGGAGGTAGAGCTTGCAGTGAGCCAAGATCATGCCATTGCGCTCCAGCCTGAACGACAGAGCGAGACTCTTATCACCAAAAAAAAAAAAAAAAAAAAGCAGCTGAGGACCTAGAAACCGGCTTTTAGAATTGTTTCCCAACTAGGAGTCCATAGGCCGTGAGTGAGGCTCAGGGTCTTTGGGTAAAGGGCTGCCGTGGAAGGGCTTTCTCACTGGGCGTTGTGGTCTCCAGCCTGGCTGCTCAGGGGTGTTTGGTTCTGTTTATTCTTTAGTCTTTGTTCCTGAAAGTTGGCCTTGCCAGATGAATGACCTGGTAACTTTTGAAGGGACTGTTATTTCTGTGTGCAATGGTGAGGGGAGGTTGAGAAGCCGACAAGGAAGTCAAGAAGCTTGGGGCGGAGGGGGGTCTTCAGATGGCTCCAGGGTGGCCACACGGACGAGGCTGCAGACCAGCTGAGTTGTGTATCAGGGTAGAACTAGGCCCCTAGAGTGACACAGCACCTGGCTCACTTAGAGGAGAGTTTTCTAACAGCCAAGAGGGTTCAGCCAGAGTGGGCGGCCTGGACCGTCCCCATGGAGGCCGGATGCTCCCTGGAAGGGGTGTCTGACAGGCGTGGCCTAGATGGCCTCTCTGGTCACTGAGGTTCGGTGGTCTCTGTGGAGCCTCATAACATTCCTGGGGGTCTGGGGGAGGGGAGGAACCAGAGGGTTGATGTGACCTAGGCTCCTGTGGGAGCCAGAACTCGAGCCCGCGTCCTTCGTGTGTAGGCTGGTGTTCCAGCCCCAGCACCCACCCACCTGTCCCCAGCTCCTGCTCCCCATCCCATCTCCTGCCACTGTTTCGTGACCTGGGGCTGAGGGGCCCTCTGTGCCATCTTATGCTAGGGGCTGTGCTCTTGGATCTGGACCAGCAGACCCTGCCCGGAGTGGCCCACCAGGTGGTGGAGCAGATGGTCATCTCTGACCAGATCAAGGCCGAGGACAGGGCCAACGTGCTGCGGGCTCTGCTGTTGAAACACAGGTGAGGCCCTGTGGGCCAGTTGGGGACGACACTTCAGCCCACCTGCCCTGGCCCTTGTCATTGACCCTCCTTTGCCTCACTGCCCTCTGCCCCACCAGCCACCCAAGTGATGAGAAGGACTTCTCCTTCCCCCGCAACATCTCAGCTGGCTCCCTGGGCTCCCTGCTGGGGCATCACCATGGTCAGGGGGCTGAGAGTGACCCCCACGTCACTGAGCCTCTCATGGGAGGTGTTCCTGAGACCCGGCTGGAGGTGGAGCGAGAGGTGAGGGGAGAACCAGCCCTGCCTGGGCTGGCGGCAGGGCTGAGGAAGCCTGGGTGTGGACTCAGAGTGGGAGGGGCCTGGCTGGGCTGAGCCCTGTCTGTGTCCCCCAGCGTGAGCTGCCGCCTCCAGCACCACCAGCTGGCATCACCCGCTCCAAGTCCAAGCACGAGCTGAAACTGCTGGAGAAGATCCCTGAGAATGCCGAGGCCACGGTGGTCCTCGTGGGTATGTGGGGCAGGTCACGTGTAGGGGGCTTGGTGGCCAGGCCTTGAGGCAGAGTCCTGTAGTCTCCCTGGCCCTGCCTTGGTGCCACCCTGGGCGAGGGACTGGAAGGCGGTCCTGCTGCTCTGCTCTTGCCCACGATGGTCCCACGCCCCTAGGCTGCGTGGAGTTCCTCTCCCGCCCCACCATGGCCTTTGTGCGGCTCCGGGAGGCTGTGGAGTTGGACGCAGTGTTGGAGGTGCCGGTGCCTGTGCGTTTCCTCTTCCTGCTGCTGGGCCCGAGTAGCGCCAACATGGACTACCACGAGATCGGCCGCTCCATCTCCACCCTCATGTCAGACAAGGTCAGCTACCCTCCTCCTCTGGGCCCTGCTTCCTGGAGCCCATCCTAGGCCAGTCTTGATCCCCATGACTGCCTCCCACCCACTGGCCTTGCCCACCCTCAGCTCCAGGCCCTCAGCCCTCTTCTTTGTGCTCTCCCCCATCCCCTTCCTGCTTTGGCAGCAATTCCACGAGGCAGCCTACCTGGCTGACGAGCGGGAGGACCTGCTGACGGCCATCAACGCCTTCCTGGACTGCAGCGTGGTGCTGCCGCCTTCAGAAGTGCAGGGCGAGGAGCTGCTGCGCTCTGTGGCCCACTTCCAGCGCCAGATGCTCAAGAAGCGAGAGGAGCAGGGCCGGCTGCTACCTACAGGGGCTGGGCTGGAGCCCAAATCTGCCCAAGATAAGGGTACGGCCAGGGCGGGCTGGGGCCAGGGCTGCCTCAAGGGGGTGAGGTGGGCAAGAGGGGCTGGGGCGCCCTGACGGAGGCCTGGGTTGCAGCGCTCCTGCAGATGGTAGAGGCGGCAGGGGCAGCTGAAGATGATCCCCTTCGGCGGACGGGGCGGCCCTTTGGGGGGCTGATCCGAGATGTGCGGCGCCGCTATCCCCACTACCTGAGTGACTTCCGAGATGCACTTGACCCTCAGTGCCTGGCCGCAGTCATCTTCATCTACTTTGCCGCCCTGTCTCCTGCCATCACCTTTGGGGGGCTGCTGGGTGAGCA
Source organism: Pan paniscus (assembly GCF_029289425.2). Taxonomy (NCBI): domain Eukaryota; kingdom Metazoa; phylum Chordata; class Mammalia; order Primates; family Hominidae; genus Pan; species Pan paniscus. The sequence continues at coordinate 187,493,560 of NC_073255.2, forward strand.
GAGCCTTCAGGTAGGGGGCGGCGGGGACTTCCCAGGGCCTGGCCACCAGCTCCTGAGCTGGTTCCTGCACCCCTAGGAGAGAAGACGCAGGACCTGATAGGGGTGTCGGAGCTGATTATGTCCACAGCGCTCCAGGGCGTGGTCTTCTGCCTGCTGGGTGCCCAGCCCCTGTTGGTGATCGGCTTCTCAGGGCCCCTGCTGGTCTTTGAGGAGGCCTTCTTCTCGGTGAGGGCTCTTCTCGCCCATCTCCAGCCGCCCCTCCTGTGCCCTAGACACCTCCCCACAGCATCCCCACCCAGAGCTCAGGACCTGACTGCCCCTCCCTCCAGTTCTGTAGCAGCAACCACCTGGAGTACCTGGTGGGCCGTGTGTGGATCGGCTTCTGGCTGGTGTTCCTGGCCCTGCTCATGGTGGCCCTGGAGGGGAGCTTCCTGGTCCGCTTCGTCTCCCGCTTCACCCAGGAGATCTTCGCCTTCTTGATCTCACTCATCTTCATCTATGAGACCTTCTACAAGCTGGTGAAGGTGGGCAGGCCCCTGCCGAGAGCTGGGCCAGGAGGGCCGAGGTCTCAGGGCTGGAGGGAGTCTCTTGGTCCCATCCTCTGGATTTGAGGCCAGGCTGGTCTGGAGCATCCCCGGGGCTTGTTGCCAACACATATACCAGGGCTTCAGATTAATCTATTAATTAATTAATTAATTAATTTGAGACATTCTTACTCTGTTGCCCAGGCTAGAGTGCAGTGGCGTGACCTTGGCTCACCGCAACTTCTGCCTCCTGGGTTCAAGCGATTTTCCTGCCTCAGCCTCCCAAGTAGCTGGGATTATAGGTGTGCACCGCTATACCTGGCTAATTTTTGTAATTTTAGTAGAGACGGGTTTCACCATATTGGTGAGGCTTGTCTTGAACTCCTGACCTCAGGTGATCCACCCACCTCGGCCTCCCAAAATGCTGGGATCACAGGATTTAGCCACCACACCTGGCCTTAATTTATTTTCAAACAGCAACTCGAACTAGACAGATCAATCTTTCAAAAACTCATACTTTTATTTCTTTTTTTTTTTTTTTTGAGACAGAGTGTTGCTTTGTCACCCAGGCTGGAGTGCAGTTTTGGTGCAATCTCTGCTCACTGCAACCTCTGCCTCCTGGGTTGAAGTGGTTCTCCTGCCTCAGCCTCCCAAGTAGCTGGGATTACAGGCACACGCCACCATGCCCGGCTAAATTTTTTGTATTTTTTTAGTAGAGATGGGGTTTTACCATGTTGGCCAGGCTGGTCTTGAACTCCTGGCCTCAAGTGATCCGCCCGCCTCGCCTCCCAAAGTGCTGGGATTACGGGTTGTGAGCCACTGCACCCAGCCAAAAACTCATACTTTTATTTTTTAAAAACTTCTATATTTAATGGCACAGTGGCGCCATTAGAGCTCACTGTTAGTTCAAACTCCTGAGCTCAAGTGATCCTTCTGCCTCAGCCACCCTAATAGCTGGGACTACCGGCGGGCCCCACGCCTGGCTAATTTTTAAATTTTTTGAAGAGGCCTGCCTAGATTGCCCAGGCTTGTCTGGAACTCCTGGTCTCAAGCAATCCTCCTGCCTTGACCTCCCAAAGTGTTGGGGTTATAGGCATGAGCCACCAGGCCCAGTCCATCTTTATTTTATTTTATTTTATCTGTTTATTTGTTTTTTGAGACAGAGTCTTGCTCTGTTGCCTAGGCTGGAGTGCAGTGGCGGGACGGGACCCCGCCTCACTGCAACTTCGGCATCCCAGGTTCAAGCGATTCTCCTGCCTCTGCCTCAGCCTCTCGAGTAGCTGGAATTACAGGTGCCCACCACGCCCAGCTAGTTTTTGTATTTTTAGCAGAGACAGGGAAGGCTGGTTTCGAACTCCTGACCTCAAGTGATCTGCCCGCCTCGGCCTCCCAAAGTGCTAGAATTACAGGCATGAACCACTGTACCCGGCCTGTTTTTTTATTTTTAAAAAATACATTATTTTTAATTTGGTTTTAAAACTCACATTTTTTAATAACAAAGGTACATGCTTTTGTTAAAATGTCAAACAATCCAGGAGTGTAGAAAGGGGAAAGGCTCCAGAGGTGACAGTCAGTCTGGACATCAGATGTGTGTGACAGGCCACTCAGTGGTCCTCTGTGCTCATGTCCTCTTCCTTTAGGCCCCTGGATCCTCTCTGGGCCTGGCTGGTGCCACTCACCACTGCCTTCCTGACTTATACTAGCCGCTCGGTCTTTTCTGCCCCACACTGCCCTGTGCTCACAGCTGGTTCTCTGGGTCATTGTCTTAATTCAACAAGACAAGCTCCTTGAAAGCAGGCCAGCCTTTCCCCTGCCCCACCCCTTCCACCCGACACTCACTGAGCCCCAGGAATCTTTTCTGCAGTCCAGCTGATGGAGGCCGTGTGGCCTCCTCTCCCCAGATCTTCCAGGAGCACCCCCTGCATGGCTGCTCAGCCTCCAACAGCTCAGAGGTGGACGGCGGTGAGAACATGACATGGGCCGGGGCAAGACCCATGCTGGGGCCGGGCAACAGGAGCTTGGCTGGGCAGTCTGGGCAGGGGAAGCCCCGGGGCCAGCCCAACACGGCCCTGCTGTCGCTGGTGCTCATGGCCGGCACCTTCTTCATCGCCTTCTTCCTGCGCAAATTCAAGAACAGCCGGTTCTTTCCTGGCCGGGTGCGTGGGCTTAAAGGCCAAGAGGGGGTTAGGGGCAGGAAGGGGGGTGGCAGGAAGTCAGCGGCTGTGGTGGCAGGACTCTGAGCGCTGTGCCTGCCCACTCAGATCCGGCGGGTGATTGGGGACTTTGGGGTGCCCATCGCCATCCTCATCATGGTGCTTGTGGATTACAGTATTGAGGACACCTATACCCAGGTAAGGTGCTGCCCACAGCAGGCAAGTGCTGCTGCCTCTGCCACCCCGGGTCTAGGTGTTCCCCTCCAGCCTCCAAACCCAGCCTGTCCTTAAGCTTAAGCCTGTCCTTAAGATGCCATCCCCTTTCCATGGCATGCCCTCCACATTCACCTTAACCCTTGTCCCTACACTGTGTCTGCCCTGCAGAAGCTGAGCGTTCCCAGTGGATTCTCGGTGACTGCCCCAGAAAAGAGGGGCTGGGTCATCAACCCCCTGGGAGAGAAGAGCCCCTTCCCTGTGTGGATGATGGTTGCCAGCCTGCTGCCCGCCATCCTGGTCTTCATTCTCATCTTCATGGAGACACAGATCACCACGTGAGTGGTCCTAGCCAAAGGGGTGTGAGAGGCCAGAGCCCCAGGCCAGGCTGGGGAACTCAGCATGGAACCTCCAGCCACACTGGGCAATCCCAGGGACCTCAGGGAACCTTGGATGCCCAGATGGCCACAGTTTATTCTGTAGACAGCAGAAAAACCCTGATGTTTGCTGGGACAGGAACAGCACGTGGAGGGGCAGGCCACCCTGGCAGTGCTAGCTGGGAGCTGTCATGGACGATAAGGGCTGGGGGCCCAGGTTTTGCTCTGTAACGGAATTTGAATCCTGTCGGAATGGACAGGGACCGCCAGGTTCCAAAGCCGGATGGAGGGACTGGCTGGGCATTCTGGAAAGACCCTGTGGTCTGCGGAGCTGAGTCCAGCCTGGGCCTCAGCAGCACCCCTCCCGCTCTCAGGCTCATCATCTCCAAGAAGGAGCGCATGCTGCAGAAGGGCTCCGGCTTCCACCTGGACCTGCTGCTCATTGTGGCCATGGGCGGCATCTGTGCCCTCTTTGGCCTGCCCTGGTTGGCTGCTGCCACTGTCCGTTCTGTCACTCACGCCAACGCGCTCACTGTCATGAGCAAGGCTGTGGCACCTGGGGACAAGCCCAAGATTCAGGAGGTCAAGGAGCAGCGGGTGACGGGGCTGCTGGTTGCCCTGCTTGTGGGTACGTTGCCTCTTGCCTTTCCCTTCCCAGTGGATTCCCCAGGGCTACTGGGGCCAGGGGACCCCGGGGCCAACTCTTTCTCCTGCGCCTCCTGTAGGCCTCTCCATAGTTATCGGGGATCTGCTCCGGCAGATCCCCCTGGCCGTGCTCTTTGGAATTTTCCTGTACATGGGAGTCACCTCCCTTAATGGGATCCAGTTCTATGAGCGGCTGCATCTGCTGCTCATGCCGCCCAAACACCACCCAGATGTCACTTACGTCAAGAAGGTGAGCCCCCCAGCTCCCCACCGGAAGGGGTGTGCCTCTGGCCATCCTGGTCTACTTGGGTCACTCTCCAGCTGCCCCCTCCCATCTGCCCAGTTCAGCCAGCCCCCACCTCCTCTCTGTACCAACCCAGCTCTGGCACCTAGGAATGTTCTTCCATCCCCGCCTCCGAAGAAGAGAGAGGCTCTTCCCAGCAGCAGGCTAGGGAGGAACCTGGGCTCACCTGTCTCCGCCCCCCAGGTCCGGACCCTCCGTATGCACCTGTTCACGGCCCTGCAGCTGCTCTGCCTGGCCCTGCTCTGGGCCGTCATGTCCACAGCTGCCTCCCTGGCCTTCCCCTTCATCCTCATCCTCACAGTGCCGCTCCGCATGGTGGTGCTCACCCATATCTTCACCGACCGAGAGATGAAATGTGTAAGCCCTCCCGCCTGCCTCCCCCAGTTCCTCTTGCCTCCCTGTGGATCTGGAAAGGCCCCCCTACTTCCCTTCTTGACCGCCACCTCCCCACACACAGCTGGATGCTAACGAGGCAGAGCCGGTGTTTGATGAGCGGGAGGGTGTGGATGAGTACAATGAGATGCCCATGCCTGTGTAGCCGCCACCGAGGGACAGCCGAGGGACCGATGGACGAGGGGACAGGCTGGTGGGATGGGGTTCCCCCTCCCATGCCCCTCCCTCCTTTTTATTTAAGTGAATAATTTAAAGTCCTCTCCTCCCCCACTGCCCCTGCAGTAAAGTGCTTTGGCCCCCACCTATCTGTGGCCTTTTGTCTTTGTATGGGGGGGGGGGGCATGAATGGAAGAGGCGGGGGACTCAGCTCTGCTCCCCGTCCCAAAACTGAGATTCACAACGGGGAAGGAAAGGAACTTTAATGAGAAATCAAAACACAGGGAACCAAAGTGCAAATCATCCACCCCCCATGGGGGGGCCATCCTGAACCCCACATCATCCCCTCAGCCCCCTTCAGGCCCCCAGCGCAGGCCCAGGGCCTGGAGCTTCTGCCTCAGGTAGCTCTTGAGCTGGGGCAGGCCTCTCTGGGACTCCAGTTCCTCGAAGGGTAGCTGTGGGGAGAGGAGAGGGCGGCAGGTTACCCGCAGGCTGGGAGTGAGGATGCGCCACGGGCCAGGCCAGGGCCACTCACCGGCAGGAGCTGGTAGCCCATCAGGCCTAGGTGCCGCTCCCTCAGGGCCCTCGAGCCCAGCAGCACCCTGCCGTCCCGGCAGAAATGCCAGCGTTCCCGCAACACCAGCACCACTCTGCAGGGGGAGGGACGTGGCTCAGGGCATGGCGGGCAAGGTGGCCAGGGCTCCCCCACCCTGCCTCCTTTACCTCTGGGCAGGGTCTCGAGTAGTGGCGCTAGAGGCAGCCTGGCCCTGTGGGCAGGACCTTGGTGGGTATGGCAGGAAGGGGTCCTGGGTCCTCACGGGAAGCACAGCACCAGAGCTGCTGACGCACAGCAGGAAGTCTGGAGGGGGAGCAGGGCCGGCGGCCTTAGCCAGGGCTCCGTCTCCCCGGGCCTGCCGCCTGCCCCTTGCTCACCTGTGCAGTAGCCTGGAGGCACAGTCAGGTCCTGGCGGTATTTCTCCTCCCCCAGCAGCTGGCGCAACCCCTCAGCTACTATGTCCTTGTGACTGAGGAGAAAGGACACCAGTAGCAGGAAGGGCCCGGCACCTCATCCTAATCTGTCCCAGTCTAGTGCCACCACCCTGGGCAAAGCCCTCTGCTGCTTCAGGGCCCAGTTTTATGGTGGCCGAGAGCTCCTTAGCTTTGGCGCTTCATGGTCCCTCTGGCTTTTCCACTCTGCTGGTCCCAGGCTGGCCCCTCCCCTTGCCCCAGGCTGCCCCATCCACCTGTACTTGCAGCGGGCACGGTCGGTGATGAGAGGCTGGGGAAAGATGGGCACTTGCTGCCTTCGGGGAAGGCGGGGACCCCGGTATCCTGGGAGCTCCAGCTCCACGGCCGTGTCCAGCAGGGAGAGGTAGCGACGCACAATCAGAGCATGAGGGGTGCCTGTGGGGAGGCGGGGACTGGGGCTCTGGGCTGCAGGCCACCCTGCTCCCCTGCCTCTCCAGCCCTCGGGCCCAGCCAGCCATCCTAGCTGCGTACCACTGATGTAGTTGATGAAGCCAGGGGAAAAAACAAAGTGCAGGGCTCTGAAGGGCAGGCACCGCAGTTGGCACAGTGACATCAAGATGTTGACTGTAGCCAGGGGTGCCACCCCTGCTTCCCGAGCCAGGATCCTCTCAAGGCAGGGCATAAACTGCTGTTCCAGGGGCAGGTAGTTCAGTCGCCCAAAGGGCAGGACCAACTTCTGTACCACCTGTGGAGGAAGAGCAGTTCATTACCCAGTGTCAAGTATTTCTGCAGTCATCTTTTACAAGCTAAGCCTTAGAGAGGCTTAGCTCTCAGGTTTATAACACTGCTGTAAAGACAGGACAGTCCCTCCGGCCTCACAGTTCAACAGCAAAGCAGTCACGAGCTGCACGTGACTAATCACCAGACAGGCAGAGGGGACATCGCTGTGGGGTCTGGCCCTGAAGACTTCGAGAGGGATGGGTGGAGCTAGGATGCTGCTAAGAGTGCTTTGGGAAACTGCAGATTTCCAGGAATGCATGCTGGTGACAGGAGGTGGGCAAGCCACAGAAAGGGTGTAGAAAAAGATGCAGGTCCCAGGGGACAGAGAGGGTGTGTCTGCTTCAGGAAAAGGATAGCCGAGCTGCACGAGGCGCTGGGCCTGACAAGGTCCCTGAGAATGACAGAGATGCACTGGAGGGTGGGTGGCAAGCCCACCTTGCTGCTGAGTTGCGTTTCCTGAACCACCAGGAAGTGGGCAATGGCTTCCAGAAGCTGGGGCTCCCGCAACCGGTGCCGGGCCAGGTGCTGGGCCAGGAGCACCATCACGTGGGGAGTCAGTTCCTCTGGCCTTGCCTCTGTGAAGAACAGCCTGTCACGCTGGGCCTCAGCCGGACCTCCAGGTGGCTCAATTCCACCTCAACCCAGCCAACTGAGCCCACCTTCCTCCTCCTGTCAACCCTCCCCACCCCCATCTGATTTTAACCCCCTCCAGCACCTGCCAGGCTGCTGATCAGATGCTGCCGTGGATACCGCAGAAAACGGGGGCAGCTTAGAGCAGCTTCCAACCCTTGCCCACCTCGGAGAAGGGGCTGTAAAGGGGGAGGTGGCTTCGGAGGGAGGCGGAGACTTCGCTCCTGTTCCAGGGCACACACCAGGGGACCATCAGATGGAAAGCCTGAGGGGGAGAGGTAAAAGGCAGCCTGGTAACAACAGAGCTGTGCTGCTGTTCTTATCATGGGGTTACTTGGTGAATTCTCCACCTTTCTCCTCTCCCGTTTCCTGAGCGGGAAGGTGTGCTAGAGTTTAAGTGCAAACACTAGAGAAATGTAAAGTATCATGTGGCTATGAGGTATCAAAACGGTTTGTAGGGAGCACATACAAAGATGGCAAATAGGCTTTCATCTCATACCAATTGTGACAAATTATGGTGGCTTCCTAGGGCACTCTATTAGCAGGAATCTGGGGTGGCACCCTAGCGAGGCTGGAAGGAGTGCGTTCGACTCATGATGTCTGCCGCAGACATAGGACGGGAGCAGGAGCAAGCGTTCCTGGGCAAACGCCTGAGAGGCTGGGTCTCTGTCCGTGGTCCTCTACTGTTCTCCCTATTCTTCATTAATACCTAGCCCCCCAGGCGCCCACCTCAAGCCCCTCCTCACCAAGTAAGACTGCAAGGTGCAGACACACGTGGATGGTGTGAATGTCAAAGGAGGGGCAGTTTCGGATGATGAGCTGACTCAAGTCCTGCAGTGTGACCTGCTCCACAGGAGGGGGCCGTGGCCGAGACCCCAAGAGCTGGCCCAGACGACGAAGCGCCACCGAGTAGTGGTGGGCGCGCACCTTGCTGGGGTTCTGGCCCAGCCAGCGCAGCAGCTCCCCAGGGCTCTTCGCCTGTTCCAGAAGCCGCTGCAGTCCTTGCACAGGACCTGCACTGGGGCCTCCTCCAACAGGCCGGTCCCCCCATTTGCTGGGCCCCAAACAGCAGGGCTGTACTGGAGGGATCAGCAGCAGGCCAGACAGCCGAGCAGGGGAGGTCTGAGCAGAGAGCAGGACTCGAAGCATGGAGTTGGGTGATGGAGACCCTGAGGGGCAGCCCAAAAAAGGGGGTGAGGTTTTCTCCAAAGGGGAGAAAGACCTGCTACCTACTGCTTACCTCACTCCTCATTTAGGGGGCCTGTGGTCAGAGCAAGCCTTTGTGACTGCTCTGGGCCTCTTCCCCACCCCGCCCCTCTGCCTCCTTCCACGCCTTTGAAACAGCAATCATAATCCTCAGTGCGCTCAGCGCAGCACTACTTGCAAAGCAATTCCACATGCACCATCTCTGATGCTCCTTACACGCCCATGAAGAGTAGGCAGGGCTGGCATTACCTCATTTCACCGGTGGAGAAACACAGGCCCAGAGCAGCGAAGGGGTTAAGTTAAGCCCGAGGTCATTAACCGGGTTAGTGGTCGCGCCCAGTCTGGAGCCCAGGCGGCACCGGCGTGCACTCTCCCGACCACCTCCCTCTCCCACAGGAGGCGGCGGCGGCACAGAGGGTGGAACGCGGGCTCCGCGGCTGGACGGTGCTGGGTTCCATGCTGGGCGCTCCCACTCACCAGCGGCGTGACCTTGGACAAGTGGCTTCGTCTCTCTAAGTCTCCTCACCCGTGAAATGAAAACGCAGCGCCCACCTCGCAGGGCGCGCGTGGAGCCCGAGTGCACCGCTTTGCGATGGCGCGGAGTCGGCGAAGTCGGGGGCCCCAACACCCACCCCGGCCCAGGGACGCCAGGAGACCGTGGCCGCTGCCGCTAACACCAGCTCCCGCTGCCCTCCCGCAGCCCTCCCCGCAGGCGCCACCCCTACATGACTCCCCGGGCCCTGCGCAGGTCGCTCCCTCAGTCGGTCTCGGGGCCCGGGGGCCGGGTTCCCCCCGCGGCCTCCTCATCGGCTAGCCACCGAGTCCGCCATCTTCCCAGCAGCCCCTAGATAGCCGCCCGGACGCCAATCCCGAAGCAGCTATCGGTCTTCGGAGACGTGGCTCCCGGCAGGCACTGCGAGCCAGGGAGCCGCGAGCCCCGCCCGCGGGAAGTGCGCGCCCGGCGCCGAGGGCGGGGCCGCGGAGGCCGGCGCCAAAGCCAGAGCAGAACGCTGGGGAGAAGGGAAGGCGGAGGGCCAGACCCCAGGCGCAGTCCGTGCCCTTCTCTCCCAAGGGGCGAGGACTCCCCGCCCGCCAGCCCGCACACACTCAGACACACTGCAAGAGTGAAAACTTCACAGTTACTTTAATCTGCACAGGTTCCGGGGAAGTCCTCTACCCCTACCCGCTCCCCTTCACCAGCCTCCCACCGACCTGGCGTCCCCAACTCAGCCCAAGGAGCTGTCAGGGATTGGAGGCGGCTGGGTCCTCCGGCAGAACACTAAGACGGGCCCCGGGGGCGGCCCGGCTCTGCCCGGGGCCGAGGCAGCGACAGCAGATGCCCGACCCCGAGGAGCCCACTCCCAGTGCGGGCTGAGGGTCAGCAGCCCCGGGAGGTGGCCCCGAGCCCCGGCGGTCGCAGGGCGGGGCCTCCGCCAGCCCCCGGAGTCCTCTGCGGCGCAGGGCTGGGCTCCAGGGCAGCGGGAAGAGGCAGGCCGGAGAGGCGGGCCTGGGCAGGCAGCAGCTCCCGCCGCGGCGCGGGGAGCAAGGTCCGGAGGGGCCGGCGACGCTGCCAAGCGCCCGCGGAGGCACTACGGGCGGTACATGGCAAAGGCCAGGAGACTGAGGAGCAGGGTGAAGCCGGCCAGGCCCAGAGTGGCGGTCAGGGGAAAGAAGGGCCGGTACTGGATCTGGCAGTACCAGAGCAGCAGCAACAGCAGGAGCAGCAGGGGCAGCAGCAGGCTGCCGATTTCCAGCCCGGAGGGGCCGGGCTCGGACCCCGGCGGGCAGGGGGGATTTGGGGGACCGACTCTCGTGGACACGTGGCAGTGGAGAACGCAGTTGGGAGGGAGGTGAAGGCTGCCCAGGGTCTGGGTGTCGTCGCCTAGCAGCTGCCCTTGGTAGATGAGTCGCACCTGCTGTTCCCGGCCGGGAAACTGGGTCCTGAGGAGAGAGGGACCTGGGTAAGAGAGCAGGCCTCAGGCAATCCTAGTCCCTGGCCCCGGAGCAGCACTCCCACCCTCCCCCTGCCCTCCACAACACACTGGCCCTGGCCTGGGAGGGGCCGTCGGCCAGGGGAACAAGTACAGTTGTGATCTGGGGCGCTCAGCGCCTCCAGTATAAAGGAGGGCTGGGTCTTAGGTGTCTCTGGGGGCCTTCTGCGACCACTCCCCCAACCCCTGTCTTTAGCATTGCTCCTGCCTCTTGACCTACTTACCTTTTCAAAGAGCCAATGGTGTCGTGGGGCCAGGCCCTGGCCACCTGCTCTGAATCATTGAGGAATTTCAGCCGTAGCACAAGGGGCTCCTGCGGGGAGTCCGGGGCTGGCGGTGTTGCTGTGAACCCCGTGCTGGGCTCTGGCTGTGCAGCTTGACCTCTGTGTCTCAGGCTGGGGGTCTCTGCCCCTGGGGCCTCCCCTCTCATGCTGTCGGTAGCTGCCATGGCTGCGCTGGGCTGGGATGGCGTTGGGGTCCCTGACGGCTGGGGCAGTGGGTCCCCGCCCTCAGCGGTGTGCGTTGAGACCCAGGCAAGGGCCAGCACCAGAAGGCAGGCAAGCACCGAGAAAAGGACGGTCACCTCATCACCCACCCCTTCAATCAGGGTCATGGCGCCTGCCTTGCCCGCCGCGCTACCGAGCTGGAGAGGCACAAAGAGCCCGTGAGGCCCGGGCCCCCTGGCCAGGAGCCCTGGAACCTCCACAGGGTCCTGCCCTCACCCCACCGCGACGCTCCCACCGTCCTCAGCCTCCGTCCCCTCACCCACCCCAGGGTACCGGCTTCTCTGCCTCCCAGTCGCCCCAAACTTGCCTCCGGGTGCCCCTTCCCATCGCCGAATCCCAAGTCCTAACTTTCTGTCATCTGAGCTCGAGGTCTTCAACCAGCTCCCAACTCACCCAAACCCTATCCCAAGGTAAGGGCCTAAGCAACGCCTCTCCTAAACTTCACCCCAACCAAACTTCACCCCCAAGCGTATCTATTCTCCTGCCCACTTCACCCCAGTGTGTCTACTCCTTCACCGACTTCACCCCAGGCTCATCTACTCCGCTGCTAAAGTTTCTAAGAGGTGGGGGTAGAGCCTCTGTGCCCCCACCCCCGCCCCCCGCGTTACGGTTCACCTAAACCCCACCCGCGGCACAGGACTGCTTCCCAGGCTTCCCCCACAGCAAACGTCAAACTCCGCCCCTGGGCAATCTGGAGCCACCGAGCGTCACCACCCACCCAGCTCGGCCCCCTCCAGGTCCCCTCAACCCCACTCCGCGGAGGCCTAACTCCGCGCCTCCTCTGGAAGTCTCTCCAAGCCCCGCGGGCTGCCCGACCCCAGATCCCGCCCGGAATCCGAGACTTCACGTTCCCCACCCCCACCTCTCATCACCCCTCCCACCTTCCCACCCCCCGGAGCCGCAGGAGGGCACGGCGATCCCGGCCCGACCGGGGCCCTGGGCGGCGGGATGGGCGCGGTCACGGCGCGGGGACTCACCGCCCGGCTCCCCCAGCTCCATCGCGGCCCCTCGGGCACTTCCGGGCGGGAGGCGCGGAGGTCGCAGGCACCTGAAGCACCCCTCCTTCCCCGCCGCCGCGGCCCGGGGCATTGTGGAACTTGTAGTCCGGCGCCGCGCTGTCCCCGCCCTCCGCCCTGCGGACCCACGTGTGGGGCTCCACCCGCGGTTCTCTGCGCCTGCAGATCGCGAAGGGGCTGGCGGGGGCGGTTTTGGGGGTTGTGCTACCCCCTAGAGGTTTGGGCGGCAGCAGCGTCCGCCCCCTCCCCTGCCAACAGCCAGGGCATCTATCACACCAGACACCGACGTCAGCTGGAGCACGTCAGAGCACCCGTGTTCGTGATGCAGTGTGGAAGGCTCTGAGGAACTCAGGTGGCCCCTACTCTTATGTCAGAGTGGACGCCAGAAGGCACTTTGGCCACCAAAATTAATTCTTCAGCCCAGAGCCCAATATCCATGGGCTGCCCCACCAGGCTGGCTAGGGATACCCATCCTCAGGGCTGCCCCTTTCCTTGGTCCCCTCCTCCACCTTCGGGACTCCACAGCCCCTTCAGGGCTGTGGAAGAAGCATAGACCTTGGAACCTGGCACAAATCCTGATCCCTTATCCTGTGCTTCTCAGCTATATGACCTTGGGTGGGTTATTGAATCTCTCTGAACATTAATTTCTTCCTTTCTAAAACATACCTCGTAAGTCAATCATAAGGAAGAAATTAGATGTTTTATTAAAAAGTGTAAAAACTAAGGTACATGTCACACAGTAGCTATTCGCTCACCTCCACCCAAACCTGGTCTCAGGAGTCGGGTCTTTGGTGTGTTACTGTGTGGATGGCATTGAATCCCAGGCCTGTGGATATCTGGATTTTTCCCTCTGGGCTCCTGTAGCCACAGAGATCTCACATCCTGGTTTTTACAGGCCAGTCTTGATTTAAAATAATCTATCCTAGTCTTCCCATGGTTCTTGCCTACTGTGGGAGCAAGTGGCCCAAATATTGCCTTAGGAATGTCAGTCTAGATTGATACCATACAGAACTAACCTACCTCTAGTTCCATCCCTCCTGTTCATTCATTTATTCTACTAACATATTTTTTAAAAGATGTACTATGGCCAGGTGCAGTGGCTCATGCCTGTAATCCTGGCACTTTGGGAGGCCAAGGCAGGTGGATCACTGAGTTCAGGAGTTCGAGACCAGCCTGGCCAACATGGTAAAACCCTGTCTCTACAGAAAAAAATACAAAAATTAGCTGGGCGTGGTGGCGGGCGCCTGTAATCCCAGCTACTCGGGAGGCTGAGGCAGGAGAATCATTTGAACGCGGGAGGTGGAGGTTGCAGTGAGCTGAGATCGAGTCACTGCACTCCAGCCTGGGTGACAGAGTGAGACTCCGTCTCAAAAAAAATTACACACACACACACACACACACACACACACACACACTATATCCCAGGCATTGTGCAAGATACTGGGAATAAAATGGTGAATCAGACCCTCTTCCTGCCCTCATGTGGCTCCATATACTAGTAGAAGAGCTAGACGTGTGAACAGCCCAACAGTGCTATAACACGTGTGTGCTAGTTGCTGGGGCAACACATTTGAGGAGCTCTTTGCTCTTAGTGTCTCTCTTGGGAGGTATACCTGGTGCTACTTCCTGCTGTCAATTCTAATTAAGCATCTAAAAGAGATGTTGGATGTTACTTTTAGAATTATACAACATCAGAACTAGGTTTTATGTTCAACCACTATATTTTGCAGATGAAACCCAGAGAGGGCACAAGATATCCTTAAGCTTATGCAGGGAGATAGAAACACAGGTTCCTCAGGAGCTTAGGAGACCCTGTGTGTTGATTAGCTTGCACCAGGTGCTTTGGAAGGTACAAGGAACTCGCGAATAGTGACTGGGTTGATTCTGGGGCTGAGTTGTGTGGGTAATCAAACAGTGGACAGCTTCATGCTGGGAAAAGATCCAGCTTGGCCAGGGAAGTGGAAGTGTGCGTAAGAAGGACGATGTGTGTCACTGATGCCCTAGGATATCTGGGGGTAGCAGATACCCTGCAACATCTCTGGCAGATTTATTGGCTGCGGCCTCTGCAAATGTCACCTCTTGTAGGTTTTAGGAAACGTGTGTGTGTGTTGGTGGGGGGGAGGGGGCTAACAGAACTGCAGCCCACTTTGGCAATGGGACTGCAGAGGAACTGGAACATTTCAGGGAGCTCCCTGGCCCTAGAGGGAGTGAAAGGACAGGATGGACAAGGGGTGAGGACAAGAAAAATTGAGAGCCACGTGGGCTTTGGTTGGTCCCTCCAATGGGATGAGTAGGGGAGAAAGGCATATAATATTTCATCCCTCCCTCTTCTTCCTCTATGTACCAATGGGGTCGGGTAGCATTTAGCTAATCTCCCAAGTCCGGCAGGGGGAGGGTCTTTTAGGAGAGCACTGCTGCAGCCGGCAGTGGAGAGCCTGGGCAGGGAGACAGGGAGAAAACTCCGGCAGCAGGGTGGTCTCTAGGGCTGACCTCGGAGCCTGGGGACAGGGGAGCCTATGCCGCACTGAAGGCGGGACGCTGTAAGCGAGGAGCAGCTGGGCCTGGGCGGACTCCTCGGCCAATCAGCCTCGGTCAGCAGCACCCTCAGGCGCAGGGCACTGTTTGGGCATTGCCTAGAGATCCCACACCCCGCCCAGATCAGCGCAGGGAGGCGAAAGCGACAGCCGGGCGCGGGAGGAGACCAGGGCAGCTGTCTCCTCCGCGAGGGTGGCCCTCGAGGCAATGCGGGTGGGGGCTGGTGAGGAGGCGGAAGGGCCGAGGCTGAGTGGGAGGGGCCGGGGCGCCTGGGCTGGAGCGCGCGGCTCGGGGGTGGAGGCTGCAGAGCCAGCGAGCGAGCGAGGGGCGGGGGCGCCCGGGCCGGCGCGCAGGAGGGGCGGGGGCGGCGGGGAGGGGGGCTCGGGCTGCGTGTGCCGGAGCCGGCGGGGGCGGCGGTGCGTGCGCATGACGCGGGGGGAGGGCCTGGGCCGCGCGCTCCCGGTCCCGTTGTTGTTGCCGCTGGAGGCTGCTCCGAGGCAGCGGGATCACGGCGCTGGGAAGCGCTCGGCAGCGGCGGCCACAGCGTGCGCGGCGGCGCCTCCTGGCCTCGGCCTCCGGCCCCCGGCCCCCGGCTCCATGCGCTAGCCCCGCGCCGCCAGCCCAGTAGTCCCGGCCCCGCCAGCCCCGCGCGCCCGCTCGCCGCTGCTGCCGCCGCCGCCGCCTCCGCCGCGCCGCCCCGGGCCCGCCTCGGGCCCCACGGCTCCGAAGCCATGAACTTCCAGGCGGGCGGGGGGCAGAGCCCGCAGCAGCAGCAGAGCCTGGCGGCTCCGGGGGGCGGCGGCGGCGGCGGCGGCGGCAGCGCGGGGGGCGGCGGGCAGTTCGGCGGCGCGGGGCCCGGGGCCGGGGGCGGCGGCGGCCCCTCGCAGCAGCTGGCCGGCGGGCCCCCCCAGCAGTTCGCGCTCTCCAACTCCGCGGCCATCCGGGCCGAGATCCAGCGCTTCGAGTCCGTGCATCCCAATATCTACGCCATCTACGACCTGATCGAGCGCATTGAGGATTTGGCGCTGCAGAACCAGATCCGGGAGCACGTCATCTCCATCGAGGGTGAGCGGAGCCGGGGGCTGCGGGAGCCGGGGCGCAGTGGCCTCTCCGGCGCCGGCCGAGGGCTCCACAGGCCGTGCCTGGCCATGCTCTCCCTGTCGGGGGTCCTTGCGCGCTTGAGGACCAGGCCACGAGGTTTGCCGATCTGTGTTGCAGAACCGGCGGGCAGCTTCGCCATATCTCGTTCGGGGACACTTTGGGGTTGGGGGTTTTCTGCTGACTGTGTTCCAGGGCGCGAAGGTGGTGTCGCTTGTGGGGGCCGGGACCAGATCTGTCCAGGCCTGGCCGGGGAAGGTGGGCGCGGCAGAGGGCTTCAGCTGCCGGGAGGTGGGGTCGTGACCGGGGAGGCTTCTTAGCCGCTGCCCGGGCCCTGCTCCGCAGTGGGGCGGGGGATCGGAGCCTCGCGTTAGTGGATGGCAGCCTTCCCGGGCCCAGCGCCCGCAGGCCCGGAGGGTGGCGCTCGCCGCGGCGCCCTCTCCCGACGCACACCCCCTACGCCGCGGCGGCCAAGCGGGAGCGGGCCGGGCCTGGCGCTGGGCTGAGGCTCAGCGACCGCGTGGGAGGCGCCGGCAGGTCCATCCGCGCTTTGGCCGGGTCATGAGCCTGACGGGGATCCGCGGCTCCTCGGTCTGGAGGCAGCTGCGGGGCAGCCGGGTGCTGACCGACCTCCAGGGACACCGCACCCGGAGTCGGGGACCGGAAACCCCCGGCCACTGCGCTGCCTAGCGCTTTTTTCTCTGGGCCCTTAGGCCCTGGACTTTCGACCGCTGAGGGCACAGGAAGTGGTGGCACGCTGCTGGCAGATGCCTCGCAAGCCCTGGTGTGGTGGGTGCTGGAGGCACCCGCAGGCACCCCAGTGGCATGGTGACCTTCGAGCGGGCACGGACAGATGGGCCTCACCCTGGGCCATCTGCTTCCTCCCCCAGCTCTGTTTGAAAAGGGACGCCCACCGGCAGGTGGTGGGTTTGGCCTCAGTGGAAATGCAGTGAGAGCCAAGGCCTTTTGCGATAACATGGAGTTATGGGCAGGGGCCTGTCCCTGACTTGGGCCTTAAGGTTAGGGCCCCACTCCCAGCTTCATCTGCTTGCCTGAGGTTCTGGGGGATAGTGCACCTGAACACCTCCCTTTCTGCTTTCAGAGGTCCCCATAGCCGGGGAAGAAGTATTGGGTCTGGGGGGACCCCATGTGGTGCTGGGTTCTATCTTTTGTTGTGACATGACAGTCTGACTTCCTTCTGCCTTTTCCCAACCCGTTCTTATTTCTTTCCTCTCAAGGCTGAGTTCTCTGTGAACTAATTAGGTGACAGAAAAAACTCATTAACGTGGATCTGAGTAAATGGCCTGAATCACCGCTGTGGCTGGGGACTAGGAGATGGCATTTGTGCGAGCCCTGGGCCCCAAAGACAGGAGATGACCAATTTTTCCTCTTAGATCTGAAGAGGGTGGAGGCGGGAGAGACATCGTTGCTGCAGCTTCACTGTCCTTGGAGGAAGTAAAGACATTCCTGATTTGCTCCAAGCTTACCTTCCCCCAGCTCCTTCTGGAGGGCGACAAGCCTTGTGGGCCGGCCACAGGAGGGTGGGGGCACATCTGCTTCCGAGCTTTTCCCAGAGCAGGGAGAGGTTTCCGGGCTCCCCTGGCTCCAGCTTGATGAGCAGCGACCCCTCCTCCCCAGCTCAGGGGAGCCTCTGGTTGAGCATCTTTTGTGATGTGAAGGCTGATTCCTGGGGCGCCCTTGAGTTTTTTTGCCTGATCTTAAATTTAACACAACAGGCAGAATTTCCCCTCCTAGAGCCCTCCCCTGACCGACTTCTCCATTGCGGTTTGGAAATACCCCATGGTTCCGTCTACTAGGCCTGGAAGCTCGGCCTCACCCTCGTGAAATCCCGGGAGCCGGTGTCTCATTGTCACCAGACCGACCCAGCCGCGGCTCACACATCCGTTCTCAGCCCTGCTGTTCCCACTCCTGGGCCCTGCTGCCCTGCTGCCCTGCTGTCCTTCTGTCCTTCCCTCCCCCCTGCCCAGCCTCTCCTGGCACCGTCATCTTTATCCACCTCACCTCTCTTGCGTTCCCACTTTTCTGCTGTAGGCAGTCTTCAAAAGAAAAAAAAAACCACTCCTTCTCCAATTTCTGCCCTATATCCTTCCTGCGATAGAACTCCTCTCCATCTGCCAAACCATATTGCTTCTGTCCTGCGAAGCGGTGTCCCCACCTTCCTTCTGCGAGGAGGGAGAGGCGCAGACTCCCTGGGCGTTTCCGAGCACAGTCTGAGGCTGGACTGAGACCCAGCCCTCCACCCCCAGCCCCAGGGCCGAACAGACCTAGGCTGTTACATAAACACAGTGTCAGCTGGGAGCCGGGTCCTGTGTTTCCTGGGGCTAAGCCTCTCCGTGGAAAGGGGCGGCAGTTCCGAGTGTATAACAAAGCCTCCCTCACTCTGTTTAGACTTCGGTGAAGGGTTTGTTTGTCCCAGCTCTGAAGGTGACGTGGGACCTGCGGTCAGGATCCATCTGGCTCTGAGGAAGTGCAGTGGGCACTTGGGCCTCCTGTAGTCTCTGCCACTCACAGTCACTTCTGACCCCGTGTCCAGGACAGGAGGAAGCAGGGGATGTTTGGCTTTCCTGTGTTTCAGGACAGGATTTGAGGAGAGGGAGACCATTTTGAAAAGTTCCTTTCCCACCAGAGGCCAAGGAAAGAGAAAACCTGCCCATTACTTGGCCTTAGGGAGTGGAAGAAGTACAGCCTTCAGCTGGGAGGGAGAGCTGGAGGGCTCACTATGTGCAGAGCCTCTGAGCCACCTTCACCTCACTAGTGGGGAAACTGAGGCTCAGAGAAGGGAGGGAGCCAAGCGGATACAGCCAGGGAGAGTATGGGCCTTCAACAGGAGCCCGCTTCCGGCTTGGCACTCACCTGCAGTGAGCGCTCCCTGACAGCTTGGGTTTCCTGGCTGAGTCCTAGAAAGAGGGATGCAGGAGAACGAGGGCCTCAGTCCAAATGGGGACACTGGGCACGTGGAGCACAGGATGTTGTACCAAGCTAGCCAGGAGCCCCAAAGCAGCCCGGGATCTTTCCAGGACCTGCTGGTCCCATTCGGTGTGTGCAGGTGAGGGCCCGGCACAGGGGAGGAGCAGGGGCTTGGGGAGGGCCTGGGATCCCTGCTGGCAGTTCCCGGGGTGGGGGGGGGGTGGGGCTCCCGCCTGGAAGTGGAAGTGGACCTGACTATTAGGTGTGTGTGCCATATGGCTACTATTATGTGTGCCGGAGCTGGGCTTTGTCAGCTGGGTGACTTACTCAAGTTTCTCCATTGTTTTCCCACTAGGGCTTTTTTTTTTTTTTTTTTTTTTTTAAACAGTTATTTCGAGCATTCCAGCTGGCCTGGCCTGGCCAGCAGAGCGTTCTCACTGTCACCCTTACCCCACTCACTTTCATTCAGTTCACAGATTGCCTGCCCTGGGCTGTGGGCTTGGTGACATCCTAAAGGGACTAAGGTAAAGAGATGTGGGGGTTTCTTGTTTGGGTCAAGCCTCAGCTAGACAGAGAAGGGGCCACAGCTGTGACTGCAGTTGGGTGGCAGCTCAGAGGGAGCATGTGGCTGGGTACAGTGGCTCACGCCTGTAATCCCAACATTTTGGGAGACCAAGGCGGGCGGATCACGAGGTCAGGAGATCGAGACCATCCTGGTTAACATGGTGAAACCCCCGTCTCTACTAAAAATACGAAAAATTAGCCGGGCGTGCTGGCGGGCACCTGTAGTCCCAGCTACTCGGGAGGCTGAGGCAGGAGAATGGTGTGAACCTGGGAGGCAGAGCTTGCAGTGAGCTGAGATCGCACCACTGCACTCCAGCCTGGGCAACAGAGCGAGACTCCGTCTCAAAAAAAAAACAAAAACAAAACAAAACAAAACGGCATACGCCCTAGCATCCCACAGCCCTCAGCCCTTAGGCACACCTGGGGTTTTAGTGTTTGTGTCTGTTTCTGTTCGTCCTGTGACTTGATTCTGGAGGACTGGTATGATGGTCCCCATGTTTGTGCCAGGGTGCTCTCTTGAGCTTTCCTTACTGTTCCTGGGTGGGCACTCCCTGGCCGGGCCCTGCATTCCGCCGTGGGCCCTGCTGCACCACACACTGCTGAGGTTCCCTTCAAAGACGAGGACTGGGGGGGTCTGGGATGGGTGCCGGGGACATGCATCTGGAGCCAGCCCAGGCCCCTCTGGCAATTCGTTGGTTTAGGGACTGAGTGTCTCATGGGGGCCTGGTTGCTTATGCAGGACTTTGCTCGCAAGAGTTCTAGCAATTCTGAAAAAGAGCATAACCATGTGGGTGCTAGTAGCCAGGGAAAGCTTCATTTGTTCCAGATACATTCATTTAGCTCCTACTGTGCGGCCCAGTTGCATCTAGCACAGTGAAAAGCAGACAATCAAAGGAGAGACAGGGAGAGAAGGGGCCAGAAGGTCTGGGCTTGGTGCGCCTGGAGAGAATGACTCAGCCTGTAGGAGGTGCCAGAGAGGCACTGGGAGTCCAGAAGGAGACCTAGATTTT
This sequence comes from Pan paniscus, assembly GCF_029289425.2. NCBI lineage: Eukaryota > Metazoa > Chordata > Mammalia > Primates > Hominidae > Pan > Pan paniscus. The sequence goes on from NC_073255.2 coordinate 187,513,558, forward strand.
CAGAACACCAGGGCAGGGCAAAGGTCAGAGACTTGGGAAACCTCATCACGACTTCTTTCTTCCGGGTCAGAAGCCAGAACAGGAAGACCTGTCCAGCCTGATCTCAGGCTGCATGGCCTCGTGGGAACCCCTGGTACCCTGCTCCATCCAGGGTCTCAGCTCTGGCTCTCCCCAGCAGTGGTACCCCACAGATGAAGCAGTCCTTGTCCCTATGATGCCACCTGGCAATCTTCCTGTATCATTTATTTCCTTCCTCAAACGTGTGCCAGGCCTGGGGGTCAGGAGGATTCCCACATAGAGGAAACAGGATGATGAAGATAACGGAGGCAGGAGAACATAGTGTGGCTCTCGGAACGGCAAGTTGGACTCTGCAGCTCGGGTGTTGAGTTGTAGGAGATGGGTGGGTGAGGTGGGCAGGACCCTGGTGAAGGAGTATTTCATGCTTCTCCAGTATTTATTTCCACCCTGCCGTGTTCCTAGAAACCACAGGAGTTGGTGCGTCATTCTGCGAAAGACGGGCGTCACAAGGGTTTAGGCCTTTGAGAAGGCTTGAGCCACGCCAGCATCCACACCGCTCGTTTGTGCTTGTGAGCCCCCTACCAGCTGTCAGTGCGTCCCTGGCCCAGAAGTGGAGGGAACGAGGTACGCTTCTTGGAAAGCAGGTGTAGCCTGGGAGAGCCAAGGCTGGGGGGAGACAGACACCCCCGTAAGAACTCCCATGTCCGTGTGTGGCATTGCCTAAACATCCACCTGTTGTGTTAGTTTCTTTTTAATATGCAGGTAACTGGAAATTAGTTTAATCTGATGCTTTCCTCCTGACCCCTAGCTGACTTAAACCATTGCAGGCCAAGTGGTAAGGGAGCTTATTTTGGAGCGCAGAGTGGAGGTAGGGAAATGGGGTGAGCCCAGCCACGTGCTTTGAGGGCGCAGAGATTGGGTGGTGCATGTTCCACCCGTGAATGTCCTTCCCTCTGCCAGGCTCACTGCTGGGGGTCGGAATGAGGCTTTGCAACACTTTGCATCTCATAGTTTATTTTCCCAGAGGAGGGTCTTTTTTGGATTTGCAAGTATTTCCATTTCACAAGTGAGACAGCCTAGGACCTAGATTAAGTAACTTTCCTGAAGCCACGCAGTGAGGGGAGGAAGCAGGGATTTTCTCTGGTTCTCCAACTCCAGGTCTCTGTGGTTTGCCTTGCATGTATGGGCTGAATAAGTGTTGTTGGCCACACCACATCAGCCCTTAAAAGCTGCTTCTACAGGAAACTTTATGGGAGTCAAATGGACCAGAGTTTAACTCTTGGAAGCCTTTAGAATATAATTTTAGGGTGAATTAGGCCTCCTGCTGCCTACTATAATTTGCTTCTGCTCCCCACTATAATTTTCTTCTGGACGTCTTCAATCCCCAACTGAATTGAATGGTGGCTCTCTGAGGCGTCTGTCTCCCATGGGTAGCACGGATGTAGCGTACAATAGACAGTTGCTTGCTCAAGAAACATATATATGTACGTATGTATTATATGTATGTATATGTGTGTGTATATATATTTTTGGAGACAGGGTCTCCCTCTGTTGTCCAGGCTGCAGTGCAGTGGTGCAGTCCTAGCTCACTGTAGCCTCAAAATCTTGGGCTCAAGCGATCTTCCACCTCAGTCTCCCAGGTAGCAGAGACTGCAAATATGCACCAGCACACCCAGCTAATTTTTTCATTCTTTGTAGAGATGGGGTCTTGCTATGTTGTTTGGCCTGGTCTTGAACTCCTGGACTCAAGCAGTTTTTCCACCTCGGCCTCCCAAGGTGCTGGGATTACAGGCATGAGCCACCACGTCCGTGCCCAAATATGTATTTAATTTAAATTTCATTTTAATGTGTTTAAGGGATGAAAGTAAATACATGCTTGTTAAAAGCCATTCAAATGTAGAAGTAGGAAGGTGGCTGCCCGGCCTCCCCTCTCCTGGGAGGATCTGTGGTGAGCAGTCGGATGTGCATCCTTCTGGTCTTTTTTCTATTAACGACTCTTTGCTGGATTTGCTGTTACTAGGCTTTCGCAGCAAACGTGGGATTGTTGTGGAAAATGCTTTGCTGGGAGAAGGGGAGCCGGAGATTCACAAAAGGAGGCTCCCGTGTTCATTTGCGTATTTGGCAGCTCCTAGGCTGGGAGTCAGGATACCTGGGTTCCCGTCCCTGCTCTGCCACTAACTGGCTGTGAGAGCTGGGGCAAGTCTGCTCTGGGTGCGTCTTCTGAGAGTCACATTCTGGTTGTCTATGCAGCTAGGGGTGACCCTGGCGTGAGTATCTGGAACAGGCCAGGCTTGGCTCCCTGGCCAGGGGTCTTGTCTGTCAAGTGAGCACCTGAGCTGGGGTCCCTGAGATCTGTTCTGAGGCTGCCTCTGTCATGCAGCACTTTTGAGATGCGCCCCCTTGGAGCCCTCCAGGAGCTGAGAATCAGAAGAGATCCCGTGGGGAGAGGTGAGATTTTCTGTGCCTCTGTTTCCTTACCTGAGATGGGTCATAACAAAGCTCCGCCGCTTGGTAGTGCTGAGGATTGAGACCCCCAATGCGGTGTGCTTAGAACAGTGCCTAGCGTGTCATAAGCACAGGTGAAATATCAGGCATTATTCTGAAAGGTGGCAGGGTATCCTGTGTAAGGGAATGCTGTTTATTATGTGCCGCCTTGTACGCTTGTCTCGTTATTGCTTTTGGACAAATTTTCAGAAGAAAATGGTCAGAGTCTGGGGTCGGCACATTTTTAGGACGTTTGCGGCACTCTGGCACCCTGCCCTCCAGAAAGGCCATTTGATTTTCAGGCATAGAGACAGCCTGGAGTTCCCTGCCCCACTTCCCCGGCACCCCTTCTTCATCTGATACGTAAGAAAAAAAAAAAAAGACTAAATGACTCTCGTTGTTTTACTTTGTTTGACTTTGATTAGTAGTTGATCACTAGCTATTTCATTATTGGATTCACTTTGACTATTAGTGAGAGTCGATATTAAAACATTTTTGAGGGGTCATTTGCATTTTGTTCATTCTGTACATATCCTTTATTCACTTTACTTTTGGTTTGTTCCTCTTTTTCTTTTTTCTTTTTGTAAAAATGGGGTCTCACTATGTTGCCCAGGCTGGTTGTAAACTCCTGGCCTCAAGTGATCTTCCCGTCTCACCTCCCAAAGTGCTGGCATTTCAGGTGTGAGCCACCATGCCTGGCCTCCCCTCCCTTCCTCCCTCCCTTCCCTCCTTCCCTCTGTCCCTCCCTTCCTCCCTTCCTCCCTCCCTTCCTTCCTTCCTTCCTTCCTCAGAATATTGGTCTGTCACCCAGACTGGAGTGTAGTGACGCGATCGTAGCTCACTGCAACTTCAAATTCCTAAGCTCAAGCAATCCTCCCACCTCAGCCTCTTGAGTAGCTGGGACTCAGGCATGTATCACCACATCTGGCTAATAATTTTTAAAATTGTCTTGTAGAGTCAGGGTCTGTGTTGCCCAGGCTGGTCTCAAACTCTTGGCCTCAAGTGATCCTCCGGCCTCCACCTCCCAATGTTACTTTTTCTTATTGAGCTGAAGACCGTTTTAATCTCTTTTAATGTAGGTTTTTCTACAACGTACATTTCTCTGTTTGCTGCAAGTCAGGCACTGTCTGAGTTCCCATAGTCAGCACTTCGGCCTCAATGTGCCCTGAGCTGAGCAGACAGTGCCATCCTCTGGGCCACCCAGGAGGCTGAGGCTGGCTGTGCCCGCTCCATACCGTAGCCCCAGATGGCTGTACCTTAGGGCTTTGTGCCTGTTCCTTTTCTGCCAGAACCCCTCCTTACCGCCGTAGGGGTGCCTGCCTACAGCAGCTTCCCTTTAGCCTTTTCAGTTTGGTGTTTTGATGGCTTGCAAACCTGAAACCCCAGCGCCTGGAGTGGGATCAAAGCCTGTCACAGGGGCAGAGGGAGGACCGAAAAGTCTAGACCCCTCCAGGGATCTCTGCTCTGCTTCTGCTGGGATCCCCACCCCTTCCTGGGCCTGGGTTTTTCCAGGCACTGGTGGATGGCACTTCTGTGCCTGGAGGAGGTTTTGGTTAAAGATGCTCTAAATGTCTTGTCCAATCACAGTTGTACAAAAAAAAAAAAAAAAAAAAAAAAAAAGATACCAGAAAGGCAAGCCCCAGAGCCTTTGTTTGAGAAGAGTTGGGACGTTTTGGAGGCTTTCCATCACTCTGAGGCAGTACCCCCTGCCCCCCTGCCACCCCATTATTACTTCTAGATTGTTCTGGATGGTTCTATATTGGGCGATGTGGAATGAAGCCTGGCCTTCATTTCTTCTCTCAGGGCCTGAATAGAATAGAGGTTAAGCACCTGGGCTCTGGAGCCAGGCTGCCTAGATTTGAGTCCCAGACCTACCACTTGGGAGCTGTGTGACCTCGGGTGAGTTCCTTAACCCCTCTGTGTCTTAGCTTTGCCATTGGTAAAACATGGGCATCCGTTTCATGGTGTGGGCGTGAGAAGCAAATCAGTTAACGTCTGCAGAGCTTTTAGAGCAGCAGCCGCCCTGAGGATGTGCGTGCTGGGTGGCGACTGTCTCATTACTTGTCTCAGAGGCTCAGCTGTCATCACCGCCTGCGTGGGGATGCGTGAGGTGAGGGCTGCGTGAGATCACAGGAATGACCATTTCCGGACCCGAGCCTGAGAGCCCGGGTGGCAGAGTGTGGGGTACGTTGGTTTAGCTCATCCAGGCCCAGGGGAAGGGACCTGAGGGGGCAGGGCTGTCACAGGGCCTGCACGTTCCCGTGAACACCCAGGGGCATCTTCGATGTTTTGCCTGTTGTTTTTTTCTCTGATTCAGCACTGTGCAGTAGACATGGGCGAGTCACACGTGTGAACTTAAATTTTCTTTTCTTTTTTTTTTTTGAGGAGGAGTCTCGCTCTGTCGCCCAGGCTGGAGTGCAGTGGCGCGATCTCGGCTCACTGCAACCTCTGCCTCCCAGGTTCACGCCATTCTCCTGCCACAGCCTCCCGAGTAGCTGGGACTACAGGTGCCCACCACCACGCCCAGCTTATTTTTTGTATTTTTTGTAGAGACGGGGTTTTACCATGTTGGCCAGGCTGGTCTTAAACTCTTGAGCTCAAGTGACCTGCCTGCCTCAGCCTCCCAAAGTGCTGGGATTACAGATGCGAGCCACCGTGCCTGGATTATTTTAAATTTTCTTTTTTTTTTTGGAGATGGAGTCTCACTCTGTCATCCATGCTGGAATGCAGTGGCGTGATCTCGGCTCACTGCAACCTCTGCCTCCCCAGTTCAAGTGATTCTCTTGCCTCAGCCTCCTGAGTAGCTGGGATTACAAGCATGCACCACCACGCCTGGCTAACTTTTATATTTTTGGTAGAGATGGGGTTTCACCATGTTGGCCAGGGTGGTCTTGAACTCCTGACCTCAAGTGATCTGCCTACGTTGGCCTCCCAAAGTGCTGGGATTACAGGCATGAGTGAGCCACCGCGCCTGGCCTGATTTTCAATTTTCAAGTAGCCATATTAAAAAGATTTTTTTAAAGTGAGATTAATTTTAATATATTTTATTTAACCCAGTATATTCAAAATTGTATAAGTTCTTATGTTGCTATAAAGAGACACCTGAGGCTGGATAATTTGTAAAGAAAAGAAGTTTAGGTCGAGCACTGTGGCTCACACCTGTAATCCCAGCACTTTGGGAAGCCGAGGCAGGTGGATCACCTGAGGTCAGGAGTTTGAGATCAGCCTGGCCAACATGGTGAAACCCGGCCTCTACTAAAAAATAGAAAAATTAGCCAGGCCTGGTGGTGGGCACCTGTAATTCCAGATACTCAGGAGGCTGGGGCAGGAGAATCACTTGAACCCAGAAGGCGGAGGTTGCAGTGAGCTGAGATTATGCCTGGGCGACAGAGTGAGACTCTGTCTCAAAAAAAAAAAAAAAAGAAAAAGAAAAGAGGTTTAATTGGCTGACAGTTCAGCAGGTTGTGCAGGAAGGTGGTGCTAGCATCTGCTGTGCTTCCGGGGAGGCCTCAGGGAGCTTTTACTGGTGGCAGAAGGCAAAGCAGGAATAGGAAGTCACATGGTGGAAGTGGGAGCGACAGGGAGGGCGCTACACTCTTCAACAGCCACAGTGGGGACAGCACTCATGAGGGACCTGGCCCCATGACCCAAACACCCTCCCACCAGGCCCCACCTCTAACACTGGGGATCACATTTCAACATGAGATTTGGAGGAGACACACATCCAGACCATATCAAAAATATTCTCATTTCAGCATGAAATCTATTAATATATAAATATCTATTAATAAGATATTTTTATGTTCTTCTGTTCATACCACGTCTTCACACTCCACTTGGTATTGACACCCAGCGCCTCCGCATGGGACTGGCCATGTTTGCAGTGCTCCCTGGCCATACCAGGCCAGTGGCTATGGTGTTGAAGAATAGCTCTGATTTATAGCCTATAAGATAACAAATGGGACCAAGCGCGGTGGCTCACACCTGTAATCCCAGCACTTTGGGAGGCCGAGGCAGGCAGATCAGTTGAGGTCAGGAGTTCAAGACCAGCCTGGCCAACATGACGAAACCCTGTCTCTACAAAAAATAGGAAAATTAGCCAGGCATGGTGGCGCATGCCTCCAGTCCCAGCTACTCCAGAAGCTGAGGCAGGAGAATTGCTTGAACCTGGGAGGCAGAGGTTGCAGTGAGCTGAGATTGCACCACTGCACTTCAGCTTGGGCGACAGAGGGAGACCCTGGCACACACACACACATACAAACACACACATATACACAAAGATAACACATGGGACTGGGTGCCACTTTGGGAGGCCAAGGTGGGCAGATCACTTGAGACCAACCTGGGCAATATAGTGAGACGCTGTCTCTACAAAAAAAAATTAAAAAATTAGCCAGGTGTGGTGGCGTGCACCTATAGTCCCAGCTACTCAGGAGGCTGAGGTGAGAGGACTGCTTGAACCCAGAGTCAAGGCTGCAGTGAGCCGTGATCGCACCACTACACTCCAGCCTGGGCGACAGAGCAAGACCAGTCTGTTTAAAAATAAATAAATAACAAATGCCTGTTGGTTGTAAAAATTGAATACTGAAGTGTATCCTCTTTGATTCAATTTTCTTTTTTTTTTTTTTTTTTTTTTGAGACAGTCTTGCTGTGTCACCCAGGCTGGAGTGCAGTGGTGCAGTCTTGGCTCACTAACAACCTCCACCTCCTTGGTTCAATCAATTCCCCTGCCTTAGCCTCCCGAGTAGCTGGGATTACAGGTGCATGCCACCACAGCCGGCTAATTTTTTTGTATTTTTAGTAGAGACGGGGTTTCACCATGTTGGCCAGACTGGTCTCGAACTCCTGACCACAGGCAGACCACTCGCCTTGGCCTCCCAAAGCGCTGGGATTATAGGTGTGAGCCATCTATTCAACTTTTCAAAAGATTATATTAAAAATTCAGGGCTGGGCACGGTGGCTCACGCCTGTAACCCCAGCACTTTGGGAGGCCGAGGCAGGCGGATCACAAGGTCAGGAGATCGAGACCATCCTGGCTAACACAGTGAAACCCCGTCTCTACTAAAAATACAAAAAATTAGCCGGGCGTGGTGGCAGGCGCCTGTAGTCCCAGCTACTCGGGAGGCTGAGGCAGGAGAATGGTGTGAACCCGGGAGGCGGAGCTTGCAGTGAGCCGAGATCACGCCACTGCACTCCAGCCTGGGCGACAGAGTGAGACTCCATCTCAAAAAAAAAAAAATCAGAATAATGTGCCCTTCTCAGTCACATAACAAATACTTCTTTGTCGAGCACCCACCTAGGCTGTGGTGATTGACAGCAGACAAATCCATTTAAAAGTCTTGCTGAATTCACAGTAGTCTTTTGTCCCTGTGTGTTTTCTTAAAACCTAGAACTATTGTTGTGTGTGGTGGGTGACAAAGTGTGTTCATGTTAAGGGGCACTCGTGTGCCCACCTTGGGTCCTGTGCCAGGTGGGAGGGTGGAGCCCAGGCCCTGCTCTTATGAGATGAAGTGCATGTGGGCCCGGGGACTGGCACCGGGACCGGGCCGCTGGCCGCTGTCAGTCAGCATCTTGGCCACCTGCTAGGGGCTTCCCTCGGGACCGTGGGTCAGAGGCCTCAGTCAGCAAAGCCACAGTCTTTCCTCACCCCATCCTGGCATTTTAGGCAGGGGCCATTTTTGTAAGGTTTTTGTTTGTTTGTTTGTTTGTTTGTGTTTGTCCCATACTAAGTAATATATGTAATAGCAGAAAGTTTGTAAACACACACGGACTCTTGGAAACTGTGTTGCACAGAGGGAAGCTCCCTGTCTCTCCGCCCACTTCCTGGCTGAGAAACAGGGAGAGCCCCCACCCTGGAAATGAGGTGCTCATGGACTGTGCCGGGAAGAGCCCGCGGTGCTGCAGCAGTCAGTGACGGATCCCCTCCTACCCGCTCTTGTGAATGTCGGGAAGGACCCGGGGCTTTGTGGGAGCCTGAGGACAGGCTGCAGGGGGCAGCCCCTGCCTGCAGTGCGCCCTTTGTGGCGTCTCAGATGGGGTGTCCTGAGCCCAACTCCGAGAGGGTCTTGTGAGGATTTTGTGCTCCCCCAGTTGCGGTGCTGTTTTGGAGGGAGATGCCGTCCTGAACCCATGTTACTAGATTCTCATCACATCCCGGGCTGGTTGTGGAGCACCAAGAACCCTCCTGGCTTCCATGCCTGGGAGAGGCTTGGTGTGAGGTGCCACCTGAGCCTGCTGTGTGCCCTGCACTTCTCTGTGTGGGTCCTGAGCCGTACAGCAGCCCCTAAGAGATGTGTCGCGTTCCGCTTCACATGGGAAGGCTGCTGTCTCTCCCAGCAGCTACGCCAGCGTCGGGCTTGCTCAGCAAGCTGCGGTGTAAACGTGGCTATCGAGTAATTAGCACCCTTATAAAAACAAAATTAAGGCCGGGCCGGGCACAGTGGTTCACACCTGTAGTCCCAGCACTTTGGGAGGCCAAGGCAGGAGGATCGCTTGAGTCCAGGAGTTCAAGACCAGCATAGGCAACACAGTGAGACCTCATCTCTACAAAAAAACAAAAATAAATACATAAATTAGCTGGGTGTGGTGGTGCACACCTGTAGTCCCAGCTACTCAGTTGGCTGAGGTGCGAGGATCGCCTGAGCCCAGGAGGTTGAGGCTGCAGTGAGCTGAGATTGCACCACTGCATTCTAGCCTGGAAGACAGAGTGAGACACTGTCTCAAAAAATAATAATCAAATAATAATAATAAATAGACCTGGCTCTGTCAGGACTCCTTGCCCCCATCACAGGACCCTGCCTGGCCGACTCTGCTCTCCCTGCAGCCCTGGCCTGGTGGGTGGGTGCCTGTCCCACCTGTAGCCCCCCATGGAGCTCAGCTGGTTCCAACCACCTTCAGGTCCCCCATGGCCTGGAGCAGCCGCCACCTCCCCCGCTGGCACGCGTCAATGCTGGCGTCCGCATCACTCACCACCTCCCTGATGGATGTTGAGCCCTGAGCCCAAGTGGAACTGCCCAGCCACCCCCGGGTCCCCAGCCCAGCACCAGGCCCGGCCCCATGAGTGCTTGAGCCACCAGGGAGCCTCCTTACTTCTGTAGTGGGTCCACAGGGCCCCTCCTGGGCTGGTGGGGGAATGGCTGTCAGGCAGGCACTTGAGGAAGCAGCTTGCAGGGACCCGTGCATTGCTATCTCCTCCTGGGCTGGAGGGGACAGGCCATTATGGTGGCTGGATGGTCTCCTTCTGAGGCGGGTGTATCCTGACTCATGCCCTCCCTGTTGGCAGGGATATCAGGATCAGGTCTGTGTAGGAGCCTCTTGCCTGGGTTCCTAAAGGTCTCAAGCTGCTGGCACTCATCAGGGGTGCCCAGGTGGCTGGGAAGAGGCTGGTGGGGCATTGAGTGCCCTCGAGGGATGGAAGCCAGGACTCAGGAGACTGTGGGAAACTCGGTGTCCTGCCCGTGAGCAAAGCCCCAGAGTGTGGGCGCCTCCCTCCCTGTGCCCACCACAGCCAAGAGGCCACAGTCCCATAGGCCTGGCTGAGACACACGCCTGGGTAGCAGTACAGAGGCTGGGAGGAAGTGAGCAGGGAACCTGGCCTCTGCCGCAGAGGAGGGGCCCAGGATAGGCCGAACCTCCCAGGGAGCCAGTTCAACGGGGCAGGAAGCCAGGGTCTCGGGAGGCCGGGAGAGAATCATCTCCCACCCCAGGCCTCGGGGTGAGAGAGAATCTGCCTCCCGTCCCTCTGTTCCTGGAAGGCAAAGGTGGGCCGGTGCGCCTGGGTGAGGGGAGCCATGCGGGGGTGAGGGCTGGCAGAGGTGAGCTCTGAACCTGGGGGCAGTGGTGCCATGAGCCCTTCCTTCCCAGGTGACCCCAAAACTTGAGCAAGGGTAAAATAAAGCAGAGGTGCAGATGACAGCCTGCTTAGGCTGGGAGTGGGGCATGTGGGTGTACCTCGAGGTGCAGTCCCTTTGCTCTGAGTGGGAGACGGGCCTGGCACCAAGGGAAAATCAGCTGACTGAAAAGCAAAGCATCTCGACTCAGGAGCATCCTCAGAGCATGTGCTGAGGGTGGCGAGCAGGTTTCTGTGCAGTGGCCTGGGGCACGAGGACAGCGGCCCAGAGCTCCGGTGAGCCTGCAGCCCAGTAGGTACCGCTAGACATGGCTTCACCGCAGTAGTGCTTTTATTATTAAAATCACTGGCGTAGTATGTTTTCAAACTACTCAAACGCGCCACCCCACACTCCAGCACTTTGTGTTTGTGCTGCAAATGTCACAAGATTGACAGCTTCTGTTGTGGGTGACAGGAGTTACAGGTTCTAAGCCAGGGACAGCAGGACCAGATCTGCTATCTCAGAAAGAATGGTAGTGTGGTTGCTCACGCAAGTAATCCCAGCACTTTGAGAAGCCAAGGCAGGAGGATCACTTGAGCCTAAAAGAGTTCAAGACCAGCCTAGGCAACATAGTGATACCTCGTCTCTACAAAAAAAAAAAAAAAAATTTCTTTTTTTTTGAGACAGGGTCTCGCTCTGTGGCTCAGGCTGGAGCGCAGTGTCATGGTGTGATCTCAGCTCACTGCAACCTCTGCATCCCAGGCTCAGGTGATCCTCCCACCTCAGCCTCCCAAGTAGCCAGGACTGCAGACATACACCATCACACCCAGCTAATTTTTCTATTTTTAGTAGAGACGAAGTTTCTCCACGTTGCCCAGGCTGGTCTCGAACTCCTGGGCTCAAGCAATCTCCCTCGGCCTCCCAAAGTGCTGGGATTACAGGCATGAGCCACCTCACCCAGCCTCTACAAAAAATTTTTAAAAATTAGCCAGGTGTGGTGTTACACACCTGTAGTCTCAGCCACATGGGAGGCTGCTGCAGTTACATAAGCTATGATTGTGCTACTGCACTCCAGCTTGGACTATATTTAGGAAGACCTTGCCTCTGAAAAAACACACACAAGAAAGAATGCCTTTCTCTTAGTTCTCATACTGTGCCAGGCACTGTCTGTGTGCTTACGTGCCCTTCTCGTATTCCTGCAATTTTTGGAGCATCCCTACAGGGTAGTATTAACCCCATTTTGCAGATGAAGAAACTGAGGTACACAGATGTAAAGGAAATGGCCCAAGGCTGCTCATTCAAATCGTGGAGACAGGACCTGTACCCAGGAAATCTGGCTTTGGAGCCTGTGCTGCCACCTTTATGCACAGGGAGAAAGATAAGACCTTTAAAAACAGAGCAGAAATTTAGAAGAATGTTGTCTAATCTTGGGATGAGAGATCCTCTTAAGCGGACAGAAAACCCAGAATTTATAGAGGAACAAACTGACAGATTCCCCCCACCCCCAGCTTTTTATTTTGAAAAATGACAGCATTTAAAAATGTGATCATTATTAACATTTTACCGCATTTGCTGGCTCTCTGTCACTGTCTCATGCTCACATATGTTTTTTCAGCAGTTGTAGACACACTGACACATCTTCCCAAGCTCTTCAGCAGGCATCTCCTGAGGACAGGCACGTCATTCTACACAACCGTTACACCAGAATAGCACCCAGGAAGGTCAGAGGAGCTCCCTGATATTTAGTAGCTGACCCATAACCACACTTCCCCAGCGATGCCTGAAAGGTCTTACAGAGCTTTTTTTGTTTTCCTAGATAAGGATGAAACAGGATCCAATGTGATACCTTTTCCCCCATGACATGGACTTATTGTAGGGCCAGGACCCATTTTCCTGTAGAAGGCCCGAGTCCTGGAACCGTGACGTGGGCTGGCTGGCGCTGGGTGTTTTCTGTCTTGTTCCTTTCTCCCTTGTGGGGTCTTTGAACTGAACTGTGATCTGGAAGCTCAGCAGGAACACCCGGTTCCTCCACGGGACCACAGCCTTAGTGCCGTGGGGGGGCGTGAGGACTGGGTCTCTCCAATGTGAAGGTTCATTTCCTCCCTCTGTAATTAGTAAGTAGTCTGTAGGGGTGATCATTCCACACGCTCGAAATAAACTGCCCCGCACAACTGTTCACCTGATGGTTTTAGCGTCCATCAATGATCTTTGCCTGAGTTGGTGATATCGGGATTGTCAAGGTGGCCGTAAACCCGACAATCTTTCTGTATTAGCCAGTGTTCTGTTAAGAGCAGCATCTCCCCACTCTTATCTTTAGTGTCGCCCTTGTGTCATGGATTTTGTTGTTCAAGTGTTATAACCAGTGACAAAACTAGCAGAAATGTAATTACATTTCTGGGTCATAAAGCAGGAGGACCTGCTTGCAGTGCACATGTGCCGGATACATGCTTTGCGTGCCCGCTATACGGAGAGCTCCTGCAGATTAAGAAAACGATTTGAAAAACCCAAGAGAAAAACAGGCCAAAAGAAAAGAAAGACAGGCAAAGAGTAGGATCAAGACAAATGAAAGAAGAGGAAATGCTTTGTGTTGCTGATGAACATGAAAAGGCGCAACCTCACTAGTAATCAGGGGCGTGCCCATCAGAAGCGCCAGGGACTGGTTCCCCGGTTGGAAGAGCAGACTGCTGGTGCACAGGGTGCACCGACATCCCCACCCACGGCTGGTGGAGAGCAGGAGAAGGGATTGCTACGACCAACCTGGAAAAGTAACGGCGTTATCCATTCACATGAAGCATTCACATGCCTCGGGAAGAACACACCATAGGCACACAGGTATTGATTACCGCCTTGCTTGTAGTAGCTAAAAAAGAAGGAAGTGACGTGACTGTCCCTCAGCAGGGGAAGGGTTGAAGAACGGACAGAACATTCATACTGTGAGGTGCTATGAAGCCAGGCCACCGGAGCAAGCTAGAGCCAACCCAGAGGCCTGGGGAGGGCCCCAGGTGCCCCTGGCTGGGCGGTTTGGTGTGAACTGCAGCGTGAGCAGGAGCTGGGAAGACAGTCACTCAGGACGCATCCGTGTTAAGGAGAGGGAAGAGGGCATGCGGCCAAAACAGTGGTTTTCTGAGCATGTTGTGAATGTTTTCTTACCCTGAAATAAAATTTAAAAAAGATTGGCATAGTGCACATTTATACTAGTCACAGCCTGTTTTCTTCCTTTGTATCCCCTCAGAGTCTGACTCAGAAAATTTTCCTCTCCTCATTCCAAGGGGGAACAGTCTTCTGTTTCTTTTTACAAAGTAATATATCGTCTGTAAACATTTCAGAAAACAGGGTGATGTACACTTACTGCAGAAAAACATAAAAGAAGCAAAAGAAGTCACCAGTAATTCTAACCAGAGGCAGGCAGCCACGGTCACCATTTTGTCATTATTTTGATATTTTCTTGCATTTTTTATACAGGTCCATATAATTTTGTTACATACAAATTTGTATCTGACTTTTTAAACAATCAAGTATTATGCCAGTCATGGTGGCTCACACCTGTAATCCCAGCACTTTGGGAGGCTGAGGTGGAAGGATCACTTGAGGCCAGGAGTTTGAGACCACTCTGGGCAACATAGGGAAACCCCGTCTCTACAAAAAAAAAAAAGAAAAAAAATTAGCCGGGCATAGCTGACACACACCTGTGCTCCCAGCTACTTGTGGGGCTGAGGTGGGAGGATCTCTTGAGCCTGGGAGGGGAGAGGCTCCAGTAAGCTCTAATCTCACCACTGCACTCCAGCCTGGGGAACAGAGCCTGTCTCCAACCCCTCCATTCTGCCCCACCCGACACCACACACACACACACACACACACACACACACACAGAGTCAAGCATTGCCACCCACCCATGCTAGGTAAGAGTCTTTTTTTTTTTTTTTAAACCAGCTCATGTTTAATTGTGACATTTTAAAATTGTACAAGTATTTTGACGTCTGCCCCCCACATTTAGTCTCTTAAAATGACAGGAAAACACCAACCAATCGCAGGTTTAATGGGTTTAATAAGTTTACCTCTCAGTTCCTACTTGTAGCACCCAATATTCCTTTGAAAATATGAAACAGACCTGTCAGTGGCCAGCAGTGAATTTCTGCCCCGCCAACAGAGTTGAAAAGTTCAGGTACTCTGAGCATTGTGTTGCAGTGGCACTTGTCCAGAATTGGTACCTCCCCATAGTTGGGGGCTTTAAATGTACCAGTGAAAATAGCTTTTTCCTCTTCAAGGGGAAGAAAGAAAATCACTCCTCAAAACACAGCAGATCTGGGTGTGAGGTCTTTCCTTTTGTCTCTTCAGGCTGGTAAAAGAGTCTTTGCAAAAATTTATATTAAATTAAATTATTTATTTTTTTGAGACAGGGTCTCACTCTGTTGCCTAGGCTGGAGGATAGTGGCACAACCTCGGCTCACTGCAACCTCCGCCTCCCAGGTTCAAGCGATCCTCTCACCTTAGGACTACAGGCATGCAACGCCAGCCTCAGGTACTTTTTTTTTTTTTCAAGATGGAGTTTCACCATCACCCAGGCTGGAGTGCAGTGGTGCAGTCTTGACCCACTGCAGCCTTCTCCTCCCGGGTTCAAGCAATTCTCCTGCCTCAGCCTCCGGAGTATCTGGGATTACAGGCACGTACCACCACGCCCAGCTAAATTTTGTATTCTTGGTAGCACAAAGTTTTGCCATGTTGGCCAGGCTGATCTCGAACTCCTGACCTCAGGTGATTCGCCCGCCTCAGGCTCAGGATTTGAAAGCCTCCCAAAGTGCTGAGGTTATAGGAGTGAGCCACCACGCCTGGCCTCTCAGGTGCTTTTAAACTTCTGTCCACTAGACTCTCAGCCTGTCTGAATCTTTTAAAAAATCGCTGCACTGTTACCTGCAGTGGCCTAGAGCACCCCTCACAGTGCAGCACCTTCGCACGTCTGCACCTGCACTTTCAGCAGCTGTTTTCCACACTTCCTCCACATCAGTCCTGCAAAATTAGTGCAATGATTTGAACACTTTATTGCATCTTCTGTTTATAAAAATATTTTGCAGCCGGGCGTGGTGGCTCACGCCTGTAATCCCAGCACTTTGGGGGGCCAAGGGAGGTAGATCACCTGAGGTCAGGAGCTCGAGACCAGCCTGGCCAACATAGTGAAACCCCGTCTCTACTAAAAATACAAAATTTAGCCGGGTGTGGTGGCACGCACCTGTAATCCCAGCTACTCGGGAGGCTGAGGCAGGAGAATCACTTGAACCCGGGAGGCGGAGGTTGTAGTGAGCTGAGATCGTGCCATTGCACTCCAGCCTGGGCGACAAGAGCAAGACTCCGGCTCAAAAAAAAAAAAAAAAAAATTTTTGCTTTTGGGGCCAGGCACGATGACTCATGCCTGTAATCCCAGTACTTTGGGAGGCCAAGGCAGGCAGATTGCTTGAGCTCAGGAGTTGGGAGGCCAGCCTGGGCAACATGGTGAAAGCGGTCTCTACAAAAAAAATACTAAACCTAGCCAGGCGAGGTGGCACACCTGTAGTCCCAGCTACTTAGGAGGCTGAGGTGGGAGGATCGATTGAGCCCAGGAGGTCAAGGCTGCAGTGAGCTGTGATGGCGCCATTGCACTCCAGCCTGGGTGACAAAATGAGACCGTCTCAAAAAAAAAATTTTTTTTTTTTACTTTTGTAAAAAATACAAAGGCAAGTGGAAGGGATGGTGCTGCTGACAGGGAATGAATCTCATACTTGGAATGCATTTTAGAGGCTCATTGGGTTGGAAGAGGCAGAACTCTAGCTCATGGGACTGCAGCTGGCCTGCCTGTTCAGAGAGAACCACATTTTTAAATGTCGAAAGTGTAGGCGATGGGTCAGTTATGAGAAAAAGGTGCAACATGGCATAGAGCCATACGATGCTTCATATTCTGAGTCTGGAGCCCCCACCGTCCCACCCTGTGGTGGTGGCCCACCTCCTGCCCCCACCCTTCAGGCCATGGGAGGGCTGGAGATGCTGTGAGGTGTAGGATCCTCTGGCACAGCACCGGCCCACGCGGGGGTGCGGCACATGCTGGTCGCGTTCCTCTCCAGGGAGGAGCTGCTAGAAAGCAGAGCTAAGCCCACAGTTGCTGTTGCTGGTCAGAGCTGGAGTGGCGTCACGGGCAGTCCCAGGGTCTTAGAACATGGCCAGATGGGACAAAGCCAGGAGGCCAGATGGGGGACATGCTGAGGGACCGAGTCTTCGAGGGGAGGGCCTTTGTCCTGTCCACCATTGCACCCAGCACAGAGCTCATGGATAGACAGGAAAACAAACTGCTCTCAAGTACCATCTATAGTACTACAATACCGCCATGTCACCGGCCTGGTGTCGAAAGGCCATTTTCGGCTGGAATGACAGCCACTCCCACCCCCACCCTGGGGTAATCTCAGTTTCCCTGCTCCTTGCACTGCCCTCGGTCCTGTGGCTCTCTCTGCCACCCGCACCCCCACCAGCACCTCTGCCGCCTTCTCTCCCTCAGCTTTTCCCTGGGGAGGAGAGGACCAAAGTCACTGGGGAGCTCTCAGACCGACATCCTGACCTCTGGAGATGGGGCAGAATCCCCAGGCCCCACAGCAGCCTTCGGAGGGTCCCAAGGATGTAGGCTGGGTCCTACGCCAGTCCAGACTGCCAGCCGCGTCACCTTGAGGCAGGGTGGGGCAGAGACTTCAGTCTGCTTGCCCTGAATGCACTTAGTAAGCACTCAAAAAATAATGTGAAATGATGACTTAGAGGCCCAAGCTCCAGCCTGGGATTCTGGAGTCCTAGGCCCTGCCCAGGCTCTGTCACTGCTGGGCTGTGTAACTGCAGGCAAGTGACTTCCCCTCTCTGGGTGTCAATGCCCTCATCTCTAAAAGGAGAGGATGAACCAGAACACGAGTTCTGAACCTGGAACCCATGGCAGGGATTAAGGGGACTCGGACCTCCTCAGAAAACACCTGTGTGTTCTTCCCAGTATGCACTAGCTTTTCTGGAGAGCTCATAGCTTCCTAGGGCTGTGGTAATAAACCATTGTAAACAGGGTGGTTTGAAACAACCTAAGTCTGTTCCTAGCTGGCTGCGGTGGCCCACGCCTGTAATCCCAGCACTTTGGAAGGTCAAGGCCAGTTGATCACTTGAGCCCAGGAGTTCTAGACCAGCATAGGCAGCATAGTGAGACTCCCAACCTGTAAAAAAAAAAAAAAACAAAGAAAACAAAGAAAAAATAGCTAGACATGGTGTTGCATGCCTGAAGTCCCAGCTACTTGGGAGGCCGAGGCAGGAGGATTGCTTGAGCTTAGGAAGTTGAGGCTGCAGTGAGCTGTGATTGCCTGGTTAACAGAGGGAGACCCTGTCTCAAAAACCAAAAAGTTTACTGTGTCACAGTTGTGGAGGCCAGATGTCTGAGATAAAGGTGTGGGCAAGGCCACGCCCCCTCTGAAGGCACTAGGGAGAGATCCGCCCCACACCTCTCTTCCTGGCTTGTCAATGCCGTCTTCTCCCTGCATCTCTTCACATTGACTTCCCTTGGTGTCTGTCGACATGCCCAAATTCCCCCCTTTTATAAGGACACGAGTCAGATTGGATTCAGGGCCCACCCTACTCAAGTATGACCTCATCTTAATTACATCTGCAACAACCCTATTTCCAAATAAGGTCACATTCTGAGGTCCTGGGGGTTAGGACTCAGGGCTCTCCAGGGTCCTCCGTATCTCTGAGGTCTCTTAGAGGGGAGATGGAGGGACCAGCCCAGGAATCAAAGCCAAGCTGAGGGGGAGCTGCTAAGGTTTCATGGGCTGACTGCATCTGCCTGGCTTTCTGATGTGGAGAGGGCTGGTTTCCGTGATCCCAGTGTCCACTCTGGCTCTCCCTTGCGCAATAGGAGCAGCTCCTTCTGTTGCTTGCCCGCTGCACGCCAGGCACCATGCGGCCCTCCATGCTCACAGGGCTGGCCTGCACAGCACCTTTAGCTGGAAGCTGGGCCATTCCTAATTTACAGACAGACCTGAGGTTAAGGAGACCGTGGCTGGTCACCCACCAATAGGTGCCAGAGGCTGAACTTGAATCCAGCTTTCTCAACTCCAGGGTGCGCCGTGCCTTTCAACCTGGGGCCTGTGCAGATTATTTTGCCTGTGCCTGTGACTTCTCTCAAAAGACTGGCCCAGCCAGGGCCCATCTCTCTTAGGCCTTCCTCCCCACAGAGGCCAAAAGCCCTGGGAGCACAGTGCATGCTCAGCAAAGACCTCCACTCATTCACTCGGGGAATCATGGCCACCTTCATGTGCCTGGTAGAGTTCTGTTGTGGGGGCACTTGCTGACAGTGGCAAGTGTTAGATGATGTTAGCATGGTCACTGAGATGGTCAGCCTCCCAAGGAAGGGATGCTTCAGCCAGGGTCCAAATGACCTCAGGGACAAGCAGGGCAGAGGCCCGGGAGGTGTCAAGGCTGGATGGGGATGGAGGCGGGTCCTGGGGAGGGTGTCAGGTGAGAGCAAGCAGGTAGTCAGGAGCACACGGGGCACTGGAACAGAATAAGGGGATTGGGTGCCATTCTACGCCAGCTGGATAGCCATTGCAGGGCTTTGCTGAGAGGTGACCAGGTTCTGGTCTGAAGAGGTCCGCCCCAGCTGTAAAAATCAGTTGGCAGTGGTGGTGATGGAGGCTGGAGATGGGAGACCCCTAGGAAGCGGATGTGGTGCTTAGGCCCGGGAGGATGGTGCTTGACTTTGAGTTGAAGAAAGGAGCTGGTGATGGATCTGGGCCACATTTAGGAGGGAGCGCCACCAGGACTGACACGGATTGGGCTGGGGGAGTGGTAAGGAAGGGAATGGAGGGTGTTACTAGCAGGCTTTTGGCTTGTGCGGCTCCAGAGCTCATGTGGTGCTGTTGAAGATGGGGGATGCTGGAATGGAGCTGTTAGGGGTGGAATTTAGGTCCATGGCTGCTGCTGCAGCAACTCGAGTTGTCTCGGGACAGCTGCTGGGACACTTAGGGAGGACTGTGGCCCCACTGGGGAGGCATCCTGAGCGCTCTCCCCCCGCCCCCCGTCTTCTCCTCTGATTCCCTAAGCTCCAACTTGGAGAGCCTGCTGGACACCAGCCAGTCCTGGGGGGCGAAGGGGTCTTGGTGTGGCCCCCACTGCCTCCCAGGCTCAGTGGCGGGTGTGTGGCCAGCCCTAGCATCCCGCCAGCCTTCCCGGCCACAGCCTCAGCCCCGGCTGCAGGAAGATGTTTTGCTGCCACCTTGTGGGCAAGAAGGGCCTGACTGTTTGGGAGGGCCACGGTGGTTCTGGGACCACACCTGGCTGCTGGTGGTTCTGCTCCACACCCTGCGGAGCTGGCCACAAGCTCCGGCTTTCAGGAGAAGGCTTATCCATCCTCCCTCATCTCCTCGAAAGAAATCTGCCAACTCCCTGTGGGCCACGTGGGCTGCAGCGGGCACAGCCAGGGCTCACCAGTGGATCAAGCAACACACACCTGGAGGCAACCAGTTCCCACATCCTCAGGACCAGCTTTCTCTTTCTGGCAGGGTCTCACACCTCACACCTGCCCAGGGGTGTTCTCTCTCCCCGTCATGACCCCCCCGGCCCCTCACCCCCCTGTGCACACGCAAGCAGGGCACCCGAGGCCCAGGCCAGCACAGAAACTGGGCATAACTAGAGTCGGCTTTTCCTCCTGACATCCAGGTAGTCCACAGAAGGGGGTCTTGAGCCCGGCTTCTGCGCTCTCAGGCTGTGTTCGTCCTGCCCCAGGATGCACACTGCGGGCGTTTGTGAGAGATTTCCTCTTAGTCCCCCAGAAACTGCCATGGAGCCTCTCAGCCCGAGAGTCACATTCAGTCCAGCGTTTCCGGTGGCCTTAATAAACAGAGAACTGACGTGAGGGCTTGTGTTGTGGGATTTCAGTACTGTTCGTGTAGTCCCAGCCTGGAGCTTTTTAGGGTTGTCCTAATTTCCTTCGGGCCCAGTAGGTAGTGGCTGTCTGTGTCGAGCACAGCTGTGTTTGCTGCGTGTCTTTGGAGCAGAATCTTATCAGGCACAACAGAGACCTTATCTCTGACCCTGGGCTGAACCAATGAGGAAAAGAGGTGTGTGCCTGCAGCTGTTCTCCTTTTCGGGGTCTTTGACTGGCTTGATGTCCTGAGACATTTATGTGGGAGCAGGTGCCGTTCCCTGTCTAGTTTCTCCGGGTCAGGAAAGGTTTCTGGGGAAAAGGACTGGGAAGGAGGGGGCAGCCAGGTGAGGAAGAGGAAGCTGTTCTGGGTTTGGGAGTTGACCCAGGTGGCACTTTCTCCTTGGACTGATTCTGCAGGTGCAGTGGGACTACATGTCTTCTGAGACTGTAAGATGTTCTTTTGGGGACTGGGATTGCTGCCTGCCTTCCCCGAGACGTGTGTGTGTGTGTGTGTGTGTGTGTGTCTGTGTGTGTCTGTGTCCAGCATGTGTGCAGCTGGGGCCTTAACCCCCTTCTTTCCCATCCTACTGTTCTCCCACTGAAAGAGGCAGCTAGGTTCTAAAGTGATCCATCCCCTGTCGGGTACCGTGTCCCCATCCCCTCTCCGTCTCCAGAGGTCGGCTCCCATAGCTGCTGTCCTGTGCTTGCTTCTTATTTATTGAGACAGGGTCTCACTCTGTGGCCCAGGCTGGAATGCAGTGGCTCCATCTTGGCTCACGGCAACCTGGACCCTCTGGGCTCAAGTGATCCTCCCACCTCAGCCTCTCAAGTAGCTGGGACCACAGGCTCGTGCCACCATGCCTGGCTAATTTTTCATATTTTTTTTGTAGAGACGGGGTTTCACCATGTTGCCCAGGCTGGTCTCCAACTCCTGGACTCAAGTGATCTGCCTGCCTCAGCCTCCCAAAGCGCTGGGATTACAGGCGCGAGACACGGTGCCTAATTTTTTGTATTTTTAGTAGAGATGGGGTTTCACTATGTTGGCCAGGCTGGTCTCGGACTCCTGACCTCACGTGATCCGCCTGCCTCGGCCTCCCAAAGTGTTGGGATTACAGGTGTGAGCCACCGCGCCCGACCCTTTGCTTGCATTTTCACTGGCTTGCAGGATGAGCTTGTGAGTGGGCAGCCTTATTCTTTGGCAGAACAGCCATTCCCTGTTGTGCGTGAGAGAGAGGGCAGATACACGCAGATAGGGAAGTCAAGGCAGAATGTGTTTCCTTTTGATCTGCAGCTCAGTGACGTTGGCCGGCTTCACTGAGTTGTGTTCTTGTCTCTGTACCTGCCTGGGGACCTGGGAAGGGCCCCTCTGCTGGTACTTCCATTGTGGGGGGAACATGCATCCCATACAGGAAGAAGCCGTCTTCACCAGCGCTAATAACTAGTCCCACGGAAATACAAACTCACCACCAGGGCCTCTCCAGGCCTGGGAGATCCAGCCCAGGACTTGGGAATTTCCAGCGCTCTTTTCTGCAGGGAGCACCTAGGATGGAGAGGCCCTGCCTTCCTTAGGCATTCCCACTCAGCCCCTCAGGAATGTGCCACTTGTATCTCCCACTTGGCTCTGACCAGGTCCATGGAATTCTAAAGCTGAAAGGGACGCTGGGAGTTGGGCTGGACTAGGGGTGGAGGAAAGTGGGCAGTATTGTCTTTTTAAAGGAAATGCAAGCCCCTCGTCCCTTGCCACTACTTAAACTGGTTTCTCCTGATCCGTGGCTGGTATTGAGGCAGCCAGTGGTTTCTGACTTTATGGATGACCGGAAACTGGCTGGGCTTCAGAGCCTGGGAGAGGACTGATGTTTACAATGCAGTGTCAATCACAGCCGGGGAGCTCTTGCCTCCAATTCTGGGTGAGTCCTGGGTTTACTGGGTGTCCAGGCAGCCCACAGTCATGAATTGGAAGGGCCTCGGAGCTTGGAGGAGTGTTTTCATTTACAGAACGGCAGGCTGGAGCCAGTACCGCAGGCTACCACTTGATCTCAGCCCATCATCCCGACAGGAGGTGAGACCCAGTGAGCAGCAGGGGCCTGGAGAGGTCCGGGCCTCAGAAGTGAGTCACTCACCCAGAACTGCAGCGGAGGTTATCTTTGACTTCTCTGCTGCCCTTAGGCAGGACGCTTAACTCAGTCCAGACAGATGAGTATCTTCTGGATTGTATAATCTCCAAAGAAGACAGCCTCAGTCATCAACAGAAACTGACTGTAGCAGCCAGCAACTCTCGACCTCAGAATGTCAGAGCCGAAACTAAGACAGGACCACCTCGTTGAAGCTCGCGTGCTGCAGACGAGGACACGCGCGCAGACCCGGCATGGCTGCCTCTGACGTCTCACTCAGGCTTGTCATACTTCTGGGCCTCATGTTCTTGGCTCTTCTGGCTCTTCCTTTGAAGAATGAGAAATGGCCCACTTTTCTCCAAAATGGGGCCCAGTGTGTGGTGGACTGAGGACTGTTATTTAGTTGGCCTGCTCGTAATGACAGCTCCTCACCTACCTGCCGGATCCTAGGAGGCGCCCTGGGCTGGAATTTCCTGTTTTCGAGGGCTCCCGGGGGCTGCCCCAGCAGGCCGGCTCCCCCGCGCCGCGCCGCCGTTCCCGGCCGTTCCAGGCCAGACTTGCCGCCTCTCTCTCCGGGCTGGGCTGACTCCCGGCCTCTCCAGGTCTGGGCTTGCCGGCCGCGAGGTGGAGGAGTTGAGGGACTCGGTCGGCCCACACCAGGTGCCCAGAGGCCGGAGGTCCGTGCGCCCCGGCCGCGGCCCCGGCCCGGGCCCAGCCCCGTGCCCCTCGCCATGGGCCTGGCCCGCGCCCGCCGGCCCTGAGCATGGAGCGGGGCTGGCCGCAGGGGGACAGCTGTCCCGGGGAGCGGCCCGCCGCTTGCCGCCGCGCCCACAGCGTCTGCGACTCGCTGGACCTGCACGGCGCCTCGGCCGGCCGCGCTGCCGCCGCCCTGCAGGTCGCCCTCTGCGCCGCCAGTGAGCAGCCGGCGCGGCCGCGGAGCGTGTGCTCGGGCGGCCCGGAGCCGCCGCCCACCGGCGCCCGCGGCCTTTTGCTCGGCCTCCTGCGCCCGCGCCTCGGCCGCCGGGGCCTGGCGCCCTCGGGACCGCCCGTCTCGCCTGCGCCCAGCCCCGCGTCCAGCCCCGCGCCGACCCGGCGCAGCCGCACCCGCGGGGAGCCGACTCCGCGGCCCCGGCCGGCCAGCATGACTTTCCTGGAGGTGAACCGCCTGGAGCTGGCGGCCGCCGAGGCGCCGGGCGCGGGTCTGGGGCGCGCGGGCAGCGCGGGCTTCCTGCGCGGCGCGGCGTTGTGGAGCAGCCAGCGCTGGCCAGTGCTGCGCGGTGGGCGCGGGCCGGAGGGGCCCCGGCGCGGCCTGGCGGCGCTCAGGAAGAGCTTCAGCTTCCGCCTGCGCCGCGGCCAGGAGGTGCGGCGCTCCGAGTCGGGGCTGCTGGCCCGGCCGCCCCGCGCGCGCACCCGTAGCGACGGCGACGCCGGCTCCCTAGGCGCCTTCCCCAGCCGCCGCGACCTGCTGGGCGCCGACGCCCCGCGCGCAGCGCCGGAGCCCGGCCGCCCCCGCACCGCCGCCGGCCTCTGGAGGCTGCTCACCAGCCGCTTCCGCCGGAGGGAGCCCGCGCCCGCCGCGCCGCTGTGGAGTCGTCGGGCGGCTGCGGCCCCGGAGCTCCTGCGCGCGCCCAGCGGTAAGGGGGCCGGCCTGGGGGGCGTCTGGCAGAAAACAGCTCGCGGGAGAAAAGCCGGGCGCGCCCAGGGCAGGCGGGCTGCCGCGCGCGTCCGGGGCTGGCGGGGTCTGGGGTCTGGACCGAGTGCCGTCCGCGCCTGGCGTCTGGAGTCTTCGGCAGTGGCCGAGGAGGACAGGCCGGAGGGGGCGCTCTCGGGTGCGGTCCAGGAAAGGAAGAGGAGACTCACCAGAGTCAGAGGGCTCTGGGCTAGGCCAGACACCTTTCCTAGTTCCCTGTCGGGGCAGCGCGCTCGCCTCCGGTTGCCCCTATGCATGAGGTTAGGGACTGCTGTGGACTTGGTCGTCATAACTGCTCTTTGACACAAACTTGGGACAGTGCCTCTGGGAGCCAGGGAGGGAAGCAGTGCTGCCCAGCCAGAGAGGGGTTCCCAGAGCTAGCCCGAGCACGCATGTGGAACCTGGAGGTGACGGAGATGGGGGCCTGGCTGTCGGAGGGCTCTGGGTAAAGGGACTTGCCAGTCAGGTTCTGTGGACAGACTGAAGGGAAGGGAGCCTAGGAGGCGGCCTCCCTGCTAAGGAGGAGCTTAGAGAGGAGGCGGGTGGGGTAGATGGCTCCCTATCCACCTGCCCCTGGCAGAACAGGGCCAGGCCAGGCCAGGCTCCTCCCTCTTCACCCGGCTCAGGAATGTGGTGGGTGGCCCCACCCTGCCAGGGTGCGCTGTTCTTACTTGCAGGAGTCTGCCCCCCAACCAGGTGCCCAGCCCTTGGGTCTGTTCTGAGACCTGCTGGAGTGGCCTCTAACCTGGGCCTGGTATTTGGGCCACAGGGGTACTAGGCCAGGTGTGGCTTGGTGGGGGGACAATAAACCTGCTGGAGCAGGAAGAGGAGGAAGGACACAGGGCCAAAACCAGGGGGACTGAGCCCACAGCCCTCAGAGTCCTGTTCTGAAGACCATCCTTACTCTGCTTCACTCAAGAAGAACCTTCCCACTGCCTCCTGGGGAACTAGGGGTGAGGGTTGGGGGTCCCGTGGAGGAAGCTGCTGTCCTCTGGCCTGGGCTTGGGGAGGGCATCATAGGTGACACAGGCAGCAGTGGTTGGGACAGGTGTGTGTGCCACCCTGGCCCTGACGGGGCGGCTCTGTCTTCCGCAGACTCGTTTGTGAACAGCCAGGAGTGGACGCTGAGCCGCTCCGTACCGGAGCTTAAAGTGGTGAGTGTGGCCCATGGGCAGCACCGGCGGCCTGGAGCCGGGGGGGTGAGGCTGGGTGCCGCGGGCCTGGGCCTTGCTTCTCCGGCTTCTGTCCCCTTCTCTGCTCAGCTTGGCCCTCTCTGCCCTCTCTCCTCCCCTTCAGCCCTGGCCTTTCTCCCTCCTGCTGCTGCTTTGCTTTTCCTGCTGGGTCTTCTCCCTCGTGCCCTCTGCCCTCTGACCCACTCACCCCTTCCTCTCCCGCAGGGCATAGTGGGGAACCTGTCTAGCGGGAAGTCAGCCCTGGTGCACCGCTATCTGACGGGGACCTATGTCCAGGAGGAGTCCCCTGAAGGTGAGCGTCACGGGCCCAGCCTGGGCCCTGAGGCCGGCCACTCCTCCAGCTCCTGCCCACAGGGTCTGGGTGGGGGGTCTCCAGCCCCCTTCCAGTCCTCTTACTTCCTGCATGGGAAGCTGTAGATTTCTTCTTGGCCCCTGGACTCTTTCTCCACACTTTGGACCTGACTGCGCGCTCTGTCCTAGGGGGGCGGTTTAAGAAGGAGATTGTGGTGGATGGCCAGAGTTACCTGCTGCTGATCCGAGATGAAGGAGGCCCCCCTGAGCTCCAGGTGATGCTCCTGCCCAGGGTTAGGGCCCACCGCTGTGCCTGGAGCCCTTTCTCGAGCTTGCTGGTTGGGACTGGGAGAGGTGGTATGTCCAGGGAGAAGGGTCCACTTGAGTTCACCTGCCCTGCATGGGAGTTTGCCAGGTCCAGTTGCGGGTGCTAATTTTACTTGCTCTACCCTAGTTTGCTGCCTGGGTGGATGCAGTGGTGTTTGTGTTCAGCCTGGAGGATGAAATCAGTTTCCAGACGGTGTACAACTACTTCCTGCGTCTCTGCAGCTTCCGCAACGCCAGCGAGGTGCCCATGGTGCTTGTGGGCACGCAGGGTGAGGCGGGGCCCTGCAGGAGCTGGCAGAGAGCAGGAAGTCCTGGGCAACGATGCATGGGGGCAGGGGTGGGCAGGTGTGAGAAAGCCCCCAAGCCCCTACTCTTTTCCCAGTGCTGACTGGGACCCTCAGCACTCTCCGTGCTGCTCGTGTCTGAGGGCTTTTGCCCCCACTGAAACCTGCTGTCCCTGTGACTAGCAGGTCTGTGTTTTTTTAGATGAATAAACGTGCTCAGAGCTTAAGTGCTTGCCGGTTTGCACTCAGTGAGGCCATGGCAGGGTTGAAATGAGACCCAGGCACCCGCATTCTTGGTGCTCTGTGTGTTCCACTCACCAGGCACTTTGCACACCTGCCCTTGGGCCAAATGCCCCCCACCACACTACCCCAGCTTCTCCGAAAGCTGAATGACTCCCGCCCTCCCACCTCCAACAGATGCCATCAGCGCTGCGAATCCCCGGGTTATCGACGACAGCAGAGCCCGCAAGCTCTCCACAGATCTGAAGCGGTGCACCTACTATGAGACGTGCGCGACCTACGGGCTCAATGTGGAGCGTGTCTTCCAGGACGGTAACTCGGGTGCCGGGTGGGAGTCACTGGCAGCCGCGGCCCCAGTGCTGGCGATAGGAAGGCTCCCAGTGAGAGCAAGGCTGTGTGTCTGGGGGGAGGTGCTAAGCCAGGCTTTTCCCTTCTCTCCAGTGGGTATAATTGACTCTGCTGTCCCCTGCAGTGGCCCAGAAGGTAGTGGCCTTGCGAAAGAAGCAGCAACTGGCCATCGGGCCCTGCAAGTCACTGCCCAACTCGCCCAGCCACTCGGCCGTGTCCGCCGCCTCCATCCCGGCCGTGCACATCAACCAGGTTCGGCCTGTGCCCCGCCCTGCCCTTCCTGTCCCCACCATGTCTGTCTTGCCTCTGTGCGTCCTGCCACTTCTGCTGGCCTCCTGCTCACACCTGTCTACCTTCCTCTGGCCTCCCAGCCTTGCATGTTGCTTGGAAACATTGGTTGGAATTCCATTTAGCTGGCACCGTAGCCTTGGCCTCATCCCTGCCCCACGGTGCCTGCCCCTTCCCGCTGCCATCCCCACTTCTCTCTGCTCTCCACCATTCCACAGCCTGCATTCCCTACCCCGATGCCCTCTGCTGAAAGTCCTGGGCCATCCACAGGTGGCATGGTCAAGGCAGCAGCCACTGCACTTTACCTCTGCCAATGGCCGTCATCTCTCCAAGGCCTGCCCTGGCTGCAGCTGGCATTCCAGTGACAGCCTGGTTGCATTTCAGAGACCCTTCCCTTCAGGGCTGTGAGAAGGCGGCAGCGTTCCCATGTGGGAAAAAGGAGGAAGAGGGCTGTGTCCTTCTTACTGCCTCTGAGCAGCCCCGCCCGACACCGACGGAGTGGGGCTTGCGCAGCTCACTTCTGCAGTGGTCCCTGTCCCGAGGGGCAGGTTGTGGAGGGGCAGTGGTCCAAGCACCTCTTGTACAGGTTAGGGTTCAAGGGAGGCAGCCGGGTAGGCCACACGCTCTAGTGAGGGCAGTTGCGGTGCAGACCACCTGGTTGTGCCGTGCATGTTTCCTGAGTCCTGGAGGAGCTGCTATACTGTTTCTTCTCCATTCTGTGATCTCTGTCTTTTTCTCTTTCTTTCCCTTCTCTGTTCCACATCCACACCTTACTCTGATTGGGAGTCATAGCTCTGTTCTCTCTGCCCCAGCTGTCCCGGAATCCCTTTCCCTGCCATGGGCATGGTAGAAACATGCTGCAGTGCCCTGGGCCACCTCCGGCTCCCGCCTCCTGGCCTCCTGCACTCTAAACATACATACCTGAATGTGAGAGTTTGTCCGGGGTGACCCTCTACCTCCTTCCAGACCACCTGCAGGTCAGGACTCCAGTCTGTTCACTGCCAGGCCCTGCAGCTGATTCCCACCTACCAGCCTGTGCCTCTGACTTAGCTCCCTGGTTGGCCAGAAGCACTCCTGCCGGGGCCCCAGGACGAGGGTTTGCTGCCCTAGTGGGGCAGCCCTGGCAAGGTGACAGTAGATCCTGCTGGCCTCCAGGCCAGGTGAATGTTCCCCCCATATCATCTGTAGGGGCTAGTGGCCCCTCTGCTGCCCATGAGCCCCGGCCAGGCCCCCATTAGCACAGGGATTCCCGGCACCCGCCTGGTGCCCGTCCCGCCCCTGACCCGGAGCTGCCCTCAGCAGCCCTCTTTGTCCTTAGGCCACGAATGGCGGCGGCAGCGCCTTCAGCGACTACTCGTCCTCAGTCCCCTCCACCCCCAGCATCAGCCAGCGGGAGCTGCGCATCGAGACCATCGCTGCCTCCTCCACCCCCACACCCATCCGAAAGCAGTCCAAGCGGCGCTCCAACATCTTCACGGTACGTGACCGCCCTCCTCCCCCGCCCAGCCGCCTTTGCTGCACAGGCAGGGCTGAGCGCCGAGCTCCCAGCCAGGAGGGGCGTGGGCAGCCCCAAGTCAGGAAGACGGCACCTGCAGTCTCTCCCTCAGATACACACGGCTCCCGAGGGTCCTTGCCGGTGCCCTCAGAGTCTTCCAGACTGTTCTCTGCACCCACAAGGGGTTTCCAGTAGCGGCCCTTACCCTGTCCCCACAGTCCTCCCTGCCCTCTGCCGCACACACTCACCCTCCCCGCCGCCTTCCTCTCTTCTAGGCCCCTTTAGGGTGTCTGTGAGCTTGAAAGTATCCTTGGACTCACTTGGCCTAACTCCCCTGACCCCCTTTGATTCAACAGCTAATGAACCGGCGGCCGGAAGGCTGTTTGCCCAAGGCGACACAGAGGGTTAGCTGGCCCAGCTAGAGTCAGAGCCCAGGCCTCCCCGTCCGCCTTCCGGCTCTTTTTCCGTTACCCCACTGCCGAGGGGAAAATTCATGCTTTCCACCCACCGCTGTGATTGGTTTAACAAAGGCTTAGCCATCTTTTCCTGGGCTTCACCACGCTGCCTCGTTCCTCCCTCTCAGGTTTGTCCTGTCTCCTTGTGAGCTCCTCACTCACCCCTCACAAACCTCATACCCCACACCTGGGGGCTGTTGTGCTGGCCCGGCTGAGGGTGGCCTCTGGCTCTCAGGCCCCAGGGCCTGCTGTCTCTCCACTCCCAATGTGCGACACACACTGCCCATCCAAACCCTAATCCTCCAGCCGGGCTTGGCTGGATGTTCCAGGAGTCTTGGGCCAGACAAAGGTGGGTGAACCCCCGTGTGGGTTGTCACGAGAGCGCCCGCCCCTCCGCGTCACTCCATGCGCCTCTTTCCGAGAGCAGGGCTTGGCTCTCAGCCTGGGCCCGAGTGCGGCCGGCCAGGCCAGATCTCCGGACCCTGCCCGGACAGAGCTGGCGCTTCCAAGCCCTGCTCACTCATCCTCGCCTCTGCCTGCCCAGCTCACTTCTCCCTCCCGGCTGCCTGCCTCTGTCCCAAGCCCGCCACCTGCCCTCGCGGCCATCCATGCTAACAGAGACTCTGTGCTGACGGTCCGCCACACATTGCAGCTGCCCGGCCCTGACCCTGCCTAAATGTGCAGCTTCTCCTTTCTATCCATGGCCATTGAGACATTAGAGCGTGGGGGGGGGCCGCCTGCTCGAGCCCACACCTGCTGCTGCTGCTGCTGCTGCTGCGGGACCCTTAGGTGCCTCTGTCCACGGTGCCTACTGCCAGGGCCTGGGCACCCTGCTCCCTGGCATCGTGCCTCAGTCATCCGCTGCCTCAGTTCCATTCTTAATCTCCCCTTCCCCTTGTTGGCAAGCTCTGTAGCAACCCCAGGGCACCCCCTGCCTTTCCCTGCCCTGCTACCCTCTCCTCCGCCCATGCCCAGTCCCCGGCCTCCTCCCTTGCGCCCCGTGCTTCCTGCCATCCTGTGCTCTCTGCTGCCTGCCTCGACTCTGCTGCCCTCCATCCTGGCTGCTCACGGCACGGCCTTCCCTCTGGCGCTTCCATTCTCTCCATCCTCACAGCGGCGACCTTATATTTTCTTTCCATTGTTTCCGTGGTGACCTCACTTGCACCATTGTCCCTGAGACGGCCTCAAGACGCGTCCGTCTCTGGGGTGTATCTTGGGACCTCCCCTCTCATCATTGCTGTTGGGGCCTCCCCTCTTCTCCCTCATCGTCCTCCCCAGCAGCGACATGCTTGCTCGAGGGCGAGCCCCTATGTCCTGCCTGCTCTGTGGCTAGTGACCCCCTACTGGACATGGTTGTGCTGTCCCCAGTCTCTCCTGTGACTTCATGTGCTCATTTCGTTGCTGCTCTTGCCCCAGTTCCTGTCCGCATGGGGAGGTGCCCCTCTGGGCTCCCAGGGGTCCTCTGGTGGTTGGGGCCTCTTGGCTCACAATCTGGCTGGGGTGGGCTGCACCCCACTCCCCCCAAACCGGCTCTTCTGTCTGGGGACCCGGTGGCAGCAGTCCCATCCACCTTCCTCCTCCCTGGGCCAAAGGGGCAGAGGGCTGTGGCGGTCTGGGCCGTGGAGCCCAGGAGGGGATGGGGCGGTGCCGCCTGTGGAGCTGCTGGGTGGCACTTTGCTCTCCGGCGGCTCTTTTGCCCGGTTCTCCTTGTTCCCTCTGGCCTTGCTTTCTCCCACGCTGCAGTTGTGGCCCTGTGTCCCCTCGCTCTGCCCTTGGCTCCTGGCAGCCTGGGAGAACGGGAGGGATGGGGCCTGGGCTGCCGAGTGGCGAACATACCAATCCGTGCTGAGGTGGACGCTTGGCCTGTGTCTGCCCAGCAGGTGCCGCTGCCGCCCGCCGCCGCCTCCTCCTCCTCCTCCTCCTCCTCCTTGTCCTTCTCCTCCTCCTCCTCCTCCTTGTCCTTCTCCTCCTCCTCCTCCTCCTTGTCCTTCTCCTCTTCCTCGTCCTTCTCCTCCTCCTCCTCCTCCTCTTCCTCTTCATCCCGCTGCCGCCGCTCCCCAGGCGCCTGGGTCTCTGCCCTCACCGGTGCTGACCGACTTGTGCGGGGCTTGAGTATAACTTGCCAAAATCTTTATTCTTTCGATATTTGCAGATATGTGCCACTGTTTCCAACTTTTCATCAACAAAAAGGCCTTTCCAACTCCTTCCAAATTAGAAGACCAGTTGGTGACACACAGCACCTCTGGACATGCCCCCTGTGCGGGGCCGGAGGCGGGCCGGGCCCTGGGACTGCTCTCAGATGAGAAGCGGCCGCCGAGCTCCCCACTCCAGAGACCCACGGGAACCTTTGTAACTAACCCCACCCCCAGGGAAGGCTAGGAGCGCCGGAGCCCGCGCTGGGGGCTGCCGGGGACCAGGCCCGGCCGGACGCTGCAGGCTCGCTGCATGGAGAAGAAGGCAGCTCGGCCCCACGCCCGGCGCTGGCCAGCGCGACGAGGCCCAGAGGGGCGGGGGAGTCCAAGCCCGCCCGGCCCGGCTGCTCCTGGGGGGCGCTTTCCTGCCCCTCCCCTCCTCTGCTCCTTCCTGCATGGACCTCTGCCGTTCCTGCTCCTGCTCCGGAAGCCGCCGCCGCCGCCGCGCTTGCCTTGCCCCCTCTTTTTGGCCTCCCCCTATTTCCTAGGATCCGCATTCGGGTGGACTCTGCCCCAGGAGCTTGACAGGGTGCAGGGCCTCTTCTGGCCTCTCTCCTCTCTCTGTCCATCCACTGTGCCCCTTGGGCCACGCCGACGCGCTCGGTGCCACGTGCCGTGTGGTGTCTGTGCCGCAGACGGGCCATCTGCCCGCTCACTTGTGGACTTTGCGCTCCCGGTTGTCGCGCCCTGTGCTCCCGACCAGCAGTCCCACCGTCCACCTCCTCGCCCCCGCTTCTCTTACGCCCCCGCCCCGGGCGTGCTCCTCGCGCCCTCGGCCTCTCTGTCCTTGCTCTTTTGTAAGGGGCGGGCCCGGCTCAGTGACCTGTGCTGCTCTGTATGGTGCCGTGTGTAAGAATAAACCCGTTGGAATACTCGTGGTCTCAGTTCCTTCCCGTCCCGCCGCCCCGGCCCGACCCACTGCTAGGGCTGCCCAGGAGGAGGGAGGCAGGAGGGAGGCCGGGAAGTCCAGGTGGGCAGCTCTTGGCAGACCCTGGGCCTCTTTAACACGCCTCTTGTTTTCTCTTCCAGTCTCGGAAGGGTGCTGACCTGGACCGGGAGAAGAAGGCTGCCGAGTGCAAGGTGGACAGCATCGGGAGCGGCCGCGCCATCCCCATCAAGCAGGTCAGCGCCTCCCTTCCCGTGTGCTCCAGGGCTCAGAATGAGGCCCAGGAATGTGGCGCTTCCCAGGGCCTCTTCTCAGGCCTCTGTGATGGGGGAGATGGCATCAGAGGCCAGCACCACCCTCCTAGGCGGAGTCCTTAACAAGGGACTGGCTCTCCAGTGAGAAGCCACCTTCTCTGCGCCGCCACCTTCAGGCCACGAGCTCTGCCTGTACCTTCTGATCACCACCGGAGGGCAGCAGAGAGCTACCTGCCGTGTTCAGCCAGGCGCTCAGCCTGTCCCGCTGGTTCTGGAGTTGGGTCTGGAGAGGGTTGAGTGGCTCTCTAAGGAAAATGAGCAACCCGAGAAGCCTGCGTGGAAGGGGATACTGAGGGCTAGTCCAGCGCTAGGTCTGTTGGCATGGTTTTGTTAATAAGAGCCTCTGTTCGTCTTTAAAGAAAAAAGTAGAGAGACCACCACCTCACCTCTCCCACCTCCTTTCTAGTCAGTCCTGGGGGCCCTGGGCCTGCCTTCTTCCACACCTCCGGTCTTGGATTCCTGCAGTGGACACGGCATTGCCCCACGGAGGGCGTCTCTTTGATGTGTTGAGCCAGAGCAGCTGGGGTGGATGGGGAGGCATGTCTTTGGTGTGTGGGCAAGAGCCTGAGGAGCTGGGGTGCCCATAAGAACGGGGGCACTTGGCACAGAATTTCTTGGGATCTGGTGGTTGGAGAGGCCATGTACATAGGCAGCCGTACTGCCAGGTTTTGACCACAGAGGAGGCTCATGTGGCCAGAGCCCCTGAGCCCGGCGTGGCAAGGCCTGCGGTCCGGTGTGGCTCTCCTGGGCTGGGACTCATGGGCAGTGTGACTGCTTGTGGGGAGGGGCCAGTCGGTGTGACCAGGATTCATTCGTTAAGGCTAGGGGTTTCTGACCCCCAGCGAAAGTCCATTTAGAATGAAGAGTTCCAAGCAGAGTAGTGTCCCAGAGGGCAGGGTCCCACAGGGTCCCATGCGGTGATCTGTATTGTTTCCACTCACCCCTCTCTTGAAATGTTCATTGCATTTATGTCTGGCAGTGACCACCCCAGTTGGGCCAGACTACTGGGGGGCCCCCTGGAAAGCCAAGAGCACAGTGACAGCAGCCAGAGGCTTCCCTGTTCGTTTGCGGAGTGCGTGTGTATGTGTGTCTTTGTGCAGGACAGACCCTGCACAAACCTGTTGCTCCTTTGATCCCCTCTCTCCGGGCACCTCCTTTGTGGGGGACCCTGCTAGGTGACGCCCTCTGCTTTGGGCGTAGGCTCCTCAGCTCCCTGCTTGGAGATGGGGAGTGCAAGGGAGGGCGTGGGCGGTGAGTGGGTGTGTAGACACACTTCACCGAATTCACTACGAAAATGGGACCACTTTCCTTGGGGTCCTACGTGCTCCCTTTCCTCACTGGTCATCAGGGGCTGACTTATTTGTTCCCTGAATCCCTCACATGGGAAGGAAGGAGAGATGTTGGGTTGGGGAGGAAGCCCTGTGAACTTGAACCTGGGGTTCTGGTCCAGTCTTAGAGTTAGTAGGTCACTTGGGTGTTTTCACCCCTAAATCTCAGGGACGCTCAGTAGGAAGGCCCTCTAGCTGCACAGCCCAGAGTGGTGCCGCCAGCTGGGGGCAGGTGTCAGAGGCCTGTGCCTGATGCAGTGACACCCTTTAGGGGGTGCCCGCTCCTTCCCGTTCTGTAACGATCGCTCGCTAGGGGCGGGGCGCGTCCGTTCTCTTCTTCCAGCCTGGTGGCCATTCCTGGCGCTTCCCCGCTGCCGCCGGTCCAGCCCCGCCAGATCTGCAGCCCCTCCTTGCTCCGCCCTCCTGTCCCGTTCTCCCGGTTCTATTCCTTCCCCTCCCCCCCCAGCTCCTGCTGGGAGTGGAGATTGCATTTCAGTTGCCATTTGCATTCCCAATCAATCCGGACTCCGCAATTAAGTCGGCTGGCGGAGCTGGGAGGGAGGCGGCGGCGGGAACGGGTCCTCTGGGGGCTGTCGCCTCCGCGCCTCTGCGCCGTTCCCATTCCGCCCCAGATTGCTTCCTGCTCCGCCGTGCGCAGCCGGCCGGCCGGGGAGGGAGCAGGAACCCCTGTAGCTTCTTTGGAGAGGGAGTGGGAAGAGGCACGGGCTAGGCGGGTTTCCTCCTGTCCGCTTCCCGGGAGCGGGCGGGTGGGTGGGGCGGGGCTGAGCGGCCGGGTCGTTCCGCCCGCGCCTCCGGCTAACGAGCGTCATTACAGCGGCTCCCTCGCCTCCGCCTGGGGAGGGCGTTGCCGAGGACCGGGGCGTTCAGGGTGGAGGAGGGACCCCCTCCCCGATCACATTCTCTGCGAGGAGGGAGGAGCCACACGTGTCTGGGTCGGAAAGGAGGTGCGGAGACCCCTTCCCGCCCTGACTGTCGGAGAAACCGCGCGCAGTGCAGGCCTTGAGGGGCTCCACCTTCCAGGCCGCTGGAGATGGGAGCGGAGCGGGGCGGGGCCGGCCGTGGAGTCTCCTGCTGAAGGCTGGGAAAGGCTGGGAAAGGCTGGGAGAGGCTGGGAGAGGGAAGCACGCCTAGTGGGGTGAGGGGAGTCGGGACGGGGGCGGGGAGCCGGGTCCATCCCTCACACTTGGTTATTTCTTTGGTTTGTGTGCTGGGGGCGGGGCGGGGGGTATTGGGGATGACTCCAAGGCATCTCCAGAGCCTGAGGGACTTAGAGCCTTCGAGCACGCTAGTCCCATGGCTGGTCGCAGCGGGAGGGGGAACAGCTGACTGCTTCTGAGCTCTCAGTGCACCTGGCCCCTGGCCAGTGACAGGAATACCACACCCAGAGGCAGGTCACCAAGGCCCAGCCTACCTGGAAGACTCCTTCGCAGACCACGAGGCAGGGCCCGCTTGCCTTGTGGAAGGTCCCCTTAGTGCCGCTAGTTTTCAGAAACCCCTTTTGAGGATAGGGTCTCCGAGGCCAAGGGGGCCAGGTAGCAGGATGTGTCTGCACATGGCCATGTACTTCAACTCCCAGCCCGCATGCTCGCACCTCCAGCAATGGCATTTGGCCCTGGTGTGGCCGGAGGAGGAGCAGCAAGAATGTGAAACGTGCTGGAAAGTCAGCAATTGATGTCACAGCTGCTGGGGCCGCTGGAAGTGGGTGCCCTTTCTGGCCTCCCCCTCACCTCCTGTTGGGGAGGGAGAGGTCCAGGAAACGGGAATCTCTTATCCTAATGGTATCCATCTAGGAGTTAGCCTTCTATTAGGAAGAACTTAGAGGAGGAAGGTGCAGTTGAATCCAGTATTTACCCCCCACCCTTGGGCGTCAGGACCACGAGCTGCAGACTAGGGACTGCCGTTTCCTTGTGCCTGCATCTCTTAGTCCCTGTGTTGTTGGCTGTCTTCTGGCGGGGCCCTCCATTCCTAAAGGAGATGCCATCGCGGGGCCTCTTCCCTCTCTGGGCGCCCCCTCCTCTAAGTATGGGCAGAGTCCGCTTTTTCAAGTGTCCCTGCTGGGGGTGCTGCCCCTTCCGCTCTCCCAGCTGAGGGTGAGCCCCACACTCAGCCCCCAGTTTGTGGATCTACCTGTGCCCCTCTTCCCCCTATGCGATTTTTGCCTTGAAGTCTCCAGGGAGCACTGCCTCTTCTCAGCCCTCTTGAGTTGGGGATTTTGGAGGATGGGGGGCCATGGATGGTGATGCTGGTCCTGGATCTGCCCCTGGTCTCCATCATGGCGCTCCCTGGTCCTGAATGACCCCCGCCTCCCATTCCCAGCTGTTGCCTTGTGTGTGTTGTTTAAGGGAGAGAAACTGAGCCAGTGAGAGCATCTTTAGAGGGTTCTCACTAGAGGAGTAGGTTTCTCCTGGGAAGGAGGCCACAGCTGTGGTTGAGCATCGTCTCCTTCTGTCTTCCTAGTGGGGTCTACCTCCTGCATTCGTCATCTGACAGCCAGGGTTTTAGGGGGCTTTTCCCCAGTTCTTCCAACATATGTTTACTGGGTGTCAGCTGTGGCCCAGGCCCTGTCCCCGGGGCAGGCTCCTTGTTGTGGCACTTTTGCTCATTCTTCTAGCCATCCAGCCTCTGCGTTCAGC
Source organism: Pan paniscus (assembly GCF_029289425.2). Taxonomy (NCBI): domain Eukaryota; kingdom Metazoa; phylum Chordata; class Mammalia; order Primates; family Hominidae; genus Pan; species Pan paniscus. The sequence goes on from NC_073255.2 coordinate 187,549,892, forward strand.
GAGTCTCACTGGCTTACGCAGGAAGTGTGGTTGCTGGGAGGGAAGGCTGGGTCTTCCTGCTGCCTGGCTTGGTGGTCTGGGGGATGCTTGGGACAATAAGGGGATTTTCTGCCCTATTATGGAGCTACCACAGGGGGTGGAAGGCCAGGAACTTAGCAAAATCTCTGCTGTTTTGACCCTTGGAGCCTCCTGGGGAGGAGCATCACTGATGGCCACTATCTACACCCCGAGCGTCTACTCCTGGCCGTCTATACTCCTGACTGTCTACACCTCCGATCATCTACACCCGACGGTCTAGAACCCCTGACAGGCTTCTCCTGTCGAGGTGGCTCCACACACTGGGGAGGGAAGACACCCACCTGCCGGAACAGCGGTCCAGCTGCTTCCTGATGGATGATGGGGGAGAGCCGAGTTCTGGGGAAGGACTGGTCTAAAGGGCCTTCCCAAGTTCACCGATAGGTCCTTAAAGGCTGCTTTGCTCAAAGTGGCCCAGGAGAAGTGGGGAGGGGGGAGGGCATTGCCTGACGACATCGTGACCTCCTCATGCCCTATGACCTAGGGGGCTGGCTCCTGGTTTCTGATCAGACCTCTGTTCTCAGGGGATCCTGCTAAAGCGGAGCGGCAAGTCCCTGAACAAGGAGTGGAAAAAGAAGTATGTGACGCTCTGTGACAACGGGCTGCTCACCTATCACCCCAGCCTGCATGTGAGTCTGGGAGGAGGAGCCTCCTGGGGGAGTATGGGGAGGGGGTGGAGGGAGGATAACAGAATGCGGGCAGCAGACAGGCTCCAGGACGGACGGGAAGCAGACCTTAGTGATTTCGAATGGCTCATCCCTGGAGAAGGAACCTCACACTGGCAGCTTGGGACATGCACAAGACCCGGCTGGCCCCTCCCTTGCCCTCTGGGCGGTCAAGCTGTATATCCGACTTTCCAGTTGTTTAAGGTGGGGGATTCAGCCACTTCCACAGAATTTCTAGTCAGGGATGCCGATGTTGCCCAGCACTTGTGTTGAGCTGGGCAGTGCCAGTGGGGAGCTGTGGGCTTCTGGGCCTGGGATGGTGGAGGACCAGGGCTGTTGAGAATGGGCTAGAGCCTCGGACAGTCCTCCTGGGAGGAGAGCGAGGGTGGCCTTGTCTGTGGTTAGGAGGGTCTGGTGGCCGCGTGGCCTGTGTCCCAGCTGGGGGGTGTTGTGGTGACTGGAGTGGCCCCTGTGCAGCTCCCCCACCCTTCTTTCCTCCCCTCCCCTCACCGCGTGGCTCCAGCACACAGCTGTCACCGGAATTCATCTCTGTCACCACCCCACTGTGGGGCTAATGAGTTCTCCTGTGAAGCCCCTCGAGCACAGCGCGTGCCCCCCACTGCCCCGCCCCGGCCCAGAAGCTCTGGGCCTGCCTCTGAATCCGCCCAAGGTGTCAGGAAGGCCTGACCCAAGAGGTGCTGGGTCCCTGTGTCCTGGCCATCACCCAGGCCCGAGAGCACCGCCCAGACAGCCCTGCGGAGAAAACTCGCAGAGAAGGCCTGGCCCTCCTGGGCTTCTGGGTATCTGACCATCCTCAGGCAATGGTCCTCCCCCTCAGCTCAGGGGACAACGCCAGTCAGCCGCTCGCCCTTCCTAACACGCCTCACTCCACAGGGCAGGGCCTGGTACCTGGGAGACTGGAGGAGGGAGCACCCGCATTCAGTGCAGCCGGCTCCTGAGCTCCCGCCCGACCCCCCCACCTCCCCACCGCGGGCACAGACCTTGTCCCACTCGCGAGTCCTTGCGAGGCAATGAGAGGCAGCCAGGCCTGCTGGGAAGAGCGCCTACCACAGAGGCAGAAAGTATCGTAGGAGGCCAAAGGGCGCTCTGCGGGTACCAGGCTTTGTTACTATGTACACAGCCCTACACTAAAGGAAGGGCCGGAAGACAAGGGGAGCCCCAGTATTTCCCTGTTGAAAGGCTCCAAGGCTTTCAGGGCCACTCACAGACAGGAAGTCCCAGGTAGGAGTGCTGAGGCCAGGAGACTGCACCAGCGTCTTCTAAGTCCCAGCCTGAGGTGTTTCACGGCCGACACCAGGCAGCTTAGCCGTGCCCTCTGCTCATGTCCAGCTGCCCACCTCGGTGGCGGAGCTTGGGAATGGGCCTGTTTGAAATGTCCGTTTCCCCACCTGTGTGGAGCTGCCCTTCCCCTTCCCCCTTTGCCCAGTTCTTACCTGCTCCTTTCTGTTTTATGTGACCCTAGCTTGGTGCACTGTCTGTGCCCTCTGCCAACAGTGGAGGCAGCGAGGATGAAGAGGAGTGGCAAGGGGTGTCTTGGATGTGGAAGAAAGTGTGGGTTGTGGGGTTGGGCTGGGTTTTGGTTTCAGTAGAGGAAACACAGCCAGCTGGAGAGCAGAGCTCAGGGGGGTTGGTGGCTTTTCAGAGTCACCCGGCTGGTGGCTGAGCTAAGACTTGGACCCATGACTTTGGCTCTGAGCATTACCCAGATTTTTCTGCACTTGCCAAGAGCACCTCCCTCTGGGGCTGGCTGAGAGAGTCATGTAAGAGTTAATAGCAGGGTGAGTGTTGTCAAGTAAGGAGGGAGTTGGGCTTGCCTGCCTGGGGCTAGGGTGGGTGTCTGAGCCCCCAGGAGTGCCCCTCCATGCCGCACTTGTTGCACTGTGCGAGTCTTAGAATTCACCCTGCAAGGCCAGGCCTGGAAGTCCTGGCATCCAGATCCTGTCACAGGCCCCGAAGCATACTGGGCTACACACGGTGCAAAAGCACGAGTGGAGGCAGGGCCGGTCGTGGCTCCGTGCGCTCACAGCTCTCCGTGGAGCTCTGGCAGAGCCCGCTTCACTTTATGTCACGCCGCCACCACCCCCGCCACGCTTTCCCTCCCTCCGGGGCTGCCGCCTCACCTCCTTCATCTCCCCTGGCCGCCACCTTCCAGCCTGAGCATGCTCTTCAGTTGCCAGCAATGAGCAGGACGCCTCCCTACCTGTGAGCAGCCGCTTCTCTCTGGGGCTCTTCAAACCCTAAACCCTGGCAGGAAGCATGTCGAGGAAGGAGCTCCGGCAACTCCAGAGGCTCCGACAGAACTCTGGGCTGAGCCTGGCTCTCCTCTCCAGCAAGGGTCTCGCCTGAACCCCAAGGGCATCGGGACTGGTGACTCACCTATGGATGGGGGCCGGGGAGACAGGACACACAGAAGATGAGTTCGTGGGCCAGCCCTGAGCCCCGCGCCCGATTCTCGCCGGCCCAAGAGAGCCCGCCGCAGCCTCCCCCATTTTGCAGCCAGCGGAGCCATTCACACAATCACCTTCTGTTAATTCTATCTGCAACATCAATTAAATTGTTTGTAGAAACTAATTGAATGTGGCTTAATCACACATCTTAATAGCTTTCCACGCTCTGAACTCGTTGTTAATTCCAGTAATAAAACGAGATGAGAACGCTGGCTGGGTAATTAGCGAGGAGGCTGGGGAAGAAATTGCTGTTTGATGGTGGGTAATAAAGGCAGCCGTGGTGACCGCTCTCCTGAGCAGCCGCCACCGCCACCATGCTCCCCGTTCTGCTGACGGAGGGAAACGCTGCTGCGTGTCTGAGGTTCCCATCCTTGCTGATGCTCCTCAAGCTTCTCTCCGCTGTCCTCTGGGCCCAGGCTCCAGGGTTGCCCGGGCACGAGGGCGTGGAATCCGGGGCTGTGGGTGCCGGCCTGCCCTGGGAATGCGGAGTGTCTGGCTGGTGCCGTCAGAGATGCTGAAGTTGGGCCGTCCTTTCCCCCGAGGCCAGTTTCTGGCACCTTAGCTCTGAACAGAGTCCCCCCTACAACTCTTCTTCTTGGCATGGGGTCAGCTTTTCCTGCCATGTCCCAGCCTGGGCATCCCAGGGCTGTCGTGGGGCCTGAAAACTGTTGCAGCTGCTGTGACCTCCTTGTGAACTAGAGCAGCCCAAGACCCTCCCCTAAGGAGGGACTGCAGCTGTGCCTTTGGCCCAGCCAGCTGTTGACTGTTGTCTGTAGTAGCCGATCTAAGATGTGATTGTGTACAGGGACTGCCGACGGGGACCAGGGACGGGCAGCTGAGTCTGTGGGATGCAAGTGGAGAGGGGGTGAGGCAGTGAAGTCATTGAGTGGACACTGGGCTGAAAGCAAGACAGAGGGCCGGCGGGGCCAGTGGCCTGCAGCCCAGCGTGCTGGAGAAGGATGGATGGAGGTACGCTGGGATGGCAGGAGGGGCTCCTTGGTCTGCTTCCTTCCCAGCCACCTTGGCAAGGCCCCAAGCTGTGGGCAGAGTCCTTCTCCGCCAAGTGTGGGCCGAGCGGTTGTCAAAGAGGTCCTGCCTGGGCGGGAGGCTGCTCACTGATTCCTCGGTTATGTCGTGCTGTGGTTCTGGGACAATGAACAAGACTTTAGCACGTGTGTGCTCGGGCCAGGCACTTGGTACTGTCCCTCACAGAGGACTGGGGTGGCGGGAGGGCATAGGTAAGCCCAGGGCTGCCAGGAGCAGCAGTGGCAGGGAGTGTGGGCTCCTTCCTGAACACACCTTCTAAACGTGGCTCCTCTGCTCTGGTTGGTTAGTCCCCTGGTCCTCTTCCTGAAGGGCTGTCTGCCTGGGAAGATGCCATAGCCACCTTGAGAATGAAGGCGACTGCAGGCTCGGCGAGACCCACAGGGCTGGACCTGGGCAGGGAGGCCGCGTGCTGATGCCAGGCCTTTCCACCATTCCCCTGATGACACGGAGCTGTGGGTGACGTCCAGCCCAGCCACAGAAGTGCAGGCGGAGGCTGGTGTTTGGCACCTCTTTCCTCCGTCTAGCTGGTAACCTCCTCACCTTCTCTTAGTGACCTGGGACCAGGTGACTCCTTGTCTACCTGATGTCCTCATTATTCCTGCCAGAGGGAGCCCTGGTGAGACTTCCTGCCCTTCCACTGCTTCCCAAGAGGCAGCAGGCCCCCTGGGCTCTTTTCAGCAGAGGACAGTGTCGGTTTTCCCTGGAGCTAACGGGGTGAGAAGATAGAGCCAGCCTGGCGGGAAAGCAGTCTGATGGCCAGTGCGGTAAAGGTGAAGGCCGGGCTCCTCAGGGTAGGAGGAGCGCGTCTGGGAAGGCTCGTCCCACGGCCGCCCTCAGGATGCAGATATTCCAGAGGTGCTCACGGAGGGGAAAGGAGGAGCGGCTTTATGTCCAATCAATGTAATTCAGTCAGAAGTTAAATCTGGCACCACCACCCAGGTTCTTCTCTCAGGAAGGGGCATAGACCCATGGAGAGGAATTTGTGCCACTTTACCAAGGGCATTGGCTAGGAATTGCCGTGGAGCTCAGGGACAGTGACAGGGACAGGGAAGCAGGAGGCAACAGGCTGGGACAGCCCTTAGGGCAGTGTCTGATACTAAACACTTGTCAAACAGTTTAAAGGGAAGCCTCTGGAGGAGAGGCTGGAAGCAGGAGGCCCAGCGGGGCTCCAGGCCAGGAAGCGGCAGGCTCCCACCCTCCCTCCCTGCGCTCGGCGGTGGTGCTCCCTAAATGATGGGGGGAGTCCAAGCACAAAGTGGCCCCCCATCTCCGGGGCCCTGACTTGAAAGCAGGGTGAGTCCCGGGCCCAGGACAGGCTGGAGGAAGCCTGCACACAGGGCACAGGCTTGGGAATCTGAAAAACCTTGGCTTGAATCTGACTCTGCTACCATTTAATCGTGTGTTCCTGGGCAGATAAGCCTTTCTAAGCCTCAGTTGCTTCATCTACAAAACAGGCACTACCTCCCTCAGGTGGTGAAGATTACGCGAGGCTATACGTGGAATGTATAAATACACTGCTGTAGGATGGTAAATACCCTGCACGCGACAGGCAGATGACATGACGGCGATGACGATGACTGCCGCCAGGGAATTGGTGGTACCTGTGAGAGCACCTGTTGCTGTATTCCAAAGTCCAGCAAAAAGAATCAGAGGCTTCCTTTTAAACTGTTTGACAAGTGTTTATTATCAGACACTGTCCTAAGAGCTGGGACTATTCTAGGCTTTAGAAGGTTCTTAATGCCCAGGTGGGGGCTGTAGTGCTTGGTGGCCACCCTGTCATCCATGTCCCCGAGTGTCTCCGCTCCCCTCCTCAGCCAGGGGCTCTCCCTAAATCCCAGCCTGGCCCAGCACTTGGCCTGCTTTGTGCTGTTGCCTCTGAAGCCGTTGTTCCTGAGGGCCTGAGCCTCAGCACTTAGCTCCAGGTCCTTCGCCGCCCCCAACTCTACCTCCCTCCTGGCAGACTCCCCCTAGAGCTGCTTTGAGCACCGTGGAGATCGAGTTGGAATCCAGACTCGGAGACATTCTGTGGCTTAGAATCCTGCTTTTCAAGATTGGAGCCTTCCCTCTCCTCCCACAGCAGGGAGAGACCTAGGAGTTGCAAGGCTCAACGCTGGAGTGACTGCTGCTAACCAGTCTTCATCTGTCTCTCCCACCCGGCCTGCAGGATTACATGCAGAACATCCACGGCAAGGAGATTGACCTGCTGCGGACAACGGTGAAAGTGCCAGGGAAGCGCCTGCCCCGAGCCACACCTGCCACAGCCCCGGGCACCAGCCCCCGTGCCAACGGGCTGTCCGTGGAGCGGAGTAACACACAGCTGGGTGGGGGCACAGGTGAGGCGGCTGCTGAGGTGGGGGCCTGGGGGGTGGCTGCCTTGGAGCCAAGGCAAGCAGGCATTCTGGGCTTGGCCGCTTCTCAGCCTGGGCACAGGGTGCTGGCCAGCATCACACTTCAAGGTCATCTCAGCCAAAGACATGTGCCCTAATGCAGCCCTCGTGGAGTTAGTTGAGGTGACAGCAAATGCCTAGACGAGCAGTTGATCTGGATGTCAGATGGGGCCAAGTAGTGTCATGTTTGGGCAGTGGTGCTGGTGGTCCTAGGCCCATCTCTGCATCTGGATCCGAGGCAGGCGATGGGTGGGGGCCATGCCTCTGGGTGCATGGCCGGCATCTCAGCCAAGGTTGGCATATGGAGATAGGGGAGGTGGAAGGGGACGGAGCTGTCTGAGGTCAACCTGGTGCATATTCTCAGGCCTGAGTGAGAGGTGGGTCTCTGCTCAGAGAGGACTGAATTTAGACAGGATCTGGAGGCAAGAAACTCCAGTGAAGAGCTGTTGTGTTCTTGCCTTTTCAACTGACAGTGCTGGCTCAGGTGAAAGGCCTCCTGTCCCCAGCAACTCCCTAGTGCCGCTTCATTCCTCCTCCTTTGGGCCCCCAGGCCCCATGCTCTTCCAGGGTCCGTCCTTCCACACTCGTTTCCCTCGCTTCCAGAGCCCCTGGCTCCCGATTGCTTTCCCCCAAGACTTCAGTATCCCCAGTGTTGTCCTATACCATTGGATCTCATGTTCCCTGGGCCCAGTAACAGCTGCCCTGCTGGTGCCATTCCTGTGCCCTGTCCCAGCAGTCAGCGCCTGGCAGCACAGGTCTGCAGCTGGGTGAGTCACCTCCCTAGAGGGCCTGTGCTTGTCACAGTGAGGGGAGGATGTGACAGACTTAGTGGACAGGTGGTTGGGGATATGACATCCAGTCCCCTGGAATGGATGGGAGAGACCCCAAACAATAAAGAATTGTCCCACTCACAAGGCTGATGGGACTCCGCTGAGAAAGCCCAGGTTAGAGGGAAGGAAGGCGCAATGATGCCTCCAGGTGTGGTCCTTGTTGGAGGCAAGGCACCTGAAACAGGTGTGCTGGGCCCACTCTCGCAGAAACACCGCGGACCAGCCCGAAGGCAGGGGAGTGGCCAGGGGGAGGGGCCTGACACAACTGAGATGTACCCTATGCAGTGGATGTCTCTGCATCAGGTCCCAGGTCCTCATTTTAATGTAGAGATTATTGTCCCCATTTTAATGAGGAAACAGAGGCTTGGCGTAGCTAACAAACTTGTCTGTAAATTCCACAGTAAGTGGGAGACCTAGGGTTCAACCTAACTGTGTCTGACTTGAAGAGCCATGTTCTTTCCTCTAAGCCACGCTGAGCTCAGAAAGGAAGCCTGTGAGGTGGATGGAGGGAAGGAAGGAAGCTAAGAAGGAGAAGGCCGGCCACCACCCATCATGGGGCTGTGCCAGTGGGGGACCTTGAGCCTGCCGTGGGGTTGTACTGGCCTGATGGCAGGTCACATGCAGTCTTCAGTGCTCTGCCCGGAGAGCGGGTCAGAGCTGCGGGGAGCCCTCTGGCACCGGCCCCCAGGAGCCCCTTTGGTCAGCTTGGGGTTTCTCTTATCATTCCAAAAATGAGCAGGCCCAAGTGAGTCCCTTTCCTTGACAGCAGGGAGCCAGAGGACAGCTGGGCTGTTTCCCTAGAGCGAGGGAAACGAGAAGACGCTGTCCTGTCCCGTTCCTGTCCCTGACATCCCTCACCTGGGAGCGGCAGTGGCATGGAGGAGACAGCCCCGTGCCCTCGCTCCTGTAATGACAGCGCCCACACGCAGGAGCTCGCGGACGGTGCCCACCCAGCCCGCGTCCCGCTGCCGCATGCCGACGCCGACACCGACCCTCGTGCACACTCACACATGTCTCTCACTCACCGGGCGATGTTAACATCTCATTATCTTTGTTACTGTAATTACATTATCCGCTGCTTTATGCAGAATTATCCTCCGAGGACTAATTGATGGCTCCATGTTTAATTCATTAATCATTAGCATCAAATTCGACAATTACAGTGCACACTGATTGTGGGATTGCAGGCGTAATGAGGGGAGAATTAACAAAGAAAAGGGAAAGCACTTTCCCTCCCTCAGGATTTTGGGTCGGGGGCTTGGGGAGGAAGTTGGGCCTGTGATGTCTTTGGATGGGGCTAGGGATGAGGGGGAATAAGATTTGGAACCTGGAAGGGAATGAAAGCAGGGGTGAGGAGAAGCAAGGTATCTGAGAAATGAGGGACCAAGTGTGCACCCCGGAAGGTTTCCTGAGGCGGGACCTGTGAGGGCAGAGGACGGGAGGTGGGTGGGATTCTGAAGAGGCAGCCTCTACGTGTTTCTTCAGGGCCTGGAGATGGAGACCGGCCTGTAGCCTCTGTGCTGCACGTATGTGACTAAGCACTTACTATGTGTCTGGTCCTGTTTGGGGTGTTGTGACAGATACAAGAGGAACATAAAACTTGCTCCCTGCCTTTGGGCGTCTCCCAGCAGCAGAGCTGTGGCCCCTTGGGCCATTCCTTTACCTTCCAGCTGCTGCAGCCCGGTGCCATCTCCCCGTAGGCTTCCCCTCAGTCCCGCCGCCTGCAGGGCTGGTGTGAGACCTGGCGCCTGCCCTTCCCCTGGCTGGGCCTCTGCCTGCTGTCTCCAGCTTTGGCCAGCTCCGGGCCCCTTCTCTGCTTTCCCACTAACCTCCAGCACCTGGCGGGCTCCTCCGCTTCAAGGTTGAAGCACCTCAGGTTTGGCCTCCCGTGTTCTTAGACCGCCTGGGGCCATTTCTTTGTGGTCTCAGTGTTGGGTGGACTGAAGAAGGGGAAGGAAGCTTAGGTTCTCAGAGTTCCAACTCAGGCCTTGTGTCACAGGCCTCTGAGGCCCCACGGCTGTTCCCAGAATCTCTCCAGCAGGGGCTCAGCCAGGGAGTGAGGTGGGAGAATTGTGCGGCGCTCTGTCCTCCCTCCACTGCCGGCCGCCGTGCCTGCCCCAGCCTTGGCTTTCCTAGAGCCTTCGGTTCCCCCTGGTCTGCCATTCTTCCCTGATGGGAAACGAAAGATTAATTTTCTCCAGCCCAACAGGATAATTACTAATACTAATTAGACATAATTACTTGAATTTGATACACTTATTTCTCGTCAGAATGGCAGTAAAGCTGAGGCAAAGCAAATGGCATACGTGGACTAGAATGGAGGGTGCAGGGGCCCAAGCCAGGAGGGGCCCCTCAAGGAGCACTGCGGCGATGGGTGTCAGCACCACCCAGCTCGTTCCACAAGTTGGAAGATCTCTGATGCAGAGACCCCCCGCCCCGCTCCCGGACCACAGTGAGGGGACAGAGCTGTGGACCGTGAAGATCTGGGGACAGGCTGCTTCCTAAGGCACACAGGGTCCCTGCGCAGCCTCTGGCTCTCCCAGAAGCTGGCCCGCCACCTGATGAACCCAGTGCCCTGCCGAATGTCTCAGGCTCTGCCCTGCAGCTCTATTTTTAGGATAGTATCTTTGAGAATCCTCCCCTGCCCGGCCTCCCTTCCCAGTCTGACCCTTCCCGCCCCCAGGTGCCCCCCACTCGGCCAGCAGCGCATCCCTGCATTCTGAGCGCCCCCTCAGCAGCTCGGCCTGGGCTGGCCCGCGCCCTGAGGGGCTGCACCAGCGCTCCTGCTCCGTTTCCAGCGCCGACCAGTGGAGTGAGGCCACCACTTCCCTGCCCCCAGGCATGCAGCACCCTGGTGAGTGGTGGCTCTGCTGCTTCCCACCTTTTCTGGGGCCCCAGTGACAGAGAGGAGGGGAACTGGGCAGCATTCTTGGCTTGGGAGGCTGCAGTGGGACAGTGTCCAGGCCAAGGGGTTGGGCCCAGCTGGGCCCTCCTGGGCTTGTCAGAGAGACCCTGCTTCGGGGCTAGTACTGACGTTGTCTTGGAAGCAGAGTAGGGGCACTGTTCCTTCTCCAGCCTCCATGTGCAGCCCTTTTCCCCAGAGCCCCCGTCTGCCTGCAGCCCTGCCTGGGGCGGGCGCTAGAGGCCCACCCTCTGCAGCTCCTCCTCCCCTTCGTCCCCAGGCGGCGCTGGTGGTGGCTCCCGCATCCCCATCAGCCCCCCGTGCAGTTAGCTCATCAGCCTCTCGGCAGGGGGACGGGGAAGCGGCTGAGTAGGGAGGTCGGAGGCTGGGCGCTCTAAGCCATGTGAGCCACGTTCCGAAGGCAGCAGCATCTCGCCTGCTACTGTGGAACTGGGGGGTCCCTGTGGAGTTGTCCTGAAAGGTCGTTTTCCACCTGTGCTGTCCCCCTCGGATAGGCCTCCACCCATCCTAGGTGGGTTGGTGACTCCACTGTCTCTCCCGTCTGCCCCTTCCACCTGCTTCCAGGGCTCTTCCGTTTGCCCCTTTGTTCTCTTTCTCTCTCTGCTTTTCTTCTTTTGACCCTACTTGTTACTTTCATCATTGACCACAGATCTGAAGTTCTGAAGGCTCAAAAGGGCATGGAGCCAGCTCTCCTCTCTTGTCCCTTGCGCTTTCCATGCCCTTGTCCTGAGTGATGGTGTAATGACAGGAAGACCCAGGGTGCCCCACTGTCACCCCAGCCATGGGTGCTCTCCCAGCTGATTGGCTTCCCAAAGGCCTTCCCTGAGCCCTCCCAGTAGGAGCCCTGAGGCCCAGCCTCTGAGCTGCCATGGCCTCAGGAGCACGGGTGGAGGGAGGAGCTGGGCGGTGCCAGCACAGGGATCTGCCCCACCTCCCAATCCATGCCTAGCCCACCCCTGGGGGAAGTGAGCTTGGAGCGCATGAGAAGGGGAGCCAGGGGCCCTTCCCTTGGGTCACCGGTCCAGTGGCCTGTGCTGGCCTGCGTGAGGGCCCTCTGTTGAGTCTGGAAGGAGGAAGGCAGGAAGGGAGGGAGCGTGTCTGCCTCTAATGAAGTTTGACATTTAGTGGTGAGCGCCGGGCGGGGTGTGGGAGACGGAGCTTGATTAGCGCGCTCTAATTGACAGTAATTAGGCAGCTCCCTGATTGTTTCTAATTCTGCTATTAATTGTGAGGAGCGGGGAGTGTGATTGAGGATAAATTTGGTGCGGAGCTGCTGGGGCTTCAGCTCCCCGTGAGTTCCCTGGGCTGCCTTCCACCCCTCCAGGCTGCAGAGGCAGCTTCCTCCCTTTGCCTCCATCCTGCTCTGCCTAAGTTTCCTATTCTCTTTCCACATTTTCCTCCTCCAAGGCTGGGGAGCTTTGGGACTGGGAAGCCCAGGCAGACCTCGCCTAGAGAGAGGTGTCCGTCTGGCTCTCCTGAGTGTGGCCCAGCTACAGTTGGCAGGACTGGTCCTCTTCTCCTCCCAGTGCCCTGCGCCCCTCCCCTCCTCTGCCTCCCTTCTTCCCACACTTCTCCAACTCTCCCCTCACCAGCCAGTGGCCCAGCTGAGGTACTCAGTTCCAGCCCCAAGCTGGATCCTCCCCCATCTCCCCACTCCAACCGGAAGAAGCACCGGAGGAAAAAGAGCACCGGGACCCCCCGACCAGACGGCCCCAGCAGTGCTACTGAAGGTTAGGGGGACCCAGAGGGAAACCGGGCACAGGAGGTGGGCAGTGGGACTTGGGGATAGTACCCTAAAAGTAACACCTTTTTTTTTTTTTTTTTTTGTATTCAATGGACTAAGCACTTTCTAGTAGTTGCTAATCAAAGTAGTTCTACAACTTCTTTTGGTAATCTAGACCTGGTATCTTAGAAAAGTTCTTCTGATAACTGAAACCCTTTCTGTTGAAATGTGGGCTTACTTCATTTATTCTTAAGGTAAAAGACAGCAGACTGCTACATCAATAGCTCCTCTAAGATGTTCGGGCAGGACCTGTGTTTTCTGTCTCTTGTGTCATCCCAAGTTTAATAAAGTGCTGGGTACTTACTAGGTGCGTAATACATGTGTACAGATTGGCTGAGTCTCATTAGTTTTCCTTAGGCTAAGGAATTCCAGGTCCTGAAGCCTTCTTCCATAGGACCTTTCTCTTCCTCTATTAATTATACTGCTGCTCCTCAGATTTTCCTCAAAGTATCTTCAAAACCTCCCTCTTCTTGGTGATTGGAGTTTCTTTGCTCCCAAATAAGTTTAACTTCTACAGACTCATAATTTCTCACTTCTGCTCTAATCATCAGGGTAGACGTATGGGTCAGGGGAGCAGAGACACCTAGCCAACCTGTGACACAGTGATGCTTAGTACTTATAGCGTGGGGTCTCTCTTCTGGTCTGGCAGACTAAGCCCCACAAATGATCATGGAGATCACGTAGTTCGAAGGCTGTGGTTGAAAGCAAGGTGAGGCGCAGTGGTGGTGCCTGGGGAAGGAGGCGCCGGTTCTATTTCTGTGGGAAGGCAGTTCTGCTAACAGTCCCTGAGAGCAAGGGCCCAGCAGAGGAGGAATTCCAGGGGATGTCGGTGTCACTGAGGTGAGGCTGCCTGGGGCCAAGATGCAGTGAGGACTTACAAGCAGGGATGGCCTTGGCAGAACTGGGGTTCACCCTGGGGCCTTACCACAGGCACCTGTGCTGTCTTTCCAGCCCCTAGGACACAGTCACACTGCTTGTTAGGAATTGTTCACCCATGGGGCAGTGACCATTGGGAATGAGATTCATGCGGCTGTCTTCTGGGGCCTGGGGGACCAGAGCTTGGAAGAGCTTCACCACATTGCTTGGGGTCACAGTCCAGCCCTCAGTGCTTGTCAGTACAGATGCCCTCAGGCCCCTATTTGCTCACATACTGCAGGTCCTGTAGAAAACCTCTCCTCCTCTCCCCCATCCACTTGCCCTTCCTGCCTGTCTATGCCATGGTAGTGGGGGAGGGGCCCAGCTCCCAGGAGCCCCACGCTGACGCCGTCAGGAATATTGGGTTTAATGAGCTGCAAAATGAGGCGGCTGCAGCTGACATGTACGGATGGTGCCCACACCCGCCTTCCCCCACCCTCTCCCAGTGTTTGCCTCCTAGCACCCCGTCGCATCCTTCTCCAGATACTCAGCTCTTTCTGGGATGCACCCCTCTCTGGTTTCACACCCATTCCCGGCAGTGCCAGGGGTGCCAAGATCTTGCATCCCCCATCTGTTTTCACTTAAGCTCCACAGGTGGTTAGGAATGAGAACTGGGAGCTCACACTAGTCTTGCAGGTTTACTCTGGCCTCCCCCTGCAAGCTGTCCTGGAGCGTGTGGCCTTGCAGCTGGGGAAGGGTCTAGGGGAGGACACTTGCCAGTGGAGCAGGGTAGTGAGTGGAGTTGTGGCGATAGCATGCCCTGGGTGTGCACGCAGGCCAGGAGCCCTGATGGCATAAACACCCCCCCAACAGAGGCAGAGGAGTCGTTTGAATTTGTGGTGGTGTCCCTCACTGGGCAGACGTGGCACTTCGAGGCCTCAACGGCGGAGGAGCGGGAGCTGTGGGTTCAGAGTGTGCAGGCCCAGATCCTTGCCAGCCTGCAAGGCTGCCGCAGTGCCAAGGACAAGGTGGGTACAGAGTGACTGGGCCCACACAGAGCACCTGGCTGGGGTGGGACTGAAAGGGGCCTCATGACTGACCAACCGCCCCTTGTCTCTCCTGCTGTGCGACAGACTCGACTGGGGAACCAGAACGCAGCTCTGGCTGTGCAGGCCGTCCGCACCGTCCGTGGCAACAGCTTTTGTATCGACTGCGATGCACCCAGTGAGTGCAAGGCTGGTGGGGCTGGGAGCTGGGGATGGCCCAGGGAAAGCTTCCCAAGCATCAGGGAGCAGGGAAGAGGGCAGGGAAGCCTTCCCTAGTTGTCCCGCGCTCTGGTGGCCTGCCTGCTGTCGCTATATCATTCTCCTCTCCTTGCCTAGATCCAGACTGGGCCAGCCTGAACCTGGGTGCCCTGATGTGCATTGAGTGCTCAGGCATCCACCGACACCTGGGGGCTCACCTGTCCCGGGTGCGCTCCCTTGACCTCGATGACTGGCCGCCTGAGCTGCTGGCTGTCATGACTGCCATGGGCAATGCCCTCGCCAACAGCGTCTGGGAGGGGGCCTTGGGTGGCTACTCCAAGCCAGGGCCTGATGCCTGCAGGTGAGCAGATGGTGCCCTGGAGCTGGCCAGGAATGGGGGAACCGTTGGGGGCTCCCAGCATGGGGAAGATTGGAGTGGCTGTGATGGTATTAGAAGGGTTAAAACTGTCTGTTGCTCTGCTTGGCAGTTGGCCCCTTGGGGGTGCCCCTTCTGCTCTGGTGCCTGTCACTCAGGCGCCTCACAACAACGGGCCCTTTCTGAGCGTTATCAGCAGGTCAGGGGCCAGCAGGAGGCGCATGCGCAGGGCCCCTATCACGGTGTGGTGCAGAGCGCCCACTCCGGAGCTCTGAGATGGGGAGAATGGGTGAGAGATAGGGGAGTGCGTGGTCCCCCAGTGCAGGCCCCCACCCGCTTTGTTCCAGCACTGCCAATCCAAGAGAGTTCAGACGGCCAGATAAGCTGCAACACGGGCCTGCCTGGAATCTTCCTGCCCTCTCAGCCCCTGCATCCCCACTGTCCCCAGGGGGCCTCCCTTCAGTGTCCCTTCCTTTCAGCTTCTCCCACCCCCCTTTCCATTACCCACTGCCCCTCTGTGTGCCTGGAGTTTCCAAGGCTTCTCTCCTCCCTTTTTGCTCCATCTCATCTTCTCTCACTGTTTCTTCCTTGTTCCCCCGGGTGCTCGCTTCCTTTCCTGCCCACCTTCCTGGCCCCACCCGTTGCTCGGTGACCTTCCTTGGCTCATGCCTTGATGGGCCTGTGGTTGCAGAGAGGAGAAGGAACGCTGGATACGGGCCAAGTATGAACAGAAGCTCTTCCTGGCCCCACTGCCAAGCTCAGATGTGCCACTGGGGCAGCAGCTGCTCCGGGCCGTGGTGGAAGATGACCTGCGGCTGTTGGTGATGCTCCTGGCACATGGCTCCAAAGAGGAGGTGAATGAGACCTATGGGGACGGGGACGGGCGGACAGCTCTACATCTCTCCAGTGCCATGGCCAACGTTGTCTTCACGCAGCTGCTCATCTGGGTGAGTCACGTGCCTCTAGCCTGCCCTGACCTCGCTCTTCTTAGCCTTGTTCTTTGAAAGCAACCTCTTCTTTCCTCCCCTACAACCAATCTCTCTCCTCCCATGTCTTGCCAACTGTCAACATGTGTTTTCTCCTACAGTACGGGGTGGACGTGAGGAGCCGGGACGCCCGGGGCCTGACTCCACTGGCATATGCTCGCCGGGCCGGCAGCCAGGAGTGTGCAGACATCTTGATCCAGCATGGCTGCCCTGGGGAGGGCTGTGGCTTAGCGCCTACCCCCAACAGAGAGCCTGCCAATGGCACCAACCCCTCTGCTGAGCTGCACCGTAGTCCTAGCCTCCTATAAGGCCCAGGAAGAGGGCAGAGGGGCCAGAAGGACTCCATGGCCCGAAGACCCTCCTCCCTGCAGGCACTGTGGGAACAGACACAGAGATGGAGAAGCAGGGACATGCTGAGAGGACGAAGCCAAGGAAATTAGGGAGGAGAGTCAAAGGGATCAAGGAGAGTTGGGGATTTGAGCTGCAGCAGAGAGGGATGAGGGATTTAGCCCTCTGCCCTAAGGTGCCATTGAAAAGGGACAGGACCCTTCGGAGGTGCCTGTGAGGAGAGGGGAGCAGGACCTCTCCCTCCTCCAGATCCCTGCCTCCTAGTGCCAGCCCCTCACACGCCTTCATCCTGAAACAGGAAGAGGACGGCACAAGTTGGGGGTGCTGGATGAAAGAGACGAGGGGTGATCTGTGAGTCCCATGTAAACTTTGTACATTGGAATATTTATGTTTGTGTACATATTTGATGTGTGTGTGTATGATGAGCCAATAAACCAGACTGTGTGCGTGGCCTTGTTTCCCCCTTTTACATCGCTGCCCTCCCAAGCGTGTCCCTCAGCTCTGCTCTCTCCTTATCCCTTTCTTCTCATTGTTTGCCATGTTCTAAGATTTTCTTCCCTCTGTTCGCCTGGGTCCCAGGTGGTCATTCCTCAGCCTCCTATGTGCATTGCTTTCTTTCAGCCTTCCCTTGGCAGAGTGTGGTTGAGTTTTCAGCAGCACAGCACAGGGCCCCTGAAGAGAGGACACAGAGTTCTTTGCTTTCTACTGGGTGCTGCCTCCCCCACCTTTAGGCAGCTTTTTTTTTTTTTTTTTTTTTTGAGACAGAGTCTTGCTCTGTCGCCCAGGCTGGAGTGCAGTGGCGAGATCTCGGCTCAGTGCAACCTCCACCTCCCGAGTTCAAGCGATTCTCCTGCCTCAGCCTCCCAAGTAGCTGGGATTACAGGCGCCCACCACCACGCCCAGCTTATTTTTGTATTTTTAGTAGAGATGGGTTTTTTCCATGTTAGCCAGGCTGGTCTCGAACTCCTGACCTCGGGTGATCCACCCACCTCGGCCTCCCAAAGTGCTGGGATTACAGGCATGAGCCAGCATGCCCAGCCGTCAGGTAGCCTTTCTAGCTGCTCTCTTCATTTGTCATCAGTATTCTATGTAGTAAGCTTGTTGCCACACCCTGTACTGGCCAGAATGCACCCAGAAAGAGGGCATAAGCATTGCCCCTTTCCTACAAGTCTGGGAATGGCCATACAGTAGGATGTACAGGGAGATACTTGAGTCAGTACCCTGGAGAAGAACTGAGGGTGCCGCAGATAAGTGGCAGCACTTCTCTCTAGATAGCTGTATTACAGCATAGACTGACTTGTGCCTGGGCTTTGCTTGTGAGGAAAGGGGAGGAGGTAGGTGGTTGACACAAGAATGGCTGCCTTAACTCCCACCATCTTGCCAAGCCAAGCTGGGGGCAGAATCCAGAGTTCCTGCTTTTCCTTCTGACTGAATCCCTTAGTCCAGAAGGAAGACCTGGGGGAAATGCTTCTCCCTGCTGGTTCTGAAAGGATGAGAACTTGCTAAGTTAGAGTCCTGGCTCTCTGAGGAGTCTCTTGCTGTCCCATTCCTGGACCCACGTTGCTGGTAGCCCTTGTCTTCTCTTTTTTAAAAAAAAAAAAAAAATTCCCACAGGCCAGGTGCGGTGGCTCACACCTGTAATCCCAGCACTTTGGGAGACCGAGGTGGGCAGATCACGAGGTCAGGAGTTTGAGACCAGCCTGGCCAACATGGTGAAACCCTGTCTCTACTAAAAATACAAAAATTAGCCAGGCGTAATGGTGGGCGCCTGTAATCCTAGCTACTCAGGAGGCTGAGGCAGGAGAATTGCTTGAACTCAGGAGACGGAGGTTGCAGTGAGCCGAGATTGCACCACTGCACTCCAGCCTGGGTGACAGAGCAAGACTCCATCTCGGGGGGGAAGAAAAATTCCCACAGACCTGACATAGGCCCTTTCTAAAGCACCATGAGCATATGTTGGGTGTGGTGAGCTGGTGTGTTGTGCAGGTAGGCAAGTAACACTCTTCAGAGAGGAAGCCAGGCTTTATTTTCTCAGCCCACAGCCCCTTTTGCAAGGCTGACACAAACCTTACATGTAGATAGGGCAAAATAGAGACAGGGCCATGGGTATGTGTAGGAATAGGTTCCTGGGCTCCAAATACTAGCAATAGTCACCTCCAGATTCCCTGTGGAAAACAAGCTGCTTCGGCTGGTTGAATACTGCTTTGAACAGGTTAGGAGGCTTCATAGGTAGAGCCAGAAAAACCCCTGCAGGTTGGGGCCTTGGTTTGAGCTGCTTCTCATCTGTGGCCTTCCTGCCCAGGTGTTCTCTTGCCTGCCACCACAGGGGACACATGGCCACAGAAACTCTGCTCCAGCCGTGCCAGAATGACAATGGCTCCTGTGATCCTCACCCTCTGCCTGGCTTATCTCCTAAAAAGATCTAACCGCAGCTGGGTGAGGTGGCTCATGCCTGTAATCCCAGCACTTTGGGAGGCCGAGGCGGGTGGATCACGAAGTCAGAAGATCAAGACCATCCTGGCTAACACGGTGAAACTCCGTCTCTACTAAAAATACCAAAAATACCAAAAAAAAAAAAAAAAAAAAATTAGCCGGGTGTGGTGGCAGGCGCCTGTAGTCCCAGCTACTCGGGAGGCTGAGGCAGAAGAATGGCGTGAGCCCAGGAGGTGGAGCTTGCAGTGAGCCGAGATCACACCACTGCACTCCAGACTGGGCAACAGAGCGAGACTCCGTCTCAAAAAAAAAAAAAAAAAAAAAAGGTTCTAACCCCATAGGTTCCCTGTGAAGGCTGAATCTAAGGAGACTTAGCCTTGATCTACACCAGGCTGGGAATGGGGCTGGTCTGGACTACATATTTTTAGCCTAATTCTCAAGCCCTGCTGAAATTAGCCAAAAAATAGAGAAGATCTGCCCTAGCTCTGTGTGTCCTAGCTGGAGAACTGTGGTACCATTGTTAATGACCAGTCACGGCTCCAGATTGCTTTGTTTGGTTGCCCAAACCAGCTGGGAGAAATGAGCTGCCAAGGAGAGCTGTCTTGGTCTCGCCATAAGAAGTGTCCAGCACGTGTCAGGGTGATGAGACGTTGATAAGTCTTCCATTCCAGGAATCAGGAATAGCCAGAAGCTTTCCCTCTAAGGAAAGTAAGGAGGCCAGGTATTTGAGCTGTACTTCCCTCCCCTTCCTGACATTAATACCTTCATTTTCTGAATTTCTTTGCCTCATTCACAGCCCATTTTTCTTCTCGATGGCTCTGCTCTCTACTGTATCTCCCCTCCCAAATCAACACAGGTCATATTTCTTCCCAGGAAGCCCAGTTACCATGATACCAACTTCCACTGGTTTCTGTGCCCTTTGCCTGCTGTCTGCAGATGGATCTGTGAGCCCTGCTCCCTGTGTTCACTTTGTCCACTAATGCTGTTCCAATCCTCAAGCCTCTGCTATGTCTATCACACAAATTCATTCCTGTCCCATCCACTTAGCCGTGGCCCCCGTCAACCAATCTTATTCTGTAACAGAAGAGGTAGGGGTATCCCAAGCTTCAAAAATGGTGCAAAGGGGAGAAGAAGAGATGATAGTTAATGCTGTAAGAACAGAAAACTGGAAGTGGGTCTTTCCCTCTAGGCCCTTGCATCTGGAATATCAAAGGGTGGCAGAGACAGACTAAGCTGCCGTGTCTTCTGCATAGAAAACAATTTATTCATGAGCTCACGGGTGATATGAGTGCCCCAGTCATTAGTGACCTCCCCCTAAGTTAGATGGCTTGGACATACCCCACCTAAATGCAACAGGAAGTGAAGTGAATCTCTCCCAAAGTTTTCCAGCTCATCCAAGGAAGAGAAAACAGAGCTGGAGAAGCTTGCCTGTTTAATGGGAAGCAGGAAGAGATGGCATGTTAGGAGCCCGAGGTATAGAAACAAGAGCGAGCGGTGAGCAGCCCTAGTGGAAAAGCATGGGGGTAGAGGTAGCTAACGGGGTGGGGGAGATGGGGGAGTGCTGAAGAATTTCTACAGAGGCCAGTGACGGTTGCATTTCATTTCTTTGTAAAGAGAGGCAAGATGGGGCCTACCCCAAAGCAGTAGGACAGACGAACTCTGGCTGAGGGTTGAGGAAACAACTTTCCCAATCCCTCTCAGGGGTGCAGACAGATGTACAGAGACAGATAGCTCCATATATACACATTTACACAAATAAATAAGGAGCTGCGATCTACTTGGCTAGGTATCGCCTGTTCCCTCCACCCATCAGAAGCTGTTCCGGGGCATTTGCCACAGAACCTTCAGGCCTTAGGCATCTTAGAACCCACCCCCTCCCCAGGAGTCCACCTCAGTCCCAACAGCTCCTCAGCAATAGAACCCCAGCCCCTTTAACCTTGAAGCCCCTAGTCCTGAAGGTCTCTGGAACAGGCTCAGGGCCAAGTGCTCACATCTCGGGTTCTGGGAGGAGTCTGGGAAGAGCACACCCAGGGCTAGGTTAATTGCCAACTAGCCCCTCTCAAGGCAGAATCACAGTTGCAGCCCCTCTGGTCCACAGAACCCTGACAGTCTCAGAGCAGGCTCAGGTACAGATCCCTCGCCTTCCTAAGTTCTTGGGTGCCCATTCAGGGCCGGGCCCCCTGCTCCATTTGTTGGTGCTGGCTCCGCACAGCAAACCTGTTGACATGCACAGGTATGGGGACAACAATCTTGGGGTTTCTTACGGGCTCCCCAGAACGGCTGCTCACATTGCCAGCTTTGATGCGCTTCCACTTGGCCCGTCGATTCTGAAACCAGATCTTGACCTGCACCTCACTGAGCTTGAGGGCGTGGGCGATCTGAGAGCGCTCTGTCAAGCTCAGGTATTTCTTGCAATGAAATTCCTTCTCCAATTCCAAAAGCTGCTCGCTGGTAAATGCTGTGCGGCGCCGTCGGCTTTTCCCCCCAGGAGCTGTGACCCCTGCTGTCACCGGTGCCCCCTCCTCAGCTCCAGTCCCCAGGCTTCCCTTTAGCTTCGGTTTAGGTCCCAGAAGAGCCCCTGGGCCCCCTGCAGAACTGTCCAGGAAACCGTCGTCCTCGCTGTCACCGCCTGAGCCCTCTTCCTCCTGTTCGCTGCCTGCTGGGTCTCCTGCTGATGCCTCCAGCTTCTCCTCATCTGAGCTGTACACCTTCCCCTCTGCTGTGAGGAGCAAGAAGCCAATGGATGGGGAGGGAGAAGCAAGAAAAAGAGAGTTTGGAGGAGGCCCATGGAACCATGGCCAGAAATGGGGGGTTGGGAGACAAGAGCAGGAAAAAAGAGAGCCATGGAGAGGAGAAGATGGGGAGGGACAGGAGGCAGAAGGATGGTATGTCCAGGATATGGAATGGGAAGAGGTTTAGGGAAAACAAAGAAATGGGAAGAAAGGTATTAACCAGCACAGATTTCACTACGGAAAAGTGTGGGAGGCAATAAGTGTGTGGACAATGACCCCTCAACTTCCCCACTACCCCCATCTCATTCGCACCCACCACCTCCCCAGCTTTCTCGGAACCTAGAGACCAAGGGCCCAGCATCGCAGTGATATACCACCCCTCCAGAGCCAGGCCTCGCAGCCTCAGGTGCCAGAATGAGGCAGTATGGGACCCGGCTTGGGATCCTTCTGGAGCCACTGGGGGGAGGAGTGAAGCAATGCAGAAGAACTGACCTTGGCAGGACAGACGGGGAGAGAAGGGCTCAGCCTTTGCTCTTCTCCTAGGAGTCCTCATCTGGCCCAGCTGACGAGAGCTGTCTCATGGCCTCTGTTCTGTCTCCTCCTCTCCCTCTTCCCTAGATCTGCAGTCCCTGAACCTCATTTCCATGGCTCCCAGCCATGCAGCACCTTGAGTGTGGCCAGATTTTTTCTCCCAGTTACTTAGGCCTCCTGATCCCCTTTCAATCCTTACCCTTGACCTTAAAATGAAACCATCTCTTTCCCACCTTCCCCTTTCCCCAGCCAAGGATGCCTGAGCAGCACAAACAGCTGTTTTCTGCTCAAGTTCAGAATCCTGAGGCCCCTAAGCTTGATGTCAGCTGGGAGGACTGGAAGGAATATGGGAGGAGGAGGAGGAAGAGGGAAAAGTGCAACAGGGATAAATGAAGAGAAGGAAAGGGTAAAAAAGAAATTTTGATTCAGTAGAATACTGATTATTTGTAATCACAAGCATATAAACATTTTAATCCACACAATTCTAAAACTTAATTCAACCATTGGTTTTAATCTTTGTATCCAATGATGTTTATATCAGAACTGCAAATAATGCATTACACATGTTTTCAGTGAGTTTTACAAACTCCGTTTTCTACTCAAAGGACCAAAAAGCAGTGAAACAAGTCAAAAGACAATCAATAGGCAGGAGAACAAGAGAAAATGGATAATCTGTAAGCCGAATAGTCAGCTCCTTTCCAGAAGTGTCCACTGTGCAAAGGCAGGAGGCCTGCATACCTATATGTAGGAATGCATCTCCCTGTATCGGCCACATATCAGATATGCCTGAGATAAGCAGACTCAGAGGTTGAGAATACAACTCCAAGTAAACTAAATTCAGGGCACGGGGAAAGGCTTTATTAGAGAAAGAGGGTGTGTGTGTTCACAGATAGAACATCTCCTGGCAGTCAGAGCTTCCTGGTGTTCTCCTTCAGCACACCCCGCCCCACCCCATGCCAAGTTCCCTTCCCCCTCGCAGGTGCAGTCTACACCTGGTCTTTTTCCTCAACAGCCACATTGACATTTTCTTTTCCTATCTTTCCTGTCTTTCTTTCTTTTGAGACAGAGTGAGACTCTCACTCTGTCAGCAAGGCTGGAGTATAGTGCACAATCTTGGCCCACTGCAGCCTTGACCTTCCAGGCTCAAGGGATCCTCCACCCTCAGCCTCCCAAGTAGCTGTGACCACAGGCACACACCATGCCTGGTTAATTCTGTTTATTTTTTTGTAGAGACAGGATCTCACTATGTTGCCCAGGCTGGTCTTGAACTTCTGGGTTCATACAGTCCTCTAGCCCTGGCCTCCCAAAGTGCCAGGATTACAGGTGTGAGCCACTGCGCCCAGCTGACATTTTCCTTAGTGGCCAGAACTCTCAACCTTTTTCCACATCACCCATCTACATCCCAATCAACTTCATACCTCGAAGGTGTTTTCATCCCTCTCCTTTTCTTTCTGGAGTGCTTCCTGTTTCTTCTAACCTTCTCAAAGTCCATGCGGCATGCCCCAGTTTGGGCTCCCCCAGTCTTCCCATGCCACTCCTGTACATTGCTTTTCACCAGCCAATGGCTTTTGTTCTTCTTTACTAGTTTGCTCAGGCTTCACTGGCGCCCAGCATCAAGACCCATCTGGGTAAGTACTGTATCCTGTCTGTAGCTAATTCGCCCCTCATAATGTCTCCCATCAGCCTGTTCTTTCCCCTCTATCTCATCCCTAGCCAAATCTATGTTGTTTTCTCTAAGATTCACATCCTTGGTTTCCTCCTTCATTTCATTAAGGTCTCTTCTCCCATTATTTTCCACTTCCACAGAACTCAAACTTAACATGCCCCAAATTGAACTCCAATCAGATCATTCCCCCAAACCAGCTCTTTCTCATCTTTATCCACATCATCCCCATCTCAGTTAATGGCAACTGCATCCTCTGTGAGTTCAAACCTAACCTCGATGCCATCTTTTCACTCCTCTCTCTCACAACCCACATCCAGTCCATCTACAAGCCCTGCTAGTGCTGCTGCCTTTAAAATACCCCCAGAGCCCAATCCTTTCTCCCTATCTCCTGCTTCCAACTAGTCCACATCACAATTATCTCTGACCTGGTTCACTGTCATCTTCTAACTGGTTTCCCAGCTTCTGTCCTCCACACTCCACCTGGCCCATGATTCCTCTTTCTGTCTGGAATACACTACTCTTCACCTAGATCTTTGCACTAGCTTATTCCCTACCTCTTTCAGGTCTTTATCAATGACACCTCCCCTGGTCATCCTTTTAAAATTTAAACCCTCTGATACTCTCTATGTCCTTTCTCCGATTTATTTGTTACTTTGGTCCATTTTACCAATTTTATTCATTTATTTTACTGGCTGTCTCTTCCTAATAGACTATAGCTTCGTGAAGGTAGGTATTCTGAATATTTCTCATTCACTGCAATATCTTCAGTGTCTTGAAAATGACCTGACACTCAATACAGAGTAGACACTCAATAAGCATCTGTTGACTAAATAAAAGAAACGATTTCCAAATGCTCATGCATGTGCTCCCCGTCTTTCTTTCCCTCCCTGTCCTTTCCTTTCCTAAGCCTCTCCGACGATATTCCCCACAACCCCACCCCGCCCAGCTCCAGCGCATAAGACATCTCCCTATGAATGTTATCCTTCCCACTTTTCAGAATGCCCTCAGATCTCACATTAGCTGGAGAGGAATTCATATGCAGTAGGAATCTATAGGATCTTAAAAATCTATAGGATGCTTAAAGAAATTAAGGACAATCCTAATACCATTAGTAAATCCTCTATTTTAATTTTTTAAAACATAGTTTGTAGTAAATAATAACAAAAAGAATAACAAAGGCTTGTACAAACTCAGCCCAATATTACAATATGTTAAACAGTGCTAAAAAGGCAGAAACTAGACTTCGAGGCTTGAAGGATAAAATCAGTTAGTACAACTCCAAGCACCCAGGGGGTGTCCAATAAATCTAAATTGATGATGATTGAGATGAGGCTCCCAGGTTCCCGATCTGGCAGGGCCCTCCTGAGATCGTATCATCCATCCCTCTGTCTTCAGACAGATCCATAAAATGAAGCCCACATGAGCCGGCCACCCTCAGTGCTGCTTTTAAAGCCATACAAGGAGCACAGGTTCACAACCTCTCTTGGTTACTTGATCCCAGTGGGATGCTGAGCGGCAGGGGCAAGAGTTTCTCTCTGAGCCTTTATAATCATGACATTGAAGACTCTGATAAGCAACTCTTGAAATGAAATGGGGTGGGACAATAGAAGAAAGCAACGAGAGGAGAAAATACAGCCACATGCCTCAGAGGAGAGTCTGGGACAATGAGGAAGACCGACAAGGAGTGGGAGAGAGAAGGAAAGGCCAAGGCAGGTGGAAAGAAGACTGGGGAAGGAAAGAAGTGGGGTAGAGAAATAGCAGAAAAATTAAATGATGAGTCAGATAAAATAAAAGGGCTGAAAAGTCTAGAGAAGGGAGAGAGAAAATATGGGGAAAATCAGGGGAAAGAAAGCAAAAGGTACTTTTTAAGAAATGCCTCATCTACCTTTCCCCCTAGAATACTGATACATTTGAAGCAAAGCAAAACATTTCGGCCCTGCCATTTGCTCTCTGCTGCCCCAAGAGAAGGAGCACTGTAGACTGCAGTAGCCAAAGACACAGGCAGAGAAAGAGAATGAGCAAAACAGTAGTGCGATCCTTTACAATGTGGAAATTTCAAAACGGCTATTTTCTCAGGAATTAGCTAAGAAATAAAAATATTTCCTTTTATCCAATTTATAATGAATATTAATAGTAAAAAATAAAAATTGCACATAAAAATTTGCTATTGACTAAAAATTGAAAGAAGCAAATCTTTTTTTTTTTTTTCCTGAGACAGGTGCTCGCTCTGTCACCCAGACTGGAATGCAGTAGAGTAATCATAGCTCACCACAGCCTTGAACTCCTGGTCTCAAGTGATCCTCCTGCCTCAGCCTCCCAAGTAGCTGGGCCATAGGCGCACACCACCATGGCTGGCTAACTTTTTTATTTTTATTTTTTTTACTTTTTTGCAGAGTTGGGGTCCTACTATGTTGCCCAGGCTGGTCTCAAACTTCTGGACTCAAGCAAACCTCCCACCTCGGCTTCCCAAGGTGCTGGGGTTACAAGTGTGAGCCACCATGGCTGGCAAGAAGCAAATCTTGTTGATAAAATTTCTATTTGCAAAATTTGATTTAGAATAACTGGACTTGGTAGATACAATGTTCATAAAAGTAAATTTCTGGCTGGGCATGGTGGTTCATGCCTATAATCCCAGCACTTTGGGAGACTGAGGTGGGTGGATCACCTGAGGTCAGGAGTTCACCACCAGCCTGGCCAACATGGTGAAACCCTGTCTCTACTAAAAATACAAAAATTAGCCAGGGGTGTTGGCGTGCGCCTGTGATTCCAGCTACTTTTGAGGCTGAGGCAGGATTGCAGTGAGCAGAGAGCGCGCCACTGCACTCCAGCCTGGGCGACAGAGTCTCTGTCTCGAAAAAAAAAAGTAAATTTCCAATTGCAGACAGTATAATTGGTTGGTATGAACAAAAAACGATAAATAAATAAGAATTAAAAATGTTACATGGAAAATTGCAAGTTTTTGGTTTGCATGAAAAAAATTTCCTATGGAAAATAATGAAATAATGATTCTGATGAGAATACTTCAGCAAAATGAAAATTTTAAAATTGTAAACTATTTTGTTGTGCTAGGTAGGTAGGCCAAACAGACAGAAAGGTTCTGTCCTTTATGTATGAGGATGATATTATTGGTAATAAGAAGACTATATTGAGTTTCCAGCTTGTTCCCTATGGTTGAGTCTAATCTGTGAAAAACAGTTTGGCCTCTGGTCAGGGGAAGTGATGGTAGGACAGACTGGTCATTAGGAAACAGAGTTCATGTGAATTCTCCTGGTGGATGCTATTATCCTAAAAACTAGAAATCACAAGGTTTGAACCTTGATTACTTGTAGAGTTCATGTCAAGGGCATTAATCTCATTCCAGAGAACAGCACTCATGCTCCAGGAGACGTGCTTGCATGGGGCCTTCCTTCCAAGAGGAAGGGGAGCAGCTCCAGAGTCAGAAAGAAGGCCATCTTGGTAATGGGTCAGTTCGGGCTAGGGAAGAAATCAAGGGCCATAGAATCCATAGTAGGTGTTCTCCAGCAGAAAGAACACAATGCCCTAGACTCACTCCATCTAGGCAGGGAGGCCTGCGCTAGAGGCACCGAGGAGTAGGAGGAAAAGCCAGAGGGAGTGGAGGACAACTTTATGCTCCCAACTACAGGAATTCATCTAGCCCCTGTGCTGTCCCTCATTCACCCCATTACTGCAGCTCCTGCTGTTATCACCGTAGGAAATCAATTATCTTTAGTATTCATAGAAGAGAAGCCCCTCAGTTCTGACTTATCTTCTCTCTACTTCAAAAACAACTATCCTAACACTTGCCCCAACCACTCTTAGGAAAGGTTAGGTTCTCTCCTGGTCCGCCCATCTTAGGACAATGAATCTCTTCCTGATTTTCACAGGCCAACTACTCATCTCCCTGAATCCAGTTCCAGTTTGGGTGGGGTCAAAAGGTGGGAAGAAACACAGGTCATTCCTCAAAAAAGAGACATATTTACCATCACTCCCACTTCTAAATCCTCATTTCATCATGCCCAATACAGAATTATTTCTCTGTTCTTTTCAAAAACAGTAGTTTCTCCGATTGTTTAAAACAGCCAGCTCACTCTCAGTTTATTTTTCACTCACTCTCATGAATTTCATGCTTCCATTATGCTCCTACTCCTGCCTATAATTTTAGGTATAATTGGAAACATTCATTTTCATTTTCTCTCTCTCTCTCTCTCTGCACTCTTCCCATGACTCTTTAGCATTCTTTACTCCAAGTCAAAAAAATTTTCTTTACATCACCGTCATCCAGAACCCCTCCCAGCTTCATGACAAGTTCAGGGCAATTTCCCACCATTTTAAGCTCAGACCTCCTTTCAGGGCAT
The DNA here is from genome assembly GCF_029289425.2 of Pan paniscus. NCBI lineage: Eukaryota > Metazoa > Chordata > Mammalia > Primates > Hominidae > Pan > Pan paniscus. Next base: position 187,577,596 of record NC_073255.2, read on the forward strand.
ACTAACATTGCCATTTCCAAGAGCACTCTTGTATGATCTTTAACTTTTCAAAACATTTTCCACATTTACTATCTTATCTTCAAGCAGTTGACTGACGTAGAGCAGATCTATTATTAGTAGTAATAGGAGAGGTAGTAACCTTATTTTCTGGTGAAAAAATGGAGTTTCAGACAGATTAAATGATTTCCTAAGTCACGCAGAGAGGGACAGAGTGTCAGGCCTAGAATCAGAGAGGGACAGGGTGTCAAGTCTCCTAAAGCTGCAGTTAATGCTGTTTTCATTCTTTCCAGTAAACTATTTTCTCCCCCTCTCCCACGTGTAAAAGCTCTCTCCCCAGATGTCTCATTAGATAAATAACCTTCTTATCAAATCCAAGTTTAGATCTCACCCCTTTTAGTCAGACTCAGTGGCTCACACCTGTAATGCTAGCACTTTGGGAAGCCAAGGCGGGCAGATCACTTGAGGCCAGGAGTTGGAGACCAGCCTGGCCAACATGGTGAAACCCTGTCTCTACTAAAAATACAAAAAAATTAGCTGGGCACATTGGCTCACACCTGTAATCCCAACTACTCAGGAGGCTGAGGTGGGAGAGTCACTTGAACTTGAGAGCGGAGGTTGCAGTAAGCTGAGATCACACCACTGCACTCCAGTCTGGGCGACAGAGTGAGACCCTGTCTCAAAAAAACAAAACAAAACAAAACAAAAACAAAAAAAAAGAGAGAGAGAGAGAAAGAAAAAGATCTCATCCCTTTCACTTACTACCACAGAGTCCTAGCCTAATCATTAATATCTTCCCTTAACATTCTCAGAGAAGATTCTTAAAATTGTCATCAGAGAGGTTTCACTCACCAAACTTCACCTGTCCTTTAACAAGCTACTTTTCCTGTCATTCCTGAGAAAAAATTCCCACCAAATCTTTCTCCTGTTCTTTTGTCCTTATTGGTTTGTATGATGTAATCTTACCAGTCAGTGCTTCTTTTATTTAAAAATGCATTTTTGGCTGGGCACGGTGGCTCATGCCTGTAATCCTAGCACTTTGGGAGGCTGAGGCAGGCGGATCACTTGAGGTCAGGAGTTCGAGACCAGCCTTGCCAACATGGTAAAACCCTGTTTCTACTAAAACTACAAAAATTAGCCAGGCATGGCGGTGCGCGCCTGTAATTCCAGCTACTCAGGAGGCTGAGGCAGGAGAATCGCTTGAACCCAGGAGTCAGAGGTTGCAGTGAGCAGAGATCGCACGACTGTACTCCAGCCCGGGCAACAGAGTGAGACTCTGTCTCAAAAAAAAAAAAAAAAAAAAAAAAAAGTGTATTTTCTAACTTTGAAAATAATAACGTCTGTAATCCCAGCACTTTGGGAGGCTGAGGCGGGCAGATCAGGAGGTCAGGAATTTAAGACCAGCCTGCAACATAGTGAAACCCTGTCTCTACTAAAAATACAAAAATTAGCTGGGCATGGTGGCACATGCCTGTAGTCCCAGCTACTCGGGAGGCTGAGGCAGGAGAATTGCTTGAACCCGGGAGGCGGAGGTTGCAGGGAGCCAAGATCGCGCCACTGCACTCCACCAGCCCGGGCAACAGAGTGAGACTCTGTCTCAAAAACAAACAAACAAACAAAAACACTCAATGTTCTCTAGCTTCTAGTTTACAACTTTCTCCCTCATTCCTCATAGAGCTCTTTCTCGTATAGGTATCAGAGCAAACAGAAAGCCTCACTGAGGGATGGAAATTTTTGTACTATCTTCATCTCTCTCTGCCTTCCTCATTACAGAACTCTCTTCAGACCTTCACTGCCAGGATCTCTTTATCACTATTTAGCTAGCCAGTGGGGAAACAAAGGATTTCCTTTCAGTATTTCTTCCTAATACTGAAAGGGAGCTGAAGGCCCATTCTTTTCCTTCTTTCTGGTTGAGGTAGACATCCGTTTTGGGTTGTTTTTGTCTGCCCAGCATACCTTCCCCCTTTTGCTCAGTAGCAGTACCCGCTTCCTTTAGGTACTGCTTCCCCGCTACACTACCCACTACTTGGTGGGACTGTCAACAGCATTTCTCTACCTTCCTGATTAAAGGTGGGCATGTGACTTGGTTCTGACCAATTGTAATATGCTATCTCCCTGGAGTCATGATTCAAGCTAGTGAATCAGTCATCCCAGGGTTTTATTTACACTAGAATCCACTCAGGTCCTAACCTGGGATTATAAAAATTTAGAACTGCATGTGCTTGTGCCTTCTCTTACCTCTAGCTAAATGAAGAAAGCTGTCTTAAGGAGAGAATGAGGTGAAGACAGAGAGAGGAGCCAGGTTGGGAGCAAAAAAGAAAGACCTCACAACACTACTTACATTTCTGAATCCACTCAGGTATTTTGCAGTTACAAGAAGCAATAAATCCCCGTTTTAGCTGAGAGCTGAGCCACTATCACTACCAACCCGAAGAGTTCTGACTAAATACAATGCTGTAACCAGAAGAGACAATGGTCACACGACTCCAGGGAAAGTAAACCTCTCCACCTCACTCCCACAACTCTCCCATCCACGCTAATGTTTCCATATTACCTAAAATTATTCATAGTAATACCACATAAGATTCCACCAGTTTGAAATTCATCTGGACTTTAAAAAATCTCAACCCACCTGAGTGTGAATTAGTAATACCACATAAAATTATTCATAGTAATACCACATAAGATTCCACCAGTTTGAAATTCATCTGGACTTTAAAAAATCTCAACCCACCTGAGTGTGAATTAGTTTAATCCACTGGCTTTGATTTTAACATCAAATTGAAATGAAACATATGAGGGAATAGAAATTTTTCGATAAAGAAACAAGAAGAGTTTTTTTGTTTTTGTTTTTGTTTGTTTGTTTTTGTTTTTGTTTTTGTTTTAATGGAGAGAAAGGGAGAACAGGCCCTAGTAAGGCACAGTAAAGGGGTTTTCAGCAGGCTTGGGATTTACAGAGGACACCAAAATGTGAGACAGGGAAACCGAAAAGAGGGAGAAAGAGCCAAAGACACATGTGAAATCTACCCCTAATTAGATTCAGTACAATGTTCTTTCCTGGCAGTCCCCGAATAATCAGTTCTCAGAACACAGAACTACTCTATCATCACTCCCAGAAATATTTGTCCTTTTCAATACATAGAGTGTCACCTATCCTACACCATTCCTAGTAACAAGATCTTTCCCACCTTAATTCCCAGGAAAGCGCCTCACATATTTCCAAGGCAAGGACAATAAGGATAAATTATTGAGCACCTATTACTTTCAGGATGCTGCACAAATATCTGTGCATTTAATCCTTAACCCTGTGAGGTAAATATTACTGTCCTTATTTTGCTGGTGAGGAAACAGACTGTACAGGTGAGTACTTCCTATAGATCACAAAGAAAGTGCGCCACCAACATCTGTACCCAGCTTTCCTGACCAAAGCCCATGCTTGCTCCTTTGCACTACACCTCATCTCTTTGTTAACATTTAATGTAAAAAAAGTGTCTGAATTTTTTTTTTTTTTTTTTGAGACAGGGTCTCACTCCGTTACCCAGGCTGGAGTGTAGTGGCATGATCTTGGCTCAGTGCAGCCTCCACCTCCCAGGCTCAAGGGATCCTCTTACCTCAGCCTCCAGTGTAGCTGGGACCACAGGTGTGCACCACCACTGCTAGCTAATTTTCTGTATTTTTTGTAGAGACGGGATTTTGCCATGTTGCCCAGGCTGGTCTCGAACTCCTAGCCTCAGCCTCCCAAAGTGCTGGGATTACAGCCATGAGCCACTGCACCCAGGCAGAGACTGAATTTTTGTTGTTGTTTTTTGAGACAAGGTCTTGCTCTGTTGCGCAGGCTGGAGTGCAGTAGTGCAATCAAATCTCACTGCAGCCTCAAGCCTCAACCTCTCAGGCTCCAGCAATCCTCCTACCTCAGCCTTCTGAGTAGCTGGGACTAGAGATACACACCACCATACCTGGCAAATTTCTTTTGGTAGAGACAAGGTCTCACTATGTTATACCAGGCTGATCTCAAACTCATGGACTCAAGTGATCCACCTCGGCCTCCGAAAGAGCTGAGATTACAGGTATGAGCCACCATACTAGGATGAGACTGAATTCTAATGTCAGCCTATCATAAATATTGTTCCAGATACAGAAACAATATAGAAGGCCAGGAACCAATTTTACAACACAACTTCTCTTCTTTTCCACTGCTTCCTTCCTCACCAGTTAAAGTTGGTCCCAACTGATCCCCAATCTATTTGGCCTATACAAAATCTACCATCTTTATCAAATGTTTCTCTCTCTCATTTAATGTGACAGCTATACACAGTCATAGCTTGGGTATGCCCTCCCTAATCCCAGAAGACAAGCCTTTTCCACCGTAAAGACCAGCCCTGATCTCACCTCAAGATGCATGCATCTTACCTTGCTACCTCCTCCTCCTCCTCCATGACTACAACACCACTGAAAAGTATAGTTTCCCCAGGCCCTTTGCTCAGGATGCCTTTCTTTTTTAAAAGAAATAATTCATTAATAAAGATATCCTTATAGATAAAAACAGAATTGTAGAGCTGGAAGGAATCTTAGAGATCACCTAATTCAAGCCCCTAATTTTACTGATGAGGAAGCTAAGACACTTCCTTTGCTTAGGCTAATCAGTTTATGTACTTGTAGTGTCCACACATAATTCATAGAATAGTTATTAATTGCAGCACAAAGCACTTCTTGCCTTTACACTCAGGGTAATTACATCTCCTTCCCTCAATGGAGACACCTCTGCATTACTTCTCTTCCCACTGTTCCCACTACAGAGTTCTGTTTTCTCCATTACTTCTATTATATCATCTTCTCCATAATTCAGTCAAGACATCTGCCTCCCATTATCCCCAGTCAGAAGTATTTTCCTGTTCCTCCCAGTCCTCATATTTTGAACAGTGCCTTTTGCTTATAACCCTCATCTGAGTTCCTATAGCCCCTCTACTTCTAATACAGATTCTTTTCATCACATAAGGATCATTGCTTTCCCCTCTATAATGGCCAGTGAAGACACTGCTTGCAGCACCTGTCTCTTTCTACTACACCTGAATTCAACTTGTGTAGGCCACTCCTCTATTGCACCAAATGCAAGCATCTCTTCTCCCTATCACCCTTTCTCTCAATTAGTCCTAGCACATTAGCATTTCATCCACAGTACTCTAAGCTGATAACTTTCTCCCAACAAGCTCAGACTTCCAAAAAAAATTTCCCGCCTCTTTTTTACTACACTCCTAATCCAGGCCTTTTGTCAGCTATGAGCACTACCCTTGCATAGAGAGCTCTGTCCTTTTCACTGGTTCAGACACAAAGTTTCTTTCCTACCCCAGCACAGGGCATTTCCCCATTCCCTCCTTCTTCCCACCAAATTCTTTCCTTCTCATCATTCCTGTTTAAATCTCTCTCTCTTTTATACATCTACTCAATTACTTCTCTTCTTTCTATTTCCTAATTCCAAATCAGTTTCTTTTCCCATTACTTTTCTTTTCCTATTACTTCCCAGGCAGAATTCTTGCTTCCTATTGTAACATTTCTCTCAATGCAAAGCACTTTGCTCACAATGCATGTTCTTCCTTCTTTCCAATTAAAATATTTCCCCCATTATTCCAAATATTACCTCTCTGCATTATTCCCAGTATAGTCTACTCATGCCTGCCACTCCAAGTATAAGAATCCTCCTCCTAATCATCTATATCTCCATATTTACATGTGCCACCTTAGAGACTCTTTCTCTCTGCCAACCCCTGAAGGGTTACTTTCACTATGGCACAGGGCATCTTAGCCTCTGATTCTAATCCTCCTAATAAAATTTTCCTGTTGTCACTCCTGAGGTCTATCTCTGATCCAGGGGGTTCTTCACCCTTTTGTGCCCTTAAGTCCTTTGTCAGTCTGGTAAAGCCTATGAACACTTTCTAGAATAATGCTTTTAGACATACAACATAAAATACATAGTATTACATTTGAAGTCAAGTATATTAAAATATAGTTTAAAACAGAACTTGTGATATAATCATGTTTCTTTATTCATTAAACAAGGTCCCTCCAAAGACTGTAAATGTATATCAAACTATCTGTGATTTCTTTCACTGACAAAAACATCATGCACGCTGAAACAACTATGATTTTTGGCCTATATTCATAGTTGAAGTGATAAAAAATAAAGGTATAAATTTTCTCCCACCCATAGCTAACAGATCCCCTGATGAAAGGTCTGTGGAGTCCAGGTTGAGAGCTCTACTTTAAACACTGAGGCCTAGAGAATTGAAAGGAACATTAAAAATCATCTGAACCAAAACTTTTGGCCCAGCTGAGGAAACCAAAGCCTAGAGAAGTCATGTGACTTTGAATCTCCCACTGTGTCTCAAATATACTAAGTCTGTAATAGACAGACAATAAATGTTCCCTGAATTGAACTAAGTGACTTGTCAAAATTATACAACTAATGAGTGACAAAGGTGAGAATTGAATCCACGTGTCACAACTCCGAAACAAATGTTCCATCAATCACATTAAGTTAATGCAGTATTTGCCTTTCTATAAATGTCAAAGCAGCAATCACTCTGACTGTATGCTCAAAAGTTCTAGGAAAACATACTCTGGATCTCCATCACTTCCCCCAAAAATCTCCCTCTTGTTTCTAACAACATAATTCTCTAATTCCACGTCATATTATCATTTTCTGTTTTCCTCTCATAAGTAAATATCATATCTTGACAATCATAATGGATACCTATTCAGAAATTAATTAATGGTCATCCAAATGTTCCCTAGCTACATTCAGGTGCTTAGCTTACAGTAATCAGCACTTGAATACGAGGCTCCTAGGAAGTCTCCCTGGTCTCCTTGCATGATTTCAATTATTATTGCCAATCTGTATTCAGAAATTAGCAAATCTTTTTATGCTTAGTTTAAAAAAACAATGTTTACTACAACAGCATGTCTCAAGTTTGTCCCATCATATTCCCATATCTTCTATATAACCTTAAACTACAAATGTTTTCTTCACTATGCCCAATACTGGTATTAGTTTTCACGTCAATCTCTCACTACATTTTTGTCATCCATCTAACAAATATATATGGAGTAGCTACCATTCCTCACTTCCTAAGCTTTTGCATTCAGGCAATCCAATCTTCTTTTTCCCCTGAGTGAATAATTGCTCTAGACACCTCCAACTCAAAGTTTTCTTCTGCCTTTTTTTTTTTTTTTTTTTTTTTGAGATGGAGTTTTGCTCGTTGCCCCCCAGGCTGGAGTGCAATGGCGCAATCTCGGCTCACTGCAACATCTGCCTCCTGGGTTCAAGTGATTCTCCTGCCTCAGCCTCCTGAGTAGCTGGGACCACAGGCATGCGGCACTAAGCCCGGCTAATTTTGTATTTTTAGTAGAGATGGGGTTTCTCCATGTTGGTCAGGCTAGTCTGAAACTCCCAATCTCAGGTGATCTGCCCATCTCGGCCTCCCAAAGTGTTGGGATTACAGGCGTGAGCCACCGCGCTCAGCTTTCTGCATTTCTCCACATTCACGGCTCTTTTCATCATTTGCCCAGCACATAGCATCCTTTTCACCCATTGTTGCTCTGATGCATATCTGCACCACATCTTGCACACAGCAAGTTAGCTTTGATTACTCTCAGCCAGAGCTCACACAAACCGTCAGACACATGAGATAATCTCTGCCCATCCCACCTAAGACAGAATTCTGTTCTCTCCTGTCATTTAGTGCTTCCTGCTCTCTTCTCTCCATTATTCCTAATACACTGAGGACCCATTATCCAATTCAAAGCTCCTTTTCCTCCATCACTTTCACATAATTCTGTTCTTAAAACTCTCTAGATCCGTCATGTTGAATACGGTCACCACTGTTCACCTGTGGCTACTGACCAACTGAAACATGGCTAGTCCAAATGGAGATGTGCTGGAAGTGTAAAATAACACTGGAGTTTGAAGACTTAATATGAAAAGAAGATATAAAATTATATCATTAAAATGTTAATATTGATTAATGTTGAAATAATATTTTGGACATCTTGAGTTAAATAAAATTAAAATTAATTTTACCTATTTTTATCTTTTTAATATGGCTAATAAAAAATTTTTAATGACATATATGGCTTGCATATATCTCTACTAGCCAGCACTGCTTTGGGCTCTTCTATTGAGTCACACTTTAATCTTTCCTAACAGTTCGGAATTCTCTCCTCTTTATTACTCTTACTAAAAGACATTCTCTCAATTTTTCCCACTGCTTCCCACATTCCAAACTTGTGATTCTTTTCAATCTACCATTTTCAATAACTTTCTACCCAATTACTTCTATATATCATATTTCTTTTCATCTGCTAATATAGCTTCTACTCCTGCAATCAAATCACAACAAAGTTCCTTTTATCCTTCCTCAGTTCTAGTAGAGAATGGTACCTGTCTTAACTCTCAACAAATTTAAAAAAATAGTCCCTGTAATTCCCAAAGAAAATCACTAATCATTCTCCAAATTGGCCTATCTACACTATGATTTTATTTAAACGGGTTAGCAGTTGTAAAACACTAAACAAATGTAAATTAATAATAATTTCAGACCCATGTCACTCATTCACACAAGGAAAACAATTTCTCCTCTGTCATTTTAAAGATTGCATTATTTCTCCAAATTCTTCTAATATTGAGGTTTCAATCCCATTATTCACAGCAGAGAGCTCTGTCATTTCACTCCAAATACTTTAATACAATTCCCAAAACAGAGTATTTATTTTCCAACCAGTTTTAGCCTGGGTCATGTGTCATCAGTCCCCAAATTGATTTTATGTCTCTCATTTCTGGAATTGCATTTTCTTTTCTCAATGATTTCTGGAAAAACTCAAGATTGGGAAGGTGGATATGAATGGCTTGCCCAGGAAGAGTTGGAAGCGTGTTTACTGAGAGTGACAGAAGCAGCCGTCACAGATAGGAGCTCTCATTCCTCATGCTCTTTGAATGTTTCTTCTGAAGTCTCTCCTCCTTACTACTGTGTCCCAGCCTCCCCACTATAAACCCTTTACATGTATCTCCTCCCAGCATGAGTGATTACCTTTATTCCAGCACTTTTTCAAAATTCTTCCTCTGTAAGTTCTCCTTTCCATTATTCTTGGCAAAAAAAATTCCTTGCCTTTACTCCAAGAACAACACAAATTTCCCTCTTTTTTTTTTTTTTTTTGCTTTCAACATTTTCCTCGGATGATGAAGCTCTGTCATTTTATATAAATTCCAGTTTCCCCTCACTCTCAGTATTCAAAACTCTTTAAAGAAAATTACTCCTAGTGTTGAAACTTTTCCTTATTCCCCTAGTATTTTTATTTAGTTCCCCCCAAATCCTCTCATGACAGAACTCTTACACACACACACACAAACACACACACACACACACACTCACTCACACTTGTGGTCCAGTAATACAGTTCACTTTTCATTTAGTCCAGTCCAGAGTCCCTTTTCCAGCAGAGAACCCTCTCCTTCTTCATGTTCTCTTTGTATATTCCAGTATACAACTCATCCCCTGGTCCTTTCCTCTATTCTTGTTTCATCAATATTTCTCTTCTGTTTTTTCTCTGCTTATTCCTCTCTTTCTCAATGTCTGTTTTTATAGCCAATATACTATATGATCCAGAAAAGAGCTCCCATTATACATATAGGTCAAAATAAGAACTGAGCAGACCTGAAAGGGTGGGACAAATTGCTTGTTGTCCCACAGTTTGGGCATATGCCCCTAAGTCCCCGCTACCAAGGGATCCCCCCTCCATCCTCTCTCTTCAGCTCATCTCTTTCTATCTGTGTCTGGTTACACCTTCAGGTCCTACCTCCTCCAAAGTCATCTCTTTGATGGCCTGTCTTACTCTTTTTTCTGCCTTAGGACCATCCTATTCTGACAATCATACTAATCTTTTTTTCTTAAGATCATCCTGCTGGCTTCCAGGCTCCCGCCCTGGGCCCTTTTATCTTGTGGACATTTTCTCCCACCTTCCAGTTGCTGCTCTATCTGTTCCTTATGATCCCCCTTAGAAGATGCTATTCTGACTTCAGTTACTGGGTCTTCCTGATCCAACCAGGTACAAAAAAGAAAACAACAGCTGAATCCCCAAAAGCAAAATGCCAGGGCGAAAGGAGAAAAGAATAGGAAGACAGGCCCCATGGCAGCCTTTGGGGTCTGAAAGAGTGATTAACCCTTTGGACAATGTCAGAAAGGGCCCCATAACTGATAACCAAGAATTATCCCTGCTGGCAAAGGACAAAAGCACTCTTGCATTCCCTTCTTGTCTCTGTTCAAGTCAGCTCCCAGGCCTACTGGGGTCATTTCCACCTCTAAGCTGGATGCAATGAATGGTTGAGCAGAAGCGGTTCCATCCTGATACTAAAGATGTTGAAGCATCAGAGTCCCCACACTTGCAAGTGGTGCCTATTTTTCTTAAATAGGGCCCAGCAAATTGTATAAGCTTTGGAACTCAGAACACCTGAATCTGCCTAGCCAGAAGAAAGCTTTTCTGGCTTCTAGGAGTTAAGGACCAATAGAGAGGTCAGGAGGGCTCTAATTGAATGGACTCTAAACAAGGTTCAGTTTAATACGCCCTGCCTCTATGGAGAGGGCACCATTCATGGAGGGTCCAGGGCCCTTGAATTATCTGTCAGCTGAATCTTAGCTGGGTTCTGCACCCTAGATCTTTGGGCCACACCCAACTCAGCCCAGCCTTTAGCCTCTCTCTTGGTCTCCTAGTCAGCACTTGTCCAGCGTGTGCTAGGCCTCCTGTAGCTAATGTTCTCTTTGGCCCCCTACTCAGTTCTTCAAGGCTTAGCTCTGAATCTGCCAATTCAGAAGTCACGGCTTTGAGACGCACCCCGCCCCCCCCACACTCTTTTTGCCCCTGCATCCACAGAGCCTATTCCTATCCTTTGAGCCTTTAGGGTCAGTATGATCTCCTTAGAAGCCAGAACGTGCCCTCCATTGCTGAACTGACAGCTGCTTCAACATACCCCCATCTTGGTGCCCCCGGAAATCTCATCCTTGTAGCTTGTCTACCCCTGACAGAGGAGGAAAAAAATGAAGGAATTCTGAAAAGGAGACAGGGCCAAGGCTTGATGGCTAGGATGCCGAGGGAAAGGCACTAATGTGAAGGGAGCACTGCAAAGTCTTCGGTTAGCCTTCAGGGCTATGGGGACAGAGCAGGGCGGGGGTTCTGGAATCTAAAGAGGCTGTATTTGGAACTGAATTGGAGTCAGAACCTGCGCGCGATCTAAAGGTCTGGGACTTCAAGGCTCCAGGCAGGTGCCGAGGTTCCGAGCAGGTTCCTGTCTGGAATTTCCAGGTGAACCGGCCTCCCGCCAGCCCTGGTCGGCCCTAGCACTTACCGGGCAGACTTGGAAAAGTCTCTGAGAAGTGCGGAGGCGGAGGTGGTGGGGGCTCTGCCACTTTCTCCCGGGCCGGCAGCAGCTCATCAGCTTCCAGCCCACCCTCTGGGCGTCGGTCGCCTGGCTCGGGGTTGTTTCGGGCGGCAGTGGCGGCGGCGGCGGCAGCGGCGGCGGCGAGCTCCTGGGGCCCGTAGAAAGCGTCGGGCGGCTCCGCGAAGCTGGGCAGCGCGGTGGTCAGCGCCACCATCGAGGGCACAGCCTGACCCAGCCCCGCGCAGAAGGTGTTGGTAAGGCGGCCGGCGAAAGAGGCTAGCGGGGCGAGGGGCGGGAGGCCAGCGGGCAGCGGCGCAGGGGCCAGCGCCTGCGGCAGCACGAGCGGCCGGTAGGGCATGAACATGGGGTAGCCGGTGTACAGCAAGTGGCCGGAGCGCGGCGGCGGCGGCCCGATTAGGGAGTCGATGGAGAAGGCAGTGCCCGGGCCCCCGCCGCCGCCCCCGCCGTTGCCCCCAGGGGCGCTACCGCCTCCGGCCCGCTGCATCTTGCTCGGAGCTGCGGCCGCCCCGGGGCGCTCCTCTCTGGGCGCCTCCGTGCGCCCCGCGGCTCGGGCGCCCCGCGCGGACACGCAGGGCTCGCTCCCTGGCTCCCGGGCCGAGGTGGCGGCGGGGCGCGGGCTCGGCGCAGTGTGGCTCCGGCGCCGCGCTCCCTCTCTCTCATAAGGAGGGAGGGGGCGGGCGAGCGGGCGGGCTGGGGGTGTCGCCCTCCGGACTCATCCATCTTCCTCAAATTACGCTTCACTTCCTCCCTCCGCCCGCCGCCGCCGCGCCCGGCTCCCGCTCCCTCCGCAGAGCCCGTTCCCAGCGGCCCGGCCGGCCGGCCCGGGACCCCCACCCGCCCCCCGCGGCCCAACCAACTATTATTAATGGAGATTGATGAGGCCGGACACGCCGCTTTGTGAAAGTTTGCGGCCGACGAGAAGGCGGCGGCAGCTGCTGGGCCGGTCCCCTTCCCTCCACCCAGTCCACCCCCCCAACTCAGCCCACCTGGCCCGGGCTCCGCCCGGCTAGGAGGGCAAGCGGGAGGTGGCCCAGGCTCCGATGGGGCGGCGGGGCCGAGCGTGGATGGGACACCGGGCGGCAGGCGGAGAGGGCGCACCAGCAGGGACAGGCAGCGGGGCCGGACCTCAGCACCCCTCTGCTCCGGGCCGCCGCCCTCCTTCGGGCCCCAAGTCATTCCCCGGCGTGCCTCCCAGCTCCGACACCCCTCCCCTGCCCGTGGAGCGGACGTTGTGGCGGTCCCCAGAGCAAGCTCCGGCGCGACGGGCGGGACAGCACGGCCACCGCCCCCTCCAGCGAGAGCGCGGGGCTGAGGGAGGCGAGGCGGGGCCGACAGGGGGCGCGCTGGGCCCGCCCGGTTCTGCGGCTTAGGGCCACTCTTACGGGGGCCCCTTTCCTCCTATCTGCCCCATTCGCACTCTGGCCTCTGGTCTCTATTCTCTTGGCATTGGCTCTTCACCGTCTTCCTCATTCCCTCCTCCATCTCCAACTTCCCCTAGTCCCTTTCTCTTGCCTCGGTGGGTAATTTCCTTGAGTGCCCACACTATGCCAAGTACTTACCATTCCTCTGACCTTTCCCCTCCGTCTTTCTCCCGTCCTTTACATTCTTTTTCTTCCTCCCACCCCTCTTCCCTTTCCCGTCCTCGTTTCTATTCCTATTCCTCTGGTTATTTCTTTCCCATCTCTCATTCCTTATCCCAGTCCCTCTTACTCGATTTTTCTCATGTCTTTCCTTTATCTGTATCTCTTGTCTGTCTGTCTATCTCTTGTCTCCCTCCCTCGCTCTCTCTCCTTCTCTTCTGCTATTAATTTTCCCTGATTGGCTCCCCAGCTCCAGCGCCGCTGATGAGCCCTATTCATTCCTGGGCCTGACACTCACGACCTGCCCTGGCTGATTGCTGGGGGCTGGCCCCAGGAGCGCTGATGAGCCCCAAGGGTCAGCAGCGCTAATTATCCGCTAATTGCAGATGACTCTCACCTCCCCCCTTCTGAGACACAGAAATGGTGGCGCCTTTTACCATCGTCCTCCTCCTCCTCCCAATTCCCAGCAGTAGAGTTGTCAATCTAGAGGCAAAAGTCAGACAGTTTGGCTTGATAGCCACCTCAGGTCAGTGGGCAAGAAAGAGACAAGACAGGCAAGTCAACAGAAGAGTGACTCAAGCTTCAGGACACAGGGCAAGCCTGGCCAGCTACAGTGAGTGTCATCTGGTCACAAGGAAATTGTTATTCAGGTGAGGCTGGGTAGAGCCAAGCTAGTTAAAACTGATAACAGCAAAGCCAGGCAAGTTTAGGAAGATGCAGTCTAGGTAGGGGAAGTGATTTGGCTCCAGCGAGGACGAAAACCTACACAAGTTCCAGGATTGCCCGGCCAAGACAGAGCAGGGCAGGAGGGAACTCTGGGTCTCAGTGACATTTGTCCCAAATCAGGAGTGTTGTGTTAGCCTAGTGAACACTGTTAAAGTCAGGCTGATGTATTTAAATCAGTACCTGAAAGACACTGTCACCAGGGTGGACTGAGGAAGGGGGCAGGACTCAAGAAGGGAGTTTTTTGGTTATGCCTTAACTGACAATTCATCAGAGAGGTGAACAGAGAAGAGTGTCATTTCCATGCAGTCTTGATCTACCTTGGGCTCCACATTTAAACCAGTGAAATTTCTAAGAAACGAGTCTGGTGGTAAGATGTCACAATGGAGAAAGAAGAGGTGCCTTAGCTTAACTCCAACTCACTACTAAAGAACTTGTCTAAAGATACTCTTCAGAACACCCCTTTGCTAAATTAACCAAGCACTTTACCATACCAACATGCAAGATGAAGCTTCAAAAGTATATTGTATTTTTAAAGTGAGAGGGCTTATCGGTGTTGGATACATAACAGAGGCTTATTGACTTGACAAATTGAGGCAACTTTGGGCTACAAAACTGAAATTAAACCTGTATGAGCAGTTACAGGATCAGCCAAATAAGGCATGAAGGAAGAACCATTTTTAAAAGTAATTGCATTCATTTATTACATAGGTAATAAAATCACATAGTACCAAATTCCAAAAGCTCAAGAGGATATATATTGAAACATCTCTCTTCCACCAGTCCCTTCAATAAAAGGCCACTTTAAGAAGCCTGTCACATTCTGGTATGTCAAGGACTCAAGATTAAAAGACCCTCTGATTGTATTAGCCAAGCACGGTGGCACACACTTGTAGCTCCAGCTACTTGGGAGGCAGAGGCAGGAGGATTGCTTGAGCCCAAGATTTGGAGGTTAGAGTGAGTTTTAATCACACCACTGTACTCCAGATTGGGTGAGAGAGGGAGACCTTGTCTCTAAAAAATGTCTTAAAGACCCTCTGGGCTGGGCATGGTGGTTCATGCCTGTAATCCTAGCACTTTGGGAGGCCGAGGTGGGTGAATCACCTGAGGTCAGGAGTTCAAGATTAGCCTGACCAGCATAGTGAAACCCCATCTCTACTAAAAATACAAAATTAGCTGGGCATAGTGGCACATGCCTGTAATTCCAGCTACTTGGGAGGCTGAGGCAGGAGACCGCGTGAACCTGGGAGGTGGAGGTTGCAGTGAGCCGAGATCGCACCACTGCACTCCAGCATGGGCAACAAGAGGGAAACTCCATCTCAAAAAATAAATAAATAAAATAACCCTCTGATCTTGAAGATATATGTCGCCTAGTTCATGCCAAGAGCTTATTGCTTAGAACCATACTCAGTAAAGTGGATTCTCTACTCAAGCTGGCACAGGAAGTACCTACTTTTTTTTTTTTTTTGAGATGGAGTCTCGCTCTGTTGCCCAGCCTGAAGTGTAGTGGCATGATCTTGGCTCACTGTAACCTCCTCCTTCCGGATTCAAGTGATTCTCTTGCCTCAGCCTCCCAAGTAGCTCTGATTACAGGCGCCTGCCACCATGCCCGGCTAATTTTTGTGTTTTTAGTAGAGACAGGGTTTCACCATGTTGGCCAGGCTGATCTCGAACTCCTGACCTCATGATCTGCCTGCCTCGGCCTCCCAAAGTGCTGGGATTATAGGCATGAGCCACTGCGCCTGGCCAGGAAGTACATACTTAAAACTTAGTGCCAACAAATCCCAGTGGGCCACCAATTCTGAACAGAGGCAGGTGAGACCTTAAGTACTTCTACTGACCTGGTGTGGTTTGTGTTTGTTAGATACTGTATTTCATAACCCATTTATATCCTCTATCTGTTCCCTTGCCATGCTAGAGATACGAAGTGTGACTTCTGTGAAGTCCTTGACATTCCGTAACATTGGCATACATGGTGGCAACTGCAGCAACCCATTTCCTTTCCCTGCCCTTTCATAGAACATAGAACTGAGGCCACATGGTAAATGGAAAGAAGCACTGGCTAAAGGAAAAAGACCTGGAGTCAAATTCCTTTTCTGACCCCTCACTGGGCCCTGTGACCTTGACCCCTCTTTGACATCTCCATCTGTGAGGGAGAGTGATTAATATCTACTCTGGCTGGGTACAATGATTTATGTCTGTAATCCCGACACTTTGGGAGGCCCAGGTGAGAGAACCACTTGAGACCAGGAGTTCAAGCCCAGCCTGGGCAACATAGTGAGACCCCGTCTCTATAAAAAAAAAATTTAAAAATTGGCCAGGCATGGTGGCACATGCCTGTAGTCCTAACTACTCAGGAGGCTGAGGTGGGAGGATCACTTGAGCCAGGGAGGTTGAGGCTTCAGTGCACAGAGATTGTGCCACTGCACTCTAGCCTGGGTGATGGAGCAGGACCCTGTCTTACAAATAAGAACAACAAGGGCTGGGCGTGGTGGCTCACGCCTGTAACCCCAGCACTTTGGGAGGCTGAGGCGGGTGGATCACGAGGTGAGGAGATCCAGACCATCCTGGCTAACACGGTGAAACCCCGTCTCTACTAAATATACAAAAAATTAGCCAGGTGTGGTGGCAGGCACCTGTAGTACTAGCTACTGGGCAGGCTGAGGCGGGAGAATGGTGTGAACCCAGAGGGCGGAGCTTGCAGTGAGCAGAGATCACACCACTGCACTCCAGCCTGGGCGACAGAGTGAGACTCCGTCTCAAAAAAAAAAAAAAAAAAAAAAAAAACTTTGTCTAGTCAAAAAGCAAGGGCAAGAGTCAATTGAATATGAAAAAACATCTTCCAAAATGAGTTCTTCCTGCACTAAATAGACAAAGAGTAGAGTGGCGAAGAAAGGAAGGGGACTCATTTTCCCTGAAATCCAGAGCACTCCAAAAACTACCTCACTCTCTCATCAGTACCAAGTACAGACCTTACCTCTGTCAAATCTGAACAGAGCTAGCTCCTTTCTTTACCAGCAAAAAACTATGGTTCTCCTACTGAATTCCTGAACAGACGCATTATGGGCAAGTACCTGGTCTCATTGTCCGAAACAGAATTCTGAAAGTGCTGCTTTGTCCATATTCTCTGACATTTGGGAAATGCTCCTACAGAGGAATTTTATCTTTAATCTACCCTCTGTGCCCACCGCGGCCTCATCATCTGGCCTGACCTGTGTTGCCAACCAGCACCAAGGATGCTAAGAAAAAAACAAAGTATTCAAGTCAAAGACCACAAATCTATACCTCCAATCCACTCATTGGCCAGAGAAAGTCCTCTCATGGTGGGCAGCGTCGGGCCTGGCCGCGGGTACCCTCTGGTGGCAGCAGCGCACAACTGCGGGCACGGCGAAGGAGGTGCGGGGTGCTGCAGCGCCCCCTGGCGACAGTCCAGGAGACGCGCCGAGGGCAAAGAAACCACTAACGGAGCATCCAAGGGCGAGCGCGCGGGACGCCTCTAGATGCTTAACTGTGAATGCACTGTTTGGGGACGGGGGGTTGTACGTGAGTGTCTTAACGTCTAGTGTGCGTGAGTGGAGGGTTAAGTATGTTTAGTGTGCCCCGGTACCCGAACCCTGTATTTCTGTTGTGTTAAATGTGTACCGTATGTATGAGCCCGCGCGTTCACACGCGGGTAGGTTGGTGGTGGGGAGGTCCGCGCCTCAGTGCAGGGCGGAGTCCTCACGGAGGCGTGAAATTGGTTTGGAGCAAACACATTACGAAAAGCAATTACCAGGAGAGGTTCTGGGCCCGCGGGACCAACAGCCAGGAGGCTGGGGAGGAAGCGCCCTGGCTCGCAAGAGTCTGAATGTCTAACCCCAGTGAGGACCCTCCTGACATTGCCCCGCTAAGGGGACAATATGTGAAGTTGTGCACAGCCCCTTCACAGCCACCACTCCACATCGCCTTTCTTCCCTTCCCCGTCCTTAAAAAGGCATCCCATGATCGCAGGCTCTCCAGATGTGGCCAGAAATCCTCCCCCATCTTCCTATCACTTTAGAGGAGGGTCCTTCTTCTGGGACGCCCTCCCAGATCTCAACCCCATTCCTCACCCTCCTCTTCATGCCCCCAGCTCCTGCTCCCACGTTTATCTTGCATTCATCCTATTGCCCCTTGTATTCTAACTGGTTGTTCACACCCTTGTTTCTCAGACTAGACTGAAGATTCACTGAGGGCAGGAGCGTGTCTCGTTCCCAGCAGGGCATGAAGCACCTAAAACCTGGGGACCCGGAAGCACACAGTGAACCAAGTGGATGCGATCAAATAGAATTTCCATCAAAATCCACCAACAGGACTCTCTCGGGCAAGTCATCTGCGGGAGTTGGGATTCCCTGGGAGCAGAGCTCCAAACTCTTTCCCGCACCAGCGAGCCCGCACTCGCATGATACCCAGACCTGCGCTCGACCTGGCCCCAGATCCCCGTGCCAAGGGCCACAGCCTCTGAGATGCTTCCTAGGCGGCTCCAGTGCCATCTCCCCAGCAACGGCCTTCTGCTTCCCGTTACTTCCTCGTCTTCCCCATCTTAGCATCTGGCACCACCGTCCAGGGGTCCAAGCCAAAAACCTGCGAGTCGCCCTAGACAGCGCTATTCTGCAGCCCCCTACATCCCCCCCAGCGGCGGCCCCCAGTTCTTCCCAGGGATCCCGAATCTCGCCCGCCGCGACCACCTCTGGCTTGGACCACCGCCGCAGGTGCCCCCCGACCCACGCCCGCAGCCAGGACGGTCCGTCCTGCCACTCCTACTGATCTGCTCTACTCAGGTCTCAGGCTAAATGTCACCTCCTCAGAGAGCAGGTTTCCCTGTCACCGACTGCCAACCCGCCATCCCGCACGTCTCTCCCCGGGCTCGGCAGCACCTGCCGCTTCCTCCTGTGCGCCGCGCTCCGGCTACCCCGCGCAAGCGGACCCTGGTGGGGGCCTGGAGGGCAGGCCTTGCCCCCGTGCGGCGGTGCCTGAACGCAGCAGGCCCTGGAACGGCTGCGGAACAAACCGTCGAGCACTAGGGCGTCCCCCGGGACCCCCACCCGAGCCGCGGTCTCCACGGGGCGCCCCGCAGGCCCTCGACAGGAGTGGGCCTCGCGCACCAGGTTCCCGCCCATGTCTTGGGGCAGCCGCTTCCTGCCCGCGAGGTGGGGCCTGTGCGGTCGGGGTCCGCCTGCGGTTTCCACAGCGAGGAGCCTCCACCGCTTGCCCACCCGCACCCACGTCCCAGAGCCGCGCCCTAGTACCTGAAGCCAGACAGACCGGTCAGCCCAAGGTCCGTGAGGCCAGGGTGGGAATCCGGGCCCCCTCACTTCCTCTCCGCTTCTCCTCAGCCGCCTCTCAACGCCTAACCCGGCTTCGGGCTCTGGTCCGCGCGGCCTAAAGCCTCGCGCCCTCCAGGCCCCGCCCCCTGTCCCTTCGCGCCCTCCTGGCCCCGCCCTTCGTCGCCTCGCTAGTGCCGGTTGGCGGGAAAGTCGCGAGCTCCAGCGCGTGCGCACTCCGCCGCCTGGGGGAACTCTGTCCAGCGACCCTTGACGTCAGGGATCACGGTGCACTTGATTGGCTGCTCTGTCCCGACCACCTGCCCTTCGCCTGTGGTTGCAGGCAGCTCCCCGCTGCTGGGGCCTCTGGCAGGTTCTGAAAATCCTGATACTGCAATGACCCTCAGGGACTCTCCTCCCTCTCTTTTTACAGATGCAGAAACGTGATCCCAGAGAGGGAAGAGACTTACGTTCCACAAGTTAATGGCAGAGTTAAGACCAGAACCTGTGTCATGGAACTTTCAACTCAGCGCTCTTGCGGCCAGAGCTAAATTTAAGGAAGGAGCAGATAAAAGAGGCAGGAACTAGGCATGCTTCTGGTGCTCCCTGACCTACCGTGTCAGGCAATAGGCAGAACTGGTTCTGTTTTTCTAAACCTGGGCCTTTCGCTGTCACCTGAGCCATGGTTACCCTCTGCGATGGGCCACCCCACATGCCCCTCCTTCCGGGTGGCTCTCCTGCCTCCTCACCTTCCTACCCCAAGGGTTCCTGTGCCTTCCTGCCCAACTCTGCACTGCCTCCATGTGCACCCTGCACCTCCTTTAGGCCTTTTCAAACGCGTTCTCACCTGGCGGTCATTCTGTCATTTCATGGAGCTGGCAAGCCTGGGACCCCTTAGCAGCCGGCTGATGCCAAAGGGGAAGGTGATTCAGCTGGAACCGTGGGGCAGGCAGGGAGCCCCTGTCAGTCCGCCCATCCCGACTCCCCTGCAAGGGAGCCAGTTCAGAGGAAGGTCTGTTGGAGACAGCACCAAACACAGACCTGGAGATTTTTAATGCACATACAGGGTTTGCACAGGCTAGAAGGGGGCCTCAAGAGAGCCCCAGTAGGAGTGTGTCTTCATCAGACATCACCCGGCTGCCGCTGTCGGTCCACTTCTCTGCATTGGGAATTGCAGCATCCACACCTGCCTGCGGAGCTGGGCCTCCTGCTGCCAGGGCTACCTGGCCTGAGTTAGTGCAGAGGCGCGCCCTCTGTAGGCTGGGGCATCTGCTTTCAGGTCCTCTCAAAAGGCCGTGGACATCTGGAAGGAGAGGTTTGGATTCAGAGGCTTCTGGTGGTTCGCGGACGGGCGGGTTCCGGCTAGGGCCCTCCCCAACCCTTCTCTTGCCTTCCACCCATCCCTGGACCCCAAGCAGCTGTGACTGCTCACAGATCCCGGGGCTCACCTAGTAGAGCACGCCCTCAAAATCCAGCTGCAGGTAGCGGAGCAGGCGCGGTGGCAGGGGGAGGCGGGGCAGCGCGTGGGGCAGGCTGCCCTCCAGGTGGGAGCGGAGCGCACAGCGGCTCAAATGCTGCAGCGACCTGGGCTGCCTCACCAAGGCGAAGAGGGAGGAGTAGAAACGCTGATGTTTCTGGGGGCAGAACAAGGGGCTCAGTGAGGGGCAGCCTCAGACAGGTGGCACCGGCTCCTCCTCACAGGGTAGGCTGGTGAGGGGTGGGGCATCTACCGGAAGGAACCTATTAGAAACAATGAATGTTTGAGTGTTCACTCTGCAAGTTCTCTCTTCTGGGACATGAGTGCGTCTTTGGGTACTTTCTATGGGGGGCTGCGGTTTAGCGGGTGGGAGTCTTGGGGCCAGGATGAGAAGCTCTATGTTCAGGGCCTTGGAATCTGACCTGCAGAGTTTCAGGAGTCACCAGGCCGACGGCCTCCTCGGGAAGCTGCACAACACTGTAGGTGTTCATCAGGACCTCGATGGTCCGAGGGCACGTGCTCCAGCGCTCCAGCACCTGCGGGAGGCAGAGACATGTTGGGTCCTCAGTCAGTCCACACAGTGACCAGACAGCTCCAGAATAGTTGTTGTGGGTTGAACTTTGTTCCCCAAAAGATATATTGAAGACCTATCCCCCTGTACCTATGAATGGGACCTTATTTGGAAATAGGGTCTTTGCAAATGTTAATCAGGTTAAAATGAGGTCATTAGGGTGGGCCCTATTCAATATGACTGGTGTTCTTATAAGAAGAGAAAACAGAGGCACAGACACGGACACAGACAAGAAGGCCATGTAATGACAAAGGCAGACAGTGGAGTGGAGTGACACATGTACAAGTCAAAGGACACCAAGGATTGTGGGAAACCACTGGAAGCTACGAGAGCACCATGGAACAGATTCTCCCTCAGAAGCTCCAGAAGGAGCCAGCCCTGCCCACATCTGCATTTCAAACTTCCAGCCTCCACTGCTGTAAGGGAACTCCATTTCTGTTGCTTTAAGCTACCCAGTTTGTGGTACTTCATTTGATCCAGGAAGCCAATACAGCAGCTAACCTTTCTATTGTGCATAACTCAGGCCAGATGATTTTTCTAGCACTTGACATGTATGAACTCTTCACTGTTGTCCCTGCAAGGGATGGACTGTTAATATCCCATGTTATTATCCCATTTCCTTCATTACAGCCAAGGGAAACTGAGGTACAGAGAAGTTAATTAACTTGCCCAAGTTGTGGTTCCCACAGTCCAGGCCTGGAAGCGTGACCCCTTGCCCTTAACCACACCACCATCCTGCTCTCCTCTCTGCCTCTACAAGGTTCTGGGCTGGGTTTTCTGCTGGCTGGAAGGGGTCCCTGACCTGTGGCTGGAGCTCCTGAGCAGATAAAAAGATCACAGAATCCATCCAATGCCAAGTGAGGGTAGAGACAGCTACAAGAGGGGGCCAGGGAGTGGGGTGGGGCTGGGTGGGGGACTCACAGAGGGAGGACTGGGCTCTGGAGGCAAGGGAACCCCAGAGCCTGGAGGGTATTCAGGGAGAAGGGACAAGGCAACCTGAGGCTGATGGACTGCCTGCAGGAGCGGGAGAGGATTTGGTAGGAGCAGGGGTGGAACCTAGTTGGAGCCAGATATATGCTTTCATTGGTTCATTCAGCAACTATTTATTGAGGGCCTACTATATGCCAAGCACTTCGAATCCAGCAGTGGGGAAAATAAAGTCCTCGTCATCCAAGAGCTTCTATTTCAGAGGGAAAACTTAATAAACACAGAAGTCATCACTCACAGATCTGCTGCTGCAATGAAAAATAAGAAGGAGCCGGGTGTGGCGGCTCATGCCTGTAATCCCAGTGCTTTGGGAGGCCGAGGTGGGTGGATCACTTGAGGTCAGCAGTTTGAGACCAGCCTGGCCAACATGGTGAAACCCTGTCTCTACTAAAAATACAAAAATTAGCCGGGCGGTAGTGGCATGCACCTTTAATCCCAGCTATTTGGGAGGCTAAGGCAAGAGAATCTCTTGAGCCTGGGAGGCAGAGGTTGCCGTGAGCCGGGATCGTGCCACCGCACGTGTGGGCGACAGAATGAGACCCTGTCTCAAAAGAGAAAAAAAAAAGGAGGGTCAGGGGACTGAGCATGGTTGGGGAGGGCACTGTCCTAGATGGAGTGGCCAAGAAAGGTCTCTGAGGTGGTGGTCCAGTGCAGCAAGCGGGCAAGCCACGCAGTGGAGCAGCCTGTGGACAGACCGTCCACGTGGTCAGAAAAGTGGCCTGACAGACACTGGCACTAAGACACCCGCTTGTGCCTGAACTCAGTACCTAAAGCAGATTTGTGCCTCCTCCACTGCACTCCACTCTCGCTGCATCTATGCAGGCGATGGCCACAGAGCCTTTTGAGATCTGAAAACAGCTAAGTACTGTCTTTCAGGCAGCATCTCACACACAACCCACATGTGGCCAAACACAATTGCATCTAGCGATGGGGGTTTAACAGCCTCTGTCTGCAAGGAGAGGAGACCCTTCTGTCTGTCAGACGAGAGTACCAATGAGCAGTGGGAGCAGAAGGCCTGGCCTTCCAGGGGTCCCTGGAGAAAGCATTTTACACACCTGGGGCCTCTGCTTCTAGCCCTGCATCTGAGCAGTGCTCATCAGTCTGTCCCGGGAGGCCTCTTTTCCTCACTCCTCCTCCAAGCTAGGGAAGAGCAGGCTGGTTCTCTCCAACTCTCCTCTCCACCTGCCCCTCAGGCCCGTCTCTGTCCTTCCTGGCCCATGTTGATCCCCACCTCTGCACTGGGCTCAAGTAGCTCGCTGTGTCTGGAATACCTGCCTCTTCCTCCTCCCTCCCTTCAAAACTGCCCATCCCAGTCCTGCCTCCTCCAGGAAGCCCGTGCAGCTACATCAACCTGCTTCACTCCCATGTCCAATGATACCCTCATTGGGATGATGCCAAGCAGCTTACCAAGTGCTTTCTCATACATTACATAACAAGAACAACACTAGCTAACAAGTGTTAAGCACTAGGCTTGATGTGTATTAACTCTTCTCACAGTAACCCTATGAAGAAGGCATAGTATCATATCCCTATGTTACAGATGACAAAACTGAGGCCTAGGGAGATTCAGCGACTTGCCGAAGGCCACACAGGTAGTGTGTCTGGCTCCAGAGCCTACACTCCTAGTCACCACTGAACTCAGAAGTTGCTGGGAGGACTGAGGAACTCCTGTAACAGGAAATACAGCTTAGAGCAGTGCCTGGTGTGTAGTCAAGGCTGTGCTTGCTCCGACTGTTCCCCAGTGCTCTCCTACAGCTTTCCATCCTGTTAGGGAGAGGCTGTATCACATGCAGTGACTTGCCTACACCCACACGAACAAGCATCAAAGTCACATCCTGGATCCAGGTCCCCTGAGCACCAAGTCCAAAGTGGTGGCTCCTAGAGAACCAGCTGGGGCTGGCGTTTCATCACAGATGGGCGGTGGAGGCTTCTGTGCAGGGAGGACAGAAACCCCTCAGCTGGCAGGGCTGCAGATCATGGAAAGGGACAAATGGGGTACTTTGCTCTGCCAGCCCCTTTGGTCCCAGAGACAGGCTGAGAGGTGGAGCAGGGCTGTGGGGTCCCAGGAAACCCTTTCGCTGCGCCGGGCCCTCCTCCCGCCCCTGCCTGCCACGGAAATCATTAGCTGTCAGAGCTGCCGTCAGATTACAGGGAATTGCTTGTCTCCTAATTATCTAGTGTTAATAGGAGATTAATTAGTGTTAATTGTTGATTTTCTTGTATTTTCCCAAAGGGGAGACCAATCTGCCGAACTCTTGGGCTGTTTAATTATTTGGTCTTGCTTAGGAATCCAGACAGATGCTTCTAGGTTTGTGAGCAAAGGGGAGAGGCTGGGATAGCAGGGGTGGTCCCAGGACAGGCAAGGTTGGGTGGGACAACACTCTGGGCTGAGCCAGAGGGGACCTGCCTACTCAGAGGGTGGTTTCAGTTCTGAGCCATCTCCTCTGAGAACGGATGTCCCCATCCCAGACCCAGCGCCCTCCATGACATTATCTATGCCCCTCCAGACACGACACAGCATGGGGCAAGGCCCCCTCACAGGGCATCAGTAGCACAGGTCTTCAAGTTGAACCTACTTAGGGGAAATTAAGATAAAGTAGGATATAAATTGAAATTGACAGTGAAAGGCATGTTCACAGGTGCCAGGACAGTGGCAGCTGTTCTGGGGGCTGTGGGTCCTATTAGATTCTCAGAAAGTGGGACCATGTCCATTTACAGACATTCAGGGGACCTTGAGCCTCCTGAAACAGGCTCACCCTCTTCCCTTGGACAGCCTCTCCTGCATCTGTCACTGAACTGATCCCACTGCTAGTGGGAGCTTCCTCAAGTGCTATTTTCATCAGTTTGCTGTGCTGATGAAGACCCTTAAACAACGCCCACCACCCACATCAGCCCTGACTTCTTCTGTCTTTTTGGATCCTTTATCTAATCTGGCCCCACTGCCCCCAGTCCGCCTTTATCACACATGCACAGTATATACATGCACATACGTGCATGAACACATGTATACACACGCACACCATGTATACACATGCACGCACACATGCACACACACACATTTCCCACTGATCTGTGTCTTCACCTTGATCCCTATTTGGGCTTTGCTTACATGCTGAATGAAAGACAGACAGAAGGAACCAATCTATGTGCACAGGCCACATTCCAAAGCAAACCGGAGCACAGGCCTAGGTCTCCCTGTCCCCTCACCATGGTGGCCCTCCTGCTGCCTGCAGCCCCCATACCTTGGGGAGGGCCCCTGGCCAGACACGGACGGCGCCATGGTTGAGCAGAGCCCGAACCACGTGCTCGGGGCTCTGGGCCAGGGCTGCAGCTGGGCCCTGCAGAGCACAGTGCAGGGGCGTGTGTCCCCCATAGTCCATGGTGTTGGCACTGACACCACAGGACAGGAGCAGCTCCACGACAGCTGCATGGCCACGGCGACAGGCCAGGTGCAGGGGTCGCTGCTTGTCCTGGTCGGCAGCATCAGCGTCTGCTCCAGCTGAAAGCAGCAAGCTGCACAGCTGCAGGCAGCGGGCGGTGGTGGCCTCGGCATCGGCGATGGACTGGCAGCGGACGTCACAGGCAGCCAGCAGTGGGGTCCAGCCTTCGGCATTGCGGGCATCAGGACATGCCCCCCGTCTTAGAAGCAGATCTGCCAGCTCCACATGGCCAAGCCGGGCGGCCACATGCAAAGGGGTCTCCTCTTCTTCCTCGGACCGACCATCCACTCTCGCTCCAAACCTGAGGAGCAGCTCCGCACACCTATTGGGGGGAGACGGTGGTGGGGAGGAAAGCGGGCACGGACCCCTGGCAGGAACACACTTGGGTGGCTCTTGGTTCTGTCTCCCCCCACCCACCCTCCATCCTGCCCATCACTGGTCATCCCGGCACCATTCTGCAAGATCAACAGTGCCCTTCTCTTTTTTTTTTTTTTTTTTTGAGGCTGAGTCTTGTTCTACCACCCAGGCGGAAGTGCAGTGGTACAATCTCAGCTCACTGCAACCTCCACCTCCCAGGTTCAAGCGATTCTCCTGCCTCAGCCTCCAGAGTAGCTGGGATTACAGGCGCCCACCACCACGCCCGGCTAGTTTTTTGTGTATTTAGTAGAGATGGGGTTTCACCATGTTTGCCAGGCTGGTCTCAAACTCCTGACCTCAAGTGATCCACCTGCCTCAGCCTCCCAAAGTGCTGGATTATAGGCATGAGCCACTGTGCCTGGCCAACAGTGTCCTTCTTTAAAATCCAAATACTTTTTGTTGGGATAATCCACTAAATCATCCGTGGGAATAAACGTCACCAGCAGTTATCACATGAGTGGTTAGAACAGGCGCCTGCTAAGGGTTTTACGTGTTGTAGCTAATTTCATCCTTACTACATTCCCTTGGTAGGCTCTCTTAAGGCACTCATGCCACAGAGGAGGAAACTGAGGTTTGAGGATCTCATGCAAGTTGACAAGGCTAGTAGGGGTAGGGCTGCTATTTGGGTTCAGGGGCAACAGGACTGTTGGGGGATCTGCATGCTGGGACTGGAGGAGGAAGGGGGCGTGGGGCCTGACAGTGGGCACACATGGAAATGGGGCAGTGGGATAAAGAACAAGACTGATTGGCTGGGCACACATGGAAATGGGGCAGTGGGATAAAGAACAAGACTGATTGGCTGGGCATGGTGGCTCATGCCTATAATCCCAGCACTTTGGGAGGCCAAGGCAGGTGGATCACCTGATGTCAGGAGTTTGAGACCAGCCTGGCAAACATGGTGAATCCCCGTCTCTACTAAAGATACAAAAATTAGCCAGGTGTAGTGGTGGGCCCCTGTAATCCCAGCTACTTGGGAGGCTGAGGCAGGAGAATCGCTTGAACCTGGGAGGTGGAGACTGCAGTGAGCCGAGATCATGCCACTACACTCCAGCTTGGGTGACAGAGTGAGACTCCTTCTCAAAATAGAAAAATAAAAAATAAAAAAGACTGAAATTGGCCAACTGGATTTACTCCAAGATGGCAAGAAGCACAGGGAGTCACAGCAACGTGTGTGCCTCACTTCAGGGCTAACGGGACTTGGCCTCTTTGAGCTCCTGTTCCCTCGTGTGTAGAATGGGGATAATTATAACAGCTCCACCTTCCGAGGTGGTTGTGAGCAGCACGTGAGACAACCCCCGAAAACCTGTCATCGTAAGAGCTCAAAATGACGACACTTGGCAGGGGGAGTGGGAGGTATAGAGGGTGATGGATTGTGGGAGCTCATTTCATTATCCTGTCTGACTTTCTATATCTTTAAAAGTCTCCATAATAATTTTAAAATACATTTGTTTACTCACAAAGGAAGGAAGGATTATCACTGGGTGTGATCTCAGGGAGGCTGGTGGGAACATGGTCAGAACTAAAAATGTGGGATTATGTGGAACCTCACTATCCAGTGGTAGCCACTAGCCACCTGTGGCTATCGAGTTCTTGAAATGTGGCTAATCCTAACTGAGATGCGGTGTGTTATATGCTTGCCTTTTTTTCTTCTTCTTCTTCTTCTTCAGAAACAGAGCTGGCTAGGTGCAGTGGAGAATCACTTTAGCCCAGGAGTTCAAGACTATCCTGGGCAACAAAGTGAGACCCATCTCCACAAAAAATTAGCTGGGAATGGTGGCGTGGGCCTGTAGTAGTCCCATCTACTCTGTAGGCTGAGGTGAGAGGATTGTTTGAGCCAAGTAGTTTGAGGCTGCAGTGAGCTATGAACACACCACTGGACATCCAGACTAGGTGACTGAGAGAGACCCTATCTCTCTCTCTTTTTTTTTCTTTTGAGATAAGGTCTCTCTCTGTCACCCAGGCTGGAATACAGTGGCGTGATCTCCACTCACTGCAACCTCCGCCTCACAGGCTCAAATGATCCTCCTACCTCAGCCTCCTGAGTAGCTGAGATTACAGGTGTGCACCACCATGCCTGGCTAATTTTTGTCTGTTTGCTTGTTTGTTTTTTTGAGACGGAGTTTCCCTCTTTCGCCCAGGCTGGAGTGCAGTGGCACAATCTTGGCTCACTACCACCTCCACCTCCCGGGTTGAAGGGATTCTCCTGCCTCAGCCTCCCAAGTAGCTGGGATTACAGGTGCCCACCACCATGTCCAGCTAATTTTTGTATTTTTAGTAGAGACAGAGTTTCACCATGTTGGCTAGGCTGGTCTCGAACTCCTGACCTCAGGTGATCCACCCGGCTCGGCCTCCCAAAGTGCTGGGATTACAGGCGTGAGCCACTGCGCCCGGCCTCAATTTTATATTGATTACATGTCAACATGATAACACTTTGGATATGTTGTGTTAAATAAAATATAATTAATTTAACCTGCTTCAAAGATATTTGTACCCACATGTCCACAGGAGCATTACTCCCAATAGCCAAAATGTGGAAGCAACCCAAGTGTCCCTCAATGGGTGAATGAATAAACATTCAATAAAAATGTGCTATACACATATAAAGGAGTGTTATTCAGCCTTAGAAAGGAAGGAAATTCGGCCGGGCGTGGTGGCTCACACCTATAATCCCAGCACTTTGGGAGGCCGAGGAGGGTGGATCACGAGGTCAGGAGATCGAGACCATCCTGGCTAACACGGTGAAACCCCGTCTCTACTAAAAAATACAAAAATTAGCCGGGTGCGGTGGTGGGCGCCTGTAGTTCCAGCTACTCGGGAGGCTGAGGCGGGAGAATGGCGTGAACCCGGGAGGCGGAGCTTGCAGTGAACCGAGATCACGCCACTGCACTCCAGCCTGGGCGATAGAGTGAGACTCTGTCTCAAAAAAAAAAAAAAAAGAAAGAAAGGAAGGAAATTCTGAAACATGGGACAACATGGGTGAAGTCTGAAGACATCATGCTAAGTGGAATAAGCCAGTTACAAAAGGACAAATACCACATGATTCCACTTATGTGAGGTCCCCAGAGTGTTCACATTCAGAGACAGAAAGTAAAATAGTGATTGCCAGGGGCTTGGGAGACAGGGTGGGGTGGGTGGTTAGTGTTTGATGGGGTTAGAATTTCAATTTGGGAAGATGAGAAAGTTTGGAGATGGATGGTGGCGATGGTTGAACAACAACATGAATGTGCTTAATGCCATCGAACTGTACGCTTAAAAATGGTTACAAAAGGCCGGGCACGGTGGCTCGTGCCGGGAATCCCAGCACTTTGGGAGGCCGAGGCGGGCAGAACACGAGGTCAGGAGATTGAGACCATCCTGGCTAACACTGTGAAACCGCGTCTCTACTAAAAATACAAAAAATTAGCCAGGCATGGTGGCGGGGGCCTGTAGTCCCAGCTACTCGCGAGGCTGAGGCAGGAGAATGGCGTGAACCCGGGAGGCGGAGCTTGCAGTGAGCCGAGATCGCACCACTGCACTCCAGCCTGGGCGGCAGAGCAAGACTCTGTCTCAAAAAATAAATAAATAAATAAAAAATGGTTACAAAGGCAAATTTCATGTATATTTTACCACCATTTTAAAAATTAATTTTACATATTTGTCTTTTTTTTTTAAATTTTTTTGTGAGACAAAGTCTCACTTTGTCTCCCAGGCTGGAGTGCAGTGGCGCAATCTAATCTCCGCTCACTGCAACCTCCACCTCCCAGGTTTAAGCAATTCTCCTGCCTCAGCCTCCCGAGTTGCTGGGATTACAGGCGCCTGCCACCACACCCAGCTAATTTTTGTATTTTTAGTAGAGACAAGGTTTGGGCATCTTGGCCAGGCTGGTCTCGAACTCCTGGCCTCAAGCAAGCCACCTGCCTCAGCCTCCCAAAGTGCTGGGATTACAGGTGTGAGCCACCGTGCCCGGCCATTTGTCATTTTTTTATAGGGCTGCTAGAACACTCTAAATTGCATATATGGCTCACATTAGGTTTCCACTGGGCCACGCTAGTAAAGAACACATCTTCAACCATAGTATGATTAAGCCTATGGAATCCTCTAGAGGCTGATGAGATTAACAAGAAGGAGAGGGTCCATGAAAGGAGAACCCCAGGGTCAATAATTTGGCACCTTTCAGAGGCAAGAGACAAGACCTGCAGGTGTGCAGTCAGTAGAGAGAGGGCCTCTATAGGATGTAGAGTTAGTTCACAAAATTGTAATTGGGATCCCATCCTACAACGTTCCTTACACATGGGTTGCAATTATTTATGTCACTGCAAAGGACTATTCCCTACAATAAATGATACATTGGCACATTTGGGTGTATTCATCAGTTTCTTGGGAGTTTAGTTAGTGAGAGTCCCTTGAGCCCATGATCTGAGGGTGCCCTACCAATATGGAGATTCTAGACCTGTCATGGAAAACCAGACCCTACCCAGAGGGACCCAGGCAGGTCCTCACTGGGGCCACCATCCTCTACTCCCTGTCTGGATCATTGGACAGTAAGCTCCCTGAGGGCAGGGCCTCAGGGACTTAGTTGCTGTTGTGCTTAGCACAGTGCCTGGAACATAGGATAAGCTCAGAAAGTGTTTTCAAAAGCTTTAAGCAACACCACCTCCCCATAATGGAACCAGGCAATTTCCCAATGCGGGCCATGCAACTGCACCCCTGCCACAGCCTCCCTCCACCCCTGGGAGACCAGAAAACTGTCCAAAGTCCAGGCCACTCCAAAGTTCATGGGGTCAATGGGTGGATGGCTTGGGAAGTAATTGCACCCTGACCCGCGCCCCAAGCCTGGACTGCTCTGTCCCAGGTCCCTGACATTTTCCCCCATCCTCCCTGAGAAGGCCTCTTTGCTTCCCTTCAGAGTGGAACTGGGGGTTGGGGTGAGGGGTCACTCACTCAAGGGTGCCAGGCCCCCGGCAGAGATGCAGGGGGCGTTTCCCATCCTGGTCAGCGATGTTGGGGTCGGCTCCTGCCACCAGCAGCACGTGAACACAGGCAGTGTGGCCTGCAGCACAGGCCTCGTGCAGGGCGGTGCGGCCCCCAGGGGCACTGTCTGGCCTTGCTCGCCGCCTCAGCAGCAGCCGCAGGACTTCCGTGTGGCCACGGCTGGCTGCCACATGCAGTGGGGTGGTCAGCTCCTCTTCGTATGTCAGAGACCAGAGTCCTAGGGAGGGGAGACGTGGGCCTCAGATCCCCAGGGAAGGCAGAGACCTTCCAGCCAATGGGGTGAGGTGGGCAGAGGCAGGAAGAGGGAGCCCAGAGCTCCATCTGCAGCCTCCCCTCTCTCCCACTGAGACCCCCCAGTGCCCCGGCCCGTACTCAGAGCACGGATGTTGAAGCGGAAATCCCTCCATCGCTCTGGGTCGCTGGTATCAAAGACGGAATCAGGAGCCAGGCCAGTACTGGAGTCCGCGAGGATGCGGGAGACACAGCCTACGTCCCCAGCCAGCACTGCCTGCCAGAAGGCAAGGGCAGGTCCTGAGGCTGTGCGGGTGACGATGGGTCCCGGGCCAGACTTGAGGTGCTCCTCAGACCCTCTGCTGGGCTTCTCCACCAGCCTGGCACAGAGGGGGTGTCTGTCATCGAGGGGCTCTCCCTGCCCCTTGCACTCTTCTGGAGACCAACTCATGAGCATGTGGGCGGGGAGAGGGGAGTGGGGAGGAGGAGAGGTATATGCCAAAGGCAGAGACAGAGAGAGCAGGAGGGAAATACAGACAGACAGAAGGCCCCTGTGTCCCACGCTCCGAGGCTGACCTGGCCACGCATCCAGCAGGAGCTATTCTGGGCTCCACATGACTGTGTTCTTGGGCCAAGGTTTAGGCTACTGGGCAAGCTTTGAGGTCGGGGAGAAACAGCCGGGGGCTTCTCCTTTCCCTCAAGTCCTTAGGACCTCTGTGGCCGAGGCAGTCAGCCCAGCCCCCTGGTTCTCAGCACCCCCCAGATGCCCCTCACCCCTCTGGTGGCTGCTCCAGCGAGGCTCTGCAGCCCGGCTCTCCAGCAGCAGGTCGGCTGTGCTGTGCGGGGGGAACAGCTCCTGCAACCTTGCCAGGTCCCCGGTGTAGAGGGCATTCTGCAGGGCCATGTCTTGGCAGAGCAGTGGTGATGGCCGAGGGGGCTCCCAGGCTGGGCGGGAGTGGGGCCTCCAGATCCGGCAGGCCGGGGCAGAGGGAAGGCACCCCAGATGGTGTCCCCAGTGGGGAGAGGAGTTCTTTCCCCAGGGCATGGCTTGTTCTGGGAGAGCCAAAGCAGCACGACTCCCAGCGATGTTGCTGGTGGACTGGGCAGGTGGGTGCTGGGCCCGAGCTGGGTGGGGCCCAGCATGGGAGGCGCAGGGGAGCACAACATCAGGCAAAGCCATAAATAGCCCTGACTGGCCCAGCTGTCAGTCAGGCCGGGTGGGGGAATTAGGGAGGGGCAGGAGAACAAGTGAGGCCTGAGCCCGCCAACCCTGAGCTTCACCCCAGGGCTGTATGACCTCAGGGTGGAAAGGGACCACCCGGACCATGCTGCCCAGTCCGTCATCTCGGCAGTAAAGGGAAGTGAATTTCCCAAGATCACGCAGAGAGCTTGTTGCAGAGCCAGGACTGGAACCCAGGGCCTTGAGCTCTTTCTTGTTTTTCCTCTGCTTCACCAAATCGGCCTCCAGCTGCCTGGGCTCTGATCCCACTGGGAAGGCCTGTGGGTGCCAGATAATATTTCCTGCCCTTCCAAATGTCATCTGTTAGCCCTGCACCTTCCCACTCCCAAACCAAGGGAGGAGTTCACAGTAGTGACACAGATTGCCCTCGCTGTGTGAGGCACCCCTCAGGGGGCTCCCTTAGACAGACATGTGCCTGAGTAACAGAGCGTAACCCACAGGCAGCCACAGAAACTCCCCATGCTCGCCCTTGATGCCAACCCCCCCATCTCCCTGGATGACCTTGGGTGGCATCTCTCCCCTGCTGTGGTTACATGGGGTCTCTTCACTAGAGAGTGAGAAAGGAGAAATGTCTCTGTCTACTCAGGCACTGACTTTTGTTTGGGGGCCGGGTGGATCAAAAGGAAAAAAAGAGAGAAAGAAGATGAGAAACCAGGCCCTCGGGCTCAGCTCTGACCCACCACTGCCCACCATGGGCTTGAGGTGCTCCAGCCCCATTGGTCTTGCCCCTTTGGCTCACGCTGGCTTAAAAAAATTTTTTTTAAATCAATTGCTTTTTAAAAAGTTTCATTTTTAATTGACAAATAATTGTATATATTTATGGGGCTATAATATTTTGATACAGGTATATAATGTGTAATCATATCAGGGTAATTATCACATCTATGAAATGATATTTACCATTTATTTGTGGTGAGAACATTTAAAATCCTCTTTTAGCTATTTTGAAATGTACATCATTATTCACTACAGTCGCCTTGCTGTGCAATAGAACACCTGAACTTATCCTATTTACCTGTAACATCATACCCACTGACCAATGTCTTCCCTTTCCCTGTCCACCTCCCTTGAGCCCCCAGCCTCTGGGAATCACCATTCTACCCTTTACTTCTATGAGTTTGGCTTTTTTAGATTTCACAATAAGCAAGATCATGCGGTATTTGTCTTTCTGCACCTGGCTTGTTTCACTTAGCACAATGTCCTCCAGATACACCACATTTAAAAATCCATTCATCTATTGATGGACACCAGTTGTTTCCATGTCTTGGCGATTGTGAGTAGCGCTGCAGTGGACGTGGGGGTGCAGACCCCTCTTCTGCATGCTGATTTCAATTCCTTTGGGTATATACCCAGTAGTGGGATTGCTGAATCATAAGGTAATTCTATTTTTAGTTTTTTGAGGAACCTTCATTCTATTTTTCAAAATGGTACTAATTTACAACACCACCAACCATGCAGAGTCCCCTTTTCTCCGTATCCTTGCCAACACTTATCTTCCATTTTTCAATAATAGCCAGTCTAACAGGTGTGAGATAATATCTCATTGTGGTTTTTGATTCACATTTATCTGATTACTAATGTTGAACATATTTTCCAATATATGTTGGCCATTTGTATGTCTTCTTTTGAGAAGTGTCTGTTCAAGTCCATTTTTTAATGGGGTATTTTGTTGTTGTTGTTGTTATTTAGTAGTTTGAGTTCCTTGTGTAGTTTGGATATTCACCCCTTATCCGATGTTTGATTTGCAAATATTTTTTTCCCAGTCTGTAGATTGTTTCTCCACTCTGTCATTTCCTTTGCTGTGCAGAAACCTTTTAGTCTGGTACAATCCCATTCGTCTACTTTTGCTTTCATTGCCTGTGCTTTTGAGGTCATATCCAAGAAATCTCTGCCCAGACCAATATCATGGAGCTTTCCCTTATGTTTTCTTCTAGGGGTTTTATAGTTTCAGGTCTCCTGTTGTCTCTTACTACCTGTGGACACACCTTGGCCTTCATCCACACACTGTGTACATGGTCCATGGGTCTGCCTCTTCCAAGAGAACACTCTGGGGCTCCCCAGCCCTTGGTGGTATGGTTGCCCCTGCTCCCTAAGTTCTCTGACCCCGTTCTCCCCTGAGCTGTTCCCTCCCCAGCAAGGGGAAACCCACAGATGGACTCCCACCCCAGGGGCAGGAGGCTCTATCCCATTGAGCCCTGAGGGTTAGGCTGTGGTCAGAGGATGCAGTGCACAGCTGGGGCAGGCAGAGTGCCAGGGGACAGGTCTTTAGAGGAAAGAGATGAAGGCCACTCTGAGAAACTGGGTCGATCCAATGCTGCTCTCCCATGTCCATTGCAGCATTGGGTCTACTAGCAGCCCTTACCCTAGTCACAAAGCCCTACCGCTTCCCCACACCTCTGCTGAGCCTTGCTTCCCATCCTGCCCCCGCCGCTCCCCAAGCACCTCTCTGCCCTGACTTCCCAGACACTTTTGCTAGAATAGTCAAACCCTAGAGTAAAAGGGACCTTAGAAATTCCTGGTCCAATCTCTCTCTGCTTTATAAGTAAGAAAACTGAGGCCCAGAGACAGGAAAGCACTCTCCAGGTCACACAGGGAGTTAGTGCCAAGTGCGTTTAGAACCAGGGACAGTTAACTTCCAGACCTGTGCTTTTTCTATCTGACTGCAGACCTTCCTTCTTCCCACTCTTCTCTTTCCCTCTCTCCTCTTCCTATTTTTTCTCCCTTAAATACCTCAAGGAGGAAGAGATTCAGGGAGCCAGGATAGGACAATGACAAGGAGATGAAGACCTGGAAGTGGGGGCTGAGGACAGGGATCTAGGAGGCAGAGCAAGGAGGTGGCAGTGAGCTGGCAAGGGCCAGGGCCCAGGAGAGAGGTGTGGGCTAGACAGCACCAGGCACAGGTGGGGGCACAGAGGGAAGGGTGGGAAGACACGGACATGGATGGACAAGAAGAGTTTGTTCCCAAGTCATCTGGGCATTTATGCCTCTGCCCCATCCCTTTACCCTTGGGCCACTGCCCTGTCCCACGCCACTAATCTCAGGTGCCCGCAAGCCTTAGCCATCACTTCCTTTTCTTCTTCTCCTTGTCCAGCTTGGCCTCCTCGGCCTCCAACTGGTCCACCCTGTGTTTCATGCTCTTCTTGCCCAGTGGGGTCTTGAAGTACCAGTCCTGGGTTGGTGGGCACAGGAGTGGTAAGGCCCTCAGACCCATCCTGACCTCACCCCTCCCCCTTTTACAGATTGTTTCCTCAGCAGCCTCTTCTCCTCTCCTCCTGGGTTTGGGGGTCCTATTAGTGCTGGGGTTTCCCTTGCTCCCCACCAAATGCTTCAGGTACAATGTCAGCCGTTCTTAGTGGGCAAGCCCTCTTCCCTCCACACCTGCAGCCCTCTCTCCTGCACTCCCAAGGCCATCCTTGGCAGGGGCACTGACTCGGGGGTGGGAAAGGTGGGTGGCAGCTGCTACCAGAACCCACAAAGGGCTCCTGATACCTCGGTGGTTCTTGCAAGCTCCCACCCTCAGGGAAACCAGGTGGGATGGCCCCGAAGCCTTGGCATTTCCTGGTGATTTCCTGCTCCCTTCCCAGCTGAGCTCCACACACATTTCCACTGATTGTCTTCTGGTAATTTGTGGGAGCAGAGGGAGGGGTCCGAGGTATGCTTCAGGGGGCTGACTCCCCAAGGGCGCTGCTTACCCACAGCCCCTGGCCCTGCCACCTCACCTTCAGGGACTCCTCCTCCTCCCTGTACACTGGATCCAGCTTTACCAGTTGTCCCAGGAACTCGGAGGCCACCAGGGGCCGCTTGGACAGTTGCAGGAACCGCCGCTCACTCAGCACCGATTGGATGGCTTGAAGAATGTGACCCGGCGTGTAGCCATCGGAGACCTTGGCTAGGGCACTGATGTCCAGGTGCTGGGTCGGCTGGATGCCCCGGGCCTCTATCATACGCTTCCAGAGCACTGCAGGCATGTGGAGGACATGGGGCCTGGAGGGGCAGTGGGCACCAGGGAGGGGCAACAAGGCCTGAGCAGCCCCCGCCTGGATCTGGAAGGAGTTTTGTGCTCCGGGGAGCAGCTCCACGTCCATCAGCTCTCCTTCCCCAGGGAAGGTACCGGATCTCAAGCTAGGCAAGGGTCATCCTCCCAACTCAACCCGAGGAGTTAGAGCCTCGGAGGACATAAACCACCTGCTTGCGTCCACAGAGCCAAAGCCACGACCCAGGCCACTGGGCTGCTTGTCCAGCAGCCCTTCCAGAAGACCTGGCTGTGGGGGTGAGGGCTCGCAGCAGCAATGGGGTATGGGGCGGGAGGTGGGCAGGCTTTGGTAGGCGCAGCCGTCCGCACGTCCCCAGGCCTCACCATAGCGGGACGCGTAGTCAGGCCGGGGCATGAAGAGGATCCGCTCGTAGACCCGGCACAGACCCCGCATCTCGGCCAGCTGCGGCCGGGAGGTTGTCCCAATCAGCATCACACGGTCTCCGGGAGTCAGCAGCCGCAAGGCCTTGGTGAGGTCCTTCTTTATCCGCTTTGGGTCCATCTGCTCCAGGGGAGGAGGGAGGAGTGGTGGGGCTGGGGCACAGTGGCCCAGCGTATGGGGCTCCCAAGTTCTCAGAGCCCACCCCACCCTCAGCCTCACCTCAGCCCTAGCGGGATGAGGAGGCTGCCCATCCTGCTTTGAGACAAGGAAACTGGGTGTGAGGAGTAGAGGGGCATGTGCAAGGCCCCAGTGGTTGGGGTTTGGAGCGACTTGAACAAGCCCAGGCCTTCCAGCCCAGCCCCAGCTCACGCTACCTGCCCACACGGCCTTCACATCCATGCTCCCTCACCTCCTTGTCTTCTTTGGGGATCTTCTTATAGAAATTCTTCTCAGCACTTCCAATCCAAATCACAGAGGGCTGTAGGAGTCGGGCTACCTGGATGGGTCAGAATGTAGAAATCAGATGTTAGATGTCTCTGGAGAAGGGTCATGTCCCTGCTGGTCAGAAGGCAGGATGAGGGCCAGCCTTGAGCAGGGGCTGACCTTGGAGCCCAGTCTCCACTCCCCACACCTGGAAGTCCTACCTCCCAGCCTGCTGCTGCACATACCTCACACCTCAGGGTAAACTGAGTCACTGCCCCCCATGGGGGAGCTGCATATTCAGTCTCATCCTACCATGAAAAGAAACTGCTCTGTGTCCTCCCTTTTCCCTTCATTCCCCCACCACAGGGGCTGCAGGGGGAACCCAAGCTCCTAGCCCGGTTGGTAGGGAGACCTCACCAGTTCAGCACCTGAAATCATACCCAGTAGGCTGATGGGTGACGTGACCTCAAAGCCCACCCTCCTTTGTTGCCACAGGTCTGAGAACCACAAATGCCAAAAGCTGGGGGCTCCGGACCTTAAAGACTATATGCACCATCATCTGTGCCCCATTCCTGCCAGGATATTTGCCCAGCAGGTTTTCCGGCGACAGGTCGAACAGGTTGGCGCCAGTTTCTGTGCACACTGCCTTGACCAGCATCTTCTTCCCCATGCCAGAGGGGCCCACCAGGAGGATGGAGCGGATGAGCGGGGCCATGATGTGGATATCCGGGGAGCCTGAGAGCAAGGAAATGGGCCAGAGCCAGGCGACAGGTCAGCAGCAGGAATCAGGGCTGGAGATGACTGCGTAAGGTCAGGCCAAGGGCCTGGGGCTGGGGGAGGAGGTGCAGATCACAGGGCGTACTACCTTCCCCAACACCAGCAGGTCCCCTAGTCCACTAGGTCTGGGAGCCGGGAGTGGCAGCAGGACATTTTGAATGGCTTAGGAGTCTCCAGTATGAGGAGCTGTGCATGGGTCTGGGAGGAGCCTGCTACCCCCACTAACGCCCTTTCTGTTTTCCATTCCATCTGCTTCCACTCCTGGATTATGAGTGGTGGAATTGAAAGGCACGGGACACGGGAGGTGGAGTTTGCAGTGAGCTGAGATTGTGCCACTGCACTCCAGCCTGGGCGACAGACTGAGACTCTATCTCAAAAAAAAAAAAAAGGAAGGCATGGGATAAATCACTTCAGAAAGCTCTTCAGCTCAGGGGGTATAGGGCTGGTGGTCTTCTGGGAGCAGAACAGACCCTGGGTTGTCCCTTGGGATTGAGTAAGGGCTGGCAGTGTGGGCTCTTTCAGCAGGTCAAGGGCCCACCTGATTTCTGGAGTGGCCCAATCTGGGTG
The DNA here is from genome assembly GCF_029289425.2 of Pan paniscus. Lineage (NCBI taxonomy): Eukaryota > Metazoa > Chordata > Mammalia > Primates > Hominidae > Pan > Pan paniscus. Next base: position 187,616,137 of record NC_073255.2, read on the forward strand.
TGACCTCCAGCAGGGCCTGGGCAGGGCAGGAGGACCTGGGGCTTGGAGGCCCAGGCTGGACATGTCCACCTCAGCCACCCTACCCTGACCCCAGCCCTCACCCCAAGGGCTGCCTGCCCAGAGCTAGCTCCTCACACCCCCAGAGCCTCTCACCAAGCCGAAGGACCGCATACAAAGCCACATTCTGTCGTATGTCAAACAGGGATGGCATGGGCAACTTCTTCGCCAAACTCAGAGTGGATCCAAGATACAGGAAGTCACCTGTGGCGATAGGCAGCCACTGAGTGACAGGCACCCTCTCCGAGTGGCAATCAGGTGATCAGCCACAGGGAAGGCGGGGCTGGTGGATGGGGGTAGGGGAGCCTTGGCACCTGGCCACAGAGTGGGAACAGGCATTCTGGGAGGGGTCTCACCTATGTAGTCTTTCAATGCTACTGACTCACTCTTCCTTAGAAGGCCAGAAATAACAAGCTCTTCGTACAGAGACTCCACAGACCTGGCAGAGGATGGCACAGGAAGACCCCCCCCCACCACAAGGGACATTAGCAAGTGAGAACACAGGGAAATGGAGGCAGAGATGGGGGCTGTTGTCATGAAGACAGGGTATCAGTGGTTCTCCTGTACAATTCTGTGGTCAAAAACATCTACAGTGCCTGCAAACAGGCAGCATCAGGTATGGCACCAAATCAATGTCCCAGGAGGCAAGCCTCCCGCAGTGGGTGCTCTGTAAGAGGGGTGTGAGGGGGACAGGGGCCTCTGTGACACTCATGAGTCTGCCCCCTGACCAAAGGTCCACCATTAGAAATCCAGTCATTTGAGTTAAGCATTGCCCTCTTCTTAGAAACTACATTTAAGACATGAGTGCTCCTGGGAGAGACAGACATTAAATTCAAGCAGCTGACGTCAAGGCGCTTGTGAGCTCTCTTTACCAGACAAGTCAGCAGGAAGGGACCACTGACAAGTCCCTTAATGTCTCAGAGTGGGAAGTCCAGGGGGAAATGACTTTGGCACAGACAGAGCTGGTTAAGGCATAGGTTGGAGGAAGGATCTGGAAGTGGAGAGCAATGACCTGATTATAAACTCCATTGAGATCTCGCTCTGCATTTCACGTACAGAGAGCCCTTTCTTGTGCCTTTGCTTGATCCCCACGGCTATCATGTGAGTTTGGCAGGGCAGGTACTTGGTGAACGAGGCCAGGGAGTCAGAGAGGGAAAGTGACTTTCCCAAGGTCTCACAGCAGCAGAGCCAGGACCTGCAGTCAGGTCCCTGGACTGGGACTTACTCCACCACCACCACCACGCAAAGTGTGCACGACAGGGTCCTGCTACCTGTCTGAGGTCAGATCTTTTTCCTTCTTTTTCCCAGTTTTCTTCCCAGGTGTTTTCTGGTTGGAAACGAGCGCATAGGTCATTGTGCCCTGTTCCTTGCCTCCCCTGTGTGCCCTCCCCTGCCCAGCCCCAGCCCTTCATCTTGCCTTTGGAGCCCTCAAGGGTCTTTCTTCCTCCTTGTCCACAGCCAGACGGAGCTTCCTCAGCTCCTGACGCATCAGCTCATCCACCTAGGGGAGACAGCCGAGGTGTGGCGGGGTGGCCTGGGGCTGGGAGGACAGGTGGGAGAGGAGCAGGCAGGCAGGGATGGAAAGGAGGGGAAGAGCCTTACAGAAGAGCCCAGTGAGCCTGATGAAGGCAGTAGGGACAGCCCTGATGCCTTCCTGAACATTCCTCTGCATTCCTCCCTCCCTCCTGGCACCTGTTCACACCCAGTCCTAATCCTCTTCCTGCTCTCTCAGGAGCCCTGTTCTTAACAGCCTTCAACATGCGGAGAAGCCCCCAGATGGAATTCAAACCGAAGATCCCCCGCTGAGGTCTTTGTGACCTAAATGATTGCATAACTGCTTAGCCTGTTTCCCATGTGTACCATCAGGAAAACCACGGTACTTTCCTCATGGGTTGTGTAAAAGATCACATGACTGAACACTCCTGAAGCCCACGGCATGGGTGGGACACATCATCAGAGGGTTCCTGAGGATGGTGGTGGGGTGTGGACACCCTGGCTCCGAGCCCCTCCCATACCCTCCACACCCCTGCTGCATCAGCCCTGGAAGAAAGTGGGACCGGGGGAGGCAGAGGAAGGTGGGAACTGACGTGGGCAGCAGGTGGAGCTAGGACCATGCATGGAGGTAGCAAAGTCTACCGAGGATGAGCTGGGGACTGGGGTTGTGTGTTCAGGACAAGAGAGAGGCAGAGAAATGGGTGGGGAGGAGCCTGAATCTGGCTGGAAATGTGGGTTATGGGGGAGGGTACAGGGTGGTGGCCTGCAGGGAAGCCCTGACCCTGTGCTCACACCTGTATCCGGATCTCCAGCTCTACCTCTTTCCTCTTCTCCTCCCGGAGGGTCTCGGAGTCATAATTCTGACTGGGGTGTATGCTCTCACACCGGTTCTTCCATGTATCTGACCGCAGAGAATGGATGGATGCATGAAGGTCAGAGTGCCGGGTGCATACACACATGCATTCATGCGTGCACAAGCACATGCACACATACGTGCACACAGACACATGTGTGCACACAGGTCAGGAGCCAGGCCCTGGCTGGTTGCCTTGTCCCCACCCACCAGCCTGGCATTGCTTCTACCCAGACGGCAGATAGGCTTGACCCCAAGGCCTGTGGCCACAGGATTCAGACCCAAATCTGTAACGCCCCCACCCGAAGAAGCACACCATACCTCCCTCTCCTCATTTGGTGTTGTCCCCTTCGCCTACACACCCACACTGCCACTTCATGGTCCATGTGGCAGACGCCCACTTTCTGCAGGACCCAGGGCCCCGGGTCCCACAAGGCACAGACACTCTTCCCCAGCCGTCTCCCCTCTTACTTAAGTATTCTTCATGCCCGGCACAGATCCTAGGGATAAATTTGGATGGCAACACTTGCAACACCGCATCCACTTCCTAGAATAGAAACATTCTTTGACCTTGACTTCCTCACCTCTGCCTAGCACAGACTCTGGCCCTAATCTTACCTGAACCCATCTTCCTACCACGAGTTCCCCCACACCTTCTCCTCCCTGTCCCTCACACCATGCATCTGAGAGGTATCTTACCCCCTTCTTGGCCTTTTCTTCCTTTCCTTTCTTCTTCTCTTTTTCATCCTTTCCTTTTTCCTTGCTCTTCTCTTGTTCCTTTTTTCTGTTCTCTTGCACCTGCATTTCCAGTTCCATTCTCACCTGTGACCAATGACACAAGACATTTCAGAGAAGATCAAGGGGATTTTACAGAAGAGAGCCCTGGGTTTTACAGAAGAGAGCTGGCGATCTCTCAGGCTCAGGGCCTGATACTAGGGTGAACCAAGGATTCCCTAGGCCTAGAGTAACTGATGGGGTCAGGACAGCTGAGCATGCAGAGACTCCTTTGGGGTCCAAGGAGAAAGGGTGCCCAAGAAGGAGCGTTCTGGTCAGAGCCACTGTTCTTTCTTGGGCCACGGGATCTGGAGCCACTGCAGTCTACCCAGACATCCTTCCTTTCCCAGCCACAATGCCTGCTCCAGCCGCAGCTGCTCCTTGCTCCTCTTCCCCATGCCGTCTTTCTAGCTGCCTGCATTTCCCCCAGCCACCTCTGCCTCCATTGAGGCTGACCCCCTACCCCACCCCACTCGCTATTCTCTGTAGCCTCAGGCTCCACCTGCCACAAAAAACCATCTGCCCCACCTCCAACAGGGTACCTGTTCTGGAGTTTTGTCTGCAAAAATTGAGTAGGATCCACCTGAAGACGCATCCGGATAATCAGGGAACCGGCCGGTAAGGTCACTAAGTGAACATAAGATGATTGGACAGAAAGATGAATAGATGGATGGACAAATGGATGGGTGGATAGGTAGACAGAGAGGTGGGTAAAAGGGTTGGTGGATGGATGGACAGATGGATAGATAGATGGAGAGGTAGGTAGAAGGGTGGGTGGGTAGATGGGCAGATGCATGGGTGGATAGATGGAGAGGTGGGTAGAAGGGTGGGTGGGTGGATGAACAGATGGAAGGATAGACAGAGAGGTGGGTAGAAGGGTGGGTAGATGCGTGGATGGATGGATGGGGAGATGGAGAGGTGGGTAGGTGGGTGGGTGGATGGACAGATGGATAGACAGATGGAGAGGTGGGCAGAAGGGGGTGTGGGCAGCTGGGCAGATGCATGGGTAGATAGATGGAGAGGTAGGTAGAAGGGTGGGTGGGTGGATGGGCAGATGGACAGATGGAAGGATAGATAGACAGTTGGGTAGACGGGTGAGTGGATGGATGGATAGGTAGATGGAGAGGCGGATAAAAGGGTGGGTGGATGGATGGAGAACACCAGAGAAAAATAAAGGACCAGGGTGACAGAGGGAGAGGTGGGAGAATGGATTGTTACAAACAGGAGGACAGATCACTCAGGGGGCATCCATGGGTGCTTTCCCCACCCTATTCTGGCACTTTCTCTCCCTTGTGGAATTGAGAAGTCAGGTGTGGAGATGGTCCTGTACACTGGGGGCCCAAAGTTGTTGAAACCAAGAGGGTCAGCAGTGTGTTGGGGACCTGGGGGTAGAGGAGAAAAGGCCCCATCTGGACTAGAAGGCAGAACCCATGCAGGGGATGGGGCAGGAGCAGCCCTGAGGGACCCTGAGCGAAGGGAATGAAGGATGGAGGGTAGGGTCAGCTGAGGACACTGACTGGCACTCGATAAACCACTGTCGGATTTGCTCCTTCATTTTCTCCTTCATGTCAGGCCCCTCTGTCTCTACCAGAGAATCATGGGCCTTCACCATTGCTGCCCGGAACTCCTCCTCTTTCTCCATCTGGCGGAGCCTCCGGACATCCTCCACAAGGCGTGCCTGGGAGATGATGCTCAGGTGCTCTACCTGGTTGGGTGAGGGGATCTGGGGGAGTGGAAGAGAGGCTGAGGGGCTCAGGAGTGGGAGGAACCAGCATCCAGTCTGGATGCAGCCCCCAGCCTCGGGCACACACGCCTGTACCCACTCCTTCCCCAACACCACGCTCACACAAGGCCTCGCACACACACCCACACGGAACAACGGGCATGCCTGCATCGGGAGAAACTGTGTTTGGAGCCGAATTCGTCTGTGTAAATTACTCTAATAATGAGTTTGCTAGATGCATCCAGGCTGTCCCCTGCCCAATTTCCCCAGCACACCCTCCCCTGGAGCCTCCGGCCCCAGCCCCCGCCTGCACCCCCGCCCCGCGGCCAAGTTGGCAGCCGCTCTCGCAGCCACTTTCCCGCCTCATTGGCTCCCAAATGTATTTTAAATATCACTCTGCGCAGAGACAATTACTGAAAACGCTGAGCTCACACTGTTGATAGGCCCGGGTGGCCGGGCTCATTCCTCACCCACTGCCGTGCACGGACCCCTCCCTGCTGAAGCCAACCCCTGCCTCTTTCAGCCTGCTCTCGTCTCCTGGGGGTCCAGCCCTCTGGCCCCCCAACAAGTCTCTGACCTCCACTCCCACACAGCAGCCCCTGGCCCCTCCTTCCTCCCAAGGCCCCAAGCCTCCAGTGGTAGCCTCCCAGCCTGCCAAGATGTCACCAGACCTGGGAAGGCTCCCTTCCCTCCAATCCCTCCAGTCCCCAGCCCAGCCCCCTCCCCAGCTCCTTCTGGCAGCCAGGCCTCCACAGGATCTGCCTGGGGCAAAGCCCTTCCCCCAGGGAGCATGCTCCCGCCACCCCTCCAGGCTTGGCCTGCCTTTCCTAAGTCAGTGGAGACCAGCTGGGTGAGAGGACAGAGAACAGGGGATAGACAGATTCAAGGAGCCAGGCCTACTCACTTTGGCCAGGCACACGTGTGTGCACACAGGCACATGGCCTGGAAAGCCCTGGTTTGGGGAGTGTGTCCCCACCCAACACAGCCCCTGGTGTCTCCCCGTGGCTGCCAGAGGCTTGCGGGGGGCAGTGGGGTTGCTCCTGCTGGCTTTATAGCCTCCTCCCTCTAGGGTCCACCCCTGCAGCCCCTTCCAGCTGGGGGTGGGAACACGGGGTCCAGGATGCTCTACACAGTGCCCCTCATGGCTCCACAGGTGAGCTGCTGCCAGGGGCCGGATTTCTACAAGAAAAAGGGTGTGAAGGGATATGGCCAGGGGGCTTTTCTGTCCTGCCTCTTTCTCTCCCAGGCTCTCCACCTGGCCTGAGAGGAGAGCACCGTGGGCACTGTGGGGCTGGAAGAAGACTGTGCTCTGGGTGGGGACCCTGCCCTGGCCAGCCCTGTGTTCCAGGCCCCACCATGGTGGGCAGGTTGAGCTCACCATGCCAATGAACTCCATCTCCATTCGCCGGTCCTGCTGAGTGCATTTCCTCTGCAGGTAGCCTTTCCACACCTGGCGGAGGGATGTAGGGGACACACAGGACACACTCTCCACCCTGCAGCAGCCTGTCTCTCAGAGAGGGTCCGAGAGGGTCACACTAGAGATTTCCGGTGGGGTGGGGAGGAGCCCTGGGCAAGCCTGCTCAGGTGCACACTGAGCACGAACAGCCTGGAACAGGGTGATTTCAGGTGGGCACTCAAGCCAACTGGCCCCAGGGCCCCCCAGGGATTTCTTCTTCCCCTCGCCACCCTGATTTGCTATCTTTTGAGGGACAGATCAGAGCTCAAGCACCCTACACATTCCCTACACCCCCTCCTCAGAATCCCCAGAGCAGTTGGAATAAATACTTGATTCCACCCAGGCACATAGACACTGGCGCTGCAGGGACTGTGGAGCTCCTCAGTTAATCCTACATTTTAGACCCAAGGGAACTGAGGCCGGAGACTGGACATGACCTCTCCCAGGCCCAAGACCCCATCTGTGCAGAGCTGGACCCGTCCTCTTTCTCCCAGGCCCAGCTACTTTCAGACTCCAGGATCACTGAGTGCTAGTGGGGCCAGAGGGTGGGGACACTGGGCAGAGGAAGGCAGAGTCAGGGCCCGGGCCAGCCAGTGCTTTCCATCTGCCTCCTGGCACCTCCAGGAGCAGGGACTGGTTCCTGCCCTTCTCATCTGGGCTTCGTCCTCCCACTCCTGTGACCACCACAGGCCAGGCCCGCCATGACTGGGTCCTTCATATATTCTTTCCTTTTCTCAGTGCTCTGGATGACTCTAAGACCAGCACGCAATATTTCTGTACTCTTGATGTCTGGCAACAGGTACAAAATGATCTGCTTTGGTCTACAGGGGAAGTGGGACTCCATCTTTGGGGTCCATCCTCCTTCTTGACTTCTTTGCTTTAGTGAGCCCTGCTGTCGAGAACCTCCTTCTAAGCCAGACATTGACACAGTCATCCTGCCTCAGACCAGCATGCTCAGTGTACTGATAAGTAATGCACGAATCTATCCCATTTGCAGATGATATATCTTCATAGAATCACTATTGTTTGTTAGTTGGTTGCCTGCTTTTGTCTTTTGGTGGGAAGTTCTAAGTTTTCTCTAGTGGGCTAGGAGGCAGAGGTTTTTGAGGTATTGGGACTTGAGAGAGAGAGGAAGGCGGGGGAGATTGATTTGATAGAGAAAGAGGGCCCACCCCAGGTCAACAGTTCCTGGAAAGAAAAGGTGGCAAGAGGCTTCCACAACAGAGCAGGGCCAGTGGCCTTAGGGGCAGTGACACCTGCATGAACAGAAAGTGGTCTGTTCCTGCACTGGAATTTTCCCGGGGCTCCTCCAGTCTCTGGTCAAGCTGTTAACCACTACCACCAGGAGTCAGCCTGTGTTAGCAGCATTTTAAGGAATGGTAGGAGAGGCCATGTTCACACATCAAGGCCGACAGCAGAGGCTGACCCAGAGAGGTGCATAGTGGCTGTCCAGAGCAAAGGAGACGTGTGACAACCAGGATGGTAAGAATGCTCAGGGAACCTTAGGGCAGAGAAGGGCTTTCTGCAGTGAGGTGAGACAGGGGATAGAATTATGGAAATTATGTTATTTCCATGTTAAAAGGTGACCCAGAAGGCACAGAGTTTGGGGGTGCTCAGATCACATCAGTTATCAAATTAATCCATCATGATCAAGTTTCCCTCTGTCTTAGTTTCCAGGAGGCTCAGGATCCTTTCTTGTTTTAAGAGATGGGGTCTTGCCACATTGCTCAGGGCTCAAGCAATGCTCCAGCCTCAGCAGGATACATTTTAGTGCCTCATTTTCAACAGTCTTAAGAGTTTCTGGAGTGATCATCTATTCTGTTCTGCTACTCTATTATGGATCTTTCTTCTCTAATTTTAATGATCCTTCTGTTTCTGGGATTTTTAAGGTATCCTACTACAAACCCTTTTGAAAATAGAGATGTAGATTAAATAATAAACGAGTAAGATACATGCTTGCTGACTGATTAAAGTACTGACTGGTTTAGAATCTAGTTGTGGGGGCTGGGCATGGTGGCTCACGCCTGTAATCCCAGCACTTTGGGAGGCTGAGGTGGGTAGATCACTTGAAGTCAGGAGTTCAAGAGCAGCCTGGCCAACATGGTGAAACCCATCTCTACTAAAAATACAAAAATTAGCTGGGCGTATTGTCAAAGGATTGTAGTCCTGGCTACTCAGGAGGCCGAAGCACGAGAATCGCTTGAACCCAGGACACAGAGGTTGCAGTGAGCTGAAATCTACAGAATCCAAGCACTTGCACTCCTGTGATCAATTACTGAGCCCAGCAGGCTTCCTGAATGAGGTGACTCTACCCTGGCCCTCCTCCTGGGCACCTAGGGTTACCTTCTGTATGGTGACAGCTGCTTGGCCCTGACTGAACTTGTGCCATCCATCCTCCCGAATCCTCCGATCCTGCTCCTCATCTCTTCGAATCTCTTGCATGAAGGTGGCTCGAAGCCGGCCTTGCCTGGCCCGCTCTGCCTTTTGCACTAGAATTATGGCCTCAGTCCGGTGCATTCCTGTAACGCTCTGGCCAGAGCAGGGGCAAAAGAGCAGGAGCACATGAGGGAGAGCTTGCATCCAGGGTGGGCCGCTGGGAGACCAGCCATCAAAGGATGCACCAGGACACCATCCTCCCAGAGTATCTGGGAGGCCAAGTCTTGTCTTGGCGTTGGAGGGTTACCATGAGCACAAAAACAGCCTTGAAGGAGGCCAGAGATTACCTAAAGGGCACTCTGGTAGAGAGCAGGGAGGGGCCTCTCTGCATTCTGGAGTCTTTCAGGAGATGGGGTATGGAAGAGTCTGGAAGGGTGTCACCCCCGTTTACCTTCTGGGAGGACACTGGCTCCAGTCTGGACAGGATCTCGGCCAGTATCAGCCCTCGCTCCCGCACAGTGGTGGACTGCTCCAGCAGGAAGTATTTGGGGATTGGAACCTCCAGGTCAGCCTTTGGAGCAATGTTGGGGGAGGAGGGTCAGGAATCAAAAGTCTGAGCCATCTGGCCAATCCGTTACCATTTTTAGGGGCTTACACACCCCCAGCACGGTTTTCCTCCATTTTAGAGTCCTGACTAAACTTAAAGGGTAATGGGGCAGATACCCCCAAGAGTCATTCCTCTCTTCCTCTGCCCCCATCCTCTGGCTGGAGTTGAATTCTGGAGTCTCATGGTAGGTGGCAGTGGTCTCAGACCTGGTTGTGCATCACAATCAACTGGGAAGCTCTTAAATGCAGATTCCTAGGTCCTCCTCAGACTACTACATCAGAATGACAGGACCTGGGGAATCTTCCCTGTGCCCCCACCCCCAACCAAGCGCACTGCTGCAGCTGGTTGGGGAAACTTTGAGATAGTCTTGGATATGAAGCAGTTACTGAACCCTGAGCCGGACTGGAGGCCCCGCAGAAGCTCTGTGCTCTAGAACAGCCTTCTAGAACTTGCCCGTGCACACAGATCACTGGAGGGTCTTGATAAAAATGCAGGTGCAGATTTAGTGAGTTAGGGATGCAGAGTTTCTCATTTGTGATGTCAATGCTGCAGGTCCAGGGACCACACTTTGAGGAGGCTCTAAAGGACTCTCCTCACCAATTCCCTGCGGTTCGTGGGTCTTCCCAGTCATGCAGGGGACCTCACCCTGACTCCATCCAACCTCTAAGTACCTCCATGCACACCCCCCACCGCCAAGGTTCCTGAAGCCCTTCCTACAAGGCCAAACCCCATCCTCTGATCTTCTCTGCCCTCCTTCCTCTCCTAGCAGGTGTCCCAACACCAGGGATATCCGTGGGGTGGCGGGTAGGCAGGGGTGGTCGGCCCCATCCCTACCCAACCCGACCCCAAGCTGGCCAGGGCATGGCTCTATGTCCCAGGTGGTCAAGGCCGGTCCCACCCCACCTCTCCCCTCCCGCTAGCTGGCTGGGGGCGTGGCTTCGCGGCTGCGCACACATACTGGGGTGAGCTTGAGATCCTGCAGCACGCGGTCCAGGCAGTGGTTCTCACACAGGTCGGCGTGCACCAGCTCGTCCTTGAGCTCCAGCACGCGGCCCGCCACGCCGTCCAGCAGGCGTCGCAGCAGCCGCCGCTTCTGCGGCTGCACCATCTGGTCATAGACGGTGTCGAAGCGGCGCAGCAGCCCCAGGTAGTGCAGGTAGAGCGATGCGAGCCTGTACTGGAAGGACTGCCGCTCCCGGTCGGGCACAGGTTCGAGCAGAGGCTGCTCTTGGTCCAGCAGCTCCTGCAGGGTCACGTGGGAGGACTCCCAGAGGCGCTGGTAAGCTCTGGGGAGAGGGTGGCGGGTGCCGCGTGCTCTGAGCCACGGAGGAGTGGGGAGACGGAGCAGCCTGGCCTTTTGAGGAGTGTGGGCTCGGGGTACCAGAAGGTGTGATGTCACTCATGGCTCCTAAATGGACTTCAATGAGGTAAGGAGCCCGCAGGGCAATGAGTGGACACCGACCTGGTCTTAGGGAGAGTGTGGGATTGGGCTCCGCTGTAGGATTAGCAGAGAGAATGGGCATGACCTTTGGGGGTTTGGGGGGAAGCCAGCCCAGGCTTGGGGCTCTGGTAAGGAAGGGGTCTTTGGGAGTCAGGGGCAGTGGGGCCCTCAAGGTGTGGGGCAGCCCACGGATGCTGCAGTGATCTGGGTTGGTGGGTGGGAAGTGGGGGTGAGGGATGAATGTGGAGGAGGGACCCTTCCCCAGAGCAGAGCCCTGGTTCTGGAATTAACCATCGGAGGGAAGTTTCCACAGTGAAAGCTGCCAGGGCAGCAGCAGCAGCTGGGGTGGCCCAGTGCCCAAATCGCCACTCTGCCCCAGCCTCTCAGGACCAAGGAGGTACTCTGCCCTTTGCTCTCTCTGCCCTGGGAGCCCCACTCCAGCCCCTCACTCACCCCTCAGACATTGTGTCCACTCCTCCACGCTGCCCCTTGTTTGCTGGTGGTGGAATTCATAGAACCTCTGTGGCTCCCTGACTTCCAGGGCCACAGGGCAGAACAGCCTGGTTTTAAGAGTTCTGACCCATTGTACCAGTGTTCTAGGGCTGAGGCGAGGGGGCTGGTGGGTGCAGAATCGGGGACATTTATCTCGGAGGACGTCCTGGAAGCAGCGCGCTGAAGGGACTGTGGGTGGGTGGCTGCAGGCTCCCGCAGAGCAAACTTTGGAAGCTTAGGGCAGAACATGTTGTCCAACTTTGGCCATTTTTCTTGTAAGGAACAAGTAAAATAAGTTTCTATTTGAAGTCCCCTGAAACCTTTGGCGCTCTGGATACATCTGTCCTAAAGACATTACCCCCTAACAAGGCATCACCGCAGCTTCTCACTCTCAGCGGCCTCTGTTCCTTCTCTCAGCCCCCGCCTCCTGAGCCCCACAGCCCTCCTTCACTCTCTGGATGACAGCACGGGGAAGCCCGTGTGGTGGAGGGGAAAGGCACTGATTTGGAGTCAGAAGGCCCTGAAGTCCCAGTTGCCCCCTTGGGTGAAAGTGAGCATAACCATGCTTGCCTCCCTGGGGCCTGCCAAGAGTTCACACCATTCCCATGAGCCAGACCCGTGTGAAGCATCATGCTAGAAAGTATAGTGGATGCTGTTCTGCATGCTTGGGGCTCACTTGGTCACCTGTGGGTACCACCTCCCGTCACTGCTACAAGTTCAGGAGATAATTTTTCCTAAAAGACAAAATATTATACCACTAGCAGCCTGAGGCTGGTCAGCTGGGGTGAGCTTTTTGGCTCAGTGTCACGTCGAGGCTTATGAATAAGTAAATCTAAGAGGAACAGGGCCAGGGAAAGGGACAGAAGGGAGATAGCGGCAAGGAGGAGCAAAGAGGAGGAACTCGAAGGTGCCTATGAGCTACCTGAAGGTCTCATTAAAATGCAGATTCCAGGCTGGGCGCAGTGGCTCATGCCTGTAATCCCAGCACTTTGGGAGGCCAGGGCAGGCGGATCTCCTGAGGTTGGGAGTTCAAGACCAGCCTGGCCAACATGGTGAAACCCCATCTCTACTAAAAATATAAAAATTAGCCAGTCGTGGTGGCACATGCCTGTAATCCCAGCTACTCGGGAGGCTGAGGCAGGACAACCGCTTGAACCCAGGATGGGGAGAGGTTGCAGTGAGCAGAGATGGCACCACTGCACTCCAGCCTGGACAACAAAGCGAAACTCTGTCTCAAAAATAGATAGATAGATAGATGATAGATAGATAGATAGATAGATAGATAGATAGATAGATAGATAAACATATTCTGCTCCAGATCTGAGGGGGGACCCAAGAGTCTGCCTTTCTAACAAGCTCCCAGGTGCTTTGGCTCCTGCTGGCCTGGGTCATGCCTGGTAGGGCAAGGTGTGAACACAGGGCAGAGTGGGCAGGAGTGAGACTTTGGAGCCAGATCTCCTGGGCCTGCCCCTTGCTAGCTGTGAATGTAAACGTGCATCATTAGTCCTCAGCTCACAGAACCTCAAGGTGAGGCTCGAGGTATGAGAAAATACACGTGACCTAGGTAGCTGCCGCTGAACGTCAGCTATTACTACAAGGCGATGCCTTTTCAGTATGTGGAGATGAAAGCGACCACAAGCCAGGTCTGTCCAATTACAAAGGGAACAAAGGATTGGAGGTTTGTCTAAATCCCACCCCTTCATCCTGTCCAAGCTTGGAAGAGGATTTATGGGTCATATGCCCACAAGATAAGCAGAGGCTGCATGAGACAGGAAAAGCAAGTGGTTAAGTGGTGAGCAGTAAATCTAGGTAAGGACATAGGCGTGGCCATGGTGCTTCTTGCAGTTTTTCTGTGGGTTTCAAATTTTTCCAAATAAAATTGGGGATGTTAGGAGTTTCAAAAACATCCCCACTGATTTGTTCCGAAATAAAGGGGAAACTGAAAAATCATACTGATCTCAGCAGGTTATTTAGAAGCCGGTCTGGGCCTTCAGTTTTTATATCTTGATCTGTGTGGCCCCTTCACACAACAGTGCCTGTCGTATAGGACGCAATGACAGTTGGTGGGAAATGACATTGCGAAGACACAGCCTGAAAGAGGACCACACAGGAGGAATTTCAGGCCCCAAGAGGGAATCAGCTGGCGGTAAATCCAGATGCTAGTCCAGTCCCAGGTCCTATTTCAGCTCACTACCAAATAGAACATTCGCATGTTTACAAAGCTATCACACGTTGCTCACAGGATACACCTAGAAAGCAGTTTCTAAGACATCTGAAGAAGTGCTTCTCCACCTGCGGTAGCCTCGAAGTGAGGACACCCTTGCTCCAGACCACACCCTGGCCTCACACACCCTTCTTTCAAATCACCACAGTGCACAGAAACAGTTCACCCTTTATTTTTGTCAGACCCTGGGTCACTTGGAGCTGGTGTACTTGGTGACAGCCTTGGTGCCCTCGGACACAGCGTGCTTGGCCAGCTCACCAGGCAGCAGCAGACGCACAGCCGTCTGGACTTCTCGGGATGTCAGGGTGGTCCGGCCCGAGTACTGGGCCAGCCGGGCAGCCTCACACGCCAGCTGCTCAAACACGTCGTTTACAAACGAGTTCATGATGCTCATGGCCTTGGCAGAGATGCCGATGTCAGGGTGCACCTGGAGAGAGGGCAGCACCACTCGGTTAATGGAAGGGGCCAGGGGAGGGGGGGTCCTGCCTACACTGCAAGCCTCAGCCCTGAGCTGGGGGCTCTAGGAAGCCAGAGGCAGAAGGCAAGGAGGCTCCTCACCAGCCCCTTCCCAGAGGCCAACAGTCATGGAAATAGGGATTTGTGTTTTCTTTGTACTGCTATGGTATATCCAAGTTTTTTAAAAGAAGTTTTCGACTGCAGGAGGTAACATGATTAAGTTCCTTGTATGAGCACACACAAGCATCTATATTTAACAAACGGGACCAGTTACACATGCATCTTGCTGGTTTCACTGATGCATTTGCATAGTGTTCCACGGTATGGATGTATCATACTTCCTATCACCATTCCTCTCTTCGCGAATATTCGGGGTTTGGGTTTGGGGTGTTTTTTGTTGTTTTTGCTATTAGGTGGTGCTATGGTAAATGCCCATCTTTGAATCTTGTGTGAGCATAGGGAAGGTTATTTCCAGAGGCGGGACTGTAGTGTCAAAACGTTTGTGCATGTAACTTGGTGGAGCACATAACCAGTGAGCCTGTCCATGTGACACAGTCGCAGCCCCGGACCAGGAGAGGAGTCCTGTTCCACAGCTGTACTGTGAATCACTACGACCTCAAATACGGCCCTTTCCTCTGGGCCTCAGTTTCCTCTTCTGTCACACAAGCTTTTGAACTAAGTGATCTCTAGTAAAGCAAATGGGAACTGATGGCAGTTCTAAAATGTGAGTAGGCAGACCTGGTCAGATGTGAAGTGGGAGAGAAGTGACTGTCCCACAACCTACATGGAGTCAGAGATGGAGACAGCACTAGAACCAGGAGGCTCTGTCCCACCCGCCCTCCCTGCCACCTCTGGTCTCCACTGCCAGCAGCAAATCTGCACCTGGCACAAGGCTAGTTCTGCCCAAACCCCCTCTGCTGTCAGCAAACCCCGTTCTCCTTAAGAGCTCTCACCCACATCAGGAGGTTGAGGGGTTGGCCCTCAGCAGCACTCTCCTCTGCGAGTCCAGGCCTTGTCCCACCCATCAGTTGCAATTTTTGCCCCTCAAAATCAGGCTAAGACACAGGGCTCAGCGATACCCACTCCTACCCCACCTTCTTCAGGGCACCAGAGTCTGTCCTCTGGTGCATCTCTTCAGCCAACCCATATCAGTGCTGGACCCACCCACCCCCAACCCCACAAGAGCATTCCCAGGCACCCAGGTTGTCAATTCACTAAAACCGCTAATGGGATTTGGACTGGAGACAGGCATTACCTCTGGGGCCTGCTCTAACAGAGGGGTAAGAGTTTCAAGCAGGTTGGAGACCGCAACACATGGCTACCCCCGCCTCCTCCTGGCCTTGGCCCTGCTGAGCAGCAGCTTTGGATCCTCCAGACAAACTGATTGTCAGTGTTCCAAGCCCTGGGAGTAGCTGCTTTTCGTGCATGAATATAGGGCACCTGCAGCCCCAGTGTGTTGGGGAGAGGGACACACAGGAAGGATGCTAGGGGCTTGCCCAGAGCCAGGGGAACTGGGACACTGCCACTGTCAGGCCATGTGATGCAGGAACACCATGGAGCCTTTAGGGGCCTCAAGCTGTTTGTCTATAAGGTGGACAAACCCTAAGCCCCTCAAAGAACTGAGTGCCACTTGTCCAGAAGACCTTCCCCAAGACTCCAGTTCACCCTGATCACTCCTCTTCTCGGTCACCACCAACACACTTTGTATCATAATGTGTTTGGCACCTGATCACCTTCAGCCTGGCATAGAAAGTGTGGTCCTCTTGTCCTTTAATTATGTCCCACCTAATCACGTTATCTCATATCGTTCCCGTAAACTTCTGGAGGGTGGCAGGGAGCACGCTTTGTCTCCTATCACCAGTGCCCAAGATCCTGAGAGAGGTGGAGACCTCAGAAACCAGGTCCCACCACCTCAAGAGGGGCCCGGCCTGCCTGAGCCACTTGCCCCAGTGCCAACACTAACCTCAGGGTCCCCGCTTCCAGCCAGTGCCCTTTCAAGGCGCTTTGTGAGGGCATCCCTCACACACATCCTTGCTATGCACTCACCTGCTTCAGCACCTTGTAGATATACATGGAGTAGGACTCCTTGCGCCGACAGCGCTTTTTGGACTTTTTGTTCCCAGAACTGCGACCCCCACGGCCCCCGGGCTGCTGCCGCTGTCCATACTCAGCGCTCATCCTCCTGCTTCTCGAATAGCCCTCGCCCACCCCCTCGGAGCTACTTTTTATCAAGTCAGCTGCCCCACCAGGTGTGGCTGGGGACATGCACCTGGGAGAGTGGGGGGTGGGGGGGGGTGGGTGGGAGGTAAGGGGCGTGACTCAATCCCAATCCAGAACATGCTCTGGGCTAACCTTGAAAAGAGACTAATTGTTCCTTCCTCTCCCACAAGTAATCCCTCTGAATTAAGAAACCCTTCACCAGGTCCCCTCCCCCACCCAACCATCTCCCAGTGTATTTACACACTTGTTAAAAGTTCAGGCAACTCCAGCCCACCAGCCTGTAATCACGGAGCACACAGGTGCCAGCACAGCTCAGAGTGCTGGAGACTCCAGAAGGAATGCAAGCTCCCTCCCCCACTGGGCCCCAGTGGAGCTGAAGAGACAAGACTGGTTCACATCAAACCACCAGAGAAGGGTGAAGGGGCTAAAAGTGGTGGTACCCATGGTGAGGAGGGCTTGAGTAGCTAGAGGCCGCTTCTTGGTACAAATGGGTATATGAAGGGTATCCTTCATATACCCATTGTAGGATGTATCCTTGTAGGATGTATCCTTTAATTGGGAAGAATGAGAGAAAGAAACGGTGTGAAAGGTAGAGTGGAACCAGTGTGAGCGGTGTATAATGAGGCTTGGACTGAAGGCAGAAGATGAGCAAAACGCCTGAGCCTGGACTAGATGCAGATAGCAGGAGCTCCCCAGGTGGTGAAGAGGCTGACAGGGAGGAAGACCACTGGAGGAGGTGAGAAGCTCCACCAGAAAAGCAGACGTGGGGGTCTTGGGAGTTAGCAGTAAAGGGAAGAAAAGCCCACTGCAAAATGGAGAAAGTCAATTGTCTCACTTAGCACCTATGGGGGAACAAATACTTCAGGCCCTCGAACGCTGTGATTAAAGAAACCTGGAGCAATATGAAAGGTATAGGGGCTTGGGGGGAAAGAGGATGTTACAAATTGAGAGGTGGGAGAAGGGTTCCAAAGACCAGCATCACCTGCTGGCTGTGTTAAAGCTTGCAACCCCTCCATCAACTTACCTCTCCACCCAGCTCTGAACGGCTGGCCACATCCTACGGGCTAAGGTTTAAGAGAATTAACAGGCCACTTCTCAATCCAAAACAAGGCACTGCTAATTTTAGAAATATGTATTTTGTGGACTTTTAAAGCATTATTTAAATTACCAAGGTTGACATTTTTCTCGACAAATAAGCTGACTAGACTATTTCCATTCCTCCAGGTTCTGAAGATCTCCTGTCCTAGCATGGAGACTCTGGAGATCCCGAGACTACCTGAATTCTTAGCAATATCCAGCACTTCCTTAAGTATCAGGGGCTCTGTCCCTCACTGTCTCCATTATCCCAGCAGCCCACTCTCCAGATGCCATTCTCCCCTGAACCAAGGCTCTGGACTCTCAGGACAGACTAACCTGGGCCATTTTGCTCCAGGCCCCACTTAAGGCATAAAGCAGTCAAGCCAGTACCCTCTGGGGTCAGAGGACTCCCGTCTGTCTCAGCTGCAGTGTCTCACAGGAGGCTCCTGTCCCTGTTGCCCAGGGCAGCTCCTGGACTTTGTGGCCATCTGAGAAGATCCTACTCATTTTTCAAGTGAGAGCACACCAATTCCACCTTTCTGGGTAGCTACTCACAAGAAATTTCCCTCCTTTTTGAATACTTCTGTCTCCTATCTAAATCACAATTTAGCATCTAATTTGTGTCCTGTATGGTTCTGTCTTACTGGCTTTCCAACAAGATCATGAGCTCCTAAGGGGTTTAAACACCATCTGGGACAGTTGCTCCCACCAGTCCTGGCTGTATTATGAATACTGAAAAATCATGGCTGTGTCTTCCCATAGGGATGGCTGATTTCAGAGGCAGAGTGATGAATCCACACCAGGAAGGATGGCCACTGGTGAAATGCTATTGAAGTTCAAAAGACCCAGATAAGGTATGCAGAGCCCTGGGCTGGAAGTGAATTCAACAGTGATGATAACTATGGCTGTGGACAGGTAAAAATACAAAATTTCCTGTATCCCAATAGGAAGAGAGGTTCACAGACGTTGGTGTGAAAATGCAAACTCCTGGCCATCTCTGCACCTCTCTCATTCTACCAAATGCGATTAATCAATAGGTCTGATGCTCAGCAATCTGAATTTTTTTATTTTTTTGAGACAGTGTCTCGGTCTGTCATCAGGCTGGAGTGTAGCGGCACGCTCTGCTCACTGCAGCCTCAACCTCCTGGGCTCAAGTGAGCCTCCTCTTTCCAGAGCAGCTGGGACCGCAGGCACATGCTACCATGCCCGGTTCATTTTATTATTTGTAGAGAAGGGGTCTCTCTACTTTGCCCAGGCTGGTCTTGAACTTCTGGGCTCAATTGATCCTCCTACATTGGCCTCCCAAGGTGATGAGCTTACAGTCGGATTACAGGTGTGAGCCACTGTGCCTGGCCAGTCTGCATTTTTTTGAGACAGGGTTTTGCTCTGTCATCCAGGCTGGAATGCAGTGGTGCAATCTCAGCTCACTGCAACCTCCATCTCCTGGGCTCAAGCGATCCATCCACCCTAGCCACCTGAGCAGGTGGGATTCCAGGCGCATAAAGACGGGTTTTGCCATGTTTCCCAAGCTGGTCTTGAACTCCTGAGCTCAAGTGATCCACCTGCCTCAGCCTCCCAAAGCGCTGGGATTACAGGTGTGAGCCACCGCACCTGGCCTGCATTTTTAACAAGCAGCCCAACTGCTGTGCAGTTGGAGCAGAACCTCAGGTCACAATCAGAAAACCACGCTCCTGGACAGTGGTTCTCAAAATAGTCTCTAGACCAGCAACAACAGCATCACCTGGAAACTTGCTAGAAATGTTAACGTTCTTGGTCTCCCCCAAAACCTATTGAACCAGAAACGCTGAGGCGAGATCTGGCAATCTGATCGCATGAGCCCTCCAGGTGATTCTGATTCATGTTAAAGTCTGTGAATCACAGGCCTGAGAAAAGGTACAATTTCAAATCAGAAGTAAAGGGAGAAAGTTCTTCCAGCTCCTATGGACTAGTCTTCAGTTCCCATCAACACACTGACGCTGGATCCAGCTCCTGCTGTTGGCAGTGCATGTTGGCACTGCAGGGAGGAGAAGGCCCCAGAGACCCGAGAAGGAAGGTAGGGACCGTGGCTTCCTCTTTCTTTATTGGGCGTTTTGTAGATGTCACGCAGGTCTAAAAGTTACACTGCTAAATAATTATTTAAAAACTGACCAGGATGAAGGTCCTGGTCCGGAGCTCCAAACCAGAAGCAAAAAGGAATCGGGGCGGTGGGCTGGGGGTACTCCTCCAACATCACCAAAACCCAGAAAACGAGGATCCTAAGCTCCTCCGCGGGCCAAATCCAGGGCTTGGGCCCTTGGGCTAACCCGCAGGTGCCTCTGACTGCATCACACTCAGAGTAAGATAACCAGCAAGGGGCTGGAGGGAACGGCCAGCCGAGTCCAGACATGGACAGATGTAACTGGAAGGAGGACAGGAAACAGACAGGTACTGTCCAGCTGTAGGTAAGAGAGTGCAGCTAAGGCAGGTTGAGGGGCAGGGGAGAGGCTGGGGGAGCAGTATTGCAGCAATGCAGGAGTGTAGCCCCAGGGTCCTGTCCTGAGCGGCTGGTCAGGTTAGCAGCTGTTAGTTCCCAGATGGAGCTCCTGACCTGAACCCAGGTAGAGGGCTCACACGTTGTGGGTCCTCTTGGTGAGCTGGGGCTCCTCATCCACCAGCTTGGACTTGAGGTGCTCCTTGTAAGCCAGGATGTCTCCAGGCCACTTGGTGATTGTCTGCTTCTCACAGACCCAAATTTCCTGTGCAACCTAGAAAGCAAAACCTGGACTTAATCCTGGGCTAGTCACTGTCCCTGCCTCTGCCCAGCAGACTGTCCTGAGGGGCATCTAGGAAGAAAACTCCGCCCCCCAAACCCATATCCAACTCACTGTCTCACTACTTCTAAGTTATTTGGGATGTTCTAACCCAAGGGTACCATCATCAGGTTTGGAGCCTTCCAAGCCAGGAACTGCTGTGTCACTCCTATTGTCAGCTCCCTGGCAGGGCCTAGATCTATTCAGAGGCTTCACTCTCAGCCTTCTTTTCTCCACCTCTCATCTTCCCCAGAGCTTCAGAGGAATGAACAACAACTTTTTCTCAAATGACTGTGGTAGCTGTCTAATCAAAATCCTCCTTAGAATACTATTTTTGGACTGAAGAATCTTGGGACAGTAGTAAAAGCACCCTGTTTTCTACCCAACTCTCTTTCCCATTTGGGCCCAAAATGCTAAGTTGGTTGACATCTCCAGATAGCTACTGAAGAAATGAAGTGTTTCAGTTAAGGCTTTCTAAGTAGCCCCAAAGAGGCATAAGAACTGGTCCTCACCACCTGTGTCTACACTCTGAGCCCCTTCTCTTAATTCAGTAGGCGGGTATTATGCACCCTCCACATGCCATGACTACCCTACCCAACCCCCTAGAAGCTCTCTGCTGTGCCTCACCCCCTGGCCAGGGCCTCACCTGCTGAATGAGTCTGAAGTCATGGCTGACCAGCATCATACCACCCTCAAACTCATTGATGGCATCTGCCAGGGCGTCGATGGTCTCGATATCCAGGTGATTGGTGGGTTCATCCAGGAAGAGCATGTGGGGGTTCTGCCAGGCCAGCCAGGCCAGACACACTCGGCACTTCTGCCCGTCTGACAAGTTCCGGATTGGGCTCACCTGAGTAGAACCGTGACCTACATATAACTTGGCATTATCCCCGCCAAACAGCACAGCTCATCTCTCCCTCATTTCTCCCTGCTCCTCCATTAGCATCGCCATTTATAAAAAGTGAGGCTCAGAGAGACCCACTAGTCTCTTGAGGCCTGAAAGAGACTCATCCGGAAACCTGAAGCCCTTGCCATTACTAAGCCCACACCTCTCGCTCTCTTGGCAATTAAATCTTAATGAATTGGATCCTTCCAGATCTGAATCCAGAAATTTGTTTTCTAGATTACACGTTCCTTTGCCCTCAAGCACTATGGCACAAGGGCATGTCAGAGACTGGCACGCTATCCTTGCCCCCTCAAAATGCTCCATTACATAACAACCTAGAGTAAAGAAAAGGTAGTAGGTTCTTAGGGGAATCAAATGGAGGAGACTCTGGTTTGGACAGCTTCCAAACCCAGGCTGCCAGGACAGTATCCCCTGACCCACCCAGCCACAGTCTGCCAGCTATCTGGCATCCTCACCACACCCTCCTTTACTGACCTGTTGTTTCCCAGTGAGACCGTATCGCCCAATGATCTTCCTCATTTCTTCCTTCTCCTTGATCTCTGGGTAGCACTTCATCATGTACTCCAAAGGCGAGAGATCTAAGTCCAGCTGCTCTTGTAAATGCTACAGGAAAAATGGAAGCCACCCGGGTGTGACTGCCATCCCGCTTCAAAATAAACCCTACTAGGTAACTTCCTATTTCTATTCCAGGCACCTGTTCTGGGTTCAAGAAGCAGGTAGGAGCCACCTAGGCTGGAATTCCTGCCAGGGGGTGGGGGCGGCTGGCTGGAACTCAGCCAGATACAGCCCCTTCCTATACCCTGGGTAATTCCCCGGATCCCAACCCCAGGCCTGTACCTGATGGTAACGCCCTATCTTGACATGAGAGTGTTTTCGGATCATGCCATCTGTGGGTAGTAGCTAGGAAGAAAAAAGTAGAAACGTAAGCATGAAACAAAGGAAGCCCAGTTAGAAACACAGGCAGAGCAGGCAAACAAACACATGTTCACACTGAACAAGACTCAACTTCCTAAAAAGAATATGTCACCAACTCGCACACTGCTATTCTGGCCACTCTAAAAATATGTAGGAAGATGTACTGAAGCAGATGTTCTCAAGAGGCAAAGATACAATTTAAGTAGTTATGAAATGTCTACTGAATGCACTATGCTGTATAACAAAGGACTTGGGTGTAGGTGCAACATACATTTTCTAAAATTAAAAACAGCTAAGTCCTCAAAGTTGTCACTGTCATCGATAGGTTCTTAGAAACAGAACCTATTTTAAAGTTTCACTTTAAGCGAAACAACATATAACAAAACTAATTTTGCCACAGGCTAACTGATATAAACCAGAATTAGGTTCCTGCAGCATTTTTGGTCACAAAAAAAGATCACCAAACTTCTAAATAAAGATCCAAAGATTCTTTTTTTTAAGAGGGAGTCTCGCTCTGTTGCCCAGGCTGGAGTGCGAGATCTTGACTAACTGCAACCTCTCCGTCCCAGGCTCAAGAGATTCTGGAGTAGCTGGGATTACAGACACCCGCCACCACACCTTGCTAATTTTTTTGCATTTTTAGTAGAGAGGGGGTTTCACCATGTGGCTAGGCTGGTCTCACACTCCTGATCTCAAGTGATCTGCCTGCCTCGGCCTCCCAAAGCACTGGGATTACAGGTGTGAGCCACGGCACCTGGCCAAAAAACCCAGTCACTTCTAATATTCAACATCAAAATACATGTGAGCTATACATACACTTAAGAAAGATTAATAAAAACAAGGTAAGATATTTACCCAATTTTTGGTGAATCAGTGAGTGATGGCAATTGTAAGAGTGGTGGGTTAAACCAAGGAATAAATGTTTGCAAAGGGAAAACTGTGAGGAGCACCTCCTACCACCACACAGTTCAAAAATAATCACGAATGTGGCTGGTTTGCTGACTGCATTTGTATGGTTATCATAAACTTTATGAATTTTTCTTTTACAATATTTTATATTCATTCATTCTATCATTTTCCAACCTGCTTATTCAAGTTTAGGATCATGGGCGGCCGGAGCCCATCCCACAACCCAGGGAACAAGGCAAGAACCAGCCCTGAAGAGGACACCGTTCCATTATAGGATGCACTCACACACCCACACTCATTCAGACTGGAACCACTGAGACGTTCCAAGTAACCTGACAGGTGCAGCTTTGGAATGTGGGAAGAAACTGAAGTACCAGAGAAAACCCATGTAGACGTTAAAGAGAAAGTGCAAACTCCACAAAGAAGGTGGCCCCGGCTGGGAATCATTTCTATTTTTCATCAATATTAATGAAATGACATTACTTGAGAACCTGCAGCATCCCTAAATGCACAGATGTTCCTATATTCTAAATGCTCTGATTGAAAATAGAAACATGAGCCAGGCGCGGTGGCTCACGCCTGTAATCCCAGCACTTTGGGAGGCCGAGGTGGGCAGATCATGAGGTCAGGAGTTCAAGACCAGCCTAATGAACATGGTGAAACCCCATCTCTACTAAAACACAAAAAAATTAGCTGTGGCGTGTGCCTGTAATCCCAGCTACTTGGGAGGCTGAGGCAGGAGAATTGCTTGAACTCGGGGGATGAAGGTTGCAGTGAGCTGAGATCGCACCATTGCACTCCAGCCTGGGCAACAGAGCGAGACTCCGCCTCAAAAAAAAAAAAGAAAGAAAAAAGAAAATAGAAACGTGCTTAAACACATACATGTATTCACACACACACTCTAAGACTCCTCCCTACCTATCCCTGTCCCAGTAAAACAGCCCCCAGCCTCAGCACTGTCCAACCAGACATTCCCCCTCTCCTGTCTGCTGCTCCACCCCTCCAGATGGCTCACTCACCACCAGGGTACTCAGGCCCTCCCAAAGTAGTAGCCCCTGCATCACTCCCCTCTTCCTTAGCCATTGCAAGGCCTAATCTTAGAGGGATCCACGCCCACCTTGGCACCGTACCTCTCCAGTTAGCAGCTTCAGAAGAGTTGACTTCCCTGCTCCATTGGGCCCTACCAGAGCCACTCGTGTGTCAAGGTCAATTCCAAATTCTAGATTATTGTAGATGCAAGGCTGAGGTGGGGATGAGAGAGATGTGGACACAAGGCTAGAATACAGATCTGCTATGACCAGCAGACCAAGCCCGCTGAATTCCCAGTCACCAAGAGAGGAGGAAGGGAGAGTAGCGGGAGGAAGCACTCATAGCAGACCCCGTCTCACCCACTGCCTCCGCCCACCAACCCAGCTGAGTAGTCTTCTTTCCATATACACGAAGAAGGGCCCGCTAGCAGCCTTGGATGAGGCACCCCAGCTGCCACACCTGAAAATCCCCCAGAGCACGTGGGCTAGCAGGTGTGGTCAGCACAGAACAGGAGCAACTCCCATGAGCTGCCACTCACCCTAAGATACACCCCAGCCACCCATGCCCTGCCCTGAACTTACCCCATCTTTTGTATACTTGAAGCTCACATTTTGCACCATAATGACAGGCGGAGGGATCTTGCCACATGGTGGGAAATAAAATGACAGTGTCTAGGAAGAAAAGAGGGCATTTATCAAGTTGGCTCCTTTCTTATCCACCTCACCTTAGGCCACCCAATCACACCCCACCCAATCACACCCCACCTTATCGCTCACGACCCTCTCTGTCAGTCCTGATGCCATCATTTTCTGTAGCGTCTTCTCCTTGCTCTGGGCCTGCCGGGCCAGCTTGGCACTGCCATGACCAAACCTCGCAATGTAGTTCTAAAAAAGACCAAAGAGAGCTTGGAGTATGTGCAGGCGCTCAACAATTCATCTTCAATCCAGGGTAAAAATGGTGATCGTAACTTCTTCCCGACCTCCTCCATCACTACCGCTTCTCGAAATGCCCTCGTCCGAGCCCCCTGCTTCTTTCAGACAGGAGGCCATGAGCCTGACTCTGCAGTCTCCCTACCTTCATGTGTGCAATCTGATCTTGCTCCCAGTGAAACCTCTTCATCTGGTTCTCCTCCAGCTCTAGCCGCGTCTTCACGTACTGATCATAATTACCCTGCATGGAAATGTGCCAGGTAAGGCGGGCAGCTTTAACCTGGGTTTCAATCCTGGATTCTCACTCAGAGTTTAGGGGGATGAGGGATGGCACTAACTTGGCCCTGGCTCTAAGGTTGTGCAGTAAGAAGAGAGGACGTGCATTACAGAAGCATATCCTAACATCAAATCGGAGTCTTTTCAATTCTATGCCCCTCGCTCAGCCCAGCCAGGGCCAGGCTCCAGCACAAATCCTTAGGTTAGCTAGAAAGACACCTGTGGCACTGGGAATAGTCCTGAAAATCATGGTCATACAGACGTCACGAGGCTCAGAGCCTTCCAATACCACCTCCTAGAGGCTGAAGCCCCACAAAAGACTACAAGAGCTGTCTCCAGAGGGGAAAACAGACCATTCAGATTTAGAAGCTGACAAACCCTGCATAAGTGGACTACCATGGTTTCTATCTGCAAACAAAAACTGGACTCAAGCTAAATATCCATCAGAAAGGGCCTAACAAGTTACAGGATAAACACATAACGAAATACTGTGCGGTCACTGAAAAGATTGTGGTTGATTTATATATACTCACATGGAAAGCAGTCCAAAATATACTAAATTTTAAAAAGCAACCTACAGAATGATTATTAAAATTGTAACTGTGGCCAGGTGCAGTGGCTCACACCTGTAATCCCAGCACTTTGGGAGGCTGAGGTGGGTGGATCACTTGAGGCCAGGAGTTTGAGAGCAGCCTAGCCAACATGGTGAAACCCCGTCTCTACTAAAAATATAAAAATTAGCTGGGTATGGTGGCATGTGCCTGTGGTCTCAGCTACTTGGGAGGGTGAGGTGGGAGGATCGCTTGAACCTGGGAGGCAGAAGCTGCAGTGAGCCAATATCACGCCACTGGACTCCAGCCTGGGTGACAGAGACAGACCCCATCTCGAGAAAAGAGAGGCCGGGTGCGGTGGCTCATGCCTGTAATCCCAGCACTTTGGGAGGCCGAGGCAGGCGGATCATGAGGTCAAGAGAGGGAGACCATCCTGGCCAATATGGTGAAACCCCATCTCTACTAAAAATACAAAAATTAGCTGGGTGTGGTGGCACGCGCCTGTAGTCCCAGCTACTCAGGAAGCCGAGGCAGGAGAGTCCCTTGAACCTGGGAGGTGGAGGTTGCAGTGAGCCCAGATCGCGCCACTGCACTCCAGTCTGGTGACGGAGCAAGACTCCATCTCAAAAAAAAAAAAAAAAAAAAAAAGCTGCAATTGTATAAAAAGAAAAAGATTACGTATACATGACATTTTCTACAAATGTGTGCAAGTATACATGAAGTTTCTGGAAGGCTATATTAAAAACTAATACTCCTATGACTATGAATGAAGAGGACATCAATCGTTAGTTTCTTACATGCTTTTTGAAATATAAAATGAAAAGGCAAGGCACAACAGTGGGCTATTGAGATCCTGACCCCCATTCTCCTGTGGTCATGGGAGGTGGGGTAAATGTGTAGACTCCAGTGAAGCAGAGTTAAGAAGGCATTCAAGAAGGCAGAGGGAGGCCTCGTGTGGTGGCTCATGCCTGTTATCCCAGCACTTTGGGAGGCTGAGGCGGGCAGATCACCTGAAGTCAAGAGTTCAAGACCAGCCTGGCCAACATGGCAAAATCCTGTCTCTACTAAATATACAAAAACTAGCCAGACATGGTAGTGCATGCCTGTAGTCCCAGCTACTCAGAAGGCTGAGGTACAAGAATCGCTTGAATTCAGGAAGTAGAGGTTGCAGTGAGCTGAGATCATGCCAGCCTGGGTGACGGAATGAGATTCTGTTTCCAGAAAAAAAGAGGCAAGGCAGATGAGAGCAGGGCCTGCCTGGTCACCGTGAAAAGTCAACTTCTTTGCCACAAGGCAAACATACACCTTGTGTGCACAGGCTGCCAATCCATGGCCTATGGCCTGAAAGCAATGACTTTGGGATTAAAATAAAACAGGTGGTAGGACTCCTTGTCCATATCTTTTTATAGCAATAGGTAGAAAGGAGCTAATAGGTAGGTCTGCTTTTTTTTTTTTTTGAGATGGAGTCTTGCTCTGTCACCCAGGCTGGAGTGCAGTGGTGTGATCTCAGCTCACTGCAACCTCCGCCTCCAGGGTTCAAGTGATTCTCCTGCCTCAGCTTCCCAAGTAGCTGGGACTACAGGCACCTGCCACCACGCCTGGCTAATTTTTTTGTATTTTTAGTAGAGACAGGGTTTCACCATATTGGCCAGGCTGGTCTCGAACTCCTGACCTCAAGTGACCCACCCACCTCGGCCTCCCAAAGTGCTGGGATTATAGGCATGAGCCACCACACCAGCCTTTTTTTTTTTTTTTTTTTTTTTAAAGAGAATTTCAGAGAATTGGTATGCACAGAGATTACCAGAAGCCGAGGCCCACTCACCGTATAATACTTCAGTTTCTTGTTGTGCATGTGAATGATATTGGTACAGACACCATTCAGAAAATCCTGGGAATGGGAGACGAGGACCAAGATGCGCTTAAAACTGTAAAGCCAAAGAACCAATTAGTGAAGAGCTCAACCATGGGAGCTAGCTGACAACAGGTGAACTGAAAGTCAGGCCCATCCTCACCCCTAAGCACCTTTTAGATGTGTTGTCCAATTCCTGGCTGTTAGCAAGCACCTAAGCCACCACTGGACAATCTAACTGTAAGGGTATTTGGACGCCTTTCAGTGTGGCGAGACAGCCTGAGTTTCCTCAATCTTCTGTTCTAATTTTCAACAGAATGGGATGGAGACGGTAGTAACAGTGATAGTAAACAGAAACGTGTATGTACACAAATACACCCACGAATGTATCCAAAACTGTGGGTGGGAAGAACTGGTACAGACACAATAAAAAACAAAATGCTTTACTTTTTGAAAGAAGGTACTAAGTCACTGTACCACTAAAAGCCTTCTTTTAAAATTGGTACAATATTCCAGCTTATTCAGTTCTTTAGCTGTAGGACCATGACCATATTGGCTATATTCTCCTTTGTCACTGCATCATGATCTTAGATGGAAGACCTCTTTTTAGCTTTATACAATTAAGAAAAAAAAAATCTTTAATTAAGATCTTGAATTTGAAATACGGACAAAACCAACAAGGATTTTTTTTTAAAAAAAAAAAGCTCATAAATTTCAAACTAAAGAAAAACAATCAAAAGAAAAGGCCAGCCTTAAACAGCCCTAAAGGTGCTCACTGCTTGTCCAAGAAAGTGAACTCTGTCCTTCCTTCAGTTCCTTTCTCACCGCTCTAACATCAGTGCAGTTTCTGGGCATCCATTTTCTAGATTCCCCCTTTGGGACCTGCCCACTCACATCCCCCATTCCACCCTCTTACGTTTTTAGTTCTTCTTCCAACCACACGCAAGCATCTAGGTCCAGGTGGTTGGTAGGCTCATCCAGGAGCAGCATGAAGGGCCGAATAAAGAGGGCTCTGAAGGACGGTAAAGGAGACAGAAGCACCTCGGAATTATAATGGATGTGACACAGGACGGGACAAACTTGCCTGCTACATGCAATTCTGAGTAGGCTCCTGGCTTGAGTCTTGAAATCAATTTTAGGCTCTATACCTCAGAGGGAAAAGGAGAAGCAGGACAGAAACAAGAGTCGAAGAGAAGAGATTAAAGAGTAGAATACGGGGCTCAGAAGCATATAAGGACAGTTCGAGGCAAGGCTGTAGAAGTCTTTATGAGTTTATGAGCCTTGTGCACTGAAGTTGGAGACTACGGAGAAGACAAAAAAATACAGAGGAAATAAACTGCTAAAACAAATTAGACCTATCTGAAGGTCTGAAGATGGACCTATCTCGTGGGGTGGCCAGAGTCTAGCAAGGGATAGACTCTAAAGCTCTGGTTCCCAAACCAGAAATCTGTGTTTTTAAAAGCTCCTTGGGTGAACCGGAGGCAGCTAATCCTTGCTAGCATGTGGAACCACTGTGCTTATACTCTAAGGCACATGCAGGCAACTTTCTAGAGAAGTATATCAAGTCTTATAAATTCCCTTCACAGAGAATGATGGGGCAAGGAATTACCTGTTTAGTGACTCTGGGGGGATTATTGGGGGAATGCTGGTCTATGGAAACTCACTTTGAGTCCAGGCCACAAGAGAATAAGAACGACAGCTATCATAATAGCCGTCTAACATTTTATCTTTACAGCTGGAATTAGCAGGACCAGAGTACAAAAAGGGTGGAAAGGGAATCCCGGTGGGAGGACAGAAACAGACCTACTCCACCGTTTTACCTAGGACTACCCCTAGGATCTCTAAACTCTGTGCTGGGTGCTAAGAATCCAATAGAAAACTGAGTCACTCTACCACTTCAGCCAGGAAGCTCTCTCTCTAGCCCATACACAACAACCCCCTCCACACTGCAGATGTCCATGTCTCATTTGACACTTACCGCTGACTCCTGTTCCAAACAGTTCCACTGGAGTGAACACTAAACACTGGAGAGATGGGGGAGTTGTGGGGGTAGGGAAGGAGGGAGGGACTCACCTGGCAAGGGCAACCCTCATCCTCCAGCCCCCACTGAAGTCTTTTAGCTTCTTGCGCTGCATGGCAGGTGTGAAACCCAGTCCATGCAAGATCCGCGAGGCCCTCATCTCTGCCTTGTCGGCATCCAGCTCCTCCAGGCGCTCGTAGAGCTCCATGAGCTTCTCACACTCCGCTGTGGACAGTGTATGGCCATGAGGCTCCTGGGGGCCTTTCTGGGAGGATGCCCACCCCTATGCCCAGGTCTGGAGCCCTACCATCCTCATGAGCCAGCCGCTCTGCCTCTTTCTCCAGCATGGCCCGCTCTGTGTCGACTTCCATCACACAATGCAAGGGTGTCTTGTCACTAGGGGGCATCTCTCGAGTCAGATGGTAGATGTCGATGTGCTCAGGGATGGGCACTTCACGCTTCCCAATAGCAGAGAGCAGCATGGACTTTCCTGAGAGAGGAGAGCAGCAGACGCTTGGTACAGTGAACTCCCGTATCCCTCTTCACCACTAGTTCTTCCACCCCAGTCAAACTGGGACCTCATCCATTTTTTTTTTTTTTTTGAGGACCTTTCTTCCCTTCATTCGTTCAAATCTTGCCAGCCCCCATTCTTGGGATTCCTTTCTAACTTTCCTCCAATTCTTGCCCCACCCCTTCTCTGAAGCTTTTTTCACTTACCACAGCTTCACACGCCCCTGACCAACTTCTCCAGCACCTGCTGTAACTACTCATGTGGTACAGGGTGGACGCACCCTAATCTGAAAATCCAAAATGCTCCAAAATCCAAAATCTTTTAAGTGCTCACATGATGCTTAAAGGAAATGCTTACTGGAGAATTTCAGGTTTTTGGATTAGGGATGCTCAGCCGGTAAGTATAATGCAAATATTCCAAGATCCGAAACACTTCTGGTTCCAAGCATTTCAGATAAGGGATACTCAACCTGTACATAACACATACTGCTCTGCGTTGCTAGTTCCTTTCCCCTGGACATAATCTGGTCTCCCATCCCTATTCTAAATGCTTTGCTCTGAACACAGTTGATGCTAAATAAATACTTGTGAGTGACAGATGAGCTAAGGAGAGATACCTCCCACCGCCCCTTCCAAGGCCTCACCAATTCCATTTAAACCAATGAGGCCATAACGACGGCCTGAGTTTAATTCCAGTTTGGTGTCACTGAGCAGCTCTTGACCATGAAAGGTGAGTGAGAGGTTGATAATGTGAACATCAGTACTGTTGGGGTGAGAGGCCAGGACGCCAGTGACAGCTCGAGCAGCAGCTTTCTTCATCTCAAAGTCCTCTAGCTCCTTGGTCAGCAAATCTACTTCTGCGGATAGAAAAGCAGTTTGGGAAGATGGCTGTGAGACAGACTCGGCTCTCCACAAAGGTAAACATCCTGAAGGACCAGGCTCCAATCCTGCTGAGCACTCAGATGTTTCCCAAACTTTACAGAGTGCACAATGACACAGAGCTGCCCCGACACCCTGCTTGCCCTTGTTTTGTCCTCCCATATCTGTTTACTTACTCCCATCACTCATAACTTCTGTCCTCCACTACTGTGGCCAGGAATAAAACTTCCCCACAGCCTGACTTTATTGCTCTTTCTAATCGCTTTCTAACTCCCCCTTTTCTGAACGCCTATCTGTTACAACTTGCAGACTAATTCTCCTTTCCTCTTCAAACATTTACTTAGTGTCTACCTGAGAAGCAAGTCATAAAAAAAACCCAAGACAGGATCCTTGCACTCAAAGATGAAACAATTTAGACAAAGAAACAGGAGATACAACATAAAAAGGTAAGTAACACTAAAAGACAGCAAAAGGGTATAGAGAATGGAAATACTGTGGTCAGGTTTGACTGAGAGACGCTTCACTATCTTGAGCTGGGCCTTGACAGAAATGTCAAATGTAGCTAGCAAAAACATGATGGTATTATAATTCAGTGTGTGAAAGGACAGAGATGTGGTGACTATGCAAGAGATAATAAATAGTCTGGATGGAGCAGAAGGCTGTTTAGGGAGTTTTCAGGGGGCAGGGAAGAGGGCTGGGATTGGACTGCCAAGGGCCTGGAATAGTCTTTACCGCATATGGCCATGTTTCCCAGTCTAGACGGTAAGTTTTTGGAGGGAAGACGGTAGTGCCTCAGTGTATAGCACCATGTCTAGCACTTGAGAAATAATAAATATTTCCCAAAATATAAATAACAGAAAGGGAGCTCTCTCCCAGGAAAAACCCCGTAAAACAACTCATAAGTTACTCTCTTGTAGGTAGAGCCACTGCCCCTGTGAGAGGACAAGCCTACTGTATAATGTAGCAAAGAACCTGGCACATTGGTCACCATGCATAGAAATGCAAACTGAGAAAGGGGCAGGGAACTGACCCCCTCCTCACAGTCTAATAGAGCAGCAAGGCAGCTCAGCAACTCTCACATCCGCTTGCCACTGAGTATGTGAGAACCTCGTCTTCGGCTTCCTTGCGCAATGACAGGGTGGCACAAATTCCAACTCTACTGATTTGATTCATCATGAAAAGTTGCATGACACCAGATACATTCTCCACTGTCCCCAGCATCAAGATTCCAACTCTGGCTGGGGCATGCATTAAGTCTTAGCAACCATCCCCAACTCACCCCTCCCTCAATTCACCTGTGGTCTCTCTGCCATTGGCCTCATTCTTCTCTGCCACCTGTGGTTCTGTGACAACATCTCCATTTTCTTCATGTCCTTTTCTGGGCCGCTGTCGAGCTTTGGCAGCCTCCTTCTTTTTGGCTGCCTTCTTCTTGGCCAGGTCGGAGGGCATAATGATGACCCACAGGGGTAGGTTACTGTTGTTTCAGGGAGCCTGAAGGAAGGCAAACAGATACCCCCAAACCCTAAACTTACTAGTAAGAATGCCTGGGCCCTGCTCCATCCCTCTCAGGAATCTTCGTATCAACATCAAGCCTCTGATGCCCTGGCCTGCCCCCGCCTCGTCTGTTCCAACTTGGTCAGGGTCTCTCAAACCAATGCCGATTCTCAGCGGCTCTTCTAATCTTAACATCTCTTCCCACAGGCACCAGTCCCCCACGGACTGCCTCATTTTGGAAACGCTCCTTCTTTCAGGGCCTCCGGCTGGGGACCAGGTTCTGCCCCTCAGCGGAGGTCTCCGTCTCCGGTTTCCCTACAACTTGGCGCTCCGCACTCAGCTAGCCGCCTCACTTTCCGGGCTTCCTCCTCCCGTCCGTCTCGGGCCTCTTCTCGATCGTCCCTCTCCACATCACCCGGCCGTCGAGCCCAGCCTCTTGCCGGGACGCACTCGTCCTCGCCCGCGTGAGTCCCCTCCGAGTCTCCACGCTCGTCACCCCCGGGTCCTCCCCCACCCCGCCCGTCAGCTTCTCTCCCTTAGCCCTATCTTCCCCCTCGCAGAGCCCTCCATCCAAACCCCGTCCCTGCTTCCTCTTCTAATTCTCTTTCCCCCTCACCGGCGGGGACCCTCTCCCTACAGCTCCCCTTCCCCTAACTCACTGGGCCTCGCTGCTCGGCCTCTGTCGCAACAGAGCTGCTCCTTAGGATCCTCCGCGTGCGGCCGGCTCACCAGCCAATCACGGCCTCGGGTGGTTCTCGGCGCGCCGCCGCGCTGCCTCCTGGGAAGTGTAGTCCTCAAGTTGCAGCGGCCAAGAGTGAGACCCGCCTTGAGGACTACTATGTATCCCAGAGACCTCGCGGGGCCGCGTGACGCCATCAGGATGCGCGAGGCTCGGGGAGGGGGCGGGATTAGAGTCCAAGAGCTCTCTGCTAGCGGGCCCACTTCGGGCGCTGGAAACTGCAAATCCCAGATTGCTCGTCGGATAAACCGGCTGAGCCTTCTAGGCTTTACCCCACCTCTCGAAAATCCATTGAGCTGTTGTGGAGTTACGAGTTTTTAGAGCTACCTAACCGACTCAGGCAGCAGGGCGTGCAACTACACTTCCCAGCTTGCCTCAGCGGGAGTAGGTCGAAACAATGGGAGAGGAGAGGTGGGAGCGTGAGGGGAGGACTAAAATGAAGGGGGCGCTGGGCAGGGGTTCCAGAAAGCGGGGCATCGCTGCGAAGAGGTTGCCAACGGAATTCCTTCACGAAAGAAAGCGCCTTGGTTTCATTAAACCTTAATTTTAGAGGCTGGTTCATTGTTAAACTTTTAGAAGGTGCCAGACGTTGTTTTGGAACCTCGGCCGTTTAGCCTCCCCACTGCCGAATTGTTAGGTTTCCACTGAAGCCGTGCAAGTTTGGTGGAAAGGGCCCCGAGATAAAAAGGCCCCTTGGCTGAGATTTGTTTTATTATTAGTTAGCCATGCTACCGGGCCCGTTACTTTCCCTTTGAGTCTCACTGTTTAAAATCTCTCACATGACATTTTGGGCTGGATGGTTTAAAAATAAATACAATCTCTCACGGACTTCACATTACCTACATTGTAAACTCCAAATGTTTAGCCTCAAGTACAAGGCAGGCCCTTTGTGATCTTTGTTACTTCTCCAGGCTCCTGTGCAGCAGAAGCCTCACCATCAGTGACGTTTGAGGAAGCAAAGGAAGCTATTGCTCCCTGTGAGCATATTCTCCAAATGTGGCACCTTTTCGCCCACAGTCCGTGACTCAAACAATGAGAATTAGTTTTTCTTCTCAAACTCATACTTCAGTAGAACTTACCTACTTAAATAGTTCGGAGATTAAGCATGCTATTTTACACCTGCATGCCTTTGAACATACATTTTCCTAGAATATCCTCCACCAACGAAGTGCCTACTATCTGTCAGGCTCAGATATATGTGCTGGAGTTGCAATGGTGCAAAGTCACTCCCTGACCTCAGGGAGCTCATAATAAAGAAGGAACATGTGAAAAGTAAACAAGCCGGGTGTGGTGGCTCACACCTGTAATCCAAGCACTTTGGAAGGCCGTGGTGGGAGGATCATTTCAGCCCAGGAGTTCAAGGCTGCAGTGAGCTATAATCAAACCACTGCACTCCAGACTGGGTGACAGAACTAGACCCTGTCTCCAAAAAAACAAAAACAAAACAAAAACAAAACAGACCTTGACACCATGAAATTAAGTGCCCTAAAAGAAGTGACTTTCGTGTGTTGCTGGGGTACCTAGGTGGAGACCTCACTTGGCATAGCATAATTAAGAGCATAACCCCAGTTCTACGCTTCATTGTGTGGCCTTGGGCAAAGTACATGTTCTCCTCTGTAAAATGGGAATGATAGTTACAAAAAGAATACAGTTAAATGACTGCAAAACCCTTCTGTATGAAGCAAAAGAGTTATTTATGGGCCGGGCACGGTGGCTCACGCCTGTAATCCCAGCACTTTGGGAGGCCGAGGCCGGCGGATCACGAGGTCAGGAGATCGAGACCATCCTGGCTAACACGGTAAAACCCCGTCTCTACTAAAAATACAAAAAATTAGCCAGGCATGGTGGCGGGCACCTGTAGTCCTAGCTACTCGGGAGGCTGAGGCAGGAGAATGTCGTGAACCTAGGAAGCGGAACTTGGAGTGAGCCGAGATCACGCCACTGCACTCCAGCCTGGGCAAAAGAGCAAGACTCCATCTCAAAAAAAAAAAAAAAAGTTATTTATGATTGCGGATCACATAAAAAGCACTCATTTGGCTGGGTGTGGTGGCTCATGACTGTATTCCCAGCACTTTGGGAGGTGGAGGCAGGTGGATCTTTTGAGCTCAGGAGTTCAAGACCAGCCTTGGCAACATGGCGAAGCCCTATCTCTATTAAAAAAATACAAAAATTATCCGGGCGTGGTAGCGCATACCTGCAGTCCCAGTTACCCAGAAGGTCAAGGCTGCAGCAAGCTGAGATCGTACCACTGCGCTCCCACCTGCGCCACAGAGCAAGACCCTGTCTCAAAAAACAAAACACAACAAAGAAACAGATTCAAGCGCCTGTGCCTCCTGGGAGAAATATGCTTCTCCTTTCCCAGCCTCGTTTAAAAATGTGTGGTTACAGATAACAATATTTATTATGCTTTTTCATTTATGCCATCACATTAAACTCCCCACCCCCAACAAACTCCGAGGTGAGGATTATTACCATTTTACAGATCAGGAAACTAAGGTGACAAGCAGCTCTGGGCAGCTCTGTTGCCTAGGCTGGAGTTCAGTGGCACGATCATGGCTCACTGCAACCTCGACCTCCTGGGCTCAAGCGATCCTCCCACGTTGGCCTCCCAAGTAGCTGGGACTACAGGCAAGCACCACCATGCCTGGCTAATTTTTGTGTTTTTTTTCAGAGATGAGGTTTTGCCATGTTGCCCAGGCTGGTCTGGAACTCCTGGGTTCAAACGATCTGCCCACTTTGGCTTCCCAAAGTGCTGGGATTACAATTCCAGGCATGAGCCACTGCACCTGGCTACAGTTTTTAAATTTTACATAGAGATGGTGCCTTCCTATGTTGCCCAGGCTGGTCTCAAACTCCTGGGCTCAAGAGATCCTCCTGCCTCGACCTTCTGAAATGCTGGTATTACAGGTGTGAGCCACCATCCCTCCCCCTGCCCACCCCGCCCTGGGTTTAGCCAGAGAAAAGAACTCGGGATGAGGGAAGAAGAAATAGGGAAAGAGAAATGGGAAAATGGGGGAGAAAAGGAGGTGAGTAAAGAGAGAGGAGAAAGGGACTGGCTAAATTTGAAAAAAAGCACAGAAGGTCAGTGCTGGAAACAAGAACATTTGGCTTAGACTCTGTTTAAATTATGAAGAAACGGAGACCCAAGGAAGGAAATGTCTCTTGGAGAATTACCTAGGAACTTAGTAACTGAAAAGGATCTGGACCTGCAGTGTTCAGTATGGTAGCCTCTGGCCATATGTGGCTATGGAG
This sequence comes from Pan paniscus, assembly GCF_029289425.2. Lineage (NCBI taxonomy): Eukaryota > Metazoa > Chordata > Mammalia > Primates > Hominidae > Pan > Pan paniscus. The sequence goes on from NC_073255.2 coordinate 187,652,435, forward strand.
CACTTGAAATGTGGCTAGTCTGAATTGAGATTTGCTGTTAAGTGTAAAATACACATTGGATTTCAAATATTCCATATAAAAAAGAATGTAAAGTATGTCATCAATAATTTTTCATATTGACTCCATGTTGAAATGATTGGGATATATCTAATAATACAATAAAATATTAAAATTAATTTTACCTTTTTTAACTCTAAAAAATGTGGTTACTAAAAAATTTTAAACAACATATATGGCTCACATTTGTGGCTTGCACTAGATTTCTACTGGACAGCGCTGGTCTAGAAATCTTCTGACCTTGAGCTAAGTGTATCTGCTGTTTCCCAGAGTCTCTTCCAACAAATCATTTACAGCCTATCATGTGCCAGCTGATGAGAACAGATTCAGTTGCAGTCTAAGGATGAGACTAAAACAGGGGTAACAGGTGCTGGTAGGCAATATCAGTGAGTTCTATCTTATATACTCCTAGAATGGTATCTATAAGGTATACATACAAGATATTCTTGAGTGGTTCTTAACTTTACCAGCCCCAATGTTCCATTTTAATAACATTTTTATAACTCCCCATTTACTATTGTGAAATGAAGTTTATAGATAGTATAGCCTAACTACATACATAATTTCAAAAAAAATTATAGTGTCTGAACCAAAGCAGAAAGAATAAAAGGAAATCCTTTATAATAAGATAATACTTTTCAGTATGCTAGAAAGCATAATTAGTCAGATGCTAGTAGTTATGCATAGGAGCACCTTGAATGTGACAGTACAAATGCAGACTGAACGCTATGAATAACACTGCTATCAGTGACCCAGTTCTCCAAAATGGTGAGTAATTCCTAATAAATTCCTGAACACAACAAAGTATAATCTTCCTTCTGTTAACATGGTGGTTACATTCCTTAAAAATTCAGCACATTTTACACCCCTACAAGATTACTTTGTTTTTTGTATATAAGACACAGGCACATCAGATGATTATAACCAGTTTTTTTTTTTTAACCAATATGAATATTCAGTAGGACATGTGAAAGCTGTGTGGGATCAGGGCAGTTTTCTTGTGTGATACCATCTTGCAATGTGCAAGACACGGAGCCTCCTTGGCTCCTCTCCCCCAATCATTTGACAACAAAATTGCCCCGAACATTTCCAAATTGCTCCTTAGGGAGGGTGCCATTCTGGTTGGGGAACCACTGTGGTGGTCTGAATGCTTTACCTGTTCCCTGTTCCCCAGCCTTACCTTGGGCTGTTCTCCCCTCACCAGGCTCAAAGATGCCCTGGGCCTTCCCAGTTCTTCTCCAAGCCAATCTCTTTCCTCTCTCAGGACATTCTGGTGCTCTTTTCTTTGCCTGGAAAACTGTCCACTTCATGTCTGGATAACTTTTCCTGAACCTTTGGATCTCAGCATTGCCAAATTCCCAGTCTAATTTAATACTTTCTGTTTAGTTTTTCCACAGGACTCTGTGCTTTTCTGCAATGGTACTTATCAGACTGGGATTTCTACCTGTTTTATTCTTGCTATTTCAAGCGTGTTTATTACCTGTCTCCCTCAACTTTCAGTTCCCTGAGAGCAGGGACCATGCCCATCTCGTCCACCGCTTGTTTACCCAGCACTCACGAAGATGCCCGGAACTTAGCATCCTTAGATGAACGTACGTGCCTGGCAAACAACAAACATTTCTTAGGCAACTGAAAGGCTGATGGGATTCCACAGCCAATTGGGAGAAAAGCGCTCTCGAGGGTGGGGGTATGCTTTTTCCAGGGCAGATGGGGTTCAGCCCAAGTTACGGGGCAGCTTTGGTCCACTCTGGATTTGCCTGGATTCGCGTATGTGGGGGCGAACGCGTCTTATCGGGGGGCGGCCGGTTGGGGCCAGGCAGCCCGGATCCCAGCCGAGGAGGTGCGCGGTGCTGAGAAACCGTGGGAGCGACCATAGAGAGCGCGCGGGCGGAGCGAGCGGCCGGATGCGGTCACCATAGAGACGGGTGACTGACAGGCAGCGGAAGAGGAAGCTGCGGACAGGGGCTGTGAGGTGGCAGCGGCTGCAGCGGCGGAGCCGGCGCCTCAGCGGGCACTGGGGTCTGTTCCCCCTTCCCCGTCCCTGCTCCCTGCCAGGCGCGTGCGGGACGCCGCTCTTGGTCCCCACGCCTCCGCCCCGCCCCCTCCCGGGACGCCGGGAGACCCCGGCCGTCCTTTATCCGGTGTCCGCCGGCCCCCGGCCCTGAAACCCGGGCCTCCTCCCCGAGGGCCTTGGGCGTCCCTCCTGGTCCTGCGCTCGCGGCCTCGATGCTGTCTCTGGCGCGGCCTCCGCTCCCGCCGACTGGCCTGAGAACGAGGTCTGTGCCCCAGTCTCCCGGCCGCGACCTCCGACCCCGCCTCGCAGAACGACCCGAGCTGGTCTCCCGAGCCCCCTTCTCAGCAGCCCGGTGACGTGGCCAGTTTATTTCTGTTTTCAGACGAACGGCGAAGACTCGCGTCGGGCCTTCGTTCTAGGGCTAGACTTGGTCTCTGATCGCCGAGAGGTAGCGCAGGGGCTGTGGGCCCCCCGCAGGGGTCCTGTCGGAAGCTGGCCGCGCTTCTGTTTGCGTTCCCAGGACCCTGGCATTGTCTCTAGTTGCTGCTTGTGCTCTCTCTTTGCTTTTGGTTTGCTTCATTTGGCCCCTGGGGCCCTGGTAAAACCAGGCACCGAATCGCTCGCACACAGTAAGAGTTCCAGTCCCCGCCTGCTGTCTCCTCAGCAGCTGGGGTTCCGAGGAGAATGCCCTGCAAGATGGCTCCATCGGCCATGGCGCTCCTGAGAGGCTGTCAGTGCTGAGTCACCGATCTACCTCATTCGGGTGGGCAGAATTTATGTGTGCCATGCGAGTGGCTCCAGACCGCTCCTGAGTGGGAGGAGGGGTTCCTGTAGCCGTTGCGTCTTCTCAAACACGGGGAGCAGAGTAGAAAGAGGCTCTGGCCCCTTCCCTTGTGCCCACCGGGCCTGCCGCAGTGGCTCAGCAGCCCCTTCAGTAGCCCGCCTGAGGACCGATGCCAGAGGCAGGCATTCTTCCGGAAAGGCCCACTGAGGCAGGCTCCGGCTTCTCTGGTTGGGGGCTGTTGTTTTGATGGATCGTGTGTTTTTCCCTTACCTCTTATCGCTTGCTGTCATCTGTTGACTTAGGCCCAGTCTGCAGATGTGTGTAGTGTTCCTTTTTGGGTTAGCTTTGGCAGTATTGAGTTTTACTTCCTCCTCTTTTTAGTGGAAGACAGACCATAATCCCAGTGTGAGTGAAATTGATTGTTTCATTTATTACCGTTTTGGCTGGGGGTTAGTTCCGACACCTTCACAGTTGAAGAGCAGGCAGAAGGAGTTGTGAAGACAGGACAATCTTCTTGGGGATGCTGGGCCTGGAAGCCAGCCGGCCTTGCTCTGTCTTTGGCCTCATTGACCCCAGGTTCTCTGGTTAAAACTGCAAGCCTACTACTGGCCTGGTGCCCATCAATCCATTGATCCTTGAGGCTGTGCCCCTGGGGCACCCACCTGGCAGGGCCTACCACCATGCGACTGAGCTCCCTGTTGGCTCTGCTGCGGCCAGCGCTTCCCCTCATCTTAGGGCTGTCTCTGGGGTGCAGCCTGAGCCTCCTGCGGGTTTCCTGGATCCAGGGGGAGGGAGAAGATCCCTGTGTCGAGGCTGTAGGGGAGCAAGGAGGGCCACAGAATCCAGATTCGAGAGCTCGGCTAGACCAAAATGATGAAGACTTCAAACCCCGGATTGTCCCCTACTACAGGGACCCCAACAAGCCCTACAAGAAGGTGCTCAGGTGAGAGCAACGTGTGTGCATAGTCCCCAGAAACTGGCCCTGTTTTGGGCTGGTGTAAATCCTTGCCTCTGCCTTTCCATTGGCAATCGGCGTCGGGCGACTTGGAGCAATTCTGGCTTACTTTCCATCATGGTTTCTTTCCGTTTTTTCCCTCCTTCTTAGGTCTTAGAAAGTCTCACATTCATTGGTGTTAAATTAGGGTTCGATGTTTTTTGTTTGTTTTTGTTTTGTTTTGAGACGGGAGTCTTGCTCTCGTCGCCCAGGCTGGCGTGCAATGGTGCGATATTGGCTCACTGCAACCTCTGCCTCCCAGGTTCAAGTGATTTTCCTGCCTCAGCTTTGCGAGTAGCTGGTATTACAGGTGCACACCACCACGCCCAGCTAATTTTGTATTTTTAGTAGACACGAGGTTTCTCCATGTTGGTCAGGCTGGTCTTGAACTCCTGACCTCAGGTGATCCACCTGCCTCGGCCTCCCAAAGTGCTGGGATTACAGGCGTGAGCTACCGTGCCCAGCCAGGGTTCGATGTTCTTGAACAGAGTAGGAATTGCATCTAACCTACCTAATCTATCCTTGGTAGACTCCCTCCCCTCCCAAATCAATTCCAGTGTCAGCTACTTAGTGGATACTCAGTTCAGTACCTAATTAATATTGACAAGGAAGGAAGTTTCTCCCTTCTCAGCCCCAACTCACTCCTAGAGGGGGATGTATATTCTGAACAAGCTGGGTTCCTAAAGATTAGGGAGTTGACCCCTGGCACACTGGTCTTTCCACAGGACTCGGTACATCCAGACAGAGCTGGGCTCCCGTGAGCGGTTGCTGGTGGCTGTCCTGACCTCCCGAGCTACACTGTCCACTTTGGCCGTGGCTGTGAACCGTACGGTGGCCCATCACTTCCCTCGGTTACTCTACTTCACTGGGCAGCGGGGGGCCCGGGCTCCAGCAGGGATGCAGGTGGTGTCTCATGGGGATGAGCGGCCCGCCTGGCTCATGTCAGAGACCCTGCGCCACCTTCACACACACTTTGGGGCCGACTACGACTGGTTCTTCATCATGCAGGATGACACATATGTGCAGGCCCCCCGCCTGGCGGCCCTTGCTGGCCACCTCAGCATCAACCAAGACCTGTACTTAGGCCGGGCAGAGGAGTTCATTGGCGCAGGCGAGCAGGCCCGGTACTGTCATGGGGGCTTTGGCTACCTGTTGTCACGGAGTCTCCTGCTTCGTCTGCGGCCACATCTGGATGGCTGCCGAGGAGACATTCTCAGTGCCCGTCCTGACGAGTGGCTTGGACGCTGCCTCATTGACTCTCTGGGCGTCGGCTGTGTCTCACAGCACCAGGTGACAGCTCTTTCAAGTCAGTCCCAGTCCCTGATAAGCTAGTGGGGGATGAGTGATTGGCCTTCCTCCCAGCAGCACCTTAGGGGCCATTGTTCCCCCTTCCTGGCCACTGGCCGCTCTGTGGGCCCTCCGTTGCTCACCTTTGGCAATCTGAGAACCTGGGGCTATCAAAAGTAGTATCTTGTTAGGAACCCGTAAGCAAGACCAAAGGGTGCTCCTACTCACCAGTCCTTCTCCCCTGCCCCCCTGCCCTCCGCACCTCCCCCGACATCCACACTTCAGTTATGGCAGTGTGGGCATGTCTTAGAGATGGCTACTCCCCAGAGAAGTGAGGTGATCACTTTTCCAGCCCAGAGAGCTGCCCTGTTTCTTGTGCTGGAGAAGAGTGGAAGAACCCAGAGGTGGCTCATCCTCTCAAACCAAAGTATTGGGAGGATTTTCTGGCTTGTGGCATTCATTCCCTTGAAGAACAATGGGAATCTTTGGGGGAAGAAAGTATCATTATTATTATTTTTAATATGTTATTTCTGTGATGGCTCCTTGCAGAGCAGGGCTAGCCCGTAAGCAATGCACTGAGAGTAGCCGAGAGTGTCCTTAGTTGCCTACTTGCTTTCTACTTTCCAAAATGTGGGCAGTGAAAGAACTGGGGTTAAGCGAGGTGCTGGAAAGGGTGCCTCTTCTGTCCTCTGTTCTAACGCAGCAGTGCTAACAGATGTGAACACTGAGTATGGTTAAGGGCGGTTTGGGACTGGCAGCTCTTGTGTGTGTCATTGATTGGTCTGATTGTCCCTCTAGGGGCAGCAGTATCGCTCATTTGAACTGGCCAAAAATAGGGACCCTGAGAAGGAAGGGAGCTCGGCTTTCCTGAGTGCCTTCACCGTGCACCCTGTCTCCGAAGGTACCCTCATGTACCGGCTCCACAAACGCTTCAGCGCTCTGGAGTTGGAGCGGGCTTACAGTGAAATAGAACAACTGCAGGTGAGCTGAAGAGGAGCAGGTGGGCAGAGGACCGCAGTCAGAGGGTCAGAGAGAGCCTGAGATGTCCAGGCGTGCAATGAACGAGCAGCTGGCAGTGGGGCTGGGCTAGGCCCTGTATAATGGCAGGGCAGGAAGAGGCCGACCATACTTAAATTTAAAGCAACTACAGGGACAAAGGTCTTTGGGGGTCCAAAGCAATCATAAGGTAAGCTCCCAGCACAACTTGAATGCAGCTAAAGGGGTTTGCAAGTAGACTCTGAGGATCAGGAAGCTCTGCACAGTGTTCAGACAGAATAGTTTTAGCTCCTCAATAGTGCCTGTCCACTGAGGAGGCAAAAACTCTGAAGTTTCTTTACTTCTAGAACTGTCCCAAGAAAGCCCAAGGGTAGAAGGGAGAATTCTCAAGTTGAATGTCGGGCTTGGCAGAGGTGGAGTATAGATGAAAACAAGGGTGTGATTATGAAGAGGATGTGAGTCCTTTGGGTATAGGAGAGAAAGGCTGTTGAGCTTCTATTTCAAGATACTTTTACCTGTGCAAAAAGCACATTTTCCACCTCCTTCTCATGGCATTTGTGTAAGGTGAGTATGATTCCTATTCCATCTGCATTTTAGAGGTGAAGAATAATGTACAAGGGATGCAGTGATTAGCAAGGGACCCCTCACTAAGTGTTGATGGAGTTAGGACAGAGCTCAGCTGTTTGAATCTCAGAGCGCAGGCAGCTGGAGCTGGGTAGGATCCTGGAGCTGGCACTAATGTGAGGTGCATTCCCTTCAACCCAGGCTCAGATCCGGAACCTGACCGTGCTGACCCCCGAAGGGGAGGCAGGGCTGAGCTGGCCCGTTGGGCTCCCTGCTCCTTTCACACCACACTCCCGCTTTGAGGTGCTGGGCTGGGACTACTTCACAGAGCAGCACACCTTCTCCTGTGCAGATGGGGCTCCCAAGTGCCCACTACAGGGGGCTAGCAGGGCGGACGTGGGTGATGCGTTGGAGACTGCCCTGGAGCAGCTCAATCGGCGCTATCAGCCCCGCCTGCGCTTCCAGAAGCAGCGACTGCTCAACGGCTATCGGCGCTTCGACCCAGCACGGGGCATGGAGTACACCCTGGACCTGCTGTTGGAATGTGTGACACAGCGTGGGCACCGGCGGGCCCTGGCTCGCAGGGTCAGCCTGCTGCGGCCACTGAGCCGGGTGGAAATCCTACCTATGCCCTATGTCACTGAGGCCACCCGAGTGCAGCTGGTGCTGCCACTCCTGGTGGCTGAAGCTGCTGCAGCCCCGGCTTTCCTCGAGGCCTTTGCAGCCAATGTCCTGGAGCCACGAGAACATGCATTGCTCACCCTGTTGCTGGTCTACGGGCCACGAGAAGGTGGCCGTGGAGCTCCAGACCCATTTCTTGGGGTGAAGGCTGCAGCAGCTGAGTTAGAGCGACGGTACCCTGGGACGAGGCTGGCCTGGCTCGCTGTGCGAGCAGAGGCCCCTTCCCAGGTGCGACTCATGGACGTGGTCTCGAAGAAGCACCCTGTGGACACTCTCTTCTTCCTTACCACCGTGTGGACAAGGCCTGGGCCCGAAGTCCTCAACCGCTGTCGCATGAATGCCATCTCTGGCTGGCAGGCCTTCTTTCCAGTCCATTTCCAGGAGTTCAATCCTGCCCTGTCACCACAGAGATCACCCCCAGGGCCCCCGGGGGCTGGCCCTGACCCCCCCTCCCCTCCTGGTGCTGACCCCTCCCGGGGGGCTCCTATAGGGGGGAGATTTGACCGGCAGGCTTCTGCGGAGGGCTGCTTCTACAACGCTGACTACCTGGCGGCCCGAGCCCGGCTGGCAGGTGAACTGGCAGGCCAGGAAGAGGAGGAAGCCCTGGAGGGGCTGGAGGTGATGGATGTTTTCCTCCGGTTCTCAGGGCTCCACCTCTTTCGGGCCGTAGAGCCAGGGCTGGTGCAGAAGTTCTCCCTGCGGGACTGCAGCCCACGGCTCAGTGAAGAACTCTACCACCGCTGCCGCCTCAGCAACCTGGAGGGGCTAGGGGGCCGTGCCCAGCTGGCTATGGCTCTCTTTGAGCAGGAGCAGGCCAATAGCACTTAGCCCGCCTGGGGGCCCTAACCTCCTTACCTTTCCTTTGTCTGCCTCAGCCCCAGGAAGGGCAAGGCAAGATGGTGGACAGATAGAGAATTGTTGCTGTATTTTTTAAATATGAAAATGTTATTAAACATGTCTTCTGCTAAACTGTTTTTAGGTCTAGGGAAAATTGAGTAAGGAGAAGAATCCAAGGGAAGGGTATGGGGAGTTGTCCTGAGGGACCCACTGCCTCCCCACCTTCTTCCCTCCCCCTTCCCTCCCCCTCCCCTCCCCAGTTTCCAATGACCACACGGCTGCTGTCAGATGAATGACTTTTAATCCAGCCCCACACCCCAAGGTGGCAGAGGAGTGATGCTGGAGCCCGGGGCAAAATGCTGGAGCCCGGGGCAAAATGCTGGGGCCCGGGACACGGCTGAAAGTTCCGTCGTGCTGCTTATTTTTGGGCTCCTAGGTGTTGCGCACAACCAGCGACTGCTCCAGCTCCTGCCTGCGCTGCTGGATCTTTAGAGGAAGTGAGAACAGGAGCAGGTGTCAGTGTTCTGGTGAGTGATCAGGACAATCCCACCTACTGACACCGCCTGCCCTGAAAGAGCATCTGGGAGCAGGGAGGGCCATTGCATGGTGAGGCAGTGTGGTGAAGCTTTACTGTGGGGAGCTGCGAGGGCTGCCCACGAGCTGAACAGGGAGGTTTCTCTTGGAGTTGAGGATGGGGAAGCCTCAGGGCAAGGGTCCCTGCGTACCTTGCAGTAGAAGTAGCGACTGACGGCCTCCTGGGACCAGGGCTGGTGGTAGAACTCAGCCCGGCGCTCCTCTTCGGGGTTGCCGGCTACATCTGTCATCACCTGGGAGGGAGCGTGGGGTGAGCCCTGAGCCCTGAATCCCCTCACCTGCCCCTGGAGTACAACGTTTACTCTCTTTCCCGCTGTGCTTGTCTTCCACTCCAGTACTCCCTGAGTCTCCCTCTTCACCTTGAGGTCCCGGCTCTGGGAGCGGAGCAGGTCTTGGACATAGCCTTTGGGGTCTCTGGAGAAGCTTAGCATGAAGTCCCTCTGGATCTTGAGCTGGTTTATGGACTCAATCGTCTCATGGATCTGCAGGTAGAAAGATAGATGCTTTCCACCTGGCTGTGGTGATGTGGGAGACGAGGGGAAAGGAAGCGGGTGGGAAGGGGAGGGAGAGGGGGTTTCTTCTGTGAAGGACAACCCCTCAGAGCCCCTGATTTCTCTGAAGTCCCAGGGGAGGAGGGGATGGGCAGAACTAAACTTGGAATGAGGTTCAGCTCCAAGCAGCATGGAAGGGCCATGTGTGTCCCATTGGCCCAGAGTCTGGTCTCTTTTTTTTTTTTTTTTTTTTAATTTAACCCAGACTGCTCATCTGCAACCACACCCTGGTCTCAGAAAAGTCTCCTCTATCATCTCTGGGTTAATGTCCCACTCCAGCTCTGGGCTTGGGCCCCACCTTACTGTCCAGAGCACTGATCTCCTGCTGGTTGGCCGTGGACAGGAGGAAGCTGCTCATCTGCCCCTTTAATGGCTCCTCCACCTCCACGTCAATGTCATAGCACGCCGTCTTCTTCTGGTCTGAAGGGTCCACGCTGCCAGGGAAGTCCAGCCCTTCGTGTCCACAATGCCCCCATACAGGCCCCAGGGCCCCAGGGCTGGGGCAGATCCAACAGGGAGGGAGAAGAGATGGGAGTGGGAGGAGAGGGAGGGGCAGGGAAGGCAGGAACGAGATCATTCCCTGGTCTGAGAAGCAAGCTGGGGCCACCTCACCTGATGACATGGTTGATGACAATTGGGTCAGGGGGCAATAGCAGGGCTGTGAGGCGCTGGGGAATCTCAGAAAACTTCAGCCGGGGACAATCAAAAATCTGAAGCAGGACAATTGGGGAGAGAGAGATCACTCTTCTTGAAGAGATCATCATGCAGCTGTAGATCCTTTTGTTCTGGAAAGGCCACAAGAAGCTGAGAGGAAGTCTGATTCCTCAGTGCGCATGGGGATGGGATTGGGGTGGGCTGGTCTGGTGGTGGAGCCACCGGTATGACTGACAAGGTAGGGGGTGGGTCAGTGTGGGGCAGGGGTTGAGAGTGCGGGCCCTGGGTCAGCCTGCTTATGTATCAGTCCTGCCTCTGCCACTTACTATGCAACCTGGAGCAAGTTAACACCTCAAGGCTCAGTGTCTTCATCTCTAGAGTGGGGATGAAAAGAATACCTATCTCCCAGGGCTGCTGTGAGAAGTCAGTGAACTAATACACATAAAGTGCTTGGGACAGTGCCTGGCACATGGTAAGTGCCCAATAAATATCAACTGCTATTTTTACTCCTCAGGTTTATCTGCCGTATTTATTTTTAAATGCATTAATAAGAATATTCTCTGTTTTGGTGGAATTTTGCTCAATCACTTTTGCAGCAGTTTGATTTTCCTAACTGCCCAGGAGAGTAGATAGGACAGGTATTGTCACTCCACTTCAAAGATAAGGAAACAAGGTTCAGAATCGCTGAGTCACTTACCCAGAGTCCAGACTCAGGACTAGAACCTGGGGATCCTAACTCCAAGTGCCAAGAATATTACATTCCAGAAAGCGGTTGGCTTTGTAGGGTTTCCAGGTCTTCCTAACTTGGGGGGGCTAACATGGATTGGCTGCAGCACAGAGCTAATCCACAGTAGGGCCTGAACTAGAATCCTGGTCGGTCTCTTGGCTCCAAGACCATGACTGTGTACTGCTTCTGCTACTCAGGAATCTAGAAGGGAGGGGTGGTAGTTACCTTGGTAGAGGTACTTCCCCTGCTGGAGAACTCCGCCTGCTCCCCAGATCCCAGGGTTCAGGAGAGAGGTTACCTGCTGGAAATACTTGTCCCCATTGATGTATTCCTTGTCATGGGAGTCCTGCAGCCTGTTGGTCTTCACATACTGCCACAGGGCCTGGACGATGGCTGAGCGGCTCTGTGTGTGCAGCCCCAGCAGCCGGGCTAGGCGGGGATCCAGTTTGAACTGGGGAGGCTGGGAAAAGGGGACTGTGAAAGTTAGACCAAAGGGAGAGAAAGGAAGGAGCCCAGGGCCAGGCCATTCAGGACTAGGGGGATGTGTTGATTGAGGAAACATGCCCCTGGGGAAGGATAGGTTTGGGAGGGGAAGGAGGTCTCTCAAGATGCACCACTTTGGGACCTAGCCCTGCCCTGAGGGCCTTGTGTGGCGTGTATGGGGCAGCATGGCAGGTGCAGACCTGGTAGTCCAGCATGAGGAGCAGCGTGCAGCGCACACTCAAGTCCCCAGGCCGTTTCACCTGGAAGCCATCCGTCTCCTGGGTCGTGGGTGTCCGATGCCACTGTCCAGGAGAGAAGAGCTGTGTCTCCCAAAGGCCCATCTGGAGTGGTGGGGCCCAGGACTCTAGGGTGGTCCCTGACCCAAATCTGTGCTGGTTCTTCAGAGATTCTGGCCTGTGGGAGGGTGGCAATTCAAGGGCGGAGGGGCTCTTGGTCTTACCTCAACGAGGTGGTTGTCAGGGCCGTAAAGATCTTTGTCCAGCTCGATGACCAAACTCTTGAAGAAAGAAGAGAACTTCCGCTTCTGTTTGCTGGGCTGTGGGAGAGCAACAGGGACCATGGGGGCAGAACAAGGACGAGGTGGGAGGAGCAGAAGGAGGCCAAGTTGGCAGCAGACAGGGCAGTGGGCTTAGATGAAATCCTCTGCACTTGGAATGTCTCTAGGCCTGCCCCCCAACCCAGCCTGGGCTGACTCCCTAGCCCTTAGTGCAGACACCTTGTTCTGTTCTCAGTGCAGCCCATGCCCACCCCAGGACACCTGGAGAGACCTGGGCCGGGACGTACATCATCCAGGAGCTTCCCCTCCACCCGTAGCTCCCAGGAGGCAATGCTGCCGTCAGAATCCTCAGCATCAGGCTTCGCAGGGTTAAAAGTGTTGGAGATATAGAGTCGCAGCTTCCGCTTTTGCTGTAGAAATAGAGTGTAGAACCGGGCGAATGCTGTGTGCTCCCACCCCGACCATCCTGCTTCCCCATCCTGGTCACACGACTCTAGAGTCCCCTTCCTACCCCCGAACTAAGGCACCTTCATGGGCCTCTTCAGAGCCTCCTGGATGTCCACCCGCTTCCGCATGATGGTTTGATCCAGTTTCCTCTCAAATGCCAAGAGGTCCATGTAAGCCTGGGACTCGGGGACCAGCTCCCGAATCTGGAGAAGGAGGAGCAGGGCAGGAGTCAGAGGCTCAAGTCCAGGGTTGTACCATGGAATGTATGCATGTTGTACAATCCTAGGGTACAAAAGATGTCGGGGGAGCCATCCTACTTTTGGGCATGTAGCTTTGACAGTGGGAACAGGACGTCTCCCCAGGATGCCATTATCCAGCAGTAGGGGCCTTGCTGTGTAGGGATAACAATTGCTTCTCCCTTTAGGAAGTGCCTTGTGTTTCATCATCGGGGAGGAGGTAGCAACAGTGGAGCTCAGCAAGCACTAGCCTTTAGTCTCCTCATCCTGCCATTGTCCATATCATATGCCTGCTGGGCTTCCCCTGGGCCCCTGCAAAGTGCCTAGTAGGGGCTCAGTCCCTGAGACAGTTGGACAGCGGTGCTTCCTTCTCTGCTGGCACCTTGCTCAGCCCCCACACCTGTCCCAACTGTGCTGTCCCCATACCCAGCTGGACTTGGGTCTCTTTAGGATGCTCAGGATCTCTGGCCACCTTCTATCCCCTTCATTCTGCCTGGCAGCTTCGGATCCCCTAGCTCTTGCCCCCTCCTGGTCCCACAGCTCTATGTCTTAGTACCACTTGGATCAAACCCCCTGACAGGCCCCTGTGTTGTGGCCCCAGTGGCTCTGCTGCTTCCCTCCACCTCACCCCCTCCCTCTGGCCTGCGGAGCCTCACTTATTAATGAGCTTTTTTAAACAAAAAGTGAAAGTGACTGTGACGCTGAAGCTCTGCTTCTGAGGGGGGAGGGGAGGGCGGAGCAGCAAAGGGTGGGGGGTGGGCTGGGGGCTGCTGTGAAAGGCACTCACCCTTTGAGGGAGGATTTTGTCAGCCATCTTCCTCCTCTTGGCACTGTACATTTTTTAAAGAAAAAACCAGGTTACCATGGCGACAGATCTGGGAGTAACGAGGCCACCTGCTAAATTATCCCGACATCTCTGCCCGCCTGGCTGGGGTTCCCACAGCCCACTTGTCTGCCCGCCCAAGGGCTATGACGGTGGTGTGTGGAACTGGTGCTCTGTCCTCTCTCAGGACACAGGAGTGACCCATCCATTCTCTGGCCTGGGAGCCCCCTTCTACCCTGCCACATCCTCAGGGACAGAGAAATTTAGACTTAGGAGGGACTGGCTGGTGGGGGCGGTGCTGCCAAAAGATGCGAGCTGCAGACGTGTTTGAGGAAAGGTGGGGATGAGGGAGGACAAAGGAGAGGGAAGCCAGGTTCTGAAGACCTTTTCTGGAAAGCAGGGGGTGCCCTGTCCAAAGGGGCCTAAGCTCAGAGGGAGGGAGAGAGACGAACTCCTTCCTATCCATGGAGCGGGAGGTGATGGTGTGAAGCTGGCGGGACTTGCACCCCTTCCAGCCACCCTGGGCTTGGAAGACAACACTGATGGGCTGGGGGTACTCATGCCCTGGGACTACCTGGCAACAGGGTGAGGGACATGCTGCAGCCATAGGCGCCCAGAATGTGCATGGGTGTGACTTCAGGCTGAGGCCAAACTGACTAGGCCCGGGGTAGTAGCAGCTGGATGTGGGCTCTTTCTGACCCACTAGCTGCTTCTAACTAACCCAAAAACCCCCAGAAAAACCTTGGCGGGTCAAGAGATGAAAACGCAGCCTAGAGAATAGCTCCATACTGCCCCCGTGTGGTGTTCTCAAGCACTGCCCCCTCCCTATGCAGAAATCTAAGGCTAACAAGCGGATTTCATTAAAGGTCTGGCTTGTTTTAAACAGATTATCTATGTGTAACTCTCCATTTATACAAGATAAATCAGGGAATTACCATTTGCTGTACAAAATGACGATGCACTTTACTAAAGAATTCATCATGGGATTCCTATAAGTGGTGATTTTTTCCCCGATGTGTAAAAAATAATAATGAGGTAAAATTGATATTACACCTTTTATAGAAACCCATCTGTTGTGCACAAAAAGCATGTGTATTTGGCTAAATACTGAAACCCAGAGGGGCACTGCTGTTGCCAGGAGCCAGCAGGGGCTTTGAGGGTGCCACCAGCTACTGGAGGAAAGCAAGGAAATGGGCTGGCCCTGGTGGCTTGAGAGCAGACCTGGGCCAGAGTACCTAAGAATTAAGAGCAGGACTGGGTAGAGACCACCTACCCACAGGGCAAATGCCCAAGCTCCACCCCCATGGTCAGAGAGTCCCATTGAGAAAATCTGGAGTGGCTTTGAAACAGCCCTGGGGCCGGCAGGAAGGCTCAGCGGAGAACCACACTTTGGGGAACACAGTCCTACAGCTCTGCCCTCAGTCCCACTGGAAGCCCCGCCCCCACCCCAAAGACTGAAGCATCACCCAGAACCTGATGGGTGGAGAGAAGGACTGAGCAGGTGACAAGGAGAAGGGTGAGGGGAGCGTGCGGGGAAGCTGTACCGGCTGCCGACGGCCGCAGCCTGTCTCTACCGTGGGCACACAAAAGAATCAGGCCGGTGCCCCCTAAGCCCACCTCCCCAGAGGGCATCCGACCCGGGAAGCCTCGCTCCCTGCTAATCATTCTTCCTCGCCCCTTCCAATCCCCGCTACTCGCTTACCTGGTCCCTGCGGGTCCCCCAGGGCCCGCCCCTGCACGCCCCCTCCGCGCCGGGCCTCCCACTCACCTGCGGCTCCGCGCGGGGGCGGTGGGCACCGGCTGGCCCTGGCTCTGTGCCTGGCTCTGCCCGGGCGGGGGCGCTGCTCGCTTGCGGGCGGGCTCCATGCCCGCGGGGGCCAGGCCGGGTCGCACGGCGGGGCTGCCCATGTACGGGGAGCCCGGGGGGCCCATGGGCGCCCCCTGGTGGGGCATCCGGGCTCCAGACGGCATCCCGGGGCGCTGGGGGTGGGCGGGGGTGAAGCAGAAACGGGCGCCCGTGGGTCAGACCAGGGCCCCCCGCTCCAGGCGCGGTGAGCCGGCGTCTCCCCTCCCCCACCAGACCCTCGGCTGGTGACCCTGAGCGCTGAGCGATGGGTGGGAGCGATGGGTAGGAGGGGCAGGGGCGCCGGAATCTGCGCGGCTCTGGCGGAGGGGCTTGGCGTCTGGCTGCAGGAAGCTAACTGAAGCCAGGCACCGCACAGGGCATTGCGAGCCTCGGGGCTGCGGAAGGTACCGCAAAAATGAATATTAATGGCGCCTTTCAACCTTTCAAAGATGTTCACATCCACATGCTCCTCTGCAAGACAGCCTGAGCAGGTCCTTTCATCCCCACTTGACGGATGGGGCCACTGTGGCTCAAGGAGAAAAATGACCTCGCCAAGGTCACACAGCTCATCCTGGCCCAGGCAGCCCCTGAAGGGCTGCCTCCTGGGGGCCCAGGGCTTTGCTCTCTGCGGCTTGGTTGAGGTCCGGTACCCGGCTCCCTGCTCCGACTTCTGCTCCTCCTCCTGCTCCTCCTTCTCAGGCTTCACTTCTTGGGCGGTTCTGCCTGGTACTCACTAGCTCATCTCAGCCACTCTGCTCCCTGTGTCCCTGCTTTTGACCCTTGGGTCCCAAACCCCACTCCCCTCGGCTGACTCCAAGCCCTCACATCCAGGGTCTTCGCTGACCAAGCTGCCCCCATAATTTGCTCCCAGGGTGAGGGCTGGAGGCAGGGCAGGCAAGGGCAGCCTGCCGGGGCGCCCCAGACACAGCCAGGATTCTCTGATTGGGAGAATCCTGTGTTAGAGGTGTTAGAGGTGGGCTGCCCAGGGGGCCTGGGGTGGGTCAGGGCAGTGACACTTGCACTCACATTTCCCTTCCTGTCTGCCCAGGTCAGCAGTCACCTCCTCCTCTTCCCATCCCCACCCCAGTGAGGTCAGCAGTCAGGGTTCACGGGGGCTGTGGAGACTGAGAGGAGGCGGCTCCTCCTCCCTTGCCACTACCCCTGGGTGGTCAGATGGGGTGTAAATGAGATGCAAATGCATCGAGCGAAGTGTTCCAAACCCCACTTGTCCAGACTCCAGAAGGGAGATGGGGAGGGCCAGAGAGAGTTTCAGGGGCTGTGAAACAGAACGAGCGGGGTGGGATGGGGACTGGGACCACGAAAGCAGGAAGAAGATCGGAGGGCAGGGGATGCTGACCCTGGCACTGTTAACATGGACACACCACCCACCTCACCCCCAGGCACGAGGAGGGGCCCCCTTGGGCTTGCTGTTTTCCTTCCAACTGCTACCTCTCCCTCCTGGTCCTCCAGGCTCTGTGTCTAACCCTAATGTCCTCCCACCCTCGGTCAGCAGCTGTCTCTGCCTATCTCTCCTGCAGTGAAACCTGCCTGTCCATGTGTCTGCTTCCCTCACCCCACCTGACCCTGTCACTCACGCCTCCAGGATAGCAGCCCAGAATGGAGCCCAGGCCTGGCCACCAGCTAGGTGGGGCACTGGGGCTCACAGCCACTCAAGAACTGAAGCTCTAAGTTGACCAGATTAAAAAAACAGTCCACGTGTACAGCCTCTCCCCACTAGATGGGCCTTTTTAAAGGGGCTCCCACCAGCAGCCAGGTTAGGACTGGTAACTCAGCTAGCTGACATGGACACCTTGGGAAGTTACCCCCAGGGGTCCCTGGGGCTGGAGGACAGGCCACTCCAGGGAGGCCCCCTCTTCCTGTCAGCTGCTCTCCCCAGTTATCAAGGCCAGGGATACTGGCTCATCTGCTGAAGAGGCCCTGAGAGGGAGGCTTTCAGAGCCCCCAGAGAGCTGTGCCCGCCACCAGCCCCATCCCCATGAAAGGCCAAAATCCTAGGGACTCTGGCCTTACTGAGAGGGTGTCTTCCTTGGGGTCACAACCAAATTTGGCCATGGTAAACCCGACAGCTTCCTCTACACAGGGCCTCCACTCCCTCACCCATCCCAAGAGTCGCAGCCCCTGCTTCTCCCATTCCCCACCCCTCCATACCCCTCCCAGCCGGGCCCTACTGACTCAGCTCCAGCCTCCCGGGCTCCCACGTGCCTTCACAGCCTGCCTGTGGCAGGACAGTGCTCCCCTGTCCCTTCGGTCTCTAGGCCTCATGTCCCCAACTCCAGCCCTTCCTTCACACCTTCGAGGAATTAAGGACATCAGCTTCTGGTGGCTGAGTCCGCCAAGGAGACCCTCAGAGCCCCTAACTTGGGCTAAGTCCCTAGAGCGGTCCTCTCCCCCACCCTAAGGCAGAAGCTCCAGAGCCCTCCCGCTGGGATGCAGAGGTGGCTCAGCCTGCGAGCTTCCCGCTACAGTGCCTCCAGGGTCACCTGCTCCTTGCTCCGGAGACACAAACAGTGACACTGTCCCAACGGATGAACACACAGCCCAGCCCAGCCTCTGCCATGTCCCCATCCCCCACCCCCACCCCCAGGGCAGGGGCAACACCTGGGCCCACAAGGAAAAGAACGAAAGTCAACCTGTCGGCTACAGCGAGGACCCCCCACTTGGGGGGTAGAGTCCCCAAGTCCCACCCCCGCCCCTGACAAGAGCCATGCAAACGCCTCCCTTCCCCGCCTCGCGTCAGACCCGGCCGGCCGCCTGGCGACGTGTTCGGGTGCCAGGGCGCCAGCACAGTCCCGGGGCCGGGCCGTGGGCCATGGCGCCCCCCACTAGAGGGGTGGGAGAGCGGGAGCGCCCTCCCGGCCCCTCCCGATCAGCCCTCCATTCAGCCCGAGCCAGCTCGCTTGCCCTCCCCCGCTAACTTTCCCCCACTCACCACCCCATGGACCAGAAACTCAAAAAGTTTGCTTTTCGTGGCTTTGCGCGCCCCTCCGGCAACTTCGTCCGCGGCCATCGGGGTGGGCTCAGCGGCTCCTCTCACTCTCTCTCTCTCTTCCTCTTTCTTTCCCTTTTCTGCCTTTTTTTTTCCTCCAACTCTCCCCTCTGAGTCCTGCTGGGCTCTCTCACACTTCTACTCGAGCGGAGTGGGGAGGGGGCCCCTTCAGGGCTGCCCTGACGGCCCACGGCCCACGCCGCCGCCGCCCGCCCGCCGCCGCCGCCGCCGCCGCGGCTGCCGCATTCCTGCACTGATAAGACAGAAATAGTCCGGCGGCCCGGGGTCTGCCTGTTGACTCGGCGGGGACGGGGCCGCCTGCCTTTCCAAGCCCGCTGTCCAAACAGCGCAGATAAGCGGCGAGGCGCGCCGACCAGCCCGGCCGCGGGCGCTGGGCAGCAGTGCTGCAGCCCGAAGCCGCCGAGGCCCGCGGGAGGCGGCGCGGGGAGGGGACGCCAGGGGAGGCGGCGGGGGGTCGCCGGCCACCGGCTCTCGCCACAAATAGTTTCTCCGTCAGGGAATTCGCCGTCCGCGCCAGGCAGGGAACAGTCAGTTCCAACTTTTCCCCCAGCGGCTCCTGCTGCATTTCTGAGGCCCTTTCCCCAGAGACCTGGCAGGCCGAGCAGGGAAACATTCGCTGGCAGGAACCGGGGGAGCCCGGCCCGCGAGGCCTCGCGCCTGCCCGGGGCCGGCGGCGGTGGGTGTGCCCGGGCGGCGGCGTGGCCCTGCGTCCACTGCTGTGTGTGCCCTTGTCTCACACGCCGTGTGTGTCCGCGCCCTTTTGTGGCGTGGCAGCTTATGTGCGTGCAGACAGACGCCCTGTATGTGTGTCTCCCTCCACGACAGCCTCCGTGCGCGCTCGCCTGCGTGTGTGGCAGGACATGGCCTGTGCCTTTCAGCTCTGTGCGAGGCTATTTCTGGGTATGTGAGTCTTTGTTTGCCGCTCTGTGAGAAAGTGAGGGCAATAGGGGAAGTATTTCAGAAAGAGGGACAGGGATTGTGCTCATGAGAACAGGAAGAGAATGAATGTGGGGAATGGCGCAGCGCCAGGGGGGTGCTCGGGTGGGTGCGTGGAGAGAACGAGGCAAGCCGGGCTTGGTTTCCTTGGGGTGGGGGTGGAGTGGGGTTAGGGGACCCAGAGGAGTTGGGGCAGCTGGGCTGGGTATAGTGGGTATATTGGGCCGGCCTCAAGACCCCAAAGAGAGGGGTCTTGAGGCTGGGGTGTGGGGTGGGGTGGCAAGGGAGCCCCAGAAGGGGCGTGTGGAAGGAGTTGGCAGTCCCTGGAGTGGAGGAGGGACCGGAAGGAGGAGGGGCAAATCCTGACATACCCAGGCTGGGAGTCCTGGGCCTACCCAGGTCCCCAAAGGCCACGCCCCTTTTTCCTCCTTCTTGGGGAGGAGCCCGTGGGCTTTGGAACAAGGCCCCTTGGGTCAAGTTTGGGGGTCTGCTGGGGCCTCACTGTGAGAATCCAGGTGAGGGCGGGACCATAGCCTAGTGCCTAGGGGAGTTTGTTGAAACACTTACTTGAAGTTGGGCCCTGAAGACTGAAGGGTACTGACCCTAAACCCTTCAGAATGCCTTTGCCCAGGGGGTCCTTTCTGCCCGCAGCCTGATTTCTGCTGGCCCTGGCTGTGCTCTTGGCTGTCACTGTTCATTTAGGTGCCCACTGTCAATCTGAAATGTCAGGGAGGGCATCGGGTCCAGGATGCTCGTCCACCACCCCCAGCTTGAAAGGGGACCTAGAGATCCCCTTGCTACCAAATCTCTCCCAGGGCTTTAGCCTAGACTCCCCCCCACACACCCCCACACACAGAGCCTGGGCCCTGACACGGTGGGGATGGGTGGGTGGCCTGCCTCTGTCTGCCATAGGTCATGCTGCTGGGAACCTGGGGAAGTGACTTGCCCAGTCTGCCTGCTAACCTCCAGAATCCCGCTCACTCCCATTTCTTAGCCCCTGCCCCCGATTCTTTTACCTGGAATGCCCTTTGCCTGCCCACTGCCTTCCCTCTGCTTGTCCAAATCACACCTATTCTTTAAAGCCCAGCCCAGGCCCCACTTCCTCCAGGAAGCCTTCCTTCGTCCTACTTGTATGCAAAGATTTTTCTCTTTTCCAAATGCTCATTGCCATCTACCCAGCACCATGAATTGGCATTGGACTGGCCTGACGTGCACTTTGCTTCAAGGACGTTAGCTTTGCTTTCCCAGAGAGGCTAAGGTCCCCATAAGGTCAGAGACTGATCTTTAACTCCCACTCTTCCTCCATGCCTGGGCACAGGAACTCAACAGCACCCCAGATACCTGATGCTTGCAAAGCTCAGTGAGCCAATGCATGGAGCTGGTACTCTGCCATTTACCTGATGGTGTGAGTTACCATGGGCACCCCTACCCACCACGGGTGTGTCTAGCAGGGGCATGGGAAACCACAGGCCTTGGAGGTTCTGGGGGTTGGAGATAGACACCCCTAGGCTTTGTTAAAGCTCAGTGTTCTCAACTATTGGAGAGACCTTTTGGGAAAAGAAGACAGCAAAGGCGATGCTGGGCGCTCCAGTTTGGGTAGCTGGGAAGTTTGAGGCAGGGCCTGGGAGATCCCGGGCTTGGTCTTGGTGGTGGAAGAGGTTGCAGGAGGTAGTTAGACGAGGGGCTATGGTGAGGCCCCTGTGGAGGAGCTGGTGAGCTTCACCCAAGTCCATACATAAGCCCCCTCCTGAGCCACCCCTCTGGGAGACATCCTTAAGTGTACACGGACAATAGATACACCTTGCACACATACCCTCCCAACACACACACAGCAGGCACACACACCAATGCAAGCGCCAAAAGGTCGAGGAAGCCACATGGCTCTGCACACACAGGCACACCTTGAGCACCTCCACATCCCGTGGTGGGCCCCATTCACAAGGCAGGCCCAGACACATTTGCGTACTGCCTTTAGGTGGGCGACAGGAGGAGCCTTCAGACCAGAAAGCTGGGGCGGTGCCAGTGTGGGGGCCCGGGCCAGGGCTCCCTCCTCACAAAGGCCAGGATCCCCAATGGCTTAACCCCAGAAGGGCGCTCGGTGTGCCACGCCGCCGATGGCTCCTGCGGGTGGGAAGGAGGCCCGGGAAGAGCCTGGATTCCTCCCAGCGCAATAGGGCGCCCGCCGCACTTGGGGCAGGCCGTGCGCCTGTCGGGGGCGAGGGCGGCCGCCCGGCGCCCGGCGCCGCAGTCCCCCCTGCCGTCCCCCCATCGCTCCTTCCCTCGCTGAAGCACCACCAGCACCAAATGGCAAAGCGCCGCTCCCCGCGCAGGGAGAGATGCGCCGCGGCCTGCGGGACGGGCTCGGCCGCCTCGCCCCCACCGC
Source organism: Pan paniscus (assembly GCF_029289425.2). NCBI lineage: Eukaryota > Metazoa > Chordata > Mammalia > Primates > Hominidae > Pan > Pan paniscus. The sequence continues at coordinate 187,673,874 of NC_073255.2, forward strand.
GCCCGAGCGAGCGGGCGGCGGCCGGGGAGCTGGGGGGGCTCGGGCCGGCCCGGCCCGCGCCGCCCCTCCCTCCGCCCGCGCCGGTCCCCGGCCTGGGCATGCGCGCCGCGGCCTCCCTCCCGGTGAAGGTCAGCCCGGGGCCCAGCTGCAGGACTCCGCGGCGGCCGGGGAGGCGGCGGAGGGAGGAGGGATGCGGGGAAGAGACTTAACTCCTTCCCTGCGGGAAGATGGCCACCTAGGCCGGGCCCCAGCCGCAGTCCCGCCCTCCTGCCCTCCGTGAAGGTCCCACCACCGGGACTCCGCTCGGGGGGCGCGGCAGGAGGAGCGGGAGAGCGGGGAACATGGAAGAAGGGGCTGGAAGGAGAGAAGAGAAGCTGGCGAGGGGATAGGGAGGAAGGGAAGGGAGGAACAAAGGAAGCGAGACTGGAGGGAGAACGGATTGCTTGGGAGAGAGCTCTTTCCTCTATTCCCTTTTCCCTACACCCCCAGCAATAAAGCTCTCCTTAGGAGAATACGATCACCCTCACTGGGGCGGCCTGAGTGAGTGTGTGTGTGTGTGTGTGTGTGAGAGAGAGAGAGAGAGAGAGAGAGAGAGAGAACGCGAGAGGAGAGGGAGAGAGAGAAAGAAAGAGAGAGAGAGAGGGAGAAAGTGAGACCACTTGGCGCTCTGAGGACCACAAAGCCTTGGTTTCGGTGTTCTGGCCATCCCTAAACCAGGCCCCACTTTCCGCCATCCAGCCTACCTGCCCGGGCTAAGCACCAGCCCCGGGGGACCTCTGGCTAGTCCTTGGGGTCACGCCCAGCTCCAGAGAGGGAGGAGGGGAGACTGTACCTCAACCCCCGCCTCTGGTGACGGTCAGCAGAGGGGACGCTCCGAAGGCCAGGCCAGGGGCATCAGGCACCTTCCTCCTCCTCCTCCTGGCTGCCCCCATGCTGCTTCCAGGCCAGGGCAGCTGTGCACTTCCCTATTTGTGTTGGGATGTTTCTGTACCCCCGACACTCTCTGCTGCTATCAAGGGGGCTGTTTCTCTGTGTGACTTTGTCTTTCTGTGTCACTTTTGCAAACATAGACGAAAGAGACAAATGCAATATATAGAAGCAAAAAAAGACAAACTAGGACACCAAAATAATGGTGCGACCTTGGGCAAGTCGCTGTACCTCCCTGTCCCTCAGTGTCCTCAGAAGTGAAAGGAGAGGCTTAAGTCAGAGCATTCCTAGAGCCCTTCCAGCTCTGAAATCCAAGAATTTCCTAAGACAGAGGCAGGAACCAAGGCAGACTGGGAGGAAGGAGGGGGACAGAGGGAGGGAGCAGAGCGACGGAGCTGTGCCGGGAAGCAGACCCGCACCGAGTGAGTGGGGGCTGCTCACCATGAGTGAGGCCTGGTCCCAGCTCAGCACCCCCTCCTCTATGGGGTCCTCAGAGACACGGCCCTCCCACTCACTCCCTCCGTCCTCCCCTCAGAGTAGCTCTCTCTGGGTGGCTCTGCCCCTGTCACGCACACCTGGCTGAGCCCTCACCCCTCCACCTTCAGCATCCAGACAGCAGTGTGGGCCTTACCTTGGGGTCCCCAGGGTCCTGTGCGGCAGGCAGGTGCATGCGAAGGTTAGTGGAATGAATGAGGCCTCCTTCCTCTCTTTGCCTGCGTGGGATTCCTCAGTCTAATGGGATGCTCCTTGACACCCCTCCCACCACACACAACACAATAAACTGCTGGTGGCAGGAGGAGAGCGGGGCTGGGCCGCTGGGATCTGAGCATCCCGCTGGCCCACAGGGAAGGCACATTTTGGATTCACAGCGGGTTTTCTCTTATTCCCCATTAATGAGGTGGTCGCTTGTAGCAGGTCACACACCCCATAAAAACGTGCCACACAGGCCTGGTCCCCATTTCTGCAAGGACAGGGCTGGGCTGTGGGATGATGTTTACATGGGATCCTGAGGGGTGCTATAACTTCTCTCCTACCTTCCAGGGTGTGGCTCTGCCTGGCGGGCAATAGGGCCACATCCAGGGACCCTGAATTGGGCAGTGCCCTGACCTGCTGGCTGTATGGCCCCTGGAGGGAGGGATGGGTCACTCAGAGCCATCCTCACTCTCCTCTCCTCTCCCTCCGGATCAACACCTGGCACATCTGGCCAGATTCAGTGGCTTAGATGTGGCTGAAACCCAGGGCAAACACAAGGGGATCGCATGGCCTCGGGACTCATAGGGTGGTTGAGACTCCAAACAGTAGCCAGTCTTTCCCTCTCCTCCTCCCAGGTGTGTGGGAGCCATCTCTGGCTCCACTGGCCTCCTGGTTAACAGGCAGCCAGGGCTGGGAAGCCCACCCATCCCCATAATATCCCCTGGCTCTGCTAAGGCCCCACTCCTGCCCTGCCCCAGCTGTGTCCCAAATGCCTGAGGTGCCAGGGGAGTCACCCAGTGCATGTCTGAGACATCCTACCTACCTTCCCATCTCTCTACAGATGCTGGCTGCATCCAGATGTTGGCTGCCAGGGATCTAGGGGGCAGCCTTGTGGCTTCTGGTCGACTTGGGATCTGCTCATGTCGGGCTGTGTGGCCCTGGGAATGCCGTTTCCTCCCTGGAGCTCTGTCCTCATCTGTGACATGAGGGTGCTGCTGCCTTCCCTCCAACCTCTGCCTCTGGAAATGCTGGCAAGGCACAGAGTGCTGCCCGCTTCACCGGGGCTTTGGGCCAGGGCCCTGCCTCTTCCACCCTGCCTGGTGTGGGGAGGCTTTGGCCACCCTGCTAGCTGTCTCCACATGTGTCCTGTGTTCCCCAGGCCCCAGCCCTCCTCTTTCTTAGTGAGGGGAGCCCCATTCTGGCACCTCCAATTCTCATCTCTGTCTTTTGCAGCTAACAGCTCCCCATGACAGTGTCAGGACAATCCTGGTGACCCAGCGTCCTGCCCCTCACCTCGGGAAGCTTCTGAGGGCTTGTGAGGCAGGAATGGGCCTCAGCTACTGCTCTGAACAGGTGTTTGGGGGATTCCTGCCAATCACTGCATTCTGGGGTCTGGGTGTCACCGGAGTGAAGAGAAGTGAATAGTTAACAAAAAGTCCATCTGCATTTCTAAACAAATTTTTGGGAATATTAAATCAAATGGCAGCGGGCAGTGGGATGTGTATATAAAACCCCCGTGGAAGTGCTGCGTGGACTTACCGCCCGGCTGTCCTTGCAGGTCTGACACTGCACCTTCCACTCTGCACCACGGGGCCAGGGGAGCCCTCGACCTGCCCTCGGCCTTGAGGGCACTAGGTTCAATCTCATGCTGCCCTTTATCCCCAACTGCATCAGTCACCACAGAAAGCCCCAGACCCCCTCAACTCCTGCACTTTGAGCCCCACAAGGCCCTAGACCCTCCTACAGTTGCCATCTCTCCCCAGCCCCTGAAACCCTCCTACTGTGTTGTCTGTCCTAAGGAACATTTCCAACATGCTCCACCTCTTCTGGAAGCATCCTCTTTGCCTTCCAGAAGCAGATGCCAGGCTCCCTTCCAGCAGTGGCTCAACCACTGGCCTAAGGGTGGGTATGGCCCCCCGTTGCCCCTCACTGCTGTTTCCAGAGCCCTGGCTCTGCATCTTACCCCCAGCTAGGGAGGCTTCCTTCGTGCAGATTCTGGCTCCTGGCTCATGTCACTCTCCGGAGCACCACTCCTGTCCAGCCTGCTGCATGCTCTTCCAGACATCTCTGGCCTCTCTGTTCCTTGGCAGCTCTTTTTCCAGTGATCCTCCCTGTTCCCTCAGCCATGCACTCCCAAGGTCATCTCTTAGATCACTGCAGCAACCGCAGCCCCCCACTTTCAGTCCCATGCACCCTACTCGCTGACCACCATCTCCTCTTTTTCCTCTTTCCAGTTCACCCTGTCCAGCTCCCTGACCTCCAAATCCTGCGACTCCTCTGGAACCTCTGCTTCATTTCACCACTCTGCACCCCTCCCCACAGCTTGCTCTTACACATTGAATCTCCTGGCTCTTTTGACAATGACACATAACACACAATTGACCATTTTAACCTCCCTTGCATGTACTTTTTTTTTTTGAGACGGAGTCTTGCTCTGTCACTCAGGCTGGAGTGCAGTGGCGCGATCTCAGCTCACTGCAACCTCCCCCTCCCGGGTTCAAGCAATTCTCCTGCCTCAGCCTCCCAAGTAGCTGGGACTACAGGTGCCTGCCACCATACCCGGCTAATTTTTTGTATTTTAGTAGAGACGGGGTTTCACCGTGTTGCCCAGGCTGGTCTCAAACTTCCTGACCTCAGACAATCTGCCTGCCTCGGCCTCCTGAAGTGCTGGGATTACAGGCATGAGCCACTGCGCCTGGCTTTTTTTTTTGAAACAGAGTGTCGCCCTGTTGCCCAGGTGGCATGATCTCAGCTCACTGCAACCTCTGCCTCCTGGGCTCAAGCAATTCTTGTGCCTCGGCCTCCTGAATAGCTGGGACCACAGGTGCACACCACCATGCCTCGCTACTTTTTGTATTTTTAGTAGAGACAGGGTTTCACCATGTTGGCCAGGCTGGTCTCGAACTCCTGACCTCAAGTGATCCGCCCACCTTGGCCTCCTGAAGTGCTGGGATTACAGGCATGAGCCACTGCACCTGACCCCTTGCATATACTCTTGACTCTCTTAAGAGGTAAATCCAGCTTCACCAACTCCTCCCCTGCAACCACGCACCTGAATGTGGCCAGAGAAAGACACACAGCCACCCCACCCGGTCTCATTGTGGATTCGGCACGAGCTCAGCTGGCATTGTGCTGCCCGGCAGGCCACTCTTCTCACAGCACAGTCACAAATATGCCCGCTCCCACACCCCGACAGGAGTTTTTTGCAGCTTCTCCCTCCTCTGACTTCCAACCTCTCCTCCATCCTCCTCACTCCCAGCTTGTGCCCCTGTTTTCCCCTTCACTGAGAAAAAAGAAGCTTCCGAAGAACTTCCAGAGCCTCCCACCACACCCTCTGCCTGCCAGCAGCTGATCCCGTTCCTCCAGATGAGCTATCTGTGCTCCCGACTACAGCCAGCCGTGCCTCCGTGTGCCAGCTCCGTCCCTCCTCCACACCAAGGACACTGCTCCAGCAATTCTCTCCCACACCATCATTTCATCAACATTCCCCTCTCTTCTGGAGTTCCCCCAGCAGCATGCACAAGTACTGTTATATCCCCATTGGAATAAGCGCTCTTCTTTCATTTTTTATTACGTTTTAAAAAATAGAGGCGAAGTCTCACTATGTTGCCTGGGCTGGTCTCAAACTCCCGGGCTCAAGTGATCCTCCCGCCTCAGCCTCCCAAACTGCTGGCATTTTAGGCGTGAGCCCCTGCACCCAGCCTCCTGAAACAATCTCTCTTAACCCTACTTATTCTATAGGTTGCTGCCCAGTAGCAACAAAACTTCTGAAAAGAGTTGTCTCATTTGTGCTCCTCCATTCTCCCTGAATCCCAATCCTGTCAGATGCAGCTCCCGCTGCTCCACTGAAATGCTCCTGGCAGGGCCACCGGTAGCCTCCACATTGGCAAATGCTGCCGTCAGTTCTTAATCTACTGCAAACTCCGCCTCCTGGGTTCAAGCGATTCTCCTGCCTCAGCCTCCCGAGTAGCTGGGACTACAGGCACCCGCCACCACACCCGGCTAATTTTTGTATTTTTAGTAGAGATGGGGTTTCACCATATTGGCCAGGCTGGTCTCGAACTCCTGACCTTGTGATCCGCCTGCCTCGGCCTCCCAAAGTGCTGGGATTACAGGTGTGAGCCACTGCACCCGGCAAAGTCACAACACTCTGTCCTCTTTCAAATATTTCCTCCCGTGGAGGGAGGACACTTCCCCCTCTTGGCTGACCTCTTGCCTCCCGGGTTGCTCCTTCTGAGTCCCCGGGGACCATCCAGTTCTCCTTCCCTCTCCATGCAGGAGCGCCAGGACTCAGGCCTGGGTCCTCCTCACCTCTCCACGCTCACTTCCTCGGAGATCTCATCATTTTTGCGGTCTCATCACGTCCAGCACCACCCGTATGTCGGCAGCTCCCAGTTTCCTCCAGCCCGGTCCTCTCTCCCAATCCTTGGACGCATCTATCCAATCACCTATTTGGCATTTCCACCTGGGTCTTCAGTGGACAACTCAAACATGGTCGGTCCAAAATGAGCTCCTGCTCTTTTGCCTCAAACCCCATCCTCCGCCCAGTCTTCTCCCTCCTTCCAGCTGCCCAGGCCCACACCTTGGAACACCCTGGACCCCTGCCTTTCCCTCATACCCTACATCCACTCTGAAGGCACATCCTCTGAAGGCTGCTGGACCCAGCAGCCCACTGCTTCTCACCTCTCCCTGGATGCCGCCCGAGATCCAAACCACGGCTACTGGGTAGCCTGCTTCCAGCCTCACCCCAACAGTCTGTTCTCAACATGGCAACAGGTTCTTTAAAAAGGGAGTCAAGGCCGGGCGCAGTGGCTCACACTTGGAATCCCAGCACTTTGGGAGGCCAGAGGCAGGTGGATCACTTGAGGTCAGGAGTTCGAGAGCAGCCTGGCCAACATGGTGAAACCCCGTCTCTACTAAAAATACAAAAATTAGCCAGGTGTGGTGGCATGCAACTGTAATCCCAGCTACTTGGGAGGCTGAGGCAGGAGAATCGCTTGAACCCAGGAGGCAGAGGTTGCAGTGAGCCAAGATTTCGCCACTGCACTCCAGCCTGGGCAACAGAGTGAGACTCCACCTAAAAAAAAAAGAAAAGTAAAAAGGAGTCAGATTATGGCATTGCTCTGCTCTAAACCCTCCGGGCCTCCCATCTTATTCCAAGCAAGGGCCAAGGTCCTGAAGGTCCTGCAGGATCTGGTCTCATCCTTACTCCCTGTCCCCTCTGCTCTCACCTCTTGCTATCTCCCCCGCCACCTTCTCTCTGCCCTGGCTTCTGGGCTCCCTGTGGTGCTTTGGAAACTCCAGGTCCGTGCCAGCCCAGGATGCTCTTCCTCTGGCAATCTACATGGCGGACTCCTCACCTCCCAAAAGCCTTTGTTCACATGTCTCCTTCTCAATGAGGCACAGTCTGTCTCCCTGATTAAAAACTGCAAGCCCTCTCCCTCCACACGCCCATTTCTTTTATTCCCCTCCACTTTCCCTACAGGACCCTACCCTTCCACCCTTCTATATCATCTACTCCCTTACATTGATGCCTAACTTTTCTTTTTCTCCATTAGAACGTAAGCTCCAGGCCAGGTGCGGTGGCTCACACTTGTAATCCCAACACTTTGGGAAGCTAAGGTGGGTAGATCACCTGAGGTCAGGAGTTCGAGATCAGCCTGGCCAACATGGTGAAACCCCATCTCTACTAAAAATACAAAAATTAGCTGGGCGTGGTGGCGGGCACCTGTAGTCCCAGCTACTCGGGAGGCTGAGGCAGGAGAATTGCTTGAACCGGGGAGGCAGAGGTTGCAGTGAGCTGAGATCACACCACTGCACTCCAGCCTAGGTGACAGAGAGAGACTCTGTCTCAAAAAAAAAAAAAAGAATGTAAGCTCCAAAAAGGTAGGGGCTGTGTGTGTGTGTGTGTGTGTGTGTGTTTCTAAAGGAGGCAGGGCTTTTTATCTGTTTTCTTCACTGCTAAATCCCAAGTACCTGGCACATGGCAGAACCTCCAACATGTGATGGGTGGAGGTGAAGAGAGCCCACTCCGAGCCCGTTCAGGATCTTCAGCACAGATTTCCAAATGCCAGCTGAGGTTACAACCTGAGACTTGTTTTTTTTTTTTTTTTTTTTTGAGACGGAGTTTCACTCTTGTCACCCAGGCTGGAGTGCAATGGCGCTATCTTGGCTCACTGCAACCTCTGCCTCCTGGATTCAAGCGATCCTCCTGCCTCAGCCTCCCAAGTAGCTGGGATTACAGGCATGCACCACCATGCCCAGCTAATTTTTGTGTTTTTAGTAGAGACGGGGTTTCACCATGTTGGCCAGGCTGGTTTTGAACTCCTGACCTACATGATCCACCCACCTTGGCCTCCCAAAGTGCTGGGATTACAGGCGTGAGCCACCACGCCTGGCCGAGACTTGTTATCATAGGAGTAATAACATCGGCTTAGATTTGTATAGGACTTTACCATTGACCAAGCACTTCCACACACAGTAACCTGTCTGATCCCAACAGATAACCCTATCAGGTTCCTGGCAGGGTCCCCATTATAAAGATAATGAAAATGAGGCTCTAAGAAGTTGTGTGACTTGCCAAAATTCACTGTGCTATCACAGGGTGGGGCTAGGATTGCAAATCAGGTTTCCTGTCCTCAAGGTCCCTGGGTTTTCTCCTTTACCCCAAGCTGCCTCCCCAGTATCCCCGTGCTAAAGCTTGCCTGCTGGGGGTAGTGACAGACTAACCAACACACGCACCCCACCTTCCCCAAACACCTGCCTTTTAAAGAAGGAAATCAAGATCCCTGGAAGCCTGCAGAGCTAAGCTGAATTACCCTTAATTATCCTTTTAAACACACCCCTCAAAATCTCAAGCTGATTGTTCGAAACATTGGGAATACAAATTCTAGAAAATGTGCTACTACCAAGGTGTCTGAAATGAATTTCAAATTTGAGAAGGTTCCCTTTGTTACTGTGGAAATATTACTTTTTAGCCAAAAACAAGAAAAAAAAATGAATGCTAGTTAAACTTGGAACAAGCCCCTTGTTCCTCTGGCTTCTGTGGTCCTCACAACCAAGTGTAACTCCTGTGCGACGTACACACCTGAATCCCATGGCGACACACCACCCCGCCCCCTACCTGGAACTCAGTCGGCTATCCTTTGGGAACATGTCGTTACCCCGACATAGCCAAGCGGTGCCCTCGGACAGCCCCCTACCACCTCACCTTGCCTTCCTGGTGCCACTTGGTGCTAGGTTTGGAGAACTTGGAGGATCCAACTGGCCCTTAAGAGGGGTAGGAGAAGCGATGAGAACAGCAACAGGCTCTGTCTAGGCCGAGTGGACCACCAATTTCTTGGAGAACCAGGCAAACGTAAGTGGGATTGAGAAAGAGATGGGGCTTGTGAGGCTTGTCCATGACCAAGGACTTCACAGTAAGCTCAGCATCTTGCCGTCCCCACACAGCACACTAGTAACTCAGCAGACTTTACTCTGGGGCTCAAATGGCTACAGTGGCACCAAGAAGCCTCATGAAGACTCACCAAGGGGTGGGCGGTGGGGAGGCGGCAGATGTTGGGGCGTGCTCTCAGCAAATCCTTGTAACTAAGGCTGGCTGTGCTCTCCACCCCTGCCTGAACCCACTGCCCTGAGCAGGGTCTCTGCAGTCCACAGTATGATGGCTCCTAGCCTGGATTCTAGAACAGGGTTTCTCCAGTTGGCACTGCTGACATCTCAGGCTGGACGATTCTTTACTGTGGGAGCTGACTTGCACACTGTATGATGTCAGGAGCATCCTTGGCCTCTATCCTCTACCCAGTGTGGCAAACAAAGTATCTCTAGACATTGACCCTTGTCCCTGGAGGGTGAAATTGCCCCAGGGTTGAGAACCACAGCCCTTAGGTCAATTGGTTCTGGGTTCAAACCCCACCCAGCCACTGAGTGACCATAACCCTAATCATGTTACCTGACCTGTCTGAGCCTCAGTTTCCCCATCTGCAAAACTGGGGGTCCCTCACGTGATGCATGGGTGGATGTGAAGATTAAAATGTGGTTGAGCATGTGCAGAATTCAGCACAGTGCCTGGCACAGGGTCAACACTTAATGAGCAGCAGCTGTTAACATCAGCTTCCCAGTGGTCCTGCCTGCCTGTCCCACAGCCTGGATTCCCTGTGGCCTTGGCTGCTGCTCATCTGCCTTATCTCCCAGACTTGGATGATCCTGCTGCCAACCAACCCCCAGCTAGGGTGGGGCGCAGTGGAACCAGGGAGCTCTCAGAGCCCTTCAGCGGCAGGCTCATCACAAACGGCATGACGGGTACAGGCGAGGGCCGAGCTGCTGCTCTTAGAAGCCAGCCAGGTGATCATTCACAGTGGCTAATTATGGTGGCTCTGGGAGCCCTGAGGGAAGTGTGGGGTCTACTCAAGCCACTGGACGCTTCCTTGGGCAGAGAGCAGCCACAAGTGTTGTTAGCATGTAGGGGTCATGCCGTGGGAAGCCTGTGGCCCCGCAACTGAGCTGTGGGGGCTGCAGCTTGGGCTGCAGGACAGGAGGGAGACATTCAGAAGCCACCACACGTAGCACATCCACTGCACTTCAACCTTTTTTTTTTTGAGACAGGGTTTTGCTCTGTCGTCTAGACTGTAGTGCAGTGGTGTGATCACAGCTCACTGGACCTCCTGAGCTCAAGCTATCTTCCCACCTCAGCCTCCTGAGTAGCTGGGACTACAGGCACATGCCACCATGCCCGGCCAATTTTTAAATTTTTTTGTAGAGACAAGGTCTTGCTACATTGCTCAGGCTGATCACCAACTCCTGGGCTCAAGGAATCCTCTCACCTTGGCCACTCAGAGTGTTGGGATTACAGGCGTGAGCCACCATGCCCAGCTTTGGGACTTAAATTTAAAAAGACTTTGTAAGGCCAGTTATTGGCCTAGAAAAGCTGAGGTTTGGGAACTGCTGGTAACGGCATCCGAAGAAAAGTAGGGCCTCCTCCCACCCCATGAGCTCCTCTGCCTTCTGTCCTCTACGCGTTTAGTGAGCACCTCTTTTGGGGCAGCTCCTGGGAAGTACTGCCCATTTACACGCATGACATGGCCTCTGCCCTTAAGACCTGGTGGTCATCGAGAAAGACAAGATGGATAGAGGGCTTTGTGCCAGGTGTGTCCTTAGGGCCCCACGGGAGCAGGGAGGAGGGGCCCCTAACAGGGTGGGGCAGGGCTACCCCAACAGGTGTCTCAGAGTAGCGACACCTAAGCAAGACCCTGAGCACAGCCAGGGAAAGCCCCAACTGGGTGGGATGCCCAAGGCTGGCATGGGGTGCTGTGGGTCTCAGGGGCTGTGCCTCCTTGGGCTCCTCTGTGAAGGTCAGGGGAGAGGCACCCAAGATTCATGCTTTATCTTGGCGAGAGTCATGAATAGTGGAAAGGGCAGGACAGGTGCCCTGCAGAGCCCAGCAGGCTAAAACTAGTAACAGGGAAGCCAGCACACACAACTCTTACTGGGAGCAGCCACTGTTTGTTCTGAGCTCAATTAATGTTCACAGTCACCCTACCTTGCGAGTACAATCCTTAACCCACCTTACAAGTGGGGAAACTGAGGCCTAAGGAAGCAAAGTGACTGGTGTAAGGTTGCAGAGCTAGTAGGGGTGGAGCTGGGATTTTCATCCAGGTAGCCTGTGTCTAGACTAGATCCTAGCCCAGAGACTGTGGGCAGACTTGATGGGAAGAAGTGGAATGTGCCAGACACTCCTGCTAAATGTTTTTTTTTTTATTAAAAAAATGTCAAGGGGTGTTCTGAGGGATCTAAATCAAGGCCGAAGCTGTAACCACACCTTCAAACCTGGAAGGCAGCTGGAGAGGGAGGGGAGAGAGAGGCAGGATGTCCATGTGTCCACCAAGGCCCTACCACTTTCACCAAGGGGGCCTCCTCACCAGCCTCAAAGCCCTGTCTTTGCCCTCCCCAGGTTCCACCTTGGAGAATGTCCCTGTTATCCCTCCAAACCTCAATCCTGCCCATCTACATCGCCATATCTTTTAAGCCATCCAATTCCCTCAGCCCAGCTCCAGGGTCTGGCCATTTTCCATGCTGTTCCATGGTTGTTATTATGAACATCTTCTTCTCCCTTGGCCCTCCTATTTAATCCATAGGCAAATTTTATTGGTTTCACCATTTTCTGATCTCTCAGGCCCACTGGTCTCTGCATTTTTTTCTGTCATCACCCTGGACCAGGCCAGCACCATCTTTCTTCTGCACTGATCGTCCCATCTCTCCATTCTGTCTCTCTCTACAGCATGGCCAGAGTGATCTTTTAAAAAATGCAGTGAGGACCATAGTACATCCTTGCTTAAGATCTGACAATGGTTTCACAGCTCTGACAGAATCCAAATTCCTTGCCAGGGCTCACAGGGGTGACTCCACCTTGTGGGTGCCTTCAGCTCCACCAGTCCCTATCTGGTCCTCAAACTCACTGGGTCCCTGCCCACCTCAGGACCTCTGCACCTGCCATTCTCTTGACCTGCAATGATCAGCCACTGGGTCTGAAGGTCAGGTTCCTGAGGACAGGATTTTTTTTTTTTTTTTTTTTGAGACATAGTCTCACTCTGTCGCCCAGGCTGGAGTGCAGTGGCGTGACCTTGGCTCACTGCAACCTCTGCCTCCCGGATTCAAGCGATTCTCCTGCCTCAGCCTCCCAAGTAGCTGGGACTACAGATGCCTGCCACCACACCTGGCTAATTTTTATATTTTTAGTAGAGACGGGGTTTTGCCATGTTGGCCAGGCTGGTCTCAAACTCCTGACATCAAGTGATCTGCCTGCCTCAGCCTCCCAAGGTGCTGGGATTACAGGTGTGAGCCACTGCACCCGGTCAAAGTCAGGATTTTGCCCCAAAACAGAGAGGAGCTAATGTCAGCTCCTGCCTTGGAAAGTGCCCCAGGATGGCAGTGGCTTTTGGCACAGGGTGTGGGAAGAGGAGAGCATGATTGTAGGCCATCCCGAAGCCCAGGGTGAGTGCTGTGAAGATGGTCTCACACAAGAAGCCACCAGACCAGGCCAGGTCAGCACCTGGGGTAGGAACTGTGGGAGTTCCTCTGGAGGACGGAGGCAATCACCCCCTAAAGACCTAACTCCTCAGCAGGCCACCTCCTTCTCCCTGATGCAGAGGTGAGGAGGTAAATGGTGGGATCCATGGAGTTCTGGGGAGCCCAGTGGAGCTGGGCCCAAGCCTCTGCTGGAGGCAGTGTTGGCAGCCAGCATGGGGCAGAAGCGGTGGTGGCAGTGGAGGGGGAGCAGACTGTGGGGCCAGGCCCGGGACTAGCTGGGAAGCTGGCATACTAACTGCCCAGGGTAACTGCCAGAAGGGGAGGCTGGAGGCTGCCCTGTGGCTCTTCATGGAGCCAGGTGGGGAATTAGTGTTCTAGCAGCCCAGGGGCCCAAGGACTGGACAGTGGCAGGGAGTCGACCTGTCCCTCAGGGCGTTGGCTCTTCCTGTGATGGGGATAGCCCAGGGTTTTGAATGCCTGTCAGCTCCCTGAGGCTCTGACCATCTCGCTCCTCTGTTAGACACATCTCCAAATTCTGAAGGCACCTGTCAGAGTCCCCCTGCTATGGGTTGAACTGTGTCCCCCAAAATTCATATGTTGGAGTCCTAACCCCTAATATATCAGAATGTGACCTTATTTGGAGAGAGGGTCCTCAAACAGGTAATCAAGTTAAAATGAGGTCATTAGGGTGGGCCCTCATCCAATAGGACTGGTGTCCTTACAAGAAAGGGAAATTTGGGCACAGAGACTTGCACAGAGAGATGATGATGTAAAGAGACAGAGGGAGAGGATGCTCAACTTCTAGCCAAGGAGAGAGGCCTGAGACAGATCCCTCCCTCACAGCCTTCAGAAGGAACCAACCCCGCTGACACCTTGATTTCAGACTTCCAGCCTCCGACACTGGGACCAGGAATCTCTGTTGTTTAAGCTGCCAGGTCTGCGGTCCTTTGTTGGGGCGGCCCTAGTGACCCAACACCCCCACAGCTCTGCTCTTCAGGACTCCCAGGGCGGTCATCACGAGACCTGCCTGCTAGTCCACCTACCACCTGGGCCTCCCCTTGGAACATCCTCTGGTTTGCCCAATGAAAGCAAGGCCTCCAAGCAGGGTGCAAAGCACAGGGCAGAACCCAGGTCAGAAGGCCTGAGTTTGAGCCTTTATTCCATCATCCATTGACAGGAGGATAAAAGTGCCAAGTCACCGTTAACCTCTCTGATCTCGGTCTCCTCATCAGTGGGTATTTATCATCTTACCTCTCTCAGTGGGTTATTGTGAATAGCAAAATAGTAATGATTTGCCATATGTGAAAATTCTCTTTAAGTCACAGAGTACTGAGTAAAGTCATCATGGCCATTAATTTATCACTCTTTGGTAATCACCCGTTGCACTGTGGAGTTGAATTGACCTTATTGTCAATTTAACCTCAATTTTTTTCTTTTCTTTTCTTTCTTTCTTTGATACGGAGTCTCGCTCTGTTGCCCAGGCTGGAGTGCAGTGGCGTGATCTCGGCTCACGGCAATCTCCACCTCCTGGGTTCAAGCGATTCTCATGCCTCCGCCTCCTGAGTAGCTGGGATTACAGGCACGTGCCACCAGGCCCAGCTAATTTTTATATTTTTAGTAGAGACAGTGTTTCACCATGTTGGCCAGGCTGGTCTCAAATTCCTGACCTCAAATGATCCACCCACCTCAGCCTCCCAAAGTGCTGGGATTGCAGGCGTGAGCCACCGCACCCAGCCATTTTTTTTTTCTACTCTACGCAAAACATGTCTCCCTATCCCCTACTTGTAAAGTTGTCTTTTTGTCTCAAGAATGGACACGGAACATTTACTCCTGTTAATATTCATCTTCTAAGAATTAGCCCATAATTCCTAGAAGGTGAATGTTGACAGCTTTTGAATATTAATTCTGTTCTCCAAAATATTCACCATCTTTTCTGGCTGTGTGTTATTTACAAATCCAGTGAGTGTGACCATCAACCTGCATCTATATCTTTGCTGAATGTATTGAGAAAGGGACAGGAAGCAAGACAAGGCTCTCTCTCTCCAGACTAATGTACACCCTTTGGGGCTTCGTCTTTCTTCAATTCTTAGCAAATTTGCCCAATTATACTAACATCCAGCTAGCAATGTGCTAGTGTGTCATGTCAGCAGCTTAACATCAGCCAATATGGGAGGTTTTTTTTGTTTGTTTGTTTTTTGAGATAGGGTCTGGCTATCGCCTAGGCTGGAGTACAGTGGTGTGATCATGGCTTATTACAGCATGGACCTCCTGGGCCCAAGCCATCTTCCTGCCTCAGCCTCCTGAGTAGCTGAGACTATAGGTGCATGCCACCATGTCTGGCTAACTGTTAAAATTTTTTGTAGAAATGGGGTGTTGCTTTGTTGCCCAGGCTGGTCTTGAACTTTTGGCGTGAAGCGGGCCTCCCGCAGTGGCCTCCCAAAGCGCTGGGATTACAGGCCCAGCCACTGCACCCAGCTAGTGGTATTTATACCACAGGAATTGGCGAACGATACAAACCGGAGTTCTGCTCCCACTCCCCGTCCTGCCAAGAGCCAGTTGTTAAACATTTACCGGCACGCCACTGCATCCAGCCCACGTTTATGTATCATACCCTAAAGATATAGGGAAACACTTTGTCAAACACCTCCAAATTAACACATAGAGCTTCATGGAGCTTAGCCTACAAAACAGTTCAACATGCATTATCCAATTTGGTTCTCTCCACACTCCAGGAAACTGAAGGGATGACTATTACTATATCCATTTTAAAGACAGGAACACAAGGCGTAGAGAGTTCTTTAAAGACTGACTCAGAGCTGGAGAGCGAGTTAATGTCGAAAGTGAGGCTCGAACTCCTGTTTTCTGATCATAAGGTCCGTGTTCTTTCTGAGTCACTATCTGACTGCTCCCCCATTCGTTATCGAATGTACTGCGAAGTCCTCAGGGGTTGGTACTCCAGGTTTAAGACACAGACAAGTTGAGAGGGATTGTACAACAGCCCCTGCCCTTCCCATTGGCAGCCATCATGAGGATTTATGACCACTGCTTCTCAAACTGGGATTCAGATCTGTTCTAGGGGGAGGGTCCTCAAGTTTTTGAAAAGACTCTGCATTTTGTTTATAATTTCATTGTTGACAAGAAGCCAATTGAAGTGACAGCAGGCCAGGTGCAGTGGCCCAAGCCTGTAATTCCAGCACTCTGGGAAGCTGAGGTGGGCGGATTGCTTGAGCCCAAGAGTTTGAGACCAGCCTGGGCAAGATAGCAAGACTCCTCTCTACTAAAATTTAAATATATTAGCCGGGTATGGTGGTGCACACCTGTAGTTCCAGCTACTTGGGGCACTGAGGTGGGAGAACTGCCTGAGCCCAGGAGGTTGAGGCTGCAGTGAGCCATGATTGCACCACTGTACTCCAGCCTAGGTGACGGAGCTGAGATCCTGTCTCATAAATAAATAAATAAATAAATGAAGTGACAGCAATTCTTAATGCAGTGTTTCTCAAACTGGGGGCCCTGAGTTCTCAGGGAGAAATGCTGGTTTGTTTTCTGGGCTGGGGGATAGAAGGGAGGACAGGGGACAAGTGGCAGGCAAGGAAAGCTCAAGGTAAGTGTTACGAACTGGGCAGGGCAGATAGGTTTTGCTCAGCCCTCACTGTGTCCTAAACACTTTAATTAGGCACCAACCTTAAAGACTGAGAGATTTCACATCAAAGCCAGATTTCCAGAATCTCTTAAAAAATGAGAAATTTGGCAAGACCAGACCACCAGTCCACTTAGAGACAATCGGTGGAGCTGAGGAGGGGCTGCCCCTTTTCAGAGGGGCGAGAGCCCTCCGATTTGCCACATCTCCTCCCCATTCCCTATTTTAGGGGTTACAAACTCAAATGACCCTAGACACAGCAGTGAAAGTCAATGAGTGGAACAGGCTGTGTGTGAGATGATAAATGGCCTTTGACCTTGAGCCTCAGTGCTGGGGGCAAAAGAGGAGGGGATGGGTTGAGACCCTGAATAAAGGGGTGGCTGTCTTGTCCCTGTGAGGGCCCCTGAGGTTTGGGCACAGCAAATTTCTGAGGGCTAAATGTGGTGGAGAGACCCCAGTTGGGACTCTTGCCCTGACCACTGGGAAAGTTCCTTCATGCCCTGTGCCTCAGTTTCCTTATCTGGAGTGATGATGATTATAACAGCACTTACCTTATAGTGTTGTGGTTAGGATAAATTAAACCACATAAAATTCTCTCTCTCTTTTTTTTTAATGTAGAGATGAGGTCTCGCTTTGTTGCCCAGGCTGGTCTTGAACTCCTGGCTTCAGGCGATCTTCCTGCCTTGGCCTCCCAAAGTGCTGAGATTACAGGCATGAACCACTGCGACTGGCCTAAAATTCTTGAAATAGTTCTCAAAGCCCACAATGATCCCTCAGTCTTTACTGGCTGCTATTACTCTGCCCCCAGTCACTTCACTCTTTCACTTCCTGCAGGTCACTGTGTTTGTGGCAGCTGCTCTTGAATCTGAGGTGGGGGCTGTGATGGCAGGTGGCGGGGGGAGACATCCCTGCCCACTGAATGGATCTAAAGTGTCTCAAAGACAGACTTTTCTTCTGAAGGAAGAGGCCTGGGTAAGATGCAAGTGAGGTGATGGTGAAGGGGGAGTTAGAAGGGAAACTGAGGCAGGAAAAGGCAAAAGCACAGTGCTGCTTCCTGCTGGGCAGAGTGGAGTGGGTGCTGTAGACCTGAAGCTGGAGCTCAGCTTCTCTTGCATCTACTTAGGCCCCCACAGGGGACACCTTCCCACCCACTAGCACCTCCTTCAAGCCTACGCACCCTCCAGTCCCCTGCTGTGGATTCAGCTGCCAGCCCACCCTGAGCCATCTCCAGGGACCACAGGGCTCTCTCCTGCGCCCTGCTGGCTCACTTTTTCTTTTTTCCAATTAAAAACTTTATGAAAGGCAAAGAAGACAGGCCTTTCACACCTGCAGACTGCATCAGGCTGGATGGGAGCTGTGGGCTGGAAAGATGGGCTAAAGCTAAGATAGCTCCATGTTGGGGCTGACAGATATGGAACAGGAAGAATGGACTTCTGGGTGTCTGGGTGGTCGCCAGTGGCGTATGCGGGCAGCATGAATGGCAGGCTGGGACCTGCAACCAAGGGAGGCATTGGTGGCATTAGATGGTGCTCTGGGGTCCACAGATGACACCTGGAACAGGGACAGCGCTCAGCATCCCACGTGAACACTTGCAGTGGCGAGGGGCGCTCGGTGAACGCAGGCATTGTGCAGAAGGTCCGCCATCACCATTGCTTCTTTATAGAAGGGCTTGATGTCCCATTCTACAGATGAGACATGTCACTCAGAAAACTGAGTACCCCTTCCCCATCTGCCTGGCTGGAAAGGGAGAGCTCACCTCCTAGCACAGGCACAGGTGGCTCCAAGTGTGGGCCATGGCCTTGGGGGGTCTTCAGCGCTCCCCAGGGGGCACAAAGGCTGTGAATATTTGAAAGAGCCAGAGCTGGATGTTCCAAGCGGAGACAGAGCCTGTGCGAAAGCTGCCTCCAAATGTTGAAAGGTGGTCAGATGGCTTGGAGGGAGAAAGGGGTTTCTCCCTGCAACTCCAAAAGGCAAACCCAAGGTCAGAGGGAGTGACATTCTCCCTCACCACAGGAATAACTGAAGAGGGAATGAGCCTGGAGCACTCCTCCAACCACGGAGTTACAGGAGGGAGACGCGGGGCACGGGGCAGCTCAGGCAACAGCAGGACAAGGTTGGCAGGCAAGGAAGGCCCACTCTTGCATCGTGGTGGTGTAGAGAAGGTGAGGCTGACAGCACCAAGAGGGATCTGGGGCTCATTTTAGAATCAGCCGTAGAGCCACCCCCTCTCTGTCCACTGCCTCACACATTTGCTCATTCATTCAAGAAATACTTCTCTGTACTGTGTGGAACAAGACAGATGCAGCCATGCCTTTAAGGAGCCCTGCAACTCAGTATTAGCCACTTTGGTAGGTGCTGCAAGACAGAAGATAGTGGGTCGGCCTTCACGCCCAAGCCGGGTGGGAGAAAGCCTCCCTGGAAGAGGTGGAACTGACGTGGAGGCTTCAAGGATGAGTGCAGTTAGCCAGGTGAAGGGAGCTGGGAAGGGTGTCGGAGGTGCAGGGAACAGCATGTGTGAGGGCCCTGAGTGAGGGCACAAGAATGAAGCCATTAGAAGTGGAAGGCGGAACAAATCAGATTTGTGTTTAGGAAGCCCATTCTGGTTACTGTGCTGGGCTGGGGTCTGATGCAGGGACAAGGCTGAGTATGCGGCACTCAGATGGGGGCAGAAGATCACAGTGTGTGGACCAGGGCAGTGACGTGGGAAATCAGAAGCAGATGGAATTGACACTTATCTAGGAAATAAAATCAAATAAAAGGATGTGGCAGTTGTTCCAATGGAGAGGTAAGAAAGGGGGTGGACTTGGTCACTTCAGGTCTGGACCTGAGCCTCAATATCACTGTTTAGCAATGTGGCCCATCCACCCCACTGCAGAGGGGCCCTACTCCCTTGTCTTCATGTGTTCACAAGGAAACATGTACTGTATTCCCAGGAGAGGAGATACCGGAATGACCCTGGCCCTCTCCCCACCCTTCTTCCCTGCGGGAGGAGGCTTTGTCTGATGAGGTGGTGAGGGCCTGCACCAGCCGCACAATCCCTTTCCCGGGCGGGTGGGGTGAAGGTGCTGAAGGCAAGGCTGCTTACCCTGTGGCCAGCGTTCCTCTTCTAGACGAGTCTGTTTTAGGACACAGATCATCTCCTTCTGTTCCCATGCCCAGGTAAGCAAACCCAGGTTAGGGAGTAGGACCTGCCTTCTACACTTGGGCCTCAGGTTCAAGCCTCTCTTCAGCTCGACTTTCCTTGCACTTAAGTTAACTGATGCCTGTGCCTGTTTTTCCATGGGTTCAGGACCTGTGGGGAAAGACCAGGACTGGTCCCTCCTCATACCCAAACTCACCTGTGGGGCCTGTGTGCTTAAGGAGCTCTTTATTTCCTATAAGGATATTACCCCTACCTGGAGAATGTGACTCTGTACTTAATTTCCAATTTTAAATAAACCTTCCTGCTGCCTGATATTTATCAGAAACATTGTTGTAAATATCAATATAGAGAGTATTTCCTGGCCAGGCTCGATGGCTCATGCCTCCCAACACTTTGGGAGGCTGAAGTGGGAGGATTGCTTGAGCCCAGGAATTTGAGACCAGCCTAGGAAATACAGTGAGACCTCATCTCTACTAAAATAAAAACAAAACAAACAAAAGCTAGGGGGCATTGTGGCTTACACTTGTAGTCCCAGTTACTCAGGAGGCTAAAGCAGGATCGCCTGAGCCCAGGAGTTCGAGGCTGCAGTGAGCCATGATCACACCACTGCACTCCAGCCTGAGCAACAGTGTGAGACTCTGTCTCTTACAAAAGAGAAAGAGGGTATTTCCTGAAGGTAGCAATGCATTCCTCTAGTTGCTCCAAATTTTAAGTTTGGGTTAAGCAATATTACCAATAGGTTTATGGCTGGGGAGTATTGTGTTGGTCCTTGCCTTAGCCCTTAGGAAGCAGTTGTGACACTGTTGAGAACATTGCGTAACTTTGTCACATGGTATCCCCTTCATTTCCTCATACAGGAGAGACCTCCCAGTGGCTCGGGACCAGAAATCACGTGATTTGAGCAAGTTGTTTGATTTTTATCTCATGCACAGTGTAAATCATGTAACTGCTTGCTTCTCTGCTGGCATCGGGGTCTCTGGGCCTCACGGTTTGCATTTGGTGCAGTAGCCACATCCTAGGCAACACCATGTTTTCTCTACTTTATCTCTGTCTCAGTTTCCTCACTATATGTATCTTTGCAAACTACCTGAAACCCTTTTCAGGATGAGGAGGAGCATAAGAACACCTCCTTGTGCCTTCCTCTCCTTCCCTTATGGCACAGTGTCCCTCACTCTAGGGCATTTTCCCAGAATGATCTTCAGTCTGGGAAAAAGGTTCACATGGGAGATGGTCCAAGTTTGTAAATTCCAGTAGGAGGCCTGTGTGGGGCACACGCTCATGAGGCACGTTCTCAAATCCCTGGAAGTAAGTGTAGAGTGCCAAGAATCGGTGTCACAGCTTGGAAAGTCAAGAAACCGAACGCGCTATCCCAAAATGTGGGCCTGGCTGAAGTGATCAGCCCTCCTCTACGGTCCTTTATGAGTCACCAAGGATTCCCACACCCCTCATTAGCAAGGAGCACAGGGGGACACAGCAATGGTCCCTACAAGATGTCCCTCAGCCAAGTACCCGTCAGAGGCAGGCGGTGGCCTCAGCTTGGCCCCTCTGGTACAGCAATTCCAGATGGTTAGGAGTCCAGCCACAGCTGAGGGAAGTCCACTCATCCCCGATGGGTGGCTCAGCCTCCTCCCGGTGACACCTCTAGCTCATTATCTCCACCACTTAATTGTCACTAATCATGAGCACTCACTTGCAGTCACACCGCCAGTTTTGGGGTGAGGACGGACGCCTAGGCACCAGCACCAGGGCCTGTCAGCATCCAAATGCCCAAGTGCCTGCCTGGCTGTCAAGAGCCTGCAACGCACACCGCCGATTGCATGTGAATGCGACTCCGAGATAAGATGCCAAACTTCCACCACCTTGTCACTCTTGGAGCTGGGGCTTCTGACTCACGGCCAGGGTCACTCTGGGGCCAGGTGTCACTAGGATGGACCTACTGCCCCAGGGCTCCAGCTCCAATCTTCACAGGCCTCCTCTGCCCTCCTTCCCCTGTGCCCATCCTGCAGTGACCCTTCAGGAAAGGTCTGGAACAGCCCAAGGCTCCCTCCGACTGCTGCTGGGGAGCCCCTTAGGGCCTAACGAAGGGCATGTCAAATATTAGGAGGACTCTCCACGTGGGGGACCACTTCAGGTGCACCCCTCCAGGAAGCTTAGCTGCCTCCCATCAGCCTGCCCCCCGTTCAACCTGGCCTCTACCCTCAGACACCCCAGAACTGTAGAGTGCTTGGTTTAATATACTAGTTCTCACCTTTTCTTTATGAATTTCAGCTATAACACCAACCACCACAAACTGAGCAACCAGTCCCCAGTTCACCTCAGGTGCTGGGGAGGTGTTGGGGATGAGGGTGGGATGTTTGCTTGGAGGCCTTGACTTTCCTGTAGGTGGACTGGGGCTTCAGGTGTGGGGCTGGGCATGCCGCCACCAGGTGTGTTTCCTTGGTGATGGGTACCAGGTGACTGGCGCCTGCTGCTGCCCTGTGTGGCTTGGATCCTCTGGGCCAGGCCAGCTTCCCCAGCAGCTGGTGCCCTGCCCCATTTTGCCCTGGGCCTGCACCTCACTGGAGGAGGAGGGGCACTGGGGGAGTTTGAAGGGGAACGGGGCTGTCCCTGGCCTTCAGAGCAGCCTGGCAGGAGGATGAGTTCCTCTGCCCACTTCTGAGGAAGGAGAAGCAGAGAAAGCACTCTCATTCTGCCCACAGCCCCAGGCCTCCCCGAGCCTCAGGCTCCTCTGGGCCATTTCCAGTTGCACCTTTCCAGGACTTTCCTGATGTCTCCCTCCTCAGTGCTCTGAGGCCTGTGTGGTCTGTGGCCCTTTGTGCCCAATTGTCAAGGCTGCTCTCCAAGGCCGCAGGCCCTGAGGACAGGGACTGGGCTCCACATACCTTGAGGCCCTGCCAGTACCCACCCTGTTGCCAGGTGCCTCCCACCAGTGAGGCCAGCCAGCATGATGATGGGTGGGGCTGGGCAGGCAGAGCTCAGACCAGACTTCAGTTCCGACCCCTTACCATGCCAGCTGGGGCTCTGGGGCAGGTGGCTTTTCTGCCCAAAGCCTCAGTGTGTCCTTCTGGACAAGTGGGGACTGATGCGGACAAATGCAGACCATCTTCCTCTCACTCCTTGGGGAGGAGGCTTAGGAAGGCCCTACAAGCAAGCAATGGCCCAGAATGCATCAGAGCTAGAGGTCCGCCTGGGGCAGGGCAGGGTTGGCTCCCACTGCGGGCTGTGCAGTAGACGGCTGCCACCTCCCTCCTGCCACAAGCGGAACCCTGCCTGGGGCCCTGCAGGGTTTTTAGAGGTTTCTGAGCACAAGTTGTGCCAAGGAATCAGCAGGTTCCTTCCAGCTCGCAGAGAGCATGTGGTGTGTGTGCATGTGAGCATGTGCACGTATGTGCATGCTTTTTCATGTACGCAGTGAGAGGAGATGGGGTGTTGTCTGGCTGTCTAGGTGGGGAGGAAGTAGAGCATGCCAGAGCCCAGACCATGCTTACATGAACCCAAAACTTGGTTTCAGGCTAGCTTGTCCCTGGCTCAGAAAGGCTTTGAGAGGCAGGACCTAAGGACACCAGGAGGTGACAGGACACGCAGGAAAGGGAGTGTGGAATGGAGGGAAGGACATTAATGACAGGTGTCAGCAGGGGTGGGGAGAGGGACAGAGAGGCCCTGCCATGGGCACTAAGGAGTCCAGCTGGGGGCAGAAATGCCGGGAGGGGGCCATATGGTGGGAGCAGGAGCCGAGAGCTGGCCGACTCGCCATGGGGCCCCAGAGCTTCTGCTCCTGGGCTGGCAGGGGAGGAAGCACCTACCTGTACCACGGTGGGTGGGTGCTGAAGACCTGGAGTCATAGACGGCAGGGTCCTGCACCTGGAGAGTCATCCAGTGCCCCCTCGGTGCCTGGGCCCGGAGCCCACCGCGCCTGCAGCACCAAGGGCCATTCTGAGGATCTGAAAGGAGAGGTCAGACCCTGAGCCCCAAAGTAGATTCAAGGAGGCCTCGGGAAGCTGCGAAGAAGCCAAACTCCCCGGAGTGGAGGTCTGAGGAAGCCAGGACACTGCAGGAAAAAGGGCCTAGGATGGAGGCAACCAGCATGGGCCAGCTGGGGCTGGGGTGGCACAAGGCAGGGCGCAGGTGGGAGCAGTATGTGTGGGAAGCAGACAGAGACCGGCCCCAGGGTCCTGAGGGACAAAGAACTTGAAAGACAGAGCAGGGACCCCAGGCAGAGCCCAAGCCCTGACTGGAGAGGCCAGTTTTGGGGGTGTGGCAATGGTTGGAGGGAGAGAGCTGGGCATTGGAGGCAAAGGCCAGAGGGCAGGTCAGGATGGTAACTGGGATGGCCCTGGAGCCCAGGGGCATGGAGGGACTCCAGAGGTGGCAGGCAGGTAGTCAGCCTGCTCCATGACTACCAGCTGGCCTAGGCGCCTCCCTCCTGGTCCCTGCTAGTACCTGCTCTGTCCTGTCCTGCCCTGCTTCCTTCCTTGCTGGAAGAGCAGGAAGGCCTCCAGCTCGTTGGGTTAGGACCCAACTTATGAACTGAAGTCCCTGAGCAGACGGTGGGGCATGGGAGCTAAGAAGAGAGCAGTGCTGTAGGAGCGGGGTGTGGGTGACAGAGGTGGGGCTTGGGAGTGGCTCAGGGTCTGGTTAAGCCATGTGAGCAAAAGGGGCTGCTGCCCATGGATCAATCCTGAGCAGGGTTGGGAGGAAAGGGGATGAGGAAGGAGGCGGCTGGAGACAGGGAGTGCTGGGGATGGGAGAGCTGGTGGGGTCCGGGAGACAGAGTGGGAGGGGAGGATGAGGAGAGGAAGATGCGGTAGGGGAGGGGCTACCAGTCCAGGGTGGGGGGAGGTGCCCTGCAGGAAGGTGGGGGACAGAGGGACAACCTGAATAGGAGAGGGGTATCCAGGGAAGACGGTGGCCAAGTGGAGACAGAGAAGGTGCCAGGCAGGGGAATGATGGGAAGGTGCTAGGTAGGGGAAGGAGGGAGAGGATGCCAGGCAGGGGAAGGAGGGAAGGTGCCAGACAGGGGGAGTAGGAAGCAGAGCATGCCAGGCAGGAGCAGGTTGAGAAAGTGCTCGGCAGGGGGGAGGTGACAGGCAATGGGAGGAGGTGGTGCCAGACAGGGGGAGGAGGGGAAGGTGCCAGGCAGGAGGGTGCCAGACGAGGGAAGGAGGGGAGATGCAGGTGGAGGGAGGATAGGAAGGTACTGGAGAGGGAAGGAGGGGAAGATGCCAGGCAGCGATGGGGAGGAGGTGGTGTCACAGAGGGGCTGAATGGGAGTCTGCCAGTCAGGGAAGAGGTGCAAGGAAGGGGTAGGAGGAAGAGGTACGAGGTTGGGGTGGGGGTGGAGGGAGGTGCCAGGCGGGGGGACGGAAAGAGTCAGGAGTGGGGGGAGATACCTGGAAAGGAGGAGGGGAGGAAGATGCCAGGAAGGGAGAAGGGGATGCCAGGTAGGGAGGAGGGGAAGTGCCAGGTGAGGAGAAGGTGCCAGGCAGGAGAAGGAGGGGGGATGCCTGGCAGTGGGAGAAGGGAAGCCAGGCAGGGGGAGGAGGGGGAAGCCAGGCAGGGGGAGAAGGGATGCCAGGCAGGGAGGAGAAGGGATGCCAGGCAGGGGGAGGAGGGGGATGCCAGGCAGGGGGGAGGAGGAGGAGGAGGATGCCAACAGAGGCAAGCAGAGACTGCCAGGCAGGGAAGGCGGGGGCGCCGGCGCAGCGCGGCCGGGAGGCGCCTTCGCCAAGGGCCGTGGGGGCCGCGCGGCGCGGGTCGCTCACCTGCTCCCCCGGGACCCCGGCCCGGAGCGCGGCCGCCCGCTCCCCGCTCGGCGCTCGGCTCGGCCCGGCGCCTGCGCCGCTGCAGCCCGGAGCGGGGGAGGCGCAGGGAGCGTCTGCAAAGAGCGAGGAGCTTAATAATGAGTTAGGGACCGGAGCAGGAAGCGTCGCCCCATCCAGCCGTCGGTGTGCTCGCCAGCTCGGAGGCCCTCGGCGGGCCCTGGCCAGACCCGTTGTGATCTTCAGCCTGTACACAGATGTGTCGTAGGTCTGTGCTTGCATCTGCACGCCCACGAGTCACACACGCAGTCAGCATCCTGTGTGGCCGCAGACATCACCTACACTAGGACCACACACGCGCATGCACGTGGGCGCGCACACACAGGCACACAAACAGTTGTGCTCACACAGATTCAGTCAGATCATCCTATGTGGCTGCAGACATTACCTAGACGAGGTCCCGGACACCCATGTGCACCCCCCACCCCCTCAAAACGCACACACCCTGGGAGGCTTTGGGTCCATCAAGCCTCAGGGCGATGTTCTCACTAATGCCAATCTTCTCCTTTTATGTACTCAATACTTAAATCTGGCAGCTTGGAGAAGCCTATTCCCAGCTTCCAGCCAGACAAGCCCAGCTCTGGCCATCTCATGGGCTCTTCCAGGGCCCCGCCTCACACGGCTGAGCTACCACAGTGCCCAGCACAGAGGGCGACCCCAGCTTACCTGCAGAGTGAAGGAGCCCTAGAGAGCTCAGGCAACGGCGGGGGAAGTGGGAGCACCTCCCTAAGCAGCCAGCGGGCAGGGAGCCTGCCAAGCATTTGGGGTCAGGTGGGCCTGGCAGGCCCCCAGTAGGAGGCAGGCAGGCAGCAGGGACCCATGGTCTGAGGCTGAGGTCAAGGTCAGGTCCTTCTCCCTCAGGTTCCCGCCTCTGCCCCCGCAGATATCCAGCCTCTCCCCAGGCCAGGTCACACCCTCAACACTAGGAGTATTTTGGGGTCTGGGCTCTGCACTGCCTGGTTTTGTCTCTGTTATGGGCAGGCCCAAGGCAGAGACAGAGCTTTTCCACCCCTTCCCTTTCTGGTATCTTCCTATCCTCCCTTCATCTGAAAATATTTCTGTTTTATTTTTTTAATTTTTTTTTTTTGAGATGAAGTCTTGCTCTTGTCCCCCAGGCTGGAATGCGATGGCGCGATCTCGGCTCACTGCAACCTCTGCCTCCTGGGTTCAAGAGATTCTCTTGCCTCAGCCTCCCAAGTAGCTGGGATTACGGGCACCTGCCACCATGCCTGGCTAATTTTTGTATTTTTAGTAGAGACGGGGTTTCACCATGTTGGCTAGGCTGGTCTCGAACTCCTGACCTCAGGTGATCTGCCCGCCTCGACCTCCCAAAGTGCTGGGATTACAGGCGTAAACCACCGCACCCGGCATGTTTTAAATTTTTAATTGTGATAAAATAATGTAAAATTTACCATCTTAGCCATTTTGCAGCGTATGTTAGGTTTTGTAAAGTATTTCACATTGTTGCGCAACCAGTCTCCAGAACTCTTTCCATCATCCCAAACTGGAACTCTGTATCCATCTAACAACAACTCCCCCTTCCCCCTTCCCGTCCCCTGGCAACCACATTCTACTTTCTGTCTATAAATTTGACTACTCCATGTACCTCATATAATGCCTTTGTGGCTGGCTTATTTTACTTCACACAATGTCTTCAAGGTTCATCCACATTGTAACACGAGTCAGGATTTTCTTCCTTTTTAAGGCCGAAATGTATTCCACTGTGTGTATACACCCCTGTTGTTGTTATTGTATTAGAGACGGGATCTTACTCTGTCGCCCATGCTGGAGTGCAGTGGCATGATCTAGGCTCACTGCAGCCTCGGACTCCTGGGCTAAAGCAATCCTGTAGCCTCAGCCTCCTAAGTAGTGGGACTACAGGTGCACACCACCACACCAGGCTAGTTTTTGTATTTTTTGTAGTGATGGGGTTTCGCCATGTTGCCCAGTGTGGTCTCGAACTCTTGAGCTCAGGCGATCCACCCAGCTCGGCCTCCCGAAGTGCTGGGTTTACAGGCTGGAGCCACTGCACCGTTGTTTGTCCATTCATTTACTGTGGGACACTTGGGATGCTTCCATCATCTGGCTGTTATGATTTGTGCTTTTACTCCCCTTTTAAAACACGCTGACATCAAACAGGAAGGAAACTGACTCTGGCTTGGCCCAAGGAAGACGTTCTCAGCCTTCCCACGCCCCTTCCCCCAGCACCTGTGTTTCTACCTTCAGGAACCTTACCCCAGGCACTCTTACACCTCTGGCTACTCAAAGGACCCGCTATGGACATTTTAACCACATTTGCTTACTTAATGCCCTTCATCAAAACCGATTCTTCTACCCGTTTTCATGAAGAGGTCTGAGTCCATGGTAAGGAGGAGTCCCTGCTGTCCTTCCTGGGGACACTTCCCTTTGAATGAGGGGTTTTTGGAGGTGCAGTGTCTTATAACCCCAGGAAACAAACCTGGAGGCAGTGCTTGGACAGCAGGTGTGGCAGGGAAGGGAGAGGTGGGGTGGGTATTTTGAGTGGGGAGAGCATTGTCCAGTGAAGTGGGAGAGGCTGAGAGCTTCTGCATGGTGGGTTTTGGTGCAGCTTGAAAGGCTTCCTGGGACCCAGCCCCTGGTGCCCGGAGGTCAGCGCTGGCTTCACTCCCTTGGGCCGAGGATAACCTGTGTATAGGCAGTGTCTGCCCTCTCCCCACCATCTGAATGGCCTTAATGCTGCCTTCCCCTCCCACTGTCACCAGCTGTTAACTTCGCAGAATAAGGGTGGAAAAGCCCTTCCAATGAGACAGGTAGTTAGTTTCAAAAGTGAGGAGGGCAGTGAGGTGGCAGGGTCCTGTCATGGGGATTGGCAGAGCGGGCCCAGAAGGAGAGCAGGCAGCCAAGACACAGTGGGGAGTCGATGGGCACAGGCAGCATCAGACAGACAGGCCTGGCCCGGGTGGTGCAGGGCAGAGCAGCCAGATGGGCATTCGGTCCCCTCTGACCCTGGCCCCACACCCCACAGCCTCCCTTTCTCCTCCTTGGCCCTGAGAGCCTGGACTGGGGATAAGGTTATCAAGGATAAGTCTGTGCCTCCCCAGGTGTCAGGGGAGGGACATAAATTTAGGGCGGCAGGTCTATCCCAGCACTCAAACCTGATTTCTAAATATCTCTTTCCTCATTTATCTCTCCCTCTGAGCTGTGCCTCTGTGAGGACAGGACTGGGGCCCATCAGCCTGAACACTCTAGGGCCTAGCACAGTGCCTGGCATGGAGTAAGAGGAAGATCACAAGCCGTGGTGGGTGCAGGTGGGAGTCCTGGGAGGGTGGGGTGCTTTGGGGACCAGGGAGACCAGGCAGGGGTTAGACTGGGCTATAGGGTTAGGGGTCACGTTCAGGCATTCAGTCATTCAGTCATTCGTGAGCGTCCGAGGCTGCTCACTGCAGCACGGCTTGTATAGCAAGAATTCAGAAATGGCCTGCATGGTCATCAACAGGTGACAGATGACATAAATCCTGTGACAGCTGTAAACGGTGACAGGATAAATTTATCATTCAATGAGTGCTATCAGACAATGGGGAAACTGTCCATATACTGATCTTAGAAGGATCCCAAAGATCTGTCAAATGAGAAAAAGCAAGATGTGCAAACAGTACATAAAGCATGCTTCCACATGTGAGTGTGTGAGCATGTGCTGTGTGAACATGTGCATGCACACATGTGAGTGTGTGCACATGTGGTGTGTGTACACTCCTCCAGAAAAATGCAGAAGAAACTGGGCAGAGTGGTTGCCTCCGGTGAGGCTGGAGGACTGGGTTGGGGGAAGACTGACTTTCCACTGTGTATTCTTTTGTACATTTTTGAATTTCAAATATTTCACCTATTCAAAAAATAACTAAACATTTACAAAAACCACTCGTATCATCATTTAGACTTTCAATATATTCTGAGCACCTGCTACATAAAATCAGACGCACAGCTATGTGCCTTTAACCATGAACCCACACGTGACCATCTCTCTGCTCATTCTCTCATTCATTTTGCATTTTTCCTCTCGAACCTCTGTTATCAACATGTGCCTCGGTAATAGGGGTGAGGATGAATGAGATGCCGCTTGACCTACGGGGGAATTAAGACTTCTAAACAACTGGCAACACCAGCTAGAAGGGGCTAGTGCCGTCACAGAGGCCAGGCCAAATGCCAGAGGAGAGATAGTAGAATGGGACATGCCAGGGGCTGGGGGAGGGGGGGTAACAGTGCAATGAGGACACCGAGCTTCAGTTTCACAGGATGAGGAGCATTCTGTGGGTGGATGGCAGTGGTGGCTGCACAGCACTGTGAATTTCTTCAGTGCCACTGATCTGTACACTTAAAACAGTGAAGATGGTAAATTGTATGTTATGTGTATTCTACCAAGTTTAAAAAAAATAATAAGTGAAGGCTTGGCGCAGTGGTTCATGCCTGTAATCCCAGCACTGTGGGAGGCTGAGGCGGGCAGATCACCTGAGGTCAGGCGTTTGAAACCAGCCCGGCCAACATGGCGAAACCCCTCCTCTACTAAAAATACAAAAATTAGTGCGGCATGGTGGCACGTGTCTGTAATCCCAGCCACTCGGGAGGCTGAGGCAGGACAATCGCTTGAATCCGGGAGGTGGAGGTTGCGGTCAGCCGAGTGCCACTGCACTCCAGCCTGGGCGACAGCATAAGACTCCATCTCAAAGAAAAAAAAAAAAAAAGGGAAAACATGCTAGAAGGATGGAAAGAGTGTTTATTCACCCACCACCTGTTGGGCTCTGTGGCAAGTGTTTGATCTTCCAATGGCCCTGCAGGGTGGACATTATTATTCACATTTACAGACGACAGGACACAGAGCCCAGGGAGATCTGTGACATGTTTGCGGCCACATAACCAGAAAGTGGCAGAGCTGGGATTCAAATCCACATGTGTCAGACTTCTTCCCCCTCAACTGGCAGCCTCTGGGGAAGGGAGTGGGAGCTGGAGGGTGGGGACATTTCACAGAAGAGGCAGCCTTGGTGCTGAGTGTTGAGGGGCCGTTGAGTCACTACCGGTAGGCAAGAAGGGTAGGAGAGATCCTGTCTTGTGAGGAGCAGCCTGAGCTGCTGTCACGGGTGTGAACAGTGCACAGTGTGCCTGTGGACCCACCAGCGTGTTGGGGTGGGAAACAAGGCCAGCAAGGGGCACGCCTGAGGCGGAGGCTCTGAGATGCTCACAGAGGTGTGGGCTTGTCCTGGGCCATGGGGCACCGGCAGGCAAAGCTCTTAACCTCTCTGGCTGGCTGCCATACCTCCTAGAGCTCTTGGGCCTGCTTCCGGAAGACTTTCAGCACCTCCCACTCTATTCCTGATGGTCCCTCAAATATCCCCACAGATCAGGTCAAAAATTCCAGAAAATTTTCTTGAGCCTAGGAGTTCGAGACTGCAGTGAGCTTTGATCATGCCACTGTACTCCAGGCTGGACAACAGAGCAAGACCCTATTTCTAAAAAAAAAAAAGAAAAAAGAAAAAATGTTCAGAAATTGCTCTGAGGTTAAGTCAGATTTATTTTTGATTTAGTGTTTTTCTTTTCTTAAATAGTCCCCTCCCCAGTCATATAAGCTTACGGCCCCACAACCTGGACCTTCCCCTCCCTGGCTGAGCCAGATAGTAAACTATGAGTATTTTTTTTTCCTGGATCCCTTTTGTTTTCCCTGGAGTTAATGACCAGCTTTTTTTTTTTTTTTTTTTAAATAGACTTTATTTTTCAGAGCAGTTTTAGATTTACAGCAAAATTAAGCAGAAAGTACAGAGATTTCCATAAACCTTCTGCCGCTATATAGGCACAGCCTCCTCCACAATCATCATCTCCCATCAGACTGGCTGCCCACAGCTGTCATCCTGGAGTCTCCCTTCACCACAGCCTTGGGGATTCCATTCACCTCTCTTCTGTTCATTTATTTATTTAGCAAATAAGTATTGAGTCCTCACTATATGCCCAGCATTGTTGTAGGCACTGGAATACAGCACTGAACAAAATGAGAAAAAGTTTCTGCGCAGTCAGAACTTATAATCAAATGGGAGAAATAGATAACAGCCAAGAAAAATATGTGAGGTGTTCATTCCAGTCATGCAAGGCTGGTTCAATATTCAAAAATCAACCAATGTAATCTGCCGTATTAACAGATGGAAGAAGGAAAATCACACCACATTGAGCAATGCAGGAAAAGCATTCAACAAAATTCAGCAACTCTTTATGTTAAAAAAAACTCTCAGAAAAATAGGAAAAGAGGGAAACTTCCTCATCATGATAAAGGGCATCTACAAAACACTTTGAGCTAATATCATACTTACTGGTGTGTGAAAGTTATCAGAATCAAAATGGAGTCATGTGTGTTTAAAACCCTGACAAACAGAGCCAGGTAAGGCCACTAAGGGAGAATTCTCACCCACAATGCCTGATAACAAGAACTATCACAAAAGACTGCAAAAACCACAACCTTGCACAAAGCCCATTGTAAACTTACACACACACAAATACTTCTGTGAGGACTTCCACTTGCCAACTGCCTGTCCAATCTCAAATTGGGGCCACCCTTGTTATTGATTTTTATAGCCAAGGATAATTATCTCAAAACAATTATGTTAATTCTCTTCATTTTTCCTTTAAAAACCTTAGTCTTGCCGGGCGCAGTGGCTCACGCCTGTAATCCCAGCACTTTGGGAGGCCAAGGCAGGCGGATCACAAGGTCAGGAGGTCAAGACCATCCTGGCTAACAAGGTGAAACCCCGTCTCTACTAAAAATATAAAAAATTAGCCTGGCATGGTGGCAGGTGCCTGTAATCCCAGCTACTTGGGAGGCTGAGGCAGGAGAATGGCGAGAACCCGGGAGGTGGAGCTTGCAGTGAGCCGAGATCACGCCACTGCACTCCAGCCTGGGTGACAGAGCGAGACTCCGTCTGAAAAAAAAAACAAAAACAAAAACAAAAAACCTTAGGCTTCCTTTGTTTCCCTGAATATGCACATAATTTGCTATTGCGTGCATATTCCCGTTGCAGTGCTCTATTCCCAAATAAATATCATTTTCTTTCAGCGAGTCTCCCTCTCTGTTTATTATCTAGGTTGACAAGTGAAAGACTGAATGCTTTCTCCCTAAAATCGAGGAAAGGCAAGGATGTCTACTTTCACCATGCTTCTTCAACATGCTGCTGGAAGTTCTAGCCAGTGCAAGGCAAGAGAAGGAAATAAAAGTCATAGAGATAATAGAGAAGAAATAAAAGTGTCCCTATTTGCAGATGACATGATTGTCTACACAGAAAACACCAATAAGACTACAAAAAACCTCTTAGAACTAATAAATAGGTTCAGCAAGACCACAAGATATAAAAGGATAAAGGAGTCCAAACACGGTGGTTCACACCTACAATCCCAGCACTTTGGGAGGCTGAGGCAGGAGGATCATCAGAGGTTGGAAGTCTGAGACCAACCTGGCCAATATGATGAAACCCCGTTTCTACTAAAAATACAAAACTTAGCTGGGCGTAGTGGCTCACGCCTGTAATCCCAGCCACTCGGGAGACTGAGGTACTAGAATCACTTGAAACTGGGAGGCGGAGGTTGCAGTGAGCCAAGATCGTGTCCCTGAACTCCAGCCTGGGTGACAGAGCGAGACTCTGTCTCCAAAGAAGTAAATAAATAAAAAAAAATAAAAAATAAAATAAAAGGATAAAGGATACAAAATTATTATAATTATACTTCTGTATACTAACAATGACCAAGTAGATACTAAAATTGAAAATACACTATAATTGACAATTGTCTAATAAAGTGGAAATACTTAGTGCAAATCTAACAAAACACGTACAGCACTTGCATGCTGAAAACTACACAACATTGGTAACAGAAGTCAAGGAAAACCTAAATAAATGGAGAGACATAGCAAGTTGATGGATTGGAAAATTCAACATAGTAAAGATGTCAACTCTCCCAAAATTGATATACAGGTTTAATTCAATTCCTATCAAAATCCCTGCAAGAGTTTTTGTAGATAAAGAGAATATTATTTTAAAATTTACATGGAAAGCAAAGGAACTAAAAATCCCAAGATATTTTAAAAACAGAAGAATAAAGTGGGAGGAATCACTCTACACCATGTTAAGGCTTATTATATAGCTACAGTAATAAGACAAATGTGGCATTAGCAAAGGGATGGACACACAGATCAATGGAACAGAAGAGAGAACCCAGAAATAGACCCATGCAAATAAGCCCAACTGACTTTTGACAAAGGTTCAGAGTAATTCAATAGAGGAAAGATAGCCTTTCGATAAATGGTGTTGAAACAGCCAGACATCCAAAAGCAAAAAAAAAAAAAAAAAAAACTCCACCTAACCTTCACACCTAACCTTCACATCGTATACAAAAATTAACTTAAAATGGATCACAGACACAAATGTAGAAGATTAAGCTATAAAACTTGTAGGGCAAGCATGGTGGCTCACGCCTATAATCCCAGCACTTCAGGAGGCTAAGGAGTTTGAGACCAGCCTGGGCAGCAGAGCAAGACCACATCTCTAAGAAAAAATTGGCCAGGGGTCATGGCATGCACCTGTGGTCCTAGCTGCTTGGGAGTCTGAGGTGGAAGGATCCCTTGAGCCCAGGAGTTCAAGGCTGTAGTGAGCTATGATCATGCCACTGCACTTCAGCCTGGGCAACAGAACGAGAGCCTGTTGCAAAAAAAAAAAAAAAAAAAAAAAAAAAAAAAAAAAAGAACTAAAACAAAAAACCAACTATGAAACTTTTAGAAAAAATATAAGAGAAAATCTTTGGGATCTTGGGCTAAGGGCCAATTGAAGAATTCTTAGACTTGACACTAAACGGCCAATCCATAAAAGGAAAAACTGATAAATTGGATTTCATAAAAAAAAAAAAACCTGTGTTTTGTGAAGACTTTTGCTCTGTGACAGAGGATGAAAATAAAAGTCACAAATAGGAGAAAATATGTATCAGCTACTTATCGACAAATAACTAGTATTTAGACTATAAAGAAGTTTTAAATCTCAGAGGTTAGAAAAAAATCAGATAACTCAATTAGAAAATGAGCAAAAAACACATATAGACCTTCACCAAACAGGACCTACAGATGGCAAATAAGCCTTTGAAAAGATGTTCAACATCAGCAGCTGTTACACTACACACCTCTCAGAATGGCTAAAATAGAAACCAGTAACAACAGCAAACGCTGGCGAGGATGTGGAGAAACTGAATCACTCATACATTGCTGGTGGGAATGCAAATTGGTACTGCACTCTGGAAAACAGTTAGGCAGTTTCTTATAAAACCAAACATGCACTTAACCCAGCAATTGCACTCTTGGGCATTTATCCCAGAAAAAGGAAAACTCATGTTCCCCCAAAAATCTACATACCAATGTTCAGAGCAGCTTTATTCCTAATAGCCAAAATAAACTGTTGCACACTCATACCACGGCATACTACTAAGTAATAAAAAGAAACAAAACACAGTTACACAGGGGAACCTCCAAATCATTTAAAAATTATTTCAATTTTTTGAGTTAACTGAAAGTGTGAAAAAGCCATTTTGAGTGAAAAAAAGCCAATCTCAAAATGTTACATACTCAATCATTCCATTTATATAACACTCTTAAAATGGCAAAATTAGAGAGATGGAGACCGGATTAATGCTTGCCAGGAGTTAAGGAGGGGACAGGGTGGGAGGGAACTGGGTGTGGCTATGAGAGGGCAGTCTAAGGAGCTCTCTTAGACTGGAAACGTCCGGCCGGAATCTTCACTCTTGTGCCAGGCTGATAATGGCTCCCAAAAATATGTCCACATCCTAGTGCCCAGAACATCTAAATGTTACTTTATCTGGAAAAAAGGTCTTTGCAGATATAATTAACTTGAGGATCTGGAGAGAAGATTATCCTGGATTATCTGGGTGGGCCCTAAATGGCATCACCAGTGTTGTTAGGGATTTCTCTCTCTCTCTCTCTCTCTCTCTCACACACACACACACACACACACACACACACACGCACACACACACACACACTGACCCACAGGAAAAGGTGATGGGAAGGCAGAGCACAGAAAGATGGATTAGATCAGCTGCCAGATGCTAGAAGAGGCAAGGAACGGATTCCCTTTGGAGTCTCCAGAGGAAGCACAGCCCTGCCTATACCTTGACTTCGAGCTTCTGATCTCCAGAACTATGAGAGCATAGATTTATCTTGTTTTCAGCCACCCAGTTTGTGGTAATTTGTTACAGCAGCTACAGGAAACCAACACAACTCTCCTCCTTGTGATATCGTGCTATAGTTTTGCAAGATGTTACCACTGGGGACACTGGACAAAAAATACACATCTCTGCATTATTTCTTACAAATGCATGTCAATCTATAATTATCCCCAAATAAAAAGTTTAATTGAAGGATGGGAGCTGAAGGGGAACGAAGTACAACGTCCCTTGATTTTCAGGGTCTGTTAGAGGAACAGCAATGTGGCTGATGGACTGTGAGGTCGGAGAGATAATGGCCTCGATGTGTAGGGGGCAGTGAAGAGGATGGGTTGTACAGGGCTTTCTGCGGGTATTTAAAGACTTTGTCCTGGCTGGGCGTGGTGGCTCACGCCTCTAATCCCAGCACTTTGGGAGGCCGAGGTGGGTGGATCACAAGATCAGGAGATCGAGACCATCCTGGCTAACACGGTGAAACCCTGTCTCTACTAAATATACAAAAAATTAGCCCAGCGTGGTAGCATGCGCCTGTAGTCCCAGCTGCTGGGGAGGCTGAGGCAGGAGAATGGCATGAACCTGGGAGGTGGAGCTTGCAGTGAGCCGAGATCGCGCCACTGCACTCCAGCCTGGGCGACAGAGCAAGACTCCGTCTCAAAAAAAAAAAAAGACTTTGTCCTTCACTCTGAATCAGATGGGAAGCCACTGTAGCATTTTGAGCAAGGATAGACATGATCTGATATTCATGTAAGTGGGCCAGTCTGCTGCCATACTGAGCATAGACTGTGAGGGACACAGTCTATGGCCCTTAACTCAAGGCAGGGAGACCAGTTAGGAGGACAGTGCCACCATTCAGGTAGGAGGCAATGGCTGGTTTGAATAAGATGGACTGGATTCTGAGTATGTTTTGAATAAAAGGTTCGATTCTGAGTATATTTTCAAAGTAGAGCCAGTGGGATTTGCTCTCAGATTGCCCATAGGTATGAAAGAAAGACAGAAGGTAGGATGGCCCTAAAGATGTGGCCTGATCCCAGCTGGAAGCATGGGGCTGCTGTTACTCACATGAGGAAGGTTGGGAGGATAAGTTTGAGATGCTTATTGGACATCCAAAAGAGATGTCAAGCTGGCACTTGGATGTAGGAGGCTGGAGCTTAAGCTGGAAATACACTTTTAGGAGTCAACATTTAGCTGGTAGTTTATACCATGAGACTGGTTGAGCTCACCAAGGGAATGAACATTTAAAGAGAAGAGGCCCAAAGCCTGAGTCCTAGGGCATTCCAACACTAACAGGTCAGATACAGGGAAAAGCCAGGAAAGGAGGCTGAGAAGGACCCACAAGAAGAATGTGGCATCTTAGAAACCAACTCTAGAGGAAGCATTCTAGGGAGAAGAGTGATCAACCATGTCACGTGTTGCTGGTGGCCAAGTAAGTTGAAGACTGAGACTTGGCTGTTGCCTGTAGCAATGAGGAGGTCATTTGTTGACCTTGGTGAAAGTTTTGATGGGTCTGTAGGACAAAGCCAGAAGGGGAGAAGAGGAATTATAGACAGCAACTAGAGACAGCCCTTTAGGGCAGTTTTATTGTGAAGAGGAGTTGGAGGGAGAAATGGGGTTGCAAAGGTTTCTTTAAAGTGGGGAAATTTACAGCATGTTTGTGAGCTGATGGGAATGAGCCAGTAGAGGGAAACATTGATGATGCTGGGGGAGGGAGAAGACAACAGTTGGGGCAGTTTTCTTGAGTAAGCCTGAGACAAAGCAGGAGTCATTCATCTATAGCAGCAGTTTTCAACTTTGGATGTATGTTAGAATCACCTGGAGAAAAAAATCAAGTTGTAAAAAAAATCGCCATTAGTACACCTCAGACCCATGAAATCAGGGTCTCTGGGGATGACTTTGCAGAGAACGTGGGGAAGGAATTTTATATGGGCACCAAACAGGCAGGTGTGAGGCATAGTTGTGGGAGCATGTGGAAGTTCTCTTCTGATGGCTATTTCCTCAGTGAAATAGGAAGCAAAATTATCAACTGAGCGTGAGGATAGGGGAGGAGATTTTGGAGGTTTGAGGAGAAGAGCAGGTGTGGAATGGTTATTTAGGTGTGGAAAGGCTGCAGTCATTGGTAATGATGAGGTCTAGGGTAAGGCTAGGGAGATGAGATGCGAAGGGAGAATAAAGGGCAGGCTCATTGGAGGAGAGGCGGGTAGGAACTGAGAGGCTGGGGTCCTGGAAGGATCCTCTACATGGACATTCAAATTATCAGGAATTGGCCAGGTGTGGTGGCTCATGTCTGTAATCCCAGCACTTTGGGAGGCTGAGGAGGGCAGATCACTTGAGATCAGGAGTTCAAGACCAGCCTGGCTAGCATGATGAAACCCTGTCTCTACTAAAAATACAAAAATTAGCTGGGTGTGGTGGTGTGTGCCTATAATCCCAACTACTCGGGAGGCTGAGGCAGGAGAATCATTTGAACCTGGGAGGCGGAGGTTGCAGTGAGCCAGGATCATGACTCTGCACTCCAGCCTGGGCAACAGAGTGAGACTCTGTCTCAAAAATAAATAAATAAATAAATAAAATAAATAAATAAAAAGCCAAATGATCAGGAATTAAGACGGGGGAGGTGGCAGAGAGAGAGATGTAGGAGGGTTCTGCCTGGATCTCAGTCAATGGAAGGTGGAACTGGGGGAAGGGCAGCCTCACATTCAATGCTTCAGCAAAACACAACTATCTATAGGCCCCAGGTGTTGCGTCAGAACTCTTGTTTCTTGTATTCCATGTCTTCCTCTTTTTTAGTTTAATTCCTTATTGGGGTGATTCTCATAATTGTATTTTATTTGTTATTATTTTGCTAAGACTGGTGCAGTAGTCTCCTTACTGGTATTCCTGCCTCTAGTCTTGCTGCACTTCATGTGGCCTCTGACAAACCTCACCGCTTCTCTACATTTCCTCCAGTGTAACTTCTTGAACTACTAAATTGGCCCTGATCACTTCCTTGCTTAAAATCTTGCCGTGAGCCACCATCCCTAACAATAATCAGCTCAGATTTGTCGATCCCTGGCTGTGGCCGTCACTGTGTTGAGTGCTTTATGTGTGTTCTCTACGTTGATCCTCATAGGCACTCCAAAAGGCATGTCTGATGATTGCCCTTATTCCATAGGTGATGACACTGAGGGTAAGGGAGGTTAGGTAACTTGCCCGATGCCTTGTAGCTGACGTTATCACAGCATCCAAAGCTTCTTATAATTGACCACTCTCCCTATACACTTCCTTCCTTTCTTTCTTTTCTTTCTTCTTTCTTTCTTTCTTTCTTTTTCCTTTTCTTTCTTTCTTTCTTTCCTTTTCCTTTTCTTTCTTTCTTTCTTTCCTTCTCTCTTCCTTTCTTCCTTCCTTTCTTTCTTTCTTTCTTTCTTTCTTTCTTTCTTTCTTTCTTTCTTTCTTTTTTTATGGGGTCTCGCTCTGTCACCCAGGCTGGAGTGCAGTGGCGCAATCTCAGCTCACTGCAAGCTCCACCTCCCGGGTTCACGCCATTCTCCTGCCTCAGCCTCCTGAGTAGCTGGGACTACAGGTGCCCACCACCATGCCTGGCTAATTTTGTTTTTGTATTTTTAGTAGAGATGGGGTTTCACCGTGTGTTAGCCAGGATGGTCTGGATCTCCTGACCTCGTGATCCACCCACCTCGGACTCCCAAAATGCTGGGGTTATAGGCGTGAGCCACTGCGCCTGCCCTATACACTTCGTTTCTTACCATTTCTTCCCACCTTGAACTTTGTGCTTCGGCAAAGCTGAATTCTTAAAGGTCCCAGGACCAGTCAGACTCCTGGTAGGAAGGATGTGGCACAGAAAGAGGGTTTAGTTAAAGAGCAGTAATGAAGGGCCCCTTAACAAGAGGTGGGCAGGGCTAAGGGAACCGACGATGATGGTAAGGCACCCAGACCCCAGCACCAAAGGGAGACCAAGGGGCGAGGAGCAGGGCTGTGCTATCAGCACCATGTTGGAGTTGAGACCATGGAAGAGGGTGTGTGTCATAGGAACTACGGGGACATGCAGCCACTGCCAAAATCAGGATAAATCCCATGACTCACCTTTCCTCCACACCTCCAGTCTCCTGCTGGGGCCTGCATTGGCAAATCCAACCAGAAGCCAGAAGATAAGAGAGCTGGGGTAATGCAGTCTGTAGAGGTCAGCTTGCTTGGGCATAAATGACGCAGGAGAAGGATAGAGAATGGATCAGGAGGGACAAAAAGCATTTCTGTCCCTTGCTTAGAGGAATAAATCCCATGACCCCCACGCAGGGGAAACACAAAGTCCCATCAGCCACTGGATTATTGGTGATTTCAGTTCAATCATACTCCCAATAGGAGCCAAAGCAATAATGTTAGCGACCGACGCTGCTCTTCATATAAAGTAACAGGAAAAAAAGGGAAGGGAAAAAAAAGCTCTATCTTGCTGGTCACAAGACCTAAGTTGATGTTGATCCTTTTGGCTTCCTTCTTCCACCCACTGGTGGAAGCAACATCTCTGCTGCTCTGATTTTACCTCCTTGGCTGACCCAAATCTTCATCCCCACAAGATACAAGTTCTTAGTAGCCCTGTCTTTTTTTTTTTATACGGAGTCTCACTCTGTCGCCCGGGCTGGAGTGCAGTGGTGCGATCTTGGCTCACTGCAAGCTCTGCCTCCTGGGTTCACGCCATTCTCCTGCCTCAGCCTCCTGAGTAGCTGGGACTACAGGCACCCACCACCACGCCTGGCTAATTTTTTGTATTTTTAGTAGAGACGGGGTTTTGCCATGTTAGCCAGGATAGTCTTGATCTCCTGATCTCGTGATCCACCCGCCTCGGCTTCCCAAAGTGCTGGGATTACAGGCGTGAGTCACCGTGCCCGGCCCTTAGCAGCCCTATCTTTATGGGGTTACCACTGTGGCCACTGACCATCACTATTGGACAGGAAGAACTATGAGTCACCCCAGTAAGTGCTCTGGTCCAGATAGAACTCTCTTTACCCCTATTCCACAGCAGCAGCCAATTCCCCTTGGTAACTGGGTACCTGAGCAGTACGGTGACCCCCTTTGACACCTATGGATTCAGCAGCACGAGAAGCCCAACCTGGCCAGTAAGAGGCTTCAGCTTCCAATGGAGTGAAAACAAGATGTGTTCTCTCTTAAAAGTGGCTGAGGCTGGGCGCGGTGGCTCACGCCTGTAATCCCAGCACTTTGGGAGGCCGAGGTGGGCAGATTACCTGAGGTCAGTAGTTCGAGACCAGCCTGGCCAACATAGTGAAACCCTGTCTCTATTAAAAATACAAAAAT
Organism: Pan paniscus; assembly: GCF_029289425.2. Classification (NCBI taxonomy): domain Eukaryota; kingdom Metazoa; phylum Chordata; class Mammalia; order Primates; family Hominidae; genus Pan; species Pan paniscus. The sequence goes on from NC_073255.2 coordinate 187,714,639, forward strand.
TAGCCGGGCATGGTGACACACACCTGTAATCCCAGCTACTTGGGAGGCTGAGGCAGGAGAATTGCTTAGGCCGGGAGATGGAGGTTGCAGTGAGCCGAGATCGTGCCACTGCACTCCAGCCTAGCCAACAGAGCGAGACTCTGTCTCAAAAAAAGAAAAAAAAAAAAGTGATTGAGAGAGAACACTTACCATGGCTCATGCCTGTAATCCCAGCACTTTGGAAGGCCGAGGTGGAAAAATCTCTTGGGGCCAGGAGTTGGACACCAGCCTAGGCAACAGAGTGACACTCTGTCTCTAAGAAAAATTTTTAAAAGTTAGCCAAGCCCAGTGGCACACGCCTGTAGTCCTAGCTACTCAGGAGGCTGAGGTGGGAGGACTCCTTGACCCCAGGAGTTCAAGGTTGTAGTGAGCTATGATTGCACCACCGCACCCCAGTCTGGGAGATAGAGCAAGACTTTGTCTTAAAACATGGTTAAGATGATAAATTTCATGTTATCTGTATTTTACTACAACAAAAAATATTGAAAAAAAAGGACCCAACTCACACCCATTATATTGGCTAAAATCAAGAAGACTGACCAACCCAAGCACTGGCAGGAAGGCAGAGCAAATACTGAAAAAGGCTTGGCGGCTTCTTGACATGTCTCCCATATGACCCAGCCATTCTACTCCTAAATGATTATTTCCTGCCTTCTCCACACTCTTCAAATCTCCAGCATCTCCCTCAGAACAAATAAATTGAGTCTCCAGGAATACTCTCTCAAAGAACAGGAACCAATGTATTCTGGCTATAGGGGAAACAGCACCATATTTTGGCCATTGGCTTAAAGTATCTACCACATCGTCTAGGGGAGCGCCCCAGCCTCACAGCGTTCTGTCCTCCACTCGGTGCCATAACTGAGCCTTCAGTGGGCCATTTCCCAGATTCACCCACACAGTTGCAACTGAGCGATAGGCACAGTGTAAGACCAGTGGATTCTCTGGGCATAAACTCAGTGCCACAGGTCTTTTGTTATTATGAGTTCCTTGGTTGGAGATGATGTTGTAGGGGTTACCATGACAATAAATAGGGCATTCTGGAAATCTTCAAACAGTGGGACTGGCAGAAGCAGTGCAAGTAGGGAAAGCAAGTCTGTATCTGGAATAGGACTCCACTCTTCTTTTGTTTGTTTGTTTTAATAATAAAATTCTGTTAGTTACTCCAAAGGACTCCATTCTTAAGAGGACAAATTGATAGCCGCCTCATGAAGGAGTGATACAAAGTTAGCATCAACCTATTTCCAGGGGGCTGGCTGGTTCCTGTGGATGGTGCAATGTCAGGGATTCAATGTTGGTTATTTCTAGTATTTAGCAGTTTGGGAACTCAATGGTAATGGCATCCATATGAGCCCCAGTGGCGGGTACCTACTGAGGAAGGATTGGGTAGGGGAAAAACAAGCTGGCTGACATTCACAGGAGGAATTGATCATTTCATCAGCCTCATCATTGAAAGCCTCCTCTGCAGTGGGTGACTCTGATGGGAATGTGCATGATACATGAGTATCTTCATGTGGTGCCCATTCTGGGACCTCTGTCCACATACCTCTTTCCAAGACTTCCTGGTCACCAGTCTTCTGGCTTTGACCAAAGTTCCTGACCAGCCACACAATCTATTACCCATTACCCATTAGTCAATGTAGAGCCACACCCTAAGCCATCTTGCCTCCAAAGCAAAGCAGACAACTAGATTGGCTAAAATTTGTCTACTGGGAGGCTTTCCCTTCACTACTGTCTTCTGGGCCCATTTCTGCATGGAACTTAGTGCAGTGGTCATATGCTTCCATCTGATGACCCTTCTGTAAACAATAGATTGATTTTTCTTCATCATCTATTAAGTAGGCAGAGGGAACTCACTATGAAGCCATAGTTGTGAGTTGAGGGAGAGGTAGCAAAAAAGTAGGAGTGGATACCATTAAAGTTTGAGCTGCTGACCCGGGCAATTATTTGTACCTTCTGGACCTGAGCGAGCTTATTCTTACAGCTGCTATGCAATGCAAGCTGCACACATTCAGCTTTATGACTTGGTGGATTAGATAAACTCAGCTCACGATGAACAGCGCATGCCGCACCGTTACTTGGTACTCCAAGGACAGGCATTTAGTCCTTACAGGATCTAGATTTAGATTTTCCCACCTATTTATTCTTTCCCAGGATCATTATTCTTTATTGCATTACTGTGCTTCCATCTGGTATCATTTTCCTTCTTCCCAAATAAATTGCTTTATTATTTGCTTTAGTGCAGGTCTGCTGGTAAAAATTCTGTTGGCATGCTTATTAAAAAAAAGACAACTTTATTTTGCCTTTATTTTTGAAGGTAATATATCTTTTTCTTTTTTCCTTTGGCTGTTTTTTTAAGATTTACTCTTTGACTCTGGCTTTTTGCAGTTTTACTACAGTGGAACCAAGCATGGTTTTCTTTGTATTTATCCTGCTTACAGGTCATATGGGACTTCTTAAATCTGTGGCTGAAATCTTTCATCATTTTTTGAACACTCTTGACCACTATCCCTTCATATGGTATTTCTGCTTCAGTGTCTCTCCTGTCTTTCTGGGGCACCAGAATCATGTATATTAGGCTGTTTCACTGGGTCTCATGTGTCTGTTATACCGTTTTCTATATCTTACTTTTTTCTCCCTTGTCTATGTCCTTCAATATGAATATTTTCTACTGAGCTAACTTTTAGTTAACAAAGCCTCTTATCTGCAGTTCTCGTCTGCTGTTGAATTCATCTACTAGAGTCTTGAATTTAGCTATTTTATTGTTCAGTTTATGTTTTTTATTCTCTTTTTTCAGATTTGAGGTTTCTAACAATACTTCCCACCTTTTCCTTCCTATTTTCTTGAAAATATTATTTTAAAATATTCTTTAATAATTATTTATCTTCTCGAATGTATGCATTAGTTCATTCTTACATTGCTATAAAGAAATACTTGGCCAGGCATGGTGGCTCATGTCTGTAATCCTAGCACTTTGGGAGGCTGAGGCAGGCGGATCACCTGAGGTCAGGAGTTTGAGACCAGCCTGGCCAATGTGGTGAAACCCCATTTCTACTAAAAATACAAAAATTAGCCAGGTGTGGTGGCACATGCCTGTAATCTCGGCTACTTGGGAGGCTGAGGTGAGAGAATCGCTTGAACCTGGGAGATGGAGGTTGCAGTGAGCCCAGATTGTGCCACTGGACTCTAGGCTGGGTGACAGAGCGAGACTCTGTCTCAAACAAAACAAAACAAAACAAAACAAAAAAACTTGAGACTGGGTAACTTATAAAGAAAAGAGGCTTAATTGGCTCATGGTTCTGCAGGCTGTACAGGAAGCATGGCTGGAGAGGCCTCAGGAAACACAATCATGGTGGAAAGTGAAGGGGAAGCTGGCATGTCTTCACAAGGCCAGGGCAGGAGGAAGGGAGGGAGCGGGAAGGTGCTACACACTTTTAAACAACCAGACCTCAAGATAACTCACTCTCACTGTGACAACACCAAGGGGGATGGTGTTAAACCACAAGAAACCATCCCCACGATCCAATCACCTCCCACCAGGTCCCACCTCCAACCTTGGGGATTACAATTTGACATAAGATTTGGGTGTGGACACAGATCCAAACCATGTCAACATATTTATTTAAAAATCTACATCTAATAACTCCAATATCTAGATCACCTGTGAACCTGTTTCCATTTTCTATTCTCCCCTTGGTTCTCTCTCATTTGGTCTTGTTTTTGGTACGCCTAGTAATTTTTTTACAGCTTTACTGAGGTATGATTGATATGTAATAAACTGCACACATTTAAAATATACAATTTGATAAATTTTGGCATATGTATTTATTGTGAAACCATCACCACAATCAAGATAATGAATGTGTCCATTACCCCCAGAAGTTTCCTTGTGTCCCTTGGTAATCCATTGCTTTCTATGTCCTCCCCCACCATCCCCAGGCAACCACTGAACTATCAGTATAGACTCATTTGCATTTTCTAGAATTTTATATAAATCAAATCACACTGTATGTGTTTTTGGTATGGCTTCTTTCACTCAGAATAATTATTTTGAGACTTATTGTGTAATTGTATATATCAATAGCTTATTCTTTTTTATTGCTGAATAGTATTCCATTGTGTGGATATACCACAATTTGTCTATCCATTTACCTTCTGATGAACTTGTGGATTGTTACCAGTTTGGGGCTATTAAAAAAAACAAAATGCTGCAACATTCTTGTACAAATCTTTTTGTGAAACTATGTTGTTGTTGTTTTAGACAGTGTCTCACTGTTACTCAGGCTGGAGTGTAGTGGCCTAATTATAGCTCACTGCAGCCTCAACCTCCTGTGCTCAAGCAATCCTCCTGCCTCCGCCTCCCAAGTAGCTAGGACTACAGGTGCAACACACAAGGCCTGGCTAATTTTTACATTTTTTTGGGGGGGTGGGTAGAGATAGGGTCTTGTGTTGTCCAGGCTGGTCTTGAACTCCTGACCTCAAACAGCCCTCCCACCTCAGCCTCCCGAAGTGCTGGGATTACAGGCATGAGCCACCATGCCTGTTTTCATTTCATATGTTTTCATTCCTCTTGGATAAATACCTAGATGAGGAATAACTGGGTCATATTGTAGGTGTATGTTTTATCTTTTAACAAGCTGCTAAGCTGTCTTGCAATGTGATTATACCACCACCAGTGTATGAGAGTTCCATTTGCTCTACATTTGCAGTCAGTCTTTTTAATATTAGCTACTTCAGTGGGTGTGTAGTGATATCTCATTTAAATTTCATTTTTGGCAAGGCATGGTGGCTCACACCTGTAATCCCAGCACTTTGGGAGGCCGAGGCAGGTGGATTGCCTGAGTCCAGGAGTTTGAGAACAGCCTGGGTAACATGGTGAAACCCCATTTCTATAAAATACACAAAAAATAGCCAGGCATGGTGGCACAGGCCTGTAGTCCCAGCTACTTGGGAGGCTGAGGCAGGAGGATCGTTTGAGCCTGGGATGTGGAGGTTGCAGTGAGCTGAGAGGGCGCCATTGCACTCCAGCCTTGGGAACAGAGTGAGACTCTGTCTCAAAACTAAATAAGTAAATAAATAAATTTTATTGTTCTTAGTGACTAATGATTTTGAGCATCTTTTCATGTGTTTATTTGCCATCTATATATCTTCTTTGGTGAAGTGTTCAGATCTTTTGCTAATTTTTTTCAAGGATGTGTCTCGATGGTAATTTTGATTGAATTCGAGACATTGCATGTGAAAAAGAGGTTCTGGATGATATGTATTCCTACTTTATATTGGCAGGCAGATGGAAGATGGGCAAATCACTTTGGTGCAGTTAAGGGTGGGCTGCTGGCTTTGCTCAGGCTGGCCTTCCTGGCTTCTCTATTTGCCTACAGCATAGCCCTTCAGTATCCTTAGGTGAAAGGTTGTATTTCATGTTCTTTCTGTTCTGGAAGACACTGAACCCCATATTCTGTCTCCTCTCTATCTTGACACCACTGAATGACTGTGTTTCAGCCTCTAACCAGATGCTTGCTGTTTGATTTCTTGCCCCTTGTTCTGGAAGGCCAAGGAGACTGAAGAGCCATCATGGGTGTGGCCACAGCTAGAGCCCTCTCAGCTCCAGGATCTTGAGGATAGCACAACCCAGTGAGATTCATGGTGGCTCCTGGTGAATCTGTATAATCCCCCAGGTCTAAGGTCCCAGGAGCCTCAGAAGCACCCGTGGAGGTGGGATGGATCCTGCCAGATCATTTCCAGTCCAAGCAGGTAGGGAGAGGTGTGAACTGAGTCCTGTTCCTATCTGGGATCTTCGTGTTCTTCCAAAAGTAAGACTCCAACCGGGGAGGCACCAAAAGCAGCAGGGAAGGGGAAGAGGTATGCTGATGGAAGAATGGTGACTGAAGGACTTCACCCCCCACCCCTACCCCTGCAGTCTAGAATGATCCTTTCATAAGCAGGATGAGTGGAACTTCAGGATTCTGGTGTCACTTACAGCGCTGCCTTAGTGAGCCTTGCTCAGGGTCACTCGCCCCTAGCAGCTCCTGTGGGAAGGTGACCTTCCACTCCTGGGGGAGCAGGCAGAGCAGGAGGTCTCGAGGAAAAGACAGGAATGGGAGCATTTCCTTTGGGTTGTTAGTAACCCTGGAATAGCCCCTATGTCTTTTGTTGTTTAATATTTTTAACTTTTTCTTGTGAAAAAATTAAATAAATACACAAGCTGACTGGGTAGTCTAGTGAGCCCCCATGTACCCATCACCCAGCTTCAACAAGATACAGCCAGTTTCGTTTCATCTATGCTCCTACCCACTTCCCCCTTCTTGTATTACCTTAAAGAAAGTCCTAGACGTCATATTATTTCATTTGTAAGTACGTCAGTGTGCATCTGTAAACAGTAAGACTTCTTTTTATATATATGTAAATATATATAAAGCCATAATACATAATATATCAATATTCGATATTATTATCATATTAATAGCTAATACATTATGGTTTTCTATACATACAACCATAATATCAATATATGTAACCTATATATAACCATAAAACCATCATCGCACCTAAAAAATTAAAAATACCTTCTTCATTTCATCAAATATCCAGGAAATGTTTAAGTTTCCAGTTGTCTTCTAAACTTCTAAACTATCTTTTAAACTACAGCTTGCTTATTTGAATCAAGATTCAAATAAGATTTACACATTGAGATAATTTGATCCGTCTTTTAAGCCCCTTTTACCCTGTTTCTTGCGTCTGTATGAGCATGCATGTGTGCTTGTGGGTGTGCATGTATGTGTGTGTGTGCGCGCACGTGAGCATTTGCATGAGTGTGTATATGTGCATGCATGAATGTGTGTGCATGTGTGTGTGCGTGTATGTGTGAGTGTGTGTGCGTATGCATGCATGAATGTGCATATGCATGTGCGCCTGTGCATGTGTGAATGTGTGTGCGTGTGTGCATATGCACACAAGAATGTGTGTGCATGTGTGCATGTCCATGCTGAATGTGTGTGCACATGTGCATGTGTGAATGTGTGTGTGCTCGTGTGTGCATGTGCATGTGTCAATGTGTGTGTGTCTGCATATGCATGCATGAATGTGTGTGTGCATGTGAGTGTGTGTGCATATGTGAATGTGTGTCTGTATATGCATGCATGAATGTGTGTGTATGTGAGTATGTGTGCATGTGTGAGTGTGTGTGTGCATATGCATGCATGAATGTGTGTGTGCCTGTGTGCATATGCATGTGTGGATGTGTGAGTGTATGTGCACGTGTGTGCATGTGCATGTGTGAATGTGTGTGCATGGGTGAGGAAGCAGGGCATTTGTCCTTCAGGGTTTCCCATGGCCTGGACCTCGCTGGCTGCACCTCTGTGGGGGGCTCCTGTGCTTTTCCACCAGGAGGGGCACCCTGTGGGGTTGTCTCTCCCTGTGATATTAACTGCAACGGATAGTCAACAATAGATTCATTAATTCAGCATTTGGTCCTACACTAGTGGGCCTGAAAAGCTTCCTCTTGGAGATGCAGGAGAAGGACAAGGCAGGCTCCTGTGTCCTCTTACTTCTCTCTCCCAAAACTCTGCTTCTCCAGACCTGCCCCAAGGGGTGCAATCAGAATGGTTCTCTTCTGCCCCAGCCCTCAGGGCCCCGCTTTTGGTGGGTCCTGGTGCCCCACCCTGTAGAGGGTAGATCCCTGCGGAATGAAGAATGAGGAAATTGATGAGACAGCAGCTGCCATCTCTGCAGGTCCTCCTTCCAGGTTACAGCCCAGGTGCTGGGTCAGGCCAGGAGGGGAAATGCCTTAAGGCAGTGAAGCTTTCTCAGCATCCTCAACTCAGGTGGCCTGACTGCTTGGTGACAGGAGTTGAGGATGGAACAAACCATCCTGATGGTGGCCCCTGAATAGAGACTTCTGGGCCACAAGGGAACAAGGATGTGTTGAGTGACAGCATGGTTCCTCAGGCAGACCCGGGTCCAGACACCAACTGCACCACCTAATCGGCTGTGTGCCATTGAGGACATTACTCCTGTCCCTGTCATAGGCTGATAGACACCAGGTCCCCATTGCTGGTACCTGTCAACCTTACCTTATTGGAAAAGGGTCTTTGCAGATGTGATTAAGTTAAAGCTTTTGACATGGGGACTGTCCCAGATGGTCCAGGTGGGCCCTAAATGTGGTGGGAAATGTCCTCATAAGAAAGGTAGAGGGACATTTTACACAAGGAGAAGACCACGCGAAGACGGAGTGGAAGAAGATTGAAAGACGCTGGCCATGCAGATAGGAGTGATGCAGCAACAAGCCAAGGTAAGCTGGCAGCCACAGGAGCTGAAAGAAGCAAGACTCCACTCTAGAGCCCCTGGATCCCTGATTTCAGAGTTCTCCAGAACTGGGAGAGAATACATTTCTGCTGTTCTAAGCCACCAAGCTTGTGGTAATGTGTTACAACAGCCACGGGAAACTAACTCATGCTATATGCCTCAGTTTCCTCCTCTGCAGAATGTACAGTGGGCCCCTATGGCGGGGGAGAAAACCTGGTGGGAGGCTAGGAGGTGGTAGCTAGCAGGAACCCAGCCCTCCAAACTTGCCCACCTCCTCTCTTCACCCTCACAGTTGCAAGGTTTGTCCCAGTGGCTTTTGGTACAATGTGACCCACCTTCCTGGCCATGGTTGATGGTCCGAGGAGGTAAGCCAGAGTTCATCTGATTGACTCGGTGTCTCCCCAAGTGGCCAGGCCTGCAGCAAGCCTCCTCAGCCTTCCAAAGACACCCCGTTTTATGCCATGTGGGCCAGAGGCGTGGAGAAACCAGCAAAGGGAGAGAGGGGGAGAGGACACTGAAAGAAGGGCCAGGGAACAGGCAGTGTGCCCTTCCCCTGAGATGTGGCCTGGGGGCGCTGGGAGAGGTCCCATGGTTCCCCAGGCAGGTGCTGGGCGAGTTAGGTGAGCCTGCCTCAGGCCCTGCAACACGTCTCACTTGGAACCCCTGTCCAAGGCCATGGTCTACACCTGCACTGCCTGTCATCACGGCGAGGCCCGTTTCCTCTTTGGAGTATGGCTTCTCTGTGAGGGGAGATTGGTGCTAGTTGGATTGCTGCAGCATCCCTAGCACCTCGCACACAGTAGGTGCACAATACGTATTTGCCAAGAGGATAAATGAGTGAACAGAAAGAGATCTGGAGTGAAAATGGACAGTCTGAGGAGAGCGTCTGGCAGAAGCTTGTTTGACAAGAACATCACTTAGGGAGGCATTGGGTTCAGCGTTCAAGATTGTCATGTCACCTTGAATCCTCAGACCTGCTCTTGGTGCCACTGTCCTGGTTCCAAGATCTGTGTCCAAGAAAGGTGAGGTCCTCTGCCCAAGACTGGCTGGCTTTTCACACACAGCTGGTCCTCAGCCTCAGCCTGTGACCCCACCTGCCTTGGAGCTCAGCGGAGTCTTCTGATGGAGATGGGAGACAAATACAGCGAGAGTGGTCCGGAACGTGGGCACCTCTCTACTCATGCTCATGGCTACCTTGTCTGTTTCCTTGGATGGACTGTCTTGGAAACGCAGGTGGCATGAGAGAGGCGGCAGGACTGGAGGAGCCACGCTGCCTGGGGCCCTCCCCTGTGGCCGGTCCAGGGAGGAATAGCTCCAGGAGGGAGCCTCGGGGTGGCAGCTGAGGGCCAAATGAGCAGGTCAGTTCTTCGAGCACGTGTGACTATTGGAACAGAGCAACGACCTAAGGTTTAAGCCTTAAAAAGGGCATTGAAGTTAAGGGACTAGACACAGCAGCCCAAGAAGGGACCTGTTATCCACGGCACCACTCACCGTCCGGCTGACCGAGTAATGTTTGGAGACAAGAGAGAGAGGTCCCCAAGTGGGGAGGGTGTGGGTGGGACCAGGGCTCCCCAGCCTGTCCCTGCCCTCTCCATCCGACCTGGCTCTTCCCAAACCCCTGTTCCCCCAAATATGCCATCCTGATGCCCGCATGTGATACGCCGGCTCTCCATCTGCCTCTGGAGCAGTACTGGAGCAGAGCTCAGGGGGAGTCTGTCTTGTTCCTCTGCACACAGCACCCCAAGACTTTGCAGGGAAAACTTGTCACAAGGCTCAGATTCCCGTCCCCTCTCGGGCTCAGATTCCTGATCCAGGAACCCGCATTTGTTAAACGTGTGTGGTCACGACATAGGGACTATAATTTTTTTTCTTTTTTCTTTCTGTCTTTTTTTTTTTTTTGAGACGGAGTCTCCCTCTGTCGCCCAGCCTGGAGTGCAGTGATGTGATCTCCGCTCAGAACAACCTCCGCCTCCAGGGCTCAGGTGATTCTCCTGCCTCAGCCTCCCGAGTAGCTGGGATTACAGGCTCCCGCCACCACGCCCGGCTAATTTTTGTGTTTTTGGTAGAGACACGGTTTATTCATATTGGCCAGGCTTGTCTCGAACTCCTGACCTCAGGTGATCCACACGGCTTGGCCCCTCAAAGTGCCGGGATTACAGGCGTGAGCCGCTGCGCCCGGCCGGGACTATACTTTTTTTAGAGTCCTTATTTTATAGAGTTCGGAACTGAGATATTTTCAGATGCAATGATGGATCGTCTGGGATTTGCTTTTGAGAGAAACAGGCGGCGGGGCTCCGCTGGAGGTGTAAGGGAACCTGGACTGGCTTCTTCGTTACATCCGGTCTGCTTTTGAATGTATTTGAATTCTTTTGGAAACCATTTCCCGCCCCTCGGAGACTCTGAGGGAGGGGCGGGAGACCCAGGACCCTGGCCGGGTTGGGTTTGGCGTTGGCTGGCGGGCACCGGGGCTGGCAGGCGCAGGGGCTGCGGCTGGGCGGCCTCTGGCGCCACCTGGCGGCCGTCGCGGGACCGACGCCCCTTGGAGCTCCCCCGGGCCCGCGGAATCAGCCGCTGAGCAGCAGCCGGGAAGGGGCGAGGGAGCCCCACTCCATGCCAGGCACTGGCCCACGCCTGCTGCCCTGACCCTGGAAGCCCCTTCAGCGCAGCACCCCAGCCAACTGCGCTCTCCCAGGGTCCACCTCGGATTCTCACCCCCTACTCCCGTCAGAGGCCGCTTGGCCCCGACAGTCCTCTGTGTGGATGACAGGTCACGACTTGACGATGGCGGGGTCCTCCTGCTGGGTGGGAGTGGGCGCGCCTGCCCGTACGGCACGGCCAAGCAACTCGCTAGGGCCCTGCTTTTTGTAATTTCAACCAAGTTACACCGTTTCAACAAGAGCTTTGTGTGGTAAGTTTCTTTCTTTCTTTCTTTCTTTTTTTGAGGCAGAGTCTCGCTCTGTCGCCCAGGCTGGAGTGCAATGGCGCGATCTCGGCTCACTGCAACCTCCAGCTCCTGGGTTCAAATGATTCTCCTGCCTCAGCCTCCCGAGTAGCTGGGATTACAGGCGCGCACCACCACGCCCAACTAATTTTTGTATTTTTAGTAGAGACGGGGTTTCGCCATATTGGCCAGGCTGGCCTCAAACTCCTGACCTCAGGTGATCTGCCCGCCTCAGCTTCCCAAAGTGCTGGGATTACAGGCGTGAGCCACTGCGCCCGCCTTTTTCTTTTCTTTTTTTTTTTTTATAACATGAAGGACACCCGGCAGTGGCTCTCAGTGGGTCCCGGTGCTGGCGGGAGCGTGGTGGGAGCAGGCTCTGTCTGCGTGCGTCTTTCAGGGGTCCTAGGGCTGACTCCACCTGAGAGCCCCGTCTGGGGCTGTGTTAAGCACCTTTTGTAGAATTGTATTTTTATTAAAACATCAAGGCCGGGCGCAGTGGCTCACGCCTGTAATCTCAGCACTTTGCGAGGCCAAGGCGGGCGGATCACGAGGTTAGGAGATCGAGACTATCCTGGCTAACACGGTAAAACCCGTCTCTACTAAAAATACGAAAAATTAGCCCGGCTTGGTGGCAGGCGCCTGTAGTCCCAGCTACTCGGGAGGCTGAGGCAGGGAAATGGCGTGAACCCAGGAGGCGGAGCTTGCAGTGAGCTGAGATCGCGCCACTGCACTCCAGCCTGGGCGACAGAGCTAGACTCCGTCTCAAAAAAAAAAAAAAAAAAAAATCAAATCCGTGTTCCTGTAAAAAAAACAAAAACAAAAAACCAAGTTACACAGTTTAGAATCACGTTGTTACAGGAGATGTCTGAAAAAAAGCAGTTCCCACCTCCCACTTCCTGTCCTGCACAGCGGGGCTCTTCGCTCTTCCAGCTGATTCTCTTCTGTTTTGCCTCCATGTCTCTAAACAACAGATTTCCATCGTTAGCGTTTCCTACTGGCTGCGGAAGAGGAGGACTTACCTCCTGCTCACACCCACCCCACCCCTCCTACCTCCTCATCCGCCACTGAATTCTTACCTTGGGTCAGATGGATGTTAATGGGTTAGGTAACTACTGTTCACAAATGAGCGGTGGACTATATATTAGGACTATTTTTCCTTTCTGCCACACCTTTTTCTTTTCTCTGGATTTAATGATTGTCTTGAACTTCCTTTCACTTAGTTCTCCAGATGTTTATGGCTATTTTATCACCAAATTCTTCCCCAGCTGTGTAACTCTCTTTCTGATAAATTCCTGTCCGATAGTCTGTTCATTTCAGTGTTTTGAAGAACACTTTCCCGGGGCTCTGCCCTGCAGCCCAGAGAGGCCCTTGCCTCCCTCTTGGGCGGCAGACCCTGGTTCCTGGATCGTTTTTCTTGTTTCTTCCTTTATTCTCCCATTGTAATTGAGTGCGCCCTTCCATAGCTTCCTGAAAAAAGATGCTTGAGAGGTAAACTTTTGAGAGCCTGTATATCTGACCCTGTTTTTATTTTACCATAACACTTGCTTGGTAGCTTAGCTGGGTATGTAATTGTTATCCGGGTATCAGTTTCCCTCAGTTTTGGTTTTTGATTTTAGAGACAAGATCTCACTCTATTGCCCAGGATGGAGTGCAGTGTTGCTCACAGCTTTGCAATCTTGAACTCCTGGGCTCAAGCCATCCTCCCACCTCAGCCTCCCAAGAAGCTGGGACCACGGGTGTGCACCAGCACACCTGGCTAATTTTCTAAACTTTTTTTTTTTTGTGAGATTGGGTGCCTTACTTTGCTTCCCAAGCCGGTCTTGAACTCCTGGCTTCAAGTGATCCTCCCACCTTGGCCTCCCAAAGTGTTGGGATTACAGGCATGAGCCACTTCACCCAGCCCCCTCAGAGTATTGAAGGCATGGCTACCTTCTAGTGTTATAGATGAGAAGTCTGAGGCCACTCTTATCCTTCAGCCTTCCTATTACATCTATCTATATGTAGGATTGGAAGCTTGTAGAGTCTTCTCTGTACTCTCAATATCCCCAGAGTTCATGACAGTGTGCTTTGAATGGGCCTAATTTTACATTGTACAGAGTATTTGGGGCATTATTTCAATATGTATTTCATAACTTTCAACTCTGAGAATTCAGGAGAGAAATTAGAAGTAGAAGATAAATCCAGGATGTCCAAGTTGGAGTTTTGGGAAAATGAGTATATAATAGGAAGGAAGTTATTTGTAAACATACATGAAAATTTCCCAGAACTGAATATCCTGTCTGCAGATTGAAAACTCTGGTAGCATTTAACACGGTGAGTGAAATGAGACCCACAGCAAGGCATGTGGTGGTGGCATTTTGTGGTTTGTATGTTTGAAGCTGTGTTTAAATATCACATAGAATATGATTTGAACTTCAATATACAGTCCAGGCAATAAGTATTGTGGCTGAGATGGAGGAGAAGTTGATACTTTTTGGCTGCATCAAGATACATCCAGGAGTGCTGGGCGCAGTGGCTCACACCTATAATCCCGACACTTGAGGAGGTCAAGGCAGGTGGATCCCTTGAGCCCAGGAGTTCGAGACCAGCCTGGGCATCATGGTGAAACCTTGTCTCTACCCAAAAAAAAAAAAAAAAATTAGTGATGATGGTGTGCATCTGCCATTCCAGCTACTCGGGAGGCTGAGGTGGGAAGATCACTTGAGCCCGGGAGGTGGAGGTTGCAGTGAGCTGAGATCACACCACTGTACTACAGCAGCCCGGGTGATAGAGCAAGACCCTGCCAAAAAAATATAAAAAATGTATCCAGGAAGGCTTCATGGAGATGAAACTTCATCTGGTTTGTAAAAGATGGACAGACAGCAGGGCTGCAATCTCTCAGGGGCAGGAAACACTGAGCTTGTAATGACCCCCGAGGTGTGTGTGTGACTGTGCCCTGGGTCAGGTGATGGGGCTGGCCCAATACTCAAGGGCTGACGTACAGAAGGTATCCCTATTGTGAAGGCTGGTTGAGCCACCTCTGCTCCTAATCTGAGACATCCTATGGAGAAAACAATGGCCTCACTGTATTCACCTGAGCCCAATCACAGCCAAGAGGCTTGAGCAGCTGAGGCCCACCAGGTAAAGATCGAAAGACCAATAAGCAGGTAAAGGTGGGGACACATCCTGCTTCCTCCAGGGAACTGAAGGGCGGAGGGTCCTGCTGTATAGGTCCCCTTGTGGGGATTCACCAAGCCCTCCCTGTGTTCCCCCATAGAGTCAGAATCATGGCACCAGAAGGGACCTTAGAGCCACCCAAATTCTGAGCAAAGGGCAGAGGGAGGTGGGATTGGCCCAAGGTCCCGCTGCTTATTGGTTGACAGGGCTGGGTTTAGAACCCATGTTTCTAGACCCTCACTCCCTTTGTCCTCATGGGGAGGGGCAGCCTTTCAGGAATAAACACTCAAAGACATTCATCTGAAGGTCATCTGCACTCAGCTCAGGGGCATCGCAGGGCGTCCGGTTGTGGGAAAGGGGACAGTGGGCCAGAGGGGAGGGGTTGCCATTTGCAGTTTGACTTAGGATCTGCATTTTGAGCTCCTGTTGAAGATGGAATTCCTCAGGGTCATTACGCATACTCTCCAAATGTTCACATCTCCCTGTTCTGTATTTTCTGGGTCAGGGTCCTCAGGACTGTCCCCTGCCTGAGGGCCCTGAGCAGCCCTGGGGGCAGATGCCTCCCAGAGAGACACAGAGCCAGGTTCTGTTCGGAAACACCTTGGGCTTCCAGTTTTGCGTAAAGTTTGCTGGTAAGTGAGGCTGGCAGCACTTCTGAGGCTGGAGTCAGCTCCGTGGAGGCAGGGCCCTCATCTTATTCATCCCACCTCCCCTCAGAGGCTGGCACAGTGCCTAATACACAGAACGGGCCAAATACGCTTGTGTAGAGTAGCCGGCTCTTACGGGTTGTGTCCCCCAAAAGATGCCAAAGTCCTAACCACCCATATCTATGAGTGTGACCTTATTTGGAAACAGGATCTGTGTAGATGATTAAGATAAGTTGTGCTAATCCAATATGGCTGTGCCCTTTTAAAGAAGGGAAATTTGGACACAGAGACAGACATGCACACAGGGAGAATGCCATGCCATGTACAGATTGAGTGAGTGAAGCCTCTGGAAGCTGGGAGGGAGGCCTGGGACCGAGCCTTCCCTAGTGCCCTCAGAGGGGGACTAGCCCTGCCAACACTGTGATCTCCAACTTCTGGCCTCCAGAACCAGGAGACCATACATCTCTTTTGTTCAAGCCAGTAGGAAGCCCCAGGAAACCAATGTATGGCCCAAAACACTGCCTGGTTTCCGCCTCCTGCCTGCCAGGCTGGTCTGTCTGTCTCCCGGCCTGCTGTGGATGTTTGCAGCCCAGCTGCCAGGGAGCAACATCAGTGAGACTGGGGTCATGGGTCCTGTGCCCCATGGACTGCATGTGGGACCCAAGCACTCAGCAGCCTCCCCAACCCTTGTGCCTCAGCAAGGGGAACAGCTGGAGGAAGAGAGCGCCCTGGCCAGGGTCGCGGAGGACTGGGCCTCTATCCAGTTCCGTTATGAGGCAGGGGTCCCTCCATCCTGCTTTGGCTCTGTGACCCAGTCTCTGACCACTTTCTTATTTAAGGAAAGACAAATAATTCTTGTGCTCCACAAGTCCTTGCCAATTTAATGTCATTTTCATTTGCAGCCTTTTAGGCTATTTAATTTGTAAATTTCCCTCAATAATTCCAGCAACATTATTTTCAGAGCCCTGATTGCAGCATTTACATTTTTTAGTATTCCATGAACCGCACTCTGAGATGTGTGGCTGCAGCCATCATCAGGGTACAGCCAGAAATCACCCCAAGGGTGGGCGCCCTCCCATCCTGCCTGCAGGCGGTGGCTTGCTGGCATCTGTGGGAACTGCCCGTGTCCATGTGCTGAGAGGAATGACCTGCAGGAATGGGTCCCTCTGCACCCGCTTCCAGGACTGCATGCCAGCGTGCAATTCCCCATCTGCTGCTAAGACCTTCCTGGATCAATATCCCTTATCTGGGTCATCCAGGGAAGCTTTTGCACGTGGTTTCACACTTCTCAACTCCAAGCCCTGAGGGGCTGGTTATTCTCCTTTCTCCCCACCCCACCCTACCCCAGGTTCATTCCCAGCGCTCTGGTCTGCTCTGTGTCTCAGGGCTGGCCCCAGCGGGTGCTCAGGGTGAAAGGAGAGGGGCCGTGTCTCCGAAGCTCCCTCCCACCTCCTTGCCAGTCGTGGGCAGCAGCCACATTCCTCAGGCCACTGTCCCTGTTTTGTGATCTAGCCTCAGCGGCCACCTCCATTATTGTTCGAGGGGGCTGGAACTGGCCCTGCAGCAGCCTCTGGAAACCTCGAAGCTACACCATAACCAAGTGAGCCTGCGGAGTCCCCACCTCCTTCGGCCACTAGCATCTGGCTTGTGGTCTGGGAGGGTGCATCTCACAGATGGAGCTTTGACATGTGTGGGTCCTGCCACAGCCAGGGAGGCTAAAAGAGTGAGTGTCTGGCATTTCCTGCTTGTACAGTGGGAGGTGATTTTTGCCTGGTAAGAGGGTTTCCCTAGATCCATGAAGACTGAAGATATGTGATGATAGATGAAGAACTTCCGATGTTGGAAGCCTTAGTGAGTGCCAAGGAAGTTCCGTGTAGCCCAGAAAAACTGAAAAACCGTCATAAGTTCTGACTTGTCTGTAGCAGACCGTGTTGGAAGTGCCAACTGCATAGCCCTTCAGCAGAGTAGACAGGGCACATCTTTTCTTTTCTTTTTTTATTCTTTTGAGGCAAGGTCTCAGTCTGTCACCCAGGCTGGAGTGCAGTGGCATGATCATATCTCACTGCAACCTCGACTTCCCGGACTCAAGTGATCCTCCCACCTCAGCCTCCCTAGTAGCTGGGACTACAGGCATGCACCACCACGTCTGGCTAATTTTATTTATTTATTTATTTATTTATTTATTTATTTATTTATTTTGTAGAGACAGAGTCTCACTATATTGCCCAGGCTTCTTTTTTGATGGGAATGGTATATTTGATAAAACTTTAATACCACCTTTTAGCTACAATGTTAAAAAATGGTTTTGCAACATTGTAATAAAACCATTGAGAAACTGCAGACTCTAGATTTGGTTGTACAAGATACCTTCTGTCATCAATTTGAAATTAATGAAATCTGGAACAAAAGTAATAAAGATGACAGATAAAATTGATAGAGGTTATTTGGACATTGAGAAGCAAATTGTAACAAAACCCTTTTCAATCACATAAAAAGCAGCAATTGATTCAGGAGAAATGATACATTTTGAATAGAAACAATGAATAAGCTTTTGGGTTCTTTGATAAACCAATGAGTGAATCCTAAGAATATATGGGAAAAGGATGGAACTTCTTTACAATTTGACATGAAATGCTGACATTGAGGCAACAGTGTTTGTAGAGCACCACGTTGCAGAGGACACCCTGCCACGCATTCAAAGGGTTTTTAAGACTAGCCACTAAGCACAAAACCCATGAAATGCCCTGGAATCTTAAAACTCATATATGAAACTTGACAGGTATTTTCCCAGATTTGAAAATAATATTTCAGATATACAATCATTATGACCAACAGACGGCAGTAAAGCTGTACTAGCCAGGTTCCAATCAGGAGACAGAAACCACACAATAATTTGTACAAGGAATGTTTCCCATAGATAATTAACTTTAGGCCAGGCACAGTGGCTCACACTTGTAATCCCAGCACTCCACCCAGCCGAGCCTGGTGGATCACTTGAGGTCAGGAGTTCGAGACCAACCTGGCTAACCCATCTCTACTAAAAATACAAAAAGTAGCCAGGCATGGTGGTGCATGCCTGTAGTCCCAGCTACCTGGGAGGCTGAGGAATGGTAATCGCTTGAACCCGGGAGGCGGAGGTTGCAGTGAGCCGAGATCGTGCCACTGCATTTCAGCCTAGGCAACAGAATGAAATTCAGTCAAAAAAAAAAAAAAAAAAAAAGAATTGACTTTAACAGGGGATTGCAGTAATAAGGCCTGGCTAGAAAGAAGTTAAGAGAACTCTTGAAAAATGCAGGAATGGCAGATAGAGGCACAACCATCACTCTTAGGGCTGAGATAATGCACCCCAGAAGAAGGTCCCTGCCAGGGTTGAGATCCAGACCTGATGGGAGACATCATGGCAGAGAAGTCACTGAGGTGCCAGGTTGGCAGAAGCAGCTGGAAATCTGCTCTCTGGGGTATCAGAGGAATCACCCAGAGTGACACATCATGCCTCAGAACAGTCTGCAAAGCCACAGGAGAAAATGCTGGGGGAAGCACTTCCCAGGACAGTGCCCTACTGGCCACAAACTCCTGTAAAGCTGCCCAGGGGGCTTCCAGAAAAAGCTACTGGTGGCTGGGAGTTGGAGTTGGTGCTGCAGTAGCCACACATGCTGCTGGAGCTGCCAGACACTGCAGAAGCTGGGTGCCTTGCAGGAGCAGGTGTAGAGAAACCTCATGGGCAGCAGGAGCCTCCCAAGAGGAGTGCACCAGACAGGGAAGAGAAACCCCTTTCTCCTCCCGTGTCTCTTCAGCGCCCTCTACTGACAAAGCTTGACATGCAGCTGCAGGCAAAGAGCAACTAATTACAAGGCTCAGCTCAATTCTAGGAGGGCAGGCAATGAGGGACATATTAGGAGCTGAGATACAATAAGTTGACAACTGGCACAGAAGCTAAAATAAACTTTTCTAAATTAATAAATCACTAAATTTTAACTCACCATGCTAGAGCAAAGATCGTCTTTCTAATTTCTCTGATAAGATTGTCATTTAAAGAGTCAATTAAAGAGCCTATAGCCAAAAAATGAAAAAAAAATTATAGATATGTGTCAGACAGTTAATTAATAAAAATATTTTGTTATTTTTCTGGATTTTGTAATGTTTGTGGTATTTTTTACCTTTTAAAATTTATAACTTTTTTCTCATTCTTAGTAATATTTATTTTCATTCCTAATATTGTATTTGTGGCCCAATCTTGGCTCACTGCAACCTCCGCTTCCTGGGTTCAAGTGATTCTCCTGCCTCGGCCTCCCAAAGTGCTGGGATTACAGGTGTGAGCCACCGCACCCGGCCAGTATTGTGTATTTAAACATAGTGAAACATGGAAAAGGTACAGTAAATGTACGGTATAATTGTATGGGTCCCATCATCTTATGGAACCACCGTCATGTATGTCGTCTGTCATTGGCCAATATCATTATGCAGCACGTGACTGTGTATTTGGGAGTGGAATATGCCAGTATTCCATTTAGGGGGGTTCAAGACGTTCGTTGTGGCATGACTTGGAGGGCATCTCCCGCTTCCTCTATTAGATGATAACCTCCTTGAAGGGCAGAGCTAGAATTAACGCTGGGGCGGGGGGCTCAGAGGCATCATCTAGTCCAATCGCCTCGTGTAGATGGGGAAACTGAAGCCCATAGCGAGGCAGACCCCTGAGACCCTGAGAGGCAAGACCATGTTGGTGTCACGTTAGAGCCCAGGGCTCTTTCTAGTCTTCCACAGGGTGTGTGTGAATGTGAGAGTGTGAGTGAGTGTGTCAGTGTGTGGGGGCTGTGTGTGTTTGTGAGTGACTGTTGGGGAGTGGTGTGTGAGTGCATGTGTGTGGGTGTATATGAGTGTGTGAAGGTATGTGTTACTGAGTTTGTGTGTGAGTGCGTGGGAGAGGTGTGAGTGAATGTGTATGGGCGTGTGTGGGTGTGTATGAGTGAATGCGTGTGTGTGAGTGTGGGTGTGGTTGTGAGTGGTGTAGGGGGAGTGGTGTGAGCACGTGTATGGGTATGTGTGGTGTGTATGAGTGAATGTATATTTGTGAGTGTGTGTGTGTGGTGTAGGGGGAGTGGTGTTTGAGTGCATGTGTATGGGTGTGTGTGGTTGTGTATGAGCATGTGTGAGTTCGTGTGTGTGGGAGTGAGTTTGGGATGTGTGGGGAGGGTGTGAGAGTGTGAGTGTGGGGGAGTTGTGTGGGGGAGTAGTGTGTGTGCATGTGTATGGGTGTTTGGTGGGTGTGTATGAGTGTATTTATGTGTGTGATGTGGGGGAGTGGTGTGTGAGTGCATGTGTATGGGTGTGTGGTTGTGTATGAGTGTGTGTGAGTTCGTGTGTGTGGGGGGTGTGGGTGTGTGTGTGAGTGTGGGGGAGTGGTGTATGTGTATGGGTGTTTGGTGGGTGTGTGTGAGTGAATGTGTATTTGTGAGTGTGTGTGTGGTGTAGGGGGAGTAGTGTATGACTGCATGTGTATGAGTGTGTTTGGTTGTGTATGAGTTCATGTGCGTGAATGTGGGTGTGTGCGTGACTGTGGGTATGAGTGTGTGTGTTTGTAAGTGTGAGTGTGGGTGTGAGATGGAAAGGGGGGCAGGGGTGGAGAGAGATGAGGCAGCCTGAGCCCCGGGACGCTCCCCACCCGTTGACCCAGGAGGCTGAGTCAGGCGCCAGTCCCCACTGCCCCCGCCGCCTCCCAGTTCTTGGCACAGGAAAGCTTGTGCTGGGAGCAGAGCCCCAGAGGCTGTTCTTAGAAAATGGCAGTGGTTGGGGACATGTAACCAAAGGCTGGAGAACTCGCTCCTTTTCAGCAGTTAGGACAGGGGCTCTCAGATACTCTAACCCCAGCGCATCTTACCAAGGTCCTGACGGTCTCAGCAGCAGGCTGGGCCAGGGTCCCGACGAAAGCCTTAAAAGAATTCATGGGTCAAAAGCATGAACTGAAAAAATGTTAATATTCTTCGTAGTCCGTTAAATTGTACCAGTTTATATCCTCACCAGCAAAGTATGAAGACATGTATTTCCCGGTTCCTCCACCCATGGCAGCCTTGGATATTATCAGATATTTAAACCTATCCCAGCTTAGGAGCAGGCAAATGATTTCTTGTGGTTCATTGTGTTTCTTTAATTACTGGAGGGGATAAACCTCTTTGTAAACGTTTGTGGGTCACTTTAATTTTTTGGTGAATTTCTGTGGTCGTTAATTCGTGTTGGGTTCCTCTTTTGTTTAGGAACTTCTTCACACTTCTTAGAGAGAGATACAGAGGGCTTTTAGAAATGGGTGCCTGGCCCATAGTGGGTGCTCAGTAGACGTCCGTCAAGTTAATGAATGACCATGGAGGATCTGGCTTGATGAGGGGTGCGGTGTACTATTCTCTCAAGGTTCTGGGCTTAGAGGGCCAATATGGTCAAATTTTATAGTGACAGGCCGGGCATGGTGGCCCACGCCTGTAATCCCAGAACTTTGGGAGGCCGAGGCGGGCTGATCATTTGAGGTCAGGAGTTCGAGACCAGCCTGGCCAACATGGTGAAAACCCGTCTCTACTAAAAATACAAGAATTAGTGGCGCATGCATGTAGTCCCAGGGAGGCTGAGGCAGGAGAATCACTTGAACCCTGGAGGCAGAGGTTGCAATGAGCCGAGATCGCGCCACTGCGCTCCAGCCTGGGGGCAGAGAGAAACTCTGCTTCAAAAATGAAAAAAAAAAAAAAATTACAGTGACGATTCCAGGAAACACACCAAGAAGGAAGGGGTTGGCTTGCAGAACGTGGTGCTTTTAATTCTTGCTAGGCAGGTCTCCGGGGCTGTGATCTAACACAAATTCTGAATCTCACCACCAGAGGGAGCCCTAGACTCAGGAATATCCCGAGGCGGGTGGGGTACCGCTCAATTCTTAACAGCTGTGTCCTCAGAGGTTTCCATTTTGCACCTAAAAATTTTCCTCCAGGTTTAATGGCTGAAAAGCATGCAACTTCCAGCTTATTAAAAATATTAATATTTTGAAAATAAAACATGTGACTCTTGGCTGTGTGTTCAGTGATATGCAGGCATCGTATCACTCTGACACCCACCATTTAAACATACGTAAATGAGTTCTTTAACCATTCTTTCCATCCACCTCCCTCATAAACTTTTATCCTAATATATGTTATGTGTGAAAGTCATATGGCTTATACCTCTCATACTTCTCAGCAATGAAAATATGTTTATACACTGAAATTGAAGGAAGCGGTACCTTTGTGATCAGGTCTGTAAGTGTGGAAATGTTACCTTCTGCTTACAGTTATCATCACCATTATGGATATTTGATTAAAACAGAATAAATATGTGACAAACTAATTAACAATTGTTAAACATAAAAAGTACGTTTTTATTGGAAATGCATCTCTCAATGAGGTGAATGAAGTTGTTTTTATTTCCTAGCTTATGTATCTCTGTGCTAGAGTAAGACGCATTATAAACATCGATTCTAGTTCTTCGTTTTTTTATTATTATAGATGTTGATGGTGAGACTTTTTTTTCTGAGACAGAGTCTCAAAGAAAAAAAAAAATCAATGCTTCCTGCACTTTTGCTAATTTCACTCCAGTTTGTCGTCCAGGCTGGAGTGCAGTGGTGCAATCTCAACTCATTGCAGCCTCTTCCTCCTGGGTTCAAGTGATTCTGTGCCTCGGCTTCCCAAGTAGCTGGGATTACAGGTAAGTCTGTCTTCTAGCTAACACAAACTTAAATGACCAGTAATAGGGTACGATTGACTAATCTATGGTTATGTCCACTTGGGGAGATATGAAGTAGCTACTGAGGTTATATTAATGAAGGTATGAAATAACATAAAAGATGCTTAAGGCCGGACACAGTGGCTCATGCCTTGTAATTCCAGCACTTTGGGAGACCAAGGTGGGCGGATCACTTGAGGTCAGGAGTTTGAGACCAGCCTGGCCAACATGGTGAAACCCCGTCTCTACTAAAAATACAAAAAATTAGCTGGGTGTGGTGGCGGGCGCCTGTAATCCCAGCTACTCGGAGGCTGAGTCAGGAGAATAGCTTGAACCCGGGAGGCGGAGCATGCAGTGAGCCGAGATTTGCCACCGCACTCCAGCCTGGGCAACAGAGCGAGACTCCGTCTCAAAATAAAATAAAATAAAATATGCTTAGGATACATTAATTTAAAAAAAATAGGTTAAAAATTTGCACACCTGGGATGATGACTGTAAGAAACGCTCTTATTAGAGAGAAAACTCTGGAAAACTTTAACATGTTATAATGGTTCTATTTTAGGTAAGGAAAATTACTTAAAATATAATTTTCTCATTTTCTTCTCTCATTTTATTTTATTATTTGAAAACAATTTTAATAATGAAAAAGTAAGAAAAATGTATCAAATAGCATTCTCAAGATATTCAGCAAATCTTCTCTTGGGCCAGCCTTGCATCCAGGTGGTATAGGGATCTGCTGGTAATCCAGGCATCGGCCAGTGGAGTGGGGAAGGAAGGAAAGACGCCCCTCTTTCCCAGCTCCCACCAAAGCTCCCTTACAAGCCGTCCTGATGTCAGCAATTCTGTCCCTAACACGGACTCCTCTGTACTACTCCTTTGGGGGTACCCCACTAAAAATCGGCTACATGAGGATAAATCACTTAGACGCTGCAGCAGCGTGGTCATTAGTGGCTTCAAGATGAGCGCACGGGTGGGGGTAAGGAGGTCGGATGGGAGGATGGGGGAATGTGCACACAAGAGCGAGGTCATCTGAAGCTCTGTCTGAAGCTTTGTCTGGAGTGGGTCCTTGTTGATGCAGCCTGGTTGCCTACTGAGCGCCCATTCTCTTCTTCCTTGCTCACAGATTACCTTTTTCTTTTTTTTCCTGTAGTGGGTAGGCAATGATTTCCCAAGATCCCTTGCAATTAGGAGTGTCTATGTGGCATTTTTCTAGGCAGTCAGGTGTGAGGGAGTCTAAGGGATGGGGATTCTGGACGAGCTACTATTTGCCTGACAAAAATGGGCAGACTTGGTGGGCAAGTGGTTTCCATTCTTTGCCCTCCCCGCTTCCTCTGGTCTGAACCACAAGCACGATGCCTGGATGCGCAGTTGCTATCTGTTGTCCGTGGCACAGAAGCATTGAAAGACAAATTTCAGGGAAAAAAGTAAAACCATGACTCTTCTTCAGGTTAAAAATGAACACTGTTAAGGGTTTTATTTAATTCATGTGGAAACTAGGCAGATGACATAACCATTTCAAAAGAGGAGTCAAGGCTGGGCATAGTGGCTCACACCTATAATCCTAGCCCTTTGGGAAGCTGAGATGGGTGGGTTGCTTGAGCTCAGGAGTTCAAGACCAGCCTGGGAAACTTGGCAAAACCCTGTCTTGACCAAAAAATACAAAAAAAAAAAAAAAAAAAAAAAAAAATAGCCAGGCATGGTGGCCTGCACCTGTGGTCTCAGCTACTCAGAGGCTAAGGCATGAGAATCACCTGAGCCCAGGAGATGGAGGTTGCAGTGAGCAAGATCACACCACTGCACTCCAGCTTGAGTGAGAGAGTGAGACCGTGTCTCAAAAAACAAAAACAAAAAACAAACAGAGAGGAGTCAAGAAGCACAAATTCATGTGGAGTCATGTGGTGTGAAGGAATGTTGAAATGAGTGGCAGGTAGAGGGTAAGCCTATTTTTCCTACCGTTGGTTACAGAGTTGTGAAACAGCTGCCTGGAATCAGAATGTGACTGTGATGCAGGTGGAAGGCCATGCTGTCCACCGTGCATGGTTTTCCCTGCAGCACACATGCTTTCTCCAGAGGGACTACATACCTCTGGGAAAGAAACAAAAACAAACAAACAAAAAAACCTGTATTTTCTGAAATGATAGTTGTTAGGTTTTGCTAAATGCACCTGACCACCACCTTAATTGCTTGAGCTGAATGTAACATGATTCAGTTATTGATGACAAGCCTTCAGACACTGCAGGGCATTAAAGAAAATTTATGGGAGGCCGTCAGTTTGGACTGAACTTCTGTGCTAGACCCCAACGGAGAAGCAAAATGGAGTCACTCATGCTAAAGTTCCACATCACCAAACACAAACTAAGTTGTTTATCTGACCCTCTAAGAAATCAGAAGAGAGACATGAAACTAAATCCCTGAAAGGGCTAGGGTAGCCCTCATGATAAGGAAGTTTCCTTGGTTTTAACCCTATAAGGAAAGGACAGTAGTTCTCCCTTATCCATGTTTCACTTTCCAAGGTTTTAGTTACCCACATTCTAAAAACAGGTGAGTACAGTTGAGTAAGATATAAGGTATTTTGAGGGAGAGAGGGAGCACATTCACATAACTTTTATTACAGTATATTGTTATACAGCACAAATAAACCTATGATCTGGTCCCTATGTCCTTATGTCTAGGTGAAGAAACTAGACACATATGCATAAAATATAAGGGCAATTTGTGAATGTTGTAAGAACAAGGGTGCAGCCCAGGTGTTGAGCACAGGTTCTGGGCAGAGCTTTGAGAGACGGTTAGTGAGGCCTTTTGTAGGTGGACAGGGAAGGGAAGAGTGACAGAATATGTTACTGAAATGCCAGGGGTTTGGTCTAGGTCAGGGGTGTCCAAGGGAAAACATACAGTCATGGGTTCTTAGTTTTTTTTCTGGTTAGGCCAGTAAAGCCCCTTCCTCATCCCTCTTTTCCACTTATCACTGGAGACAGAAACTAAAAACCATGGCTTCAGGCTGTTAAAGGCCTAAAACAAAACAAAATAGAACAACAACAGCAATAACAACAACTAAATAAAGTGGGTTGTACAAGCTTGGTCTACATCCTGCTGCTCACTGCACAGAAAGCCAATCACTGAGACAACAGGTATTGCCAAAGAAGAAGGCTTTAATTAGGTGCTATAGCCAAGGAGATGGGCAATCAATCTCAAATCCATTCCCCTGACCAACTGAAATAGGGGGTTTATATAGCAGGAAAAAGATGTAACTACATGCAAGAAAACAGGAATTAAGAAATGATAAGGAAGGGGGAAATCCATCAACAGGCAGCAGGTGGTCTGTTAGGCAATCATGACAGGTTAGAGGTCTGGCATCTCATTGTCCAGAGGTGGGGATCTGGTAAGTTTTGGTTTGTTGACCCTGTCCGGGAGGCCTGGTGGTTGGTTTCCTGAGAAAGGAACTCAGATAAGACAACTGTAACTTTCTTAAATTTTAAGACTGGGAGGGTTAACTTGTATGCTTATTTAAAAGAGACCAAAAACATCAGTTATATGGGAAAATTGGACTGGTTTCAAATACATCTCTGACCCCAGAAGGTCTGCCAAGATGAGGCTGTTGGCCCCATCCTTTCCAAACCCCAAAGCCCATCCCTGGACCAGCTCTAGCACCGTCACATGTGGAGCTTGAAGGTACAGGTCCTAAACACACTGCTTCAACAGGGAGGTGGGCCACCTGGGTGAGTTCCTTTCTGCTCTGCCTCAACAGAGATAATAATGACCCTACCTGTGTGCACTGTTGTAAGCATTCAGTGAGATTGCAAATGCAAAGTGCTCAGTAGCTGCTTGCTGCCTATCATTATTATCCATTTTTCCTGATCGCCTCCTCCACCCAAGAAATGTTCTTTGCATAGCTTCACTTATACTAATTAACTAGTCCTACTTTTGTGAGATTTTGAAGAGTAGGGTTGTAGGATCCTGGATATTGCTTGCCCAGTTTGTGAGAGTCAATTCCAGGATGACGAGCTTAGCCATGAGATGCATGGAGAAGCCAGATGCAGGGCATATAATTGACGGCAGTGATAGGCCATCTGGAGTGGCCACTGTCATCATGCTGGCCACTGCAGGGAGGGTTTGGGGAGGAAACAGACAGTCTCCCTGCAGCCTGCTGCCCTAGGGGCCACCATGATGGGGCTGGGCCAGGTTGCTCACAAGCAGGGGAGCAGCGCAGTTGGGCAGAGAGGACCCTTGAGGTGGAGCTGGCCCAGGGCAGTGCTGTACTTGCACATGGAACATAGGGGCTGGGCCCAGTGTGCAGAGCTGGGGCCACACTTTGGGGGCCTGGGGCAAGAAGTGAGAATGACACCCACTTCAGGGACCTGGCCCACTCCATCAAAGGTGCTGGGTTCCTGTGCCTTAGGAGGAAGCTCTGTGCAGGGCTGCCCGGGGCTGCTTCCCTGGGATCTACCCCATGTTGGGGTGAGCGCTGAGCCTGACGCTCCTGATAGCCAGGCCTGGGGCCCATGATCCACTCCACCCTGGGCCTCCTCTGAGCACCGGGGAAACAGGAGGAGCTCATGGCAGTGTTGCCCCTGCCCCAGACACTGGCCTGGGCCCAGTGAGGACCTGGATCCCCAGCCCCAGGATTCAAGGAGCTGGCAGGAGCCAGGAGCAGGCAGCAGTCCTGCCCTCCTGGGCACAGCTGCAGCCACCCAAGTTGGGGCTGTGGACCCAGGCCTCCATGTGCTCTTGGGGCCTGGGAAGGCCCCTCTGACCCTTGCAGGCTCAGAAGTTCCTGCTCCCACTGCCTGTATTCTACCTGCTGTCAGCACCTGCTTCAATCTTGGAGCAATGTGGGGCCACGCCCGGGCACTGTCACAGCCTGGCTGGGGTTCTTGGGGCACCACTGACATGCCAGCCCCCCAAGCTGCCTCAGCTCCCTCTGGACTTTGGGCACCAAGAAGCATTGCTGTGGGGAAGCCAAGGTGGGGATTGAGGGAGGTTTGGTACTGGCCTGCAGGTGTCCCTTGGCATGAACAGCCTGGGCTCCATGGACAGCAGCAGGGGGCAGACAGGCTCCTGGGTGGAAGGGGGCAGGTCTCCAGTGAGGCCCCACCTTCAGGCCAGGGAGGGTCTGAAGGCTGGGGACTGGGCTGCCAGTCCCCATGGACTGGAGTGGGGGCTGTTGTGCCTTTTCTGGGCCCACTCATGGCCGCCCATGGACCAATTGGCATGCATTTCCTCCCCTCTGAGGCTCATAAAAGCCCTGGGCTCAGCTAGAGCAGAGCAGAGGGCAGAAAAATGTCAGGACGACCAGCTGCAGAGAGGAGCTACCCTCCCCAGGGCCTCCTCTCTGCTGAGACTCAAGCAGATGTTGGGATGACCAGCTGCAAAGAGGAGCTACCCACTCCAGGGCCTCCTCTCTGCTGAGACTCAAGCAGATGTTGGGATGACCAGCTGCAGAGAGGAGTAACCCACTCCTTCTCTCTGCTGAGAGCTGGGAAGATGACAGGACAACCTGCCTGCAGAGAGCGGCAACCTACTCCAGAGCCTCCTCTCTGCTGAGAGCTGGGAAGACAATGGGATGACCTACCTGTAGAGAGGAGCAACCCACTCTAGGGCCTCCTCTCTGCTGACAGCTGCAGAAACGATGGGACAACCTATCTGCAGAGAGGAGCTTCTCACTCCAGAGTCTCCTCTCTGCTAGGAGCTGAACACTCATTGGGACACCCTGGCTGTGGAAAGGAGCTGCCCGTTGTGGGAGGCTGGGCTGTTCTATTGCTCAATAAAGCTCCTCTCATTTTGCTTACCCTCCACTTGTTGGTGTACCTCATTCTTTTGGTCACAGGACAAGTACTTAGGACCCATTGTATGGCAGGGCTAAAAGAGCTCTAACACAAACAAGACTGAAATATGCCCCTTGCTCGCCACATTGTGGGTGAAAAGGAGAGAAGAGCTGCGGACCTTCAGGGAGCCCAGACCTGTGACTCCCTCTTTGGGGCCCTGTGGTTCCTGGCATCTCCAAGCTTCTAGGTGCCACTTCATTCCCCAGTGCCAGCCAGGGAAGCTGCTTACAGGGCCCCTGGTCCAGCTGCAGCTTTGCAGAGAGCCAGTGCCCATGCCAGCACCTGGAGCTGCCCATCCTGTGGCAGCAGCCAGCATATCTGACTGTGCAGTGGCCGGACCCCATACTCACTCACACACCCCTTGCTGCTCCACACCTGACTTGCAGTCTTCTTGGAGGCATGGGATCCAGGCTGCTGGCATGAGCTGAGTGCAGCCGGTCAGGCCGAGTGGGCAGAAGGAGCCCCGTGGGCTCGAGCAAAACTCAGCCAAAGGTGCCATGAGCCACAGGTTTCCGACCAGAAAAGCGACACCTCAAGGATCCCATACACAATCAAGAGCTTATGGAATGAACCCAGGTGTGAAATGACAAACTGGATTTGACTGTAGACAGAGCAAAAAGAGAGAGAGCAAAACACCAAGAACTGTGCAATGGAAACACGGTCAGGACTTCAGGGTTGATACATGTAGAGGATGAATAGGGGAACTGGTTCAGTGCAATGCAACTGATAATAGTGGGCCCTGGATACCGGAGAAGTCTGAAGTGCCCTCTGCTTTCTAAGGGACATGTTAATCAGCATATGTTCAGTGGAGTTTCGGTTATTAAGTGTAACTTATCTCCTTTCTTTGAAAATTGCTAGGCCTTGTGTACTGAAGAGGAGGAGGCTTTACTGAGGGAATGACAAGGTGCTCCCTCAAGCAGATCCAATTCTATTTCCAAAATATGTTGCGCAAACTCAATAGAAATGAAAATATTACTAATTATCTAGAAATTTTCCATCCCACACTCACCATTACCTCCCCCAGTCCCTGGCACCACTAATCTACTTTCTGTTTCTATGGATTTGCCTAGCCTGAACATTGCATAAGAATGGAATTATATAAAATGTGGTCTCTTTTGGTCGGCTTCTTCTACTGTTTTAAAGGTTAATTCATGTTGTAATATGTCAGTACTTCATACCTTTTTATTGCCAAACAATATTCCATTGTATGGAAAAGAATAATGGAGTAATATTCCATTATATGGAATTTCAGTGGAGTAATATTCCATTACATGGAATATTATTGCATTCCATTAATCAGTTAATGAGCATTTGGATAGTTTTCACTTTTTAACTATTATGAATAATGCTGCCGTGAACATTAGTGTATAAGTTTTTGTGTTAGAACATAAGTTTTCAATTCTCTGGGGCATATGACTACGAGTGGAATTGGTGGGTCATATGGTAACTCTAAGTTTAACCTTTGGAAGAAACGCCAAACTTTTTCGTAGCAGCTGTATCATTTTGTTCTTACCAGCAATGTTTAAGGATTCTGATTTCTCCAAATTTTCACCTACGTCTTTCCTTTTTATTCTGACCACTCTAAGGAGTGCAAAATGTTATTTCATTGTGATTTTGATTCCCAATTTCTTAATGGCTAATGATGTTGAGCATCTTTTTATGTGCTTGTTGGCCATTGTCTTCTATAGAGAAATGTCTATTCAGATCCTTTGAATATTAAAAAAGTTGGGTTGTCTTTTTATCATTTGATCTTCATTTTTATTTTTTGTGATGGAGTTTCACTCTTGTCGACCAGGCTGGAGTGCAATGGCACGATCTAAACTCACTGCAACCTCCACTTCCCAGGTTCAAGCAATTCTCCTACTTCAGCCTCCTGAGCAGCTGGGATTACAGGTGCATCCCACTACACCTAGCTAATTTTTGTATTATTAGTAGAGATGGGGTTGCACTATGTTGCCCAGGCTGGTCTCAAACTCCTGACCTCAGGTGATCCACCTGCCTCAGCCTCCCAAAGTGCTGGGATTACAGGTGTGAGCCACTGCACCCAGCCTATTTGATCTTTAGAGTTCTTTGTATATTCTGGATCTAAGTCCCTGCTAAGATACATGATTTGCAAATATTTTTTCCCATAGAGCGAATTGTCTTCACATTTTTTTTTTGAGACAGGGTCTTGCTCTGTGCCTAGGCTGGAGTGCAGTGGCATAATCATGGCTCACAGCAGCCTCAACCTCCTGGGTTCAAGCAATCCTCCCACTTCAGCCTCCAAGGTAGCTGGGAGTACAGGCATACACCACCACAGCTGGCTAATTTTTGTATTTTTTTGTAGAGATGGGATCTCACTATGTTGCTCAAGCTCATCTCAAACTCCTGGGCTCAAGTGATCCTCTCACCTCAGCCTCTCAAAGTGTTGGAATCACAGGCATGAGCCACAGCATGCAGCCTGTGTTCTCATTTTCTTGATGATGTCTTTAGAAGCACAAAAGTTTTAAATTTTGATAAAGTCCAACTTGCCTAATTTTTCTTTTGTCATTTGTACTTTTGGTGCCATAGCTAAGAAACTATTTCCTTACCCAAGATCATGAAGATTTACTCATTTGTTTTCTTCTAAGAGTTTTATAGTTTTAACTCTTTTATTTAGATCTATAATCCATCTTGAGTTAATTTTTTGTATATGATATGAGGTAGGGTTCAACTTCAATCTTTTGCATATGGCTATCCAGGTAGCCCAGAACCATTTGTTGGAAAGATGGTTCTTTCCTTTATTGAACTGTGTTGGCAACTTTGTTGAAAATCAATTGACCATAAATGTGAAGGTTTATTTCAATTCTCTTCCATTTCTCTGTATCCCTATTCTAACACCAGTCTCGTACTGTATTGATTAACGTAGCTTTGCAGTACATTTTGAACTTGGGAAGTGTCCTTTTTCAAGATTCTTTTGTTCTTTGTTCCTTTTCAAGATTGTTCTGACTATTCTGAGTCTGTTGCATTTCCATATGGATTTTAGGATCAGCCTGTCAATTTCTCTGAAAAAGGCAGCTGGTATTTTGATAGAGATTGCATTGCATCTATATGTATTTTCATTCTTCTTACCTCAGCCAAAGCTATGTATAACTGAAATCTCTTACTCAATTCATCTTGCCTACTGTTCCTCTTCTACAAAAAATTTTACAGTTCAGATAAATTGGTTTACTCACATTACAGCAAATAAAGCTTACATTTTCAATTCAACAACTTATATTTATTGTCTACCATGTAGGCACATGAGGTCATTTTGAGGAACAAATTGGAGGATGGAAGGAAGGCAAAGAGATTTTTTAAAAATCCTATTCCCTGGAAATCCAATTCCCTGGAGAAAAGGTTTCCAAATTCCTTTAGAACAAGTCAACTTATTTCAGAGCCAGAGATTATGGGAAAAATTAAACATTGATCATTTTAAGTGTTGGTGAGGATTTGGGGAAATGGAAATTCTTATAACAGTGCAGTTGAAAGTATAATTTAATATACTTTGAATAATTATAAGATAGAATTAAATCAAAGTTATATGAGGTAATTTTTGTTTTTTAATGAAGTCTTACTCTGTCACCCAGGCTGGTGTGCAGTGGCATGATCTTGGCTCACTGCAAATTCTGCCACCTGGATTCAAGTGATTCTCCTGCTTCAGCCTCCTGAGTAGCTGGGATTACAGGGATGCACCACCACCCTGGCTAATTTTTGTAATTTTAGTAGAGACGGGGTTTCACCATGTTGGTCAAGCTGGTCTTGAACTCCTGATCTCAAGTGATCTGCCTGCCTCGACCTCCCAAAGTGCTGGGATTATGGGCATGAGCCATCACACCCGACAGGAAGTAATTGTTTTTGACTAAGCTCTGCACTAGGCCCCAACAGGACAGACTAAAAATCAATCAAAATGGAGTCACCAAACCAAAAAAATAAAAATTGAGTCACGAAACCCAAACTCAGTTGTTATCTGATCTTCGCAAACCAGCTTAATCTTCAATTGGCATGATAATGTAATTCCCTCTGCCTCAATCTTTATGCAGGAGAAGTAGCCTGAAGTAACCTGATGTTAACTAATCAGCTATTTTCTCTGATCTGTCTCCCTGTCCCTGCCTTATAGGAAAAGTAGCTTTGAAACAACGAATACACTATTTGTTCTTTGCTTCTGCTTTCTGCAGCTCTTCTCTGCCTATAACATCTTCTGCTCAACTCATTAGAAGATTTATTCTATTTTATGGAATGAAGTGTTGCCTGATTCTAGAATTGCAATAAACCCAATACAATTTTTAAATGTGTTGTAATTTTGTTCTTTGACAGTAGTATGTAGAAAATCTAAAAACTGCATGTCTTGTACTCTAACACTATAGCTTCTATGTATATGAGGGGACTTCAAAAAGTTCATGGAAAAATGGAATTAAAAGATAAAAATTTTTAAAATAAACTTTATTTCTCAATATCAGCTCCATCAAATTCAAGACACTTTTGTAAGACACTTTTGTAAGCCATTCATTCCATCGTTAAGAACTGAGGGTCCTGGGAATCTAACCATGTCAATGCAGTCTTTTTCACATTATTAAATGAAGAAAGATGGGTGTCCTTTAAAGATCTTAAAGATCTTCCTAAACATTAGGAAACAAAACAAAGTCAGAAGGAGCCAAATCAGTTCTGAAAGGTGAATGCCTAATGATCTCTCACAGAAACTCCACAAAATTGCCCTTGTTTAATAAGAGGAAGGAGCAGGAGCATTGTCGTGGTGAAGAAGGACTCTGGTGAAGGTTTCCTGGGTGCTTTTTTACTAAAGCTTTGGCTAACTTTTTCAAAATACACTCATAATAAAATGATATTGTTCTTTGGCTTTCCAGAAAGTCAACAAGCAAAATGCCTTGAGCATCCAAAAAAACTGTTGCCATGACATTTGCTCTTGACCAGTCTGCTTTTGCTGTGACTGGACCACTTCCACCTCTTGGTAGCCATTGCTTTGATTGTGCTTTGTCTTCAGGATTGTACTGGCAAAGGCATGTTTCATCTCCTGTTACCATCATTCAAAGAAATGCTTCAGAATCTTGATCCTAATTGTTTAAAATTTCCATTGAAAGCTCTGCTCTTGTCTGTAGCTGATCTGGTTGCAATAGTTTTGGCACTGATTGAGTGGAAAGTTTGCTCAACTTTGATTTTTCCATCAGGATTGTGTAAGCTGAATCAATTGAGATGCCCATGGCTGTTGTTTCTGCTGTTATTGTTGGTCCTCTTCAATTAGGGCACAAACAAGATGAATGTTTTCCTCATAAATTAAAGTGGATGGTCTGCCACTGCAGGCTTCATCTTCAGTATCATTTGGTACCTTCTTAAAATGAGTTATCCATTTGTAAACTGTTGATTTTCCCATTGTTGCCATAAACTTTTTGTAAAGGTTCAATGATTTCGCCATTCTTCCACCCCAGCTTCACTACAAACTTGATGTTTGTTCTTGCTTCATTCAATTTTAGCAGAATTAATGTTGCCCTGATAGGGTCTCTTTTAAAACTGATGTCTTATCCTTCTTAGTGCCTCAAACTAGATCCTGTTCAGACATGTTATAACAAGTTAGTGCAAGTTTATTTTGGTGCAAAAAATTTTTGAAATTTATGTATAGCTTTTTTTGTAATAATACATTGTCCATGAACTTTTTGTAGGCCCCTCATATATACACATTTAGCCAGACAGTGTTTTTCTAACCATTGGTCATGGACTATTAGGCTTTGGACATCCTCCAAGGTGTCTTCTGATGTTAACAAGTGGGTCAGCTAAACAGTCTGACTCACAAGACTGTCATAGCCATATATGGCATTAAATTCACGTAGAAGGATATGGGACAGTGACATGGTCTGAATGTTTGAGTTCTCCCAAAATTCATATGTTGAAGCCTAACCCCCAAGGTGATGATGCTGGGAGGTAGGGCCTTTGGGAGAGACTAGGCAGAGCTCTCATGAATGCGATTAGTGCCCTTATAAAAGAGGCCACAGAGAGACCTCTCACCCCTTCCAACACATGAAGACTCAGAGAGAAGACACGATCTGTGAATTAGGAAATGGGCCCTCACCAGACAACAAATCTGCCAATGCCTTGATCTTATACTTCTCAGCCTCCAGAACTGTGATAAATATGTTCCTGTTGTTTATAAATTCCCCAGTTTAAGGTATTTTTGCTATAGCAGCCCAAATTTCCTGAAACAGACCGCAGGGCAGTGTGGAGTATTCTTCCACAGTAGCAATCATTACAGCAGTCTATGGAGACATCCACACTGTCCTCCAGGTGTTCTCCTGTATCCTGCACCCCAGGTGATGTGGCACAGGTTCGAGGAAATGAGACTCACATCAGATGGGTTCAAGAGCCGTCCTGACTTGGAAGTCTCATGACCTACACAGGCATAGCTCTTGTAAGAATACCATAGCTTCCTAGTATCTGCGCAGTACATACTTAATTGTAAAAGTTAGTACATGCAGGGACATCTGACGTGTGGAGTCCCCATTAGGTCTCTATAATATACTTATATTTCCTCCTAGTCCAGATGCAATTTATCAGCCAGGGGTTATTGAATCATAAACAATGTCCCTTAATAACAAAGCTCACATTCTACCTTCATCAGGTTTCAAAAGGAAAGGTCTAGAAAGTTAAACAATGGTTACATTCTTATGCAGAAGGAGAAAGGGTTGCGTTAACCATTTACTCGCAGACTTGAAATCGGTGGGGTGGTTCTTACTATGGTTAAATGACCCCTCCAAAACTCGTGTTGAAATGCCATTGCCATTGTAACAACATAGAGAGTGGGACTGTTACCAGGTGATTAGGCCACGAGGGCTCTACTCTCATCAATGAGTTAACGTCATTGTTGCGGAGCGGGTTTGTTATTGCAAGAGCAGGTTGTTATAAGAGTGAGTTCAGCCCACTCCTTCTCTCTCGCACTCACTTGCCCTTCCACCCTCCATCGTGGGACAACACAGCATGAAGGCCCTTGCCAGGTGCCGAGAAGATGCTGGTGGTATTTCTTAGACTTCTTAGACTCTAGAAACATGAGCCAAATCAATCTCTTTTCTCTACAAATTACCCACTCTATGGTATGTTATAAATTATCTAGTCTGTGGTAAACAGACTAAGACAGTTGTCAAGTAGCATTTTTTAAAGAAGATGTAACTGAATAAAAATAATCAGAGTGTACTGCATGTAATAAGGGTAATCACTGCTTTATGGACTTGTAAGTTTTTGTTTTTATTTTTATTTATTTATTGTTTTGAGACAGAGTCTCCTTCTGTTGCCCAGGCTGGAGTGCAGTGGCGTGATCTCGGCTCACTGCAACCTCTGTCTCCTGGGTTCAAGCGATTCTCCTGCCTCAGCCTCCTGAGTAGCTAGGATTACAGGAGCATGCCACCATGCCTGGCTAATTTTTGTATTTTTAGTAGAGATGGGGTTTCACCATGTTGGCTAGACTGGTCTCAAACTCCTGACCTCAGTGATCTGCCAGCCTTGGCCTCCCAAAGTGCTGGGATTACAGGTGTGAGCCACCACACCCAGCCTTCACTTTTTCTAATGGAACAATTTGCATTCATTCTTAATCCTGGGATAGGGAGGGTTATGATGCATGCAGGACATTTGGTATATGATAAAGGTGGCATCTTAAATCAATGGAGAAAAGTTTGTCTATTTGATAAAGAGTGTAGGCTGGGCGCAGTGGCTCATGCTTGTAATCCCAGCACTTTGGGAGGCCAAAGTGGGAAGATGACTTGAGCTTATGAGTTTGAGACCAGTCTGGGCACCATGGTGAAACCCCATCTCTACAAAAAATACAAAAATCAGCTGGGCATGGTGACTCACACCTGTAATCCCAGCACTTTGGGAGGCTGAGGCGGGTGGATCACTTGAGGTCAGGAGTTTGAAACCAGCCTGGCCAACATGGTGAAACCTCATCTCTACTAAAAATACAAAAATTAGCCAGGCACAGTCAGGCATGCCTGTAGTCCCAGATACTCAGGAGGCTGAAGCACGAGAATCGCTTGAACTCGGAAGGCAGAGGTTGCAGTGAGCCGAGATCACACCACTGCACTCCAGCCTGGGTGACAGAGTGAGACTCCATCTCAAAAAAAAAAAAAAAAAAAGCCAGGTGTGGTGGTATACACCTATAGTCCCAGCTACTCAGGAGGCTGAAATAGAAGGATTGCTTAAGCCCAGCAGGCAGAGGTTGCAGTGAGCTATGACTGTGCCACTGCACTCTTGTCTGGGCAACAGAGTGAGATTCTTTCTCAAAACAACTACAGCAGCAAATAGCAGAGAGACAACTGAATAACTATCTGGGTAAAAGCAAAGTTTGATCCATATCTCACACAGTTCACCAGGATGAATTCCAGATGAATCAAAGATTGTAGTGTAAAAAATGAAACCACTGATAGGGGAGTTAAGAAGACATTATTCAGGCAGATAGTGAGGGTATGGGAGTCCTCAGTAAGGTTTTCCTTTTAATGAGAAACAGCCCTAAAATCATTTTCTTTTCTAACAAAGAGCGGCCTGGAAAATTGAGCTGCAGACATAGACAAGTAAGCTGGAAGCTTGCACAGGTGAACGCTGGCAGTTGTGCCAATAGGGAAAAGGTACCTGGGACTAGGCATGTTCAAAATGACAGTTCCATCTTTCCCTGTCTTTGCCAAACCACGTGTACAGCAAGGAGAAGACAATATGGAGCTGGCCAGGCAAAGACTCCATTTGCATAATAAGATTAGGGTGGGACAACCAGCCTTCCCCGCATGCTATGTAATTGTCACACCTGGTTGAACCAATCTGTGGGCTCTATATAAATCAGACACCACTCCTCAAGCCTGCCTATAAAATCTGGTGTTATACGCCACAGGCTGGTTTTTTCCTTTCAGGAGCCTCTCTTTCTCTCCAGGGAGAGAGAGGGGCTTTTTCCTTCTTTTGCCTGTTAAACCTCTGCTCCTATACTCACTCCTTGTGTGTGTCCGTGTCCTCAATCTTCTTGATGTGAGACGATGAATCCCAGGTATTTACCACAGACAACTATGCCACTTCACCACAAATATTCTAGAAGAAGAGAAGAAAGACTTTTTTTTAACTTAGACAATATCCAGAAGCCGTAAAACAAAACAAAAGATAAATTTTACATTTTGAAAAATCTGTGTTTAAAAATTATAAGCAAAGGCAAAAGACAAATGGCAAAATGGGGGGAAATATTGCCAACTTACATTATAGATAAATCTCTTTAATATGTAAAGAGCTCTTATAATTCAATAAGACAAAAACAAAATAGAAAACTGGGCAAAGACTAAGAAAATATGATTCACTGAAAAGGAAATAGAAATAATTCATAAACATGAAAAATTACTTAACTTCACTCATAAGGAGATAAATATAAATTAAAACTACACCAAGATACTACTTTTTACTTGTCAAGCTGGAAAAAATTTGATAACATGCTGTAATGACAAGGCAATATGGAAAAAGCACCCTCACGCATTACTTGTAGAAGGTTAAATTGGTACATTTCCTTGAAGGGCAATATCTATCAAAATCACAATGTAGGCCGAGCATGGTGGCTCATGCCTGTAATCCCAGCACTTTAGGAGACTGAGGCAGACGGATCACTTGAGGTCAGGAGTTCAAGACCAGCCTGGCCAACATGGTGAAACTCCATCTCTACTAAAAATACAAAAATTAGCCAGGCATGGTGGTGGGTGCCTGTAGTCCTAGCTAATTGGGAGGCTGAGGCAGGAAATTGCTTGAACCTGGGAGGCAGAGGTTGCAGTGAGCCGAGATCACACCATTGCCCTCCAGCCTGGGGGACAAGTGCTAGACTCCGTCTCCAAAAAAAGAAGAAAAAAATCACAATGTACATACTCCTGATCCAATAATTCAGCTTTTACTGTTCTGGCTATATTTTATTATCTTGCCTCCTTTATCTTATTCCCAACACTGAAATGTAATGGCTCCAATAGCAATTTTTTTTTTTTTTTTTTTTTTTTGAGACGGAGTCTCACTCTGTCACCCAGGCTGGAGTGCAGTGGCACGATCTCGGCTCACTGCAAACTTTGCCTCCCGGGTTCACGCCATTCTCCTGCCTCAGCCTCCCGAGTAGCTGGGACTACAGGCGCCTGCCACCACGCCCGGCTATTTTTTTGTATTTTTAGTAGAGATGGGGTTTCACCGTGTTATCCAGGATGGTCTCGATCTCCTGACCTCGTGATCCGCCTGCCTCGGCCTCCCAAAGTGCTGGGATTACAGGCTTGAGCCACTGCGCCTGGCTTGAGATGAAGAATTCTTCCTGATTTGTTTGTTTTTGTTGCTATGGTGTGATATTGTGAAATACATATTTGGTCTTTGTCCCTATTTCCTGGTATACAACTCCTAAAATCCTTGGAATCTCCAAAGTGATGTATTTTTATGGTAATGAGTTGGCTGATGGCTGGCAGCTCCTAGTAGCATCAGGATAGGGCTGGTCACAGGAAACACCAAGGCCTAATTAAAAAGTTGAGACTTTACAGCCCCACTTCCCCAGTCTTGGGGGAAGGCAACAGGACTGGAGGCGAAGTTGATCACCAAAGGCCAACGATTTAATCAATCATGACTGTGTAATGCAGTTTCTCTAAAAACCCAACAGAACCAGGTTCAGAGTGTCCAGATAGCTGAACACATGAAGGTTCCTGAAGGGTGGAGGGCCCAGAGAGGTCAAGGAAGCACTGCACGCCTTCCCACATTTCTTATCCAATCCATCTGGTCGTCTGGTGTTCATCAGTATCCATGTAATATCCTTTATAATAAATCAGCAAATGTAAGTGTGTGTCTCCCTGAGTTCTGTGAGATGCTCTAGCAAAATAATTAAACCTAAGGAGGGGGTTGTGGGAACCTCAGTTTAGAGCCGCTCGGTCAGAAGCACAGGTAAAACAAACTGGGGCTTGTGAACTGGCATTATAAATGATGGGGGCAGTCTTGGAGTCTGAGCCCTCAACTCGTGGGATCTGATGCCATCTCCAGGTAGATAAGTGCAAGAATTGAATGAATTAGGGGACAGCCAACTGGTGTCTCCTGCAGAACTGACTGCTTGATTGGTGTGGTCACAGACGTCTTCTGTGTTGATTGTTGAGAGAGGCTCTAGGAGAAACTGAATTTGTTTTTTCCCTATATTCTCAGAATTGGTGTCAAAAATAGGACTTGGTATTCACAGAAACATGTGGTTTGGGAAGAAAAAGGAAAAGAGGGTGGGGGATGAGGAAGCTTTAATTCCTAGATGGCTCCATAAGCGTGGAGTAGCAGCTGTGCTGCAATAAGCTACCAAAGATAAAAGTTAGCAAAACACAGGGATGGATCTAACTTCCAGGGAGTTGGTTCACTGGGAGCATAAAGAAATGCAAGCTAGTCAGGCGTGGTGGCATGCACTTGTAGTTCCAGCTACTAGGGAGTCTGAGGTGAGAGGACCTCTGGAGTCCAGGAGTTCAAGGCTGCAGTGAGCCATGATCATGGCACTGCACTCCAGCCTGGGCAACAGAGTGAGACCTTGTCTGGAAAGAAAAAAGAAAAGAGGCCGGGCATGGTGGCTCATGCCTGTAATCCCAGCACTTTGGGAGGCCGAGGCGGGCGGATCATGAGGTCAGGAGATCGACACCATCCTGGCTAACATGGTGAGACCCCATCTCTACTAAAACTACAAAAAATTAGCCAGGTGTGGTGGCGGGCACCTGTAGTCCCACCTACTCGGGAGGCTGAGACAGGAGAATCGCTTGAGCCCAAGAGGCAGAGGTTTCAGTGAACCAAGATCACGCCACTGCACTCCAGCCTGGTGACAGAGTGAGACTCCGTTTCAAAAAAAAAAAAGAAAAGAAAAAAGAAAAGAAAGAGACAGAGGAAAGGGGGGAGAAAAAAATGCAAGCTAATAAGAAAATGGCAAATACTCATTTCCTAGGTAATTATTATCTGAAACAGCTAAAATGAAATTAAAAGAGAGTGCTGGCGGGGACCTTGATACTAAATCAAGCTCACATTTTAGTTGAGTCTGAGGTCTGGCCACCAGCCTCAAAGCTACTTCCAAAGGGAAAATTATTCAGGGACAACAGAAAGTACCTCTAAGGCCTGTGGTTACTAAGGTAGTCAATGTGGGGGGAAAGCAAAACCAAGAAACTACTGAAACCAGAAGGTATAGTGTGGAGGAATTGCTTCGTGTTGTGGATTGGCATCACCAGCTTCCTGAAGAACATTTACTAAAATGGATTGTGAGAGTAACTAATTTGGGGGCACTTTCTTTAGTTTTCAATGATGCTGGGTGGAAGAGCATTTTGAGTTGATGCCGAACCCACAGCTCACTATAGAACAATCACAGATGGTTGTATGGGATGCAGACACACAGCAGGTTATTCCCAATGGAATACAGCTTGCTGGACTGGATAAAAGCCACTGTAAGTTCTGCTTACCCTGTAAAGAGGAATTGTTCGTTTCTCCCTAAAACCACCTTTGCAAAATTATAAGAGTAAGAGAAATCTGACGTAGTTGACTCCATCTTGCTTCTGACTTCCAAGCTGTCCTCAGTCATTCCTGGGTGTAGGCCAAGCTAATTTTGGGAAGAATTTAGTTTACAGTTTAACCTTAAAGCAAGGATGATAATAGGCCTTTCCAAAATTAAGCCACCTTTCTAAAACTAATGAAAGACTACCAGGTTAGGTTTATGAGACGGGCTTGAATTCTGCTAAGACGTAGGCATAGTTAAACGATAGCCAGGCATTGTTCTCAGGTCACATGATTTGTAACTTCCCCAATTACTCCTGTAGCTAACATCACTATTATAGAACCTCAGATTGGTCTTTTGAAATATTTTTCAGACTTTTGCATTCTAGCAATTGA
This sequence comes from Pan paniscus, assembly GCF_029289425.2. NCBI lineage: Eukaryota > Metazoa > Chordata > Mammalia > Primates > Hominidae > Pan > Pan paniscus. The sequence continues at coordinate 187,756,140 of NC_073255.2, forward strand.
CTAACCTCACCCAGAAGTGGACTTGTGACTCATGACCCAACCTGTCCTGTGGCCCCACCCAAAGGTGGGCTCAGCATGCCCCAATGATTGTATCCCCCAGCAATCAGCAGCACCCATTTCCTAGCCCCTTGCCCACCAAACTATCCTTGAAAACCCCTAACCTCTAAACCTTCAGGGAGACTAATCTGAGTGATCACTCTGTCTCTCCAGGTGGCATGGCTGGCCTTGCATCGATTAATCTCTTTCTTTACTGCAATGCCGCTGTCTCAGTGAATTGATTTTGTCTGGAGATTACAGGTCCTATAAATGCCAAGTGAAACACCCCGGATGAAGCAGCTCATATGCTTCATATGCGTGTGATGTGGAACTGGCTTTTTGATGACTGGGATGTTCACTCGCTGAAGAGGCCCATTACTCAGGTCATGGTAAATGCTGTGGTTAAGGGGGCCCTTTTAATGTGGATGCTCCATATAACTTTATTGATGAAAACCAAAAGACAGTTTAGGAAGTTTTATCCAAATTGCTATCTTGGCTTCCCCTCATGGGTCTTACAGATGCTGATAAAAAACATTAGGTTAATTAATAAGAGACTGGGGAAAGGCAAAAGGGAGAGTCAAAGGGACTCATCTCAGTTGACCAAGAAAAAGCTGGCAGGTTTGTGGATGGCAGTTCCAAGGTGAATGAACAACATCCTATTTGGAAAGATGCCATTCTGATCCAAGAAGGTGAAAACATGGGCAGCTCTGTGGGCTGAATCCCATGCTATTTTCCTAGCAGCAGTGGAAGAATTGAAGGGTGGTCAAAGCCCCTGTGTGTGTGGTTTTCCTGACTCTCAGGCAGTGGCCAAGAGCCTGGCATGGGTTTTGTGGTGATAAAGAATCAAGGAACTTCTACTTAACCAACTTTACTTCTGTTGGAATAAAATCAGAAACTCCTTAAACACCCTCTGCACGATAGCAAAATTTAATGCTGAGTATTATCGATTCCTGTTAGAAGAGTGAAAAGTAACAGGTAGTTTTGGCAGCTCCTCTTTATTGATAGTTGCTTTGATCAGAATGATACGGTCAGCCTTCCATGTCTGTGTCTTCTGCATCCATGGATTCAGCCAATTGCAGATGGAAAATATCCAGGAAAAAAAAATTCTATAAAGTTCCCAAAAGCAAAACTGGAATTAGTGGCATGCTGAGTACTGTGCTGAATCCACACGAACGACGTGGTGTGTAGGCATTGTATTAGGTATTATGAGTGATCTGGAAGTGACTTAAAGCACAAGGAGGATGTGCATAGGTTCTATGCAAATATTACGCCCTTGCATATCAGAGACTTGAGCGTTTGAGGATTTTGGTATCTGTAGGTGGTTCTGGAACAGACTCCCACAGATACGAAGGGATGACCGTATATGCTTTGGATTAAGTTGTGTGGTAAACTAATCTTTTGTACATGGGGAAGTGGATTTAAAAAGAAAACAAGTTAATTCTTGACTTTCCTATTTATAAATGGGAATTTCTGGGGAGTGGTTATTGACTGGAGTTTTTGGGGAATTTGAACGATGACTCACACTTTCAGTCTGGCGGGTTTTCTATTTTACTAGGAACCCTTGACAAAGGCTCTCTCTTCTGACCAAACTTTAGTCAGTCTCCTGAGTCCTTTCTGATTAGGCCCAGCCTTGGGCTCCTCTCTCTTCTTGTAGAATCCAGTTAGAGCAAGAACTTTGCCAAGTCAGTTGAGAGAAGGCCCTCATCTTTTGTATCTGATCCTTTTATCTTTTATCTGGTCACCCTGGCCTGCCTTCAGCAACAATAGTATCAAGTCATTTTAGCCAGAAGCCCCTTCTCCTTGATATTTCTTTTGATTTTTCATCCACTGACCCCCCCTTCTGCCCCTCTTGTTCCTTGATTATAAATTCCCACATGTCCTAATTGGACTTGGAGTTGAGTCCAGTCTCTCTCCCCCACTGCAAGACCTGTTGCAGGGGTCCCTATACATATTGTCATGGCCTCTTTGAATGGCCTTCTTTAACAAGTGTCATAAATTATATATATTTGAGATGGATTTTCGCTCTGTCACTAGGCTGGAGTGCAGTGGCGCAATCTCAGCTCACTGCAAGCTCCGCCTCCGGGTTCAAGTGATTCTCCTGCCTCAGCCTCCCGAGTAGCTGGGACTACAGGCGTGCGCCACCACGCCCAGCTAATTTTTGTATTTTTAGTAGAGACAGGGTTTCACCATGTTAGCCAGGATGGTCTCAATCTCTTGACCTCGTGATCTGCCCACCTTGGCCTCCCAAAGTGCTGGATTACAGGCGTGAGCCACCGCGCCTAGCCCATAAATAATTTTTTAACATGCTGTTTGGAGACATAGTAATTTTATTCAGCATCTTAGTTGGATATGAAGATCATGGAAGAAAGAGAAATCAAGTTAGTGGTGAGGAAAAGTTGTTCGCATCTGATTGGGAATCCAGAATTTCAATCACCCAAACAGATGATAGAAGCTAAAAGAAGTTACAAGGTCATTGCATAGGAGGATTACTCTGATTCCTAGGAAACATGGGCTAGGATGCCTTATTTCAGTGGAGGTCATGAATTCCTGTTGCCATAGTCACTGTGAGAAAGGGCTTGGCCTTCTCACCTGTGATTCAGGTAGAATCATTCTGGAAGCATGTAATCAGTCCTCAAATTTTGTGTTCTGGTTTTGAATCTCTGACATATTCTGGTCCAAATTTTTTAACCCAGGTTCATTTGTCTCAATAGTTGGGTAGGTGCAGCTGGGCGCGGTGGCTCACACCTGTAATCCCAGCACTTTGGGAGGCCAAGGCGGGCAGATGACGAGGTCAGGAGATCGAGACCATCCTGGCTAACATGGTGAAACCCCGCCTCTACTAAAAATACAAAAAATTAGCCGGGCATGGTGGTGGGTGCCTGTAGTACCAGCAACTTGGGAGGCTGAGGCAGGAGATTGGCATGAACCCGGAAGGCGGAGCTTGCAGTGAGCTGAGATTGTGCCACTGCACTCCAGCCTGGGTGACAGAGCAAGACTCCGCCTCAAAAAAAAAAAAAAAAGTTGGGTAGGTGATACACTTACTCTAACAAGATAAAAAAATAAGGAGAGAGATGATAAATAAATAAAACCATGGTATTAGTACTACTGAATTAAGTTCAGGATCATCTGTTTGTGTTTTATCCGTGTTTGTTTTTTAACCCCTTTTAATGTTAAAAAGAATTCGATATACAATATTAGTCATGTGATTTTAAGTTTAAGGGTGAATAAAAACTAAGGTGACCTTGGAAGTAAGAAGGTGGCTACTCATCACTGTAGGCTTACCATCTGAGAAACCTCCATGGGAGGCCAGAATAACTTACTTCTTTTGCTTTTTTAAACTTAATTCCAGAAGACATCACATATGCATGACAAAGATAAAAGCACAAGTCTGCACCATTTCTGTGTTCTCAATAAATCTTATTGCCTAAAATATTAAGGAACGTTGAACTAAACGTGTATTTTCTTTTAGCACATTAAAGATGCCATTCCATTGTCTTCTGGATTTATTGTTTCTGAAGTCAGCTGACAATCTTAAAAGGCAATGCATCTTTTCCCCGGCACCTTTTTTTTGTTTAATTGAATTAAATTAAATTTTTTTTTTTTTGAGATGGAGTCTCAATCTGTTGCCCAGGCTGGAGTGCAATGGTGCAATCTTTGCTCACTGCAACCTGCATCTCCCAGGTTCCAGCGATTCTCCTGCCTCAGCCTTCCAAGTAGCTGGGATGACAGGCGCCCTCCACCACAGCCAGCTAAGTTTTGTATTTTTAGTAGAGACGGGGTTTCATCGTATTCGTCAAACTCATCTCAAACTCCTGACCTCAGGTGATCCACCTGCCTCAGCCTCCCAAAGTGCTGGGATTACAAGCGTGAGCCACCGTACCTGGCCCTGGCACCTTTTAAGATTTTATCTTTTTCCTTGGTTTTCAATGGTTCTACTAGAATGCACTGGGTGTGGCTGATTTTGTATTTATCCTGCTTAGGAGTCATAGAACTTACAGAATTTGTAATTTGATGTCTTTCATCAGTTTTGTGAAACTTGGACTCTTGGTTATTATCTTTTCAAATATTGTTTCTGCCCCTTTCTCTCTTTTTCTAGGAACCTGAATACCTGGTAGACCTTTTCATCATGTCCCATGTGTCTCTAATGCTTGTTTCTGTATTTTCCATTCTTTCCTTCTATGCTTCAGTTTGGATATTTTCTATTGATGTGCCTGCAGTTCACTAATCGTGTCTTTAGTTTTGTCTAACATCCAGAGTTCACAGCTTCATTTATTACACTTTTCACCTCTAGAGTTTTCATTTGATTTATTTTTATAGATTTCAATACTCAGGTGAAAATTTTCATCTTTTTCTCTGTTTTCTTGAAAATGTTCATCATAGTTATTTTAATCAGGCAACTCCAATATCTGACTCATCTGTGGGTCTGTTTCTATTGTCTTTTTCTTTTTTTATCTAGTAACTTTTTAATAGATGCCAAATATAGCTTCTAAAAAGTTGTAGAGGCTTCAAATGTTATCATTCTCTCAGGAGGGTTTTTCCCTTTCCTCCACAAAACCAAAGAGAGGAGTGGCCAATAACCTTAATCCAATCAGGGACTGCATGGAGTGAAGGCTGGGCTGAGGTTCTGGTAGGGTTCAAGCTACCGTTGCCCTCCAGTTTCCAACTGGGAACATGGTGTAGGCTCTGCAGTAACCCACTTCCACCACCACCCTAGCAGATCTCAGACTCGAATCTTTGTTTTGCAAGTCTATCAAAAACTTCTGCTTTCAGAGGCCTTCCATTTACATTTCAGTTTCTTGCCCCATACAAGCCTTGAATTCAGCAATTGTCCTTGGAATTTCCCCCTACGTCGCTGTGTTGGTTTTGTGTCCCCAGCAGTGGCCCTCTGTGGTCTCAAAGTCTAAATTCTCAGCCTCATGCTTGTATCCAGAACTGGCAAAAGCCCTCACACACCAATACAAGCCACTGCAGACATTAGCTCACCCCTTGAAGCTTCCTCATTCTCTGGAATATCAAGTCCCCCCATTCTTGCCTCAGCAGCTTTCACTGCCTTCAAACAGATGTTTTCTGACTTTGCTTTCTGGCTTTTCTAGTTGTTGTTAGTGGGAGCCTTGGTCTACTGCAAGCTGCTCCATCACACCTGAGCATGGACATTCAATTTCCTGATGGTCTACTACGTAAATGTAAAAGTGAAACTATCTTTGTTACTCATCTCAGAGAAAGCCCTCAGAAAAAAATGTCAGAACAGTTTCTGTTGTCCTTCTACCTTGCTGCAATTGCTACTGAGCAATCAACGGGCTTTTTCCTGATGTGCTAGAAGCCAACACCATGGCATGGGCTTTTGAGAAAAGAAAGGCTTTATTGTGAGTTGACTGTCAAGGAGACATGAGGAAACCCTCAGCTCTGTCTCCTTGAGCTTGGGGCTGGGTTGGATTTTATAAGCATAGGGTAATGACGCATGATCGGATTAGATTTTGCGATGAGGTGATGCTGGGATGCTCATCTGACTGGACCCTGCCATGGGGTGACACCAGGGCTTGATCTGATTGCATTCTGGATCTCACCATGCAGTGCCCATTTCTTAATTCAGTCCCTGCTTTGATCTGAGCACTCAGGTTCCGCCCCTGGTTGCATGCTTGGTTCACCTGGGCATCCTCAGGTTACGTGTGAAACCTTCCATCTGGGAGTCCGTGCAACTGAAAAACAACTCACAACTTGGGTATATAAAAGGCGAATCAGATTGGTCTGGTGCGGTTATACAGTTATTAATATCCCTTTGTCAGAAGTCAAAACCACAAATTTAGATTAAAGATCTATTGGTTTTTATTGATTCATGAATCAGGATGGCATCTTCTCTGAAAATTTAGAAACGGTGCTCCAACGAGCTGGGCAGAGGAGGTGGGCTTTATAGGTAGAAAAGGGCTAAAGAAAGCAGCAACAGGGAACGAAAAACGGATTGGTCACTGCAAGGTTACAGCAGTCCCCTCTCATCCACACACAGGTGGTATGTCCCAAGACCCACAGTGGATGCCTGAAACCTCGGATAGTACTGCACCCCATTTTACATACACACATATATATATACTATATATATATATACACACTACATTTTTTTCCTATACATACGTACATACCTACGATAAAGTTTAATTTATTAGGCACAGTAAGAGATTAACAGCAATAACTGATAATAAAATAGAAGCGTCACTGTTGAGCACAGCCTTGGGAATAGGACCTTGGAAGTAGGCAGAGCTCCCTAGGTCTTGTGGTCCCTAGTGGCCGTGGACAGCATGGGGGAGGAAATTCCCGGGAAGCAGCCTAATTTCACCCCAGGGAAGCCCCTGGTGGGCTTGTGGAGGGCGGGGTGAAAAGCCGCTGGTTTAGGGAAGGGGTCCAGCCTAGGCTGAGGAATGAGATGCGGGTTGGGACGGTCCCGACCCTTCCCCCAGCCTCTTTCAAGGATTCTGGAGAAACAAAGCCAGGATCCATTTCCTCTTGATGGCTGGCAAACTGAGCCCGGGCGGGAAGTCCTGGAAGACTGAGCCTGGGGTGGCGTTGGACACCAACTCCCGGGTCCTCGCCCCACACGGCCACATCCTCGCCCAGCCCCGCCTCCACTCAGCTCCGCCCCGTCGCGGCTCCGCCCCGCGGTAACCACGCCCACACAACCGTATCCCCGCCCACAGCTGGCTTCGCCTTGGCCCCGCCCACAACCCTCTTTCCAAGCGGCGGCGGCGGCGGCGGCGCGAAGGCGACAGCGGCGGCGGGGGCGGGGCTGGCCTCACCCGGAATGAAAACAAACGGCGGCCGCTGCCGCATCCGGGCACTCTGCTGGTCGCGGCGGGAGTGGCGTGGCGCAGGTGAGGACACGGCGGCCGAGTGTCCCCGACCCCAGCCTCAGCAGCACTGCTTGGCGCCCCGGTTCCCGGTCCGACTGGGCACCTCTCCTGGCCAGGGGTGGAGCGGCCGCGGGGCGGGGGTGAGCAGCCATGCGTGGAGCTGGGCCGGGGCCGGGGCCGGGAGCGGCGGGCCGGGCTTCGGGACGCGCTGGCCGTTCGGGGCCCTTTGGTTTGCCCTGAGTTAGGCAGAGGTGTGGGGTATTTAAAAGAAAATATTGAGTGTATCGGTTTGGGGAGAGAAAGGAATAAATATGTCTATAAAAAATTAGCCAAATGCTATACTTGAATCGTAACACTCCGAGTATACCATTTGGGATTTATTTGCAATCAAAGCCAGATTTTCTTTGCTATTTAATGACAAGACACTTGATTTTCTCGAACCTTGATGACCTGATTCTATCATTCTCACCTCCTTCCCTTTTATTTTTAATCAAGAATCTTTCATTTTCCTAAGAAAAAATGAATGTGTCTTGACTAGATATAGTGTTTCAACTATATATAATGTATACTTGAAAAGGTGTGGCTAAATGTAGCATTGAGCGATTCATTACAAAAGTGAAAGTGAAATTTTTAAAAGATCGTTATAACGTTTCACTTTCTGCTTGGACCACGGAGTGATATTAATGAGTTTCGTCTTTTCTTAGTTACAATGTGAAACATTGTATGGCATGCATGAAACTTTTTCAGTTCTCATTTCAGTTAAAATTAAAAACTGACTTATTAAACTTGACTTAAAATATGTCACCACTTACTCTGTTGTCTGTAACTGAAGTTTCTTAAGTTTCAAGACAGTGGTTTAATTTTTTTTAACATTAAATCTTATTCGGTGTAACCCTGGAGCTCTTGTTTGCTCCCTGGAGTGTTTGACACGCACTAGGTTTGTAACACTCCTTCGTCCTTCTGTCAAGTGGTGGCTTGGATGGCATCTTTTTAAAAAATTTTTATTTGTTTATTTTTTTAGTAGAGACGGGGTTTCACCATGTTGACCAGGCTGGTCTTGAACTCCTGACCTCAGGTGATCCACTGGCCTCGGCCTCCCAAGTGCTGGGATTACAGGTGTGAGCCACCGCGCCCGGCCTTGGATGGCATCTCTGAGTACCACATCAGCCTTTCAGATTGCTTGGCTCCAGTAACCAGCCTGTGAAATTACCGTCCCACAGTGGGGAGACAGTAGGGTTGCTGTGATATTTTATTCAGAATTTCTGAAGATTCATGAGTAGTATATAAAGTAGTTTTTAAAGTTATTTGTGTTTGAAAAGCTAACGCTCTAAGGACTAATATGCTTTGCTGTGATAAGCCGTTTGTCAGTGCTTGAAAAATGGAGGATTCTCCCATGGGCCACCCAGGTTGCACACAGCAGCCTCCTTGGCTGTGTTATTCCTTCCTCTCTTTTCTTCTCCCTGTCCTGGTTAACCTAATTCTTGTCCCCGCACTGACATAAAATAGATTTGAACTTTCTTTTAAAAAATATTTGTTTATGAAATACACAAGCTACCAAAGTTTTCAAAGATTTCAAAGTTGTGTGAATTGAGTTTGGGGGGATGTGGAATACTGGCCCTCAATAGAAAAAAGAAATTTATCTTGGTAATATTAACTCATATTTTTTCCACTCTCTAGAACTTGTCTTCATCATTCGGGGGCTAATAACATTTTTCTTTACTTATTGCTTCTCTGATTTGGGAAACCTTAAAGCGCTGTGCTACACCTGCCAGCTGCCTTACATCTCAGCCGCCTCACTCACCTTTGAATTGCTGTGCTAGTATGGGATGAGTAGACAGCTCCATCGCGGTACATACTTCTCTGGGAGAGAGAAGTTACATACCTGGAACAGGCAAGCAGCAAGGGGACTCCATGACGGAAGTTCAGAGTCCAGTGTTGTGGGTGGAAGTTGTGCTCGTTAAGATGCTGCCTAATTTTGTGTCTTTGCCTGAGTCATGGTACAAACTCAGGGCCCTAGTTTTCTCAGCTGTAAAATGATCCGATCAGTGTTAGATTTGAATAGTAGGGCCAGGCGCGGTGGCTCAGGCCTGTAATCCCAGCACTTTGGGAGGCCGAGGCGGGCGGATCACAAGGTCAGGAGATTGAGCCCATCCTGGCCAACACGGTGAAACCCCATCTCTACTAAAAATACAAAAAATCAGCCGGGCGTGGTGGCGGGCGCCTGTAGTCCCAGCTACTGGGGAGGCTGAGGCAGGAGAATGGCGTGAACCCGGGAGGCGGAGCTTGCAGTGAGCCGAGATTGTACCGCTGCACTCTAGCCTGGGCGACAGAGTGAGACTCCCTCTCAAAAAAAAAAAAAAAAAAAAAAAAAAGTAGATGTGCTGTTAGGCTGTTAATCAGAAAATATGCAAAATTTTCCTAGTATTGTAATCTTTTTAATTTAAAAAATTCTGACATAGAAAATATTTATATATTTATTATTATTTTGAGACGGAGTCTCACTCTGTTGCCCAGGCTGGGGTGCAGTGGTGCCATCTCGGCTCACTACAACCTCTGCCTCCTGGATTCAAGCGATTCTCCTGCCTCAGTCTCCCGAGTAGCTGGGATTACAGGTACCTGCCACCACGCCCGGCTAATTGTTCATATTTTTTTTTTTTTTTAGTAGAGATAGGGCTTCACCATGTTGACCAGGCTGGTCTCGAACTCCTGACCTCAGCTCCTGAACTCAGCCTCCCAAAGTGCTGGGGTTACAGGCCTGAGCCACCACACCCATCCGAAAATATTTATTATCGATAGTTTACAGTTCAAGCAAGCTTTTCTTTATATTTAACTACCAGGATGGTTGGCCTTTTGTTTTATGTTAAACTAGCCAAAGTATGAGAGAATTTACAAGCTCACGCCTGTAATCCCAGCGTTTTGAGACCAAGGTGGGTGGATCACTTGAGGTCAGGAATTCGAGACCAGCCTGGCCAACATGGCGAAACCCCGTCTCTACTAAAAATATGAAAATTAGCTGGGCATGGTAGTGCATGCCTGTAATCCCAGTGAGTAGGGAGGCTGATGCAGGAGAATTGCTTGAACCCAGGGGGCAGAGGTTGCAGTGAGCCGAGATCGCACCACTGCACTCCAGCCTGGGCAACAGAGCGAGACTCCGTCTCAAAAAAAAAAAAAAAGAAGTTCACGACTCGAGGGATTTATCTTTCTCTTATTTTCTCTTTTCTCTTAGATAAGAGAATAGCAGATTAAGAAATAGAAACATGTAATAATCCTTGCTACATATTAGCAACTTTGAAATACATATTTTATATATGTAATATATATAATTGAACATATATTTCTATATATATTTTTAGAGAAGTCTGGAACTCATTTAAACCATAGTAATTTATATTTAATGACAGAGGAAGGGAGCTTTGCTTACCCAACAAAACACCTTAACGTGTAGGTAAGTTATTAACATTTTAAAATGCGATGTGGAGTTTTATTAATGTATTGTTTTGCTTTCAGGGATGGCACAAAAGAAATATCTTCAAGCAAAATTGACCCAGTTTTTAAGGGAAGACAGGATTCAACTTTGGAAACCTCCATATACAGATGAAAATAAAAAAGTTGGTTTGGCATTAAAGGTATTTTTCTTTTAAGACATCAATAATTAGCAGCATTATAAATCTCCTTGGTAAATAAGATTCTGAATTGTCAGGCATGACCATATAAACTTTTGGCATAACCAAAAGCATTAGTGGTGAGCGGGTACCCACTTTTTACTAGGAACTGACAACCTTATTTTTGTTCATTAATATTTTATTCACATGAGGATGTTATCTAATTTTTCAGGCATATATTTTTAATACCATCACAGGATTACATAACATTATTTATCTGGAACTCATTTTGACCCATTAGTGCAACAGTATTGGTGCCAGTAAGTAATTGCATTGTGTGTTCAAAGTGACAGTGTCTTGGCTCATTCTCGGTCCTCCTTGCTATCATCATCTGCTGTGAAACAATTGCTCCTTTTTCCCCCAGTTTTTTTGTTGCTATCACTATCAGTGTTCATTTTTCCAAAATAGGTTTTTTCTAACAGTTGTATCTCAGTTTTTCATGGCATCATCAGAAATGATATTGTATGTAAGTGATGTTTCTAGAAACTGAAGTCTGCTTGCTTTTCTAAGCAGAGAAACAGTACTCATTTTTGCCAGAAATCTATCATACTGGAATTTCCTAGCATGTACTTCTCTGCTCTCAGTCAGAGTATCCTGAACATGATGTAACATTTATCAGGGACTAAGGATTGTCATGAGGCATTAAATTGCTCTGTGTTGTGACATAATGATGTGCTTGGGAGGTGACAAACTGTATTAGGGTCCTAGTTCTTCTTTTTCTTCTGTTCCAGGCAGGCCTCACTTTTTCTTTGCAACCCACCTTCTGACCTTGCTTCTGAATTTATTGTTACAGTCTCTTGGTTTAGAAACTAGGTGTGGCATAAAGGAAAAATATTTGACCTTTGTCCCTGGTTCCTGGCAGAGCCAAAACTCTTGGGATTTCCTAAGTGGTAAGCATGATAGGAGCAACCTTTGTGCTCATGAGGCTTGGTTGCCCCTAGATAGCTTCAGGATGGGGCTGGTCACCAAAAGTACCAAGCCGTGATTAGACACTTGAAACTTTCCACCCTCCCCTCCAACCTCTGGGAAGGGGAGATTGAGGTGATGACTAATACTAATGGTCAGTGATTTAATCAGGCCTGCATAATGAAACTTCCATACAAACCCCTAAATGACAGATTTTGGACAGCTTCCAAATTGGTGAACACATCCACATGTCGGGATGTACACCCCCAACTCCATGGGACAGAGGCTTCTATGCTTAGGACCCTTCCAGACCTTGCCTTAGTACCTCTTCATGTGAATGGTTATTTGTATCCTTTGTAATGAACTATATTCATAAGTATACCATTTTCTGGAGTTCTGTGAGTTGTTCTAGCAAATCATGGAACCTGAAGGGGGTGCTTGTGTGAACCCTCGACTTTGTAGCTAAGTCAGACAAAAGTATGGGTAACCTGGGGACCAGATACTTGGTAACTGGTATCTGAAGTTAGGGCTTTTTTGTGGACTGAGCCCTTAAACCTGTGGAGTCTAACGCTAACTCTGGGTAGTTAGTGTCAGAATTGAATCGTAGGACTTCCAGTTGGTGTCAGAATTGGCTGGTGACAGGAGGAAGAAAGAAATCCTCACTAGTTAGGTTTTCTAGAAAATTATAGAAAGTTTTTAAAAAAGTATTTATAATATATATTCTAGGTTTTAAAAAGTATGTATATAAATACAAAAATATAAAGAATGTATTTTTAAAATATGTTAAACATCGTTAACATAGGTATATTCTTCCTCTTTTCCTACGTAACTATTAAAAAAATGTATTGCTGGACACAGTGGCGCATGCCTGTAGTCCCAGCTACTCAGGAGGCTAAGGCAGGAGGATCACTTGAACCCGGGAGTTGGAGACTGTAGTATGCTATGGTCCCACCTGTGAATAGCCACTGCACTCCAGCCTGGGCAACGTAGTGAGACCCCGTCTCTAAAAGAAAAAAAAAAGTATATATAGGTTTATGTTACTTACAAAATTTTTTTTTCCTTTTTTTTTGAGACAAGGTCTTGATCTGTTGCCCAGGCTGGAGTGCAATGGCATGGCCGTAGTTCATTGCAGCCTCACACTCCTGGGCTCAAGTGATTCTCCCACCTCAGCCTTGGGAGTAGCTGGGACTACAGGTGCATGCCACCATGCCTGGCTAATATATTTTTAGTTTTTGTAGAGACGGGGTTTCACTTTGTTGCCCACGTTGGTCTTGAAGTCCTGGGCTTGAGCAATCCTCTCACCTTGCCTTCCAAAGTGCTGGGATTACAGGCATGAGCCATCGCGCCCAATCTATACTCATATCTATAAAGTTTTCCAACTTCACTTTTATCATGAACATCTCTTCTGTCATAAATTTATGCTTACACCATAATTTTTACGTACTATATGGTATTACATTATGAATTTAATGAAACCTTGACCTTTAGCGTTTTTTGAAGTGTTTACTGTTTTATGAGATGTTTAATGAAACATTAACCTCACATGCAGATACAGATTGAGAGGAGTATCCCGTAACTGAAATATTTGGGACTGGAAGTGTTTTTGGATTTTGGAATGTTTGCTTTATACCTACTAGTTGGGCATCCTAATCTGAAAATTCAAAATTCAAAATACTTCAGTGTGCATTTCCTTTGAGCATCTCCAGATGCTGAATTTTGGCAATTTCAGATTTTTAGATTAGAGATACTCATCTGGATTCTTTTGGGGAGGAACCATAATGACTTTGCTCTCAGTAATAACTGGTTCCCATCCTTTCTTGAGCCCTTTCAATCTTCTTTTTTTTCTCAATTCTAAAGCTCTCCCTTACAAATAGTTTTACAACTAGTACCCATGGTTCACAGATTTTCATTAAGAGAATTGTTTAAGTCCAACTTGATTTGTTCTCACAAGTTTGAAAAATTGGAATATTTTCTGGGTTTTTTTTTCATTTTCCCCTCCAGTGGAGTTGAACAGTTCACTATACTTTTTAAATAGATCGCAGTCACATAAGTCATAGCCCACCCTTTTCTTCCCCTTAGAAGATTCTCTATTATTATTATTATTTTACTATTTGTAGGTAGAAAACATTTATCAAATAAATGTTTTTGTTTTTTGCTTTTTGCTTTTTTTTTTTTTTTTTTTTTTTGAGACAGAGTCTTGCTCTGTCACCCAGGGTGGAGTACAGTGGCACAATCTTGGCTCACTGCAGCCTCTGCCTCCTGGGTTCAAGCGATTCTCCTGCCTCAGCCCCCAAGTAGCTGGGTCTACAGGCACACGCCACCATGCCCAGCTAATTTTTGTATTTAAGTAGTTATGGCGTTGCACCATGTTGGCCAGGCTGGTCCCAAACTCATCACCTCAAGTGATGCACCTGCCTCGGCCTCCCAAAGTGCTGGGATTACAGGCATGAGCCACCGCGCCCAGTCTCAAATAAGTGTTTTCACTTTTTCCTGGGCTCTCTAAACTCCACACCTCTCAAGATGTCAAGCCACAGTGTGGACTGCAGTGTAACGGGGCGACTTCCGCTCATCAGAGTTGATGGCCTTAGAGTCTTTCATGCCCTTTTCTATATTTTGCCTTTTTTTTTTAAAGTCAGTATTGCATTTTCTGATTTTTCTTGATAGGACCTTGCTAAGCAGTACTCTGACAGACTAGAATGCTGTGAAAATGAAGTAGAAAAGGTAATAGAAGAAATACGTTGCAAGGCAATTGAGCGTGGAACAGGAAATGACAATTATAGAACAACGGGAATTGCTACAATCGAGGTGTTTTTACCACCAAGACTAAAAAAAGTGAGTAATTTCCCTAAATTTGAGTAGGCACTAATGTCCAGTTAGTGATGAGGTCAAATAAATTGTTGTTGTTTGGAAAGTTACAATCCAAAGTCAGAATTCTTTTAAGTGACTTTACATATTGAACAATTTATCAGCTTGAAAGTCAATGTTACAAATTCTTAAACTGGAACATTCCCAAGGTAGGCTTTTAGAGACCCTCTTGGGCTTCTAAAATGCCACAGAGCTGTATGTCACATTCTGATCCTTTCTAGAGTGTGAACGTTGAGAAATAATGGGGAATAAAGGATTCCCAAGTTTCCTAGAAGCCTGTGCAGGAGGACACAGCACAGAAGGCTTCATCCTTTTCCTGTTCCAGTAGAGGTCAGAGGGCAGTCCGCTGAGTGCTCTCAAGCAGGGCTGAGGAGATCTGGGTGGGGTCACCTCCTCTCATTGCCATGGCCAGGTAGTTTGCATCTAGAAATGTCCCTGTGGCAAGGCACCCAGAGCCTCTTGGGACTGATCGGTGCCAGCACTCTCAGAAGAAATAAGAGCATAGGCTCCAGCCCTACTGGGTCTGTGGTTTTTCTCCTCATGTGCGGAGACAAGAGATCGTAGAAATAAACACACAAGACAAAGAGATAGAAGAAAAGACAGCTGGGCCCGGAGGACCACTACCACCTAGACGCGGAAACCGGTAGTGGCCCCGAATGCCTGGCTGTGCTGTTATTTATTGGATACAAGGCAGAAGGGGCAGGGTAAGGACTGTGAGTCATCTCCAATGATTGATAAGGTCACAGGAGTCATGTGTCCACCAGACAGGGGGCCTTTCCCTTGTAGGTAGACGAGGCAGAGAGAGAGGACAGCTTACGTCATTATTTCTTCTATGCTCTTCTCAGAAAGATCAAAGACGTTAATACTTTCACTAATTCTGCTGCTGCTATCTAGAAGGCGGAGCCAGGTGTACAGAGCGGAACATGAAAGTGAAACAGGAGCGGGACCACTGAAGCACAGCGTCACAGGGAGACGTTTAGGCCTCTGGATGGCTGTGGGCGGGCCTGACTAATGTCAGGCCTTCCACAAGAGGTGGTGGAGCAGAGTCTTCTCTAACTACCCCAGGGAGAGGCTCCCTTTCCCGGTCTGCTAAGTAACAGGTGCCTTCCCAGGCACTGGCGCTACCGCTAGACCAAGGTCTGCTAGGTAACGGGGGCCTTCCCAGGCACTGGAGTTACCTCTAGACGAGGGAGCCCTCTAGTGGCCCTGTTCGGGCATAACAGAGGGCTCACACTTGTCTTCTGGTCACTTCTCACTGTGTCCCTTCAGCTCCTATCTCTGTGTGGCCTGGTTTTTCCTAGGTTATAATTGTAGAACAAAGATTATTGTAATATTGAAATAAAGAGTAATGCTACAAACTAATAATGATATTCATATATAATCATATCTATAATCTATTTCTAGTGTAACTATTCTTATTCTATATATTTTCTTTATTATACTGGAACAATTTGTGCCCTCGGTCTCTTGCCTTGGCACCTGGGTGGCTTGCCGCCCACATATATATTAATATGTAAAACCTCATACATGAATGGTCATAGCAACACTATTCAGTAGCTGAGAGATGGAAATAGTCCAAATGTCCATCAACAGATGAAGGGATAGATAAATGTGGTCTATTCATACGATGGAAAACTGTTCACAATGCAAAGGAATGAAGTGCTGATGCGTCCACAGTGTGCGTGCACCTGAAAACATGATGCTAAGGGAAGAAGCCAGACACAAAAGGCCACGTACTGCACGATCTCATTTATATGAAATGTCCGGAATAGGCAAATCTGTAGCAGCAGAAAATGGATTAGTGGTTGCCAGGGGCTGGGGGGCAAAGGGGAGGGAATGGGGTGCAGGCCATGATGTTTCTTTGAGGGATGGTGGAAATGTTCTGAAATGTTAAAGACGTCCAGCTGTGTGAGACGGCCCCTCTGAGCAGCCCTGCCTGGTGGTGCCACGCTGCCGCCCCCTTGAGGACGTGCAGGTCACAGGGTCAGCCTGTGCTGGGTTATGTTCAGTAGACTTCTAGGCAGGCAGCATTTTAGTTCTTAACAGTGAACTAAGTTTATATCCTCTGCCGTTAGCTTTTCTGATTTCACAGGGTAATCTCTCCAAAATGTGTTAAATTCAAGTACATTTTACTTTATTTGTCTTATTTTTAACAGGATAGGAAAAACTTGTTGGAGACCCGATTGCACATCACTGGCAGAGAACTGAGGTCCAAGTAAGTATCTGTGTGCTCTGTGTCCTAGGTGCTCTGGGCCTTTTTACATTGGCTTATTTGATCCTCTGTGAGCGTCCTCTTAAGATAGGTAGGGCAGGTATTATCTTCATTTTATAAAAGAGAAAATTGAGGCTTTGAGGTTGAAGGACTTATTAGAGCTGTCACTGGTAGGTAAGTGGCAAAGTGAGGACTCAAGACTTGCAAACACTATTTCCTGGTGTAACTTCCGAGCAGGTGGGAACTCTATGCCTATCATATGGTAGGCACTTGGTGCATGTTTGAGTGAATGAGTGAGTGATACAAGCAGGAGACACCTGGTACTCACTAGCTCATTAGTTTTGAATTACTATTTTTTTTCTCTAATGTACTAATAGCTTGCTATGACCTTCAGCACGGTGTTTTATCTGATTTCAGGCTGTTGGCCCATC
The DNA here is from genome assembly GCF_029289425.2 of Pan paniscus. Taxonomy (NCBI): domain Eukaryota; kingdom Metazoa; phylum Chordata; class Mammalia; order Primates; family Hominidae; genus Pan; species Pan paniscus. The sequence continues at coordinate 187,773,091 of NC_073255.2, forward strand.
TGTAAAACACACACACACACACACACACACACGTCTGCCACATACTAGTGAAATCCTAACTTTGAGATCTGGTGGGTTATTTCATCTCCTTGTATGTTTTAAAATGGTGTTTGGAGCACCTCCAGGGCTAGCTAGCAGGTGTATTTCTTCAGCTGATTTTTCTCATTTCCTTCTTTGGTCTACATCAGGGCTGTTAGGGGTGGATTCAGGAAGTGGCATTCAACACACATGCGTAGAAGATCCTGTGGATCAGCCCCCGTTATGGGCTTCCTCAGGGAGACCACAGAAGGTATAGGTAGATTTTCTCCGGATGTGCAACTAGGGCTTCCTGTTCACATGGATCTACGGCACTGTGGTCTCCACTGCCTGAGGAAACAAGCAGTAAAATGGAAAGTTTAAAAAGGACCTTGTCTCCTACAGTTTCAAATAGCCGTCTAGTAAGATGGCTTTATTGTGATGTTTGTGAGTCAGTCAGTTGAAATCCTGGGTGTTTCTGATAAAATGGATAAAAGAGCTACCATGATTAAAGCCTTCTTTTAAAAAATATTTATTTTTTAGAGACAGGATCTTGCTCTGTCACCCAAGCTGAAGCACAGTGGCATAAATATAGCTCATTGCAACCTCAAACTCGCGGTTCAAGCAATCCTCCTACCCAAACCTCCCAAGCAGCTAGGGCCACAGGCATGGGCTACCAGGCCTGGCTAATTTTTAAAAATTTTTTGTAGAGATAGGATCTCTCTGTTGCCCAGGCTGGTCTTGAATTCCTGGGCTCAAGCCATCCTCCCACCTTGGCCTCCCAGGGTGTTGGGATTACAGGCGTGAGCCACCGGGCCTGGCTAATGTCTTTTTAATGGATAATAAATCGCAATTTTGTTTTCCTACAATTTTCACTGGTTTTATTTTACAGAATAGCTGAAACCTTTGGACTTCAAGAAAATTATATCAAAATTGTCATAAATAAGAAGCAACTACAACTAGGTATGTATGGCAAAGTATGCATAATTTTTTAATGAACCAAATATAGAAATAATGACTTCCCTTTTTTTCTCAATGTCTTTTCAAAAATTTGTAGCTTTATTTCATTTATAATCCAAAAGTGATTTAGAAGTTTACTAAAATAAAAATGTAAAGCAGAAAATAGCTTTTCCAATAAATATTTACTGTCTGCTCTATGATAGTGGGAAGAAAGACACTCATTACAGCTTAGATAAAATGTTAGAGAATGGAATGTAAGGTGTGCTGAGTGTAAGATGCCAGTTCCAGCAAATTCTTCTTGAAGGAGAAGAGCTAAGGCTGTGTCAGGACAGTGGGGAGGCCATGGTAGCGTGCGTTCCAGACTGAGAGCCTTATGTCAGAGCACTATGGTGTGAATTTGAGGAACTGAGGAAGGTCCAGTGTGGCTGTGTGTGGAGAGTGAGGGGAGGGGAGTGCTTTTTAAGGATGGAGGGGCAAGCAGAGGCCACACTGTGAATTCCCAGGAGACATTTGGCATTGTCTGGAGACATTTGTGGTGCTTATAACTTGGTGACGGGGGAGGTTGTGCTGCTGTCATTTAGTGGGTGGAGGCTAGGGATGCTGCTGAATGTGCAATGCCCAGAACAGGCCCCACAACAAAGACTTGTCCAGTCCAAGATGTCAGTAGCGCAGCTGTTGGGAAACGAGAAACTAGATGACCTTCCTCAGTGTTAGTACATTTCTCCTAAGATACATGGGAAGACATCTGTGCTGTGGAGTGATACACAATTCTGTTTGTGTTTTAGAAAGGTCATGCAGTAGGGGAATATATTTGAAGGTGGCATGAGTTGACTTGGGGAGACCAGTTAGCTACTGCAGCCATCCATACAAGCACTGTAGCCCACTGGTTTCCAGTGCGTTCCTGTGGCCTCGAGAATGAAGTCCACATTTCTTAGCTTGATCTAAGACAGCCCTTCACAGCTCACCCTAGCCTTGCTTTCCAGCGTCATCTCTAGCAATTTCCCATTGTCTATTTTAGATGTCATGGATATCTTTTCACTGTTGCCTCATCCCTCTGTTAATTCTGTTTGTGGCATCCTTCATTGGACAGAAAACTTGATTTTGATGTCATCAAATCCATTGCCTATGGTTTGTGTTTTGTTGAAGTCCTTTCCCTAACCCCAGGGCCACAAGGATAGTCTACATTTTCTTGAATATTAGCTTAATCTATAAGAGGTCTTCAGTCTGTCCAGAGTCCCCCTTTCTATATAAAGTTTAAGGGTTCCTTTATTTTTTTTCCTATATAATTCATTAAATAGTCTGTCTTTTCCCTGCTGATTGGTGGTGACCCTTTTTGGGGGGCCCTGTTTCTATATTTTCTGTTCTTCCTACTCACCTGTGGTGTTTTTTATTACTGTGGCTTTGTTGCAGTCTTAAAATCTGGTGACCTCCCCCCACCCTTGCTTTTTTTTTTTTTAAATCAAGATGGCTTAACCACTGGTGGACCTTTATTTTGTGTGTTAATGTTAGAAAGGTTGTCATATTTCTCAAAAGAAAAAAATCCAGCTAGTTTTCCAGAAATGTGTTCACATTTGTGTTTTTTAGTTCACAATATTGTTATTTTAAAATCTGTTTGCATCTATGTTTACCCTGTTTTATTTTGTTTATTTGCATCTTTGACATAATTTTTGTTAGATTTGTGTATTTGGCTAATTTATTCATGGAGCCAGCTTTTGATTTTGTTACTGTTTTCTTTCATTCTGTTTCACTGATTTCTGCCCTTTATTTCTAATTTATGTATGAGGAAACTGAGTCCTAGAAGACAGGTAGTTTATTCAGGGCCACAGAGTTAAAACAGTAGATGGAGCCCTTAGTCTTTGCTTTTATTTATTTATTTAGAGATAGGGTCTCTATCTGTCACCCAGGCTGGAGTGTGGTGTGCGATTGCAGCTTACTGCAGCCTCCACCTCCCAGGTGCAAGCAATCCTCCCACCTCAGCTTCCCACTGAGTAGCTAGGACCACAGGTGCATACCACCATGCCAGGCTAATGTTTTATTTTCTGTGGAGACGGGGTCCACTGTGTTGCCCAGGCTGGTCTTGAACTCCGGGGCTCAAGTGATCCACCTGCCTCAGCCTGCCAAAGTACTGAGATTACAGGTGTGAACCACCACGCCCTGCTGGTCTTTGCTTTTAACCGTGACAGACTGCAGTACAGCTTCTTGTTTGTAGCTGTGAATTGGCTTTATTATTTTTTCAACTAGAGGGTAGGAGAGGTGTGTTATACTTTCTCATTTTCTGCTTATATTGTCTAGCACAATGTTCTCCTTGTAGTAGATTATCAAATGTTTGTTGCTTTGATCTGGTCTTAGGCTGAGAATAAAGAAGATTAGAAAAGATGAATTTAGTTGATTCTATTGTCGCTAGCTGATTTTAACCACTGCTTAACAGTGACATAGTTACAACCAAATGTAGGCATATTTTTACCAATTATGTGGCGTGATGGTATGCAGGATTAAGAATTCCGTTTTGTCCAGGAGCGAGGGCTGATGTCTGTAACCCAGCACTTTGTGAGGCTGAGGTGAGAGGATCGCTTGAGCCCAGGAGTTCAAAACAAGCTGGGCAACATAGTGAGACTCCATCACTGCGAAAAATACAAAAATTAACTGGGTGTGGTGGCATGGGCCTGTAGTCCCAGCTCCTCGGGAGGCTGAGGTGCAAGACTTGCTTGAGCCCAGGAGATGAAGGCTGCGGGGAGCCATGATCGTGTCACTGCACTCCAGCCTGGGTGACAGAGTGAGACCTTGTCTCAAAAATAAAAACAATTCCATTTAACATAGAAAATGGACTGTTAACCTGGTAAGCTTAATGGCTTTTTAAAATAATAGGCAGTTCTGATTTTTATAGGGAAAACCCTTGAAGAACAAGGCGTGGCTCACAATGTGAAAGCGATGGTGCTTGAACTAAAACAGTCTGAAGAGGATGCGAGGAAAAACTTCCAGTTAGAGGAAGAGGAGCAAAATGAGGCCAAACTCAAAGAAAAACAAATTCAGAGGACCAAGAGAGGACTAGAAATACTGGCAAAGAGAGGTACCCAGAGCTCTGGGCTTGTCACCCACTCAGCTGCTTGGGGGCAGCACTGGATCACACAGTTGGGGGATCATGGCTCTCACTGAGTCTCACCTCAACAGTCTAACATTTTTAAGGCTGTCATCATCATAACTGTTTAACATTGAGTTCACGGAGGTCCTTTTGGTTTTGTTACAGCAGCAGAGACAGTGGTGGATCCAGAAATGACACCATACTTAGACATAGCTAACCAGACAGGCAGATCAATCAGAATTCCCCCATCAGAAAGAAAAGTAAGTATTATGAGAAATGTGTGGCCTGTTCTTAGATTTGTTGTCAGGGCAGAGGTGGTTTTTTAGTTGCTTTATGTTGGAAGTGTTGTAAAGGGTTGGAAACAGTGCTCCATCTCCAGCCTCGTAAACAGAAAATGTCACCACGTGGTGAGCACTGGCATCCAGTGGGCCTCACCCTGTGCTTTTCAGTGCATTAGTACAAAATGTCATGTCTCACTGTCCTGGAGCGGTGACTTTCAGCATACCTGAGGACACGACCCACTGCCTTCAGTGCATGCAGCTTCCTGTGGCAGTGCTTTACATTTAGTTTATTTTACTAGAGAACCTTGTCCCCTAAGGGATGGATCAGAATAGGGGCAGGGAAACTGTGTCGTTTGGGAAAGTCCACAGGTGATTCTGACTTCTCTCCCCTATTTCCTCATACTCTTTCCCTGTTCTATAATTTGGGATAGGTAGGCGGAAGTTTAATCTTAAACATATCTGTGGGTTTTTTGTTTGTTTTTTGTTTTTGAGACGGAGTTTTGCTCTTGTTGCTCAGGCTGGAGTGCAATGGCTCAATCTCAGCTCACTGCAACCTCCGCCTCCTGGGTTCAAGTGATTCTCCTGCCTCAGCCTCCTGAGTAGCTGGGATTACAGGCATGTGCCACCACGGATGGCTAATTTTGTATTTTTAGTAGAGACAGGGTTTCTCCATGTTGGTCAGGCTAGTCTTGAACTCCCGACCTCAGGTGATTTGCCCACCTTGGCCTCCCAAACTGCTGGGATTACAGGCGTGAGCCACCGAACTCTGCCGTGTTTTTGTTTTTTTAAGACACAGGGTCTTGCCCTGTCACCCAGGCTGGAGTACAGTGGCACCATCATAGCACACTGCAGCCTTAACCTCCTGGGCTTGAGCAAACCTCCCGCCTCAGCCTTCTGGGTAGCTGGGACTGCAGGTACACACCACCATGTCCAGCTAATTTTTTTTTTTTTTTTTTTGAGATGGAGTCTCGCTCTGTTGCTATTCTCCTGCTTCAGCCTCCTGGGTAGCTGGGATTATAGGCACGCACCACCATGCCTGGCTAACTTTTGTATTTTTAGTGGAGACAGGGTTTTGCCATGTTGACCAGGCTGGTCTTGAACTCCTGACCTCAGATGATCCGCCCGCCTCGGCCTCCCGAAGTTCTGGGATTACAGGTGTGAGCCACTGCACCCAGCCCCATGGGGGCCTCTATAGCAGCATTCTGGAACGTGGACTCTAAGATCAATCTCTGAGAAAGGGTTCAGTAGCTTCTTATAATGAATGACTATGGGTCAAATTAATTTTAATTTTTCTGTTTTTAAGGGACGGTTTCGAGTAGGCTTCATTCTATGAGTTACTCTGTTTAAAATTAAAGATTAAAGTTTTTTTTTTTTTTTTCTTTCTTGAAAAGGAGTCTTACTCTGTTGCCCAGGCTGGAGTGCAGTGGTGCGATCTCAGCTCACTGCAGCCTTCGCCTCCCTGGTTCAAGCAATTCTCCTGCCTCAGCCTCCCAAGTAGCTGGGAGTACAGGTGTGCCCCACCATGCCTGGCTAATTTTTGTATTTTTAGTAGAGACGGGGTTTCGCCATGTTGGCCAGACTGTTCTTGAACTCCTGACCTCAGGTGATCCACCCACCTCGGCCTCCCAAAGTGCTGGGATTACAGGCATGAGCCACCGCGCCCGGCCAGATTAAAGTTGTTTTCATAACAGAACTGTGGATCAGTGTCTGAGTTATCAGTAGATTGATGTTTGTCTTTTTTTGTGTGTGTGTGAGGCGGAGTCTCGCTCTGTCATCAGGCTAGAGTGCAGTGGCACAATCTTGGCTCACTGCAACCTCCGCCTCCCGGGTTCCAGCGATTCTCCTGCCTCAGCCTCCTGAGTAGCGGGACTACAGTGCACGCCACCATGCCCAGCTAATTTTTGTATTTTTAGTAGAGACGGGGTTTCATCATGTTGGCCAGATGGTCTCAATCTCTTGACCTCGTGATCCGCCTGCCTCGGCCTCCCAAAGTGCTGGGATTACAGGCGTGAGCCACTGTGCCTGGCCAATGTTTGTCTTTTGGAAATGATGATTACTTGCCCACTGCTCTCTTACATTGAATGACGACATCCAGATCTTTTTGGAAAACCTTTATCATAGGGGTTCCCACCCCACAGGCTGCAGATGGGTACCAGTCCGTGGCCTGTCAGGAACTGGGCCACATAGCAGGTGAGCAGCAGGCAAGTGAGCATCACCGCCTGAGCTCCGCCTCCTGTCAGATCAGCGGCAGCATTCGAGTCTTAGAGTATGAACCCTATTGTGAACCGCGCATGCGAGGGATCTAGGCTGTGCACTCCTGATGAGAATCTAATGCCTGATGACCTGAGGTAGAATGTTTTCACCCTGAAACCATCTGCCTTCCTCCTTGTCCATGGAAAAATTGTCTTCCATGAAAGCAGTCCCTAGTGCCAAAAGGTTGGGACTACTGCTTTATCAGACTGAATTATGCGAACATTTAAATTGAAAAATCTAATGAACTTCAAAAAATTTTGGATCACCTTTTAAAAATTGTTTTGGGGCCGGGTGCGGTGGCTCACGCCTGTAATCCCAGCACTTTGGGAGGCCGAGGTGGGTGGATCACAAGATCAGGAGATCGAGACCATCCTGGCTAACACAATGAAACCCCATCTCTACTAAAAATACAAAAAAATTAGCCAGGCGTGGTGGTGGGCGCCTGTAGTCCCAGGTACTCGGGAGGCTGAGGTGGAAGAATGGCGTGAACTCGGGAGGCGGAGGTTGCAGTGAGCCGAGATCGCGCCACTGCACTCCAGCCTGGGCGACAGAGTGAGACTGTCTCAAAAAATAAAATAAAATAAAAAAATTTGTTTTGGAAATACTAAAGTTGACAAACAACTTCTGAAAAAACTAGATGATTAAGAATAGAAAGTGAGGCTGGGCACGGTGGCTCATGCCTGTAATCCCAGCACTTTGGGAGGCTGAGGCGGGCAGATCACGAGGTCAGAAGATCGAGACCATCCTGGCTAACACGGTGAAACCCTGTCTCTACTAAAAATACAAAAAAAAAAAAATTAGCCAGGCATGGTGGTGGGTACCTGTAGTCCCAGCTACTCGGGAGGCTGAGGCAGGAGAATGGTGTGAACCCGGGAGGTGGAGCTTGCAGTGAGTCGAGATCGCGCCACTGCACTCCAGCCTGGGTGACAGAGCAAGACTCTGTCTCAAAAAAAAAAAAGAATAGAAAGTGAAATGAATGCCCTTTTTAAAGATACAAGCAGCGGGCACTGTGGCTCACGCCTGTAATCCCAGCATTTTGGGAGGCCAAGGCAGCACATCACCTGAGGTCGGGAGTTTGAGACCAGCCTGGCCAACATGGTGAAACCCCATCTCTACTAAAAATACGAAATTAGCCGGGCACGGTGGCTCATGCCTGTAGTCCTAGCTGCTCGGCAGGCTGAGGCAGGAGAATCTCTTGAACCCAGGAGGCAGAGGTTGCAGTGACCCGAGATCGCACCACTGCCCTCCAGCCTGGACGACAGAATGAGACTCCGTCTCAAAAAAATAAAATAAATGAAATAAAAATGATACAAGCATTACTGGCTGCTTTTTAATATGTTTAGTCTGAATAGAATATTAGAAGTAGAATCCAGATCAGTGGATATGAAAATAAACTAATGAAAGCAAAGGGCCAAGTGCTGGTTAGGATTGTATCAGCTATAATAAATGAAGTGTTTGGCTTCAGTATTTAAATGAAATAAAGCTTTAATTAATTATATTTTTCTTAATTTTGGCTTTTAGATCGAGTTATGATCTTGTTTTCATTTTTTTTACTTTGTTTTTTAAAAAGTAATATGCTTTTAATATAATTTGCCTTATTATATTTTAAAGTGATGTTTTTTAAATTTGTATTTTTTCCTAGGCCCTTATGTTAGCTATGGGATATCATGAGAAGGGCAGAGCTTTCCTGAAAAGAAAAGAATATGGAATAGCCTTGCCATGTCTGTTGGACGCTGACAAATATTTCTGGTAGGCGCTTTTGTACTTGGTGAACACCAGCTTTAAGGAAGATGGCCCAGACTATACAGAACACCCTGCCATGCCCTTGAGACTGCAGACTTTCATCTACGACAGTGGTTAATGTAAAAGAGTAGTTATGGTGTAAACTGGTGAATTTCTTCTTCCCTTTGTATTTCTAATTGACCTTTCCTCCCTGTAAAGAAAAGAATTTTCAAGCAGGTAGGATATCCTCTCTTCTTCTGTACATGTGCTATGTTGCTAGTCGGAACTTTCCATTATAAAGTTTCCTGTCAGCTTTTCACCTAATGGTTTTGGGGTAGTATTGATGATTATTCCTCAAATCCGTTGTTTAAGAGCTGTATAATGGTGATATTATTCCTTCTGTACTTATTATTATTTTTTTTGAGACAGAGTCTCACTCTGTCACCCAGGCTGGAATGCAGTGGCATGATCTCAGCTCACTGCAACTTCCATCTCCTGGGCTCAAGTGATCCTCCCATCTCAGCCTCCCAAGTAGCTGGGATCACAGGTGCACATCACCACAGGTGCACATCACCACGCCCAGATAATTTTTTTGTATTTGTTGTAGAGATGAGGTTTCACTATGTTGCCCATGCTAGTCTCAAACTCCTGGGCTCAAGTGATCCACCCACCACAGCCTCTCAAAGTGCTGGTATTACAGGTGTGAGCCGCTGTGTCGGCTTTTTTTTTTTTTTTAATTATACAGATGGGGTCTCCCTGTGTTGCTCAGGCTGATCTTGAACTCCTGGACTCATGTGATCCTCCTGCCTTGGCCTCCCAAAGTGCTGGGATTACAGGTGTGAGCCACCGCACCCAGCCTCCCTTCTGCATTTATTGCTGGAATTCTGAAAAATTTGTTTTTGCTCATCAGTTATTTTATATGTGGAGGTACAATTTGTATAGGAAAGTTAGAATAAAATACTTTGTTTCTTTCTCCTTATTTTCTTGTTTTCAGAATAAATGAGTTGCTTCACTATCACCCTCCAAAGGTGACCAAAGAGGTTTCTTTTTCTTTTCATTTTCTTAAGTGTCATTATTAACTCATGGATTTAAAACATTTGATGTGTTTCAAACTTCAGTGCTTAAATTGGTCATGCTGGCTGGCAGGCAGCCCATGTTTTTTTGACCTGACCCTGCTAGTCTTTGCAGTCTCTGATTTCTGGAATCCAAAGATACTCCAGGCTCATCTTGGGCATTTAATGCCCAGACCAGGAATCAGCAATTTCCCAAGGAGTCCTGGTTCCTCTTCATGGGAAATGGTACTAAGAGACTGTGATGCAGACATATTCAACATTTGAAAAGTAGACTTGATTTTTTGAAAATGGTCAAAAGTTAACAAATTTAGTGTTAACTTCTTTTCTGTTTTGGTGCATTCCCAAGATAATACTGTATACTCCCAGAAGATGAATGCAAATATTTATAGTTTTCCATTGGTCAGTGCCTTTGGGTTCTAAGTGAACAAGTCCCAACTTTAACGTACACAAAAAAGGAATTGGGAGGGGAGGGGCCGGGCTGGGAATAGTGAGAATGAGGGCTGGTTTGTGCTTCTGGGGTCTCTGTCTCTGCCTCTTTCTGGATGTCAGTTTCATTCTCTTCTGCAAACAGTGTAGGGTAAACAGGCTTTAAATTAGGTCCTAAAAGTTTAGGTAAATTTTTCATTCCCTTCCATAGTTGTTTCTAATTTTTTATTATGGAAAATTTCAAATAGACATAAAAATAAAAATTAGTATAATGAGCTTCCATATACACTCATAACTAAGCTTCTGCAGTTATAAAGACATGGTTGATCTTCATACATCTGTGTGAGCCTCTCTCAATCTTTTTATCCTGGACAAATCCTTGAAATAATTTTTAGGTCTCAGGGAACCACTGAATACAAATTTGGCTACATCTTCAGTTCATGATACATTAACATGTCCGGTAAGTGGTAGGTATAATAATGAAATAATAATTAACAATGTCTTTCTAAGTAGAGAAAGTTATTTTTTTTTCTGGGCATCTATTTATCCTGGGCATCTATTTATCCTGGCCAACTTGTTAGCATATTTTTGTGTGTGTGTGATTTCTCTCTTTTCATAAAGGAAATCAGCAGTAATGTAAGCCAAATAGAATGCAGATAGAGGAAACTTCAGTTTTTCCATTTCCTTTTCCATTTGACTTTTCCCCCTTACTTCTCCAAGTAAGCTAGAAGTTTCGTCACAACTTCCTACCATATGTCTTGGAGTATGGTATGTAGTATGACCAAGAATAGTTTCTTTCCCCAAACTGTATGAAACAGTGACTTCCTGGCAGTGCAGAACGGTGACCCTGAGATAGGGAAACATGAGGGGAGCTCAGTGTCTGGAGAAGTTTCAGGTTACAGGGCAGGGAGGGCAAACTCAGGCAGAGCCTTGTGCTCCCTGGAGTTAAAGAGATGGAGCTGGGCTTGCAGGAGGCCAAGGAGGTGAGAGGAGCAAGCTGCCAGAGAGGGTGTCAGAGAGCTCCAGAGGAGCCCTTTTGAGTCTTCTGCTCAGTAATGATCAGCACATGTGTGTGAGGAAACCGCCCAGGGCTGGGCAAGGTACCACATGAAAGAAGCAGGGAATAATCCTCCGAGTTCATAGAAGGCCAGGAATAGTTTATGTTCCCACCAGCCAGAGTGGAGGATTTGGTAGTCACAGGGCGTCAAATAGAGTCTTCAGAAGGGTGTTGCCTCAGCACTAGGGCATAATTTGGTTTCACTTAACAAAGCTTAAAAGCTACTCCTGAACAGTACCCTTAACTTACTGTTTTCAAATAAGTGCATCCCTAACAAAACTCAATAATTTAGCAATTCAAAAATACCCAGCATCCACTGAAAAATTAGCAGGCATGCAAAGAAACAAGCAAATGTAACCTATAACAAGCAGAAAAATCAGTCAGTAGCAACAGATCCAGAAGTGACACAGAAGATAGAATTAGTAGACAAGGACATTAAAACAGTGACTGTAAATCCATCTGCTGAAGAAGGCAGAGGAACAACTGAACATGTCAGATAAAGACATGGGAGACATTCAAAAGACCCACATTAGAATGTAAGAGATGAAAAGTACAACATCCAAGATGAAAAGTACATTAGTTGGGATGAACTGCAGAATAGACACTATAGAAGAGAAGATTAGTTAAATGTTACATAAGTCAATAGAAACTATCAGATAAAACAGAGAAAAGGCTAAAAAAAAAAAATGAACAGAGCATCTGCAAGCTGTGGCACAATTTCAGGTGGCCTAAAATGCATGTAATTGGAGTCCCTGGAAAGGCAGGCATGTGGGACAGAAACAATACTTGAAGGAAAAAATGGCCATCATTTTTCCCAGTTTGATGAAAACTATAAACCCCCAGATGCAATGACTTTAATGACCCCAAGTACAAGAAATATCAGAAAAAAACTACACTACAGCACACTATAATCCAATTCCCTAAAACCAGTAATAAAATTGAAAATGACTTTTTAGCTAACCTTTCTTGAAAAAAGTTAGGTAAGTTTGGCTTATTTTTTTATTTTATTTTTTCAGACGGAGTCTCACTCTGTCGCCCAGGCTGTAGTGCAGTGACGCAATCTTGGCTTACTGCAATCTCCGCCCACTGTAACCTCTGCCTCCTGGGTTCAAGCGATTCTCCTGCCTCAGCCTCTCAAGTAGCTGGGATTACAGGTGCCCACTACCACTCCCGACTAATTTTTGTATTTTTAGTTGAGACGGGGTTTCACTATGTTGGCCAGGCTGGTCTTGAACTCCTGACGTCAGGTGATCCGTCCGCCTCAGCCTCCCAAAGTGCTGGGATTACAGGTGTGAGCCACCGCGCCTGGCCTAAAATTTTTATGTTAAATAAATATTAATTTCAAGAAAGGTAAGCCTGGCCGGGCGCGGTGGCTCACGCCTGTAATCCCAACACTATGGGAGGCCGAGGCAGGCAGATCACGAGGTCAGGAGATCAGACCATCCTGGCTAACAGGGCGAAACCCCGTCTCTACTAAAAATACAAAAAATTAGCCGGGCATGGTGGCAGGCGCCTGTAGTCCCAGCTACTTGAGAGGCTGAGGCAGGAGAATGGCAGGAACCCGGGAGGCGAAGCTTGCAGTGAGCCGAGATTGCACCACTGCACTCCAGCCTGGAGGAGAGAGCGAGACTCCGTCTGAAAAAAACAAAAACAAAAACAAAAACAAAACAAAAAAAACTGTAAGACAAACATAATAAATTTCTGTTAAATAACCGACTTAAGCTCAAATGGGATTTAATTTTTGTTGTTGTTGTTTTTGAGACGGAGTCTCGCTCTGTCGCCCACGCGGGAGTGCAATGGCACGATCTCGGCTCACTGCAACCTCCGCCTCCTGGGTTCAAGCAATTCTCCCACCTCAGCCTCCCGAGTAGCTGGGATTACAGGCACCCACCATCATGCCCCGCTAATTTTTGTAGAAATGGGGTTTCACCATGTTGGCCAGGCTGGTCTTGACCCTCTGACCTCAGGTGATCTGCCCGCCTCGGCCTCCCAAAGTGCTGGGATTACAAGCGTGAGCCACTGTGCCTGGCCAGGATTTAATTTTTTGAAAGCTAGGCTCAGTAGATTTTATTTAAATAAATATTTTACGTTTATTTTAATATTGTCAGCATGAAAATGTAACAGTGTTGAATATTAATGCTACTAAAATTGTAAACCAAAGCAATGTTAATAAAAGTACACTCTAAATGAAATTTTTTATTTTTATAATTTTTTTTTTTTCTTTAGAGACAGAGTCTCTATGTTGCTCAGGCTGGTCTCAAACTCCTGGGTTGAAGTGATTTTCCTGCCTCGGCCTCCCAAAGTGCTGGGATTACAGGTGTGAGCCACCACACCCAGCCTTCTAAATGCAATTTATACCAGGCTTTAAGAAACCACTTTGCCCCAAGCAAATGATCAGGTTTAAATATAGTTTTATATATAATAATAAGTGTTGATTTCTCAAAACTAAAAGGATGACATGTACCCCTCTAATATGAGACCTCTGCTTTGGGTTTTTTGTGTGTTTGTTCATTTTGTTGGTTTTCTTCTCTTTTTTTTTTTTTTTTTTGGCTGCACAAATAAATACTCACTCCTGGGTCAAACTTGAGATAAGTGCATATTGATTTTATTTTTAACTGACATGAGGCCATTTCTGCCCACGCTCTTGATGCTTAGTAAAACATGAACGAGCCTGTTAAAGCAACATGCAGGAGATGGAGAAGTTCAGCCACATGCCCATTGCTTTCCTGCGAGTGGCAGGAGAGTCTTCTGTCACTGGGACCAGAATGTGCCTAGAGGCAGGAAATCTCAACACGACTGTGAGATCAGACCACAATGCACAAAGCGCTACTGTTTCTCTCAAAGGCAGGTTCTCAGGCTGAGCCGTAGATTTGGAGAAAGCACCCCTCACCCAGCTCCACATCTGTGTGTCTGCGTGCACACGTGTGTAAAACATGGTGTATGTGTTCTCAAACATTCACGAAATTAGAAATGTTGAGAGAGATGAAAATAAATATAAAAATACTGCTGTGATACATTTTTCTTGCCGCACCCACAACTGGACTGTGTACATGGGCCCTCTTTAGGAAACTACTGTTTTAAAGAGTAAATGACAAAATTAAAGTCCTTTTTTTTTTATTCCATGCATATTTTGATAGGCAGGACAGGAAGCTTGAGGCCATGTGGATTTTGTAGTTTTATACAAGAGCATTCTTATTTTTAGTAGAACACCAATGAACACAAAGAGAGAAAACCTTGTTCATATACAATGTGTGGTTCCAAATGTTCTTATTGAAGACTTGAGACCTAGATTGGCATTAGGAATTTTTAATGTAATCATAACTTAAAATTAGTCACCTTGATGGCTGTCTTTGTCAGTGCTCCTCCTGGAGCACACTGACTTCTGTTGCTGTCTTTCTTCCCTTTGCTACGCCTGGGTTCAGCCTGCTGCCACGAATACGAGTCGAATTTTGCCTGCACACAGGCCCTCAGAAATCAGCTGGGCCGTTAGAGCCTGGTGCTTTCTGGATTGTTTTTCCCCCAGCTTGAATATGATTGAACATGAATGCCTTGTCAGAGCCGTCATCAGCTGAGGCATTCATAGTACGTAGGGATTTTTTTGGTGTCTTTAAAGAAGTGGTGTTCAGCCCTGGCTGTACACTAGAATCAGCTGGGGAGACTCTGGCAGTATAACCACCAGGCCCAACCCCCAGAGATTTCTGTTATGTTTGGTCTAGGTGGAATCAGTGATTCTTAAAGAAAGAAAGAAAGAAAGAAAGAACGTTGCTCTGGCCCAGGTGATGCTGATTTGCAGTCAGGATTGGAAGTCACAGCTTTAAAGCATGGTCTTCCCCGTATTTGCTGAGGGCCTCTGAAACAGTGGCCCTGGGTTCTGCTTCCTATCAAGGGGCTGCATGTGTGTCCTGGGGCAAGTGGTGGTAAGCTTTGATTCCTAAGCCCTGATTTCTGATTTCTCTTTCTTTCCCCCATTAGAAGGATGAGATTATAAATACAGCTCCCTTCCTAAACATTAGGATCTCTCTTTTAGAGCAGTCAGCCTTTGAATATATACCAAGAATGGGGAAAGAATTCCAGTCATTCACAAAAAGGTTTCAAATGCTAAAAATGTTTCAAATGCTGCTTGGCAGTGATGTCACTGTCCTTCTCTTTCCAGTGAGTGTTGCAGAGAGCTGCTGGACACAGTGGATAACTACGCCGTCCTCCAGCTGGATATAGTGTGGTGTTACTTCCGCCTGGAACAGCTGGAATGCCTTGACGATGCAGAAAAAAAATTAAACTTGGCCCAGAAATGCTTTAAAAATTGTTACGGAGAAAATCATCAGAGACTGGTCCACATAAAAGTATGTTCCTGGAATTCATCTTATGTCTCGTTGAGTCCATTTCTAGCATTTGTGTTTATTCCTGTTAAAGTATTTGAACTACTGCCAGAAGGTGATTTCATTTTGATAGTAGTATGCAGTATAGTCTTTTTAAACTATATATTTATAAAGTGTTCAATGTTTTACAAATCTGGCTGTCTCTCTTACTTAGCGTGTGAGCATTTAGCCCAAAGGAACATGGTTTGCTAGTCATAGAACCCCATCAGTGATCACCCTGACCAGGAGAGAGCTGCTGACTTCTTTATATTGGTAGAGTCTAATTTGCAAGATGTAAATGCAGAAAATAGACATTTCAGCAGTAATCGTTTACGTGAATGAGTCACAGCTCAAGAGCTGTGGCTCAAGTAAGGATTTTTCTGATTTCCCCAAGTCATCAAAATCCTGCTGATGCAGACTCTCTTATACCTGGTTTGGATTTCTGCATACTTCTCTGCTGACCAGAAGGGCCACTGTGCTGCATGTCTGGAGGCTGGTGCCCTGACACTGACTCTCCTGTGTGGCATGAGGAATGTTATCATACCACAGGGGATGGGGAAGAGGGGGCTTCACTTTTGCCGTCAGTCATAGTGAAGCCATGGACATTTTAATACCTATCATGTTGCCCCTCTGGAGACCAAGGGAATGACAGATATGAGTATTATAGACCTGTAATTAGAAATAAGGCAATTTTATCCTTTTTTTCTTCAATAATTTTAGGGAAATTGTGGGAAAGAGAAGGTACTGTTTCTAAGACTCTACTTACTTCAAGGTATCCGAAACTATCACAGTGGAAATGATGTAGAGGCTTGTGAGTATCTTAACAAGGTAAGAAAAGTAAAGTTGTAGCCAATTTTCACCTCCTTTTAAAAAACATTCCCAGAAGTTAAGGATTTTAACTTAGTAGTTTGTGACTTGTGAGAAACATGCCTGTGCTTTCTCCGTGCACAGGAGAGAGATGTTGAACCAGAAACATATTTGTATATGTTAGAGTACAGCCAGATGCTGTAATGAGACTTCAAAAAGACAGTGACTTTAATTGGATAGAAGTTTATGGCTCACTCATCTTGCAGTCTAGAGGTGAGCCAGGCCGGAGCAGTGAGCAGCCCGCCAGCCTCAGCGAGGCGTCCTAGGTTGCTCCTGTCAGTGCCTCTTCCAGCCAGCAGAGGGGGCAAGAGAGAGTCCAGAGCAGGCCACTTGAGAGATGACCCCGCAGCTGCACCCAGCGCTGTGGCTGCATGCCATTGACCTCGACTTCACTACCTGGCTACACCCAGCTGCAAGGGAGGGTGAGAAATGCCACGTGCACAGCTGAAATTCGGGGGCTTTTGTTGCAAAAACAAAGTGGTTACCAGTCACTTCTGCAACACCCAGCCTCTTACCTCGTGTTGTGCTGTGGCTGTTATGTGAGTAGAGATAGTGTTGGTCTGTTTCCATTTGTACTTGTTAATAACAGGCCTAGTTTAGAGATTTTATCCAAAATCTGATGCCCTTTAATTCACATTGGATACAATCTAATTTCTTTTAGGCTTTCACTTTGTATTAAGCTTTAAGTATTGCCGTGGTTACATGATTCTTACATTTCCCTGTCTCTAGGCACGTCAGCTCTTTAAAGAGCTATATATTGATCCATCAAAAGTGGACAATTTGTTGCAGTTGGGGTTTACTGCCCAGGAAGCCCGGCTTGGCCTGAGGGCGTGTGATGGGAACGTGGATCATGCGGCCACTCATATTACCAACCGCAGAGAGGTACCCACTTTCACATGCCCTAGCTCTCTTGGGTATGAAAGAACAAAAAAAGATAATCCCACAGGAGTGTTAATAACCAGGAACTCTTTATTACTCCAGATTGGGAAGGAAGGAGAAACTTGTCCTTTTTTTTTTCTTGAGACAGAGTCTCACTTTGTCATCCAGGCTGGAGTGCAGTGGCGCGATCTTGGCTCACTGCAAGCTCTGCCTCCCGGGTTCAAGCAATTCTCATGCCTCAGCCTCCTGAGTAGCTGGGATTACAGGTGTGTGCCACCACACCTGGCTAATTTTTGTATTTTTAGTAAAGATGGGGTTTCACCATGTTGGCCAGGCTGTTCTCAAACTCCTGACCTCAAGTGATGCACCCACCTCAGTTTCCCAAAGTCCTGGGATTACAGGTGTGAGCCACCGCGCCTGGCCGAAACTTGTCTTTTTCAATTGGATCATTTTTCACATGCTGCAGTCTCCTTAGTTTTGTTTCCTGCTGTGGTGGCAAAGAGTCCCCTCTCTCTCTTTCTTTAACACCATAGTGTATTTCTGGAAGTCATTTTAAAAACAAAATTGTTTTTTCATGAGGTCATTATTAAAGTTGGGGATTGCATCCTTGCCTAGAAACATAAGTCAAATCATAGAAACAAGTTGTATTATATTATGAAAGCACAGGTTAAAAAACTATAATCATTTGAAACAATTAAGTACATTAAAGAAAACCTTAGAATTTTGGAGTTGGAAGCATCCTTATTCTATCCAATATGTTCTGCAGTGAAAGAACTGAGGTCTAGAGGGCGGTCATGGTGGAATATTAGCAGGAGAGCCATTTTTCTTCTTGCCAAAACAAGAAGTTGGTACTAGATTATCTCACAGGTCCTTTCTAGCTGTAAACTCCAGCCATAGAAGTCTCTAGAATCTTCACATGTATGTTACCTCGTTTCCCTTTTTGCTAAACACTAGGATAATCCTGAAGGAAAAAAGCAGCCTCAGGGGTATTTGGATGGGAGCAGGAAAGCCCCGTGGTTGTTTGCCTACCTGATGCCAGAGAGGGAGTGGATTCATGGGTTCATTCCGTGGTGAGCAGTCACAGGGTTTCTCCTTTTACAACACCAGCTGTGGTCGTTACCTTTCTCTCTTGCCTAGTCCAATCGTGGTCCTTTGGGTCTTGCTATAGAAGTCAATGAGTAGGTAAAGGCAGAGACTTTGAAAAGCTGAGTTCTTTTTTTTTTTTTTTTATTCCAGAGTCTCACTCTGTCACCCAGGCTGGAGTGCAGTGGCGTGATCACTGCAACCTCTGCCTCCCAGGTTCAAGTGATTCTTCTGCCTTAGCCTTCTAAGTAGCTGGAATTACAGGTGCCCACCACCATGCCCAGCTTTACTTTTTGTATTTTTAGTAGAGATGGGGTTTTACCAATTTGGCCAGGCTGGTCTCGAACTCCTGACCTCAAGTGATCCTCCCGCCTTGGCCTCCCAAAGTGCTGGGATCACAGGTGTGAGCCACTGCGACCAGCTGAAAAGTTGAGTTCTGTGTGTTTGAGTTTTACATGGTCTAATTCAGTACTAACAGAAAAATGAACATTGCTGATACTGATTTGTTGCTTTACTATTACTCCACTACCAGTAAGATTTTATTATTTTTATTTTTATTTATTTTTTCCTTTAATTTTATTTTATTATTATTATACTTTTAAGTTTTAGGGTACATGTGCACAATGTGCAGGTTAGTTACATATATATACATGTGCCATGCTGGTGTGCTGCACCCATTAACTCGTCATTTAGCATTAGGTATATCTCCTAAAGCTATCCCTCCCCCCTCCCCCCACCCCACAACAGTCCCCAGAGTGTGATGTCCCCCTTCCTGTGTCCACGTGTTCTCATTGTTCAATTCCCACCTGTGAGTGAGAATATGCGGTGTTTGGTTTTTTGTTCTTGCGATAGTTTACTGAGAATGAAGTAAGATTTTATTAGCATCTGGAAAGCTAGTGTTTTAAAATGAGATCATTTGGAAAACAGTTCTCATCACTGTATAAGACTATAGTTCATAAAACATTGTCACACTCATGTCATTCACTTCTGCCTGTGACCAGCCGAGAGGCCACAGGACAGGTACTTCTCATCTTGCACATGGGAAGAGCTGTTGCTCAGAGGTGGTCTTTTAAAGTATAGTGGAGTCATATCACTTGTGCATTTCTGAAGTTAAAAGCCCTTGGAGAAAATGCAAATAAAAAAACCAGTGTATATAGTGCAGTTGATCCTTCTCCCTCTTCCACCCAACGGATGTTGTTAGTTACGATGCTTTTGGATGAAAGCAACAACAACAAAAAACCCAAAATGGCCTAAACATCAAAACAAGGGATGTGGTGGGATTTATTGGCCGTTTACTTGTAAAAAGTCCAGAAGTAGGATAGGTCTCAGGGTTAGGTGATTCATTCAGTGGCTTACTGATGTCACTGAGGACCTGAGGTCTGTCTCTTTACCCCCACCCCCCCACCCCATGTCATCAGTGTCATCCAGTCACAACAAGGGCCATAATCTCTGTCCCAGAATCCTCAGGGAAAATCCTGAGCTTCTTGTGATTGGGCAGCCTTGAACCTGTCACTGAGGCTGGAGGAACGCCAAGACTGGCTCAGGCCTGTGGCAAGAGATAGAGGGTTGCCACCTTAGCCCATTCAGGGGCCACCTGGGGAGCTGGAGCAGCCTCCCACACCTCAGGGAGGGGTAGAATGGGTGCTGGAAAGACAAAAACAATGTCCCACAGAAAGTGAGCTCCTATCGGAGCTTTAGATGAACAAGAGAAATCTGCTGCCCTCGGAGTTCCAACGTTCTAGGTATGAGCATCTGACTGAGCTGAATGTAAAACAATTCGTTCATGTTTTTGTTTGAGACAGAGCCTTGCTCTCTTGTCCAGGCTGGAGGGCAGTGGCGTGATTATGGCTCACTGCAATCTTGATTTCCTGGGCTCCAATGATCCTCCTGCCAAGAGCTCTTGGCTGATTTTTATTTTTTTATTTTTTTGTAGAAATGGGGTCTCACCATGTTGCCCAGGCCAGTCTCAAAACTCCTGGGTTCAAGCAATCCTCCCACCTTGGCCTCCCAAGGTGCTGGGATTACAGGTGTGAGCCACTGCACCCAGCCTTTAATACATAATTATTAAAAGTTTATATTTTTTGTGCAATATGGCCCTGAGTACAGACCAGTTTCTCATCTGAGAAAAAGCAACAGCTGTAGAAACGGAGCTCACAGATCATGCTTCAGTATGGCCAGGCCGTGAGAGGCAGCCTTCCTAAGAGGTCATCCCGGCTTGTTGTGACCATACAATGCCTCTCTCTTGAGATCTGATTCTACTTAACTGTAGCCACTTCAGTGCAGTACTCACTGTCATTGATTTGATCTACTTTATCTTTCTAACTCATCTTAGTATAAAGAGAAATTTCAGAAAACAGTGTTCTCACATGTGTTTACATGATTAAAAGGAAAGAGACTAAGACATTTGTAATGAAAGGAAGTATTCTTTGAAGCTCCCAGTTGGTGTGAGGTCTGTGTTAGGTAATGCCCAGGTCCGCTGGCTGGAGCATCCTTCTCTGCGCTTGGATGTTAGGTGCGCTTCTTAGCCTTTTGGAATATAAATGGAAGAAACTGTATTGAAAGCAGAGGATGGGGCCAGTAAAGGCATTTTACGTGGAGTATATGCGTAAATAAAAGTGCAAATGTGAGTGGTATGAACGACTCCTGCTGGCGTGTGTGGTTGGGGTGGTGTGGCAGGATAAGGTCAGTTTCGAAGCATTGTTGGGGCCAGGGAGTGGGGGCCCTGAGTAGCAGAATAAGGAGCTGGTGCCTCAGTGTGGGGAGGTGGTCAGGAGCTGCTGCGGGCTTTCAGGTAGGTGACTGGAATGACGGAGCCTACTGCCCTGTGCAGCGGGGCTGGAGCTGGGGGAGACTGGCCACTGAGAGGTAGGGCACGTAATGGGGGCATGAGACAGGCCTGGTGCAGCTGAAGGGGAAGTAAAGGGAGCTGGCGCTGTGGGCACTCCAGGGCCACACCAGGAGGTTCTCCTGTGATAGAGACAGGCCATGAGTCTACAGGTGTCTTCATCCCTGGAGATGTTTCCAGCAGCCACTCTGTTCTGCCTGCTCCTACTGTGAGGCCTGTGGAGTCTGGTTCCACGATGATGATGCTTTTGTTTTCCTAAGAGATGAGGCCGCTTTCCTGCTGTGGGGAAAATGCAGGGAGGCGCCTGTTGCCTGGGCTGGGCAGGAGGCAGGATCAGGTCTCTGGAAGGAAGGAGTCTGTTTTCTCCCCCGTCCTCGCTGCTGCTGATGGTGGGGCTGGGCTCCCTGGGAGAATGTAGCAAGTCACTTAACTTTGCTGAAAGCTTTCTGTCTCCTTGTTGGGAAAATAATGAGGTTGGATTAAATTCCTGGTTTTCAAACTTGCTTTGTTGTTGTTGTTTTTAAGCAGCAAAATCCCCTTTTTAAATGACATTTTTATGGGGATACTAGTTTACAAAATAAATTGGGAACTCTCCTGATTGGCCCTGGGTGGGAGAGGTGAAGAGACTAGAACCCTCTGCAGCCGTCCTGTGCTCCTGCAGCAATAGCAGGCAACTCTGAGAAACAGGGTTGAGAACCAAGAGGTTAGATGACCTTTGTCCCTGGGCATTCTGTGGGTTCCGAATGGAATGACAGGCCTCAGAAGGCCCTGGAGTCCTTGCTCCGCAGGCTGTGGGGGGTGGGTCACCAGCCTTGGCATTGCCCAGGAGCCCCTGATTCCACATCACATTTTAACTTGAGTCCCTGGGCGATTCATCGAAGGCTGGAAGGCCTTCCCACCGCGTGCAGAAGCTCTCCTACCCGGTTCCTAGAAGAGAATCCATGCACCTCACACCCGTGACCTCTGCAGTGGGAGTGCTGGGTTGGTGAGCAGCCCATCCTGATGCCAGATGGTGGACGGTGGGGCTGGCGAGGCACCTCCTTCCTGCCCCATGGGCATCTCACTTCCACTGCCTGCCCTCAGAAGCAGCACTTCCACCACCCCTCTGCCTCTGTGGCACCTCTGCCATTTGGCTGGGTGAGGAGAGGTGGAAAGAGGGCCCCCTGTGCTTTGCTTTGGTTTTTTGGCTTTGCCTGGAAATGCGGAGAATCCTGCAGAGCGCAGACTGAGAGGCTGTGAAATCTCAGTCCCTAACTTGGGATGGGACTTTGCTGTTTTCCTAAAGGAACTGGCCCAAATAAGGAAGGAGGAAAAAGAGAAGAAAAGACGCCGCCTGGAGAACATCAGGTTTCTGAAAGGGATGGGTTACTCCACGCACGCGGCCCAGCAGGCACTCCACGCAGCCAGCGGGAACTTGGATGAGGCCCTGAAGGTAGCAGCTCCCTCGGGGCCTCTGGCCTTGTCCCTGAGCAGTGGGTCCTGCCCAGAGCTCCCTCCATGGCTCTCCAGCATCCTCCTGGGCTCACTCCTATGGGCTGCCCCGTCATCCGGATCTGAAGGGCAGGTTTCTCCTGGGCTCCAGCCCAGACACAGGCCACGTGAGGCCCCATGCTCAGTGCCTGGCCCAGGCCTGGCTCCAAAACGTGGTGCCTGTCCACACCAGCACAGTCCACAGGCCAGGACTTTGTGTAGGGTTTCTGTGTGCAGCAGAGTTTAGTGAAACAGGCAGTTTCCACAGCAGAAAAAAGGGAATGGGAATTCAACTTGTAGTATAATAATTGTTTGGCATTAAAATTTTAAATGTAAGTAAGTATCTAGTTTTATTTATTTAGTCCATAGTACATGTTGGCAAAGGGGGAGCTTTTCAAAGAACCCCTCAGGAGTGACAGCAGGTTGGGATCCAGACAGCAGTGACTTTACCTGGGCCACTTCCTTCCCTGTGTTGGAGAAGCATATCGAATCCTCAGTAGGGCAGGTGCTGTGCTGCGTCTCAGCAGCTTGGCATGGAACCACCCTCTGCCCTCTCGGCCCCGCAGGTCAGTGAGAGACAAACTCAGAGCACACGTGGTGGGGGGTCCCGAGGGGGTGCACAGGAGGCAGGGGGGCTGGCTGTGTGGAGGCAGCAGTCCAGAGAGATGCTGGGGCAACACGGCGGGCAGGAAGCGGAGTGGTAGGAGCTGGCTTAGGTTGTGCACGTGCTGGGGGCGGGGCTGGGGGGACAGAGATGGGGTTGGAGGGGGTGGGGTGCAGGGCAGGTGTCCTCGTTTGCCCTGCTGAGGCGGGTGTGGGTGCAGCAGGCACGGGGGGTCCACCCTGCCTTTGCCTCTTATCCCTGCCCTGTTCCCCGGAAGGCTCCACAAGTCAGTACTTTTATTACTATGTACATGTATATTTAACATATATGTTAAATTTTAAATTTTTATTTGAATATCTAGTTTGTTTTTTTTTGTGTTGGAGAAATATTAAGAGGTGGGAAATTCTGAATATCCGAAGGGACTGATGGGTCTCAAAATAGATGTGAATTATACGAGTGGCACAAAAATACTTCCAGTCAACATGGAAGTACTGAGTGTTGGAAAGGAAAGTCTCCACAGGGTCTTTGAAGATTAAGTATTGTGTGATGAAGAAATCAAGGGTCAAAATAACCCTACTACCTGCCTGACATTTTAAGTCTAGAGGGCATGACGCTTTCAAAGATCAATCAGGCAGCCCTGAGCTGCTTAAGAGACCTTTCTGCCTGTAGCTCTGACAAAACCTGTTTTCTTGGATGCTGCTTCCACCCGCTCTCCATCCCTTCCTGCTCTAACAGAAGGGATCTTTTCCCTGACTAGTCTTGCTCCTCCTTCAAACCCCAGCTGTCCTGGTCTCTGGCTGGAAGCCTTCTGTGAACACCAGCCTGGGTGGGAGCCCCTTTCTCTGCCTCATAGCAGCAGAGGACGGCGGGGTCTGCCTAGCACATGGCAGGGTGCAGTGCCTGTCTGAATGTGTGAAGAGTTCTTAGTGATGGGTAAAGGGTGTTCCTGTGTGTTTTAGATTCTGCTCAGCAATCCTCAGATGTGGTGGTTAAATGATTCCAATCCTGAAACCGACAACCATCAAGAAAGTCCTTCCCAGGAAAACATTGACCAAGTGAGTGGCAGGCCTTTGTGCCCTCAGCTTGGACAGCCTCGGGTGGGGTTGCTTGGGGTAACCCGGGTGAATCAGGCAGCAGGACTGGGGGAGTCCATGCTGAAACCTTGGCTCCCAGGCTCCAGGTGTAACCTGCCCACCTCAGAGGCCACCCACGCAGTAACAGAGGGCAGGGGAGGCCTCCTTGGAAAGCAGGAAAACTGGGGAAGTGTCAGGAAGTTCTTTTTAGGTTTGCCGCCTTTGTCTATGCACCACTGTTTGCATCAGCCCCATTTCTCTGCCTGTGACCTAAAAGGATGGCACTGTGACCTGTGAAACCCATCCAGCTTTGTATCCCAAGTGACAGCTCTGTCCACATTTGTCCCCCTACACGCGTTAGCATGCCTGTATGCTGTGGCCACTGACCTCGCGGTGCTCGTGGTGAGGCTGGTGTGGCGCCCTGCTCTCAGCCCGAGGTCACTGCCTGTCCTGAGATGGCTGCTCCCTGATGCACCCGACTCGAGTCTTCCAAGCCCCCTTCCAGGTTGCTCCACGCTCACATTGCACAGAAGCATGACTTGTGCACAAAGGGCCATGGTGCGCACGCCGGGAGCTCTTAAACATGAGAGTCGGCTGTCCGCCCGTGTGGGTGACGGGGGTGGCAGAAGAGGCGCCAGGGGCCGATGCTGTGACCCCTGCACTCTCCCCTAGTTGGTGTACATGGGTTTTGATGCACTTGTGGCCGAAGCTGCGCTGAGAGTGTTCAGAGGCAACGTCCAGCTGGCCGCCCAGACCCTTGCTCACAACGGAGGAAGCCTGCCTCCCGAGCTGCCGCTGTCGCCAGAAGACTCTTTGTCCCCGCCAGCCACATCCCCTTCTGACTCCGCAGGTAGGTCTGAGGTCTCTGAGGGCCACATTGAGAGCAAAGTGTCTTCAGAAGCCAACAGATGTGGCCCTAAGCCACGGCAGATGTGGAGACTGAGGGGGCGTCCCCTGACGTCACCGGGCCGGCCACCTGGACAGTGTGGCCAGCAAGAGGCACAGTCTGAGGTTGACTGTGGTCGTGCAGTGTCCCCAGGACAATCCTCACATAATTCACTTACTCCTGCGGTATTTTATTGTAGGAACCTCTAGTGCCTCAACAGACGAAGACATGGAGACAGAGGCCGTCAATGAGATACTGGAAGACATTCCAGAGCATGAGGAAGACTATCTTGACTCAACTCTGGAAGACGAAGAAATTATTATTGCAGAGTACCTATCCTATGTAGAAAATAGGAAGTCAGCAACAAAGAAAAACTAAATAATGAACAGAAATAGCGCTAATTTTCTGCTTATAAATGCTATCATTATGAAAAGGCTAATGCAGCTCTTTCTGTTCTTACCTTTTATCTGAATTGCAAGTCCTCTTTGGGTGTAGGAGGGGGTGGGCAGGGGACAAGTCCAGGAGGGGTCCCAGGGCCTTCATGCGTGGTCTCGGGGAAGAAGCTTCCTCTGGCCTGGCGCAGGCCGTTCCATCTGCCTCCCAGGTCTGCGTCCCTAACCCCTTCCCCAGCTTGGTGTTTTACCCCGAAACAGGAAGGAACAGGGGTCCTGTGGAACAGGGGTCCTGGGGAAGGTGTCCAGGGCAGGGTCCTGGGAAGGGTGTCCCGACCACTTCCTCTCCAGCTGTGGCTCCATCTGCCCAGCTTGCCTACCTCCTGCACCCACTGCCCATGACCTTCCTGCTTCCCACGCTGCCATCTCTGCCAGGGTGCCCCATGGGTTCCTGTGCCACCCTTTCCCCGCCCCTCAAATCGTCCTTTAAGTAAGTCTTCCTTCCAAGTGCTGTGGGGCATAACGATGAGGCACTGGCCTTGGGGGCCACACCAGGTCGCAGCAAATGCCTTCAGCCTGGGACGCCAGTGTTTTATGCTCTTAGTTCAGTAAAATACGCCCCCAAAATTCAAGATTGAGTGTCAGGCTTTATATATATTCAGCATTCCTCATTACAGAAATCTTTTATTGAATGGGAAAGGTTTAAATGCTAACCAAAGCAATTTATTTTTAATTAATATTTTTAGACTGTGCTGTCATACTGAACTCACTGCTAGCTAAGAGACCTATCAGAGATTTAGATATATTTTCTCCAGGTTTTTTGTGGGGTTTTTTTTGTTGTTGTTGTTCCAGCCATGTGACAGAGGCTCTTTCTAAAAGTATGTAGTTCGCTGTGTGTCGGCTCCAGCAGTAACCGTCCTCACTGCGCCACGCACTCCTCTGTAGATGTGTGCCCAGTGGGAGTTCCTTCCAGCCCCAGGACCGCAGCAGCAGCCAGGTGCCGAGTGGATTGAGTGCCAGGTGCATCCAAGACTTTCCCTCCCTTCCAGAAGGCACTGGCTGAAGACAGGATGGATCATGCGGAGCCGGCTGAAATGCTCCAACTTTTTCAAAGTGTGGGTGGTCCAGTTTGGACTGATGGGAATCTTCTTGTCATTCTTTTTAAACGGATGATACCGATGGAAATAAAAGGTGGGAAATATATTCAAAAATTGTCACCCTAATTTTGCATTAATTTACTCAGCCTCCCCAGCTGTAGGTGTTGAAAGTGTCTGGGTGACTAGCTCTTCATTTTGATTGCAGGATGTCTGTTTCCACTGAGTTTTGTGAGGAGATGGAAGGATGATCTCAGAAGCAGAGGGCATCTGCTATGAAAGATGCCACATGCCAAGCGGGGCTGGGGTGCATCCTGGGCAGGGGACTGAAATGCACCTGTCAGGGTTTGCCTCAGAAGTGCCTGGTGAGCTGAGGTGACACGGAGTCTCAGCCTCATTTGACACAATGCCACACTTGGATTTGGGGCCTGAATTTAAGCTTTTGGCTAACAAGTCGCTGTCCTGAGCTTGGTTTAGGCATGTCTTCTAGCTTCCCAGCTGTTTTTAGCCATCATAGAAGCAATGCCACACCAGCAGGCCCCAAAACTCTTCCGTGTCTTGTGAAGAGAGAGCCGCAGAGGAAGCCGGCTGTGGAGGCAGTTCTGGGCATGCGCTATGTCCAGAATGGGCTGCCCTCCAGGCATGGAGACTTGGGCCGGGCCTGCTCCACCGGACAGGCGGTAGAGGAGGGGGCAGGACGGTGCTGAGGTTGGAGGAGAGGCTGCTGCAGAGGAGGGGGCCTGGGAGGGTTCTCCTTGGGGAGTCAGAGGAAAAAGCACATTCCAGATGTGGGACAAACAAGATAGTATTTGGGGCAGGACAGTCTGAGTGTGACATGTTCATGGGCTGCCAGAAGGTGTGGGTTGTGGGGAGAGAAGAATGGGGGCGGATGGTATGATTGCTGATCACAGCGGGGAGGTTGGATGCCATTACAGGAGCAGGAGTGGGCATGGGTGTGTAGCAGGCAGGTGAGGGCAGCCCATGCCAGCACAATGGTGTGCACAACTGGTCAGGTGTCCTTGATGCTGATCACGGCCTTACCCTGTCCTTGTGTTCCTGCCCATATGTCCTATGGGTAGCTCCTGTCCTTCCTCCCTTAGCCAACTCAGTCAATTTATCAAAAGCAGACACCTTGTTTCTTCATTCATAGCAAGGCGACAGTGGTGTGGCTGGAAGAGAACCAGGCCTGGGTTCAGGGGATCAGACTCTCTCACTCACCGTGTCTCTCAGGCTCTCAGAAACCGAGAGAAAATGGACATCTGGCCATCTTTATGTCCTCAACATCTCGCAAAGCTCTCTGTGCGATGGAAGTAGAAATTACCCCAATGTGTGTTGCTATAAAAATGCAAAGTGAGTGCAGCGCCCGTGTTTTGGGTCCATGCCCCACTGGGTTTCTCTGGATGGCTTGATGCATGCTCCATTCTCTGCTGTGGGGAGATAAGGTGGGGAGATAAGGTGGGGACTGGAGCTGACGTGTCAGTGAGGGGCTGCTCAGGCCAGAGCGCAGCATCACCAAGCAGCAGTGTCTTCGGCAAGCAGGAGTCAGTGTGAACGTCTGTGCAGGCTCAGGGCCGGCCGGCAGCACTGCCCGCAGGCAGCACTCAAGGCGGTTCTCTGGCCTGCGCCACCGGAACCGTCCCTTCAGCACGATGGAAAGCTCCTCTCTGGCAGGTACGCCCCTTGTGGCAGCCACAGGCCCCAATGGCTCCGGGACGCAGCAAGACCTGGCCACCCCCCAGGTCTGTGTGTGCTTAAGTCTCACCCAGAGAACAGTGCATGGTGCCGTTTCTGCGGGTTCTCCTGCACCGATCTGCTTGCCTCCCAACAGGCCCATTTTCCTGGGGTGGGGGTCGGGGGCACTTTGGTTCCCAGGGTTTGGAGGTTTGGCCTAGAGGAGTTACAGCGCCTGCGTCCTTTCCTTCCTACTGCCCACAGTGCAATCCCTACCTGTTCATCCGTGCCCGAGGGCGGACCCGCCCATCACCTAGCAGGTGATCCCTGGCGCCCCGGCCGTCTCTGATGAAGTATCTTCTGCATTAAGACTATGAAGCGCATGCTGCTCTACCTGAAAGGGCTGCTCCACTTGAAGGGGCTGCTCCACTTGAAGGGGCTGCTCCTGCAGCAGATGCTTCTCTCTGCAGCGAGATGATGAGCTCTCCACGGCAGACACTGTCACCTGCAGCTTCTCTCCTGGCACCCGGGCCAACCGGGGCACATGGATGCAGAAAGTGGCACCATCAAGGGACTGAAGAGCACCCCGCTCAGGTGCTGTGAGGGGTGCTGAGGGGTCTCCTGCAGGGCCCCTCGGCAGACTGAGTCCCACTGGCCCCTCGAGCCCCTGGGCACAGGGCTCCCCTTGGGTGCCCGGTGGCTCTGGCGTGTGTGTTGCGCCTTCCAGCACCAGGCGCTGCCCTGGCTCCTGTGCACGAGCCCGGGGTGGGGCTGCTGCCCGCCTCCGTCCCTCCTTCCACTCCAGGCCCTGAACGGACTTCCTAGATTCATGCCAGAAAATGACATGCCAGAAAATGACCCTGCTCCCAAGCAGGGTCCCCGCTGTCACCTGCACAGGCTAAAGAGCTCCTCCCTTGCTCCCTGGCCTCTTCCCCATCCACTTCCTGCACCAGTGACACTGGCGGCAGCCCCGCAGTGCACCCACAAGTCACCCCCAAGGCTGCCCAGGCCGGTTGTGAGAGGCAGAGGGCAGGAGGCCCGCCGCCCTGGGTTCCTGGAATCCCAAGCTCCAAAAAGAAGCTGAGACTCAGTTTGCAAAACAAAAAGAGGACACAGGAGCACTTTTAACTTTCAGGCTGTATATTTCAGTTCCCCCCAAGGCCCTCGAGACGGACGATTTGCCAAAATAACCAGGTTCAGTGGCTTCTGTAAAAAGTCACTTCCTCTCAGCAGGAAAGGCCCAGTTTCGTGGGGCTGGGGGAGCTGGGGCAGTCCGCCTGCAGCCCCTGAGGTGGGAGGGTCCCCAGGACTAGGCCTTTCGCCAGGTCAGGGATGGGGAGGGAGGACAGGAGCCACCCTAAAAGGGAAAAGGGGGCGGTCCCCAGGGCGAGCACTCCCGCTCCCAGCGCCTCCTGGCCACCAAAGAAAAACCAGACGCCTGCGCCGGGCTCTCCTCCCGCCCGGGCTTCCTCGCTCCTCGCCCCTCGCCGGCCATCCGGCGCCACCACCGCGGGTAGCAGGGCGGGGCGCTCTGGGAGCCGCTGGGTGTCTGGGCTGGCGTCTGCAGGGGCCCCGCGGGATCAGGCCGGCTGCAGGGGCGCGGCGGCACAGCCCACCTTGTTGCTGAAGAGCCGCGAGAGGCTGCGCGTGGGCGGAGGGGGTCGCGGGGCACCTCGGAGCCCGCGCACGTCCCAGAGGCGCAGGGCGCCGTCGTGCGAGGCGGTGTAGAGCACCTGGCCGTGCACCTGCGGGCGCAGGGGCGGGCGTCACCGGTGACGCGGTAGGCGGGGAGGACGCCGCTGCCGGCGTGGATGGATCGGGGCGGGGCACCTTCCCTCCCACGGGCGGCGGCCCCGAGAAGGGCAGAGGGACCTACCTGGATGCAGTTGATGATGAATGTGTGGCCCCGGAACACCCTCCGCAGCTCTCCAGACTGCGCGTCGAAGGCCCGGGCGCAAGCGTCCCCGCTGCCCGTGAACACTGCGGACACACAGCGCGCGCTGGGCCTCCCTCCCTGCTCTACCCCCCGCAAGCAGGGATGGGGCGGCGAGAGCGTGACCTGGGGCGTCTCCGAGACTCCGCCCCACGGGGGTATCCTGAGGCTCATATGGGAAGTGGACAGTGCCCCTCCAGAGAAACGGGTCCCCACGGTTATTCTGCTCCACCCTGCAGATGCCTGCGCGCCAGCTGGCCCTGCCCCTGCCCTGCTGAACACCGCCCGGGCCCAGTCCCCACTCCGCGGTTTGGTGAAGTTGGTTTCCGTGCCTGGTTGGGAAGCCCCTGCCTGGGGATAATCGTCAGGTCCTCGAGTCGCTTCCCCCCTACCTTCCGCTGCGTCGGCAGCCTTATCCTCCCGTCCTCATTAATGGATCGGCACTCAAATCAAAGCCCAGCCCTCTGGGGTTCATGATCACGCACCCCCGGGACCCCTAGCGGGGGCAAGCCTCCGACCTCAGTCTGTCTCCTCCCCCAGGTGGCTGCCTCTCCCTGGGGTTTCGCCTAAGAATTCAGTCCAATCGTTTTCCAACTGCAACCTGCATTTGCATCCGTCACTTGGAGGTCTTAGCCACGGATCGCGGGGCCGCATCCCAGAATCTGGTTTAGCAGGCGGGGCCTGAGAATCTGCATTTCTAACCAGTTTTAAGTGACGCTGCTGCTAGTCAGGAGGCCACACTGAGGATGTGGACTAGAAGAACTCACTTGGCCTAGTCTGGGCTCTCCGAAGCCGACCCTGATGCTAGGACTTGATGCAGACAGTTCACCTGGCAGGCGTCCCAGGAAACGCTCACAGGGAAATGGGAGATGGAAAGGGAAGGAGGAAGTCCTGTGGGGTCCCTCAATGAGCAGGTAACTACGGTGGGCAGCTATGGTGCAAGCCTGCCAGGGACCTTGGGGAAAAGGGGTAGGACCACCTGAGGGTAAGGGTGCTGGGCTACCTATCTATCTGAGGGTGCTCTGTGGGTACTTGTTCCCCAGCCTTTTTTTTATTTTATTTTTGAGACAGGGAGACAGGGTCTCACTCTGTTGCCGAGGCTGGAGTGCAGTGGTACCATCATAGCTCACTGTTAACCTTGAACTCCTGGGCTCAAACGATCCTCCCGCTTCAGCCTCCTGAGCAGCTGGGACCACAGGCATGCACCACTACACCCAGCTAATTTTTAAAAAAACGGGGTGGGGGGGGAGCTGGGCACAGTGGCTCACGCCTGTAATCTCAGCACTTTGGGAAGCTGAAGCTGGCAGAGCAGATCATGAGATCAGGGGTTTGAGACCAGCCTGGCCAACATGGTGAAACCCTGTCTCTACTAAAAATACAAAAATTAGCTGGGTGTGGTGGCACACACCTGTAGTCCCAGTTACTCAGGAGGCTGAGGCAGGAGAATCGCTTGAATCTGGGAAGTGGAAGTTGCAGTGAGCCTAGACTGTGCCATTGCACTCCAGCCTGGGCCACAGAGCAAGACTCCGTCTCAAAAAAAAAAAAAAAAATGTTTGTAGAGACAGGGTCTTGCTATGTTGCTCAGGCTGGTCTTGAACTACTGAGCTCAAGAGATCCTCCCGCCTTGGCTTCCCAAAGTGCTGGGATTACAGGCATGAGCCACGGTGCCCAGCCTGTTCCAGCCTTTTTGTTAAAACTACAGAGTGAATGGCCCCAGAGGGGAAGTTTCATTTCTGGGTCTCTTTTCAGCCCCTTTCTGCCTTCCCCCCACAAACTCAGACAAATGGACATGGCCTGGAAAACCCAGTGTGGCTGCTGAGCTCCCCATGGGTGGGAAGAGGATCAAAAACAAAGTCTGATCATCCCATAGCCTTGCTGGCCAAGACCAAGAACCGAGCTGGGCAACAGTGAGCTGCAGGCTTCGCTTTCCCTGCGGGCTCCATGCCCCGGCTGCACGGGGAGGTGTTCTAGGCGGCCGCCGGCCAGAGCCTTTGAGAGTGGAACCTTCCTCGTGTTCAATTAGAGGACCCAGACTTGGGAACAGAGCCGTAACCACACTTCCAGCCTTGGACACAGGAACAAACGAAAAATAATTTTTCTGTGTCAGACACCTGAATCCTGAGGGCATGTCAGGATCTATTTTCAGATATCTACATTCTGTCTTCATCCAACACCTTTGCTGTGAGGTCAACTTGAATATTCCACTGTGACTCTTCCCCCACCCCGTCTCCTCCCTCCCAGGGG
Organism: Pan paniscus; assembly: GCF_029289425.2. NCBI lineage: Eukaryota > Metazoa > Chordata > Mammalia > Primates > Hominidae > Pan > Pan paniscus. The sequence continues at coordinate 187,805,353 of NC_073255.2, forward strand.
CAGAGCCAAATGGCCCGAGAGTGTGACAATTTGAGACCTGTAGGACAGACAGCTTGTTGCCTGCCCAACAAGCCATTCTGCCCTTCTTTCTTTCCAAAATAACCCTGATTCCATCTGGGCAGCAAATTCCTCAGATAAAAGACTTTATGATTCTCTATCTCTTGCAGACAGAATGGTCACAGAGAGGTATGCAGAAGCCCTTGGATGAAGCTTCCAGGAAAGATCTTAAAGGACCAACTCAGCTAGAAGACGCGTCGTTTTGCCCTTCATCCTCTCTCTCTGCCTGCCTAAAACATGACACGATGGCTGGCACTGTAGCAGCTATCTTGAATCATGAGGCTTCTTTAAAGATAGAAGGTCTGTGCTAAGGATGACGAAGAAGAGTGACAGAAGAAAGCTGGGTGCCTGATGACTTTGTGGAGCCACCCATTCCAGCCGAGACCACCAGCCTCTGAAATTCTTCTACCTGAGAGAAAATAAACCACCACCTCATTGGAACCACAGCTACCTGGATTTTCTCTTCTCTGCAGACAAATCCTAAGGCCAAGTGAGGCCAAAGCCATGTGGCCCTCGAGGCTGGCAGGATTAAGGGGCAGTCACTGTCTCACTTGGAGAATTAGGATGCACCCTTTGGGACATGCTTTTGACCCTAGACCCTCCCAGCAGTCCAGTCTCCCAGGCCGTCCTGGAGAAAGGTTGGGAGGAGCCACCAAACCCTTATTTGCACCTTCTTTGCAAAACAGCTGGAAGCACGGGTGTGTGGAGAAGGAACGAGCACTGCCATTGGACGCTGATGATTGGCAGCCAAGGCTCAATGAGGGAAAATCCCGTAGGAAGTAAAGAAGCAGAGAGGAGAAGCCAGGCTGGGGTGGCACAGGTCGTGCAGGGCCGAGTCACTTACAGGTGCCCGCGTGGTACTTGAGGGCGCTCACGTTGCGTCTGTGGGCCGTGAACGTGCGCACACACTCCCCCGTGTCTGCCAGCCAGCACTTGACGGTCCTGTCCGCGCTGCCAGAGTACACGAGTCGGTTCACCAGCTGCGAGGAGGAGCAGGGAAGGTCGGCAGCTGGGGCAGCTCTGAAGCCCCCCAGACCTCTCCCTCTATAAGGGGGGAAGGGGCATGTGCAGGTCTCAGTGGTGAAACCATGGGTGAGCCTCGAATGGCCCCGCCACCGGCCCCACCAGACTGCCCGCTTCAGCACCCAAAAGCAGGCGGCTGCTCCTGCCCCATGGGGCAGCCAGTGCTCCAACAGGGCTGGCCGCCCAGCCCCACACTGCCCTGGGCCAGTCCCTGGCTCTCTGCCCCTCAGCTGCTTCCCCTGAGGATTAGGATGTGGACAGCCCCTTCCTCCAGGGTGTGTGTGGGGTACAGGCACTTAACTGCTCGCTCCTGCTGGCTGAGGAGAGGGCTTCCAGAGAAGGGCTTTCACACGGGGCTTTTGCTTCAGACAGGACAGAGAAAGCCCTGAGCGAGGGTATGAGGCAGACTTCTGCCAAGACTGGAGCTGACAGCCGGGGACTGTCACGGGGTCACTGCTCCCCCTGCTCATGGGGCTCACAGCAAGAAGAGGGCCCGGGAGACAGTCTCGCCCAGCCATGTGATGCTGCTGTCTCGCAGGAGGTACGGAAAGGGCCCAGGAGACAAGGGAAGAGGCCCTCGCCAAGATGGACGGGAGTAGCAGCCCCAGGGAAGTGCGGAGACTATTAAAATAATTCTGTAAATTCCCCTAGACTAAACACCACCCAGCCAAGAGCACTCCCAGCCAGCACCTCTGGTCAGCAGTCACGGACGAGAAGGCCAGGGCGGGCAGGCAGGCTCCACAGCTGCAGTGACCTGGCGCGATGGCACAGGAGACAGGCGCAGGCTTCATGCCCCAGAGAGGCCTCCTGCCACTACTGCTAGGGCCCAGGAACCAGGAGTCAGAAGCGGGTCAGGCACACAGGGCATTTCTCCTGTGGTCGGCAGGCAGTGGGCCCACCGGCAGGCAGTCAGTTCACGCTGGCCACTGGCATCCCGAACACGTCCCTCCTAACCTTCCCCTCACGACCACGCTCTGGGCCACTTTCCACTGCCGGTTCCCCATATTATCTCCCTGTTCAAATCCCAGAGGACAGGGCTTCCACGACCCGGGCCACAGCCCAGGTCAAAGGAGTTAACTGGCCTTGGGCCAATCACTGTGCCCAGAGAAGGCAGTGGAACCACGAGGAGCACAGTGTGGCCTCTGGGAGGCAGAGGCTGCGGGTGCTTCCTGTGGACAGTCACCTGCCCTCTCTCAGGCCCTGCCCTGAAGTCCTGCTGGGGTTACGGTGGGCCCCAGCCCAGGCAGCCTCCCTAACTGGATGGTCCGCTCCCCAAGGACAGGGATACGTGTGACTGCCCACCTGCCCGTGTCAGCTTTGGCAGGGTTCCAGAACATTCCTGCACTCAGACCTCAGCCATCTGCACCACCCAGGAGCACAGTTCCTGCCAGTAATGTGGGCACCAGCAGGAAGGACAAATGGACCTTCCTGAGCCTGCCGGGCACACAGTCAGCTGCTTACAGTCTTCAACAGCCCCTCTGCTTCCTGAGAAAGACCACCCCTCCTGCCTCGTGCCCGGAGGCCCTGCAGGGCCCAGCTTCCCTGGCCCTATCTCCTGGTTTCCACTCCACACACCTGTGTCCACACTGCTGCCCCAGGACCTCTGGGCACGTGCCTTCCTCCCAGGTTTCCTACAAGTCCTCCCTGCCCAGAAAGCCCTTGTACTGTGATCCTCCCTTTTCCTTCATCGGCAAGTGGAAGCCCAGGATCCTTCTTCGCACCACCCCCAGCGCACCGTGTCTGCGTCCTAGAGGCTGGGCTGACCACCACCAGCGCAGTGTTTCCTGGCCATCTCCCCATCACATGGTCAGCTCCAGAGCCAGCCAGGCTCCCTGTGCTTGCGTCCCAGACAGTCACAGAGCCTCTCAGGCTCTAATAAGAGGAGTGGGCAAGGGTGGAATGTTTGAGACTGAGACCTCCAAGGACTGGCCAGCTTTGCAGCCCCACACCTCTGTGCCGCTCAGCCCCTGCACCAAGGAGGCTTCCTGGGTGACCAGGGCAGGAGGCTTGCTGGGTGACCAGGGCAGGAGAGGACAAAGGGAAGCCCCTCCTGTTCCCTGGCAGCCGGCCCTCACCACACAGGGCCTGTGAGCACTGTGCTTAGCCCTCCCAGTAGCACCCTGCCGAACATGAGCCAGAGCCACACAGGCCGAGGGGGCGCTCCCAGCCCCAGGGTCCTCAGCCTGTGGAGGCCTTGCTGTTCCCTCTAGCTGGTTTCCTGACAGGACAGGGAGAGCGGGGTGGCCCAGGGAGGCCTGAGCCAAGGGGGAAGGCAGGATGATCCTGAGGGCTCCTCGCAGCCACGGCGGCTCTGAGGAGTCTCCCAGCGATGAGATCCAACCAAGCAGAAGCAGGAGAGGCACCGGCCCGGGGCTCCGCCGCTGAGGGCACAGATGCGGGCCTCCACCTCCCCGGGCTCCAAGGGAGCCCAGCAGGGGTGGGAGGAGGCTGCAGAGGGCCTGGCAGGCTCCAGAACAGCAGACCCTCCAAGGTACTCCTCCCAAGCAAGAGTGTCGGGGGACACACCACCTGCCTGGTGACAGCTGTGGTGCTCACAGGCACGGGGCTTACAGATGCACAGTCTTGGGTTCAAATCCTGCCTCCACCCCTCAGCAGATGTGAGATGTGGCCAAGTTACTCATCTTCTCCAAGCTTCCACTGTCTCATGTGCAATGTGAGAAACAAGGACCTCCTGCTAAGAACGAGGCCACAAGGGCTGATGCACTGCTGTGCGCCGCACACAGCCCAGGGTCTGAACATGGTAACCCCCGCCCATCCCTAAAATGCAGGTGCAATCTCTGCCCGCCGGCTCCTCAGGGTTGGGTGAGACTCATGAACTGGTACGACAGGGCTTTTGCAGCCAGAGACTGCCCCACGACATCCTTGCTGTGGTCCCCACCACCTCTGGCTCCCAGATCCTGTAGGTCTTTCTTTTCTCTGGCTGGATTTGAAATGCTTCATTTCTTTAAAATCACAATGTTGCTATCTGATTTCAAAACTGGGTGCATAGGTGTCTGTTTTAGTTATTTTTTACAATTTACATTTGAAATGTTTTATAACTAAAATGTTTAAAACATCTCTGTAAAACCATGAAGGGACAGGGCAGAGACTCTATCTCTCCTCCTTCACAAGGACCCCAGGTCAAGCCCAGAACCTGGGCAACCCCTCAAAGAGCAGGGGAGAGGGTTGCCCTGCAGCACAGGAGCCACCACAGACAAGGTGCCCCCTGGCTTTTTGACCTTGGGTTTGTCGCTTAGAAGCAGGTCCTCACACCATCTCTGGCCCGACCCTCTCCAAAGGAGGCCTGTGTGCTCCTGGCTCTGTCCCCACCTGGCTTCTGGGACCCCTGAGATCGGTGGCTCAGCCCTGCATGCAGTCCTGTAAAAGGCGAGGGAGGCAGAGGCCCCTCTGGGCACGGTGGTTTCTCAGGACCTCACCTCTGCTTTTGGCCAACTTGGAGCAGGCTGCAGGCTTCAGGGAAGCAGGGAGGATGCTTTGTGGCCACCTGGTCCCCAGGCTGACGGTCGGAGGTGGGGTATATGAAGCTATGGTCTGAGTGTCGGAACCCCCCAAATTCATGCTGGAACTTAACCCCCACTGTGATAGCATTAGGAAGTAAAGTGGTTATGAGGGCCCGCCTCATAAATGAGATGAGTTCCCTTTTATAAAAGGGCTTAAGGGAGCTTGTTTGTCCCTTCATCCAAGACGAAGGATGTGGCAAGAGCAGCAGCCACCAGACACAGAACGTGCTGGCGCCTTGACCTTGGATTTCCCAGCCTCTGGAACAGTGAGAAATACATTTCTATTATTTATAAATTACCCAGTCAAAGGTATTCTGCACCTTTTTTTCTTTTCTTTCCTTTTTTTTTTTTTTTTTTGTTTGAGATGAGGTTTCTCCATGTTGCCTAGGCTGGTCTGGGAACCCTGGCCTCAAGTGATCCGTCCACCTCAGCCTCCCAAAGTGCTGGGATAACAGGCATGAGCCACTGTGCCCAGCCCTCCAGTCTAAGGTATTTTGTTACAGGAGCAGCAATGGACCAGGACTCTGCGAAACTGCACGGTCTCCTCTTTTCCTCCCCAGCCTCTGGAAAGGCTGCCCACGGGCTTATCTCCATAAATCAAAGAAGCCTGACCTGTGTGATGTGAGTGGTGCAGACACCACAGCTCAAACGCACCATCGCCGGGCGGCTCACTCAGGGTCCCAGCAGACGCCCCACACTTGGCCCACCAGGAAACCTCAGCCACTCTCTCCCTTGGCTCTTGACTTGCAAGCACACACGCTTCTTCGGCAAAACGATTTCAGAGGCGACACAATGGGGCTCGCAAAGCCACTGTGGGGGCCCAGGACTCTTAAGGGCACCTGGGAAGGAGTCTGCCCGCTCCGCCCTACGCGGGGCAGGGGCCGTGTGAAGTCCTTTTGAAGAGCTTGCTTCCTGGTCTCAGGTGCACCCACCAGGCCTGTACGCACAGGAGAAGGACGCCTGGAAGTGAGCATGAGGCCCTCTCTCATTTCGAGGAAGGGGAAGGAGATGAGGTGTCATAGACCACGGGTCAGTGACCCCGACTGCATGCCGAGAGCAGAGAAAAGCAACAAGCAGGTCTCTGCTTCAATCTCAGATAGCAACGGTGCCGCCTGCCTCACAGGGTTTCTGGGTTGGGGTGGAGAAGCCACACAGTCCTGTGTGTGGGTGCCACGTTCCTGAGAGCAGTTTGTGGATGGGGGTGCCGGTGAGCCACCCTGGCTGAATGCACAATCTCCAGCCCAGCAGAGCACTGAGGCAGAGTGAGGGCCCCAGGCAGGCCATGAGGCAGGGGCCCCAAAAGGATCCAAATGCAAGAGAGCGTGGGGTGTAATGGCCAGCCCTGGTGCCACGAACCAAGGGACAGTCAGAGCTCGGGGAGACGGAGCACTCGCAGGGCCAGGGCTGCGGAGCAGGGGAGGAGCTGGAGGGGAGGAGATGAAAAGTCCCTGGTTCAGCCCTCAACGACAGAGCTCTCCCCGTGAAACAGACCAAGCCCAGAGCTCACTGCACACCCCCCACATCAGGACCCCATCTGGCCACCCCAGGGGCAGCCATCGTGTGTCCCCACTTGGCAGATTGTGAAAAAGGAGTCCCCCCAACTCCCACAGTCAGGAAGCCTCCGGAAGTTGCACAGCGTCCTGAGGCTGCGGGCAGAGGGGATGGTACGGCGCCCACCTCCCGTCCCTTTACCTCTACACTCGCCTTAAGAATCATTTCACTTTGGCAGTTCCTCAAAAAGCTGAACAGAGAATTACCAAGTCATCTGCAGTCCCACTGGCAGGCACATACCCGAGAACTGAAGGCAGGATGCACCCAGATCCCGTCCACCCGTTCACAACAGCTGAAAGGTGAAAGCAACCCGTGTGTCTATCAACAGGTGACGGATAAGCGCAATGTGGTATCCACACACCAGGGAATATTTATCAGTCACGGAAAAAGGAGGGAATCTCACCACACACCACAACACAGATGAACCCTGAAGATCTTACGCTCATGAAATAAGCCAGACAGGAAAGGACAGATCCTGCACGACTCCACTCATGTGAGGACCCAGAGTCATCAAATTCAGAGACACAAAGCAGAAGGGCGGGTGCCCGGGGCATGGAAGAGCAGCGGGGAGTCAGTGTTTAATGGGGACAGAGTTCTGATTTGGGCTGATGGAAAAGTCTGGAAATCATGGTATGATGCTTGCACAACACTGAATGTGCTTCACGCCCTGAGTAAATGCTGAAAATGGTTTAAAGGGAGGCCCCAGCTGATCCTGTGGGTCCCCCTCCTGTGCTTCCTGGACCCGAGAGGGCCAATCAGGCCCTTCTAGAAAGGTAGATCGTGAGCGGCACTTCCAGCCCATCTGATGAAGGCTGTGGCCCTCGGTCAGAGAAGCCACAGAAGGCAGGAGGGAGAACTGACGTAGCCACCTGCGGGGGCGGGGCCCAGCGAGGGCTAGGGGACACCAGACCCAGAAGTCCTGCTTCCCGGATCTGCTTATGAGGCTCCTGCCCTGGCTCCCTGCCCCTGAATCTCTGTCAGGAAGCCCCCTCTGCGTTTAGGACAGTGTGAGAAATGTCCCATTGCCCTAATCAAACCTGGCTTGTAAGGCAGCAGCCTTCTAACCCCTGCAAAACTCCAATTTCCTGAGTGGTGTCGGGTGAAAGAAATCATATACAAGGGAAGAGAAAGGCAAGATGGTCCCTTCTGTGGGTGGCATGGCCCCCCACACGCAGCTGGGTGAGCTGGGAGCCCGGGTGAGACTGAGGGGCCGGCTGGATTCTGCTTCTCTGCGCACCGGGTCTGGGGCCCGACAGTCCTTTTCAAGAGGCAGATCTGGATGGGTGGGAAAAGGTGCCTTCCCCACCCTGTGAAGGGAAGAAAGAGGGAATCTTAAACGTGGGCAATGTTACAACACACTCAGATGCACCAAAATGTCACCCAACAGACTTCCCAAGGGATTAGAAGGTGCTGAACGATTAGGGAGATGGCGGGAACAAAGTAAAAGAAACTCCCGTCTACTGAGAATCTAGGAGTCCAAGTACAGGGGTGCGCCTCCTCCCCGGCCCCGCCCCTCCCACGCACCGTGAGGCTGACACCTCATCCCACCCGTCCTGGGCGATGGGGACCTTTTTTCTACCTCAGCCACCAGGACTTCCTAGTGAAGCAGGGTGTCACTTAGTAGTTACCTTAGTGACTACCTGAGCAGAGCCCCAAACCATCAGACGTTTGGCTGCCTTCAGTGCCAGCTGCTCTTTCTGCAAAAGCGTGTGCTGCCTTCCTTCTGCCAGCCCCCTCAGACGCTCAGGGCAGGGCAAGGTGCTGCCCAGCTGAGACGCAACAGCCAGGCCCGCGCCAGCCATGTGCTCCCCAAGAGTGGACCTCCCGGACCCCAGCTCTGATCGGGGCCCCCAGCCTATGCTGCAGCCTGATGCTCCCCTGCGCCCAGGCCTGGGTCATGTCCCTTCTCTCTTGCCCACATGCCCCCATCCAGCCGGCCAGCGAGGCCCTCTCCCCATGTGCCCCCTGCACCCCCAGCCTCTCAGACACTTTGACCCCACCCACCCACCACTGACTCCTCATCAGGGAACAGGAACCTCCCTCCCTGAAGGGGACTTAAGCTAGAACTTAGGGTTTGTGTTTACAGGGGTAAAACGGACCCCGCCCCAGAGTCCCCACTGTGAGAGCATCCCCATGTGGAGAGCATGTAAACCCTGAAGCCCCCTACCCGGGGAGTGGGCCTTGCCCATGCCTCCTGCAGCTTCTGAGCCCCTGCGGAGCGCCGCCCATTCACTCCCTCATCCCACGAGCCTGGCTCCCAGGTCGGGAGGCCGAGTCTAATAGAGGAGGCAAACTCCACCCCTGCCACTACCAGAACCTGAGGCTCCAGGGACCTCCCAGGCCTGTCACAGGCTGTGCGCCCTGCACACTGCGGGGCCGCTACCTAGGTGCCTGCTAGCTCCTTCCTTGCCCTCTCTCTTGCCTTCCTTCTGTCTTTACGAGACCTAGTGGTCCTGAGAGGTTCACCTCCACCTCCCAGAACCTTCTGACCAGTGCATTCCTAGGGGGTCTCAGCCCTCATGGCAGCCCTGCCCGTCTCCAGAGCCCCCCATTCTTCAGTCTTGGCTCCCTGCACCCCACCTCCCTGCTAGGACTGAGCCCCACTGGCCACCTGGGCCAGGCTGTCCCTGGCTGTTCCCATGGGCACCTTCTGTCCCCAGTCCTCTTCCCATTCAAATTGCTTTGTGGGGCTGGCTAAGTTTCAAAGGGAAAGAAAACAAAGGCACAGTCCATAGCCAGAGCCTCTGGCCCCCGGGTGCTCTCTCTTCATACCCATCAACATGTGTGTCTGCGTGGTATGTTTGTGGGCATGCATGTACGTGCGTGGCTTGTCTGTTCACACGTGTGTTCACACGTGTGTGCATGTGTGCCTGTGGGGTGTGCGTTCACACACGCGTATCATGCATGTGCATGTGGAGTGTGTGCGCCTATGCCTGTGTGTGCACACAGGTGTGTGGGGTGGGAGCTGTCCCTCCGCACTCTCTCCTTTAGCCTTCCTGACTCTCTGCCAGGACACCCTACGCTCCCACTCTCCAGGAAGAACAGCACTGAGACCCTACAGAATACCCCAGGGAGCGAACCCGGGGAATCCTGCCACCCCTGGAGTGAGGACAGCTGTCACCTGGGAGGGCAGTGCTGCTTTTCTCCCCTCTCCGTCCAGCACCAGCCTCCACCTGGCCAGTGGCCTTTCTATGCCTGCGCTGGTTCCTCTTTCACTGGTGACATGAGGGCGAGTCACCAGCTCCATCTGGGACAGGCCTCCCAGCGAACTCCTGGCCCCTTCCCTTCCCAACCCCCTGCCCTCGCAAGCTCAGAGCACAGACATGAGCCCAGTGGGGGGGGTCTCAGCCTCACTCCATACTGCCCACCACGGAACTGCCTGGCAGGAAAGAGGCCTCGGATGCCCCCAGCTCTTTACGAGTCTCGGGCCACTAGTGCTGACTCTCATGGGAACCCTGGGAGACTAGAAGAGCTGTTATCACCACCAACATCTGACAAGTAACGACACGGAGGGAGGGCCGGGGAGCGTGAAGAGTGGCAGAGTGTGCCTCCCCAAAACACGCCCCTTCAGCATAAGGATGATGTCGAGTTAAAGGCACGCAAAAAACAGGTGCGAGCAGTGCACCCTGACCTTCCCTTCTTTCCTGAAAGCAGGAGATCAAGAAACAGAAACATTCTTATCACCAGAGGTGGAGCTGAGGCCAAGGGAAACCTGTGCGGACAGACCCTGTGAGATGGGCCCGGACTGCTGTGCCCCTTCCCCATGACGAGCTGCTCTCCCAAGCCCCTCATCTCGCTGCATTTGCTGATTTACTTCTTTGTCCACCCGTCCCAATGTCCACAGGTGGGACCTGAGTTAGAGACGTGGGGTTTACATGCCCCATCCAGCATCTCAGGGACCTGGGTGACCCTCCCTCCACGCGAATGTGAGCCCTTCCCTGCTCCCCTGGTCTTGGAGCCCCGGGGCCGCCTCTACCCCCACAACCCCAAATGGGGCCCCTGGCCTGGCTCTCCTATGGGGTTGAGCACAGCGAAGCCTGGTCAGGGCTGCCCTGACTCCAGCCCCGTCGCCCGGAGCCTGCCCCTCCCATCTTCTGTGGCTTCGCTGAGCATCAGGTGCTGGTAGCAATGCACCCCAACCGCTTGCCGCAGGGGTCGGACCTGCCCTGGAGCAGGGCAGAGGATGGCCGAGACTGAGCCAGGAACATCTAGACCCCAGCATGGGGGATCACACCCAACAGGCCCTCCGGCCAGGCACACTGTTAGGTCCTTCACAGCAACAGCAGCAGGGATGGTCGCGGTCGCGGCGGCTAAGGGCTGCCTGGCAGCACTGTTCACGCGTCTTCCATTGATTCACCAAATCCCTACCACAAGCCCACGGACGGGGCAACTTCACACCATAATCCCTAATCTAAAACCTTGGGACAATGCGTTTGAGGATTTTTTGGCTTACAGACACACTCCTGCATCTGCAGGAAAGGCGTGAGGACCCCCAGGCACCGGGATGTTCGAAGCACACACAGTCACACGTCTCTTCAGGCCAGACTCTGCCACCAGGAGTTTTCGTGCCAAGCTTAAGAAAAAACTTCTCAATTTTTGGAACTTTTTGGATTTAGGAATTAAGAAGGGGCGTAATCCTCCCTGTACATGTGAGGAAACTGAGGCCCACAGAGGCTGGGTGGCTTGTCCAGGGGAGGCAATGGAGACGGGGCAGCAACCCCACGTCCCACACGGCCACACCATTACAGCGCTATGTGCTTCCTCTATCCTGGTTGTCGGCTTATAGCATGATGGGCCACTTCCCAGTCCCCAGCCCATGAGGACGGAGCCCAGGAGGCTGCCGGCGTTCACCCTGACAGCGCAAAGACAAACCAGGAAAACAGTCAACACCCGCTTCAGGCGCCCTGCAGGCAGGCTCCGCCCCAGCTCTGGCCCAGCATGCAGATTCAGAAGCTGAGTGTTATGGGCTGCATCATGCCCACCCCAGGTTCACGTGTCGCAGCCCTACCCCACCCCTGTACCTATGAATGTGCCCTTTTTGAAAGAGGGTCTTTAAAAGAGGCAGTTGAGTTAAAATGAGTTCATAGGGGGGCCCTAATCCAGTATGACTGGTGTCCTTCTAAGAAGAGATTAGGACACACACACACACACACACACACACACACACACACACACACACGTGAGGACAGGGAGAAGGCAGCATCTGCAGGTTAAGGAGAGGCCTCACGGAAACCAGTACTGCGGACCCCTGGGTCCCCAGTACCCTGGGGATTCCCAGCCCCAGGACCGCGAGGCCTCCGTGGCGCTTGCCAGGCCCCCATCTGCAGCGCTTTGTTATGCAGCCGAATCGCAGATACCCAGGGCAGGGCGGCAGTGCAGGGGGTGACCTGGGCTCCCCTGGCTGCTGGGTGGGGACCAGGACAGTCTCACCTCCAGACAGATGACGGAGCCCTGGTGCTCCCGGAACACTCGCAGCTGCTCCCCACTCAGGATGTCCCAGGCACGGATGCTGGCGTCGGTGCTGCCTGTGAAGGCCGTATGGCTGGGCGTGTCTAGCACTAGGCACAGCACTGCACCCGTGTGGCCCCGCAGCGTCTGGTGGCAGCAGCCGCTGGCCACCTGCCACACCTTGGCCGTGCCATCTGTGCTGCCGGTCACCAGGAGCCCCCCGGCCGCGGCCTCCTCCGCGCAGGGAGTGCTGGGGAGGTCCCACGGGGCAGAGTAGGCTAGGGTCAGCACGCAGTTGCGGTGGCCCCGGAACTCCCGGGACATCTGCCCCTTGTCCACACTCCAGACCCGAGCTGTCCGGTCATAGGAGCTGCTGAAGAGCTGGTTGTTGGCAACCAGGATCCTGGGGGCAAGAGGGAAGGGGTCAGGGATCAGAAGGCACGGGTTCCAGAATCCACACAGCCTCCCGACATGCCATGCTCGGCACTGCAGCTAAAATAACCTCTCCCTGTGTCTGCCCAGCTTGCCACACTCATCTTCCAAGGTCCAGCTCAAATCGCCCCCACCTCCAGGAAGCCACCCTGACTCCCCTCATGCCCACCCTTCCTTGCCTGCCCCTGGGCATGTACCTGTAGCAGGGACCAAGCTTAGATGCTCCGCTGGGATCCCTCCAGCATCCCCACAGCAGCTCTGCAGGAGCAGCGGGAAGGGGATGGGGGAGGAGGTAGGGGAGCAGCGGGAAGGGGGTGGGGGAGAAGGTAGGGGAGCACGGCCCTCCCAGCTTGCCCGGAGTTGAAAAGCTTCTGGGGATTTAGGGTTTTCAGCCTAAGACTGAGAAAGTCCAGAGCAGAGTGGGACACGCTGGTCACCCTGGGAACAGGGCCGGCTCAAGTGGCTGGGCCAGGGCACTTCAGATGAGGGCCCTGAGAAGCTGGAGAGCACTGGGAACTCCCATAGTGCACCCAGGGGTGCTTGTGGGAGGCACAGCCAGGGGTCACGCTACAGCCAGTGGGGGCCTCTGCTGCCAGCTCTCACAGCAATCCCCATGCAGACTGAGGTCACAGCCTCAACAGGGTCCTAGCCACATGGCTGGGAACTGGGGGTTGGGTAGCCAAGAGAGTCCATCCATTCAGTGCAACTGACCAACATGGGAGACCGAGGCCCCCACACTGTATTCACGACTCTTATTTTCATTTTGATAAAAGCCAAGAACTCCCCAGAAAAACACACATTTGTCTTTAGTGCAGAGCTTTGCACAGAACCTCAGAAGGTCTGAGCACACACCCTTGGTAAGAAGCCCTGCACCCCAGGAGAGGAGACCGCCAAGGGGTGCGGCCGTGGCTGCACTGTAACAAGGTGCATCCCTGCCGGGGTGGGACCCTCCTGAATCAGGACCACGGCCGGCCCTGCTGCTCCTCCCGTCCTCCCGCGAAGGGCTTGCTGGCCAGCCTGGCATGGACAGGAGACCCACTCGGGACAAGCCTGCTGCCTCCCGCCTCCACAGGATCCCAACAGCATTCCTCACTTCCCGCAAGCAGCTCAACAACACAGACTCCACTCAAATGCCAACTATCCCTTTCCAACTGGCTTCTTCCCTGAGACCCAGATAGGATGATTGTCACAAAACATGTATTTATTTATTTATTTTGAGATGGAGTCTCACTCTGTCGCCCAGGCTGGAGCGCAGTGGCACGATCTTGGCTCACTGCAACCTCTGCCTCCCAGGTTCAAGCGATTCTCCTGCCTCAGCCTCCCGAGTAGCTGGGATTACGTGTATTTTTAAAGGAAATGATGCCTTGATGCTGCTGCCACAAAGTGCAGGAGGAAGAGGGTGTAGCGGGAGGAAGGGCATAGCGGGAGGAAGAGGGTGTAGCGGGAGGAAGAGGGTGTAGCAGGAGGAAGGGCATAGCGGGAGGAAGGGCATAGTGGGAGGAAGAGGGTGTAGCGGGAGGAAGGGCATAGTGGGAGGAAGAGGGTGTAGCGGGAGGAAGAGGGTGTAGCGGGAGGAAGAGGGTGTAGCAGGAGGAAGGGCATAGCGGGAGGAAGGGCATAGCGGGAGGAAGAGGGTGTAGCGGGAGGAAGAGGGTGTAGCGGGAGGAAGAGGGTGTAGCCGGAGGAAGAGGGTGTAGCCGGAGGAAGAGGGTGTAGCGGGAGGAAGAGGGTGTAGCCGGAGGAAGAGGGTGTAGCCGGAGGAAGAGGGTGTAGCCGGAGGAAGAGGGTGTAGCGGGAGGAAGAGGGTGTAGCCGGAGGAAGAGGGTGTAGCGGGAGGAAGAGGGTGTAGCCGGAGGAAGAGGGTGTAGCGGGAGGAAGAGGGTGTAGCCGGAGGAAGAGGGTGTAGCGGGAGGAAGAGGGTGTAGCCGGAGGAAGAGGGTGTAGCGGGAGGAAGAGGGTGTAGCCGGAGGAAGAGGGTGTAGCGGGAGGAAGAGGGTGTAGCGGGAGGAAGAGGGTGTAGCGGGAGGAAGAGGGTGTAGCCGGAGGAAGAGGGTGTAGCGGGAGGAAGAGGGTGTAGCGGGAGGAAGAGGTTGTAGCCGGAGGAAGAGGGTGTAGCAGGAGGAAGAGGGTGTAGCGGGAGGAAGAGGGTGTAGCAGGAGGAAGAGGGTGTAGCAGGAGGAAGGGCATAGCGGGAGGAAGAGGGTGTAGCAGGAGGAAGAGGGTGTAGCGGGAGGAAGAGGGTGTAGCAGGAGGAAGAGGGTGTAGCGGGAGGAAGAGGGTGTAGCCGGAGGAAGAGGGTGTAGCCGGAGGAAGAGAGTGTAGCAGGAGGAAGGGCATAGCGGGAGGAAGAGGGTGTAGCAGGAGGAAGAGGGTGTAGCGGGAGGAAGAGGGTGTAGCAGGAGGAAGAGGGTGTAGCGGGAGGAAGAGGGTGTAGCCGGAGGAAGAGGGTGTAGCAGGAGGAAGGGCATAGCGGGAGGAAGAGGGTGTAGCAGGAGGAAGGGCATAGCGGGAGGAAGGGCATAGCAGGAGGAAGGGCATAGCGGGAGGAAGGGCATAGCAGGAGGAAGAGGGTGTAGCGGGAGGAAGGGCATAGCAGGAGGAAGAGGGTGTAGCAGGAGGAAGAGGGTGTAGCAGGAGGAAGGGCATAGCGGGAGGAAGGGCATAGCAGGAGGAAGAGGGTGTAGCAGGAGGAAGAGGGTGTAGCAGGAGGAAGGGCATAGCGGGAGGAAGGGCATAGCAGGAGGAAGAGGGTGTAGCGGGAGGAAGAGGGTGTAGCGGGAGGAAGGGCATAGCGGGAGGAAGGGTGTAGCGGGAGGCCTTGGGGTATGGAGGGGGTGGCTGAGTCCTGCCTGGTGTGAGAAGGCAGGGATGCCAGGCCACTGAACGATCGGTGACCCCAAAGCTCACAGGCCTGACCTGGCTCTGAAAACACGGGAGGAAGTGACTTCCTGATTTATGAGGACAGTTACTTAATCATGCAAATATCTACACAGAGCTATGGGTTTGGAGCTGTGACCGATCCAAAATAGTGTGTGTGTTTGTATATGTTGTGAGCACATGTGCACATGTGTGCATATGTGTATATGTGCATGTGTGTTGTGTGCACAATGTGTGCCTGCATGTACTTTGTGTGTATATGTGTATGTTTTGTTGCTTGTGTAAGTTGTGTCTATGTGTGTGCATGTGTGTGTTGTGTGTGCATATGTGTGTGTAAGTTGTGTGTATGGGTGCATATGTATGTTGTGTGTATGTGTGTAAGTTGCATGTGCATGTGTAAGTTGTGTATGTGTATATGTATGTTGTGTATGTGTGCACATGTGTATAAGTTGTGTGTATGGGTGTATATGTATGTTGTGCGTGTGTGCACATGTGTAAGTTGTGTATGAGTGTATATGTATGTGTGTGCACATGTGTATGTGTAAGGTGTGTATGTGTATATGTGTGCACACGTGTGTATGTGTAAGTTTGTGTATGAGTGTGTATGTATGTTGTGTATGCACGTGTATATGTGTAAGTTGTGTGTATGGTGTATATGTATGTTGTGTGTGCGCACCTGTGTATGTGTAAGTTGTGTGTGCACATGTGAGAGTAAATCTGGTCGAGCATGATTTCTACCTTTAATGTTCCAGTTTTGCTTTTGAGAAGCATCTGACAGTTGTGGGTTTGGCAGCTGAGGGCGCACTGGTCACTGCGGGCAGGCCTTCTCCCCGTTGAGCCCATTGCAGCCTCTGCCTGACTCACAGGAGGGCGCTCCCCCAGCCCTACTCTCTTCTTTCATGGCAAACTTCTTTCTCAGGGAAGTCAGAGTGCTGGGAAGAGGCCAGTGGAGCTGTGAGCCCTGAGTTCTCACTCTAGCCCCTTCTTTACCACCTTGTGGGCTGCCTGGGCAGGTCTCAGGGCCTCACCTGCTTCAGCTGAGCAAGGCCGGGGCCAGACGGCCACCCTACCTCGTGTCTGCATATACCCCCCATTCACTCTAAAAAGTCCCCGCATCCCTTCAGCCTCCTCCTCAGGGTGTCACCCAGCTCCCCGTCCACCGACTATCGATTATTGTTCCTGGCTGCAGCCACCTGGGACTCCAGCGAGCTGGGCTGATGGGTCTCACTGCCTTTCCTGTCCCCCCATGCGCTGGTCCACTGACTGGGGGTTCCCGTCAGAGCTCAACCAGCAGCATTCCTCTGGTGGGGTTCATCCTGTCTGGTCTGCGCCCCCAGCCCCACCTTCAGGACCCCCTCGTGCCAGCCTGCGCCAGCCCTGTCTTTACTTGGGTCACCCTCCAGGCAGCGCCCCTCCTCCAGTGCAGCTGCCAGGCCCAGGGGCGCCAGGAGGCTTCCCTCGGGAGTCCGAGGTGACCACCACAAGTGACTCCAACAGTGTCCAACTGATCTGATCAGCAAAGGAATTTCCATTGCTCAGCTCAGACGCAAATTCATTGAGAAAGGAACAATTCCAACCTTCTTGAGAAGGAGGGGCTGGGATATTTTCCACAGCCACAAAGAAAGGAGAGGCTTAAAAATATCCTCAACTCCGTCTTCGGAACAATCCCCCACACTCCTCCTCCTGCAAACCTTTGGTCCACCATCGGGTCTCAATTAAGCCATTACCTATGGAATTTGTCCCCGTCCGTATGAGCTGTAGGCTCTGGTGCCTTTCCCTGCACCCAGCGGGGAGCCACTGTGCCCCCAAGAGGGAAGCATCAGGCTCCGTTCAGTGGATGGGCAGTGCCTCCCTGCCCCACATGCAGCCGCAGGCACTGAGCTCGCTGCCTGTCCTGGGTCCACGTCGCTGGGTGCTACTGACCACCTCCCAGCTGTCCACGTTTTTGCTTCCCCAGAGAGCCAAGGGCCCTCACGTGCAGGGGCCCATATCTCTGACCCCTCAGCCCCACCAGAGGCCTATGTATGGTGAGACTCAGCCCAAGCCCCCAGCCAGGCTGACCTGTTCACAATGGACGTGTGTCCTCGGTACACCTGCAGACACTGCCCAGTCAGCACGTCCCACCTCCTGATGGTGCAGTCGGCGCTGCATGTGAAGGCAGCCTCATCCTCCAGCTGGCAGAAGGTCACATAGCTTTCGTGTCCTGCAGATGAGGGACAGGGGAGATGTGAGCGTACTGGGGATGCCAGCTCCTGCTTTTCTTCTGGGAACAATGTTTGAAAAGGGAAGAAAGCAGGATGTAGAGAGTGTTTGAGACAAGCTGGAGTCAATTAGCATTAGTTTTGTTTTGTTTTGTTTTTTTGAGACAGAGTCTCACTCTGTCACAAGGCTGGAGTACAGTGGCGCGATCTGGGCTCACTGCAACCTCTGCCTCCCGGGTTCAAGTGATTTTCCTGCCTCAGCCTCCTGAGTAGCTGAGATTACAGGCGCATACCACTATACCTGGCTAATTCTTTGTATTTTTAGTAGAGATGGGGTTTCGCCGTGTTAGCCAGGCTGGTCTCGAACTCCTGACCTCAAGTGATCTGCCTGCCTTGGCCTCCCAAAGTGCTGGAATTACAGGCGTGAGCCACTGCGCCCAGCCCTCAACTCATCCTTCTTAAAGAATGACTTCAGTCTGAGTGATTCTCAGAAAGCACGGGGTACCAGTGAGGCACGACAGATAGTCAGGGAAGTAACCATGTCCTCAGGACGCAGCAACCATGGCGACTGCGCCGTCAACACAATAAGCCCCAGCATTCGCACGGCAGGCAAGCTCATTCAAGCAAAGCTATCTTCAGTAGGGACTTTCCCCTGTAGAGAGCACGTGCACTTTGATTTTTACCGGTCCTCAGAGTGACCCTTTGCTCATTACAATAGTAAAAAACACACCCCTGGATGGAGATTTAAGATGCCAGTGAGACATGTGATGTATGAACAGGGATGCACAGCCACTGTGCATGAGCACCCAGAACATGCTTCCCAGCAACCCCCTTCCCCACCTGCTCATGAATAATCAGGTAAGACTCCTAAAAAGGGATCCTCCCTCCAGCCGGTCTTTGCTCTCTCATCCTCACAGGCAGCCCACCCTGACTCCCCTCTTGGGGCGTCCTGCCTATTCTGCACCTAACTTTCAGGGTATTCTTCCTCCTGTGCAATACAATACATTGCTCTATGCTGCATCCCCTTTGCTGTGTGTCTCCTGTTTCAATTCTGTTAAACTAAGAAGACAAGAACTGAGGTTTCACAGCAGCCATCAACAGCAGGAGCAATCCAGGGGCACTCGCCTGTACCCTAAACCTTCTGTTTCCTCGGCTTCCACTCTTGCCTTCCTCCCTCCTCATTCTTTATCATCTCCTTTTAGTCATTTTCAAACCTTTCAGCTTTTGCATTCCACATTTCCTCACCTGGGATGGGGACAATGCCTGCCTCATGGGATGTAGCGCAGACTTAGGACAGAGGCAGCCGCAGAGGGAATGGCACATGTCGCTATTTTCCTTACACTGGGGAGAGATACTGTGGTAGGCAGAACGACGGCCCCAAGACAGCAGGTCCTAATCCCTGGAACCTGTCAATGTGACCTTACTTGGAAAGGGGTCTTTGTGGATGTGACGAGGTTAAGGACTTGGACTGGGGAGATTATCCTAGATTATCCAGGTGGGTCCTAAATACAACCGCAAGTGGCCAGGCACGGTGGCTCACGCCTGTAATTCCAGCACTTTGGGAGGCCGAGGCGGGTGGATCACAAGGTCAGGAGTTCAAGATCAGCCTGGCTAAGATGGTGAAACCCCGTCTCTACTAAAAATACAAAAAATTAGCCGGGCATGGTGGTGGGCGCCTATAATCCCAGCTACTCGGGAGGCTGAGGCAGAGAACTGCTTGAACCCGGAAGGCGGAGGTTGCAGTGAGCTGAGGTCGCACCACTGCACTCCAGCCTGGGCGACAGAGCAAAACTCTGCCTCAAAAAAAAAAAAAAAAAATATATATATATATATATATATATAAATAAATATATATATCTAGATCTATATATATAAATATATATATATATCTCTCTCCACAAATGTCCTTACAAGAGAGAGGCCAGGGAGATGTGATATACTCGGAAGAGGAGGCCGTGAAGGTGAAGGCAGAGATGGATGCGGCCAAGAGCACAGGAATGCCAGCAGCCACTAGGGCTGGAAGAGGCCAGGAACCGACCGTTCCCTGCAGGGTTTAGATGTGGCCCTGCTGACACCCTGCTTTCATCCCAGGGACGCTCATTTCAGCCCTCTGGGTTCCAGCACTGTGAGGAATCAACTTCACTTGTTTCCAGGCACCAAGCATCCTCCTTTGTCACAGCAGCCCCAGGACACTAACATAGACACAGAGACAATGAAACACAGCCTTGCCCTCCAAGGGAGCTCCAGGCCCAGAAGGGAAGACAGTCAAGGGCAGCATGTGGTCAGCAGGGCTCGGCACCCCACTGGCAGCGGCTGGCCGGGGCTCGGGAGAGAAGCCTGAGCACTGGGGACCAGGAAGAGGGTGACTCGGTGCCCGTAGGGAGAACAGCGGCTAGGAAAGCAGGCGTGCAGGGACTGGCTCCATGGGGCGCCTCCAGGCCAGAGTCTGGGTGATCGGTAGAGATGACTGATGAGGCCGGGATGTGGCCAGAATGGAGGGCCAAGAGTGGAGGGCCATGCCAGGGTGTCTGGGGTCTCAGCACCTGAGCTACCCCACCAGCTGGTTGGGACTCTATCTCATGGGTGCAGTTAGATAGCTTGACTATCACCCTGGCTGCCAGATCAATGTTTATGCCTCAGGCATTGCTTAGCAGCCCTGGGGGCCCTCAGGGTCTCTGATCTTAGTAGGGCCTGCCCTTCAGGTAAAGATGGTGTGTATACAGTTGTCCCCCAATATATACAGTTGCCCCCAATACCCATCAGGGATTAGTTCCAGGATCCCCTGCAGATACCAAACTCCACAACGCTCAGGTCCCTGTGGTGTAGTATTTGCCCATAACCTATGCAATCCTCCTGCACACTTCAGTTCATCTCTAGGTTACTTATGACACCCACTGCGATGGCTACACATCGCTTCACTTGTGTGGATTCAGTGTAGGACTCGGTGAGCAGCGAAGCCAAATTTTGCTTTTTGGAGCCTTGTGGAATTTTTTTTTCCTGGATGTTTTTCATCTGTGGTTAGACGAACCCACAGGTGCAGAACGTGTTGGGCAGGAAGGCCCACTGGATTTGAGGAACTCGGGGACCAGAAAGTCAAATCAAAAGACTGTTAGAACTAAGAGCCATTTTACAGATGAGACAATGGACAAATTCAAACATCCACACATTTGGGGGACGTACTTATTACATTAAGAATTTTGATAGAATTTTTAAATTTCATTTAGACAGCTGGTATTGGGTAGACAGGGATTTAGAATTTCCTGGGTAGTTTCAAGCCAATTCACATCCACCCCTTCCCCCGACCCCCTGAGTTTAAGTTCAGTTACTCTTGGAAAAACGCAACTTCCTGAGTTCTAAGAAACATAATTTAACAAAAAAGTTTTCCAGCCTCCCTGGAGGGCATATACCAGGCCGCTAAGAAAACAATGTACGGATTAAGTCAACATTTGAAGAAACTGCAGATTCTGTTTCCCTTAAAATACATGTCGGCTTAAACATTGAGGGCAATGTGTTTGTCAAAACACAGGCTAGATTTTTGCCAACCCCAGAGGGTTTATAAAATATGTTAAGATTGTCAATAAACTTTCCCTGGGAACAGATCCGTCCCACCCTCCCTGCTGCCACCAGGAGGGCTCAGCAGAGAGATTGTGGCTGGAGACACCCAAGATGGAAAGGTAATCAAGGTGTGCTGTGGGCATTCAGGTGCCAGGCACCTGCCTAAGGATCCTGTGGGGCCGATGCCAAGCCCAGCTGCTCCCGACGCATCTCAGCCCCAGGAAGGTGAAGCGCAGCAGTGAGTCATATGTTAAGCCAAGAAAAGCACTTAAAAGCCAATGGCGGCTAGTGAGCTGTGGCATCTCTACCTGGTGGAACTGAAGCCTGAAGCCAGGGATGCTGAACACCTGAGATGAGGGACCACTTTATGATGTGTGTAAGGAATAAAGGACATATACGCAGATGATGGCAAATTGATAAAAATGTAAATGCATACAAATATTGAAGAAAACAGGCAATGATGAAAGGAAGGTTTAAAAAAAAACTCCATTTCTGAACTGGGCCAGGCTGCCCTGATGCCCTCTGCCCTCTGCCCTGTGGCAGAGCCTGGCACTGAGCCCACAGAGGCCCACAGCGCTCAGGGTTCTGCTGTGGACAGGCCTCTTCCCCTGGGTTTCTAAGCACTCACCCACATCTGAACACACGCCCGAGTGAGTCACGGGTCAGAGCCAGGCCAACAGAGCATGTCCCCAACCCCAATCCCCATGTTCCACAGAACACAAAACAGGCCTCCACTGACCCAGGCCTGCGGGGTCACCCTAGCGGGGAGGAGGCGGAACCAGGCCTGCCACCCCTGGAGCTGAGGCCCCCACCCCAACCCCGAGGACCCCAGGACAGAAGAGGGAAGGCATGGGGGCGGGCTCATCACACCTCCAGGGGCTGCAGGGATTGTGCAGAATAAGCAAAAAAGCCAAACTAAAAATAAATATTTCTGAAGGGATGAAGAATGCAGATAAGATGCAGTTATTATGTTCAAAGAACATGCTGAGGCTGACGGTTTTCTGCCAAGGTAGCGCCTGCACACCCTGGGGACTCGCTGGAAGTTTCAAGTCAAACTGCTTCCTCCCTCACCACCCCAATGCAGGAAAAGCAGCTCAGAGCTTCGGACCTGCTGGTGGCGGGTCTCTGCCGGCGGTGGGCTGCAGTGGGCCCGGTGCCCCTGACTTGCGTGGAAGCCGTGTCTCCCTTCCCTGTGTCCCAGCTTTAGACAACGGACTGGACAGCCACCCTGGAAGCCACACGGGGCAGGGATGGCACTGCTGACCTGGTTTGCTCCAGCCCTTGTAGCACAAGGGTTATTTTCACCTGTGGGGGAAGCCCCACTGAGCCTGCTGTCCAGGACTGAGCCTTCCTCTGCTCCCTAATCCCCCTCTTTTCCACCCTGCCCCCGCCATCTGCATGGACTTCACAGTGGGCTCACTCTTATCTAAGACTCCCATTGGGTTAGAAAAGAGGGAGCCCACCGTGGGTTCAGACAAGTGGGAGCCGCAGCCGGAGACTCTAGGTCAGGATATGTTCCCCTCCCCCAGCTCCGACCCTGCAGGGCTCCCTCAGGCTGGCTGTGGCCATCCAACCTGGAAGGAAGCCCTCTCAGCTGTTTCCAGGATGCAGTGGCTGCGTCCCCGACTCAGGCCCAGAAGAGGTGACAGCCTTGCTGTTTCGAGCCACGGCCACTGTGGTTCCCTTATGCTCCACCCGCATTTTGCAGTGTCCCTTTATTAAACTCTCCTGGTAGAACCCAGTTTCGAGGGTGCTGGGACCCTGAGGCAGGTGACATCTGGGCCCAGAAGCACCGACAGCGTGGCTGGAATGGACACTGACGTGGCCACCAGAGACTTGTAGCAAATCTGCAAGCCCCCACTTTGAACCAAGACCTACGCAGCTTGGCTTTCTGGACTTCTCCGGTGGGAGCGGTCAGTTGCCCCCAAGCTGTGTGAGGCTGCTGTGGCTCTCGTCACCGGCGTGCGCAGGCCTCCTTCAGCCCAGTCTTCTGGGCCACTGCTCTCCCACCAGGCTTCACAGGGAATCTCCTATGCCACCGGCTCCCAGCAAATGGGAATGTGGGGTTGTACCCAGGAAATGAACAACAATCCCCGCCCCCTCATGTTAGAAGACGAGGAAGCGTGTGGGACAGCCACAGTGGACTGCCACCTTCAGGCTGAGTCCCCTACTCAACAGGAACAGGATAGGATAGGTACTACCATTTTGGAAAATGTCACTCATCTCATTGAACCAATAAAGTGCCCCCAAATAAGGAGATATTCAATGAATAAACCTGAAAAAGAGGAGGTCAGGGAAAAGCAAGTGGCAAGTAATTCTTCTCTTTGCAGAGTAATTGCAATGAAGCCTTTTTCACTGTGAGCTCACCAACCGCATTTGAAAGGCAATTCCGTGTATGAACAAGTGAATGCACCCACAGGGAGGGGCTCCCCGCACACCGGTTCTGCAGCCCACTCTCCCTGGGGCCTCCGGGAGCAGCACCTCACCCACCAAGCCCGCACGCCACAGGGAACGGCCTTCACTCTTCCTCTCCCTCTCACCCTTTGGCCCAAACTTTCTTAAGCTCTGCGAGACATCCAGGAAAGCCTGCAGTCCCTGATTGCCCCTGCTGCCATGAACAGAGCCAGAGGTCTCTAGAGGAAAAGCGTACGTAGGAGTCGCCAGCCCCAGCCACTCTGCTGAAAAATCCAGATTTCTCTGAGAAAATCTCAGATTTCTCTGAGAAATCCAGGACCGGCCAACCACAGGCTCTTGTGGGCCCAGAGCTGTGCAAGGGCCAGGACGGAACCAAAGTGGAAAGAGATCTAGATTTAGAGTTAGGATGCTTCTAGGGATGGGGCCACCACAGACCAGCCATGTGGTCTGGACACAACCTCCCCCGCAGCGGTAAGAGAAGCACCGTACAGTCTTCAGAAGCCCTCTCTGCCATGGACCAGCTGCAGGACCCTGGACAAGTCCTGCCACCGCACCGCGCCTCGAGGGATGTTGGCGACAGCACCCACCCCATTGTCGGTGGTATCTAGAAAACAACAAGAATGCTGTGTATGCTGCTAATGAGTCTGCACCTCCCCACTCTCCTCTGTGAACTGGTGTC
This sequence comes from Pan paniscus, assembly GCF_029289425.2. NCBI lineage: Eukaryota > Metazoa > Chordata > Mammalia > Primates > Hominidae > Pan > Pan paniscus. The sequence goes on from NC_073255.2 coordinate 187,829,112, forward strand.
AATCCCACCCACCTCAGAGTTGTGAGGATTCATTACACGATAAAAAAGCACAAAGATGTGTTATTTATAAAATATAGGGCACTAAACAAATGTTAAGACATTTTAATAATATTTCACTGATAGAAAAAAAAATCCTGCAGGAGAAAGGAACTGGCAACACCTTGCTTTCTTTGGGAGTCCACACAAAAGGACTGTCACACACTGACAATGACTCTTTTGCAAGTTGAGCGTATCAGTAGAATCTCAGGATAAAGAAAGATGACCTCTGTCCCTGTCCTTGAAAATTCCTGAAAATGCCAACCCATATAACAGCAAAAACAATCCTAGCAAAATGGGCCACAGTTCTTTCATTCCAGTGTCCTGCTTGAGCGGGGATAGCCCTGCCCTCAATTAGGGCAGAAGGTTGGGCACCCTCCCTGGGAAGTGAGTGTCAGTACCTCAAGGGGACAAGCAGCCGTGAGGGTCACCAAAGTGGGTGTGAAGGAAGGAGGCACAGGTGCCAGACACAGAGCTGGGCAGGAGGGTGGGCCCTGGAGGCTTGGTGAGGCTCCAGAGCTGCCGTGGGGGCAAAGCCAAGTGCCCACCAGGCTACAGGCAGCCTGGCAAAGCCTGGAGCCTCACTGGGGAGAAACCCCACCTAATTGTGGGCTAAGCTGGGCTCCCACAACCCGTCCCCAGCCCAGGGGCTCCTGGGGCCAGCTGTGCGTAAGACCCACCCAAAAGCTTGTTAGAAATGCCAATTCTAGGCCGGGTGCAGTGGCTCACACTTGTAATCTCAGCACTTCGGGAGGCCAAGGCGGGTGGATCACCTGAGGTCGGGAGTTCAAGACCAGCCTGGCCAACATGATGAAGCCCCACGTCTAATAAAAATACAAAAAAATTAGCCGGGCATGGTGGCGAGCACCTGTAATCCCAGCTATTCAGGAGGCCAAGGCAGGAGAATCGCTTGAACCCGGGAGGCGGAGGTTGCAGTGAGCCAAGATCATGCCACTGCACTCCAGCCTGGGCAACAAGAGCGAAACTCTATCTCAAAAAACAACAACAAGAAGAAATGCCAGTTCTACAGCCCTATTCACGGAGGACTGCATCACTGGAGCCCAGGCCTGGGGATCTGCATTTCTGAAACACCACCCACCCCTCTACCCCCAAGACAGTCTTATGTTTGGGAGCAATACCAACTGGACTTAACACTTCTAAAAGACCTCACATTTTCCATTCCTGGTTGAATGCCTATAAGTGTGTGTGGCTGTTTGGGGGGGATGTGTGTTAGTTTGTGGCCACCTCTCCATTATCCACACCAACTCCCAAGTAACCGGTAATCCGAAAGTCATCCCTGTTGGGTTTGAAATATCTGCCCTAACTATTTAATATTTTTTTCTTTTTTTTTAGACAGAGTCTGGCTCTGTCACCCAGGCTGGAGTGCAGTGGCACGATCTTGGCTCACTGCAACCTCTGCCTCCTGGGTTCAAGTGATTCTCCTGCCTCAGCCTCCAGAGTAGTTGGAATTACAGGCGCCCGCCACCACGCCCAGCTAATTTTTTGTATTTTTATTAGACACAGGGTTTCATCATGTTGGCCAGGCTGGTCTCAAACTCCTGACCTCTGGTGATCCACCCGCCTTGGCCTCCCAAATTGTTGGGATTACAAGTGTGAGCCACCGAGCCTGGTCAACTGTTCTTATTTAAAACCAGCAGTATCAGGATTAGCCAATATTGGGGCTAATATCCTACCTAAGTTGGAAGGCCTGGGCGAGGCCACAGAGAGTTCACTGATGATGGTGGAAAAGCCCGCGGTGATAAAGAACTACCCACAGCAGAAAGCCTCGCGGCTCATCCAGGGGACTACGTGTGCTACCTGGGCAGTAGGAGGGCCAGAGCTGAAAGGGACCTCACAGTGCATGGGACAGGCCCAGGGGAAGGTGCACCCGAGGCACACTGACCTCCTGAGTGAGTACAGGACACAAATAGAAACCAACAGGCATGCAGGCAGGGTTTACAGCAATGAGAGGGCTCAGACTGCCATCTACCCCTCACTGGCTGTGCGACCTGGGCGAATTACTTAACTCCCAGCCTGTTTCCACGTCTGTATGTGGGGTAACATAGTGTAACGACGGCACACTTCTCCGCACCGCTGGCCCTTAACAAGCCCCTATTGCTGCTGTGAGAGTCGTCAACAGGAAATGCCAGCAGAAGAGCACAATTGGCCACAAAGAGGCCACAAGGCACCTAGAGACAAGGGAAGGTTTGCTTAGAAGGAGTATAGGTGCAACTTTTTGTTTGTTAACATTGTTGTCAAGGGAGATTTCCTGCCGCTGGTTGACAAATGATCTTCGCCTTTGTAGCGGACGCCCCTCGACCCACCCACCCGATCCCGGCCGCACCCTGCTCTGCACCCGCACCCCACCCCCAGACCTCACCCTGCCCTGCCGTGCGCTCAACAGCCAGATGCTGGGCCCAGACAAGCGCTCTTCCGCGAGTGTGCCGGGATGAGCGGGGGCTGGACTTCTAGAAAGGGGTCTGCGGGCGCAGGAGCTGGGGTCCGCGGTCTGGGGCCGGTGAGCTGCGGCGAAGAGGGCAGGGAGGGAGTGGGAGGGTCTACCTTGCAGGAGCGCGCAGCACTGGCCGTCCGCGGTGCTCCAGAGCCGGGCCGTGCCGTCCTCGCTGCCCGTCAGCAGGCGCTGCCCGTCGGGGCTCAGGCTCAGCCAGTTGATGCCCCCGCGGTGGTCGGCGCAGACCCTCAGGGCCGACCCGCCGCCCCCCATCCCGCTGGCAGGGCGGGGAACAAGAAGGAGCTGCGCCCCGCTAGGGAGGGGCGCCCCGGGGTCCGCGCGGCGGCTCCGTACGACTGCGGCCCGCGGCCATCGCGGGGAACGGGGAGCCCGACTCCTGCGGAGGCACGCGGCGAGGGGAGGGTGAAGGACCCTAGCTCCCCGCTGCCTCCAGCCTCTGGGCCCGCGAACCCAGGGCGCTGCGGGGGGCGGCCCACTCGGGACCTCCGCCCTGGGTAGAGTCCTGGGCGCGCGGGCAGAGAGAACCCCCTTCCCAGCACCGCTCGGAGGATCCACACCCCACCGGGCGAACAAGGCAGCTGCGTCTCTGGTGCACAAGGAGCCCCCCGCCTCCTCTCGCGCCCACGGGGCGGGGGCGGGGAGAGGAACACGGGAAGCCGAGCGCCCCGCGCCCTCCCCGGCCGAGCGCGGAACAATACGGTCCAGCCTGGCTCCTCCTCAGAGACCACCCCTCACCCGATCCCCTCCCACTTCTCGGGCTGCGCCCCAGCCCCCACCCCGCGCGCCTGCAGCCTCCCCCGTTCGTCGCTGTGCGGGTCCAGGGGACGGCTCCACGTGCGACCCTCCCAGCTGCCCGGGCTGCGCCTCTGGGCTCTGGCCTCTGCCACCTCCGCCGCCGCCGCCTGGGTCCCCTGAGCCAAGGGCCGGGACGAGGGAGGGGGAGGCGGACAAAGGGTCGGGGTCGGGGAGAATCGCGCGCCGGGAACTCATTTGGGGCGCAGCTCCACCGACCCCTCGGCTACTCGCCTTCACCAGGCAAGCCAGGTCCTCCCATGCTCTGAGCCCTAAGGACTCTGCCCGAGGGGCTCTCGGGGACTTGGGGGCGGTCCCCCAATGGAGGGTGCGACAGGGAAAGCCCCGAGTCCGCCCTCCCTGGGAAATCACGCGCACACCCAGGATTCTACTTTGGTCTGGCCGGAGTGGGGATGAGGTGCGAGCCGCTGCGGGGTCGGTGGAGCCGGGATGTCAAGTTCACCTTCCAGCCGCCGCGGGCTCCCTCGGCCTGGGGCGCCTCTAATGGCCCCCGGGGTCGGCCTGAGCCCTCCCGGAGCACCCGGCGGCTGGTTTCCATTAGAGCAGTTCCGGCGCCGACTTCGCTGGGGGCGGGGAAGGTGACCCCCTACTCGGATCCCCCAGGTCCTAAAGGTAGCAGGATTTCCAGAACGCTCCGGGGCTCTCAGGAGCCTAGGGAGAAGGGCAAGGAAGGGGCGTCTTTGGCGAGCTAGCCCGCAATGGGACGACCAGTACTGCACGCTCTGCTCTATCCAGACTCCAAAAGAAAACCCCATCGTGGGGTGTCCCAGGCCGTTGGGTCGTTTATACTCAGAGTGGCCTAACCAGAGAAATCCGTTCTTTTCCCTCAAAACTTGTAAAGCAGCTGGCGCCTCAGCTTAAGGAGCGTGGCCCTTCCTTAGCAGGTGATGGAGAGGGGGGCAGTGGAGGAGCGTTAGGACGAGATTTGGGGTCATCCAGCCGGAGAGAGGGAGGCCGAAAGGAGAGACGTTTTCAGGAGGTGGAGGCTTCAGCATTTGGATGCCTGCGAGGCGGGAGAGGCCGGGGAGCCTGTCTTGTGCTGAGAGGCTGGGTAGACTGTTTTGTACCCTACAGGCTGATCACCAGTTCCTCTTAGGAACCGGTGAACCTCAGGGGGCCATTGCACATCCAGGTGTGAAACTGCGGTGTGGCCTCCAGGTGAGGACAGACACGGTGTAGTGGGGATCTTGGGCAGGCCCTGCGGCTGCAGCCCTTGGGGAAGGTGAATGTGAGGACCATGGAGGCTGGGAGGGTTTATCCGGAGAAGTGCCAGAGGAAACCCAAACTTTCTGGGCAGAGGGGCCAAGGAGAACCAGGCATCGACTCTTTTGGAAACTAAGAGGGGAGGGGTTTGAAAGCAGTTTGGGAGCTGGGGACAGATCGTAGGTTGGGCGAGCTTGCCTGGTCGTGGGCCAGAGGAAAGAACCACCAGGAGAAAAGCTTAACTTTCAAGGAGGTCACCCAGGATTCCTGAGCAAGGTGGCACCCATGCACTCTGGTTCCTCTCCTCTGCAGCCAACACAAGCCATCAGCCCCATGCTCAGCTCCCAGCAGGCAGAGCGTTCAGAAGCGCCAGCGCCATCAGCTTGGGAGCCTGCAGTCCACACACCGTTGACCTTACCTACTTCCTCTTTCCAGGTTGATAGATTTTTTGTTCTTGGCTTCTCCACCTCCCCCACCCCTCCTTCTCTGGTTTGGCACAAAGTGGCCCCCTGGTGGGGATGAGCCAGCCATCTCTGGGGGTTGAGTCTGGACTGTAGAGCTGTGGGTGCAGATGTCCTCAGCCAGCCTGTCTTCCCTTTTCTCTTGCAGGTCGTAGATTACAGACTCTCCTCTGGGAAATTGCCCCCAGATCTAACAGGAGTACAAGAAGCTGGGTAGATTGGAAAACAGCACCGAATTCCCCTGGAACTGAGGTCTCCCCTAATTCCCCTGAAACTGGGGTCTCCCCCAACCTCCACCTTGAGATAGCAAAGCTATAGAGACCCAGGAGTCAGGCTGGGTCCCCAGCAGAACCTGGGCTCCCTTCCCCTTTCACACCTTTAACTCTTCTGGAGCCTCCAAGAGGGCCTGGAGTCCCGTGGTGCCCAGGCCCTCCTGGACCTAATCACTTTATAAATGGAAGGCACCGTGGGAAGGGAACCTGGTAGGGTGTAGGAGGAAATGGTTAAGCTTTAAGAAGCAAGAAATGGGCAGTGTTTAACAAGTGAAGGGTTGGGGGGCGGGTGCATTTTGTGCCAGGGAGTGCTCATTCCCCGTGCCACAGGGACTGCCACAATTTACCCTGCTGGAAAGAGTGACCCTCTGGGGCCTCTCTGAGAAGCATGGAGAAAGCTGGATATTCTTGAGTTGTGTGTGTGTGTGTAGGTGGTGACAGAGGGAGGCACCTTGAGGGGCGCCCACAGGGAACGTTATAGCCAGAGCTTTGTCAGAATTGCTTTTTCCCTTCTGGCACAACCTGCAGTGCTGGTGGTGAGGGTGCCTGTGGTCATCATCTTCATAGTTTGGGTACTTACTGTGTGTCAGGTACTATGCTAAGTGCTAGTATTTTTCAACAGGACGGAAGCCTTCCCAGTCCTGCAGCCACCTGCAGACTCTCACAAGCACGGTGTTCCCGGGAGAAGATCTTGCTACCCCAGGCCCAGGGCAGTCGAGAGAAAACGGGAAGCCCTGAAGGTTTTTCACCCCGGGGGTGAGAGTGTGTGATCGAAGATATATTTGAGGGTAATTGTACAGATAGTCCCAACTTAGCATTGTTCAACTTTATGATGGTATGAAAGTGATGACATTCAGTAGAAATTGTACTTCAAGTGCCAATACAATCAGTTTTTCACTTTTGGTGCAGTATTCAATAAATTACATGAGATATTCAACACTTTACTTTAAAATAGGCTTTGTGTAAGATGATTCTGCCCAAATGTAAGGCTGATGCAAGTGCTCTGAGCACATTTAAGGGAAAGCTGGGCTAAGCAATGATGTTCCACAAGTTAGGCATATTAAATGCATTTTTGACTTAGAATATTCTCAACTTGCAATGGGTTTATCAGAACATGACATCATTAATCGCTCAAGGAGCATCTGTACCACTAATGACATAGATGCTGGTTGCAGGAAGGCAGCCAGAGGAGGGCACAGTGTGGAAGAACTCAACTTTTTAAAGACAGAGATCAGCTTTAAATATTGCTAAGAAAGAACTTGGAGAGAGAAGTTGGTGATACCGGAGACAGCAGGCAACAGACAGAGTGAGAGGCCCGAAGAACAAGAAGAGGAGGGAGTCTCTTCTGGGAGCAGAAGGAGTGTCGACTTAAATATTAGGGAGCCAAAGATGAACCTCGCAGAGAACCTGCAAAACCCAGTTGCAGAAATACCTGCCCACACCTAAAACCTCAGTCACTGAAAGTCTGAAGTCAAATGATTATGTGAAATCTTAGTAGTGGGTACATGTGGTTTCATTAGATTATTCTTTGTATCTATATTTGTACTATCTTATAAGCACTATAAGTTTTAAAACCATACAAGAGGCTCTACGGAAAATAAATTGGACTTCATTAAAATTCAAAACGTGTGCATCAAAAGACACTGTCAAGAGAATGAAAAGACAACCCATAGGATGGGAGAAAATCATGTATCTGACAAAGGTCTAAAATCCAGAACATATTAAAAAACTCCTACAATTCAACAATGAAAGACCGCATCCCAGTTTTAAAATGGAAAAAGGACTTGACGTTTCCCCAAAGATGTGCTCGTGACGAATGAGCATGTGAAGAGATGATCACTGTTGGCCGGGCGCAGTGGCTCACGCCTGTAATCCCAGCACTGTGGGAGGCGGAGGTGGGCGGATCACCTGAGGTCAGGAGTTTGAGACCAGCCTGGATAACATGGTGAAACCCCATCTCTACTAAAAATAGAAAAAATTAGCCAGGTGTGGTGGCAGGTGCCTGTAATCCAGCTACTCAGGAGGCTGAGGCTGGAGAATCGCTTGAACCTGGGAGGCAGAGGTTGCAGTGAGCTAAGATCATGCCATTGCACTCCAGCCTAGGCAACAAGAGTGAAACTCCGTCTCAAAAAAGAAAGAAAAGAAAAGAAAAGATGCTCACTGTCATTAGTCATAAAGGAAATGCAAATCAAATGTACAGTGAGATGCCACTCAACACCCACTAGGATGGGTAATCATAGGATGGGAAAAATAAAATAAGTGTGGGTGAGGATGTGGAAAAATCAACCCTCACACACTGCTGGTGAGAATGTAAGATGGTGCAGCTGCTATGTGACCGTCTGGCAGTCCCTCAAACGATTAAACATAGAGTTATAATGTGACCCAGCAATTCCATATATACCCAAGAGAAATGAGCATTATTCCTAATAGACAAGGGAAGAAACAGCCCCACGATTCATCAGCCCATGAGTAGATTAACTAAATGTGGTATATGCATATAATGGAATACTGTTCCGCCATGACAAAGAGTGAGGTGCTGATAAATGGTGCGAAGTTCAGGGACCTTGAAAACAGATTAAGTGAAAGAAGTCAGTCACCAAAGACCACATATTACCTGATTCCATTCATCTGCGCGGTCCAGAACAAGGGAGTCTACAGAGATAGTTGGTTAGTGGTTGCCTAGGGCTTGGGGAAGAGGTCTGGGGAGTGGAGAAGTGATGGGTATAGTATACACGGTTCCTTTTTGGGGTGATGAAAATGTTCTAAAATGGACTGTGGTACTGGTTGCTTATTTTAATATATCTGTGAATATATTAAAAAACCATTGAATTGTACACTTTACATGGATCAGCTGTACAGTATGTGAACTATTTCTCCATAAAGCTGGGGTTTTTTTTGTTTTTGTTTTTGTTTTTTATTTAGATGGAGTCTCACTCTGTTGTCCAGGCTGGAGTGCAGTGGCGCGATCTCGGCTCACTGCAACCTCCACCTCCTGAGTTCAAGCGATTCTCCTGCCTCAGCCTCCTGGGTAGCTGGGATTACAGGCACACGCCACCATGGCTGGTTAATTTTTATATTTTTAGTAGAGATGGAGTTTCACCATGTTGGTCAGGCTGGTCTCAAACTCCTGACCTCATGATCCGCCCGCCTCAGCCTCCCAAAGTGCTGGGATTACAGGCGTGAGCCACTGGCCCGGCCAAAGCTGTTTTTAAAAAACCATACATACAGTGAGATGTCACTTCATATCCACTAGTCTGGGCCATCATTTTTAAAATGGAAAATCACAAGGGCTGGTGAGGATGTGGAGAAATTGTAACACTCATGCAATGTTGGTGGGAATGTAAGATGGTACTGCCACTTTGGAAAAGAGTGTGGAGCTTCCTTAGTAAGGTTAAACACAGAATTACCATATGATCTAGTAATTCTACTCCTAGGTACATACCCTGGAGAATTGAAAACAGGTGTTCAAACAGAAATTTGGACTTAATGTTCATAGCAGCTCTGTCCACAATAGCCAAAAGGTGGAAACAACCCAAGTTTCCATGAACAGATAAACAGATCAACAAAACGTGCTATGTTCATACAATGGAAGAGTATTAGCTCCAAAAGGAAGCACTGATGCATTCTACAACATGGTTGAGCCTAGAAAACATGCTAAGTGAAAGAAGCCAGACACAAAAGGACCAATGTATGACTCCACTGATGTGAAATCTCCAGAATGGACCAATCCCTACAGAGGGGAGCGGATCGGTGGCTGCCCAGAGCTTGGAGGAGGGGAATAGGGAGTCACTGCTTCCTGGGCACCAGGTTTCGGTTTGGGGTGATGAAATGTTCTATAACCAGACAGTGATGATGGTTGCATAACATTGTAAATATGCTTAATGCCACTGGATTGCACAATTTAAAATGGTTATGATGGTAAATTTTATGTTATGTGTGTTTTACCACGTACACACATAAAACTTATTTTGTGCCATTAAAAAGAAAAAGTTCTATGAAGCACCTCTATTATTACTACTGTGATTAATGTTTGGAGAACAATTATCAGAGAATTAAAAGTATTAATGTTTGGAGAATAACAAATGGCCATATACCCTTAAAACCCAGTAAGTACATGTGTCCAGATTGTCAGTGTTGCTGGAGTCCAGAGAAGGATGGGAGCAGCGCTAGATGTCCAGAGAGCCCTGGTGTCCCTGAGCCAGGCCATGCGCTCAAGGGCTCAGATCTCCCCCACACCTCCCACTCCCTCACATTCAGAACAGCATTCTCTCCATCTGGCTCCAAGGGGTCAATGTCTATTCCAGTCAGGTTCCGCATTTCAAAGGAGGCAGTGTTAAGAGACCAGATCGCCTTCTCCTGCTAGGAAGTCTTTGTCCTGGTCTCTGCTGGTCACTGCCTCTAGCCCTGGAGTCCAGAGTCAGGCCCAGCTGAGTGAGAGAGTTGCTGCTTGGAGCCTGGCCCTGGGCACAGAGGGAGGTCCAGAATTGGGAAGCACATAGGTTTCTGTGGTCCCCCAACACCTGGGACTGGGACGTCTGGGCCCTTCCTGGGTCTCTCACCAGGGCTATGTTATAAGGACAGGGTGGTTCTGGAGAAAGCCAGCTGGTAAACATCCCATCCCCCCAAATTTTCACTTTATCCCCCATACAGCCTCTTCCTGGCAACTTCAGAGAAATGTCAGAGGCTAATGAGATAGAGGGAATGCAGTTTTGAAACAGCTTTCAAAATTCACTCACTTTGACTTCTGCTTCTGGCCAAGAGGGAGTAACAAGGACCCATTTACCCTCCTGCCTCCTCTCTGAAACAACCCAAAACAAACACAAAATATATGAAGCAATTGTTTTCAAGACACTGTACACCAGGCGGTGAAGGACAGCAATCCCCAAGAGACGGGAAAAAATGAGGCGAGCCGATGACTGGCCCGGTTTACTGCCTTGAGAGAATGTCCAGACCACAGAGCAGGAACGGGGATCCCAGACGGAGCCCAGTGGACTTCCTTGGTTGAGGAAACAGCTGAGTGTCTAGGGAGAACTAAGGGACTGGAGTGAGCAGGACAGAGGACTAGAGAAGGGAGAGCCCTGGAGCACTACACAGGTTCCCCCTCCACATCAGCTGAGTGTCCGTCAGCGCGTGCATGGGAGGAAACGACTCCAAGTAGGATAGGGTCAGAGGCAACTCAGCATCTGCGCAGAGTGGAGAATAGTGCAGACAGAGGCGTGAAGACAGTTGCTGTGGATAAGAACACATGGGGCCGGGTGCGGTGGCTCATGCCTGTAATCCCAGCACTTTGGGAGGCCAAGGCAGGTGGATCATGAGGTCAGGAGTTCAAGACCAGCCTGGCCAACATGGTGAAACCCTGTCTCTACTAAAAATACAAAAATTAGCCGGGTGTGGTGGCATGCAGCTGTAATCCCAGCTACTCGGGAGGCTTAGGCAGGAGAATCACTTGAACCCAGGAGGCAGAGACTGCAGTGAGCTGAGATCATGCCACTGCACTCCAGCCTTGAACAGAGTGAGACTCCATCTCAAAAAAAAAAAAAAAAAAGAAAAGAAAAGAAAAGAAAAAAAAGAACATATGGACACAAAGAGGGGAATAACAGATACTGGGGCCTACTTGGGGGTAGAAGGTGGGAGGAGGGAGAGGATCAGAAAAAATAACTGTTGGGTACCTGGCTTAGTACTTGGATGATGAAGTAATTTGTACAACAAGTCCCTATGACACGAGTTTACCCATGTAACAAACCTGCACATGTACCCTTGAACCCAAAATAAAAGTTGAAAATAATTTTTTAAAGGACAGTTATTGGCCAGGCACAGTGGCTCACACCTGTAATCCCAGCACTTTGGGAGGCCGGAGTGGGCAGATCACGAGGTCAGGAGTTCGAGACCAGCTCGGCCAATATGGTGAAACCCTGTCTCTCCTAATAATACAAAAATTAGCCAGGCATGGTGGCACGCGCCTGTAGTCCCCGTACTCGGGAGGCTGAAGCAGGAGAATCTCTTGAACCTGGGAGGCAGAGGTTGCAGTGAGCTAAGATCGCACTACTGCACTCCAGCCTGGCGAGAGAGTGAGACACCATCTCAAAAAAAAAAAAAAAAAAGGACAGTTATTCAGTGATTGTACTGTATTCCATATGTTCAAAAACTTATGTAGGAACATGGAAGATATCAAACAGTTCAAAATTGAACATCTAGAGATGAAAGCAATATCTGGAATTAAACAACACTGGGTGGGATTAACAGCAGATTAGATGATACAGAAGAAAATATTAGTAAACTTAAAGACACAGCAGGAGAAACTATCCAAAATGAAAAACAGAAAGAAAAAGGAACTTAAAAATGAAAAAAAAAATCAGTGATCTGTGGGACAGGTACCCTAAATATATGTAATTGGAGTCTTTGTAGAAGAGGAGAAAAAGGAGGTAACAGAAAAAATATTTGATGAAATAATGGCTGAAAAGTTTCCAAATTTGATGAATAAGTCCATAGATTCAAGAAACTCATTGTACCCCATCACAAAAACATAAAATGCACAAACTACCAAAGTTGCATCAAGAAGAGTATGTAATCAAAATAGCTCTATATCTATTTTTATTTATTTTTAAAATCGAATATCTGGATAAAACGTTCCACAAAGAAAATTCAAGGCCTAGGTGGTTTTACTGGGGAATTGCATAAAACATTTAAGGAAGAAATAATACCAATTCTCCACAAAATTTCCCAGAAAACTGAAGAGGTGGGAACACTTCTCAATTTATTCCATGAGGCTGGTATTACCCTGATACCAAAATCAGAGACATTATTTGTAAAGAAAATTATAGGCTGGACGCTGTGACTCATGCCTGTAATCCCACCACTTTGGGAGGCCAGGGCAGGAAGATCACTTGAGTCCAGGAATTTGAGACCAGCCTGAGCAACACAGCAAGACCTCATCTGTATTAACATTTTAAAAAATCAGCTGGGCATGGTGGCATGTTCCTGTAGTTTCAGCTGCTTGGGAGGCTGAGGTGGGAGGATCACTTGAGCCTGGGAGGTTGAGGCTGCAGTGAGTTGTGATCACACCACTGCATTCCAGCTTGGGTGACAGAGCAAAACCCTGTCTCAAAAAATAAATAAAGTCTGGGCGTGGTGGCTCACGCCTGTAATCCCAGCACTTTGGGAGGCTGAGGCGGGTGGATCACGAGGTCAGGAAATCGAGACCGTCCTGGCTAACACAGTGAAACCCCGTCTCTACTAAAAATACAAAAAATTAACCCGGCGTGGTGGCAGATGCATGTAGTCCCAGCTACTCCAGAGGCTGAGGCAGGAGAATGGCCTGAACCCGGGAGGCGGAGCTTGCAGTGAGCTGAGATCGTGCCACTGCACTCCAGCCTGGGCGACAGAGCGAGACTCCAACTCAAAAAATAAAATAAAATAAAATAAAATAAAATAAATAAAATAAAAATAGAGATAAGAAAATTACACACCAATATTTATCATGAGCATAGATGCAAAAATTCTTTTAAAAATTTTAGCAATTGAGTTCAAGAATGTATAAAAACAATAAAACTTGGTAACCAAGGTTTATCCCAGGAATTCAAGGTTGGTTTAACATCCAAAAGTCAATCAATGTATGGCATAAGGATAGGCATATAGATTAATAGAATAGAATTGAGAGCCCAGACATGTATGGACCATTCAACAGGGGAAAGAGTAATCTTTACAAAAAATGCTGCTGGGACCACTGGATAGCCATATGCAGGATACATTTGGGCCTCTACCTCATACCATATAGAAAAATTAACTAAAAATGAATCAAAGACCTAAATGTAAGAGCTAAAGCTCTAATGCTTTTAGAAGAAAACACAGGTGTAAGTTTTCTTAATCTTGGATTAGGCAATGACTTCTTAGATACACCTAGAGAATAAGCAAACAAGGAAAAAAAATCAGACTTCATCAAAATGAAAAGCTCTTGTGCTTCGAAGTATGCTATCAAGAAAGTGAAAAATCAACCCACAGAATGGGAAAAATATCACAAATCCTTCCAGCCTCAGGCCTGGGAGATACCAGATGCTAAGGAGAAAATCCAAAGGACTTGGAAGACCCTTCCTTGACCGCTTCCTCCATTCTCAGTGCATTTCTGAGGACCAAGACAAGCAAGCCACAGCAAGGCTCTTGGCACCTGGCACAGTTCTCCCAGCCCAGACGGAGATCTCAGACCTTCTGCACATAGGCACCACATGTCTTGAAAGGGGCTTTTGTTCTTATCTGCCACAGTAAGGCACCGTGGTTAGAGTGTGTGTGTGACTGGGAGGGATGAGGAGGGAGCCCCATGCAGGAATGTCTGTTTCCACTCACTCCATAGGATTTCTAACTGCCCACAAAATTATGCCTTTGCTTATTCTTTGTGTGGATTCTGAAGCCCAGCTTAAGGAGTGCTGGGGTTGCTAATCCTACAAAGGGTATTTTGTGTGCGTTCAGTGTCCTTCCTAGTGGGAGCCAGGGCTGGTGGGGCCACCCACTCCACACCTGCCTTTATGTTGCTGGGAGCGGAAAAAGGGAGAAAGTGGGAACCATCCAGATTCTCTGGTTGCAGTGAAATAAATGAGTTTAGTGAGTTTAAGCAAGAAAAATGGATTTATTGAAAAGAGAGCAAGAGAAGATAGAGATAAATATCCAGATTTGAAGGATAAGCACTAGGGAGATGCCAGGGAGCTTGGCAGCCGGGCCTTGTGGAATCGTCTCCACGATGTTGCTGCAAGTGGACTTGGCTCCAGCCTGCTTTTTCCCAGTGTGCTTTTGCACCAAGTTTAATTCCAAGGAGAGAAGGCTTAAATACCTTACCTTTTCTTTTTTAAGAGATGGGGTCTCACTCTTTCACCCTGGTTGGAGTGCACTGGTATGATCATAGCTCATTGCAGCCTCGGACTCTTGGGCTCAACCAGTCCTCCCACCACAGCTTCTCGAGTAGCTGGGACTACAGACATGAGCACCCACCTGGCTCAAAGGTCAGAGTTTTTAAAGTTAAGAAGTCACAGAAAGGCTGGGCATGGTGGCCCACGCCTGTAATCCCAACATTTGGGAGGCTGAGGCAGGTAGATCACAGGAGGTCAGAAGTTCAAGACCAGCCTGGCCAACATGGTGAAACCCCATCTCTACTAAAAATTCAAAAATTAGCCAGCACAGTGGCGTGTACCTGTAATCCCAGCTACTCAGGAGGCTGAGGCAGGAGAATCGCTTGAACCCAAGAGGCGGAGGTTGCAGTGAGCCAAGATTGCACCACTGCATTCCAACCTGGGCAACAGAGTGAGACTCTGTTCCAAAAAAAAAAAAAAAAAAAACAGTCAGAATATACATGTGATATTATAGCAGCTGCCCTCTTCAAGGATGCCTGGCCTTCACATTCAAAGGGTGCCAGGTCTGTGGGCTGACCTGGGTCTGGGAATTTCATAACAGGCCATGGTTCTCTAGCATGCTGGTTCTACTTGGGCCTCTTGCAACCTTCCTGAGTCTACAAAAAAAGAGGGACATGAGTGGATTGATTACCGACTTAATTTGGGGGATACCTGTCAATCATCCATGACCTGAGATTTTGGAAGGTGAGACGACTCCCTGAGATCCAGGCTCCACTTAGCCCTATCCAGTGCACTTCCGGAGTGAAGACCTCCAGCTCCCAGTGCTCCTCTCACCCCTTAGAGATTGGGGATCCCCCTTCCATCACTGTCCCTCCCATTAACAATCCATGGCAGTTTACTCTTTGTGGCAAGGCTGAGGGTGGAGGAGTCACCTGATTCCATCCTGAGGTCCGTCCCGAGGGGTGGGTGGGGTGGAAACACACAAAAGGATCCATTTCAGCATCTTGTCTCCCACAGCTCAGAACCAGTCCCTCTCTTATGCCAAGGGTTCCTAGCCTTTCTGCGCCACTTCAACGCCATCAACTTTGCATCAGCAGGTTGTTAGGACATGGACAGCACCCCCTAAGCCAGTACACAGAATGCAGAATTGTCTTATCAATACCCTTGGTGCAAGCCAGAATCCAGTTCTTCCCTCTTTGGCCAAGAACCCTCAAAAATCCATTCCCACAAACATTCTCCAGACTGCTGGCAATGTGGATGAGTGACCTCCGGCAGTTTCTCTAGGTCTCTCCGTACTTCTCCCTTTAGTCTAAGCCACACAAGCTGAACTCCTGTTATGGGGCAAGCAACACTACATAGTGGGCTGTGAAGGGAACTCTTAATTCTCTCCTTCAAAAGAGGAGCATCTTTCTCAGGTAAGAGGAACATAGTGGGGGGTGTTTTAAAGGACTTGGGGGATCTGGAGGTTCTAGTTTTCCAAATACTCCCAAATATCCCCGTTCCAACGGTTGGTGTCTCATTCTTTTTGTGTTAGTGCTTTAAATTTCACATCAAATCTCTGGGAAGTTCATGCAGACAACTAACGTTTTCATTTAGCAACCTACAGGATTTGTCTCCAAACTCTGTCTCTAATGAGATTTTAGACTGGTCACAGGAAGGCCTTGAGTTCTGCTCTCCACCTTGAGAGGAGCTTTGTCGGATTTAATCTTGATGTGCATCCAAATATCCAGTGCTGTCAGAGGCAACTACATGTCAGCTGCGTTCTGCATTCTTTTAAAATTATGTTGCAACAGCAACTGTACGACCCTCAAAACCCTGCCTTAGTGTGTTGTACCTGAGCGAGTTAGAGAAAATGCCACACTTTGAGATGAATTAAGAGTCCATTTATTTAGCCGGTGGCCAAGAGACGGCTAATGCTCAAAGTTCTCTTGGCCCCGAAGAAGGGACTAGATTTTCTTTTATGCTTTGGTTTAGAAAGGGGAGGGGGTCTAATTAAAACAATTTTACAGATATAAAGTAGGCAAAAAACTTGAAAGGATAAATGGTTACAGGAAAGTAAACAGTTCCAGGTGTAGAGGCTTAAAGACTATTACAAGGTGTTAGAAGCGGGGCTTTTTGGGCGTTATCAATCAGACGAATTCCTGGGAACTGCGGATATAGCTTGTCACAGTATCTTATCAGTTAATTGCATTCTTGGATGTGCTGGGAGTCAGCTTGCACGAGTTAAGTCCTTGAGGAAGGGGCTGCCAGTGAAAGAGCCAAGATGGAGTCTGTCTGGCTCTCTTAGCTAAGGGAGAGTCAATTCAGGTGGAACCAAGGCTAGGTGATTAAAGGGAAGAGGGAGAGTCTAAAAACAGGGTTAGTGAAAACAAGGTTGGGCATTACAAGTGCACACCTGGTTCCAGCTGGCCACGGAGGGTGGCCTGACTAGGCATGTGGCCCGTCTGTACCACAGGCAGCTCTCCCCTTTCATTTCTGTCATAACAAAGTACCACAAATTGAATGGCTCAAACAACAGAAATGTGCTGTCTTACAGTTCTGGATGCTGGACGTCGGAGATAAATGAAGGTGTCAGCAGGGTTGGGTCCCTCCGAGGCTTCGAGGAATCTGTTCCAGGCCTCCCTCCCAGCTTCTGGCGGTTTGCTGGCCGTCTTTGGGGTTCCTTGGCTCACAGAAGCATCACCTGGGTCTCTGCCTTTATCTTCACATGGTGGTCTCCCTGTGTGTGTGTCTGTCTCTAAATCCCGCCCCCCCCTTTTCTTTTTGAGACAGAGTCTTGCTCTGTTGCCGGTGCAATGGTGATCTTGGCTCACTACAACCTCCGCCTCCTGGGTTCAAGCAATTCTGCTGCCTCAGCCTCCCGAGTAGCTGGGATTACAGGTGCCTCCCACCACGCCTGTCTAATTAAATTTCCCCTTTTTATGAGGACACCAGTCGTGATGGATCAGGGGCCCACCCTACTCTAGTAGGATCTTGATGTGGACTGAACTGTGCACCCCCAAAATTGATGTATCTGAGCTCAAACTCCAACGTGACTGTATTTGAACATAGGGCTTTATCAGCTAATTAAACTTAAATGAGATCATAAGGGTGGAGACCTAATCTCATAAGGAGAAGAAGAGAGAGATCTTGTGCTCCTTCTGCCGTGTGAGGACACAGCGAAAAAGTAGCCAACTGCAAGTTAGGAAGGGGGCCTGTCACCGGGAACCAAGTTGGCCAGCACCCTGAGCTTGGAATTCCCAATTTTCAGAGCTATGAGGAAATACATTTCTGTGTTTAAGCCATCCAGTCTCTGGTATTTTGTTATGATAGTTTGAAAGACTAAGACACACCTCATTCTAACTTAACTAAGTGCATTGCAAGACAGTCCCATCCTGAGGTGCTGGGGGTTAGGACTTCAATGTATACGTTATGGTGTCAACCCATAATGCCATCCACACCAGAATGTAAATGGGAGTTTAACTACTCTCTACTCATCTAGATCCCAATAACTAATTCCAAATATCCTACATTTTTCTGCTGGCCTGTGGCCTTCAACCTTCTGTCTAGTAGAAATTTCTGTCAATTAGGGTTTTTGGTGTGCAGGTAACAGAAACGGACTCGGCTCAACCCTCTATCCACCTTGGGTTCCTCTCTGTCTCTGCGTAAGATTCAAATTCCCAGGAGTGCATCTGACTGGCCCAGCCCACATGTGGCAGGGCATTGAGGGTGAGGCACACACACCAGAACCAAGGCAGGGCCAGGGGAAGGGTCATTCCCTAAAGGCAGGAATTCTGGGTAGCAAGGCCAGCATGAGTTCTGGGAAGAGGTCTGGACTGCTCCATGGAGACCTACGATGTAAACACAGGCAAACCCCTCTACCTCTCAGGGTCTCGATTCCTTTTTCATTAACCAGGAACAACAAGACTTATTCTGCTCACCTGACAGGTAAGCATCAAACATAAATGAAGACAGGGATGCACTTGGAAATTAACACAGAGACTTGTTACAGCAGCCAGACACCCGGCCCCTTCTCTCTCTAATCTAAACAACCACAGCCCTGCAGTTTCCAACGTGAATCATGTTGCCTTCTCTTCTGGAAACCTTTCACACGTTTCTTCCTGAAGGCCCCACACCGAATGTGGCATTCCCATGCAATTGTTTTCCATTTCCACATCCCACAAAACTCTCTTCCAAAGAATCTGGGTTTGCTCCATGACAGAAACAAATAGGCCAGGCGTGGTGGCTCACACCTGTAATCCCAGCACTTTGGGAAGCGGAGGCAGGCAGATCACTTGAGGTCAGGAGTTCGAGATCAGCCTGGCCAACATGGTGAAACCCCATCTCTACTAAAAATACAAAAATTAGCCACGGTCAGGATACCGCGGCCATTGAACGTATGTCACAGGGCAGGCGGTGCCTCTAATTGGGAAAAAACGCACTATGACCTTAAATAGATGAACTATTTAATAGGTTGGTTTTTTAAAATCTATTTTAGTATTTCCAAGTGCAAGTGCCTTTATTGCTCACCAGACAATGAAGCACAGGGTTTAACACAGGAGGAACTACCTGTGTGAGGTTTGGGGGTTTTTGGTTATTATGTTATCAGTTAGGAATGTTTTCAGCTGCAAATAATAGAAAACCTACGCGTGGTGAAACAAATAGGGGTTCACTTCTCTTACATAACAAGAAGGGTGGCTGCTGATGCTGATTTAGCAGCTCGGTGAGCTTGGTGCCAGCCTTTCCCTGGTTCTCTTGGCTTTTATCTCATGATTACAAGAAGGCTGCCTGAGTTCCTGGCGTCACATCTTTATTCAAGGCAGGAAGCCAGGGGAAAGGGGCTTTTTATCCAGAAAGCCAAAGCTTTTTCTGAAGTCCGTCTGTCAGCTTTCATCTCAGTGACCAGAGCTATGTCCCATGGCCTGGGAGGCAGAGAAAAGAGCATTTGGCTTTTCTGGATGCTTTAGTGAAGGCAGGCAAGGGAGGGAGGAGGGCACTGGGATTGGAAGAGCTAATCCACAGCGTAGGCTGTGGCTCCTTAAATCTTCGTTTGTTTACACTATGAGGCAGTGGTGTAGTGTTTTTCAAACTGGAGAATTGTGACCTACTAGGAGGTTGCGAAATCAACTTAGTGGGTCTCTGACCAGCATTCTTTTAAAGTAAAATAAAATAGAAAATATTGATGCTCAACTAAATAGTGAGGATCGGGACTGTTTGTGACACAGCTGTGTTAGTTTTATATCTAATGACCTACATGTGCGTCTCAGTCAAAAAGATTGGGAAGCCGTTGCCACAGGGGATGATGTGTAGAGGGGGTTAGGTGTGGGCTGGGGTCAGACGGCCAGGGGCACTTGGCCTTTTTGGCCATTTATGGCACACATTTGGGCAAGTTACAATCATCCTTTTAGGTCTATTTCTTCCATTGTAAAAGAGAGAAAATAATATACCCACCTTGTTATATGTAAAAAAGGGGTTAGCACACAGTTTGTGTCATAGTAATTACCCAAGAAAATGCTGTTGGTATTGGTATCTACTGATAACCAGTCATTGCCAGGTCCCGCTTTCATGACCCAATTAGGTTCACTTAAAAGTAGCAATATACTCATACGTAAACCAGAAATGTTAAAATCTCCTCCCCCACAAAAAGTTGACTTTGGCACAGTGCCGTCCACCGAATCCTGTGGGATGCTATTACAGAAAATCCTAGGAAACCTGTTAATTTCCCCGCAGGAGGGCTAACGTTGAGGGTGCAGCTTGTGAGTCATCGGCATGGGGCCAGCGGACCCGTGGAAGAAACTTCTCTCTGGCCTCGGTCCCAGGAATTGCTGGGCTTCTTCCGGAAAACTAGCTTCCTTTCATCTTTGGGACTGAGCGAATGATGGAGCTGATCCTGTTTCCCTGCTTGCTTTGGCCCAATTAGGAGTTCCTCTCTAGCAGACAGCACAGGACTTGTGCCGGGGAGAATATTACGGATGCCTCGCTTTTTTCTACAACATTTTTCTAAGTCCCCTCTGCCGCAAAGATTTCTTCCCCTACTTTTTGTATCTGCGTTTTTATCACAATGGGCTCCTCCCCTGGCCTTGGGCCCAGTGCCTCCAAGGGTAAAGCAACACTTGAGCGTCCCCTCTGTGTGTAGAGGTGACACCACCTCGGCCATCACCAGCCCCATGAAGGGACTTCTACCCAGCAGCCCCACTGGGTGGGAGCGCCCATTTCTACTGCCCGCATGTCTGTCTGTGCAGTTTAGGAATGCCTGGGCTGGTGCTTAGGCTGGGCACACTGTGCGGGGGACATGCCGCCCTGCTCCCTGTGCCTGGCACCTAGAAATGAACACTTTACGGGAATGGAACCCAGGGCACGACCATCTCAGCCCGCGGAACGATCCAGCCCAACTGGTGAGAACTCCCGCTCGTGGTGTTGGGGGCCAGGCAGGGTTCGTGGAGAGGGTCCTTATAACCTGCTCAGCCCCCTAGCCAGAGCAATCCTACACATCGCTGAGCCCACTTCGGGTTGAGAATGCGCACCCTCAGCCCAGCCCTACCCTCTGCCCCTGCCCCTGCCCCTACCCAGGGAGGGCAGTCCTGGGGGTCCCAGAGCAGGCATGGACCAGGACTAGGGTTACCAGCACTGACCTGCCCAGTCCATCCCCCAGCCCCAGCAAGGCTGGGTCCAGGGCTGCCACCCCTCCATGCACAGCCCACGCCAGCTGGGCTCCACAGGATCCTTTTAAATCACAATTCCAAAGCGGGCTGTCCACAGGCAAGGAAGCCAGGAGCCTGTTCACACAAATGCTCGCTGTTCAGGGCAGGCTGCCCAAGTCACTCCTTCCTGGTGTCCCCAGACCTGGGCTACTAAGTCCTGGGGGTCCGGAAGGCAGGGTTAGTCCCAGGCAACCACAGGGACGCTCCAGGGATCCCTGCTGAAGGACAAGGACCTTCTCCTCCTCCTCCTCTTCCTCCTCCTGCATCTCAGCCTCCCCAGCAGCCACAGCCAAGAGCCCTGCCAAGCCGATGGGACCCACGCAATCAATAAGCAGGTGATAGCTTCTTCAGGTAGGGAATGTGGGGCATGGTGGCACAGGAGACCCACAGGGTTCCCTGGGACCAGCGAGGGCCTTCATTCCCACATTGCCCCCCACAGTCCTGAGCACCTCAGCAACAAGGAGTTAATTTTTTTGATTATGGCAAAATACACATACAATTTATCATCCTAACCATTTGAAGTGTGTGGTTGAGTGGCATTAAGTACACACACATAGTCGTGTGGCCGTCAGCACCATCTGTCTGTCTCCAGAAGTCTGTCATCTTCACAAACTGAAACTCTGGAGCTAAACCTTTAAAACTGTCTCATTCGACAAGTTTTTTGTTAGTTTGTCTTTTTCTTTCTTCTTCTTTTTTTTTTTTTTGACGTCCCTGGGCTCAAACTCATCCAACAGGCTTTGATTGAAGATCTGTTGTGGCTTCCTGGGGGGAACACAGGCAGGACAGCCCTGCTCTTAAGGCACCCAGTGGGGTGAAGAGGCAAGCCAAGAAGCCTCCAGCCAAGAAGGCGGTAGCCTGCCAGGCGCAGGCCACCTCGGGGCACGGGAGGGAGGCCCAGGAAGGGGAAGGGGCCAACAGAGACTTCTTGGACCAGCCCTTGGCTGGTGAGAGGAACTTCTTGGCGCGGGGGATGGGGTGGCTGGGGGGATTCAAAGGGAATGTTTTTCCTGTGGTCAGACTGGGCCTGATAAACAGTGCACAGGGGGCCAGCAGGGCAGGGGGACCTAGGGCTGAGGACATGAGGGGATGGCTCTGTGAAAGTCCCAGCTTTCCAAACCACAGAGGGAGGTAGAAATATGTGAAGCATGTGTGGCTCTTGAGGGCCTCTCACCCTCGGTCCATCGACCCCTGGACGGACTTCAGATAAATTACAAGCTGCCCACAAGCACTTTGGTGGGAATCTTGTTTTTCCTCTTTCAGACAAAAAGCAGATTTGCTGACAGATTAGGGAGCAGGGGGCTGGGGTGAGGGGGAGGTCACCCAGGAGCACAAAGCCCATTCGAGAAGCATTAAATCACCAGTTAATGAGGTGCTGCTAGGCCTTGGTGCTGGGGAGGAGAGGAAGAGTTCAGGGGAAGCCTCTGGAACTCATGGGAAGGGCTGCTAGGCCTGGTTTTTCCCGTGACTCCCAAGGACCTGGACTGAACCGGTGGGGCCTGCAGTTCTCATTTCATTCCCCAGGCATTAATTGCCTATGAGGGGGCGGAATGATTACCACTGCTGTACGTCTGAAGACACTGAGACACACAGCAGTGGCTTCTCCAATGTCACATCCTAGTGAGGGATGGAGTGGGAATCAGGTTGGAGTTTGGAGCCAAGTTACCTTCTCTCCTGTGATGCCACTCCCCTGCCTGCTTCCCCACCCCGTCACCTACTGGGTCACCTACTACTAACCAGCCCTCATATGGCACCCGCTCATGGGTCACGCCTTTGGCTTTTACAAGGGTATACAGTTGGTATAGCAGACATGATTGCACTCATTTCACAGAACAGGGTCTGAGGCCTGGAGAGGCTTTGGGTTTGCGCCAAATTCATGACAAAAATATATCTAAATATGCAAATGTGTGGTGCTCTATAGAGGAGTGGTTAGGAACGAAAAGGATCAATCAGCCAGCCAGACCTGGGTTTTAGTCCTGACTGCTGTGTGACCCTGGGCAAGTTGCTTAACCTGTCTGTGGCTGGCTCTCCTCAACTGTACAGTGGTGATAAGCATATCATCATCTTGGCATTATTGTATATGATTAAGTAAAATTACACAGATTCCAGCTACTACAGAGCCTGGCATTAAGTCAGTGCTCCATAAATATTCATCAACATCATCACCATCATCAGCTGTGGGCTGAGGTGCGAGATTGTGGAGGCCTGAGGCCAGCAGGGTGCCAAGGCCCAAGGAGGCTGTGGGGTGGAGGGTTGGACGGCTGTTTCAGAAGAGACAGGGCCCTTGCCATGGGTGGGGAGGGCCTCCTGCTGGCAGATATGACACACAGAAGGCTCCACCTCCCTAACAAACTGGCAGAGAAATGAAAACTGAGGGCATGATTTTAAGTAAACACTCTCCCGGCTCAGAAACAGTGCAGGTGCATTTACATGTCAATCGGTTCCAGGCTCAGAGGTTTGCAGTCAGGAAAGGTGGCTGGGTTGTTGCTGGTTTTGTGGTGGCCTCTTCCGGTCCTTGATCTGATTGAAGAGAGCTGCTCAGCTGGAAGTCCTCAGCTCCGAAGCTTCTAGGGCTCCATGCTCTGTGGTTTGTAGGTGAAAGGAGGTGGGGCCAGGGCATTAGGGGTACAGAGCAGGCCTTTTGGGGACCCATCTACCACATGGCAGCAGGGAGCCCCTTCCCCTTTCCTGGGCGGAGTGGACGGTTGCCTAGTGGTTTCATGTCTTCATTTGGCCTCGGCTGTCATGGGACAGCCTACGGGGGTCCCACAGCAGTCATGGGGCCCCTCCGTCTTTGCCACCCACCTCTTGGTGGGGCATTGTCTTGGGTGAATTGGGTGACCCATCGTGACTCTTTTTCCATTGCTCTCTCAGCGAGGGATGGGGACAGGTTGGAGGACACCCAGGAACGGGACAGCCATCCCCTGGCCCACCACACTCAGGCCACCACACTCTGCGGCAGAATCAGCCCCTGAGATTTTGTTTTTCTCTCGGGAACCCTGTGTTCCCTCCCTGAGGTCCCTGCTGTACATCCATCACCCCCCAGGCCTGTCGGCGTGTCTCAGTTCAACTCAGATAGTAACCCAGGGCTCATGGGCTTTCCCTGGGAGTCCTGAGCCGGGCGACCAGCCTAGAGGGGCTGATCCCCATCCAAACTCCTCCATCTACTCAGAAAACTGGAGCAAGATGTGTGGTGGGAGGACCCGGGAACTGAGAGGCCAGTCGGGAGCCAGCTGGTTGGGGGGACTCTGGGATCGCAGTCGGGGATTAGAGGCCGGACCAGGAGTCAGAACCACAGCCAGAACTCTGTGGGCACACGGGTGATCCAACCCATGCACCTGGCTCCCCACTGAACCCTCATCCAGCCAGGCCTTGGTCCAGGCACAGGCCATGTGGACATCTTTGGGGTCTCCATGTCCAGGAGACCCCATGCTCAGGAATCTCGGGTCCAGGGCCCCTGTGTTCTCCTCAGAAGCCCAGAGCACTCCATCTGTTGCCTCCTTCTGCGGTGGGCTATGGTTTCCTCACAGGCAGGCTCCATTCAGGACTCTGCTGGAGGGCTGCCGGCAGCAGGGAGTTACCTGGGCCACCCCCAGGGACCAGAGTTCCCCCTCGTGGGACCTTTCCTCTCTCCCCAGTGAGTTGGAAGCATAGGCGTGGGTGGGGAGGGAGTGGGGGGATGCTTTTGGCGACGTGGAGCTCTTATGCCCAGGAATCCCACTGCCTGGGCCGAGTATCTCCTTCCAGGACAGACTTTTCCCTCCCCTCTGCCCCTCAAGGGTGGGGTGTCCCCTCTAGATTCAAGCCCACCCCAACAGGAGGACCCAGTGTCCTGGAGAGGGCCCAGGAATGGAGGAATTCTACAGGTGAGCGCTTGGTGCTGCACCAGCTGAAGACGCGAGCCGCCGGTTCTGGGTCTGCCGGCCCTACTGCTCCAGGGGCTAAGGCTGCAGCAGACACGCCTCATGCCCCTTTCTCCCCGAAAGCCCCTCCATTCCCACAGAGCCCACCTGTTCAAGCTAAGCCCCCACCCTGACACTCACCACCACTAACTGTTTTCTCTCTCGCAGGAGAGGGGTCTGCCCTGGGTCGAAACCATCCTTCCAGAGGGGTCTCCCTTAGAAACTCCGAGGCCAAGATTAGCCATGAGGATAAAACCCAGAGATCAGACACAGAGACCCTGGGTCAGGCCTTTGGCCACATGGCCTGGCAGCCTCACCTTGCCGAGTCACAGAGAGGCAGAGCCCCAAGTGAGCCTGGGGAGTCCTGAACCGGCCTGGGTTCCGGCCCTGCCCCATCCCCATTGCTTCTCACCACCTCTCCCCACCACTCTCCCCTCCCTGGCCCAGGGGGTCCCTGGGAGTCCAGGAAAGCGCCCTGGATCATCCAGCTCCTCCCAGGGCTGGGATGCCCACTGCCGAGAGAGCACTCAGAAGCCGCCCGTTGGCTGTGAGGACTTTTATCGCCCAAGGTCCCGAGGTCTGGGTGGGACCGCAAGGGGTTGCCCCTGTCCCCAGAGCTGCGCCCGGCCATCCCGGTGGGAGGGCTCGGCTGGAAGAAGTTGACCACCTTGTGGAGCGACTGCGCTCGTGCGCTGTGGGCCTCCCAGTCCGAGAAGCTGCGGAAGTCGCCACTCTCCACCACGTACACGCGGCCGTGGTAGTTGGGCTCCTCATACAGGACCCACCTGGAGGCCAGGGGAGTGGGGATCAGGGGCTGCCAGGAAGTCCCCCGGGACTCCGGAGAGAAAAGCCTGCACAGCCTGGCCACCCAGCAACCCCTCCCGGCCGAGCGGCCCCTTCACTCTGGGCTACACAAAGGCACCCACGGTGCCCACCTCTGCTTTTATTTCCTTCCCCAGTGCTCTGTGGGGTCCATGCTGGGGTGTGACATGTGTGGGGACAGGCCCAGTAATGTCCACATTTTAAAACTGACCAGTCCTGGCCGGGCATGGGGGCTCACGCCTGTAATCTCAGAATTTTGGGAGGCCGAGGCAGGCAGATCTCTTGTAGTCAGGAGTTTGAGAGCAGCCCGGCCAATGTGGTGAAACCCCGTCTCTACTAAAAATACAAAAATTAGCTGGGCGTGGTGGTGGGCACCTGTAATCCCAGCTACTTGGGAGACTGAGGCAAGATAATTGCTTGAACCAGGGAGGCGGAGGTTGCAGTGAGCCGAGATTGCGCCACTGCATTTCAGCCGTCCTTGGCAAGGATGCACTCCCGCCATCACTCCACGCCCCACACACTCCTGTTCCCTGATAAGGACCACCTTGCACAGACAGTACCCCCAGCACCTGGTGGGGGGCCTGGCACAGAGGGCACCGTTCATTCAGTGAATGCCAGCAGGTTCCCACATGTGTGCCCAACACTGTGTCAGGTACGAGAGGTGCCATGGTCACACAACACGGTTCCTGCCCCCTCCTGCCCTCACGGGGCCTCCCCTGCAGAGGAAATGGGCTGTGGGGGTGCAGTTGCATGGAGGAGCCTGCAGGGCACAGAGGAGGGTTGGGGAGTCCCAAGCAGGGCCCCTTCCTGTCCTCCTCCCCTTCTGCACACCACTGGGGCAGCCACCAACAACCCAGAGAGCAGAAACAGTCAGGACAAGTCTTTACAGAGCCTGGAGGACCTCGGGCTGGTGGGGGCAGGAGAGAACACAGCTCTTCATCACCCAGGAAGCTGTGGGCCCGGCCCAGAAAAGCAGGAAGGTGCGGTGGGGAGGGAACGGGGGACCAGGAGGAAGAGACTGGAGGTCCAGGATAGTGGCCTCTGCCTGGAAAGGGGCGTGTGGTCCAAGGAAGACACCTCAGGACAGCTCGGAGCATGGGCTGGCCCAACCCTGTCCTTCCCTCACCATCTCTGAGACGAGTGAGGCTTGTCATGCCTGGTGCCTGGCACAGTCTGCTGCCTCAAGGGTTGGGGCCAGGAAGGAAGAGAGAGAGGCAGAGGGTGTGAGCCAGCCTGGAGCACCTGCTGGGGGACTCAGGGCAGGCCTGGTCCAGCCTGGACCCCACCCTCATGGCCCCTGTTTCCATGCCCCTCCACACCTACAGCTTTCCAACCCCACACCTGTGCCACAGCTGGGCCCTCAGAGGCACCTCAGAGAGTCAGCTGGTCCTTTCCTACCCTGTGGTGGGCAAGAAATGCCCCAAGCCATGTCCTGGGCCACATGAGGGTTCTCACATGGACACCCCCAAAAGGAGGGGGCGGGGAACCACCCATCCTGCCGTCCCCTGTCCTGGCTGTGGCTACTGGGAGGAGGCAGACAGAGGAAAGGGCAGGGGCCTGTCCTGCCCACATCAGCACCGTGCCCTTCCCCAGGTGAGGGTAGGTGGGGGCAGAACGCCAGTGCATTTCCCTCCAAGAGCCCACCAGGACACGGGTCTGAGGGGATGGGTCATGCCTGGGCTGATGTGGGACCCAGAGGGAAGGAGTCTTGGCAGTGGGAGGTGGTGGAGGGGCCCTGCCTTGCCCACTCCCCCGACCCCAGGAAAGGCCTCCTAGCAGTGTCCCCTCCGGATCCAGGGGACCTGGGGGCGTTACCTCCTTGACAAGGGCTTACATTTGTGTAAGAGTAAGAGTCTTAGGCGGCAAAGGCTGAGCTCCTGGGTCCCCCACCTGGGGTCCCGATGGCTGGCTCCTCTCAGGGACAGTGGGGATTGTGTGCCCCTCAGTCAGAGAAATGTTAGCCTCCACCTTCCCCACCTTCGTTCTCAACAAGCCCCTGAGCGTTGGGGGTGGGCCGGGGGGATTGTGTCTAGGGCCTCAGGACATCCTCCATGCAAAGGCATGACTTGGGCCTTACAAGACACAATTTAGCCAGCAAGTTTTCCAGGGCAAATTCTTGTTTTGGAATGCCACCCCTGGGCTCCAGGTGCCACCAATTTAGGGCAAAATGCAATTTCGTAAAACGGAATCCTGGAGCCAGCTAGAGTGACAGAAACAGCAGGAAGGGGGCCAACATCAGGCCACCGGGGAAAGGTGGGATGTACACAGTCCCTCCCTATCCCTGGGAACTGGTTCCAGGACCTCCCTTGGATATCAAAATCCGAGGATGCTCAAGTTCCTGATTTAAAATGGCACTGTATTTGCATATAACCCATGTGTATCCTCCCATATATAGTAAGTCCTCACTTAACACCGTCAGTAGGTTCTTGGGAACCGTGGCTTTAAGCACATGATATATAACAAAGCCATTTCTCCCCTCATCAATTTTATAATGAATCCACATTGAACAAGACGACATATTCGAGGACCTGCCATACATCGTTTCACTTAAAGTCACAGTTTCCAAGAACCTATCCACAATGTTGAGTGACAACTTACTGGACTCGAAATCATCTCCAGATTACTTATGATACCTAATCCAACATAAACGCTATGTAAATAGTTGTACAGTATCTTTCAGGGAATAATGTACATATTCAGCATAGACACAATTGTGGGGGGATATTTTCGCTGTGCGGTTGGAGCCCATGGACATGGGGTACCACCTGTGCCCAGCTCTGCCTCGGCCCAGTCTCTGTCTCCCTGCAGTCCCTGTGCCCCCTGCATCCCCTCCGAAGCTCCCTGGCCTTGAACCTCTGTAGTATAGACGGCAAATTGTTCCTCAATTGCTTCGATAGGCGCCAGAACCATGCACAGCCAGCTGGAACCTGTGTGAGGGGCTCTTGGCCTGAGGGGAGGGGACTGAGGCCTGGGAAAGCGGCTAGCTCTGGAACAGGGACAGACACAGGCTTGGCTGCAGTCTCAGCTGTGCCACTCCCACGGGGCGGCCGGGCAGTCAGCCTTCTGAGTCTCAGCTTGCCCTTTGTAGAACGGGGGCGATAATATCTACCTGACCTAGAGGTGTGGGCTGGACAATGAAAATACATGGCCAACTTGAAGGTGCTCAGAGGATAGTTGCAAAAGGGGAGTGTGCGGGAGGGCAGGAGGGGGCACACAGGCTGCCCTTGGTTGACCAGGAGGAAACCCAAGTGTGGGGCAGACAAACCCATCTGGGCCTGGGCAAAATTCCCCCAGCTACTTTCTGTCCAGAAGTGAGCCACCCCGAAGTCCATCTCCTCCCAGAGGCCAGGGTGGTGGGGGTTTGCAGAGAGGCCCGGTTCAGGGGTCAGCTCTGCTGGGTAGGCGCGGGGGCAGGGTGGGCTGGTCCACCCTTCTCAGAGCAAGTGAGCCCACTGTGGCTTTTCCAGCCCATAAGGCCCTGGAGGACCCCTTGGTAAGCAGGTGTCCCCCGGTTCAAGAAAACCAAAGGCGGCCCCTTGTATCAGATCAATCGTAGAGAACCGTGCAACTTTCAAGGTACTCTCCTACCTCTGTTCCTGGACTGAGGCCCTAGAGGGAAGGTCTCAGGGTGCCTCTGGGGCCCAGAGTCCCTCTCTGAGGCCCTTCTGGGCCACAGGGGAAGCTCCCCGCTGCTTGACTGGGGCAGGTGAGGCAGCTGAGGAAAGGAGAGGGCCTGTGGGGCCAGGGACACGCTGCCCACTGCTGGAGGTCTCATTCCCACCCCACCCACCACCCCTGTGTGGCGGGCAGCCTCCCACGCCTGGTGCTGAAGGGCCTAGCCGGGCCTCGGGGTGCGGCCACGTGGCCTGTACTCATGCTCCGTCCCCGTACACCTTGATGGGGTTCACACAGTTCTTGACCCAGCCCCTGCTCTGGAGGAAGGGGCTGTCCTCCAGGAACTCCAGGCACTGGCCCGTGAAGTTGCAACCCTCGAAGATTTCTAGGCGGAAATGTTCCCCGTGCTCCAAGACCAAGCAAAAAAGAAGGAAAGAAGGAGGTTGCTGTGAATTCCCCTCTCCCAGAAACAGAAGCCCCATGCAGGAAGGAATTAGGAGGTACCCAAGGCACTGGGCACCCCCACCCCACACACTTCAACCCCACACTTCTGTTTGTTCTTCCACATGAGATGTGGTTGGAAGAAAGGGTTCTATTACTCTAAAAATGTTCCAAGCCACTGAGCTGGTCCAAGCTCCTCTTTCTACAACTAGAAAATCTGAGGTCCAAAGAGGGCCAAACTGACCAGAGGCCAGCGGTCACACTCAGACCAGGGCTGGGGTCACGGGGCTCCCTCTGGGTGCTCAGCGTGGGGGACTCCGGCCCTGATCACAGCAACACACTCCGGGTTCTGACTTCCCCACCCCTGGGCCACAGCCCATGGGCAAGCCTTCAAATGATAACATTTTAAAACTGTAATAGAACCTTTTAGTAAAACATAAAGCCAAAAATCTAAAACAAATACCAGATCTCATGTGCTGAAACCCCTGCTGGCCTTGACATCATTGTCCCCTAGGCTCAGCACGTCTCCCTATATGATTCCCGCATTTCCAAAAGACAGAGGAGGGCCAGCCCCTGCCTGGCTCAGAAGCCGGCAGGGCCTGGTCTGCGTCACAGCTGGCCCCAGGATAGCTCTTAGGAGAACAGCAGTTCGCAAGATACCAAGGATATTTTTCATATAAATAGCATTATGCAGGGTCCAGGGCCAACCATTTAAATTTCTTTTTTCCAAATGGACCATAGCCTGGAAGAAATACTAAGAAAGCATTCTTACAGTTTGAGATGCCAAAGCCCAGCTGGTTTTGCAACTGATACAGAAAAGAGAGGGGGCACCACGCAAAGGCCCCTTTACTGGAGTTCCTCAGACGTTCACCAGAACCGCCCAGCCCAGGCGTCGGGGGAGGGTCCTCAGCAGACATAAGCGAGACGCTCTGTGATGAGAGATGCGCGCCCCCAGGCTCAGGAGTCCGCCACTCCCCACCTGAAGCTCCAGAGCTCACAGCAGGTCAGTGAGTACCCATGACCTGGGGGAACGGCCTTGCTTAAATCCCACCCTAGGAGCAGCTGGACCGAAACAGTCTTTCGCCACCGGGGAGCCATGCCCCTCGTCTGCCCTCCCTGCACACACCTCTTGGGCGGCAGCTACCCGTGTAATTCCAAGGGACCTGCCCCCCAATTTTCCCCTGACAGGCGGGTGATTCTTCAGCTTCCTCCATCAGCCATTCCAAGACCGGAGCATGGAAGGCTCCAGAATGTGCCACAAGACCACCTGTACTAGTGGCCACACTAGGCCCAAATCAGCCTCCCATTGGCGGAGTGTCCCCTATCTGGCTGGAAATCTAAATTTGGATGATTTCAACAGCATTTTAAATGGAAAATGCAGCTAGATTTTTGGCTCCGAAACTTAAAGTGGTTTATTGATACCTGTATGAAAACTCAGGGCCACTCCCACTCAGTTCATAGCAACTTGGCCCCCCACCTACTCACCTCATGCCAGCAGGTGGCTCTGGGTATAGCTCCCTCAGTCTTACAGACTTTAAAGCCGGGAGGCCCATGCTCCCCGATTCCTTGCCACTGTCTGCCAGGGCTGACCCTCGGTCCCTCCAGCAGGAAGACTCAGCCTTTGGTGGACGGGCCCACTCACCATTCCTACAGGCCGACAGGAGCCCATGTGGTCACTGTGGCTGTTCCAGCGGAAGAAGTCGGGGTAGTCACCGTGCTCCAAGATGAACTGCTGGCCCCGGAAGTCGGGGTGATTGAAGCAGACCCAGGCTCCGCTCTCCACGCGGATGGAGTTCACTCGGTTCATAAAGCCCCGGTCCTGGAAGTTGTCACAGTCCCCGGAGACCTCCAGCTTCCGCCCTGTGAAGTGCTTGCCTTCATAGAGAGTGATCTAGAAACGGCAGGTTACAGAGCTCAGGGTCAGGGGCTTCTCTCCGTCAGCGTTGGAGGCTGGCGTCTGGGTCCCAACACCCTGGATGGAACCCCTACTCCCAGGCCCCCAAAAGCCCAGACCTGCTGCACACAGTAGGTGCCCAACACTATTTGCCAATTGGGCAAAAGAATGAACAGCTGGCAGGCTGATGCCATACACAGCTCCTGTTCCTCCCCACCCTTAGGAGCTCACAGTGGGGCAGACAAATTTCAGCAGCAATTTGGGGACAGGGGTTTCCCCTTTGTCTAGGTGCCCATTTCAAAACGGGCTGTTTTCAACTTCCACTGCATTTTTAACTCATTTTTTAATTATTAAAACATAAAGCTGATAATAACATTAAAGGAGGTGTTTTCAAAAGAAGAAACTTCACCCACAACCCTCTCATGGTAACCCAGCATATATTTTGCAGAAATTCGGGTTCCTGGGATTGGGCCTCCTTCACTGGAGAGGCTGAATCAGCCGAAGCCGCGTCAGGGCCTGGCTCGGGATTAATGTTCGCAAAAGAGGGCTTATAAGTGCCACCCTGTCTCTCTGTGTTTTGTAGGGCACTCCTTTGGGTAGCAGGCATGTATCAGATCTGGAGCTCCATCACCCTGGTGGGAGTTCAGACATTGTGTCTTATAGCTACGTGGCACTCACAGGTTGTCCTTGTCCCGAAACAAAACAAAGTGAAGCAATAACAACCCGCCAGACTCATTTCCTGCTGTGGAACCTAAAATCTCAACCATTCAGTAACTCTTTGGGTTTCAAGAACTGTGGCCCTAGAAGGGTCCTGCCAGAGTGCAGTGATGTTCCCCATCACTATGGTCGCTTGTGCCTCACCAGTGTCTCCAGTTCGCTCAAAAGAACACGAGAATTGCCCTTCCAGGCCCCTTGGAGTCAGGCGTGGCCACATGCGTTCACCAGAAAGGAGGCAGACACCTTGGCGTTCTGCACCACAGAGTTACTGGGGCCCTTTGTTACTGAAGCATCACCTGGCCCATGCAGACTGATACAGCAACACAGTCACCCCCAGACACTCTGGAATGTGGCCTTGGAGACCAAAGGCTTCATGGGAGTGGCTAGGCTAGGGGCACTGGAGAGGGCGAGGGAGAGCCAGGTCTCCCGTCCTTCCTGCACCAGGCACGGCTGGTAGAGGGCCCCTGAAACCTTCAGGGAGGTCTGGGCACCAAAGGGATTCGGGGCTCCCTCAAATCTCAACATTTTTCAGAGAGCCAGCCCTAAGTGTCCCTGAAGAGACCCTGGGAAGGAAAAGCCATAGAGGCCAGCCTTGGGCAAAGAAGCCGCAGCAGTGGGGCGGAGGGCTATGGGACAAGCCAAGCCTCCCCCACCCCAAGGAAGCCCCAGGGAGTCTGACCACCCTCCCTGCTCCTGACTGCGGGGCGAGGGGTTGGAATCCCAGAAGGAAGGAGTGGAGATGGAGACCTTCCTATCCATCCACACCAGAGAGGCCCCAGGCCAGTAGCGAGGCCACCCCATTTTATTAAGAAATTAAACCAGCTTCCCTTGGATTTGTCACCATCAACAGTGTGCACCCTCCTGCATCCCCTAGCACAGGGGGCGAAGGCGGAGCCCCACTCGGTTTCCTTGGGGTTGAGGGACGCACTCACCTTCCCCGAGCGCTGCGCCATGGTGCGCCCCGCCCCTTCCGCGGGTCCCCGTTTACACCGGGCAGCGCCCTGCTGGCTCAGCGCCGCCCCGGACAAAAGATTTGCTGGGCCGGCCCCGGAGCGTTAGTGCTGTCGGGCGTGCTAAGCCCGAGGGGCCACCAGGCCACCCTGTGCCACCGCGAGTGCAGCCCGCCCTGCCCGGGGTCTCCCTGTGCTCTCCGCGTTTAGCTCCCGAGCCTCCTTCCTCCCTGAGCCCTCCCGCCCAGCCCGCGGCTGCCCCTGCCCTGCCCTGGAGTGGTGGGGGGAGGAGGGGAGGTGTCTCTCTAGCCCTCCAACCTTTCTTCCCCTGCGCTGCCCCTCAGCCCTCACGCCCATCTCCCTCCCTCCCAAGGCCTGTTCCGAGCTCCCCAGCCCACTCCCCTTTCTCACCTGGCTGCAGGTAGTCTCGCCTTGGTGCCAACTTGTTTGTCTCCACGAGGATGCAACCCAAGCTTCCCCGGACAGACAGACAGCCCTTGACCGCCCCTCCCCTGGCTGCTCTGGTCTGAGCTCCCAGGTCCCCACCTTAGACCTCCGGCTCCAACTCACCCAGCCCCTGATGCACCCCCCCACACCCCACAAAACGCCAGGCCAGGTCAGGCCTCCCTCCTCCCGCTCTCTTCCTGCCTGCCTCCCTCCCTGGCACTCTCCCTCCCTGGGTCCCTCTCTCCTTGAAGATCCTGCCTAGGGTGCCCAGGTGACCCGCGCTGCCCTGAGCTGGGGGTACAGTGCTCTGCCCCTTGCCTCTCTGCTGCACCAACTAAGCCACCCTGGACGCCCAGGATCAGTTTACAGCACAAAGCAGCCCCACCGCGGAGGGAGAGTTCCCCAGGGCCCAGAACGGGCACTTGGCAGACAGCAGAGGCTCAGAGATTGTGGAGTGAGCAGAGCGAACATGGAGCCCACAGGATGTGCAGCCCCCACACGGCTGGGGAGATGAGCTGGGAACACCGGACTCATGACTCAGATGGCTGGGGTGGTGGGGGACAGGCTCTGAGATCAAAGGAGAGAGGGGCAGGTGCTCCACAGGGGCTTCTGCTGGAGGGCAGGGAGGAGCTTTGGGGAGGAGTTTGGGCTGCTCTTCCTTCAAACAGTATATTTTTATGACCATTTCACAGATGAGACACTGAGGCCCAGGAAGAGGAGGTTATGTGATTCTTGGGGCAGAGGGGTGACCTTGCCTCTGCTGTGGGAGCTTTTCAAAAGTAGACAGGGTACAAACCAGAACCTGCATGTCACCCTTGAACCCAGGGACGGTCCTCCCCAGGGACGCCGCCCAGCTGCCTCCACTGGCGCCCTTACTTGCCAAGCCACACATTCCAATGTTTCCCTCTGGACCTGGGCCCTGGTGGGGACATAAAATTAAAAACAAAATCTCCAGCCAACCCAGAAAACTTCTCCACGAAGGTAGAAGGAAAAAAAAAACAATTTTATTATTGAATAAACTTTAAACTGGAATGCGATCTGCATCACGATCTCTCCCCTAAGAGATCGCAAAGATGGAGAGAGATCTCACTCTTCTGTAGCCAAGCAGACACAACCCACTGCATTCATGTTTTCAGGATAAAATTGCTGATTTTCTTGTATCTCTATGACTGGAGGTGGGTTTTGCAATTTGGAGTCAGGTGACAGCTGAAGTCAGGCTTCTCAGGAAACGGGGAGGGTGGGGGCACTTACTCCTTGATGTCAAGACTCAAAGAGATGGTCCTGGCTCCCAGAGGAAACATGACTGAGTTGTTAGACTGGCAAGAGGCTTGTTTAGCCATTAAAAAGATTTACACACATTTGAAAATGACAGAGAAGGAAATTCTGCAAGAAAAGGGAGGAAAGGGAAGCCTCTTCCCTTATTTTCAACAGGGAAAAATAAGCCTTAAAAAAAGGTTTTATTTTTTAGAGCAGCTTTAGGTTCAAGCTGAATTCAGCAAAAGGTACAGCATTTCCTGTATACCCCCTGCCCCTCCACACACACACACACACGCACACACACACAGAGCCTCCTCCACAATCAGCGCCCCCATTAGAGTGGTTCATTTGTCACAACCGATGAACCTATGTTATACATCGGGATACAGGATGAGAAGTTGAGAGAATGCGGCGTAGACTTTGTTAAAATAACACATTTTTAAAGCCTCCCCACATAATGTGGTTGATTTTTCACAGCTTGCTACTCTTTGTCCAGTTGAGTATGTAAGTGTTTGACTCTTAACTTTTTCTTTGGGTCTTCATCTCCTTATAAGGGCTCCCGTGCCACATAAAACTTGTATTAAATAAGTTTGTATGCTTTTCTCTTGTTAATCTGTTTTAGGTCAATTTATTTCTCAGGCCCAGCCAGGACCCTAAGAGGATGGAGGTAGAACTTTACTGCCTCTACAGTGTAATGCCATGGTTCCACCATTAGAGCACCATGTAGAGTATTCTCACCACCTTAAAAGTCCTCTGTGTGGGCTGGGCACGGCGGCTCACACCTGTAATCCCAGCACTTTGGGAGGCCGGGGCGGGTGGATCACCTAAGGTCAGGAGTTTGAGACCAGCCTGGCCAACATGGCGAAACCCTGTCTCTACTAAAAATACAAAAACTAGCTAGGCGTGGTGGCAGGCGCCTGTAATCCTAGCTACTTGGGAGGCTGAGGCAGTGAGAATTGCTTGAACCTGGAAGGTGGAGGTTGTAGTGAGCCAAGATTGCACCACTGCACTCCAGCGTGGACGACAGAGTTAAACTCCGTCTCAAAAAAAAAAAAAAAAAAGATAAAAAAAAAAAGTCCCCTGGGCTCCATCTGTTTATCCCTCTCTCCCCCTTAACTCCTGGCAACCACTGATCTTTTTACTATCTTCACGGTTTTGCCTTTTTCAGGATGTCATGTATTTGGAATCTTACAGTATGTAGCTACTACGGTTTGAACGTGTCCCCCAAAACACATGTGTTGGAAACTTAATCCCCAATGCAACAATGTTGAAAGATGCGGTCTCATGGGAAGGGTTTAGGTCATGAGGGCTTCACCCTCATTCATGGATTAACGCTGACCATAAAGGGCTACAAGGTCAACCGCTTGCTCTCTCTCACCCTCTCTTTGCCCTTCTCCCATGGGATGATGCAGCAAGAAGGCCCTTGAAAGATGCCAGCGCCATGATGTTAGACTTCTCAGCCTCCAGAACTGTGAGCCAGTACATTTGTGTTCATTGTAAATTACCCAGTCTGTGGTATTCTGTTATAGTGGCACAAAACGGACTAAGACAGTAAGTAGCTTTCTCAGACTGGTTTCTTCCACTTAGTAATATGCATTTAAGATTCCCTCATATCTTTTCCTGGCCTAGTCTCTCATTTCTTTTCACTGCTGAATCATGTTCCCTTGTCTGGAAGTACCACAGTTTAGTTATCTATTCATCAATGGAAGGACATTTTGGTTGTGTCCAAGTTTTGGCAATTATGAGGAAAGCTTCTATAAACATCCATGCGTAGATTTTTGTGTGCTCCTTTCACTATACACTAAGGAGTGGGATTGCTGGATCATATGTTAAGGGTATGTTTAGTTTTGCAACAAACTGAAAAAAAATAAAAGCCAGGTGCAGAGGCTTGTACCTGTAATCCCAGCTACTCAGGAGGCTAAGGCAGGAGGATCACTTGAGGCCGGGAGTTCAAGACCAGCTTGGACAACATAGCAAGACCTTGTCTCTAAAAAATTCAAAATCAAATCAAATAAAAAGAAACTGTCAAACTGTCTTTCAAAGTGGCTGTATGATTTTTCATTCTGACCATTTGGTGCTATCAAGTTTTGGATTTTAGCCATTCAAATAAGTGTGCAGTGGTGTCTCATTGTTGTTTTAAGAGCTTTTTTTTTTTTTTTGAGATGGAGTCTTGCTCTGTCCCCCAGGCAGGAGTGCAGTGATGCGATCTCAGCTCACTGCAATCTCTGCCTCCTAGGTTCAAGCAATTCTCCTGCCTCAGCCTCCCCAGTAGCTGGGACTACAGGTGTGTGCCACCACGCCCAGCTAATTTTTTTTTTTTTTTGGAGATGGAGTCTTGTTCTGTCGCCCAGGCTGGAGTGCAGTGGCGTGATCTCAACTCACTGCAACATCCACCTCCTGGGTTCAAGCAATTCTCCTGCTTCAGCCTCCCGAGTAGCTGGGACTACAGGCACACGCCGCCAAGCCTGGCTAATTTTTTGTATTTTAGTAGAGATGGGGTTTCACTGTGTTGCCCAGGCTGATATCGAACTCCTGAGCTCCGGCAATCTGCCTGCCTTGGCCTCCCAAAGTGCTAGGATTACAGGCGTGCCTGGCCAATTTTTGTCTTTTTAGTAGAGATGGGGCTTCACCACGTTGGCCAGGCTGGTCTTGAACGCCTGACCTCAAGTGATCCGCCTGCCTTGGCCTCCCAAAGTGCTGGGATTACAGGTGTGAGCCACCGTGCCCAGCTGAACTTCTTCTTTTTAATTTGTATTTGCCCTCATCACAGCAGGGCCAGAGCACACAGACAACCCAAAAAGGTGATGACAACAGAATCCAAAACAGAAGCAGTGATTTGGGGTGTTTTCTGAGAAATACATATGAAAAAATGCCTAGCTGAAAGCCCCACTCAAAGAATTGTTAAAAATGGGTAGATGAATAAGATACCTGCAAATTTCACCTCCATTCCCTATTTCTAATGCAATATCTCAATTCCCACCTGGGATTTTATTATAATTCAGTTACCAGAGGAGGAGTCTGCTAAGATTCATATTATCTATTTGTAGCCAGGTAGAACCCCTCCCCAAAATAGCTACATAATATGCAAATGCCAGTATCACCAAACCTCAACATCAGAGTCATTTTTTTGAGTCATCTTTGGTAGAGCACTGTTAAAATGTACCTTGAGGTAGGTGAGATCTTGAGTCACTATACAGCTGCTGGTTGGGGACAAAATTCTAAGGGAATGGACTGAGAATAAATATCGTGACAGCACAGAAGAAGCAAGGCTAAGAATGCTGTCATAGCTTAAAAAATAAAATCTCAATAACATGTAGCCTTAGAACTACCAGTAGCTGCTCAGCATTGGAGAGTTTTACAGCGTGGAGGCTAATGGTTTTAATAATAAATCACCCTGAGCCATCACCCGTTTGCCTGCCTCCCTTCTCTGCCTCTTGTCTCTCCCGTTTTTGGATAATTTAGAGCACAGAGAAGAATAGGAAATAATATAAGGAACAATAACACCACCATACAAAGTTTGTCAAATCTTAGCATTTTGCCAGGTTTATGTTGGATCAATGTTTTTCCTTAAAATGAGAAATCATTATACATAGAATCGAAGGCTTCCTTCCCCATAAGGATAAGATACTGTCCTGATTTTTGTGTTATGTCTTTGTGTGTTTTCATCTTTTTACTTTCTTCGTATGTATCTGTAAATAATAGAAAATTTTTAGTGTGGCTACATTATATGTAGCCTTCTGCAATTTGGTTTTTTGTTTTAGTGACAAGAGTTTCTGAAATGGTGAATTAACAAAGCTCAGTAGAATTCCTCAGAAAACTAAGTAAAATCTTCCATTTATATATCTAATAAACTGCATACCAGGAAATCTTCAGTATATATTAAAGCCACACAAAAAATACTATGCGTTCCTAGGGGAAATTGTGGGACAGTGTCTCCTTGGATGTTGTGGGATATCCAGCATCCTGGGGCCTGCCCACCCATCCTCCAGCATTCTGACAAACAGAAACACCCTACAAAATTCCAACCGCACCCTGGGACCAATACTGCCTCCTTTGAGGCCCATGCCTCTGGGTGAAATTGCTGGGTTGAAGCATGAGTTCACCTTCAAGCCACTAGATGCCACAGAGGTCTTCCAAATTGCCCCACCGACATACAGATGAGATCCACCCTTGGTAGTTCCAAGGCCAGTTGCTCAACATCAGTTCAAATGTATAGCGTTCATTTGAATTGGATCTTTTGTAAATTGCTTGTTCATATGCTTTGCTCATTTTTTTCTCTTTCCTTATTGATTATGTGTGTGTGCCTGTGTGTGTGTGTGTGTGTGCACGTGTTTGTTTGTTTTAGAGACAGAGTTTCACTCTGTCACCCAGGCCAGAGTGCAGTGCCACGATCATAGCTCAATGCAGCCCCAAACAACTGGGCTAAGGCATCCTCCTGCTTCAGCCTCCCTTGTAGCTGGGACTAAAGGCACATGCCCACACCCAGCTAGGTTTTTAAAATTTTTTGTAGAGACGGGGTCTCACTATGTTGCCCATGCTGGTCCCGAGTTCCTGGCCTCAAGGGATCCTCCTGCCTTGGCCTCCTAAAGTGCTGGGATTACAGGCATGAGGCACCATGCCTGGCTGTGTGTGTTTTAACTTGCTATCTATTCTTTTGCTGTGTGTGTGTGTGTGAGTCCGCTATCTGTTCCTTTGCTGTTGTCTATTCCTTGTTGTGTGGGTTCATTTTAGACTTTTCCCAGTTTGTTGCTACTCCCAAACCTGCCCTAATTCAATACAAAGTCATGTGAGTGGGCAATGAGGCCCTTCCAGCCCTTCACTCTGGAGCTCTGGGTGTGTGTGACAGGCTGAGGGGAGGCACTTTCCCAGTAGCCCCCTGCCTCCAGCGTCATCCTAATGCTCTTGGGAGCAGAGTGGTCCTGGGGCTTGGGAGAGGCCATCCTGGGTAGCGTTTGAGAGACAGGACTCAGGACTCCCCTCCAAATTGAGGCTGTATGTGACACCACTGTGTGAGACCCCCAGGTTCTGCCCCCTTCCCCACTTCCTTCTCCATGCCCACCCCCAGCTCCAGCCACTGTCAGTACCAGTGGAACTGCTGCAGGAGCCTCTCAGCATCCCAGTCTGTCTGCTCTGGGCTCCTCCAGACCGTTCTCCACCCACAGCAACAGCGGCTCCTTTCCCTATATATACATTATGAGTCATTTCAGGCAGCGAATCTACCTTCCAGTTTAAGAAATAAGACATTACAGGCCAGGCAAGGTGGTTCATGTCTGTAATCCCAGCGCTTTGGGAGGCCAAGGAGGAAAGATTGCTTGAGCCCAGGAGTTTGAAATCAGCCTGGGCAACAACGCAAGATCCTGTCTCTACAAAAAAATTAAAAAATTAGCCGGGCATGGTGGCACATGCCTGTGGTCCCAGCTACTAGGGAGGCTGAGGTGGGATGATTGCTTGAGCCCAGGAGGTCGAGGCTGCAGTGAGCCAAGATTGCACCACTGCAACTACAGCCTGGGCAACAGAGAAGGATCCTGTCTCAAAAAAAAAAAAAAAAGACAAGACATTACAAATGGGGGGCTCCTAGGTGCTCTAATGTGAATACTCACTTAAAACCTATAATGTGATCCTACCTAAAATTGCTCAATGGCTTCCCATGGCCCTTCAAGTGAAGCAGGGACCAGGACATGCAGGACCCTGAGATCAGGCCTCCTGAGATGTTGCACCCATCCTGGGGTGCGGTCCCAACACCTGAGCTGAGTTTCCCAGGGCTCAAGGACCTGGTCTCGCTGCCCGCGCCTCCTCCCAGCCCCACTCCCCAACCTCTCTCGCCAGCGGGTACCATCCCATCTGTGTGGGCGAGGCGCTCAGCGCTAGAGCTGTGGACACCAAGGAGGAGGCGCTCAAAAGATGTTTACAAACGGGCTGGGCGCGCTGGCTCACACCTGTAATCCTAGCACTTTGGGAGGCCGAGGCAGGAGGATTGCTTGAGCCCAGGAGTTCGAGACCAGCTTGGGAAACAGGGTAAGACCTTGTCTCTACTTAAATTTTATATATATACATATATATATATGTGTATATATATATGTATATATGTATATATATGTATATATGTATATATGTATATATGTATATATATGTATATATGTATATATATGTATATATGTATATATGTATATATATGTATATATGTATATATGTATATATATGTATATATATATGTGTATATATGTATATATGTATATATATGTGTATATATGTGTATATATGTATATATGTATATATATGTATATATGTATATATGTATATATATGTATATATATGTATATATGTATATATGTATATATATGTGTATATATGTGTATATATATGTGTATATATGTATATATATGTGTATATATGTGTATATATATGTGTATATATGTATATATATGTATATATATGTGTATATATGTATATATATGTGTATATATGTGTATATGTGTGTATATATGTGTATATATGTGTATATATGTGTATATATGTATATATGTGTATATATGTATATATATGTGTATATATATGTATATATGTATATATTTATATATGTGTATATATATGTATATATGTATATATGTATATATATGTATATATATGTATATATGTATATATGTATATATATGTATATATATGTATATATGTATATATGTATGTATATATATGTATATATGTATATATGTATATATGTATATATATGTATATATGTATATATATGTGTATATATGTGTATATATGTGTATATATGTATATATGTATATATGTATATATGTATATATGTATATATATGTATATATGTATATATGTATATATGTATATATATGTATATATGTGTATATATGTATATATATGTATATATGTGTATATATGTATATATATGTATATATATGTATATATGTATATATGTATATATGTATATATGTATATATGTATATATGTATATATGTATATATATGTATATATGTATATATATGTATATATGTATATATGTATATATATGTATATAAATATGTATATATGTATATATATGTATATATGTATATATATGTATATATGTATATACACACACACACATACATACACACACACACACACACATATACATACATACATACATATACATGAAAGAGAGAGAGACCGGGTGAGGTGGCTCACGCCTGTAATCCCAGCACTTTGAGAGGCCGAGGCGGGCGGATCACCTGAGGTCAGGAGTTTGAAACCAGCCTGGCCAACATGATGAAACCCCGTCTCTACTAAAAATACAAAAATTAGCTGGGCGTGGGGGCAGGCACCTGTAGTGGCAGCTACTCGGAAGGCTGAGGCAGGAGAATCGCTTGAACCCGGGAGGCAGAGGTTGCAGTGAGCTGCGGAGGTTGCAGATCGCGCCACTGCACTCCAGCCTGGGCGACGACAAAGCGAGACTCCGTCTCAATATATATATTTATTAAAGATATTTATAAACGAACAAAAAGTTGGAAACACTTTGCATACCAAAGCTCAGGCGTGGGCGAGAGCGGGGAGACTTTAGACTCCGTCCGCG
Source organism: Pan paniscus (assembly GCF_029289425.2). Taxonomy (NCBI): domain Eukaryota; kingdom Metazoa; phylum Chordata; class Mammalia; order Primates; family Hominidae; genus Pan; species Pan paniscus. The sequence continues at coordinate 187,871,493 of NC_073255.2, forward strand.
GTCCAGGGCTGCATGGGGCAACGATGCCCGCTCTGCCCAACGCTCCGCTAGCGAAGCGCAGTTCGTGGTCACCAGGCCTGCAGCTCCCGCCTGGGCTCCGCGCTTCCGCACCGGGCTGCGGGTTCCTCTCTCCGCCTCCTGCGCCGGGTCAGCCCCGGAGGACACTGATGAGTGCGTGAATGAGTGCATGAACAAGGGAATAAATGCGCGAAGGCCAGCACCGCCAGGCTGCAGCACCGGCCGAGGGCCCCAGCGGAGCTCGGCGGGGGTGCCGGGCGGTTCCAGGAGCCTCGCTCCCTGCTGGGGACCGAGCTTGTGCCCTGGCGTCGTGGCCGCCGGCAGGCAGCAAGGAAGGGGGTGTAAAGAGCCCAGTTAGGCGGAGTCCCTGCCCTTCCGAGGGAGCCCGTCTGCGAGTGAGCCCGTCTGCAAGTGAGCTGGGCCTGGGCCTCTGCAGGGGTCGCCCCGCCAGCCCGGGCCCCCTGGCTCCGCCCCATTTCCAGCCGGCGTGAGGGAGGGGGCTGCAGTGCTCCGGGGGTCATCGGATTCGGGCGGGGAAGGAAAGGCGGGACGTCTGCGCCCCAGAAGACAGTCCCCGGGTCTCCCACCCTGAAAGCCAGCGAGGTTCGGGTAAATGAAAGTTGCTGAAGCCTGACCCCTCGTGGTGGGCACAATCACCACACGCCCCAGGGCGGCCGCGGGAGGATTTAGAATTAGAATTATTATTGCCGTTATATTTGTTTAGAGATGGGCTCTCCCTATGTTGCCCAGGCTGGTCTTGAATTTCTGGACTGAAGCGATCCTCCTGCCTCAGCCTCCCGAGTAGTCGGGACTACAGGCGGGTGCCACCACATCTGCTTAGAATTATAATAAATTCGAATTCTCATAGTGCTTACTTATAGCCAGCACCAACTAAAGCTTAACATATATTAAGTCATTTAATTCTCTCAACAATCCTAGGAGGTGGGTTCTGTCATGATCCTCATCTTAGAGTTGTGGGGAGTGAGGCCCAGCCTGCATGAGTAGCTTGCACAAGGTCACAGGGTCACACAGCAAGCAGGCAGTGAAGCTGGGATTTGAATCCAGAATTGGTGCCCTTAACCTCTACAGAGAATTATAACGCACACGTTTCCTCACCTTTGTGCAGTTCTAAAAGCACACCAGCTTTATCTATTCATATTCTTACTTTATTTTATTTTATTTGAGACAGAGTCTCACTCTGTTGCCCAGGCTGGAGTGCAGTGGCGCGATTTCAGCTCACTGCCTCCTGGGTTCAAGCAATTCTCCTGCCTCAGGCTCCCGAGTAGCTAGGACTACAGGTGTGAGCCACCACACCCGGCTAATTTTTGTGTTATTAGTAGGGACGGGGTTTCACCATGTTGCCCAGGCTGGTCTCGAACACCTGACATCGTGATTCGCCCCCCTCAGCCTCCCAAAGTGCTGGGATTACAGGTGTGAGCCACCGTGCCTGGCCTCATGTTCTTTAGATCTCACTTCACTTCCTTCTTCCTCACCTAAGTCATCAACACATCCTGATCGAATGACTCAAAGGCTGAAAATATGCTCATCCTTTAAAAGCTACCCCTCAAAGTGCAAATTAAAAGCACAATGAGACATCACAAGTGTCGCTGAGGGTGCTGAGCAAGTGGGACTCTCACTCACTGCTGGGGGGTGTGTGAAATGGTACAGTTACTTTAGTTTTTTATAAAGTCAAGATACGCTTACCATGTTAACTGACAATTCCACTCTTGGTGTTTACCTAACAGATGTAAAAACATAGACCCCCAGCTTTGCACATGTTATAGCAGCTTTATTCATCACAACCCCAGCCTGGATGCAGTCCAGGCATCCACCAATGGTTGAATGATAACTACATCGTGGTTCATCCATACAACTGAATACCACTCAGCAGTAAAAAGGAACAAACTCTCGATACACACAGTGGCATGAATAAATCCCAGAAACATCCGCTGAGCCTAGAAAGCCAGACGCAGAAGCCTGCACGCTGGGTGGCTCTGTGTGTATGAGACTCTGGACAAGATACAGGGCTCTTTGGTGCCAAACAGCACACCAGCGGCCTCCTGGTCCAAAGCCGGTGGTGGCAGAGATGGTGATTTTAAGACACAGCACAAGGGAATTTTGGGGGGTGATAGAAAGTTCTATATTTTGATTGTGGTGGTAGGCACACAGGTGGATACGTTTGTCAAAACTCATCAAAGTTTACACTTAAAATGATTGAATACAGTAATCTCAGAACTTTGGGAGGCTGAGGCAGGCAGATCACCTGAGGTCAGGAGTTCGAGACCAGCCTGGCCAACATGGGGAAACCCTGTCTCTACCAAAAAGTATAAAAAATTAGTCGGGTGTGGTGGCGTGTGCTTGTAATCCCAGCTACTTGGGAGACTGAGGCAGGAGAATCGCTTGAACCCGGGAGGCAGAGGTTGCAGTGAGCCAAGATTGTGCCACTGCACTCTAGCCTGGGCGACAGAGTGAGACTCCGTCAAAAAAAAAAGTGAACACATTTATAGCACAATCTGACAAGACTTTAAGACAAGAATTTGGGGTGTTTAGAGAGATAAGCAAAGCGGTCATCTAAAAAAGACAAGAAAGCCAGGCGCAGGGACTCACAGCTGAAATCCCAGAGATAGACTCCATCTAAAAAAAAAAAAAAAAGAAAGTATAGTTCTCTGATATTTCTTTTACTCTTGAAGCAAAGAAGAGCTCTCTCCCGCCAAGTTGATATTACAATCCATAGTTTTAATTTTCCTTTTTGTAAGAACACATTTGAAAGACTGTAACTAGTTAATAAACTTACCAATACATCTTATTACTAACTGCACTGTTGTCTCTGAGATCCTGTACCCTCCACCTGGGTTTCTCTCCTCTTCGTGTTGAAGTATGTCTTTCAGTTACTCATTTAGTAGTAGCCTCTGTGTGGTAAACACTCTCAGTCTTTGCTTGTTTGAAATGATTGTAAAGTCTCTTCTGCCACGGAAGGCGGCACAGTCACAGGTTCCAGGGATTAAGACGTGGACATCTTTGGGGGTCACTATTCTGCCGACCACAGGGAGCAGGAGTGAAGCTTCTGAGCCAGGGGCCCCAAGCCAGGGCTCTTCTCGGCACCAGCTGGGCCTCAGCAGGGAGACAGCCAGTGCTCTCCACCGCCAGCCCTCAACTCGCCTCTGCTTCTGCTCCCTTCCTGAGGCTCTGGAAGGTTCCTGGCCACCAGATGAAAGGATGGGCAAAGTGGGGGCTGCACAACAGAGCCAACATGGTGAAACCCCATCTCTACTAAAAATACAAAAGTCAGCTGGGTGTGGTAGCGGGCGCCTGTAATCCCAGCTACTCAGGAGGCTGAGGCAGGAGAATCACTTGAACCCAGGAAGTAGAAGTTGCAATGAGCAGAGATCATGCCACTGCACTCCAGCCTGAGTGCCATCCCGGGCAGTAAGCCTGTGCCCGCTCTGGTTAGTTGGGAAAGATGTATGTCACCAAGGGGAGGCCCTGGCCTCACAGGGTAGGAAGGGCCTGCCTGATCCAGCCCAGGGAGGGGGGCTCTGTGCTGCGTCCCCTGCCTCTGTCCCCGCGTGGTCCCAGTGCCGCTGTCCCCCTGGAGCAGGGCTGTCCATCATCCTGAGGTGCCACAAGTCCCTGCTGTGAGGCAAGGGCACCACACGAAGTCACACTGTCCCCACCAGGGCTCCTGGCCCTGTGTCTCCGTGGCCTGATCTGGGAAAGGTGCACGTGAAATCCCTCCACACAGACCCACCATGAGGGTCAACAGCAAAGTGGGTGTGGGGGCCATGGCATCGCGTTTTGATCTTTTGGTGTTTAATGAATTCTCACTGTTTAATTAGTCTCCACTTTGAAGCTCACAACAAGCCCACCATCTTGGCAGAGTTCTGTGTGGTTAACCCATTTCACAGATGAGCAAGCTCCTCCCAGAGGAGCAGAGGGACTGGTCACCAGGTGAGCGTGGGGTGCTCCTGAGAGCCCACAGCTCAGGCGGCCCGGCACCGGCAGACAGGACACCTGGCCGCAGTGGCAGGGAACCCCAGAGTCGCCCTGGGCACCCTCAGGCTGGGCTCCTGGGAGGGCTGGAGCGGACTTAGGAGCAGCCAGCGGCCCTGGGAGACAGGGAGCGGGAAGGTGGGAGGAGCAGCTTTGTGCCTGCCAGGGCCTGAGGGAACAACTGCACGACTTTGCCTCTCTTTGCTTTTCCTGATGATGGGGGCAGCCTGGCAGCTGCTGTGTGTCTTCTGCTCTTTGTCACCTCCCGTCGCCCGCTAGGTGTGGGAAGTAATGCAGTCACCTGGGTTTGATTCTTTGCTCCCACTTGTCCCTTCCCCAGGCAGGAGGTCAGCGCCTGTGGCTCCTCTCTGGGTGGTGGATGCAGGTTCTGCTAGCTTCATAAAAGATGACAGGGACTGTCACTTTCTACTCTCTGGGAAGAGTTTGTTCCTTAAAAATTCTGGACGGTCCCAGCCTGATGCCATTCTGGGGTTAGATTTTTGACTTCCAGGTTCCATTTCTGTAACAGGTCTAGTTCTAGCCAGGTGTTCTATTTTTTTCCTGAGTCAATATCGGTAATTTATGCTCTTCTGGTCTACTGATTATTCCATCTAAAATGTCAAACGCATTGGCATAAAGACATCCACGGGGTAAACTAGAACCGTGCGAGCCTGCTTCATCTGCAGCGATGCCCTCTCGCCGTGCTTTCTCATCTGCATCATGAACACACCCCACTCATTGGGGGTGTGTGGAGGGTTGGAGAATGCCCCAAAGGGGCCCAGCTTAGCTCAGGGCCCCCACCTGATGGCACCACCAGCCTTGGCTAGTCCCAGCAACCAGGGAGAGACTTAGACATTTTTGAATATTAAGGAAGGCATTCCAAGGTTCTGGGGGGTGAGGGTGGGAGTGCTGGTCCCTGAGGCGCAGGCTTCTTTCCTGGGCGTAAGGCAGGACTGACTCCAAGAGCAGGGACTGTGCACAGCCAGGCCCTAGGGTACTGACCAAGCAGGGAGCTCCAGGGGCTGCGGCAGCTGGGGTCCACGGTGACCCCCTCAGTGCCCCACTGCAGACGCTACAGTCCCCTCAGCTGTGGTCCCAGGCTGCAGCAGCGTGTGTCCTCATGCTCAGTCTTCCAACCTCAGGACTCTGGTGCACACAGCCTCGCTTGCTTCTCACGTTACAGCCCTCCGGGCCAGAGCCTCATTCCTTCAGGATCTCTGAGTCCATGGCTCTGAACAAGGGAGCCCCGGACAGTTCACTTGGGGCCAAGTGGGGTCCCAGCCCAGCTCACTCCTGGTCTGATTGCCTGCAGCGGGGGGCAGGCCACACAGCACGTGGTCCCACACCAGCCAGGGGCGGGGGGGACAAAGCACAACATGGAAGCCTGCCTCCTGACCTAGGCCACTGAGCCTTTGCATCACCATTTGGTCCTGGTGGAGTCCGAGTGGCTCAGGACGAGTCTGAACACTGGGCCAGTGGCGGAGCAAAGGCAGGAGGAGGAGAGAGGAGAGGAGCTCTTATCAGCAGGGATGTGGCTTTCACCGCAGCACCACATGCAGGATGAGATGAGACATTTGTGGGGTTCACATCAAGAGAGGGTTTTTATTTTTTATTATTTTAACTTTTTTTGAGACAGGGTCTCGCTTTGTCACCCAGGCTGGAGTGCAGTGGTGCGATCATAGCTCACTGCAGCCTTAAACTCCTGGGCTCAAGTGATCCTCCTGCCTCAGCCTCTCAAGTAACTAGGACCACAGGCACATGCTACCATGCCTGGCTGATTTTTACATGTTTTTGTAGAGCCTGAGTCTTGTTATGTTTTCCAGGTTGATCTCTAACTCTCGGCGTCAAGCAATCCTCTGCCTCGGCCTCTCAAAGTTTTTGTTTTTGTTTTTTTATTTATGTATTTTTTCAAGACTGAGTCTCACTCTGTTGCCCAGGCTGGAGCACAGTGGCGCTGTCTCGGCTCACTGCAACCTCCGCCTCCCGGGTTCAAGCAATTCTCCTGCCTCAGCCTCCCGAGTAGCTGGGATTACAGGCATGTGCCACCATGTCCGGCTAATTTTTTGTATTTTTAGTAGAGATGGGGTTTCACCATTTTGGCCAGGCTGGTCTCGAACTCCTGACCTCAAGTGATCCGCCCTCCTCAGGCTCCCAAAGTGCTGGGATTACACGTGTGAGCCACCGTGCCCAGCCTTGTTTTTGTTTTTTAATTAAAACCGGCCTGCGGCAGAAGCTCCACACGTGGAATGTGGAAGACAGCGGCTTTCCCAGGCCTTCCTCCTCGTCTCGGTTCACTTGCACTGCTGTAACAAAATTCCTGAGACTGGGTAATTTAGAAGGAGAAGAAACTCATGTTCTCACAGTTCTGGAGTCTGGGAAGTCCAGGTCATGGTGCTCGCAGGGGCAGGGGCTGGTGAGGGCCTGTTTCTCACCAATGGCACAGTCTGTCTTCACGCGGCATAAGAGAGTGGACCCACTACCTCAAGCCCTTTGATAAGGGCCCAGAGCCCATCCGTGAGGCTTCACCCTCAGACTTCCTCCCCCTTGGAAAGGCCTCTCCTCTTCCTAGTATCACACTGGTGATTAAGTTTCAATATCTAAATTTTAGGGGGTATGTTCAGACCACAGCACTCCTCAAATCCAAGCAGGATGTAGCAGAAGACAGAGGAGAAAGACTGGACAGAGCGTCTGTGTCCTGAGCCCGCAGGGGAGCTGCTGGCACCCTCAGGAAGTCCCACAAGGAGCTGTGGGCCAGCCACCATCAGGTGACAGGTGGCAGAAAAGGGGGCACTAGCCCTGGAGCCCAAGGGCCTGCATGTGAGGAAGACTCTGTCCAACTGCCCCTCAAAACCAGGATCTGCGGAAACAGAAAAAAACATGACAGCAAGGCCTCACATCCCGAAAGGACTCTAATTCCAGGGGTTATGGAGCCTGCATGCCCGGCTTGGGGTTCCAAGGACCTGGCTGTCATTGCGCTGCTGGGTGATGTCAGACACGTGCTGTGTGCTGTCTCTTGCCACCTTCACTGCAAAGCCATGAAGAAGCGGCGGGCAGAGCGGGCACCCCGCAGTGCCAGGCCCCTCCCCTTTCCTGGGAGCCTGCACTTTCAGGTCTCCCTTCACCCTGAACAGCGAGGCCCCTGGGAGGGCTAAGCGTTTCTGAAAGCAGGTGCTGCATCTTCATGAGGGGCTCAAGTGTGGCCCCCAGTCTAGCAGCACCAAGGTCACCTTGAACTCATCAGAAGTGCCAAGTCTAGAGCTCTACCCCAGAACTGCTGAATCTCAATCGACACTAAGCAACACCTTCCCCCAGGTGGCCATCTCAGGGCTGCTGACATGTGCATACATGCGTATATACACGGATCCACGCATGTGTGTGAATCAACTGGGACCCTGGACAGCTGTTAGAAAACGTGGGTTCTCATCTTGGTTATAACATGGATTTTCTGGCTGAGTTCGTCCGTTGGCAGTGCTGTAAAGGAATACCTGAGACCGGGTCATTTATAAAGAAAAGAGCTTTATTTGCTTCATGGTTTATTTGGTTCAGGCTGTACAAGAAGCATAGCATTGGCATCTGCCTCTGGTGAGGGCCTCAGGAAGCTCCCAATCATGGTGCAAGATGAAGGGCAGCCAGTGTACCCTACGGCACGTGGGAGCAAGACAGACGGGGAGGTCCCTGACTCATTTTAACAACTGGATCACGTGTGAACTCAGAATGAGAACTCACTCATTACTGTGAGGAAGGCACCAAACCACTCATGAGGGATCCACCCCCATGACCAAAACACCTTCCACCAGGCCCCACCTCCAACACTGGGGATCACATTTCAGCATGAGATTTGGAGAGGACACACATTCAAACCATATCATTCCACCCCTGACCCCCCAAATCTCATGTTTTTCGCACATTGCAAAATACAACCATCCCTTCTCCCTGGTCCTCTGAAGTCGTGACTTTTTCTAGCATTAACTTAAAAGTCCCAAGTCCAAAGTCGCATCAGAGACTCAAGGCAAATTCCTTCCATCTATAAGCCTGTAAAATAAAAAACAATTTACTTCCAAGATACAATGGTGGTACAGGCATTGAGTAATGATTCCCTTTCCAAAAGGGAGAAACTGGCCAAAAGAAATGGGGAACAGGCCCTACGCAGTCCGAAACCTAGCAGGATAGACATGAAACCTCAACGCTCCAACATCATCTTCCTGACTGCATGTCCTGCATCCTGGGCACACTGGTGTGAGGGGTGGGCTCCCACAGCCCTGAGCAGCTCTGCCCCTGAGACTTTGCAGGTTGCATCCCCCATGGCTGCTCTCCAGGTTGGACTTGAGTGCCTGTAACTCCTCTAGGCAAGCTGCTGGTGGCTCTACCATCCTAGGGTCTGGAGGGTGGTGGCCTCATTTCCACAAGTCCACTAGGCAGTACCCCAGTGGGGACTCTACGTGGAGGGTCCATCTTACATTTCTGCTCAGCATTGCCCTAGTAATCTCTCTGCAGGGACTCTGGGTGGAAATATAGGTGGAAGCTGCCAAGCCTCCTTCACTTTTGCACTCTGTGCACCTGCAGTCTTAATACCACAAGGAAACCGCCAAGGCTTACAACTTGTGCCCTCCGAAGTGGTGGCCTGAGCTGTACCTGGGGCCCTTTGAGCCAAAGCTGGAGCTGGGGTGCCAGGGATGTGGGGAACACTGTTCTGAGGCTGAGCAGGGTAGCAGAGGCCCTGGGCCTGGCCCACAAAACCTTTCTTTCCTTCTAGGCCTCTGGGACTGTGATGGGAGGGGCTATCCTGAAGACTTCTGAAACGGCTTTGAGGCCCTTTCCCATTGTCTTGGCCATTAGCGCTTGGCTCCCCTTTAGTCATGCAAATCTCTAGGAAGTGGCTGCTTCAGCTCCCTTCAATTCCTCTCCTGAAAACGCTTTTCCTTCCCTACCACAAGGTTAGGCTGCAAATTTTCCAAATTTTTACGCTCTGCTTCCCTTTTAAATGTAAGTGTTAATTTTAAGTCATTTCCTTTTTCCTGTATCTGAACGTAGGCTGGTAGATGCAACCACACCACATCTTGAATGCTTTGCTGCTTAGAAATTTCTTCCACCAGATACCCTAGGTCATCACTCTTAAGTTCAAACTTCCACAGATTCCCAGGACTTGGACACAATGCAGCCCAGCTCTTTGCTGAGGTGTAAAGGGTGATCTTGGCTCCAGTTCCCAATAAGTTCCTCATTTCCACCTGAGACCTCATCATCCTGGACTTCACTGTCTATATTTCTATCAGCATTTTGGTCACAACCAGTTAACAAGTTTCTAAGAAGTTCCAAACTTTCCCCTTGTCTTCCTGTCTTCTTCTGAGCATCTTCAAACTCTTCTACCTCTTCCCATTACTTAGCTCCAAAGCCACTTCCACACCTTCAGGTATCTATCTTTATAGCAACACCCTACTCCTCAGTACCAATTTTGTGTATTAGTCAATTTGCATTGCTGTAAAGGAATACCTGAGCCTGGGTAATTTACAAAGAAAAGAGGTTTATTTGGCTTACAGTTCTGCAGGCTGTACACGAAGCATAGTGTTGGCATTTGCTTCTGGTGAGGGCTTCAGGAAGCTTCCAATCATGGCAGAAGGTGAAGGGGAGCCAGCATATGTGGCGAGAGGGAGCAAGAGAGGTGGAATTGGGAGGGGAACCCCGACTCTTTTTAATAACCAGGTCTTGCATGAACTCAGAGTGAGAACTCACTCATTAACATGAGAACAGCATCAAACCATTCACAAGGAATCCGCCTCCATGACCCAAACACTTCCTACCAGGCCCCACCTCTAACCTTGGGGATCACATTTCAGCATGTGATTCGGAGGGAACACACATCCAAACTATATCACTGGGACTCTTGGCAGATCACAACTTTGAGCATCACTTTTCTCCTTTGTAAACATGAAAGTTCTGGCTAGCTGTCATTTGGGCTCCTTATCCTTTCTTGCCCCAGTTTGCCAGGGGCTCTCTTGGTCTTAAAATTGCAAGCCACAGCTGGACGCGGTGGCTCACGCCTGTAATCCCAGCACCTTGGGAAGCCAAAGTCAGGGGATCACCTGAGGTCAGGAGTTCAAGACCAGCCTGGCCAACATGGTGAAACCCCGTCTCTACTAAAAATACAAAAAAATTAGCTGGGCGTGGTGGTGGGCACCTGTAATCCCAGCTACTCAGGAGGCTGAGGCAGGAGAATCGCTTGAACCCAGGAGGCAGAGGTTGGAGTGAGCTGAGATTACGCCATTGCATTCCAGTCCAGGCGACAAGAGTGAAACTCTGTCTCTCTCACACACACACAAAAACAAGAAAGAACTGCAAGCCACACATTGAAGGAGCCCTCTGTTTTTGTTTGCCTCCTGGGGCTGCCATAACAAAGTAACCCAGACTGGGTGGCTTACAACAATAGCGACGTATTCTCTTGTTCTGGGGGCCGGAAGTCTGAAACCAAGGTGTTGGGGGGTTGGTTTCTTCTTGGAGGCTCAGAGGGGAATCTGCTCCAGGCCTCTCCTGGCTCCTGGAAGTGCTGGCAGTCCTTGGTATACCAGTCTCTGCCTCTCTGTGTCTACATTTTTCTTTTCTTTTCTTGTTTTTTTTGAGACAGAGTCTCACTCTGTTGCCTGGGCTGGAGTGCAGTGGTGCCATCTCAGCTCACTGCAAGCTCCGCCTCCCGGGTTCACACCATTCTCCTGCCTCAGCCTCCCGAGTAGCTGGGACTACAGGCACCCACCACCACGCCCGGCTAATTTTTTTGTATTTTTAGTAGAGACGGGGTTTCACCGTGTTAGCAAGGATGGTCTCGATCTCCTGACCTCATGATCCACCTGCCTCGGCCTCCCAAAGTGCTGGGATTACAGGCGTGAGCCACCGTGCCCGGCCCCAAATTTATTTTTCTTATAAGGCAGGGATCCCAACCCCCAGGCCATGGACTGGTCTGGTCTGGTCTGTGGCTTGTTAGGAACTGGGCCATACAGCAGGAGGTGAGCAGGGGGCGAGCAAGCATTACCAGCTGAGCTCTGCCTCCTGTCAGAGCAGCGGTGGCTTCAGATTCTCATGGGAGTACGAACCCTATTATGAACTGTGCATGCGAGGGACCTAGGTTGCATGCTCCTGATGAGACTCTAACTAATGCCTCATGATCTAAGATGGAACAGTTTCATCCTGAAACCATCCCCTCAACTCCAGTCCGTGGAAAAATTGTCTTCCATGAAACTGGTCCCTGGCGCCAAAAAGGTTGGGGAACCACTGTTCTAAGGACACCAGCCATTGGTTTAGGGTCTGCTGTAATCCACTATGTCCTCACTTTAACTTTGTTCGTTGGTAATGACCCTATTTCCAAATAGAGTCACATTCACAGGTACTGGGAATGAAGACTTCAACATGCCTTTTGCCGGGAGGCAACTCAACCCACAGCCCCCCTCAGTCCAAGTCCCCAGGGGGTGGTGAGTGGCCTGGCCACCTCTGCGGTCCCACAGTCCTGTCACTCCGGCCCGTGCTCCCTCCTAATCTGGACAATAAGAGCCCTGTGCCATTATTGTCCAAGCCAGTGCTTCTCAAAATGCAGCCCCTGAGCTCGCAGCAGCAGCAGCAGCAGCGTCCCTGGAACTTGGAAGACATGCAGATGTCCTGCACCTGACGGGGCCTCTGCAATCAGAGACTGTGCGGGGGAAGCCAGCCTGTGTCAGCGAGCCATCCAGGTCACTCTGATACAAGCCAATATGTGGTAACTGCCGAGCCAGGCGGCTGCGCTGGCTTGGAGCTGTTACTGTCATTCTACAACTTTACAACAATGCCCCGGACACAGAAAAGGTTGCGCCTTGGAACGATTTCTGTTATGGGATAATAAAAATCCCGACGTCAGAGCTAAGGAATGTGACCTTCCGCTGCTCCAGTTGTAACTCCCTGCTGTCCTCCTGCTTGAGCCTTTTAGGGTAAAGTTCAGTACATATCACCCTCGTCAACCGCGCCCCGTAAGGCAGCCACAGAGTCCTGTGCTGATGTACTTGAATTCCTTGCTGATCTGATGATGATGGGAGCAGGAGGGGAGTGGAGGGTTATACAGAACGCCAGGCGGCAGCCACGCGGTGCAGGCAGAGGCTCTCTCCTCGCAGGAGCCTGCCAGCTGGCTGTTGTGTTCTCGTAGGGAATAAATCAGGAGGCACAGCTCTGCCCGGGCTTTCTTGGGCAGTAGGAGGAACTGGGTGAAAGGTCTTGGCTGCTGAGGCCACAATATTTCCCGAATCCTGTGCTATTTCTTGTGAAACTACGAATCCAAGACTGTTTCCTAGACTGTGGCAGATGTGGGACCCGGGGGGACCTTCAGAGTCATCTCCCAGGCGACTCTCTCCTTTGCAGATGAGGAGCTGAGGTCCCACCGCTCAGAAGCTGACTGGGCAGGTCAGCAGCCTCCCTGGCCAGGACACAATCTGCTGCGCTGCCACAGGGTCTGGCTGGGCAGGTGTGGGACTGAGCTCTGGGGACCAATAGTGACACCGCACAGGCAACCTTCAGCATGCCGGACATGAGAACGAGGGCGGGCCTGCAATCCTCGGATCACTGTGTTGGTAGTTCTTAGTAGATCATACTGTTCTTGATGCCTTGGGCCAGACTGGAATGAAATATTTTTTCTCGGATTTGGTAAACTCGTTTGCTGGGGTAAGTCGTGGTGTTCCATATTGCTTTGGATGTGTAGCCCAGGAATAAGATGGCAGCACTGCAGGATTCCAGAGCCACCCACAGCACCGACTGCTGCTGGAGATACACAATCATGGGCACTCATGAAGCTGCAGAAACTCACGGGGACCCTGACACCAGGTGAGAGCTCCAGCTGGCAGTCTGAGGTTAGCACACCCATCCTCAGGACTGTGGCTTGGTGCTTCTATAGCACTTTGGAAACATCCAGGGTTTTCATACTTTTGGCTGTGACAACGATCCCTGGTGAAGGGAAGTTTTAAAATAAAAGAAGATCACAAAATATAAAGGAGTTGCCCAAAGGTTTTTATTAGCTGTAGAGGGGGCCAGGACTGGAATGTTCCAAGTCTTTGTCCCTGACTGGGGGTGAAGCTCTGACTGGGGTTCCCTGTGGACAGGCTCATGGGCTATGTCCCAATGTGGTGTGGTGGAAACACAGACTAAGTGGGGGATCAAGTAGCTGCCCCTTGACCTCTCTGAACCTCGGGTTCCATGATCTGAAAACAAGGATGTTAAATTAGATCTGATTCTTTCCAGTTCTAACCCCACAGCAGCTCTCACCTGGCCATTCTGTTGCCCTCTAGGAAGTCATTGAGGTAGGGAGGATGGGCAACACAAAAAGTTTTTTTTCTTTATATAAAACATCCCCTTCTTGGGGGAGGGTAACGAGGTGGAATGGTTCTGGAATCTCCCAAGGAATGCTTTGAAGGCATCCTGGTTCAAGGATTGCTAGGCAGCGTGGGCAACCGGAGTAACCACAGCATCCAGAGGCTTCTGCGAGCACACACACCTCCTGGAACCTCAGGCTCTGCTGAGGAGGCTCTGGCACAGGGGCAAGGCAGCAGTGTGCACACCTCTTAGACTGGGGCAGCAGCCTGCAGGCACTACAGATATTCCCTTGAGAGCCCAGACCTCTACAAGCATTGCTATGAGGCAGCAGCACATTCTGGGGCATCTGAGTGACTTTCAGACCTCTGGGTACAGCTGCAATCTCAGTCTGTTTGTATTAACAATGGCAGAGGGCACTGAGCAGGAGCAGCCCTTCTTTGTTGGGAGCTGGTGTCAGGTGGACTCAATAACGACAGGTCAAATGGCAGCACAATGCACTGTATACATGGTGGGGAATTTTAACCACACAGCAACAGGTGCAGGCTAAATTCAAAAGAACCTGTCCAGAAGGTGGTGCCCTACAAAGGCTCCTCTGCTCATTCATTCAGCAGCAACACCATCAGGAACTGTGCAGTAAGGACCCCAGGAACCTAATGAGAACACTGGCAAAAACTGTCCAAAAAAATAAACGTTTCCAGAGCTCCGGAAATTAACCAAAGGCTCATAACAATCCAGGGACTGTTGAAGGAAATTGGCTGAATCTCAGAGCAGTGAGCATTGTGGCATTTTTACTGGCCCTATTCACAGCCCTCCAAACCTCTGCCCCTGAGCTCCCTGGTAGCCTTGAAAGCAACAGCAGCAATCCCCATAAAACTCAGCAGCTTAGCAGCCACAGGAAGGGTCAAGTTGGGGTTGGAGCTCAGTGACCTCATTTGCCTGGTCTGGTGGTTCCACCTGCAAGCTAGCCTGTGACCTGACTCTGAGCTAGGCTCACCCAGCACTTTCTCCCTGGGGACGTTTATCAAAACAATCAGCAGCAATTTAGTTGACACTGGGGCAAACAACAAGCTAACAGAAACTGGAAAATCAGATGCCCACAGGGGACCTGAGAAGCCATTATGTTTCTGGGGTTACACAAGAGCCTGCAGGCTCCGGGCTGAGTGCTGCTCATGAAATACCTGAATAAGTTGGGTAAGTAGAAGTGCTGACAGCAAAACTCTCCCCCCAACTTTTATACCCAACAAGACTATCCTTGAAAAATAAAGAAGACATTCCCAGATAAACAAAACCCAAGATAACCCATTGCTGGCAGACCTGCTCTAGAAGATATACCAAAGGAGCCCTTCAGGCTGAAAGAAAAGGACACTAGACAGTAACTTGAATCCTAATGAGGAGTAATAATGGGCACCTGTAAAGGCAACCACATAAGCATGTAGAAAAGACAACATCAATGTATTTTTTAATTGTAACTTCTTTTCTCTATTTGATTTAAAAGGCAACTTCATAAGCCAATTGTAAGCCTGTGCTGATGGGCATATAATATATAGAAATGTCATTTGCATGACAATAGCAGCACAAATGAGAGAGGAACTGGAGCCAAGCTTTTGTATGCTATTGAAATTAAGTTGGTATGAATCTTAACTAGAGTGTTATAATAAAGTAAGATGTTAACTGTAATTCCCAGGGCAACTGCTAATAACTTAAAATACACACACACACACACACACACACAAGGAAATTAAAATGGCACAGTAGAAAGTATCTATTTTATAGGCTCTGTGCTAGGAGGAGCTTGGAATCAAAGATGTCTGAGACACTGTCTCCACTCCAGCCAAATCTAGTCGAGTAATACACAACATACACAATACAAGGAACAAAAGTGATGATCAGTTATGACACATGCTGTACCATATGATAAAACATGAGTGCTTGGATAGATTCACAGAGAGGGGTGCTTCAGGCCATCCTAGAAGCCCCTGGGAAGAGACAATGTTGAGATCTGAAGGGTTAGAAGTCTCGGGAAGGGGTGTCCCAGGCAAAGGAAAGAGCCCCAGAAGCCCCCATGGCTAAGAGAGTTTTCTGGCTCTGGAAACTGATCAAGGCCACTAACTAGACAGGGTTGAGCTAAGCAGCAGCAAGGTCACTCTGAGCCTTGAGGCTGGGACACACGGATTTGGCACAATCATCACGGAGAGATTTTAAGCAAAGGAGCAACATGATACTGTTTTTACAAGCTGGCTTTGGCTGAGGTGTAGGGGCTCAGAGGGTGTCCCATTGCAGACCAGGATGCAGTGGAGACAAAAATGGACAAAACACAAGGTAGATTTTTGAAGGCAAGGCCCTTAGGATTTGTTGATGGATCGGATGGGAAGTATGAGGGTAGGGATAAAGAACAGCTCCCAAATTGCTAATTTTCACACGGACCCAGTGAATAATGGTGTCATTTCCTGAAACAGGAAGTCCAAGAGAGGACCAGGTTTCCAAGGAAAATCAAGAATTCAGTTTTGGACATAGTAAACTTGAGATGCCTATAAAACACCCAAGTAGAGAGTCTGTCAAGATCAGCCTGGAGCCCAAAGAGGTCAAGGTGGGAGATAGACATTTTGGACTCTTCTGGTTACACAGAGTTACAGCTATGCTTGAAGAATATCAAGGCAGAGGGTGTAGGCAGGAAAAAAGGTCTGCTGAGAGGTTTGATACAGAACAGCCAAGGAGACCAATGCACCAGCAGAGCTGGCAGGCTGACCAGGAGATGGTGGGGTAATGATGACGCAGGGGAGACGGCGGTGAACTGTGTGGAATGCTACCGAGAGGTCAAGAAAGCAAGCGGAAACTACTAGATTTGGTGACAAGCAGGTGAGAAGCCATTCAGGCAAGAGCATGGCTGGTGAACCAGTGGGGAGAGATGTCCAGAGTGGATGGACAATTTAGTTTTAACAAAATTCTATCACATTAATTTTCATTTGTAATGTGATTTTATAATTTGTATTTTAAAATTTAATTTTGAACTGCAAAATATTTTGGATATAGTTTTATAGTTGCACTTCCTGTATTTCAATAAATCTAAGACTACACTTACGTACCACAAAGAAAAGCATTACCTTTTCAACACAATTTTTTTTTTTTTTTTTAAGAGACAGGTCTGGCTATGCTGCTAGCTGGAGGGCAGTGGCTACTTACAGGCACACTCCCACTACTAATCAGCTCAGGAGTTCTGAGCGCTGTTTCCAGGTTGGATGGCTTCACCCTTCCGCAGGCAACCTGGCGGTCCCTAGCTCCCAGGTCACCGTATTGATGCCGAACTCAGTGTACAGACAGGATTAGCACTGCATACTACAGCCCAGAATGCCTGGGCTCCAGCAATCTCCCACCTCAGCCTCCTGAGTAGCCAGGACTACAGGCACATGCATCATGCCCAGTGACAATGTTTTATCACTGATTATAAGACTAATGCTCTGCCAGGCGCAGTGGCTCAGGCCTGTAATCTTAGCACTCTGGGAGGCCGAGGTGGGCGGACCACCTGAGGTCAGTTCAAGACCAGCCTGACCAATATTATGAAACCCTGTCTCTACTAAAAATACAAAAATAAGTCTGGTGTGGTGGCATGCGCCTGTGATCCCAGCTACTTCGGAGGCTGAGACAGAATTGCTTGAACCTGGGAGGCGGAGGTTGCAGCGAGCTGAGATTGTGCCATTGGGCTCCAGCCTGGGCAACAAGAGCGAAACTCTGTGTCAAAAAAACCAAACCAAAACAAAAAAAACCACGAATGCTCAATCAAGTAAACGAGTCAACTGTCTTCTTGGGATTGCTGCCTTGGGCAGCTGGACAGGGGCCTACCCTGTGTGGCATCTCCAAGGTTCAGCGCAGGATTGACGGCACACAGGGGTGCAGGTTTCTCTGCTGTGTTCATGGCACTCAGAGAAGTGTCTGGCACATGGCAGGTCCCCAGGGCATATCTGAAGGAATGTGTGCACTGCATCACATAAAGAACTGATACTACGCTCCCTCCAATCAGGAGGTCCAGTCCTTAAAGGACCACCTCAGGAGAGTTCAGTTGAACTTCAGTTTCTAGTACAATATGCTGTTCTAAGTTCCATTTACATAGACGTAACTGGATGGACTAGGTCCCCATTTTCTGTTCAGTGCTCTTACATTTTTAGTCCTAAGAATAACCCTGGTAATAAGTAACAATACTGTGTTGTCAAAATTTAAAAGGTGATTATTTGGCCAGGCATAGTGGCTTAGGCCTGTAATCCTAGCTACTCAGGAAGATCACTTGAGCTTGAGCCCAGGAGTTTGAGGCTGCAGTGAGCTATGATCTGCACTCTAGTCTGGGTGACAGAGCGAGACCCTGTCTTTAAAAATGTATTTGGTGGAGGTCTCCTAAGGCAGAAATGTCATCCTGGAATGACAAACGAGGCAAAAATATTTAAAAGATCCAAATTAATGGCATGTGTTTTAAGAACATAATTTTTCATTAACAATCAACTGCAAAGCAAAACTATATTTTATTAATAAAGTCAACGGTAACATTTGCTTACGTATTAGAAATAGCCCTGTGAAATTTTAGCTGCAAAAGGGAATCGTTTAAAAAGCACTGCTCAACTCCAAGTTTGACTTACAGACAAGGTAACAGCCACCAAACAAATGAAATCCCTCTTCTCCTTTACAGCTGCTCCTTGGACAGAGGGAGGCCCGTCATCTGGGTCTGAAGGAGGCTCCCAAGACCCTGACACAGAACACTAAACTCCAGGGTGTTCTAGGACAGTGACAGGCAAGGCTGTTCTCAATCGTCTCCTGTCGGACACGGACATCGAGCTAAGCTATGAGCAAGGGCGAACAATGCCTCTCAGCAGCTCCTCCTCCTTGACCAGGCTCCCGACCACGGAGCATTTCAGTCAAGGTCTCGGGATTTGAGGGTGGAAGGAGAGAATCTCATCACTGGGGAGGAACTGCCCTCACAGACCCCCCAGGGCCACTCAGCTTCAATCAGCTGTAACCCAGCCCCAACATCTGCAGGCCACTGCGCAGGGAGTCCACGGTCAGCACCACCTCAGCACACCTCCTCCTGTGGCCACATCTTCACTGGTTTCTGGAATCCAACCTGGGGCCTTCCTGAAGCCAAGTGAGAAACTCAGGACAAGGCTTCTCTTCTCTGAAAGCCACATCAAGTAGCACAAAGGACTGAGGTTTGCAGCTATTTTATTTACAAGTATACATTTAACACAATGAAATAAACACTGATATATTGAAGCCCAGTTAATAGTAGTGTAACAATATGCATCATTTTGATGATTACATTATTTTAAACAACAAACTACACTGAAAAATTAATGCCGATAAAATTCTTGGTCATAATATTAAGAAATACAATATATAAATTGAAAATATGATTGCTTAAAATTTGAAAATGGAAGTGAACTCATTTGGACAGACTCAGAGTTAACATAATCTGAAGGGAGGGGAGCTCTGACCCAAATGATATCTTTCAGGTTAACAGAAGAAAAAAGAAGCATAGTTTATCTTCAAGGAGAACGGGCAGTTTGCTTCTTCAGGTAGAATATATTCCCAGTGTCCTCGGGCTTTGCAGCAGCATCACATCACCGAGCATGAAGACTTGCCTTGTGAAGCTGCCCCGTCCATTTTTTCTGCCTCCAAAATTATCCTTCGAAAAACATCCACAGCAGTCTGAAAAGAGAAAGAAACCCAATCACAGTGTTAGTGTGAAGCCGAACTCCGAGAGTATTTTACGGACTGAGGAGGGCGTGCCGCCTGCCCTGCCCTCCTACTGGTGGAGGAGGAGGGGTTCTGGTGAGCCCCAGAACTTCAGGGCCCCCCGACGCCCAGTAAGGCCACTGTCCATCCCTCCTGACCCAGACCATAACCAGCCTCCGATTGTGCTTTTGACCCTGTTTCCTTCAGGCACCAGGAGACGCCCGAAGAGTCCTCACTCCCAGACTCACCACCATCTCCTGTCCCACTCCACCCCATGACCCCCACCCCAGTGTCCTCTGGACCTCAGGGTCCCTCTTCACTTCTGGCACTATCTTTCCTCCTTTACTACAGGACATACTCTCCCAGCAGCCCTTGCCTCTCACATCCTTGACACTAAGAGGCCTGAAGTGGGGAAGGCACCCTCCGTGCTCCTGAGATGCCACGATGCCAGCCTCCAACACCTCTGTGGCGTAATTCTCGGTCATTTCAATCCACAAACTGCCCTCCCTATCTCCTGGCCTCTCCTCTCCTGCCCGTCTTCCTGCCCTCAGCCTCAGCCCAGGGTCAACCCCACCAGTCCTTCACCACAGACAGGAATCATGGCCACTTGGAGCAGGAACTCTGAGTGGGGAGGAGAACTGTCAGACCCTGTCCTTTATTTTTCTTTTTTTGTTATACAGATTGGAGGTTTCTATGTTGCCCAGGCTGGCCTCGAAAGCCTAGCCTCGCCTCCTTATGCACCAGGACAACAGGCCTGAGCCACCGTGACTCCCAGACCCTGTCCTTGAAATGCAGTCCTGTGGTCATGAAAAACTGCCCCTGTTCTCAGAAGCCCCACAGGAAGTACCCTGTTCTCCTAATCACCAAGAATCCCCCTCCCCCATCACTCCAGTGACTTCCACTATCCCACGAAACCACAACACACCAACTGCCAGCGTCCCACCACACCACCTTCCCAGCTCTTTCTCTAGCTATCCTGAAGCAACAATTCTCAGCCCCACAAGGGGCCTGATGTGTTGACCCTATTATTACATCTCCCCTGTCCCTTAACCACTTCTTGCTGCTCCTTTCCCTCTCGGTCAGCTCAGACTCAGCAGGCCACCATGGCGCCACTGTACTTCAACTCCCTTCCCTACCAACTGTCGCTGGCACGGTGCCCACAGCCACACCGTAAACGCTGCCCAGGGAAAACACACACCACTCACTGCTGACCTCACACCCATGACCAGGAACCTGGCGCAGACACTTGGTGCTGCCTAGCCACCCGCCTGCATCCCTGGATCTGGGCGCTCCCCAGAGAAAGCATCCACGCCTCGTCCCTTCTCCTCAAATGTTCCCCATGCTTACGCTCAGCTGAAAACCTTGTTTTACACACTTCACTGGAAAACAGAAGCCACATTCATGAAAGAACTCCACATCCTCCATCCACCAAGCTGACCCACCCACTTGAATGTGGGCTCCCATCCTCAGCCTTCTGTCCTGTTGGTATGAATGAGGCGTCTGTCCTCCTAGTTAACTGAAGCCAACCCCAGGTCCCACCCCGCTTGTCTAATCTAGGTCACCGGCTTCAGATCACCTGATTGACAGGAAGCAGTGTGTAGAGAAAAAAGGACTAGATGTGGATGAGATTTACAATTCAGTCCTAGTTCTTATACCACGTAAGGTAGTGGGTGATCTTAGAGAAGTCATTTAACCTCTCTGAAACTTAATTTCCTCACTTCTAAAATGAGGCGGTTTAACTACATGATCTGAAGGATACAGTCCGTAGGCACTCAATGGATTGATTTAATGCAATTTTTAAAATATAGGTATCTCTTAACTATCTCAATTCTTATTTGAATTCTGTGTATACTCAGAAACTGAGCTGACTTCAATAAATCCCTTGCTATCTGGAACTTGGGAACGAATTACACAGATCTGTTTAATCAGTTTTTTTCATCCGCACATAAGAGGATATAACCACATGGATTCACTATCCCTCCATATCCCAACACAGGACAAAGCCAATTTGACTATCACAGGATACCTGGGCTGACGGATAACCCACTGTGCTAAACATTATGAAGGATATTTATATAAATGATACCGACTCAGATCTCAGAACAAATTAAGAGGGCTAAGAGAAGAAACCACAATTTCTTTCAGCTGGATGGATCCAGAGGAGGTCAACAAGAAGGTGAAATCTAGGTGGGGCCTTGAGGACTACAAACCTCCGTGCTGCGGAGAGGGGCGGAGCAGGGAAGGAAGAGTGCCAAGGCTGCTGGCGCCCGGCCCTCCCAGGGAGGAGGCACCACCCTACTATACTAGAGTTTCCTCAGAGAAATGAAAACCAAGTCATCTTACCTGAGGATCAAACACCACCACATGTTGAAAACACATTCAAAATATAAAACCCCACATGAACCTAAGTAGATACTTAGAGAAGGGCTATTTTAAACCGGAGGGGAGCATGAGGAAAGGTGAGACATTTTGAAAGTGGGGTGGACAGGAGATGGTGTGTTTAAGGAAGGGAGCAGTTTGATGTGATGGAAAGTACAAGAACGTGGTGAGAGAAGAAACTAGAAAAGAACAAATTATTGACTGCATTCAGGACCAGGCGAAGGGTTCTATAGAGAAGGGGCAGTTCACTGACAGTTTCTGAGTAGAGGATGATACCATCAGATGTGTATCTTTAGAAAATTAAGGGCAGCAAAAAAAATATATAGGTGAAAAATGCACTGGGGGCGGGAGACAAGCTTGGTGCCGGGGGTTTAAGTTAGAGCAATGGAAGAGAAGGGCTCACACAGGATTGTGAAGCCTCCGGAGGCAGAATCTACATCCTTCCCAGAACATGCCTTTGAAGGCACATCTGCGGGGTGAAATTGGTACTAAATGCTTATAAGATGGTTCTTCATCATTTCTATGTTAACAATTAACACGTATGTCTGACCCGGTTTCATCTAACAGAAAAAAAGCCAGGGGGTGGGTAGTTACAAAATTAGTACTAAAGTGATATAATTCTTTTTTTTTTTTTCCCCTGTATGGACTTATTTCTGTACCAGCTATTAATACAAAACAAAAATATATGTTTACAAAAGGTAGTATTTCCTTTACTAATAGTTTCTGTTTATCCTACAAATATCCTAGGTTCCACTGTAAGTAGAATACTGACTGAATTTATAAACACCTAAGTAGTATCTTCCTAAAGCAACACAAAGCTTGGTATTAGAAATGGAGGAAGGCCAAATGTTACACAGGAGTGATCAAGACAGAGGTCAAATGCCAACTGCAAGGAACACATCCCTGCGACTGATGAGAACGCAATGCAAAATGAGGTTTATAGAATCTGTTACCTGATTTTCTTTAGCAGAAGATTCCAAAAAAGCTGCATTCCAAGATTCTGCCAAAGCTTTCCCTTCTTCATAACTGATCACCCTAAAGAAAAAATAAAATTCTAGTTAAAATACTTTGCTCTTCATTATATAAAACATGTATAATTGATTTATGAAACAGGCTCCATTTTGGTCAATTTCTTTCTCATGAAGCAGAACCATGCCCTGGCCTAACATTAGCATCAAGAATGTAACACAGGAGTGTTTTAATTACGCCTGAGCTGGGGAACAGAATAGACATTGCTTTATGGGATTATCCATGCTCCAGCAAACCTTCCAGCTCAGAGAACATGATCTTATTTTCCAGTACTCCCGTATCTGTAACAATTGACTATTTTACAGCTAGGTTGTAAGCACCCAAGGCCAGGGGAAATTGTGACAGAGCCTGAAAGCTCAATTCTCTTGCATGCAGGCTGTAGAGTCTCTTCCTCTCTGACATGAAGCTGCCTGGGCATGGGACATCTGCCTCCTTTGCTCCTCACTGTAATCCCAAACCCTGGTACTCAAAAACCACTTGCTGCATAAATGAGCACTATGTCTTTTTAGAATTTGCTTTATGCAAAGTGGCAGATAACCTAAAGGTAGTTTCCTATAAAGTTTGCTCTCTCTTTTCTAGAGGAATGTGAGATTTCTATTCCACTTTTGCTTCTGCCGCACACGACCATAACACCTCTGAACGGATAAAAATGCTACAGCTAAAAATATTCTTGACATCAGAACAATAATTAAAATGATACTTCAGTGACTAAATCATCTTAGATTTGACTTTATAAAAGCTACATACCTTTCCATATGCAGGTCTTTCTTATTCCCAACCAACATAATAGGTATTCTATTTATAAGAAAAAAAAGACAAACCAGTCAGTGCCAGATTGTATTGCTCAGAAGATACTATTAAAAGAAGTTTCTCTAACAAGCAGATAAAATGGTACTACTTACTGTACTTTCCCCACCATATCCAACAATTTGCCATGGATAACTTTAATCACTTCAAAACTATAAAACAAAAAGTATAAATTAGACATCCATTTTAATGTTGAAGTTTTTAAATGTATGTTATGTTGCCAGCTGGAAAAATGTAAAATGTCACAGACTCACCATTTTAACATAACATAAACTGAACACAAAGAACTCTTGTTTTTTCCTAGCAATCCATTCACATGTGCATACATCTGACACTCAGCAACCCTGACTGAGGATATTCAAAGTGAAAACAGGTAAGGCATTCAAACGGAAAGCCTACCACTGGGCTGAGAAACCACATAAATGCAAATTTTAATCACCCAACTCATTCAGCAAAGAACCAACTGTTTACATTACAACTTGAACAGCTTTTCCTAGAGTGCCCTAGTACATTCAGCCTGCTCCTGTGTTCTTTCCTAGGTACATACATTCTCTGGGTGATGCCAGTATCTCTTGGCTTTCAATCAGATCAATGAGCCGATGACTCTAGGATGGAGGTGGCTCTCACCGGGAAGGGGATCTGAGATGTCATAATGATCACTTGAAATCTGCCACAGCAGGATTATTTATACCACTGACTACTGGCAAATGGCCACAAATCATTTTCCACCCTCCCCCAAAAAACCCATGCAAACATCTGCCAGCACATCACTGGCTCTACTTTCAAATCCTACCTAGAATCTGACGGCTTCTCACTCCCCTCCACTGCTGCCGCTGAGGTGTGAATTCCTGGCCCAAGTCTGCCTGCATCAGTGCCACAGCCCCAACCCTTCCCCGCCACCCCTGCTCAGCACAGCAACCAGAGGACTCTGCTGCAGCAGATGGACGGTGCCTGGTTCAACATCCTCTGATGGGTGGCCATCTTTACTCGGCCCCAGTGACTCTCAAGCCTCAAACTTCTGACCTCGTGATCCGCCTGCCTCGGCCTCCCAAAGTGCTGGGATTACAGGTGTGAGCCACCACACCCAGCCTCAAATGTCACTTCTTACACCTCTTCTGTTTACCCTAAATGACAAATTTCCTTTCCATTTCTTACCCCTTCCGTACTTTATTTTTCTTGGCAGCATGGTCACAGACATCCTATCTCGCATGTGTGTCGTTTTACTGTTTGTCTCCCACACCAGAAATAATAAGTCCGCAAGGGCAGGGATTTGTCTGCTTTGTTCATGATTGCATCACAAGCTTCAGAACAAGTTAGCTTGTTGAATGAATTACACACTGTGCTATTTTAAACGATGTGTGCTGTCATTTGATAAAAACAAAAATGAAATTTAACCCCCCCTACAAGCTCGCTGTGGGTCAACAAATGGGATATGGGTGTCCTAAGGACCTGCGGTTGCATTACAGAACCACGGTTTCCTCCGCGTGCTGTATTTGCCTATCTTTAAAAGTGTCGCCACTTGGGCAAAAATACAGTACCCTGTCACGTGAGAAACAGCTGAAAGAACTAGGACTGTGTGGCAGGCAGCTTGGAGCCAGCTCCCAGATCTCCTGCTCTCCTAGTGGCCACACTGTGTGTCATCTCCCTGCATGGACCTAGTGACGTGCGTCTAATGAACAGAATATGGCAAAGGTGATGGAATGTCCCTTTTGCGGTTAGGTTATAAAAGACAGTGGCTTGTCATGCAGGAAATTCCCTGGCTCTCTTGTGCACCTGCCCCAATGAAGTGAAGCACCTGGCAAGGAGCAGAGGGCAGCCTCAGGCCAGCGGCCAGCAAGGAACTAAGAAGCTCAGTCCAACAACTTGCAAGAAACTCAACCCTGTCAAGAGCCACGTGAACACGCTGGGAAACATCTTCCCCCAGGCAAGCCTTCAGATGGGACTGCAGCCCCTGCTGATACCCACACTGTGGCTCTGAGAGACTGAAGCAGAGGACACAGCTAGGCCACACCCAGATTCCTGACCCACAAAAACTGTGAGATCATAAATGTGTACTGTTCTAAGTGGCTAAATTTCTTGAGATCACTGATTTTCTGAATCAAACTGGTTGATTCGGAAAGTTTTACTGACGTATTTCTTGGATATTCATAAATATTTGTGTATTCAGCATACAGATTTCTAAAAAACAAAACACCACTCTTCTCATACTCCCTCATGTCTCAAATTTGAGAATGCTGATTAAACTACGAGCTACTAGGAAAAAAAGGCATTATTTAAAACAGCCCCATTTGTTCCCAAACCCACTTATGCCAGTTAAATTCATCATAGTCATAATTTATGTTGCAAACTTTTGAAGTATGTGTAGACAGAGTTTTGTTGGTCTGAAAACTAGAAGTTGAATACTGTGAGTTGATCTACTAAAAACGGTGCTCCTTAATAAGGTGTGCCAAACCAACTGAAAAAGACTGGTGGGGAAAATCACAGCAATCTAAATAGTTGAGGTGTAGACTGTTTCCCAAGCATCTCACTCGGAAGAAACCGAACCAGAAGTCATAATGGATAAATCGTGGATGTAGTCATACTGAACAGCAGTGGGTGAACTCATATTCAAAGATGACAATTTGAAAATTTCACAAGATGAGTGACTGAATGTATATTTATGCTTTAAAAGAAAACACTGGAGATTGACATCACCTTTCCGATTTTTTTCCCTTAACCAGTGTTGTTTTTTTGTCTTTTTTGAGACACAGCCTTGCTTTGTCGCTCAGGCTGAAGTGCAATGGCATGATTTCAGCTCATGATACAGTCTCTGCCTCCCAGGTTCAAGAGATTCTCCTGCCTCAGCCTCCCGAGCAGCTGGGATTACAGGCGCCCGCCACCACACCCGGGTAATTTTTGTATTTTTAGTAGAGATGAGGTTTCACCATGTTGGCCAGGCTGGTCTCGAACTCCTGACCTCAAATGATCTGCCCACTTCGGCCTCCCAAAGTATTGGGATTACAGGTGTGGGCCACTGCGCCTGGCCCTTAACTAATGTTTTAAAGTAAGTAGCCTGGCTGCCTCAGATAGGAGAGGTCTACTCCTATATCAATATACCCAATTTACAGGCGACAAAGGTACTGTGAAGTAACTTGTCCAAAGTTGTTAGTGGGGATAAATGAAAACCCAAATCTCACATCTCTCAAATGCAGGTTTCTTTTTTCCATTTCTAGAAATTATGAAATAGGATGTATTTTCGCTTTATTTACTCAGAAACAGCAATTCTACAGGGGTTTTATGATATAAAGGAATAATGTGAGACTTCTGTTTTATTTCACAAACAATGAAAATGGTTATTTAGATAGAGGTTGAATTCAATAAAAAGGATTAGACAATTCTGATCAACAAACTGGTTGATTCAGAAAGTTTTACTGACATATTTCTTGTATATTCATAAATATTTGTGTATTCAGCATATAGGTTTCTAAAAAACAAAACACCACTCTTCTCACACTCATGTTTGAGATTTGAGAATGCTCATTAAACTATGAGCTACTAGGGTAAAAGGCATATAACAAAACAAAACACACCCATTTTAGTAAGGAGAAACTTGGTCAAAACTTGCAACAGTGCCACTGAGACGACATAGTACCAAGCTTTTTGTCCTCTGCTTTGCACTAGGCCAATGTTTTCTCAAATACATAAGGTCCTTGGTGAGCACATTTTCATATTTTTAATCCAGCTCAATGTATTTTTCAATTTCCCCAGTGACACATGCTATGTTTTCAACTTGATTCTATAATGTCATCTAATTTGTGCACACCAAAAAAGAGATTTAAAAAAAAATCAGTGGATGCACTAAGAAAATTTTCTACCTACTATTTTAATGCCTCAAAGTAACAATTTGTAAAGTAACACCAACATTGTTTTCTAAAAATCAGCTAGGATAAAATTATACTTACCAACAACAAAACAATCTTTGAATCATGTTTTTCAAGTAAATTAGTAAAATAATGGAAATTCATAAACAAACATGAACTTCCAACATTCATTAGATTATTGGTACACTAAATTTGTTCTGGACAAGGCCTTACACGTGGCAGTATATACATTTTAAAAATATACAATTGAAATTAAAAAAAATCTTTGTATAAAAACGGCCAATAGTTTTACTATTTAAAGTGCTCTTATAAGTCAGTAAGAAAATGATCATGTTTCCAAATACTAAGTACACAGTGGTTTTAAGCATAAAATCCAATCCAAGCATTGCTTTTAGTGACAAGAATATAAATACATTAAACAGGAAGAGAGATATCCATCTATCATTGAACATGAAATATTATAAAGCCATTTACTATTTCAAATACTAGGTAATATGGAAAAATATATATTTTACATGGTAAGTAAAAATATAAAAACATGGAAAATATAAACCATAAAACAGCATTCAGAGAGCAAATAAAAGGACGTTAAAACAATCCATGCAGACTAAAACAAAGACCAGAAAAAACATATACCAAGATATTAACAGTATCTATGCTTAGGTAATTAGATTAAGAATGATTACCCTCACTTTCCATTTTTCACAGTTCCCCAAATTTCCTTAAGGAACACAGAATTCTGGTACTTGGTTTTGATTCAGGTGTAAACTTTCTCGGGGATTGACAGTATGGGGTCTGTTTATAAGAATGGCCAAGAATGGTACTCAAACATTTTATAGCTAGAACTCAACACCCTAAAGTATGTTTCTCTGCCATGGAGAAAAATGTTAAACAACACACTCACAGAGCAGCAGACTGAATTTTCACTGGCAGTGGAGTATGTGGGGGTAAGGAACCCAGACACTGGCCAACATGGCAGCCTCCAGCCACATGTGGCTACTGAGCACCTGAAATGGGGCTACTGTAACCGAGGGAGGCTTAATTTTTCATTTTTAGTTAAACAGCCACCTGCAGCACAGAGAGCAAACACTTCTATCACCGCAGTAAGTTCTATTGGACAGTGTCAGCCTTGACTGTGGAACTGGAGAGATGGCTATGAATCCCAGCAATGTCATTATGTAGCCCTGGGCAAGCTTCTTTAGGTCTCTGTCACTCAGTTTCTTTCCACGTAAAGTGGGATATAAAACATCTCTGATGAAGGATTAAGGTAATGATGAAATAAGTAATGTATCATATGTAGGCAAAGAGCGTAGCAAACTCCCTAACATGTCGCACACACTCAATAGATGCTAGGTAGCCACCAAACGCCCTCCATTGGCACTGATATTTTCATAAAGTCTTCAAACATAAGCTGTCACCAATGCCCAGAGCTCCGCTGCTGTATACAGCCAGCTGTTCTGTTAACAGACACAGACCACTGCTCCTCCTGATAATACATGCCATCCCCTGATAAGAGAAGACATGAAATACATAGCTAGAGGAACCGATATCCATTCTTATTAATAAAAATAGTGGCTTTGTTTTTATGTAGTAAAGTCAGACTCTATTACCAAAAGGTCTTATTTCATAAATTCAAAGGATAAGATATTGAACAAACCCAAACCCCCACATTTTATTAGAAAGTCTATTTCACCTTAATATGGTAAAAACACACACAAAGTAAAATTAATTTAGGCATTTCCCATTTCAATTAGCAGAAAAGCTTAGATCATGCTGAACCACTGTTTTTCTAGGCAGCTTGAGGTAAGAAAGAGCCTTTTATCCTATTGGTGTAACTAACAGAACATCTAGTGGGCCATGTTTCCCAGCAATCCAGTTGCTCCATGAGAAAATCACTAAAAAACATGTAGCCTAATAATTCTAATTGTCACTATTAATAATTCCAGCACAGTCCCTTAAAAGGATCAATGCTATCTATGAGTAGCAAATCAACTCAAGCAGGCAGCAGGAGTCTTACCTTTTGATTGATGTAACAGAATACACAAGAATATAGCCATTAATATCTATGGAGTATGTCTGAGGAAAGATAGAATATTCATCCTGTGGGGGAAAAAAATTATCTTTGAGTAGTCTTCATATAGCATCACAAACAACCTTTACCCAAAGTTTTTCATGTATTACCTGAAGAAATCAAAGTAGACACAAGAGTGGATTACAATATTATGCCAGAAACAGCTACAAACTGAAGCTTTAAGAATGGCCTGGAGGTGATAATGTGGTTCAAGCCAATATTTAAAAATGACTAGCTGTTCTAGAACTTTAGGGGAAAGTCTGATGACCTTCATGATTTCTGGGAGAAGAGGATGGATGGAACACAAAAATCATTGGCTCTGTGATCTCAAAACAAGGGATGAGCATGACTAAGTCCAGAATCTTCTAGACCTCAGGACATTTATAAATCCTGCTGATTCATCCCATAAATCTGTATTTTTATATTTGAAACTGTCATATTATTTGATTTATTCTCTGCATGTCAGTCACAATGACCTGAGCTTCAGTCTACAGGTTGCTAGAGGGGTGCCATCAGCCATCTGAAGGAGAGAGGGAGAGAGGGAGGGAGGTAGGGGAGAGAGAGAGATAAACAGAGAAAGAGAAAAGAGGATCAAAACACCAGGTTCAATTGAGGTATTCAGACTTTTGGGGACCAAGAGAGTTATTTACTGAGCAACTCTAGGAATTAAAGAGAAAGGTACCTATTACGCAACAGCATAGTAGTCTTTAGTTTTATAAAGCAGCGTTATGACACTTTGCTTTATATACGTATTAAAGCATACAGAAAGTTCTGATGTCAGTGCAGTTTTCAACAGCACGCGCCACTGTCTGGTACAAACGTTTCATTCTTAGTTGAAACTAAATTGTCAACATAACACATGTCCTAAGCACTATTACGGAAAAATCACATCATGGTACCAGAAGATTAAGCAGCAGTCTATTATTTTTGTAAACTTATAGTATGGTTATAACCACTGTTTATGACAGCCCAGAATTACTGCCCTATGGTAAAGTTCTTTAAAGAAAAAAAAAAAAAGAAAAGAAAAATTAAGTTTTACTATAAATTCTTTGATATAATAAATAAGATTAAAAACAAAATCCCAAATGATTTTAATCACTAGCTCAGCTAGAGTAGGTTCAAAGTTAAAATTCTGTTTTCCCTAAAGGGAAACTGTGGAAACATAGAAAAAAGAAGTTATGTCTAAGAAGCACTGAGTAAAAAACTACCAGTTAGAAGGTATAATGGAGGAAAGAGCCCCCAGCTGATATAATTCTGATTTTTTTTTTGAGACGTAGTTTCCCTCTTGTTGCCCAGGCTGGAATGCAATGGCACTATCTCAGCTCACTGCAACCTCCACCTCTCAGGTTCAAGCGATTCTCCTGCCTCAGCCTCCTAAGTAGCTGGTACTACAGGCTACACCACCACACCTGGTTCATTTTTGCATTTGCAGTAGAGGCGGGATTTTACCATGTTGGCCAGGCTGGTCTCGAACCCCTGACCTCAGGTGATCCGCTTGCCTTGGCCTCCCAAAGTGCTGGGATTACAGGTGTGAGCCACTGCACCCAGTCTGACTTTTTTTTTTTTTTTTGAGACAGTCTCATTCTGTCACCCAGCCTGGAGTGCAGTGGCAGGAGCTACTGTGCCCGGCCTTTAAAGTCTACTTTCTGAGAAAGAATAATAGCAATGTAACAATATAATAGCAATTGGGAGGGCAGCTGAGTAGAAATCATAAAGCTCTCATAAGTAATACTGTACTGGCTCACAAACAGAACAGACTGAAAAATCCAGAAAGACGTGACAGATATGAGAATGAGGTATATGATAATATTGGCATTTCAATCAGTGAGGACCAAAAGTAACCCTCAACTGAGTGTACAGGGACAAGCCCAGAGCCACCTGAGGATGAATGGCTAAGCTGGAACTCCAATTCACACTTTGGCAAAAACATATTCCAGAGGAAGCAAAGATTTAAAGATGAAAACGATGTGTATGATAGATGGGAGAGCTTAAAATACATTATCAGTTAAAAAAAGATTAATAAGGCCGGGCACAATGGCTCACGCCTGTAATCCCAGCACTTTGGGAGGCCAAGGCGGGCAGATCACAAGGTCAGGAGATTCAGATCATCCTGGCTAACACAGTGAAACCCCGTCTTTACTCAAAATACAAAAAAACTAGCTGGGCGTGGTGGCGGGCGCCTGTAGTCCCAGCTACTCAGGAGGCTGAGGCAGGAGAATGGTGTGAACCCGGGAGGCGGAGCTTGCAGTGAGCCGAGATGGCGCCACAGCACTCCAGCCTGGGCGACACAGTGAGACTCCATCTCAAAAAAAAAAAAAAAAAAAAGATTAATAAATAAATTCAACTATGTGAAAAAGTTCTTCATGGCTGCAAACCTCTCAAACAAAAACCATAAATAAAAGACAAACTGAAAACAAAACTGTGCATCTCAGATCATATACAAAACGCTAATTTTCTTCACATATCAAGGGGAATCTCACATCAACACGCAAAGACCAACCACCCAATAGAAAAAAAATGGCCAAGTACACAGACAGGATAATTCATAGGGGGAAAAATACAAACATCTTCTAACATAGGAAAAATCAAAGCCCCTCCTAAGAAAAGTGCATTATTAAAAGTACACTGCATTATTAAAAGTACACTGCTTTTTTTCACCTATCAGATTGGCAAGTACCAAAACGTTTGCTAACACATAGTGCTGGTGAGGGTGTAGGGAAATAGACACTCTCATTCACTGCTGGCAAGAACATGAACTGTAACCCTATGATAGCCCACATCCAGGAAGTTTTCCTATGTGCATTATTACCCTATGTCTAAAACAACGTCCGGGATGTTCATTAAGGGACTGCTGATGGTAGCAAGACCAGCAACAGTCTAACTGTTGATCAGCAGTTAACTTACGATATATATCCCAACAACTGGATATTATGCAGCCTTGGGGGAAAAGGAGGCCACAGGTATTGATATGGAAAAATCTCCAAGATGGAGATGTATTACTTTTTGTGTAAAAAGGAAAAAAAAACAAAAAACAAAAAAAAAAACCCAAGCTTAAAACTATATTTGCATATTCATGTATCAAGTATCCTAGAGGCATATACTAGAAACTGGTAAATGTGGTTGCTGGTGGGGGTGGGGGGTTAGATAGCTAGGGTAGGAACGTCTTAAGTTTTACTATTTACACCTTTTTGCATTATTTATTTTTGTACCATGTGCATTACACCTATTTTTTAAAAATTAAACTCAATTTTCAAAAAAGCAAATTTGGTTACATTATAAGATGGATTGTCATTGAATCAATTTTAATTATTATTATTATTTATTTTTTTTTTTTTTGAGACAGAGTTTCACTCTTGTTGCCCAGGCTAGAGGGCAATGGTGCAATCTTGGGTTACTACAACCTCCGCCTCCTGGGTTCAAGCAATTCTCCTGCCTTGGCCTCCCAAGTAGCTGGGATTACAGGCATGTACCACCATGTCTGGCTAATTTTGTAGTTTTAGTAGAGACAGAGTTTCACCATGTTGGTCAGGCTGGTTTCAAAATCCTGACCTAAAGTGATCCACCCGCCTTGGCCTCCCAAAGTGCTGTGATTACAGGTGTGAATCTAAGTTATTAACCCATTTATGCCGGAGGTGGCAAATTTTTTTTTTTCATGAAAAATCAGACCTTGGTGACCTTGAGCAGTAGGATATAAATAACTCCCACAAGCTTAACGTTCCAATAATGGAACACTAGGAATAAATAGGTTAATATAGAAGAGGCTACTTTTTTTTTTTTTGATACTTCACATTCTTACCCCAAAATTTATTTAGGGTTTATGTTCTCACCCTAAAATTGGGCAAAACCAAAATATTTCATGCAATCTAAAAATAATCTGTATTTAACCATGTTCATCATCATTCCTAGGTGGGCAATTAAACCACTATTAAACCATAGTGGTATGGATGTACCGACATAAACTACTAAGTAGTAAATAGAACTTGCTAACAAATACCGCTATGCAGCAATTCACTGCGTGCGATTTCACTCCTGAAATGTGGAAGCCAGTGAACAAATTTACTATAGATTACTTTTAAAAGAATTTGCCCCTTAATCATTTTACCCTACTACTACCAGTCTTAATCCCAGAACTAGCCCCCGTATGCATCCAATTTATAAAGCAGCTCTTGGAGCAGTAAACACCTGAGTTTGTTATCATCCAGTTTTCAACAGAATGAAGGGTGAAACCACGGCAGGACATGCCTGTGTGCCACCATCCTGAGCTGTAAATAAAGAGCACATCTTTAATTTATTGTCTCTCAACTGTAAATATAACCTTCAAGAACTACTAGTTGCAATGACTACAAATAATTTAAAGTAGCCAAATTTGGACATATTTTGTGCAAAAATTCTCCAAATACTCTTACCCAGTTGTAATATAACCCGAAGGGGCAAGACAACAGGGCTGCTAATATGACCACTGCTCTTGTCTTATCTCACATCATATACTCTTCCTAAACACTGGTGCTTTTGGTTTCACTATTTGTATTACTACATCACTAAAATATTTTAAATTGTTTGATACCTGAGTGTACATTTATGTTCCAGGGCAAAACAGTACCCCAGAGGAACACATATTCCAACTTGATAAGTAGTCAATATAAAGAAATTTATTCTTTAGAGAAATCTTTTCAAAGACAGCTCTCCAAGTATTAAGAACATGTGCACTTCCACCATGCAGCCTGTCAACACAGTTAATATGCTGGCGTCACACTTCCCTCAGCAGCATTAAAGGTCTACAAAGAAAGAGCACAGCCTCTTTAACCCCAATGTGACAATCCTGCAACAATGCCAGTTATCACTATTTATAGATAGAGCTCTGAGGCACAGAAAGACTTCTTCACCCTTTTATGTAAAGAGATGGGATCTCGCTGTGTTGCCCAGGCTGGACTGCAGTGGTGCTATCATAGCTCACTGCAACCTCAAACTCCTGGGCTCAAGTGATCCTTCCACCTCCCACAGTGTTGGGATTAAGGGCATGAGCCACCATGCCCAGCCCTCATTCGCTTCCTTAAGGTTACTGGGTTAGCAACAAAAACCAAGATTCAAATCCAGGCAAGTGTGACCCCAGGGCCCACACTCCAAACAGTTATGAAATACTGGTTCCCTGAATTGCCTGATACAAAACGTGTTTCCACAGTAACATTACATGAAAGTGATTTATCAATTTACATTCTCATCACCAGTTTTCAGGAGCTTAAAGGAGATTCCAAATAAGGATACAAAAGCAAACTGAAGTCTTGATAGTGTCAGAGTCCCACAATAAACAGAACAGCTGTATTTCTTTGCCCAGGACATTCTAAGTTACACTGTTGTCCCAACATAATTATTATTAGCACCCCCAGCCCACAACTCTGAAAGTGTCTTGGTTTAGGCAATAAATTATATAGTCAACTATAAAAGAAAGATACAAAACCCAACAATCCAAAACAATTTCCTACTCAAGCGGCTCTTCCCTTCCCTACTAATTTCTAATGAGGCTCGTCATCTGTGCCATGCCCCCGGCCCCCTAACGGAGACTTCTACTGCTCCCCCGGTCCATATAAGCCCCAACTCCTATTCTTCTGTCAAGAGGACAGGTATCAGGGAGTGAAAGCCTAGGATGGCTCTGCTCTAATGAAAGCATCAAGAATCTGACTGCTAAAGCACATTACATCACCACCAGCAGGGAGTGTGTAGGGTGAGTGAAGGAGGCACATGCTATAGCTCTGTGTACAAGCTCAAAGAGCCAAACACATTTATTTTCTTCCAAGCTTCCAAAATGGAAACCTCAGGTTCCTCCAATGCTAACATCACTCAATACAGCCATCTTCTTGCTTCACTAAGGCATCACACTTTCCTTCTATGTTTACTTCAAAATGCAAAGCAGAGGGAATTCATTCCAAACCCACAGGACAGGTCATATTATTCTGGGTCTACTCCAACTTCCCCAGATTCCAGAAAAATAGCCCCCATTTAACACAGCAAACCAGATCACACTACACTCACCCTCCTGCTACTCTTATCCTTTGATTATAAGTTGCAAGGGCGGGCCAGGCATGGTGGCTCATGCCTGTCATCCTAGCACTTTCGGAGGCCGAGGCAGGTGAATCACCTGAGGTCAGGAGTTCGAGACCAGCCAGGCCAATATGGCGAAACCCCGCCTCTACTAAAAATACAAAATTAGCCGGGTGTGGTGGTGTGCCTGTAATCCCGGCTACTTGGGAGGCTGTGCCAGGAGAATTGCTTTAACTCAGGAGGCACAGGTTGTAGTGGGATAGCACCACTGCCTTCCAGCCTGGGTGACAGAGCAAGACTCTGTCTCAAAAAAAATGTTGCAAGGGCAGGAGTTAGGAGCTGAAATCCCAGCTTCTTTACATTCCTCACCCTCCAGTGAAGAAGGGTAAATTCAGTCTTACAGAATAGTTTCTAGTAAAAGCAGGCCTGGATGTCATGGTAATGGGGCAGCTAAGCTGTCAAAAGGGCTTTTCTTTGTTCCACGTACTCCTTTCCCCCTTGCTTCCAGTCAATTCCCTGGTGATCCATTCCACACATCCCTGCTACATTAACCGACATGTGAATATCCTTTCTGGGGGGATTATTTGACTTTTGGCCATTATCTACTGTCTATCAAATAAATTGAAACTCCCTAATCTAGTAATCACTCTCAAATCCACCCACCCAGAGACTCTACTATATAAACTAAAGCCAACACTCAAACCAGAGCCTGGACTCCAATCAAACTGGTATTTTATGGCCCAGGTCCTCATAAGATCAAATCAGCTAATTTCTGCCCTATGCCCCTCTTATGCCTTTCCTCTAGAAAAGATGTACTTTTGCCCTAATGTAGGAGAACACATATCACAAAGAGAAAGAAAGCAACTAATATGACTCTCTAATATAGAGTTAAAGTTTAGAAAATAGAAAGCCACTATCCTGTAGTAAGTATTAACCCTTACAATGTTAATATATTTAAAGCAATTCTAAAGCAGAAAAACAAGTTATTAAAAGAAAACTGCCAGAAATGTCTTAGAAAAGACCAAGAAGACAGCATACTAACATTTAGTTATCTGTGTAAGCTCCTTGACTTATGATGGGGTTACATCGTGATAAACCTACTGTAAACCAAAAATATCATGAGTTGAAAATGTATCAAATACCTCAATAGACCCATTGTAAAGATGAGAAATTGTTAAGTCGAGCCACTGCAAGCCAAACCATTGGGAGTCAGGGACTGTCTGCACACAACATGAGGGGTTTTCTTGGCATAGCTGGTACTTTTAAAAATCAGTGCTAGGACCAAGACTGTCAGATATGCTGTATAAGATTCTGAGATACCAGAGGTCACTTACTTGCCCGGCTGTGTCTACAAGTTGAAGATGATATTCTTGTCCATTTACTGTGATCAACTTTGTAAAAGCTACAGGGAAAAAGGGAATTAAACATTAGTTTAAAAAAATTAACTTGAAACCACTTGAAGTTTGAACAATGACAACCAATCAAGCACAGAGTCCCTAGCAGTCTCAGAGAAAGGCCCCATGAAACAAAAAAGAACAACTCTCTGACTTGTATAGATTCTCCCCTACTTCCATTATTTAGCTAGGAAATACGGTGACTGGCTAAAATCAAGCTTGGTAAACCTTGATTCTTTTTCAAAGAGACAAAATAGGCAACAATTCATATCCTATAATAGTAATTTGAATGCTGTGTGGCAAATCCTTCCTCTTGTGAAAAAGTGAAATATACTACGTAAAGTCTGAGGTCTAGAATAAACCAAAACCACAAAAATTTTCCATTAATTTATAGGAAGTCTGGCATCAGAGCACAAAGAGCTAATATTAGTTAAGTGCTAAGAACTTTTAGTACATAAAAGAAGTAACAGTTTTACTGACGGATAAAACAGCAATGAAACAGATATTCTGTGTTGAAGCCATACTTCCCACTTAAGCTTAAGGATCCAAGCAATTTGTCACAACTTCTTTTCCCTGACAAGGGAGGAAAGAAAATCAGACTTGAATAACTTCCGGAAAAGTCAATTCAGAATTAGAGGGAGACAGACTTCAAACAAATATAGACAAAAGAGGAAAGAACTACTAACAGAAACAATGTAAAAATAACCACCTGGAACTCTGACAAGGAAGTGGAACAGATTTATCTTGCATACCCGCCCCAGCCATCTTGACTCACCATGAGTCCTCCAATCTCCTGATTGGCCGTCCTATATGACTAGAGCCAGGCAGCAGAATCTATCCCTCATACAACTGAGAGAGGTCCCACTCTACCCACAGCAGAAAGGCAAAGCTGACACAGACAAATGGATATTACGTGAGAAAACTCTAAGTAATAAGGAGGATTGATCAGAGATCTTATCTGAATTATATGAGTTCCATAGGGAAAGAAAAGATGGCTGAAAGACAAGCAATCACCACAGAGAACCATATTAGCGTCACACTTTTCTAATACAAGCAGGGGTGCCAAAAGTCAGGTGAGTAAAGATAACAGACCACAGCATGAAATCAATGGCCACACTATATTATGCTTGTACCTGTTCCGGAAGTTATCACTTTTAGGAAACAGTTAAATCAGATGGAAACTGAATCAGAATATTTCAAGCTGGGGGGATACCCAATATAACCTATTTCATCAATTCTAAGAAAGAATTCAGATTTGTTTTTACGCCTTATTCTCTCTGAACTTGGGATGCATCCTGCACCGCTGGAGGTTTCAGTCCTTGTCAGCCAGGGTGCAGTCACTACATAGCTGTGTGAAAACCTTCAGTCAGGTGAGACTGAAGTGTATTTCAGATTTGATGAGAAGTATGTAAGAAACACTGGTGAGCAATAAAACCAGTGACCTTCAATTAGAACTAAGTAACTGCAGTTATCAAGTATAATTATGATGACAAGGTTACTGAAAGGAAACATCATTCATTCATTCATTCATTCAAGAACAATTTCTTGAGTGCCTATTATCACCAGTAGCACTGTTGTGGGTGCTTTGGATGCTGTAGTCTCTGATACTCAGTGAGCTTAGATCCCAGGGAAGGAAAGAAGGTATAGACACACACATGTACCCTCCCACCCTGTCGGGTATCTTCCCTGGGAGTGGAACATCCAGGCAGAGGTTAAACAGCAAGTGAAAAAAGCAAAAAAGTCAATGCAGCTAAAGCTCAGAGAGAACGGTAGATAGCTAACTAGGATGGACAGGAGGCAGAAGGTCCTACAGAACTTGGGATTTTTACTCTGAATGTGAGGAGAAACCAAGGAAAGATCACTCTGGCTACGCTGTAAATAACAAAAATGGTCCCAGGGATATTAGGCAGGAGCCCATGATACAGTGACCACATGACTGTACAGACTATCACAATCTATAGAGGGTGACACTGGCCTGGATTAGAGGTGGAGATATTCTGGAAATATTTCAGAGGCAGAACCAAAAGGATTTTCTGATTGACTGGAAGTGGGATGTAAGAAAATGAAGAGTCAGGATGACTCCAAAGCTTCTGTAAGTTGCCACTTACAGGAAAGACTAGGGGAAGAATACTAGGGATAGGAGAGGAAGGGAAATGAGTTGGGTTTTAGGGATGTTTTGGGATGCCTATTAAATACCAAGGGGAAATGCAGGCAGTTAAATAAAAAAGCCCAGGATGTAGTGGCTTATGCCTGTAATCCCACTTTGGGAGGCCCAGGCAGGAGGACTGCTTGAGGCCTGGAGTTCAAGACCACCCTGGGCAACACAGGGAGACCCAATCTCCACAAAAAAGGAAAAACTGCTCCAGCATGGTGGCTCACGCCTGTAGTCCTAGCTACTTGTGAGGCTGAGGAAAGATCATTTTAAGCCCAGGTATTCAAGGTTACAGTGAGCTATGATCATGCCACTGCACTCCTGCCTGAAGGACAGAGTGAAAGACCTTGTCATGTAGAATAAAATAAATTATAAAATAAAGCCCAGAGCTGGGGGGAGAGGTTGCAGCTGAGAATACACACTGGTGAGTCAATAGCAAATTGAAGAGAGGGGAAGATTACTTGAGAGCAAGTGCAGAGGAAAGGCCTGAACCAGGGCACCCCATGTTGCCAAGTCAAAAAAATGCAGAAGATTCGGCCAAGAAGACTGAGATGTCATTGTACATAGTGTATAAAAGAAAAAAAAACATTAATAAACATTTGCATCTATCTTTGCATGTAAAAAGAATGTAACTTGTCCTACTTGTAGCAGTAAAATGAAAAAGACCTTCCATCTTGCTGTCATAGGAAAACTGCCAGTTTTTTACTATAGAAAAAAGGGAGGTATAAGAGATAGGATAGACTAGGAAATCATTCTACTGTCTCTCATTTTAACCTCATGTCAAAATGGAAAGCTGGCTTTCTTCTGACATCACTTTCCTTGAGCCCCTTTCTCCCTGCCTCTTTGAATCACCAGAGAATCCATTTCCAACCTAAACCCCTGAAATTCCCCTAAGTAGACTAATAGCTATTTACTAGTAAATGCTACTAACCACGGTCATAGAGGTTTCTAAAATTTGGTGTTCACAAAGCAAGATTTGTGTTACTAAAGTGTGGTGAGGGCTCTTCATTTATACCCTACTGAGAAGTCCACACCCAGGACGCAGTGCCTTGAGAATGCTGCAACACCTAAGTGCAACCTCCCAACTTTCTGGAAGGCGCTTTGTCATTCACTAACAGTGCTACCTTGAGATGGCAGAAGTCGGAAATTGCTGCTATGCTTGCTTTTTAGTTATAAACTATCACTAGCTTAATTTCAGCCTATCAATTTAGTTTGTATTGAGTTGTTAGATTAACACTACAGTAGATAATGAAGTACACTTGCATAAGTAGTACTTCTGCTTTAAAATTTCCCCAAACTAGAAAATATGTGGTTTTATTAATATTATTCTCCTACACCCCTACTGTTAAAGATGACACAGTCCCAGAATTTTTGCTCACCATGACACTTCATTGAAATGTGTCACCACTGAGTGTTTGCTATAACAGCTTGTTCTAATATTATAAAGTGTAAAATAACTACTAAATTATTTCCAGATCTACAGAGCAGTTTTTTAAAATCATGAAACCACCCACTTATTTATCTTGCTAGCAACAAGTTCATGATAACCTTTTCTTTTCTTTCTAATTCATTGTTATCACTGAACAATGTTTTTCTACCAAACAGTGGAGGAAAGGGTGGACGAAGGGCTCCTGCCCTGTGTTAGGTTATCAGAAGTGTGGTAAGTAGAATATAATGTCTGAACATGCCTCACGAACTTTTAATGGATACATATTCATATTTATTTCTGCTCCTGCCTACAGACTTTAATAAACAAGTACTCTGAATTCATTTTTGAGGTAAAGAAAAGTCTTCATTATTGAACTGTAAGATGAGAAAAAATTTAAAATACGACCAAAGATGATGCTGATAGCCTCAAAAAAGTAGGGTCATATTACTCTGTTTCTGAGATAACATCAAGTTACATAAGTTGGACTTTCTTCTGATCCATTACTTACTAAGAAAATGTATGTATATATAGCTCCATGATACACAACTCCATGACTTTCCTTCCAACTCAATTTTTACTTTTGAGACCACATCTTGCTCTGCTGCCCAGGCTGGAGTACAGTGACATGATTACAGATCACTGCAGCCTCAAACTCCTGGGTTCAAGTGATCCGCCTGTCTCAGCTGAGACTACAGGCACACACCATCACGCCCAGCTAATTCCAGCTCAGTGTGAAATGGCATGAGGATACAGCCACAATATCCACTTTTAGAGGCAGAGCTTATGAAGAAAACAACCTTCTATTGTTCTGTTAATACAATTCCAAAATGAACCTTATTATTTCAAGGATCTAAAATCCTAAATTGCTTTGTATAGCAAATATTAAGGTCCAAGATGATGATTTTCTTATGTTCTTATTCCAGTGGACAGAAAACCGAGCTTGTTCATCTAGCACTCACATTAATCTGCTCCTCACACTTGCTTACTATTATATAATGACCAGCTAGACAAATCATAGGATGTAATCAGGACTCCTCCCTGTAGATACCCAGAGGTTACTTTCAAATATAACATCTTGAAAGGTTACTTTCAAAAATATTCCTGGAGTTAGTTTATCAACCAACAGGTTTCCTTCTCTGCTACCAGCACACTGGAACACAAAGGACAGCCAAATATTTTAAGCGAGGGGTGAGCAAACTTTTTCTGTAAAGGGCCAGACAGTACCAGTAAATATTTTAGGCTTTGTAGGCCACCTGGTCTCTGCTGTAACTATTCAACAACTCTGCCAATGTACAGCATGTAAAGGACAACATGTAAAGGAACAAACATGGCTGTGTATCAATAAAACTTTATAGAGGTTAACATTTGAATTTCATATCATCTTCACATGCCAGACATTATTCTTCTTTGCACTTTTATATATTATGCTTAAATGGAAAAACCTTTCTTAGCTCTTGGTCTGTACAAAGACAGGCAACGGGCCTTGCTGGCCTGCAGGCTGTCGTTTGCCAAGCTCTTTACTGTCAGCCAAAGCATTCAAGTGATTCTCTTGCAAGCCTCCGGCAGGTGAAATCTGCTTCATGTCTAATATGCCAATCAGGTGTTGATGAATCCCATGTTTAAATCTACATGTTCCTGGTGACAACTCCTACATAAGTCCTGGTCTCAAGAATCTGAGAAACCTAGTTCCAGGGCCCACCTGGGGTTCTAAGCCTGAAAAGACCAGCTTCCCTGCTTCAGATTCTCCTTGGCGATCCCTAGAATCAAGAACTGTCTCAAAGCTGGGCACAGTGTCGTATGCCTGTAGTTCCAGCCACCTGGGAGGCTGAGGAAAGAGGATCACTTGAGTCCAGGATATTGAGTCCAGCCTGGGTAACACTGTGAGACCCATGTCTCTTTAAAAAATAAAACAAAATAAATAAATTGTCTCATGGTCCTAGAATCCATCAGGAATATTCTGAAACCATGGATTAAAATTGAACAAAGTAAAGGTCATGGCTGGTTCTGTCTTCCCTGCTTTTTTCTGCACATGGCCTAAAATGTCAACAGGCTTTTTGAGCCAACTTCTTTTTAATGCTGCAACTGCTCTTTAATGCTGCAACTGCTCTATCCAATCCCAGAATAGTTCATTTCTCTTTCAAATCTTTAGGGCTGGAAAGAAGGGTATAGAGAAATGTGGGTGGGAGTATGGCTTCTGTAAGAATAAGGAACAGGGATCTCGAGTGTTTTTCATTCTTTCAAGCTTGGAATCCCTGGAAACTGCAATGGCTGGGAGAAAGGGGGTGTGGGGGAGAAGACTGTGCTCTCCATTCCTGTTTTGGAGCAGATTCTGGAATATGAAGATTCCAGTAATGGGCCAGATTCCTACTGACTTGAATTAATAATTTCTAGACGGCAGGGGATGCAGACATGGAAGGAAAAATCTTTCAGGGTAAAGTAGGTAAATTTTTTGCAAGTTTTCTTTGACCCCAATTGGGAGACATACAGAATTTACCTCCTGCACTCAAAGCCTCCATGAATACACAATGGCTATTTTACACAAAAGAAGGCTTCTCAGTTTTTAAGTACTTGAAAACAATACTTACTGTTTTCTATGGTTGGATCGTAGGAGTCCACAAATTGGCCTTCAACAAACTGAATCGTCAATGAGGATTTCCCTATAAAAGAGAACAAGAGCTTAGTGTGTGTTGGCATATGAAGGTAAAAATTTTTAATTTTACTGTTTTATTAAAAAACCATTAATAGATGAAGACACTGAAGGTATCAGGGTCAGAAAACATTCCTTTAATTAGCATTTGAGCAATTTCAAAAAATGAAATAAATTTCATTAATTTGCTTTATATGAGGATATTATGCAATTAAGCTATTACAAAGTAAACATGTCTGTGACATTAACAAATATTACTGACCAACAAGCACATCAGATATTCTGTTAAAGATAAACTAAAAGGTTTAAAGTAAGCTAATTTCCTCTAGTATTCTTGGAATCTTGCTATTTAATTTTAATATGAAAATTAAAATG
Source organism: Pan paniscus (assembly GCF_029289425.2). Lineage (NCBI taxonomy): Eukaryota > Metazoa > Chordata > Mammalia > Primates > Hominidae > Pan > Pan paniscus. The sequence goes on from NC_073255.2 coordinate 187,914,707, forward strand.
ATTAGTTTCGTTGTATTCATTCATATATGACGGTTAGAAGTGTTACCAAGTACAGCTTTTAAAAAGAGTAATCCGGCCAGGCACCATGGCTCACGCCTGTAATCCCAGCACTTTGGGAGGCTGAGGCAGACGGATCACCTGAGGTCAGGAGTTCGAGACCAGCCTGGCCAACATGGCGAAACCCCGTCTCTACTAAAATTAACAAAAATTAGCTGGGTGTGGTGGCGGGCACCTGTAATCCCAGCTACTTGGGAGGCTGAGATAATAGAATTGCTTGCCCACAGGAGGCAGAGGCTGCAGTGGGCCGAGATTGCACCACTGCACTCCAGCCTGGGCGACAGAGCAAGACCCTGTGTCAAAAAAAAAAAAAGGGTAATCTGAAAATATGTAACGTAAGTCTTTATCTTAAAAACTCCTTTGAAGCTAGAAATCCTATGTCATTCAGTATGAAAGGCCTAGCAGTATCTAGACAATTAAGAAATGTTATGGATTTCACAAAATCGCCAATAATTGAACTTGTATGTTAATAAATCAACAACTAGAGCCTTAGCTTCTCACTCTTCTGCTACCTAAAATGTCTACTGGAGGACTTTAGAACAGGGTACATGCCCTGTGAAGAAATCGCATGAGACGCATAGTTCAGATGACTTTATCACCAGGAATGAGGAAGTGGTCTCTCCCTAATTTCACCTCCAAACTCTTCCTTCTCTCTTGCATCCTTGGAGCATTATTACACACATGCTGTATATGCCTGGCATACTTAACTCCATCACAACAGGACGTGCAGTGAGAGTGAAGGAGAGGCATGGTAACACCCATCTTACTCTCCTGGGTTTAATTTACGCTTGTTTCTCCTCCAAACTATGGATAGGTATAGTTGCACAATGTTTTCACACCAAAGGCATTCCTTAAAATTTAAATTATTAAAAAGTTGGCTTAAAAGTAGCAGTTGCTGGCCGGGTGCGGTGGCTCATGCTTGTAATTCCAGCACTTTGTGAGGCTGAAGCGGGTGGATCACCTGAGGTCTGGTGTTCGAGACCAGCCTGGCCAACATGGTTGGTCCTGTCTCTACTAAAAATATAAAAAAAGTTACCCAAGCGTGGTGATGGGCACCTGCGATCCCAGCTACTCAGGAGGCTGAGGCAGGAGGATAGTTTGAACCCAGGAGGCGGAGGTTGCAGTGAGCTGAGATGGCGCCACTGCACTCCACTCTGGGCAACAGAGTGAGACTCTTATAAAAAAAAAAAAAAAGAAAAAAAGTAGGGGTTGCTGAGAAGGAAAGGCCACAAGTTGGCAGACCTATTTACTCCTTATCCGCAGCCCAATACAGTTCAAAATGTCTCTAGAATTACTAATACCTGAAATTATTCTCTACAAAGCAACCTACATGAGCATTTGAAAATTAAACGCTACTTCTCTGCTTCCAATCCTCATTGCAATTAGAATAAATTCTCAACTTTTTTTTTTTTTTTTTTTTTTTTTTTTTGAGACAGAGTCTTGCTGTGTCACCCAGGCTGCAGTGCAGTGGTGCAATCTTGGCTCACTGCAACCTCTGCCTCCCGGGTTGAGGCGATTCTCCTGCCTCAGCCCTCCTGAGTAGCTGGGATTACAGGCACGCGCCACCATGCCCGACTGATTTTTTTTGTATTTTTAGTAGAGACAGGGTTTCACCACATTGGTCAGGCTGGTCTCGAACTCCTGACCTCATGATCCACCCGCCTTGGCCTCCCAAAGTGCTGGGATGACAGGCGTGAGCCACCGCGCCTGCCCTAAATTCCCAGCTTCTAACCGTGGCCCACAAACACCAGGCCATCCCTGCTCTGGTTACCACTCTGACCTCATCTGCCAACAGCCCCCGACAACCCATCCTGAGGCTCCAGTCACATCCCTTCTGCTCCTGGAGTTCCTGCCTGCCTTGGCCCCTTTATTCTAGCAACCCCCACTGCCCCCATCTCTGAATATATGACTCATCTTTGTCATTCTGATCTGAGCTCAAATGTTAGTTTCACAGAGAAACCTTCAAGACCACCCTAAGGTAGTACCCATTCCTTAAAAGTCATTCTCATAGCTACTGTTTTATTAAGTTATTTGAAATGATACTCATTTAGTGAACACTCCACTGAAGCCAGCACAGGGCCAGCCGACACATTGTAAACATTGAGATTTCTGAACAAATGAACGAAATTAAAGCGTAGATCTCCAAAGGTCACTCTTAGCCATTTAGATACTACAAAAGATCTCAATTTTATACAAATGAAATACAAAACACAGTTCCACAGAAATTAAGAAACAATTCAATTAGTATTTATTGGTACCTAATCACAGGCCTGCCTGTGATATAGGAATACAATAGTTTAAGAATTCCACAAATTTAAAATGAATTGTGTTGAAAAGAAACCATGTTATATATGCTAGCCTGTAAAGGAGAATTTAACTCAAAATACAGCAGAACTACTTCAGGTAACAAAAATAGCAAGAAGAAAACTCCTCTCTTATGTTATTGAAACTGAAAAATTAGAAGGAGTAAAAAAAAAAACTGTTATTTACACTGAATGCTACTGCTTAAAGAAATGAAATTTAATTAGAAAGAAAGAAGGGAACAAACTTCTTAAGGGCTTTTGCAAGGTACTTCTAAGGACTCCAGTGGGCTTTTTATACCCTTATGTGGGTAGGATAAGGGTTTGTGGGGTTTTTGTTTTGCTTACAAATGGAAAAAAAGGAAAGAAAGCGATCATTTTCTCCCTAAAGATATGGGCAAGAGTTACAAAGAAAAAAGGAAATAATATAATTAAAAAGATTTTTGCAACATTTTGTGTAGTAGAACTGGACTAAAAATAGTGAAAGAGGGGCTAAGTATGATACATGGGATAAGCTCCCCAAGCACTGGGCAACCAGGAACCCCTGGATCAGACAGTCCTCTGAACTGGCACTGGCCAAGTCTCGACAACCTGACTTGCGGGAGTGAAGGGACGGGGGAAAAGAGCCTCAGGAGTTTCCCGTGAAATTCAGGAAGCCACATTTGAACAGAAAAGAAAGTTACACACATTAAACAAGACAGCATGAGATCAAGTGCAAAAACGGAGTGAGAGAAGAGCTCCTTATTTGTATCACAATGGGCATACACTATTTGACAGGCTAAATTAACATTTCACTTGAAAACATAAGTAATCATTCTGGTAACAGACAATGTAGTCTAACCAAAATCACATCACAGGTTGACAGCCAACTGTTGTTTTCATGAATAGTAAACTGGGATACCAGAATTTAAAACGTATTCCTCCAGGGTGGAAACTGGATTTTCAATCAGACTGGCCCTAGGAGAAAGGTACTGTTCATTAGCAGAAGTGGCACTGGAGAAAAACTACGTTTCCCTTGGGTCTCTCCTCCCTGGGGCTCTCCCGCCAAGGTGAGGTCATTAATTATTTAAATAATCCAGAAGGGATAGGAAGGCTATATTTGCTAACATGCTGTTTTTTGCCATTTCCATTAAAAAGTGCCATTATTAACTAGTGTTGAAATCTTGACAAGTCAGCATTAAATGCTACTGAATCTTCATAAACAAACCCCACCGCTCATTTTCAAGTGTTCTCAGTTCCAGTTATAATTTCTGGCTTTAAGGAGTGTCTTCTGGAGACGTAGTTCAGATCTTTTGGTTAGGTTTTTCTAGTTTGTTTGCAACCACAAAAAGGCATTGGTGATCTCTACTGTGATCACCTTTAACCTTTTTCTCTCAATAACTTCATATATTCACTTTGGCTTTTGTCCTTAGCAAATTCAGGTCTGGAAACACTGTTACTCGCTTGCTGAAGATAATCTCACACTCCAGATCAACTCTTTGGGAAAATGTTACATGAAAACTACACAGGAGTGATCCCAAATAAATGGAAAAGTAGCCCATACTCAGATGTGTGTTTATCCTCAAACACAAATCACTCATTTAATGACATAAATTACTATAAATGGTTTAAAAGGCAGTATCTCAATTCCTACAATTAACTGTCAAATACTCTTCCTCCAAACCAAAACCCACCTTAACTTTTAAAAATAAAAATTATTTAAAAAAATTCTTCTGAGCTTTTATCGGGGAACAGCATTGTATTATTTTTTCCAATGATAAAATGGCACAGTGAGTTTCTCAGCTGGTATTTTCACTACAGAAGGTGTACTTTCAGGGGTGTTGACTCAATCTTATACCTCATGATTATTGCAAAATAGGCACTGTTTACAGAATTATTTTAAGTTTTCAGATTAATATTGACTTTGTTATCATGCTTATTCTCCTAAAAAATAACTTATTAGCCCGGTGTGGTGGCTCATGCCTGTAATCCCAGCACTTTGGGAGGCTGAGGCCGGTGGATTGCTTGACCCCAGGAGTTTGAGACCAGCCTGGACAACGTGATAAAACCCTATCTCTACAAAAAAAAATATAAAAATTAGCTGAGTGTGGTGATGTGTGCATATAGTCTCAGTTACTCAAGAAGCTGATGTAGGAGGATCGCTTGAGCCGAAGGGTTGAGGCTGCAGTGTGCGTTGAGCGTGCCACTGCACTCCAGCCACGGTCTGTCCCCCCTCCCACCGACTCCCTAGAAGCCCAGCATTTCCCCAAACAGTTTATACATTGCTTGTTCATTGGGATATGATGGGGAAGACCAGATTTTCAATCTATTAACTAGTCTATCAAGGCATTCTGCAGAAGGGGGAGTCCATTAGAACCGATGTAATGTATCTAGGACACAACCCATTCCAGGGCTGCTTTCACCACCTCAAATTCACAACATAACTTTAAGGGGCTTTGATGACCATAGACACAAGCTAACAGTGGGCCTGAAAGCCCACTGGCCTTTGCACCAGTAATCCTCTCCATGCAACTTCAGCAACCCACCTCCTGAGCACACCAAGAAGTGCCTGGTCACCACCCAGACTGCTGTTCCTCTGGCACCTGCCCTTCTTCCCACCTATCAATCAATACACAGTATTCCCCAGTGGTCTCCCTTTCTGATTCTCATCATCTAATCCAAACCATCTCTACCAGCAATGCTTTCAAATCAGTGGTGTGGCCTAACTATTCATGAAGTCAATATACCGAGCCATGACCCATACTATTTTTTTTTTTAAGAAATAGGAATCCCAGCATAGACTGCAAACAAGAAAGGTGTTATGAACCTTCTATCTCAGTTATACATACATTTATTACTGGGTCACAATGTAAAATGTGTTTCTTACTAAGGTGGCTACAGACAAAAAGGTTAGAAATATACTAAACCATGACCTTGAATCTCCAATCTCCACCAGGTTTCTTTCTTCCCTATACAGTATAAGCCCCAAGACAAATCTTCCACTACTCTTTTGTAAGAAGTCTCCAATTTCCCTTCTGTAGGGCCCTTCAACAAACCTCTATGACTTTTGTTTTTTTGTTTTGTTTTGTTTTTTTGAGACAGAGTCTTGCTCTGTCGCCCAGGCTGGAGTGCAGTGACGCAATTTTGGCTCATTGTAAGCTCCGCCTCCCAGGTTCACACCATACTCCTGCCTCAGCCTCCCAAGTAGCTGGGACTACAGGCACCCACCACCACACTCGGCTATTTTTTTTTTTTTTTTTTGTATTTTTAGTAGAGATGGGGTTTCACTGTGTTAGCCAGGATGGTCTCGATCCCTGGCCTCGTGATCGGCCTGCCTCAGCCTCCCAAAGTGCTGGGATTACAGGTATGAGCCGCCGCACCCAGCCACAAACCTCTATGATCTTAATCTAATCAACTGCCTTTGTGAGCCTATTGAGCTCAGCTACAGAAAATTCCACAACCATGTGGGCTGGTGACCCTTAGCAAGCTAAGGTCTATCCCTCCATGTCCCATTGCTTTAGAATCCTGAGTGGCTTCTTCCTTGCCTCCAACAGTAGTAATTCTTTCTCAAAGTGTGGGCCCAGCAGCTTAGTACTACAGGGTAACCTGTAACAAATGTAATTTATTGAGTCCCACTCAAATCTACTGGATGCGCAATTCCAGAATGGAAGTATGAACAAGCCCCCTAGGTGATTCAGCTGCACAGTTCAATGTTTAGGAACCACTGCCCTCAGGCAACAAGTTCAACTATTATCACCTATCGCCTCCAGAGTGTTCCCTAATCCTCCAGCTCCTACCAGCAACTCAGTTCATAATCACTTAAAGGACACCTACTATGGGCCAGGCACTGAGGATATGGCCATGATTAAGACATGCTATGACTTCTGAGCTATGAGGACGGCACTCGCAATGTCCCGATCGCCGCTATCCTCTATTCACCCAGTGTCCCAGCCTTGGTGCACATGCATCAAACACAGTGACTGGAGCTCCTGAGCTGGGCATGTAGCCCTGTCTGCCTTACACGGTCTGACGTTTTCACCGGAGGAAGAGTTAGCCACCCTCCCCTTCCACAAAAGCTGTTCTATCCCCTTGTTCTCTAGATCCCACACTCCCTCCTGGTCTCCTCTGAACCTTCCTCCTCCTGAATTAGTTATAAACACATTTTTAGTTAACTTCATTCCATGTGGCTTGTTATAATGGTATCTCTGAAATATTTAAATATACTTAAAAATCCAACGGGGCACATTGATTAGGCTCCCCTTTGCTCTCAGTGTTACAGGGAACTCTTGCCGGATGCTGCAGTAGTTGGGTGCCACACACTTGACCATGAAGATGAATGCACCTTACAGAAAATGATCTCAGCCACTTACAGCTCCATTTTACTCACCTAAATTAAATGTGCCCATGGGGATGCACCTGTGCGCCCTGCAGAACTATAACACCACTGACAACAGGTGCGTAGGTCCTGGCTTGAGGAACCTTCAAGGAAAAGGTCAGGTAAATAGAGTTTAAAGTACTGGAGGCAATTAAGGAAGAGGAAGAGAAGCAGCTCTCTAACTTTAGGGGAAACATCAATGAAAGAAATCAAACATCAATGAAACCTGCGGAATAGAACTCAATGAGTACCACTGAATTGAAAGGATACAGTAACTGTAATCCCAGCAATTTTGGAGACTGGGCTGAGGCTGGCAGATTGCTTGGGCCTAGGAATTCAAGACCAGCCCGGGCAACACAGTGAGACCCCCTAGTCTCTATAAAAAAATACAAAAAAAAATCAGCAGGGTGTGGTAGTGCACGCCCATGCTCCCAGGTACTTGGGAGGCTGAGATGGGAGGACCACTTGAGCCCGGGAGGTCAAGGCTGCACTCCAGCCTGGGTGACAGAGTGAGACCCTCTCTTAAAAAGATACCATTGAAAAGCTACTGGGCAGAGGCAAGAGGCAAGCTGTGACTTCTGGATGTCTACCTCCCTACTGACTAAATGATGACATTCCCACAGAACAGCTATTAGGTTTCTTCCCTCCAGCTCAGTTACACATTTACTTAAACCTCTACCTAGTTTCATCAGTTACAGACAGAATCCCTTTTGTAGAATAAGAAGATTAACTCGCCAGTCGTCCTTTCTCCCAGCTCTACCTCCTAACAGCTGTATTTTTACAGTTCCAAGCATGGCAACATTCCATTCCATTCTGAATCCCAAGTTTTCAAAGATCTGACTATGGATTAATTCATTCATTTACTCAAGTATCTATCTGTTAAACGGCTATTAAGTGCGAGGCACAATTCTAAGCATGGGAATACATTGATGAATAGACACAAACCCCTTCCTCAATATATAAATTCTAATGGGGAGAAACACATTAAAAATAAACACAATAGGCCAGACACAGTGGCTTACGCCTGTAATCCTAGCACTTTGGGAGGCCAAGGCGGGTGGACTGACTGAGCTCAGGAGCTTGTTGAGACCAGCTGGTGAAACCCAGTCTCTACTAAAAATACAAAAAATTAGCTGGGCGTGGTGGCACGAGCCTGTAATCCCAATTACTGGGGGGCTGAGGCACAAGAATCACTTGAACCTGGGAGGCAGAGGTTGCAGTGAGCCAAGATCGTGCCACTGCACTCCAGCCTGGGATACAAGAGTGAAACTCTATAAAAAACGAAAAGAAAGGACAGGAAAGGAAAGGGCAGGACAGGACAGGAAAGGAAGAAACAGGAGAGTGGGTAAAGCTTTAGGATTTAAACTCAAGACTGTGGTGTGAATCCTAGCTGTGTCTTGAAGTTAAGCGCTCTGGGCCTCAAAATCTCTCTGCATCATAATGATTAAATGAAATCACAGATATAAAGCACAGTACCTGGCACCCATCACATACATATTCAGTAAACAGTTATTCAATTCTGTACCACAATCCCATATTCAATTAAGCCTTTCCCAAATTATGATCAACACCTTGAATCCACAAACACCAACTGAAGTCCTACTCCACGTGTAATTGTGGAAGAGTCAGTATAAAATACCTGATGGAAACCTACAAGGAACCTGTAGTCTCAACAGGGAGAAAGGTACTACTAATTGAGAAAAGTCAAATATCACCCTCCTCCACTTTGGAAGTGTCTTTTTTTCGGAGACAGGGTCTCCCTCGGTTGCCCAGGCTGGAGTGCAGTAGAGCAATCAGAGCTCACTGCAGCCTCCAACTCCTGGGCTGAAGGGATCCTCTTGTCTCAGCCTCCCAAGTAGCTGGGACTACAGGGTGTCCCCACCACACCCAGTGAGTTTTTTTTGTAGAGACAGGGTCCACCATGCTGCCCATGCTGGTCTCAAACACCTGGGCTCAAGCGGTCCGCCCATTCTGTCCTCCCAAAGTGCTGAGATTATGGGTGTGAACCCACTGTGCCTGGCCTGAAAATGTCTTTAAAAAAACATGCTGAAGATTTTCTTTCAAAAGCCACTAAGGGTTTTCCAGTCAGAAGAGTGACATGAGAAGATGAAACGTTAGGAAGATGAGAATGTGACTCTGAAAAATGGACTAGAAATAAAAACTGGACTTTTTTTAGTCCACTTCAACATAGGTACTTATTACAAACCAACAAAAAAAGGAAAAAATTAATCTCTAAGAAAAAAATAAGAAAACCTTAAGAAGAAACAAAGTATGTACCTGGTTTCAAGACTTACTAGGAGTCTAAAGTAATTAAGACAGTGTGGTACCCGCATGAGGACAGACACAGATTAATGGAAGAAAATGCACACTCCCAAAATAGATCCATACACATGTATCATCAATTGATTTTCAACAAAGAACGGTCTTTTTCAACAAATGGTGCTGAAACAACTGGATGTCAATATCAGAAAAAATAAAAGAGAGGCTGCGGCAGTAGCTCATGGCTGTAATCTCCACACTTTGGAGCCGAGGTGCGAAGATCGCTTGAGGTCAGGAGTTTGAGACAAGCCTGGGGAACACAGGAAGACCAGTCTCTACAAAAAATTTTTAAAATAAAAATAGAAGAGAGAGAAGCTTGGTTTGTATCCTATAAAAATGTATAGGATCCAAAATAGATCATATTGCTTGAGCCCAGGATTCAAGACCTGCCTGGGTCACATAACAAAATCTCATCTCTATAGAAAATCAAAAAATGAGCCAGGTGTGGTGGTGTGCTCTTGTGGTACCAGCTACTGGGGAGGATGAGGTGGAAGGATCATTTGAGCCTGGGAGGTTGAGGCTGCAGCAAGCTATGATTCTGCCACTGCATACCAGCCTGGGTGACGGAACAAGACGCTGTCTCCAAAATCAAAAAAATCATAGACCTAAATGTAAAAACTATCAAACTTCTAGAAGAAGCATTGGAAAAAAATCTTTGCAACCTTGAGTTGGGTGAAGATTCTGAGGTATAAAATCCAAAGTACAATCCATAAAAGAAAAAAATAACATCTTGGACTTCATCAAAATTAAAAACTGTACCAAGAGCCTTGTTAAGGGAATGAAAAGACAGGCCACAGACTGGGAGAAAATATGTGCAAAGGACCCATATCCAGAATATGTTTCACTCTCACAACTCAACAACAAGAAACAATCCAATTAAGAAAGTAAGCAAAAGATCTGAACACTTTAACAAAGAAAATATTCAAATGGCAAAGCACATTAAAGATGCTTTTAACATCATTATCCATTAGGGAAATGTAAATTAAAAATTACAATGAGATGCTACACACCTAATTAAAATGGCTAAAATAAAAAATACTGGCCATCCCAGTGCTTGCTAGGACGTGGAGCAACCTATACGCTCACCCATTGCCTGTGGGAATGCAAAATGGTGCAGTCAATTTGGCAAGTTCAGCAGCTTCTGAAAAGCTTAACCTACACTTACCATATGACCCAGCAATCTCATTCCTAAGTATTTATGGAAGACAAACGAAAATTTATGGTCAACACAAAAACCTGTATTTGCATGTTTATACTGGTTTTACTCATAATTGCCCCAAAGTGGAAACAAACCAAATGTCCTAAATTATGTTAAACCCATCCCGCAGCCTTGTGCTCCACCCCGGCAGAGGAAGTGACATCACAGGCCCCATGTGAGCGCACTGCAACACATGCAGTTGCCTGGTCAGAAAGAGCCGGTGTCCTACCAGCCGCTGCTGCCCAGAACTGGGCCCTTAGGGAGGAGGAGGCAAGAAGATGGTGGACGACCCCAGTGCTGTGGACAGGAACGTGGAGTTCTGGAAGATCAAGAAGCTCATTAAGAGCTTGGAGGCGGGCTGGGTGCGGTGGCTCACGCCTGTAATCCCAGCACTTTGAGGCCGAGGCGGGCAGATCACCTGACGTCAGGAGTTCAAGACCCGCCTGGCCAATATGGTGAAACCCTGTCTCTACTAAAAATACAAAAATTAGCTGGGTGTGGTGGCACATGCCTGTAGTCCCAGCTACTTGGGAGGCTGAGGCAGAAGAATCTTGTGAACCCGGGAGGCTTATGTGGCAGTGAGGCGAGATCACGCCACTGTACTCCAGCCTGGGCGACAGAGCTGTCTCAAAAAAAAAAAAAAAAAAAAAAAAAAGAGCTTGGAGGCAGCCTGCAGCAATGGCACTAGCATGATATCATTGATCATTCCTCCCAAAGACCAGATTTCACCAGTGGCAAAAATGTTATCAGATGAGTTTGGAACTGCACCTAACATTAAGGCAGGAGTAAACCGCCATCCAGTCCTGGGAGCCATTACATCTATACAACAAAGGCTCAAACTTTATAACAAAGTACCTCCAGATGGTCTGGTTGTTTACTGTGGAACAACTGTAACAGAAGAAGGAAAGGAAAAGAAAGTCAACATTGACTTTGAATCTTTCAAACCAATTAATACGTCATTGTATTTGTGTGACAACAAATTCCATAAAGGGGCTCTTACAGCACTACTTTCAGATGATAACAAGTTTGGATTCATTGTAATAGATGGTAGTGGTGCACTTTTTGGCACACTCCAAGGAAACACAAGAGAAGTCCTGCACAAATTCACTGTGGATCTCCCAAAGAAACACAGTAGAGGCATTTTGCCCGTTTAAAAATGGAAAAGCGACATAACTATGTTCAGAAAGTAGCAGAGACTGCTGTGCAGCTATTTCTGGGGACAAAGTGAATGTGGCTGGTCTAGTTTTAGCTGGATCTGCTGACTTTGAACTAAGTCAATCTGATATGTTTGATCAGAGGTTACAATCCAAAGTTTTAAAATTAGTTGATATATCCTATGGTGGTGAAAATGGATTCAATCAAGCTACTGAGTTATCTACTGAAGTCCTCTCCGAAGTGAAATTCATTCAAGAAAAGAAATCAATAGAACGATACTTTGATGAAATCACCCAGGACACGCGAAAGTACTGTTTTGGCGTTGAAGATACACTAAAGACTTTGGAAAAGGGAGCTGTAGAAATTCTAATGGTCTATGAAAATCTGGATATAATGAGATATGTTCTTTATTGCCAAGGCACAGAAAAGGAGAAAATTCTCTAACTCCAAAGCAAGAAAAGGATAAATCTCATTTCACAGACAAAGAGACCGGACAGGAACATGAGCTTATCGAGAGCATGCCCCTGTTGGAATGGTTTGCTAACAACTATAAAAAATTTGGAGCTACGTTGGAAATGATCACAGATAAAACGCAAGACGGGTCTCGGTTTGTGAAAGGATTTGGTGGAATTGGAGGTATCCTGTGGTACCGAGTAGATTTCCAGGGAATGGAATACCGAGGAGACAATGAATTTTTTGACCTTGATGACTAGACATGAGTCTGGCAAAACGTGCCTCACCCTCCAGCATCCAACCCAAGAAGCATACCCATGGTGGAATTCTAACAGATCCCTGCCTTACAATTGAAACACTTCCAGAACTTTATCCATGAGCACTGGTTATTGAAAAGATAACCGAAACAAAACCAGACCCAACCCTACACTTTGTTTTGTCATGGTGTCAGCGCAGCAGCCTACAACTAAGTTCCTAAATGCCACTTTGGACTAATTTAAACAAGAATCCCAGTTTTTACTTTTACTCGATGGTGAAATTCGTTGCTCTTGTATTTTATGAAAAAAAAAATTTTTTTAAGCCTTCATATACAGAAGTAAAAATATTTTAACTGCTGTAAACCTTCAAAAGTTAATAGAAGTGAGATCATACTGGTTTGTTTCTTATTTTGATTGGAGAAAAATTAAATTGCTGCATTTCGCAGTGACCCATTTACATGGCATTCCCAGCTTAGACTGCATAAGAAATAGATGTGGTGAAATGTTGGAACCATTTCTCTCTTGGTCTGTTTAATGTTGAAAGGGTGAGCTAATAGGAGGCAATTTCAACTTCACTCCCTCAAGCTACCCTGTCTCCCTCCAGACTGGCAGTTTCAAGGATGCAAACTGCATTGCAAAATCAAACTGACTCATGAAGCATTTGGGCCAGTGCACTGTTTACTTCCATCTGTTTGCTGACACATTTGTGCCCAGCGTTTGGGAGCCCTTTGTATCAACGTTCTGACAAGCGTCCCTATAACCTTAACCTACTCGAAACCAGTTTGGGTTGGATATGATGGGGCTTCTGTGCTATTGCTGGGATTGGGGGAAATAAAACATGCAATTTAAGTGGGGGGAAAAAATCCACCCAAAGGGATACAGGCATCCCTTGGTATACAAGGGGGACTGGTTCCAGGATGCTTGAAGATAGCAAAATCCGAGTGTGATGAAGCCCTGCTTTTCACCCTGCAGAATCTGCATATATGAAAAGTCAGCCCTCCATACATGTGGGCTTTGCATCCAAGGAATACTGTATTTTCCATTTGCATTTGGTTGAGGAAAAAAAAAAATCCTGCCTATAAGTGGGCCCACACAGTTCAAACTGTGTTGATTAAGGGTCAACTGTCCTATTAAGCAATACAAAGGAATTAAATACTGGTATATGTACACATGAATAAATCTCAAATGTGTTGTGCTAAGTAGCCAGACGCAAAAAGCTGCATAATATACGGTTCCATCTATTGGGCATCCTGATAAAGACAAAACTATAGGACAGAAAACACAAAGGGGTAGGGGGCTAACTAGAAACAGGCACAGGGCGCTTTTTGGGTTGATGGATTGTTCTACAGCCTGATTCTGGATGTAGATGACTGCAGACTTGCCAAAACCTGTTGAATGCTACCTCAAAAAAAAAAAGAAATTTTCTCAAAGTTTTAAATGTTATTTTTCCTTTCTTTTTACAGGTGTGGGACCTCAAGTTTTTTAAAAAATCTTCACCCTTACCTCATACATAAAAATTAACTAGAAATGGATCAGAGACCTAAACATAAAAGCTAAAACTACAAAACTTCTAGAATATGAAAAAAAAACCAAAAAACAAAACTTTCTCAAGTCCAACAGAGCTTAAAAGTGAAAACAAACAAACAAAAAACAACTTTATGATCTTCAGGTAGACAGATTCCTGACACGATACAAAACAAACAAACAAACAAAAAAACCCAAAAAGTGAACCAAGTTTCATCAAACTTACAAACTTCTTCTGTTCTCTGAAACACAGGAACAACAAAAAAGTCACACTAGGAGAAAATATTCATTAAATACACATCTGAAAAAGGACTTTTATTCAGAATATATAATTCAGTAAGAAGAATCTGATAATCTAGGCAAAAGACTTGAACAGACACTTCACAAACCAAGATATCCAAATTTCCAGTAGGTATATGAAAAGATGTCCACCATTCTTGGTGGGAAAATTCAAATAAAACCACAACCTACCATCTGAGAATAGCTAGAAAGTTAGAAAGGCCGCCAATACCAAGTATCAGGGAGGATGGGCAGGCAGCAACCAAAGCTCTCATGTGCTGCTAGTGGAAGCATAAAATGGTCAAAATGTTTTGGAAAAACAGTTTGGTAGTTTCTCCTAAAGTATACACTTAACATATATGTGACTCAGCAATACCACACCTAGGTATTTACCAAAGAGAAATGACTGTGTGTCCACGAAGACATTTACTCAAAATGCTCATAATAGCTTTATCCTTAATAGTTAAATACTGGGATAACCCAAATATCCACCAATGGGTGATCAGATAAACAAATTAAGGTATATCCATTCAACAGAATACCACTTTGCAATAAAAAGAAATCATACATGCAACACCACGGATGAATCTCAAAAACATTATGCTAACTGACATACAAAAATGAGTATATATTGTATGATTCGATGTATCTGAAATTTTAGGGTAAGAAAAACTAACCCAGAGTGATGGAGAGCAGATCAGTGCTTCCCGGGGAGCTGGGGTAGGGCGTGAAGGACGTGAGAGAACTTGTGGGGATGACGGAATGTTTCATATTTTGATAAAGGCGGAGGTTACATAGGTGCATAAATCTGTCAAAACTCATCCAACTCTACACTTAAAATGGATACTTTATTATATGTAAATTACACCTCAATAAACTTGATTTAGGAAAAAAAGATTTTTTTAAAAAAGATAATGCATTTACTTTTTCCTTTTTTTTTTTTGAGACAGGGTCTCTATCTGTTGCCCAGGCTGGAGTATAATGGCAGGATCATAGCTCACTGTATTCAAACTGCTGGTCTCAAATGATCCTCCCACCTTGGTCTCTCAAAGCACTGGGATTACAGGTGTGTGTCACCATGCCCAGCCCATTTACTACTTTTTACTAAACAGTATGAGATGGTGGTTATTAGCTATGTGACTTTGGGCAGTTTTCCTGAGTCCTTTTCCTTAACTGTAAATGGACATCATAATAGTACCTATCCCATAAGGTGCTTTGTGAGGATTAAATGAAAATATATACCAAACATCTGGCATGTAGCAAGTGCTCAGCAAATCTCATTATTATTAATATTAGTAATACTATTAGTAACTGCTCTTAGGCAGAAATAATCCGCTTAGGATAAAAAAAGTATTTTCGGAATTATATCTAATAAATTAACCTGAAAGATGACATACAGTAACTATTTCAACTAAAGCCTCAAAATAACACAAGCAAAATAACAAACACATACATATACCCCTAAAGCAGAAAATTACTGTTTCATTTACCCACAGCTGAGTGACTGACACCACCCATTTCATGTGCTCATGGTTCTACAGTCAACGCTGGGCTCACTTTTAGTTTACTCTTTGGGGGGCCTTTATCTGGTGGGCTGGTGGTGCTACACAGCTGGGAAGGCGGGGCATTCTCCCTTTCTCTGTGTCCCCTCCTAACATCTACTGCACATCACTTGAGGCTCCCAAGAACACAAAAGCAGAAGCTGCCAACTTCTTAGGGCTTAAAGCCTGGAACTGGCACATCACCATCTCTGCTGCATTCTGCAGGCTCAAGACAGTCACAGGGCAAGCACAGGAATACCAGGAGAGTGCCTCGTTGGGGACTAACAATAGAACAGACACCAGTAAAGCAGACTTGGTTTGTAAACGGCAGAAAAAAGACTGCAGACTCACCTGGGTTATAAATGGAATGAAACCTGAATCACCACTGTTAAAAGGCTGGAAAAACAATGAACCGCATAAAGGTTTCTATGTGTTCCTTACATGACACACAATGCCAATCATATGCTTAACAATCGTATGCACCCACTCTAGTAAGAAATGTGTAGCTCCCCCTATGGCAGGATTGGTGGTGGTTGCTTTTTCGAGAGGGAGGGGTGATATGTGTTGTGTTGTGTGTGTCTATGTATATTACACACACATATATATATTAGTGTCACTAAGGAAGTGTTTTGAAAAGATGTTTACGATTCTAATCGGAATACCAATCCCCACATGTCTGTCATACAGAGTCAGATGAGAGTGTGTGATGCAGAACATACACATCTTAATTATTGTACAGAACCTAAAAAGTGAGACACCGTTAGAGTTTACGGAACATTCTCACATGAATTATCTCGCTTGTTCCTGTGAGCTAAGCAGGGTTGACATCATGTTGTTCTTTCTCACACCCCTTCCCCAATTTTAAAAATAGATGCCAGGAGATTTTTAAAAAAATAAAAAATTAAACTGCAATTATTATTATTATGACAAAGACAAGGCAGAAAAAGTAAAACTAGTTCATAAAAATACCCTTTCAAATACTTATAGGTAACCCTATTGCCAATTATTATGCTACCAGATATATACCACTGAGGAAAATAAGAAATATGTTTAATTATATAACATGAAGGACTCAGTTTCATACATGAAGAATTTTATTAACAGGATTATTAAACTAAAGAAAAATAAAGTGCTACCCAGAAAGGCCATAAAACTGTTTCCCTGGAGACTTTCAAAACAGGATATTCATCTCTACAGGATGGTTTAAAGACAAAGCTGAGGTGGAAGGCAACAATAATAGCCCTGATAAACTGCAGGAAATTAAATGTTTAGCAACAATGAAGAATGAGTTTTCCTAGAACGGTGGCCAATCTGGAGAGAAGACCCGGGATACAGGTGAGGGTGGGAAAGAGCTAGAGAAAAGCAAAGACAAAAATTCTCTATTTCTTAACATATTAAAGAACATGAAATTTAAGAATGATCAAAACTAGTAATAACACAGTATGAGGAAAATGAGATATGAAATAGAGTATACTCATCCATCAGCCTGAATGGTTAAAACCATTCATATTTTATAAAGATAATTTCTTCAAAAGTTCTTAAAATCTGCGCTGACCTCATTATCAACACCAATTCACTCCTCACAGTATCTGGGCTGTCTAATATATATGGCAGCCAGTAGCCATACATGGACAGTAAGTACCTGAAATGTTTTCAGTTCCGACTGAGATGTGTCACAGTGTAAGTATGACAAATGTACAAATAACAATATCCATCACATGTTGAAATAACATTTTGGACATACTGAGCTAAATTAAGTATATTAATTTCACTTATTTCTTTTTACTTAATATGCCTACTGGAAAAATCTAAAATTACATTAGGTTATATTTTTAGGTGGTTTTTTTTTTTTTTGAGACCTCAGCCTCCCACTTTTGTAGAGACAGGGTTTCCCTGTGTTGCCCAGGCTGTTCTGGAGCTCCTGAGCTCAAGTGGTCCTCTCACCTTGGGTCCCAAAGTGCTGGGATTCTAGGTGTGAGCCACTGCACCAGGCCAGATTGTTTCCATTGGGCAAGGCTGCTCTGTACCCTTGTTTAAGGGAATAGGATCATATTATTTGTATAAATTTAGCTCCCTAAATTTGTGCTCCAGAAATACTTCCATAGAAGTCTAAAAAAAATGGAAGGTAGGCTCATTTTGTGTACAGCTCAATTTTTTAGGACACTGCTCATACAGAAACATGGTTAGATTAAGAAAGCAATTTATTATTATAAAACATATTCACACATTTTTGTAGCACTCTTATGCAGAATGAAAAGATCTAGAGAAAGAGTCCAACTCCCCCTCCCAGCAAGCAGGAATGACAAACATCCTTGTAGTAAAACACTGCCTGCCTGAGTGGGCAGCGTGAGCGTGTGGGGCCACCCGGGTCCAGCAACCTCATTTGTCTCTGGGGCAACAATCCTGCGGTGTGAGGGTATGCTTGGTCAAATCCTTGGGTGACACAAGGACCCAGGGCCAGCAAACCCTCAGAACCCTAGTTGTAGGCACAGCCACCTGTCTTCGGGACCATGGGAACTGTGCCCTGTGTGGGTGGTTGCTAGGGCCTCTGTGGCCAGAAAGCAAGGAAAGTGTGTGGATCTGGCAGGTGCATAAATAAATCTGGTCCACCCCTTCAACTTGCTCCTGTTCCATCATTTCTGATTTTAGCCAATGGCAACATGACCTACTCAGGCACTCACATGAGAAATCTGAAGGCTACTTCACAGCTTCCACATTGGTCTTGTCCATTCTCCCTCTAAGGAAATCTCCCATGTGTGTCCTCTTCATCTCATCTACTCTGCGCCTTGGCTGGTCTTCCCATTTCTACTCCCTTACCACCCCTCCCACTTCACAGAACAGCAGGAGGGATGGAAGCCAGGATCAGCACACTACAGACCAGGGGCCAAATTTGGCCTACAGCCTGTTTTGGTTTTGTACAGTCTATGAGCTAAAAATGTTTTTTTCATCTTTAAGTGGTTGGAAAAAGAAACAGTATTTCATGATACTGAAAATCAGATGAAGTTCAAGTGTTATATCCATAAATAAAGTTTTACTGGCACACAGCCACACCCACTCGTTGATGTATTGTCTGTGGCTGCTTCCGTCCTACAAAGGCAAAGTAGAATAGCCGCAACAGTGGCTACATGGCCTGCCCTGCAAAGCTTGAGATATTTACTATCTGGCCTTTTACAGAACAAGTCTGCCAGTCCCTGGTATAGATCATCATCTTATTTGTTGCTTAAAACCCTTCAGTCACTTCCCACAGTTTCTAGGAAAAAGTCTAAAACTTTTCACAGAGCAGACAAAACTGTTCTTGATGGACAGATGGCAAACATATGAGTCCCGACCTCTCTCATTACTCACACCTCACCCTTCTCATTCACTCAGTGAGCCACATTGACAATTCTTTAAAGACAATTCTCCCACCACCCCCATCCCCACTTGATGATCAAGTTAGCCCTGCCTTTGATTATTTCTCTCAAACACCTATCCCAACTGTATTTAAATAACAATCGTGTAGTAGCTGGTTAAAGACTGCCTGCTCTGGAGCCACTGCCTGAGTTCAAAATCCTGGCTTTGTCACTTAACAACAGTTTGACATTGGGCAAGTCATATAAACTTTTTGTACTTCAGTTTCCTTATCTGCAAAATAGGTTTAACAACTGCACCTACCCGAGTTTAAAGGCTATTAATACATGTGCATTAAGATTGTACCCCATAACAGTAAATGCTTCAAAAGCACCAACAATTATTATTCTCAGTAGCAGGAACAAGTTCCTGTGGCTCTCAACTAGACTGAAGCTCCTTGAGGGCAAGGATTATAACTGTCCTAGCTTTTGTGACTGGTACAAAGTAGAGCATTTATTCAAATGCTTAATGAACACCTAATTTGAATAACACATAACACTCACAAACTGTCCTCTTCAACCAACAGTTGCAGTGATTCAATCTTTGGGGGCCTGGCCCAAATGTTCTCTTTCAAACAAATGCCAAATGTGATTGAGATTTTAAAGCCAGCAAAATACAGGTGCAGTGGCTCAGCCTGTAATCCCAGAACTCTGGGAGGCTGAGGTGGCTGGATCGCTTGAGTCCAGGACTTCCAGACCAGTCTAGGCAACAAGCGAGACCTCATGTCTACAAAAAAATTAAAAAATAGCCAGGGCATGGTGGCACACACCCATAGTCCCAGCTACTCGGGAGGCTGAGGCGGGAGGATCCTTGAGGCTGGAAGGTTGAAGCTGCAGTGTGCCGAGATCACGACATTGCACTGCAGCCTGGATGACAGAGTGAGACTCCGTCTCAAAAAATAAAAAAAATAAAAAAAAAATAAAGCTAGCAAAATAGGCAGACACATTTATATCTAAGACACAGAAGTCTTAGAAAAGCATTTCATCTCATAAAACTGTATTAACTGTAAAAGCCCATATCTGCATCCCCATTCACAAATTATGTACTATGCCATCAGGTAGTTATTAACATTCAACTCTCAATCCTGCAAAAGGTGGGATTGCGTATCTTGCTAAAACACCAACTTCTCTTTCAAATGTCCATGAGGAGTCCTTCTGCAAACATGTAAGCACAACAAAAAGAGAAATGCGGGAGAGAAAGACTCAATTCTACTACAGATAAGATGCAAACCAAGCAAGCATGACACTTCGGAGTGAATTCTATCAATATCTTTAAACTGCCCTGCTTTCTTAACTTGCCCATAAGAGCACAACGAAAGGCTTTTCTAGCACTTCCTGTTCTAAACTAATACCAGTTTAGATTTAAAGCTCCAATCCTACAGGAACTCCTATTTTTTTTTTATAACCAGAAGCCCAACATATATTGAAGAAAATTAAAATACTAAAATAGTATTCCAGGACCTTTAAAATGTTAGATTTCTTTTTTTTTTTTTTTTTTTTGAGACGGAGTCTTGCTCTGTCGCCCAGTGGCGCGATCTCGACTCACTGCAACCTCCCCCTTCGGGTTCAAGTGATTCTCCTGCAGGCCTCAGCCTCCCTAGTAGCTGGGATTACAGGCGCCCACCACCACGCCCAGCTAATTTTTGTATTTTTAGTAGAGACAGGGTTTCACCAGGTTGGCCAGGCTGGTCTCGAACTCCTGACCTCAGGTGATCCACTCGCCTCGGCCTCCCAAAGTGCTGGGATTATAGGCGAGAGCCACGCGCACAGCTGAATATACTTAGAAATCAATCCAGCAATTCATGTTAAAAGGACTCAGCAGTTTGCATTCTCACAGTTAGCAAGAATGACGTGACGAAGATAGACCGTGAGTACTGTATCAATGTTAAGATTTCATTTGGTACTTCAGAATAAATTAGAACTAAGAATGAAGGTTCCTTCAAGTATGATCCCTAAAGATTTCATAATGCTCTCACTTGCACAATCATGTGCAAGTTCAGTTCTGATTTATTCAAGTAACTAAGAACAATCCAGCCATGGACACTATTACAGTTGTTTGCGAACTTGTTATTCTGAATCTTCACCCAAGAAAAGCATTGTGCATCTCTGACCTTCCACAATCACAGGTAGAGGTGGCAGTGTCTCATTCTGTGATAAAGTTGTTATTTTTACTTGTGTACTCCTCCCCACCTTCATCCTGATACTCGTATTTAAAAACTATATTATTAGTATATGGGTCTCTGGTATCCTGCTACTCTTTGCAATTTTCACTACTCTCTGGGAGCCTCGCCATCACCAGGTCCAAACACAACTCATCCAAAAATGCACCACAATCAGAGGCCAAACCAATAGGCACACAGATATCGTAACTCTCCTGATGTTCTCTGGCTTCCCTCGTGCTTCCTTCCATTCTAACCACGCCAAGTTCTTTCCTGCCTTGCCATCTTTGTCTCTCATAACGCTACAGGGCCTCTCCTAGGAGGCTCTTCTAACACTGTGGGAACCATATCGCTGTGAACAGCATTTAGGATGCAGTCACTGTCAATTCAATTTTGCACAGCAGTAAACAAGATCCTAGCTTACAACAGTTTAATGGTTCTCAAAGGGTGGTCTGTGGACCTCTAAGGGGTTTACCAAAATCTTTTCAGGGGGCTCATGAGGTCAAAACGATATTCATAGCAATATTAAGTTACCATTTGCCTTTTCCACAAAGTTCCCATTTGTACTAAGGGTGCAAAAGCAATGGCGGGGAAAACTGCTAGCTCGGCACCCCTTGGCATGAATCAAAAACAGTAGTTACAAACTGAGTGGTAAGTCACTGTATTCTTTACTACCATGCATTCACAGTGGGAAAAGAGCTGTTTCTACTTAACAATGTCCTTGAAAAAGCAGTAAAATTATATTAAATCTTGACCCTTTGGTACATGTCTTTTTAATATTCTGCATGACAAAATGAGATGTACACATAAAGCACCTCTGTTACATACTGAAGTATGATGGTTGTTTCCAAAAAAAGCACTTGTGCAGTCATTTGAGAAGTGATCTGAACTGGCCACTTTTATCATGGAATGCCTTTTTTACTTGCAACAATGATGACAAACTATCATTATTGTAAATGTGAATAGCTGGCAGACATTTCCTTGGAAATTAAAGAAACAAAACAGTCAATTCAAGTAAAAACTGGTAGCATGTTGCCAAGGAAATTATTTGAACTCAAGGAGGAAATTAGAATTTTGGAAAACTTGCACCACTCATAGTGAACAGTGTTCTAAAACTTAAGACTTTGCAGAGATTGGTGGTGATATTAACAAATGTGATTTTAAAAAATGCTTGTATAATAAAATGTGTCAACATGTGGAAGATCTGCGTAACGATGAACAAATATTTTCCAAATGACCAGTAACGCTACAAAACCAGGCATGGTAGAAGATCCATTCCAAGTATAAAGCAGACCTGCAGAGTTGGGCAAATTCATCAATATGACTTCAGATTGCATAGTGTAACTATTCTTTCCAAACTATCACTTATGAAGTTTCAGTATCAAAGAATATTCAACTACCTGAAAAACTATTCAAGTACTCCTTACTTCATTAAAATAACGTTAAGGGAATGAATTCAGGAGCAGAGATGAGAATCCAGCTGTTAAGACATTAAAAGATACCTGCAAAACCGTGAAACACCCTATCAAAATTGCAGTTGCTTTTTTGGCAGAAACTGGCAATCTAGTCCTAAAATTCAATATGGAAATGCAAGAGACTGAGAATACCCAAAACCATCTTCAGAAATAATAAAGTTAGAGGACTCATATGCCCCTATTTAAAAACCAGCTACAAAACTACAGTAATCAAGATCATATGGTACTGGCAGGACAGACACACAGATCAATGGAATGAGTGAGTCCTTCCATTGACGGTCACTTCATCTCGGACAAGGGAATTCAATGAAGAAAGAACATTATTTTAACAAAAGAAGCTAGGGCAACTTGATATCCACATGCAAAAGAATAAAGTTCTATCCCTCCCTCACATCATATACAAATATTAACTACAAATAGATCACAGATCTAATGTAAGAGTTAACAGGATAAAATATCTAGAAGAAAATATAGTAGTAAATCTATATGACCTTGGATTAGGCAATGGCTTCTAAGATGTGACACCAAAAGCATAAGTGGCAGGAGAAAAATAGATATATCGGCCTTCAAATTAAAAACTTTCTGCTTTGAAGGACACCATCGAGAAGGTAAAAGGACAACCCATAGACAGGAGAAATTATTTGCAAATCCTATGATACCACTTCACACCCAATAGGATGGCTAAAATGAAAAAGGCAGTGTAACAAGTGTTGACGAGAATGTGGAGAAAATTAAATCCTCATACATTGCTGATGGGAATATAAAATTGTGCAGCTGTTCTGGAAAAAATCTGACAGTTCTTCAAAATATTAAGCACAGAGTTAACCATAATGATCCAGCAATTCCACTCCTAGGAATGTACCCAAGAGAAATGAAAACATATGTCTACATAAAAGCTTGTACAGGAATGTTCAAAACATTATTATTCATAGTAGCCAGAAAGTAGAGCTCCAAGTGGTGGCTCACACCTGTAATCCCAACACTGGGAGACTGAGACGAGAGGATTGCTTGAGGTCAAGAGTTCAAGACCAGCTTGGGCAACAGAGCAAGGTTCCCACCTCTACAAAAAAATTAAAAAACTAGCTGGGTGTGATGGCGCACACCTGCAGTCCTAGCTACTCGGGAAGCTAAGGCAGGAGGATCACTTGAGTCCAGGAGGTTGACGCTGCAGTGAGCCATGATAGCTCCACTGCACTCCAGCCTGGGCAACAGAGCAAGACCCTGCCTCAGAAAAGTAAATAAATAAAAAATAATAGCCAAAAAAAAAAAAAAAAAGAAAAGAAACCACCCACATATCCAATTGACAAATGCATAGAAAAAATGTGGTATGCTCACATGACAGAATATTAGTCAGCACTAAACAGGAAGAAGCGACATATGCTACAACATGAACGAAACTTGAAAACATTATGCTAAGTAAAAGACGCCAGCCCCAGAAGACCACATATGTATGTTCTTATTTATATGAAATGTCCAGAGTAAGTAAATTCATAGAAACAGAAAGATTAGTGGTTGCCAGGGGCTGACAGGGAAGCAGGATGGAGAGTGACTGCTAATGAGTACAGAGTTTCTTTTTGGGGTGATGAAGTACAGAGAGGTATAACCCATATGGACAGCAAAATAACATTTGGCACTGGAAAGTCATAATCAGAAATCTGAATTCTGATTATGCTCTTGTGCAGAACAATGAATGAGACTGAAAAACAGTAATTTCAAGTTTCAATACAAAGTGGGCACTTCAGGACTACCCCCACCCACAAGTATACAACATCAGAATATTAAGCACCCGAATATACAATTTCACATACTGGTAGATGTCATACATAGCAAATATTGTTTTGCCTTTCAATTTTTCAATAAAAAGTGTCAACAAATGATAGGTTAACTTAAAAAATAAACAGTAAGTCGGAATCTGCTGGGAACAACCAAATATTTAATGACATCTTTCCTCATGAAGACTCTAAATACTACCTAAAACATTTTGACAAAGTAATAATTTGAGTACTTTTGCTGAATTGCCTTCTTCCAAACCACAAAGCTGTTTCATTTTCCCCCTATGATCTTTCACATGCCTGTGATCCCATCCCTCTTATTAACTGTATGTAAGAGGCTTATATATGACAACCAGCTTTTGATTATGGTCTAATGGTAAACTAGGTTACCAAAGCTCTCTGTACAGGTAAAATCCCAGTGAAAGATGTACCAGGCTGAAGACAGTTTACGTAACACTACCATTTTAACTTAAGTTGAGTTACTTCCTATCGCGGGACTACTCCGTTGTGGTAGAAATAACGGAATGTCAGGGAGCTGGTACTTTTGGCCACCACGGGAACAGTTAATACAAAGCACTCCCTGAAAGCCAGACTCCCAGAGTTATAGGTGACGTGTCCTTAAAAGCTTTAACATTGTAAATACCAGGAAAAGTACAGGGGACTGGCAGGGAGAATTGTATAGACTACCTGAGAATTATATTTTACCTATTGGTAGTTCTGACAACACTCAAAAAAAAAAGAAAAAAAGAAAACGGAAAGCCAAGTAGTGGGCTGGGTGCAGTGACTCATGCCTGTAATCCCAGCACTTTGGGAGGCCAAGGCAGGTGGATCACGAGGTCAGGAGTTCAAGACCATCCTGGCCAAGATGGTGAAACCCAGTCTCTACTAAAAATACAAAAATTAGCTGGGCGGGGTGGCAGGCGCCTGTTATCCCAGCTACTTGGGAGGCTGAGGCAGGAGAATCGGTTGAACCTGGGCAGCAGAGGTTGCAGTGAGCCCAGATCCCGCCACTGCACTCCAGCCTTGGTGATAGAGTGAGACTCTGTCTCAAAAAAAAAAAAAAAGAAAGCCAACTAGTTAAACAAACATAGCAGTTTTTTGTTTTATCTGAAGACAACTTTAAAAATAAAGTTTGTGGCATGACAAAATCACAATGACAAGTATCCTACTAGTCAAACTGGCTTAATGTATTTAATCAAGAGAACATTCTAAGAAAGGTGTGGAGGCTTTTTATGTGGCTCTAGCCCCAGAATATAGGACAAACAGCTCAGCATCACAAAATACCACAATCTAGAAACACATATACTCAAATTTCTCTGGTACAGCACCATTTGCAAGCAAACGTGCCAGTAAGCTCCCAGAAGTGAGCATGCTGAGTAATTCTCAAAAGGGTGGCTTACTAGAAGAAACCTGCTGGCAAAACCTAATCTCCTTCCCCTAAAAAAGACCCCACATACTACAAAATATCCTGGCTCATAATACACTTTAAAATCAAATGCGGCTGGGCGTGGTGGCTCACGCCTATAATCCCAGCACTTTGGGAGGCCAAGGTGAGAGGACCACCTGAGGTCAGGCGTTTGAGACAAGCCTGACGTTTGGCCACGTGGTGAAACCCGTCTCTACTAAAAATACAAAATTAGCCGGGCATAGTGGTGCACGCCTGTAGTGCCAGCTACTCTGGAGGCTGAGGCAGGAGAATCGCTTGAGTCCGGGGCGTGGAGGATGCAGTGAGCCGAGATCGCGCCATTGCACTCCAGCCTGGGTGACAAGAGCGAAACTCCGTCTCAAAAAAAAAAAAAAAAATCAAATACAAGATTGGGAGCAACTTAACCTCTCCAAAATCGTTTAATATGACTACGCTTGAAAATAAATATGGAGAAGTGGGGTAGGTTGCAGAAATATGAAATACTGAAGACAGAAAATAGGGACTAAAAGTGACCCTGTATCCCACCGGAGACTAAGTTAGCACAGTATTTAACAAGCAGCAGTTTGTGAGGAGAAGGCTAAGGGGTGGCCTGTCACATCTCCGTCCTCAGGAGGACGCTGAATAGAGGGAAGATAAAACAGAATGGATTTCAACTGGACATAAGGAACCTCTGTAGCCAAAAAAAAAAAAGTGATAAAACTAGCCCTGCTCACCAAAGACTAGAGCTACCATTTCGACATTTGAAAAGGGTAAATCAGTCAAGATCTTTAGGTCATTCTCTTGGGTTGAAATCAGGTAGCCGAGGTACTTGTTGCCTATAACGTGATTATTCAGGGACTACTATTTTCAAATAGTTGCCAATAAGTACTTACTTGACTGACTAGGGAGGGCTCACCCAAGAGCCAGAACACCTCGCGGTCCCAACTCCTCAAAATGCAGAGGAGGAAATCAAGAGAACAGAGACAAGAGCATGGATTCAGGCTGCCAATAAAGGCTGGATCCCAGGTTCCATGTTGATATTTGAACAGTTAGTGACTTTGAACCCCTCCATTTGATTCGTGGTTACTTCCTGGCTGCAGCTGTGAAAGCTGCCACCTATGCATCCCCTCGGATTCAGCACCGCATCGCTCAAGAGTTCCCCTACGACTCTAGGCACCCCGCATCTCTAGCCAAGCTTCTTTCAGCCCTTAATTTCCCCCCGGCTCTCGACGGAGAGGTGGTAAAAGGATGAGTAAGCATGCAGTGGCTGATCTTGGTCAAAGAGCACAGACCCTGGCACAGGCGGTGGAAAGCGCAGCTGGGGAGTGCATCCAGTGAGCGGCAGGCAGGTACAAGCTTCCCGTGACAGATAGTCACCCCGTTCCGCAATCACCGGAGCCTCTGAACCCTCGCTTTCACCTCCCCATCCCCTCAACTGTGGCCCGGTGCACGCCTTCTATAGACAGTTACTTCAAAACAGCCCGAAAAGATGAACGTAATTTCTCCAGGCTTCCGGATGTCGGGAGACAATACAGCCTCACCCTGAAGCGTGTCTAAGTTCAATCGCTCTGGTTTCACACAGGCCAGAAAACCGCTCGTTCTGTGACACCCCGTCCGCCCCCGAACCCGACCCTAAGCCACCTTATTCAGCAATAAGGCGACTGCTAGGAACTGTTTCAAATGTATGTCAACCTTTTGGGGGAAGAAAAAGAAAACAAAAAGACTTTGGAATTACTTCTACAGCCTGGTTGCAAGTACCTGACCTTATTCCTTCCCGAAGAAAAATAGGGCACCGAGAAATCAGACATTCCTTTTTCTCTGTCTTCCTACCCAGGCCGCCAGCATCTCGAGGGCCTCCAGAGGGGCCTCTTTTGGGGGATCGCCTAGGTTTCCTATGCAGAAAACTTGCGTTCAGAGCCCAAACGTCCTCTAAATCCCTAGTTTTCTTTACAAGGGTAAACTTCACCACAGATGGAATGAAGCCGAGGTGCTGCTTCCTTTGTTAAAATCCCACGGACTTTCTTTTCCTTACATCGGGGGCGGGGTGGGGGAGACCGCCAGCCCCGGTCACGCGCGCCGGCGGCGAAGGCGGGGAGGCAGGTGTGACTCCCTCGCGGCAGCCTCTAGCGCGGCTCCCCGGCGCCGCCTCACTTCCCCAGACGAGACCCGGACTCCTCGGCGGCCGACGGCCCCCGCCCCGCGCCTCCCACGCCCTCCGCCCGGCCGCCACCTGCCCGCCCGGCCCGCGGAGGGCGCCCAGCTACCGCAGCTCCTCCACCGGCGCGGACGCCGCCCCGACCGCCACCACCTCCGCTCAAAATGGTGGTTACGAAACGCGCGGCCCCCGCCCGCCCCGCCACATGGCCGCGCCGGCTCCAAACTTCGCAGGCCCGGCCGCGACCCGGCTCCCAGGCGAGGCCCCGGCGGCGCGAGGAGGCCGCGCGGCCAGCGGCCACTCACCCACAGACCGGTAGCCCAGGATCGCGATCTTCCGGGACTTGGACTGCGGCATCTTGGCGGCCTCCTCAGCCCCGGCCCAACCACATCAACCGCGGCGGCGGCGGCTCCTGCTGCTGTGATCGGCGGCGGCCGCGCCGGGAGAGAGCGACATACAGAGCAGGGGCGGCGGCGGGCGCGGCTGCCTCTCGCTCGCTAGCTCGCGCGCTCCCAACCGCCCGGAACCGACCGCGCGGCGGCGCCCCTCCCCCCCACAACACGCCCACGTGACCGGCCGGCGTCAGCACCGCCCCTCTTCGCGCCGTGGCCCGCCGCCTCCGCCCCCCGAAATACGCGGGGGTGCGTCGGGGCGACGTTTTACTTTAAAGGCAAAAAAAGGGGACGCCGCGATGCCCCCAGAAAAGTCACGACTGAAACTCGCTGCGTCATGACCCTCCCACCTTCTTCCGCCGCTTTTTAATTACGCCATTCTCCCCGAGCGCCGATTGGACAGCTCCTGCACAGCCGCGCGATGACGTGTCGGAAACTCCATCTCCCATTGGGGGAAACAAGGAGGCGGGGAGGGGGGGGCGGGGCTGCCCGCCCGGGAGCTAAAAATACACCGCGCTGCTACCGCGCTGTTGGGCGCCGGCTAGGTTTGAAGGCTTCAAACTTCCAACCGGTTAGGGGCGGGCGGGAGAGGCGGAGAGACAAACGGTGGCTCCCTGGTGATTGGCCAGAACGGAGCGCAGGGCGGGGCAATAGGTGGGAGGTGCGGTGATTGGCGAAACGCTAAGCGGTTGGCGGGTTCGCGCCCGCTGAGCCCGTGAAGGGCGCGAGGCGCGTGGCCTGGGCGGGTGGCGGGTGGGCTGGCTCCTCCCTCGGGGGTTTTTTGAAAATTCCCCTTGAGCTGCGTTAGCGTTCGTGTCTGGGTTTGAGGATGTAGTGGTGACTAAGCGTCACCGACGGCCGAAGGACTGTGGGAAGCATGGAGTCTGCGTTAATTGAAAGTGTTAGGAATTTCATTAAAAACAGGGCGAGCCTCGTCAGTTCTGGTGTCCGCTTCGCTTCGCGCGGAGCTCGGCGCACCTCCTGGAACAGCGCCGGGGCGGGAAGCCGGTTCTCCGCCAGCACCGGGGCGGCTGGTGCGGCGGGCAGGCCCGAGCCGGGTGCCAGGAACGCCTCGGGCCGCGGTGTGGACGGGCGGAGACCGTGGTGTGGGCACAGCCTTCCCAGGGGTGCAGTGCAGAGGGGCGCGGGAAGGGAAGCCCGGCCGGGAACGCAGGTGCCGTTGAGGGACCAGCCTGCAGGCAGGCCCGGCGTGGTGGCTGCTGGAGGGCTTGGCACTTGCCGAGTTAGCAGAGACTCCGCCGCGCCGGGGAACCCGCCCCTATTCTGCCCAGGCTGTTTGGCAGTGGGGACCTGCAGAGGCCGGGCATGGCCCTTCGCCCTTTGCCAGGGGAAGCTGAGTGGCAGGCCTTGTATTCCAGCGTAGGAAGGTTTAGAGGTGACTGGAGTCGAACTGGAACACCCAACCCAAGAGCGACTCCCTCCAGCTTTCCCACGGAAGCACTCCGATGAGGGGCTGGGGTGTGCATTCTTGTCCTCGGGGATCTACAGATGGAAGCCCCAGGCAGCCAGCCAGAAGTGATCAATGTCTGGAAGTTCTATGTTTCCATGAAATGTTGAGGTTTACGCTATAGTTATTTTAAGTATTTTAAAATAAAGGTCTTAAAATGCACTCTCCTGTAAAATGTGTCATTTTTATCCTGTGGATTCGGATACCCTCACCACGGTGTTTTTGAACAGATGCTACTAAATTCCTTGCATTATAAAATCAGTTTAGTTTTACCTTTTTTTAAAAAAAATA
The DNA here is from genome assembly GCF_029289425.2 of Pan paniscus. Classification (NCBI taxonomy): domain Eukaryota; kingdom Metazoa; phylum Chordata; class Mammalia; order Primates; family Hominidae; genus Pan; species Pan paniscus. The sequence goes on from NC_073255.2 coordinate 187,944,650, forward strand.
GAACAGAATAGAAAACTGCGTTATGCATAGTAAGGGTAAGTATGTGTCCTCATTAGTACAGTGGTGAGTTTAAAAAAACGAGTAAGGGTAAGTTTGTGTAAGTGCACGTGTAGATATATATGTTTATAGATATGCTATATATGTATTATTGCATGTTGGGCTTTACTGTAGTTTCTTTTTTTTTTTTTTTTTTTTGAGACAGAGTCTCTCTCTGTCGCCCAGGCTGGAGTACAGTGGTGCAATCTCGGCTCACTGCAAGCTCCGCCTTCCGGGTTCGCGCCATTCTCCTGCCTCAGCCTCCCGAGTAGCTGGGACCACAGGCGCCCGCCACCACGCCTGGCTAATTTTTGTATTTTTAGTAGAGATAGGGTTTCACCATGCTGGCCAGGATGGTCTCGACCTCTCGACCTCATGACCCACCCGCCTCGGCCTCCCAAAGTGCTGGGATTACAGGCGTGAGCCACCGTGCCCGGCCTCATTGTAAAGTTTCTTACAGTGGGTTGCTTCAAAAAGTTTGAAAGCACTGCCCTAGCCTGAGAATATTGGTAATCCAGATGTGAAGCACAGTTGTAAAGGACAAATTCATTCAAAAAGTTTTCCAGGCTGGGCGCGGTGGTTCACACCTGTAATCCCAGCACTTTGGGAGGTCGAGGCAGGCGGATCACGAGGTCAGGAGTTCCAGACCAGCCTGGCCAACATGGTGAAACCCCGTCTTTACTAAAAATACAAAAATTAGCCAGGCGTGGTGGCACATGCCTGTAATCCTAGCTACTCAGGAGGCTGAGGCAGGAGAATTGCTTGAAACTGGAAGGCGAGGTTGCAGTGAACTCAGATAGCGCCACTGCACTCCAGCCTGGGCAAAACAGTGAGACTCTGTCTCAAAAAAAAAAAAAGTTTTCCAGTTGCTGTCTTCAAGCCCTTTAATGTAGGATTCAAAGGTTTAGAAGATTCCTTTATTCCAGAGTGGGGAGAATTTGTTTGGTTTGAAAAATGACTTAGCCAGCCTGGGGAACACGGAGAAAAGCTGTTTCTACAAAGAAATACAAAAAAAAAGCCGGGCGTGGTGGAACATGCCTGTAGTCCCAGCTATGTGGAGGGCTGAGGTGGGAGGATCACTTGAGCCCAGGAGGTCGAGGCTGCAGTGAGCTGAGATGGTGCCACTGCACTTCAGCCTGGGTGACAAAGTGAGACCTTGTCTTAAAAAAAAAAAAAAAGAAAAGAAATGGCTCAGATTACCTAAAATAGTAGGGACTCATTGTCTGAATTCACATGGAAATACCTGACTGCAACCAGACAGCAACAGTGTTGGAAGAAATGGACTTGCTTTTGTATTCAAAGTAGCTCCCTTATTGGTGGCTAACTCAGTCACCTTTGACTTTGCAGCAGCTGGAAGGTCTGCTGCCACCAGTCAGCTTCTCCTCAGCAGGTCCTGCTTGTTCGGGAGTGCTCGAGTCCTCAGCCTGCTGCCTTCTCTCTGTGTGTACTTCCACTTCTGTTCCCTTTCCCTGCGAACTAAGAACTATGTGTCTTCTGTTAAGTTCCCAGAGAGAGAACATCATCGGTTCTGTTAATTCCCATCATCCCTTGAGTGAGGAGCTCATGCTAAGCATGTAGATTGTCCAGAGGGGTCTCTGCTGACCTACACCTCTGACGGCTGGTGGTTATGGAAGTTCTTTGAAATTTGGACATCTGATATTATGGGGTTTGTATTAGCTTTCCATGAGCACTTCCAAGCCCAGTATCTGATTTCTAGTTCCAACATATTTGTTTTAAGTACCAGAGATAACATACAAAACCTTTTCCCCCTACCATTGGGTTACACCAAGGTCAGAGTAAAAAACCACTGCTGTGATTGTTTTTACCAAAAGGACATTCTTTTATGTGGAAAAGGGTGACCCCAATGAAAGTAGACATTAAGGAGTTTTGTGGTTTGGTTTGGTTTTTAAAAATATTTGATGAGGGAAGAATGGAGAAGAACCAGAATCCTCTTGATCTTGGCATAAGCCAAATCAGACTGAACTGTTATGTCTCACATTGGTGTCATTCAAAATCAAACAATGCATGCAAAGGTTATTCTATTATGTGGTCATCTTATTGGAGTCAAAGGGGCAGGTCCTTTGTGGATGGAAGAGGGGTTTCCTCGGTGGGGAGTTGACTGTCCTGTCCGCAGCGTTGTAGGATGAAAGCCATCCTGGGAAAGGTGAATTCCCTGAATTTCACTGGGAGGAAGGAAAATCCTGCCCTCTCTGACATACGGGATCAGTTTGGTCTGAACTCTGAGGTATGGAGTTGCATGGAGTCCTCCCAGAAGAGGGAATGTGGAGTAAGCCAGCCCTAAGGCCATGCAGGTAGGGCATGTTTGAGAGAGGGCTGGCTCAGCAAAGAACTCTGAGGACAGGTCTGGGGTTATACAGTAGTTGTAAATTGTTCTCAACTGTTCTCAATTGTTACAGGTTGAATTTGTCCCCCCGCCAAAAGATATGTTGAAGTTCTACCCTTTCAGAATGTGACCTTATTTGGAAATAGGCCATTGCAGGTGTAATTAGTTGAGATGAGTTCATATTGCAGTAGGGTAGGCCAATCCAGTATGACTAGTATCTTCATAAGAAGAGACACAGACATGCAAGAGATGGTCAACGTGAAGACCAAGGTGGAGACTGGAGTGACGTCTTAAGCTAAGGAACTCCTGGGGCTACCTGAACCTGGAAGAGGCAAGGAAATGTCCATTCCTAGTGACTTCAGAGGGAACACGGCCCTTCTGACACTGATTTCAGGCTTCTGGCTTCCAGAACTGTGAACAAATTTATCTTGTTTTAAGCCACCCAGTTTGCGGCACTTTGTTATGGCAGCTATAGGAAACTAACACATTAACTGTCCTCAAATTTTCAAGAAAGTTTCATTAAAAGTTCAAATCTGGTTTCTGCTGGGCTGTGAATGAAGTTGGCTTCTCCCATCCCCAAGACCAGGATGTTCCTAGTAGGAGCCTTCACCAGCAGCGGGCTGCCAAGCCCAGCAATCTCCTGAGGTTGCTGGTAGCAGTGGCCAGGCAAAATGGTTGGAGCAGAACACACACGTAGGACCTGTTCCTAAGAACCCATGCAAAGGCACCTGGGAGACACGCAGGAAGAGCCAGGAGGCCCCTTCCTTGCAATAAAACAGGTGATGGCTCGTACCTGCACAGCTTGGATTACATGTGATCCTCAGATGCGTCTTAGATGTGGATTTAGTCACAGGGTTAGCAAGCCACTGAGAGATATGCTAATAATTAACATTTGAGGGACGTATTCACTATCGGTTCATCCGCCTATGTGAAGAGTTGTCTTATTCAGCATATTGGGCTCCAGAGAGTTTCTTCTATTGTGGTGCAGGAAAAAAAATAGAACTTCTATCTTAAACATTTTTCTTTAAAAACAAAAAAAAATTGAGCTTTGCTAATATGTAATACATGGACTGACCACAGCACTCTCAGTCTGTATGGTGGATGGTGGCATGTGATGACCGGTACATGTATCACAACAGAGACGCATTAGCACCATTGCCTTGAGTGTTTAGTGTTGAGAATTTTATAACATATTGCTTGTCACATGCTTGGTTATGAGGAACTACAGAATACATTACTTAATTTCTGCTAAATTAAACCAAACCTCACAAAACAGCCATTGGCCTAAAATATTACCTTCAAAGAAACCATGAATTAACGATGAGAATAAATATGCAATATAAGCATATACTAAGAAAAATGGCAGAGCTGCCACCTCTTCCTGTATGAGCTCTTTGCAGCTACATTAAAGGTATACATGATGGTCTAATCATATCTGACAAGAAAATCACCAAAAAAGTGAAATATGACAAGAGCATTTAAAATATGAATTCACATCTACTATTTCTGATGACTAAGTGTAGCTACACTTTGAGATACTTGCTAATGATATAGTGTCTCTTACAAATAGCAAGATGTTTACAAACTAAGCCTCCAAAACATGAAGACAGACATGATATACACATTTTACTACCACCTTTTTTTTAAAAAAAAATGCATATCAGCCTGGGCGCGGTGGTTCACATCTGTAATCCCAGCACTTTGGGAGGCCGAGGCGGGCAGATCACGAGGTTGGGAGATCGAGCCCATCCTGGCTCACACGGTGAAACCCCATCTCTACTAAAAATATAAAAAATTAGCCGGGCATGGTGGCGGGCACCTGTAGTCCCAGCTACTCGGGAGGCTGAGGCAGGAGAATGGAGGGAACCCGGGAGGCAGAGCTTGCAGTGAGCCAAGATCGCGCCACTGCACTCCAGCCTGGGCAACAGAGCGAGACTCCATCTCAAAAAAAAAAAAAATGCATATCAAAACTGTATCAGTGCAATAAGCTGCTGCACCCATCACCTGCTTCAGTGTTTACTGAATCACAGACAACCCTGTTTTTTTGTTTGTTCGGTTGGTTGGTTGGTTGGTTTTTTTTTTTGAGATGCAGTCTCGCTCTGTCACCCAGGCTGGAGTACAGTGGTGTGACCTTGGCTCACCACAACCTCCACCTCCCAGGTTCAAGCGATTCTCCTGCCTCAGCCTCTCGGGTAGCTGGAATTACAGGCATGTGCCACTGCACCTAGCTAATTTTTTGTGTTTTTAGCAGAGACGGGGTTTCACTATGTTAGCCAGGCTGGTCTTGAACTCCTGACCTTAAGTGATCCACCCGGCTCGGCCTCCCAAAATGCTAGGATTACAGGCATGAGGCACTGCACCTGGTCGACAATCTTGTTTCTTCTTCATCTGTATCCTACCCACTTCCCCCATACACACATGGATTTTTTTTAAAATTTATTTTGGAGACAGAGTCTTGCTCTGCTGCCTAGGCTGGAGGGCAGTGGCGTGATCTTGGCTCACTGCAACCTCTGCTTTTCAGGTTCAAGTGATTCTCGTGCCTCAGCCTCTCAAGTAGCTGGGATTACAGGCACATGCCACCATGCCCAGCTAATTTTTGTATTTTTAGTAGAGATGGGGTTTCACCATGTTGGCCAGGCTGGTCTTGAACTCCTGGCCTGAAGTGATCCACCCACCTCGGCCTCCCAAAGTGCTGGGATTACAGGTGTGAGCCACCATACCCATGCCATAGATTGTTTTGAAGCAAATCCTAAATATTATACATTTCATTCATAAATATTTCAGTATTTTCTTAAAGATGACTTTAAAACTATAATATCCATGTTTACATGGAAAACAAAACCAGGTAAGGAATGCTTTTTTTTTTTCTTTTTCACCATGGATGGCACACTGGACTTTTTTTTTTTCTTGTTTTAGAAAAATTTATTTTATTTTTAGTAGAGACAAGGTCTCACTATGTTGCCCAGGCTGGTCTCAAATTCCTGACCTCAAGCAATCCTCCCTGCTCGGCATCTGAAAGTTAGGGGATTACAGGCATGGGCCACCATGACCAGCTAAGGAATCCTTAAATACCATCAAATATCCAAACTATTCACATTTCTCCTAACGTGTTTTTTTAAAAATATTATCATTTTATTTATTATTTATTTTTTGAGATAGAGTCTCGCTCTGTCGCCCATGCAGGCGTGCAGTGGTGCCATCTCAGCTCACTGCAACCTCCGCCTCCCAGGTTCAAGCGATTCTCCTGCCTCAGCCTCCTGAGTAGCTGGGACTACAAGTGCATGCCACCACGCCTGGCTAATTTTTTGAATTTTTAGTAGAGATGGGGTTTCACCATTATTAGCCAGCATGGTTTCAGTCTCCTGACCTCGTGATCCGCCCTCCTTGGCCTTCCAAAGTGCTGGGATTACAGACATGAGCCACCACTCCTGGTCTTTTAATAATATTTTTAATATAAATAGAGATGGGGGTCTCACTATGTTGCCCAGGCTGGTCTTGAACTCCTGGACACAAGCCATCCTCCCACCTCAGCCTCCCAGAGTGCTGAGATTACAGGCGTGAGCTGCCACGCCAAATTTCTCCTAACATTTCATAGTTCTCTTTTTCTTTCTTTCTTTTTTTTTTTTTTATTGAGACGTAGTCTCGCTCTGTCACCCAGGCTGGAGTGCAGTGGCACCATCTGGGCTCACTGCAACCTCCGCTGCCCGGGTTCAAGCGATTCTCGTGCCTCAGCCTCCCAAGTAGCTGGGACTACAGGCTTCTGCCACCATGCCCAGCTAATTTTTGTATTTTTAGTAGAGATGAGGTTTCGCCATGTTTGCCAGCCTGGTCTCAAACTCCTGACCTCAGGTGATCCGCCCACCTTGGCCTCCCAAAGTGCTGGGGTTACAGGTGCGAGCCACCACGCCTGGCCAGGTTTCATAGTTTTCTTTACAATTTGTTTGTTCAATTCAGGATCCAAATAAGATCCATATATTGCAACTGTTTGCTATGTCGTTTAAGTTTCTTTGTTATTTTTAATAAATTTTATTTTTTGGAACACTTTTAGATATACAGAAAAATTGCAAAGCTAATACACAGAGTTCTTATATATCCTGCATCCAGTTTCACCCATTATTAACACCTTACATTAGTGTGGTACATTCGTTATAATTAATTAACCAATACTGATGTTATTTTTTACTAAAGTTCATACGTTATTCAGATCTTCTCCCTCTTCCCCGATATCCTTTATCTGCCCAGGATCCCACCCAGAACACCCCTTTAAATTTAATGGTCCTGCCTCAGGCTCCTCTTGACTGATAGTTTCTCAGACTTTTCTTTTTCTTTTTTTGAGAGGTAGTCTCGCTCTGTCACCCAGGCTGGAGTGCAGTGGTGCGATCTTGGCTCACTGCAAGCTCCACCTCCCGAGTTCACACCATTCTCCTGCCTCAGCCTCCCAAGTAGCTGGTACAGGTGCCCACCACCACGCCCGGCTAATTTTTTTGTATTGTTAGTAGAGACGGGGTTTCACCTTGTTAGCCAGGATGGTCTCGATCTCCTGACCTCGTGATCTGCCCGCCTCGGTCTCCCAAAGTGCTGGGATTACAGGTGTGAGCCACCGCGTTCAGCCAATTTCTCAGACTTTTCTTGTTTGTGACGACCTTGGCAGTTTTGAGGAGTACTCGTCAGGTGTTTTGTAGAATGTTCCTCAAGTGAGATTTGTTTGATGGTTTTTTTAGGTCTAGACCAGGATGGGAATATTTTTTGGGAGGGGGAAGATCACAGAGGTGAAGTTCCATTTTCATCACACTGTCTCAAGGGTACACTGTCAACACACCGTATTACTGTTGATAGTAACCTTGATCATCTGGCTGAGGTAGTGTTTGTCAGATTTATCCACTGTAAACATACTCTTTTCTTCTCTTTTTCCATACTGTCCTCTTGGGCAGGAAGTCTTACAAAGCCCTCACATAAAAAAAAGGGAGTTATGCCTTCTTTACCCCTTTTACCTTCTACCTGAAGTTTCCCTTAGTCTTGTAGTCTCCTGGAAACAAGTTCAGCATTTATTTATCTGCAAGTGTCTTTATTTCATTTCTTTAACTTTTTGTTTTAAAGATTATAGATTAATAGGTAGTTTCAAAAATATTATAGAAAGGTCCTATGAACCACTCCCAATGGTAACATCTTACATACATATAGTACAATTTCAAAACTGAGATTGAAATTGATCTTACTCAGACTTCACCAGCTTTACACATACTCATTTGTGTGCCTATGTATATGTAGTTCTGTTCAATTTTATTACATGTGTAGATTTGTGTAACCAAAACCACAACCAAGATACAGAGCTGTTCTAGCTGGGAACAGTGGCTCATGCCTGTAATCCCAGCACTTTGGGAGGCCGAGGCAGGCAGATTGCTTAAGTCCAGAAGTTCGAGACCAGCCTGGGCAACGTGGTGAAACCCCACTCTACAAAAGATATGAAAATTTTGCTGGAGATAGTGGTGCATGCCTGTAGTCCCAGCTACTGTGGAGGCTGAGGTGGGAGGATTGCTTGAGCCTGAGAGGCAGAGGTTGCAGAGCCTGTCTCAAAAAAAGAAAAGAAAAGAAAAGAAAGACACAGAACTGCTCCATCACCACGAAATCTTCCTCATGCTACACTTTTATTTCTCTTCACTTTTAAACTTTTTAAAATTTTTTAAATTTTAATTGTTATGGATATATAATAGTTGTGTATATTTATGGGGTACATGTGATGTTTTGGTGCAGGCATACAATGTGTAATGATCAAATCAGGGCAGTTGGGGTATCCATAACCTTATGCATTTATCATTTCTTTATGTTAGGGTTTTTGCTGGATATAGAATTGTAGGTAGACAGTATTTGTGTGTGTCTGTGTGTGTTTACTTTTTTTTTTAGATGGGGTCTTGCTGTGCTGCCCAGGCTGAAGTGCAGTGGTGCAATCATGGCTGACTGCAGCCTTGACCTCTCTGGCTCAAGCAACCCTCCCACCTCAGCTTCCAGAATAGCTGGGATTACAGGTGCATGCCACCATGCCTAGCTAATTTTTACTTTAAAGATGTTCCATTTTCTTCTGGCTTCCATTTTTCCTAGTGAGAAATCAGCTATCATCTTATTGTTGTTCCCTTAATGTGTTTCTCCCCACTCTGACTGGTTTTAAGATTTTCTCCTTATCTTCAGTGTTCAGCAGTCTGACCATAATGTGACTGTATGTAGTTTTCTTTGCTTTTATGCTGTTTGAGGTTTCCCAGCCTTCTAAGTTTGTAAGTTACTGGGGTTTTTTATACAATTTAGAAAACTTTCCAGTCAGTATTTCAAGTTTTTTTTTTTCTGCTTATATTCTCTCTCCTCTCCTCTGGGGGCTCCAATGTCATGTATGTTAGACAGTTTGATAGAATTCCACCAGCCATTGAGGCTCTGTTCATTTATTTCCTCAATACTTTTTCTCAATGTTTAAAAGTTCAGTAATGTTTAACAAAATTAGGATTCAATTCTGGGATTTCCATTTGGTTTTCTTTTATATTAATAGTTTTCATATCTCTCCTGAAATTCTCCCATCTACACCCAATATACCCATATTTTCTATAGATTTTATAACATAGTTAAAACCCTTATCTGCTGCTCATTGTAATGTCTGAATCATCATAGGTCTGCTTTTATTGAATGGCTTTTCCCTTGACTATACATATCTAGTAATTTTTATTGCATAATGGACGTTATGAATGATATGTTGTGGAAATTCTGAATTCTGTATTTTCTGACAATTGTTGAGGTTTCTTCTGAGTTAATATTTGTATGTGGTGAAAGTATGGATCAAAGTTCTTTTTTTTTTTGTATGTGAATATCTGATTGTTCCAGCACTATTTGTTGAAAAGACTCTGATTTCTCCACTGAATTACCTTAGCACATTTGTCAAAATTCAGTTGCCCATGTATGTGTGGGTCTGTTTCTGGGCTCTCTTGTGTCTCATTGATTTATTTGTCTGTCTTTATATCAACACTACACTGTCTTGATTACTGTAGTTTTATAATAAATCTTGAAATTAGACCAGGTGTATTAGTCCATTCTCATGCTGCTATGAAGAAATACCCGAGACTGGGTAATTTATAAAGAAAAGAAGTTTAGTCGACTCTCAGTTCTGCATGGCTAGGGAGGCCTCAGGAAACTCACAATCATGGCAGAAGGCATCTCTTCACAGGGTGGCAGGAGAGAGAATGAGTGCAAGCAGGGGAAATGCCAGACACTTATATTAATAAAATCATCAGATCTCATGAGACTCACTCATTCTCATGAGAACAGCATGGGGGAAACTGCCCCCATGATTCAGTTACCTCCTCCTGGTCCCTCCCTTGACACATGGGGGATTATGGGCATTACAATTCAAGGTGAGATTTGGGTGGGGACACAGAGCTGAATCATATCATTCAGATTCTGGCCCCTCCAAAATTTCATGTCCTCACATTTCAAAACACAATGATACCCTTCCAATAGTCCCCCATAATCTTAACCATTCCAGCATTAACCCAAAAGTCCAAGTCCAAAGTGTCATCTGAGACAAGGCAAGTCCCTTCCGCCTAGTAGCCTGTAAAATCAAAATCAAGTTAGTTACTTCCTAGATACGATAGGGTTACAGGCATTGGGTAAATACACCCATTCCAAATGGGAGAAATTGGTCAAAAGAAAGGGGCTGCAGGCCCCATGCAAATCCAAAATACAAGAGAGCAGTCATTAAACCTTAAAGTTCTAAAGTGATCTTCTTTGACTCCATGTCTCACATCCAGGTCACGCTGATGCAAGAGATGGACCCCCACGGCCTTGGGCAGCTCTGCCCCTGTGGCTTTGCAGGGTACGGCCTCCTCCTGGCTGCTTTCATGGGCTGGTGTTGAGTGTCTGTGGCTTTTCCAGGTGCATGGTGCAAGCCGTCAGTGGATCTACCATTCTGAGGTCTGGAGGATGGTGGCCCTCTTCCCACAGCTCCACTAGGCAGTGCCCCAGTGGAGACTCTGTGTGGGGGCTCTGACCCCACATTTCCCTTCTGCATTGACTTAGCAGAGGTTCTCCATGAGGGCCCTGCCCCTGCAGCAAACTTCTGCCAGAACATCCAGGCATTTCTGTACATCCTCTGAAATCTAGGCAGGGGTTCCCAAGCCTTAATTCTTGACTTCTGTGTACCCACAGGCTCAATACCATGTGGAAGCAAAGAAGCACTGGGGCTTGTACCCACTCTGAAGCAATGGTCTGAGCTATACCTTTGCCCCTTTTAGCCATGGCTGGAACTGAACCAGCAGGGATGGAGGGCACCATGTCTTGAGGCTGCACAGAGCAGGCTGCTCTGGGCCCAGCCCATGTTAACTATTTTTCCCTCCTAGACCACTGGGCCTGTGATGAGAGGGGAAGGTCTCTGACATGCCCTGGAGACATCTTCCCAATTATCTTGGATCTGATTAACATTCGGCTCCTCATTATGCAAATTTCTGCAGTAGGCTTGAATTTCTCCCCAGAAAATGGGTTTTTCTTTTCTATCACATCGTCAGGCTGCAACTTTGCCAAACTTTTATGCTCTGCTTCTTCTTGAATGCTTTGCCACTCAGAAATTTCTTCTTGGCTGTGTGCGGTGGCTCACGCCTGTAATCCCAACACATTGGGAGGCTGAAGTGGGTGGCTCTCTTGAGGTTAGGAGTTCGAGACCAGCCTGACCAACATTAGTGAAACCCTGTGTGTACTAAAAATACAAAGACTAGCTGGGCATGGTGGCGAGCGCCTGTAGTCCCAGCTACTTGGGACGCTGAGGCAGGAGAATTGCTTGAACCCAGGAGGTGGAGGTTGCAGTGAGCCAAGATTGTGCCACTGCACCCCAGCCTGGGTGACAGAGAAAAAAAAAAGAAATTTCTTCTGCCAGATAGCCTAAATCATCTCTCTGAAGTTCAAAGTTCCACAGATCTCTAGAAGCACAGGCACAAAGCTGCCAGTCTCTTTGCTAAACATAGCAAGAGTGGCCTTTGCTCCAGTTCCCAAGAAGTTCCTCATCTCTATCTGAGACCACCTTAGCCTGGACTTCATTGCCCATATCATTATCAGCATTTTGGTCAAAACCATTCAACAAGTCTCTGGGAAGTTCCAAAGCTTCCCACATCTTTCTGTCTTCTGAGCCCTCCAAACTATTCCAGCCTCTGCCTGTTACCCAGTTCCAAAGTCGTTTCCACATTTTCGAGTGTCCTTATAGCAGCTCCCCACTTGTGGTAGCAATTTACTGTATTAGTCCGTTCTCACACTGCTATGAAGAAATACCTGACACTGGGTTTTTGTTTTCTTTCTTTCTTTTTTTTTTTTGAGATGGAGTTTCACTCTTGTTGCCCAGACTGGAGTGCAATGGTGCGATCTCGGTTCACCACCACCTCTGCCTCCCGGGTTCAAGCAATTCTCCTGCCTCAGCCTCCCGAGTAGCTGGGATTACAGGTATGTGCCACCACGCCCGGCTAATTTTGTATTTTTAGTAGAGATAGGGTTTATCCATGTTGGTCTGGCTGGTCTTGAACTCTCAACAACAGGTGATCCACCCCCCTCAGCCTCTCAAAGTGCTGGGATTACAGGCATGGTCCACCGTGCCAGGCTGAGACAGGGTAATTTAAAAAGAAAAGAGTTCTAATTGACTTACAGTTCCTCATGGCTGGGGAAGCATCAAGAAACTTACAATCACGGTGGAAGGTACCTCTTCACAGGGCAGCAGGAGAGAGAATGAGTGCAAGCAGAGAAAATGCCAGACACTTATAAAACCATCAGATCTCATGAGACTTCCTCATTATCACAAGAGCATGGGGGAAACTGCCCTCATGATTCAATTATCTCCACTTGGTCCCGCCCTTGACACATAAGGATTATGGGGATTAAAATTCAAGGTGAGATTTGGGTGTGGACACAGAGCTAAACCACATCACCAGGTGTGATGGGTCATACATATAATCCTAGCACCTTGGGAGGCTGAGGCAGGAGGAGAGCTTGAGGCCAAAATTTAAGACCACAACATAATGAGACCTTGTCTCTACAAAAAAAAAAAAAAAAAAAAAAAAAGAAAATAGCTGGGTATGGTGGCATGCACCTGTAGTCCTAGCTATTCTGGAGGCTGAGGCAGGAGGGAGGAGGATCACTTGAGCCCAGGAGTTTGAGGTTGCAGTGAGCCATGATTGTGCACCTTTTGCTGAGGTGATGAAGCTACACCTGTCTCTTAAAAATGAATCTTGAAATTTTATGCTTCCAACCTTGTTCTTCTTTTTCAAAGTTGTTTTGGTTGGTTAATCTAGGTCCTTTACATTTTCTTTTTCTTTTTATTTTTTTGAGACAGTCTCACTCTGTTACCCAGGCCGGAGTGCAGTGATGCAATCTCAGCTCACTGTAACCTCTGCTTCCCGGGTTCAAGTGATTCTCCTGCCTCAGCCTCCTGAGTAGCTGGGATTACAGGCTCCCACCACCATGCTTGGCTAATTTTTTTGCATTTTTAGTAGAGACGGGGTTTCACCATGTTGGCCAGGCTGGTCTCGAACTCCTGATGTCAGGTGATCTACCTGCCTCGGCCTCCCAAACTGCTGGGATTTCAGCATGAGCCACCGTGTCTGGCTGGTCCTTTACATTTTCATATGAATTTTGGAATCTGCCTGTCACTTTCTATTAGAAACAAAAGCCTGCTGGGACTTTGATTGGCATTATTTTGAATCTATAAATTAATTTTGGGAGGATTTACATTTTAACATTATTCAGTCTTCTGACCCATGAATGAAGTATATCACTCCATTTATTTAGTTCTTCTTTAATTTCTCTCAGGAATATTTAGTACTTTTCACTGTATAGGTTTTTATATGTATAGACAGATTTATCCCTAGATATTTCATATTTTGATGCTATTATAATTGGATTTAGTTTTTTTTTTTCCCAGTATTTGCTTGCTGGTTGTTAGTATATAGAAATTCAACTGGTGGCTGGGTGTGGGGGCTCGTGCCTGCAATCCCAGCAATTTGGGAGGCTGAGGCAGGCAGATCACTTGAGCCCAGTTGTTCGAGACCAGCCTGGGTAACATAGGGAGACCCCATCACTACAATAAACACAAACAATTAGCCAGGTGATATGGTTTGGCTCTGTGTCTCCACACAAATCTCATCTTGAATTGTAACCCCCATGTGTCGAAGAGGGGACCTGGTGGGAGGTGACTGGATCATGGGAGTGGTTTTCCCCATGCTGTTCTGTGATAGTGAGTGAGTCTCATGAGATCTGATGGTTTAAAGGTGTTTGGCACTTCCCCCACTACCCCTTCTGTCACCATGTGAGACGTACTTTACTTCCCTTTAGCCTTCTGCCATGATTGTAAGTTTCCTGAGGCCTCCCCACCCTTGTAGATCTGTGAGTCAATTAAATCTCTTTTCTTTATAAATTACCCAGTCTCAGGTAGTTCTTTTTTTTTTTTCATTTTATTTATCTATTTATTTTTTAAGATGGAGTCTCACTCTGTTGCCCAGGCTGGAGTGCAGTGGCGCGATCTCGTCTCACTGCAACCTCCACCTCCTAGGTTCAAGCGATCCTTCTGCTTCAGACTCCCGAGTAGCTGGGACCACAGGCATGTGCCACCATGCCCAGCTAATTTTTTTGTATTTTTAGTAGAGACGGAGTTTCACTATATTGGCCAGGCTAGTCTTGAACTCCTGACCTCATGATCTGCCTGCCTCAGCCTCCCAAAGTGCTGGGATTACAGGCGTGAACCACCGAGCCCAGCCAGGTAGTTCTTTATAGCAGTGTGAAAACAGACTAATACACCAGGAGTGGTGGCACACCTATAATCCTATCTACTTGGAAGGCTGAGGCAGGAGGAGGAGGATCACTTGAGCCCAGGACGTTGAGGCTGTAGTGAGCTATGATCTCGCCACTGCACACTAGCCTAGGTGACAGAGCAAGACCCTGTATGAAAGAAAGAGAGAGAGAGAAGAAAGAGAAAGAGAGACAGAGAGAGGAAGGAAAGAAGAAAGAGGAGGAAGAGAAAGAGAAAAAGAAAGAAAGAGAAAGAGAGAGGAAAGAAAGAAGAGAAAGAAAGAGAGAGAAAAAGAAAGAAAAGAAACAAAGAAAAAGAAAAGAAAGAGAAAGAAAGAGAAAACGTTCTTCTTTGAAAAGGCAATGGACTTCATATGTGGATGTAACATAGAGCTAAGTTACACTTCAACACTGAGTATAGTCAAATGGTCATAAAAACAAATACCATTTCTTTGGTCTTCATTATGGACTGAATGGCCCCCTCCAAATTCGTAGGTTGAAATCGCATCCTCAGTGTGATGGTATTTGAAAGTGGGCCCTTTGGAAGGTGATTAGGTCATGAGGGTGGGGCCTCATGAATGGGATTAGTGCCCTTAAAAGAGGCCTGAGAGCTAACTCACCTGCTTTCCACAATGTGAGGATACAAGGAGAAATCAGCCATCTGCAAACCAGGAGAGGGCCCTCATCAGAACCGACCATGCTGGCACCCTGGACTTCTAGCCTCCAGAACTGTGAGAAATAAATGTCTGTGGTTTATAACCTACCCAGTCTATGGTGCTTTGTTATAGCACCCGAAGAGGCTAAACTAGTCTTAAACATGAACTTTCATTTCTTCGCAAATATGGTCATATCCGTCTCAGAAGTTGGTGTTTCTGACCTTGTTCTTTACTGATGGTGTGACGCTTGTACTGGTCCATCTGATCCTGATACTGTCTGGATTGATAAGTAGGTAACTGTCCCTGGAAAAATGGCAAGGTGGGGTAAACATGCCTGAATGTATAAAACATTTCAGAAGAGGAACAACATCTCTTCAGAACCCTATCTTTTTTTTTTCTAAGGCAGGATCTTACCCTGTCACCCAGGCTGGAGTGCAGTGGTGTAATCATGGCTCACTGCAGCCTCGACCTCTCAGGCTCAAGCAATCCTCCTGCCTCAGCACCTGCCCCCCATCAGCTGAGACTACAGGCACACACCATCATGCCCTGCTAATTTTAACATATTTTGTAGAAACGTGGTTTCGCTGTGTTGCCCAGACTGGTCTTGAACTCCTGGGCTCAAGCAATCCGCCCAGCTTGGCCTCCCAAAGTGTTGGCATTACAGGCGTGAGCCACCGCACCCAGCCAGAACCCTATCTTTTTATAAAAGGTTTTTGCACATTTGATGACTAATTGCCAATCTTGCTACTTTGCCTAATTTGGAGGGGGATGGTATTCACCACAAGGACAAGATATACAATTGGCTCAGACTCTCAGACTTTAGCAAGAGAGGTTTGTGCCTTAAATCATTAGGAGAAAAGAAAAGCTGATGGATATGCCAGTTTTATTCCAGAAATGGCATCTCACCAAGGAAGTGACTTCAGTTTAGAAACAGAGCCCCTGAGTTCGAATTCCTGCTCTGCCATTTAGAATCTACATAGCCTTGGACAAGACACTCCACTTTGCCATGCCTCAGGGCCACTCGGAGACAGAGGGCACTCACCCACAGGGAGGGGTGTTCTGCCTGCGGTCTTTCCCCCTCCCTTGCCTGGTCTCCGTCTCTTCTGGGACTGGATTTAGTGTTTGATTCTGTCCTCTGTGTGACATACAGTATGTGATATGACACTGAATATGATGTTTCCTTTCAACTTGTCTTCAAATTATTCTATGATATTTACCTTCCCCTGAATTCTTTCATAACAGTAGTTCCTTTCTTGTTACTTGTTCTTTAATGTGGCTTTTGTTCAAGTTTTTATTTCCCAGCAAAGACCAACTTTCCTTTGATTTTGATGGAGGAAAGATTAGCTACATAAATCATTTGAAATTAAAGCAAACCAAACACAACACAAACATGAAAGGAATATCAAATGCTTCCCTGAATTAAAAGGGTTCCAATCCCAGCACCTCTGAAGATGGGCAGCGTCTTTACTCCTTGACCTTAAAAAGGTAACCCAGAAGAAAAAAGAACTTGAGTTGTTAAGAGAAGAGAGAACAGCCAGCTGGAGAGGAACCAATGAAAAGCATTAGAGGCAGCTCTTGGCTGGAGGAAGAAAGCAGTCTGCCTTCAGCGTCTCGTACAAAAGTCTCCTGGTGCACTGTGCAGAGCCAGGCTTGGTTTAAAGTCTCTATTGTTAGTCAGATGTCAGCACGACCAGGGTCAGGGTCAAACAGGGAACTCACAAAATGAATTGAATATTTAAAAAAAAAAAAAAAAGTGATGTGCCTAGATAAACTACAAGAAAAAAAGCCATCTTTAATTGATGTATAAGAAATTTTAGCTGTTAATTTCCATGAGGATTACAAATGTTAAGATTAATGCAAGCATAAAATTAGCCAACTGTCTATAGCTCAAGAAAATTTGCCATTCAATATGCCATATATTAAACAGTAAAAATATTCAAACGGGACACTTTTGAAAATAAGCTTCATGCCCTGGTGGAAGAATGGATTATCTCAGAGAACTGAGCTCAGCAATAAATACATTCTGAAATGAAATATCCAATCCTTATTTGGGAGTGTAGCTTTATCTTAGTGTTTGCTGAGGTACAGAAGTTCATTAGTAACTTGCCAGCTGATGTAAGATACAGATAGACCACTAAATGAGCACACTGTGTCTGTATTGATAGTTTTATTTCCAGTGGAACTGAGATCAAGCACCATGCTTGCTGGTTAGTTATACAGCTTTTTTTCTGGGGAAATTTTAGAAAGCTTTTTGTGCCCTAAGGGTCCCTCTGGGGTTTTCCTGCTGCACAGATTGTCATGTTCTGTGCAATGTGACTCTGAGATCCTGGTCCACAGCTGATTGGGTCAGAGAGGGGCACCTGACCCTAGGGCAGCCAGTTTCTAAGCTGGCCTGTGGCCGACTCAGAGCTCTGCTCAAAAGAGCCATCTATTCTGTGTGGTGATTGGCTTGCTCAGCCAGAGGATATGTGAATATAAGATGCAAGAGTCTGCAGTCAGAAGCAGGGTGGAGGCTGAAGGACACCCAGGGAGACTGGAGCCACGAGGCAGCAGAAGCCACGAAGCAGACAGAGCAACCATGGATGCGGGGATCACGGAGGAGTGGAGTGATGGGGAGCGACCACCGCCCACTGCTGCTCTTGGGGTGATGGCAGAAAGAGCAGGAGAGCAGGGCTGTATCCCCAACAGGGTTCCTGTTCTAAGCACGTTTGTGTGCAGGAGGCTGGCTGTGCAGCTGCCTGACCGTTCTCTGTTTCTTTTCAGTACAACCCTGTCACTAAGGTAACCAGACTATAGCTTTTTCTAGGGAGCCAGGATACCAAGCAAAGCCTTTGCTTATCAAACTGACTGGTTCTCACTAGGGGCCCTCAGAATCTCTGAGTGAGTTCGGCCAAGTGCTGGTCTTTGCATGTCGGTATTAAGCCAGAATACACACAAAGGGAGAGGAGGGTAGGCCGGCTAGTAATGCAACCAAGAGAAATATTAGGGAGTAGATAATTAAATTCTATGAAATTGAAGGATATGTCTTAGAAAGTATTTATGTATTGATTTTTGAAACAGGGTCTTGCTCTGTCACCTAGGCCGGAGCGCAGTGGCACGATCATAGCTCACTGGGACCAAACTCCTAGGCTCGAGGGATCCTCTTCCCTCAGCTTCCCGAGTAGATGGAACTACTGGTGTGGGCCACCACACCTGCCTAATGGTTTTATTTTTAGTAGAGACAAGGTCTCACTATGTTGCCCAGGCTGGTCTTGAATTCTTGGGCTCGAGCGATTCTCCTGCCTCAGCTTCGTAAAGTGCTGGGGTTACAGGCGTGAGCCACTGCGCCTGACTTGTCTAGAATTTATGGTAAATTATTACGGTAGTCCTCCCTTAACCGCAGTTTTGCTCTCTGTGGTTTCAGTTACCCATGGGTGACCCTGGTCCAAAAAATATTAAATGAAAAATTCCAGAAACAATTCCTAAGTTTGAAGTTGCATGCCATCCCTGAGTCGCGTGATGAAATCTTGCTCCACCCTGCTTTGTCCAGCCCAGATGTGAATCAGATATCCCTTTCTCTAGGTACCTGTACTGTACACACTACCTGCCCTTTAGTGACTTGGTAGCCATCCCAGTTATCACACAAGAAAAACATAGTCTATACAGGGTTCAGTGCTACTCATGGTTTCAGGCATCCACTGGGGGTCTTGGAACACATTTCCTGTGGATAAGGGGTAACTACTGTTCTTTTACAGTTTGGGATTGTATAAGCTGGGCACAGTGGTTCATACCTGTAATCCCAGTGCTTTGGGAGGCTGAGGTGGAAGGATCGCTTGAGGCCAGGAGTTTGAGACCAGCCTGGGCAACATGGGGAGAATCTGTCTCTACAAAAAAGTGAAAAAAAAAAAATTAGCTGGGCGTGGTGGTACACATCTGTAGTCCCAGCTACTCAGGAGGCTGAGGCGGATGGCTTGAGCCCAGGAGTTCAAGGCTGCAATGAGCTATGATGTTACCACTGCATTTCAGCCTGGGCAACAGAGTGAGACCCTGTCTCTAAAAACAAAATTTAAAAAATCTTGGGATTGTGTAAATAAATTTCCATTAAACAAGAATTGTTGACTATAACAACGGCCAACATTTTGTCTTTTTAGTTTTGTGGCTTATTTACTCCTGAAACCTCTTTTTGCATTTAAATAATTTTGCTTCAAATAGGGTAAAGTGTTAGCAGAGGCAACAAAGACTCCTCATGGTTACTGGTAGATCCATGCAACCAAAGCTTCCCAAAGGTTTAAGCTTTTTCTTAAGGCATTCAGCGGTAAAGTTATTATTATTATTATTATTATTATTATTATTATTATTTTTGAGATGAAGTCTTGCTCTGTCCTCCAGGCTGAAGTGTAGCGGCACAATCTCGGCTCACTGCAAGCTCCACCTCCCAGGATCAAGCAATTCTCCTGCCTCAGCTTCCCAAGTAGCTGGGATTACAGCTGTGCACCACCACGCCTGGCTTATTTTTGTATTTTTTCTAATTTTTATTTTTTTAGTAGAGACTAGATTTCACTATGTTGACCAGGTAGGTCTTGAACTCCTGACCTCAAGTGATCCACCCTCCTCAGCCTCCCAAAGTGCTGGGATTACAGGCGTGAGTCACCACACCTGGTCAAAAAATTATTATTTTGTATACAGGTGTAATAAAATGCATAAAAGAAATTATATTTTAAAATCTCTTGAAAATCCATTATCCAGAGGTAACTCCTATTAGTACTTTGGTATAACGTACTTCTAGACTTTTTCTAATCACATTTGTATGTATTTAGAGCCTACAAAAATGAAATCATACTGTCCATACCATTTAATGCCATCTGTTTGGCAAATATGCACCTATCCGCAGCATAATTTTGAATGTCTGTGTAGTATTCCATTATATGTATCATAAGCTACTCCAACAATAATAGCAATCTATGGAGCTTTTACTTGGATTCAAGTGCCTTCTATGCACAACCTCGACTAACCTGCACACTGACTCTACGAGGATAGGTATGATTTAGTGTCTCCATTTAACAAGCAAAAAACCGAGGTTTAGGGCTGCTGGCCTGCCCAGTTGCTCCCCCTGTCACGTGGCGATTGGAAGGCAGGCTCACTGGCTCCAGAGCACGCACCCTGACAACCACTTTTGTGCTTCCTATTGTTGGACACTTTGGAAACCACCAAAGTGGTTTCTAAAAAGCTACATGCCAATTGGTATTTTGGTATAAATGTCATTTTTAAAAATTAAACCAGATAATCATATAATACGATAAATATCATAGAATATGTTTGAAAAGTAAAAGCAGTCCATTTTTATACCTGTCTCACTAATATTTAACTAACTCCAATGACAACTTACGCTAATTTTATTCTTAGAGACGCTAATGAAATTGCTGTGTTCATTCCCTCCATTCCTCTCCTGCGGTCAAATCGCCCCAGACGGGGACACCGTGTGGTTTCCAGAGGCCTCTGGCTGAGCTCCTCACCTGCTGGCAGCTTCTCTTCCTCCCCAGGCCCAGCCAAGTGAGGAGCCACAGCCTGGAGACAGAAAGGACACGGTGCCTCTCCTCCCTGCAGTCCTGTTCCTAGGACTTCTACCATGCCCTATCCCCGTGTTTTGTCCCCATGCTGAAGGTTGGGGATTAAATTAAAGAGCATCCCTACACACGTTGCCTAAGACCCACTCGGCACATATTTCCCCAGTAGGAAAGCAGCACAGTACCTTTCCTTACAAAGGCTATTTCTAGAAACTGCTCGCTAGGTGTAACTTGAACCTGATACTGGTCAATACTTCTCCTGGAAGCAGAGTGAGTTCATGAGCTGATGGAGGGCTGACTTTCAACTTTATTAGACTGTGATGCCCAGTGAGGTTGGCAGATATCTTCCAATTTGATTCAGATGATCTCTGAGAAATGGTCAGTTTAATCCGGATTTCCTAGGATGAAGCTATTGGCACCTCATTCAGCCTTCTGTATGGTTACATGCAGGGCTAGAGTCCAGGAGATGTACTCAGAAGAGGCACAGATGGATTCTAGTCTCCTGTGGGATCAGGACACATTGAAAGAATTCAAGGTCTTCAAAGAGGAACACAGGTGCCCTGGGAGTGTGAAAAGCTGTCCAAGAGGCGGGGCGCAGTGACTTACCCCTGTAATCCCAGCACCTTGGGAGGCTGAGGCAGGAGAATCACTTGAGGTCAGGAGTTTGACACCAGCCTGCCCAACATGACAAAACCCATCTCTACTAAAAATACAAAGTTAGCCGGTCGTGGTGGTGCATGCCTGTAGTCCCAGCTACTCAGGAGGCTGAGGCAGGAGAATTGCTTGAACCCAGGAGGCAGAGGTTGCAGAAAGCCAAGATCACACCACCGCACTGCAGCCTGGATGACAGAGTGAGACTCTGTCTCAGAAAAAAAAAAAAAAAAAGCTGTCCAAGAGCTACACAGGAACAGATAATGGAAAGAGAATCAATTTCCAGGTTTTCAACCGACATGGACATGCCCTTTCCTAGATGGGTCTGCCTGGAATGCACCTGAGTTTGTTGTGGCTCTTTTCCCACCTCAGAAAAGACAGGTAGACCCCTCGCCAGTCCTAAGTCCTACTAGGCTGCATTGTTCCTGGTGTACCAAACACTGGGACACCAAATCAGGGAGCACTCCTTTAGTGATTCACGGGAACATCACAAGCCCTAATGCTTCCTATGCTCTTCCTTCTCATTCACATTTACCTTCAGGCTGCAGCCTGATGTTACAAGTGTGGTGTTGAGCTGAGAAGTTCAGAATTCAGAAGTAGGGGAGAGAGGGGTGGCGAGAAGAGCACTTTTATGAACTCCCCTCTTCCATCCCTGGACTGTTGCCAATAAATCTCAATTTTGAACAAGAGTTTCACGAGAGCAAAACAAGGAGAACATTGAAAAGAAATAATGTATATGTATATGACAACCACTTTTTTCTTTTTTAACAGAGACAGGGTCTCACTCTGTCACCCAGGCGAGAGTGCAGTGGCACAATCATAGCTCACTGTAGCCTCAACCTCCTGGCCTCAAGCAATCCTCCCACCTTGGCCTTCCAAAATGCTGGGATTACAGCAGTGAGCCACTGCACCTGGTCTAAAAACTACTTACTAAAAATAGTTATCAGAACATAATTCTTTTCCACTGCTGTCTCTTAAAACTCCCTCTCTAACATGCATTGTTAACTGGAAAGAAAAGAACTTCATTTGATTATTTTATTTTATTTTTGAGACAGGGTCTCGCTCTGTTGCCCAGGCTAGAGTGCAGTGGTGCAATCTTGGCTCACTGCAACCTCCACCTCCCGGGTTCAAGTGATCCTCCCACCTCAGCCTCCCCACTAGCTGGGACTACAGGTGTGTGCCACCAGACCCAGCTAATTTGTGTATTTTTAGTAGAGATGGGGTCTCACCATGTTGGCCAGGCTGGTCTCAAGCTCCTGACCTCAGGTGATCCACCTGCCTTGGCCTCCCAATATGCTGGAGTTACAGGTGTGAACCACCACACCCAGCCAAAAAGAACTTTAAATAGCCAAAGCAGTATATGATGATTAAGCTAATTCTATTTATGCCAAATAAGTTAAGCAAAACTCAACAGAACTGAAAAGAGAAGTAGAAATCATGTGGGAAATTTTAATACTTTTCTCTCAGTAATTGATAGATTAAGTAGTTTTTGAAAATCAGTAAGGATAGGGAAGATTTGGTAATAAACTCACCAAACTTGTTAACAAACACCTATAGAACATTGCACTCAACAAATGGAGAATACACATTCTTTCCAAGCATATATAAACCACTTATGAAAACTGGCCCTGCAATGGGTCAGAAAACAAGTCTCAACAAATTTCCAAGAGTTTCTCACATCGATCATGTTCTCTGACCACAGTGCAAATGAGTTCGAAGTCAATAACAAAACATAGAAAAGAGAACTCCATACTTCTGGAAAATAGGAAATACACGTCTACATAATTCATGGGTCAAAAAATCAGAAAGAAAATTAGAAAATATTTAGAACTGAATAAGAAAAATGCTACAAATGAGCACTACGAGTCAAAATTTATAAGATGCCATAAAAGGAAAAATGTTAAGCTTAAATGCTTACTTTAGGGGGAAAAAAGACTGAATGTTAAACAGCTTTGTAACCTATTTTATCAGTTAGGACCAGGCGCGTCGGCTCATGCCTGTAGTCCCAGCACTTTGGGAGGCTGAGGAGGGCAGATTGCTTGAGCTCAGGAGTTTGAGACCAGCCTGGGCAACATGGCAAAACCCCATCTCTACAAAAAATTAGCTGGGCATGGTGGCATGTGCCTGAAGTCTCAGCCACTCGGGAGGCTGAGGCAGGAAGATCACCTGAGCCTGGGAGGTTGAGGCTGCAGTGAGCTGTGATTGTGCCACTGCACTCCAGCCTGGGTGACCAAGTGAGACCCTGTCTCAAAACAACAACAAAAAATTAGGACAAAGAATAAACTCAAGGAAAGCAGAAAGGAGAGAAAAGAAAGAGCAGAAACTGAAGATATAGAAAACAAAAGTTAAATATTATCCATAAGGAAAAGTGTTATTTTTGTTTTTATTTTTGTTTTGAGTCAGAGTCTCGCTCTGTCTCCCAGGCTGGAGTGCAGTGGTATAATCTCCACTCATTGCAATCTCTGCCTCCCAGGTTCAAGCGATTCTCCTGCCTCAGCCTCCTGAGTAGCTGGGATTACAGGCGCCCACCACCACAGCCAGCTAATTTTTGTATTTTTAGTAGAGACGGGGTTTCACCATGTTGGCCAGGCTGGTCTCAAACTCCTGGCCTCAAATGATCTGCCCACCTTGGCCTCCCAAAGTGCTGGGATCACAGGCGTGAGCCACCGCACCTGACGGCAAAATGTTGTTTTCAGAAAGAACTAATCAAATTGGCCAGCTTCTGGCTGGGCAGCAGGTCTAGAAAAGTCATTCATCCAGATGGAAGCAGGAGGATGGGAAGGTGCAGGAGAGAGGTCTCTGAGAAGAACAGAAACACAAAGTACCTGAGGTGCAACTCACGGTGAGGAGATGAACAGGTTTCTAAAAAATTTCCATAGCAGCTGCGCCATTTTGCTTTCCTACTAACAGGGTATAGAGGTTCCCTTTTCCCCTATGCTCTTGCCAACTCTTGTTGCCTTAGGTCTTATTGATAACAGCCATCCTAACAGTAATGGGGTGATACCTCACTGTGGCTTTGACTTATATTTCTCTCATGGTTAGTGATGCTGGGCCTTTGTATGTCTTCTTTGGAGAAATGTCTATTCAAGTCCTTACCTCATTTTTGAATCAGGTTGTTAGTTTTTTTGCCATTGAGTTGTAGGAGTTCCTTATATATTTTGTTATTAACCCTTTATCGGATGCATGGCTTACAAATATTTTCTTGCATTGTATCGTTGCCTCTTCACTCTGTTGGTTGTGTCCTCTGATGTGCAGAAGCTTTTTAGTTTGTTGTAACCCCATTTGTATCTTTTTGCTCTTGTGGCTGTGCTTTTGGTGTCATATCCAAGGAATCATTGCCAAGACCAATGTCAAGGAGCTTTTTCCTTATGTTTTCTTCTAAGAGTTTTGGGGGATGAATTAGTGATAGAACACTAATGGAACACTAAGCAAATGAAAAAGTGATTGCTGAGGTCGAGCAAGGCAGTGGGTGAGGTCATCTAGGGATGGGGGCTTTTCAGGTGAAGAGGAGCACAGGCGGGTTGATGATGTTGGCCATAAACATTGGAATCTGAACTAGAAGGAAGGGAGGGAAGCCAGCGAGTGTTTGGAGGGGTTGTGGGTTGGCCGTCTCCTTTGGGACTTGAGCAAGGGGGCTGGAGAAGGAGGAGTTTGCCCTCAAGATCAGCGCGTTCTTTCCTTCAGTGATCACATACTTGAAATTAATGGTGGACAGGCAGGGGTGCGAGGCTGCCACCCTGCCTGTCATTTCACTTTCCAACAACATGTGCTCCCGGGATCCTCAGATGATCATTTAGTTTCACAAACTGAGGAAGGAGCATTCGTTCTCTAAGACACTTTGCAAACAAGAGAAGAAAGTGCACCCTGTTTTCTTTTTTAAAAAATGTTTACACTTCCTAAAAAACACTGTATTTTTTAAAAAAGCATTTGGGTCAACTAATTTATAGCACAAATAGGACTTTATCGGGGGAAGTATTATAACACATCCAAAGTATTCATCATTATGTGCTGTGCTAAGATGCCTGAAATCTATAACATGGTTACTTTAAGTGAGTTTCCTTTCAATGTGCTAATAATAGTAGCATGCCCTATTTCTAATGAATGCATTTTAAAGTACCAGGAAATGAATCTCTGTTGCCATTTGAAAAATCTCTAGTGCCTGTTTTTAACTCTCAGCCTTATCTTTCCTATCAGATACATTTTAATTTTAATATGTCTCAGTTAAGATGCAGTTACTTTGAAAGGAAAGAAAATGGTTTACTTTTCTTGGGAACAACTTTTTATTATGGAACATTTCAGACACATACTCAGCACTTAGCTCTGTCACACTAATCAATGCCTGGCCAATCTTGTTACATCTGTCCCCCAAGCCACTCTCCCACCTCTATTCCTCTGAATGATTCTAAAGCAAACCCCAAACATTATATTAGTTCATGGATAAATGTTGCAGTGTATGTCTCTAGCAGATGAGAACTTTTTTTTTTTTTTTTTTGAGATAGGGTCTCACTCTGTTGCTCAGGCTGGAGTGCAGTGGTGTGATCACGCTCACTGCAGCCTCGTCCTCCTGGGCTCAAGGGATCCTCCCACCTCAGCCTTCTGCGTAGCTGGGACTATAGGCACATGCCACCATGCCCTGGCTAATTTTTTGATTTCTTTGTAGAGATGAGGTCTCACTGTTGTCCAGGCTGGTCTTGAACTCCTGGACTCAAGCGATCCTCCTGTCTTGTCCTTCCAAAGTGCTGGGATTACAGGTGTGAGCCACTGTGTCCAGCTAAGGACTGAGGAGGGGGGACTCATTTTTTAAAAGGACAAAACCATATCCATAATACCATGATCCTACCTAAAGAAATCCTGGAATTCCTCAGTGTTGTCAACTACTCAGTCAATATTCAAATCTCTGAATTATGAAATCATTTTTAAAAAGGGTCCCCACATTGAATTTGGCCTATGTAGTTGCATTCATTGTCCCCTGTCCCCCCACTTTGTTTTCTTACAGTGCATCTGTTGAGGAATATGGGTTTTGTGGATTTTGCCCATTATAGGCTCATTGTTTGGGTTCCTGTGTCTGCATTTCCTGTACATGAATAGTTAGACCTAAGTGGCTTGATCTGATTCAAGTTTGATTTTTTTTTGTAAGAAGACAGGATAGGTTTGACCACTGTTTGATCTGAGGTCTTTCTTTCTTCCTTTACAAACATGAAATAGAAGGCATACGGGAGGAATCTGCTGCGGGAAAACACAGATCGATGCTGTTGCATTTCATCTCCCAAGAGCAAGGCCATGTCCATCTTGGGGAGTGGCAGTGAACATCTCTGTTGATTGTGTCCTTGGCTGTGCAGAAGCTTTGTATTTTGATGCAGTCCACTTGTCTACTTTTGCTTTTGCTGCCTGTACATCTGTTTCATTTACATGATCTCACTTAACATGCTAAGTGTTTTATGTGCCAAGTGTTTTACTTACATTATTTCACTTAAGCCTCCCAAATGCCTTCAGAAGAAGGTGCTGTTATTCCCATTTTACAGATCTGGAAGTTGAGATCCAGAGAACTGAAGAACCAGTTTTAAGGCTAGAGGCATAGGGTGGGGAGGATCAGGGGCAGCCTGTGCTTGTCACAGCGATTGCATGTTCCGCTGACCTCCAAGATGTGCCTGGAGATTGGCTGCCCCCGCTTCAGCAGTCAGCCCAAAGGGCAAACATAAGAAACGTTTCGGGAGGGAACAAGGGCCTCCATCCTTTCCTGTGTGGGGCTGTTACTCTTTCAGCTTGACATGCATCCCCTTGTCTTCTTGATGAAGCATTTGAGATGGATACACTCAAAGTGACACTTACATTCTGCTCCCAACTAGGAATCTCTTATTTCCCTCAGGGTTCCCACTAGGAGGAGAGGGACTCCTAAGTTGCTGCCTTGGGTGCCCTTTGTGCTTCCTAGGTCTAGTTTCTCTGTTATTAAGATTGAGGCTTTGATCTCACCTAATGGTGAAAACAGGTAAAAATGTCAAAACTTGTATTGCAGAAAAAAAAATCAGTAAAATAGGGTGCAAAGACAGGCATTTGTATTAACTTCCTGGGGCTGCCATAGCAAAGTATTCCAAACTGGCTGGCTTAAAACAAGGGACACAGATTCTCTGACAGTTTTGGAGGCCAGAAGGCTGAAATCAAAGCGTTGCAGGGCCACGCTCCCTCTGAAGGCTCTGGGGAGAATCTGTTCCATGCTTCCTTAGCTTTCGGGGTTATGCCAATCCTTGGTATGTCTTAGTTTGTGCATGTGTCACTCCAACCTCTGCCTCCAGTGTCACATGCTGTTCTCTTTGTGGATCTGCTGTGGTTGAATGTGTCCCCTAAAGTTCATGAGTTGGAAGCCTAATCCCCAGTGTGACAGCATTGAGAGGTAGGACATTTAAGAAGAATGTAATGGATTAATGTCCTTATGCTGACAGTGGGTTTCTTATAAAACCAAGTTTGGGGTAGGTGCGGTGGCTCAGGCCTATAATCCTAGCACTTTGGGGGGCCGAGGCAGGTGAATCACCTGAGGTCGGGAGTTCAAGACCAGCCTGGCCAACATGGCAAAACGCTGTCTCTACTAAAAATACAAAAAAATTAGCTGGGGGTGGTGGTGGGCGCCTGTAATCCCAGCTACCAAGGAGGCTAAGGCAGGAGAATTTCTTGAACCTGGGAGGCGGAGGTTGCAGTGAGCCAAGATCACGCCACTGTACTCCAGCCTGGGTGACAGAGTCAGACTCCATCTCAAACAAACAAACAAACAAACAAACAAACATAAAGCAAGTGTGGGCTCCTGGGCTCCCTCTTGCCTTGTGATGCCATTGGCCATGCTATGACTCAGCAAGAAGGCCCTCACCAGATATGGCCCCTTGATTTTGGACTTCCCAGCCTCTAGAACCGTGAGCCAAATAAACTTCTTGTTTATAAATGATGCACCCTGTGGTTTTCTGTTATAGCAGCACAGAATGGGCTAAAACAGCATCTGTGTCCAAACTGCCCTCTTAAGGACACTGGTCATAGTGGATTAAAGCCCACCCTAATGGCTTCATCTTAACTTGAATATATTTGCAAAGACACAATTTCCAATAAGGTCACATGCATAAGTAACCAGGGGTGACAATGACATTATATGTTTTGGGGGGACACAGTTTAGCTCACAGCAGCCATTTGGAACTGGGATTAAGAGCATAGGCTATGGCCAGGTGCAGTAGCTCACGCCTGCAGTCCCAGCACTTTGGGAGGCCAAGGTGGGAGGACTGCTTGAGCCCAGGAATTTGAGACCAGCTTGGGCAACATAGGGAGACCACATTTCTACAAAGAAGAAAAAAAACCCACATTAAATTAGCTGGGCATGGTGGCACATGCCTGTAGTCCCAGCTCCTCAGGAGGCTGAGCTGGGAGGATCACTTAAGCCCAGGAGGTCAAGTCTGCAGTGAGCTGTGATTCCACCACTGCACCCGAGCCTGGGTGACAGCGAGATCTTCTTTCAAAAAAAAAAAACAACAAAAAACCAAAACACACACACACCACACACACACACACACACACAACCAAAAAACGAGCATAGGATTTGGTATTAGACTGTTTCGAAGGCCTCAAATTTGGTGTGGTATGAACTTGGCCAAATTAGTTAACATTTCTGGGATAATAAAGACTACCTCATGATAACGTGTGAAGATTAAAAAAGATCATGTGTCCAAAGCACTTGGCTGAGTGCCTGGCAGGAAGAAGCACTTGGTGGTTGGTAGGTCTCCTCCCCTTATTTTTCTCTGCATTACTGTTATTTGCAGTAGTAGTAATGATTAATAGTCTGTGGTCTAAGCAGGCCTCATCATGAGGGTGAGATTTCAGCAGGACTTGAAGGAGGCAGGGGAGCTGGCCCAGCTGGTACCTGGAGAAAATATTCCAGGGAGAGGAAACAGCTGTAACAAAGCTTCCAGATCCTTCTTACATTGCTCTGCTTTAAGATTTTTTTCTTTTTCCTTTCTTCCCCCACACTAGAATGCAAGCTCCTGAGCACGGGAGTTTACTGCCTCCTAGGTGAGTCCTAAGCCCCCAGAACAGTGCCTGGTGTGGAGCAGGGCACTCTGTGCACAGTGTAACAGTTGTTAAATAAATCAGTATTGAAGCCCAGAGGGACTGGGGAGGAAATATCTCTTTTGTGAAGTTCTAAAAAGTCATGAGATGATGTGGACCATGAGCCTCATGAGAGCCCCCTCATTGCAGGCCAGTTGGCTGGTGCCTGTATTTGAAAGACTCCTCCGAACCAGGGGTACCACCTTCTCCTCTTTCCACTGGACACTTCTGATTAGGACTTATCCCAGGGGCTGGTCCTAAAGCAGTACTTTTTAATTAAATTAAATCAAATTATTTATTTATTTATTTATTTAGAGACAGAATCTTGCTCTGTTGCCCAGGCTGGAGTGCAGTGGCAAGATCTCGACTCACTGCAACCTCTGCCTCCCAGGTTCAAATGATTCTCCTGCATCAGCCTCAGCCTCCCTAGTAGCTCAGATTACAGGTATGTGCCACCATGCCCAGCTAATTTTTGTATTTTTAGTAGAGACAGGGTTTCACCATGTTGGCCAGGCTGGTCTCGAACTCCTGACCTCAAGTGATCCACCTGCCAGGCTGGTCCCAAACTCCTGACCTCAAATGTTCGCCTGCCTCGGCCTCCCAAAGTGTTGGGATTACAGGTGTTAGCCACCACGCCCAGCCTTTTTTTTTTTTTTTTTTAAAGACAGGATCTTGCTCTGTCACCCAGACTGGAGTGCCGTGGCGCCATCTCGGCTCACTGCAGCACTGATCTTCTTGGGCTCAACTGATCCTCCCACCCCCGACTCTGGCGTGGCTGGGACCACAGGCACACATCACTACGCCAGTTAATTTTTTATTTTTTTAGAGATGGGTCTCACTGTGTTGTCTAGGCTGGTCTTGAACTCCTGGCTTCAAGTGATCCTCCTCCCTTGGTCTCCCAAAGTGCTGGGATTAGAGGTATGAGTCACAGCATCTGGCCCCTAAAACAGTAAAAATCAGGGAATCGTGGGTCTGGATTTCAAGAGGCTCAGGAATGAGCTCATCAAATCTCTCCCTCAGTGGAGGTGAGGGGCAGTCTTTTGTACTTCTGGCTCCTGGAGCCAGCCTTGTTTTTCTTTCTGAGCAGGCACTGGGACACTTTCCTCCGTTCTCCTAAAAGGCAAGAGGAGCTCTCTCCACACATGGCTAAGTCGTATTCTTTGTGCGCGGTTGGTCTGCGCACTTGGCCACCTCTGGATCTGTCTGTAACACTGCAGATTATGTGGCATCTCTCTAACTTCATAGTCAACTGGCAATCTAGAGGGAAAAACTTTGTGTGATGGGGACGCTGCACCAGTGCCACGATCCACATAGACGTGCTGGCTTTCACCAGCCACTGTCCAGACTCTGAACAGACATCAGTTGAGCACCTGCCACATGCCGGATCCTTGCCAGAGCTCAGAGCATCGAGATGAACAGGTCACCCTCCTCAAAGGACTCAGGGGACCACTGTGTCAACAACAACTGCTACTAACATTTACATGGTCCTTTAGAGCCTGCAAAGTGCTGTTGCCTATAAACAACTTGCCAGGTGAGAAAAACCAGTCTAAGCAAGGTAAGGGATTGCACAACAGCTTCCTGGCAGTGACAGCAGTGCCGGGCAGCAAACCCTCCTCTGACTGCAGATGCCAGCCGCTTTCAACCACTGCTCTCCGCTGGCCAGGAGGGAGTGAGAGTAGGGTAGGGACGGTGACTTACAACAAATACAGCTGTGTGTGTGGCAGGTCTTGTGCAGCACAGAGGGAGGGGGCATCTGTTTGCTGGGGAGGGAGAGTCACAGCAGAAGTCATATTTGATTCAGATCTTGAGAGATGAGCAGAATTGCTCTAGATGGAGAATCTGGAGATATGGTGCAGGCAGGCAGGTGTGGAAGCTGGGGACCCTTCTGGAGTGCAGGGAAGTGCATCAGTGTGGGCAGGGGCCAGTGAGGGCCTCCATCTCCCAGCTCAGGAGATAAGGCTGGATTCTCTAGGCAGCGAGGGTTTCCCAGCACTGAAGTGATTCGATTTTTGGTTTAAAAATGCAGCCAGGCATAGTGGCCATAATTCGGAAGGGACACCTCTTAGGGCTTACAACTCGAATGCATTCAAAGCTGTTGGAAATGCTGCCCTCTTAGGAGATCTTTTCAAAGGGGTGGGGAGGAGGATTTAAAAATGCACAGAAAACGAGGAGGTTTCCAGCTTTTCTGCTTTGTGTGTGCAGGAGCAGAGGTGAAGGAGGCTGTGCTGGAAACAGGAGTGGGGTGCCCAGGGGCAGGGCTGTAGACAGAGGTGAGGGCTCCTCGACTGCCACCCTCTCCCCTTGCCTGGCGGGTGAGTGAGGCCACTGTGGGAGCTTTGCTCCTCCTTCCTGGGCCTTTGCGCCCGAGCCCCGCAGACTCCATCGCACGCTCCGTGTCTCCTCTGCTCTCTGCAGCTCAGGCAAGTCGGCCACAAGCGCGGGGCCCGGCTCCGGCCGCTTCTTCCCCATTGGCCCAAAGGGCACAGGTGAGGACGGGGACAGCAGGAAAGGAAGGAAGCTGCTCTGAGAGCAGCGTCAGCCCGGCTGAGAGCCCGCTGCTGTGTGCCAGGGGCAGCTCCCATCCAAAGCCTTTCGCCCTCCAATGCCTGTGAGGCCCAGGAGGTGGCTTGAATGAGTGAGCCAGGGGGCCTGGGTGCAGGCAGAGGAGCAGGGCCTGCCCCATCGCAGTCCCCTCTCCCCACCCCAAGCTGTGACAACCGAAGACATTTCCACATTGCCAAATGCCCCCCAGGGGAACAGAATCTCCCCTGGCCGCGAAGACCGTCCGCTTCCCTGAGTTTAGAAGACTAAACCTTCCTAAGAAATGTTCTAAGAAATTCTATCAGTTCAATACATTTACATCATAAACTCTTCTTAGAGATTAGAATGCAAAACAGAACCAACATCCTTGATCTGTGACATGCACCTGCCCTTATCCACCACCCAGGTGACATTCAGGACAATCCTCTCAAGTGCCCTCAGCTCCGCCTCAAGGCGGGGGTGGGACAGCACAGGCAGCCAGCGCCCACGGGGTCCCTCCGAGCCTCACCATGACGAGGTCAGGGCAGACACCTGGGGGTCACCCAGCAAGGGTTTCTCTATCTAGAACCACTTAAGACCTATTCCCTTCAAATCTCTCCTTCAATACATATTTACCAATGTGTGGCCTTTAACTAGACTTGGCCTCGTTCAGGGCCACTTTCCCTTATTCCTACAAAGGCACTGAGCAGGAGCAGCACGCTCACCACAGCCACGCCTTCACCATTTGCTAGGAACAAATGCCAACCCTTCGCTGGAAGAGGGTACCAGGCCTTTGTTAGTTGTAGCCTGACAACAGGAAGAGTCTGCTCCAAGGCCAAGCCTCAGTGAGAGGCCTGTTGTGAGCCGTGCCGTGCCTGGCACAACTCAGGAGCCTGGAACAAGCACGCCTGAGGGAGACCAAGCTCTGCTGAACGAGCCTCGCGGGAATAGGAATAGGAATCGCGAGTACCTTTCTACGTGCCCGAAACCCTTTTCTAAAGCAAAAATATGCTATGTCACCTACACACCTAGATATATGCCACATCATCTATATAACTATACACGTGGTGACCTATAGTTATGTGTTGCTTACCCATGAGAATGCATTGAGAAATGTGTTGTTAGGTGATTTCATCTTTTTTTTTTTTTGAGCTGGAGTCTCGCTCTGTCACCCAGGCTGGAGTACAGTGGTGCGATCTAGGCTCACTGCACCCTCCTTCTCCTGGGTTCAAGTGATTCTCCTGCCTCAGCCTCCTGAGTAGCTGGGATTACAGGTGCCCACCACCACGCCTGGCTAAGTTTTGTATTTTTAGTAGAGACGGGGTTTCACCATGTTGGCCAGGCTGGTCTCGAACTCCTGACCTCAGATGATCCACCTGCCTCGGCCTCCCAAAGTGCTGGGATTACAGGTGTGAGCCACTGCACCTGGCCTAGGTGATTTCATCTTTGTGTGAACATCATAGAGTGTACTTACACAATCCTAGATGGTGCAGCCCACTAAATGCCTGGGTTATAGGTATGGCCTATGGCTCCTAGGCTACCAAACTGTACAGCATGTTACTGTAGACAACCGTAACACAATGGTATTTGTGCATGTAAACATAGAAAAGGTGCAGCAAAATGCTGCTGTCATACTCTCATGGGGCCACTGTGATATATGCAGTCTGTCCTTGCCTGAAGCATCTGTACATGGCCCACGACTGTACCTATATATGTGCCACGTCACCTGTATGTAGATATGTAGTCTGCAGACACTCATGTGTTGGGTACACAAATAAGGAGCAGATTGATAAATTCTCTGAGTTTCAAAATTGTGTTGTTTTGGCAGCTTTGTGACTTTTTCCTTTCTCCCAAATATTACCATTAGCTTAAATCACAACCACTATTGTTTCTATGGGGAAAACATACACATTTGCTCTCCCTCTCATATTTGGCCTACTAGGAAATGAAAAAATTGATACCTTAGCACCCATGCAAAAAACCTGTGTGGCAATTTTAAATTAAATATATTCATACTCAGCCAGGCACGGTGGCTCACGCCTGTAATCCCAGCACTCTGGTAGGCTGAGGCAGGTGGATCGCCTGAAGTCAGAAATTTGAGATCAGCCTGGCCAACATGGTGAAACCCTGTATCTACTAAAAATACACACACACACACAAAAATTAGCTGGGCGTGGTGGTGCATGCCTGTGATCCCAGCTGCTTGGGAGTCTGAGGCAGAAGAATCGCTTGAACCCAGGAGGTGGAGGTTGCAGTGAGCAGAGATCACGCCACTGCACTTCAGCCTGGGCAACAGAGCAAGACTCTGTCTCAAAAAAATAAATAAAATAAAATAAAATAAAAATAATAAATACATATATTCATACTTAATAGTGGAGAGAGAGAGAGTTTATGAATTAAACCCTGACTTTTTTTCCTGATAACGGAAAAGAGATGAAATTCATGTACTTCTTTATTTGGGGAGAAATAGCTAAGTGGAAAACTGCATGTAGAATTTTAATCGACAGGTGTTGAAATATAAGGCATTTTAAATAACTTCTTTAACAAAATGGTAGATAGTAGGATTTATTTTAATTTTTCAATCTGAAAAAAAAAACCCCAAAACAAAAAAAACCAAACTATCCTCATATATATATATACAGTGTCAACATTTTCAGAGCACTTACATTAGGAAACATTGTTTCTCTTCAACTGTATGACAATACTGTATATGCCACAATAAAATTTACAAAAACAATCTCATCAGCAGTCATACAAACATCATGATTTTACATTTCAATACACAAGAAAAAAAATAGACATCTTCCCGGCACTTGGCTCCCGCCTGACGGCAACGTCTCCTCCACACTTTGAGAGACCTCAGCTTTTAAAACCCAGCAGCGGCTATTTCAGAAGTCATGTCCTTTCCAGATCCAAACTTAAATAATGAGAAATTTGCCATTTCAAAATAACTGAGAGTTTATTCATGGATGTGGTGAAGTTTACTCCACCAAAAGATGTGTAAAAAAATTGCATGAAAGTAAAAATAAATAAAGCTGTTGTAAAGCAGCCTCGTTGACACGGTAGCCCAGAACAAAACACTTACGTGTAAAAGTGTCATTAAAATTTTAAAGTAATTATTTATATTCAAATTACAACTTTTTGACAAATCTAAAGAAAACAAACTGATTTGGTAAAAGGTTCAAAGACTTCCACATTCAAGCTCGGTGTTGTTTCACACGCGTGCGCCCCGGCTGCGGCGGTGACATATTGCTGTATTCGGACATAAGGCACTGTGATCTGAACATACCGTGCACTCACCTTATGCCACATCACCTGTTCCATACCAGTGAATTCTTTGAAATGAAAAATAATGAAAACTTCAGGACACAGTGCACTTTAATGACATACAGCATTTAAAATCCTTCAGACAAAGGTCTGAAAACAGTCTTTTAATGCAAGCCTGAATCTTCAAGCACATAAAATCTTTCTTTTTTAAGCTTAATTTCAACATCACTGGAAGAAATACCTATCGTTAAACCCTGATATACATTCTTAACCACTTGCAGCCAGTGTTCATGAGGCAAAACGTGACCCAGAAACTTTGTTCAAGTTCTCCTCCTAGGGCGTCTACATTCACGGCAGTCACTCCGTTTCTGTCTCCTTTTGTTTGGCACCTGTCAGTGGATGGAAGATGAAAGTTTCAAAGCTCATGGTAACAGCAGGGTTCTCTACCCCAGGGGTTTCTACCTGTGTCTGGCAGTGCCTTAGGAGGATGATCCAGAGGCTTCGGAGGAGGGCGACGTGGGAAGGAGCAGGTGGCCCAAGCTCCCATCTCCCACCCAGTCGTTCGGGCAGCTTGGATCCACGTAACATCTTGTCATTCTAAATATGTCAGATTTAACTTGGAAAACAAAAAAAAAGAATTCCACTCCTAAAAAATTTTACTAAGAAATATGTAGGTATGTTTTAGTGAAGGTGTGAAGTACTTCAGTTGTGCACTCTTACAAATATGTATTAAAAAAAGGTTTAGGCCGGGCGCGGTGGCTCACATCTGTAATCCCAGCACTTTGGGAGGCCGAGGCGGGCGGATCACCTGAGATCAGGAGTTCAAGACCAGCCTGGCCAACATGGTGAAACCCTGTCTCTACTAAAAATACAAAAATTAGCTGGGCGTAGTGGCGGGCGCCTGTAATCCCAGCTACTTGGGAGACTGAGGCAGGAGAATCGCTTGAATCCGGGAGGCGGAGGTTGCAGTGAGCCGAGAGATCATGCCATTGCACTCCAGCCTGGGCGACAAGAGTGAAACTCCGTCTCAAAAAAAAAAAAAAAAAAAAAAGCTTTATAAATATTCTGAAGGATAATTGCACCTAACAGGTATCTGGCTAGGACATTCCACAGTGGACTGGCAGGGAGAGCTACTATTTTTCTCATCACAGAAGTTTCTCTCCTATTTTTTCACCAGACGCTAGGCCCCTGAAAGAGATCGGCAATCTATTAGAGTGTGTGGCTAAAACACTGTAGCTCCTAGCATCAGACTCCCCACGCACTGGATG
This sequence comes from Pan paniscus, assembly GCF_029289425.2. NCBI lineage: Eukaryota > Metazoa > Chordata > Mammalia > Primates > Hominidae > Pan > Pan paniscus. Next base: position 187,980,804 of record NC_073255.2, read on the forward strand.
CACGCACACATGGGTTCATTTGGACAGTCTAAGTTTGACAATGAACTGTTGCTGAAAGCTTTTTTGAAAAAGAGAAAACGTTATTGTGTTGAACCAGTATCCCTCTGGGGAACGGTGGCCATTGCCCGATGAAAACAATCACCACTAGTACCTTCTAATCGAGTAACAGCAGACACTTCATCAAACTGCCTCTTACTGACTATTCCATGGACAACCACCTAACAGTGCAGGTCCCGGGCACTGCGCCTCATTGCACACACATGGCTTTGGTGCACGGCTTTCAGCTCTTTTCATAGCAACGTAGGAGGGAGACGGGCCTGTATCAGCCCGCTCCTTCTCCACTGAAGAAATTGGGGCTGAAGGAGGTGAAGCGACTTGCTTACATTCAGACAGCGCTCGGGCGGGACAGCTGGGACTTGGCCTCACGGTGGGGGCCTCCTCATTTGCGACTGTTGATCAGATGCAGGTGCTCCCTGAGTTTACTCCAAAAGTTCACTTGTAATCCAGTTATTAGTAACACGGAATGTTTTCCTCAACGAATCGTGTTGTATACACTGTATCATAAGGAATTCCAATCCAGCTACCCCCATCTTCATGGCACAATTTCTATGGTAACATACATTCCAAATTCCAGCTGGAAATAGATTCCTCTCTGCACCAGCAGTGATGGGAGGGGCATTGCAATGACTTAGAATTTTTGAAATACCAAATCTGGATGGAAATTTGAACTCATCCAGCACAACCGTTCATTCTTATGGTTTGAGATATCAAGAAACAGAGAGGATGAATCACTTGACTTGTTTACTCTTTTTGTAATGCTCAAAGAGACAGACAAGAGCTGACATTCAGCCTGACCCGCTGGGCAGACTGTGTCCCGTGGTCCAGGGCTGGAAACGGGGCATCTTTTTCTGAAGGTGCTAAGCTATATACCTGTGGGGATAAATCTGCCCAGAGAAGAGGCCTTTTCTAGTTAGCACAAATGTGCTGTGCAGTTATGCCTGCCTGGAAATTTATATGAATTTAGTGATGGTCTGGATGAGCCTGGCTCCCTCTGTTCAATGTTGCCTGTGAGATTCCTCCACTGTTGAATGCAGCTGTACTGTTCGTTTTCAATCCTGTATCGTATTCCATCGAATGAATGTGACACAATTTATCCATTCTTCTTTTCAAAGATATTTGGATTATTCCCAGTTTTATGGCATTAACATTCGTTTAGTTCTTAATGTTTCATGATTATAGAGACTATTGTGAGATTCAGGTCTTTTAAACACTTGAAGTTTGCAAGTGACTGCACCAGGCCCCATTTCTAGAGTTTCTGATTCAGTGGATATGGGATGGGGCCCCAACATGAACATTTCATTTTCTAGTAAATTCCAGGTGGTGGTGATGATGCCTGGCCTGAGGACCACCTCGGAAAGATCACTGCTGTACTGGAATTTCTCTTGGTGTTCTCATTTAGCGAATAAGACATGTTTCTTGCAGGTGGTGAAGATTCCTTTAGGGTAGGTATTTTTGGGTTACAGACTTAATTGTAAAAACTAGTCTTAACTGAAATTTCTGAACTAAAGAGAAATCAATACTGTAGCACACACACCATTTAATATTGGATTCTGAGAGTTCAAAGGGCATGCTGTTTGCTCCCACATCGGGTCCATGTGGCCCCGACAAAGGCTGGGTTGTTCATATTTGACTGGGGCTGGGGAGGTGGAGGGATGGGAGGAAGAGGAGGAGGGAAGGGAGGGCTGGCAGTTTTAAGAACTCTGAAGCCCACCTCTTACTACTGAGTGTGTGAAATGAGAGGAAGGCCAGCTCCTCTTGTCTAAAGCCCTCTCCCGTTCTCTCTGCTCCTCACTGTCTGAGACTCTGAGGGCTTGCTCAAAGTGAATCTGTCAAAAAATGAGTTTAACCACACTCTATTTGAAAGTGAATGTGATTTCTGTACAATATTAATGAATAAAAGTTTGTATTTAGGTATTCTGTTTTATCTACTCAAAATATAAGTTTTTTTTTCTCTTTAAGGAAAGATGAAGGTATCAATAGAAGCCAGTGATGTTCCCTCTATGTTTCTGGTCACTAGTTCTCTCACAAAGCACAAGTGAAGAGGTCTTTTCAGTGGAAAAGGTTATGATGAACATGGCAATGGCTCCCAAGTCATTTAGGGGGCCACTGGACCTTGACAGGATGCTCTTAACTTCGAATACGTTTTATACACTTTCCTCACTCACGCAGAACACTTAAACTTCCCAACTGAAAAGAAAACGAAAATGGTTTCAAAGTAATATACTCAAAGCCTTGATCTGTAGGTGGGTGGAGAAATGACGGTTTAAATGCTGCACTTCCTGTTCTACCTCCCACCCTTCCTAGACGCCGATGGCAAAGGTCAGAAACCAGCATTTTACCTGCTGGTGTGAGGATCAGGGCTTGCAGAATGTCCGACAGGGAAATAATACCCACAATACTATCTGCTTCATTTACCACCACCAGCCGATGGACCTGCAAAGAGAAAAGCAGGACACGTGAAAATTAACATTTAAAAAAGGTTTAAAATGGACATGAGAAATAATGTCCTGTCATGTTTTTATATGATCAACACATCCCTCCAGCCTGGGGAATAGCAGTGAGACATCATCTCTACAAAAACAGTGGCTGGGTGTGCTGGTGTGCACCTGTGGTCCCAGTTACTTGGTGGGAGGATTGCTTGAGCCCGAAAGTGGAGGCTGCAGTGGGCCAAGATCGCACCAGTGCACTCTAGCTTGGGTGACAGAGTGAGACCCTGTCTCAGAAAAAGAAAAAAGCAACACACACACACACATCCCATAAATGAATACATGAGGGAAAGTAGCCACAGACAGACCCATACGATGACCTTAGGCTCTAATGTTCAATGTGTTACTGTCTGATTACCTGGAAGACCCACTCTGTATTAAAAAGTCACAGCCCTGGTGGAAAGCAGGGACACAGGCATGAGAAGGAAAGAGGGGAAAGCTATCTATCTCCTGTCTCTAATGATACTGATTTGTCTCTAATTCAAGCTGATTTCCTTGCTTACTTTTAAGAAAAATGAGCTAGCTATGCCCTGCTGAGTTTTCAATTTTCAAAATATTAATATAGAAAAGATACAACTCAAACACGAAACACAACGTAGCTATATTGTTAAACATAACTGTTTTAATTTCTAAAAGTTGTATATCAGTTTCTAATAACTATCAGGTACTTGTCTTATTAATACATGGGAGAGAAGTCCAGATGATGACGGAAACGAAGAAAGAAGGTCGCAGCTCTTACAAGGGTTTTATTTTCTGCAGTGTCTTTTCTCTGTGAAGTTCATATATTAAGAATCGCATCCAAGAGGATAAATGAGCTATAATGAAGTGGGATAGACTACGTCCATCTCTAGTGTTCTACTCTGAAATCTCTGATGAGTGATGGCAGAGCGTTTTGAGGTGTTTCTGTAACAGGCCTTTCACCCGCAGGAAGGGAGCGGCGTTGCTATTCTCTTAAAAGCTTCATGATGGCCGGGCGCGATGGCTCACGCCTGTAATCCCAGCACTTTGGGAGGCCGAGGCGGGCGGATCACCTGAGGTCAGGAGTTCAAGACCAGCCTGACCAATATGGTGAAACCCTGTCTCTACTAAAAATACAAAAATTAGCCGGGTGTGGTGGTGCATTCCTGTAATCCCAGCTACTCAGGAGGCTGAAGCAGGAGAATCGCTTGAACCTGGGAGGCAGAGGTTGTAGTGAGCTGAGATTGCGCCACTGCACTTCAGCCTGGGCAACAGGGTGAGACTTTGTCTCACAAAAAAAAAAAAAAAAAGGCTTCAGAGCTTGGGCCACAGCAGCTCTGTGCCAGCTGCGCCCTGGGAGACCCTCTCTGTATTGAACGGTTATACCCCTGATAGAAAACAGGGACATAGGAAGGAGATAGGAAGAGGGGGAAATCCAGTTTTTGTATTTTGTCTCAAATAATACTGTGTGGGTGATGTTTCTGTCATAGCTTGCTTTAGGTAAATAATAATAATAATAATGGCTTGGTCATCTTTCTCATGGCAGTCAGCATAAATTTCTTTTAAATGTTTCTCTAAAAAAGCTTTCAGGTTCATCAGTAATCCTGTGATATAACACAGCACAATTATTTGCTAACTATAATCACACATTAAAGTGATAGTTCACATTTGTCTTCTACACTGAAGACATTTTATTGGTTACATTCAATAGTGGATATTAGCCGGGTGCGGTGGCTCATGCCTGTAATCCCAGCACTTTGGGAGGCCGAGGCGGGCGGATCACGAGGTCAGGAGATCGAGACCATCCTGGCTGACAAGGTGAAATCCCGTCTCTACTAAAAATACAAAAAATTAGGTGGGTGTGGTGGCAGGTGCCTGTAGTCCCAGCTACTCGGGAGGCTGAGGCAGGAGAATGGCTTGAACCCGGGAGGCGGAGCTTGCAGTGAGCCGAGATCACGCCACTGCACTCCAGCCTGGGCGACAGAGCGAGACTCCGTCTCAAAAAAAAAAAAAAAAAGTAGTGGATATTAAACAGATATCTTTTGAACTCTGAAGGTTAAGGGAAACCATCTCATCCAGAGAATTCAGCAGTTCTCTCAGACTCAAATGACTCCCCACATATTTTCTTGTCATCTGCTGCTGAGTCAAACTTATGTATGTCCCTTGTTGGAGGTACCTAAAAGTTAGTGTTCTATTTATGTCATATAAACAAATGGAATCATCACTGATACTGTACACCCTTCTCCTAGCTACATTAAAGCTAAAAACTGTTATTTTTTTGGTCCTTCTGTGAGGAGTCATCTTGTGAAGGAATTTTTTTTTTAGGCGGAGTCTTTTATTTAGGGTGTTACACAAAGTACATTTGAAAATCTTATAAGCAGTAAAGTCGAAGGAAATCGGACTGCTGAGGTGCAGGAAACTGGGAGTTACTAGATTATTTGCTATTTATCTAATTGAGGAAAGAGAGATACTGGTGGGAAGAGAGAAAAAAGTTTTACTGACTTATCATTCACTTTGTTAAAATATATATTACGCACTTTAAATTGTGAATTCATAAATATTCAAATGGAACTTAAAGCTTCTGGGACTTTTGTTTTCTCAAAACAAAATGTATCCATAGATACAGATACATCGATCTATTTAGAGACAGGGTCTTGCTCTGCTGTCGAGACTGGAGTGCAGTGGCACCGCCACAGCTCACTGAAATATCAAGCTCTTGGATTCAAGGGATCCTCTTTCCTCAGCTTCCCTATTAGCTATGACTACAGGTCCAAGCCACCATGCCCAGCTAATTTATTTTTATTTTTAGTAGAGACAAGGTCTTATTATGTCGTCCACACTGTCAAACATATATAGTTTAAACTATGAATGTATCTTACCAGTTTATTGGATTCACCTATGATACCAGGACTTTTCCATTCAATTCAATTCAACAAACTTTTAGAGATCGCCTATATGCCAAGTAGTGTGCCAGGTTCTGGGACAGGAGAGAATCCCATCGACTGAACCTGGAGGCTGCCTCGCTGGGCCCTTCCTGAGATTCAGGCTTCCGGAGGCACCATTCACTACTGGGGACTTGTTGCAGTGGACGTCGGGGGAGCAGGACTGGGAAAGCCGTCTCACCTCAGCTCTTACTATTCTGTCCACAATGGTCTCCAGTATTTCCAGCTTATTGCACTTCACAACACCTTCAAAATACTGTGAACGGTGCTGAAGGGCCTGGGTCACCGTGATATCTAGGTTATTGTATGTTTTCTCAGCAGCAAGATTCTGTAATGAAGCAAGAGAATAAATTATATCCTTTCATTTCAGTTCACTTCAATGACCAAAATTAGTGAGCTTAAGAGAGCCTGATTTCTAAAAACTTTAATGCTTATCTGAATTTAGTACCTGCATACATCAGACGTTCTTTCTGGCTTACGACATGCCATTGCTACTGTTATTTTGTCAACATATCAATCACAATTAAAGATAACCGTGTTACAAGGTCTACCTTCCTTACGAAGCAACATTGTTAAACTTTGATAGCATATCCTGCCAAAGACTGCCCCCCAATTTTTACCCTCTAATGCTCTCTACCATGCATGGATAAAATCTCTGGCAAGGTGGGCTGACATCTGTAAAGGGTGGTGAGTGCCACAGGGCTAGAAATGCTGCAGCAACGGACCTTCTCAACAAGCTCCCTGGGGAACAAGGTTTCTGCTGGGAAGGCTTTGGGGGACCCATGGGGATCAAGCAACCAGAGGAAGAACAGGCTTGAGAAGCCCCATGGATCCAAATGGCTTCATGGGGCTCTCATTCATTTTAGCGGGTCCCACTCAACCAAAATGCCGATCAGCATATTTCTCGGTGACTGTTATGTTTAACATAATAGTGTGAAGCAAAGGGTTTGAGGCAACTGCAGAAGAATGTTTAATGTGGGGTCAGTATTGTGGCAAAAAATGGCGTGCACATTTGGGGCTATAAAGTGTCAGTCCCCTTTTCTTCTTTAGAACAGTGGCTCCCAATCAGTAAGCAATGTGATGCGCCCGACAAAGGAGCCATGAGTCCACGTGTGCACTGCGCACGCGCCTAGAGGCGAATAAATCAGGCCTCCTACGTGGAAACAAGAACATTTAAAATACATACACATGCTGTGGCAGTGCATAAAATATGCATGTATTGTAAAGATGAAAAATTATAAAATGCTACTAATATATAATTGGTTGCTAAACTAATGCAGATTAAAAGTACAATTACTATAGAAGGTCTATAAAATTCTGATAATATCCTCACACCCCAAAAGGTTAGAAATTATTAAATTAAGAAACAAGATAAAAACATAAAAACACATTACATGAATGTTTAAAATGCATTCTAGGTGACAGATTGAACAAAATTAAAATACTTACAATTACATCAAATTTGGAATAAATATCTACAACTTTTCCTAAAAATGAAAAATATATGTTAGAAAAATGTCTTAAGGAACAAAAAGAAACTCATTTAAAGTCAGTTTTAATGACATAATTACTAAAAGTTAAACGCTGATAAACAACCTTGTCTATTTTAAATGAAAACTTAGATATGAAATCATATTTTAATGGACATATGAAAATAAGCCAATTAAACTTTTTTTACGATCCTGCGTGCCCCTTGGTGCTGAATTTATTCACCATATCCAAGTTTTCATTTTCCCCACGTATCTCCTGTGCCAGGTCATCTTACAATAATTGCACCCTGAGATAAACAATTATTTCTGCCTGACTGTCAGCGCCAAACACACAAACCTGACTCATCCACAACAGGCAGAGCTGATATTCGTCTTTCCACAAATATGTTCAAGGCTTTGATGATGGGAGTGTCTGGATGTATGAAGGCAATGTTGTGGTACGTTCCTATTCCAAGCTCATCCAGGTTCTGCTTCATGAAGGCAGGCTTTGGCATATCAGACATCTAAATGGAAGATAAACGCAAACATTCTAGACCCAGGACACACCCTTGTCATGTTCAAAGGTCCAGATTTGAATGAAGAAGTATGTCCAACAAATTAAAGTTAGTTTTTTCTAACAGTCTACCTGGATGCCTGAATTAACATGAGAAAATTACAAAGGACTGTATCTTTTGTTTGAACCAGTTTGTATGTCTATGCTTCTATTTAACTACTCACAAACTATTGCAGAGCATTGATACTGTAACCTTTTTCCATCTCCTCTTCACTCACTAAGAACGCGTATAGAACCAGGGAAGAACAGGTCTATTTGGGATATTAAGACCTGTAAGCCACGAAGAATTGAATCCTTTATTCTTAATTGTTCATGTTAAATTCCTGGTCCTGCTGTCAGGGTTAAGTAATATTTATTAAGAACCTATACATTTCCAAACCCAAAGCATTTGACGGCAGCTGTCTGAGCCACTGCTAAGCTAGTCCTCACGCCACCCGCCTCTACATCCTGAATTCTCCTTGGAGAGCTCCAATTTTTGTCTACTAGGAACAAAGAAGCCAGCTGAACAGAATTAAAAGAATCTTTAAAAATTAACTTTTCATGGGCTGTTTTAAAGGAGGAGGGATATGGCAGGAGAGAAAAGTCTAGGATCATGTTTAACAGAATAAGGTCTACGGTTTCAAAAATCCACCTTTTATAAAGGGTATAGTTGATTCCATCCTCCTGGTGTACCTTATAATTATCAGGAAAAGATGAACAATTAGAAGAAACAAAATGTTCAAGTCAAAGAGTTCATCAATATTCAAATCATGAGACTCCTAGAAATTTAGATAAAAAAAAAGAAAGCCCTATTAGGTCATCTAGTCCATCTCAACATAGCGAATTCCCTGTTGCACACTATAGGCTTAGGCTAATTTTCAAACGTCTTGAAGGGTAATGCTCCTTTTTTCTCAGAAAATGATCTCATAATTCAGTAAAAATCAGGCTCTGAAATGTCTTTAAGTTCTATATTTTTAACTGAAAACCTTTAGTTAGCTGAATATTCTGGTAGCATGATTCTAATTACCATATTGGCCCAAATATGAGGCAGTACTGGGCAGAGGCAACTTCCTCTCCTTTTTATAGAAGATAAAAATCTGAAGCAGCTCTGCAAAAGAATGATCTCACGCTTTTACTCCCTCTTGTGCAACAGCACACTAGCAGAAATAGTTTGGGCTTGGGAGTCAGAGAGACTCCCGGGTTTGCAATCTACCATTTAGTATCCACATGACTGGGGGCACGTTTCCCAGCCAGGTGTCCTGTGTATGCAAGGTGTGCAAACGCCTCCCTCCCAAGGCCCCTGCGTGGAGGAAAGCATGGGGAGTGAGGAACGCTTGAAAGGGATCCTGGCTCTACCGCTTCCCAGCCATGCAACCTTGGCAAAGCTACTTAACCTTTCTTAGCTGCATCCCTATAAAATAGGATTAATAAAGATACCTACCTGATAGGGTAGCAGCGAGGATGAGATTATGTCAAGTGCTTAGAACAGTGCCGGACATACAGTAATCAGCTCTCATGATTAATATTATTTAAAAATGATGACTCTAAGGATTAAGTGAGCTGCAGGCCTGGCACGTGGGGGCCCTGAATACATCCTTCCCACCCCATGCTCCCTCTGTTCCTATTAAACTTCAACTACTAAAGCGGCTGCATTCCCAGATGTCCAGTCTGATAAACAATGCGGATGCATCCCTAGTCCCTTTTTCCTAGATTATCACCTTTATTACACTTCAGACTTGAGTTTTTTTGTAAATTACTCTTCCCTACCTTCTTTCTTAGCACAGCATGGTTAAATAAATGTTATTTATATATGTAAATGATTAAAATACAAGACTGGGTTGATTGACAAGGTATTTCTCTCCATCACTAAGCCCTCTGTGCTTCTGTCAGCAAAAGGGGTCCCTCAAGCTGCCTCCAGGGCAGGAGCTTCAGCTCCTTCACACTGCACCTGAACGCTATGTTAGGTCCTTAGGTGAAGCCATGGGGAGGAAAATGGGAAAGCTAATTTGAAGTACATTTTTAATATCTGTTACAGTCTTGGAAAAACAACTCTTCAAAGTACCTCTTCAGAACGATTAAGACCTTCTACTGGTTCTATTTGACTGATTACTTACAACCTCAAATTCCATGCATGTAATTAAAAGACAAACATAAAAAGCCTCTTATAAACTCTCTGTTCTTCCTGAGTCTCTTTGACTGTTTCAACCAAACAGGCTCAAAGTTCTGGATGACTACGGAGCCAGGTCATTTCAAGTAGCTGAGAAAACCTACAGGTTAATACAGGCCTTATTTGGACCAACATGGTATTCTCTTGCCAAAATTTTATTTGCTTCGGGTTTTTCTATCACTGCTGCAGTTTATAACATAATCTTGAGGACAGCATTTTTTGGAACATGTTTCTAAAACCATGACACCAGTGAAAGCAACATAAAGCAATTTTTGCTCTAGATATTAGTTCAATTTATCTTGTACAACAGTCCTTAATTAGACTTGCAGATTACCTTATTTCCCCTCATATGTTGGTGACAAATGTTTTAATTTAAAGAGAGAATGCCGAGTTTTGTTGTTAAAATTGTTTTGATACTTGCACTAAAAGGTGATTCTTTTAAATTGGAATCAACTTTAAGAATGTACAATTCAGAGAGTAGTAAGTTGAGAAACTGAAGTTTAGAAAGGGAGACCTCAAAACTAACAATTTCTTCTACTGAGGGTAACAGGAGCCAATTTACTTGAAGTACATTATTTAATAAGTAAATGCAATTATGTCTTTAGAAACGCTAAAAACTACTTACAAAAAGCTGGAGGAACTTGAGGATTCTTTTGTGGGTAAGTATATAAAGTGCATTCCCACTGATAGGGTCAATAACGGGCAATCTGTGGATTTTATTTTTGATCAAGGAGTATACAGCATCGAAGAGGCTGTGGGAGAAGTCATTAAAGTTGTTAGGAGGCTTTCGAGAAGAATCAGAACACTTTGGACTACCCCTGCCTTAAAGCACTTCCAGTGTTTTTATTATTGCAATAACAGTGTTTTGGAAGAGTTTTAAATTAGAGATCTCAGCAAATTTTTCATTTTTCACAATCTATGTTAACATATCTCAAATACAAGTGCAAGCTACAAATCTCTAGAAGAGGAGATTTTTTTTTGGTTTTTTTTTTTGAGACAGGGTCTTGCTCTGTTGCCTGCCGTCATGGCTCACTGCAGCCTTGACCTCCCAGGCTCAGGTGATCCTCCCACCTCAGCCTATTTGAGTAGCTGGGACTACAGGCATGCGCCACCTTTCTTTTTTGTAGACATGGGGTTTTGCCATGTTGCCCAGGCTGCTCTCGAACTCCTGAGCTTAAGCGATCCACCCACCATGGCCTCCCACAGTGCTGGGATTACAGGCATGAGCCCTTGCGCCCAGCCAGGAAGAGGAGTTTTTTTAAAGAGTGTATTTAGTGATTTTATTTGAAAGACGATGAAACCTAAATCCTTAGAAAAGCAAACAGATGCATCGTATTGGCAAGAGAGCAAAGGCTGTAGCAGCAAGCCCTCTGCATTGGTGAGTGGGCAAACTGGCTCTACCCCGGGCCGGCCTGGCTAGGAGATATTGCAGGGCCAACATTTCTGTTCTACTTGGTCCCTCTCCTGGGACTGCCAGTAAGAAGGTTGTTATACCTTTTTGTTAGGACTTGGAAATAAAATGAAAATAAATATTTTAATCTTTCTCTGTACTGGATTTGAGTTTGAAAGATACTTTTACACAAATATGGAAATGTATCACAGCCAAACCAGAAGGCTTGGATAAAAAAGGACGGGCCAGACAACTACACAGAAGGCAGCCCATGCTCTCACCACATCTGAACCGACATCTAACACACACTGATGTTTAAACGCTAGTGTGGAGCAGAATCGCCAAGGGAGTTGTTTAAATGTGTATTCCTGGGCCCTATCCTGATTTAGCAGGTCAGGGGTAAAAGCCCAGGAATCTGCAATTTCAACACGCCCCCCAGATTGACCGAGATCTTCGTGATGGTTTAGTATGACCCTATTACTAGACCATTATCCATCCTTAGCACCAGCAATGGCTGTGATTTTTGTAGTGTTCCTAGATTTACTGAATGCGTACAGTGTAGCTGGAATTAAGGAGGCAGGCCCTGTTTGGAATGAAGAACATGTTTATTTGTGTCTTTCTTTCTATCATGGTGATAAAACACATACATCTGAATGAATGTTTTCAAAGAAAAAAAAAACAAGTTTACCTTGCATCTGGAGATATATTCACTAAAGGCTTAAATGTTTCTTGTAAATAAAGCTCTGTATTTATAGAAAGAAAATATGCAGTTAGTAACACATTTGCTGTTTGCAGTTATAACACAAATTCAAATACCCTTCAGTTTACGGTTAATAGTTAGAAGGATTAAAAACTCAAATAAAAAGAAATTTAATTTGCCTAAAACTCCTGTGTTAATTATAGTTATGGCTATTTTAAACAACTTCCAAACTGTTTTCAGGATGTTGCATTTGAAGAAAAATTAAATATTAAAAAACAATGTGACAGTAAGTGTTTACAAAATCAGGAAAAACAAAGAAATCTGATAAAAGAGCAATACCAGCAGAGGTCACTAGAATGCTACCAGGTTCACCTTACTCTCAAGAAATGAAGCAATTATGAAATTTTAAAAATCAATTTCCATAAGTTATAAGATAAAATCAGTTATGACAAACTTTGTTCTTTAAATATTTTTAAGTATTATTTTACCAAATTGATGCTCAAAACCTACTGCATTGTGGGCATCTTTCCAGCACATAAAAACTGTTTTTTTCTGAAGATATCAACTGCAATTAATTTGCTTTTCCAAGGTTTCTTTTTTTTTCTGAGACAGTCTCACTCTGTCACTCAGGCTGGAGTGCAGTGGCATGATCTGGGTTCACTGCGCTCTCTGCCTCCCAGGTTCAAGCAATTCTCCCACCTCAGCCTCCCAAATAGCTGGGACTAAAGGTGCACGTCACCACACCCTGCTAATTTTTTTTGTATTTTTAGTAGAGATGGGGTTTCATGATGTTGGCCAGGCTGGTCTCGCACTCCTGACCTCAAGTGATCCACCTACTTCAGCCTCCCAAAGTGTTGGGATTACAGGCATGAGGTCCTGTGCCCAGCCTAATTTTTTTTTTTTTTTTTTTTGAGAAGGAGTTTTGCTCTGTTGCCCAGGCTGGAGTACAGCAGCATCATCTTGGCTCACTGCAACCTCTGCCTCCCAGGCCCAGGCGAGTCTCCTGCCTCAGCCTCCCGAGTAGCTGGGAGTACAGGTGCGCACCACCACGCCTGGCTACTTTTTTGTATTTTTAGTAGAGACAGGGTTTCACCATGTTGGCTAGGCTGGTCTCGAACTCCTGACCTCAGGTGATCCACCCGCCTCGGCTTCCCAAAGTGCTGGGATTATAGGCGTGAGCTACTGCGCCTGGCTCTAATTTTGTATTTTTAGTAGAGAGAGGGTTTCACCATGTTGGTCAGGCTGGTCTTGAACTCCTGATCTCAAGCGATCCACCTGCTTTGGCCTCCCAAAGTGCTGGGATTACAGGTGTGAGCCACCGCACCCGGCCTTGCTTTACCAAGGTTTCTATACAGAAGGCGTTTAAGAATATTTTGGCATTATTATTACTACCAAATATCATGTAATGTCAAAACGTAAACATACTTAAACCTTGGTCTATCAGTACTTGTACAGTAGAACTGGACAAGAAGTATCTACCTTGGTGTTACACAATCACTGCACAACAGGCTGTGCAGATCCCATGCCAAATTTGTTTAGCTTGGTTTGACAAAGCCGTAATAAACCAAACCCATCACTCAGTGAAACTTCTAAATCGTATGGATTTGAAAGGGCCCCTGGGGGTGTAAGAGAACTCCAAGATGTATTCTGATTTCACAGCCAGTTACAAAGGTTGCTTCTCCTATCAAGCATATTATGGGAAACACAGAACCAAACTCTTCAATTCTGAATTCAAAATTTTCCTTCAGTTGGTCCCTCCATTTCTACCAGCGTTTCCTTGAGCACCCTCCAAAGGCTCCGCTGTTGCAGACAGACTGGGTCTGCCATGATTCCCACCCCCGGTCCTCTCCACCAACCCACCATGACAAGTGTCAGTGAGACCACCACCTTACAATCATGAAATGTGAATTTAAGAAATGGTTCTATGGCAGAAAAGAGTATCATGATTTTACAGGGTGAATATCAATGTGACAAAGAAGAGAACATGGTCTTCAAATTACTTCCATGCTATTTGCTCCAAACCATCTCATTTGAGGTTCATTTGTCCTAAGTTTCTCCACAATTTTTAAAGAAACAATTACTAGGTTTAAATAAGAACAGATGCTTGCTTTGGTTCAAGTTAGGCATGCCTCTGATGCATTTCTTAATACCAAGGCAAATCTCTGAGGGGTTAGACTTAGTAGTGAGCGGTGGCCCCATTGTGGGCAGCGAGGTGGGGCTTGGTTAGCTCATTCATCTTCACATTCCTGGCCCTAGGATAAGGCCTTGCCTGCTGAAGGTGTCCTATACATGTCTATAAACAGAAGGGACAATACTTATATTGTTCAGCTTTAGTACAGTAGCATACTATCAAAATTAACAGAAATAAAGAGAATGTTTTATATAACATTTTATGGAGCAGAGAGAAAAGGATGTGCAAAATTAAAACATACTTTTCATACTAAACATAGCTTTCCCGATACTAAAAGATTTTAAACATCCAATAGTGCTTACCCCTCCATGTTTCAATTTTATGTTCCTCTAATTCATAAATCTGTACCTGCAAATAAAAAAATTCTTATTTATAAATATACATATACAACATAGAAAAAATATTTGGAAAATGAAACAAAACATAGCTTTGATAATAGTATTTTCTATTCGCAATTAGAAAATGAGGCGGCCAGGTGCGGTTGCTCATGCCTGTAATCTCAGCACTTTGGGAGACCAAGGTGGGCAGATCACCTGAGGTCAGGAGTTCGAGACCAGCCTGGCCAACATGGTGAGACCTCATCTGTACTAAAATACAAAAATTAGCCAGGCATATTGGTGGGTGCCTGTAGTCCCAGCTACTCAGGAGGCTGAGGCAGGAGAATTGCTTGAACCCAGGAAGCAGAGGTTGCAGTGAGCCGAGATGGTACCACTGCATTCCAGCCTGGGCAACAGAGTGAGACTCTGTCTCAAAAAAAAGAAAATGAGGTGAGATATAGAGAAAAAAATGTATCTCAAGTTTTTTTTTTTTTTTTTTTTTTGAGACAAGGTCTCATTCTGTCATCCGGGCTGGAGTGCACAAGTGCGATCATGACTCACTGCAGCCTCAACCTCCCAGGCTTAAGTAATCCTCTCAACTCAGCCTCCTGAGTAACTTGGACTACAGATGTACACCACCATGCCTGGCTAATTTTTGTGGGTTTTTTTTTTTTTTTTTTTTTTTTTTTTTTTTGTAGAGATGGGGTTTCACCATGTTGCCCCACTGGTCTCAAACTCCTGGGCTCAAGTGATCCACCCTTCTCAGCTTCTCAAAGTGCTGGGACTACAGGCGTGAGCCACTGTGCCCGGCCTGTATCTACAGATATTAAGAAAAACTTTGAGCTGCATATTGAGATATAACTGCTTTTTTGCAATTTTGATTTCATATTCTACTGCTAAGATTTCTTATATGGGATTTGCTGCATTTCACAGAAATCTATCTATTCAAAAATCACACTCATGCTGATTTTGCTAGTTCAAAAGCAGAGATACGACCACTATAAGGAAAGCCCGTGTTCACTTGCATTGGTAATATTGAAGAAATAATACACTTCATGGGAAATAAATACAGGATATTTACAAAATCTTTGGTAAAACTTCCTAAGAGTACGGTTGTGTTTGTCTTTCGGAGACAGAGTCTCCCTCTGTTGCCCAGGCTGGAGGGCAGTGGCGCGATCTCGGCTCACTGCAACCTCCGCCTCCTGGGTTCAAGCGATTCTTGTGCCTCAGCCTCCTGAGTAGCTGGGATTACAGGTGCCCGCTGCCACACCCAGCCAATTTTTGTATTTTTAGTAGAGACAGGGTTTCACTATGTTGGCCAGGCTGGTCTCCAACTCCTGACCTCAAGTGATCCACTTACTTCGGCTTCCCAAAGTGCTGGGATTACAGGCGTGAGCCACTGTGCCCGGCAAGAGCATGTTTTATGAAGAAACTCATTTTTGTATTTGATGTAAGAATTATTGGATAATACTGAGCATTACGCATAAAGCAGTATTAATTGAATTAACTTATACCTTTTAAGTACCCCAAATAGGACTAGTTAAATAAGAGTATGCAATCCTGTCCTTCCCCCAACCCTCATGAACAAACAAACAGAAACTAAAAACACAAAACCAAGCAGGCCGAATCTCAGATATCACAAAGTTAGATGAAGGACAAAAGTGGTTTTTAAGCTACGCTCTTTCCAGAACCATTGTACTAGGGACCAGAGAGTTCTGCTACTGAAATTAGCCAGTAGCTGTGTCTTCCTAATTAGCAGGAACATGTCAAAACGGAATTTATTTCACTTTAATGACTCATTTTTTTCTGCTTTAAAATCACAAAGTACATATAATTCTTGTTCTGCAATTGCTGGGATAACTGAATTAAGCTCTACCACATCAACAGGCCCGCAGAGATAAGCAAAACTTACAGAATGTCTAGCTAATAAATATGTAGAATTCTGCTAAGCCAAGGAATTCCGAAAGCTGAATAAAGAATCTATTTCCTTTTATTTTTCCTGAGAATTCCTTCTTTGAGTTTCATACATATAACTTACAGTAAAGAGAGTTTTATACTGAAGTTCCCTGCATGTTATATAGATTTGGAAAATCACCACCAGCACTCCGTACCAAAAAAGAAAAAACTGAAAACATTAAAAATCTTAAAATACACACATATACCTACACACATACATAGATATGTACAGCTCCAACTACTGACATAGGAACTGGTGCCACTTACCATAGGTGATTTATAGTATCTATGTAGTATATTTATGAAATCTGTAATTGTTAGCATTCCTGGAACAAAGAATTACATGTTACAAATAAAACCATGAAAACATTTTTAAAAATTTCAAATGACAAGTGAGCCTAGAATATATACTAGAAGAGCTTATAAAATATACTTCGAAGATATCACGCAGAGTTTAATATATTATTTAAAACTATTGATGTGTTACTTGTGTATACCAAACTGGATATACAAATTTAGCTGAAATTAAACCTGACAGTAAGTACTACGGAACTAACCAGAGAATTTGGCAAATCGATGAGAGAAAACTCATTAATTGATACAAATTTGAAAAAAGAATTGCAGTTACATGTAAATAATTTTAAGTACTTTAAGATAAAGTATTCCGTAAGCTTTAGAAACGTGACAATTCTGGGCACTTGGATTGTTTCCCAAGAAGCATTCTAAACACAATGGTTTTAACAAACAGTTGCCATTTATTGAGTGCTTTTGACGTGCTAGACACTAGGATGACACGGATGAAAAAGACATGAACTTCTTCCCTGACGAAATTAAAACCTAGAAGCAGACGTAACGATCATTTCAAAATAACGTGAAGAATACTAAGAGAGACAATGGCATTGTCTGCTGTGATTCATAAGTAACGATGGCATTTAGATACCTGTAAGTTACACAACAGTTTTAACAGTATAACAATGGTCTGGCAGAGACATCAGTCATGTTTACAGCATCTAATTTGCCCTGTCAAAAAGGTGTGCACCAGCAAGATGAGTGCGGGGCCCAGGGATGCCATATGCCATGTGTGGCCCAAAGTGGGGCAGCTGGCTCACATCTGACTGTGGTGTCCTACGTGGGGTTTGTTCATTGGGCTGGTAAAAACACGTAAGCTCTTCAGAGAGCCAGAAAGTTGCTAAATTAAAAGAAATTCAACAACAGCAACAACAAAAGCTCCATAAAAGTTACAACAGTGTGTAGACTTCTCAATGAGGCGGCAAAAAAAGAAAAAAAGAAAAAAAGGACAACAGTGTTTGGACCTTACTAGCACGTCCACCTTCTTACCCAGTATGTAAAAGCAAGGAATTTTTTTTTTTTTTTTTTTTTTGACAGGGTCTCGCTCTGTCACCCAGGCTGGAGTACAGTGCAGCGATCATGGCCTTGACCTCCTGGGCTCAAGTGATCCTCCCACCTCGGCCTCCTGAGTAGCTAATTTTTGCATGTTTTTGTAGAGATGAGGTCTTGCTATGTTGCCCAGGCTGGCCTCGAACTGCTGGGCTCAAGCAATCTCCCTGCCTTGGCCTCCCAAAGTGCTGAGATTACGGGCATGGGCCACTGTACCCTGCCAGCAAGAATGTTCTTTAACTTGGAAACATGTTTACTAGGTTGAATTCCAAACCGGCATCTATTAAAATACTTTAGGCTTTCTGCTTTCAAGGTTTCCATTTTCGATTTTCCTCAGGCCCACACTGCTTACCTACAAAACTTTGTTTTTTACTCTCCCACAGTGGCGCTGCTCGGACACCGTTGGCTACCAAAGCAAAGAAGGCCTTTTTAACCTGAAGAAAAAGAGGAGAAACAAAACATACTTTCAAAGTCCAGGAAGAAAAATACCTTTTTTTTTTTTTTTTTTTTTTTTTGAGACAAGGTTTCACTCTGTTGCCCAGGCTGGAGTGCAGTGGCATCATCTTGGCTCACAGCAACCTCTGCTTCCTGGGCTCAATCAATTCTCTCACCTCAGCCTCCCGAGTAGCTGGGATGACAGGCATGTGCCACCATGCCCGGCTAATTTTTGTATTTTTGGTAGAAACAGGGTTACACCATGTTGGCTAAGCTTGTCTCGAACTCCTGACCTCAAGTGATCCATCCACCTCGGCCTCCCAAAGTGTTGGGATTACAGGCATGAGCCACCGCACCTGGCCAGAAAAATACCCTTAACGTATTTGACCAAGTCTTATCAGTTATCTTCCATAATAAGTTTCGTAAGTTTGATAAGCTAAAAATAATGGAATTTATTAACATTAGCAAAAATCTTTTTGAATTACACCTAAAGGCATACAGGGATTAGAAATTATTTTTTGAAATTGAAATAATGCAATTAACTTCTTTTTTTTTTCTTATTGTATCTGAAGACTCTTGTCTACATACATACTTTATGTAATTAAAACCATACAAAAGAATTAAACTTCAGGGTCTAATATCTCCTACATGTGGTTATTAATTCATCTGAAAACACTGAAGTTGTATCAAATTACCTGAAATAAAAATTTATTTTTAGTATTTTCAATGAGACAAACAAGCATACTTTCTCAGTTCCCAAAGTTGAGGGGAAAAAAAGGTATGAAAGATACAATATATTTTTGCATTTTATACCTTCCAGACACAAATGGGTCAGGCACTAACATATCATATCTCACTTAACACTCATAACAAATATCTTTTGGGATACCATAAGGTATCATACTTGAAGATTTATTAACAACCAAAAGTTCAGTGCTGAAAATGATCCTCTAAATTCAGACAGCAAATAAGTACAGGGAAAATGTCCAACCTTATTAATAACCCAAGAAATGCAAATTAAAACAAAGTGTCATTTGTAGATGCTAAATAAGCCGATATTTTAAAGTTGCAGCTCCTAATACAAGGGCTATTATAAAACCACTGGTGTCACCAAACACTGAGAAAATATTTTTTCTAACACAGCTAGTGTCAAGAATCACAAAGTATTCATATTGCTTGTGCAACAGCTTTTTCTCTTTGAATTATTTTAGGAGTAGGATTCCTGAATCAACAATGTTCCATGTGACATTACTTCTAATCTTGAAAACTGAAAAAAAAATCCACCTAACAAAACTTATCAAATACTAGCATACCAATGAGAAAAAAATCAAATAATAATTAACATAATTATGATGTTTTCATAACTATATCAAGAATGGTCTATGACAATAAAAATGTAACCGTAAAATTATACATTATGATACTTAGAAAAATATGTGTTTAAATGGAAACAATGAGAAACAAGCAAAAAAAAATTAAACTGATACATTAAGAAGCTGGGCTAGTAAAATGTTTCTTTAAAAAAAGTGTTACATTATGGTATGGTTATGTTTTTTTTTTTTTAACTAAAAGTAAATTATTCTCTTCTCACTCACTACTTAAAAAAAAACCTTGTTGGCTGGGCACAGTGGCCCACGCCTGTAATCCTAGCACTCTGGGAGGCCACCCGAGATGGGCAGATCACCTGAGGCCAGGAATTCGAGACCAGCCTGGCTAACATGGTAAAACCTCGTCTCCACTAAAAATACAAAAATTAGCTGGGCATGGTGGCGCACACCTGTAATCCCAGCTACTCAGGAGGCTGAGGCACAAGAATCGCTTGAACCTGGTAAGTGGAGGCTGTAGTGAGCCGAGAACACGTCACTGTACTCCAGCCTGAGTGAAGAGTGAGACTCTGTCTCAAACAAGCAAACAAACAAATGAACAAACAAAACAAAATCCTTGTTAACTTACTAATGAAAACAACTGCAGGAACCTAGAGCAGATGACTTTAGGACTAATAACTTGGTACCTATTTCTTCCTTTATTGTGATATATTTTGCCTTATGTGGAACTGCTCATGCACGTACCTAGTTCACCTACACAAGAATATAGGGACTACTGGTGCGTTGAGGGAGCTCATCAATTATTTCATGCATTTATTTTAACCCGCCCAGCGCTGAGTCCTGAATATAGCAGGGATTCTAGACATTAGTCAAATGACTACAAGAGAATGAAGACGAGGAAATGAGTAGAGCCAACCCAGTGATGTGGGAGAGCAACGGTAACTGAGTGGCATCCAGAAACTCATGAACTGTTTCTGAATCACACCTTTATCAAAAAGGCACCAAAATACACTGTTTTTGTAACTAAATGGCATCCAGGAAAGGTGTGCCCATTTGAATGGTTTGCTATTTGTACCCTGGGCATCTCTGATTGTGGTCCTAGAATATATTATAGAAGAATATAGTGGAAAAGTCGCATGTAAATATATTTTAAAACACACTGAATGTCTGGTAAGTTTGCTTTTCTAAACTGGTTGGAATAGAATGGGAATGGGGGCACCTTTTATGTTTTATTTGTATTTATTTATTTTTTTGGAGACAGGGTCTCACTTTGTCACCCAGGCTGAAGTATAGTGGTGTGACCTTGGCTCATTGTTTCCTCACTGCACCCCTCCCCGCTGCCCCCGCCGGGCTCAAGTGATTCTCCCACCTCAGCCTTCCAAGTAGCTGGGACCACAGGCACATGCCACCATGTCCAGATAATTTTTTTTCTTGTAGAGGCAGGATCTTGCTATGTTGCCCAGACTGGTCTCAAACTCCTGGGCTTAAGTGATCCTCCTGCCTTGGCCTCCCAAAGTGTTAGGATTATAGGCATGAGCCACTGCACCTGGCCAGGGGCATCTTTTAAAAGCACAAATTGCTTACTGTTTTCTTCAAAATGACAGATTTAGCAGAGAAAATAAATGTTAAAAACATTCACGAGGATCATTCATGAAACCCTAAGTAGCCATAGCTATTGAAAAGCTATTCCAGAAAGTTCTGAGTTTGGCATAATGAAATAGTTGAAAACAACTATCCAAGTTGTACAAAAGACAGGAAACACTATTTGAGGGCCCTGGAGTGCATCAACATGGAGTGGATTCTGGGAGCTACAATTCTTGAAAGAAAAGAAGGCTATGCATTGAGCACCACATTCATTCTGGAATTTTTCTGAGGGCATTTCCCACATCATCTGCACATAGGTCAATTTCAATAAGAAGCTGAAATTTATCAAGAAGAATCAAACAAATCCCAGGTAAGATAAACACAAAGAAAACCACACCTAAGCACATCATAGACAAGATGCTAAAAACCAAAGGTAAAGGGAAAATCAGCTACAGGGGAAAAAGACACATTGGCTTTCAAAAGGGTAACAAGCAGGCTGACGGCTGACTTTCCAGCAGAAACTATGAAAGTCAGAAGACAAGAGAAAGAAAACTTTAAGATGCTAAAATAAAAAACCTGCCAATCTAGGTTACAGCATATATCCAGTGAAGATATCCTTCAAAAAGGATTGGCAAAGTAAGGTTTTTCGGATTAAAAAAGCAGAGAAAATTGTCACCAACCAACCAGCATTAAGAAATACTTAAGGGAGGCCAGGTGCACTGGCTCATGCCTGTAATCCCAGCACTTTGGGAGGCCAAGGTGGGGGGATCACTTGAGGTCAGGAGTTCAAGACCAGCCTGGCCAACGTGATGAAAAAACCCCGTCTCTACCAAAAATACAAAAATTAGTCGGGTGTGGTGGTGCGCACCTGTGATCCCAGCTACTTGGGAGGCTGAGGCAGGAGAATCACTTGAACCCAGGAGGTGGAGGTTGCAATGAGCTGAGACCATGCCACTGTACTCCAGCCTGGGTGACAGAGTGAGACCCCGTCTCAAAAAAAAAAAAAAAATACTTAAGGAGTCCTTTGCACTGAAGGAAAGATTCTAGACCTGCACAGAACCGTAGGAGGGAACAAAGAGCACAGGAGAGGGCAGAGATGTAGGTGAACATAAATCAATACTGCGTAAAGCCAGAGTAATGATATCCTGTGGGATTCATAACTTATATAGAAGCAAAATATATAACAATAGCACATAGGGTAGGAGACGGTTTAACTTTTGTATACATTTTTTGCATTGTTTGGGACTTGGTAAAATTATTATTAAAAGATGGAAAGTAGTAAGTCAAAGATGCTATGTAATCTAAGACAGCCTCTGAAAGATCAACAAAAGAATGTATAACTAAGTTCACATGTTCTCATCCATTTGTGGGAGCTAAAAATGAAAACAACTGAACTCATGGAGATAGAGAGTAGAATGGTGGTTACCAGAGGCTGGGAAGGGAGGGCAGTGGGGGTGGGTGGGGGGAGGAAGTAGGGCAGTTCATGGATAAAAAAATGTAGTTAGATAGAATGAATACGGTCTAGTATTTGATGGCACAACAGGGTGACTACAGTCAACAATACTTTATTGTACATTTAAAAGTAACCAATAATTGGGATGTATGCAATGTAAAGAAATCATAAATGCTTGAGGTTATGGACACCCCATTTATCCTGATGTGATTATACAATGCATGCCAGTATCAAAATATTTCATGCACCCTATAAGTATATACACATACTATGTACCCACAAAAATGAAAAAAGAATGTATAACTAAAAAGCTAGCAGAGGAGAAAAATGGGTTAAACATAGTTTGTTAAATCGAGTGAAGAAGGAATAAAAGAACAAATCAATAGAAAAAGTGAAAAACGCATAGCAAAATGGTAGACAAACCTAACTATAGCAGTAACTGCATGAAATGAAAATGGACTAAACGGTAATTAAATGCTATTCTAGGCATTTATTGCATGGTTTAATTGCAATTGTCAATACAGAAAGTAAACGAACCTTGTCTATGACCTAAGTCCTAGGATCCTATCAAGGACTGCCTTTCTCTAATAAGGGCCAATGAGTCCAATGGATCTAAACCATAGATGAGACCACGTGAGAGCCAAACAAGAGGGCTTCCTTCAGTGGACACATTTCTAGAAGCTTCTGGAGGAGACTATTGTATCCAGCTTCAAGACATAAATGACTGAGCACAGTGGACATCTACACACAAAAATCTCTGGTCAAATAGTGTAATAATTTAAAAAACCCAAGAATAAATATTGCTATTAGCTTAGTTTGTGAATATTTTGATATTTTGATATTTAATGTTTACACCTTGTACAAATGATCACATATAGATCCAACAGATTTAATGGACATTTTTACACTACAGTGAGCCTCATCACACCTCAGGCTTAAAAGAATGATACCAACAAAAGCAGGGGTTTAATTTTAACACTCAAATATGATGATTATTACTTCAGACTCAGAAAAAAACATCCTGCTTCCCCATGATAAATTCTCAGGCTAATCTGCTACGAAAGCATTCAGCCCCCAAAATGCTGCAGATACTGTTTACGGTGAGGCCACTGTGAACAACACAAACAGGAAATAACTGCGTAACATCAACTCTTAAGGTGGCAAATACATGTATGGGAAAGTATACGGGGTAATAATACAGACGTTAGAAACTGATCACGCGTGCTGAATCAAGTTAATTCTGAGATGAAAGACACTGATGCTGCATGGTCAATGGCAGGGAGGGATGGAGGGAGGAATTAATTAATTTCAGACAGTATGGGTCCAACAGAGGGATCGATGTATGTATGTACGTATGAATGACAGGGTCTCGCTCTGTTGCCCAGGCTGGAGTGCAGTGGCAGGAACATGGCTCACTGCAGTCTCAACCTCCTGGGTTCAAGTGATTCTCCCACCTCAGCCTCCTGAGTAGCTGGGACCACAGATGCACACCACCACAGCTAGCTTTTTATTTTGTTATTTTTTGTAGAGACAGGGTCCGGCTATGTTGCCCATGCTGGTTTGAACTCCTGAACTCAAGTGATCCTCCTGCCTCTGCCTCCCAAAGTGCTGGGATTCCAGGGGTAAGCCACCTCCCCCAGCCCAATGGCAAGGTTTATAGAGAGAAAAGCCCCAGTGAAGCAGCAGTTCAATGGCAAAGAGAATGTTAAGAATTTAACGTGAAAAGTGGTATCTCTTCTGCAACAGAAGATAAAACCACCAAGGCTCACGGAAGCACGTGGAGTGAATTAAGAGGCCATCCCACTTCTTGTCAACGAGCTAAGGTGCTACACCTACTGGACTTCAACTTCTCGTTTTCCACATAAAATGTGTATCTCTACAGAACAGGGACACTGCTTCATTTCTCAAACTGAAATCATAAGCACAGCAGCTCACTTCGTTTTTCTGATGGCCTCAAGCACCAAGGCTTTCTCGCGGGCTCCTTGGCCCCTGCCAGCTGTGTGGTGGCTGCTCAGTCACTTAACCCTCTGTGAGCCTCAACATGCTGTTATAAAATGGGGCTAATGGATATTTCCTCACAGGTGTAGGGTGTGGATTGAATAGGCTAGGATTTGAAGATGTTCGGTATGGTGCTCAGCACTAACAGCCAAGAAGAACAAATGCTTAAAATTTCCAGTCTATACTGACCAAACCAGAAGCCAACAGAAATTTCTTCTTTTTTTCATTTTGGAGACAGGGTCTTACTCTGTTGCCCAGGCTCAAGTATAGTAGTATGATCACGGCTCACTGCAGCCTCAACCTCGTAGGCTCAAGTGATCCTTCTGCCTCAGCCTCCTGAGTAGCTGGGATCACAGGCATATGCCACCATGCTCAGCTAATTTTTAAATCTTTTTGTAGAGATGGGGTTTTGCCATGTTGCCCGGGCTGGTCTCAAACTCTAGGCCTCAAGTGATCCTCCTGCTTCAGCCTCCCAAAGTGCTGGGATGAAAGATTTATTCTTTTAATTTCATCCACATACACTGTTGACCTGTCCGCAGGTCACTGAGAAAGTCTCAATTCCATCCTTCAGAGATCTCATATAATATTCCAAATGGACATGATACTCGTACAATGCATTAAAGAGCAGTGTCCTGGGTGAGCTCGGGAGGGGCCTGACACTTCTGTGGTTTTGCCGACCTTCTTTGCAATAACGAGGCCTTCTAAAACTTGGCTTTCTTAAGAACACGTGCATGGAGCTGTTTATAAAGCAATTTAAAATCATACTTGGAAAATTCTCCATAATTATAGATGGCACAGGGTGTTCCAATTAACCAATAAACAGGATACAAAGAGGACTAACACAATCTACTTCTAATTTGCAGGAAGAAACCGCTCAGGGGTCTTGAGTACCTTTGAAAATTTCTTTCCTTTTAACTGATATGCAATTTGCTCAAACTATGATTAATTTTAAAATTTACATTTTAATAGGATTTTCAACACATTTCAAAGCAAATGTGATAATTAGATACGAAAAGATAGGAAATAAAATGTTCATAGGTAAGTTTTTAGAATAGGGAGCAGGCCCGAGCTGCTCTAAGAGACTCTGGCAGTCTATACCAAGGAGAACATTTGTGTTCCCCAGAATGGGAAGCTGGTTCCTCTGATGCCTCACTGCTTTCTACACAGCTTCACTCTGATTTTCAGTAATTAAGTTGACTGTGAAGCTTTTAAAATTAACGCTGATATCTACTGCGTCTAGAAGGGTCCAGCTTCTGAAATACGGTCCTCGAGACTCTTCTCCGTCCAGCCCCAGGCCTCCCTTGCCAGCTGTATGACTCCCTCCTCCCTGAACTCATCTTCCGTGCCCCTCCAAGCCCCAGTACTCCTTCGACTTCAGAGGAACAGTTGCCCACCATTGCCATGGAAGGACTGTTTTCTGGAGGAAATGCACTGCTCCAGAAATAAAACAGACATAGGAACATGGGGCCTCCAATGAAAAAGATGGCTGGCTTACTGCTCTTCAGTGAAGCCCACCAAGCAAGAAGCCCACCTGTGAACTTGGTATGTCCATGCCAACTGTTAGCAGTCACTCTTAATTATGAATGAATGGGCAGCCATCTGACAGGGCCTTGAACGCTGAAGTCACACAAGTCCCAGTTTTACACAGATCTCACTAGAAGGGTTAGGGAAAAAAAAATCTTCCAAAAAGTGGAATGAAAGGAAAAATTGAAAAAACAATGGGAAAAGAATATTAAAGATCAACTCGGGGGTCTCAGAGCTGCTCACTGAAGTTCCGGAGAAAAGCAAGCACTGGGAAGAAAATGATTGAGGAAAGAATGCAAGGAAGGCTAGGCACAGTGGCTTTGGGAGGCCGCAGCGCTGAGGATTGCTTGAGCCTCGGGGTTCAAGACCCAGCTGGGCAACATAGCAAAACCCTGCCTCTACAACAAATAAAATAATTAACTGAATGTGGTGGTACACGCCTGTAGTCTCAGCTACTTGGAAGGCTGTGGCAGGAGGATCGCTTGAGCCCAGGAACTGGGGGCTGCAGTGGGCTGTGACTGCACTACCATACTCCAGCCTGGGTAACACAGTGAAACCCTATCTCTAAAATAAATAAATAAATAAAAATTCTAAAAAGGAAACAACGCAAGGACCAGAGGACTGGATACTAGGAGTGTCAGGTTCTAGCGGGACATCACCTGCCTGGCACCATGAACTGACCACAAGACACATGATGATGGAATTTTAGGGTACCAGGTAGAAAGCGAGAGCCACAAAAGCTTCAGAGGGAAAAATAAAATCATATATAAAGGCTGGGGATTTTTAAAAAACATCAAATTTCTCTCGATCAGCACTGGTAGCTAGAAGAAATGGAATGATATTAGTACCTTCACAATTCTTAATAAAAATGATTTCTGTTATGGAATTCTAGACATAGCAGTCTACAGGTTAAATGTAAGTGATATATAAAATTTCAAGTAATACATTCCCACGCATCTTTTCTTGGGAGGTTTTATGGACTCAGTGTGTTTGGTTCAACGGCTCAACAGGTTGTTTCTGTGGAATATGACAAGAGTAAGGCACAGGAGCAAGAGACTATGTCTTTATTGTCAGTTTTTTTGGTACCACTTGACAGAAATTGTTAATACGTGCTTCGAAAAACTCTCAGCCACTAGTCTGCTCTGCTCCAGCACATTCCCAAGCACGAGCCCATGTGTGGCAGGGCTTGCCATTCTCCCTCCCTGTTCTCAGCCCGTTTTCATCTTTTTAGAATATTCACATGCTCTCATCTCTTCTGTCCTTGATGCCATATCAAGTGATCCTATGTATAAATTTTGTCTACCGAGGAATCTTTCTGAATTTCAATTATTATCAGCTATCCCACCTGGTTTCAAGTCATCTGTAAATTAGATGATGCCATCAATGAAATCAATATTCAAGTCATTGTTCCAAAGCTGAAGAGCGTGGGGCACAAGAATACTCTGGCGTACCCCCAGTTTCTCAGCTGGGGCTCCCCAGAAGGCAGAGTGTATTTGGGAATGTGATGCCAGGGAGCAGAAGTACAGGAAGGGAGGAAGGAGACGGGTGGGCGGGTGAGTCAGCGCAGGACGCGTTCCTGAGCCGCCGCCGCAGAGCCCACTGATGCTGATGCCAGCGGGATCTTCCTAGGACTGCATGTAGCTGCTAGCTTCTATCCACCCCTGGCGGAGGAAGCTGGGGTACATGGGATGGTCCTGGGCTGAGGGCCATCCCACTGCCCCTGCACAGAGTGAGGAGTGCTGGACTATGAGTTGATGTGAATGGATTTGGAAATGGCCCACGAGAGGCATCCAACACAATTAGAAACCTTGCTCCAGGTGTTGACTGAGATTTAAATATTAATTGATCTGCTTGGTTGCCAAGCTGCAGCTCTGCATCTCATCCTCTGGGACCTCGTGCCAGGCTCTGCCAGCCTAGTCTAGCTGGAATCCAGACGTGCCTGTCATGGCACGGCCATCTACGCAACAGCCACAAAAGAAAGGCAGGTGAATCTCCTGTAAATTTTTTTTTGGTCAATTCATGACCGATTCCATTCATTCATAAATCTCAGCTGGGATTGATACTACATTCCCCAGCCTCTGCTTTTTGAGAAATCTATCTGCTCTTTCCTTTTATCTCTGGCCTCCGAAATCAGACCTCTTCTCCGCAACTCCTCCAATATCACGAACAGGTTAGGAATCTCCTTTGTAAGTTCCCTTTAATGCTAGAATGTGATTCATCTGGATCAGAAATGAGATGTGGTTCGTGCTGACAGGTGCTCTCCACAACTATTGTGGGCTTTAGTTTCCTCGAATCACTATTACTTTACCTCTTCCACTTTGAAGATCATTTTCCTTGATAATGAACAAAGTACAGTTTGAGCTGAGCAGTTCTGTTTTCTCTTTATTGACATCAGCAGCATCAGCC
The DNA here is from genome assembly GCF_029289425.2 of Pan paniscus. NCBI lineage: Eukaryota > Metazoa > Chordata > Mammalia > Primates > Hominidae > Pan > Pan paniscus. Next base: position 188,009,116 of record NC_073255.2, read on the forward strand.
TGGAACAATAGGACCGGGGCTTCTCTTTCCTTCCTGCTTTTAAAATAATCAAGCGCCCCTTCTCTTTGTGCCTCTTAATTTTAACACTAAACTAGGATTGTCCTGGGCAGCTCCCTCCTATTCAAGCTTTCCTTTTACTTTACTTTTGATCATGTGCTCTGCATTCTGTATTCTCTACTCATTCTTCAAGGTGGGTGGATCACTTGAGGTCAGGAGTTCGAGACCAGCCTGGCCAACACGGTGAAACCAAGCCTTTACTAAAAATACAAAAGTTAGCTAGGCGTGTTGTTGCCTGCCTGTAATCCTAGCTTCTCGGGAGGCTGAGGTGGGAGAATTGCTTCAAGTGAGCCGAGATTGCGCCACTGAACTCCAGCCTGGGCGACAGAGCGAGACTCTGCCTCAAAAGAAAAAATAATGCTTGGCCAACAGCCACTTATTTGGACACTTGCTTGTTTTTTTGTTGGCATTATTCAAAATCACATTGCCTGGAATAATGTAAAGAACAAAATGAAGTTGTTCTGGATTATAACCCAAAGTATAAAATATCCATAAATCCATACTGAAATAGATGACTGAATAAATAAACAGATGGAGAAGGGACAAATCTCCCTTGCAGAAAAATCCCAACTAACTCATGTAGCTGCTCAGCCCTCACGGAGGTGAAGCGTCACTCCCCATGGCTAAGTGTGGGCTGTACGTGGTGACTTCCTTCTTGGGACTATGGCATGGAAAGGAGGAAGAAGAATCATCTCATGGTGGAAAAACCTGGCACACCTCAGCCAGGTAATGGAGAGTGGTAAGTCACACAGGCAGTAAGCACCCTGGAGACGGTATGATGAAAAGGGCACTTTACCTCTCTCTGGTCTTTCTCCTCCAAAGCCACATTCCCAGTCTAATCATGATAAATCATCATGCAAATCTCAGCAGAGGGCATTCTGGAAAATACCTGACCAACACTCCTCAAAACCGTCAAGGTGTCAAACACAGGGAGTACCTGTCTGAGAAGCTGTCCCACCTAAGGAGGCATGATGACGAGACGCGATGGGGTAACCTAGATGGGATCCTCCAACAGAAAACGGCATTATGTAAAAACTAAGGAAATCTGAAGAAAGCATGGACTTTAGCAAATAACCATGTATCAATATTGGTTCATTAACTGGGACAAATATAGACAACACTAACGCAAGATGTCAAAATTCAACTGGGTGTGGGGTATATGTAAATTCTCTGCACTAGCTTTGCCATGTTTCTGTACATCTAAAACTCTTATAAAACACTTGTTAAAAAAAAAAGCTATCATTTATAGAGTATTGCTAAAAGAAGTTACATTGCCACTGTGAGGAAAAGCCTGGATCATTCCTAATGCTTCCCCCCACCAATCCTAGGGTGTGAGGATTCCATTATGAAGTTTTATTTATTTTTGGCCCTCTCATAATTCTCGAGGTGTCATCTTTTGGAATCACTAACTGATGTGGTTTGGCTGTGTCCCCACCCAAATCTCATCTTGAATTGAAGCTCCCATAATTCCCACGTGTCATGGGAGGGACCCAGTGGGAGGTAACTGAATCATGGGGGGAGTCTTTCCCATGCTGTTCTCATGATAGTGAATAAGTCTCACAAGATCTGATTTTTTTTTTTAAGACAGATTCTTGCTCTGTCGCCCAGGCTGGTGTGCAAGTGGTGCAATCTTGGCTCACTGTAACCTCTGCCTTCTGTGTTCAAGCGATTCTCCTGCCTCAGCCTCCCAAATAGCTGGGACCACAGGTACCCAACACCAAGCCCAGCTAATTTTCGTAATTTTAGTAGAGACGGTTTTACCATGTTGGCCAGGCTGGTCTCAAAATCCAGGCCTCAAGTGATCCACCTGCCTCGGCCTCCCAAAGTGCTGGGATTACAGGCGTGAGACACCGCACCCAGAGATCTGATGGTTTTATAAAGAGGAGTTCCCCTGCACAAGCTCTCTCTGCTTGCCGCCACCCATATAAGACATGACTTGCTTCTCCTTGCCTTCCACCATGATTGTGAGGCCTCCCCAGTCACATGGAACTGTGAGTCCATTAAATCTCTTTTCCTTTATAAATTACCCAGTCTCAGGTACGTCTTTATCGACAGCATGAAAACAGGCTAATACACTAACTGATACCTATCTTTCTCTGAATTCCTGGGCTTATCTGGAAGGGAAGGGGATGTCCCCCCTCTCTACTGTGCCAGTCATTAAGTTACTGTCTCTCTGCTCCATGCCCACCCCTCTAACTTGGCTTGGTGATGCTGGGACTTTGCAGACCCTGTTTCGGTGTTGCCAACTGGCTCTATTTCAGGTTCTGACAATACAGGAGTCTAGGGAGGGACTCAAAGCCAGAGCAGGAAGAAGGGCTTGCTCCTCCCGTCAGCGGCTAGCAGGGCTCCTGTCTGCCTGCAGCTCCCGTGAGCTCCACCCAGGCACTGCCTTACCTGGGCACCGAGGCACCTCCTATAGCAGTGGCTGAATACAGTTTGTTGTTTTCCCATTTTGTGCAAAATGAGCTTCCTCAAGCCCCAACTCCCACCCAGAGACATAAGCACCAGCTAGAAGGCACACGCCAGGACCCCCTCTCCTCCACGACACTGTGGAGTACACCAGACTCACACAGCATCATGGTGAAACATGGGTCACTGAGCCTCATCCCCCCGTTTTGGATTCGGGTCTCAGATTGGGTCTGATGAGCTGCGTTTTTAAAAGTTCCAGCTGATGCTGAAGCTGCTAGTCTGGGAATCAGACTTTGAGAACACTGCCTTAGAGGTCTTTATTTATCCTTTCAGTTACCAGTTAATTTAGATCCAGTTAACATTTGCTTATGTTCTTTTTCTGTTCAAATAACTGGTGTGGCTTCTGTCTCCTGACTGAACCTTGACTGATCAAGAAACTGGCACCACGGCCGGGCACGGTGGCTCACACCTGTAGTCCCAGCACTTTGGGAGGCTGAGGCGGGCAGGTCAAGAGGCCAGGAGTTTCAGGCCAGCCTGGCCAACAAAGTGAAACCCCATCTCTACTAAAAATACAAAAAATTAGCCAGGTGTGGTAGTGGGTGCCTGTAATCCCAGCTACTCAGGTGGGTGAGGCACAAGAATTGCTTGAACCTGGGAGGCAGAGGTTGCAGTGAGCCAAGATCGTACCACTGCACTTCAGCCTGGGTGACAGAATGAGACCCTGTCTTTAAAAAAAAGAAGAAGAAGAAGAAAAAAGAAACTGCCAAGACTGGTTCCCAGGAACAGAGGACTTGGAATTGGTTTCCCATCCATGGGTTTAACACAGTGTCGAGCTCTTTGTCAGTGGGAAACCAGATTCCTGTAATCCAGGGCAGGCCATGGCATTGTGACTAAAAAAGCCATCATCTGTGCCTGTGACGACATTTGTGTGCCAGGGCCCACATGGCCACTGCACCGGCCACTGAGGCAGAAGCCAGGACCAAAGGACTCAGTATGACAGCATCCCGTGAGTGCGCTGGGGCCTCTGAGAAAACCTCAAGCCCAGGTCTGGGACCTGCACCCACAGACAGAGAACCCAACAAGCCTCTATGGCAGTCCCCAGAGAGTCTATTTCTTGTAGCTACAGGGCTGTTTCCAAAATCAAACACAAAGCATAACTCTGTGGGGTGTGGATGCACAGGCGGGATTGGTGGCATCACCAGGTTTGATGGGAAAGCTGGGCATGGATCTGGAAGGAGTGGGACCCTGGCACCGGACAGAGGGACATCTGACTGGATTCAGATGAAGCTGAGATTCCAGATCCGGGAGATCCTCCGAGCCTCCCATGGCAGTGGGAACGGCTGGCTCCCCAGTGTCTGAGAATCACCTTTCTTTACTCGAAAGCCCAGTGACGGGCTTTCCTAGGGCAGACGCCTAGTGCGGGCCTCTCACCCTCCCACCCTTGCCGCCCCTTGACCTGTAACTGGGGACAGGTTTCCGCATGCTGCAGGGGAGGAAACCACTTATATGCAAAACAAACTGTGAGATCTTGCCATTTCACAGCTGCAGAAACCTAAGAAGTATGTATGGGAATAGGTGCTAGTAACGTTAGGACAAAGACGAGAAATTTAACACCAGTTTGGTGGGACCGATTGCTATGAGTGGTCTTATGAGAAATTGTTCATTAACGTTTTGTGCACGCAGCCGGCAGTGGCTCTAACCGCTCACTTGGTTGACTGCCTGAAGTGCAGGGCACTGCTGAGTCCGTGTTTAATGAGGCTGAGATGCCAGGCTTCTGTGGCACCGTGAACTATACAGGAGGAATCCACAGGCTTCGGGAGACAGGGGCATTGGCACGGATTTGTCATGTGCCACCTGCACATTCCATACCCAGAGGACACTCCCTCCTGGAGCCCCTGAGGAATGTACAGGTGAGGGGCCCCTTCAATAGGAAAAGTGAACTTGTCACTGCAGCAGCTGTTCCCAATGTAGTATCTTGGGGGACCCACAGCCCCTGCCTGGGCACATACTCCTTTTCTCTATACCAATCTACAAGGACCCCTAGACGGAGTCTGCTTTACCTGGCAACAGGATACTTTCACCTGTGTGTCTCAAGGCTGCGGCACCCCCGCTCTCTACCTTATCATGGTCTGCAGAGAAGCTGGCCATCTTCACACTGCACACTGCCACACTGGCCCATGCGCTGATAGCGGTGTGGGCTGGACTGGACAGGCAGGAAGTAGCAGAGCTCTAGGTGCCTCTGTGAGATATGTGCCGGGCAGAGCATGAGGGACAGACCCCGCAGAACCGGGGGTCTCACAACCCAGAACGGCCTGAAACACTGGAGACACCCCTCCAATGGGAGCTTCAAGTTGTCACTCCACACTCCACCTGCCACTGCAACCACCAGGCCGGTGTTTTGGAGGCAACATGCACCACGTGTGTACGTGCTACTCTGACACCGGTACTGAGTGACACTAAAAGCTGTTTTCAGAGAGGCCCAGGGCACGATCAGGCATGTGGCAAGTCCAGGCTGCTCTTCTGTGTGGCCTTAGGACCCAGCAAGGTTGATATTAGGGGTGCTGTAGGAAGCCTCCACCAAAAGGAAATTTACAGAGCAGACATTGAGGGTTTTGAGGGAAGATTAACCCCAAAACAACCATGCCTTCTCCTGCAGATAATGACTCTCCCGCTGGGAAACAGTTCCTGGCTGACTGCACCAGGCCCTTATAGAGACCGAACAAGCTAGCCACGAGATGCGGAGACCATGCAACCTGAGCTCCCCATCACGAACAGGGAACTACCAGGCCCCCCAAGCCGAATGCTGAGCATGCACAGCGACCCTCTCTTGCCAGGCCGAGACAGGGCTCGCCCAGGCCTGTGAAGTACATGGACACTGCATGGGTACATGATGCAGCTGCTCTGACACCGGTGCCTCCCCGACCTCGATCCACACCCAGACTCGGGGGAGCTCCTTATGAGCCACTGACTGATGGAGAAAAAGCTGGGCTTGGTTTACAGGTGCCTCTCCTGCTGGGCTGGCCCCTGCTGGCACTGCACAGTGTGGCTCTTGAGGACAGTGGGGATTACATCTCCCAGCAGGCAGACCTCCCAGTTGGACATTTGATTTCCACTTTATCAGGACTGAGATGGCCAGGACATATCTACATGGATCCCCAGGGTGATTCCAGTATTAAACCGAGGGGAATCTCATGGAACCCAACTGCAGGGAGTCCAGTCGGCCTCTCAAGAGACCGAAGATGGAAGCAGAAAAGCCAAGCCCGAGACTGCTCTTCCCCCTCATTCTGGTGGCACACCCTCGCATTCTGCTCTCCTCTCATTGGCTCTGTTCTACTCCTGTCTGCGCACAGTCTTTCAGCTTCCCTGCAAGTGGCTCGCCTTGGTCCCTAGAGCAGTTACGGCTCTGATGACGTCATATCCTCAGAGTAACGTGGTCATTTTGAGTACTGTTCTGCAGCTTACTTTTTCTTTTCCTAATCAATGAATCAATGAATATACTCTTGACAAACATTTTCTCCATTATGCAGTATTCTATTATATGCCTATGTGAGGATTTATTTAACTGGTCTCTTAGGTTGTTTTGGGTACGTGGCTATTTTCTGTTTGCTTTCTTAGCTCTTGAGGGTGTGTCAATGGCTATTACTGCAGCCTCTGTCTAGAAAATACTCAAATCACCCCTTTTCAAATACATCTTTTTACCTTGACTTAACCAATGCCAAACAACTCTCTCCCCCTATTTCCATGGTAATGCAGCTCAGCTCCTCTCAACTTAGAGCCTCACAGGATAAACAGCTTCCCGGAGATGATGCTCACAGCTCCTGTTAATTACGGAAGTGATATTTACTGGATCAGTCACCTTGGACTTCCATAAGGCATTGCATTTTTCATGTATTACTCACTTGACTTTCTTTAGGGTTTAGCCAAAATGAGTAATACATGGAAAGCTGGGTAAAAGTCAAATCAGCTGTTACTTGTTATTATTATTTTTTGAGAGTCTTGCTTTGTTGGACTCTTGCTCTGTCATCCAGGCTGGAGTGCAGTAGCACAATCTCGGCTCACTGCAGCCTCCGCCTCCTGGGTTGAAGCGACCCTCCCGCCTCAGCCTCCCGAGTAGCTGGGACTACAGGTGACTTCTACCACACCCGGCTAATTTTAATTTTTGTACTCTTAACAGAGACGGGGTTTCACCATGTTGGCCAGGGTGGTCTTGAACTCCTAACCTCAAGTGATCTGCCCGCCTTGGCCTCCCAAAGTGCTGGGATTACAGGTTTGAGCCACTGTGCCCGGCCTACTGTCGCTTATTTTTAAGTTGGTAGAAATGCCGGTGGTCAGAAGATCTGGTATTTTAAAAAGTAAACCTTCTGGGGGATGGGGGTGAGGCTGAAATAGGTTGAGCCAGTAGTTCCTTTATTTTGGGAATTCAGAACTTCTCGTTATTTTGTTATTGAAACATGTAGTCACAGTTCTCGAGACCGCATCTCTTAAAACAACTGCCTACTGTTTTCCCTACTACAAGATTGTATTTGGATGCTTCCTTCTTTGTGTCAAATAATCAAGAATCTTAGGGTTTTAAAAGTGACTCTGAAGGTTACCTGGTCCAGAGTGAACTCAGCAAAGAACATAAAGCCAATTTGCAAAAATCAATTGTATTTCCCTATGTTAACAAGAAACAATTGGAAAATGAAATTAAACAAAAGCAAAATCATTTTTGGTCATCCTGTAAGTCCTGGGTGGCAGGCACAGAATACAGGTAAGGGGCTCCAAGAGCCCGGGGAGCCCTCTGAGGACGCACGGCAGGTGTGGGGCATGGGAACAGAAGCAGGCCACACCTGGGGGTCCCTGGGGACGTCTAAAGGGCCTGGTGGAGCAGGAAGAGCCTGGGAGGATCATCTAAGGCAGGGCTATGGGAGGGGGTGGATACGCTCCAGGGCACTTTTCAGCTGGCGCTCCCGAGGGCTCAGGCTGAGGCAGCCCTTCCAGGGCCCTTGCTGGGTGTCTTCCCCTGCCCTGCTCTTCCTCTGATCCCTTCATGCTTCCTCCTGGGAGTGCATCCTTCATAAACCCATGAATTCTTGGTTTAGCATTTACTTCTGAGGAACTCGACTGAGGACAATCCTACTTGGAAAATATTTATGTAGAAACAATACACTAAATGTATATGCACAGATATGTGTGTAGACACCCATTTGATTACACTGAATGTAGTTTGATCACGGTATTGAGTATATTATTTAGGACTTTTTGTATGTGATTATAAGTTACATTGATATAAAGTAAGTTGCAATAAGCATAATTTTAATACCAAAATGTTAAGATTCAAATTTTCTGGGAAAAGAGATTGGTAAGGTTCTTCTTTCAAGAGATTGCCCATTTTTGTGATTTTCTTCTTTTTTACCAATATTATTTCAAATTTATTTATCATATGTTCTACTAAATAACTAAGAAAGACCATGAGGATATACTGAGCAAGGCCATACAGTTTAATAATGAACAGCTTAGGTTCTAACACACATTAGACAGGCCTGTGTTCAAAACCCCATCTTGTACTAGCTCTGTGGATTAGGTCCTTAAATTCCACAACAATTTGTGGACTAAGCTTTCTTTTTCTTTTTTTTTTTTTTTTTTGAGATGGAGTCTCACTCTGTTGCCAAGCTGGAGTGCAGTGGCACAAGCTCGGCTCACTGCAACCTCTGCCTCCTGGGTTCAAGCGATTCTCCTGTCTCAGGGTCCTGAGTAGCTGGGACTACAGGCATGCACCACCACACCCGGTTAATTTTGTATTTTTAGTAGAGATGGTGTTTCATCACATTGGCTAGGCTGGTCTCCAACTCCCAACCTCAGGTAATCTGCCAGCCTCGGCCTCCAAAAGTGCTGGGATTACAGACGTGAGCCACTGCACCTGGCCAAAGCTTTCTGACTTAAGTTCTTAAACTCTATAATTTGAGCTTCCCTGTCTTTAGGAAGAAGACAGTAATAGCACATTTCTTATAAGGTTGCCAAGATGTTGAGAATTCAGATAAAACCTCAGCACAGTGCCCGATAGTGCAAAGGACTCAATACACGTTTGCTGGCATTGCTGGTTTTAAATTACCGTATAAAGTAGTAGCCATCCAAAAATATACCAAAAAATTCATGAAAACGGAGTACACTTACTTGTAATGTAGTATCAAAGACAACAAGCTTTGAACTGGTTGGAACGATGTCATAACACTTGTGTGACCTCATGAATCGCATGTAAACACCACTTTCTGAGTCTTCTACTGCTAAAAGAAAAAAAGGCAAAACATCAGTAATAGTAAAGAATTCCCTCAATTGGATGAAGAGCATATATGTAAACCTATCACTAACAGACTTAATGGTAAAATACGAAATGTTTTCCCAGTATGATCAAGGCCCAGGCAAGGATGCTCACTCTCACTAATTCTATGAACACTATATTGGAGGTCCCAGATGGTGAAATAAGGCAAGAGAAAAAAATGAAAGGCATACATGTTGAAAAGGAAAAAGCAAAACTGTCTTTATGTGCACACTGTATGATTTTCTACATAGGAAATACCAAAGAATCTAGAAAAAGTTCCTAGATCTAAAAAGAATGAGTTTAGCAGGGTCATAGAATTAAATCAGGGTTAATAAAACAAAGACAAAGCTAATCGAATGGGGAAAAGTTGGAAGCTTTCCCTTCAAGATCTGGAACAAGGCTGGGCACAGTGGCTCACACCTGTAATCCCAGAACTCTGGGAGGCTGAGGTGGAAGGGTCACTTGAGCCCAGGAGTTCGAGACCAGCCTGGGTGGCATAGCAAGACCCAGTTTCTACAAAACTAATAAAATAAAATAAAAATAAAAATAAAGGGGAAAAAAAAGACCAGGAACAAGACAAGAATGCCTGCTGTTGCTACTCCGTTCAAGGTAGTACTGGAAGTCCTTGTCAGAGCAGTCAGGCAAGAAAAGAAATAAAAGGCATCCAAATATGGAAACAAGGAAGTTAAATTGTCCCTGTTTGCAGATGACATAATCTTATATATGGAAAACCCTAATGACTCCATCAAGAAACTGTCAAAACTAATAAATTCAGTAAAGTTACAAGATATAAACTCAACATAAAAAATCAGTAGCATTTCTATACACTAATAGACAACTATCCGAAATAGAAATAATTAAAAAATCCCATTTACAATAGTTACAAAAAAAACAAAATACTCAGGAATTAATTTAACTCAGGAGGTAAAAGACCTCTACAGTGAAAACTATAAAACACTGATGAAAGAATTGAAGCAGGCCAGGTGTGGTAGCACGCGCCTGTAATCCTAGCACTTTGGGAGGCTGAGGCAGGCAGATCACCTGAGGTCAGGAGTTTGAGACCAGCCTGGCCAATATGGAGAAACCCCGTCTCTACTAAAAATACAAAAATTAGCTGGGCATGGTGGCACAGGCCTGTAATCCCAGCTTCTCAGGAGGCTGAGGCACGAGAATTGCTTGAACCTGGGAGGCGGAGGTTGTAGTGGGGTGAGATTGCGGCACTGCATTCCAGCTTTGGTTACAAAGTGAGACTGTCAAAAAAATAAATAAAAATTAAAAAAAAGAGGAAGAATTGAAGAAGATACAAATAAAAGGGAAGATATCTTGTGTTCATGGATTGGAAGAATATTGTTAAAATGACCACACTACCCACTGTGATCTACAGATTCAATGCAATGCCTATCAAAATACCAATTCTTCGCAGGACAAGAAAAAAAAAAATCCTAACATTTGTATAGAAATCCCAAATAGCCAAAAGAATTTTGAGCAAAAAGAACAAAGCTGAAGATATCACACTACCTGACTTCAAAATATACTACAAAGCTATAATAACCAAAACAGCATGAAGCTGGCATAAAAACAGACACACAGACAAAGAGAATTAGAAAGCCCAGAAATAAATCCACACGTTACAGCCAAATGATTTTTGACAAAGGTTCCAAGAATACACACTGGGCAAAGGGTGGTCTCTTCCATAAATGGTGCTGGAAAACCTAGATATCCACATGCAGAAAAATGAAGCTGGACTCCTATCTCTCATCAGATACAAAAATCAATGGAAAATAGATTAGAGACTGAAAATCTAAGACCCAAACTACGAAACTACTAGAAGAAAACATAGGGGAAATGCTTCATGACTTTGGTCTGGGCAAATATTTTATGTGAAAAGCCTCAAAAGCACATGGAACAAAAGCAAAAATGGACAAATGGGATTCTATCAAACTAAAAAGCTTCTATCCTGCAAAGGAAATAATCAACAGAGTGAAGAGACAACCTACAGAATGAGAGAAAATATTTGCAAACTATACATCTGATAAAGGGTTAATATCCAAAACAGATTAGGAACTCAAACAACTCAACAGCAGGAAAAAAACCCCAAATAATCTGATTAAAAAATGGGCAAAAGAACTGAATACACATTTCTCAAAGAAGACATACAAATGGCCAACAGGTATATGAAAAAATGTCCACCATCGCTAGTCACTGGAGAAATGCAAATCAAAACCACAATGAGATATCACCTCACTCCAGTTAGAATGGCTATTATAAACAAAACAAAACAAAAGATGAGTGTTGCTGAGGATGTGGAGAAAAGGGAGCCCCCCCCCCGCTCTTTTATTGAACTATTGGTGGGAATGAAATATAAATTAGTAGAGCCATTATAGAAAACAGTACAGAGGTTCCTCAAAAAATTAAAAATAGAATTACCCATGATCCAGCAATCCCACTACCGGGTATATACCCAAAGGAAATGAAATCAGAGTGTTCATGACACATGTGCACTGCCATGTTGAGTGCAGCACTACTCACAACAGCCAAGACATGGAATCCACCTAAGTGTCACCAAAAGATGAATGGATAAAGAAACGTGGTACCTATAAACAATGGAGTACTATTCAACCATAAAAAAGAATGAAATCCTGACATCTGTGAGCACAGGATGAACCTAGAGGACACTGTGCTACATGAAATAAGCCAGGCGTGGAAAGACAAATACCATCCCATTCATCTGTGGAATCTAAACAAGCTGATCTCACAGGAGTAGAAAGTAGAGAGTGGTTACCAGAGGCTGGGGAGGGAATGGGGTGGGGGTATGAGGAGAGGTTGGTCAGTTACAGTCAGACAGCAGGAATGCATTCTGGTGTTCTATTGCACAGTGGGGTGACTACAGTTAACAATAACATTTTGTACAGTTCAAAATAGCTAGAAGGGAGGATTGTGAATGTTCCTGCCATAAAGAAATGATACGTGTTTTAGGTGACAGATATACTAATTATCCTGATTTTATCAGTACACAATATATACATGTACTAAAACATCAACCTGTATCCCATAAATATGTACAATTATGTGTCAACCAAAAATAAAACTTAAAAAAAGGAAAAAAGTACAATAAAGCAAATGCAAATAGAAAAAAAGGCTACTATATTTGTATCTACTAACTCATTGTTAGCAGACAGAAATTTAAAAAAATTTTAAAGGTACTATTTACATAAATGCTGTATGGAAATACGGACTTACACAGGGAACAGAGAGCACTGAAAATGGTAACAATGTGGACAAATATACAAATGCTTTCAAAAATTATTTAAATCTCTCTAAAAGCTAATTGACAATTTATTTTTTATTTTATGTATTTTTTTTTTTTTGAGACGGAGTTTAGCTCTTGTCACCCAGGCTGGAGTGCAGTGGCTCGATCTTGGCTCACTGCAACCTCTGCCTCCAAGGTTCAAGTGATTCTCCTGCCTCAGCCTCCCGAGTAGCTGGGATTACAGGTGCACACCACCACGCCTGGCTGATATTTGTATTTTTAGTAGAGACGGGGTTTCACCATGTTGGCCAGGCTGGTCTTGAACTCCTGACCTCAGGTGACCTTGCATGGCTCGGCCTCCCAAAGTGCTGGGATTACAGGTGTGAGCCACTGTGCCCAGCCCTAACTGACAATTTAAACAAAAATAATGACAATGTATTGTGGGGTTGATAGCACACTGATAAGGAAAAGGCAACACCGTCCAACCAATCATGGAAATCTAGGAGTCATCCTTGCCAATGTCCTCGTCACCCTAACCAATTTATCACAATGCCTTGATTTTGCACCCCAGAACCCTCAAATCCACTCATTTCTCTGCCTCCATGGCCACCCCCCTAGATATCCTAACTTCCTCACCAATCCTTCTGCCCCCTGCATCTTCCACAGCTGTCCACACTGCATCCAGGAAGATTTTGCCAGATGCAAATATAATCTAATCCAGCTGCTTTAGAATAAAGGCAAAACCCTTGAAGTCACCTAGAACAGCAGTCCCTAGGACTGGTTTTGTGGAAGACAATTTTTCCACTGGGGGTGGTAGTGGGTGGTTTCAGGATGAAACTGTTCCACCTCAGATCATCAGGCACCAGATTCTCATCAGGAGCACACAACCTAGATCCCTCGTGGGCACAGTTCACCATCGGGTTTGGACTCCTATGAGACACTAAAGCTGTCCCTGATCTGAGAGGATGCACAGCTCAGGCCATAATGCTGGCTCACCTGCCCCTTGCCTCCTGCTGTGCAGCCCATTTCCTAACAGGCCAGGGAACTGTACTGGTTCATGGCCCCAGGACTGGGGACCCCTGACCTATAAGACCTGGGAGGCCTGGCCCCCGCCTACCTCCCTGCCTCTTGTATTAAACACTCCTGCTCCGTATTTTCTCCAGCCCCCTATTTTTTTCCAGTCCTCCATCAGTGCTCTGCTGTCTCTTCCATGGGGCCTGACACTACTGCTTCCTCTGCCTGAAATACTTTCTCCGTCTGTTTGTGGCCCAGTGAACTCCTTCATTAGACCTTGGCTCAAGGATATGACTGGTGAGTCATGGAACCTGAATTTGAACTTGAAGCCTCTGGATTCCAAAGCTGTGTTCTTAGCCAAGCTGATCCCCCTCCTTCCCTCGGCCTGCCACAACTGCTTTCCCCGTTCTGCCGAAATCCTTCCCTATTTTCATGGGTCAGTCCAAATTATGCCATCTGCAAGAGACATCCTTGACAGCTCCATTCAGCCCACACCGATCTGTGCATTTTAGGAAGATCTGGACTACTTGGGAAATATCTGAGAAGAAAAACATGTAGTGTATAAGCTAATTAGCAAAACAAGTGTTAAACAAGTGATACTAACCAAGCTCTTTGGCTGTGGAAAGGAGCCCCACAATTTTGTATATTTCCTACTGTGGACATCCATGCAGCTGGTTTGCCAATTTCATGACAAATGATGTGGACCACTCTCAAGTCTATTTTCATTCTGACCTCTCTTTGGGATATTACAATTTATAATGCAGAGTTTTGTCACTGCAACTGCCTCCTGGATATTTCTCTCTCAAATGTCTCCCTCCTGATGTGGAATAAAGTCCAGACGTCTCCTGTCTCATTCATGCATCTCCACATCTGGCTTCTCCGCAGCCTTATTTCCCAGCTCCTGGTTTCATGTCTAAGCAAACGGGCTCCCTGTCAGTCTCCCGTAGCCTTTGACCTCTCCCTTCTTGCCCTTGTTCACTCACTTTACCTTAAACGTCCTCCTCCTTGACTTTTCCTTGTTTAATTTCAATCCAACCTCAACGGACATCTTTTCCCACAAAAGAAGTGAACGTCTGAGTGCTTATTACAGACCAGGTACTGCAATAAATCACCTCACTTAACTGATGTGACAACCTCGAGGAATACAGCTTCATTTTTTCATTTTACCTCTGAGGAAACCGAGGCTAGGAGAAGCTGCGTCACTTGCCCCAAATCAGACGGTGAAGTAGTGACCCAAGCGGGATTTGAAGCTCTGTCCCAGGCTCCAGTAGCTCCTTATTAAACTCACTTCCCTCACTCAACGGTGCGCTCATCTGAGCGTACCTGGGGAGGACCCCTGTGTCCTGGGCCTTGTCCTGGGGTTACCCACAGGGGGACACAATGACCGGTTATCCACCCTCAAAGCTTATGCATCAGCCCAGGGTGAGCACTGGATCACCTGAGAACACACAGGTGGGTCACCAACCCTGACCTGGAAAGGGTAAGGAAATCTAAAATGACTTCTTCCCCTGAACGCCAACAGCATTTTACTTCTGTCTCATCAGATATTACCTTCTATCTCGTTAACAGTGACTGTGTATTTCTAATATTTTTTTCCTTCCTGGGTGATAATTTATTTGAATGATCAGTATCTTACTCAAGTAATCCATACATTAATTCAGTCTATAAATATTTATTGCATATTGTCTAGTGTGCATTCCTCCCAAAGCTGATCCTGAGACCATGGAAAGTTAGGGGAGGAAAAATTCAAAAGAAAGGGTGCCCAGTAAGCACGTTATACCTTCGTGACCCTGGAGTGAAGCTATGAGGGAGGATGCTCTGAGGCTGTACAGAACTCAGAACTGTCTCGTGGGAGGACCACTCCTGCCCTGCCTGGGTTCCAGGTAATTCCTGGGACATCACCCCCGTCATTTCTACCCACAAGCCCAGTTGCCAAAGAATGTCCTGGGGCAGAGATGTTGAAATATGAGAACTTGGATGAGACAGGATTCTGGTGAGGCACCCGCAGCATCCACTGTGCGAGAGGCGGGGATGCCGCAGGGAAGACAACAACCACAACCCTTGTCCTTACAGACACTGCAAACCAATGGAGGGGACAGTGACTGTCATCACACTGCCACCAGCACTACCAAGGACAAGCTCGGGGTTCGTGAATGAATAGCAGCGGCTATCAGGGAGGGAACGGATGGACAGATGAAGTTTAAGTTGGTGTGCTCCCATGTTTCTCAAAACACTGATAGACTAGACAGTGAGGGCCCTGCTTAAGAAAGGCCTGAAACAGCAAGCTCTCATGAGAGCGGCACAGAGAGCTCTGGTCCGTGTCCGCCATCGCTGCTAAGGATGACGCTCCTCACGCAGTCGCATGCGCAGTCTCCTCATGCCTACTGAGTGTGGGATTGGCGCAAAACAAAAGCCAAAGATCAGGGCAGTCAAGCATACATTCAGCCAGTATTTAAGTTACAAATTGCCTGCCAAATCTAACATCCTAAAATTCAAAAGCAAGAAATCAAGAGGGAGGCTAAGTATAGTAAAATGTAACAAACCATCTCCCAGAAAGGAAACCTCAGAAGATAATTTTGTTCATTCATTAAATCAAGAATTTTCATAAAAGAGGTACACATATTATAGACATATTATACGTTAATATTACTATATGAATATGTGAAATAATAATTTAAAATAATATAGGGCAGGAATGTTCAAACTTACAGAATTTTTGAAAATCTGTAAGTTTGGTGTTAGATTATATTTTTAATATACCATTTTAATGTGTTGATTTCTAAATTATTTCAATGAACATTGTATTTTGAATAAATATATGTTCCAGATTTACAAAAAAGTTGCAAAGCTGGAACAGTTCCTATATACTCCATATCAGGTTCCCCCAAGTTTATCATCTTACGTTATTGATATGGTTTGGCTTCGTGTCCCCACCCAAATCTCATCTTGAATTGTAGTTCCCATAATCCCCACGTGCCAAGGGCAGGACCTGCTAGGAGGTGATTGGATCATGGGGGCAGTTTCCTCCATGCTGTTCTTGTGATAGTGCCTGAGTTTTCAGGAGATCTGAGAGTTTTATAAGGCAGTTTTCTCTGCCCTCGCTCTCTCTGTTGCCTGCTACCACGAAAGACGTGCCTCTTCCCGTTCAGCCATGATTGTAAGTTTCCTGAGGCCCCTCCAGCCATGCAGAACTGTGAGTCAATTAAACCGCTTTCCTTTATAAATTACCCACCCAGTCTCAGGTAGCCTATTTAAAGCAGTGTGAGAACACACGGTTTTTCTCAGTCTTTGGGTTACACAGTTTCATTCTCATCATCACACGGAGGCACCCGCTCCATACTCACCACACAGGGAGGGACCCGCTCCGTCCTCACCGCACAGGGAGGGACCCGCTCCGTCCTCACCGCACACGGAGGGACCCGCTCCGTCCTCACCGCACACGGAGGGACCCGCTCCGTCCTCACCGCACACGGAGGCGCACGCTCCGTCCTCACCGCACACGGAGGCGCACGCTCCGTCCTCACCGCACACGGAGGGGCCCGCTCCGTCCTCACCGCACACGGAGGGGCACGCTCCGTCCTCATCGCACATGGAGGCGCACGCTCCGTCCTCATCATCATACTGAGGGTACACATGCCTTCTCATCCCATCCTATCCAGGGTGCCTAAAATCAACGTGACTCATCACCTTAATCACCTGAGTGAAGTCATATTTGTCAGGTTTCTCCAAGTAGAGGTACTTTCCCTCCTCCTTTATGTACTGTAATCTTTTTAAGAAGGTCACTAGGACCCCTCACTTAATGGCCAGGAGTTATGCCCTACCTCCTTGTTTAAAATAATTATGTACAGGAGAGTTATTTATTTATCTGATCATTTATTCATATCAGTGTAGACTCCTGGATATTTACTTCAACCTCTGAGGTATAATCCAATCCTAGGTTAGGAGTGGTCAGAGGCTGTGCCCCAGCCAGTCAGGCACCCACCTGTGGCTGATGGACTGGTGGGTGGCTTGTGGAGCCCTCTCCTAGTTAAGACAGTTTCCAAGCCTGCCGTGGCTTAGACTTTCTGGCAGGTCCTCCAGCACTGCCTTCACACACAGGCAGCCCCCCTAGTTGGCTGGGGAGCTGTGGGAGTGTGGCTTGGTGCTCCCTGCGTGGGCTTCCTCCGTCATCCAGGGAGGTGTGCAGAGCTGGGCTCTCATGCCTCTGTCCTGCATGCACACAGCCTCCAGGGCAGCTGGAAATGTGTTTCCCCATCATCAACATCTTGCATTAGCATGGTGCAGCGGTTATAGTTAAGCAACCAAGAAAATCATAATGAATGTGTCTAGGTACAGTGGCTCCCACCTGTAATTCCAGCACTTTGGGAGGCCGAGGCAGGAGGAGCCCGGAGGCTAGGAGTTTGAGACCAGCCTGGGCAACATAGTGAGACCCCGTTTCAAAACATAAAAAAAATTAGCCAGGTGTGGTGGTGCACACCTATGGCCCCAGCCTACTCAGGAGGCTGAGGTGGGAGGGTCTCTTGAGCCAGGAGGTTGAGGCTGCAGTGAGCTGTGATTGTGCTACTGCCCTCCAGCCTGGGTGACAGAGCAAGACTCTGTCACACACACACACACACACACCCCAACAATGTATTAACAAAAGTCTCCACATTATTCAGATTTCCTTATTTTTTCCTTAATGCCCTGTGTCTGTCTCACGATCCCCTCCAGGATTCCACATGATGGTCGGGAGCATCTCCTTGGGCTCCTCCTGGCTGTGACAGTTTCTCAGACCCTCCTTGTTGTGATGGCCTTGGAAGCTTTGAAGTTCTGATGTGGCACTTTGGAGGATGCCCATTGGCTGGAAGGGGTCTCATGCTTTTCTCAAGATTAGAACCTCTGTAACTGGGTTCCAGGTTTGGGGGAGGATCTACGACATTTTTAAAAAATATAAAGCACCCGACCAAACAAAGTTACATGTTAAATATTTACTTATTTATTTTGGAGACAGGGTCTCGCTCTGTCACCCAGGCTGGAGTGCAGTGGCACAATCTCAACTCATCGCAACCTCCACCTCCAGGGTTCAAGCAATTCTTGTTCCTCAGCCTCCTGAGTAGCTTGGATTATAGGTGTGGGAAACCAAGCCTGGCTAATCCTTGTATTTTTAGTAGAGACGGGGTTTCACCATGTTGGCCAGGCTGGTCTCAAACTCCTGACCTCAAGTGATCTGCCTGCCTGAGCCTCCCAAAGTGCTGGGATTACAGGTGTGAGCCATCACACCCAGCCGTAAAAGGTTAAATATTTAAAATAAATTATAATAAACCCTCTTTGAATGTGTAAAACCAGTTAAAAATAATTTTAAAAACAAAAATAAAATTTATAATAAAATTTCTTTAAAAATTTTTTTTAAATTAAATTTTATGGCTGGGTGCAGTGGCTCACGCCTGTAATCCCAGCACTTTGGGAGGTCAAGGCGGGTGGATTGCTTGAGAGGCCAGGAGTTTGAGACTATCCTGGGCAACATGGCGAAACCCCGTCTCTACTAAAAATACAAAAATTAGCTGGGCATAGTGGCGCATGCCTGTAATCCCAGCTACTTGGCAGGCTGAGGCACAAGAATTGCTTCAGGCCAGGTGCAGTGGCTCACACCTGTAATCCCAGCACTTTGGGAGGCTGAGGTGGGTGGATCACAAGGTCATGAGATCGAGACCATCCTAGCCAACATGGTGAAACCCTGTCTCTACTAAAAATAGAAAAATTAGCTTGGCATGATAGCACGCACCTGTAATCCCAGCTACACAGGAGGCTGAGGCAGAAGAATCGCTTGAACCCTGGAGGCGGAGGTTGCAGTGAACTGAGATTGTGCCACTGCACTCCAGCCTGGCGACAGAGCGAGACTCCGTCTCAAAAAAAAAAAAAAAAAAAAAAGAATTGCTTCAACCCAGGACATGGAGGTTGCAGTGAGCTGAGATTGTGCTACTACACTCCAGCCTGGGGAACAGAATGGTACTCTGCCTCAAAAAAAGAAAAATAATAATTAATTTTAAATAGAGATGAGGTCTCACTATGTTGCCCAAGCTGGTCTCAAACTCCCAGGCTCAAGTGATCCACCTGCCTTGGCTTCCCAAACTTCTGGGATTACAGGCATGAGCCACCTACAAATTATAATAAAATTTCTGTTGAGTGGGAATAAGGACAGATTATTACTGATGTAATAAAACAACATCAATCACAACAAAAGTATAAGCTTTTTAAGCTAGGAAAATACAGTAAAATATAAAACGTTCCTTTTTAATGTCGCTTTTCTACTTTTAGTATAAACTTTACGATTATAGGTGGCACCATCTGTGTTAGTTACATTATGGTGAAGTCTCACATTGTACTTGGAGGAAGAAATAAATTGAAACAGAGTGAAAATGAGTGTAATTTGGAGTTATACAACAACAACAACAAAACCCACCCAAACTGTTCAACAACAGGCTGTTTAAAATATATTATCAAAATTCCTTGGCCGGGTGCGGTGGCTCACGCCTGTAATCCCAGCATTTTGGGAGGCTGAGCTGGGTGGATCACCTGAGGTCAGGAATTCGAGACCAGCCTGGGCAACATGGTGAATCCCCATCTCTATCAAAAATACAAAAATCAGCCGGGCGTGGTGACATGTGCCTGTAATCCCAGCTACCTGGGAGGCTGAGGTAGAGGAACGGCTGGAACCCGGGAGGTGGAGGCTGCAGTGAGCCGAGATCCTACCACTGCACTCCAGTCTGTGCAACAGAGCAAGACTCCGTCTCAAAAAAATAAATAAAATAAAATAAATTATCAAAATTCCTGAGAGGGCAAGAAGTTCCAACTCCATATTCAAAAGCTAACTGAGGTTAAGATATTAACACAATGCTCCCTTCTTGCTTTTGATATTTTCAGTGTTATAGGGTAGAAGCATAATTACAGAGTATCACACTGGGACTTGAGTTACTACTCTACGAAAGGAAGAAACCTGTTTGCGGACTGATGTTAAATCTCACTACTCTTTAAACAGATGCCAACCCAACGTTATTATGCAAGGGAGTTGCTAAAGAAGAATATGAATAAGCAGCAAGTTTATATTACAGTGTTTAATTCATAAAGGTTAATAACAAACTTTTACAAATGCAACATCTAAGTTTAAATGCAAGCAATTATAAACACTAAATTGAAATACTGGAAGTATTTCTCCTATTAAAAACAAATCTGATTACATAATACGCTTGTTCGGTACCTTTGTTTGTTTTTTTGAGACAGGGTCTCACTCTGCCACCCAGGATGGACTGCAGTGGTGCGATCATGGCTCACTGCAGCCTTGAACTCTCGGGCTCAAGCAATCCTAGCAGCTGAGACTACAGATGCCTGCCATTACATCTGGCTAACTTTTTTATTCCGTTTTTTTTTTTTTGTAGTGATGGGGTCTCACTATGTTGACCAGGCTGGTCTTGCACTTTTGGCCTCAAGCCTCAGCCTTCCAAAGCACTGTGGTTATAAGCATGAGTCACTGTGCCTGGCTGCTCGTGTCCTCCCTACCTACACAATATACCCTGTATCATTCAAGGTTCTAGAACTCGAACTCTAACCTACCTTTCCAGCCTCATCTCCTATCACATCCCCTAGGAATCTCATACTCTAGGATCATTTCAACATGTCCTTTTCAAAGGAAGGGTTTGAACTTTGGGAAATCCAGTTTTGAGAATGCGTTCCTCATGCTTCTGTTCTGTGCCTCTGCACACACTATTCTTTCTTCCTCAACAGTGCCTTCCCTGTTCTCCTATGGTCACCTGACATCCTGCTTGCCTTTCTGCAGTGGGCTGAACAGTGGCCTCCGCAAAAAGACAGGTCCACTGGAAACATCAGAATGAGACCTTATTTGCAATAAGGGTCTCTGCAGATGTAACTAAGGTGAGGATCTGGAGATGAGGTTATCCCGGATTAGGGTGGGCCCTAAATCCAATGACAAGTGTCCTTATAAGAGAGAGAGAGAAGATGCAGAGCGGCACGGAGGGGAGGGCCACGTGAAGACAGGTGGAGGCTGGGGCGACGCAGCGACAATCCAAGGATGCCAAGGACTGCCGGCAACAGCAGGAGCTGAGGGCAGCGTGGGGCGGATTCTCCCTCAGCCTCCGGAAGGAACCACCCCTGCTGAGGACTTAGGAACCAACCCTGCTGATGACTTACTCCAGACTTCTGGCCTCCAGAACTACAAGGAAATAAACTTCTGTTGTCTAAGCCACCAAGTTGTGGCATCCTGGGAAACTAATAGGCCTTCAAAGTTCAGTTCAAAGGCTACTTCCTCCCATAAAACCTTCCCTTTGAGCCCCTCAGGTCGGAATTAACTGCTCCAGTTTTGACATGCCTGTTAATGCTTCGTGAGTCACACACACCTTGTACTGAAGTTACAGGTCTGTTCTTCCCTTAGACACGCGCACCGGGGGGCAGCGGTGGATGTCCCTTGCTCTTCTCTATAATCCAGGTCCCTGGAAGGTTCATTGTAGATATCAGGCATGAGTTAATGCCTGGTATCTTGCAAGTCACTGAAAGAAGCACAGATCAAATTCGAGAGGGGCAAGTACGGATCTGAGATGACTATATTGTGTTCCTGACCTCAGAGAGGAAATGTCAGCAAATGAAGCACGCAGGTTTAAAAGAACACTGGTGAATCTAGATTTAATAACCAGTATAAAAAAACAAAACAAAACAAAACAAAAACCTTTATATACCTTTATAAGATTAAAGGATTACCTTTATATTCCTTTATAAGATTAAAGGATTAGACATGGATTTTTTTTTTTTTTGTAAGAGAAATAATGCACCTATGAAAGTGCCTCATGTGATTTTTTTCTCTTTCTTTCTTTCTTTTTTGTTCAAGATGGGGTCGCACACTATGTTGCCCAGCCTGGCCTCAAACTCCTTGGTTCAAGGGATTCTCCCACCTCAGCCTCCCACATAGCTGGGACTATAGGCATACACCACTGCAATTTTTTTTTTTTAAGTGAAACAGCATTGATCTAAATAAAGCTTTAACATGTTTACAAGTATATTTTATATTGAAGCTATTTTCTAATTCTATTAGACAAAAAAATGCAGTTGAATTGAATAAGATTGCAGAAGGCCTTCAAATGTTCATTCTACCATACACATTTTAAAAACACCTGCAAATACAGCAAACAACTGGACAAGTATGTTTAAGAGATAAGCACTACAGTCATCGATTACTTTTTCTGAAACCCATTTACACAGAATTTTAATTTAGAAAGAATTTGTAAAAAAAAATGTGTTGTAAGACGGTGTAATTCTTCGGTCTTCTTGGCCTTAATTCTATGAAAATGAACAAGACAGACTATCACTAATCATTTATTAGTCAGGCAAAAATACTAAAGGATAATTTAACAGACACATACCAGTATGAAATTCATTTTACTTATACACCTTAATCAAACTAAGAGCAGGATAGCAGATGAGACAATGACTCAAAATGGATTTCAAGGTGTCCTATTTATAAAAATAACAACTGCTAAAATAATCCACTACTAACCAGACAGTTACCATCAATCTGTCCGTCCCAGGTTCTCTCCCCACTGATACTGGAAACACCCACACAGTGAGGGAATAGACGCCCCGAGAAGCAGAGTGTAAGGACTCACTTCCCACCCTCAAGTTCCACACTTCTTTTGGTCCAGTCCTGTAACTCTTGTTTAGTCTGGAAGGAGGATTGTCCCATCACTCCTGGGAATGGTTACTCCAATTTCAGAAGGGGTTGGCCTCAACTAGAAAAGGAAGCTTCTAACGTGAGAAGAAAAGAAGACCTTCTGAGAAAACAGTCCAGGCTTAGTGGTTCCGTGCCCACCATTTGGGGCTCCCTCACCACACGATCTGGGTGACTGACTGCAGACACACCTCTCCTGCCATGAGCAGCACGGACTTGCTGACCTAGTCCTATCACCTGTGTAGCTGGCTCTACCCCGGAGGCTGCCAACACCACCTTTATCTCATGCTCCACATTTTAATATGTCAACATACACAGGGGCTGCTGCTTACTTTCCAGACTATAAAAACCTTAGTGTGGCTCACATCTGTAATCCCAGCACTTTCGGAGGCCGAGGTGGGCGGAACACGAGGTCAGGAGATCGAGACCATCCTGGCTAACATGGTGAAACCCCGTCTCTACTAAAAATACAAAACCAAAATTATCCGGGCATGGTGGCGGATGCCTGTAGTCCCAGCTACTTGGGAGACTGAGACGGGAGAATGGCATCAACCTGGGAGGCGGAGCTTGCAGCAAGCCGAGATTGCGCCACTGCACTCCAGCCTGGGCGACAGAGCGAGTCTTCATTTCAAAACAAACAAACAAACAAACATTTTAGTGTGGGCTGGGCGTGGTGGCTTACGGCTGTAATCCCAGCACTTTGGGAGACCGAGGCAGGTGGATCACGAGGTCAAAAGATTGAGACCATCCTGACCAACATGGTGAAACCCTGTCTCAACTGAAAATACAAAAATTAGCTGGGCGTGGTGGTGCGCACCTGTAGTCTCAGCTACTCTGGAGGCTGAGGCAGGAGAATTGCTTGAACCCAGGAGGCAGAGGTTGCAGTGAACTGATATCGCACCACTGCACTCCAGCCTGGGGGACAGAGCGAGACTCCATCTCAAAAACAAAAAACAAAAAACAAAGCCTTAGTGTGTTAGCATATTATAAATATTTTTTCTTTTTTTTTTTTTTTTTTTTTTTTGAGATGGAGTCTTGCTCTGTCACCCAGGCTGCAGTGCAGTGGTGCAATTTTGGCTCCTCCTGGGAGTGGTGCAACCTCCATCTCCTGGGTTTAAGTGATTCTCCTGCCTTAGCTTCCTGAGTAGCTGGGATTTCAGGCGCCCACCCCCATGCCTAACTAATTTTTGTACTTTTTTTGGTAGAGATGGGGTTTCACCATGTTGGCCAGGCTGGTTTTGAACCTCTGACCGCAGGTGATCCGTCCACCTTGGCCTCCCAAAGTGCTGGGATTACAGGCGTGAGCCACCACACCCAGCCAATATTTTCAATTCAAAGTTGAGAAAATGGCCACAGGGAGCTGTAAATAAGTCATTTTTTATATTCTCTGCTTTTAAGTCAAAAGAAGGAACAGAGAAGAGATGCCTGCAGGGTGGGGGCAGAGCACACTGGGGTCAGAATGCCAAGGAGGACTTCCCCATCTGGAACCCACACACAGAGAGCAGCGGAGTGCTGATCGATGGTTACACCCCTCGGCATCTTCCTCTCTGTATTCTATACCCATTATGCGAAGATTTTGTCCACAGAACCACCTTCGTTTACTAAGCAATGCTTGCTGCGATTTCAAAGGTGCTCAGATCCAGGGCGGTGCAGCGCTTGCCAGAGGCCGCCCTGTTCCAGGATCCGTTCCTCAGCTTCATGCTTAATTTTGTAACCATCAGTCTTCTAGGGACTTGGTGATTCAAGCGAAATAAATCAGTAAGTGATGAGGAAACTGAAATATCAATTAAGTGGTAAAGAGATGGAGGCCAGGTTAGTGAGCACAGACTGAGAAAGGAATGTTCTGATCCATGAGGGAGGCGTGGATCCAGCAGAGCCGAGCCCACCCCATCCCACCAGGACAAGTGGCAGGAACCGCAGGGAAAGCTGGAAACACAACAGCTTTCTTAGAAAAGACGTTGGCGCCACTTATGTGGGGTGGTCCAGATCTCACACTCATCATCTCAGACAACATTAAGATGGTAAAAAAGCAGTCTCGGGCCAGGCACGGTGGCCCATACCTGTAATCCCAGCACTTTGGGAGGACGAGGCGGGCAGATCACTTGAGGTCAGGAGTTCGAGACCAGTCAGGCCAACATGAAACCTCAGCTAAGATACAAAAATTAGCTGGGCGTGGTGGTGCACACCTGTGGTCCCAGCTACTCGAGAGACTGAGGCTTGAGAATGTCTTGAACCTGGGAGGCGGAGGATGTAGTGAGCTGAGATTGTGCCACCGCACTCCAGCCTGGACGACACAGTGAGACTCTGTCAGCACCAATGTGTTACTCCCTTCAGCACTTTCTGTGCTCCCTTTTGTGGGAGGACAGCGACACCAGCATCACTAAAGGAGCTGAATTAAACGCAGTGCTTTTGACTTTGGACTTAAATGCAGAGAGAAAGAGGAGAGTTGAGTAACATGCTCAGCCTGTCTCTCCCCAGGATGCCCATCCTCTGCTGAACCTGCCCGCAGGTTTGGGAGCCGCTGAGTGCACTGCAGAGTGAGCGTCAGCTACCACAGTCCCTTCTTGCAGGGTGTTCCTAGTTTAATCCTTATCCGTACTTGTGAAATGGAAGGTTTATGCCTTGCTAGAGAGCTTTTAGGTATAAAGCTTGTCAACTCTAAAATCACACTGCAGAGACCTGCAGTGTGCCTCTCCCCTACTGACCCACACAGGTAGGGGACAGAGTTGGAGACCCCAAGCACAGAGCCCTGCCTAGGCAGGACACTGCCACTGCTGCTCACTGTGAAGCAACCTGGGGAACCCCCTGCTTCCACCTGTTCTGTCCCATCAGCAGGCGTAGGGGCTGCTGCCATGGTCTGGTTCTGCCCCCCATCACTCCAACTCTGTGCACTGCCTGGCGGTTGTCACCAGTCCAGGGGTCTGACCAACGTACCCACCTCTGCCTGCTCACCTTCATAGTGTACGGCCCCATTTCTAAGATGATGCTCAGTGAGTGACCGTCTATGGGACCATTCCCAAAGGCACAGGTGCATGGGGAACCCCAAGAAATAGTGCAATAACCTGAAGCTGTTACCAGCCCTAGACCTGGGGTGAGGAACAGTTAGAAAACCTGGAAGGAGAGAGTTTCAGGTAGAGCCAGTCCCCTTGGGTGGGGCAGCGACCTTCATTCGAGGAGTCCAGCCAGGTAGAGGCAGCCTCCCAGGATGAGGGAGCTGCAGGAGTAACCACCTGCCTCCTCTGGGGGCTCCTCACTGGCTAAGCTCAACAGGACCCCAGAGTATGGGAGCCCAGCCGATGTGTCCCACACTCAGCCTCCCTGGTGAGAAAGACAGGTGAGGCAGGGTGAAAATGGGACCTGGGGGCAAACAGGAGCTACGTGGGGCACTCTAAGACTGGGCAGATGGAAGACAGACAGTTGGGGTTGACGCAGTATCTTCTATAATAACGCCTGAATAACTTAAACTTTGTTTTCAGAAATTATTATTTGTAATAGCAATAAAAGGCATGAGCATGTTTTCCAAAAATAACAACAGTGATATACACAGGTTGAGCATCCCAAATCTGAAAACCTGAAATCTGAAATGCTCCAAAATCCAAATTTTTTTGAGCATCAATACTACACTCAAGGGAAAAGCTCATCAGAGCATTTCAAATTTTGGATTTTTGAATTAGGAATGCTCAACTGGTATGTATGATGCAAATACTCAAAAATCTGAAAAAATACTAAATCTGAAACATTCCCAGTCCCGAGCATTTTGGTTTTTATTTTATATATGTTTGAGATGGAGTCTCGTTCTGTCACCCAGGCTGGAGTGCAGTGGTGGGATCTAGGCTCACTGCAACCTCTGGCTTCTGGGTTCAAGTGATTCTCCTGACTCAGCCTCCCAAGCAGCTGGGATTACAGGCACCCACTACCACGCCTGGCTAATTTTTGTGTTTTTAGTAGTGATGGGGTTTCGCCACGTTGGTCAGGCTGGTCTTGAACTCCTGACCTCAGGTGATCTGCCCAGCTTGTCCTCCCAAAGTGCTTACAGGTGTGAGCCACTGTGCCCGGCAGCAGTCCCAAGCATTTTTTTTTTTTGAGATGGAGTCTCGCTCTGTTGCCCAGGCTGGAGTGCAGTGGCACGATCTCGGCTCACTGCAACCTCTATCTCCCGGGTTCAAGCGATTCTCCTGCCTCAGCCTCCCAAGTAGCTGGGATTACAGGCGCACACCACCACCCCTGGCTAAGTTTCATATTTTTGGTAGAGACAGGCTTTCGCTATGTTGGTCAGGCTGGTCTCGAACTTCTGACCTCAGGTGATCCACCTTACCTCCAACTCAGACACCCCTGCTCCAGTGACCAACTCTCTGGTCTCACTGGAGCCGACCAGGAGGTGCCCCGTTCCCACGGCTATGCTGAGCGCCCCAGCCAGCACTCCAACACGGCCTGTCAGGGGAGGTGACGCTGTCTCCAGCTGTGTCTTGAAGGCAGGAAAAGGGATTCCAGGCAGAGGCCTGAGCCCCTCAGATCTGAGGGTATCCTCAGGAGCTCGCAGGGCACATGGGGCAGGGGCTGGCACCCCATGGCGATGGGGGAGCAGCAGCAGGGTGGCAGGGAGGCCATGGGGTCGGTTACGTCGGGCGCTTGGCATGTGCTCTGTACTACTTTATCCTGGAGGTGACCAGGAGCCACACAGGGGCTCACACAGGAGGCTGAAAAAATCAGGGGTGCGTAGACGCTCAGTCAGAGGAGAAAAGAGGCAGAGCAGTCAGTGGACGTCTCTGAGACCCTGCTCCCTCCATCGTGACTCTCCGTCCCATCCCTGCGTGCTCTCCTTCACCTCCGCCCCTCACCAGCTTGCTTCCCGCTCTCTCTCCCCATCTCCACTTGACCTTGTGGTGGTTCACTCCACTCCACTGCCTTTCTTTCAGAGCAAACAGCTCGCAGTGATGATCTGTGGCCCTAAGCCCACTTTGCCAGGACCGCTCCAGTTCAGCACCGTGGAATGGGACTCCACCTGGGCCTTCTGAGTCCCCATCACCAGCAACCACCTGGCACTAATCACAATGGCTTTTCTGCAAACTCCTTGCCGACCACTGATCACTTGGCACTGGGCTCTCAGCCCCACTCTCCTCACCTTTACACTGGAACAAAAGAGCCTCAAAGGGGCCATGTGGATCCAGAGGGAACCTCGAGAGAGGAGCCATGTGGATCTAGAGGGAACCTCGAGAGAGGAGCCGTGTGGATCCAGAGGGAACCTCGAGAGAGGAGCCGTGTGGATCCAGAGGGAACCTCGAGAGAGGAGCCGTGTGGATCTAGAGGGAACCTTGAGAGAGGAGCCGTGTGGCTCTAGAGGGAACCTCGAGAGAGGAGCCGTGTGGATCCAGAGGGAACCTCGAGAGAGGAGCCGTGTGGATCTAGAGGGAACCTTGAGAGAGGAGCTGTGTGGATCCAGAGGGAACCCCGAGACAGAAGCTGTGTGGATCCAGAGGGAACCTCGAGACAGAAGCCGTGTGGATCCAGAGGGAACCCCCAGAGAGGAGCTGTGCAGATCCAGAGAGAACCCCGAGAAAGGAGCTGTTTTTTGTTCCTGCATTAGTTTGCTAAAGACAATGGCTTCCAGCTCCACCCATGTTCCTGGAAAGGGCATGATCTCATTCTTTTTTATGTCTATATAGTATTCCATGGTGTATATGTACCACATTTTCTTTATCCAATCCACCACTGATGGGCATTTAGTTTGATTCCATGTCTTTGCTATTGTGAATAGTGCTGCAATGGACATACACATGCATGTGCCTTTATGGTAGAACAATTTATATTCCTTTGGGTATCCACCCGGTAATGGGATTGCTAGGTCAAATGGTAGGATTAAAGACTTAAATGTAAAATTGAAAATTATAATAACCTGGAAGATGACCTAGGAAATACCATTCTGGACATACAAATGGGCACAGATTTCGTGATGAAGATGCCAAAAGCAATTGCAACGAAGGCAAAAATTGACAAGTGGGATCTAAGTAAACTTAAGAGCTTCTGCACGGCAAAATAAACTATCAACAGAGTGAAGAGACAACCTACAGAATGGGAGAAAATATTTACAAAGGATGCATCCAACAAAGGTCCAATATCCAGGATCAATAAGGAACTTAAACAAATTGACAAGAAAAAATCAAACAACCCAATTAAAAAGTGGGCAAAGGACATGAACGGACATTTTTCAAAAGAAGACATACACATGGCTAACAAGAATATGAAAAAAAGCTCAACACTACTGCTCATTAGAGAAATGCAAATCAAAACCCTTGATTCTCTAATGATGTTGCTGTACCTTCAACACCACTGGGAACTCTGCCTGCTGCAAGCCAAATGCCCTGGTCTACCATTTGCACACCGGCAGTATAAACACAAAGCATGATTAGAGCCTCTGTGTACAGAAGAGAGTAACTGCTCACCCACACCAGCTCCTGTAGTTGTGGGGCCCTGACTTAGTCAATTACTGACGTCCTCCTTGGCAAGCAAATTTTGCCACTGGTCAGAGGGTTCATTTTAACAGTGCTATGGGTGGTGGGGGCGTGAAGCAAAGGCGGAATGCATGTGTGCCTTGGAGGGCGCAGTGGCTTCTCCTCAGGGTGGGCTTTTGGAGCTGCTGTCCAGCTACCACCAGAGAGAGACTCTGCTTGGCCAGGCAGGCAACGAGGTCGGGAGGAAGCAGGTGCACATGCATGCACACATGCACATATGCACACAGACAGGCACACACACACACATGCACATACACTCATACACCTGATACCAAGTTAAACCCCTCTCTCTTTTATCACGACCACTGACTATTATATTTTAAAACACATATTCAAGGGAAAATAGTGGACAGGAAGCAGGACTGGATTGCAGCTCCCACTCGGACGGACAGAGCAGCGTGTGACAACTTGCATCATGAACCTGTCATCCAGAACTACTGCAGGAATAGACCAGGAAAGCTGAGAGAATCCACAGACCCTTGAAGAAGGCGGATTGCTTCTGCAGGACCCAGGAGACACACCAAACACTGCCCCATGGCAGGCTGGTCCCCGCCCTGCAGGAGTGTTTGGACTGTGCAGTGTGATAAGCACTATGGGTGAAGTACTGCAAAGTGCTAAAGGAACATACACAGTAGGAGCCAGAGAAGCCTTCACGGCCAAGGGGATGTGAGCTGGATCCTGAAAGAAGAAGTGTTTGAGAGAGAAGAGAAGAAGAAACATTCTAGGAAGACGTAATAGCACATACAAAGACAGAGGTCCCAAAGAACACGGCGTGTTTGAAAAATGATGTAGCCGTATCTTAGCCTGAAACAGCTGGAGTCTAGCACTCATGGGATGTGGCTGGAGATGCGACAGGAAAGTTACTCAGGACCAGATCGCCAAGGGCCGTTAGAAACGCACACTACTAGGCCGGGCGTGGGGGCTCACGCCTCAAATCCCAGCACTTTGGGAGGCCGAGGTTGGCAGATCGCCTGAGGTCAAGAGTACAAGACCAGCCTGACCAACGTGGAGAAACCCTGTCTCTACTAAAAGAATACAAAATTAGCCGGGCGTGGTGGTGGGTGCCTGTAATCCAAGCTATTTGGGGAGGCTGAGGTAGGAGAATCACTTGAACCTGGAGGCGGAGGTTGCAGTGAGCCAAGATCACGCTGTTGCACTCCAGCCTGGCAACAAGAGCAAGGGAAGGAGCGAGGGAAGGAGGGAGGGAGGAAGGGAGGGAGGGAAGGAGGGAAGGAGGAAGGGAGGAAGGGAGGGAGGGAAGGAGGGAGGGAGGGAGAGAGGGAGGGCACATTGCTTCGTGTAGCACCAAGGCGTCACTGGACCCGGGATTCACCTGCAAATAATCCGAGTGTGGGGAAGTGGGTGAGGGTGTTGATGAAACAAGGCTGTCTCAGGAATTGATGTGTTGAAGGTGGATGGTGGCTATTTGGAATGCATTGAACCATTCTCTCTACCATTTCATATGTTTGGAAATTTTCATAATACAATTTTGAAACAAAAAATATCATCATCTTATGCAAGGACATTCTTTGATGTTACATAATATTAGAATACTTTTATTATTGTTGTTAATAGCATTGTTGAGTTTTTTTAAAATAATCATGTTAACAGAAAAAAACCCCCATATTCATTAATCACAGGTCATAGTAACAGATTCAAAACTTGTCTTAAAGACTAAGTGTATAAGAATGAAATGCATTTTAAAACAAAATTTACACTGTCCCAAACTTCACTTAAAAACTCCCCAAACCAAAAAAAAAACCCTGACTCCCTATTCACAATTTTAACTTAATATGCTGAATTTCATTATAATTCCACAAAAAATTATCAGTGTTAAAATGTATCTTTTATACTTTATTCTGCATTTAGAAATACAAGTTTACTATAATTATATAGTGTTTTCTCTTTTTAGAAAACTGTTAAAAAATATCTGAGTAAGAAATAAGCAAAGAAGAGGAATGTGACAGTCAAAAGTATATGGAAGAGAAAAAATTAAACTCATAAGTTGGCTGGGTGCGGTGGCTCATGGCTGTAATCCTAGTACTTTGAGAGGCAAAGATGGGAGAATCGCTTGAGCTCAGGAGTTCAAGACCAGCCTAGGCAACACAGTAAAACCTCATCTCTATTTAAAAAAATAAGGTCGGGCGCGGTGGCCCATGCCTGTAATTCCAGCACTTTGGGAGGCCGAGGCAGGCAGATCACTTGAGGTCAGGAGTTCGAGATCAGCCTGGCCAACATGGCGAAACCCCATCTCTACTAAAAGTACAAAAATTAGCCGGGCATGGTGGTGGGTGCCTGTAATCCCAGCTACTCAGGAGCCTGAGGCAGGAGAATCGCTTGAACCAAGGAGGCGGAGGCTGCAGTCAGCCGAGATCATGCCACTGCACTCTAGCCTGGGCAATAAGAGCAAGACTCCGTCTCAAAATAAAATAAAATAAAATAAAATAGGCCGGGTGTGGTGGTGGCTCATGCCTGTAATCCCAGCACTTTGGGAAGCCGAAGCAGGTGGGTCATTTGAGGTCGGGAGTTTGAAACCAGCCTGGTCAACATGGTGAAACCCCGTCTCTACTAAAAATACAAAAATCAGCCAGGCATGGTGGTGGGCACCTGTAATCCCAGCTACTTGGGAGGCTGAGGCAGGAGAATTGCTTGAACCTAGGAGGCGGGGTTTGCAGTGAGCTGAGATCGCACCATTGCACTCTAGCCTGGACGACAGAGAGAGATTCCGTCTCAAAAAATAAAATAAAATAAAAACCCCTAAGTTTTTCTAAAGTGCCTAGAAACATGAACAGAAACAAAGGCAAATCTTAAACATAATTTTACAGGATTTACAATTATAAGGTGGCAGAATAAATGAAGTCTGTTACTTTTTTTCCCCTTTCCATGCTTTTTGCATTTGGTTTTGTGTGTGGGGGCAAATGTGTACACGGGCGAGAAAATGCACACACTCTTCTAAATAAGGGGGCAGTAAAAGAGTTATTAGGAAAGAAGAAAAAGCACAGGCAGGATCAAGGCAGAGTTTGCCCAATTAGTTCAAAGTGAGTTGCAATCGATGCCTAAGGAAAGTCACGGACAAAGCAATGACCTTGAAATTGTATGTGGCTCCTGTCAGAATTTTTAAATGGTTTTGCATAGAATTCTAGGAACTATTAATACATAATTAAAGCATCTACCACAGCCAATGATTCCTTTCTCAGGGAAGAAAACCCAGTGATGAAGCTGGAGAACGGTGATGGCCAAGGAGAGCTCACAGGGATGAAGCAGCAAGCACCAGCCAGGCCAGGAGAGTGAGACCCACCTTGGCAGGTACAGTGGAGCATCCATAATCCAAAAACGTAAAATCCCAAATGCTCCAAAATGCAAAACTTTCCGAGTGCCAACACAATGCCATAAGTTACCCTGAACACATTGGTTTTTCACTGTATTTATCAGTAGTATAGAAATACAGAGTCAGGAACGATGGTGATGCCAGACTGTCCACAAGGGTAGCTGAGACAGTGGCACCTTTGCTTTCTGATGGTTCAATCTGTACAAACTTTGTTTCATGCACAAAGTTATTAAAAAATTGTATAAAATAACTTCAGACTATGTATATAAGGTATATATGAAACATGAATTTCGTGTTTAAAATTGAGTCCTCATCCCCAAGATATCTCATTATGTATATGCAAATATTCCAAAATCTGAAAAAAATCAGAAAACCGGCTAGACGCGGTGGCTCACGCCTGTGAAATCCTAGCACTTTGGAGGGGCCGAGGTGGGCGGATCACCTGAGGTCAGGAGTTCAAGACCAGCCTGGCCAACATGGCGAAACCCCATCTCTACTAAAAATACAAAAATTAGCTGGGCATGGTGGTGCATGCCTGTAATCCCAGCTACTCGGGAGGCTGAGGCAGAGGTTGCAGTGAGCCGAGATTGCACCACTGTACTCTAGCCTGGGTGACAGAGCGAGACTCCGTCTCAAAAAAAAATAAATAAATAAAAATAAAAATAAATAAATAAATCAGAAAACCTAAACATTTCCGGTTCCACGCATTTGGGAGACTCAACCTGCACCAGGAATTATACAGCTGCTGCCCCTGCTGGCTGTCATGAGGTATACTTTCAGCAACTTAAAGAAGTTTCCTCATATCCCTGGTTTATTAACGATTTTTAAAAAGGAACATATGTTGAATTTTATTAATTGCTATTTCAGTATCTACTGAGATGACTACCAGTTTCTCTCCTTTATCAACGACATTAATTCCTTAGGCAATTTCTTCTTTTTCTTTCTCTCTCTCATTCTTTCTTTCTTTCTTTAGAGATAGGATCACATTATGTTGCCCAGGCTGGCCTCAAACTCCTGGGCTCAAGAGATCCTCCTACCGTGGCCTCCCAAGAAGCTGGGACTAGATTTCTCAATAGATGGCTTTGTTTTTTTGTTTTGTTTTTCTTTTTTTTGAGATAAGGTCTCACTCTGTTGCCCAGGCTAGAGTGCAGTGGCATGATCACTGCTCACTGCAACCTCAAACAGACAGGCTCAAGCAATCCTCCTGCCTCAGCCTCCTGAGTGGCTGGGACTACAGGCATCTGCTACCATAGCTGGCTAATTTTTTTTTATTGTTTGTAGAGATGGGAGTCTCGCTATGTTGTCCAGGCTGATCTTGAACTCCTGGCTTCAAGTGATCCCAAAGTGTTGGGATTACAGGTGTTAGCCACCACATCCAGCTCCTTAATAGATTAAAAAAATTTTTTTTAATTAAAAAAATTAAAGATGGGGTTTTGTCATGTTGCCCAGGTTGGTCTCGAACTCCTGGGCTCAAGTGATTCACCCACCTTGGCTTCCCAAAGGCCTGGGATTACCCGATCCACCCATCTTGACTTCCCAAAGGGCTGGGATTACCGGCAAGAGCTACCTCGCCCAGCCTAGATTTCTTAATCTACAGAAGAATACTTGCATTTCTAAGATAAACCTTACTTGACCACAATATATTAGGCTTTTAATACTGCATAGCTAGTGTTTGTTTAGGAGCTTTGGCCACATTTTAAATGTAAGACTGATCGCTTGTTTTCTTCTTTGTGTGCTATCTTCCTCTGGCTTTGATTTCAAGATCAAGCTAGCCTTACGGAAGGAGCTGGGAAGTGCTCCATATTTTCCTATGTTCTAAAATAATTTAAATAAGGCATTAATTGTTCCTGAAAAGTTTTACAGAATTCATCCGTAAACAGGCTGAATAGAATGGTATGCTCTTCTGTAGCAGAAGAGGAATAAGACCTTTCAATTATCTTATTTAAAAAATAACTTTGTTGGGGCTGGGTGCAATAGCTCACGCCTGTAATCTCAGCACTTCGGGAGGCTGATGTGGAAGGATGGCTTGAGCCTAGGAGTTGCAGACCAGCCTGGGTGACAGAGTGAGACCCTGTCACAAAACAAAACAAAACAAAACAAAAAACCAACAAAAATAGTTTGAGATATAATTCACATTCATAGGTTCGCCAATTTAAAGTGTACCATCTCTGTTGCCCAGGCTGGAGTGCAGTGGTGTGATCC
This sequence comes from Pan paniscus, assembly GCF_029289425.2. Lineage (NCBI taxonomy): Eukaryota > Metazoa > Chordata > Mammalia > Primates > Hominidae > Pan > Pan paniscus. Next base: position 188,043,892 of record NC_073255.2, read on the forward strand.
TGGCTCTCTGCCACCTCCACCTCCCAGGCTCAAGCAATCCTACCATCTCAGCCTCCCAAGTAGCTGGGACCACAGGCGTGCACCACCACACCCGGATAGTTTTTGTATTTTTTTTTGTCGAGATGGGGTTCGCCATGGTGCCCAGGCTGGTCTTGAACTGCTGGGCTCAAGGGATCCTCCCACTTCAGCCTCCCGAAGTGCTGGGATTACAGGCGTGAACCACCATGCCCGGCCGGTGTGCTTTGATCAACATTACTTTTAAAGATCTCTGCATTTATAGTTAAGAAGCTTCTCTTCTTTCTAAAGCTTTGCATTTTCTCCCATTTTTTCCTGAACAGACTGGACAAAGGTTTATCCACTTTACTGACTTATCCAAGAACTAAGTTTTTGTTTTTATTAAGCATGACTACCTTTGTAGTTGATTTCACTGATCTATGTCATTTCAGTAGACTTTAGGAGGGAAGAGAGGTAAGTGAATATATTCAGCAAACCGCTGACTCACAAGAGTGGCAGAGCAATTTGGTGAATTCATTCTGATGAATTCAAGATGGGCACTTCATCCAAGTCCCCGCAAGTGTCCTGAAGTTTGAGACTCTGACAAAAGGCTATCCTAACTCACAATGAAACACTGGAGTTTCGCAGAGATTACATATACGTCCATAAATGTGTGCACCTCTTTGGGGTTTTGCAATATAATGGATCTTTCTGTTGTGCGTCCTCTGACGGTTTCTACTATGGCGTGCCATTGTTTTTACACTGTGTGACAGCACTGACAAGAATTACTACTGCAAATCAAAACACAAAAAAACCATTGGCAGAGCCATTACAATAAGTCACCAATAGAAGATGTCAGGTAGCAAGCCAGTGTTCACCAATGGGGACTACTCAAGGTACTCCCAGTTCAAATGGGAGGCAATGGAGAAGACAGAAGCATCTAGACCAACCCTAGGTCAGAATTGTTACTGCCTTTCTTGTGAGCTTGAACAAATTGATACCCTTGAGCCTGAATTTCTTCATTTGTAAAATGGTGACACACCATCTTTCCTGAGAGCATTTCTCAGGAACAGGGATAAGCACAAACATCCAATCGCAAAAGCTGCCAACTATATGTGGCATACATACCTGTGTTCACATGGGGCAAAGTCTGACAGTGCAGAGGAACAGAATCGCTGGAATCACTTTAAATTTTTGCTCGGTTTCTTCTTGTCTTCCTAGTCATCATCGCAGTTACTGCTGATGGAGACTGTACTACATCCCAGGCCCTCTAATGCAGCGGTCCCCATACTACATCCCAGGCCCTCTAATGCAGCGGTCCCCATACTACATCCCAGGCCCTCTAATGCAGTGGTCCCCAACCTTTTTGGGAGGGACCAGTTTCGTGGAAGACAATTTTTCCATGGATGGGGGAGCAGGGGGATGGTTTCAGCATGAAATTGTTCCACCTCAGATCATTTGGCATGAGTTAGAGTCTCATAAGGAAGGCTGGGCACGGTGGCTCACGCCTGTAATCCTAGCACTTTGGGAGGCTGAGGCAGGCAGATCACGATGTCAGGAGTTTGAGACCAGCCTGGCCAACATGGTAAAACCCCGTCTCTACAAAAATACAAAAATTGGTTGGGCATGGTGACAAGTGCCTGTAATCCCAGTTACTTGAGAGGCTGAGGCAGGAGAATCGCTGGAACCTGGGAGGTGGAGCTTGCAGTGAGCCGAGATTGCGCCACTGCACTCCAGCCTGGGCAACAGAGCAAGACTCTGTCTCAAAAAAAAAAAAAAAAAAAAAAAAAAGCTCATAAAGAGTGTGCAACCTAGATCCCTTGCTTGTGCAGTTCACAATAGGGTTCGCGCTCCTATGAGAATCTAATGCTGCTGTTGATCTGATAGGAGGTGGAGCTCGTGAGGTAATGCTCGCTCGCCTGCTGCTCACCTGCCGTGTGGGCTGGTTCCTAACAGTAGTGGTCTGCGGCTAGGGGGTTGGGGACCCCTGCTCTAGTGGATATCATGCCCATGTTATTTAATCCACATATAATCCTCCTGGCTAGGTACTATTATTATTTCCAAGTTACATATGAAGAAACCAAAGCTTTAAGTAATTTACTAAAGTTCTCACAGTTATTAAGTAGAAGAAATGAGACTCTAAGGTGAATCTGACTCATGCTCTTAATTGCTATGGCTCTAATTACACATGCATTAAAAAAGGGGGGTTACATCGTATGTATGTATAAGCTTCAAAGCTAGAGAAGTCAACGTGAAGACTGAGAGCCAAGGAAAGAGGGTAAATAAGCATCTTACAATGCGCATGTGTGTACTGGGGAGGAGGTCTTGACGGAACAATGAAACATTCCACTTCCAAGAAAATGTGGAAAATGATTCATAAAATAACAACTTATTGCTAGCAACTTCCTGTCAGTTACAAATGACCAAAGTACAACCTAAAATAAAATGAATCAGTTAGCATGATGTTCAGAAACCTCATTGATGTTATATAAATTCAGATACATGGGAAACAGCTCCAAGTGGGACAGAAGGCAGCCTGTGTGTGTGTGTGTGTGTGTGTGTGTGTGTGTGTGTGTGTGTACATATACATATATATATATATATATATTTTTTTTTTTCAGATAAGGTCTTGCTCTGTTGCCCCAGCTAGAATGCAGTGATGCCATCATGGTTCAGCGCAGCCTCAACCTCCTGGACTCAGGTGATCTTCCCACCTCCCATGCCTGGCTAATTTTCTGTATTATTTATTTATTTTTATAGAGACAGGGTTTCGCCATGTTGCCCAGGCCGATCTCGAACTCCTGGACTCAAAAGATCCATCCGCCTTGGCCTCCCAAAGTGCTGGGATTACGGGGTGAGCCACAGCACCCGGCCGCGGCAGCAAATTAAACAGATTAAAAAGTGACTAAAATTTAGCCAAAAGGTTCCCAGACTAGTTCCCTTCCCCCAAAATCGCTCTTCCCTTTTCATATCAGAGATGAACCTGGCTCTGTTCCCCCTAACCTTAGCACAAGTGTAATCACGGCCATGAAAGGAAGGTGTCAAGGCGATTTCCTCGGATGTCAGATTCCGCAGGCGAGCCATCCCACTTTACCCACTTGCTACTACCTTCAGTTATTCAACTGCAAACGTCACAAGCCCTGATGTCACCGTCGGGTGGAGAAGCCTTTCACACCTCCAGGGTTCACTCAGTCATTTCACTTCCTCCGTTGCTCCGCCCTCACTGCTCTTTGATTAGCGCACCATCAACATGGCAAATGCAATTCCTCTCATTTCTCCAATGCCTCAAATAGAAATGCCTTATGTCTTTGTAAGAAATAACATTGACCACCTGAAGTATGGCAAGCCTAGGTGCCACAGTAAAAGCATAAGCTCCAAAATACATACGTTCATTTGTGTGACAAATGTTTACTGAAAACCAAGTTTCACTCATCCCAGTGGCCTCAAGACCTGGCAAATATTAAGATTTCAGTCTCCATCCTCACAGAGCTTACAATGTAATGGCAAATAAATGGGAGGGGCTACTGGGAAACACAAAGAAGTGCATCCCCCTAACAGCACCTATCAATTGTGAGGGATCATGAGATAGCATGGGAAGTCCTCATCGGGGCTTCTGGGAAGGCTTCCCTGAGGAAGCGACATCTAACCTGAGACTTGGAGAAAACCAGCAGGTGGCCAAAGGAGAGGAAGGAATGATTCAAGGTGCAGGAGCTGTCTGTGTAAAGTCTGGCAGGCCTGGAGGAGCAAGGCAGTTTGAGGAAGCTGATGAAGGCCAGAGTAGCTGGAGGGAAATGCAGGGAGGAAAGAGGCACCAGGTGAGGCTGGGGAGGGAGGAGAAGGGGGCAAGGAGGGCGTGCCGGGAAGTGCGGACTCCTACAGGCAAAGGAAAAGTACCAGAGGCTTTAGAAATGAAAGCGATGGGATTAGAAATATGTTTGAAGGAAATATCTCCAACAGCAGCATGGCAAATTAATTGGAGGGGGCAGAGCAGGTGCTGGGAGAGCTTGGCTGCTGGAACGGTCCATAGGAAGATGACACTGGCCGGGAGTGAGGGAGAGAGGTGAACAAGCCGGAAGCAGCAGCAAGGAGCTGTTCTCTTGGACCTGGAGTCAAACAGCTTTCCTGTTAAAACAGCTGGGAGGATGCGGGCATTTATGGAATCAGGCTGGTTAAAAAGAAAGAAAACAAACCGAAGAAGGAAGGGGAAGGAAGGAGATGGGCACAGAGAGATCAGTGTCAGGGGAATCTGAGCCGTGGAGGAGAGCACGACCTCCAGGCTGAAGGCACAGGATGAGATGTAGGCCTCAGACAGGGCAGCGAGAAGCCCATATCCAGTGCTCCAGGAGGGAGGGGAATCGTATGGGATGTGAGTTATATCACAGGGGTCCGAAGCATGGGTAAGGACTCAGCACAGCTGGCTGTGGGGTTGGAGCTGAACAGCTGTAGGGCCAAGAGGCCATTCTTCAACACATCCACCAGGAAGCAGAGAAAGTTCTGAGATGGGAGGTCATATGGCCCTAGAGCAATGGCCAGAGGTGCTCAGTGCCCTGGGCCCTGATGACTTTCCAGCTGGTTCCAGTTACTTGCGAAGACTGGTGACGAGTCCCACTTACCAATACCCCCGAATCCTCCCAGCATTGTCCTCTGCTTAAACTAGTCAGGGATCTTCCGGTGACAAAACCTCTATCTACTCCAAGACAACAACCCTACCTCACCAAGTCGGAGACACCACCAAATGTGAAGTCACGTCCTGACTTCAGAGATACTGAAATGTGTACCTAGACCCTACAGAATGGGGCAATATGTTACATATGGCGCCAGCTCCAGAGGAACAACTTTAATTACAGGGATTTCATACAATTGTAACTACTCATAATCCAGAAACAATAAGTCTCTTATCTACGAGGATTGTGTGAACTCAGCAGGGAAGGGTAGAGTTTGGAAAGCAGATAATCACCCGAGCCTTCTCGTGCCCTAAGTAATGATCGACAAGTACCAGACTGTGCCCACACACCTGCCACTTTGATATCTCCACCAGCAGAGGTCAGTGCCCCGCAGTAGAGTCAAGAAACCTGCAAGTTGACGCTTGGCTGTGAGAGTCAAGGGACAAGGGAATAATTCAATAGATGACCACAAATACACAGGGAGGCAATTCTCCCTTAAGCAAGTTCCAGCAGCTTCTAAGCCTTGTTTTCATTATACTCCCCTCCCTGAGTCTTTTTTATACATTCTCCCCTAACTGTCCTACCCCCATGACATTTTAATAGCACAGATATACTGTGTATTTATTCATGTACCGTGGCCCTTTGGGTGGCCAAAACCCACTGTAACAGCTGCAATTTTTTTGTCTCCCAACAAGAACCGATCTTCACTTACTCAGGGTGTTACTCACTCCAGTTGAGAATGAATGAGTTTTGAGTGAACACACATTTTTGTTTTGTTTATTTGTAAAGAGTGATTATTGGTTGCTTTGGGGTCTGATTTTCAAGCTAGAGAGAAAAAGCAAAAGATCACCAAGTGCCGGCCCCCTGGTTTTATAGAGAAAACTCTTAACGACAGCAATAACAACAAAACAAAGCCCGGAGAGGCCTCACGGGTTGTCCAAGGAAATACAGGCCCTTCATCACAGATCTGGGCCTGAATCCCGAGATGCCTCACTGAAAAACAATGCTTTCTTTCCCTCCTACGAAAAGTGGCCCCTACTTTTACCTATTTTGATCACTGTAGGTGAGGCTGACCAGTTTTGCTAGAAACAAGCAAGATTGGCTGGGTGCAGTGGCTCACACCTATAATCCCAGCACTTTGGGAGGCCGAGGCAGGCAGATCGCTTGAGGCCAGGAGTTCGAGACCAGCCTGGGCACCATGGTGAAACCCCATCTCTACTAAAAATACAAAAATTAGCCAGGCATGGTGGTGCATGCCTGTAATCCTAGCTACTCAGGAGGCTGAGGCATGAGAATTACTTGAGCCTGGGAGGCAGAGGTTGCAGTGAACTGAGATTGTACCACTGCACTCCAGCCTGGGCAACAGAGCGAGACAAAAATAAAAAGAGAGAAAAATAAAGCAAGATTGAGGCACGTTCTGGAAAGAAGATTCTATTTCGTTGTTGTCATTTTGTTTTTGTTTTTTGGAGACATGAAATTACTCCAGGCTGAAGTACAGTGGTGCAACCATATGCGCTCGGGTGATCCTCCCACCTCAGCCTCCCAAGTAGCCGGAACCACAGGCGTGCACCACCATGCCTAGCTAATTTTTAAAATTTTTTATAAAGACGGGGTCTCACCATGTTTCCCAGGCTGGTCTTGAACTCCTGGCCTTAAGCAATCTTCCTGCCTCTGCCTCCCAAAGTGCTGGGATTACAATGGTGAGCCGCCACGCCCGGCCTGGATTCTACTTTGGAAAATCTTTGCAAGTGAAGAAGAATAGGACAGAATGGCTGAACTGGGATGAAATAAGCGGCAAATGAGGAGGAAGAGGAGAGACAGTCAGTCTGGAAGATACTCTCTCCTAAGAAGCGGGTAAAATCGCCACAGCAAGTTATCAAAAACTTGAAACAGCCCAGCTCCTCCGGCAGCTGGGAGAGAATGCAGACAGCTCTAAAGAGGCTGCAGACTTCATGAAGTGGTACCAGAGTAGAGCAGGTTTATTAATCATGGATAAAACTGCTGAATAATTACCTACTTCAAAAAGCATTCATGAGTTGTGTTTAGGTGCTTACAAAGTACTTTGTGCTTGGTCCTGGCCAGTAAGTTAGTTCAAGGCAGTTAATATAGATAAACACAAACACAGCAAAGACGTGGTCGGTGTAACAATTACAAATGTAAAAAGCAAACACAGAAAGGGATTGCTGGCTGGGCACCGTGGCTCATGCCTGTAGGTCCCAGTAGTTACGGAGACTGCAGCCGGCAGATCACTTGAGCCCAGTAGTTTGAGACCAGCTTGGCCATCATAGTGAAACCCCATCTCTACTAAAGTACAAAAATTAGCCAGGCATGGTGGCATGCGCCTGTAGTCCCAGCTACTTGGGAGGCGGAAGCACCACTTGAGCCCAGGAGGTTGAGGCTGCAGTGAGCTGAGATCGCATCACTGTACTTCACCCCAGGTAAGAGTGAGACCCTGAGGGAGGGAGGGAGGGAAAAAAAAAAAAGAAAAACCAGATTGCTATGGGCAAGGCTTCTCATACACAAAATCATTTCCTCCCCCAATATGCCCACAAAGTAACTACAAACACTTAATGAAATCATTGAGATCCAAAGCACTGCTGAGAACTTGCTATGTGCCAGCTGTGGTAGTAGGCACGGGGGAGAGAAAGGTGAATGCCAGAGAAGTACAGAGGGTATTCAGAGAAGGCCTCGGAGACCAGATGAGACTTGAGCTGAGCCTTGAAGTCTTACTAAGATCGGTGTGGCATGGGAAGCATGCAGCCCTAATCACGTGCCACCCCCTAAGGCACAGGCACAGTGAGGGAGACACAGAGCAGGGGGCTGGCACACTATGCCTGAGGGCCAAATCTGGGTTTTGGTAAAGAAGTTTTACTGGAGCCGAGCCCCGCCCCTTGGATTGTGTTAGGTGCTTTCTGCTTCCTTGCTACAAGGGCAAACTGAGTGGTTGTGACAGAAACTGAGACCCTAACACCCGCAAAGGCTAAAATATTTACTATCTGACCCTTTACAGAAAAAGTTGGCCGGCCCATGTCCTGTTATTCCAAGAGGGGTCTGTGAACCGGCAGCAGGAGCAGCCCCTGTGCTAGGCAAGTCCCACCACAGACCTAGAGAACTGGAATCTGCCTTTCAAAAAGATCTGTGGCTATTCTTACGCACAGAGAGGGAGGGGCACTGAGCCTGCGGAGTAAGAGAAGTCTGCACTTGTCGGATATACAGACAGAGGAACGTGGTCAAGACTTTCCCATAGAGGAGTGAGGCCATCAAACCCACCCTTACCACGTCCCTCTTGTCGTGGTAAGAAGGGTTGACAGCAGAAAAGGGACGGCAGCTCCTGTCATAACCCAGGCCAAAGACGACCCAACTAGGCAGGGTAGAACTCAATCTTTCTTCCTAACCTCACCAGTGCTTCCAAGATGTTTCTAACAAATATAGTATCAGTTATAACTTATTAGGAAATAGAAAAATCTTGGTAATGAAAATATGAGTAATCATGTGTTTCCACGTACAGCGAATATATCTCGGTTGAAGCAATGCCTCCAGATATCAATGCATACATGAAGACATTAACAGGGTATGATGGATGCTGAAAGATGAAATGAGGATCTCGTCAAGGGCTCCCTATTATGTAGGATATTTAGAGGTGTAATGTCTTACTGTTGGGACTTTTGTCCCTGCTAAATAAGTGTGAGATTCTGCTTGATATTCAATTTTCCTGTATTTTGGATGAATAAGCAATTTAAAGTTCAAAAGAAACAAAGCTGCATTTGGACTACCACGCCAACACTGTTCTTTCTTCCAGCTCAGCTCAGCCTCAAAGTCACTGTTTAACATTCTGCCTCCTTAAGAATCTAGAAAAGTTTGACAGGGTTATTCGTGGGATTCGGTGTGCTTTAAAGGAATGACAGCAATATAGATAAAAATAGATGGGTGAAGAGGGGAAATTCCTTTCTTAAACATTTAGGTTTAATACCTTACATTCATTACATTGGCAGACACAATGAAAAGAAAAAAAAAAGTGTATATCTGCTTAGAGAAATGCATAATTAAATTAATAAATCTCAAGTAAGAAGAAGAAAAGGGACAGGACACCAAATCTGTGTTGAGAAGAATCTCTGTGTTGGGTTTCATTAATAAAAATCTTAAAAAGCTCATGAATTCAGTACAATGCTTAATGGCACTTAAGCGATAATAGTAACTAACATTTATGAAGTACTCACTATGGGTTTACACTGTTTTTAAATGCCATGATACAGATTGTCTCATTTAATCCTCAAAACACCTGATATTAGCTCTATTTTAGAAATGAGAAAACCAAGGCACAGAGAGGTTAAGTAACTTGTCCAAGGTCACACAGCTAAATAAGTAGTAGCGATTCCTCTCGAACAGAAGCTGCTCTCTAGTTCTTCTTGCCTCCCTGCTAATTTGCAAAAATTGTAACTGTAAAAGACTCTCATTCTTACTAATATGAGACAAAACCCTGGTGATTTAGACATTCAAAATCTTATGGAACGGGCACACCATTCCACCCTGTGGACAGCGGCCAAGATTTGGCCTGCAATATAATAAAACTGAGGAATAGTGAGATGGGTTCGAATGAAGACCCTGGATTATTTTTCTGTAGGATGAAATGCAAATTAAGTCCGGTAAAATTCTGAAATGCAGCACCATTTGTTACCAATAAATACAGACAAACACTTTTAATGACAATGACTATGAACGCGTTCTCTTCCAGCTAACATGTTTGTGAAATGCTGCAGTGAATCTCAAAGATAACAGGCACCCGGCTAATTCTATTGGGTTAACACGTCCATGCTGGCTGTGCAGGCTTATTTAAGTAATTGCCTGACTGTGAATGAACAGAGGTATTAAAGTAAAGTTGGCACAAGGGACAGCATCCACATGGCACATTCTTTGTTTCGAGAGCTTTATTCTATCAATACTCCTGGAAAAAAGAGAAGTTGCTAAATAAATAATGGAAGCACACAAGACAGTGTGAAGGCCTTTTCAAGTCCTCGAATTGTCAAGCATCTTATATAAAGTTCTTTCCCGACTCTGAGCTCATCACATTTCATTTTACATATTAATTTTGCGTAAGAGCAAGCTCATCCCGTTCAAATGTTAACAGCTTCAAAATAAGATCCTGGTGAAAGCTCGTCACATTCCATTTTAAATATTAATTTTGCCAAAGAACGAGCTCATGCCTTTCAAATGTTAACAGCCTCCAAATAAGATCCAAGTTATTTACCTGTAAGATACAAGAAGAAGACAGGAGAGGGAAAAAAAACAACCAAGTGAGAGGAGAGGCGACAGAAATGACGGAGTGAGAGGGTCGCCTGAACTCAACACCGATTCAATAACCTCTTCAGGTTTTCCTATTTAACTTTCCCCATTAAAAAAGAAGACACACCCTACCGGTGATATCTTCACAGGCGCAGATAAGGGCACCAGTCTATGATTAAGGGTCTGGACTGTGGGTATGATTCGGGGTTGCCTCCGAGTGCATGGTGACAAGCACAAACAATTAGCGCTCCCTGACACCTTGCTGTAATTCGAGTTCGGCGAGTAAGGACAAAAGGGCCGCCCATCCGTGTGGTTGCCGGGCTCAGGGCTGCGATCTGGGAGCCTGGCTCGCGTCCCCTCCGCGGACGCCCGGTACCCCGCAGCCCGAGCTCGCCGGCGCCCGCATCCCCGCCCCGGTTCCCGCCCCGGCCCCTGGGCTTCCGCAGGACGCAGCTCGCCGTGGGGCAGCGCCGGAGACGGGGCGCGGGGTCCCCGCGGGTCCCGGTCCTCGGGCGGCCGGGCCGTGGGAGCGCCGGGCCGGCAGCGGGCGGGGCGCACTCACCTTCGTCCTCGAACTCCAGCTTCTCCAGCATGCCGGCTTCCGCGGGTCCCAGGGCCGCCGCCAGCGCCGCCTGAGGGGGAGGAGGAGGACAGCGATCAGCATGAGCTGCGACGCTCGTCCCCGGCCGGCGGGCTCGCGGCCGGCCGAGCGCTGGGGCCTGGCTCTGCCGCGCCGCCGGGAGGAGGGGCCTGGCAGGGGACGCGGGCAGCGGGGGCCGGGGGCGGAGCGGGAGCGCTGCCCCCACCCGCCCGAGGCCGCCGCCGCCGCCGCAGGTGGCGCGGCCGCGGCCCGCGTGCCCCTCCGCGAGTGGGACGCGCCGCTCCCCCCCGCGCCTTGGTACGGCCCGCCCGGGAGGAAGCGTGGGAAGGGACCCGGGAGCTCGAGGGCGGCAGCGCCTGGGCCCGGGGCGCCCCCCTCCGGCCGCGGCCCGCGTCCTCCCCGCCGTGCGGCCATTGGGAGAGGCCCGCGGCCCGCCCCCACTCCGCCCCCCGGCGCCGCTCACCTTCCCAGCACCGGCGGCCGCGCTCGGCAGGCTCCACCTGCGCAGGTGTGGGCTCCGCGGCGCGGGGACGGGGAGAGGGGCTGGAGGCTGCAGAACGCCCCGGGGCGCCAGCTAGGGGATCCTTTCTCGCTTTCCTCTTCCCTTTCCAAATTTTAGCTGTAACTGCCCATCCTCGGCCCCCTTAACAAAAATCGTTCCGTGGGCTACACGTATTGTAGATGCACTTTGTCGCTATCCATTTTTTTTTCCAGCATGGAACTCTTAATTCGCGTCCTCTCTTCGCAGCCGAGTGTCTTCTCGGTTGGGGAGCCGCTGCCAAAAACGTACACACCCTGAATCTGGCCCTGGCCGCTCAGGAGCTGGGTATCTGAGACTCTACTATGGCCAACTCAGGTTGGCAGGCTGCGCGGCCAGCAGCCGCTAGCCTCCTGGAAGGGCAGGACAGGCCGAGAGGGGACCGAGGTCCCTGGCCCCACGGCCCATCCCTGCAGAGTGCACGGGCGCTGCGAATGCGATTAGCTCCAGTACCGATTAGGGCTGAAAGGAGCTTGGCCCTAGCGTTCTTGCAAGCCGGGCCTGAAAGAGGAAGTCCTGAAAATGCCTCTCGTTTTGCTTTGTCATCTTACTTGGGCCAATCCCTAAGTCTTAAACCCCTTAAAAAAAGAAAAGGGGTGGGGAGAGAAAAAGAAAACAAAACTAAGATGTTTCATGGTAAAAAGCTACAGCAGATATCATACTTCATAGTGAAAGACTGTTTTCCCTATGAAGTTCAGAAACCAGGCCAGGGTGTCTGCTCTCACTAATCCTATTCAACATGGTTCTAGAAGTACTAGGCCCTGCAATAAGGCAAGAAAAGGAAAGAAAACGCATACAGATTGGAAAGGAAGAAAAACACCTGTGTAGATAACATGTTATCTACATACAAAATATCAAAGAATCTACAAAAGAAAGAAAAAAACTCACCTGGAATTAGTGAGTTTGGTAAGGTCATAGCATACAAGATCAACACACAAAAATCAATCACATTTCTATAAACTAACAATGAACACGTGGAAAAATATATAAAACAATATCACTTAATACAATCACTTCAAAGAAAATTAATACTTAGGCATAAACTCAAGAAACCATGTTTAGTAGCTGTATGCTGAAAATCACAAACTGTAGATGAAAGACGAGCTAATAAATGGAGAGACAGTCCTGAGCTGGAAGCCCCAACACAGTAAAAATGACAGTTCTCCCCCAGATTAATCTTTTGGTTTAATGCAATTGCTACCAAATTAGGGTTTTTTTAAAGACATAAATAAGCTTATTCTAAAATTTATATGGAAAGGTGCAAGCTCTAGAATTCTATTTATTTATTTATTATTTTTTTGAGACGGAGTCTCGCTCTGTCACCCAGGCTGGAGTGCAGTGGCGCAACCTCGGCTCACTGCAAGCTCTGCTTCCTGGGTTCACGCCATTCTCCTGCCTCAGCCTCCCAAGTAGCTGGGACTACAGTAGAATTCTTTAATCTTGAAGTCGTTTAATATTAAAGCAAACTATATAGATACAGCAATCAAGACAATGGTATTGGCAGAAGAATAGATATAATAATCAATAGAAATAAATAGAAAACCCAGAAATAGACCCATGCAAACATGGCAAACCAATTTTTGATGGAGGTGTAAAAGCAATAGAACTGGAGTAATTGGATATCAAAAGGTAAAAAGACAAAAACAAACCCCAACCTAAGCCTTGCGTTTTACACAAAAATTAGCTCACATTGGATCGTGAACTTAGAACTATGAAACTTTTTGGAGAAAATATTTGGGAACTGGGGCAAGGCAAAAGTTAGACTTGACACCAAAAACACAGTCCATAAAAGGAAAAACATAAATGGACCTCATTAAAATTAAGAATTTTTGCTCTGCGAAAGACCCTGTTAAGAGGATGAAAAGAAAAGCTACACAGTAGGAGAGAATACTTGCAAATCACATAGCCAACAAATTACTAGCACACTGCCTATAGGGTTAGCCCTGCTCTCCAAGGAATAGCAAAAATAAAATGAAATTAAAATGTCTGGAATACATAAACACTACCAATATTAAACAGAAAAAGGAGAAAATAATCCAATTAGAACATAGGCAAATGACACAGAACTGTTTCACCAAGAAAGATATACAGATGGCAAATTAGTGCATGAAAAGATGTTCAAAGTCATTAGCCATTATATAAATGCAAATTAAAACCACAATGAGATACTACTACACAACTGTTAAAATGGCTAAAATCACAATAGTAACAACATCAAATGCTGGTAAGGATGTGGAGAGACAGACAGGATTACTTCTACACTGCTGGTGGGAATGCAAAATGGAACCACTGTTTTTTTTTTTCTTTTTCTTTTTTTTTGAGACAGGGTCTCCCTCTGTGGCCCAGGCTGGAGCGCAGTGGACCTATCTCAACTCACTGCAACCTCTACCTCCCAGGTTCAGGCAATTTTCCTGTCTCAGCCTCCTGAGTAGCTAGGATTACAGGCACATGCTACCACAGGTCAACTAATTTTTGTATTTTTAGTAGAGATGAGGTTTCACCATATTGGTCAGGCTGGTCTTGAACTCCCGACCTCAGGTGATCTGCCTGCCTTGGCCTCCCAAAGTGCTGGGATTACAGGCGTGAGCCACTGTGCCTGGTCAGGAACCACCACTCTTAAAAACAATTTGGCAGTTTTTTATAAAACTAAACATGCAACTACCACGTAACACATCAGTTGCACTCTTGGGCATTTATCCCAGGGAAATGAAAACTTACATTTACACAAAAACTTGTACATGAATATTCATAGCAGCTTTTTTGCAACAGTGCAAACGAAATAACAGATGTCGTTCAATGGATGAATGGTGAAGCGGGCTGTGGTAGGTCCATCTATACCGTAAAATACTACTCAGCAAGAAAAAGGAAGGAACTACTGACACATACAACAACTTGGATAGATCTCCAGGGAATTATGCTGAGGGGGAAAAAGCCAGTCCTAAAAGGTCACATACTGTATGATTCCATTTATATTATAGTCTTGAAATAAAATGGTCAAAATGGAGAACAGATTAGTGGATGCCGGGGATCAGGGGCTGGGGTAGGGGGCCAGAGGTGCCTATGGCTACAAGAGGATAATGTAAGAGATCCTTGTGGTGACCGAACTGTTCTACATCTTGACTGTATCAATGTCAATATCCTGCTTGTGATATCACCCTGTATTTTTCCCTATGAGTCAGGCCAAGCTGATTTAATTCTGTGGAGGAAATGACAATAAATTTTTTTTTTTTTTTTTTTTTTGAGACGGAGTCTCGCTTTGTCCCCCAGGCTGGAGTGCAGTGGTGCCATCTCAGCTCACTGCCAGCTCCGCCTCCCGGGTTCACGCCATTCTCCTGCCTTAGCCTCCGGAGTAGCTAGGACTACAGGCTAATTTTTTGTATTTTTTTTAGTAGAGACTGGGTTTCACCGTGTTAGCCAGGATGGTCTCGATCTCCTGACCTCATGATCCACCCGCCTCAGACTCCCAAAGTGCTGGGATTACAGGCATGAGCCACCGCACCCAGCCAAAAAATCTTTACTGAAATGTAATTCACATACCATAAAATAACTCACCCATTTAAAGTGTGCAGCCCAGTGATTTTTGGAATATTCAGAATTGTGCAACTATCTAAGTTTACATTTTCATCATCCCAAAGAGACAGCTTGTACCCATTAGCAGTCACGTCCCATTACCTGCTCAACCCCCACACCCATCCCTAGGCAACTATTTCCTGTCTCTATGGATTTGCCGATGCTGGGTATTTCTCATCAATGGGATCATACAATAGGTGGTCTTTTGTGACTAGCTTCCGCTTAATGTCAGGGCCCATTCACATTGTAACACGGATCAGCACTTCATTTCTGTTGACTGCTGAACGATACTCTGTTGTGTGGACACACACACCTTGTTTATCCTTTCGTCAGCTGATGGGCACTCAGGTGGTTTCCACTTTTTGGCTGTGGTGAAAATGCTCCTATGGACATTCCTGTGCAAGTGTTTGTGTGGACATGTGTTTCATTTCATATATGCAGGAGTGGAATTGCTGGGCCACAGGGTAACCCTATGTTTAATATATATATTTTTAAATTTAGTTTTGAAATGGAGTCTCACTCTGTCACCCAGGCTGGAGTGCAGTGGCGCGATTTCAGCTCACTGCAACTTCTGCCTCCTGGGTTCAAGTGATTCTCCTGCCTCAGCCTCCCGAGTAGCTGGGACTACAGGTGCGCACAACCATGCTCGGCTAATTTTCATATTTTTAGTAGAGATGGGGTTTCACCATGGTGGCCAGGTTGGTCTCGAACTCCTGACCTCAGGTGATCCACCCGCCTCAGCCTCCCAAAGTGCTGGGATTACAGGCATGAGCCACCACACCTGGCCTCTCTACATTTAATATTTTGAGGACCTGCTGAACTGTTTTCAAGGTGGCTGCACCATTTTACATTTTTACCAGCAATGTATGAGGATTCAAGTTTCTCCTGTACTGTTTAGTTTTGCAAGATGTTACCACTGCGGGGAACTAGGTAAAGGGCGCACAGGATCTCTCTGCATTATTTCTTACAACTACATGTGAATATACAATTATCTCAAAATAAAAAGTTTAATTTTTAAAAAAAGTTTTTTAAAAAAACTTGGAGTGAGCCAAGGTACACAGGAAGTATCTCTCGTTCTAAGTCTATGCTTTTGTCTCTTGCAATAATTTTAAAAAATTCTTACCGGTGTTTATGATAAGCACCATCAATTTCACCTGTAATCGTGAGGGGTTGTTTTTTGGGAGGCAGAAATGGGCAACAAATGGCAGTATGTATGTCAGGAGGACTGCAAAAGTGGTTCACAGACTGAAAAGACCTATAAACCATCACTACAGAAGTTGGTAGAGAGTAGAAATTCTAACAATTAATGTTTTATGCAACTCCACTTGATAATGAATGGGTGTACAGGAGTAGCCTAAAATAAAAATGTTTTTATGTAATATGCTAGTGGGATTGAATTTATTTCTACAGGTTTTTTACTTAGTAAGAAATCTCATGTTTTCTTCCTTAGAAAGGAGGCTACTCATGGAACAACAGAAAAAGTCATGAGGTTTTTTTTTTTTTTATAACACACTAAGTCAATTTCAGGAATTTGAGGGCTTTTACAGTTTAGGTATGTACATTAATGTGCACAGGGTCAAAAGACAGACGAATGTGTCAGCACACAGAACTTGAAGCTGGTGGTCGTCGTTGCCCTTTTATGGCAATGTTTTCTTAAAGTCTCAACAGACTTATGCCAGACTTAATTTTAGCTGTTTCAGGCAGGCAGGGAAAGCCGGGAGAAGAGGCGAAGGGAGGGGAAGGGCGTGGGCAATGTCATGCAAGCAAAGGGAAGGGGCGTGCACTTGTGACACCAACTCCTCTCTCAGTCCATCAGCATCAGGGATGTTTGATGTAGCAAAAACAGACCAAATCCACCACCCAAACCTTCCTGATAATCCAGACCGATCTCCCCAGGGAGAACAAAATGGGCCAACCATGGCAGGGAGGAACTGGGTTCTGCTAACAGCCTGGCGCAGTTCCACCACAGGGAACATTTCCATTTATATCACATCAGCCAGTCTGAGGTTACTGGACTCTAGTGTGGTGGGAGGGAACAGAGGGACCCAAGTTGGACTTTATGGAGAGAATGCCTGAGAAACATGGAGCCATCACAAGTGTGACTTCTTGGTTGGTAAAAAATGCTAAATTATTGTCCCGGCATGGTGGCTCATGCCTGTAATCCCAGCACTTTGGGAGGCCGAGGCGGGCGGATCACAAGGTCAGGAGATCGAGACCATCCTGGCCAACATGGTGAAAACCCCGTCTCTACTAAAAATACAAAAATTAGCTGGGCATGGTTGCGCACACCTGTAGTCCCAGCTACTCGGGAGGCTGAGGCAGGAGAATCGCTTGAACCCAGGAGGCGGAACTTGGAGTGAGCCAAGATTGCGCCACTGCACTCCAGCTTGGCGACAGAGTGAGACTCTGTCTCAAAAAAAAAAGCTAAATTATTAAGTTGTGTCTTACATAATTGTGCCCAGGTGCAGCAAAACACTGTATTTTGAATGACTATCAGAAGGGAAAACTTCAGCCTGAAAACTTAATCATAAAACAATTGCCAAAAAAGCACTCCTTTACGCACAGAGGTCGGATGTGAGTTTGCTCTGCCTCTTAAAAGAAGTCTTAAATAGCTCCTGCAAGAAATAAATCAACCTCAAATACTGGGTAAGGAGCTCCTGAATAATTTAGCATACAGAACTCTTAGTTTCTGTGCATCCTGCTGTCTTCCTTGAGCTCCACTCTGCTCTGCAAGGGCGTCCTCCAAAGAGTAAAGAACGACGTGAAACCCCCTGGATGCTGGACAGGAGCTGCACCTGCACTCTGCTCCCGTTCCCACTGGGCATTCTCCAGGCAGCTCCAACCCACCACTGTGCCTGACATGTCCAGGTCTGAGTCCCAGCCCAGCCCTCTCCTGAGCTCCACACTGCCCCCTACTCCATCTCCACTGGAGTTTTCTACACCAGCGCAGATGCACTTCATCTAAAACTGTGCCCCAGTCCTCTGGTCTTGCCGTCTTGGTTTCTTTTGAGGCAACCCACTTGTCTCCATCCCTGCTACACCTCCCCTGGTTCAGGCTTCCATTTTCTCAGGGTTGGCCAGCCGGGCAGCTTGAGCTCCTCCAGTCTTGCCCGCTTTCCAGTCTATTTCCTTCCGTGTAGCCAGAGTGCCTATGATGGTTAAATTTGATGGTTAAATTTGAATCCAGTCATCTTGACTGGATTAAGGAACACCTAGACAACCGGTAAAGCATTATTTCTGGGTGTGTCCGTGCAGGAGTTTCCAGAGACTGGCATGTGGCTCAGTGGACTGAGTGGGGAAGATCTGCCTCCAGTGTGGGTGGGCACCATCTAATTAGCTGGGGGCCTGGAGAGAACAATAAAGGTGACAGAGGATTTCCTTGCTCTTTCTCCTGGAGCTGGGACACTTTCCTCTTCCTGCTCTTGGGCATCAGAACTCCAGGCTCTCCTGCCTTGACACTGGGACTTAACAGCAGCAGCCCTCTGGTTTTCAGGCCTTTGGCCTTGGACTGAGAATTACGCCACTGGCTTCTCTAGTTCTGAGGCTTTCAGACTTGGACTGAGCCACGCTACCATTACCTGCATCCCAGGGACTCCAGCTTGGAGATGGCCTGTTGTGGGACTTCTCAGCCTCCACAATCCCACGAGGCAATTCCCCCAATAAATCCCCTCTCATCCATCTATCAGTCAATCAATCAATCAATCAATCAATCAATCATCTATTATCTATCTACCTACCTCCATCCGTTTCTATCATCTATCTATCACCTACTGGCTCTGTCTCTCTGAAGAACCCTGACTGATAAGAGTGACATTTTAAAAATGTAGTCTTGGCCAGGCACAGTGGCTCACATGTGTAATCCCAGCACTTTGGGAGGACGAGGCAGGTGGATCACCTGAGGTCAGGAGTTCAAGACCAGCCTGGGCAACATGGTGAAACCATGTCTCTATGAAAAAAACAAAAATTAGCCGGGTATGGGGCATGCACCTGTAATTCCAGCTACTTGGGAGGCTGAGACACAAGAATTGTTTGAACCTGGGAGGCAGAGGTTGCAGTAAACTGAGATCGTGCCACTGCACTCTTGCCTGAGTGATAGAGTGAGACTGTCTCAACAAAAACAAAAACAAAACAGACTTATTATTCTCTCACTTAGAACCATTCAGTGGCTCTCAGCAATCTTTAGGATTTTCTTGGCAAACTCCTGAGCTGGGGGGAAGGGCCTGATCATTTATTCACCTTCTCTTGCCATGTCCCTCTGTGTACCCCACACCTAAACCTTAAGGCATTGTCCTGGAATAGACCATACACTCCCTGCTGTAAGGGTTTCTGAGCATTCTGGCCTCCTTGTTTCTTCCTTCTTTCCTTGGCCAGTTCTTACTATTTTTAAAGATTCAGATCAATCTTTCTTTGAAAGCCTTTCCCGATTCTTTTCTTTCAGTCTGCTTTTCCTCCTTCCCCCACCGCCTTCCTTCCTTCCTTCCCCGATTCACAACCTTTTCTCACAACTTGCCTGGTTAATTACTTCTCTGAACCCACATGCTTCCATATGGCATTTAACACACTGGCTTGGGATTTACTTTTCTGTTTCCTCTGAGTCCCACATTGCTCTCTGAAGGGAAAGAATGACTCATCATCTTTGTATTGCCTGTGTGTGACACATAGTAGGCATTCAAAAAATATTTGAGTGAAATGAATTGTTCATTCAGACATCCATTAAAACTTGGTAGGGAAACAGTTGATTTTAGTAGCATAAATGGGTTTAGAAGTTATTTCACTCAATTTACTCATGCTTCCCTTGGACCTCATTGCTGTTTGGAAATCATTATAGTCACTTTCCCTTTAGTGTTGGAATTAACATTTTGAAGGAAAAAAAGTGACTGTGCCAAGAAATGATGGCAGGGTAGTTTTTATTGTAATAGATTCTATCTGAGGACCAAAGTTCGCTGGCAGTATGAGATCCTGGCATGGATACTGGCTGAGAGCTTTGCCAGCTCTTGCCACCACCCTACAATTTCAGCTTTTTTGTTCCCTTCTTTCTTTTTTCCTTTTTTTTTTTTTTTTTTTTTTGAGATGGAGTCTCGCTCTGTTGCCAGGCTGGAGTGCAGTGGCATGATCTCGGCTCACTGCAATCTCCACCTCCCTGGTTCAAGTGATTCCCCTGCCTCAGCCTCCCAAGTAGCTGGGACTACAGGCGCGCACCACCACACCCAGCAAATTTTTTGTATTTTAGTAGAGACAAGGTTTCACCATGTTGGCCAGGCTGGTCTGAAACTCTTGACCTCAAGTGGTCCACCCACCTCAGCCTCCCAAAGTGCTGGGATGACAGGCATGAGCCACCAGAACCGGCCCTTTCTTTCTTTTTTAAGAGACTGGGTCTTGCTCTGTCACCTAGGCTGGTGCAGTGGCACAATCATAGCTCACTGTAACCTTGAACTCCTGGGCTCAAGTGATTTTCCCATCTCAGCCTCCCAAGTACCTGGGAGTGCCAGCATGTGCCACCATACCTGGCTAATGTTGCCCAGGCTGGTCTGAAACTCCAGTGCTCAAGTGATCCTCTTGCCTCAGCCTCCCAAAGCACTGGGATTATAGGCATGAGTGACGTCACCTGGCCAATTTTAGTTTCTGTTAAGGGAAGACAATTGATTTTTAAAAGTAGTGTAGAAATTTGAAAAAAATCTCAAATATATATTCAATACTGTGAGTATTAATTCTTGGCCACATGCAGTAGCTCGGTCTGTAATCCTAGCACGTTGGGAGGTTGAGGTGGGAGGATCACTTGAGCCCAGGAGTTTGAGATCAGCCTGGGCAACATAGGGAGACTCCATCTTTAAAAAAAAAAAAAAAAAAAAAAGGGGGCCAGGCGTGGTGGCTCACACCTATAATCCCAGCACTTTGGGAGGCTGAGGCGGGTGGATCACGAGATCAGGAGATCGAGACCATCCTGGCTAACACGGTGAAACACCGTCTCTGCTAAAAATACAGAAAAAAAAAAAATTAGCCAGGCATGGTGGCAGGCACCTGTAGTCCCAGCTACTCAGGAGGCTGAGGCAGGAGAATGGTGTGAACATGGGAAGCAGAGCTTGCAGTGAGCCAAGATCGTGCCACTGCACTCCAGCCTGGGCGACAGAGCGAGACTCCGTCTCAAACAAACAAACAAAAAACAAACAAAACAAAAGGTAGCTGGGCATAGTGGCTCATGCCTGTAGTCCCAGCTAGCTACACAGGAGGCTGAGGTGGGAGGACTGCTTGAGTCCACGAGTTCAAGGCTGCAGTAAGCTGTGATCACACCACTGCCCTCCAACCCGGGCAACAAACTGAGACCACCCCACTCCCCAAAAACAAGTGTATTAATTCTGCTGATTGCTTTTAATCAATATATTTGGAGAGAAGGTTTTGTTCATTTTGACAGCTTTCTAAATAACAATTTCAGATGCTATAAATATTAGTTCCTCCTTATCATTTATTTATGATTTCTTTAAAGATAATTTATTCCACAGTATCTTTTCAGAGAGAGTGGCAACCAATTTGTCCAGCTCAAGTCAGCTGAAAACCTGTTTCAAAGGAAGTGTTGTTAAACAAAAGGTGAAGAAAATTGATTAACCCAAAAAGTCCTTTGGATTCTCTATGTTAAATTATCTTCGAATTTCCAAAATAGGAGACAATGGTAAGCTTTTGAAGACAGTCATTCATTCAGCAAATACTTACTTAATATGGGCTATGTGCCCAGAACCAGGGTAGTTGGTTAATAAAATATCTGTTGAACGAACATGTGCTGGCATGACTAGAAATTGGCATAGAAGATATGAAGAAGGAGCTCAAGGAACATGGAGAATCAGCATGATTGCCTTGCTACCCTTCAAATTCATTAGTTACAGTCTGAAATGCATACATCTCTTGCCTTTCACAAATAAATCCATTTTTTCGCCAACCAAAATATTTTATTATTAGCTTTGTGTTTAACATGAGTTATTGGGAGCGGAATATTTATATTCTCTTATAGGTTGATAACTCTTAGTATTGTCTTATAATACATTGCAAATAAAAAAATAAGTAATGCTCACCAAGTTCATCTAACCTTTCAATTCTTAATGCAGCCAAGTCACAAACTTTGAAATATGTTGTATTTATATTAGAATGCAACGCACAGAATGATATAGTGTCACAAGGCAGTCTCTCTTTTCTATTCTCTGCTCCCTCCCCTGCAACTGACCTATTCATTAACCCTTTCTAGAACAGATCACTGTTAACCGTTTTTCAGCCCCTTTAAATCCCATATTGGGTGGAAGCTCTATTCCTAAATTGGTGAAAAATTACAAACATGATTGAGACAGACTACTTCCACTTCGGTTCTGCTCTACATAACGTGATCAAAAGGAAGTACAATATTCCAGCTGAAATTAAAGGGACCCACTAATGCCTCCACCACATCTTCTACATTCTGGAGACTTCTGTGGTCTTCATTTACTATCCACAGTGTTACGTAGCCACTTATGGTGGATTAGAGTGAACTGCAGACACAGAGCCAAGGAAATGGAGAAGCAGGACCTTCATACCTCATAATGTAAATCCTTTAAAGAATGATTTGTAGTGTCCCTTTTTGTTGTGTGTAATTTACCAACAATAAACGATTTCTATTCCAAGTGTACAATTTGATGAGCTAGGATGAAGTCACCAGTACAATTATATGATGGAATACTATTCAGTCATAAGAAGCAATAAATTAACAGCATTTGCAATGACCTGGATAAGACTAGAGACTATTATTCCAAGTGAAGTAATTCAGGAATGGAAAACCAAACATTGTGTGTTCTTACTGATATGTGGGAGCTAAGCTATGAGGACGCAAAGGCATAAGAATGATACAATAGACTGTGGGGACTTGGAGGGAAGAGCGGAAGCGGGGCGAGGGATAAAAGACTACAAACATGGTGCAGAGTATACTGCTCGGGTGATGGATGCACCAGGATCTTACAAATCTCCACTAAATAACTTACTCATGTAAGTTCATGTAACCAAATACCACCTGTACGCCAATAACTTATGGAAAAATAAAATTTAAAAAGTAAATAAATGTTAAAGAGAAAATTAAAAAAATAAAATATAGAGAAAAGTTTTTTATCACTCCAAAAGTTTGCTCATGCTCCTTTGTGGTTCACCCCTTCTTCAAGGCAACCACTGATCTACTTTTTATCACTATGTCACTATAAATATTTCCTAGAATTTTGTGTATATGGAATCATACAGTATATGTGCTTTTGCTCCTGGATTATTTCACTTAGCATAATTATTTTGCCATTCATTCATGTCGCTCAGTATACCAGTAGTTTGTTCATTTCTATTGCTAAGTAGCATCCCATTCTATGGATAGACCCCATTTTGTCTATTCATTCACCAGTTGATGGACATGTGGGATATTTTCACTTTTTGACCATTGGGAATAAAGCTGTGAACATCTGTGGTCAAGTCTTTGTAGGAACATGCTTTCATTTCTCTTGGGCAAATACCAAGGAGTAGAATGGCTGAGTCATTTGGTAGGTGTGTGTTTAATATGAGAAACCACCCATTTCACAGACTGGCTGTACCATTTTACATCTCTGCCCAAAGTGGTTGAGAATTCCAGTTGCTTCATTGTCCTCGTCAATGCTTGGTATGGTCTCTTAACATTTTTTATCATTTTAGTCATTCTAGTGGGTGTATAGGTTTCTTGCTGTGAGTTTAATTTGCATTTCCTTGAGGACAATGATATCTTTTTGTGTTTATTGGTAATTAATGTGTTTTCTTTTGTGAAGTGACTGTACACATCTTTTGTCTATTTATTTATTAGAGTTTTTGTTCTTATTGAGTTGTATGAATATGGCAAGCAGACTCTGAGATGGCCCCCAATGCATGATCCCCACCTCCTGGCATTCATGTACTTGTGTATCCCTCTTCTTGAGTGTGAGCAGGACCTAGTGACTTACTTCTAGCCAACAGTATTCAGCACAGGTGATGGGACACCACTTCCATTATTAAGCTTCTGTCTATATACATAAGACTGTGGCTTGTCTTTCTAGCAGATCACTATCTTGCTGGCTTTGGTGAAGCAAGCTGCCATGCGGGAGAGGCCCATGTCAATGAACTAAGGCTCTCAGTCTAACCGCTTTCAAGGAACTAAACACTGCCACTAACCACATGAGCTTGGAAAGGGATCCTTCCCCAGCTGAGCCTTCGGATGAGATGAGACCCTGGTCCTGGCCAACATCTTGATTGCAAGCTTCACAAAAGAGCCTGAGGCAGAGGACTCAACTAAGCTGTACCTGAACTTCTGACCTACAGAAACTATGAGATAATCAATGCATGATTTCAGCCACTAAGTTTGTGGTAATCTGTTACACAACTAGATAATACAATGGGTTTTTAAAAAATGCATTTAGGATGTAAGTCCTTTGTCAGACACATGTACTGTGAATAGTGAATATTTTCTCTCCTTCTGTGGCTTGCCTTTTCATATTCCTAGTCATGTCTTTCAAAGAGCAAGTTTTTAATTTTGATAAGATCCTATTTATTATATTATGACTCATGCTTTTTCTGTCCTAGCTAAGAAATCTTTGCCTCCTCTTCTTCCAAGGTTGTGAGGATTGTCTTAAATGTTTCCTTCTAGAAGTTTTACATTTTCCTTTTACTAGGCCTAGGATCCATTTTGATTTAATTTTTAAATTATGATATGTGGCAAGGGTTGAGGTTCATATTTTCCATACTGAAATCCAATTGTTCCACATTGTTTGTTGAAAAGATTTTACTGCCTCACTGGATTCCCTTGGTACCTTTATTTAAAATCAATTGACCATATATGGGGATCTATTTCTGGATTCTCTATTTTGTTCATTGATTTATATCTATACTTTCATCATGACCACACTGTTTTGATTACTGTAGCTCTATAATAGGCCTTAAAATCAGGTAGTGGACATTCTCCAACTTTGTTCTTCATTTAAAAAATGGCTATGAGTCCTTTAAGTTCCTTATGTTTCTATATACATTCCAGAATTAAAAATAAAACCTACTGGAATCTTGGCTGGGACAGCATTTGATCTACAGATCAATTTGGGAAGAAATGACAACAGTATTAAGTGTTCCAATCCATGACCATGGCATATCTTTCCATTTGTTTAGCCCTTTGATTTCTCTCAGCAATCTTTTGTAGTTTTCACCAGGAGGTCTTACATATCTTTTGTTAAATTTATTCCTAAGTATTTATTTTTTGATGCTCTCATAAATGAAATTGCTTATAAAATTTCATTTCCCAATTGTTTGCTGTTAGCATATAAAAATACAGTGGATTTTCATACATTAACCTTGTATCCTGTGACCTTGCTAAATTCACTCGTAAGTTCTAGTGGTAATTTTGTAGATTTCTTAGGATTTTTCTGCATAAGTAATCACATCATCTACTGCCTCTTAAATTATTTTGCAGTTCCCCGATACTGTATAATTTTAGCTATGTGTTCAGTGTATTATACATAACTCTGATTCTTATCAAAATGTATCATTTTAGTTATTCCTTGGCTCATACATATAAAATATGTACTATATGTTACACATATATGTAATATTACAGATTACCTATGTCATATTACACATGGATAGATGGATATCTGCTGCTTTCAGCTCACGTGCACAACCTCAGTAGTGGTATCCACCATTTGACGTGTGCACACTGGAGCCAGCTGGAGCGGGTACTCATGGCTGCCTACTTGGCATCCATTCCTCTTCCTCTACCTTCCTTCCTAGAATAACCCAAATGCTGTTGCAGTATATATGCTTTCATGATAGTGACAAGCTCTCTCGAGCTACCCTGGGCTACCAGGGAGGACTCAGGGTTGGAGAGAGCCAGACCCCACATGCATGTGTGCACAGCCCCGTCCATCCCCTGTTCTTGTCACAAGCAAGCATGCAGCCCTGACTGCTATTGAGAAACAGCCTTCAGATGAAGCCATTGCAGAGAGAGAGAAGAACGTGGGTCCTAGGTGACAGCATTGAGCAAGGCTGTATCTCACCTTGCCTGGGGCCTGGCCTGCTTCTGTACCTGTATGGATGATACAATAGATGTCCTTATCCTTCAAGCCAGTTTGAGTTGGAATTCTCTGCTGCTTTGCAGCCAGAAACAGCCTAGGTAACATTTGGGTATTCAATGAGATACAGGCCCGGCCCTCAGAAGGTTATATTCTAATTAGGTGACAGTTATAATTGGGGAAATCTGATTTCTGCATATGTCACACTGTAAAAAATTACAAAGTAATTTAAATAATAAAAAGCTATAGCGACTGCATTGTGGGCACAAATGCTAAGGAAACCTTTGAGAGGAAGCCTTCCTACAGAGATGTGCAGAGGCAGATTTTGAAGGGAGCAAGGAAAGGTGGACATTCGGGTGGCGGCTGTGGCAGAGGAAGACCCTGAAGGTCAGGATGTGCTGATGGTCTTTATCTGAGAGTAGAACATTCTTGTAGAGAAGTGAAAGAAAGATTGGAGACCACTGGGAGTGAAAGGAATGGAATTGGATTTCTTAGGATTGCATGTAAGAAGTGAATGTAGATAATCTCAAATCGTTTTTGGCAATATAAAAAAATCCTAATATCTGCATACAGTAGAGAGGGTTGGCTGCAGGAGAGCCTGGAGTCAGCGGGGACATTGAAGACGTCTTTACAATGAATGTAAAAATTAAGCGAGCAGGTCAGAGGTACTGCAGAGATAAGAACAGTTTCGACTTTGTGGATTAGGAAGTAAATAGGAAAGAGATTGGGAATGTCAGGGAACAGGGATTGAATGGGCCTGTGTGAGGTAATAAAGGGGGAATGCTGCAATCAATCTGTTAAACTTCAGCTATTACAAGGCTGTCCAAAAAAGTACCTTTGGTGTGTAACTAGAGTAGCTTCCAGTGTCATTTGGCGGAGAGGAGGGGTGGGTGGTGTGGATCATGCTGAGGAAGAATGACAGAGATTTTTGATTCATCAGCTATGCCTCCCAAACTTTGGACAGGTGTCATTCTATCATATCCCCATACAGCCTACACAGTTATTTAAATTGACTTAAACCCCCAAGTCTTCCCTTAGGCAACAATTCCATGAAATCGTAGGTTTTGCTGTTCCAGATATATTTTTCCATGATATACAAAAATGTCGCTATGAAAACGTTCATGCTTGTACCGCCTGAAAGCATCTTGCATCCCACCGTGGTCCTCATGCCCCCTGCTTTGGGAAAACTGGTGTGTGAGAACAAGCGGAGTCAGCATGAAGGGCTGGGGCACCCGGGAAAAGCACGGAGACATTGCTAGGAGGGGCCGGTGTCTTCTCAAAGGGTGAAAGGGAAGAGACATCGATTTAACAAGCAGCCCTAGTAGCTGCAACGCAAAGGCATTTGCTATAATTGGAAGCTGAGAAACCAGGCTTTAGGGAATGAAAATCTAAACCAGTGTTTTTAAAACTGTAAACTGTGACCCACTCATGGGTCATGAAATCAATTATGAGTCAAGTACTGTAAAATAATAGTTTACTTTAAAATGAAATGTAATAGAGGGCTGGGTGCAGTGGTCCATGT
Source organism: Pan paniscus (assembly GCF_029289425.2). Classification (NCBI taxonomy): domain Eukaryota; kingdom Metazoa; phylum Chordata; class Mammalia; order Primates; family Hominidae; genus Pan; species Pan paniscus. The sequence goes on from NC_073255.2 coordinate 188,071,112, forward strand.
CTGTAGTCCCAGCTACGTGGGAGGGTGAGGCAGGAGGATGGCTGGAACCCAGGAGTTTTAACCCAAGGCAACATAGTGAGACCCCTGTCTCTTTAAAAAACAGAAAGAAAGGGGAAAAATCAGGTATGTGAGAGAGGACCAGGATTTTTTTTTCTTTTTTTACTTTTTATGATCAGAGACTACATAATAAAGAAATAGAGTGTACATCTTCAGATGCCTCTTGACCGAAAGACGTAGTCATTCATATGGGATATGAGTTAAAGGAATGTTCTTGCCACTAAATGTGCTCAAATTTCCCTTCACCCGAAGAGCAAGTAGCCAGTGTCTGTACTAAGTTAGACCTGAGGGAAGGAATGATTATTTTATTTTATTTTATTTGAGACGGAGTCTCATTCTGTTGCCCAGATTGGAGTGCAGTGGTGTGATCTTGGCTCACTGCAACCTCCACCTCCCAGGTTCAAACGATTCTCCTGCCTCAGCCTCCTGAGTAGCTGGGATTACAGGCACCTACCACCACACCTGGCTATTTTGTGTATGTTTAGCAGAGATGGAGTTTCACCATGTTGTCCAGGCTGGTCTTGAACTCCTGATCTCAAGTGATCCGCTCACCTTGGCCTCCCAAAGTGCTGGGATTACAGGTGTGAACCACCGTGCCTGGCCAAGACTGCATTTTTAAGTTGCAAGTAATATGGTGAAAAATTAGTGTGTACCAACTTTTGTCATGTTGGTTGTGCTTGATATGGTTTGGATCTGTGTCCCCACCCAAATCTCATGCCCAATTGTAATCTCCAGTGTTGGATGTGGGGCTGGTAGGAGGTGATTGGATCATGGGGGCGGTTTCTCATGAATGGTTTAGCACCATCCCCTCAGTGCTGTCCTCGTGATAGTCAGTGAATTTTCATGAGGGCTGGTTGTTCAAAAGCATGCAGCGCCTCCCCTCCTTCTTGCTCCTGCTCCCGCCACGTGAGGTATGTGCGGCCCCTTCACCTTCTGCCATGATTATAATTTTACTGAAGCCTCCAGAGAAGCCGAGCAGATACCAGCATCATGCTTCCTGTACAGCCTGTGGAACTGTGAGCCAATTAAACCTCTTTCCTTTATAAATTACCCAGTCTCAGGTATTTACAGCAATGAGAGAATGGACTCATACAGTGCTTTTTAAAGGGATATGCAGGTATCTAATTCTACATATCTGGAGGAAATGTCCCCCTCACCTCCCCAACACACACCCCTGTATGTGTTGCAAAGCGTAATGACTACTTGGTATTTCTATTTTCTTTTTAAACAGCAAAAATTAAAAAGAAAATTAGCCGGACACGGTGGCACGCACCTGTAGTCCCAGCTACTCAGGAGCCTGAGGTGGGAGGATTGCCTGGGTGGTGGAGGCTGCAGTGAGCTGTGATCACATCACTGCACTCCAGCCCGAGTGACAGAGTGAGACCCTGTCTAAACAAAAAAGTTTAAGAGAAAAATGGTAATGGTTGACTATTTTCCTGCTGAGAAGTGGGCCTGGGTGATAGCGAAACCCAGTCTCAAAAAAAAAAAAAAAAAATTAGAAGAAAAATGGTAATGGTTAATGATTTTTCTGCTGAGAAGCGGGCAATTACGCAAACTTTACCTCTAGGGAATGGTTTGCATGTTAAGATTGGAACCAGAGCAGGGGAAGGGGTTATGGTCCTAAATCCTACCAAACTCAGCAGTTCCTGTCGCTGTGTTCCTAAAGATCTGTGGATGACAGTAATGCTTGACAACAGTGACATACGCTGACACGCTACACTAGCAGTTTGAAAACTGGCCAGAGGACTCCTGAGGGTCCATGAAACCTTTTCAGGGAGTCTACAGGTGGAAACTTTTTGTGCCAACACTAAGGCGTCATTTGCTTTTTACCCACCATTGCTTTTCCCCATCAATGTCAGCACCGTGGCAAATTCTGGTGCCTTAATTCATATCAACAAGGCAGTGGCAAACTGTGACAACCTCCTACTCCAGGGGAGAAGGCCAGTGTCACTTAAGAAGGTCTTTGATAATGCCATACATTTATTCATTTTGTTAAATCTCAGCTCTTGAGTATGTGTCTTTTTAATATTCTGTGTGATGAAATGAGAGGTGCACATAAAACATTTCCATTGCAAATTATGATGATGTTCTTGAGGAAAACATGTGCAATTGAGCTGCTTTTAAAACCCTGAAAAATTGTAGTTATTTGGACCTGGGTGTTTGGTAGACAGTTTTTTTCAAAATGAATAAACTGAGCCTGTCACTGCAAGGAAAACAACTGACATATTTGTTGTCAATGATAAAGTTTGAGTTTTCAAGCAAAAATTAGAATTTTGGAAACCTTGTGTCTGCCACAATGAGCTTGACAATTTCCCCATACTTAGAGATTTCTCTGGGGAGATTAGTGGTGTTATTAAGAAATGCTTTTTAGTTATTGTGTAACAAAATGTGTTCCTATTTGGAAGATCTGCATTAGTCAGTGAGCCAATATTTTCCAGATGACTAATGCATGGTATTATAAAATCATGCATGGGTGAAAGATCCATTCGAAATACAAGATAGGGCTGGGCACGGTGGCTCATGCCTGTAATCCCAGCACTTTGGGAGGCCAAGGTGGGCAGATCACTTGAGGTCAGCAGTTCGAGACCATCCTGGCCAACATAGTGAAACCCCGTCTCTACTAAAAATACAAAAATTAGCTGGGCTTGGTGGCGGGTGCCTGTAATCCCAACTATTCGGGAGGCTGAGGTAGGAGAATCTCTTGAACCCGGGAGGTGGAGGTTGCAGTGAGCTGAGATTGCGCCACTGCACTCCAGCCTAGGCAACAGAGCGAGACTCCACCTAAAAACAAACAAAAAACCAAAAATGCAAGATAGATGGACAGATTCTAACATAATAGACTCTAGTAAGTAGGCTCCGAAAAGTTCAATGATATGGTGTCAGATTACACATTGCAGCTAACCTTCAAGAAACTACCGCTTGTCCTCTGGGTTCATCCATGTTGTCACAGATGACATCAGGCTAAGTGAAATAAGCCAAGCACAGAAAGACAAGTACTGCATGAGCTCACTTGTAGATTATAAACAGTGAAACTCATAAAGGCAGCGAGTAGAATGGAGGTTCCAGAGACTGGGGGTGGGGGGTGGATGGGGAAAGGCAGGAGGTTGGCCAAAGTGTACAAAGTTTCAGTTTCATGGGAGAAATAAGTTCTGATGTATTGCACAACACTGTGACTACAGTTAATAATAAAGACTGCTAAGTGTGGATTTTAAGTGTTCTCACAAAGAAATGATAGGTATGTGAGGTGACAGATACGTTAATTAGCTTGGTTTAATCATTCTGTATTGTATACACATATCATAGCATCACAGTGTACCCCATAATTATATACGATTTTTATTTAGCAGTTAAATATTTAAAAAACCCTACCACTTGTCAAGAAGGCTATCCACAATTATCTGAAGAGGTAAACCAATACACTCCTCTCTTTTTTTCCAACTGCCTATCTGTCTGAGGCTCGATTTTCTTCATGTGCTTCAACCAAAACAACATATGGCAACAGACTGGGTGCTGAAGCAGATCTGAGAATTCCACCGAATTCTTCTAACCCAGACATGAAAAAGCTTTGCAGCAATGTAAAAGGAGTTCTTTTTCACAAAGATGGATTTATGCTAATATGTAATGAGTTTATTACTGATCTTTTCAGATAAATTAATATTTAAAAAGTTTTAATTTATAATATGGTAAATTCTTTTTCTTTTTTCTTTTTTTGTTTTGCTAATCTTCTCTGTATCATTCCAGTTTTAGTAATATGTGCTGTCAAAGCAGGCACACAATATGGTAAATATTAGTAGATGGAACCCAATATCCAAAAAAGCCCACTGGGTGTCTCGTTTTTCTTTTTGAGATGGGGTCACCCAGGCTAGAGTGCAATGGCATGATCGGGCTCACTGAAACCTCTTCACCCCCAGGCTCAAGTGGTCCTTCTCATGAGTGGCTGGGACTACAGATGTAAGCCACCACACCTGGCTTGTTTGGGTCTCAATAATTATGAGTACACAGGGGTCCTGAGACCAACTGATTTGATAACTACCGAACTGCCGTACAGCAAGACCTCAAGCTCAGAAATAACTCAGGCACTAATGAAAGTTAAAGGAAATATCCCTTTCCTCCTTTTCTCTGAACTTAATGCCCTAGAATTGTGTGAGGTAGGCACTTCCTTCCATTTTTATTGAAATGGAAATCTCACTTTGATTATTAACAGAAAAAACTTTAATCATCATAGTAGAGCCTAGTAGAGCTATAATCCAAATTTCGACTACCTTCTATAAACCAAGAGGTCCTGTTCCCTTTATCTCAACCACATCATTAGTAGTGTTTTCAATGTGAAAAAATTATCATTAAATTTCCTTGTTAAAAAAAATACGTTAGCTTTTTGCCTAAATACCACATACATATTTTGAAGTGCAAGGGGTTTTAGACTATTCTAGTGCTGATTAATATAGCTTCAGTCCCCTTTAGATAGAAAACAGGAAAAAATTTGTCCTTATGAGTTCTGGATAATTAACAAAATGTACACAATTTAGTTATTCTCACCCACCGATACGACAACCTGGATAACCTCAGGCTACTAGAATCCAAATCATGGGTTGGAAATGCAACAGAGAAGCAAACAGGAATGGGTTGAAAATTCTTTTTTAACATGTTACAGACTTGGGGCTGGGTGCAGTGGCTCATGCCTCTAATTCCAGCACTTTGTGAGTCTGAGGCGGGCTGATCACCTGAGGTTAGGAGTTCGAGATCAGCCTGGCCAGCATGGTGAAACCAAGTCTCTACTAGAAATATAAAAATTAGCCAAGCATGGTGACAGATGCCTGTAATCCCAGCTACTTGGGAGGCTGAGGCAGGAGAATCACTTGAACCCTGGAGCTGGAGGTTGCAGTGAGCTGAGATTGTGTCACTGCACTCTAGCCTGAGTGACACAGCGAGACTCCATCTCAAAACGAACAAAAATCTTACAGACTTGGTACACGTCTCGCTGCAGATAAGCCCAATCCTTTCATATACTCATAATGACAGAAATCTGTCAAATTTCTATTCCTCAAAAGAGACTGAACCCTACTTAAGTTGATAAATACCCTTATATGCAATATAATTTTACTTGTTTAAAAATTATCATAATTATTTTAGATGTTTTAAATCATGGTGTTTTCAAAATGAGGATAATTTCTTTGTGTTTTATAGATGCTGGGGTTTTCTTTATCTGTTTTTGGACAGACAAACCCATCATTTTGAAATAGTCATACAGTGTTCATTGGCTGATCATAGATATGCCACCCAGGAAAGCCTTCCTTCCATTTAACTTTGTCTTCAAAGAAACATGTCTACAGGATGTCCCATGGTGAAGGATGAGGACGAGGCTTGCAGCAAGCCATCCCCTGGCCCGCCTTCTGTGCTGCAGTCTTCTTGCACCCCAGACACAATCACAGCATTGCTAGCTTCCCCTCCTTAACTCATATGGCTCACTGATGTTAGTCATTTCTATTTTTTCCCTATGCCTATCAAGATTACCTCTCTCAAATGCACCTTGCCCCAAACCCTTCCTCCCACTGTCCATATAGTTATGAATTCTTTTGCTATGTCAATATTCAAGGTTTCAGCTTATTACGACTATGCAAATACTACTGGTACCTGAGCCAAACCATATAGTGTACTATAATTCACCTTCCTTTTTGTCATTTTTCTCCTGTGCTTTTACTATGCTCAGTCTGATATTGGAGAAAGTGCCAGAGACAGTAAAGGGAGACAAAGTAGAGGAGGAGGAGAAATGTCAGAGTAGCTCAGGATATGCTGGGTTTTTCTTTTTTGAGACAGAGTCTCGCTCTATGGCCCAGGCTGGGGTGCAGTGGTGTGATCTTGGCTTGCTGCAACCTCCATCTCCTGGATTCAAGCTGTTCTCATGCCCCAGCTTCCCAAGTAGCTGGGGCTACAGGCATGTGCCGCCACGCCTGGCTAATTTTTGTATTTTTAGTAGCGACGGGGTTTTGCCATGTTGGCCAGACTGGTCTCGAAATCCTGGCCTCAAGTAATCCACCCACCTTGGCCTCTCAAAGTGCTGGGATTACAGGCATGAGCCACCATGCCCGGCTGGGATATGTTGTTGTTGAATTCACTCTTGAAAATGAAATATTCCCAAATTTAACCTGAGGAGAGGGACTCAAATGACAAGTATTACTCGGGAAATATGTGAACAAGTCATTATATTTTTATTTTTTTACTTGTTATTTCTTGGGTATTCTTTCAGAAAGAAACAGCAATAGTTTTGTATTCTTGAAGGACACCACATCAGAGAAATGAAAGAGTACGCTATCTCTGGACAGCTCTGCACTGCCATTCAAAGGTATTTGGCCCAAAAGTACTCTGTGCGGCATTGCTTTTTCCATTTTCCTCTTCAAAATAGCCTATTAGATATGAGCTGATCGCTCCTAAGAATCATGAGCCCTCCTTAATCTCTCTGCTGCTGGACCCTAACACATCCCATGCAGAATCACCTGTGTGTGAAGCAGCACCCTGGGCAAGAAGCCCACAGCTGCTTGGTGGCTTGGCAGCCTCTCTAGGACTAAAACTCAGTTTCCAAGGGTAGTTTAGCAATGGTAAGGAGTATGGATTCTGGACATACTACCTGAGCTTAACCCTGGCTTGAGCAATTTATTAAATTGCTCCAGGACTGGCTACATAATTTGCCAGATCCAGAGCAAAAAGAAAATGAGAGGTCCCTTGTTCAAAAATTGGGAATTTCCAGACTATGACAATAGAGCATCAAATCAAGGATGGGACTCATGTAAACACAGGGCTCTGTGTGCTGTGAAACATCCATGAAGCTGCTCGTGCCTCAGTTTCCTCATCTGTAAAATGGGATCGTAGCAGCACCTACCTCATAGAGCGGTAAGGAATATGTGAGTTAATTACACAGAAAGCACTTATAAGAGTGCCAGCACTTAGTAAGAGCTCAGTAAATTATTGTCACACCCCACATAGCCTACACTTTGAGTCAGGCCATCTCAAACATACTACCCAAATCTGGTGAAAATTCATTTAGTTATATCTCTGTGACATGGTAAAAGTCAAACAGGCAAACTTAATTTGTAAATTTCATTAACAGCAATACAGCTGTTTGAAACCCTGGAATTTTTATCAGTAAACAAAAACTCAGTCTAATTTTTTTAAACCTGAAACCTGAGTAGCAGCACTATATTGTGCTTTATTGAAGTTTTAAAAATTATAAGTACATAATCATTTATCATAGCCATTGATAACTATAAATTTGTTATCTAATGAATGAGTCAAGAAAAACTGGAAATAACCAACAATTTTAAAAGGATGACAATACAAACTACGTTTCACGACAATAAGAAAACCCAGAATTTGGCCGGGCATGGTGGCTCACGCCTGTGATCCCAGCAATTTGGGAGGTTGAGGTTGGGCGAATCACCTGAGGTCAGGAGTTCAAGACGAGCCTGGCCAACATGGTGAAACCCCATCCCTACTAATAATACAAACATTAGCTGCACATGGTGGTGTGCACCTGTAATCCCAGCTACTCGGGAGGCTGAGGCAGAAGAATCGCTTGAATCCAGGAGGTGGAGGTTACAGTGAGCCAAGACTACGCCATTGCCCTCAAGCCTGGGCAACAGAGCAAGACTGCATCTCAAAACAACAACAACAACAAACCCCAGGATTTATTCCATATGTAAATATCTTAATCCAACAATACATTTAGCTAAGGATTGAATCCATTTATTAGGATGCAGGTAGAGGGATGCCAATGTCTTAGGTAGCATGTGTAAATAAATCAAAAATGTGTTTTCTCTTTTGATGTTGTTGTTTCCCGATTTAAGAATGAAAGGTAACTTGATTGTATTGGATCAGTAGTTTGATTCAAGTAACATCGTGGAATTCAAAAGTGCAAAGGTAAAACCTCAAAAGCATATTTAGGCCAGGCTCGGTGGCTCACGCCTGTAATTCCAGCACTTTGGGAGGCCGAAGCAGGTGGATCACTTGAAGTCAGGAGTTCGAGACCAGCCTGGCCAACATGGTGAAACCCCATCTCTACTAAAAATACAAAAATTAGCTGGGCATGGTGGCAGGCGCCTGGAATCCCAGTTACTGGGGAGGCTGAGACAGGAGGATGGCTTGAACCTGGGAGGCGGAGGTTGCAATGAGCTGAGATTGTGCCACTGCACTCCAGCCTGGGCGACACAGTGAGACTCCATCTCAAAAAAAAAGGGGGGGAGTTATTCACCAGCTGTTAACTGATTTTAATTAAGATTTTGAAGAATATTCTCAAAGTCAAATTGTGTGACCAGAGTGTATATAAAATGAAGACAGCAAACATCGCCTATGGAAGAAGACACAGGTTGGGCTCAAAGCTTGTACCTTTCCTCTCTCGACAGTTCTGGCTCTGAGTCCCAGCTATGCCACTGACTCACTGCTGGACTGTTCTGTGTGTCAGTCTCTAAGCCTCGTGCCAGTGTCCACTGTGTGCCTGGTATAGGTCTTGGCTCAGGCTAGGTGGCAATAAATGCTGTTCTTGGTTTGGGAGTGGGGAGTGCCATTTGGTAAAGTGAAAAGAACATGGATTCCAAAGGTAGGTCTCAATTTGAATCCTATCTTGATCATTTACTAGTCATACAATCTCCAGTAGATTTTATTTTTCTAAACCTTGGTTCTTAACTTGCAAAATGGAGATAATAATATCTTCTTTGCAGGACTGTTGTGAGAATGAACTGAACTTGTGTATGGCTGGCCCATAACAGGCATCAACAAGTAGGTTTGAATCCAAGCCCCTACCTTCATAGTCTAGACACCAGGCAGAAGAGACTAACTGCTTTGGGCTGTGAGGATGAGACAAAAAAGCAGCTCCATCTACTTTGAGAAGTCAAATGTGTCAAATGCTTGTTTTTATTTGTAAAGTAAGACACATAAACAATATTGTGTTTAAAGAATGATGGAGGGCAGGTGCAGTGGCTCATGCCTGTAATCCCAGCACTTTGGGAGGCCAAGGCGGGTGGATCACTTGAGGTCAGGAGTTTGAGATCAGCCTGGCTAACACAGTGAAACCCCATCTCTACTAAAAATACAAAAATTAGCTGGGCATGGTGGCGCATGCATGTAGTCCCAGCTACTCAGGAGGCTGAGGCAGGAGAATGGCATGAACCCGGGAGGCGGAGATTGCAGTGAGCCGAGATTGCGCCACTGCACTCCAGCCTGGTGACAGAGCAAGAGTCCGTCTCATAAATAAATAAATAAATAAATAAATAAGAACAATGGGGCTGGGTGCAGTGGCTCATGCGTGTAATCCCAGCACTTTGGGAGGCTGAGGCGGGCGGATCATGAGGTCAGGAGTTTGAGAACAGCCTGACCAACATGGTGAAACCCCTTCTCTACTAAAAATACAAAATTAGCCAGGCGTGGTGGTACGCGCCTGTGATCCCAGCTACTCAGGAGGCTGAGGCAGAAGAATCGCTTGAACCTGGGAGGCAGAGGTTGCAGTAAGCCAAGATCACGCCATTGCACTCCAGGCTGGGTGACAGAGCAAGACTGTCGCAAAAAAAAAAAAAAAAAAAAAAGTATTTCACAGATCCCAGAGCACCTATAAAGTAAGAGTTGTTTTATGCAGTTGCCAAATCCATTGAAAATTATTTTAAGACTGAACATAACATTTTCAAAAATTATTTGCCACCAAATGTGCCTGATCTAATTCAGTATTGGGGTGCGAACACACGCCGAAACAGTACAAAATAGGCTTATCCCAAGCACATTAATGAAGAACATGTTATAAGATGATTTTAAACTAATCTGCAGCTCTATCACTAAGCATCTAGCAGAACACATTATAAGCGTTCTATCAGGTTATTTCTGGTGTAGACAAATGAAAAGCCAGTTTCTATTATTTGACTGGTGCCCATTTGTATTAAAGGACTAAGATGGAAAAGAGGCAAAGAATTTCCTAATTACCGATGACGATGATCTGCTGAGTCAAGTCAGAATGTGATTCAGTAAGATTGGAGGGGAAGGGAATGCAATATAATGGATGGGTACAGTATTGCTGGTACTGTTGAGCTGCAGGAAGATTTTGCTGACTTTCTTGAGAAGTGAGGGGATCTGGTGCCTGAGCAATCAACCACGATTCATAGTAACTTGCTACAGTGCTGTTTGAACAGAAATAAAATTTGACCTTTTTCTATGCACCCAAGCCACTCAACAAAATATATTTGTAAATACAATCCCATCTTCTGACATTGGATCTAGGCGGTTTATTTAAAAAGCTGGGTCTTTATGATTTTGTTTTGCATAGACTTAAAAAAAATTTGTGTTTGTTTTATCCAGGCCATAGATTCCTGCTCTACTGCTCTTTTTGCCTCCTGCTTCTGTTTCTCAGAAAAATAGAAAATTGACTTTGCTTTGTTCAGGGGAGTTCATGGCATGTCCACCACTCCCATTGAAGTCAGGTTAACAGGGTAAATGCTGATGATGCGCTGAGTCTACTGGTTCTAAAAGCCCTTTGTATTTGCTTTACCACCTTATAAAAAGGCATGGATCAGTATTTGTGCTGACCTTGAGGCTTTTCTTCTCACACCACGCAGATATCTTAACACAGGGGTTCACACATGGTGACCAGGCAGACAGATGCATGTGAAACTAATGTGTAGACTAAATGCAATATACAGTTAATGCCTGGTGGGAAACAGAATTTTCCTTTAATTGCCCATTTGTAAGATTGAATAAGTAGGCAGGCAGAGTGTAAACATAGCCCCATCTATAGATGTGTGTCTTGGGAACAGAAAGGATCACACATTCTTAAGCTAAGACAAAGGCTTTAGTTTGAAGATAATGTCTTTGATTATTTCAGCATGGAGGGCTATAGATAGCCTCTCGGAGGCTCCGCTAGAAAAAAATTCTGAATGGATTAAGTATATATTTTCCCACTAGCTGTGTCTGAACACATCACTCACGGCTCATGCGAAATTATTTCTCTGCCAGGCATGGTAGTGCATGCCTGTAGTCCCAGCTACTCGGGAGGCCGAGGTGGGAGGACTGCTTGAGGCTGGGAGTTCGAGGTTACAGTGAGCTACGATCATGCCACTGTACTCCAGCCTGGGTGACAGAGTGAGACCCTGTCTCAAAAAAAAATTATTTCCACAATTCATTCCTACATTCCGGAAAAGAATAAACCATATTAATACCACATCCCAATGCTAGTATTATTAGATCTGAGTAGTGAACGCATAGACTGGTATTCAGAGAGTCCCCAAATCAATCTTTAATTGTTAGACATAATAAAAGTGAAAGGGCAGATTCAAGTCCAGGAACGTGGACAGATCTTAAGAAGGAAAATCTCCTTTCTTTCAATCTCCCAGCTTCTCAAACCGGAAGCTGAGTCTTGGGCAGGCAAATGACTCAGAAACTTTTATGGTCTCCCTGGTACTAAAGTACTGTATACTTAGTTTCTTAAAAGAATCTGATTCATAGTGAGCCATTCTACTGAAATTGCACGATTTGTATCCAAATAGCAATACAATCTCTATCCAATGGCTTTTGGTATATAATAAATGCTCTCCAGGCTATATGTAACATTTGTTGTTTACTATATTAGACCCAGTAGTTTGCTTTATAATTTGAATTGTATGAAGCAATACTTATACTGTGTGTCTACTAGATTTTATGAAAATAAGACTTTAAAAGATGACATTCCTCCAACAATGAAACCATGTAAATTGAAGACAGGGACCTGATTATACTATTAAGTGAAAAGCTAAGTTGCTGAACAGTCTCTAGCAGGGTCTACATCTGTTATCTGTCCATTTCTGTATTTATGTATAAAGGAACAACAAAAGTTAGACAAAAATGTGACACCGGAATGTATCCATTTGTCTCCAAGAGGCGGGATTCCAGGAAGTTTTAATTTTCTATGTTTTTCCTTTTATAATCAGAGGAATGTCATTTTAAAAAGGTTTGAGTTGTGGTGTAATACACATAGCATAGTTTGCCATCTTAACCATTTTTCAGTAGACAGTCAGTAGTATTAAGCATGCTCACACTGTGGTGTAACCAGTCTCCAGAACTTCTTCATCTTACAGGAATGTTGTTTTTAAAAGAGAGAACCAAATACTTCTCCAGATGTATGTGATTTGAAAAATCAAATGCAAAGTAAGTAATGGCTTAATCAGACCGAACCACCATAATTGAATAGCCTGACCAATTCGTGAAAGAACTAGCCATGGGCCTTTCACTGTCTTTTTTTGTTTTTGTTTTTGTTTTTTTGAGACGGAGTCTTGCTCTGTCACCCGGGCTGGAGTGCAGTGGTGCAATCTTGGCTCACTGCAACTTCCGCCTCAAGCAATTCTCCTGCCTCAGCCTCCTGAATAGCTGGGACTACAGGCACAAGCCACCGCACCCGGCTAATTTTTATGTTTTTGGTAGAGATGGGGTTTCACCATATTGGTCAGGCTGGTCTTGAACTCCTGACCTCATATGATCCACCCCCCAACCTTGGCCTCCCAAAGGGCTTTTGATTCAGCACATGAAGAGGAAATCACGGGCAGAGCTGTAGAAATCGTATTAGAATTTCATCTGTGTAGTTCCTTAGAAAGCTTTTCATTGAACCACCTGTTTCAATTTCCATTTTTTAAAAAAATAAAATATACCTCTGTCTGTAATCACGCTACGATGAGCAGCTGACATTCTTACTCAGGATTTAGAGTAATAATGCTTTAGAGTCCTGCACGAAGCCTCCAAAAGAGTGGAAAAAATACACAACCCTTCAAAACAGGTTTACTCAAGCACGGTGAGAGAGGCTCGGCGGTCATTGATTAACAGGGTATGCGTTCCTTCTCAAAGAGATGGCAAAGGAAGCTTGTTCTAAACTTTTCCACCATTTCAATGGCTACTTTCTCCTGAGTCATTAAGGGAACACTGGTATTAGGTTTTGTGTCACAGTTGTACCAAGGATACCTCGCCAGCTAAAGTTAATGCTTTTCTAAGTGCTTATGAGTTAGGGGACAGTCCCGGTTCTGAGCTGAAGGAATTCTCATCTAAATGCAAATCAAGACAAGCCTGTCTAGGATGCATAAATAGGTACAGTAATTTTTCCACCATTTAATGTTCAGCCCCCCAAATGCATTTTCACACAACTCTACTGGTAAAGAAGTGTCCCTTATTAGAATTAAACGACATTTGCTTTCTTCCCCGCACTGGCTGTTACATAGGTAGAAAGTGTTCAGAGTCTTGATTTGGTTGACTTAATGCATGGGAAATAAAATGGACAAAGAGAATCATTTTCCTAACCTCTGCTTCTCCACATCAGACTTCTAAATCCACGTCCGTGCCATTTCTATTTGATGTCCCAAAGGAATGAAAGAAAATGTGCCCCAGATGGAACTTAGGTTTCATCCCAGCTCTACTTCTCCTTCCAGTGTTTTTCTAATTTAATGACACTATCATCCTTCCTTTCATGCCAGAAACTGGAGAGTCCCCCTAGAGTCCTCTTCCCACACGCCACATATCCAGGCTGCACTTTTATAATGAATTCCTTCCTCTGAATCTCCACTCCTGTGGCTGTAATTCAGCCTTTTGTCACCTCTCACTGGGCTACTGCAGCACGTTACTGGTTTTCTGGTTTAGTCTTTTCCCCATAAATTCCAGCCTCTAGCCTGTTACTAGAGTAATCATTCCATAAAATGCAAGTCTGTTGCTGGGCGTGGTGGCTCCCAGCACTTTGGGAGGCCAAGGAAGGAGGATGGCTTGAGCCCAGAAGTTCAAGACCAGCCTGGGCAACATAGGGAGAACCTATCTCTTCAACAACAGACAAAAAATTAGTCGGGCATGGTGGTGTGTGCTGGTAATCCCAGCTACTTAGGAGGCTACTCAGGATAGCTTGAGCCCAGGAGTTTGAGGCTGCAGTGAGCTATGATCACACTCCAGCATGAGTGACAGAGGGAGAGTCTATCTCTAAAAACAAACAAATACATAAAACACAAGTCTGGGCTTGGCACAGTGGCTCACACTTGTAATCCCTTTGGATTTGGGATTACTTTGGGAATCTTTGGGAGGCTGAGGTGGGTGGATCACCTGAGGTCAGGAGTTCAAGACCAGCCTGGCCAACATGGCAAAATGCTGGTCTCTTCCAAAATTTAAAAAACAAAACAAAACAAAACAAAAAAACGACACAAATCTGAACAAGTCCCTCCTCTGGAAACCATGGCAAGGGAGGGAAGGGCAAGTTTATGCTGTTTGTCTGTGCCGCTTCAAATGTGCAGCCCTTCCTTACTCAAGGAGGTTAAGGGGAAGAACAAAGACCCTTCCACCTTCACTTTATGTTACTCCAAATCTCCTCAATCAGCCCAAAAGCAGAGTGTGTAATTCTATAACGCTCTGAAGGCAAGGAGTATAATCTTCAAGTCCTAACTCTGCTGGATTATTTACCACTTGGCCAACATTTTCTTTTTGTTTTTGTTTTTCAAACAGGGTCTCAGTCCTCTCGCCCAGGCAAAATCATGGCTCACTGCAGCCTCGACCTCCCAGGCTCAGATGATTCTCCCACCTCAGCCTCCCAAGTAGCTGGGACTACAGGCGTGCACCACCAGCCCAGCTAATTTTTTGTATTTTTAAGAGAGATGGGGTTTTGCCATGTTGAGGCTGGTCTCGAACTCCTGGGCTCAAGTGATCTGCCCACCTCGGCCTCCTAGACCGCTGGGATTACAGGCGTAAGCCACCACGTCTGGCCCACTTTGCCAGCTTAGTGGCCAGTCTGATCCTCCTTAAGGGCAGGACTAATAACTAATTCCACTGCCCTCTCCAGTGGAATGCACTCCACGTCTTTAGTGAGGCAAAGCACTACTGTTTGTCCCTTGCCTTTCTGGGGATGAGACTCAATCTGCCCCTTTGCATTGGATGTTCCAACAAGCAACTGGCTAGCAGTATAAAGGGAAGCTCTGGCACAGATTAGTCACAGATTGGCAAACTTTCTGAAAAAAGCCCAGATAGAAATATTTCGGCTTTGTGAGCCATATAGTCTCTGTTGCAGCAACTCACTCTGCTGTTGCAGCATGAAAACGGCAAGGACCATACATAAATGAATGCACGTAGCTGTGTGCCAATAAAACTTTAATCACAAAGCCAGGTGGTGGGCCAGACTTGACCCATGAGACACCATGTGCCAAACCCCTAATCGGGTATATGAGCTAAGATGCTGCGTCAACCTTGGATCAGCTGAGAATCTCGGATCTCTCCAGAGGTGACGGACAACCATGCTGAGAACACGGGTTCTGGAGCGCAGCTGCCTTGGTTCAAATCTTGGCTTTAGCGTTTGCTAGCCATTGAGCCTTTGGGGGAGTAACTTTACACAATTTTATCTCATTTGAGCCTCACAGCAACCCTGTGAGATAAATCCGATATTCCCATTTAACAGAGGCCCGGGTACAGGGGGATCCGAGGTGCAGGAACTTCCCATTAGCACAGGGACATGCCGAGTCACTCTCATCTTTTAAAAGGGGTGCCCTCCCTCCCTGGGTCCCCCCTCCTCCTCCAGCCAAGCCCTCACTCACATCTCCTCTTCACACCAAGCTTCTTGATAAAGCTGTCCACATCCTCCACCCATACTTTGTCATCTCACACTCACTTTGCAACCCTCTGCAACTGGCTTCTGTCCCTGGCTTTGAAATTGGTGACAGTTTTATCATGATGGTTTCTTAGACAAGAAATACACATATTTAAGGTCTACTGCATACCTAGGTGATGTCCTTTATTGACATTGCCAGCCCAAGTTAGGGAAAAAGATAATCACGGTGCACTCTGCCTCCCAATAGAGGTGCTATATGTAGGTTACCTGTGATTCACTCTAGTGAACATCTCAACTCTACAACACCAATATTTGAGCCCTGGCCTCACCCAGGTGAAGGCAGGGTTGCCTCTCTAGGATGGAAAAATTCAATATGAACCCTAAAGTGGCCATCGTCATGGTTAAGGGATGCAGATTTTATCTTGAGAACTCTATCAACCAAGAGAGCAAAACAATACACTACTGGACATTTCCATTTTTTACCCTACACTTGCATCCCTGTGACCAAAATGATGCTAATCCAAGGCCATACAATCTGTGCATCTGTAGGAGTAGGTATTTCATCTGTTAGTTTTGCTGCCCAGTGAGTGAAGAGGCAGGATGCACCCTTCAATGGCTTTAGCTCCAGAGTTCTGCTTCTACACGATGCACCCCCTTTTTGCTGGGGAGACTCTCAAAGAGAGGAATGATCTCAACTGTCTCTGAGTGCTCAGTGCCTAGGACAGTGCCAGGCAGATAGGAAATGACCACTGAACAAGTGAGTCCCCTCATGGGTCCCTGGGGAGACGACAGAGGCAGGGAGTTTATCACATTAAAAAGATCCAACAGCTTTTCTTTGGAGCTCAGCTACCCTGGGGAACAGAATGAATAAGAATCCCAAAGACCCCGGCCACTGCTCAGAAAAAAGGGCCACGCTCCCAGTCGTGTGTGTCTCTCTCTCTGCCTTCTTTCTGTTCATTGAGTCATGATTCCAACAGTGCAGGAACATAGGAAGAATGCCAATTATAATATTTTTTTTGACAGCTGGGAGAATAGACGCTCTCTGCCTGTCTCTTCAGCACAGAGGCAGCACTTGTCTAAGCGCCAGCTCTCGTGATAACCAATCCCGCTGAGAATCAGTTCTCTCTGTAGCTCCTACTCCTTGACCCAATGTGAAATTTTTCCAAACTATTTTTAAAGTATCTAATCTGTTGTGAGTCACAGACTATAGAGCTGCTAGTTTACCATTTCTGGGCAGACAGCTTTAACATCAAGACCTGATGAGGTTGTAAGGGTATTTAAAATGGCAGTCAGGAATATAAGAGCAAAGTGGTGCATATAAAATCTTTAACTGTTCCTTAATGTCAAGCGATTTGAGATATTTATAGATTTTTTAAGTGCCTTTCTATCTTTGAAAGAAAAGGTAATTATTTCACATAACAACCTTGAAAGACTGGTCAGTGATCTTCTCCCAGATTTTCATAATAGGAGAACTAGGGGTCTTGAAGATTGACTGAATGGCAAAAGACAGTCCATTTTTAAAAACAACCCAAAGCTCTTGAGTTTATTATCCATGGCTCAATTCACTCAGCTATGCTACCTCCCCTCACACCGGATGAAACAAGTATTAGTTATCTACTGATCCATAACAAATCACCCAAAACTCAGTGGCTTCAGACAACAATAATTTATTATCTGTTATGGACTGAATTTATGTGTTATGTGTTTCCCCAAAATTCATATGCTGGATCCCTAACCTCCAATGTGACTGTATTTGCAGACAGAGCCTTTAAAGAGGTAATTAAGTGAGGCCATAGGGTAGGCCCTAGTCCAATAGGACTTGTGTCCTTAAAAGAAGGAGAGGAGCTGCCAAGGATGAAAGCACAGTGATGCCTCTGTAAGCCAAGGAGAGAGGCCTCAGGAGAAATCGAACCTGCCAACACCTTGATCTTGGACTTCCAGCCTCCAGAACCGTGACACATCAACTTCTGTTGTTTAAGCTGCCCAGTCTGTGGTATTCTGTTATGATAGCCCCAGCAAACTAATATAGTATCTCTTACGGTTTCCGTGGGTCAGGAATTCATGACCAGTTCAGTTGGACAATCCTGGTTCATGGTCTTTTATGAGGTCTCTCAGTTGGGTATAGCTGGGGCTGCCTAATCTGAAGGCTTGACTGGGGCTGGATGTTCCACTTCCATGGTATGCCCTCCCATGGCTGGCAAGCTAGTGATGGCTGTTGGCAAGGGGCCTTAGTTCCTCCCTGCCTGGGCCTAATGAAACTTCTTCATTCAGTCCTAACCAACCAACCTGCAGCCTTCCCTTTAGTTTAGTTATATATTAAATATATAATAAGAAGAAATAGGACAGCCCTTATTTTCTCCTGTCAGGAGTTTGGTACCATAAATTTAAAAATGAAGGGGAGAAAAATCCCATGTATTTTCCATGGTGCACTACCCAGATCCCCTTTCAGAAATGAAGGGTATTTTCCCAGCTGTTGAGAATCCTGCCAACTGACAACCTTCAACTATTAGCCAGGATTGCCCTTGGCTAAAGAGAGCTGCCTTGCCCAAGGTCAGCTCCCTGCCCAGGACAGCTGTCATCTACTGACTGGCTGGTGTCAGAGTATAAAGGCCTAGTTTCTTTGCACCAACCTGGGATAACTCTGATGAGCCGCCCCAGCTTAGTCCTCCCTGTGGGTTAGCTGAGGCCTTTGTTGAGACTGCATTGCATCACAACTTCACCCTCTGCCCAATCTTCCTGCCTTCCCTTCTCCCACAGGTGTCAATCCTGAGAGCACTTCCTGATAAACATCCTGCACACCAATCTCTTCTTAGAGTTTGTATCTGAGGGGATGCAAACCGCAACAATCTACTTTACAGGAAGATTATTCTCAGAGCTGTCAACCATCTAAAAATAGCCAAATGAACCTCCAGATTCTATGTAGTACATCATGTGTTCAACTGCAGACCTAGCTGTTGAAACTAAGTGATAAGGTAGATTGTCTTGGTAGAGATAGAGGTGTGTCTAATCCTCCACTTCTTCCTGTATCCACTCCCTCTGTAATGTGACTGCCACTTCTGCTTCATTTTGTTGGCCAAAGCAAATCATAAGGCCAACCCAGATCTGGGGAGGAGGAAACAGATTCTACCTTGGATAGGAGGAACTACCGTGTGCCTGTTCTGAGCCTAGGCCTCAAGGGACCTTGCATATACTTCTGTCTCTCTTGGAACCCTGTCACAGGCATTTGAACGAGCTGGGGCTAGCCTGCTGGAAAAGAGACCATGTGGAATTGAGACAAGTTAGCTGTTCCTGCCGAGGTCACTCTGGTCCAGCCAGTCCCCAAGTAACCTGGTAGGTGACCAAAGATGTAGTATGAATAAGCACAGTCAAGACCAGAAGAATGCCCACCCAAATTGCTGACCCACAGAATTGTGAGTTAAGTAAATGGTGGTTATGTTAAGTTTTGGGGAGGTTATTGCTATGCAGCAATAGAAAAACTGATGTAGTATCAGCTATGGTTTGGATGTGGTTTGTTCCTGTCAAAACCCATGTTGCAATTTGATCCCCCAATGTGGCAGTGTTGAGAGGTGGGGCCTAGTGGGAGGTGTTTGGGCCATGGGGGCAGATCCCTCATGAATAGATTAATACCCTACTGCAGGGGTATCTCACAGGAATGGATTAGTTCCCTTGAGAGCAGGTTGTTAAAAAGCGCCTGTCTTCCTCAGTTTCTCTCTCTTGCCAGGTGATCTCTTTGCACATGTCTACTCCCTTTCTGCTTTCCATGAGTGGAAGAGGCATGAGGCCTTCATCAGATGCAGCTGCTCCATCTTGAGCTTTCCAGCCCCCAGAATCATGAATCAATTAAACCTCTTTTCTTTATAAACTACCCAGCCTCAGGTATATTGTTACAGCAACATTAAACAGACAAGACTCAAATCTGCTGGATACATGAATCAGCTGGCAAAAGAAGAGCATAGAGAATTCAGACTATAGAATATGTCCTCGATTCATTTTAATGGGCTCTGGTGCACCCAGCTGCTGCAGAAGCTGCTACTGATGGCTCACACCTGCAACCTTTTTAGCAGGATTGTTCTTGGGTGATCAAAGCCATCTCAGCTGGAGGTGCATCTCCCTTGTCCTGGGACATCCTATAACTAAAGCCTGTCTTGTGTGAGGGCACAAAATCCAGCTGTCTTGCCTCAAGGTAGGGCAAATTCTGGGGCAATTTACAGCACCAATCTCCTCTGCTGTCACAGGCTGAGAGTGGATCTCATCTGCAACCACATCTTTGCTCAGCTTCTTCTTCCTTTCTCCCACCCTCTTACAGGTTCCTTCCGAGAGCACTCCCTTAATAAACAAACAAACTTGCTCCTGAAACCCCAGCTCAGGCTCTGCTTCCAATAAATCAAAAGTGAATTCCTAGGAGAAAAAGATGGGGAGCATGGGAGTGACTGGTGTGGAAGGAAATTGGAAAAGCGCTGATCATCCTAACACCTTTGCAGTAGAAGTTTTCAAACCAATAGAAGATGACTCTCCTCCCATTGGTCCAAGACAAACGTCTCCATCGCAAGTGCTTGATGTGCTCCCACTGCCTACAAGGAAACGCACTCCTTTCCTTTGTAAGACGGGAATGACACTTTCTTTTCTCTCCAATCTTTAATTTCTCCCTGCACTCACTCTTTCCCCAGTAGGGTTTGAGTCTATTCCTCTTTGTAGGAAGATGCCATCACCTCCATTCTTCTAGCTACAGCCCCTGTCCTCTCTCTCACATCAGGATACTTGAGCAATCTACACTAGAGATCACCACTTCTTTATCCCTTAATCATCAACTCACATTACATGGCTTCTGCTGTCGACCCTGCCACTAAAAGTATCCTTGCCGAAGTCACAACGACCTTATGTTACACAACTAGTTGGCTGCATTTGATGTCACTCAACACTCTTAGTATGTGAAACACGATTACACACATTCCCTTTGCTCCTGTGATGCTGTGTTCACTTGGATTTCTGCCTCATTTCCAGGGAATTCAGAATCCGTTTCTTTCGATTGTCCCTTAGATGTCCACGTGTTTTCTGGTTCTCTTTTCACCTGCCATACATTTCTATGAATTATTTCACCTACTATTATAGCACCAATTGCCACTTATATCTGAATGATTTTCAAATTGAAGTTCCAGCTCCAGACTCAATATCCACTTGCCCTTTGGGCACCTCGACTTAAATGTGCCACAGGCACCTTATTGGACTACCACCACCTACACACACACCTGGCACACACCTGCATGCACACACACCTGTGCACACACTTGCATGCACACACCTGTGCACACACTTGCACGCACACACACCTGTGCACCTGCAGGCACACACCTGTGCACACACCTGCATGCATACATACTTGCACACACACTTGCATGCACATACCTGCATGCACACACACCTGTGCACACACTTGCATGTACAACCTGTCACACACCTGCACACACACACCTGTGCACACACCTGCATGCACACACACTTGCATGCATACACACCTGTGCACACACCTGCATGTGCACACACCTGCATGCGCACACACCAGCATGCACACACACCTGTGCACATACCTGCATGCACACTCACCTGCATGCACACATACCTGCATGCACATACACCTGCATGCACACACACTTGCATGCACACACACCTGTGCACACACCTGCATGCATGCCCACACACACCCACACACATACACTCACATATACACCCTGCCCTCTTCCTCCTCTGCTCCATACCCCCAGAGCTGGAACTATCATCCATCTGCTTTTCCATGGCAAAACCTTTGGAATCACCCCTGATTTGTCTCCTTCCCCTTCAATTAATCAACCACTACCTTCCAAATTCCTTTCAATTTTACCTTCAAAATTGCCCTCTACTTTTAAACACGATTCCATTTCTTTCTACCTTCAGCTGCAACCTGGGCCTAGATTACTTCACACTGCATCTCGTCTGGGCTCCTGTTCTAACCACCTCCAATCTAATTTCCATAACCAGTTAGGGGATCACCCTAAAATGCACAGCTGATTATTGCTTTTCCCTGTTGAAAAGAATTTCTACTTCCTCTGGGATCAGCTCTTCCACTCATCAAGATAGGATGGGGTTTCCTCCCACAATAACGGAACGGGTTCTATCACACTCCATTGTAATGAATTACCTGTCTGTTCTTCCCAAAGAAACAAAAGCTCCTTCCTTTGTTCAATTAGTAGATATTCACTGACACCTTCCTATGCATAATGCACGGAGCTGTTAATCAAATGGTAAATAAAACAAACATTGGCCTTTTCCCATTAGCAGGGCTCACATATTTGTCATCCTATTACCCATGCTAGCAGTTTTAGGCACATAAGTTGCTTAATAGGTATTTGCTGAATAAATACATGATAAAATGAGTGCTGTTGGCCGCGCGTGGTGGCTCATGCCTATAATCCCAGCACTTTGGGAGGCCAAGGTGGGCGGATTCACCTGAGGTCAAGAGTTCGAGACCAGCCTGGCCAACATGGCAAAACCCCATCTCTACTAAAAATATAAAAATTAGCTGGGTGTGGTGGTGCATGCCTGTAGCCCCAGCTACTTGAGAGGCCGAGGCAGGAGAATTGCTTGAACCCAGGAGGCAGAGGTTGCAGTGAGCTGAGATCGCGGGAAGGCACTCCAGCCTGGGTGACAGAGCTAGACTGTCTCAAAAAAAAAAAAAAAAAAAGGAGTGCTGTCTTCTAAAGACTAATTTTCTCCATTCCATTCCCTATTTTAGAATAAAATTCATGGGAACAGATTTTATAAAAATGATCTTCATGGTCGATGTTTACAGAAAGTATCTTTTTATTACAAAAGGCAGAGATAAATTACATCTAAATATTTTCAGACCATCAAAAGTCTTTAAGTAACTCACATTCCTCCACAGAGATTATCCTGGTAGCCAAATTAACAGAATCAGCCAAGCACATAAGGAACTTAGCACATAAATTAAAGATACTCAATAAAATCCAATTATAAAGGAGCAAATTTCTACAAACTTGAAACTACCACCTACCCTGCTGCCAGAATGTAATGATATGTTCTCTGCATGCCAAACATATCTTCTCCCAAAAGATAACAACTGTTTTGGGTTGAATAGCGTCCTCTGAAAAGAGGTTGAGGTTCTAAGCCCTGGTACCTGTGACTGCAACCTTATTTGGAAGCAGAGTCTTTGCTGAGTAATCAGGTTAACCTGCTGCCAGGATGCTGAAAGCAGAAAGGGCTTGAGCCAAACCTTGGCCACAGAGGCTGTGAATGACGCAGGTGAAGGCAGCCCTTGCTGGCCTGAGGGCTGAAACTTACAAGTGGGGTGAGGGGCTTGCTTACCATCAGGTAACCAATGGGGACATTCTCTTCCATTCCTTGAAATACACCCTTTCAAAATGTAAGTGGGGAGCCTTGGGCCATCAGCCTGATTTTCAGAAGCTCAAATGACATAAAAATTGGAGTCTTGACCAGATCATTCCTCTTTTTGGTTTATGGTGATAAATATACATAAAAGTTACCATTTGAACTTTTTTTTTTTTTTTTGAGATGGCGTTTCACTCTTGTTGCCCTGGGATTACAGGCGTGAGCCACCTCTCCCAGCCACCATTTGAACTATTTTTTTTTTTGAGAAGGAGTCTCGCTCTGTCACCCAGGCTGGAGTGCAGTGGCGCCATCTCGGCTCACTGCAAGCTCTGCCTCCTGCGTTCAAGCGATTCCCCTGCCTCAGCCTCCCAAGTAGCTGGGATTACAGGTGTCTGCCATCATGCCCAGGTAATTTTTTGTATTTTTAGTAGAGACGGGGCTTCACCATATTAGCCAGGATGGTCTCGATCTCTCGTGATCCACCCACTTCGGCCTCCCAAAGTGCTGGGATTACAGGCGTGAGCCACTGCGCCCAACCACCATTTGAACTATTTTCAAGTGTACAGTTCAGTTGCAGCAAGTACATTCATACTGTTGTTCAGCCATCACCACCATTCATTGCCCCAACTTTTTCACTTTTCCAAACTGAAACTCTGTCTCCGTCAAACACTAACTCATCTTTTCCCCTCCCCCCAGCCCCTGGTACCCACCATTCTACATTCCGTCTCTATTTGGATGACTCTAGGGACTCCTATAAGTGGCATTATGCAGTATGCGTCCTTTTGTGACTGGCTTATTTCACTCAGCACAAGGTCCTCAGGGCCCCTCCGTGTCACTCCCTGCGTCGGAACTTCCTCTCTTTTTAAGGCTGGGTACTATTCCATCATCTGTATACACCACATTTGTTTATCCATTCACGACATTTGGATTGTTGTTGAAATCCCACTCGACTGCACACTCCTGCTGCCAGCCGCGTGCTGGGCACAGGGCACGTGCTCTGGTCAGCTGCTGGGTATGGGACACAGCTGAGCATACTCACTCCCTCTCTGACCCCAGGACACTCCCTCTCTGATCACCGTGGCAAGCCTGGAAGGACCTATACTTGTTGGCCTTGACCAAGGGCTGCATGGTTGTGTGAGGTATAAACAGTTGGGTTATAAAGAGATAAGAACATCACTTTCCTGTTACACTCGCGGGGAGGAAGCTGACAGCAAACCCAGAGCACTCCCTGTATTCTCTTTTCTTTCAACTGGGAAGGCTCTGGGCTTGTCCCCAGCACAAAGCTGCTGCCATGAAACATCAGGGACTCGTGGAAGAGCCCTGCGTCTGTGTCTGTCACTATCCCTTCAAATGATCTCAAATAAATCGTGGTTTTCTCGTCAAACCACTGTCTCTTCTTAAATGGGGTTATTCTAATCCATGATCCCTAGTCAAAGCCTAATTTTCTTTTCTAGAAGGTTCTCCCTTCCCTCTCCCTTAATGTAAACACTGACAGTACTCCAGGCTCAGCCCAGCAGGTGATGTGCCTTGAAGCTGTCAAGACCAGCGGTTTTCCGTTTCTCCCTCCTGTAGGGCCGACTGTGCCACTCATTATCCCGGCGAAACCGCTCTCCCCCTTTACTGAGCTGTTTTGCCCCAGTACTGTTCAGTTCCCAATCAGATTGTAAGCTCTAGAAGGCAGGAACAATAACTTGCAGTTTAACCTTTGGCACCTAAAATAATACTTTGCTACACCTGTGTTTAATAAAATAACTGAGTGAACAAGAATAGGAATGGCATGTTCTCAGCATGGCAACGCATCTTCTCCTAAAAGATAACAACTGTTACAGATTGGACTGTATCTCCTAAAAAGAGATGTTGAAGTTCTAAGTCCCAGTACCTGTGAATGTGACTTTTGGAAATACGGTCTTTGTAGATATAATCAGGTTAAGACGATAGGGGTGGGCCCTCATCCAATGTAGCTTGTGTTCTTTTTTTTTTTTTTTTTTTTTTTTTTTGAGACAGTGTCTCGCTCTGTCACCCAGGCTGGAGTGCAGTGGTGCAATCTCGGCTCACTGCAACCTCTGCCTCTGGGTTCCCACGGTTCTCATGCCTCAGTCTCCTGACTAGTTGGGATTACAGGTGCCCACCACCACGCCAAGCTAATTTTTTGTATTTTTAGTAGAGACAGGGTTTCACCATGCTGGCCAGGCTGGTCTCGAACTCCTGGCCTCAAGTGATCCACCCACCTTGGCCTTCCAAAGTGCTGGGTTTACAGGCATGAGCCACCGCGCCTGGCCTTGTATTCTTATAAGAAGGAAATTGGGATGCAAAGAAAGACAAAGGGAAGATGGCTATGTGAGAACGGGACAGAGACTGGAGTAACACTGTCACAAGCTGAAGCTGGAGAAGGCAAGGAAGAACTCTCCCTAGAGGCTTTGAAGAGAGTGTAGCCCTGCCAACACCTTGACTTTGGACTTTTGGCCTCCAGAACAGTGAGACAGTACATTTCTATTGTTTTAAGCCATCCAGTGTGTGGCACTATGTCATGCCCCAGTGACATGTGACACTAATGTGACAACTGAATGGAGTGGTTCCAGCCATACAGGTAGACCCAGGGATGTGGCTCTCACAGTGTCGCTGGGCACGGGAATAATACTGGGTACCTGCGGTAATTAAACCAGCAGTGACAGCTGGGGTCTCAGTAGGGCCCACTGTGTTGAAATAGAGAGTGCTTAAGTGCTTAGTGAAGCCATGGAGATTCGCTGCCTCGGTCTCAGGAAGTGCTGGAGGCTGCACACATCTGTTGCTCCATCCCACTCCTCTATGAAACGCTCCCCTTCCGAAGAGGGCATCCTAAGTCTGATGATGTCATCAGACTCAAAATCTTAAACCTCTAGAATAACACTTCTGTTTTACTTTTCTTTTTTTGCTTTACCTATGACATTTTATGAATACTGTAGTATCCCAAGCAAGGTAAATTCAAATAAAGCTTTCAATGAATGATTTTTAAGAAGCTGAGGGGAAAAAAACCTCCTCCTGGTCATGTCCCAGATGTTATCATTTTTCATTTTGTTTCTTTTTTTCTTTTTTTTTCAGACAGAGTCTGCTCTGTTACATAGGGGCTGGAGTGCGGTGTCATGATCTCAACTCACTGCAGCATCTGCCATCTAGGTTTAAGCAATTCTTATGCCTCAGCCTCCCGAGTAGTTGGGATACAGGTGCACGCCACCACACCCAGCTAATTTTTGCAGTTTTGGTAGAGACAGGGTTTTGCCATGTTGGCCAGGCTGGTCTCGAACTCCTGGCCTCAAGTGATCTGCCTATCTTGGCCTCCCAAAGTGCTGGGACTACAGGTGTGAGCCACCGCACCCAGCTATTTTTTGTGTATTTCCATTTGCTATTGTGCCCTCACCATTTCTCCCTCAGCCTGTGATTTATGGTACAATATCCTGAAGATGTCAGGAGCACACGACCTCAGCCTCGGCTGCAGATAGACTGCTCAGCTTGGGGCAATAACTGCTCTGCCCTCCCTCTGCCACCCGGCAGCCCCACCCACAGAAGGGCCCAGACTTACGGCTTTGGAGGGAGCATAGTGTGTCGGTGATGCCAGTGGAGGCCTGGTCGGGCTCTGGAAGGAAGATGGGCAGAACCTCTGCCCTGTGTCCGGAGGGGAAGACGAGGCATAGATGCGATTCTCTAACCGTTCAGGCTCGTGCTTATAGGATTCCAGGGGAAACGTGTGCTGCTTGGTCACTTGGGTGGGTGTTGACGGAGAGGAGGAGAGGCCGGAGGCTGCAGAAGAAACACCAAGGGCGGTCAGAGGTCCGGCTTCCAGGAAGGGACGTCGGGGGTGGTCAGAGGTCTGGCCTCCAGGAAGGGACGTCGGGGGTGGTCAGAGGTCTGGCCTCCAGGAAGGGAGATAGGGAGAGGTCAGAGGTCCGGCCTCCAGGAAGGGATGTCGGGGGTGGTCAGAGGTCCGGCCTCCAGGAAGGGACGTCGGGGGCAGTCAGAGGTCCGGCCTCCAGGAAGGGACGTCAGGGGTGGTCAGAGGTCTGGCCTCCAGGAAGGGACGTCAGGGGTGGTCAGAGGTCTGGCCTCCAGGAAGGGACATTGGAGGTGGTCAGAGGTCCGGCCATGGCAGAGGGAGGCTCTCACCATTCCTGGTGCCCAAAACCTCAAATGGCAAGAAGCCAAATTATTCTGAATGTTGAGGAAAAGCTTTAAAAACCAATTTCTAGTCTCTTAGAATCAGCTGTTTCCAGAAACGCCTCACTATCCACCCTCGGTTGTGGGCAGCATCCCCTCATTGGGAACGGGGTGCTCACACAGTCCCAAGTTATCTGGTGAACTTTTACACACACCCTCCAGATGCTATTTTCCTCCATTCAGCCAAATATCATTTGATCTCCTCTCCTTCTTTCCCCAGCATGGCGCCAAGAGCAAACGCAGTGGTGCCTTATTTATTGAGGTAAAACATGGGGAAGTTCGGAAAATGTGCAGCAGAGATGCAGGCCAATGCCGCAGAAGCCATGGGACCATGTACCTGAGGAGGAGGAGGGGGAGGGGGAGGGGAGGGGAGGGGAGGGGAGGGGAGGGGAGGGGAGGGGAGGGGATGGATGTGTTGTTATTCCTACCAAAACGTGCAACATGAACATCACCACTGTAAGTTCCCAGTAGCAAGACTTCACTGCGAAGATAAATACCCAAGGAGACTTCAGGGAAAGGGTGGGACTGGAATGGGGTCTAAAAAGTGAAACAGATTTAGACGGTCAGGAAAAGGGAGGGGGCCAATAATGGGAGGGGCCACGATGTTAGTGGAGGATTGTAGGAAGACTGGAGACATGAATCTTCCGGGAGTTAAAGGTTCTCCACTTTGACTTATTTCTAACTAACAGAAACAAGTCTATTTCTTCCATAGACTTATTTATGTAATTGCTAAGTGGCGAGTGTACGCCTAATTCATTACCATGGTGCTTTTGAAAGCAGAGCTGGAGACGCAGAGGCTCGTCAAGAAGAGGTTAAATAAATCATGGCACAGTGCGCAGGCAGGATGTGACCTGTGAGTGTGACCTTATTTGGAAACAGGGTCTTTTCAGATCAACCAAGTCTAGATGAGATTTTGCTGGACTAGGGTGGGCCCTAATGCAATGTGACTGGTGTCCTTATAAGAAGAGGAAAAGAGACACAGAAACTGATACCCAGAGGGAAGGCCTCGTGCTGGCAGAGGCAGCGATCGGAGCAATGCGGCTGCAGCCAAGGCGCGCTGGGGATTGCTGGCAAACCCAGAAGCCAGGGCGAGGCAAAGGGGAATCTTCCCCTACAGGTTTCAGAGGGAGCGTGGCGCTGCCAACACCTCGATTTTGAACTTCTGGCCTTCAGGACAGGGCTAAATTTTAGTTGTTTTAAGCCACTCAGTCGGTGGCACTTTGTTATAACAGCCTGAGGAGACTGATGCAATGCATGGATTGTGTTCTAAGAGAAGCAGAATCTGGCTTTGGGTCTGATATCTCAAATCTCTTTTTCTTTGTTTTTTGAGACAGAGTTTTCACTCTTGTTGCCCAGGCTGCAGTGCTGTGGTGTGATCTCAGCTCACTGCAACCTCTGCCTCCCGGGTTCAAGCGATTCTCCTGCCTTAGCATCCTGAGTAGCTGGGATTACAGGCACCTGCCACCAGGCCTGGCTAATTTTTTAAAAATATTTTTAGTAGACATGGGGTTTCACCATGTTGGGCAAGCTGCTTTCGAACTCCTGACCTCAAGTGATCTGCCTGCCCCGGCCTCCCAAAGTGCTGGGATTGCAGGCATGAGCCATCACACTCACCCTCTGATATCTTACATCTTACAGGTAGAAAAATAAAATTTTAAAATAAAATTTGAATTACGTAAGTCAAACCAAAGATGTCAGTGAACATGGCCTGTTAAATTACATTTAGCCTAGAGCTGCCTCCTTAAATATTTTAAGTTTGGCCTAAAGGGTTTTCTGTACATTGTGAACTGTAACAGACCATAGCCTACATTGGTGCCAGCCAGAGTTTTGGCAATCACATGTAGCCAACTGTTCCAACCGTGTTCAAATAAGACGAATGCTGAGCTGTAACCAATCCAGGTGTTTCTGTGCCTTACTTCCGCTTTCTGTGGTCACTTTCCTTTTTCTGTCCATAAATCTTCTTCCACCACATGGCTGAGAGCTGGGCTCTCTGAGTCTACTCTGGCTCAGAAGGCTGCTCGGTTTGCGAATCGTTCATTGCTCAGTCAAACTCCTTTAAACATAATTCGGCAGAAGTTTTCCTTTTATCAGGCCCTAGAGCCACCAGTCACTGTTTCTGGTCTGGACAAGGCTGCGTCACCTACAGAGCCACAGGCCTGGTTCACTCTCCCCAGGCATCTCTGCTGGGTTCCTCCTCCTCACAGCTCCCAGAACCACCTGTGTCCCTCCTGCTCCATCCTCATGGGGAAGGACCTGTCCTCCTGTCCCTCGTGTCACCAAACTCATAAAGCCTTTTCACTGTCCTGTATGTTACCACTTAATGACAAACTGTTTAACGTTCAAACCAAACATAAAAGTATGTAAGTCCCCTCTCCCCACCAAGATCTACCGTCTGTCTTGGGGACGGGGGTCCTGCCACTCCCTCTGGGCCCCAGGGCACCCAGTGCTGTCCTGAGCCAAGGGGTCTGGCAAATGCCTGCTGCCACCAGGCAAGGAACAGAAAGAACAGTGAGAGGACCGGCTCAAGGTCAGGGTGAATCTGTTCCTTTCTGTGGAGAGTGGGGCGCATGTTTTGTTTTGTGTGTCCGGGGGAGGTTTAGGAAGTCGCTTATTAGAGAAGGAGCCCCCTTTTCCAGGAAGCCCTTTCAGGAGACTGAGCAGTGTGAGTGGAAAGCCCTCTGGAAGCCCCGGGCTGGCACTTGGGAGGCAGCTCTGGGTGGAAGCAGGAGGAGAGGGTTAGGACCCGAAACTTAAAATGTAAAAGGCCCTCACAACAAAGCCCCAAACTCTTGAAAAATAGAGGCCAGGTGCAGTGGCTCATGCCTATAATCTCAGCATTTCAGGAGGCTGAAGTGGGTGGA
Organism: Pan paniscus; assembly: GCF_029289425.2. Lineage (NCBI taxonomy): Eukaryota > Metazoa > Chordata > Mammalia > Primates > Hominidae > Pan > Pan paniscus. Next base: position 188,101,157 of record NC_073255.2, read on the forward strand.
CCACCTGAGGTTAGGAGTTCAAGACCAGACTGGCCAACATGGCAAAACCCCATCTCTACTAAAAATACAAATATTAGCCAGGCGTAGTGGCACGCGCCTGTAGTCCCAGCCACTCCAGAGGCTGAGGCAGGAGAATCGCTTGAACCCAAGAGGTGGAGGTTGCAGTGAGCTGAGATTGTGCCACTGCATTCCATTCCAGCCTGGGTGACAGAGTGAGACTCTGTCTCAAAAAAAAAAAAAAAAAAGAAAGAAAGAAAAAGAAAAAAAAGAAAAGTAGAATATTTTCCCCCAAAGGTCTTGAGAAGAAAGCCCTGCTTTGAGGTGGGGTGGGGAGGAAGGAGAGGGAAGAGGAAGAGTGGGAAGGTCCTGATGTGGTTTAGCAGCTCTTCAGAGATAGGGGTGTGTCAGCAGGCAGGACCACAAAAGGGCTGCCAGCCCATCCGGACCCTTCTCAGGGCCAGGCTCCAGCTGCTTGGCACTGAGAAATAGAGACAGTAGCCAGGGCTCAGGGAGGCCTGCCCGGGGCCTCTCAGGGGGATCTGCAGGGGCAGAGCAAAGAAGCCTGTGTGCTATTTTGTGTGTAGTGTGGGGCACTGCCTGGGGCCTTAGACCCCAGAGTCATATCCTTCAGTGGTTCCTGCAGCAACAGAGTCCCCAGCAGGGGCTCGTCCTGGTCCCACAATGCACCTGGGACAGGCTATCTCCTCTCCTGAGAGTCAAGAGGGAATGTTCTCATCCTCCTCTCCCAGCCCCTTCCCCCACTGGACACAGGGCCCCTTCAGTGGCACTTCCCGGGGGCTGTGCCCCTGCTTCCTGTAGGCATGTGCAGGGACCTGATGGGGCAGAGCTGAATAGGATGTGGTGGGGGGCGTTTTAGGTTCAAAAACCTGTGCCACGCCCCACATCCTCATGACCTGTGACAGCCCTGCAGAGAAACCACTCTGGGGGGCTGGGGTCTTCGTGTGTAAAGGAAGGGGCCAGCCACAGAGATCTCTAAAGCCTCCTCCATGGACAATGCTGAAAAGTAGCTATGTCCATCCCTGAGCAGGGCATGATCAAAACTAGCCCTGGCCAGGTGCGATGGCTCATGCCTGTAGCCCCGGCACTTTGGGAGGCTGAGGGAGAAGGATCGCTTGAGCCCAGGAGTTTGAGACCACCTAGGGCAACATGGCAAGACCCTGTCTCTATTAAAAAAAAAAAAAATTGGCCAGATATGGTGACATATGCCTGTAGTCTCAGCTACATGGCGAGATCGCTTGAGCCCAGGAGTTCAAGGCTGCAGTGAGCTAGGATTGCACCACTGCACTCCAGCCTGGGTGACACAGCAAGATCCTGTCTCACAAAACACAACACAACAAAATGAGCCCAAACTGCACCCATGCAGGCATTGGGCAAAGGCCCAGAGGAAACAGGTACTCTGTGGTGCCTATCTAGGCACCACCCATCAAAACCGCAAACGCGAATGTTCCTGGACCCAGTAATTCCATTTCTGGGGCCATAGACTTATTTGTGTAATTGTTAAGGGTCGACTGTATGGCTTATTCATTACCATGGTGCTTTTAAAAGCAGAGCCTGGAGACACAGAGGCTCGTCAAGAAGAGGTTAGATAAATCATGGCCCATCTGCAGGTATAGGCAGCCACCATTCCTGTCGGAACATGACAGGGATCCTCGTTCCTTTCATCTCCAAGATGGAGCGGTAAGTGAAGAAAGCCAACTGCAGAGCCATCTGTATGGAATGATACCATTTGTAGTTTCGAAAAAAGGAAGGAGAGTATCTATATTCTGCCTGTCTGATTTTGCCTAGACTATCTCTGGCAGGATCTGGAAACACTGGCTGTCTCCAGGGAAGGGAACAACTGGCAGGGAGGACTTTCATCATATCCCCTTTTTGATTTTTCAAACTTTCTATCATGGGAATGGATTATCTATTCAGAAAATTACTTCTTTTCAGCCACTGCTTTGCTTTTGAGCCAAGAGGCTGGCGAAGGCCATATTTAAGCATTGACCTGCTTCCTGCCCTGCCTGCCCCGACGCGCCCCCCAGCTCTGTGCAGGGGTGTCTCCCACGAGAAGCAGGACCAGGACCTCTGTCCTGTCTCCCACTAGAATCAGGGCCATGGCTGTGCCTTCCTGAGCTGTCCTCTCCCTCGCTCTTTCTCTTCAAGAAGTTTTTCCACTTCCAACATTCTTCAGGGATGAAGCTTAGTCACTGTTGTGCAAGGGATGTTCACAGCCCATGCAAACTCCTTGCTAGTTCTTTGGGTACAGAATGTTCATCTTTCGAGTAAACAGTTTAAAGAGAATGCAACTGTGACCAAGCCCCTCCCCACCCCCTGCCGAGAGCTCTTAAGAGCACAAACCACGGCGTCTGCTCCTCCCATGGCCCTGTCCCCTTGCAGGCCACCCCCGTGTGAGTACTGGAATGATCCTAACCCAGTCCCAAAGGAGGTGAGAGAGGTGGCGGGATGCAGGAGTGAACCTCTGGGGCCGAGATGAGAAGGTGGACTGTTCATTTGGGGGTGGGAACACCTCATTTCTGGTGGGGCTGAATGATTCTCTATCATTGCCATCTTTCCAAGTTCAGAAGCTGCTCCCATCTTTCCACCTGGCCTTCCTGTTCCTTCCAGAGCTGGTGACTCCTGTGGGGAAAACAGGTGGCACTCTGGACTACAGAGGGGGAAGGGAAACTTTTAGGGGAAGGGACAGGTGAAATGCTGAGACTCACAGTGTGTGCATTAGGGATATGTGTGTAGTTAGGGGCATGGGGAGTGAACCCTCCTGGAACCTAACATATGCCCTATCTGTTGACTGATACCCGAAATGTTTTTAAGAGGGGGTAGAGTCTTGCAGCATCAACACTTTTTTTTTGCACGATGCCACCCTGTTTACACAGGGCTTACACACTCTGGCCCCCTCTGCCCCTCACAGATGAAGAAACTGGTAGCTGGAGAAAGTTCAGTTACTTATCCATGGTCCTTTAGCGAATAAATGGCAGGGACCACACCTCAGCTCCACTGTCCTGACTCTATAACCCAGACACTTTCTGCCACAATCAAACTGGGGTATCACCAAGAGAAAGAACATGAAGACTTAAAATTACATTTTAGCTGTATGAATTACTCTCCGAGAAGTGGGGCTTCACGGGGCCAACAGGAAGGAGAGCTTGGATGACACTGGGTGACTGCAGAGGGAAAGAAGAGATGCCACAGAAGAGAGAGGGGCACAGAGACGGAGTGAGCTTGGGACCCCATGTGCTTCCTAAGGTGGGACAGCCCCATGTAGGGAGGGACAGGCTTCCTCCAAAGACGGTTTTCTTCCATGCCAGCCAGGAAGGGTAGACCAACAAAGAAGTGACTTCTACTCAGGTTTATGCTATTCAATCAGTAGAGAAACAACTGTCTTATGAGTCAGGTAAGGTGGGTAGTAAGAATGATTCCTAAGCTTTTTTTCTTTTCAATGTTGGTATCACTATTCATAAATAAAAGGGAAAATGGGCAATGCTGACACAATCCCTCATTACTTTTTTTGAGACAAGGTCTCACTCTGTGGCCCAGGCTGGGGTAAATGGTATGATCACGGCTCACTGCAGCCTCAAACTCCTGGGCTCAAGTGATCCTCCCACCTCAGCCTCCTGAGTAGCCGGAACTCCAGGCAAATACCATTACACCAGCTAATTTTTAAATTTATTTTTGTAGAGATGGCATCTTACTATGTTGCCCAGGCTGGTCTTGAACTCCTGGTATCAAGTCACCTCCTGCCTCAGCCTCCCAAAGTGCTGGGAATATAGGTGTGAACCGCCATGCCTGGCCCCCCATTACTTTTAAATAGACAATGTATTTCTTAATCATAAGGTCAACTGCTGAACTCAACCTTGGGTCTGATCAGTAAATGAATAGTTCCTGGACAGCTTCCACGGGCCAAGTATGCTGGGGGTGTTGAGGAAGGGGGTGCTAAGATGGATTAGAGCAAGTCCCTGTAGTCTGTAGGAGAAATGGGGACAAAACCAAAAAATCAGCCCCAACACCACCATGCAATAAAGTCGAGAACCAGGAAAGCAGCGGGGGAGCTCAGGGAAGAGGAGAGGGCCTGAGGGTGGGGGTGGGAAGGTGGCTCAGAAACCCCAGGAAAGAGCTGGGCCCCGATCCTGGAGGAGGACACAGGTCTGCCCCGGCCCAGGGGCCTCTCCTAAGGGCCCAGGCAGAACTGGGCCATGGCCAAAGTCACCCAAGAAGGCTCTGGCCAAAGGACAGACAGGTGCCCCGTTTCTGTTCCTTCTGAGAAGACATCTCCTCCTTTCTCCTGCTCCTTGAGGACTTTGTTTAGGACGCCGCCAGCCTCTGCAGTGAACAATGCCTTTGATTCTCCCAGGGCGGCAGCCAGGCCCAGTGAACAGCCCAGCGAGGGAACAGAAACGGCTCCTGGCAGCCACACAGAACACCATGAAAGGGGGTCCAGACACTGGGGAGCCATGGGCTGGTGACTTCACAGGGCCTGGCCCTGCTGGCAGGCGCTGGAGAGGAGGAGGAGGAGAACAGAGGTGCCACCAAAAGGAACTGAGCCCTGCTGGAACGGAATAGCTGTGCTGGGTGGAAACAGAGGCCTGGCCCTCAGAAGCCCCAAGCTCTAGGTCTGGTTTTACCACTAAGTTGCCATGGGCTCTGGGACAAATCCACCCCTTGCCTTGGTAAAAATAAACCAGGTAGACCAGATGCCTATCTGGTGCAATCCGGCCCCTCCACTGCGTAAATGGAATGAGCTAGAGCCTCATTCCTGCCTAAGGAATGGAACGACAAGAAGGAAATAATGTATTCTGCTGACTGTTGTTACAAGAGGCATGAAGTGAGAAGAGCAACATTTCCATTGACACTGGAGGGAGGCTTTGCTTATACAGGGTTTTGAAACCTCCTACCACTCATCAGAGTGAGGGGCCAGGTGTTGTTCCCTACTTTGGAGGGAGGATGGCGAGCGTCGTGAGGGGGAACGGTGGCCCAGGGAGGTGCCCAACGAAAGTGCCACAGCCAGAGAGGGACAGCAGTACCTGTGCTGAGTAGCTGTAGCACACAGAGGGATGCAACCAGCAGGCAGGCGGAGACCCTGGGCGGTGCGAGACCCTGTGTGACACAAGTTCAGGCCAGGCAGGTGACCCAGAACCCAGCCTCTGATGTCTGCTTAGGACTCTGTTTTCTCAAGGAGCAAACCCACTGCTTTAATGTTTTGGCCCTTTGTTTCTCAGGTGCCCTCTGGCCTGGCTCCTACACCCTCTCCCCGCATGGCCCCTATTGCCCGCAGGTTTTACCTTCCACCCCTCATTCCAGAGCCCTACCCTCCAGGGCCGCTGGAGCTGAGTGCCCGGCCCTCTGACTCCAGAATGGCTCTGGGCAGCGCAGGCAACTGCAGGAGGCTGGGGGAGCCAGGGAATAGAGGGGCAGTATCCTTAGGGACCCAGCTGGCCCCTCCTGCCTGCCATGCCTCCAGCAACTCCTCTTCCCCTCGTCGCTCCAGGCCTGGGCGGTAATGACTCCTGAAACCCTGCCCACACCCCTGGGAAAAGCCCCTTCAGAACCCCAGCTGAATGTCCTTGTTTCCTGCCCCCAACGATACAGTTTCCAGCCGCCACTCCCAAACCAGGATAAGGACTGGCCAGCACCGTGGAAGCAGCTGAGCTCTGGGGCCAGAAACCTGGGCTGGACCCTAAGTCACCACTCGCCAGCTATGTGGCCTCAGAGGAGTCAGCTCAGAGGCTTGCTTCATTCTTTGAACATCTGAGCTGCCCGTGGGCTTTGTGTGATGAGTAAGAGGTAAGAAGCAAAGCACCCTAGGACGCTGAATGATAAGGCCCGTATTCAGTATGGGCAGCTGCCATTGATAGCAGGTGACGTCTCCGGGAGAAGACCCTGCTGGTCGGAAGCTCAGAGCCGGCTCTAGCTTCTGCCTTGCCTGGGGGACAGGAGTGTGACACACCTGAAGTTCAAGCTGCAGCTCACCCCTGGCTGACTCCACCCTGCGGCCCCTCCACACAGGCTCAGTGTGGAGGTGAGAAATCCCAGCTGAGCCCTCTCTGACAAGTTGGGGTCTCCTCCAGGCAGTCCTGGCCATAGCCATCCCAGTGCCCCCAGCCACAGTCAGCCACAATGCACTCTGGAAGCTGTTCCTGAGGGCGTGGAGGCCAGTCCCTGGTTTCTCATCACCTGGAGACGTAAGAAATTGGAAAAAGCTGGTCACCCCCAAGACAAGCTCCAGGTGCCACACGTCAGTTCATTGAACAGCGCCTGGCCCAGGGTGACATTAGGTATCAGTACCACTTAGGCCCAGGAGTCCACTTCCTCTATAACCCACTGCAGGCTGCTGTTTCATTTGCACAGAGGCAAGAATACCCTACACAGAGCGGGCCTGCCTGAGCCTTCAGCCATTTCTTCTCTTTCCCCCCAGCCCAAGGTGGGAGTGGCGAGGTCATCTTCAAGACCATTCTACCATTCTCCACCCTCCGTGTTGGTGGATGCATTCCAGAATGATCCATTCAACCTGAACTATTCTACCTCCCACAGCCCCAGCTGCCCAATACTTCTCTGAAAGAAGCCTGTCCTCAGGGCCGCCCCACCAACACCCCTATCCCATGCTCAGCTTCTCTTTGAGAATTGCTGTGGTAGACAAATACTTCAGCTTCAGCACCCCTTTACACTCTTGAAAAATAGGGTGTTTAACATATAATGAGTTTATGGTTGTCATTTATAAATGAATTAATGTTTAAAATTTTCTCAGTTTTAATTTCTAATATAGGCTAGGTTTGGTGGCTTAGGCCTATAATCCCAGCACTTTGGGAGGCCGAGAAGGGAGGAGCTGGGAGCTCAGGAGTTCAAGATCAGCCTGGGCAACATAGTGAGACCCCCATTTCTACAAAAAATAAAAAATTAGCTGGGCATGGTGGCCTGTGCCCTTGGCCCCAGCTACTCAGGAGGCTGAGGAGGGAGGATTGCTTAAGCCTGAGAGGTTGAGGTTGCAATGAGCCATAACTGCACCGCTGGACTCCAATCTGGGTGACAGAAAGACCCTGTCTCTAATAAAAAAAAAAAAGAAAATTCTAATATGGTGAATATTGATTCATATGACCCACAGAAATAAAAGCTCCTTGGGATCCTCATTTTTTTAAAAGTAACTTCTCAGCAATCTATATTTTTTAAAACAAAACAAAAAATAAGTGGCATTTTTACTTTTTGCAAATGTCTTGAATAGCTGGCTTAATCAAAGATGCTAGGTTTATGTATCTGCTAGTGCCCTCATTCCCTGTGAGACGGTTTTGCTCTAAACCCTTGTCTGGGCAGTCCCCAGTCCCTGTCCCCACTGAGTCTAACCCGACATGCTGAGTAGAGCATCTGAGCCACAGAGACAGTTAGGATGCTTCTCAGGCTTCAGTTCTCAAACCTGGCTGGGCCAAAAGTCACCTGGGAGCATTGAGAACGCATGTGCCCATAGGACCGGAAGATCCTGACCGACGGGGCCAGGAGGAGCCTGGGGATGTGAGCTGTGTGACGTTCCCCAGGTGACGCGGGTGGTTGGACATGTTTTGGAACCATTCATTTAATCCAATCTCCCTATTTCACAGATAGGAAACTTCTAAAGTAATTTTTAGTTCCCATTCTTTATGGTCATGTGGTCCGAGTGCCTCCGTCCTGTCTCACAGCTCCCTTCTATGGAAGAGCAAATTCCCTTCCTTCTGAGTTCCCAGCCCCCTGCTTGGACTCTGATAGGAATGACTCTCCCTGCAGCCAAGGTCAGCCTCATGCAGAAACGCCCTGGAATGATGCCTCGTCCCCGGGTACCAGGCGTTTATGCAGCTGCCGGCCAGGCCAGCTCTCCTGAGCTCTGCTGCTCCTTTTCAGCCAGCTGCTTTGAGACCTTGCTCTGAATGTTCCTAAAAGACAAGTTTCACACCCGCCTGGTGTCCTCCCCACCCCACTCCAGCCCTGCCCCTGCAGGACCCCCTCTCTCAGCAGGAGTTTCTGGACTCTGGCCCCTTTATAGCTGAATGGCCCTGGCCCTAGCTGAGCTCACTCTCAATTCATATTTTAATCTGGAGTAAGGTTTCAGGCTGCAGATTTTGGTTCTAGGCTCTAAGAATCTGTTTTATGATCTTTTGTCACTGAAACTGTTCAAAATATGTTGGAAAATATCTGAGTGATCTTGGAGTCAAACCATCATGGTAATATGGAAGGTGAAAAATTATTTCTATTTAAAAAAAAACTTTTAGGAGTTTTTCCAAGGTTATTCTCCTAAAAGGAATCCGGAAAATATCCAGTCTTATAGGGCTTTGTATACCCAATAACATTCTGCACCTAGTTATGAAATAGTTGGCTCTAGCATATGGGTATTTACATGGGAACTAACAAAACAAAACAGAAATGGCGGTGCAGGGGAAGGAAAGGCGAATCTCACAGGGCCTAATTTTAAATCAGTCCCAACTCTGACAATGTGGTCCCAGCCTCTGCTGTCTGCCCTGTTCCTTCTTCACGCTTGCCTGGAGGTCAGAGTTCTACATCATGGACCCAAAACGTAACCCTAGATACTTCACTTGGGCAAAAGACAACAGCAGATATGCATCTTGATGTTGCCACTTAGAAAGCAGTCCTGGGGAGGCACAGGGGAGGCCCCTCTGCTGCTTTGTGAGAGAGAGAAATTCTGCCACAGAACTTTTCCCATATACAATGGTTTCGGAAAAACAATTTGCTAAGAATTTGTCAATGAAAGGGAAATGTTAGCAGCCTCAGTCCCTCTAATTATCAGTATTTGTGGAATCACAAAAGCAACAGGCATTGTTTGGTGCTGTTGAGATGAACTCTGCCGAATGTGATAGTCTGGAATGGGCCAGCATGAGAATCATAGGTGGTAAGAATGGGCATGACCTTGGACAAACGTCTCAGAACCTCATTTTCGGTGGAGGAAGTGCAGGCTCTGAGAGGTGAAGTGTGTGGCCAAGGATCTACCCCCCACCCCAGAAGCAGGTCCACAGCCATGACTCAGGTCTTCAGGCCGCAGCCCAGGGCCTTGCTCCATTCCAGGAGGTTTCTGACGGTGACCTCATCCCTGTGGAATGTTGGGGAGAAGACCGTTTGTATGGGCGACAGGAAAAAGCACACAGTCGCACCAGGCAGGCGAGGTGGGTGCCTGAGGTCAGAGGTGTGTCTGCCTTGGGCTGCCTCTCCGTGTCCACCCTCCTCCCCAACGGGGCTCCCTCGGCCAGCTGCCAAGGGTGTATAGGGTGGAGCGGGTAGTGGAAGGCCAAGACTTGGCACTTTGGATTTGCAAGGGGAAGGAGGAGGAGGAGGAAATGAGGCCCCCCCGGGCTCCTTGCTGAGTCAGCATGGTGACTACTGTCATTTCCTAGAAGGAAATAAGGGAAGGACACCAATTCAATAGGAGACCTGGGGGACTTTCATACTCTCAGCTGATGCCAAGGTGCCCAGTGAGCAGGGGAAAGGCTTCCTGGCCCTGGCGGCAGGATGGGGCCAGAATATTCCTGGGCAGGAGCACCCCCAGGTGGCCCATCCTGCCTGAGCATGTCTGAACATGTTCTTAGATCAGGACTAGAGTTCGAGATTTCAGAAAGGTCATTCTAACCTTGATCTCTTCGAGATGCCTGTTTATAACACAGCATCGTTCATGCCAATTGTCTGGCAAAGCCGGTATACACAGCTATCGCTATGAGGTAAAACAGCGGATCTCATGTGAGGGTAAACTTGGAATTTACCCCGATGAGATGCCGTGTGGGGAGGGTCCAGTGGCTGCGAGGCCCTGGAAGCATGCCTCTTCCAGGGAGGCCTCCATCATCAGAGCTTCCGTCTGCAACGTCCCTGCCCTGTGCTGGCCAGGGAACTCCGTGGCGGGCTCCCCCACTGTGCCCGGGATTCGGACACTGCTTGCTGCGGAGTGTTTCCAGTCCCTCTTGAAATTCCTGGTTGTTGACAATTTGTTTATTATTCTAGCTCTTGAGGAAACTTCCTAAAAACTGGGGAAGAAGTAGTTCTTCAACTTTCTTGAATCTCAGGACACTTGGATCATCTGACGAAACTGATGAATGAAGCGTGGGTACACAGATTTCTCTGTCTCTCAAATCACTTTGGGGCCCTTCTAACTCCCCAAAAGTCAGGTTTTAGGAATCTGTATTCCGAGGGGTCTCAAAATGTTCTCGTGGTTCCCCTCTCCTCCAGGGTGGCCGGCCTCCCTGTTCCATCTTCTGAGAGGAGCTATACCCATTTTGCACCCTGAACCTCCAAACTCAGAAGTCTCTGAGGAGCCCTGAATAGGAGAAAATGTGGCTGAAAATGAAGTAGAAAATCAGTGTGATAACCAAATCAAGATCACGCCTCGCTGGGACCCTGTCACACTAAAGCTTTCAGAGCATAATCGTTTTTAAAATCTGTAATAGTACCTGGAGTTTTTTTCCTGTGCTTTCTATAATTCAGCTCTTTGAGTCTGCTCTGAACCCTTGGTGGTAGCTCACTGCTCATGAACAGATCCCCTCCTGGGGGGCTCCAGTGGCCTCCCACAATGGTCCCATTCCTGAGCTGTTTATCCTCACCCTGGAGGGCTCCCTCTGATCACCCAGGCTCACTGCTCTGGATGAGGCACAGGTGGGAAGGGCTGTGGGTGATGCAGGGAGGGCTTTGAGTCACCATCCCCTCCTGGAAGTGTATCCTAAGCCATTTCCAGGTGTACAGCTCTCAGGGGAGACAAGAATGCATTGTTCTACCCGGCACGATGGGGTGTGGGCCACGTGGGGTATGGGCCACAGAAGCACATTCCCAAACCTCCACCTTGGAGAGCCACGTACAGCAAAGCAGTAGAAGGCGGCAGAGGCAGGGATGGGGAGACCATCTGTGAGTGTGGTTCCTGCCCGGCTTTCCCCTTCCTGCCAGGTCTCCCAGGAGGCCAGGTGGTGGCTGCAGCCGGTGGCAGACACTCCCTTCCTGGGGTGCTGGCTGCAGCCGGCTGCCATGGGACTCCAACCAGGGCTCTCCTGGGGTTCTGTTGACTCAACACATCATCTGACGCCACCCCGGCAGGCCCTCTGGGTGTCAGGTGCCAGTGAGACGGGTTGGGGAGGCTGGGACGGTGTCCAGACTGCCGCCTCTGCCCCAGAGCTCGTTTCCATGGTGCCGTTCCCAGCTCCAGGAGCTCTCCTCATTCACATCACGAAGGGAGAGGCAGGGATCATGAGCTCTAGTGGTTGTCTGCCTCCAGTGATTAATTGGTACGATTCTCCACGGAGGAGGAAGAGAAGAGGAAGGAAAGCTGCAGATGAAAGGGAAATAAGCGTCTCGTGGTGGAAACAAAAGTATTGGTTGCATCCTTTCAAAGACGATCTGGAATCTCAAACCTAGGGTTTACCTCTGCCCCTCGACAGCAACAACAATTCTGGGAGTTCAGGGCCATGATAAAAAATGACAGCATCACACCTGAATTGCTGCTAGTGTTTTTAATAGACAGGTAACCACTCATCCCGAGGGAGGTGGGAAAGGAGCCCTCTTGCTAGGGAGCTTGGAATTCCTAATGCTTCCTGTGTCTGATGCACAGTACCTACCCCTGGTAGAGCTCGCTTTGCAGGGAGGGAGAACTCAGCCCTCTGTTTGCATGATCTGAGGCTCTGGAAAGCCCCCTGCCCCCTTCCAGATACCTCATCTACTTGACAAACTTCCAAGATGCCCTGCCTCCCCTTTCTACACATTGCTCTTCCCTGAAAGGTTCCTGCTCTGTTATTCTTGGTCAATCTGCAGAAGGCAGGCCGGATACTCCACAAAGGACCCAAGAGAGGAGCAGCCGTTAGGAAGGTGCAAGGCTGGGAGGGAAGGACAGGACCAGGGTTCCCGGATTCAACTGTACTACATCATACATGTTGCCTCCATGTAATTTTCTCTTTAGTGCCAGATTTCTAGAATCAGTGCATGAGAAATGATATCTGAATACGGTGCTTAGGGGAGCCGGGTTTTTTCCACTTCTGATTCACTCCACAGCTTCAGCATCTATTGTCAGCTAAGCTCATCTTCTGTGAAGCCCTCACTGGTTTCTAGAGTGAATCATTCCTCCTTTTCATGCACTTAGCACATTCCAACGTTATCAAATGATAGAGTGCTGGGTTGTTTCCTGATGCACCTCGGGTCTTCCACTAAGTGTGAATGGCAGTGAGTCTCGCTTATCGCTATCCCATGGGGCCTGGTGCACTGTCCCAGCTCAAGAAAGATTTGCGGAGCTTGCTTTGTACATAGTGCTCAACAAGTAGACAAATCTAACTTTAAATCTTAAGCTCTTTAAAATACACCGTTAAGAAAATGAAACAAGAAACATGACAGAGAGAAAACACAGCTATCCTTCTGTGTCTGCAGGGAATTGATTCCAGAACCCCTCTCAGGCACCAAAGTCTAGGATGCACAAGTCCCCGATATAAAATGGTGTAATACGTGCATATGACCTATACACACCCTCCTGTATACTTTAAATTATCTCTGGATCACTTATAATGCCTAATATAATGGAAAGGCTATGCAAATAATTATTATGCTGTGTTGGTTTTTCATCTGTATTTTTATTGTTGTATTATTATTTTTATTATTTTTTCCCCTGAATATTTTTGATCTGCATTGGTTGAAGCTGAGGAGGTGAAACCTGCGGATATGGAGGGCTGACCGTATTGCAAAACACATATATGATAAAGGACTTGTAGCAGAGTATATAAAGAACTCTCAAAACTCAGTAACAACAACAAAAAAACTCAGTAAAAAAAAAAAAAGGGGGACAGAAGATTTAAACACATACTTCAGCAAAGAAGATATACAGATGACAAATAATGATATGATATTCACCATCATTAATCTTTAGGGCTATATACATTAAAACTACAATGAAACATCACTACACCTACTAGACCAGCTAACATCTACAAAAACCTGACAATACTAAGTGCTGACAATGATTTGGAACAACAGGAACTCTCATTTGTCACTGGTGGAAATACAAACTAGTATAGCCATTTTGGAAAATAGTTTGACAGTTTCTTCTGTAGTTAAACATACATTTACCATACAACCTAGCGATGCCACTCTTAGAAGATATGAAACCTTGTCCACACAAAATCCTGAATGCAATGTTTTCAGTGGCTCTATTCATAGTTGCCCCAAACTGGAGACAATTCAAACATCCTTCAACTGGTGAATTAATAAACTGGTACAGCACTTTGGGAGGTTGAAGCAGGAGGATCATTTGAAGCCAGGAGTTCAAGACCAGCCTAGGCAACATAGTGGGACCCCATCTCTACAAAAAATTTAAAAAGTTGGCTGGGTGCAGTGGCACACTCCTGTTGTCCCAGCTGCTTGGGAGGCTGAGGTGTGAGGATTACTTAAGTCTGGGAGTTCGAGGCTGCAGTGAGTCATGACTGTGCCACAGCACTACAGCCTGGGCGACAAAGTGAGACCCTGTCTCAAAACAACAAAAAAACAAAAAAAAACGAAAAACAAACCAAAAAACTGGTGCATCTATACAATAGAACACTACTCAGTAATAAAAAGGAAAGAACTCTTAATATATGCAACACAATGAATTAATCTCAAATGCATTTTTCTAAGTGAAGGAAGCCAGGTCCAAATATATACATACTATATATTTCCATTTATACAACATTCTGGAAAAAGCAAAATTATAGCGGACAGAAAAAAAAGTCAGTGTTTGCTGAGGATGAGGGGAGAAATTGACTATAAAAAGGGATGCGGAAATTTCTTTGGGTGTTGGAATTGTTCTATGTCTTGACGGTGGTGCTGATTACACAACTGCAGATGTTTCTCAAAACTCTCAGAATAGCACATTTTTTTTTTTTAAAAAAGGGTGAGTTTTACTCTACGTAACTTATAGCTAAATAATCCTGACTTTTACAACAGTGCCCTAACATGAGTTCGGGGGGGTTGTCTCTGCAATGGGGGAAGCAGGTGCTTTTCCCCTGGGCCTTGAAGGAGGGACAGGCAGGGCTCGGATGGAGACGCCTCAGCATGATGGTGGAAACCTTGCCTCCGCCTTGGGGCCCAAGACCTGCTCACATAAAAATAGCAGCTGAAATCCCTCTCCCTCTGGCCCAAAGGTCATCTCTTGAAGGTGACAGAATGGAGCCACTACCAGGGGGCGGGGGAGGGCGAGGGGGAAGGAGCGAGGTCTCAGAGGCTTAGGCAACCTGGGCCCTGTCACCCAGACAACTCCCTCCCCTCCTGGAGACAGCTGTGCTCACACAGCCTGTACCCTGCCTTCCCCTGCTGTTGGGAAAAGGGGAGGGGGCAGGAGAGAGCTGAAAGGTTAGGCTGGGAGCAGAAAGGGAGATCCCACTCCTTCACCCGCCCTCACCTTCCACCAGACTCAGTCACCCGGCGCTCCTGAGGACAGGGGTCTTTGGTATATCTCTGCATATCCCTGAAAGGTGTGGACAGGTCAATGAGTCTTCTCTACAGGGGCTCTTGGCACAGGTCCGAACATGCAGAAAGCCTGATGATGTCCTGCTGCCCAGGGCAGGCCTGAGACCCACAGCACAGGAGGCCCAAGGCGGCCATAAGGAGACCCAAGGCCCTCCGAGGGGCACACGAGGGGTTCCAGGGAAAAGTGAGAAGGTGAGGCCCTCACCAGGTGGCTACTCATCCCAGAGAGGAGTTTGCAGGCCTGAATATGCCCCACCCGTCCCTCCTCCAGGCCCATCACCTCCCCGGGCCATCAGCAGCCACGCTAGGCCCACGAGAGGGTTCTATGCAATGGCTGCACCTTGAGAGCTTGCTTTATTTTTAGCTTTAAAAGTTGTGTTTTAAAGACATCTATATACTGAGTATAAAAATACTTACAAATATCCAAGAAATATGTTAGTAAAACTTTCTGAAGGCTGTGGTCTGAATGTGTGGGTCCCTGCCAAGTCCTTATGTTGAATTCTACCCGCAAGGTGATGGTGTTAGGAGGCCGGGCCTTGGGACGTGAGGAGGGTGGAGCCCCATGCCCTTACAAGAGGGACCGCAGAGAGACCCCTCCTCCTTCCACCATGTGAGGACGCAGCCAGGAGGAGCTGAAGCAGGTCCTCAGCAGACACAGAATCCACCGGCACCTTGGTCTTGGACCCTAGCCTCCAGAACTGTGAGAAAGAAATTTCTGTTCTTTTTTTGTTTTGAGACGGAGTCTCGCACTGTTGCCCAGGCTGGAATGCAGTGGTGTGATCTCGGCTCACTGCAACTTGTGACCCCTGGGTTCAAGCAATTCTTCTGCCTCAGCCTCCTGAGCAGCTGGGATTATAGTTGCTCACCACCACACCCAGCTAATTTTTTTCTATTTTTAGTAGAGACAGGGTTTTACCATGTTGGCCAGGCTGGTCTTGAACTCCCGACCTCGAGTGATCTGCCCGCCTCGGCCTCCCAAAGTATTGGGATTACAGGCGTGAGCCACAGTGCCCAGCCACAATTTCTGTTCTTTATAAGCCACCCAGTCTATGGTATGATTACGGCAGCCTAAACAGACGAAGACGCTGAGTTAGCTAATTTGTTGATCCAAACAGTCCACTCTTTTTAAACATTTATTTTTGATTTTGTTAAAGTGCACACAACCTAAAATTGACCATCCTGACCATCTTCAAGTGCACAGTTCAGCAGCATTAACCACACTGCTGTGCAGCCCCCACCACCACCATCTCCAGAACCATTTCATAGTACAACACTGAAACTCTGTCCTCATAAAAATAACTCATTTCTCCCCACCTGCAACCCCTGGCAACCATCTTCTACTTCCTGTATCTGGGAATCTGGCCACTCTAGGGACTTCATATGAGTAAAATCTGGCAGTGTCTGCCCCTTCATGACTGCATTCTCTCACTCAGCACAATGCCCTCAAGGTTCATCCACAAGGCAGCACCTGTCAGAATCTCCTTCCTTTTGAAGGCTGAATACTATTCCACCACATCTACACACAGCACGGAGGGCTTTCTCTCACAATTCCCTCCCGGCTTTGCCATCGCTTTGCTATTGCTCTGTTTCTCCCAAGAGATCGCTGCCCCTCCTAGGTCTGCAGCTTCCCTTTCCTGTGGTGACAGCAACTATGGTTGCTGCCTGCATGGCCTGGTGTCCCCATGTGCCCCCAACGCCGAGGGCCAGAGCAAGGAGTAAGGACATCCGATGCAAACACTGCACCCACACGTTTCCTGGGGATGCCCCAGTCCCTCTGGGTCAGAATCTGTCAGCCTGTGCCCATGCCTGTCCCTTCCTTCTGGGCCACGGTCACAGGACTTGGGTCAGCAGGCCCGGGCAGGGAGGCACCCCGGGACAACGCCAGACATTCCTGCCTTCCTGCAGCCAAGTTTCCGATGTGCTGTTGGAGGAATCCTGCCAAGGGTAATGTGACATTTACATGATGCCTGGTGGGGCTGCCCAGTGACATAACAGGGGGGTTGGGGGTGTGTCTCTGGGCACAGAGCCTGCAGCCCGGCAGAGTCTGATGACACTGTGTTGTGTAAATTGAAGCAACAGTCACCTGTTTCTCTAAGTCATGGCTCAAACCTGTTTCCTCTTATGTGACCATAAAATCACACCGCCTGTCACCTTGATCTTTGGGACTCTTCTGTCTTCCTTCTGAATAAAGCTATTTGATAAACACCCATCCACTTCCTGCAGGGGGAGAAGGCCAAATGCCCTCATGTGCATTCTTTTGAGAGAGTCCAGAGAGCATGAGCCCAGCCGGAAGCAGGCATTTGTGATGGCCTTTCTGTGCACTTGTGCACACAAACTTTCTCGTGTGGGTGCCCTAAGTGCCGGCATTGTGCAGGAAGCTGTGTTAGGGGCTGGGAGCACACTGGTAGCAGACACCATCCCTGCCCTCTTTCAACTGATTTTGCAAGGACTTCAGGAACACATTCTAGCACAACTAACTAGAGCTGCTCACTTATGAGCAGAGCCTCAGTTCAGCCATCAGTGAAATGGACAAATCAAATAGGAACTCTTGAATGGGCCACCTCCCCTGGGCAGCAGGGTGGCGTTGCTTCCAAGGTGTGCTTAAAGCCGGCTCTCTTCTTTGTGGTCTGAGCAGAAGCTGTAAGGCTAGGCCCTGGCCTTGTTCTTAGCTGTCCCTGGCCTACAGACCTTTGAACTAATCACTCTTGGTGGTCTGAATTCTCTGTAGACAGGTGGAAACCGTAGGCACTGTGTCCTCCAGACCTCAGCACAGCAAGAACAGTCTGGTGTTCATCTGGGCAGAGGAAGCAGACCCCACCCTGTGTTTACATGACACCAGCTCTTCAGGGGTCCGAGGGGGTGGGCCCGATGCCGGCATAAGGTTTGATGTTGCCAGCTAGAATCGCCAACACATCCCCGGAAGCCCAGTGGCTTAGCCTCCTATCAGTGCCTCCTCTGCAGCCCCTGCCAGGGCTGCCAGGAGCTCAGCCGGCCTTTGTTCTATTTCACCCCAACCAAATACCTCCTCCTCCTCCCTTCTCCTTATTCGTTAAAATTCAGCGCATGATACTGGCAAGCTTCAGCCGCAGCTCACAGCACTTTCAGAGGAAAACGTGGCGCGCCCGGGGCCTTCTCACAGTCATCGTGCAGCCGCCTGGGCAGCTCCCAGCTCCAATGGCAACTGGTAGCATCAGGAGAGTATGGGGTTCCCCAGTGGGGCTCTGGGGCAGCGCAACGCCACAGGACCTTGCGGTGGATGTGGCAAAGCATCTGCTCTGGTGGCCTGGGGCAGGTGAGGAAGTGAGCGCTTCTCAGGAGCAGAGCCAGGTCGTCTCTGCAGGCCCAGGCCTGCTGGCGCCTCAGCCCTGACGCCATCATCTCTCCTTTGACTGAGAACAAGGACCTCTTTCCTTGCCTAAATAGCCTACGGCTAAGAGGAAATCACCCCCAGTTACGAGAGGTTTCAGGAAGCCCCCCGCAACCTTCCACCCACCATCATCAAACTTTCGAAAGCAGAGAGTCTGGGATTTGAAACCCCTGTCTGAAAAGTAGGTTTCAGATCCATCGGAAGGCAGGGTCAGGCCAAACCTCTCCTCTCAAGTCAGATAAAAACGATCACACCCGGGAGGAGAGGCCTGAAAAGGGGCAGCTGAAGGGAAAAAGAGCTGGAGAGTGGGGAGCAGCCCGGAGTGTCTCCTCTGGCTGGGAGGGGCCCTGTGGAGCTGGCAGCAGCAGCTCTTGTGAGCAGACAGAAGGCCGCTCCTCAGGACCAGGCGCTGCCACCTGCAGGCTCAGGCCCTGTTCACCTGCCGCAGATTCCCCGAGAGCCAGGCAGAAAAAGTGGACCCTGCCCACAGAGCGCAGGCCCAGGGAGAGGCAGGCAGGTGGCCAGTCTGAGTCAGCGGGATGGAGGCGCCTGGCATGGGGAAGGGGTGTGTAGCCTGGGAGGGGCCTTGGGCGGGAGCATCCCCGGGGAGAGAGCCGGAGCCAGTTCCCTAAGGACACGTGATAACTGGCAGAGGAAGAGCAGCTGCTGGGGAACGGGGGGGTGGTGTGTAGGGAGCTGCACACCCTGGGGTGGTCAAGGCAGAATGGGCACCAGCGGCAGCCCACCAGGCCTGCTCTTGGGGTCCCAACAGGCAGGGAGAAGTGGTGGACCTGTGTCCGAGCATCAGGGGGCGCTGCAAGTGGGCATGCTGGGTGCCCAGCAGGGGTACCATCATTCCCCAGGGGTGTAGAGAGTGGGCCGAGCCCGGGAGCCCTCCGAGGAGGCTCTGCCACCACCTGTGGGACAGCAGGAGGAGCTTGAACTCTGTGGGGACTTGGAGCAGAAAGGACCCGCTGCTGGAAGTGAGGGTCACAGGAAAGGGGAAGCCCCGGAGCCCCTGGTCCTTGGCTTGGAGAGCTGGGTACACAATGATGCCCAACCCTCATAAGGTCCACACATGACAGGGTGCCTCCAATCCACTGTGGACGGTGACAGGTGAGCAAGGGTCTGACATAACCCCTTGGCTGTGGGGGGCACAGAGAATGGGCACGGGTGGGATACAGTGGTGCGCCGGGTGCAGGGAGGGGGTGTGGACGCAGGGAGGAGGCAGGTGCCGGGAGCAGACATCAGAGCCCAGAAAATGCCACAGAAATCGAGCCTCTCTCCACCCTGCCTTCCAACCTCATCCACCCAGTGGCTCAAGGCTGCCAGGATAAAGAAGGACGGGCGTAACGGGTCAAGGCGAATCCAAGCTTTGAGGTGTGCAGGTACAGAGGACTCTTGTGTGGTCCCCACAGCCATGGGTGCACAGGCCAGTGGGTGCATTCAGGGGACACGGCAGAGGGAGGTGCATTTTTGTGCTGTTTGCCTCTGTGCCAGCCCCCTGGGAAGCAGGCACTGTTGATGCCCTGTCCCTAGGTCTCACTTCTGAGTTCGCCTGCAGCTGGGAGGCAGTTCCTGTGGGCACTGGGGCTTCCCACCCACCTCAACCCTGCCTGAGAGTTTCCTCTGGTGCCCAGGAGCTCCCTCGGGAGGAGCGCCGCCAGCTTGGGGAAGTAGGGGTTTGGTCCCCACAGGGCCACCTGGGCAAATGCCCCTGGGGGCACATTCAGCCAGCACTTCACCAGGTCCCTTGTGAGGCCTCAGCTGTCCCCACTGTCCCTCTGAGCCTCCTCCTGGTTTTTCCCTTCACTGTCCCATCCCCCACCCCCTCGCCTGTGCTTCCTGGGATCATCGCTGGTATGGTTTAGGTGTTTTGTCCCCTCCGAATCTCATGTTGAAATGTGACCCCCGAGTTGAAGGTGGGCCTGGTGGGAGATGTCTTGGTCATGGGGGCGAATGTCGTGGTGCTGTCCTCGTGGTAGTGAATGAGTTCTCGCTCTATGAGTTCACACGAGGCCTGGTTGTTTGAAGGAGCCTTGCACCTCCTCCCTGTCTCTTGCCCTCTCACCATGTGACACCTCAGCTCCCCCTTTGCCTTCTGCCATGACTGGAAGCTTCCTGAGGCCTCGCCAGGAGCAGACACCAGCACCATGCTTCTCCTACAGCCTACAGAATTGTGAACTGAAATCAACCTCCTTTCTTCATAATTTGCCCAAACTCAGATATTTATAGTGACACAAATGGACTAACACAATCTCCCAAACCAACTCCCTGACCCTTGTCACCAGCTCTGCTTTTGAGGGAATCCACATTACAGGCAGGGGAATGGGTGCAATGGATACCAGCGTCAGCCCCTTGCAGACCTATCCAGATGCAAGGACTTGGCTCTTTGGCCCACTCCAAGCCACCCTGAGATGCCACGTGGAACCCTAGGAAAACCCACCTCTGCAAGAAGGTCCTGAAATCAGGTAACTTCTCGCTACAGTGTAAATGACTGATAGGCTCAAACGGGCCTTGGGAGGGTTTCAGAACAGGGTACAGGAAACGACCTGCAAGTCTGCAGAGCCAGTCTGCAAACTCTGGGGAGCGCCCCTCAATGCCCTTAGGCCACCTTTCCTTCTCTGACCTCTGTCCCTATCCCTGCCTGAAGTTGTGTCTCTTTGACACCTGGGATGTAAGCTGTGAAAGCTAAACTGCACTGTAGTTGGAGACTCTTGAGAAACCGAATGAACAGTATTTCTGAAGATCTCCCACGAAGGTTGCCTCCCTCCCCGCGGTCAGGCTGCCTGCAGGCCTAGTCCCAGCAGATCTCCGGGAGATGCTGACTGCTGGCCGGATGCCTGTGTGGTTACGGTCTGGTTACATCTCAGCCCCCTGCTGAGAAAGAGGCGCTAAGGTGGCCCTGGAGCCGTGGATTCACTGGGGTTGAGATCATCTCGGCAACTTTATCATGAAGGCCAGCACAGGAGGCCCCTCCTTCCTGTTGGAGATGTTTAGTTTTATGATTAAGAAATGGCAAAGGGCCTTTCAGACTACTTTTGCTTTGAAATAAATCAGTGAATCAATGAGATGAGAAGTATTCACTGGGCACCGGCTGTACAGGGAAGAACTGGAAGTGGGATATGCAGTGCCTGGGCTTGGGGTAACAGAACCCAGCCTACGGGCCAGAAAGAAATGCATGAGCCATTAAGATAGTGCAGGAAGCATCTGATGGAGGACACGTCAATCCTTTCATCCATCATTGAAAGCAGGACGAGGAGGCTGGGACACAGCAAGGTGCTCAGGCCCTCAGAGGAGGCAGTGGGGAGGTTCTTGATACAGGCTGGTCTTTAGGAAGGACTGGGACTAAGATAAACTGGGGTACATAGGGGAGGAAGAAGGGAGTAGAGGGGCAGTGCTCTGCTGCCACAGGCGGCCGCAGATGGGTGCCCCCACATTGCAGAAACAGCCTCAACAGGAGCCTTGTGTACCTGCCAACATTTTGCTGCATACAAGATTAATGAAATAGTTCCACTGAAATCTGGTGATGGAGTTCTCGGCAATGTGGTTTTTGTCCTGTCATCTCATAGGAAACAGGTCTTTGAATAAGTCATTGCATCATTGCAAAATGATGTTTCCTCCCCAACAAGGGAAATAGGGGGTGACGTTTAGCAGCTCCTTCTGCAGCAGTGTTTTAAGTTGAGTGGCTAGAAAAGAAAGAGGCGTATTATACGCCGGGCTGTGTTCTGGGTGCTGGGGACGGTGAACACGACAGAGAAGAGCCCAGCCCTCGTGGAGCTCAGGTTTGTAGACTGGCTCCTTGGAGTATGGTCTGAGGACCAGCAGCCTGTTTGTTAGACACGCAGACCTCCAGGCCCCCACCCCAGACCTACGGAGCCTGAATCTGCCCTTTGACAAGACTCTTCAGTGACCAACAGACACGTCAGGGTGAGATACGCGGCTGTAGGCCAGGGGTTCCGAATTTTGGCAAGAATCAGGACCCCCTTTTTAACACAGGCTTGTGAATCTGTGGATTTCTGAGCCCCACCCTCAGAGATTCAGATTTGGGAACTGGGATGGAGGTCCAGAAATTTGCTTTTCTGACGAGGTCCCAGGTAATGCCAGGCCTGCCGGTCTGGGACTCACACCCTGAGAGCCACCTGCTGTAGGAGATCATCTGAGTTCTGGGTGAAGACTGGGGCTATCTCAGCCATGCATCCCAGGCCCTGGAGAAGCTGACGGTAGCTTCCAGGCTTCCCCTATGTGGCCAGGCCATAGTTCCCTTAACCTCCCACACCCATCCCCTCCACACGGGGGGAGGCTGGCCTTGTGCCGAACCCCAAATAATCCTCAGTGCTTGGCCTGCCCGTTTAGAGGTCAAACATCCATGCAGAACCCATCCAGCCTGCCCGGGAAATCCGAACAGGGATCACACAGGATGTCCCAGGCATTTCCACACAGGCGAGACCACAGAGCATTATGCAGCCTTGATGTGCCAACTGAGTCATGCAATGCGCTGCACACACGAGCACCCAGCAGACACCTGTCCTCTCCTCCCCTCAGCTGTCAGGCACAAGAGCCCACCCCCTTCCACCTCCCACTCCTCAGGGGCTGCCCCCCCAGGGAAGCCCCATTGGAGCAGGCACCTGACCCAGACCTGAGGCCCGCGTCACTGGGCCGGGGGGGCAGTCTGAACAGAAACACTAAATTAGCCACCTTCTCCCTCCAGTCTCTACCTGTGCTGTCCAAGAGGCAGCCACTGGCCTCACATAGCTATTTCTTTATAAAATTCAAGTTCAGCTCCTTAGTTGCTGTTATGGGTTGAAATGTGTCTCCCCAAAAAGATACAATGAAAACCTCACCCTGGTACCTGTGCATGTGACCTTAGACATAGGGTCATTGCAGATATAATCAAGTTGAGATGAGGTCATACTAGGGTGGGTCCTCATCCAGTGGCCGGTGTCTTTATAAGGAGGAGGAAACGTGGACACAGATACACAGGGAGATGGAAGCTGAGATTGGAGCGGTGCATCTTTTTAAGCCAAAGAATAAGGATTGCTGGCCGGGCGCGGTGGCTCACGCCTGTAATCCCAGCACTTTGGGAGGCCGAGACGGGCAGATCAAGAGGTCAGGAGATGGAGACCATCCTGGCTAACACGGTGAAACCCCATCTCTACTAAAAATACAAAAAATTAGCCAGCCTGGTGGTGGGCACCTGTAGTCCCAGCTACTCGGGAGGCTGAGGCAGGAGAATGGTGTGAACCTGTGAAGCGGAGGTTGCAGTGAGCCGAGATTGCGCCACTGCACTCCAGCCTGGGCGACAGAGTGAGACTCCGTCTCAAAAAAAAAAAAAAAAAAAAAAAGGATAAGGATTGCCGAGAACTGCCAGAGGCCAGGAGGCAGGTGGGGAGCAGGTTCTCCTTCAGGGCCTGCAGTAGAAACCAACCTTCCCACACCTTGACTTCAGCCTTCTGGCCTGCAGAACTGTGACAGAGTCAGTTTCTGCTGTTTGAAGCCACCCGGTGTGTGGTGCTCTGTTGTGTATGGTAGCCCTGGGTGCTAATCTAGCTGCACTGTCCGTATTTCCAATGCTCAACAGCCAGATGTGGCTGGTGGCTACCAAGATGGACAGCATGGATACAGAACACTTCCCCCTGTGCAGGGAGTTCGATTGGAGGGTGGTGTTCTGCAGAATGCTTTCTAAGAAAGAAGCAAAGGTTAGAAGTTTAATTTTCAGAAAAAGTTGCTGGGGTAGCCCAGTTGCATCTTCCACATCCTTTACATCCCTAGTGCCAGTCCCCCGAAAGAGAGAGGAGGCCTCATCATCAAAGGGACATCAGTAGGCACACACTGACTCTTCCCTGACATGAGAAAGTCCACCTAGACATTCAGGCCAGAGCTTTCATCCATGCTGACAGCAGACGGATGGGGATGCAGGTCCACACTGATCCTGAGAGTCCCACCCACAGAGGGAGCCCCCACGGCAGTCTTGCCAGGTCCCTGCCCACCCGCTTGCCTTCCTTCCCCTATCTCCTCTCCCCATCTGCCAGGAAGCCCATCAGGGCACTGCCAGGTCCGCTGTGTACACAGACAAATGCAACTTTGAAGTTTCACACTCACCAGTTGGCAATGTACTCCTTAGGATGGAGGCATTCATAGTCCCAAGAATCCCAAGTTAAAATACTCTCAGGAGAAACACCAAGTCCCGTTATTGGATAATAAGACTCTAGCATGAATTAATGATCAGAGTGAAGGCCTGGGGGGGCACAGCCCCTAGGATAGCAAAGTTTTGGTTGAGGGGATGAGGTGATGGCAAGGAGGGCGAGGACCAGAGCCCAAAGGTCTCTCCTGGGAAGGGTCCAAGTTCAGGACTGTAGGCCTGGAATGCCAGGAACTGGGGGTGATACCTCTCGCCTTCCAGTTCTGAGAACTGGAGCAAGTAGAGTGAATGTCAAACTGCCAAGGGCACGATTTTGCCTCTGAGCATCCGTCCATGTACTACTCACCTCTGCTCATCTCTCCAGGGACCCAGCCTCTATGCTGGGCTCCCTAACCTGCCTGCCCAGAGAGAAAAGGGAACACCTGGCAGAAGACACCTCTGCCAGCCCTTCAGCCTCTCACATTGCCTGCTGCTCAAATAGCTCATCTTTCTTCAAGGCTATGACGCCTTCTCTGACTCACTCATCAGCGCGAGCGAAGCAAAGAAGGAAAGAGGAAAAGCGCACCTTCTCCGTCACAGTGAATGGCACCCTGCAAAGGACTGAGGGTGCTCTAAGAAAGGAAATCTGTTTTCACAGCTCCTCCAGCTGCTTTTCAATGTGTCTTCAGTTTATTTTACCAACGAGCAAATAAACTGGTGTTTCCCCTGCAGTGTCTTCTGCCCAGATAGCAGCAATTCTGCTCTCCGCTGTGGCCGGAGCACTGGATGGCTCTGTCAAGCCCTCAGTTGTCTTACTGATGAGAACAACTCAAGGAACTTCTCCCACATCATCTGGCCACTTGGGCTTTAAAAAATGTTTTATTGGTGCATAATATAGAAAAGTGCACACATTGAGAGTGTACAGCTTGACAAATTTGCACAAAGTTCATGCATCCATGTAACCAGCACCCAGAGAAGGAAAGGAATATTACTACCCACATGGCAGCCCCCTTCAATCTCCCTGCCAGGCACCACCTGCCTCCTCAGATAATCATCATCATTCTTTTTCTATTTAAAAAATTTTTTTTGGCTGGGCGCGGTGGCTTATGCCTGTAATCCCAGCACTTTGGGAGGCTGAGGTGAGTGGATCACAAGGTCAGGAGTTTGAGACCAGCCTAACCAACATGGTGAAACCCTGTCTTTACTGGAAAACACACACACACACACACACACACACACACACACACACACACACACACACACACACACACTAGCTAGGCATGGTGGCAGGTGGCTGTAATCCCAGCTACTCAGGCGGCTGAGGCAGGAGAATAACTTGAACCTGGGGGGCGGAGGTTGCAGTGAGCCGAGATTGCGCCATTGCACTCCAGCCTGGATGACAGACCGAGACTCTGTCTCAAAAAAAAAAAATGTGGGTACATAGTAGGTGTATATATTTATGGGGTACATGAGCTGTTTTGAAAGAGGCATGCAATGTGAAATAAGCTGGTCACGGGGAATGGGATATCCATCCTCTCAAGCATTTATCCTTTGAGTTACAAACAATCCAATTACACTTTTTAAGTTATTTTAAAATATACAATTAAGTTATTATTCACTACAGTCACCCTACTGTGCTATCAAATAGTAGGTCTTATTCTTTCTAACTAATCTTCATGATTCTAGCATCATATGTTTTGCCTAGCTGTGTATTTTGTGACCCAGAGCTGCACATTTTGTATTCTTTTGCTTCAGGCTTCTCTTGCTCAGTGTTGGTTGTGAGATGCAGCCACACTGCTGCATGTGGCTATAGACTGTTTCTCCACATTGCTGTAGGAGGTTCCATTATGCAAATCTACCATCACGTGTTTACCATTTCGACTGCTGATGGGCATCTGGGCGGCGTCCACTTTGGGGCTATTATAAATGATGCTGTATGAACATTCTATACGTACGTTCCCCAGAATTGCTGCTTGCTTTTAGTTAATGTATTTATTCAGCACAGAAGACATAGAGAGATGAGGAAAGGGGAGGGGCCCAAGTCTGAGCACTTGTGGAACACCTACAATGTGCTGGGCCTGCGTATCTACTGCAATCCACGCGGCACCTACCAGGTGGGGATTTACAACTCTCTGCCTCCCGGGGCGCCACGGCTTGGAGAAAGAGAGTGAGTATTGCCAAGGGAGGCACAGGGAGAGCGAGGCTGCTCAGCGGTGCAGCAGGTTTTGAACCCAAGTGTAACCACTACAAAGCCTATGATTTAGTGGACAGACCACGTCCCCAAAATGTTAGCGCTTAAAAGTCCTGCCCCTGCTAGCCTCAGCAATGGGAATAAAACAGCCATGAACGAAATGAGGTTTCTTTGGTGTGTCAGATACTATCTTCTATAGGAGACACCACTGAAATTACCAGCCAAATGCTGAAGACATTTTTGACGATTAGCAAGTTAATGAGAATTTTTCAACCTTCTGATAAAACGTAAATGCAATTGAGTTATACTTCCAGCTGCTCTGAACAGAGGCCTGGTGTCTGAAACGTACAGGATAAAATGTTCAGGTTATCAAGCTGCTCTGGAAACCCCTCTGGTCTCAGAGTTGGCTGAGAATATCAGGCTCCCTTTTCATTCCTACTGATAAGCCCACTTCCTCTCGAGCAACACCAAGGAAACAAGGGATTATGGTGTTTTTTCTCTTTTCTCAATCGGGTTGTAAAACACACACACAGATGTACATGGATTGGAAATTAATCCAGCCGGGAAAGTTGGCTGGCGAGCACTCGGTCCCAAGCAGGATCACCCCGGTATGCCGAACACGCAGCCGGCATCTGGCTGCAAGCATCTGTCTATCACACACAGCTGGGCGAGGGGACAGCCGACTGTCTGTGACAGACCCTCCTTAGGGAGACAGATAGGGGGAGGGCTACGTCTCTTCAGAGAGAAAGAGACGTGAGAGGTAAGCATAGTTTTCCCAAAGGCCCATAAAGAAAGCAACTCTATTTGTCCAGGATCAGCTCACTAAGGTCCTCCTAGAGCAGGGTGTTCGATTGGAGGGTGGTCTGCTATTCAAATTAATTTCAGTCTCCCTGCTTCACTCTCCAGGCTCTGGGGTCCCCTCCTAGAGCAAGAGTGTTGACTCCTCCTTACACTGCCCTCTGCAGGTTGGTGGCACTTCCTTGTAGAAGTCTCATAAGTGGCCCTTCTTAGCCGACCTCATCTCACCTGCTGCGTTTTATTTGACATTCCTACACATGTTTTATGATTTCACATCCCCCCGCCCCCCATCTGTGCACCTGCAACTCCCAAGTTCACTGTTGTTGAGGGTAGAACTTCAAGCCAGGAGCCTGGGTCTCTTGAGTCTTGCTCATCAGGGTTAAGATGAAACGACAGGTATGTGAAACCACGTTGTACCCTGCAAAGCATGTTGAAAATGCTTCCCGGAGTAAAAGGTTAGGTAACACAACTTCAGTGTGACTCAGCACAGCAGATATGCAGCACAGAGAAGACCCTGGGACATGCCCAAGGCCACACAGCTGGCTGGTGTCAGTCAGAGCTCCAGCCAAGCCTTGAAGTCTGGCTCTGGAGACCAAGCTCCTGACTGCTGTCTCCTCCTGCCTCTTTGCCCTGTGGCACCAAAGGAGAAATTAATCTTTCCTCCTAGGTGGTAATGACTAGTTGCAATCTAGGCTGCAGAGAGACCCACTCATAGCCCAGGACTGGGAGGTCAGGCTCCTGCCTCGCCCTGCCTTTAACAAGTCAAATTCTCCAAGACATCCAACTCATCTCCCAGACTGTGAAACTAGGGTCCCAAAAGGGTCAGGACTATCTCCCCACCTGAGACAGTGCCTTGCTGTAAAGATTAAGTCCCAGGAAGACACCGAGATCTCCCACCACGAGGCTTCTTGCAGAAAGCCAGAGTACGAGCAACCAGCACCCTGACCTGCCTCCTGCTTTGAGCAGGTGTGCACTGGAAATGCAAATGATGGTTTTTATAGAATTTCAAGCTGAAATCTTTTGACTTTCTTCCAAGGAATGTATTCAAAGGAAAGATGCAAACCCATTTTGGCTGTCTCCCAGACTAGGCGTTAGCTGTGGCAGTAACAGCAGCTTCAGCAAACGCTCAACACAGCCTGAGTCTGGAATACGTTCCGGCAATGGCTTCTGCTTCTCCAACCTGAGCCGGAGGCCACGGTGGTTCCCCATGCATCTCAGCCCAATTGGAGCCACCTGGCCTGGCCAGGGACTAGATGGAGTAGGGCACTCAAATACACCCTCCAGAGGCATCTACCATGAGGGAAGAGGGTGCCTCTGGCCCAACCCAACGTCAGCCTCAAATGTTCGGACCTGCCTGCAGTCATGCAGAGGAGGCCTTCTCCCTCGGCTGCGTCCTGGGTGCCCCAGCCTTACTGAGCTCAGCACTGTCTCAGTTTCAGAAGGAAATGCTCACAGGGGACCACAAGTCCCCAGGACATTTAACACCTGGTCAGAGGACAAGTCCAAGCACCTGGATAGCAGCTGGACCATGTCATGAAACCCAGTCCTCCTCCCTCCCACGCTGCCCAAACTTGAGCTGCCATTGTCCAGGCTAGACGGCATCCTGGCAGCAGGAGAATGAACAGCAGTGTCCCATTCATTCAACAGGTGAGCAGGGGACCTCAATAAGGCAAGTCCCTGATAAGGCAGTCCCCAGAATGGAGTGTGGAGCAGGGTAGCTGAGGTGTGGCTGCAAATTCCTAGCAGGTCCCTCCTACTAAACGGTGGTCGGAGAAGCTGCTATATAATGACCGTTTAGTGACATTCCTAGAAATGTTTCTTCCCGCCCTTAAGCCTGCATTTCAGCTTCCAGAGCTCCCCAAACCTCGGGAGGGTCACACTGTTGGCTCTGGGGGAGAGGAATGGGAATTTGAAGGCCAGAGGCTCTCTGGCTCGCACCCATCACCCGCTCTCCTCTCTGGTGGGGTGCTCCCGAAGGTGACTCAGTTCTCCAAGCCAAGTGCAGCCATCTGATGTCACCACCTCATCTGCAGAAGGAGCCCTGAGGGAGAACTGGGTCCTCACCACTGCTGCAGTGGCAAACAAAGGACACAAAAATAATTGAGTGGCTGGTCAAGAACCAAGTTAAACCGGCCAGCCAGGGAGCTGGGCCCACGTCAGTAGGGGGCTCAGAATAGCCACAGAGCCCGTGATGTGCCCAACTCCCCCCGGGGCCACCGGGGCCAAAGAAAGCCCAGGCATAAGCCAGCACCGGCCCCAAGGCAGGAAAGCCCAATAGCGAACATGGTGGACATCTACCCAGAGAACTCTCGGCCCAACCCAGACGGAGCAGGGGAGGACGCACAGAGAAAACATGCTGACTGTCCACCTGCAAAGGCCCCTGGACATGACCACTGGGTGTGAACTGGCCCCTGCTGTCCACAGGGGGGCGCTGTCCCCGTTGAAAGCTGGGGAAATGGAAGTAGGAAGAGATGAAGGGGCTTGCCCAGCAACATCTGGCTGACCTGGACCTGAACCCAGGGTTGTCAGGCTCCAAACCTCCAATTGCTTCTCACCCTAAACTCTCCATGCAGCCAGCTACTGTGAGGTATTGTGAAAGGAAAGTCGGATGAATCTTATCTTTTCTTTTTTGGTTTACTAGACTCTGAGAGGCCGCATTAGTGAACTCGGGACTCTAATAACTCCTCGTGTCAGGCCTTGCCCTCAGAATGATCGTCCAGTGGGGCACTGTGTGGCCCCTCAAACCCCCATGCCAACCTGGCACCTGCCAGCCATCGAAGAGAATAGAAGCAACAAAAAATAAAAATAGTAAATGTACCAGTATCTTCTATGCAGCGTAAAGATGGTTTTCACTCTACAGCCTTCTCTGTTTAGCAAAGGAATGCATTTGTAACGAAGGATTTTCAGCCACCGAGCCAGCCAGGTAAAGGGAATTTGGAGCCAGAGGGTCCTCATGGCACGCCTGTAGGGTCCTGGCAAGTGAGGATACACTGTCCACGTGGAGGGCTTTCCTGTCGTACCCCGTGTTAGCCATGTAATGTGGGCAGTGACCAGAGGGGATGACAAAGGTAAAATGTCCAGCAATTCACAGGGAACTTGAGCACAGCAAAGTCACTGGGTAAGTGCAGTGGCCGGCAGCTGCCTCTCTGGAGTGCCCTTGGTGAGGCAGGGCCTTTTAAGTTCCATGTGAGCCAACAGCCTGGTGCTGCCACCTGACACTAAACCCCAGCACAGGTTCAGCTCGGGGCACCCATGGACAGAGCTGAAAGGAAGCCACCAGGGCACGCCACTACTGTCGTCGGAGCCCAGCAGACCAGCTACCTAGTTCTGTGAGAATACCAGAAGCAGAGGGGCCGGAAACCATGACACTGTGTGACACTGTGTGATGGGCGATGGTGACACTGTGACACTGTCACAGTGCATGACATTGAGTGACGTGTGTGACACTGACACGTGATATTGAGTGATATGACATTTTATGATGGTATGTGATATTGTGACAATGAACAATGTGTGAACTGTATGACATTGACACTGTGACTGTATGAACTGAATGACATTGTGTGACACAGTTGTGACACTGACATTGTGTGAAATCGATTTGTGACAATGTGTGACACTGTGATGATGAGGGATGTATGGTACTGTATGACATCGACACTGTGACAATGACGTGTGACATTGAGTGACGTGTGACAATGATATGCAATGTGTGACATTGATGTATACTATATGACAGTGACATTGAGTGATGTGATATTGAGTGCTGTTTGTGACTGTGTGACCCTGCATGACACTTGGTGATGTTGAGTGATGACATTGAGTGATGTGACATTCTGTGACATTATGTGTCTGTGACATGAGATGGACACTGAGTGACCTGTGTGACATGGTGACATTGAGTGACTTTGATATTTGTGACATTCTGTAACATTGAGTGTGACAGTGACATGTGATACTGAATGACGAGTGACACTGACACATGTGACTGTCAGTGACATGATATATGTGACATTGAATGACACATGTGACATTGTGTGACACACACATAACACTGACACTGACAAGTGACAGTGCGTGACACTGAGTGAAGTGTGAGACATTGTGATATTGGATGTTTCTTACACTGTGACACGGAGTGATGTGAAGTGATATGTGTAACATTGACAGTGATGTGTGATGCTGTGAGTGATGTGTGACATTGAGTGACAGTGACGAGTGACGTGAGACTGACATTGATGTGACAGTGACGTGATATTGTGACACTGAGTGACGTGTGACACTGAGTGCCTGGGGGACTCAATGGCCACTTCGCCTTCCAGAGGGCTTTCAGGAGGAAAAGCATTTACAGTAGAGCCCCACGGAGCACTCTTGAGTCTAGAAGGGTGGCCGGAGCCCAGTGAATAGAAACTGCACTGGTGTCTTCAGCTCAGTTCCAAGTCGGAGCAGCCACCTCAGCAGAAGGGCCGGCCTTTGGGAGCCGCCTCTCCCCTGAGCTGAGGCTTGGATGCACCAGCAGAGAGATGGCAGAGGCAGGTGGAGACTCAGGAGGCACCTCTCACTTCAGGATCGAAACCAGAACTCTAAGTCCGGGACTTTCTGCCACCTGTGCCCCGCCCAGCCTGTCTCCATCTCAGTGCGTGGCACCCCTGTCCCCCAGCTGCCGAGGCTTCGCTCTCGCCCCCCGCCCTGAGGCAGCACACCAAGTGGTCACCCACCAGTGTCCCCACCACAAAAGACTCCCCTCCCCTTTGCTCTGCTGCCACACTGAGTCCACATGAACCTTCGTGGGAAGAGAAGACCCCGTCACTCCTCTGTTCGAAGCTCTGCGGTGACCCCATCACACTTAGAGGAAGACTCAAGGGGCAGCCCCTTCAGGGCCCGTGCATGTGCTGTTCTCCCCTCCCCGGAAGCCCTGCCCTCTCCCTGCTCTTGCATCTCTCCCAGGGCGCAGCCACCCAAAATGAGGCCTCCCTAAGCATGCCATCTAAGAGGGCACCGCTCACACACCCCCATTTGCCACATGCTCAGTCAGCTTCATTTTTCTCTCTTCACTTGTCACTATCCGCCCAGATACACACATGGAGATGTCATGACATCTAACACACTCTGCTTGCCCCTACAAGCAAATAGGCTCCACGAAGCCAGGGACTTTGTTCTCTGTACCTCTGTGTCAGCAGAGTCTAGAATATTGCTTGGCACAGAGCACTCATAGTGGTAGGCAGAGAGTGTCAGCAGTGCTGGGTCCAGAGTACTAAGAGTGCTAGGATTACAAAGTAATAACAGTGCTAGGCATATGGTACCAGCAGTACTAGGCCTAGAGTATTGCGAGTGCTAGGAATACAGTACTAACATGCTAGGGTTAGAGTACTAAGAATACTAGGCTTAGAGTACTGAGAGTGCTAGACTTAGAGTACTAACAGTGCTAGGCCTAGAGTATCAACAGTACTAGGCTGAGAGTGCTGAGTGCTAGGCTGAAAGTACTAAGAGTGCTAGGCTTAGAGTACTGAGGGTGCTAGGCTTAGAGGATCAACAGTGCTAGGCTTAAAGTGCTAAGACTACTAGGCTGAGAGTATGAAGAGTGCTAGGCTGAGAGTACTGAGTGCTAGACTTAGAGTACTGAGTGCTAGGCTTAGAGTACTGAGGGTGCTAGGCTTAGAGTACTGAGGGTGCTAGGCTTAGAGTACTGAGGATACTAGGCTTAGAGTACTAACAGTGCTAGGCCTAGAGTATCAACAGTACTAGGCTGAGAGTGCTGAGTGCTAGGCTGAGAGTACTAAACAGTGCTAAGCTGAGAGTACTGAGGGTGCTAGGCTTAGAGAATTGAGGGTGCTAGGCTTAGAGGATCAACAGTGCTAGGCTTAAAGTGCTAAGAGTACTAGGCTGAGAGTATGAAGAGTGCTAGGCTGAGAGTACTGAGTGCTAGGCTTAGAGTACTGAGTGCTAGGTTTAGAGTACTGAGGGTGCTAGGCTTAGAGTACTGAGGATGCTAGGCTGAGAGTACTAATAGTGCTAGGCTAGAGTACTGAGGGTGCTAAGCTTAGAGTACTAAGAGTACTAGGCTTAGAGTACTAAGAGTGCTAAGCTTAGAGCACTAACAGTGCTAGGCTTAGTAGTAACAGTAATAGGCATCACAGTACCAGTGATTACTAAGCACTTTAGTGTATGCACTTCAGAAAATAGAGTTAATATTCAAATACGTTAATGTATTTCAACACTTTAAATCTATTGCTTCCTTTAATCTCCATCCACCAAGGAGGACAGCAATATTATCCCCATTTTGTGGATGGTGAAACTGAGGCACAGGAAAGTTAAGCAACCTGTAGATATTTATCAAATGTGTTGAAGGAACGAGGAAGAGAACAGGCTGTCCATCACAGAAGTGTTTAAACTACTTGTTAGGGTTACTCTCGGATATGCAGGTTCCTGAGAGCCGCTAGCCTGTCTCAACTCAGATGCGAGTTCTACAATTTAGAAATCTTTGGATCCCAGGACTCTTCCTAGCCACAGCCTGGTGCTAACTCTAGACATGGGGACACAGGTCCAGTGTTGGTGGCCTGCCACCGACTGGGTTTGGCACCATCACCCGGAAGCCGCCCTCCTCTGGGTTTCCCAGGCGCCCCAGGTGGCTGGGCTGTGTCTCGGGTGACGGAGGAGCTGTACAGATCCCATGTCAGGGTGTGACTGCCCAGAGGCAGTGGCGGCAGAATGTCAGGTGCCACCAGGGACTCCAGGCCTTCCTCCGCGGCGCGTGCGTGCATCACGTGGTGTAACATGACTGGGCAGCTCAGTGTGGCCCCCACCCTCACGTGCCCTCCTGGCACCCAGCCTCCGCCCGACCCTCTGAGAGCTCTGGGGAGTGTGAACAATGGGACGGGCTCAGGCTCACTCACCCGGGAAGGACGCTCTGCTGGCTCAGCACCCAAAGCCTGGACATCCTGTGTGGCCTGGAGTGAGAATCAGATGGGGTGGCCACCGCAGGAGACTGGGTCCCTCTCCTCCACTCCCTGGCAGTGACTCTACACTCAGGA
Source organism: Pan paniscus (assembly GCF_029289425.2). Lineage (NCBI taxonomy): Eukaryota > Metazoa > Chordata > Mammalia > Primates > Hominidae > Pan > Pan paniscus. Next base: position 188,135,107 of record NC_073255.2, read on the forward strand.
CCCACGAGACTGCTAATGGTAACCACAGGGACAGCCCTGCAGGGGCCTTGCTCTGGCCCACTGTGAAAGGGAAAGTCCCCTTCCTCCACTGATGTAACAAAACAAATCTGCTCTTGTTGGCCCTGATGAGCTGACACCTGGCCAGAGCCAAGCCCAGGGATGGGAGGTGCCCACTGGCCTGACCTTGGACACCAGCTCCTGGGCTGCAGGTCCAGGAGGCACCCAGGCACAATCAGGCTCCTGTTGCCAAAAAAGGGAGTGCATGCAGAGTAAGCAAAATGAGTGTGCCCCATAACCACATTCAGTCACCCGGGGCCACGCTGTGCTGAGGGAGGGTGTGGAACACACCACAGTCCTCTCCGGCTCCATCTCTGTCTTTCCTGGGAGAGGTTCTGAGGCCTCGTGGAGATTTACACAAAGCCTGATGCTTCAGAGGGGAAAATGCTCTGGCCATGCAAATTCATTCCGTTTTCCATCACTCATTTGGGTGCAGGATATTTTCAGCACTTTCCCAGCATGCAAAGCAAAGACAGGATTGTCACGGAGAGCCCTGTGTGCTTGGAACGTGCCAAGAGCAGAGGGGCGTGAGCTGGTTTGGGGCATTCTCTCTGCTTCCCTACAAATGCCCAGTGGATGGCCCTTCCTCGGAGCTGAAGCAGTTCCCATTTCTCCTGTATGGCACTGTCAAATCGAGGCAGAGGGACGGGAAATGGTGAACAGAGAAGGAAGACTCAAGGGCAAAACTCCCGGAAGGACAGGGCGTCATGGAAGAAGGAATTCTGAGCCTGACATCTTAGAAAATGGATATGCAGTTTGCAGATCTACATCCCTCACATTGTCTTCTGGGAATGGCGAGAATTGTGGACTTTGTTTTCTTTTGCTCTGATATCTTTCCCCCCAACCAAAGCAGACCCTTTTGTTTAATTCTGATGTTGTAGGATGCACCCCGGCTTGCAAGCCAGGCTGTGAATCAGCGGTTTTTGAAAAGGATATGGTACCACAGCTCACACATGTATGTAATGCAGTATTTTCTTTTTTTACTTTTTTAGTATGGAAAAATTTAAACACATATATAAAAGTAGACAGAACAGAATAATGAACTCCATTTTTTCTAGCATGCCATTTCAACAACTATTAACTCATGAGGATGGTGTTTTCGCTTTTTTAATTTTTTTTTTTTTTTTTTTTTTTTTTTGAGACAAAGTCTCGCTCTGTTGCCCAGGCCGGAGTGCAGTGGTGCGAACACAGCTCACTACAACCTCAGGAGGCTCAAGTGACCCTCCTGCCTCAGCTTCCTGAGTAGCTGGGATTACAGGTGCAGGCCACCACACCCAGTTAATTTTTAAATGTTTCATAGAGAAGGGGTCTATGTTGCCCAGGCTGGCCTTGAACTTCTGGCCTGAAGTGATCTTCCTACCTTGGCCTCCCAAAGTGCCAGGATTACAGGCATGAGCCACTGCACCTGACCCCCAGTGTTTAAATGTAGCTACCATGACGTATGCATCAAAATCACCTACAAGTCTTATGAAAAATGCAAATTTCCTGGATCTCACACCAGATCAAATATATCACAATTTGGGGGTTCAAGTCCAAGAACCGGCACATACCCCCAAAGGATTCTCACAGACAGTCAAGTGTAGGGGGTCACTGGTAGGGGTTAGATAACTCGGGCTGGGGTCCCAGCCCTGCCACTTACTAGCTAGGTAGCTGAACAGGTGGTCTCCATTGGAATACGGGCTTTACGGGGTTGTCATAGGGAATAAACAAGATCTCACGAGAAGAGCACCTAGCACAGAGTCAGGGCTCATTAAACATCCGATGCAGTTCCTCACCGGCCTAACTTACGTTTGACTTCTAAGCCTTGAGGAAAATGTGTGCCAAGGTAGGGGGGAGGCGGCAGGGCTTCCCGGAGAGCCGCCCTCCCATCGGCGACCCGCCACCCTCCCATCCACGCACCACGTCCTCCCATCCACACCCTGCCACCTCTCCCTGGTGGCCGTGCCCTTCGTGTATCTGTTCAGGGCCATTGGTGAACAGAGAAAAAAACTACTCTAGTAAAAAGCAAGTTTCCTTTCATTATAAAGAAAAGTGAAATAAATTGTTAAACATCTAAATTAAGAATAAGTGGGCCGGGCGCAGTAGCTCATGTCTGTAATCCCAGCACTTTGGGAGGCTCAGGCAAGTGGATCACCTGAGGTCGGGAGGTTGAGACCAGCCTGGACCACATGGCAAAACCTCATCTCTACTAAAAATACAAAAACCAGCCAGGTGTGATGGCACACACCTGTAATCCCAGCTACTCGGGAGGCTGAGGCAGGAGAATCGCTTGAACCCAGGAGGTGGAGGTTGCAGTGAGCCAAGATCGTGCCACTGCACTCCAGCCTGGGCAACAGAGCGAGACTCCATCTCAAAAAAATAATAAATAAGAACAAATAAATAAGAATATGTGATGTTAAATTCTACCCAATTAAAAGCAATTTTTTTTTTTTTTGAGATGGAGTTTTGCTCTTGTTGCCCAGGCTGGAGTGCACTGGTGTGATCCCGACTCACTGCAACCTCCGCCTCCTAGGTTCAAGTGATTCTCCTGCCTCAGCCTCCCAAGTAGCTGGGATTACAGGTGCATGCCACCATGCCCAACTAACTTTTGTATTTTTAGTAGACACGGGGTTTCGCCGTGTTGGCCAGGCTGGTCTCGAACTCCTAACCTCAGGTGAGCCACCCACTTCAGCCTCCCAAAGTGCTGGGATTACCGGCATGAGCCACTGCACCTGGCATAAAACCAAAAAAAAAAAAATTATTATTATTATTATTTTTGAGACAGAGTTCCTGTCTGTTGCCCAGGCTGGAGTGCAGTGGCACAATCTCAGCTCACTGCAACCTCCACTTCCAATTCGCCTGTCTCAGCAATTCTCCTGTCTCAGCCTCCCAAGCTGCTGGGACTACAGGCACACACCACCACGCCCAGCTAATTTTTTTGTATTTTTAGTAGAGACGGGGTTTCACCATATTGGTCAGGCTGGTCTCGAACTCCTGACCTCGGGTAATCCACCTGCCTCGGCCTCCCAAAGTGCTGCGATTACAAGCGTGAGCCACCGTGCCTGGCCAAAAGCAAATTTTTTTAAAATTCCAATTTGAGTTGTGATCTAGAAAGGGAGGATGGAGTGGAAGAAGAGAAAGATAGGGGGAAGGCTGAAGATTTGAAGATCATGCCAGGGAGGCAGCGAACAGGAAAGCCAAGACCACAGAAGACAGGTGCTCAAGGCGAAAGGCAAAGGCAGGAGAGAGGGCGGGGCGGGGCAAGGAGACTTGGTGCGGGACTCCACTCTCCTCGCTCACAGGGCGGCGGTCCCATCTCACGGCATCTTAGGCTTCCAGGAAGGATTTTCGAGAGGCACTTTTATATATTTATAGATGAAATGATATGTCTTGGATTTGCTTCAGAATAATCCAAGGGGCAGGGGAGATGGGTGCGTGCAGGGATGGAGCTTGATTGCCCTTGAGTTTGTAGTCTGGGGTTGAGCAGAGGACACACAGGGCTTCAGTACGCTCTTTTCTCTTTGATAAGTGCTGGAGATTTGCCTAATACAAGTTTAAGAAGTTTAAACATTTACAACTATACACAAATCAGGAAGTTCACAGGCTGATGTCAGCCCCATGGGTCAGATGTGGTGCTGAACCCGAGGTGCCCTTGGCCTTTAAGAAAACCGGAGATTAGAGGCGGCCGAGTGTGAAAGTGTTGATTATGACATGTCAGGCAAATGTTTGCCAAGTGAATGGATACAGACCTCCATCGGGTGAAAATGCTTTGTATTCAAGCCCCCTTTGTGACCCTGGGCATCTGTTAAAGAAGCAGGGGCTGGGCAGGGGTCCATACGTGGACTCCCAACAGAGCAAGCCCACCTTGTCCAGGCAGGGCTTGGATCCACAAGTCCTGGCCTCACCACTCCAGGCTCAAAGGGCAGCCAGCCAGCTACACACTTGTTCCCATGCTTGACACGCACAGAACCCCGCCCAGCCTTGCACTTAACAGGTGCATAATAATCCCTTAGGAAGGAGGGTATGGGACACTGTTGCCCCATTCTGTAGATGTGGAAACTGAGGCTTAGACATAATCAACCTAAGAATGGGACTTCATATAAACTCATTCTGCAAAGAATGGGGACCAGTGAAATTAGCAGTCAGTGTTTTGAATTCCTGAAAGGAAACAGCGTCTGAAACACAGAGCCCTGCAGAAAGCACGTAGGCCTGAGCCACGCAGCTGCTCCAACCCCCAAGCCCGTGTGGAGCAGAGATGGGTACACACCCCGCACCTCCAGCTTCCAGAGCGTTTTAGGGAAATGAGTGTTGGCAGGAAGGGGAGCAGCGGCGACTTGCCCCACAAGAATTCGAGGCAACAAAAGAAGGAAAGAGGTGGGCCGGGTGTGGTGGCTCACGCCTGTAATCCCAGCACTTTGGGAGGCCAAGGTGGGTGGATCACTTGAGGTCAGGAGTTCGAGACCAGCCTGGCCAACATGGCGAAACCCTGTCTCCACTAAAAATATAAAAATTAGTCGAGTTGGGTGACGCATGCCTGTAATCCCAGCTACTCGGAAGGTTGAGGCAGGAGAATTGCTTGAGCCCGGGAGGTGGAGGTTGCAGTGAGCTGAGATCGTGACATTGTACTCCAGCCTGGGCAACAGACCGAGACCCCACGTCAAAAAGAAAAAAAAAAAAAAGAAGGAAAGAGGTTGCCTTCATAAAGCTGCAAAATCGCATAAAAAGAGAGTGCAATCAGTCATTGATGAGAGTTACCCAAGAGACTGTAATTACATGGTTAAAGAATTTGGAAACACCTAGAACTCCACTCAAGGTGACTGGGGTCATTTGCAGGGAGGCAAGAATAATATTTGACTTGAATTTCATAGCAGGAACTTTCTGGAGAAATGCCAGGTGAAGAGAATGGCAGAAGGGTGGTGTCCCAAGGAAAGGGCAGAAAACAGGAGGCTCCAGATGCCCTTTAAGAGAAGGGCTGCCCCGGCCCCAGACTCACCGGCTGGTACAGTGACCACTCAGCAGCTCTGGACTGGCTCCCGTGTGGCCCTGCCAACAGGATGGGGAGGGCCTGGCATGTGTGAGTAGCCATGCCCACCCACGTATTTGCCTACTATGCCTGCCAACTGGGATGAAAAAGCTTTGGATCTGGCTAAGTTTCTGTGAACCAGGTAATAAATCTGTTCTTGGTGTGCTGAAAATAGTGGGGTTTTTCAGCCTATAAAGTTGATGAGCCACCCTGAGCCTTGGGGACCCACCAGGAAAGCATCTCCTCACGAGAAAGGAGCTGGCCTTGACCTTGCTGGGGACCTGCCTCAAATTCACTATCCCTGCATGGGTAGGTGCTTGTCATTCTTTCTGCCCACACAGCGTCTTTTTACACCTCCTCTATGCCTGACCTTGGGAGTGGGGGGAAGGGGCTCTGATGTGAGGGTCGTCCTGGGCCAGACTCAGCTTCTGCTACATGGAAGCAGATGCCAGGCAGGAGGTCCTGCCTTCCAGAGCGGACACTATCTTAGTCATCTTGGGCTGGCAGAACAGAGCACATAGATGGGGTGGCTTATGTAACAGAAGTTGATTTTCTTACGGTTCTGGGGGCTGGAAAGCCCAAGGTCACGGTGCCAGCACCGTTGGTTTCTGGTGAGGACCCTCTTCCTGGCTTGCAGACAGCCGCCTTCCCACGGTGGTGGGTGGAGGGGGGTAGAGCTCTTCCTCTTCTTGTAAGGCCACAGTCCTATCAGCTTACAGCCCCACCCTTATGACTTTATTTACCCTTAATTACCTCCTCAAAGCCCTATCTCCAAATAAGCCACATCGAGGGTCAGGGCTTCAACGTATGAATTCGGGGGACACGATCTGGTCCATAGCACGGCACGAGTCCTCCAGCTGCATGCAGATCATGGTGGCTGTGCCCAGTGCCACGTGGGCCTCCATGTCCCCGCTCTGTAAGTCACGGTGGGCTCCTCTTGGAAACCCACCAAAGTCCCCAGTAAAAGTGCTGAGTAGCTCATGAAGTCCCCAGGATGCAAAAAAACAAACAAACAAACAAACAAAAAATCCAAAAAAAAAACAAACAAAAAAACCCAGGTTTTTTGCATCCTGGGGACTTTGTGAGCTATTCACTGCTTTTAATACATTTTTGGGATCCACTACAACCAGCCAGAATGAATCTCTGGGCCCGTAGCTAAGAATACCTGACTGGAGGGACCCCTTCCATGGAGTCCAAAGATGACGGCTCAATGGGATTCTCTCGTTCTTGTCCACCAAACCAGAAGGCAGGTCTGCCCACCTCCCGTGGCCCTTCTGTTCAAGAGCTGGCTTCATCTCTCTTCAGCATCGGCCTCTGAGACCTAAAGGGCTGCCTGTTTCCCTGTGTTCCTGAGGGTACCAGCCTGCATCTTGCCAAGTAGTTTCTTAGACTCAGATGATTCCTGTTCTCTCTGTGCTCAGACTTTCCAACCCACCCACAAACATTCATTAAGCCCCTGATAAGTACAAGGCCCCGAACTCAGGGAAATGGAGGGGACTGAAGGAGACGTGTGCCACCCTGTTCCCCGAGCGTTGCTCCGGGAGACGAGATGTATCTTGCAACCAGCTCAGCGGTGGAAGCAGTGGAAGTGCAGACAGAAAGCCCCATGGCAGAAGGGAGAGAGGTCCTGCCCCACTCCTGGCCTCTGCAACACGCTTCCTGGCCCCGGCACGCTCAGCCCTGGTCCAATTTATCATACAAGTTCTTGGGCAAGTGGGACTTTATGAAGGAGGTAGTCACAGAAACCCACCGCTCAGGCCTCCTGCTGGGGGAGCTGGGCTATAACTTCCGCTTCCCCCTTCACACAGAGACCATGCTCCCAACCCAGCCCAAACCCACCAGCACCCTCAGCCCCCGCCCTGGGCTGCTCCCAGCCAATGCCTAAGCGCCGGGTGCTGGGCCATGCTGAGACTCTCACTGTCAAATCTTCCCTGCCACCGTGGCCGCAGGGGTCAGAAAGAAGATGCTCCCTGTCTTCTGCCTCCTACCCTCATCCTTCCCGGGCAGTTCCCCCAATGAGTCTGGTGTGTGTTGAGTCCCGTCCTGGCACCTGCCTCTCAAGGGACCTGCATTCCTACCTGGGTCCCGCCCACAGCACCACGGTCTCGCGATGGGCGCTGTCACTCCCACCTGGCTTCCCAGAGCCTATGTGGGCCTGGCACCCTGATCTGTTCTCAACAAGAAACTGGAGCCTGCCCCTCCCCCTGAGTTTGCCAGGCAGCCTGTAAGTTGGGGCTCCAAGTAACGCCTTCCCTGGCCCCCGTGCCTACTGAGGTAGTTCTGTTATTTCACTGAGGTCGCCACACTCAATCTGCACCTTCCCATGGAACTCTCCCAATTGGCTGTGCTTGCTCTGCCCAGGTCCAGCCCAGGGGCAGCTCTGGCCCAGTCCTGGGCTCCTCCAGGTCTGTGAGCACCCCCAGGGGGTGTGCTTAGGTCAGGGTGAGGCCTGGCCACTAGCACTGGCCCAGGGGCGAGCCCTTCCAAGATGGTCCAATCAGAATCAGGGAAGGGCCCTCATTCCACAGTGGGGGGAAATGCCCTTTCTTCTTTCTCTCCCTCCAGATCATAAACCTACAAACTCCTCCAGTGGCTGCAGACAGCCGTTTGTGACCACAAGGAAAGGTAGTGGAAGCCCAGATGGACACAGAGAGAAAGAACACGGACTTGCTGGTCTGGGACAAGTATTGTTGTTCAAGCCAGTTCGCGTTTGAGTTTCTGTTACTTCCAGCCCCAAAAGCACCCTAGATAGGAGAGTCTACCTAATACAGCAAGACCATGGCCCTTTCCAGAAAGGGTGGAGGCTGCTAGCTCAGGAGGTCGGTCTATAGGCAATTAAATCTCTGTGGGTGTAACACAGACCGCGTTCTTACTGCTATTTGTGGAAAACAATTTTCTTAAAATAGATAGAACAGACCTTGACACCCTGAAGTCAAGCACTGACAGCCTCTGTTTTGAAAACAAAGCACCATCAAGCTCTAGAAAATGCATGCAGGGCTCCAGAGCCCATCCAGATGAGCAGAAATGGCAGAGGGGGACAGAGGGGGATGAAGGAGGAGAGAATGGAGGGGATGGAGGGGGAGGGAGGGGATGGATGGGGACAGAGGGGGATAAAGGAGGACAGAGAGAATGGAGGGGATGGAGGGGGATGAAGGGGGCAGAGGGGATGGAGGAGGACAGAGATAATGGAGGGGATGGAGGGGGATGAAGGGGGCAGAGGGATGGAAAGGGATGGAGGGGGACAGGGGATTGAGGGGAGAGAGGGCAATGGAGGGTTTGGAGGGGATAGAGGGGACAGAAGGGCATGGAGGAGAATGGAACGGGAGGGAGAGGGTCAGAGGGGATGGTTGGGGACAGAGGGTAGTGGTGGGGGGAATGGAGGGGGATGGAGAGGGATGGAGCGGGGTAATAAGGGCAGAAGGAACAGAAGGAGATGGAGCAGGCAGAGGGGATGGAGGGAATGGAGGAGAATGAAGAACAGAGGGGGGTGAAAAAGGACAGACCAGGGTGGAGGGGCATGAAGGGGGCAGAGGGGATGGAGGGGACACAGAGGGCAGAGGGGGACAGAAGGATAGAGGATGTCAGAGGGCTGGATGGGGCAGCCTGGCCACCTACCCAGGCACGGGAGCCAGAACCCTGCAGCCGCCCAGCACTCAGGCTTTTCTGGGGTCCCATCCCTGCAACCACCCATCCTGCATCCTGAAGCGGGGGTCCTGTCCCCTCTCTGCATCTCGAAAATGCCCCTTCCTGCTTCCTCTGCCATCTCCTCGGTCACTCTGGAGCTGCCTTCTGTCTACAACTGGAGCTCTAATGCCAATAGGAAAGGGCTGAAGACAGGGCCAGGGCCGGGGCTGGGGCCGAGGCCAGCACAGCGCTACGGGACCTCTCATGCAGAACCGAGGGTGACCAGCCACCTCCCACAGGAGGCGTGCCACCCCTCTGCCCCATGGTCACCTAATGTCCCCCTCCAGCCCTGCCCGTGACAGTGGGGGACATATGCTAGGACCCCCTGGGGCAGTCAAGGACATTCTACCCTGTTGGCCAGGGAGCAGCAGGGTAGGCCCCTCTAAAATCTGAGTAGAGATTTAGTTTGTCTGGAGAAGACAGATGTTTTGGCCTCGGATATTCACAGTGTCAGGCCAACGTCCCATCAAGCATGTACCAGCCAATTATGTTTGCTTTCATAGACGTTATCTGGCCTTACCATTCCTCTCTGACCCATGTCCCTTAGTTCCCATGGTGACTCTGTACAAATACTACACATACTCCTTGTCCTAGATTCTTTCCCCTTATCTGCCTATCCCAACCCTGCTACTCCCTCGAGGCCCAGTTCAAGGCCACCTCCTCCATGCAGCCCACCCTGACTACTCCTTCCCACACAATCACCTTGCAGAATTCCTCAAGCGTGGCTGTGGCATTCTGTCTTGTGGGTGAGCTGGCTATTGTTTCCTGCATGTGAATATGATGGATGTTGTAGAATCCTCCTGGCATAGCTCCTACAGGAGGCCTAGTGCCCACAGCACAGTGAGCCTGTAACCCGTATTTCTCATTAGTTGGCTCTCTCATTTACCCCCAGAGACATTCTTTACAATGCAGGTGTAGACTCAGATGTGACCAAGACTTTGCTATCTTATAAAAGGGGTTCAGCCCATTGCAATCTGGTTTTCCTAGCACCCTTCCTCCTGACGAGCTCTGTTCAGGGGAGCATTAGTTCGTTACCTGCTTGACATGGCACTGCCTGCCAACCTCACCTTAGGAAAAGGGTAAATAAGTTTATAAACATTAGGATGGGTGAAAGCAGCCATCTTTCGGCCAAGGATGTCTTGCCATTGGCATCCTTTCCTCTCCTACTCTTGGCATCAAAACTTCCAGCGAAAGGACTACCATCACTTACCCCAGCTCCCTCCCCAGGGGTCTCCTTGTGGAGCTTATCTCTCACTGAGGAAAGAAGGGCTCGGCTTTGATAAAGGAATGCTAGACTTTAGCAGGTGAGTGGTGGGGGTAGGATCCTGTCTATTCTCCAGAAATGCCATGAGACTCCCGTGGGGACACGCGAACATGCAGCCCCATGCTCTGCGAGGTTCATATGCAAGGGAAGCCGAGAGTGTGCACCGCCGCCTCCCCACCATCAGCCAACAGCTCAACACCGATTCCCAGTCCCGGCTGTCACAGGCACTTCTTATTATGGATGTGCTACTAACACACAGCAAAACTGATTAGATAGGCACAGGCCCGGCAGGTCCCCATTAAAGGACATTCCTCCCTGCCCCAGAGACCTTTTAATCCTCCAGCTGCTCCCCGCTTCTGAGCACCCCAGCCCCACAACCACATCCTTGGCTCCTCTTTTCTTAGGTCTCTGCCTCCCAAAAAGTGGAAAACGGAAGGCTGCAGACGGGAAAGACACCCCCCCGCAGCCTGCCCACTCCTCCCCTCCACCGCAGGAGAACTGGAGAAATTCTATGCTAGTCACCGTCTCTTTCTGTGTCCACAGCCCCGGCCCTGAGAGGTGGACCACAGTGACGTTGTGCATCTCCTGGGCTGAATGTCAGTTTAGAATCAGTGTTCTGTCACCTCCAATACCCTTTCCCTAATGCCCAGCTGCCCTGGTAAAAGCCATAAGTCCCTTTGGGGAAGAACGGGAGAGAGGTTAATAGTATACATTTTCGGTAGTGCAGTGGAGTCCTTCTTCAAGGGGACCCAGCCTCCCCTCCACTCAAAGAGTTCTGGGTCTGGAAACTGGCTCAAGCCTAAGAATTGATTGAAGGACCACGACGCATTCGAGCTAGACTTTTGTTCACTTGGCCTACTCTTCTACGTATACAGATCGAGTTAGAATGTAGTGGGCTTCCCATCCATTTCACTTCTAAGAACATGGTGGCGAACTGGCCCACGCCCTAGGTCACGTGGCCCACCCCGAGGAGTTGAGTCTGACGGTCCTGATGGCTGCTTGGCCTCTGCTTTCGCCAATGGGCCGCACCTGCCTTGCCTTTGGTGATTGTTTCCACTTGGCCCCTGCCATGCTGGGACCCAGATACTCCCACTTCATTTAGGATCCCTGGTCGGTGGCAGTAGGTCCCCCTGTGATTTCCAACCTACTGGGAGCTCTTCAAGGGCGCTGGGCTCCCTCACCACAGTCTTGGTGAAAGGTGTGTGAGTGGCAGGTGAGTTGGTCTCAAATGGCAAATCCTCTCCAGTCTCCCTGAGCCATGATGTCTCCCTCTGCAGCAGACCCAGGCGGTTCTGGTGTTTCAACTCCGTTCAGCATGGGCCACCTTTGGGTCCATGTTTCAGCCAACCCACCCGTGAAGCCTGAAGCAGCTCCATCTTGGGAGCAAATCCTCCACCTCGGCTTCTGATCAACCCCGGTTCCAGCTGATCTACTGTTCTGTGTAAGAGCAAGTACTTGCCATAAATCCTGCCCTTACGGCAAATCAACCTTGATAAACTCCATGGTAAATCCTGCCCTTAGGCATATTCCTACACCTTCCCTCTGGAGCACCATACCCTTGCCCTATGTATAGAAGCCCTGGGTCTGGGGGGTGCTGGTGGGGACCTACCTCTCTTGTGGTTGCCCAAGACTACACTTCTGCCCGTAAGTTCTGCCAATAAAATCACCCTATAACAACACACTGGATTTGTCTGTCTTGTTCTTTGGTTTCTGGGCTCTTTCTGCATTTGGGGGTCGCTTTGCATACAGGGCCCTTTCACAGACACAGCCAGACAGACTGCAGGGCTCTTCCAGCTCCCAGCCCCTTCGTCATCCTCTCAGCAAGCCCAGGGATGGGCATCTCCACAGAGAGTCTGTCGGCCCTGCTGTCCCTCAGAGGTTGCACCTGCTCCCGTCCTCCCCTCCTGAGGAAGGGGGTGACTGGTGACTTCCCAAGGCAGGGAGGTTCCCACAGGCCATGCTGCTCAGAACCCTAGGATGGGAACTCCTGCGCGGGCCCTTGGAGGGTAGAGCTGGTGCTGGCTCACTTCTGTCTCCAGGTCCCGTCGTTGCCCTCCCAGGTGCTCCCTCCCGGCACTTCCCGGGCTTTGGACACCCTTGCTTCCCTCTTTTCAAAGGACCCTGTGCTCTCAGCCCCTGCGCAGGCCGTGCTGGGATTCCAGAGCTTGCACACTCCCTAGCCGGAGCAGCCGCTTGCCCGCCCCACAAATGTGGCTCTCCATGCCGCGCTCTCTCCTGCTAGGGCTCCAAGTGCCGACTTGCAGAGGCCTCGGGAGTGACAGTGGAACAGAGGGTGGCACCGGCACCAGAAAGCACCCCCCGAGCCTAGACTTCTACCTTCAGAAACTCTGACAGTGGGGACCCGGGGCGTGGCGGGGCTGCTCAGTGCGTCCCAACTCCTCCTCGGTGCCCAAGGAGGCTGCCACTGTGGCCGTGAGTCCAGGAGAGGCCTCCAAACCCTGGCCTGTGGGATGCATCGACCCCTTTCACCGCGCCTGACGTGAGTACTCCTGCCCCTTCACGGGCCGACAGGAGCGAGGTCCGCCCTGCCTCAAAGGGCCTGCGATCTCCCTACCGTGGGTGATGATACAAAGAGCAGGCGAGAAGCAACCCACGTGTCCATTGACGGATGAACAAAATGTGGTCCACATGCACAGCAGAATATTACTCAGCCTTAAAAAAGAGGGGGATCCTGCCACCCGCCACACACACACACGAAGGACATCTGTGTGGACATGATGCTTGAGGGAAACAGGCCAGTCACAAACAAATACTGTCTGATTCCGCTGACGAGAGGTCCCTGGAGTCATCAATGCATAGAGACAGGAAGTAGAAGGGTGGCCTCCAGGGGCTGGGGAGGAGCATGGGGAGTCAGGGTTGATGGGCCAGAGTTTAAGTGCTGCAGGATGAAAAGGGTTCCGGAGATGGATGGATGGCTGCACAGCCACGTGCGTGTACTTAATGCTACTGAGCTGTATACCTAAAGATGGGTACATTGGTAAATTTTATGTTATGCATATTTACCACAGTGAAGAAAAAAAAAAAAAAGAGCCAGGCTGGGTGTGGTAGCACTTTACCACTCCACAGAAGAGCTAATATCAAGAAACCAAATAAAACCTAGGCAAACATACAATTATTTATAATTTGTATTTAATTATATACAGACAGTTCACACCAGACACGAGAAGACAGATAAGACTTGAAGTGTGGGGAAGACCTCAGCACCCCGGGCCCCCAGGGCTGCACAGGGGCTGGTCTGCACCCTGCCTGTGCCCTTTCTGCCACTGGTGGGAGAAGAAAGAGGCCGAGAGGAGATATGTCACTGCACCTCGAAATCCCGGTGGCTGAGCAGGTTGGGCCCTCCCCCACTTTGATTTTCTTTGATTTTTCTATCCTAGGGATGAAGGTGATCTATTTTTAGTGTAGAGGCTGGTATAAGGAGTTGCTATAGCGACAGCTGGTGGTTACAAACCAGGTCCTGCTACAGTTCCCAGTCATGAATAAATCCCAAGGCTGAGCCCGAGGAAGCAGGCAGCCTCAGAGATGGAGCTCCCTCTCCACAGGGGTCCCACCTGCTATCTTCATGGTGTGTCCTTCACAGGCAGCATCTAAGTCCTGCTAGTGGGGAAGCAGCTCAGGATATGGGGCGCTGGGGACTGCCCATCAGAGGAACCGAGGGCTTCAGCAGAAATGCATGCTGAGCCTCAACTACCAGGTGAGGCAAAGCACCTGCATGTGTGCAGAGCCGGATGGTGGCAGAAGAGAGCTGGCATGCAGGGCGCCAGGTTAGGAAGCCTGGGGAATTGAAGACACAGCACCTGCTTACAGAATCACCAGGGAGGCAGGACACACACACACACACACACACACACACACACACACACACACACACACACAGAGCTGATGCCACATTATTTACTATGGCTGCGTGCGTACCCTACTACCAGTAATCTTAGTACGAGTCCAACAGAAAGGCACACCAACACACAAGAGTGCCCATGAGAGCACTCTGTCACAGCCCCGACTGGAAACCACGGTGTCCATTAACAACTGGACGGACGCAGGAGTCGTTGTCTGGGCAGACAGCGGAGGGTTCTGCAGCAATGAAATGGAGTTGATGAACTTCAACGCCGCACGCAGGCACGGCTGCATCTCACAAAGTGCAAGTGAAAGAAGCCAGACCAAAAAAAAATCATGTAAATTCAAAACCAGACGATGCCAATCTTGAGGGGAAGTAGCTGGGAGAGAGTGTGGGGAGCTTCTGGGGTGCTGGCTACACAAGGGTGTTCAGTTTGTGCAAATTCGTCATCTATGATCTGTGCTCTTCTCCATATGCTTACACTTTAGCAAACTTTGCCTTAAACATTTTTAGAAGTTAGCACAGCATTGTTAGTCAAGTATCAAAAAGGTGATACTGGCTGGGCGCGGTGGCTCACGCCTGTAATCCCAGCGCTTTGGGAGGCCAAGGCGGGAGGATCACCTGAGGTCAGGAATTCAAGACCAGTCTGACCAACATGGTGAAACCCCGCCTCTACTAAAAATACAAAATTAGCTGGGCATGGTGGTATGTGCCTGTAATCCCACCTACTCAGGAAGCTGAGGTAGGAGAATCTCTTGAACCCAGCAGGCGGAGATTACAGTGAGCCAAGATTGCGTCATTGCACTCCAGCCTGGGCAACGAGAGCAAAACTCAGTCTCAAAAAAAAAAAAAAAAAACAAAACAAAACCGATACTCAATGGTATTTGGTGTTGGTGGGCTTTGAGGCAGACCTGCCTGTGGGGGACTGGGACCTTCAGGAGGAGGCAGGGCCCTACGCCCCTCCAGGCTGTAATGAGTGCAGGGGCAGAGGCATCCAGCCATCGAGGTGGGGAGGACCCCAGGTGAGCCACCAGCAGCCACGGGAGCCCCGTGGGGAGGAAGGCAGGCTGGGGCAGCAGGAGACCAGAGCTGGGGTGCCCCTGGGCAGGGACTCTGGAAGGGCTAGGAAGCTGAGGCTGATCACCCTGCAGGCTGGCGCACCTCGGGGATGCCTGGCCCACGGGTGCCTGCCTGGAGACGCAGGGGTTTGCTCCTTTTTTCTGTGCTGCCAACTGGACATCCCTCCTCAGGGTCACTGGCCACAGCTGCTCAGAGGTCACTCCAGACTGCAGCCACTCCCTTTCCATCAGCCTTAGCTGTTCTGTGATCAAAACAGGGCTGGCCAGGCCCAGGAGTGAGAAGGAGGGAGGGAGGGAGGAGGGGCCTTCAGGCCCTGTATCCCCTGGGAGGCGCAGGGCAGCCGGGTCAGCGTTCAGGTGCTGTTCATTGATGAACTCACTAGCATTAGCTGATGTGTCATCTCTTCCAGCCAAAAGTGGGGCCCAGCCAAGCATCTTAGTGATGTGAGTCATCAAAACTTCCTCCTGGGTCTGCTTTGAGCCCCACCTTCCTCCTCCCGCAGTCATGCTCTTAGCCTCGGGGCCCTGGGGCGGACGCCCGGACACTCCCCCAGCAGCCTGCTTTCCAGAGGCCACTGTGCTGCTCAGCTCCGGGGGCGTCCTCCGTGGATCCCTCCAGGCCCAGCAGAGTGTTTGACCAGGGGCCTGACCGGGAGGGGAGACGCCACCTCCTGGGGACTTGCACCCCAACCAGCACCACTGTCATGAGACACCTGGAGGCCAGCAGTCCCCAGGGCCCCAAGAACACACAGCAGCACCAGAGACTGCCTTGGCCCTCAGGGAACGTTCATGTTGATTTATGCTGAGAGCACCTGGACTTTGCCTATTTTTTCTTCTCAATCACTAAAAGACAAATTATTACCGCAGGGCAGAATTCATCTTGCTCTCTGAATGTACCAAGTGCTCACTCTCATCTGGAAGTTGGAACCCCGGGTGACCATCCTTGGGTGCCAAGGCTCCCTGGGCCCACGCACATGCCCTGAGTGAGGTCCTGTCTCACAGGATGGGGGTGACAGAGCAGCAGGGGCTGGCCAGCACCCAGCCAGTCTGCGGCCCCAACCCCAGGTCACCAAGCTGTGGTGGCTTCTCTGTCACCGTCCAGAGTCACTATTTTAAAAATACACCCCCTTTTGAATCTCCTTTCTCCCTGCTTCATTATTTACCCCTTCAGGCTCTGAAATCTTTCCCTTTCGTCTTCAGACACTTTCAGACGCTGCAGTCCTGGAATTGTTTGTCCAGTGTCCAGCTTCTCTGCTGGGAACCCGGGCTCTCCAGAGGGCGGCTGCTCCCAGAGCCACGCCACTGTCATGACAGCTCACCTCTCACAGCCCTGATGAGCGCCCCTGGGAGAGCACGCACCTCGCTGACACCCCACCAGCGCACAGCCCTGTCCACAGGCGATGCTCACCTGTTCATGGGGATTTAGTCTTCCTGACTTAGAGCAGCAGCTCTGGGTGACTGGGATGGGGTCAGAAAAGGGAAAGGGGCACTTGACCGTGACATCCAAGGACACACACCAGAGCTGCTTTGCTACCCTGCCACCCTGTGAGGTGACAGCCGCCTGGCCTGCTGAGTGACTCCGGGAGTCCTCGGGGAGCAGCACCTCTGGGAGAGCTGGGCCACTTGTCCAGGGTTCCACCAGGCAGCGCTTGGTGACAGTGACATAGGGAGAACAGGCAGATGGGTTATGAGCTTTTCCAGGCATGGATGAGAGTGGGGCGGACAGGGGGTGGCGGGCGGGCCTCACCAAATCCACGGCTGGGAGTGGAGAGTTCTCAAATTGTGTGAACACTGTCCCATCATCCCAAATGCTTCTACTCACTGGCTACAGTGTCCGAAATCCCCCAAAGACCCATCCTCACGAACAAGGATGCTGCACCCCTAGGAGTCTTCTGTTTGGACACATCCAGCAGAACAATGGGCACCAGGGCTGGACGGTTTTGGGTGGGAACTGGCAAAAGGAGAGGTGGGTGGGGGCCGGGGAGGGCCTTGGAGCCAGAGGGGTAGGGGGAGGGACAGCCTCAGCCCCAGCTCTCTGGCACATAATAGGCTCTTAATAGTGGGCTCAGCCCCAGCTCTGTCCCCACTCCACTTGGGCAGGCCCAGTCCTTAGCCCATCGGTGCTCAAGACCCCCGAGGGCCTTCATCTCAAGCAGGTGTGATCCAGAGCCCTCCCACGGTCCACAAGAGGGGCATACACTGGCTGCTGTGCCCAGCCTCAGCCTCATCTCCTACCTGCCAGAGACCGGCTCCTGTGGCTCTGCCTGCTGCCGTCCAGCCCCGCAGGCCTCTCGGAGTCCCTAGAACACACCGCAGGCTCCCTCCTGGGGCCTGGCCTCTCCAGCTCTCAGAAGGGTCTGAGCACAGGCATCCACACAGCCCTCTCCCCATCACCCACTGAACCGACCCCTCGCCCTGCCTCCACGGCGTCACCACCACCTGACCTGGTGATGAAAATACGTTTGCCATCGAAACAAGGCAGACGCAAAAGGACAAACACTACGTGATTCTATTTCTAGGAGGTCCCTGGAGTTATCACATTCGTAGAAAGTAGAATGGTGTTTGCCAGGGGCTGGGGTCAGGGGAGTGGGGAGTTAGGGCTTAGAAGAGACAGTTTCAGCTGTGAGTGATGGAGGAAATGGCAGGTGGTAATGCCTACACAATAATGGGAATGCATACGTGAAATGGTGAAGATGGTAAATTTGTATTATGTACATCTGACCACAATTAAAATCCCCTCATTCATCTACCCACCCTCACCAGGCCGTATGGCCCCGAGGGTGCATGCATCTCTCACTCACTGCTGTCCCTAGTGTGGGAACAGAGGCCGGCACAAAGACCCTGAGGATGCAGGTGAGAATGACAGAACCTGTCATTGTTAACCCTGGAAGACAGATGCTGTTATACTATTCTCCCTACTTCTGTATTCTTTCGAAAATTTCTGGCCAGGTGTGGTGGCTCACATCTGTCATCCTAGCACTTTGGGAAGCCAACGTGGAGGATCGCTTGAGCCCAGGAGGTCGAGACCACCCTGGGCAACATAGGGAAACCCTGTCTCTTTTTAAAAACAAATTTAAAAAGTAAAATAAAAAGAAAATTTCTATTGGAAAAAGGCAAACATATATATTGGGAAATTTCAGGGCAAAACCAATAGTGATACCAGCAGCCAGGCCAGCAGATGGGCGCCAGAGGCAGTGTGAGGACTATGAGGGATGAGGAGGAGCAGGGGGGCTGGATGGGGGCGGGAGAGACCACAGGCTTGACTTCTCAGCCCTATCCCTCTGCTGAAGTGAAGAGCACAAGATGGTCCCCACAGGGCCATACTCAGCCAAGGGCAGGAGAGCCATGGCACGCAGTATTGGGGTGACCTGAATGTTCATGGGCCAAGAAGGATGCTGGCGTTCTGGGCAAGAAGCCGTTGCACAGTCATGCGGTGTGGGCTCATGGAAGGGGAGGTGGGTATAAGGGCCAAGCGTCCTCAGAGGATGTGGTCTCCGGTCTTACTGGGACCCTGGGCACACAAGGATGAAACACCAGCTTCCTGACACACCCCTTGGACTCCTGGCTCCAGTGCTGGCCTCAGAAATGAGCCCTTAAGACGCTAAATGGTTTTTATTTAATTACTGCCCTGTAATTGCAGAGGGTGAAAGTGCTACTACAGTCATTGCTCTTTGATCTGATTAGCATAATCCTTTCCTAATCTTCCCTCTACATTTTTATTATTGTTGCCACATACCCTTTGTCGACATAATCTGGATTTCTCTTTGCCAAAGAGGCCGAAAGAAAGGCTTAGCCAAGCTCGTCACTTGTCTAGCGCCTGGAGCCTGAAAGCTGGAGAGGTGGGGAGCTTCCCTTCTGTGCCAGACATGGCCTCCCTGCCTGGCTCTGCAGCCAGAGAGGGGTAGGGGCTGAGCACTCCTGAGTCAGAGCTTCCAGGGGGCTCTGTCACAAGGCTGGCGGGTGAACATTTCCAGCGACAGCCACTGGCTTTCCAGTGGAAATGCCATCCACGGCAATTACGAATGGACCTGGTGATTCCGGGGGCTGCGGGGCCTTGATTTGATGGCTGTGGGGAGAGCTGTGTGTGTGTGTGCACACAGGTACATGACATGTGTGTGCGAGTGTGTATCTCTTGACCCGGGGAACTGCAGGGAAGCCCCCAGATAAACAGTGTGCACCTTGTCCCTGGGGAAGCAGCTCCATGCTGAGTTAAGGCAGAGGAGCCCGTGGTTCCTGGAAAAGACTGACACAGCCACAGAGGAAACCAAGTGGATGGGAGGGACCTGTGCCAACAGCCTAGGTGGGTTTCCTGTGGAGAGGAGGGAGGAGAAGTCAAAGACAGGGATTTCATGACCCTCACAGAAGCTTTCCCAGGGAGAAGAGGCCTCATCTAAGATTTTTGTTTGTTTTTTGAGACAGTGTCTCACTCTGTCTCCCAGGCTGGAGTGCAGTGGTATAATCTTGGCTCACTTCAACCTCTGCCTTGTGGGCTCAAGTGATCCTCCCACCTTAGCCTCCCCAGTAGCTGGGACTACAGGTGCACACAACCACACCCAACTAACTATTTTTTGTAGAGAAGGAGTTTTGCCATGTTGCCCAAGTTGGTCTCAAACTCCTGGGCTCAAGCACTCCTCTACCTGCCTCAACCTACCAAAGTGTTGGATCACAGGCATGAGTCACAGCACCTGGCTTTTTTTTTTTTTTTTTTTTTTTTTTGAGACAGGGTCTAGTTCTGTCACCCAGGCTGGAGTGCAGTGGCATGGTCACGGCTCATTGCAGCCTTGACCTCCCCAGGCTTAAGCAATCCTCCCAACTCAGCCTTCCAATTAGCTGGGACTACCGACATGCACCACCAGGCCTGGCTAATTGTTGTATTTTTCATAGAGATGGGGTTTTACCACATTGTCCAGGCTGGTCCCAAACTCCTGGACTCAAACGAGCCACGTACCTCCGCCTCCCAAAGTGCTAGGATGACAGGCATGAGCCACCGAACCCAGCCCTGAGATTCTATCTCCGGGAATAACTGTATGAAGGAGAGGGCGTTGCTGAGAGGCAATTTAAAACACAAAACCCTGAACCAATCCTTCCTGGAGAACAGGGAGCAACCCTGGGCTGGAACGTTTTCCAGCTATCACAGAGCCAGCGGTTTTTATGGAGAACCTGCGATGCTACAAGACCTAGGGTTAGAGCTACAGACCGTGCTCCTGAGATACCGCCCCTATTCACAAGCAGCCAGATCACAGAAAAGGCACCCAGGGTGGTTTTTCTTTGAGACGGAGTCTCACTGTTGTCACCCAGGCTAGAGTGCAATGGCATAATCTTGGCTCACTGCAACCTCCTCCTCCCGGGTTTCAGCAATTCTCCTGTCTCAGCCTCCCGAGCAGCTGGGATTACAGGCACCTGCCAACACCCCCGGCCAATTTTTGCATTTTTAGTAGAGACGAGGTTTCATCATGTTGACCAGGCTGGTCTCAAACTCCTGACCTCAGGTGATCCACCTGCCTCAGCCTCCTGAAGTGCTGGGATTACAGGTGTGAGCCACTGTGCCCGGCCCTCAGGGTGGTTTTCTAGACAGTGATCGTTCAGCTGGGTCTTGAGAAATGGGTAAGGTTTAGACAGGCACAGGCTTGGGAGGGAGGGCTTGGTCAACACTCTTGGACTGTTTTTCCTCACTCAGTGTATCCATGCCCAACACTGTCTGTGGGGCACAGGGCTCCCGCCTCCCACCCAGCCTAGCTCTTGGCTCTTCTCACTGACACACTAACCAAAGTCAGACATACTATCAACCCAGGTCCCTGGGCTCCAGCCCACTAAGAGGAGCCTTAGCCTGAGCAGGGGCTATGGCCTCTTGCTGTTTCCCAAATTCCAGAGGAAGGCTCTGGAGGGACCTCCGATTTTCTTGACCCTGTGGTCAGAGCTTGCATCTGCATCCAGGCTCTTACAAAACTTGGTTGAGATGTAAACATTGTTTTTGATCTCAGAAGCGTAGGAGACAGGATGACAGCCAACCGTTAAACATAAGGGGGGAAGCCACTGTCTGGCACATAATAGGCTCTTAATAATGGGCCTGTCCATCCCCATTAGCAAAACCAGATTTTTAGTTAATAATAGGTTCTGGTTTAATTCTACAGTAGATAAGTGTTTATTACTTTATTACTTAAATAAAAGTCATCTTTTTAGACCATGTCAGTGAGTCTCCCGTCTAGGATTCCATCCCTCCTCTCCCTGCTCAGGGCTGGGCGTCCTATTCCCGTGCAGAGTCACCATTTTTTTTTCTTTTTTTTTTTTTTTGAAGGTCTTGCTCTGACCCCCAGGCTGGAGTACAATGATGTGATCAGAGATCACTGCAGCCTCCCCTCCCAGGCTCAAGCGATCTTCCCACTTCAGCTTTCTGAGTAGCTGGGACCATGGGTGTGCACCACCATGCCTGGCTAATTTTTTATTTTTTTGTAGAGAGGGGGTCTCATGATGTTGCCCAGGCTGGTCTCGAACTCCTTGGCTCAAGCAATCCTCCCACCTCAACCTCCCAAAGTGCTGGGAATGCAGGCTTGAGCCACCGCACCTGGCCTACATTCACCTACAAGTGATCCCCCAACCTTAGCCTCCTGAGTAGCTGGAACTCTACTCGATTAGACGCCGCTCTCTAGTTCTCTTTACGGGGCTTTCTTCTTCACAAGATTGAACACTCTCTGGGTTCAAGGACTGCTGTCTCCTTCACCTGCTCTCCCCCGAGGACTCAGCACAATCTGAGCCTACAGATGCTTCCAGGAGAGCTGCCCGAAGCGGATATAGCAAGAAATACAGGCAGATTTTAGATTTACCTTTTTCTTTTTCTGCTCTTCCAGTTTTCATTTACAGTTCAGACATTTTGCCAAAGTCACCTCCCTGTTACACATAATGACAATATTTTTCCACTTAACACATCACATTCCAGTCAGGGGACATGGCTTCATGCACCCCCCAGGCTCCTCATCTTTACTCATCCCCTGGGCTGTGTCTCCCCAGCCCTGGTGAAACTGAGCTGATAAATAACAGCACTGGGGTAGGGGTCCTGCTGTTCCATCTTGCATTGGGCTCTTCAGGAATAACCTATGCCATGCAAGCAGTAACGCTGGTAATGCGCTGACTCTGATTTGTTTTTTTAGATAGGGTCTAGCTTTCTCACCCAGGCTGGAGTGTAGTGGCCCGATCACAACTAACTGCAGCCTTGACCTCCTGGGCTCAAGGGAGCCTCCCATCTCAGCCTCCTGAGTAGCTGGGACTACAGGCATGTGCCACCATGCTCGGCTAATTTTTAAATTTTTTTGTAGAGAGAAGGTCTCATTATGTTGCCCAGGCTTGTCTCAAACTCCTGGGTTCAAGTGATCCTTCCTCCTTGGCCTCCCAAAGTCCTGGGATTATAGGCCCAGCCTAAATCTGATTCTTTTTTTTTTTTTTTTTTTTTTTTGAGGCAGAGTCTTGCTCTGTCGCCCAGGCTGAAGTGCAGTGGTGTGACCTGGGCTCATTGCAACCTCTGCCTCCTGGGTTCAAGCGATTCTCCTGTCTTAGCCTCCCGAGTAGCTGGGACTATATGCGCATGCCACCACGCCCAGCTAATTTTTTGTATTTTTAGTAGAGACAGGGTTTCACCATGTTGGCCAGGCTGGTCTCGAACTCCTGACCTCAGGTGATCCGCCTGTTTCGGTCTCCCAAAGTGCTGGGATTACAGGCATGAGCCACCACGCCCAGCCTCTGATTCTTAATAAATGAAATCTGACATCTAATTTTGAGTGGGCAGGTCTTAACCAGGTGTGGAGCTAAGAAAGCTTTGGAATCGACCTGTGTGGCTGCAGACAGACAAGGGCAAAACCCACTCCAAGTCTGCAGGTCCTTGAAAATACTGAACCACAGATGCTTCACCACCTGTTCCACTTGCCCTGACCCCATCCTCCTGTACATGGAGGAGCTGCAGAAGTTGCCAGAGACCAGGGAGACCACAATGCAAGCTTCTCCTCACGGGGCACAAATTAGGCAGGTGTTTCCCCTCCCACATTAGCCCACGATCTGTCAGATTACTCCGCTACGGAACCTGGGAAGAAGACCTCTCTCTTCCTGACCTCCAATAGTTTCCTCTAAACTGCACGTTTCATTTTTAACAGCTGAAAACAACAGTGCCCATCCACTCTTACTTTTCCCCCGAGCCATAGTTTTTGCATAAATGAATGACAATCCAATCCATCACTAGCCTCCCTGGGCCAGGTGGGGCAAGAAAGGAAACAGCTTCAGAAAGAGTATTGTCAGGCGGCTCCCCACAGCAGCACTGCCATCAGCAAGGAAACACTTCCCACGTATTCCTCTAACCACCGCCTGATGTTATACCCCAGTTGGAAGAGAGTGGCTGGAAACAGCTACTGCTTAGGAGGGTGTGCACACACGCCGTGGGGTTCCCTCCCAAGGACAGACCACCAGGGGCTCGGGAATGGGCAGAGTCCTACCGAAAAGGCCATGAGGCTCCGACTGGCGCCTCTCCGTGCTTCGATTTTGGTCCTTGTGTTTCTTGTTGCTCCTGAGGCTGCCAAAGCGCTTCATGGGTAGCTGTGGCCACAGGAGTGGCGACAGGTGAACATATCAGGACCCACAGAACCGGTGTCAGCCCCAGGTGGCCGGGAGCCAGAGGAGCATCAGCCCGACGGGCACAGGGCGCCCCAAAAGCTCAGAGTGGCAGCCTGTGCTCAGGTGACAGCCCGGGTTCAAGCGTCCTCACCAGGGGGTCTTCAGGGCGACCTCACCGCAGCCCCAGAGTCTGTGAGGCGCCAGGGAGTGGAGCCGTCCTGACGGGGCTGCACCTCCGGCCACAGCAGCTGGAGCGTCAGCCCGGCTGTCCTTAAGTAGCAAGAAGCTGCCGGAAGCGCAAACAGAACTTCGCAGGGGATTTGTTGATGTAGTTAAGGTCAGCTGCTCACTGATACTCTCCAGGGCTTTTTTTTTTTTTTTTTTTTTTTTTCTCCTTAAAATTAAAAAAAAAGGAGGGAAGACCAGATAGGCAAAGGAGGCACAAGCCTGCAAGTCATGTGCAGCCGTGCATGATGTCTCTTTAAACAGACTGTAAAAGGAAACCACCCTGGGCAGACAATTCTTGGCACCAATTGGCCAGAGCACATTCCCATTGTGACATGACATCACACAACTATTTTGATTCATGGGTTCCAGGGCCCCACGGGGTCAGAAGGCTCCGGCTGCTGCCGGGTGGAGAAGCCACACAAGTCCCTGGGCTGGAAATTGCTGAATCTACCCTGGCTCACGGTTCCACTCAATGAAAGCAGCAATGCCGTCTTCAAGGAGGGATACGGCTCCCCCACTGGAATTTAACGGAAGGTCTTCGGCAAATGCGTAATTTGAGCTCTGCACTTGCTGAGAATTGCAGCATGACAGAGCTGGAAGAGATTTTAGAGAGATCTAGTCCAACTCCCTTCTATGACAGATGGGGAAACAGGCTCAGGACAGGGAGGTGACTTCCCCAAGATCCTGTCGCCAATGGTAGAACCAGGACTGGAGTTCTAATCTCCTTGACTCCTAAGCCAAACCGCTGATCAAGTAAAACCTAAAACATTTATAATTTGTATATGTTTTGCAACTAATAAAACAAACTTTGGAAGCAAAAGATAGAAAAAAAATCCTTGACTTTTTGGCTGATAGCCTCACTAAAGTTACCTGCTTTGCTACTAACCAGCTTTGTGACCATCAGAAAGTTACTTCCCATTTCTGAACCTCAGTTTCCCCCTTAGTGAACTAAGACAAGACCAGGTCGTTTTAGAATTTAGTCTAGGGCCAGGCACGGTGGCTCACGCCTGTAATCTCAGCACTTTGGGAGGCTGAGGTGGGAGGATGGCTTGAGCCTAGGAGTTCAAGACCAGCCAGGGCAACACAGTGAGACCCCCATCTCTATTTAAAAAAAAAGAGAGAGATTTAGCCTAGTTCCAACAGTCTGAACCTCTCATGGTAATTGATTCTTCTCAAATGACTATGCACATGAGGAGGAGACTATGTCAGACCAGTTAAATAACCCCCGAGCTAAAGATTAGTAGCCTGGGTTCTTCTGGCCGCCCACTAGGGTGGGATAACCTCCCAAAACTGCAACGCCATCAGTTTCTTCAGCGGAATTGTTATTATCTATGGCTCACCCGAAAACAAGGGGATGGAGTGTGGGGTGGAAGCGCCCCAGCAGCTCGCCACTGGAGCCCAGGCCTCCTCAGGAACCACAGGTCCAGCCTCCCAACTTGGGTCGGGCTGCTTTTCATGCCTTTTCTCTCACCTCTTTCATTTACAGAGCTCAGTGCCACTGGAGTTGTTGGCCCAGTCACTGCAGATGCCTGATGAGATAAAGATGGCTCCAGGCTCGGGCAACAGGAAGGAGGGCAAGGGAAGTCTTCCATTCTATCCCCATGAGATGAAACCCTGTAAGCTCAGCTCCCACCCCAGATCTGCCATTCCCATGGGGCCTCCATCCACAGAAGCCAGAGATGCCCAGATCTGCCACTCCCACGGGGCCTCCATCCACAGAAGCCAGAGATGCCCAGATCTGCCACTCCCACGGGGCCTCCATCCACAGAAGCCAGAGATGCCCAGATCTGCCACTCCCACGGGGCCTCCATCCACAGAAGCCAGAGATGCCCAGATCTGCCACTCCCACGGGGCCTCCATCCACAGAAGCCAGAGATGCCCAGACCTGCCACTCCCACGGGGCCTCCATCCACAGAAGCCAGAGATGCCCAGACCTGCCATTCCCATGGGGCCTCCATCCACAGAAGCCAGAGATGCCCAGATCTGCCACTCCCACGGGGCCTCCATCCACAGAAGCCAGAGATGCCCAGATCTGCCACTCCCATGGGGCCTCCATCCACAGAAGCCAGAGATGCCCAGATCTGCCACTCCCATGGGGCCTCCATCCACAGAAGCCAGAGATGCCCAGACCTGCCATTCCCATGGGGCCTCCATCCACAGAAGCCAGAGATGCCCAGATCTGCCACTGCCATGGGGCCTCCGTTGGGAGCAAGCCCCCCAAAATCTGGCCATAAACTGGCCCCAAAACTGGCCATAAACAAAATCTCTGCAGCACTGTGACATGTTCATAATGGCCCTAACGCGCAAGCTGGAAGGTTGTGGGTTTACGGAAATGAGGGCAAGGAACACCTGGCCTGCCCAGGGCGGAAAACCACTTAAAGGCATTCTTAAGCCACAAACAATAGCATGAGCGATCTGTGCTTTAAGGACATGCTCCTGCTGCAGTTAACTAGCCCAACCTATTCCTTTAATTCGGCCCATCCCTTTGTTTCCCTTAAGGGATGCTTTTAGTTAATTTAATAACTATAGAAACAATGCTAATTATTGGTTTGCTGTTAATAAATATGTGGGTAAATCTCTGTTGGGGCTCTCAGCTCTGAAGGCTGTGAGACCCCTGATTTCCCACTTCACACCTCTATATTTCTGTGTGTGTGTCTTTAATTCCTCTAGTACCACTGGAGTTATTGGCCCAGTCACTGCAGATGCCTGATGAGATAAAGATGGCTCCAGGCTAGGGCAACAGGAAGGAGGGCCAAGGGAAGTCTTCCATTCTATCCCCGTGAGATGAAACCCTGGAAGCTCAGCTCCCACCCCAGATCTGCCACTCCCATGGAGCCTCCATCCACAGAAGCCAACCGGGTTTGGGTCTCCCCAGCTGAGCTGGTCTCGGTAGCCTCCATCTGCAGGGGACACACACCAGCTCCCAAGAAGCCTGCTCGGCCCTGGCATGGCTCCGGTGTGGCTGGAGCTGGTTCTAGCATTTCAGATCCCATCGACTGGTAGAGCAACTGCTCACGTGATCAGACCTGACCTATTAAAGATGTGTAAGTGTGCCCTTCCTGCCTAGGGGACCTGGCCCATCTCTGTCTAGAATGACCTCATAGTCATACCATTGCTTAGCCGATCAAGAAACTATGGTCTCAACTTTTCTCATGCAATTTCTACCAAATTGACTGAGTAACAACTGTCTACTTGGTGCTGTGCTGAATGTTGTAAGGTCAGGGAGTCCTATAAGGCATGACCCAGCCTTTATTTATTTATTTATTTATTTATTTTTATTTATTGAGACAGAGTTTCGCTCTTGTTGCCCAGGCTGGAGTGCAATGGCACAATCTCAGCTCACTGCAGCCTCTGCCTCCTGGGCTCAAATGATCCTCCCACCTCAGCCTCACAAGTGGCTGGGACTACAGGTGCACACCACCACACCCAGGTAATTTTTGTATTTTTCGTAGAGACGGGGGTTTCGTCATGTTGCCCAGGCTGGTCTCGAACTCCTGGCTTCAAGTGATCCACCCGCCTTGGCCTCCCAACATGCTGGGATTACAGGTATGAGCCACCACACCTGGCTGGAATTTTCTAACCTACCTGCTTTCGCTTACACCATTTGCCCTGCTTCCTAAGCCCGTGGTTTTCAGCTCTGCCTGCTGAAACCCCATGAAACCCTTACGGCCCAATTCAGAGACCGTGCCTTCCCCCAAGTGAGCCCTCCCTCATCACTCCCCAAAGAGGGGACTTTTCTCCCCTTTGAAAGATTTTAGCTCTTCTATTCTATATGTGAATGTCGCCCTTACCACAGAGAAGACTGGGAACCCCAAAAAGGTAGGGGCCCAGGCCTCACCCGTTGTGAGGATCTCCCAAGCCTACAGCAAGGCACCTGCTTTGGGAGGCACCGGACAGTCACCCTGAATGCCTGCGGTCCCTCCAGCTGCCCCTGCTCCCTGATGGAGCCGACTGGAGGGACTACCTGGCCAGGCTCCTCCTCCCGGGCTGCTGGTTAGCTGCAGCCAACAGCGGGCACAGCAGACGCCCGAAGGAGGGAGGAGTTGAGGCTTTCATAGCTCCCTACATCCCTGCAGGGTTGCTCTGGCCTTGCTGTGTCATCTCCCAAGGGAAGAATTCAGCTCCTCTCAGAGAAACCCTCCCTCAGACCTCTGTCTTGGGTCAGGGACCCTCTCCTTCATCCTTCAGGCACAGCAGTGGCAGCAGCCCTGCTGATACGAACCCGAGTTACTGCACCAGTCCTAGGGGTTCCTGGCAGCCTGCCCACACCTTTGAAAGTAGTGTCTTTATTCAATTCTCCTCCAGTGATCCAAAAAGTTCAGTGTGCCTCCTTTCTCCTGCTGGGACTGACTGATAGATACGGGGATCAGATACTTGTAGCAAGGATGCATGAATGAACACACAAAATAGGTCTTGCTCTCAGTGACTTTGCAAATGAGCTGGAGACAAAGATAAACAATGCTAACTGCATGAAAAAGCCGTGAGTATGTGAGCCGTGGCTGCAAGTGTCGTCAGCACAAAGGAAGGAGAGGAGAAGGCCTGTGTGGCCCTGCCCGGAGAAGAGGAACTTGAGATGGGCCTTCAGGGTTGGAGGGTGTGAAGAAGAGGGGGGAACCCAGGCCAGGCCAAATCAATGCCTGGGAGGGGACCCCAGCCTTCCCAAACAAGCCATGAAATCTACCGCCAGCTAGGTCCCCTGATATACTGATGGATTATTTCTGCTGTTAAATATGGTAGCCCAAACTTAACTGTGATTAAATTCTGGAAGTAGGTAAGTTTAGGAGTTTCATGTTTAGATGTCTTTTTTTCTTTTTAAAAATCAGCTTCTAACAAAAATTGTTTTCTCAATTTAAAAATAAAATAACACCTGGTGCGGTGGCTCACACCTGTAATCCCAGCACTTTGGGAGGCTGAGGCGGGAGGATTGCTTGAGCCAGGGAGGTCCAGGCTCTAGTGAGCCATGATCCTGCCACTGCACATCAGCCTGGGCAACAGAGTGAGACCCTGTCTCAAAAAATAAAATAAAACAAAATAAAATAAAAGTAACAAAGCAAAACATCTTTAGGAAAAGACCTGAACAAGTATCCCAATAAGAAAGAGGCAGATTTGATTAAAAGGAAAATGAAAAGGTTTTGTTTCAGCCAGTGTACTATTCTTACACTACATAATACAACGGACAGAAAGAACATTTCAAGGCCGGGCGCAGTGGCTCACGCCTATAATCCCAGCATTTTGGGAGGCCGAGGCAGGTGGATCACCTGAGGTCGGGAGTTCAAGACCAGCCTGACCAACATGGTGAAACCCCATCTCTACTAAAAATAAAATTAGCTGGGCATGGTGGTGCATGCCTGTAACCCCAGCTATTAGGGAGGCTGAGGCAGGAGAATCGCTTGAACCAGGAGGCAGAGGTTGCGATGAGCCGAGATCATGCCATTGCACTCCAGCCTGGGCAACAAAAGCAAAACTCTGTCTCAAAAAAAAAAAAAAAGAACATTTCAAAGTTTAGTGACTGAGGTAAATGTATTGAAATTTGTGTGGAAAATAACCAGCAACTTAGGCAGGCCTGATGTTTCCGTGCTTGAGTTTAAATGGTCATTCATTCAACAGGTAGTTATTAAACCTCTAGTAAGCGTGCAGGGCAGTTGTTGATTGAAGGGATGAGGTGCTACAAATAATTCGGAGAAATTCCTGTCCTCTAAGAACCATATTTTATTTGTAACATAATAACTCCCATTTACTGAATGCCTACCATATGCCAGCTGGGGTGCTGGTCACCTTACAGTTATTATTTTATTTCATCCTTCCCACACATGAGCAGGGCAGGTATAATTAACATTTCATTGAAATTGAATAACTGAGGGTCAGAGAAGTAGTTTGACTGGGATGGCACAGCTGGTAAGTTGAGAGAAGATGGACTTGTCCCCTCATGTGGACCCGATTCCCAAATTCACATCCTTCCACCATACCATACTTTCTCATCCATGTGCACAGGAAAATTCAGCAGCCATTCAACACCCTAGCCTGAATCCCATAGGACTCCAGAGGACCGCTGTGGACTGAAGGGATTTGGAAAAGAATTTCTCTCTACATCCTGATTTTTCATTTTAGGCTGGGAAATTTAAAGGCAAAAGAAGAAGCATGTTTAAAAATCCTGACTGTGGCTCACGCCTGTAATCCCAGCACTTTGGGAGGCTGAGGCGGGTGGATCAAGGTCAAGAGATCGAGACCATCCTGGCCAACATGGTGAAACCCCGTCTCTACCAAAAATACAAAAATTAGCTGGGCGTGATGGTGCACACCTGTAGTCCCCGCTACTCGAGAGGCTGAGGCAGGAGAATCACTTGAACCCGGGAGGTGGAAGTTGCAGTGAACCGAGATTGTGCCACTGCACTCCAGCCTGTGCAACAGAGCAAGATTACATCTCACAAAAAAATAAAATAAAATAAAATAAAAAGTCCTTATTTGCATTAAAGCCATCTCGCAACACAGACCAGACGAGTCAGGAGGCTACAACAAGCTGACCTGCCTTGTGGGTACACCATACTCTGGAAGCACAAAGCCGGCTGCTTCCTCCCCGAGGCCACTTCTAGGTGGCTGAGCACAGAGGTGGGGCACAAAAAACTCCTCACTGCTGGGGTCTTTCTGTTTGACTCACACATGCCTGAAATTCCTTACATGAGGGACAAAGCTTTGGATCCCACGATTAGAGATGAACGCTGATGCGCTGGGAGAGATGGCGCCTTCCCATTGCAGGGCAGGGGCTGAGGACCCTTCTTCAGCATATGTGGGCAGGGGAAAGTTGACCACTCACAGGCGGATGGGGACACCAAACCTTCCCCTCTTCTGTTTCCGCCAGTCGATGATCCCACATGAATAGAGGGGAAACTCCCTGCCACAGCTGTGACCCTGCTCAGAGTTCCTTCTAACAGAATGCTTTTCACACTCAGAATTCTTTTTTAAAGGGAGGGGCTGAAAAAGGAAGGAAAGAATGGCTCCCAAATAGGAACCGTATTTTCTAATGTATTTTTAAAGGGCCAGGGCCTTTTTGGATCACAGTTTAAAACTCACACCCCTGGTTGGTGCTGCAACCCAAAGCCTGGCACGGGACCAGGTAACTCGGGTGGCAGATGCCTTTATCTCTTAGCAGTGCCCCGTGCTGTGTGGCCAAGGCTTCCAGGTCACCATTCTGACACTAGGTTTATAAGATCTGGGAAGGAGTGAAATCAGAGCTCAGCTCATTCAACGTGTGTTCTTTACGTGTGTCTTCTGGTGGCTGTTCTTTTAGATTTCTGACTACAAACCTACCTTTGACAACTCGAAAAATAAAACAGTGTGGAAGAATACTACCACAAGGCATTTCATACTGTTAGCGTGCTTCATTGTTTTCTGGCTTTTGGTTCAATTTTCTCCCCAGCTAGACTGAAAGCTCCCCGATGACCGGTATCTCACCCGCAGAAGAAAGAAAAGGAGTGATTACTGAGTTCCTCCAGGTGACTCAGGAGCAGCAATGATGGGTCAGGGAACAGCAAGCCAGCTGCTGCTCCATGCTCGGCATCCCTGGGAGCAGCATGTCCTGTTCCTGGAGGACGCTTTTGTGGCTGTTCTGGAGCCAGGGAGGCTGTGCTGACCGCTCCTCTGCCCTCGGCAGGGCTCCAGGCTTGGCCAGCCAGGGCTGGGCTGCGGGAGGCCATGGCACTGGGTCCCGTTCACTCTAATACTTGGATTTTACCAGGTGTGCCAGCCCCCCCACATCTGGATGCTGCAAAACATTCCACAGCCAGACTGTGCACTACACAGCAGAGCTGGGGGCGAGAGAGGTGAGGAAGGAGAGGTCAGGGGAACTGCAGATGGGCTCGTGAATGGAGCACGGTCACCCCTGCTTCCTGCACATGAGGATAAGTGGCGCGAAGGCGACCACCCTTCCACAAGAGACACAATGGCACTCCTGTGGCTCTGATATGTAACCCCCACCCCCAGACTCCGGTGACCCAAAACATGCGAGTAAACCCTTTAATTGCTGGAGGTTCCCAGCCGGTGCCCCGGGGCCACGTTCCCACGGCATCGGGGAAGTGCCAGGACATGTGGCACATGTTGTCCCACTAACGTGGTGCTAGTCCAGGCTGCAGGTTGGAGCCCCACCCCAGCCTTATCGCCTGGTGAATGGGACTCTGGGTCTCCGTTGTAGACACCATGGTTGGTGCCCAGCCTCCACTTGTCCCCCACCCCACTCCACCCCTGCAGTGGGCATCTGAGAGCCGAGGGCGTCATCAGGCCGAGCTGCCTCCTACTCCAGGTAGCCTGTGAATACCTACAGGATCAAGCCCCTTGAAGCCCACCCTATCTCTGGACTTCCAATTATATCAAAACCAAATTTTTGAAAAGACCCCAAGCTTTCCGCCTCATCGAAGCCACTTTGCATGTTATGTGAAGCTGTAAATAGTCTCCTTGAAGCTGTCACTGGGGACCCATATGAGAGAAAAGTCACTGAGACTCCGTGTAACCATCCTCCCTCCATGCGCCTCCATTCATTCATGAGACTGGGGCTTCCCAGGGCAGGGCTGGTAAGGCCTGGGAGCACCGCGCAGGCAGAATCAGCCCGGCCGACCGAGAGATCCACCAGCAGAGCAGGGCAGGGGGAACCCTAGTCACCCACACCCTGCGGCTGTACAGAGCTGGGAGACTTTGCCCACAGCAGTTTCCTACATTCTTCTCAACCATGCTGTGTGGTAGGGAGGCCAGCCATGACTATTCAGTTCAAGAAATAACATTTTTTAAAAACCCAGAAGTTCAGAGGTGCTCAGTGATTTGCCCAGGATCCGTGGGCAGCTTGTGGGATTGTGGGGGTCGACGCTGGCTCTGCTGGTTCCTCATCAGGGGGCCGTCATGAGCCAGGCTGCCTCTGCTCCATGGGTGGACGGCTGCAGAAGCAGGTGAGGATGCACCGCTCAAAAACTTCCCGCTCATCCTGAACCTTTGCGGATCACGAGGCCATACCTGCAAAGCACCCAGTCCCCTGCACGGCTGCGTTCCAAACCACATCTCATCATGCAAGAGGGCACAGGTCCCCTTCGCGCTGGGGCGCAGCAACACGCCTTAGCACATATTTGCTAGAGCTCTCCTGCCGGTTGCAAAATACTGTGTCATATTTCATGGAAAGTTCTAAAGGTCACTGCTGCACTTGACTCTGAGATCGCCACGTCGCCTCACTGGGGCCTCCACGCCCTGCCCCAGGAGGTGTTTATGAGCCGGCACCTCTGCGGAGCACCCTCTGCCCTGACTCAAGCCCCCATGCCTCTGTTCCACGTCAGCCCGACACACTCATGGTCATGCACAGCCTCGTGGTGACCACAGGAACTGGAGCCTGAGTCTCTGAGTGACAAGAGGGTGATTTTTTTGGCAGAGACAAACCACCTCAGCTCACACAGCTCCACTCACACCAGCGATATCTAAGGCCACTGAGAATTGGCAGAGACAACAGGGGCATCTTGATTTTAAAAACACAGAGAAGTACTAAAAAGGTGAAAAACAATAGCAATAATTATTTTTAGCATGCCGAAATGCAGCACCCAAAAAGTAAGAAATCCCTGGATCTCCTTAAAATCTGGAAGGGGCATCGCATTCCCCCATGGAGGGCTCGGTGGGGCCCTTTTCAGTCCCTTCTCGTGGTGCCTGGCAACCCTGCAGTCCTCAGTGTCCAAGAGCACACCAGGCCAAGAGCTCTGAGGGCTCCATCGGCAAGAACCTGCCGATTCCAGCTGCTCCGTGGCGCAGAAGCTGAGCCCTGGGCTCAACGGGGGCCACCAAGCAATGGCTTCTGAAAACCAGATTCTGAAACTCTGCAGGCCAGCCATTTGGGTTTTCTGTTTAATTCTCTTTAAGTGATTTAATTCTCTTACAAGTGCTGAAGTGAGCTGGGAATGCACCGAAGCCTTGGAGAAGGACCCGGTTAACTCCCGGACTCAGCGGAAAGCCAGTTTGGCCTGTGGTCTCTCACTTCTAGGTAATGGGGCAGGATTTCCAGTGTCTGGACCTGGGCTGGTCACAGAGCAATCCACCTCCTCCTGCACGTCACTCCTTAAGAAGCTCCTAGCTTAGATTATGAGGGCTGAGCTGAAGTTTGCCTCAGATCTCTTTCTTCTTATAGTGAAATATATTTGAAAACAAGGTAACAGGTAGAAAGGTTTAAAACACTTAGGTCAGAGAACCTTAAAGCAACACAGGTTCACCCATTGGCATGCAATTCTGAGCCATTTAGTTTATTCTTCCACATTTCTCCCATAAGAGAGACCATTTTACAGGGTTTCAAGGTGATTAAATAAGGCAGAATAGCAAAAATATCCTGTAAGCTGCAGAGCATTTCACAAACAGAGGACATGGCCATTCTCTGTCCCTGAAAGCAGCCTCTCAGGAGCTCCACTAGCTCAGGCGCAAGGTGCCCGAAAGGACCTCGCGTGAACAGCTGCGGAAAGCCTGGGTGAGGACTGAAGGCCGCCTGCTCCAGTGGCCGCTCCTGGGACGGCTGCTGGGCACCATGCTGAGAATTCAGAGGCTGTGGCCGGAGCCTGGGGAGAGAGCGCTGGGCTCCACGATTCTGGCCTGGCCAGGCAGCACTTGGACTTGCAACAGGAGCTCCCTGCCTTGGCAGACCCTGCTTTGGATCTCAGCAGATAAATCAGAAGGAATTGGACAAAGCCCTGCTCATCAGCCCAGTGCTCAAAGCCCCAGCATTTCATGTCTTAAATGAGGAACGAAGAGATTTTCTCAGTAACAATGGACTCTTTTTAACCACACATACTAAGAAAACTTTATTAGCAGCAAATTGTGATGGGGCGGGGGAGAGGGTAGGTGCCATTCAAGGCAGGAACATGGGCTGCCACAGAGCAGGTAGTGGCACAAGGAAGGAGACAGAGAGGGTGAGCAGAACTCGGGCAGAGGGCACAGACGTCCTGCATCAAACAGAAGTTTGTTCTCATAACTCAGTGGCTACTGCTGGATGTGTTGACGCATATAGGGTGATCTAGCAAGAACCTGACTCATCTATAAAGAGTGAAATTATAGTACTTGGTATCTTTTGAATAAGAAAACTGTTGGCTCTCGCCAGTAATCTCAGCACTTTGGGAGGCCGAGGTGGGTGGATCACCTGGGGTCAGGAGTTCGAGACCAGCCTGGCCAACATGGCGAAACTCCGTCTCTACTAAAAATACAAAAATTAGCCGGGCGTGGTGGCGGGTGCCTGTAATCCCAGTTACTCAGGAGGCTGAGGCAGGAGAATGGCTTGAACCTGGAAGGCGGGGTTTGTAGTGAGCCGAGATTGCGCCACTGCACTCCAGCCTGGGCGATAGAGAGAGATTCCGTCTCAGAAAAAAACCAACCAACCAAACAAACAAAAAAACTGTAAAGTATGTAATGCATCTGACACTTAAAAAAGATGTATGCTGCGGTACTTGATGGCTTAAGTTCCAGATATCTAGAAAGTTAACTCACGCGGCTGGTTCATTCCTTGAGACTGGCAAGATACAAAACGAAAACAAAACAAAACAAAAAACAAAAGCCATTCTACCACTTGATTGTTCACTCTTTCAGATTGGCTTTATCCTAAATGTCAGATGTTACTACACTCACGGACATCACTCACCTCAAATTCTTTTCTGTTTACAGCATCACTTTCAATGGGGGGAAGGGGGTGAAAATCACCTCTTGGAGGGGGCAAAAAAACTTACTTTTTTTTGGGGTGGGGGGGGACAAGGTCTCACTCTATTGCCCGGGGTTGAGTGCTGTGGCACAATCTCAGTTCACTGTAACTGCCACCTCCCAGGCTCAGCAATCCTCCCACATCAGCCTCCCTAGTAGCTGGTACTACAGGCACGTGCCACCACGCCTGGCTAATTTTTGTAGTTTTTGTAGAGATGGGGTTTCACCACGTTGCCCAGACTGGTCTCAAACTCTTGGACTCAAGTGATCCGCCCACCTCGGCCTCCCTAAGTGCTGGGATTACAGGCGTGAGTCACTGTAACCAGCCAAAAATCTTACTTCTTATATACAAGGAGCAGCTATACTTACAGTTTAAGTAAACAATAGCTAGTATATGTAACAATGTAAACAATAGATAGTATATCTGTTTTATTAAAATTTCACAGAGGTTATCAGAAAAAAGTCAGAAAGGCATTTTAGGGGGTAATTTTCAAAAGATTGATTTTTTTAAAAGAGAGCAGAGGGAAAACTGGGAAGGTGTGGGGTGGGACATTGAATTATCTGCCCCTCCACTTTAATAGGACGTCAACATACAAGGTTTAACACTGATAAATCATAAAATAGTTGACGAGACATATGATTTTTAAAGGCTTCTTTTGGGGTTTGGTTGAGGAGGGTGGGAACTACTGCTTTTCAATATAAATTGTTTTGGAATGTTTGGTTTTTTTAACCATGCGATTGAACTACTTCACTGAAAATTAAAATGTAAAGGGGAGAAAATTGAACAAAAAAATCTGGTAAATGGTGATAAGTATCTATAGCAGACAAAAATCAGCAAGGTACATTCTCAAAAACTCCCTTTGGCAAAAGCTAAAATAAAAATAAAAAAGGTTGCGAAACTCCGTCATCAGCAGCGGCAAGGAGGAAAGAACATCCGTGCCGTGCCACCTGGCCTTCGCCCCGCCCCGCCCGCAGCCAGAGAGATGAGCTGGGCACTTTCACCCAACCTGCCCCCAGTGACGACAGTGAGAGAATTTGCTAATCATTCGCCAAAATTTTAAAACACGGTTTTCTGGGCTTTAGGCAACATGGGGCTGGCCTGGGTGTTTTGGAGCCTCCGAGGGTGAGGAAGAGGCTGACGGTTTTCCTCATAGAGGCCCACGGGCCAGATGTCTCCAGAGAGGAGATGCTCAAAAGAAACTGTGCTCACTGCAAAGCAGAAGAGATGTGGTTAAGCAAGAGAACTGGATTAACCATCCATCCAAAGATCAAACTCAGAAAAGGAGGCTACGGAGAATTTGCCATCTTTTCTCTCTCCTCTCTAGAAGCTTTAAAGGGATAGTTAGACCCTGAGTCAGCCTTTCACATTGTAGCAAGCAGACACCTGGAGGGGCAATGAGACAGTCCCCCGTCCATCAGCCTATCCTGATGTCCCATTTCTTTGAATCAGTGAACTGTAGTCCCTGGTATCCACCTCCCTCACTCTCTCTGCTTCCTCCATTTCAGTAAGCGTTCAGTGTCTACATGGGCCAGGTACAGAGAAGCAGCACATGAAGGTGACATTGGTCATCAAAACTCTGCTGTTATGAAACATTTTTGTGCATCAGAGGACAATAATAAGAGAGTGAAAAGGCAGCTCACAGAAAAGGAGAAAATATTTGCAAGTCGTATATCTGATAAGTGTCTAGTATCCAGAATACATAAAGAACTACAACTCTACAACAAAAAGACAATCCAATTAAAAAAATGAGCAGCTGCCTTGATTAAATATTTC
This sequence comes from Pan paniscus, assembly GCF_029289425.2. Taxonomy (NCBI): domain Eukaryota; kingdom Metazoa; phylum Chordata; class Mammalia; order Primates; family Hominidae; genus Pan; species Pan paniscus. The sequence continues at coordinate 188,172,337 of NC_073255.2, forward strand.
CCCAAAGAAGACACACAGGTGGCCAAAAGGTACAAGAAAAGATGCTAAACTTCACTAGGGAGCTGCACATCAAAACAGCAATGGTAGACCACTTCACTTCCTCTAGGACAACCACACTGAAAAAAAAAAAAGGAAAAGAACTGGGTCGGGCATGGTGGCTCATGCCTGTCATCTCAGCACTTTGGGAGGCCGAGGGGGGCGGATCACGTGAGGTCAGGAGTTTGAGACCAGCCTGGCCAACATGGTGAAATCCCGTCTCCACCAAACATACAAAAATTAGCTGGGCATGGTGGCACATGCTCATAGTCCCAGCTACTCGGGAGGCTGAGGCAGGAGAATTGCTTGAACCTGGGAAGCAGAGGTTGTAGTGAGCCGAGATGGTGCCACTGCATTCCAGCTTGGGTGACACAGCAAGACTCCATCTCAAAAAAAAAAAAAAAAAAAAGAACTGAACCGTTGGCAAGGATATGGAGAAACTGGAACCTTCATACATTGCTGATGGGAATGTAAAACACTGCACTGTGGAAAACATTCCTCAACAAGTTAAACACAAAATGACCATATGACCCAGAACCTGCAGTCCTAGGTATATACCCAAGAGAACTGCAAACAGGTGTTCCAACAACTTGTACATGAACGTTGATGGCAGCTCTATTCACAAAAGGTGGAAACAACCCAAATGGCCACCAGTGGATGACTGAGTAAGCAGAATGGAGTCTATTCTACAATGGAATATTATTCAGGCATAAAAAGGAATGAAATTCCAATATATGCCACAAAGTAGATCAACTTTCAAAACAATCTGCTAAGTGATAGAAGCCACATGCAGAAGCCCGCAGGTCATGGGGTTCTGTTTACATGAGATATGCAGAATAGGCAAGTCCAGAAAGGCAGACAGCAGCTTAGCATCTGCTAAGAGCTGTGGGAAGGGGTAATGGAGATTGAGGGCTAAGGGATGTGAGGTTTCCATTTGGGGTGATGAAACAGTTCTGGAACTAGATTGGGGTGATGGTCGCACAACACTGTGACTACTGAGTTATATACTTTAACACTGTTAAGGTGGCCAGGCACAGTGGTATGTTCCTGTCGTCCCAGCTACTAAGGAGGCTAAGGTAGGAGGATCACTTGGGCCCAGGAGGCAGAGGTTGCAGTGAGCCAAGATGGCACCACTACACTCCAGCCTGGGACAGAGCAAGACCCTGTCTCCAAAAAAAAAAAAAAAAAAAAAAAAAATTTGTTAAGGTGCTAAATTACATATTATATGCATTTTACCACAAAAAAAGTTAAACCTACAAATACTAAAGGAAAATATGGATTAATTCTACAATCTGGATTTCTAATGATGACTAAGTATGCTCATGCTATTGTCTAATGGCTATTTTCATGTCTTTTGAGGATTGCCTAGGCATGTCTTTTGCCACACTGATTCAAAGATTCCTTTTTTTTTTTTTTTTTTTGAGACGGAGTCTCACTCTGTCGCCCAGGCTGGAGTGCAGTGGTGTGATCTCAGCTCACTGCAAGCTCTGCCTCCCAGGTTCATGCTATTCTCCTGCCTCAGCCTCCCAAGTAGCTGGGACTACAGGTGCCCGCCACCATGCCAGGCTAATTTTTATTTATTTATTTATTTATTTATTTTTAGTAGAGACGGGGTTTCACCATGTTAGCCAGGATGGTCTCGATCTCCTGACCTCGTGATCTGCCTGCCTCAGCCTCCCAAAGTGCTGGGATTACACGTTTAGTAAGCCACCGCGCCGGGCCCAAAGATGCCATATTTTTTTTACAGCTACATGGTACTCTGCTATGTAGCTGTACCTTCTTTATTTCATTGAACTACTCTATTTATTTATTATTTATTTATTTATTTTTTTGAGACAGGGTCTCGCTTTGTCGCCCAGACTGGAGTGCAGTGCAATCACAGCGCACTGCAGCCTTGAACTCCTGGGCTCAAGTGATCATCCTGCCTCAGACTCCCAAGTACCTGGGACGACAGGCACATGTCTCCATGCCCAGCTATTTTTGTTTGTTTGTTTGTTGTTTGTTTGGTAGAGACAGGGTCTCGCTACGGTCTTGAACTCCTGAGCTCAAGCAATCCTCCTGCCTCAGACTCCCAAAGTGCTGGGATTACATGTGTAAGCCACCTCACCTGGCCAACTACTCTCTTCTATGTGGGTGTTTAGGTTGTCTCTAATACATCTGCTGAGAAGGCCTAGAAGCAATGACACCCCAGGAGTGACATGCACATGTAAACACTATTTGCCACTAAAAGTGACAAGGGCTCTTTAGAGCAATGGCTAATTCCAGGGCTGGGGTGGGGAATGTACAAGATCAGCCAGAAAGCCAGGAAGTGCCCACAGCATGATGGGGACAGGGTAGGGATATTATGGGGAAAGTCAAAGGAAACAGTGATCCGCCTGGAGAGGCTCCTGCTGGCCACGTCTAGGACAATTTGAGCATCAAAAACTTGATAATGAAGACATGGAATCAACCTAAATGCCCATCAATGACAGACCAGATAAAGAAAATGTAGTACATATGTGCTGCGGAATATTACACAGCCATAAAAAAGAAAGAGATCATGTCTTTTGAGGGAACATGGATGGAGCTGGAGGCGATCATCCTTAGCAAACTAACACAGGAACAGAAAACCAAGTGCTGCATGTTCTCACTTATGAGTGGGGGCTAAATAATAAGAACTTACGAACACAAAGAAAGAAACGACAAACACTGGGGGCTATTTAAGAGGCAGAGGGTGGGAGGAGGGAGAGGAACGGAAAAGATAACTATCGGGTACTGAGCCTAATACATGATGAAATACGTGGGTGATGAAATAATATGTACAACAGACCCCCATGACACATCTTTATCTATGTAACAAACATTCACTTGGACCCCCAAACCTAAAATAAAAAATTTTTAAAATATTTGATAATGAGAAATAACATGACACTGAATAGGATACAAATCCATGAGTCCATAGATACACACACAGGGAGAGAAGAAAAACCTGTTCTTTAAAGTAGCATTCCAACCAGTCAATGTAGAATTCATGATAAATTTAGAAAATCACCTTTTGGTAATTACTATAGTAACAATTCAGGCAAGAAATACGTATCAATCCTAAAACTAGCAAGTGAAAGTTTGATGAGAAAGAAGACATTTACACAATCCCAAAGTAGGTCTCCCTGAAGCCCTGACTGGTGACAAGGGGGAAAGTAAGCCCTTTATTAAAGTAAAGAACTTTATGGTGGCAGACGCCCCCTTCACCAAGTGACCGGCATCCACTTCACCGGAAAGGTGTCGCGGCCGCATCGGGTGCCCCTGCTGGGATGCGGAAGCCCAGGGCAGCCCACGGATGGGTGGGTGCCCACCTGAGGGCGGAGGCTGGCTCTGACGGTGAGGAAATGTCGAAGGGCAGGTGACACAAGAACTGGCCATTGTCCTCCTGAAAAGTGCTCAGGTCGTGACAGATGAGACAGGACTGAGGAGCTGTTCCAGATGAAGAGACTGAAGAGAAAGGACAACGAAACAAAACGCGTGGCTGGGGGTCTCCTCTTCCAAGAAATGACGCCCCTGAGACAAGGCACAAAATGTGAATGAAGCCTGCAGCTTAGCTGATAGCATGATATTAGTGCTGATTTCCTGATTTTGACAATTATACTGTGGTTAGGAGAATGACCCTGTTTTTATGAAACATCCACTGAAATATTTAGGGGTAAAGGGATATGATGTCTGCAAATTCCTCTCAGGGGTTCAGAGTTCATATAAACACACAGTGAGAGATCGTGAGAAATGAGATATGGGCAGATCTGGTGAAATGCTAACATCGGGCAATCTGGGTGAAAAGGATATGAGAACTCTTTGTATTATTTTTGTGACTTTATGTTTGAAATTGTCAAAATAAAATGTTATTTATTATTTAATAATTGTTTTTTTAGAGACAGAGTCTCACCATGTTGCTCAGGCTGGTCTCGAACTCCTGGGCTCAAGTGACCCACTACCTTGGCCTCCCAAAGTACTGGAATTACAAGCGTGAGCCACCTCGCCTAGCCCTAAAGTGTTATTTTAAAAAAGGAATTAAGAAATACAGGCTGAGCAGTGGCTTGTGCCTATGATCCCAGCACTTTGGGAGGCCAAGGCAGGAGGATCGCTTAAGCCCAGGTGTTTGAGACCAGCCTGGGCAACATGGCAAAACCCCATCTCTACAAAATATTTAAAAATTAGCCGGGCATGATGGTGCACACCTGTAGTCGCAGCTACTCAGGAGGTTGGGGTGGGAGAATCGCTTGAGTTGCAGTGAACTGTGATCGCACCACTGCACTCCAGCCTGAGAGACAGAGCAAGACTGCATCTCGAAAAAAAGAAAAAGAGCTACAATGGGCCTGTGTGTTAAGTAAGAGCATGTGTTAGTCCTGCCTTTTACTGTCTCCCAAGGTGGGAGCATCACCGAAGCAGGCCCTGAGAGAACTAGAGGACTCTAACTCGCTGAGGGCAAGGAGATTCTTCCGGGAATTTTTCGTTGGCTTCTCCCAAATAATAACAACAGCCTGGACACAGGATGTGCAGGCCAGCCCTGGCTGGGGACGTCTTCCAGGCTGGCGCCAGAGGGCGCTGTCCCCAGGGACCACACGGGGTGCCAGGCCACATAACTCTGCAATGTGTTGGCTGAACTTTTCAGGAAACTTGGATGCCGCACATACTTTTCCTTTCTTTGTGGGCAGGCAAGATGAGTCACGTTTTTCTGGAGTCTGCTCAGCCCCAGTATTCAGACCTCATCAGCTGCCCTGGTCCGGAAGGCTCCAGCTGTGGCCAGTGAGCGGGGGGCCCAGGGTGCCCACGTTGGCTGGGCCAGCACTGGGGCTTAGGGGCAGACTTGGGCAAGCCAGAGTCAATCTTTTTTGTCGGGTACAGGGTAAAGCTCACAGTAATTCTGGATCATGGCAACATTTGGGGACAGACCCAGGGCCCTTTGTACAACTCACAGGGCACAGCCCTGAGGGAGGCTGGGCTTTGGCTTCATATAGTCCCTGTTCTCCCGCCCACCCACCCCCCTCCGCCGCACCTGACTCCCCACCACCTCTCCAGGCCCTACCTTCGAGTACCTCACTCTCCAGCACTTCGAGCTGCACCTCACTCCCCAGCACTTCTCCAGGCCCTACCTTCGCGGTCCCCTCAGTTCCCCTGCCTCCCTTCCTTCCGAAGTCCACTGTGGTATTGGGAAGTTGGAGCAGCGACCTGAAGGAAGGGACCCCACCTGTGTCTATCTGCAGGAAGGGTCGCTGCAGGCTCTCTGAGAGGCAGGCTCTGGGATGGAAATGAGCATGTTGGATGTACATCAGGGAGTGCTCTTGGGCCTGACAAAGGGGCGATGGAGACCCTGTGAAGCCCCGACAGAGAGTTCTGAAGCCCGGATGCCCCTTCAGAGCTGTCCTGAGCGGGGGTCGGGGGCTGGTCCTTTATGTACATCGGCCAGTTATTGGGCGTAGGCCGGCTCTGGGAGGGGCTGAAGGCTGGCGAGGTGGCGCTCCTTAGCTGAGGGCCGTCTGTCTGTCACACCCACAGCTGGGAGTGAGTTCCTCATTCTTGAAGGAATCGGGAATCTGGGAGGCACGGCACAGCACAGCCTCAAGGGCGTTCTGGCTCCAGGGTGTTTTCTAGCAGAGGGCCCAGGGACATGCTCAGCATCTCAGGGTATTTCAGGCAGAGGGCCTAGGGGACATGAGCCTGAGCAGAGGAAGACAGGGGGTGGGTGTGCACAAGACACAGTCAGAGCCAGCCCAGGGTGACCTCAGAGGACCTCAGAGGCCATGTGTGGTGGGGCTTGGAGTTTTAATTTAAATGTGCTGGGGAGGGCCGGGCGCGGTGGCTCACGCCTGTAATCCCAGCACTTTGGGAGGCCGAGGCGGGTGGATCACGAGGTCACGAGATCGAGACTATCCTGGCTAACACGGTGAAACCCCGTCTCTACTAAAAATACAAAAAAATTAGCCGGGCGTAGTGGCTGGCGCCTGTAGTCCCAGCTACTCGGGAGGCTGAGGCAGGAGAATGGCGTGAACCCGGGAGGCGGAGCTTGCAGTGAGCCGAGATCGCGCCACTGCACTCCAGCCTGGGCGACAGAGCGAGACTCCGTCTCAAAAAAAAAAAAAAAAAAAAAAATGTGCTGGGGAGGTGTCAAGGGGTTGAACAGGGGATGACATGATGGGATTTATGTTTTAAAAACAGGAATTGGCAAATTACTACCCAATGGCCCAATCCTGCTGGCCACCTGCTTTTATAAATACTTATTGGAACACAGCTGCACCATTAGTTTATACTTCGTCTATGGCTTCGTAGTTGCAAAAGAGACCACGTGGCCTTCGAAGTCTAAGACATTTACCATCTGGCTTTTTACAGGAAACATTTGTCAACTGCTGTTTGAAGAGACCCCTCTCCTTGCTGGGCAGAGTCATTTCCAAGGCAGCAAGGGACTCTCACGGGGGCCATGGCCCCTCACGAGCCTTCCCAGTTTCACCCCGGTGCCTAAAGCAACTCACTTTAGCAGTTGCTCGTGTTCTTTGGTATTAATGATATAAATCACCTGTGCATACCATGAGGTTCCTCCAGGAGGCTGTGGGGGCCTCCCAGGTGGAAGTGGAGAAAAGTCCTCAATGTCTCTACCTGTGCGCAAACACAAATACTTCCACTGCCCTCTCCCGCCTCCTCTCCCATCCCCCATTGGTCTCCTCCTCTTCTCAGGCCTCTCCTCCTGGACCACCAGTGATGCCGGCAGCCACAGGTCCCTCTGCCCCCAAAGCAGGTCTTGCCTCTGCAGCATCGGTACAGTCCCACAGGCCCCTGTGGCCTCCCTGAAACTGAGGAGTAAAATGACCCACGTACGGGTCATGTGAGCAATGCCCCAGGAACACACACCACACACGTGACTGCAAGGAAGGAAGTGTGGGTTCCTTTTAAGGTAGGAGCCACCAGAGCTTCCCCAGGAACCTCTCTGCCTCCGAGGCACCAAAGGTTTCCTGTCCTTGCAATGCTGGGAGGGACCCTAGATGGATTTGTGGGTGCATCTCGGGCACCCCGCTCAGCACATGGCTCAGGCACACGCAACAACTCAGTGGTGTCTCCAGGCGAGCGGGTACCTGCGCTGCTCTCATGCTCAATCCTCACCCCTACTCTGCCTGGATGCAGGGGCTGACCTCTGACCCCTGCTGCCACGTGTCCAGGCTCCCGCTGGGCAGGAGACAGGGAGACACCTTGGGCAACATCTGACCGTAGCTACAGCCCCTTTGGCTCCCATTCCTGCCAGACAGACCAACTGCAGCTCCCGGTTCCAGCCCCGCCAGGGTTCCCGGCGCCGCCCTCTTCCCTTCTCCCACCTGGGGTGGGAAAGGATTTTCCTTACTCATCGGTGGGTCGCTTCCCAAACTCTAGTCTGATGTCTCAGCTCTTTCCTCACCTTTATAAGCACGCAGCCACATAATCAGAACTGTGACGTCCGTGTATTAAACTCCATCTGCTTTTAGTACGGAGAGTAACCCTCTTCCAGGTAGGACCTGGGCTGACAGCTGAGCTAGGGCCATCTGCAGGAGAGGATTCAGATGGGGTCAGCGCTGCGATTCGGGGGAGTAACCAGCGGTGAGCTTCAGGCCTAAATGCTGGAGTCCTAAAATTACTCGAGTCTGACCCCTCGGTTTTTGGTCTCGCTCTATATTTAGGGACAATGGCCCTATTGATGCTCACTCGCTGAACCACTGCCTGGCGTTTGTTCTGCGGGGCAAGCTGGAGTGGGGTGCTCCTCAGCCCCAGGAGCCCTTGGGATGGAAATGCAAGACTCAGAGGCTCTAAATTAAAGTCTTAAAAGCTTGGGCTCATTCCTCCACACAAAGCACAAAACCTCTGGCATTTTATGGGAAGACAGACTTTTATTTGAAAAATAAACTCAAGTTGCTGGGATATAAAGGAAGAGCTGTCTGTGATCCAACGCTGAAATGGTGTGAAAGGACCTGAAGTTTTACAAGTTAAATAAACTTCTCTGAAAGACTCATTCGAATTTCAAACAGCTCGCAGCACAGATCCTCTGAAAAAGATCCCCAGATGTAGCAGGACGAGACACAGCGCCCGCTCCAGGGTGGGGGTCAACCATGTGGAATGGGAGATTCGGATTCAACCACAGAGAAAATGAAATTCCTTTTGGATGTTCAAAATACACATGACCTCGGTCATAGTTGTGAGCTAGTCTTGGAAACGGACAGGGGGAAAACCTACCATTCCACATCTCTGGCAGAAACCCGGGACTTACTTCCATCCAGCGGATCCTCTGTGCCCTAAGAACCCCCCAAACCAGACTCGCCTCGAAGGCGTTCCAGACGCATTCTGCTGTTCTCTGACCATCTAGGGTGGTGTTTTCCAAACTGCAACCACTGCCCCCGCCACCCCATCGTGAAATCAACCGTGTGGGTCAGATAAAGCAGCTGAAACAATAGAATCGAAAATAAAGTACCTAGTCAGGGTCAATATTGCTTCGTAAAAGGGTTTTTGTTGATGTGTTGTGTGTGCCGGATTATGACATCAGATGGATTTGTTACTGTGGGCTGCATTCAAAACGTTTTCAAACCACTGCTGCGATGAAGCCCTGTGGCCCCGCTTTACCATCTCAGTGCTGTAAATCTTCCCCGGGTGTCAGAGTATATTCTCCACCTTTTGCTTTGTGCTTGTCCCTACCAGACACCATGGTCATCACCTAGAGTAGCCTTCGGTGTAATCAAAGTAGGTGGCTGTCTAGGCCAGTGATTTTCAACTCTTTTTTTTTTTTCTAGTAGGACAAAGATAATGTCCCAATGTCCAGCAGGGCTGATTCTGTCAGTAGCAGTTACTGGGTGTGCCCTGCTGCCCCCATCAGACAAGATGCCATTTCTTGCTCCGTGGGGGCCAGCTGGCCAAAGGCCACCTTGTCTCACTCCCTAAAAGCTACCACTGCATGATTTTAGGGTTCTGGGAAGACACTCGCTTCCAAAAAGAGAATCTGTGGCATCTGGTTTTGATGCTAGGAATTCTTTCTTCGTTATGAGATAAATGTGTCAACTACCCCTGAACTATGTCACCTTTAAGTTCTATAATGTCCATTTCAAATATTTTTGCCAGAACTGTTTCCATCTGAGGGAGGAGGGAAAAGGATAAAGGTATGTTGAGCTCTAGGAGCTGGGAGCCCACAGACAGGAAAACAGAGCAGGGAGATCCAAGGTCCCCAGAGACATGGCGTTCTTCCCATGTTGGGTGACCATCGGTGTACCCCAAAGGTTCCAAACCCCGAAGGCACTGACTAGACCTGGGGGGATGAGGAGGTATGAACTGGAAGAGCTTGGGAAAACAAGAGGCAAGTGCATGAAAAGCTCAATATGTGATTTTTAAAGAGACAAGAAGGCAATAGGAAGTTATCACGAGAGAACACAGACTGCAAAGAGACTTAAAATAACAGCTATATTTCAGGGCTCTGGCAGATTGCTCAAGGCAAACAGAATCCAGTAAGGCTTTCTGGAGCGGGCAAGACTTGAAGGAGGTCTCTGAGGAGGCGGGAGACCACGCTAATGTATCTCCAGATCCACTGCAGGGACCCCTCACTGCTCACCCCAGCCCTGTCTCTACCATCTCTTTACGGCACAGTAGCCAGACATCTCTCTGCATTGCATCCGATCGACATCTGATGGCTTTCTGTATCGCTCAATCAAAACCTGGAATCCTGACCTCTCCTGCAAGGCCCGGCCCACTCCCTGACCTCACTCCAGCACCTGCTCCCTCCCTACTTGGTTCTGGCCACACTGACCAGCTCCCTGCAGGCTCAGAGGCTGCTCCTGCCTCCGGACATTTGCACCGTGGGCCCCTCCGCCAGGCATGCCATGGCCTCCACCTGTCCTCTCCCTGGCTCCATCTCACCACTGGCCAAATGTCTCCATGTCAGAGGCTATTGCTGACTTGCCTACATAGAGCAGCACCCCCGCAGCCCCTCTCCTTTGACTGTTGTTCCTCTTGGCACTTGGGACACATGACACTTTTCCACCTGTGGTACCGATTGTCCCTAGAATGGAACCCCCATGAGGGCAGGGATGGGCTCATTCACTGCTGCGTCCCCAAGGGCCCAGCACTTAGCAGGTTCTCATGTAACGTGGTGCAGGTGAATATCCTCCATGGCAGACAACTCCCCTTTGAAAGGCCTGGGCAGGCAGGTATCCTCGTCCGCTCCTAACGCCAGCTTTCTTCTGTCTGGGAGGCGCATTTGAAGGTGAACCGCACTGGAAAAAACCCAGGCAGGAATGGTACCTGCTGCTTTCCCCCAGGCAGGACCAACCTGCTCCCAGCACCAGATTCAGCATGTGAGGCTATGTCACCCCCTAGTGGTCACTCTGTCACAAAGCCAGAAAAACCAGAGGTGGGCTCCGCCTGGCCAGCTGTTCCCAGGGCCAAGGGGACCCAGATCTACTCTCTCACCCAGACTTTTTCTACGAGTGAACTCAGATGTAAACAGACATTCAGAAAATAAAGGTGAAAAGGCATCTAATTTTGAGGCCACATTGTCTTGAATGAGGGAGAGATTCAACATCGACATTCTTCCTTCTAGTACGGGCTCCAGGCTGAGCGGCTGTCCCAAGATGTGGACTGTGGTGGGGTAGCACCAAGTCATTCCTACAGAGTTTCTCTGTTCATTGCAGATTATGTGGGAATTTATCAAAGATTAGCCTTTTCTTTTTTTAAAAAAGGAAGCTGAGATGGGAGGCGGGCCAGAAAGAACCTAGGAGAAGTGAATATACAGCAGGCAGAGCCCAGACCTGAGCAGCTGGGTCTCCCAGAAGCCTGTCTCCATCAGCCTGCTTTGCTTCCTTACTTCTTTGAGAGAGAGCTGGGTGTTTGTTTGTTTGTTTTGAAACACAGTCTTGCTCTGTTCCCAGGCTAGAGTGCAATGGCAGGATCTCGGCTCACTGCAACCTCTGCTGCCCAAGTTCAAGTGATTCTCCTGTCTCAGCCTCCTGAGTAGCTGGGATTACAGGCACCCACCATGCCCGGCTAATTTTTGTATTTTTAGTAGAGACGGGGCTTCACCATGTTGGCCAGGCTGGTCTCGAACTCGTTATCTCAGGTGATCCGCCTACCTTGGCCTGGCCTCCCAAAGTGCTGGGATTACAGGCATGAGCCACTGCACCCAGCTGAGAGAGTTTTTTAAAAGCTGGGGACCGCCCTACAGCATGAGGCTTTTGCTAATGTGCACTTAGCATTTCCTCTGCCCCAGACCTCTGAGTGGCTCTCTCTCTGGCTCCAGTGTGGTCTCCTTACCAGAGAAGACTTCCCTCGCCATTCCATCCAAAGCAGCACCCACCCCACTACCCACTCTCTCACTCTGCTTTCCTTTCCTTGACAGCATGGGGGCAGTTAAAGTCTATCTGTGCTCCCGTGCCCCATCCCTCCTCCAGCCCTCTGTCTGGAAGATTCCAGACTAGCTCTGCCAGCTTGGCCATGATTGCCTTCAGCCAAACAGCGCACCTTGTCCATAGCTCCCCTGGGGCAAGGAGATGTGTCAGGATAAAGTTAGGATGGCTTCGTGGCATGAACAGAAAAAAATAACTGAAAGGAGCCTAAGCCACAAGGATGCTTATCACCTACAATAACAAACAGTTAGTAGGTAGGCAGTTGCAAAGCAGGTCGGCTTAGAGAAACTGCCTTTGCAAAAGTATCACTGTTAGGAGAAATCTGACATAGCTGATTCCATATTGCTTCTGACCTCCAAGTATCCTTGGTCATTCCTGGGCACACACAGGCCAAGCTAATTTTGGGAGAAATTTAGTTTATAGTTTAAACTACATACAGTTTAAAGCAAGGATGATACTAGCCCTTCCCCAAACTAAAACACCATTGCAAAACTAATGAGAGGCCGCAAGGTTAGGATTGAGAGAGGCCTGAATTCTGCTAAGATGTAGGTGTAGTTAAATGATAACCAGCCATTGTCCCGAGGTCACAAGATTTGTAACTTCCCCAATTACTCCTGTAGATAACATCACTATTGGAGAACCTAAGATTGGCCTTTTGAGATGTCTTTCCAGACTTCTGCATTTCTGGCAACCAATTTGACCTCACCTGGACTCCTGACTCACCACCCAACCAGTCCTGTGGCCCCACCCAGAGGAGGAGTCAGTGTCATTTTCCACACCCCCCTGAAGGCATCCCAACTAATCAGCTGCACCCATTCCCTAGTCCCTGCCCGCCAGACTATCCATGAAAACTGCTAACCTCTGAGCCTTCAGGTAGACTGACTTGATTTGATAGATAACTGTCCTGCATGGCATGACCGGACTCATGTCAGTTAACTCTTTCTTTACTGTGACGCCGTGGTCTCAGTGGATTGAGTTTCCCTGTACAAGAGGCGGAAGGACCCGTCGGGCAATGACATTGGTGCTGCCAACTGCGTGGAGAATCACCTGCCCAACTTTCCACTCAGCCACCTTGTGCCTTGACCTTTGTCCTCATGGCCCTAGAAACCATGTCCCCAGACCACAGTCAAAGGAAGAAAAGGAAATTTATCCTCGTGTGTCTTTTTTGTTGTTGTTAGGGGACGCACGTTTTTCTTAAATCCCTAGCCGACTTCTCCCATTCACTGGCACGTGGGAAGGGGATACTTCTGACTGAAATAGACCAACTGCAGCTCATGGCCTGGGGCCATGCCCTGAGTTAAACCAGGTTCTGCTATGAAGAAACAAGAGGCAGCCACTGTCCGACGGGTTAGCACAGCCTGCTGCGCACCTCAGCGAGGAACAAACTGTGCACATGGACAAATGTGATGGACTTAGCGGGAGAAAGGCCCAGGACAGGTGGGGAGAAGACGAGAGGAAGGCCCTGCATGGTAGCTGAGGGCAGCAGGATCCCCCACACGCATCTCCAGGGTGGGAAATGACTTTCCACAGTAGGCAGGCAACTGTTGCAAGAATGAGCCCAATGGAGGAAGGAGGCTTGGCTATCTCACAGTATTGACACACGTACTCATACACATATGTTAATTCTTACATATACGACGTATATGTAAGCTTAAGGAGCAGGTAGGCAGGCACAAGAAGCCTAGCTGTGGCCTACTGGGAGCCTCTAAAGGGAGCCACCACTGAGAGGCAGTGTCAGTTCTGTGAGGACGGGGGCTAGGAAGGCTGGCATGGGCAGGTCGGCTATTCATGGGAGCAAAATACAGGGGTTTGGTGGAAAAGAGGCAAACTATGCCAAGCATCCTCTGTGTTTGGGGCAGACTAGCCCACGCACATCGACCAGCACCTCTGAGCTGTGTGCCGTAGAACAAGCCACTTGCCTTTTGCCAGGACGAGCAGCTGCCTTGCAGGATTGCCATGTGTTCAGAATTGGACTCAAACCCCACTGAAGCGCACTGCTAAACACTGAGGGGTGGGGGGCACAAGAGAGGTCCATCTGCAACCCTAAGAAGCATCCTTTACAGAGCAGACGGCACATTCAGATGCATGCCCACAGCGTGGCTCCCTGACTGATGGCTGGCTGGGATAAGGGCAGGTCTGTGAGGACAAGCAGCCTCATCAAGACCATGGGGACAAACAGGAGGCATCCCCCAAAACAAATAAGCCAGCAGCCTGAGCAGGACAAAAGCCAGCACTAGAGATGGGCAGGGCTCCCGAGTCGTGACAGCTCTGTCCCTGCTCCCTCTACCGGCTCCTCCCCTCTCAGCCTGCATGTGCTTCTCCCACCTTACAACGAACCAACTGAAAACGTCCATTAAACTGAATCCATCCCCTCACTACCAGCTCGCCTTAATTGTCGGGTGGGCTCGGAAGTGCCACAGTAAGAATTAAGCGCCAGAATCTAAGCTGAGCCCCTAAAAAGGCCACGCACAGTCAGACGCAGCCAAGGCAGGTCTCACGCTGAGGCGGGTCTCCTGCTGTCCTGCTCCCTCCTCACCTCTGTGTCTCTGCCTCCAGCCATCCCGGCACAGAGTTGAGTGCACGGGTTGCTCTTGATGTCTTGGGTGGGAAGTGACGCCTGTCCTCTCCCTTTGGTGAAACCCCATCATGTGGTCCCACCCTGACCGCAGGGGTGGGCTGGGAGAGGCAGAGGAGCTCCTGGCTCTTGCACAAGCACCAAGCTCCTGGCACAGATGCATCCACCTGCGCTTCTGACCCCAGGGCCTTGAAGGAAGTTCGCTGGCTCCTCAGCCACCGCCCCACACGCTTTCCTTCCCTTCCTGGCTACTGAAGCTGCTCTCTTGGAAATCACCAATGACCTGCCAAGTCCAAAGCCTGGCCGGACCTCCAGGGCTGATCGCCCCCTCCCTTGAGGGACCCTTCTGGGCCTCTGTGACCCACACGCCTCCTTGGCCTCTTTCATGGACCCTGGGCCTCTGCCCTCCCTCGTGTGCCAGCCATACCCAGCTGTCTGTCTCCAGATGCCGTGCCCGGTCTGGCTGATGCCGTCCAGGGCTATAGCTGCTGCCTGTGTCACCTGACGAGCCCTAACACCCATTTGCAGCTGACAGTGCCGTAAGCCCAGGCTCCCCTTGGAGCTTGCAGGCCCGGAAACCCGCAAGCTCTGGGCAGAACATGCAGCCTCACTGCTTCCTCCTTGTGCATCTCTACAGGAGTTGGTGTCTAAAAGGGACAAAGGCACACTCCAGGTGGAGAGGGGCACAAATAAAGTTAAAACCAAGTTAGACAGGGCTGGGATGGGCAGACAGCCTGGCAGAGGAGGGAGGCAGTGTTTGCGCAGGTGGACGGAGTGTGAATTGGGGGGTGAGGTTGGCCCTGATCTGGCAAGCAGTTTGAGTTTTCTGAAGTCTCTAGCAAGGGAATGACATAATAAAAGTGGTGATGGAAACATCTGTGCAGCAGCCGCTTTGACAGATCTGCAATCACAGCTCTAATGGCCACAGGGAACACTTCAGGCCACTGCCCTGGGCCAAAGCCAGAGCGCAGCCCAGCCCAGGAAAGTGATGGAGAGATCAGCGCTCCAGGAGGGAGAAAGGCTGTCCAGAGACCCAGAGTGGCACCCTTCCTTGGATGCTTTTTCATTTTGCTATTTGTCCTTTAAGCTAACGAGCACTCAACTCCAGCTCTGATTTGCTGACACCTGAGCTGAGGGTCTAGGGACCTGCTACCCCCACCCAGTACTTTTTGACTGTCCACCCCCAGTGCCAAGAGCGCTCCACCTGTCAGACGACCCAGGGAGAGCGGGGAGGTGCCTAGAGGCATCCCAGGACTGCGATGGCTACACGAGTGCTGTCAACTCCTTAGTTCATGAGTCCCACCAGAAGCCTGGAAACCTCATGACCTATTCACACTGTCCTGCCTCCCACCCAACCATGCTCCCAGGAGCAAGTGGGTCAGGGGCAGAGCCAGGAGGTGGGGGCGGTGTCAGGATGGTCAGCATTTGGTCCCAGGACATGGGGGCAGGGCCAGCAGGTGGGGGTAAGGCCTCAAGGTTGTAGAGAGACAGGGACTCCTTCCCCATCTGTGAAGCATGGGGAGGCTGGAGTGGGGACTCCAAGGTAACACAGCTGCCCTCTGCCTCACTGAAAACAACAGAAGATCATGGCTGAGAGGCCGAGCATCCTGTCTGCTGTGTGGCCATAGCTTTCCTGGACATTTGCTGTGTCTGTTCTCTGGCTGCTGTCTATGGCCAGGGGGGCTTAAGCAATGGGATTTATCCCTTCACAGTTCTGGAGGCTGGGAGCCTAAGTCAAGGTGTGTGTGAGCCTGCAGTCCATCTGTATTAGTCCGTTCTCACACTGCTAGAAGGAACTACCTGAAACTGGGTAATTTATGAAGAAAAAAAGCTTAATTGACTCACAGTTCTGTAGGCTGCAGAGGAAGCATGGCTGGGGAGGCCTCAGGAAACTTACAATCATGGCAGAAGGTGAAGAGGAAGCAGGCACGTCTTACATGGCATCAGGAAGGAGAGAGTGAAAGGGAAGTGCTACACACTTTTCAACAACCGGATCTCGTGAGAACTCATTCACTATCGCAAGAATAGCAATGGGAAGTCTGCCCCTACGATTCAATCACCTCCCACCAGGCCCCTCCTCCAACATGTGGGGATTACAATTCAACAGGAGATTTGGGTGGTAACAAGAAGCCAAACCATATCACCATCTGAAACCTGGGGGAGCCCTTTCTGCCCTGCAGCTCCAGGGATCACAGGCACCAGGGCATCCCCGTCTCAGCTCCACCAGCTCCCTGGGTCTCCGTCATCACTGGACCTTCTTTTAAGGACACCAGTCATTCTGGACTGAGGGCCCACATGAATGACCTCATCTTAAATAATTACACCTGCCATGACCCTATTTCCAAGTCAGGTCACATTCTGAGGTCCTGGGGGTCAGGACTTCCACAAACCATTTTTGCCGGGAACATCATACAACCCTTAACAGTTACTATAGGATTAAATGAAATCCTACAGTGTATTTTAAAACTCTATCTAATTGCACCTGAAATAAATTATTCATCTTGTCTAATTCCCCAATTAGCCCTGGCCTGATAACTTGATTTTCGTTCCTGTGTGACCCCTGGCACTCCTGACCCACTAACCTGATGCTGATGATGGCATCATGTGTCTGGATGATGGCATCATGTGTCACCTTCCTAACGTTGACAGGTGATTCATCTGATAATGGTTTTGAGTGGCTATTGTGTGCAGATCCTACTCAGGTATTATAGTATCTCCAGGAACCGTAATAAACAGCAATTTCAGACTCAATTCATCTCCTTTATCTGTGACACTGTGTGAATGGGAACACAATGGACCAAAAGAACACTCAGCCCATGCAAAAATCTCCCAAAGGACACAGAGGTGTCACTGTAACTTCTCACATATGCGCTGCACGAGGACTCGGCTGGGCTGCAGATCTGAAACCTCTGTTCTTCCAACTTCACTTACAGCAGTAAAGCCCATTTATCAAAATCCATTTCCTTTAAATGATGGTGGGAACGGGGAAGAAGTGAGGTGGGGGAGAAACTTACAGGAAGAGTCTTGTCAAAAGGAGACATTTTGGAGTCAACAATGGTAGGTGGGAGGTTGGTGGGAAGTGAAGCTCAAACACAGTTCCCTCAACAACCTGTACTCAGTAACAACAGACATGTTCATCTCACTAAAAAGGAGAAAACCAAAGGCAAGGCGCCCAGATCGCGGATAAGTCCCAGGAGAGAGTAAAAGCAGAGTGCTGAGACCAGCTATCACCCTGATTTGGAACACTGGCTCAGGCCACTTTAGAAAGGGGGACTGGGGATGACCTATGCCCAGGCACTAGTGCGTTTCAAGAAAAAGATGTCGGAGGACTGCAAGTTCACAGACACCTGAAGACAGTGGGGTCTGCTACTGTGTGGGAGGCTCCCTGTCATTTACCCGTCAAGGCCCAGCTAAAGTGTCTCCATTTATCACAACTCCTCTCCGAGCCAGTCCGGCCTACCACTAACTCATCTTTCTCCAACTCCGTCCGTACCTACGGCCTGTGTTGTTCCATTCAGCACATCGATCGTGGAGAAGGCAGGACGTATCCATTCCTTGATAGTCCTATGTCATGGGTTGAATTCTGTCCCTCCAAAAGTCACATGTTGAAATCCTAACTCACAGCACCTCCAAACGTGACCTCATGTGGAAGTAGGGTCATTGAAGATGTGGTTAGCTGAGATGAGGGTTATACTAGAGTCAGAGGGTCCCGCAGTCCAATAGGGATAGTCTCCTTAGAAAAAGGGGAAATTTGAACACAGAGACATGTGCATGGAAAAACCTCTGTGAAGGTGAAGGCGGAGACTGGGGGCTGTGCTTCCAAGCCAAGGAATGGCAGTGATGACCAGCACAGACCAGGAGAAAGAACAGACGCATGGAACAGACCCCCTCACAGCCTCAGAAGGAGCCAGCCCTGCCCACACCCTGATTCCAGACTTCCAGCCTCTTGAGATAATAAACTCCCGTTTTGTTTTATTTTGTTAAAGATGGGGTCTCACTCTGTCACCGAGGCTGGAGTGCAGTGGCCTGATCTCAGCTTGCTGCAATCTCTGCCTCCCGGGTTCAAGCGATTCTCCTGCCTCAGCCTCCCGAGTAACTGGGATTACAGGCATCTGCCACCATGTGCGGCTAGTTTTTGTATTTTTAGTAGAGATGGGGTTTTACCATGTTGGCCAGGCTGGCCTCAAACTCCTGACCTCAAGTGATTGGCCCGACTTGGCCTTCCAAAGTGCTGGGATTACAGGCGTGAGCCACCATGCCCAGCCAACTTCTGTTGTTTAATGCACGCAGTTTGTGGTGCTGTTATAGTAGCCCTACCAAATGAATACACCTGTCATGATTTGTAGTCATCCACACTCGCTTAGATATCAGTGCAAGTGAGTGAGGCTCAAAGAGTACCAGCTAATTGTTAAATCCTGTGGCAAGTCACTCTGTGACGTGAGTCATTACTCACTGACTTTTTTGAAACCAAATGTTTCTGTCTTAGACCTGCTCAAAGGAAGAACTGGCTGAAGCTCTGGTTCCTTCTTATTCTGATTATGGAGCCACAGTTAAGTGCTGCTGCCCAGAGATTCTCATTTCTCCACAGCCTCCTTTTTCTCTCAGCCATTTTCCTCTAGAAGCAGAGCCTGAGGCAAGGATTAAGATCAAGGTGAGGTAGGGCAGGAGAAGCAGCAATGAAATGAGTTGTCATGCTGGCTGCTGATGCATGACAAGCTGCAAATAATAACATAATAATCAGAATAAAGAGCAGGGGAGCTTAGAAAGCATGTTCACTTGGCTCATGGGACTCCTCCAGGAGGGTTCTAGAAAGGAACTATATGTGGGGGGATCCATAGCCATCATCAAGGAGGAGGTTTCTGCCCAGCTTCCTCAAAGCCACAGTTCCTACTGGTCAAGTATTACTCTGTGGAGAACTAAACTCCCCCAAACTTCCAGGCTGTATCATCCAGCCCCTTGTCATCATTCACGAGGCCAAGCTTCCTGCCCAAATTTTAGGATATTCTTGAGGTAAGGGGAATACACCTGCAATGACCCCACCAAAACCCCATTAGCAACGGCAAAGCTTAAATAAATCAGAAGCTTCATCAATAAAGTTTAGAACTCTTGTTCTTCAAGATCTCTCTTCCTATTCTTTCTTTCTTTTTTTTTCTGGAGATAGAGTCTCACTCTATTGCCCAGGCTGGAGTGCAGTAGCACGATCCTGGCTCACTGCAGCCTCTGTCTCCTGAGTTCAAGCAATCCTCCTGCCTCAGCCTCCCTTAGTAGCTGGGATTACAGGCACACGCCATCATACCTGGCTAATTTTTATATTTTTAGTAGAGACAGGGTTTCGCCATGTTGGCCAGGCTGCTCTTGAACTCCTGGGCTCAAGTGATCTTTCCACCTCAGCCTCCCAAAGGGCTGAGATTGTAGGCGTGAGCCACTGCACCTGGCCAGTCTTCAAGATTTTTCCAAACAGACCAAGAAGGCTGCAGTTGGTGCCAGGACTAAGTCAATGGACAAGGACAGCCTGTGCCTGAAGAAACAGCGACTCTGTAGCCTTGCTCTTTCTTCCCATCCTGGGCCACTGTGTCATGATTCTTACCCACTCCTAATCCAATCCCCACTTGCAAGACCTCAACAGACTTGGAGTTCTAATGCACTGTGGCCTTCCTGTCCCCCTGAGATGCTCCAAAGCTCCATGGAGGGTGTCCCCCCAGTGCAGGGAGCAATGACGCTATCTGGTTTTACCAAAGGGCTGTGTCAGCTGTGCTGGGCAGGCAGCTTTCCACAGTGTTTTACTGCATTTAAGAGTCACAAGAAGAAACTAACCCAGGCAGAAAGGCTGTGAACAAACCTCAGTCAAGCAAAGAAGAGAAGACAAGTGAAAGTAAACATCAAAGAAAATGGCCCAGGAACTTTGAATGCAGTTGATGCTGTGGTTGTAGACTGCGCTGGGTTAGACAGTGCCCCCACTAATTCATTTCCTTTCCAGAACCTCAGAAGGTGACCTTATTTGGAAACAGAGTCATTGCAGATGTAGTCACTTAAGTTGAGGTCGCAGTGGAGTAGGGTGGGCTCTTAATCTCCTTTGACTGCTGTCACTTTAAGAAAAGGAAAAGAGACAGACACACACAGAGGAAGGCCACAGGATGATGAAGGCAGAGGCTGAAGTTACGCATCTACGAGCCAAGGAACCCCAGGGTTTGTGGGCAACTGCCAGAAGCTAGGAGGGAGGCCTGGAACAGAGCCCTCCCAGAGCCTTCAGAGGGAGCATGGCCCTGCCGACACCCTGATTCCAACTTCTAGCCTCCAGAATTGTGGGAACAGGAATCTGGGCAGCTTAGGCCATGCAGCCTGTGGTGCCTGTGTGGCAGCCCCTGAAACTAACCTGTGGGCCATGAAGGCACGGATGCTGCAGCCGCATCTGGGGAGGTGTGGCGGAAACACGAGGTGGGCAGGTGGCACTGCTTGCGGGGCTGGGGTGCTGGGCTGACATGGCCGAGGGTGCACCCCCACCCCATAGAGTGGGCACCTAACCTGCTGGCCCCAGAGTGTGTGTGTCCACTGCTAGGGACCACGGAGGCCAAGTTCAGTACATTTTGAGAAATAAAGCTAAAATTCTAAGCCCCTAACCAACTGAAAGAACCCCCTCTTGGCCACGGGGACCCCAGAAAAACCTTAAAACTGAGTTCCCGGCCATAATGGGATGAGAGGTCGGATGTGCCTCATTACACCCCCTCCCTTGCTAACCACCATTAGGCTTCCTTCCCCAAGGTTTAAATGGAAACCTGCCCTTTTGAAAGACTTGCTCCATTCCTGAGATCAACCAGCTGTCTGATGCTGCCCCTTCCTTTTGCAGGTTCGACACAACCGACCAGCATTCCTTCCTGATAAGAGACCCCTGACCATGGAGTGGCTCTGACCAGCCTATGGAGGCTGCACACAGACAGTCTTCGCATCCTTGGCTTCACCCTCTGACATATAGGGCCTACTGTAATCCATTTAAAGGTTAAGTCTCCACCCCAGCGTGAACATGGATGCATGATGCACACAATTAGCCAATTATGCATGTCTATGCTTCCTCTTTGTGAATATTCATATTGTGAATATTCATAGCTCCTCCTATAACCTGTTGAATATTTGGCCACCCTGTTCAGCATAAATCCCTGTCTTCCACTCTCGCAGTGCCTGTTTCCAGCATCTGGCTAGAGACTATGCTTCCCAGCCTGTCAGAATGGTGACCTGCTGGCTGCAGCCTTTTTAAAGAAGTGATCCTTTGCAAATGTAGGAACCTTATCATTCTTCAACTGACACTTTGCTGGTCACTGAGCAAGGTGTGCTGGGAGGAGTGAGGGCTCTGAGGTCTCGCAGGTTTTCTGGGGAGCTTGATTCTTATGGAGTGACCTACAAATAGCACATGTATTGAAAACACATCAACCAGTCTCAGAGCAGCCCTGTCTCTTGGGTTTTAGGAGTTCGACCTGGAGCTGTAGGGGGGTGAGATAGAAAGTGGCCTCCCTCCTGGAGAACCCAGTGAACAAACCACCATGCCCCACGCCCCATCCCCGACTTTAGCATTAAGCGTTGCAGAGGCTGAGAAGTAGGGGTTCCAGCCACGGTTGGGTCTTGTGTTGACCATTTTCCAGTGCAACCACAGGCTCCCTAAGACTCAAGCAGCACTGTGGGCTTATGACCTCACACATTTACCATTGCAGAAATTATGCCAAAGCATGATCAAATTATCTGCCCACAATGTATAGGTTGTTTACAAAAATAACCAGCCCTCCTCTGTTCCTTACTTCAGGCTCTAAGATCTGCCTGATTTCTACTACTGTAAGAACATAGAAAGTAATCTCATTACATGCATGATTTTTACCCTATCTTCATTCCAGCTATGTTATTCTTTATGCTTTTCCCTTAGCTAAAATTTCGATTTCCGCTTTACATTTTTGGCATTTTAAAATAAAACATTATATCACTTCTATCAGCACCACGTTTCTTGTCTTTCCAAGTCTGCTGATGCTTTCAAAATCCCCACGTCCCAAACTCAGCACCATTAAATTGGAGTGAGGCTGGTGGTGGAATGGGAGGTGGGTGCTTAGGGATTATTCCACTTCCTCCTTTCCTCCTGCACTCTGTTCCAAAGCCAGAGAGCTCTGTGTTCTTTCGCTGTATCTGAACAACTGTGGGAGGAATCATTTTGTATGCATGCAGTACACACAATGCCATCTTTCCTAGAAGTCTCAGGCTCTGGGGTATATATCAATATCACCTGAGGAGCCTGTTAAAACTTTCGATTCCAAGACTCAGGCCATTGAGTCATTCGCTTCACTGGTTTGTAAATATCTTTGTACATTAGGGATATTAGTCCTCCATCAATTCATCATCTCCTTCTGGTCCAGCACATGTTTTTCACGTCTATATTGTTGTTTTGTTTCATTTTCTATTTGGAGTGGGAGGCTGTATGGAAGTGGTCATCTTGATGTCATCAATGATAATTGCCTCTGTCCCTCCACAGTTTCTGAACCCAGTCGGGCTTACATATGACCCACTGAAATCCCTCGGTCAGTATAGCCACCATCTCGTATTCAGAAGCATCAGCCCACATTTTAGAAAGCATTGAAAAACAAGTTAAGTTATTGGTGAATTAATTTCAAACAATTTGCTCAGTGCCTTCAGGCGCCATTCTAGACCCTGAGAGAGCTTTGAATAAAACAGAATTCCTGTCCTCAGACAGTTTACACTCTGGTGGGGAGAGACAGGCAAGTGAACCAGTAAATAGACAGTATATCCTGTGGGGAATCAGTAGTGTAGATGCCTGCAAGGAGATTGCTACTACTTTACCCAGGGTGTCAAAGGAAGGCCTTTCTACTAAGGTGAGTCCTTTCAGGAAATCTGAAGAGGTGTCTGGAGAGGCTGCCTGGGAGCCGGCAGTGGGCTTATATTCCCAACACACATAATGCCCCTTTCAGGGGGTCATCTCTTCTATCCCTCTCCCACCATCCTACACAGCGCAAGAACTGGGCTTCAATCTCTGGTATGACGCTCCCAAACTCTCCAAAATCTTCTCCAACCAAAACTCACCTTCTAGAATCTTCCCTTCACTCACCTGGACCCCCGTTATGCATTTCTCTCTTAGACATTCTTCATTCTTCCTAACAGGAATGCATCCAGCTCTCCTCTACCTCATCAATATAGCAAAGCTCTGAGAATCAAGCCTGCAAACTTTGAGAGAAGGCAAGAAAGGCTGTGGATATTTATATCACAAACAAACATATTTTTTGCACCTTCTAGAAAGGCCTGACATCCCAAGATTTAGATATTCAGATGTTTTGGAGGTACATGACTTAAAACATTTAAAGTTTAGTTCCACACGGAAATTATTTTGGTGTGACCAAGAGCCAGGTGTGGTGGCTCACACCTAAATCCCAGCACTTTGGGAGGCTGAGGTGGGAGGATCGCTTGAGTACAGGAGCTTGAGACTAGCCTGGGCAATACACTGAGACCCAATTTCTACAAAAAGTTAAAAAATTAACCAGGCACGGTGGTGTGCATCTGCAGTTCCACGTATTGCGGGCAAAGGGCAGGAGGATCGCTTGAGCCTGGGAAGTTGAGGCTCTGCAGTGATTCTGCCACTGTACTCTGGCCTGGATGACAGAGACCCTGTCTCTAAATGAATGAAAGAAAGAAAGAAAGGAGGGAGGGAGGGAGGGAAGGGAAGGGAAGGGAAGGGAAGGGAAGGGAAGGAAGGAAAGGAAGGAAAGAAGGGAAGAAAGGAAGGAAGGGAAGAAAGGAAGGAAGGAAGGAAAGAAAGAAAGGAAAGAAAGGAAAGGAAAGGAAAGAAAGAGAGAGAAATGACCAAGGAGACACTTTTACCTATTTTTGCGTAAATGGCTAGCTGGCTATCCCATTATTGGTTTATAGATCCCTAAGATCTATTCCATTAAAGCAGAGTCTCAGCACCTGGACTAAAAGTGGACTTCGGAGTTCAACCACCTGACTTCACATTTTGGCTTTACCACTTGGTAGCTGTGTGGCCTTTCTTCCACAACTTAAGCCCTCGTGCCTCAGTTTCTAGTTTGGTAAACATTGTACAAATAGAAGAGTTGCTATGAAGATTGAAAGAATTATATACAATGCACTTAGAACACACACAGACTTATAAATAAGGAGCAAAATTTAGCAACACATGAGATTAGATCATTCTGGAGGTCCTGCCTTGCTGACTGTGTAAGATTCTTTTCGCTTTTCTAAAAGACTTTAATCTTATTATTTGCAGTTCATGAACACACAGACATGCACTTTCCTTTCCTCATCTCCAAAGGCAAGATCACCCTAAACCAACTTGCAAAATCTTTTGAAGCTAAAGATTCACTGTTCTGGAAGCTCCTGCAGCCACTCAGCCATGTAATAATTCTTGTGGCACAAGGTCAGCCAGGTAAACATCTCAGGCTTTGCAGGCCATGGGGTCTCTGTTGCACCTGCTCAGTTCTGCTGTTGAAGTGTGGAAGCGGCAGGAGAGGAACACACAGATGGGCGTGACTGTGTCTCCATGACAGCTTTGTTTACATAAAGAGGTGGCAGGCCAGATTTTGTCCCGGGGCTGTCATTTGCTGACTGCTGCATTAGAGGGAGAGACGGAAAAGTGGGTCATTGTTTTGGTTGGGGTGTTTGACTCTGATCATCAAAGGGAAATAGGTTCGATACTCCATGGTGGCTAGGAGTATGATGAGAACGCCAGCCACACTACGAATCCTCATGCTACTGTACCTCTGACCAGAGGCAAATGTTAGTGAAAGACTACAGCAGCTCCATACAGGCAGCCTCTGAGAGGTAAGATCCTTCCAGAAGAAAGGTCTGGTTCTCTTCCCTGGGCAAAAAACACCAGCCAGCCTAGGTACTTGCTGGTCCCAAGATCAGCTGTGGAATCTAGAACCGTGGTCCCCATCTGTGTTCCCCCTGCTGTCTTAGAGTGTCTTAGAAGATTGAATTACCTCTTTTTCCTTTTTCATTTCTCCCTCTGAAATGACAGTGATCATAATTTCCATCTTCCTGCTTTCTTTCCCCTTAATAATATAAAACAGTGTTTATCGGCCAGGCACAGTGGCTCACACCTGTAATCCCAGCACTTTGGGAGGCTGAGGCAGATGGATCACTTGATGTGAGGAGTTTGAGACCAGCCTGGCCAACATGGCGAAACCTTGTCTCTACTAAAAATACAAAAATTAGCCAGGTGTGGTGGCGGGCGCCTGTAATCCCAGCTACACAGGAGGCTGAGGCATGAGAATCGCTTGAACCCAGGAGGTGGAGGTTGCAGTGAGCCGAGATCTCGCCATTGCACTCCAGCCTGGTGACAGAGTGAGACTCCATTTCAAAAAAACAGAAAAAGAAAGAAAACAGTGCTTATCAAGCTCTGGTGTATATCAGTATTACCTGAGGAGCCTGTCAACACTTTAGATTCTATGTTTGTCATGTAGGCCATAAATTATAGGACAGAAAGATGAGATGCAAATAGAACATGAGGAGAAGTGGGCATTACCTTGAGACAGAAGACTCAGAAAACAGGGGATCATAGCCACATCCTCCTTAATGTCAAGGCTGGATGTGAGGCTGCATCGCCCTCCATGGGGGAAGCAGCTTACACAATTGTATGTAGGCTCGTTGGGCCACGTGTGATGAGGGCATCCTTGCGTGAATGCACACATGCTGGCCAAGGAGGGTGGGATGCCACAGTCCCCTTTGGATTGCCAACTGGACCTCTTATCCTGGAACTTCCCGCCCTACCTCCTGGTTCTTGGTCATTCTGTTTCTCCTGCGTGATCCTACCCCCCACCCCACCCTGATTGATTCAGGGATCCTAACTGGGCTAATCAGATATCCTGCGACAAGGCATTTAGGACAGTAAATGGAGAGAGACACAGACTAGGACTTCTCTGGATCTCTTGGAAAGATCCATGAATTCTTGCTGCTGAGGCCTCAGGGCCAGTCTGGTTCCTTCCCTTCCTGAGTCCTGAGGGTTCAGCTCTTTTTTGAATTCCGTAAATGCCCCCAAATCCTTCCAATACATTGTTTGCTTGTTAAAAAAGTGGTCGTGTGAATATAAAAGAAGAGGGACCAAAACTGGATTCAGAAAGGCTGGAAATGTATCCCTTAATGCCTTTTGTCCAGATTTGGTTCAAAGGCTTCTAGCAGCCAGTGCAGACAGAGGAAATGCACTATTACACGATTAATGTCTGCTAGAGACAAAAGCAGTCCCGTTGATCAGAAGTTCAGCTATTCTTGGTACCAAGACCAGACAGCAAGTTCCTCCCAGGGGCCTTGTGTAATGAACGAAGTCTTCATGACAGCCCTCCAGTGGACACAGTGGCTTTCACGGGGCTGTTTCTTCCCAAGACCCTCCAGATGGGCCGATGGCATTACTCTCAGGCTCAATTTCATGAAGTTAGTTCTGGGGCAGTGGGGGAGCAATCCACAGTCTGGGAACCCTGATCCAGGAATAGATTTCAAGTACAGAGAAAAGCAGACAGATTTTGCCTCCTCCAGGCCAGCCTCATGCCAAGCACAAATGAACGGCCATCTGGAAGGAGCTCAGGGTGCCCTCCCAGTCAAGTAACACCACAGCACAGAGACCTGGAGCTTCGTGCCTTATCAGCCATAGGGCTGGGGGAGGGATGGCTTCTTTCAGGGAAAGCCAAGGAGCTGGCCTCACTGATTCTCAAGGGCACCAACATGAGCAATTGCCCTGGGGACCAGGCTTGCTCTGTTCTGAACTCCCCATCCCAGGGGGCTTCTCTGAAGAAGCCATGCCCCTACCCCAACCTAATCAATCCTTGCCCTTGTGAGTAGCTGAGAGCCATGCCATAGACTTCCTGAGCCCGGCCCTTGGCTGTCTACCCCGATGGTGTAACCAGGCTGTAACAGGCTCTGCCTTCTCCACAGTACCTGACAAGCCAGAACGGTGAACCTGGGGATTTTCTAGCCAAGGACACTGAAGGGCCTTGGAAATACTCAACAGAAAAAGGCAGCCAAAAGGAGACAGGAGTCAGGCCCATCTTCAGTGGCCAACGTCCCACCATGTCCACCAACAATAAAGAGCTGCAGTGCCCGACTCCCTGTGTCCCAAGGGAGGGCCCAGGCCCCAGGTGCACACGGGTCCCAGCAGGCAGCCCCAGGTCCCACTCCCTTCGCAGCTGTCTGCACTTCTGCCATAGGAAAAAAGCAATTCGCAGGCTCACTGAGCTCACAGACCACACTCAGGCCTGGAGGAAGGTGCAGATGGCAGGCCCAGCCTGGGCAGTGCAGGCCCCCTAGGCGAGGAAGCAGCAGTTTTAGGTTTCTGGAATGAGAGGTAGCTGAGGGGCTCACATACCCCAGTGTGTGGATTAGGGGCACAGGGGTGTGGAGCTATGAGTGGACTGTGGGCCCCTACCCAGCAGTGAGGCCTTCAGGTACATTGCGGAGGAGGATCAGGGGCCTCACAGTCTCTGCTTCTGAGCCCCAGCCTCATCCCCAGGACCCCTTGGGTGCTGGACACTGCCGGGGTGAGGCCTCCCGAAGGTACAGCCCCCACATTCCCCAGCCTGCAGCTGGAGCTCCTGCAGTACGGGAGATGGGTTGGGGGACTCACTCTCTGACTCCACCTGCCTGTCTCGGCCCCTGGCTTTAAGGAAAGGGTGGAGGGGAGTCTGGGAGCTTCCTCCTGTGCAGACCACAGGCTCCGACGGAAGGGGCCATGGCCAGGTTCAGCATGGGCCCCGAGGTCTAGCTCTTCACTGCTGCAGCACCCCATGCGGACTCCAGCAGAGTCATCCCCAGGCCTGTGCCTGCGTTCCCTCACTGTGAGCACAGTGTCTGCTGGGACCCGCTGAGATCCAGAGGTGCTGGGAGTCTTGGATCCACCTCTGATAGAGGTTGAGTGTTTGTTCCCCCCTCTCAGGTTGAAATTGGATCCCCGGTGTTGGAGGTGGGGCCCGGTGGGAGGTGTTTGGGTCCTGGGGGCAGATGCCTCATGAATGGCTGGGTTGCCTCCCTGCGACAGTGAGTCCTGCTCTCTTAGCTGGGTGTTTTAAAGACTCCAGTACCTCTCCCCTCTCTCTTGCTCCCTTGTGTGTGAGCTCTGCATACCCCGGCTTTCCTTCGCCTTCCTCCATGAGTGGAAGCAGCCTGAAGCCCTTGCAAACACCTTTGCAGAGATCACGACAGCAGGAGAAGGTCCAGCCTGGCCCACTCCATCCTGCATCCAGCCTCACAGGCTGGCTGGCTTTGCTCATTACCTGGGCGGAGGCCAAGCTAACCAAGGGAGGAATTTAGCTTATAGTTTAATTTGAAAGCAAGGATGATAATAGTACCTCCCTGAAACCAACCGTTCCTTGCTCAGGGACTGAAAACCAGCTTTGTGAGATGAATGAAAGACCACAGATTAGGATTATGGGAGGGGCCTGAACTGGGCTAACATGCAGGTGTAGTTTCTATGATCTCGTACTGCTCTGGGGTCATGGAGCCAGAGGTCACAAGACCTGCAACTTCCCCAATTGCTCCTGTAGATAGTATCACTATTTAACACCTAAGATTGGTCTTTTGAGATAATTTTTTAGACTTGAATTCTGGCAAACAATGGACCCCACCCAGACCCATGACTCATGACTCAGCTGACCCTGTGGCCCTCACCTAGAGGCCGACTCAGTGCTGGAGGCCCGTTTCCACACCACTATGATCTCATCCCCAACCAATCAGCAGTGCCCGTTCCCTAGCCCCCTGCCCATCAAATTGTCCATAAAAACCCTAAGCTCTGAGCCTTTGGGGAGACTGATTTGAGTGATAGCTCCATCTCCCATGTGGCTGGCCTCACATTAAACATTTTACTACAATACCAAGATCTCGGTGAATTGGTTTTATCTGTGCAGTGGGCATGAGGCTCCCACTGGATGGCTGTGCCCTCCCCAGAAGCAGATGCTGGCACCATGCCTCTGTGCAGCCTGTAGAACCATGAGCCAAATAAACCTCTTCCCTTTATAAATGACCCAGCCTCAGGTACTCCTTTATAGCAATGCAAAATGGAGCAACACCGCCTCCCATCCTGGACCTCCACACTCAGCCGTCTGTAGGTTCTCCCCATGCCTTCTCCAAGCCCTGCTACATCCCAGCATTCCCCAGCTAGCCCTTAAGGCTGAGCACGGGGCCTTGGCTGTCCCCAGGCATTCCTGGTGGCTCAACTCTTTCTTCTGCTGTTACCAACACCCGCAACTTCTGTTCCACATCTTGCCACCGCCCCGAAGCTCAGGTCTGGGAGCTTGCCATTTTTTTCAAGATGTATTCATTTTTAATTACCAATAAGTGAAGATAGTCTCAAAAAATTGGAATATCAGATAAAGCAATATTTTCCTTCCACCCATCCACTCCTAATTCTTCACTTAGAAGCTACCACTAGCAGTCCGATGCATGTCCTTTTAAAAAATAAAAAAGGTATATATGTGTGTACACACATACATATATGCACATACATACACACATACATCTATACAAATCCAAAACACACACACACACCCCCATATATGCTGTGTTCAAATTATTATATGCATATGCTTTCTTCCCCCATAAATGCTTTCCTTACAGTCCCTTCTAGCTTTGATTATCTGTCTGTCTGCAATTCTGTCAGTTACTGAAAGAAAACCGTTGAAAGAGAATGAAAATCTAAACATAAATAACAATGAAAGACAGTGAAAAGGAGGAATACTTTAAGAAATTGATATGGTTTCAAAAAGAGATTTTTCCAGACTCAGTTTCTAAAAGAACAGCTCATTTCCCAGGCTGAACAGTGGACAGCACCAAACCTCCCACCAAATGCTGTACTGAGCTGCAGCCTAGGCCCTGAGGACTGAACAACTTCTCCTGCACCTCCTGGTGCCACTGCTGGGCTCCCAAAGGGACCCTCTGCCTGCAGGGACCCTCCTCCTTCTCTCCCCGCTCCTCCCTCTCACCCTCTCCTCCCACCCCCATGGAGGGCTCTGTGCAGGAGAATGATGTAGAGGGAGGCAGAGGGTGATGGTTCCTGCCAGAGCTTCAAGACCTTCCCATGGGAGCCAGCTCACAGCTCCTACACTCCTTTGGGCACCCTTCCGATCGTCAGGTTCCCTGTGCTGCTCTCCGTCCCGCTCAGAAAGCCTGCCCTGTCCTAACTCAGCACAGGCAGTACCATGGAGAAAATCTCGTCCTTTCTTCTGAAGCCTGCTTGCCCCTGACTAGGAGCCCTTGAAGGCAGGAATCCTGTCTTTTCATCCACCAATTCCAGCACATTCAATCTACACAACATCGCAAGTTCCCCAACAAGGCAAACTGCGGACACATCCTCCTTCTCTTTGACAAATCCCACCTGTGTGACGTGGAGCCCTCACGCAGCTTTCCCATCAGGCCGGGCCTGATTTCCTTCCTCTGTACAGTACTTTGAGCCCTCATCTCTAGACGATGTTTATACAAGGAGATGGGGGAAGAAAGGGGCACCTTAAGGCTAAAGTGCACAAACTTAAAGGAAATTGTGACAACCCCACAGCCTTGAGTGAGGGGTGTGTGTAGAGCATGGTCAGGACCTGCCCCCCACAACACACACACAACCCACAGGCAGGAGCACCTTCATTTGTTTTATGTAGAAAGACGAAGCGCAAAATCTGTCCAAGAGATAGATCTGCTCCACTCACACAGAATACGGTCACCAACCCCTCCACCTCCAAGGTGGTGGATGAAGAAGTGAGGCTGACAGAGACCTGGCTTCTCGTCCTACAGCCACTGCTGCCTGATGGAAGAGTTCGAAGTCAGAAACACCGAAATTCCCCTCTTGCTGCCGCCTGGCCTTGCAGATATAAAGTGTTGCTCTAACACACAGTATTGCCAGTCTTTCTGAGTAAAAGTCAGCCTGGAGAGAAAGGTGAACTATCCCAGGCCTCTGATGGTCAAGGACAAATTTGCTTTCCACATCACTATCTTCCCCAATACAAATGTTCTAAGTCAGTAGAAAGAACTGGAAAGAATAGACAAAGGAAAGGAGAAAGTAAACGCCATAAACTTATAGTTTGTGGTATATTTCATATTATCATCGACGGCACTCAAGTGAAAATACCTTATCCTCAGATCACAAACACTCATGAACCTACGGAACTCTTTCTTAAGCACTCACATTTCCTCCTTCCATTACTCCAGCAAATCCCTCCTAGCTTCCATTCCCTGCTGCCCAGAGCCCCAAACAGAAAAAGCTAGGATTTGCCAGGAACAGGTGTAGTCAAACCCTCAAATACCAAACCACAGAGAGTGGAAGCCATATCGGGCTGACCAAAGCAGTCTGGTCCCGTGGCCCCGGGTGAGGGCCTAAGCTTGGCTCCATGCCTGCAGTTTCCAGAGAAGGCTGGAGGCAAGTGTGTCATCTGATTGTCCATACAAGCTGTACTGTGAGTATCAGGATGTTTACAGTTAACCCAAGGACCTTGCTGGACCAGAAGGATTACGCTTTGATAGATTAGCATGGGAAGAAAGTGACAGGTGGAAACTGATGTTCTGGAGAGAGATTTGTTTAGGGGGAAGTGGGGGTGGGGAGAAACAGATACAGGCACTCAGCACCAAGCCGCTCACAGCCACCTGGCAGCTTCGGTGCCACCGTGGATGTGTGACTGCAGAAGAGGCCCCCAGCACCCACCTGAAACAATAGCATCAAGGTCTTACTTTTTCTGGAGCGGGAGAAAAACCTGATGCCCCCGGGCGAGGTAGCAGGGTTGGAGTTGGGGGAAGACTCTTTGGAGGAGGAGCGGAAGATCCCACTGAAGCTCATGCGTCGAGGGGAGCGCGGCGGGGACTCCTGGTAGGAGAATGGGAACACGGTTTTGGGAGAGCCGGGGCTGGTCTTGGGCCTCACAGGTGCAGACATGGGGCTGGAGGGCCGGGGCTGGGGGCCTCTGGAGAAGAACCCTTTGGAGGGGCTGCCCGGGCCGAAGGGGCTGTCCACCTGCAGAAAAACAGACGAATGGATGCAGTCACTTCACACTCTGGACACGCTGCCTCCTGCCCTGTATGAAACTTATCATTGTCCCCTCTCACATGCGGGCCCCCCATAGTACCCTCCCAGAGAAACAGCCCTAAGGTCTTCCACAGAGGTAGCCACTGAATGGTCTGCAGGTAGCACCTGCCCCAAGGATGGCCCCTCACAGGCTGGCAGCACCACATCCTGGAGGTCCACTGACCATCCTGTCCCACTCCTTAGAAGGGGCTTCCAGGAGGCAGAGGGGAGGAAGGGAAGTGGAGCTCAAAATGAGCGTCTCCCTCCTTTATTATGGGCCTGCCTGCCTTCACCTCTCAAGACCTCACGTCCATCCAAGTTCTGACAACACAGGACTGCAGTTCTCTTGCCTGCCTATAAGATCCCTATGTTCCAGAACAGAGCGGGCCTGGAGCTCCATCCTGAGACCTCAGTCCTAGGAGATGATGAATTTTTCACCTCCAAGCTGCTTCAGCATTTGAAAGACTGAGGTTGCCGACAGAAGTCAGGAGAAAAGTTCACAAAGTCAGCCGGGTACGGTGACTCACGCCTGTAATCCCAGCATTTTGGAAGGCCGAGGCGGGTGGATCACCTGAGGTCAGGAGTTTGATACCAGCCTGGCCAACATGGTGAAACCCCATCTCTACTAAAAATAAAAAAATTAAAAAAAAATTAGCTGGGCATGGTGGCAGGTGCCTGTAATCCCAGCTACTCAGGAGGCTGAGGCAGGAGAATCTCTTGAACCCGGAAGGCGGAGATGGCAGTGAGCAGAGATGGCGCCATTGCACTCCAGCCTGGGCAACAGAACGAGACTCCATTTCAAGAGAAAGGAAAGAAAGGAAGGAAGGAAGGAAGGAAGGAAGGAAGGAAGGAAGGAAGGAAGGAAGGAAGGAAGGAAGGAAAGAAGGAAGTTAACAAAGCCCCAAACCTCTGAGACTCACTTCACCAATGATTTAAAATTCTAGTCATGACTTAAAAAATTATCAGACCCCATAACTTTAAGCCAAGGCACAGAGCTCATAGTAGACTTTGAGAAATATCTCACGTGCCCGCAGCCGTGTTCCTGCTGGATGCGTGGAGGAGCTCCTGCCCTGCCTCTGGGTGCCGGCATTTGGCCCCAGCTCTGCCACCTGCTGAGCCAACCTGGGCATGTTACTTGGTCTCACCGAGCCTCAGCTCCCTCATCTGTAAAATGAGGATGGCCGCGCCCTCACCTCAAGGGCTGCTTGAACGTCAGATGAAGCCGCGTGAGGCCAGGAAGCACACGGTGCGTGGTAAACAGCTCTTGTCCTACCACTTGGGAAACTTGCAAGCAACACTGAGTGGAAAGGACCTCAGAGATGACCCAGTTCAGAAGGAAGAAGGGTGAGTAACTCGTCCGCAGCGCTCGCGGGGAGCCAGGACCAGGGCAGACGCGGGAAATGCTGCCCTCGGGCGGCCGCGCTGTGCTGAAAAGGGAACACGGGACACCCCACAGGCAGCCTCGGTGCCACTTCGGGGTCTCTCTGTCCCACCTCGGGGTGCGCTGTCCGGACCGCGGCCTGGGGACGTTCTTCCGCCACTAGAGGGCGGCCCAAGCCCCGAGCCCGCGGCCCCGGGAGGATAGGATGCCCGTGGCGTGGACCCGCGCAGCACAGCCTCCCCACGCAGCCTCTCCAGCCGAAAGAGCCGGCGCCGCCACGTGGAGGTGTAGGGCCCGGCCTGGCGCGGACACCTTCGTGAGTGGGCCTGGCAGGAAGAAGAGTGTGGTGCTATAGGACCTTGTAACTCAAGCTAAGTTTTGAGTTTTTCTTTTTTTGTGTAGTTCTGTTTTTTGTTTTTGAGACAGGGTCTCCCTCTGTCGCTCAGGCTGCAGTGCACTGGCGCAATCTCAGCTCATTGCAACCTCCACCTCCCGGGCTCAAGCAATCCTCCTACCTCAGCCTCCTGAGTAGCTGGGATTACAGTTGTCCATGCCCAGCTGATTTTTTTTTTTTGACCATTTAATATGAAAAGCATTTAGATTCTCTGTTTATAGAATATCCCAGTTAGCCACTATTCCACCTAACTATGGGAATCAGGACAAATCCTGAGAATAAATTTACAAACAAGAGATTCTTCAGGCAGGGGGTGGTGTCTCACACCTGTAATCCCAGCACTTTGGGAGGCCGAGGTGGGTGGATCACCTGAGCTCGGGAGTTTGAGACCAGCCTGGGCAACATGGCAAAACCCTGTCTCTACAAAAAATACAGAAATTAGCCAGGTGTGGTGGCCTGTAGTCCCAGCTACTCAAGCAGCTGAGGTGGGAGGATCACTTGAGCCCCAGAGATGGAGGTGGAGGTTGCAGTGAGCAAGGTGACACTACTGTACTCCAGCCAGCTTGGGTACAGAGCAAGACCCTGTCTCAAAAAAAAAGAGGTTCTTCTTCAAGTGGTGGGTGCTGTGTGTGCAGGTCTAGGGTGGGATGGGGGCTGAGAGAAGCCAGTAGGAACAACACACACAGGGACCAGGGTGGTCCTATCACAAGGTGATACAAGCTGGTCCTGGGTGGAGGCCCGGGTTTGGTCACAGCTCAGTTTCCCGCAATGTGGACAACGACTTGGTTGTCCAAGCCTCGTTCCCAGGGCTGAGACAATCACGACAGCAGCCTGGAGGGTGTGAACCGGAAGAGGAGCCGAGGCCACATGGGAGGACCGGAGGGAGGGGCGGGATTTTGGAGCTGCTGGAAAGGTGACCTCGGACCTGGTGCATAGACGTGCTCTGTGCACAGCATAGGGAGCTTGCTGGGGAGCCGGGGGAGAGGGCCGAGCCAATGCAAATGTCCAGTCCTACAGGGAAACAGAGACACATAGGGGAGCGGGGCCCCAGGAGAGCTTGCAGAGTGCCCGCAAGGCCGAAGCACCATAAGCACCATGCAGATGGATAAATGGCCCGGAGCTGAAACCTGCCCCTCAACAGAGGCCCTGACCCAGAGGAGGCCCTGACAGCTGGCTAGGCTTCAGAGACGCAATGACAGGGCCGGGGAGGTGTCCAGTGCCCAGAGACAGAGGAGAAGGGGTTTGAAGCACAGAGACAGAGGGCCGGCCGTTCACTTGGGCCACCATGAGGGTGGGGGTCACGGGGGAAGTTGAGCCATGAGCCCTGGAGAACCAGTCATGAAAGGCCAGTTTAACCATATTTGATGAGCAAGGGGGACCCCAGGATTATCCTGAATGGGGTTCCATTCTGTATTCTGAATCCAGGCCAGTGGAGTCGGGCATCCAGGGATCAGGCCTGAGGAGGGAGTCCTAGGAAGCAGCCCTGCCAGTCCTGTCTCTGGAAAATGGCCGAAGCATGCTGGATGCTGGGCCCTGCCTGACCCCTCTCACTGGGAGCCTTGGGGGCCAGATCACACTCCCAGACGGTGGGAAAGCCAGGCGGAGGGACAGGCCTGCTGGGGTGGGCTGTGTGGTGGTGCAGATAACAGGCGCCGGCTGAAGCCCCCAGGGACAGGGCCTCAGGCCTTGCTCTTGGGCAAGCTATAGCCAAATGATATGTTGGTGAATGCAACCGGATGATTCCCCGGGTATTGACAAGACTCCCAAGTGTGTGCCTGGCTCCGCAGAGCTAATGGAGAGCAGGCATTCAGGCATCTGCGGAGGAGAGCTCTGCCTATGGGGCCATTTGTCATACAGCTGCCAGAGAGGAAGCTGGGGCCAGGGCCAGGCTGTGGCCCCTGTGTCTCTTCCATACTCTCAGATCTTCCATGCAAGGTTCTCACTGGAAAGCAGGGTTTTGCAGAGTCAAACAGGAGGAAGACGACCCAGTGCCCACGGGGCTGGTCCCACAGCCTTGTACGGGGTTGGTGGCCCCTTCCTGCCACTCCA
Organism: Pan paniscus; assembly: GCF_029289425.2. NCBI lineage: Eukaryota > Metazoa > Chordata > Mammalia > Primates > Hominidae > Pan > Pan paniscus. Next base: position 188,208,160 of record NC_073255.2, read on the forward strand.
CTCTCTGCTGGCCCAGAAGCTCAAGGCCATTCCCTGGCAGTCTTTGCTGGATGGGCCACGAGAGCTGCTAATAAGGTTGCTTGTTCAGGGCAGGGCGGGGAGGGCACTGGCACCAGTGGAGCCCCACAGGCCAACACCAATTTGATTCAGTTGTGTGTAATTCAAATACTTAAAGAGGAGATTTGCTTTTTCCAGCATGGGAACTCCTGCCTTCATCCCAGGCTAGCCAGCACCCAGAACCCATGCCCAGACTCTGTACGCAGCCCCCAGATCACTAGCTCTGTCTGCTGTCACCTGCCGGAGGGGTCTGTGGGTGGCAGAATGCCAGGAAGCACGTCCCCTACCAGGACTCCACCCACCCTTACTTCCTGGCTGCAGGAGAAACCTGCAAGCAGCCTGGACCTCTGCGCCCTGCCACGGCCACCTCGACCCTCACCTGATGCTGTGGCTCCCTCTCCAGAGCCCCCCACCCCACCCCACCCCACACTTTTTCTGGCCACCTGACCCTATACAGTCAACAACCTCCTTGAGACACTAGTTTCCTAATGGGAGGGAAATTCACCAGTGCAGGAGGGACAGCGAGGAGCTAAAGAGAGGAAAGGAAAAGTGGAAAGAGAGAAAAAGGCGTGTGGAGAGGGTGCAACACGAGGTGGAAGGAGAGAGCCCAGGGCTGGGGGTGGGCGCTGGTGGGCAGCAGGGCAAAGTCCTGCCAGTCGAACTCAACCCAAAGACCACAGATGGTCGGCAGTGACCGATACCTTCCACCGGGCTTAGCTCACTGCTCATCTTCCTCCACTGCCTCTGCCCATGTTAGGGGGGTCTAGTGGGCCACAGTCAGTGCCACGTGAGGAGAAGAAAAAGGAGTGAAGCCCCGGAGGCTCTCCGGTGGGATAGCCCGGCCGATACGCCAGGCTTGGCCATGCGAGGTGAGCTGTCGCAGGATGGGCTCGGTTACGGCCAGGTGTGCAAGCGGGCATGCAGGTGGGCGTGCGGGTGAACACACAGGTGGAAGTGGGCTCAGGCTCTGCCTGCCTCCGTGGCACCTCAAGTGAGCTGTGAGAAATTTCTGGAAAGGAGGTCTTACCTTTCGAGAGGAATGCTTTCCGGAACCCTCCAGGTCTCCGTCCAGGAGCGGCATGGCGAAGGAGCTCAGGTCCTAGGGTGGACAGAGAGCACGTGGTCAGTGACAGTGGCCCTCGGGCCCAGGGGCTGCATGGAACTCTACGTGGGTGTCACCTCCCCCTTCCTGAGTCCTTATCCTTCAAATCCACCATGAAGAAGGGACGTGGACGTGTTAGCTACACCCAGCCCCCAAAGCCCCTGACCACCATGCACATCCGCTTCCAGAACGTGCAGTCAAACTTCCAGGAGCAGCCATGAGCTCCCAACACCCCAGGGAAGGAGGAAAGAAGAAATGGCTGGGACTAAAGGAGGCAGGAAGGCAGGCAGAAAGGGTGGAGGGAGGAGAGCCTGTCTCAGGCTATTCTGCTGATGGACATGATTTTACCCCACAGCACGGAACATGGATCCAGGGACATGTGTCTGCCTAGGAAGATGATGGGACAGGGATGGGGAGGGTGACACTGGGGTGGCGGCTGAGGCAAAACTATTAGCAGAGTCTAATGACATCGTGGCCAAAACAGAGTCTAAAATAGATTTGGGGAAAGTAGCTCACCACACACTTATTGTGTCTGAAACAGCCCTGCCCCTTCTTCCTCTTGAATCTTGCCTCCACACCAGGCAGAAACCTGCCCAGTCATCCTCAAATCGAGCACAGCTGCATCCCTAACCTTTCTTTTTTATTTTAAAGTTTTTAGTTGTGGTAAAATACACATAACATAAAATTTGCCATCTCAACCATTTTAAGTGTGCGGTTTGGTGGCATGAAGCACATTGACATTGCTGTGTAGCCATCACCACCGTCATCTCTAGAACCTTTCCATCTTCTCAAACCAAAATGCTGTTCCCATCAAACACTAACTCCCCCTCCCCCTCCCCCTAGTGCTTGGCAACCACCCTCCTATCTCTTTGAATCTGACCACTCTAGGTACCTCATATAAGTAGCATCAGACAGTATTTGTGACTGTCTGACTCTACTTAGCATAATGTCTTCAAGGCTCCTCCACATGGTAGTGTGTGCCACAGTTCCCTTCCTTTTGAAGGCTGAATAATATTCCATTGTATGAGTAGACCACATTCCGCTTATGCATTCGTCAGTTGATGGACATTGGGGTTGCTTCTACCTTCTGACTATTGTGAATAACGCTGCTGTAAGTATGAGTGTTATGGTATGAATTGTGTCTCCCTTCCCACCAAAAAAAATCTATTTGTTGAAGTCCTGACCCCCAGGACCTCAGAATGTGACCGTATTTGGAGATAGGGTCTTTAAAGAGGCAATTAATTTAAAATGAGGTCATTAAGGTGGGCCCTAGTCCAATATGACTGGTGTCCTTCCAGGAAGAGATTAGGACACAGGCACCTACAAGACAGAGACCACACATGGAGACACAGGGAGAAGACAGCCACCAACCCAAAGAGAGGGGCCCCAGAAAAACGAACCCTGCCGATATTTTGAACTTAGACTTCTAGCCTCCAGAATCATGAGAAAACACATTTCTGTTGTTTCAGCCACCCCACCTAATTTGTAGTGCTTTGCTATGGCAACCTAGCAAACCAATATAATAGGTGTACAAATGTCTCTTCAGGACCCTGCTTTCAATTCTTTCCGGTTATCCCCAGAAGTGGAACTGCTGGACATCAGGTCATCCTACTGTCAATTTTTTGAGGAGCCGCTAAACTGTTTTCTGCAGCAGCCACCCCATTTTTCTTTCCCACCCACAGTACACAGGGTTTCAATTTCTCCACATCCTCACCAACACTTGTTATCTTTGGCCTTTGTTTTCTATGATAGCCATCTTAAGTGGGCGTGAGCGGGTATCTCATTGTGGTTTTGATTTGCATTTCTTGGATAATTAGTGATGTTGAATATCTTTTCATCTGCTTATCGGCCATTTGTCTATCATCTTTGGAGAAATGTCTATTCAGGCCATTTGTCTTTCTTGTTTGGAGAAATGTCTATTCAACTCCTTTGCCCATTTTTTAATTGGGTTGATTGTGGTTGACTCGTAGGAATTATTTATATATTCTGGTTATTAACCCCTTATCAGATACATGACTTGCAAATATTTTCCTCCATTCTGTGGGTTGCCTTTTTACTCTGCTGTGTCCTTTGATGTACAGAAGTCTTTGATTTATCTAATTTGCCTTTTGTTGCCTGTGCTTTTGGTGTTGTATTCAAGAAATCACTGCCAAATTCAGTGTCATGAAGCTTTTCCCGTATGTTTTCTTCTAAGAGTTTTATATTTTATGGTTTTAGCTCTTATATTTAGGTCTTTGACCTATGTAAATTTTTGTATATGGTATAAACGTAAGGGTGCAATTTCATTCTTTTACATGTAGATAGCCAGTTTTCCCAGCACTATTTGTTGAAAAGATGGTCCTTTCCCAATTGAATAGTCTTGGCATGACTGTGGAAAGTCATTTGACTTTATCTCTGAGAGTTTATTTCTGGGCTCTCCATTCCATTCCATTGGTCTATATGTCTGTATTTTATGGTAGTATTACACTGTTTTGATTATTGTGGCCTTATAGTAAGTTTAAAATTGGGAAATGTGAGACCTCCAACTTTGTTCTTCTTTTTTTCAAGACTATTTTCCCTATTTAGGGTCCCTTAAGATTCCACATGAATTTTAGGATAGACTAATTGTTCTATTTTTGGAAAAAAATGCCACTGGGATTTGATAGGGATTGCACTGAATCTATAGACCACTTTGGGTAGTCCTGACCTCTTAACAATATCGCCTCCCAATCCATAAACATAGGATGTGTTTTCATTTATTTGCGTGTCTTCTTTCATTTCCACCTTTCATTTCCTTCTGTAGTGTTCTGTGCACTTAACCTTTTTTTAACCCATTCCCTTCTCTCCACGTCCTTGCCCTGGGGGTCCAGGCCTACACCCACTCTCACCCAGTTCCCTCTTGGGCCACCTAATTATTGTCCAAATTGTTCAGCCTTCCCTGTTTGGATCTGTGCTCCAAGTCTCTGCTTAAAGAGCAACCCCTGAAAGGGTGAGCCTCATCACGTCAGCCCCCTGCTAAGGCCCCAGCCACTCTACCGTCACCTCAGCAATGGCTTCCAGGCCTGGCTGACTGAGACACGCCAGTGAGATCTCAGATGTGCAGATTCCAGACTCAGCCTTTCTGGTGGTGTTTATCTCCAAAGTTCTCAGCCCTGGCTGCACACTGACATCACCTGGGGAGCATGGGTAGAGTGCACTGGCCTGCGGTACAGCGAGGGCATTTGGAAATTCCACCACAGACCAGATGGAGAGCTGCGTGCCTCCCAAGGAGGAGTCTCAGGAGTCTCAGACACAGTCAGGAGCTCCCAGCCGGCCCTGCAGGCTGCAACCCAAGCCCCATAGATGAACTGACCTCCGCAGCCTTATTTCTGATGTTCTCTGTTCCGGTCTCCTCCTTTCAGCAACAGCCCAGGCGGAGGGTTTGTCATTTTCCAAACACAGCTATGCATCCATGGACATCCCACCGGGAATGCTGTCTTAACTCCTCAGACACTTCTGTTCATGGCTACCATCCACCCCTCCTGTGAACTGCTCTCACTTTGCTTCAGCCACTCAGGGACAGCTCCAGGGTCCCATCCCCAGCCCCCAGCATGGAGCCCGGCCCATAGCAATGCAGGAATCACCCTGGTGCCATTCGCCAAACACCCCAAGCCCTTTCCTTCCTCTGAGCTCTCTTTCCTTCCTCTTGCTCTTCCTGCTCCGTGTCCCCAAATCCTGGCTCACAGAGTAAACTCCTATGTGTCCTGCAAAGCCCAAGTCAAATACACTCTCTGGCTGAGAGTCACCCTCAGACAGAATTAATTATCTCTTATTAATTATCCTAGACTGTGTCCCACAGTACTTTAGATACACCTTTATTACCAGACTGATAATCCCGTATTATACTCATCTATCAGTTTATTTCTCTAACCAGACTTTGAATCCATCCCTGGCAAGAGGAAAGCTACCCACCTCTCTATTCTTGGCCTCATACTGTACCCGGCAGGCAGCAGGTTCCAGATGTGTTTGAATTAACTCCCCAACCAAGCACCCTCTTGCACCTGCAGCAAGCATGGGGCCGCAGAGTCTGTGCCGCTGGGCCAGTGAACCATCAGGCCACACGCAGTTGCAATTCACTAGGAAGTGACGAGGGACCAGGGTGGGTCTCTTATCGCCCATTTTAATGAGCACATTCCTCTCTGGTTTCAAATTCTCATTACCCTCTAACATTTGTTCAGCAACAGCAGTTTCCACATGCAGAAGCTTTTTCACAAATCCTCACTTGCTCCTCATGCAACCCTAAGCAGCATCCTGCTCTAACAACCGAGGCCGAGGAGGTTCAGAGGGACTCACGTCAAGATGGTGTAAAGAGCTGACGGCCGGATGTGGGGCTTGCTGCTAGCTCAGGCTGCCCGTGGACCCCAGGCGGCTGCCCGGAGTGCTGGAGGCAGGTCCCACGCAGGTGTCTTGGGCTGGAGTGAGTATGAAAGCATCAAGTCAAGCCCAACGTTGTGGCCTGCTGCGTGGCTGCTGGACTCAGGTGTATGTGCCTGCCTGGTCATGCGGCCCAACAGGGAAGTCCCCTGGCACAGATGGCAGGCTTTGCTGGAAGGCTCCCCACCCCCAATCCCACCTCCCAGCAAGTCCCAGTATTCTAATCTTGGCTCTCATCTCCAGAGCTCACCAGGAAACATCACGCATCTTGGGGCCGGTGTGGGAAAATCTCTAATTGCAACTATGGCAACTAGAGTCTTGGCTTGTAGAATACTTAGGACCTGGTGTCCCGGGTGACATGCCAGAAGGCGCAGGCTCCTGGATGTGCCCCATTCCTGTGATTTCTAAATTTAAAACTCCTGCCAGAGCTTTGGGCCTTCCCCACCACCTGTCTCTACTCCCAGTCCAGTCCCTCACTTCCTCTTCCTGTCTGCCAGCCACTCAGGCCCTCACAGGACTGGGAGGACATTTAGGGGGCAACGCTGAGGCACCAAGAGATGCTGAAGCCCTGATTTCCGCCAAGAGACAGCTTTAGCACTCTGATTTTCATCCGCTGCACAAAATGTAACTCAGACCTTGACCACATGTGTTGGAGATAAAAAGGTGAATTTTCAGGATTTGGACGGATAAAGTCACCTGTCAGGAAAGCATCAGGACCAAAGAGAAAAGCCCTAAATCTGAGAGAATTCCTGAGATGTAAGCTGACCTTAAAAGCAACTCATTCATCCATCTCGCTGCCTTAGAAATCCAGGCAAAAGCCAAAAGTCTATCACAAAAAAAGTGAAGTATTAACGACAGAGCCAACATTAATCTGACATTAGTATGTCCTTCTGAAATCTCCCAACTGTTGCCTCATTTGGTCCTTACAGCAACCCACACAAGTAGGAAAGAAAAGTGGTATCATCCCCGACTATAGATGAAGATACTGAGGGTCAGAGAGGTTAAGTCATTTGCCCAATGCCAGAGAATCAGACAGTAGCAAGCATGTCCTGTAACCAGGTCCACCTGCTCCTAGCTCAGAACTCTTTCTATGAAACTTTACCACCTCCTTGGAGTGGTTCAGTTCCAGTAATAGAAAAACAATTTGGTATCAGAGGCTATAAAAAGAGAGCTTTTCTTCCTAAAACAAGTATCCTTGGCACAGTGTGACCTCAGGGGAAGGAAGGAAGGATACATAAGGATTTGTATAGTCCTGTGATTCATTCCCCAGGCAGCTTACCATACTAACTTTCTCTTCAAGTTCTTCTTAACTAAAAGTAACTCAAGCTGGTGTTGCAAGGAACAGGAAAGTCTAAAAAATCCCACCACCAAATGCAATCACTTCACATTCTTGCACTATCTACATTTGGAGTCATATACAGCTCCTCCTGCCCCCGGCCCGCTACTTATCCCAATATTTCCCCATAGGATAATAGACTTTCTAATGTTTGCAATCAACTAATTTGTGTATTCTTGAAGGATGGGGGCAGTTTTACTCACATCTTAGCCCTGACAGCAGGTGCTAAGTGTATATCGATCAGATGCAGTTCCGACCTTCCAGCGTTTCTGATGTTTTGTCTTACAGAGCTCCTTTGTTGATGCAGCTGGGATACCCCAGAAAGAAGACAGACAAGAGTGCAAATACAGGACAAATAGAAAGGCTGCCAGTAGCAGGGGCCCACGATGGCCCCCACCTCAGGGCAAACTCGAGGTTTACAATATCAGGGTCACGATACAACATTCCTGTTTGATTCCAACCGAGGAAGCAACACATCGAGAATGATTTGCATTCTCCGCTCCTGCTGAGTGGACCCCAGCACAGAGAGCACCATCTGGAGCTGCTGGGCCTTGCGTCCGCCGAGGCCAGGGCCCCTCTCGGGCATATTCAAGCCCCCGTGTCCCTCAGGCCCACAAGAACACAGCCTGCAGCAGGGAGGGAGCCGGGGGCTGAGCCGGAGCCCCAGCTCTGTGATCTGCGATCTGGGGAATCTTGGACATGTCCGGACTTCAGCTTTTCATCTGTCAAATGAGAGGGTTGAACTAGAGAACCTGTGAAGATGCCTTGTAGCTCGCACGTTCTCTGTTTTTACCCACTGAAGTGGACAACAATAGGTGAGATCAGGAACATTGTAAAGGACTCCCATTAGATTCAGAATAAGATGCATGTTCTCATCTCCTATCTTCATCATCAAAATAATTTCCTCCTACTCTCAAACGACCAAAGACTCTCCACTGCTCTCAGAGCCACAGGGTGTTTGGACGGAGTCTCGGGGCGTGCACCGCGGGGGAAGGAAGGAGCTTCCTCTGCCTTCACAACGCTATCTAGGTGAGACGGCCAGGACCCAGCGGCATTTCTGCCTTTCCATCTTAACCTGTGTCTTGATACGCTTCTTAGGTTCTAACCCTTAAGGTTTCTCAACTGATTGTTCAGCTCCCTCAATCCTAAGGGCCTGGGCTGTGGGATCCAGCACCAGGCGGGTTCTATCAGACGCCCAGTGACCCCGGGAAAGCTGTGTGTGGCATCTCCAGCTACAGGCCCGAGGCCCGCGGTTCCCACCTGGACCCCGTCCTGCCCACCTTGCCTGCCCTCAGTCACTGCCCGGGGAGTGGCTCATAGGCTCTGACCACGGCTGAGTGGTGACTGTGGCCTGGAGCTCGCCCCAAGTGGTGATGGCCTTGGCAGGCCCCTCTGCTGGGAGGCACAGGGGAGGTGCCTCTGGACAGGCCGGCCTTGCACAATCCCCAAAACCACCAAACGGGCAATTCTTGGTACTGATGGGCGGCAGGAGGTGACCAGAGCCAGGTCAATTGGAGCCTTTGAAAAACATTCATGTTATATAACCACTCTCAGAAAAATAAGGAACAAATATTGAATCACTGGAACCAGGCAGCAGGGGAGGGCCAGTGGCCAAATCCGGGAAGGCCTAAGCCCCACTCTCAGAGAAGTTCCAGAGCCATTTACTTTCCACAGAGGACACCGTAGTTTCTCACTGCAGCCTAAGCAACTTACTGATGTCAAAAGAAAAATCCAACTGTTTTTCACTCCTGCGGCCACCCTTCCTCCCCGGCTCCCTCACCTGGTGGTCCTGGTTCCCACAGCTGCCTCAGGGCTCCCCTTCCCCACCCCCCAAGGCCAAGGACCCTGGCCTGGCAGCCTGAGCCTCCCCTGGCTTTGAGGAAGTCCCCTGCTCCACCGTATTCCCAGTTCCTCGTCTGGCCCGAGGCCACCCGGGGCTTCCCTAGCTCCATATCAGCACCAGACATGAAACTCTTTTTGCTCAAAACCAAGTAGCTGCAGAATCCCTGGCCCGGAGTGCCCAGGAGACCTCGACCCTCCCCGCAGTTCTGCATTCACGTCTTATGTGGAGCACGCCCTTTAAAATCCAGGAACCTCCACTTTCCAGTGTGTAAAAGGAGGCCATCATCCTTCTTATCACGGGCTGGTGGGAAGCCAGACCAGAGGACGTCATCAAAGGCCCTTCCCGCAGTGTGAGCCCCCATGGCACTGGGGATGGCGAGGGCCGCTGGCCGAGGGCACACTGGGGCCTGATGATGAAGGCCGTGGGGAGCAACAAAGGCATCATCACCGGGGCAGCCAGGCCCCTCGTGCGGCTCCCGCGGAAGCCAAGGCAGTTGCTCACACTCAACCAAGGCCTGAGATCGGGTTTCAGAGGCTTCTGCAAAGACACTGGCTGCCCCCCTTATAATTAGAGAGCTGTCTTTATCCCGTTCCCAAGGTGAAAGCCAAGATGATTCATGACTTGTGCACGGCAGTTCTAAAGAGGATCACAGCATGGCCGCTGCCAGAGTCTCCAGCTCTGTCCTTGTGCAAAGGGCAGCCGAGCCTTTCCTTGCCCACTCTGGGCAGCCTTTACTTGACCAGAGCTCCACGGAAGCTTGGAGGGACCCCACTGGCCTCCTCACGTTGTGGCGGAGGATGCTCTGCAGGGGCCAACAGTGCCTCTTCTGACCAGCTGGGGGTGGCCATCCTGACCGTCCTGACCTCAGGGGCTTGTGCTGTGGGATTCCTGAGAGCCCCTTCCTAGTTCAGGGCCCCAGGGCAACCTCTTACAGGCAGCTGCTCCCAGGCCAGGTTGAGTCCAGCCTCTGCTAATCACACATGCTTGTCTTCTTCCAGCCTGTCTGAGATCCCCCAGAAGGAGGGAGAGTGGGGGGCAGGGGCAGCACCTAGAGGGACAGGTTGGAGTCTGGGTCAGCTCCCAGTTCATGAGGAAGGAGGCAAGTACCCGGGAGGCCCCAGGACATGCAGGTGGGGGGGGGCGCATTTGCTTGGTCTGTGCAGCCGTCTCCTCGAGGACCAGCAGCAGGTAGCCTCCCAGCTCCCTTCCAAGGGTGTGGCCTGGGCTGCAGGTTGCCGCCTCCATCCGGAGTAGCTGCGGTCTTCACAGGTGGCACCGCGGGCCCCAGCCAGGGGGCAGGGGAGGGGATGTTATGGGACAGGGAGCGCTGGGCTCCACTGACCACATCCCATCGTGGAGTCGGTAACGGTTAATCTGATGTGTCAGCCTGGCGAGGCCATAGCACCCACTGATTCAATCAAATACCAAGCAGGTGGCTGCCGTGGGCGTATTTGCAGACGTGGATAACATCTACAGTCAGTGACTTGAAGTGAAGCAGATCATGCTGAATGATGTGGGTGGGCCTCCCCCAATCCGCAGCAGGCCTGAAGAGGGAAAACAGAGGGTTCTGGAAGGGGAAATTCTGCTTCATGATTGCAGCATCGACTGCCTGAGCTTCTAGTCCGTCTGCCCAGTGGATTCGGGACTTTCCAGTTCTGACCAACACATGAGTCAATTCTTTCAAACAAATCTCATATATATATATATATATATATATATATATATATATACACACAACACGATAATATGTATATGTAATCATGTTATATACTTTATATATAGTTAATATATTATGTGATTATATCTCCTTAATATACATATTAAGAAAAATATGTATATTAAGGAGATATAATCACATAATATATTAACTTAATATATTTTCTTAATATACATATATTAAGAAAAATAGGAGATCTATATGCTTGGATCTCTAGTCTTGGTTCTCCTTCTCTGCAGACCCCTCCTAACACAGAGCCCTAGGCCCCCTCACCCAAGCTGGTGGGGACAGACATGGGGAGAGTCCAGGGTAAAAGCAGGCCGCTGTTTGGAAGCTCTCAGCCTTCGCTGCATAGACAGATGGGTCTGCTCAGTCATCGGGTGGGCCCTCCGCCCACACTGTGGCTCTCTGTCCACACTATGGAACCCTCACTTTGCCCAGGGCCCAGTGAGACACCCACAGGCTCCAGCTGGACGAGAGGACAAAGACGGATGTGAAGGGCCGTTGTCCTGGCAGTGCTTAGAGAACAACAGGAAATGGCCAAATGTCCTCCTTTGACTGTCAGGGAACATTCACAGTACGTGAAGGGCAATCACAGGTTTAGAAAAGCACCACGATCACCTCCTAGCCTCATCTCTGAGCGTTGGCAGCAGAGTGGGGCAATCCTCTTGCCTTCGCACGCTGGGTAACAGTCGAGCAAGTGTCTGTCATGGCATCTTGTCACCCTGTCCTGTCACTGAGGGCCTGTCTCCTGCCACACCCAGTTGGAGCTCGGCAAGGACCGCGTCTTATTCACCCCTGAGTCACCGGCTCCTCCCAGGGCTGGATTCCATGAGCCTCTGTCCTTCCCCTTCACAGAGCTGACACGGGGAGAGTGGTCATAAGCTGGGGCGTAAATGACTGAGGACGGCCCGGGGGCCAGTAAACACCAAGACCTCGGGATAAGGAAATGACATCCTGATGCGCCACCTCCAGCCCCTGTACGGAGGGAACAGCCCTTCATTTCTAGGACTGTCTTCAGCTCTGACATTATGATTCTACCAAGACAGGGTGTGAAAAGGCCAGCTCTGGGGTTCTGGGGAGGTTTTATTGGCTCGCAAATAAAATGCCAAACCACCAGCCAATACCAGCATAGAGCCCTCCGTGGGCACTACCGACTCAAGGGAAAGGCCCGAGGCCCCACACCCGGCCTGGCCAGCCAGCTGCAGCCACACCCTCCAGTCATCGGCCGCCCAGACTTCAGAGAGGAAAAAACCAGCCACGAGGTGAAAGTGAGATGGCCCCGGCCTGACCTCTGCTGCAGAGGCCCAAATGGCCCTGGTCAGATCTGACGCTTCCCCCACAGTCAGCTTCTTGCCACCCCCCCCCACCCCCCACCGCCGCCTGGTGCTCCCCGCCGGGTACACACCCAGCGGTTTTGGTTAGTGCTTGAAGACAAACTGCAGGAGGGACACCATGAACTACAATAAAATTGGGCACCCTGGGGACATTTTTGTAAGGTCACCGAGTTGCTGGCTGGCTCTGAGACACACCCTCCTCTACGTAGGAGGACCTTGTGTGAGAGAGGACACCTCTGAACGAGGGCTCAGAGACCTCATTTCTGCTCCCAAACAGCTACCCAAGATGCGGCTTTGGGCTTTGGGCTTTGGCCCAGAGCTGAGGCCTGCAAAGGCTGCCACCTCAGTGCTTCCAGAATCTCAACTGTCCATATTTACAGAGCCATACATCAAAAGATTCTTCCCCAACACTTTCTACGGGTACCCAAGGACTCCTTCTACTCCATCTTGTTTCACCCACCTGCTCTGTGCCAGGCACATTATAGATCAAAAGGTACAGGGAGTTCAGAGGAAGGAGGAAATACCATGGACTTAAGAAGCAAGCCAGGGCTTCCCAAGCCAAGCATGGTGAATAGAGGAGCTTTCATTTGTCTCCTCACTTCCATCCCGGGGTGAGCCGGCCACTCCCGCAGCATCTGGCCACGGCTCTTCACACTGACAGTCCCAACTTGTCAGTGGATTATGAAATCAATTTAGTGGATTGCACAACCACCAAAAACTGAATTACAATAAGAATGCATCTCATGGTTGCATGAAGCCTGTGTCTCAATGATTCACACACACATAGAATAAAATGTACTTTGTTTGTTTGTTTGTTTTTTCCCCTGAGACAGTCTTGCTCTGTCGTCCAGGCTGGAATGCAATGGCACAATCTCGGCTCCTGCAACCTCTGCCTCCTGGGTTCAAGTGATTCTCCTGCCTCAGCCTCTGAGTAGCTGAGATTACAGGCGCCCGCCACCACACCTGGCTAATTTTTGTATTTTTAGTAGAGATGGGGTTTTACCATGTTGGCCAGGCTGGTCTCAAACTCCTGACCTCATGATCCACCTACTTTGGCCTCCCAAAGTGTTGTGATTAGAGGTGTGAGCCACCGTGTCCGGCCTGTTTTTGTTTGTTTGTTTGTTTGTTTTTTGTTTTTTGAGATGGAGTCTCACTCTGTCGCCCAGGCTGGAGTGTAGTAGCGCAATCTTGGCTCACTTCAACCTCCGCCTCCCGGGTTCAAGCGATTCTCATGCCTCAGTCTCCCAGGTAGCTGGGATTACAGGTGTGAGCCACCACGCCTGGCTAATTTTTCTATTTTTAGTAGAGATGGCATTTTCCCATGTTGTCCAGGTTGGTCTTGAACTCCTGGGCTCAAGGGATATACCCGCCTTGGCCTCCCAGAGTGTGGAGATTACAGGCATGAGCCGCTGTACCCAGCCTGAATAAAATGTACTTCCTATTGTGTTGTGGGTGAAAAAGTCTGAAAAATTCTGCATTAGATGAGCTTTGAAATCATGCAGGTAGATTTCAGGGAACAGAGAAGAGCTGACCTTCTGTCCCCGAGGTGTCACCAGAAGTGTGGAGCAAGGGGTACCATCTGTCCTCCTCTCCTGGCTGAAGCCCTCTGACCCCTCTCCGTACTTTATGCCCAGAAATACACATGGAGTTAAGAACACAGAACATCACATCTCTTTATTACCACAAGGGTGTGGTGACTCCCTCCCTCCTCACCTCTCACCAACCCCCCATCTGCTCCTCCCCTGGCCTTTTGACATGCAGGGTAGCTTGGCCTCATCCCCAGGCCACCGCTAGACCCAGAACAGCAATTACACCTTTGGGGACAACCACCAGCCCCAGCCCCCCGCCGAGCGGTGCCTGTCAGCTTCTGTTCCCAACTGGCCCGGGCCTGCTGCGGGTGCCCTCACCTCTAGCGCCTAAACCCAGAGAACTGGGCAGTCACAGGGTGTTAGGATGGAAATGGCCTCAGAAATTCTCCAAGGCCCTTCTGTTACAGGTGGGGTAACAGATGTCCAGAGATTCAAGCAAGTTGCTCAGAGCCACATGGTAGAGCCGTGACTCAGCCAGAACCAAATCCTGGTCTTGCAACTTCTAACCAAGGTCCCTTTTGATCATGTCATGCTCTTCTAGCTGCTTCTGACTTTCTACCTTGTGTTTCTACTACATAAGCTGGTAACAGTAACTCTTACAGGATTGCGACGGGCTGGCCATCCCTCGCACGGGCCTGGCTATACTGGGCACGTAGCAAATGTTCTAATTCTATGAAGCCACTTGGGTTCTGCGGGCACCTTTGCATCTTGTCTCCAGCGACAGCACAAAGCCCGTGCTCCAACTCCCTTTCTGGTGTCATTTATTGTACGTGAATCTGTGACTTCCCCAGAGCCCTTCAGTCTGTGATCCCAGCCACGCAGGCGGCAGCCGCTCCAGGAACTTCCCAGGAACCATGGAACCTGTCGTGTCCTCCAGACTGACGGGCACGGACACTCTGCATGGAGGGGCTCCAGATGCCACCGGCCAGCATCTAACCAGCAGCGATGCGTAAAGACCAGCCAGGCCAGGAGAAGGTGTCTGCTACTCCCCATTCCAGGCCACACCGCCAGGGCCACGCTGCAGGCAGCTCCCAGACAGGACATGAAGGTGCCTGGGAGGTATGCCGCCCCCTCCAGAACCTCACACCGGCCAAAATCCCTCACGGGTGGGCTAACAACACTCACAACAACCACACTGCTAGCTCTTTTAAAATTTTACTTTTTAGTCTTTTTATAAGTTTAATTCTTGTTTAAAAAGATAAATTGAACCTCTACCCCCTCAGTGAGGCAGGCCTGGATCTAGATTTCTGCCTAACCAGCTGTGTCATTTGAAAGTCGCCTCACGGGCCGGGTGTGGTGGCTCATGCCTGTAATCCCAGCACTTTGGGAGGCCGAGGTGGGCAGATCATGAGGTCAGGAGATCGAGACCATCCTGGCTAACATGGTGAAACCCTGTCTCTACTAAAAAATACAAAAAATTAGCCAGGTGTGGTGGCGGGCACCTGTAGTCCAAGCTACTTGGGAGGCTGAGGCAGGAGAATGGCGTGAACACGGGAGGCGGAGCTTGCAGTGAGCTGAGATCACGCCACTGCACTCCAGCCTGGGCGACAGAGTGAGACTCCGTCTCAAAAAAAAAAAAAAAGAAAGTCGCCTCCCATCTCTGGTCGTCAGTTTCCTCCTCTGAGACAGGAGGTGTCTAGACTCAACCCCTCCAGCTCCTCCAAGGCCTTCCCAACACAAATTCTGTTCCAGGCCATCCCACCTCCCAGCACCGCAATGACACTCCTCCTTCGAACACATCCAGGTGGGCCCCAGGGCCACGCTGGTCACTGCCACCTGGTGGGTACAGCCTGTGTTCAGGCCCCAAGGCATGAGCAGTTCCAGGACAGAGGCAGGACAACCACCAAAGGATGTGATGGCAGCCAGGGCTTGGGTGAGGGAGGGAGGGAAGGGCAGGTGGTGCACAGGGGATTTCTAGGGCGGTGGAACCGCTCTGCATGAGAGTGTAATAGTGGACACACAACATCACACACACGACATCACACATTTGTCAAAACCCACAGAATGTACACCACCAAGAGTGAGCCCTAATGTCAGCTATGGACTTCGGTTAACAATAAGGTATCAACAGAAGCTCAATGGTAACAGACGTGCCACAGTAATGCAAGACGCAGACAACAGGGGAGATTGGCATGGGGGCTGCAGGGTCAGGGAGGGGCAGATGGGCACCCTCTGTACTTTCCGCTTCAGGTTCTGTAAACCTAAAACTGCTCACAAGTAAAATCCACTAAATTTTTAAAAAGCAATAGCAGCAAATGGCCAGAGATGGCCTCAATTTCATCTGCCAGACAACTGCCCATCACGCCAGGCCTGGACCACCCACCCAGCTCCTCAGAGATGCTGGAGGTCATAGGTTCACCAGGAAATGGGAACTGGAGAGGTCAATTCTTCCTGTATCCACGGCTCCAGGTCCTTCTAGAACACAGAGAAAGGTGCATGCCATGCTCCCAGGCTCAGGGTCAGAAGATTAGTGGGATCCAGTCTGAGGCTCAGCGCTCAGACCGAGAAGATAAATGAGACCAGAGACACTCGGAGATTAAATACCTTGCTGGGGCTGGGCAGCAAGGAAGCTGGGAGAAGGGTCTGAGAACCCAGGTCCCCATCTCTCAGGCCCAGGCCCTTGGCTCCCTAGGCTGGGGCAATGAGGACCAAGTACAGAGGGCTCCAGATGGAGGCCAGGGACCAGCTGCAGGCACCAGGCGGCCTCAGAATGTCTGGAGCTGGGGGACCCCTCACAGGGCTCGCTGGGCAGCTGGTTCTTCGGGGAGACTACGTGGTGCAGAAAAGCTTGAGTTTCTTGGTTGGGGACTCAAGGCTGCAAACCATGGCGCTAATGAACCTAAACAAGGGAATTTGCTAGGTTTTCTTATTTTTGGTGTTTTGTTGCCAACAAACTCATTCTGTTCTAGAGGGGCTTGTTATATAAGGAGGAGAGGGAAGAAAACTGCTGAGATGTGAGGCCAAAGTCACCAGAGGAGGAGAGACTTCCAGATCAGCTGCTGCGCCAGCTGGGAGTCAGGTACAAAAAACAGGGGGTTGTTTGCATCTTTGTTTTTTCAAACGAGAAAAAGCAAAAAGCCTGCATCGCATGTCCTAGGAATGGGGTTAAAAGTCGTCGTCTCTTGGGACAGAGTTTGGACGCCTCTGTGAGCAGGGCCTGGTCACTGAGGTGTCCCCGACTCGTGTCCTGTGTGCAGGATGGAGTCCCCATGCAGCCCGAGCCTCTCTGCAGGGCCTGCTGGCTGAAACCTTCAGTGGTTGCTTCCTGCCTGCAGAAGGTGTCGGACTCTGCCTGGCATTCAGTGCACCCCAGGACACAGCCCTGGCCTCAGCCTCTCCTTTCTCCCACACCGCTCTTCTGCAGCAGCCACCTGACCTACACGCTGTCCTGGGACACCCTCTACTCCTCTTTAATCCCCCCGTGCCAGCATTCCTCAAAAAGGGGGCTCAGGACTCCCACAAGGTTAAAGTTATCATAGATATATATATGATATATATATAAGCAATATGATATTATATATATATATATATTTTTTTTTTTTGAGACAGGGTCTCGCTCTGTTGCTCAGGCTGGAGCGCAGTGGTGTGATCTCAGCTCACTGCAACCTTCACCTCCTGGGTTCAAGCGATTCTCCTGCCTCAGCCTCCAGAGTAGCTGGGATTACAGGTATGTACCGCCATGCCCAGCTAATTTTTGTATTTTTAGTAGAGATGGGGTTTCACCATGTTGGCCAGGTTGGTCTCGAACTCCTGACCTCAAGGGATCTGCCTGCCTCAGCCTTCCAAAGTTCTGGGATTATGGATGTGAGCCACTGTGCCTGACCTAGATAAGTGATTTTAAAGGTAATAGCTGGGGAGCCGGAATTCCTTGATACTGATGATTTGCGATTAAAACACTTTGTATAGGAATTTAAGGCGATCTTTATCATATTGGGGTTCAAGGACAGCCATCAGTAAGAAATTTTCTCCCTTCAAAGGGAAGCTTGTTACAAAATTTGAGCAGCAGTGGCTCACACCATTTCTTCCTATCTCGAGTGTCCTGACCCTTTTTCTCTCACCCATTTATATCCTACTCATTCTTCAAAAACTAGCTGATTCCCACAAATTTACACCAACTTTTCTGAGCAGTCCAGTTGAAAATGATAACCTACTCCATTGCATTTTAATGCCTAAGAATTTAAAATCAGTCACGCATTACCCATTTGCTATTTATATATAAATTGTATCTCTGTATAGATTGTGAGGACTCTGAGAGCAACGGCTATATTATCCAGCTTGTTTTTTTTTTTTTTTAAAGAAGTAAATTCATCCAGCTTGGCCAACATGGTGAAACCCCATCTCTACTAAATATACAAAAATTAGCTGGGCATGGTGGTGGGCACCTATAGTCCCAGCAACTCAGGAGGCTGAGGCAGGAGAATCATTTGAACCTGGGAGGCAGAGGTTGCAGTGAGTCGAGATCGCGCCACTGCACTCCAGACTGGGCAACAGTGCGAGACTATGTCTCAAAAAAAAAAAAAAAAAGTAAATTAATAGGATTCAAAAGTCAAAACATAACAACCTGTAATTGAAGAGTCATACTCTTACCCTTGGCCCAGCCATGCCATGTCCCCAGAGGAACCACTTTTAGTTGCGTAGACAGCTAGGGTTGCTTTATGCAAATGCAAATATGAAGGCTGTTCCCTGTCTCTTATCTGTTTTGCTCGTGTCTTACTGCCTTGCCTATCTGGGAGATCTTTCAATATCAGCACGTAGGGATTTGGGGGTATCCACGTCATATTCTTTTGTCTGGAATGCTCTAGTTTAACCAGTCCCCTGTAGGTGACGCAGGCTGCTTTCAATCTTTGGCCATTACAGAGAATTAATACAATAAAAACTTGGTCCATACTTCATATTTCCAGCATAAGTTCCCAGAAGTGTGGCTGCTGCTTGCAGGTCAGTGCATTTATTATTTCTGCCACGTGCAGACAGGGGGAAGGGCCCCTTATAAAACCATCAGATCTCGTGAGAACTCACTATCACGAGAACAGCATGGGGGAAACCGCCCCCATGATTGAATTACCTCCACCTGCTCTCTCCCTTGACATGTGGGAATTACAATTCAAGAGGAGATTTGGGTGGGGACATGGATGTCACCACGAGCCCTCCTCAGCATTGGACAGTTTGCTCTCCTAACTATGATGTAGGAGAGTCTATTTCCTGCACTGACTCACCAACAGGCTATTTTGTTCAACACCTGGACTTTTGCTGGGTTGGTAAGACGTGGCATCTGTGTAACCCAAATTGACATTTGTTTTCTTTAGTCCGTGGTGTTCCATCGCGGCACAGAGTCGGCACTTGAGGTGGCATCCTGTGGAACTGCTTCTCAAACTGCACGTAGGACATAGGTCATAAAATCCCCTCAGGA
The DNA here is from genome assembly GCF_029289425.2 of Pan paniscus. Taxonomy (NCBI): domain Eukaryota; kingdom Metazoa; phylum Chordata; class Mammalia; order Primates; family Hominidae; genus Pan; species Pan paniscus. The sequence continues at coordinate 188,226,940 of NC_073255.2, forward strand.
CACACAGGTTTTGTTGCGGCCGCTGTTCATAGAACAAAACCAGAGCTCCAGGAGTTTTCTGGGATGTCTATATCCAATAGGTCATAATGTAAAGTTCCTCGCCATGGCTCACTGTCAAAGTCTGAAAGCCGCTGCGGAAGTGGCTCAAGGCATGGCAGGCACAGGGGCTCCATGGGGTAAGTAGCCCACAGGACAGCCACTAGGAATGCGGTCCCTCCCTGCATACATGTGCTGTCTCCTGTTGAGTGGGTGAATCTGTTCCTCCATCCTTGAGTTGGGGCAGCTGTGCTCAACAGAAATGCAGCAGAAACCACCCTACCTGACTTCTGGGTTAGGTGAGAAGGAACCTCGCAGTTCCTCCTGGATCTCTTTTAATGTCTGCCGCGGGTGAAACCAGCTGCCACGTTAGGAATTCTGCACCAAGACCACCATGGTATGAGGAAGCTCAAGCCAGCCATGTGGAGAGGCTGCATGGATGGAGAAACAGCTGCACAGCCAGCCCCAGGGCCCGATGTGAGAGTGAAGGAGCTTCTAGGACATGCCAGGCTCAGCCGCCACCTGACTTTTCAAATAGGAGGAACCCCCAGTGAGAACTCAGCTGAGCCAGATGACTCCTAAATCCATGAAAGATGATTTCAAATCATATTTTTAAGTTTCGGGGTGGTTTGTTATGTAGCAATAGGTGATCTTGTGACTATGTAACCCTGGGAAAGTTACTTCATTTCTCTGTTTTTTAATCTAAAAACTGGGAATCATGGGAGTTTCTACTGGAAAATGAATTAACATATAGAAGTATAGAACCACATATGAGTTAACAAAGACATGGCTGTGATGCCTGGGACTCATTTGGAAAACATGAGTTATCACTTTAAAATGCTTCATTGAGTTTAGGGGCAATATACTATGATTACTGAACCCAGGGACACTAGAGATTCTTCCTTCTCAGAGCTTTGATGAGAGGAAAGAGGCAGATTCCACCTTACCTTCAGGTTTGCCAAGATCCTTCCCCAACGTACAAGTGAAAGGGAGCTCAGGAAGGCAGAATGAAGGGACACATCAAATCCTTGGTGACAAAGTTTAGGACAGGCTGGGCACAGTGGCTCACGCCTATAGTCCAAGCATTTTGGGAGGCCAAGGCAGGCTGATCACCTGAGGTCAGGAGTTCTAGACCAGCCTGGCCAACCCTGTCTCTACTAAAAATACAAAAATTAGCTGGGCGTGGTGGTGGCCGCCTGTAGTCCCAGCTACTCAGGAGGCTGAAGCAGGAGAATCGCTTGAACCCGGGAAGGGGAGGTTGCAGTGAGCCAGGATCCCACCACTGCACTCCAGCCTGGGCGACAGAGCGAGACTCTGTCTCAACAACTATGACAACAACAAACAGTTGGGGACAGAGAAAAGTCCCTGTAAACTTCAAGCCTTTTGGGGTGCTCTTGGGTGAACTCCAAAATTGCTCAAGGGCTAACTTCCTCATTTATTATTAAAAGAAAAAAGAAAAAGGCAGAGGCCAGTGGTGAAGGCTGGCGATTTCTGGTCTAGGGTGAGAGATAACAGAAAGTAACAATGGAGGCTCTCGCAGTGCTCGCAGGCACTCAAGGAACAGAAAGGAAATTGCACATTTCACCCGTGACTGCATAGGCAAACGAGAACAGCAAGTCTCTGCTTTCAGCTGGAATGTTATCAACTTCGGTCACGCTGATTATCTCAGGCTGATCAGGAAGGCTGGTACCAGGAGTGAGTGACTAAATGAAGAAATTACTAATTAACAAATGCTTGGGTGGACAATCTTTCAAAACTTAGGATCAATGGGAGGAGACAGAAGGAGTCTTGTGAGGATTTTTAAAGTATGCCAGAGCTGGCTGGGTACAGTGGCTCACACCTGTAACCTGAGGACTTTGAGGCGGAGGTGGGCAGACCACCTGAGCTCAGGAGCTCGAGACCAGCCTGGGCAACATGGCGAAACCCTGTCTCTACTAACACTATAAAAAGCTAGCTGGGCGTGTTGGTGCATGCTGTAGTCCCAGCTACTCAGGAGGCTGAAGCACGAGAATCGCTTGAACCTGGGAGATGGAGGTTGAAGTGAGCCAAGATTGCACCATTGCACTCCAGCCTGGGGAAAAAAAAAAGCCAGGCCTCCTAATGTACTCATTGAAACATCACTTGTGTCCACCTGGGTTTGGAATTGTGCTGGACATGGGATACACAAAGTTAAGACATGGACCCACCCTCAAGTCTGAAGGTGGAGGTGGGGAAGGGCAGAGGCTGTAAAGGGTCAGAGGGACCTTGTGGAGTGGTGGAAATGTTCCAGATCACACTGTGGCGGTGGTCACATGACTGTGCACATTTACGACAACCCATCTAATTGTATACTGTCAGTCAAAGGGCATTATATGTAAATCACACCTCAATAAAGCTGACCAAAAAGTGGCCAGTCAGCCACCAGCAGACCCATGGGGTAGGGGAAGAAAAACAAGCAATCTACAGAACGTGGGAAAATGCCTATATTAAGAATCCTGGAATACTCCATGTGCTTTTTCATGCAGCGGGAGTGGAATTTTCAGGAAGCAGCTGTGCTGTGGGTGATAGTCATACTTTATTCTCTAAAACTCTCCAGTTTCAATTGGCCTCTTGGTGCCAAAGCACCATGGCGTGTTACACCTATCAGATCGGGCACACTGCCACTTCTTCCCAACCTAAGAGCTGAAATGGCCAGCACTGCGCCTTCCAGAACTCAGCGTAGATGCACAGCTGCCACGGAGGTAGGAAGAATGATTCGTTTGCCACCAAAAGCCCAGTTTCTCCAACAGGTAAGTCCCAGCAGGGTGCGATGTCCCAAACCTACACAGCCGTTTCCACTGCCTATTCCCGGGCCTCTCACTTGGGTCAAGGCAGCATTTCAAAGGAAGCCAGGAGCGAGAACTCAGGCATCCAAACCCTTCTCTGACTTGGCGGGTTACTGGATTAGCTACTCTCAGAAGACCCAAAAGGCATAGGGGAGAGAAGAGATAAATCTGGATGCGGTGGAGACAATGGCCAAACAGAAAAACCGCTTGGAGAATAAAAGTCGGGGGAAGCCTGTAGTGGGGACGCTAGACTCAAGGGAAGGCTCTGGAGGAAGCAAGAGGCTAAAGGCATAGTTTCCTAACCCCTCCCTACAAACTACCCCCTTTCCCTCCGCCCAAGTGAGCACAGGGACCACCCCGCAGCAAGACGACGGCAGATATTTAAAATGTGAGGAACCCCGGCCACAGCGGGCGGGGCTCCCCACCCATCACCTAGTGTCCTCACTCACTGCACTCCAGACTTTGTCAAAGTGGTGGCAGCTGAGTCCAGCACCAGAGATTGATGATGCTCGGGTTGATTTCATTGTCAAGCGCATCTGGCAGGACTCTAGTTTGTCGACAGTATTCCAGACAAGGTGTAGCTGGCTGAACCGCAGTGCCTCGGCATTTGGGACCATTGAAAAATACTCTGGATTCTTTTTTTTTCTTTTGCAATTGCACAAGGATTTACTTATCTCTCTTCATGGGTGAAACTGATTTGGGGGGAAACTGCTAGACTCAATGACCAGTTGGACTGTAGGCAAGAAGGCCCATGATTTTGTTCTTCAGATAAAAGAGCAGCAGGGAAACAGGAGGCCTCTCTCCTGCAAAGCTGGTCCAAAGTGCACACAAGGCATGGCTGAGCGCCTAGTGATGCACAGTCAGCAGGCGGGCGAGACCCAGGAACGTGTACTGTAACAAGAGAGTCTAGTGCAGGTTGTGGGGGGGCTTGAGGCCATCCGCTGACATCTTTTCTCCCCACTCAGGAGACAGTAGGGGAGATGGTTCTCATAGATCAAGTCGGGCTTTGAGAAGGAAGGTGAACAGGAGAAAAAAAAAATAGAGGCCTCAGAAAGCCCCTCCCTCCCAAGTCTCTCCTCACAGGCGAACCACGACAGATGGCTGCGCGGCCTGAGGCCTGGCCTCCAGGCAGCCAGGGAGGAGCAGCTGCAAGTCCTGCAGCCTGTGAGACCCCCGAGGGGTCTGGGCCAGCATCCAAGGCTAAAGCCTTGGCTATCCTAACGCCGCAGTGGGGCACTTAAAGCTCCTCACGCCCAAGCCCAGGCCTGGTGGGAGCACGATTCTCTCCCGCGCCCCCCCTCCTCCCCACTCCACGGCCACCCTTCCTTCCAATCGTCCCCCTTGAGTTAGTGTTGGAAGATGCCAGTGAGCACGTCTCAGGGCTCTACGCCTTGCGCGGATGAGTGTGGGGTGACTCAGAGGGAGGGGGTGGTGGCAGATGCCTGCAGCTGGCTCCCAGCCGGGTTTGGCCATCCTGCGTAAATGCCTGGCTTGGGTCTTGGCCTAATACTAAGGGCAGATCCCAAGCGGGGTGAGTGGGCTTCTGGAATCTGAGCAATTCTGCTTTCAAAACAGGTGAATCCCTAGGCCAGCCCGGCCCCTTCCCACACACCCCTACCCCGAGACGGGTGCAGAATCAGCAGCGGGGATCATCCAGAAACTCTCGCAGTCCACGGCAGGTGTCGGAGTGGGCCTCATTCCAGAGTTGTGGTGGCCGCTCCACCTGGCGAGCTTCGAGGGGACTCCGGCAGGCGCTCGCTGTGGGGTCCTCCCACCAGTCTTCTCAGCACAGGAACGGTGCCTTCACATTGGTCTTCCAGGGCTTAAAAGCATATCATTCCTGCTTGCTCTTCAGATGCAAACGCCCCCTCCAAGGATACCTCCAGGTTCCCTGCCAGCTCACTTGACTCACATGGCAATGGTCACCGGGCTGCCTGAGCCCAAATCAAGCACCGTTTATTAGGAGGAAGCTCTGTTATCCAGAAAGCTCATCTTTGAAGAGCTACCCATTTCCTGCCAAAGTTGTGGCGGGAAGGCCTTAGGTACTAGAAAACCTTGGGGAATGGCAATTAAAGGATTATCATTCTTACTTATTTGTTTGGATAAGCAGCAATCACCCTTCGGATGCTTATTGGTGAGAATATTTCTAAAAGCGTCCTGCACATTTCCCTGCTTTGATGAATGGAACGGCAGGGCAGGATTTAACTGTCTGATGGCTACGGTTTCGGGAAAGTGCCAGAACCTCCACGTCAGCCACCCCAGAGCCACAGGCAGGGTATGAGCCACAGCAATGGGCCCCAAGAAAGAGCCCCACACCCACCATGGTCCACGGAAGATGCTGCTTACTGGCCCCGGGTTACCTGGAGTCATGTGCATTCTCCTTACACCAAGTGAAGATAATATTTTGTTTCCTTCCCACTTTTTCTCTAACACAAGCCACCCCAGTTCTCCCTTCTGACAACAGGCAAGTGGACCCTAGACCTTCCAGAAAAGCCTTAGAGAGCACCCCCAAATGCTCACATTTGTCAGCTGTAATTCCACCCTCAGTTAAAACCTGATTCTCAATGTGACTTGGCCAACGCAGCTTGCAAAGCAAGAACGTCTTCATGTAAGGTTGAAAACATCAGTTGTTTGGGTTGTGAGAAAAGAAAAGCCCACAGGGTTTCCGAGGCTTGGTGCTGTTTCCCACTGTCCTCAGCTCCGGATTCTGCAGCTGGTTCTCTCTCCAAGCACCAGCAAAACCCTGTCCTAGGAGCCCCCAGACTCTGAGAGCCCATGACCAAAAAGAAAAGGAAAGCCAAGTTGGGGAAGAACAGGGGCCCCCAACTCCACAGCCCTCCACTCTGCCCAGAGGGCCCACCCTGGGCTGCCTGGAACCCCCTAAAGTTGCCACCCCCGCAACACAGTAGTGGGGCAGTTCCTGGCAGCGCCTGCAGCCCATGGGCTGGCTCTGTACCCGCAGCCCCGCCAAGCGTCTGTTATCTTATTTACTGGAATCTGCACAGCCAGGCTCTAGCTCACCGGTGACTAAGGAGCTGCAGCCATTATTACCAGGCAGATGGCAGACTCCCTAAAAGCAGACATTAAACAATAAAATGCCACCACATACCTTGCCCACAAAATAAAATCAAAACAAACACCTAAGTCTGGCTTTGCTTTTCTTCTGCTCTCTCCCTACCTCCCCTGTGTCAGAGCACAGGGGGAGAGGGGCACGGGGCACCGAGAAGGAAATTTACGATCGAGGAAGACCATACGGACATGCCCAGTGACCTTCAGAAGGTGGCAGTAGCAGAACCACCATGGGACCCCAGGTGGCGGAGAGGGCAGACCCTGTCCATGTGTGACAGGTGGGGCGGAACCACCAGCTAGGACAGGTGGGATTGGAAGAACAAAGGAACGACAGGGACCCTGCAGAACCCACAGCCCTCTCGCCTCAGTCGCCTGATGAATAATCAAAGTGCTAAGACCTGGAGAATTCCATCAAAAACTCAGTTGCTCCCACTGCTTTGGAAGGTGTTCTGCTGGGCTCTGCCAGGACAGGCCACAGCTGACGGCTCACCTGAAGAGAGGGACCTGCTATTTATGAAGCATCTATTATGTGCTGGCAGCTGCCCCTTACTCCTGCAAGGCAGGTACTGTCTCCATTCTTAGAAGAAAAATCAGGCTCAGGAGAAGGAAATAATTTGCCCGTGGTAGCCAGGGGGTGAACAGCAGAATGCTCTGCCAGGCCCAGGCCACGAGGCCTCTGGGGTGAAGAAGGAACACCCCCCAGTTCTTGGGCATCAGGTGCTTGTGATTCCATTCTATTTTTCTCTTAACTCATAATTCAGTAATTGAGGCTAGAGCTTTGCCATCTCACATTAAACCCTTTTAGGACTCCAGGGCCTTAACTCACACTTGTGGGAAGGATGTTTGGTTCAGGCCAATGAAAGGCTTGGCTGGAAAGCCCACAAAGCTGACAGGTGTGCAGGGCTGATGACAGGTCAGTGCACTGTCCCACTGGTGCCGGGCTGCTGAGGCTTCAGGACAAGCCTGCCCACTAGGAAGGGAGGGAAGGTATTGAGCCTTGAACGAGCCACTTGCCTGTAGGTCCAACCTAGGTTTCCTGCTACATCACCAGCCCCCAACAAGAGCTAAAGGTAAGTTTTCACTACCGGACATTCACCATGTGGCTCATAAGTGCAGTTGGAGGGACAGCTTTGGAGTTGTCCGAGGGCCTGAGTTTGAGCTCTAGTTTGCCATTTACTGGTTATGCAATCTCAGTAAATTATTCAAATTCATGGAGCCTCAATTTCCTTGTGTAAAAGGGAAATCTCCCAGGATCATCATGAAAACTATAATAATTAACATTCATGAAACTGCCACACATGGTGCCAGATGCCTAATAATCAATCAATCAATATTTACCAAAATATGCAATACAGACAGCTAACAGCAGTGTAAGAGGTAACGTAGAGACAGATCCTTCTAAGAAATTAAGACCCCTACCTGACTGCATTAGGAGTCATCAATTGAATCTACCGACAAGAATTGAACACAACTTAATACAAAGTAATGCATAAAACAAAAGTACAGGCATTCACCTTCATTAGGCCTGGGCTGAGTCTGAGAGGAGGTAAGGGGGTTTGTTAGAAGGGGGTGTGGTGAGACTGGTCTGTGGGGCATCTCTGGGGAGGAGAGACCTGAATACTTTTAAAGGAACAAAAAGATCTGTAGTTTGAAAGAGCGCTGTGAAGGAGTTGGATAAATCCAAGATGGATTCCATTAGTTAACAGCTGAGCTGAAAGAAGAACACAAAATTAGAACCCACAGTTCCAGGGACCCCTGGTTATCCAACACTATGAAGTGAGGAGGTCAAGACCAAGCATCTTCCTCTTGTTGGAAAGGCCAATGCCTGGGACACAGGACTCAAGAGTTTGTTTTGCTAAAGTGCTGATGTTTAATTTCACCCTGGGACAGGACCTGAAGAGAAGCCAGAGCTGGGTAACAAACACGAAGACCAGGCTTAGGGACTGGGTCCACCCAACCTCAGTCCACCAGCCTCCGTTCCCCTCCACCACCCACCCCACTCCCAGCTTCAAAAGAACAGGCTGGACCGCAGGACACCTGGCTTCTCTTTCCAGCTGAATCCCTTTGTGACTTTAGGCAAAGAAGATTAAATATTTTAGATTTTTCAATTATGTTCACTGAATTTAACCACTGAACCCTCAGTTTCCTCATTATAAGCGTGTGTCTCTCAAGGCCTACTACTGCTGGGCTGAAAAAAAAAAACCACACACACACACCTGAGATTTATCTAGTCCTTGGAAGTTTCCATGCAAGTTGGGGAAGCAGCTGGAAGGTGAGAAACCCCCAGACCTAAGAGGCCCACAGTGAGGCCTCTCGGGTGAGTCGGAGCCTGCCCAGGGTGTGTGGAGCCCCAGGGTGCCGGCTCACTCTGACTGCGTCCCAGGGAGCTTCCCCCTCTCACTTACTCTCAACTATTCACACCTAGCAGTCCCCGAATTCTCGATTTATGTTTTGGGGCCTCCTCCCTGCATCCTGGTTGTATCCCTAGGCCTCTCCCCATCTTCCAACACCTACAATCCGTAACGCTGTCAACGCTGGATTCCCTGCTAGCCCAGCCTTCTTCAATTGTTTACTATCACCTTTGCTCTCCACCTGGGTTGAAAATTCAGATGCACAGAATCAAGCCTCCCCCCAGGAGGAGGGTCAAGCGACCCCCAGGTCACTCCTAATCACCAGCACTCAAGGACCCCGAATCACAGACTTGAAGCAGACAGACAGCCTCTGGCTTACGGAAGGCGATTGTAAGGAAAAAAAAAAAAAAAAAAAAGGACATGGCTTACTCAAAGTGCCATGCATCAATGTCAGAGAAGGCCGAGAAGAGGGAGGCTGGGTGAGCTCCGAATCTAGTACTTTCCAGCCTGCAGCTCTACTTGTTGCTGCAAATTCACTCAACAGTCAGGGCTTCTGGTTCCCAGCCTCCCCCTCCTCCTCTCCACCAGACAGCGGTGACAGCCCACGGTTCAGCCACTGAGGAGGCCATCTACGATCTTCTCTTCCTTCCCTTCCTCTCTCCCCCACTCCCCTCCCATCTGCTTCTTCTTTGGATTCCCCACAACTTCAGCAAGCAAGTAAGCGTTGGGCTCCACGCTCCGCAGGAGGCCAAGATACCCTTCAATGTATATGGGGTCAAGAGAGTCCCCAGAAAACTGTGGGCCATCCCCAAAGCCCCCACATCATCCCCAGTCTTTTCTGTTTGGGCCAAAGGTAATAAGTGATGACTCAGGAAGGGCAAGGCCAGGCAAAGAATGACAACTTCGCTAAGATTTCAGCTCCAGTAAGGGAAGTTCAAGCCAGGGTGGGAAGGCAGGGAGGAGACCCTGTGCCCAGGACCCAGTGTGTGAGGCAGCTCTGCTCAGCCTGGCAGGGGAGGAGAGACAGACTCAGAGAGGAATGGAGCTGAACACGCCCACACACATACCACCTTCACTAGTGATGCTCTTTAAATCACCAAGAAAAAGTTATGTAAGGAGAAAACATACAGCTTCCGTGGAGAGAAGGAACATTTTGCTCAGCCTTGGGGTATCTGATTTAATAAGAGGCTCTTGGAGAACAAAGCGACAATTCAGCATCAGTCTTACACACCAAGGAGACAAAGCATCGTGAGGGGGAAAACCGCACACCCAGGGACGCACAATCACCACGCATTCAGAAAGCCAGCTCCCGCAGGTCTGCTTACTCAGCCCCAAGGGGTCCTGGAGGTCTTCTCTTCCAGATGCTAATAAGCAGTGCAGGCTTGTAAGCTGCTGGATGGCAGGATGCGAGTGACGGGGACGGGCGGCACTCCCAGCTCTGACAAATCCTGCTGCCTCACTCGAAAGGTCCATCAGAGAAGGGGTTTCCCAGCCCCTTCAGCACAGGCAATTTCTAGGGTTCGGCTGTGCTCCGAGCTGCTGCCACTGCATGTCTGCAACAGATGGGGACCGGGGCTGGGTGTGTTCCCAGTCCCCAAGGCAGCGCAACAAGCGGCTGGCAGACAGCATGGGCTGGCCTAAGACAGCGCAGGCAACGGTCTTGGTGGCTGGAGCTAGTTTGCTGCTCAAAATGCAGGCAGAGCTCGGGCAGATTCCCTCATTGACGGGACTGCAGCAAACTGTCATTCCCACCTGTGTCAGGGGCTGCTGGGGAGGAAACTCCTTACCACACAGCAAGCCAGCAGGAGGGAGGGCTGGACCGGAGCTTTTAAAAAGACAGGCAGCAGGATGGAGGGAGGCAGGAGCAGAGGCCGATGATGCAGCAGTGGACGGCTCTGGGCTCCAGGTCCTCCGGCCAGCACAACCCCTGCACTGTTCCCATCTAACTTCAGGCAAAGGCTTCAGAAATCTGAACTCCCTGGGGATTCCTGTCCTTGGAGTACAAAGATTGTGGGGGTTTTTTTCCCCTCTGGCCAGAAGGATGGGTATGGCTTTCCAAAAGGCTCTGCCAGTGAAATCCCCATTTACACTCCATTCCCCCAACTCCAACCAGACAGCCTGCAAACATCATCCAGGAGACAACATGGTCTCTGCCTATATCAGCCCTGTCTCTGATTTTCTGTATTCTGATGCTTTGACACCTGGGGCCTTGCTGATCCTGGAGGGACTGCCCTCCCAGGGCTGGGCAATTCCTGGAGATAGTAAGCAACTCATCTGTGAGCTTGCTTTTCCTATGCAAGCCAACCCACACAGATCCTTCCCCTCCTCACCTCCTCCTGCGGGCTCTCACACCCCGGGCCATCACCCACTACCCAAATCACCCCAGGGCAGGTACCAGACAGCTAGGGACAGCCCCTGTACCCACAGTCCCCTAAAATTATTCACAGAAACCACAATAAAGTCTCTTGCCTGCATCTCTCCCTTGCTCCCTCTGCCTCCTGCCCAACCCCGTGCTTCCCCACGTGGCAGTGGCGTGCCTAGCCTCCTGCTTCCAGGGATCTGTGAGTATCATCAGTTCCTTCCTTCGTGACACTCATTCCTGAGTCTGCATGTCTTCCTGTACCTGATTACAACAAATCCCAGGTGCCCTGAAAACAGACTGTGGGGCAGAAAATGAACTTGAATTGTTAGGAGAAAATGAGGGTCCCCATTTCAGAACCCCGCCATGTCCCTCATTAAATAAAACTTGCTCAGGACTTGAACTTCTCAGCAGTGGAGGAATTGCTTCCAAAGATATTGAGTGATCTGTTGCTGCAGGTATTCAAGAAAAGGAGGCTTCTTCCACAAGCCTGTGACTCAAAGGCTATGATTTAGTGGGCAAATGTGTTATTCAGGTAAGGTTGATGGCAACACAAGGTGGAAAAAGATTACTGTGGATGGCGTATTCAGGAAGGCTCCCTAGAGGGGACAGAAGGGCGTTGCATGGCCGTCTACTAAGGCCCACGGACAAAAAGGCGGCTGAGTCAGCTGGGACTTTGGGGGGCCTCTGTAGAGGCTGGAAGTCCGTGGCTTTCTTAAAGTCACTTTCAGCCCAGGAGGGTACCAGGCAATCCAGCTGTCCACCCAGAGACCTGACAAATCACAGGCCTGGCGTGCCGTGGCCAGAGAGCTCTAAGAACTCACAAGCCTGAGCTCTGCACTCGCCTACCTGAGCAGGCCATTTTAAGCGGAAACTGTTTTTGTGTTTTTTTTGTCTGTAGAATGAGCCATGTGTTATGGGATGTTCCTCAAGGTCCCTTTCAGACCAGAGCATTAATATTCTGTGTCAACAACCCAGGTCCAAGTCCTGGATCAGTCATTTCTCCGAACCTCAGTTCTTCCTTTGAAAAACCAAGCTGAGTGGAAACACTTGCTCTGCACACCTCCCAGGGCTGCTGTTGGGATCATGGATGAACAAGCATCAGGACAGAAATAAGCATCATCCTGGGATGTGCGGGATTATTCTGGAACCAGAGGGCAGTGCTAGCATAAACCTGAGGTTTAGCAGAAAGCTGGCGCCATTTGGCGAAGATCGAAGGGCCAAACCTCCTGCAGCCTGCAGCCAGCCCCCCGGGCACCGATGCAAGTGGTCGACCAGAGATCCAGCCAATCTCAATATTTTCTCCTGCTGATTCTGGAACTAGCCTTGCTGGGTGAGCTGGGCCTGTTTTATTTTCTGTGTGCTTTATTCCAAAGCATACATACAAGCCTGAGGAAAAAAGCCTAATTGGTTTTCCTTGGAAAAGCTGGAAATGTCAGAGAAATGGGCTCCGTCGTCTAAAGGATTCAGAGGTTTGCCACGCTTGGAGACCAGCGTTTGAGAGTGACTTATGGGGTGTGATGATGCTGCAGTTCTCACGGCAGCAATTCCACGTCTCAGGGACCCAGGATCACTCATTAGAGATTAAGGAACATAAACAACTCCGCTCCTGCTTGCAAGCTGCCCACCGCAAACACGGTCACTGTCTTCACCTGCATTTCTCCTCGCTTCCAGAACCTCCACTGCACTCCGCATGCAGGTGGCTCTGAGCTTTCCACCTACTCTCCCTGGAGGGCGGAGTCAGCTGTCTTGAACAACAGAGCCTAGTAGATCACAGATACTTAGCAAAGCCTGAAGACCATTTTGGTGCATGGGGCTGGTGTCAGAATCAGAAGTGAAAAGGAAATGCCTTCCTGAAGCACATCCCCTCGGACTCACCTGCTCTAATTCATCCTTCCTAAACTCTGTTTTTCAGGCATTACTCTTAGCACCCTCACCAGACAAAGCAATAACAAAACAGAACCAGAAAACCTTCACTAGCTCCATGCCATCTACAGAACAAACCCCACTTCTTCAGCATGGGCTGCCAGGCCCACAGGAGCCTGGCCCACGGTCATCCTTCCACACCCCCAGGCTTCCCAAGGCTGTCAGGCCTCATGACCCTTGGGCCCCGCATGCAGGCACCCTTCTGACCCTAGAGCTTGGCATCCCTAGAAAGCCTAGCCCTGCCCCTAAAGCCCCTCCCTGGCACCTGTAGGTTATCACCAGGGCCTTCTCCTGGAACTCATGTTTTGAGTGTATTTTAAGTGCTGAGTATTTTACATATCCTCTCTCAACCTGCACAAAATACTGTCCATTTTATCGATAAGGAAATTGAGGCCCAGAGAAGTGGAGTCACAAAGATTACAGAACACACAAGCTGCAAATCCAGGATTCGATCAAAGTGATGTTCCCCTCCCCAGCCTGGCTCCGTACAGCACATCCTAACAGGGCCACTGTCCCTTTGTTCATTTTTGTTTATTTTTATCATCTAGTTTTTCTGTGGCTCATGCTTGTTTATTACTTGCATAATTAAGAATAAGAGGAAGATATTCACACACCACAAGTTGAGAGTCCCCCTTTACAGGTCCAGCCTATAACATCTGAAATAAACAAAGTCTGCAGCAATACGGAAAGGATCGGTACCACCTGAGTGTGCAGAAATGGGATATTGTCAAGTATGTTCTGATAGAGCCAGACACTGGGGCCTTATGATATTACATAACAAGTCAAAACAGTGACTTCAAAGAATGACAAATGGCAAATGTGACAGGAAAATCTCAAATGATGCATGGTACTGCCTGAGCTGTGTAAGTGGCCTAGAAAACTAGACATGCATGAGCACACATGTGTAAAAGGCATGTCTCCAGCCCCCACCCCCCAACCCCTGAATAACAGACCTGGGTTAGATTTCTCAGCATCCCAGAAATCTAGCACAAATCTTTGCCAAATCCCATGCCGCCCTCAGCCCTTCACCTAAAAGTCAAATGCTGCATGCCAAGCTCACGTCCCTGCGATGAGGCACTGCTGTGCAGGACTACACCACTGCACCCCAGAACCCTGTGTCCAGAGCCAATCTCGGCACCAGGCCGGCAGGGCAGCTTGCAGAGGGAGTATCTGTAAAAGGGCTGATGGCAACTGCCCTGGGCAGAGACGCTGACCAATAAAGCCCATATTCTACCCCCCTTTTATGTGCCAATGCTGTCCCTGCCCTCACTGTCCTGCAAGATCTGTGCAGGGGAAAGCCAGAGGCCAGGGCAGCTGAAAGAAGAGGGAACCCCCTGGGCTCAAGGCCCAGCCTCATTGACCACACTTTTATTTCACTTGGGAGCTGGCAGCTGGGGATTCGGGGCACGGCATGGCACTGTCTGGGGCCAGCATTTGAGATTGACTGGGCCTGGTGGGATGTAGACGGTGTGGCGTTTTACTTTGGAACCTCATTCCTATGACAGCTTGAGGCCAGTGCCCTGTACTCATGAACTCTGTGCAATATGCCAGGTCCTGTGGTTGCTTCTGAAATATCCCAATTGGGAACCAATGTGCCAAAGAGGGCTACTCTGCGCCGTGAACATCCTTGTTGAAATTCACAGCAGAGGGCTTGTTAATCAGCTCCCTGGCGAAATGAGTGGTGTGCAGAGTGAGTCAGGAGGATGGCACAGGCTGCAGCCCCCTTGGATAAAGAGACAGAGAATCTGGCCGGCCCGCAGTCCACCCAGCCCCGGTGACCTGGACACTATTGGTCTGCATCCTCCACCTCCGAGGACCCAGCTGCTGCATCTGCTGTTAGCTAGACCAGTCCTGCCGGTCCTAACACCTCTGGGTCCCGCTCGGAGTGCATCTGCCAGAGGGCAGCGTTGAGACTTCCTCTGAGCTACAAGAACAGGTTGGACCTGCCGCCTAAAATCGCCTGTAGGGATTTGGCAAACCCTGCTCTAGGATTTCCTTTTGTTGTCATAGGCCACCAGTCCCAAGGCTGTCAGGGGGACACGCAGCCTCACCCACCTCCAGTCGCTAGAGACTGCCAATATTTACCAAAGTAACCAGATGTTTGCTGAGTGGCTGAGCTGAGATTAGATTAGCTGAGAATAGTTCGCCACCCTGCCCCTCCCTGGGTACCTCCATCCAGGTAGAACTAGTAGTTCTAAAACTGCAGGATTGCAAAGACATTTGGAGTCATTAAGACCTTGTGTCCTGATTTTAATGGAGTCTAAACAAAAACCAACGAACCCTCGCAAAGGATAACAGTTTCTCTATCTTTCAAGGCCATGTTCTGACCACCTGAAGGTCTTGAGATACTTGGGCTACTGCCTGGAGCCTTACGGGTGAAAACCGGTCCCCTGAGCCTCAAATGTGGGATGGGGCCCCAGAGCCCTCTGTCCAAAGAAGTGCCGTGTGTACTGAGTGTGCATGCAGCTCCTGCGGTGGCTGACTTCTGTTTGGAGCATGTCACCTGCCCAATCAGGGACCCACCTCTACCAAATAAGCCAGCAGGTCTATAAACGCTAAGTCATATGTGATCAATCAGTGACGTGCCCAAGGTCACACGGCTGTGTCCTTGGAGGGCCAAGGCTAAGACCAGGTGCTCCTGATTTTACGCCAGCACCTGATAAGGAAGAGATAGGCCTATCCACTGGAAAACCGGCTGAGACTTTGTCCCGTGACCCCACAGTGACTTGTCTAACTCCAGTCTGAACAAGCCCGATGTGTGCAGGGAGCAGAAGTGAGAGGAGGAAGGACTCGCTGTTCACGCCGGCAGCTGGAACCTTTTTCTAAAAAATGGTGCATGCCAAAAGGAGCTGATGGGCTTAGCATAAATTCAACAGGGACAGGCTTAAGCATCTGTCAGAGCTTCACTCCTTCCAAGAACTTCTCTGACCTCGCTCCTACCCCCATCACGATTACTCCCCCACACCCACTGCCGTGGGCTCCTTTGACTTCCGTCATTTTGATGCTTGGGGCCCGGCCCCTGTGGCTTCTGCAGGGCACACTCTACTCTGAACACCGCTCCGTGGCCCGGCCCCTGTGGCTCCTGCAGGGCACCCTCTACTCTGAACACCGCTCTGTGGCCTGGCCCCTGTGACTTCTGCAGGGCACACTCTACTCGGAACACCGCTCTGTGGCCTGGCCCCTGTGACTTCTGCAGGGCATACTCTACTCGGAACACTGCTCCGTGGCCCGGCCCCTGTGGCTCCTGCAGGGCACACTCTACTCCAAACACCGCTCCGTGGCCTGGCCCCTGTGGCTTCTGCAGGGCACACTCTACTCGGAACACCGCTCTGTGGCCTGGCCCCTGTGACTTCTGCAGGGCACACTCTACTCCAAACACCGCTCCGTGGTCTCCAACTTCACGTCTCCCACAGAGTCAATGTCCAGTCAAGGCAAGAGCTCCTCAGACCTGATAAGCAGGAGCCACTGTCTGGAGATGAGCGCCACCTTCAACAGAAGGAACTTGGCACTTGGGAAGCCCCATTTTCTTTCCTCTTCCATTTTTTAAACAACAATAAGCCGGGCTTCTCTCCTAACCCTGAGGCCCACCCTGCCCTAGCAGCTCTCAGTGGCCCATCACCACTCCCGCTCTCTCTCTCGGCACCCCGTCTCCCAGTCAATGGATATTTTTAGGACCCCCCCAGCCAGGTACCTGCCTCATGCTGCATTGCTGGGACCCAAGAAAAGTAGGAGAGAGAGCCTCCAACCCCACAGACCTCAGTCCCGGCCAGAAGGAAAGTAGAAGAGAGAGCCTCCAACCTCACGGACCTCAGTCCCGGCCAGAAGGAAAGTAGAAGAGAGAGCCTCCAACCCCACGGACCTCAGTCCCGGCCAGAAGGAAAGTAGAAGAGAGAGCCTCCAACCCCACGGACCTCAGTCCCGGCCAGAAGGAAAGTAGAAGAGAGCCTCCAACCTCACAGACCTCAGTCCTGGCCAGAAGGAAAGCTGTGGAGACAGGGAACAAGCAGGCTGAGAGTCCACACAACATCGTGTGTGGCACAGACAGCAGCCACCATCATAGAAGTTTCCAGAAGGAAGGGGCTACTTTGGAAGAAAGTCTTAAAAAATAACTTCATGAAAGGAGTAAGACTGAAGCTAAGATAAGCAAGATCAGGTAAAAATCAGAGGCACTGAACGGTCCTTGCATTTTGTAAGGCCCCAGAGCATCCTCCTCCTTTGTTCCCTAGACACACTGTCAAGGCTCTGGAAGGCTCTAGAAGGCTGTGGAAGGCTCATGGCAACTCGATCTTTCTTTTAAGCTGGGAACCAGGATTGGGCCCAGGCTTGGCACACATAGAAGGCCAACAGGCTGTAGCACAAGCCTGGCTAGTCTCAGGCAGGTGCTCCGGGGCTGAATGTCTGTGACCTAAAACAGCCTCAATGGCACTGCTGAGCAGAAGGCCCCGGGCTGCCCAGGTGGTAGAAGGCCAAGCTGTCGTTTAGCATGCACACAGCTCCCCAATTTAATTGAAATCAACATAAACCACACTGCACAAAACCATTTTTTTTCCTACAAATTGCCCTCTATAACAATGCCCCTAAGCAAGTCCTCTCTAAGACACATTGGATTCCTCGTCCTGAGCACGCCATGAAGGAGAAAAATGCCTCTACTCGCCCTTTGAAACGGATGCTCTTTTTCTACAGGTTCAAATTCCAGCTTTGCTTTGCCAGTGCTGGGACGTTGGCTAAGTCATTTAGCCTCTCTATGCCTCAGTTTCCTCATCTGTAAAGTGGAGTTAATAATAATTATGCCCACCCCACAGGGTTACTGTGAGGATTAAATCTGTATGTATGTAGGTACATGCACACACATACACACATGCACACATATGCACATCTGTAGGCTGAGTTTTACGGAGGCGAACAGGGCCTGGGAGCTGCTGGGAGCCAAGGATCTGGGAGGCACCCCAGTGCGTCCCAGTGCCGCGTGACTCAGGTGTCAGAGAAGCCCATTTAAAGACCTCACCCCATGACAACTGCCACTGGGGACAGATACAGAGACTCTGAACCTTAAGGCAAGGTAGGAAATGGTGGAAAGTAAATAATAGAATGTTCCAGAAACAGACACCTGCAGCCTCCTCTGGGTGGGATGATGTTCTGGCCAGGGCTGGGGCCAGAGCACAACTGCCACCGCCCTAGGAGGCCTCAAGCCCAGGAACGAGGTGGCTTCAGGAGGGCAGCAGGCCAGGGTCAAGGGCGGGGGGTGACTTTACTGGCAGCAGGCCAGGGTCAAGGGCAGGGGACGACTTTACTGGCAGCAGGCCAGGGTCAAGGGCGGGGGGTGACTTTACTGTCCCCAAGGCCTCCTTTAATCAACTGACCACGATGTACCCAGTGCTGCCTGGGTGAAGGCGCTGTGGGAGTAAAAAGGAGCAAAAGGCAGATGCGGCCCTGAAGATGCTCTGAGCCAGTCTTGGGACACGTCTCAGAGCACGCGGCGGCCCAGGTCCAGGGGCTCCCTTGGGGCTGGGCTGCACAGCTGAGACCGTGAAAAGCCAAGGGCCAGGAGGCGAGGGGAAGGCTGAGAGGAACGGTGAGCCAGCCCCGCTGCCCAGGCTTGGGCACCTGGGGCAGCTGGCCTGTGAGATGGTGCTGCTTCCAGTGGTGGCAGGTGGACAGCGTCTTCCCAAGCTCTGACGGACACGCTTAGTGCAATGGCCTTGGCTGTGTGGAGCCAGGGTCAGGGGTGCAGACGCATGTGGACGCCACCTGCACCCTGGGTCAGGTGACAGGGACCTGCCTCCCCACCTCCACGTCACACTCCCTCCCTCCCCACAAAAGGTTGCCCAATGAATCCACAACACAGAATGTTCAGCCCTGATTCAAAAATGAAACAAACAAGAAAACAACCTCCAGCGACTAATCAGCCTGGGGAAGCTGAGTGGCCGCCAAGCCCGGCTCTATCACTTGAAAATCTAGGGCTCCTAGAATTCCTCCCAGCGACCTGGTTTTCAGCCCCCACCCCACCCCACCCCACAGCGGAAAACGCAAGCTCAACTGCAGAACCTGCTCCCTGACCCCTGGCTTGTCACAGCGGCAGGGGCCAGGCCACAGCCGGACTCTGCCAGGCGTGGCCCCTCTCAGCACAGCCGCCTGGGGACACTCTCTATGAAGCTCAGGAAGAACAGGAAAAATGTGTATCCAGTTTTGTTGGCTACAGGGATTTTGTATCAACATTTTTTTTTTCCAAAAATTGAATAAACACTAAAACTTAAGCTGAAACTTCTTAAATGTTTTAATGATTTTAAAAGAAATATCTCAGAATGCATTATACTCTGCTGTTATGGGTTAAAGTGCTTGCACCCGCAAAAAAGACATTGGAGTCTTCACTCCCAGAACCTCAGAATGTGACCTTATTTGGAAATAGGGGCTGTTGAATTTGGCCCATTTGTGAGTGGTCACATGGGCCAGGCACCGTGGTGGGTGCAGACCCCTCTCCCAAGTCAGTCCAGGGACAAGAAAGTAGATCCCAAGGAGATGGAACCTCACTCACCCTCTGCCTAACCAGCCCTGGCCTACTGGGCCGTCTGGGGGCCTCATCTCTGATTAAAATGTCAAACTCCACATCAGAGGCTAGGGAGGGACGTGGGAAGAGATGACACCCTCCATCTGTTTCTGGAAACTTCCACAGCCTGATCCTATGATCCTTTACCAGGGCTGGGCCCAGGGATGTGGGGCCCAGAGTCATTCCTGGTGGATGGGGCCTGGAAAGGAGGTAAAGTCCACCCCTGGCTAAATCATTCGTCTACCTGGAGAGAAAATTAGAATCTCTGGGGCGTTTTCAAAAACTAGATCCCAATTAAGAACTACTGAATCAAAATTGCTGGGGCTGAGAACTGGGTGATTGAAATATTCTGCTAAGTAAGAACCACTGATAGCACCCACCCACCTCACTGTAAAGACGGGGAAACAGGCATAGAGAGAAAATGGTGTGTGGGAGGCCCCCAGTTATTCTTGGTATAACTTATGGAGGCAGAACCCAAGGAACCTCTGAGAAGGGAACTGTGAAGTCGGAAATCTGAGCTTTCCCTTTAAGAAGGAATCAGCTTTTGATTTAAAGTAAACTGAGAGGCAATTCCTTGGACTTCGGGGACTCAAGGGCATGCGGTGAATCGCCCTTGGTTCAGAATATTCATCATATTCTATGACTTGGAAAGCTTCTTAGCTGGAAGCTTCGTAACTGGTTCAGGTCAAAGATCCCAGTTCAGCTTGTGTTTTGCTCCCCTCGGCTTTTCCCCACTTCCTGTCATCCTGCCTGGTTCCTGACATCCACATTCTAAGAAGATACATAAGTGATTGGATTATGCTGCTTGTGGTAACATCAAGGTTTGTGGAAGGTAGTGCAGACAGTTGCCGGAACTCCTAAGCCGTGGTGAAAGGTATCGACTGATACTTTAAATCGTGATGAGATTGTAATGAGATCTTAGTAGCCTGTGTGTGGAGCCCCTCCCTCTAGGAGGGTTATTATCCCCACTACCCCCACCACACTTGGCTGTGTGCCTTGCATTTCCCAGAAGTGATGGGTGCCACTTCCCAGTGGAAGCTTTTGGAGCTGTCTGACACCTCTCTCCTGCTCCTCTCACAGCAAGCACCCAGACAGGAACTGCTCCTTCAGCCTGCAGTTCCCAAAATTAACAGGACACAAAGCAGAGCCCCAGCTGTCGGTGATGCATGTACAGCAGTAGCGAGAAATGCACTTCTGTCCTGGCTCGCCGCTGAGGACGTGGGGCCACTTACTACCCCAGCGGAACTCAGCCGACACTCGTGCGCTTTCTCCTGCCCCCTTCCCTCTCTTTCTTCTGAGTCTATTCCCTAATCCTAAATAAACTCAGTGTAACTTAGAGCGCTTAAGAAGGTCATCTAGGCGGGGCATGGTGGCTCATGCCTGTAACCCCAGCACTTCGGGAGACTGGGGCGGGCGGATCACTTGAGGTCAGGAGTTTGAGACCAGCCTGGCCAACATGGTGAAACCCCGTCTCTACTAAAAATACAAAAAATTAGCTGGGTGTGGTGGCAGGTGCGTGTAATCTCAGCTACTCAGGAGGCTGAGGCAGGAGAATGGCTTGAACCCAGGAGGTAGAGGTTGCAGTGAGCTGAGATCGTGCCATTGTACTCCAGCCTGAGTGACAGAGCCAGACTCTGTCTCCAAAAAAAACAGAAGGTCATCTGTTGGCTTCTTTGCCCTGGCATTGCTATTTGAATCAAATTCGAATTAAAGGGCCTTTGAGAATGTAGTCCTAAACCCAAATAGGACATGATTCTTTGTTTTTCTTCATTAAATTCACTTTATATTATTCTCTGATTATGAAGACTTTGAGTATATGATTCATACCCTCAATGATATCTTAAAATAATGTGAGGATGGGAGTCTTTTTGTATAATAAATACTCCCAACCCTGACATAGAGCCAGACACCCAACGCATGCTTCCTCTGGCCCAGATTTAACATGCACTGGCCGTTCCCCATGCACCTGGCACCCTAGGTGACAGGGGTACCAGATGAAGCACAAGTCTCCGCCCTCCAGGTAACTCCCAGCACAGTGGGAAGAATACATTTGAAGTCTGTTTTTTCCCCTTTCATGTTAGAACAGAGAACTTCCTGCCCTGTTTGTCTCTGGGACGCTTCTCAGGCCCACATCTCCTTTCACATCCCACCCCCTGAGCTGGACATTTGTTCAGCAAGTCCTTTCCTGAGCACAAATGCATCGAGCGAAAGGGATGCCCAGCATTACAGACACCAGAGCATAAAGCTGTGTGGCTCAGAGCTAGGTCAAGCTTCCCATCCCAGCCTAAGGCTTCTTCACTCCCTTTCCTGGCCCCAATTGCCTCCAAACAAAAATCAGCAAGCAAGCCGCCAGTAGGTCCTTGGCCAGCATCCAGGGTGACCAATTAGTCTCGGTTTACCCAGGACTGTGTGGGTTTAAAACAGGAAGTCTCATATTTGAAGAAGCCCCTCCATCCCAGAGAACTGGAGCAGCTGTCACCCTAACAGGTAGAGTACCTTTTCCCCAGTTGGTATACAAAGCTGTGCACCTACCACCGCCCTGCCCTAAACACCCCCACCCATCCATTCTCTCTTTCTCCTGACTTCCAGTTCCACTTTTTTTTTTTTTTTTTTTGACAGAGTCTTGCTCTGTCGCCCAGGCTGGAGCGCAGTGGCGTGATCTCGGCTCACTGCAACCTCCACCTCCTAGGTTCAAGTGATTCTCCCACCTCAGCCTCCCGAGTAGCTGGGATTACAGGCACCGACCACCACGCCTGGCTAATTTTTTTGTATTTTTAGTAGAGACAGGGTTTCACCTTGTTGGACAGGCTGGTCTCGAACTCCTGACCTTAGGTGATCCACTCACCTTGGCCTCCCAAAGTGCTGGGATTACAGATGTGAGCCACCGCGCCTGGCTCAGTTCCATTAATTTCACCCATTTCCTCTTTCCATTTCCAGCTCTTCATAAGGAGGAAATTCCCTCTCACCTTCCCTTCCTCTCTCTTTCCTTTATGAGGTGAAAATGTACCCTAATCATTGAAAAAGAAAACAGCTAGGGATTTGTATGCTATCAAGAAAAAGTAATGACTGTAAGTGAAAATAAATGTTCTAAAGGGACATTAAACAAATATTAGACGTGATACATCCTCAAATATACGGAGCCCTCTTCCAACATTCTCCATTTATTTTTTTCCTTCCACTGATCAAACTTGTTTTTCACAAAATACCACTTTTGAGTTAAATAAAACACCATTGCAATTCCATTTTCTCTCCTGCTTCCTAATTGCTCTATTCACTTGTTTATTCACCCAACAGAATGTGTTTCTGTATTGCACACATACATCACAGCAGAGACTGTGGTCAGGAAAGGCTGTATTGAGAAAAAAAAAGGCCACCTTTCTACAAGCCAGTGAAAATCAGGTTTGGAGAAAATTTAACATGGAAGGCTGGAACCAGAGAACACAGCTGTGTAGGATGGAACACTACAGATAAGTCACATATTTGGGTCAAGACTTCCTGCAGACCACTGGCTCTCAACCTTGGATGGACACAGAAATCATCTCTGGAGTTCAAAACAACAACCACAAAAACCCCAATGCCTGGTCTCAGAGTTTCTCGTTTAATCCATCTGGGGTCCAGTGGGAACTGGGATTTTTATTTATTTTCATTTATTTATTCATTCATTTATTTTTGAGACAGGGTCTCGCTCTGTTGCCTAGGCTGGAGTGCAGTGGCGCAATCTCAGCTCACTGCAACCTCTGCCTCCCAGGTTCAAGTGATTCTCCTACTTCAGCCTCCAGAGTAGCCAGGATTACAGGTGCCCGCCACCACACCCAGCTAATTTTTGTATTTTTAGTAGAGACAGGGTTTCACCATGTTGGCCAGGCTGGTCTCGAACTCCTGACCTCAAGGGATCCACCCACCTTGGCCTCCCAAAGTGCTGGGATTACAGGTGTGAGCCACTGCACCCAGCCGGAACTGGGGTTTGTTAAATGTCCCTCAGGTGATTCTAACATGCAGCCAAAATAGGTAGGTAGACCTAGAGAAAGGAACACAGTGGGTTCCAGGACGCTCATTTTACATAAAGAGAAATATGCTTTTTACCAGGAAAAGGTCCTGGGTAGAGGCACAGCTTTTCCAAACACATATTCCAGTAGGAATTTCTTGAGGTGGTCTTAGGTAAAAAACAAAAAAAAACAAAAAAAAAAACTGCCTTGCTGTAGCCTGTCGTGGTATGACTTCCAATGCCAGAGCCTATGTGCCTCCAAGGGCAGCCCCAGGAGGACCACATGGCCTCCATCTTGGTGCTGTTGTTCCTGATATTGTAATAGTGGATGTGGGCGCTTCCCAGGGTTTCAGCTTCACAGCAGATGCCATGGGCTCCCCATCATGTTGCTTCCTCTCCCTTCCCATCCAGTCCAGAAAAACTCCCAGGGTGATTATTCAGGTCAACATGAGCCTGGGGTGTGATCTCACCTTGGAACAAAGGAGGAATCCCAAGTGGATCCAGGTGCACTGGGCCACCCATTCACCCAGCAAGCACACAGCAGACATCTGCTACCCAGGGGAGCCCCGACCCCAGGCTGGCCCTGGAATGAGCGCAACTCCTTGTCCAGGGGTCTCCACGCTTTTGTGAGGAAGAGCTACCTCTCCTTCCCACAGAGCCTGGAGATAGGTCCCTGGTCACAGTGGCATTCTGGGGGTTTTCAGAGAGTCCTGTAATGGATATCAAATCCTAGCCCAACAAGGGGTGACGGCAGGACTCTCCCCAGATTCAGGTCTATGTTGTATTCATCTCTGCACAGTTCCTGATAGTGCATGCTCAGCAAATATTTGTTGAAAGAGAGAATGAAAGGTTTAATGCATGAAGAAAAAGAATGACCCTAAAAGCCATCTCACAGAGGTGACACTGCTATAAAGGCTGGCAAAGCAAACTTAGGAGAGAAAGGAAGGAATTTTCATAGTCTTAGAAGCCTACAAACTGACCGTGGCTTTGTCTCATCTCTTCTTCCCTCCTTTTAAGGGCCTTTGACTCACCACGATATCAATATAAAACTGCCAATACTTGGGCCTGGCATGGTGGCTCACACCTGTAACTCTCAGCACTTTGGGAGGCCAAAGTGGGAGGACTGCTTGAGCTCGGGAGTTTGAGACCAGACTGGACAACACAGCGAGACCCTGTCTTTACAAAAAAAAAAAACTTTAAAAGTCAGTGGGGCATGGTGGATACTGAGGAGGCTGAGGTGGAAGGATCACTTAAGCTCAGGAGTTTGAGGCTGCAGTGAGTTATGATCACACCAATGTACTCTAGCCTGGGCAATAAAGAGAGAACCTGTCTCTAAAAAGCAAAACAGAACAATAAAAAATAACTGCTTATACTTGTGTTTATTTGACGTGTTCTCAATGTGTTAGAAGGATTCTTAAATGGGATATTGAAAGCATAGGTAACAAAAGAAAAAACAAAAGCAACTGGACCTCATCAAAATGAAAACTGTGCTTCAAAGCACACCATCGAGAAGATGGAAAGACAACCCAAAGAATGAATCATATATCTGATAGGGACTTGTATTCACAATACATAAAGAACTGTTCAACTCAATAGTAAAAAGACAACCCAATTTAAACACAGGAAAAGGATCTGAAAGTCATTTCTCCAAGAAAGATTCACGAATGATCAATAAGTATATGAAGATAAGCTCAACATTCGTTATCAGGGAAATGAAAATCAAAACCACAATGAGACACCACTTCACACCCACTGGGACAGCTAGAACATAAGAGAGACAATTACAAGTGTTGACAAGGATACAAAGAAATTGCAATCCTCATATTGCTGGGAATTGCTGCTGGGAATGTAAAACGGTGCTGCCAGCTTGGAAAACTGCCTGGCAGTGCCTCCAAAGTTAAATATAAAGTCACAATATGACCCAGCAACTCCACTCCTAGGTATATTCTCAAGAGAAATAAAAACATATTTCCATACAGAAATTTGTACACAAATGTTTGTAGCAGCATTATTGATAATAGCCAAAAGGCGGAAACAACCCAAATTTCCTTTAACTGATGAATGAACAGAACACGGTATATTCATACAATGGAATATTATCCAGCCCATAGAAAGGAAGGACTGATACATGGTACAACATGGATGAAACTTAAAAACATTTCGTTACGTGAAAGAAGTCATAAAAGACCAAATATCATATAATTCCTTCCGGGGACCCTGCAGCGGGGGAGGGCATAAGAGGACGGGGTTGATGGGCGGAAGCCAGGCAGGACAGTCCTGGAGGGGGACGGTGGCCCCGTGTACAGCCTGTGCAGCTGCCAGAGTTCCTGAGGAGACCGAGGCGCAGACACCACCCTGAGGCCATCTGACAATGAGCCTGCCTCCATTGGTCATTAGTGATGTCAGCTGGGGAGGGGCCTGGACAGAAACACACTTTCTGCATTATAGAATCCAAGGTTATTGAGGATTTCATTCTAGATGGAGAAATCGGATGGAATGGCTTCTGCTCCAATGTCGAGGACTGTTCCACCTGGTTTTTTTTTTTTTACCATGCTCACGAGGGGACACCTGGGGTCGCTGATAGAAGTTCAGCAGTTTGCCATTCGCCATTCTCAGGCTTGAAACTCTGTGCCTGGCCCAGGCCGAGAGGACCCCATCTGTCCGCAGGCTGACCGGGAGCCACCCTTCCCGCCACCTGCACGGGCCAGAGCCAAGTCCCGCCACCTGCACTGTGCTGTGTGGGCCACGGAAAGGCCAAGTGGCCCAGGGTGCACCTCTTTCCTCTCCAGGGCGCCCTGAGATGCAGGGAGCAGGCAGAGAAGAGAGAGGCCGAGGAGAGAAATAAGCCAAGCCCGGGGTCTAAGCAGGCTGCACCTGGCATCCGTCAGCATCTCACTCTCCTTTGAGGTAACACACGGAGCTGGAAGGACTGGGGGACGGAAACTCTGAGCCCTGAAAGGCCCCTACAGTGTGACCTGAGAAGATCTCTCAGAGAAGCTTCCAGAAATCCATCTGTGCCTCCCCGGCCCTCCCGTGATGGGACTCATGAGGGGCAGCAAAGAGCCCCGGGGGCGGGGGGAAGAGGAACCAGAGCCTGGCCTGAGGCCTCCTGCGGGATGGTGGACAGCTGAGGCTGCTCTGGAACACTCCCTCTGGCCAAACTTCCCTCTTTTATGCTTCTTAGGATGGGGGCGGGGCGGGGGGGGGTTGTGATGAGAGGGAGGAGCATGGTCCCTTCTTTCACTATTTATTCTACACGTGTTGTGCTCTCTCACCTGGAGTGACTTCGAGTCATCCAATGTCACTAAAAATCCTTTCTTTTAGGTGAAGGAGTTTCCCTCACTTAATTCTCCCAAGAAAGATTCACAAATGACCAATAAGTATATGAAGATAAGCTCAACATTAGTTATCAGGGAAATGAAAATCAAAACCACAATGAGACACCACTTCACACCCACTGGGACAGCTAGAACATAAGAGAGACAATTACAAGTGTTGACAAGGATACAAAGAAATTGCAATCCTCATATTGCTGGGAATTGCTGCTGGGAATGTAAAACGGTGCTGCCAGCTTGGAAAACTGCCTGGCAGTGCCTCCAAAGTTAAATATAAAGTCACAATATGACCCAGCAACTCCACTCCTAGGTATATTCTCAAGAGAAATAAAAACATATTTCCATGCAGAAATTTGTACACAAATGTTTATAGCAACATTATTGATAATAGCCAAAAGGTGGAAACAACCCAAATTTCCTTTGATGAATGAGCAAAACATGGTATATTCATACAATGGAATATTATCCAGCCCATAAAGAGGAAGGACTGACGCATGGTACAACATGGACGAAGCTTAAAAATATTTCCTTACGTGAAAGAAGTCATAAAAGACTTCTTTTAGGTGAAGGAGTTTCCCTCACTTAATTCTCCCAAGAGGTGGCCCATTAAAGTGGTTTCTGGTCATCACACCTTAGTGAGTTAATGGCTATGGTCAGCGGAGTTCTGGGCCAATCCTTACAGCAGGTTTAGGCAAACACGTGCCCTTGTTTCACTGATGTGGCAGGAAAACGTGTTCTGATATTCATTTGTATTTTCCCCCCTTGCACGCCCTGCCTCCTCCTCCAAGCTGGTCTCGGGTCCTGGCCTCGCCCCCTGGAGGGAGTTCTGTGTGCCCGACAGGTGCTGTGTCCCAGGCAGGAGCTGTGTCCTGGTCAGGTGCTGTGTCCCTGGCCTGCCTGCACCGAGGCTGGGGCATCCTGGCAGGATCAGAGGCCGCTAGGGAGGTGACAGAGTGGGGAGCAGAGGACACTTCCCCAGAACCGAGACGGGAGAGAGGGGCCAGATCTCAGAGCAGGGTGGCTGCTGCATCCACCAGAACAAACTCACACACTGGGGCCTCCACTCGGCAAAGAATCTCAAACTCAGGTCTGGCTGCTGCACGAAATCTCCAAGATGGAGGAATCTCAGGAGTCTGGACTAGGGCCACCAGATGCCTGGAACCCCGACTCTTCTGAGGCCTGGGGGAAGGGGAGGAAGGTCCCTCCCAGAATGCTTGAAATTGAATTTCCCCCCAACCCAATAGGGTGGACATTAGTGACTGATTAGAGGGAGGAAGAGGAGGGGAGGAGGGAAGGAAGGGAGGAGGGGAGGAGGGAAGGAAGGGAGGAGGGAGGGAATAAATCTGACAGTCTTTGCCCCACAGAGTTTGTGGACACCAGTCCACACCAAGGAGACCTGCTTGTTGGGGGCGAAGCAGAAGCTCTGACTTCTCAGCAGTGTTCACAGTGCCTTCCCAGGCAGCCAGCAGACCCTCCATAGACACCTGCCCACTGTGGGAGGCGTGGGAGGCTGTCAGAGGTTAGGTCCACGAGAAAGGGAGGAGGGTCGGGGCGGCTGAACACCCCCTCAGAGGAAGGAGCCTAGGGGTGCTCCCCCCTTCCCTTGGGGTTGGTCCGCTGGGCACTGAGGCATCTCTGGGGGGGTCCCAGCACAGCCCACCCTGGGTCCCTTCCACAGCGTGAGCCCCCCGTGCCTGCAAAGGAACGCAGGATCCATGTCCACTCCTGAGGGGCCGCTCTCGGGTACTCTCCAGGTGCTACCTGGGACTGAGGCGACAAAAGCTCAGAGCCCACCTCTGAGGCCCATCCTCAGACCTTCCCTCCCTCTTCTCTAGGTAATAAATGGGCAGCCTCCCAGAGACCCCTATCCCAGGCGAGCAGTTAGGACGGTGGCCATTTCCAGGGAGGCCCCGTGCCCTGACCCCACGTTGCAGGACCCGCTCCGGACTAGCCTGGTGTTCCTCCCAGGACACCCACACTGTCTCCTGAAAAGTGGGGGGCATCTTGGAGGAGGTGGGCAGATCAGGTGTCTGAGGTTGCTGGCACTCACTCGTTTATGGTGCACCAGCCCTGGAAGATTCAGGAACAGAAAGACAGACAGCGTCCATCACGAAGCTGGCTTTCCAGTGGAGAGGCGCATGTCAAAATAAAAAGCTAATTTCATTCCGGTAAGAACTGTAAGAGAATCAGGTGTGATCAGTGCAACAGAGAGCGCGTGAGTCTTTTGATTAGATGGTCACGGAAGGCCTCATGGAGATCTGTGGGGTGGACCTGAGAAAGGGAACTGACCACTTGGAAGCTGGGACAGAGCGCCCCGGGCAGGAGGGTAGCCAGTGCAAAGGCCCTGAGGCAGGGCTCGGGAGTGTGCAGCGGGAAGGGTTCTCATCCCTGCTCATCCCTGAGCAGGACAGGGTGTGACGAATGATGTTCAAAGGCTGTTCCAGCTGCTGAGCGGAGGAGGCCCTGGAAAGGAGAGGGTGGAAGCGGCAGGGAGGGCCCTGGGGAAGTCTGCAGGGATGGTGCGGGTGAGAGACAGCCCTGTGGGTGCCGCCCTCACCTGCGCTCTGCTATAGAGAGGAGAGCCAGAGCGGGGCGGCAGGAGTGTCTGTCTCGGCTCTTAAGCCGATGGACGCTCCAGAAACCCCTCTGGTCCCCACCCCCAGCACCAGCCAAGGTCCTTCTAACTCCAGTGGGCTTTTCAGTTGTTGCAGGGGTGGGGGATAGTTTGGAGAAATAACACTTCCCCTGTGATTAACACATTCAGAAAGGGGCAAAGGGGAGGTTGGCACGAGGCAAGCCCAGAATCCAACTGGCATAAAAAATAAGTCCTTAATGAGGGAAGGTTCACAGCCTCCCCACTGTGCCTTCCCCAGATGGCGGGAGGGGGTGTGTTCTGTGGGGTGCCCAGTGCACTGGCACACAAGCACACTGGCCCCGCTGGGAGCCTGAGGCCACAGCCAGCATTTCCACCTCACCATCCATCTCTCCTTCCTCTAGGAGAAGGCCCGGCCCATGGCGGGGGCCAGGCAGGGATAATAGAATAGTGAATCTACTTAAAAAGTTACCTTTGCCAAATACTCACCTTACTGCCAGTTTCTGGAGGAAAAAAAAAAAAAAGAAAATGACAGCAGGTGGATCATACCCCAACAGCAGTTAAATGCACCTTGGAAAGAACAAGGTTTCTGCCCAGCAGCCCCCAACAGGGCTTACTGTGAAAACTTAAGGTCAAATTCAAACAAGGTGTCAACTCAAGTCACAGAATTTGGTGATCATGATTTGTCTTAAACTGACTCCCACTTCTAAGGGAATGAGAAAGTACACCCAAGATGACCTGAGCCACAATTTTTGGTAAATTAAGTCCTGTAACCAGGTACAGGTGATTCCCGTTATTCAAGGTGGTTTTGCTCCACAAAGTCGCCAGGCACACTGAGTTAGCAAATGCTGAGCCATTGTTTTCAGGGGAGGTGCAGGGTTAGCTTCCTGGGAGCCTCTGGCCACAACGTTTTTGTCAACCAATCAGTACATCACCTTGTTTGATGTGTGTTTCTGTTTAAAAGAAAGGCATGGGTGTCCCTGTTTGCACCGCACAGCGCACCCTCAGGTGAGAGTCTTCCGGGCTGAACATCCCATCTCCACATGGTGGGAGGAGGAACACCCAGCACTACCCCTACTTGCTGGAATGTGGACCATCTGGGGTCAGAAGGGACCCTGGAAAGCATCTGATGAGGTGCAGAGAGGTTTAAGCCCCCACCCCAGGAACGGAGTGGAGGGAGTGTGGAGGGCTACGGCGCGGTGCCGCCCCTCCCCATCGCTGTGGGTGAGTCTCCTGAGGGGCTTTGCACAACAGAAACGCACCATCTCCCAGTTCCGGAGCCCGGAAGTCCGAGATCAAGGTGTCGGCAGGGCTGGGTCTCTCTGAGGCTGAGAGGGAGAATCTGTCCAGGCCTCTCTCCCAGCTACGGGTGGCTGCCGGCCATCTTTGGGGTTTCCTGGCTTGTAGAAGCATCACCTTGATCTCCACCTTCATCCTCACCAGAGGTCTCTCCGGGCATATCTGTGTCCAGAATCCCCCTCATACGCAGATGCCAGCCATGTGGAAAAGGGCCAGCCTGCTCCAATGTGGCCTCACCAAAACTCATCACATCGGAAACGACCCTGTTTCCAAAAGAGGTCACATTCACAGGTACAGAGGGTTAGGATTTGGACACATCTTTTAGGAGACACACAATTCAACTCATAACAGGGTGCCCTTAGAAAGGTTTTATGTTCATTTGTTTTTAGGGTCAGGGTCTTGCTCTGTTTTCCAGGCTGGAGTGCCATGACACGCACGATCTTGGCTCACTGCAGCCTTGACCTCCTGGGCTCAAGTGATCCTCCAGGTAATATTTTTATTTTTTATTATTTTTATTATTTTTAATTTTTTGTAGAGACGGGTCTCCCTATGTTGCCCAGGCTGGTCTCGAACTCCTTGGCTCAAGTGATCCTCCCACCTCGGCCCCACAAAGTGCTGGGATTACAGGCATTAACCACCACACTCGACACCCTTAGAAAGTTTTCAGAAATTGCTCTTGTCTGCCTGCTTACCCTTCCGAGGCATCTAACAGCATCCTCCCTGGCCTAAGCCTGGCAGCCTTCCTAAAGGCGTAAGCTCGCCTTTAGGAACCACTCTCGTTGTGGTTTTAAATTGTCATCACTTGCCAGATAAGGAGAGGTTGCTGTATGGACAGACACACAAGGAGACTGACCCAGGTCCTGTGGCAGGACAGTCACCCAGCATCCTGGCCCCACCCTGGGCTTCCACTGGTCTGGGTCGGACATCCCGGGGGCTCTCGTGGGCAGCCTGGTGATGCCAGGAGGAAGGGCCCACTGTGATGGCAGATTGCTGGCTGCTCACCGTGATGAAAGTGCATCTGTCCCACAAAGGGCAGCCCTTCTGTATTCAAGAGTGGGGTGCAGCTCAGGGAGGCATCGGAGATGGGGACTGTGACGAGGCCAATCCACGGGCATTGATTGCTCCACGGACCAGCGTGTCTGAGCTCCCTGTGAATGTATCTAATTTGGGGGACTTGCAGGACCCAGGACCCAGTGCACATCCTGAGTCTAACTCACCCCGACATTTTTTGGTTTCAAACCAGTGAGATGTGATTACAATGAATATTCATGACCGCTTCCCATATCCTGAGTTTTGTCTTCGGCCGTGTCTTTGGATCATTCCTTCCCCTATAGCATGATTTCCCTTTTATGTTGTGTCTGTCATCTCTTCCCCAGGAGACTGAGAGACTCGGGGGAGCAGGGGCTGCGTCAGGACCCCCTTTCTGCCACCCCCAGCACCAGCCCGAGACAGACTGTGGTCTGACTGCAGGCTGACACATCTGGGTCCAAAGGCTGGATTCTCAAGAGGGGCGAGAGAATGGGGTGGTGGCTCCCCCAGGCCAGCTAGTCCAAGCAGCTTCCCTGATCACTGCAGTGATGCTCCTGCTCAAGCTGGGAGAACCAGGGTCAAGTCCCTTCACTCAGTCACCAAAACAAGAAACAAAAACAACAACAACAACAAAGGGAAGGTGGACCCATCGCTGGCTCCTCTGCCTCCAGGGGATCAGAACTTGCCCCCTTCCCAGTGTGAATTCCCCTCCGATGGGGTGTGGAGGCTGGGGTAGTCTCTAGGCTGTCCCAGCTGTGCCTCTGGCCTCCTGTCTGGGTGCAGCCTTAGCGGGGCACAGGAGGGCGTGTTTGCGGGTCCTCAGGCCACAGCTCCTGGGCTGGAGAACTGTGAGGTAGGACCTAGCCCCTCGGGTCCCCTGCCCTCTCCTCCTGGCAGGTTCTCTGGCTTTAGGTATTAATGTCCTGTGACAGATTCACTTAGGACTAAGAAGCCACTGAGAATATTCAGTTCTTGGATCGTCCACAACAGCGGAAGCAGAACAGAGTGAGCACTCCAGATGCAAAAGGGCCCGGCCCAGCCAGCTTGCGGGAACCCCCGAGACGAGGTCCCTGCCAGACTGCCAATGTTTATTTGAGGCTATTTGTTTAAATTCAACTTGAACCCCAGCTACCTCCAGCTCAGCCCTGCCCTGGGCGCTGCGAGGAAAACAAAGCCACACCACACCGTGCACAGCCGTCTTCACATCTCTGGAAGACATCACCATATAGAAGCGGTGGGGAGACAGACCGAATCCCATAAAGTGTGACCTCCTGCCACTGCCACAGCCAGGGCAGAGTGCCCTTCGGGGCTCCACAGCTCCCCCCACCACCCCGATCATTACAGGAGAAAGCAAATTGGTGAGACCTGGTATTTTTCATTAAACAGATAAAGTTTATTTTCTTCAAATAGTATCAGAAATATTTTGAAATGACCCTCAATTCCACATTGGGGTCAATTATGGGGGAAGGAAAGGGGGAAAGTGGACAGGAAGATAAGGTGGAAGAAGAGGGAGAGAAAGAGGCAGTGCTGGCCCACGGGGATGGCAGCTGGGGGTGAATCCGGGCGACCCTCCCTCCATCCAACCGTCGGCGCTCGCAGGGCGTTGAGAGTGCTTCACACAAACGGAGAGAAATGGTTGATATTAGTATAGTCATGGTTAATATAAACCTTAAATACCTTTCTAAAGGTTAGAAGCTGAGCGGGGAACGGGGCAATCAGGCAGCCTTGAGGGGGGACTGCAGGGAGCAGCGGAGGGGCTTAGAGAGTTCTGAATGCCACATTCGAGGCACTTTTCTCAGGGGCTCTTAAGCCCTAACACCTTTATAATTTCCCCTTAAGATGCTAATGATCTATTAATCACTGTTTCTGGCTGACTTCCCTTTACACCAGTGCCTTCAGAAGCTCCCCTACCGAGTGGGCCTGTCTTAGGGAGGAATTACTTCCTACAGCTAATCCAGAGTTCCCGCCCCCTGCAACAAAACCCACAGCAGCTTCTCCTCCGGTAAAGCCGGGATCTCAGCAGACAGTCACTCCTGTGGGCAGCGCTGGCTGGAAAGGACACTGGAGCAGGCCGCGCCTGGGCCTTGGAGACACGCACAGGACCCCAGAGGAGGCCACACCTGGGCCTTGGGAACAGGCACCAGCAGAGGCAGGACTGGAAAGGACAGGAGAGGCTGGGCCCACATTTAATCTCTGTTCCCTCTCCCTCCACAGTGGTGCCTTTATTTCTAGAAGCAACGAAGGAAACACAGTAGACTCAGAGCCAGAAGAGGAAGAGGAGGCCAGCTCCCACTGCTGCAGCACTCAGCTGGGGTCAGCGGGGCCGTGGCGTTGCACCACTCCATGAAGGGCCTGGTGTCCCTTGACTTGGACACCCTCGACCCTGCCAGGCTCGGCCCACAGCCTTGCTCAATCCCCTCAGCACCCTCGTCTCCAGCAGATGGGTATCCTGGACATGTCTCACCTGACTTGACACAAGACCACCAAGACAAGGGGCAGGGTGGGTGCAGTGGCTCACATCTATAATCCCAGCACTTTGGGAGGCTGAAGCAGGAAGATTGCTTGAGCCCAGGGGTTGGAGATCACCCTGGGCAACATGGTAAAACCTGTCTCTACAAAAAATACAAAAATTAGCCAGGTGTGGTGGTGCATGCCTGTGGTCTCAGCTACTCAGGAGGCTGAGGTGGGAGGATCGCTGGAGCCAGGGAAGTCAAGGCTGCAGTGAGCTGTGTTTGCTCCACTGCACTCCAGCCAGGGAGATAAAGCAAGACCCTGTTTCAAAAAAAAAAAAAAGGTAAAGAAGGCCGGGCACAGTGGCTCACACCGGTAATCCCAACACTTTGGGCGGCTGAGACAGGCAGACCCCTTGAGTTCAGGAGTTAGAGACAAGCCTGGCCAACATGGTGAAACTCTATCTCTACTAAAAATACAAAAATTAGCCAGGCGTGTTGGCTCATGCCTGTAGTTCCAGCTACTACAGAGGCTTAGACAGAAGAATCGCTTGAACCCGGAAGGCAGAGGTTGTAGTATGCAGAGACTGAGCCATTGCACTCCAGGCTGGGCAACAGAGTGAGACTGTCTCAAAAAAAAGAAAAAAAGAAAAGGGGGAGCTTCCTCTGAAGCCAGCTCTGCAGACTGGCAGCTGCCTGACACCTCAGCCGGGCCATTTCCTGAACGGCTAGGCAGGGGCACATTGGGCTTTAACTGCCCCCAGCCCCACCCCAACCAGGGCTCGCTGCACCAGAAGCTTCCTAGAAAACCACATCTTTTCTGCTAAGAATCAGAAAAGTCGTGATATTCTCAG
This sequence comes from Pan paniscus, assembly GCF_029289425.2. Classification (NCBI taxonomy): domain Eukaryota; kingdom Metazoa; phylum Chordata; class Mammalia; order Primates; family Hominidae; genus Pan; species Pan paniscus. The sequence continues at coordinate 188,261,574 of NC_073255.2, forward strand.
ACATCAGCCAACTACAGACTGGCCTGCAGAAGGAAGGAAAGTAGAAGGAGGAAGTCAAGTGATGCTGGGGCAAGGCAGCGTGGCCGGGCACCGTGGTCGGAACTCTCGTGCTGGTTTGCAGCTCACAAGTGGTCCGCAGCCCCTGCCGTCCAGCCCTAACCTTGACCTCTTTGGGCCTCAGTTTCCCCACCTAGACAAGGATGATGGTCCATGAGTCTGCTATTTTTCATTGAGCAACCTTGTACTCAGTGCCTGTTCGGAATGAGAATAGCAATGTCTACAGTTCCAATGCTTTCGCCATACCTTACTCGTGTCTTGTATTTAAATCCGGTCTGATGATTTACACAATGCTTCACCCACGAGAATTCCTTCAGCAGGGAACGAGGGTGTCATGGAGACGCCGCCTCGGGCCTCGGTAACCACTAGGGAAGGAACACCAGGGACACCTGGTCCTGACTTGGGATCTGGTGCTCCAGGCTCTAGCTCTGTCCATAGCCCGAGGGTGCTGAGTCCCAAGTGGTCACACCTGCAACGTCACTGAGCTTGGGGAGTGGTCCATCCAGGGCCAGCCAGCCCAACGTAGCAGGGGCCCGCCTTCCCCAGGGACACCGTGTGGCCCAGGAGCCACAGCAGAGGAAGCTAAGCAGGACGGCAGAGGAAGCTGAGCAGGGTGGCAGCTCCCTGGGAGGCCACACCTGTACCCCAGGGGTTCTTGGACAATTGGGGGCAGGGCTCAAGAGGGAGACCAGATATCCCCCTAACAAAGAGAGTGGGGGCTGGAGCCGTGAATTTGGACACTGAAAGAGGAGTGACTGTATTTGTACCCTGAGTGTGTGCGCCAGTCCTTGAGGGCATTACATTTTACATTACGTTTGTAATCAGAAAAGTAGACTTTCTAAAGAAGACATCATCTAAGTTACTTGTTAGGAGTGGCAGATTCATCTCCCCGGAGCTGGTGACAGTAGGGAGGCATTTGAAAAGGTGTCTGGACAGCACAGGCCTTGAGGGAGGACAGGTCCTCCATGCCCAGAATGCAACTGGCTGGCCAAGGTGCCTTCGAGGTTCCCCAGGCTGCCTGTGTAGAGAAAGCAGCAGCTGGCCCAGCAGCTGGCCCAGCAGCCCAGCTGCAAAGGGCCCTCACCATGCACCAGTTAGTTACTCATTCATTCATTTAGATGAGGTCTCGCTCCGTCATCCAGGCTCAATCATAGCTGGGTGGGGCAATCATAGCTCACTGCAGCCTCAACTTCCTGGCCTCAAGTGATCTTCCCATCTCAGCCTCCTGCCTCTGTGCACCTGTTCCGAGGCCCCAACCTGCAGTCCTGAGACTACAGATGCATCTGGCCCCCGGACCTGCACTGTGTGGATGTGGCTTCTGTCAGTTCACTGCCTCAGGAGCAAGAGTAGAAATGGGAGGTCCTCCCAAGACGGAAGTTCAGTGTTCTCTGAAACATGAACCCCCCGGACCTCCGTCGCCAGAGTGGTCCAGCAGGGTGCACAGGGGCTCTGGCCCCAAGCCGGCCTGCTTCTGATGGAGGGGTTTACACCTGAGTGAGGAGCTGCCCACCCGAGTCTCAGGCTCCTCATTCATCAACTGTGGATGTTGTTAGTTTAAGAATATAAAGTGCTGCCGGGCACGGTGGCACCTACAGTCCCAGCTACTTGCGACACTGGGGCAGGAAGATCACTGGAGCCCAGGCGTTCAAGTCCAGCCTGTGAGACAGAGTGAGACCCCATCTGATTGACTGATTGATTGGTTAATTGATTAATTGATTGGTTGAGACAGGATCTCACTCTGTTACCCAGCCTGGAGTGCAGTGGTGCGATCTCAGCTCACTGCACCCTTGGCCTCCTGGATTCAAACAATTCTCCCACCCTGCCTCCTGAGTAGCTGGGACTACAGGTGCCTGCCACCACACCAAGCTAATTTTCTTATTTTTTGTAGAGACAGGGTTTCTCTATGTTGCCATGGCTGGTCTCGGACTGCTGGGCTTAAGTGATCCTCCCATCTCAGCCTCCCAAAGTTCTGGGATTACAGGCATGAGCCACCGTAGTGAGGGTAGTAGTGGTGGTAGTAACAGTAGGTAGTGATGGTAGTGATGTTAGTGATGGTAGGTAGTAATGATAGTGATGGTAGGTAATGATGGTAGTGATAGTAGGTAGTGATGGTAGTGATGGTAGGTAGGGATGGTAGTGATAGTAGGTAGGGATGGTAGTGATAGTAGTGATGGTAGGTAGTGATGATGGTAGTGATGGTAGGTAGGGATGGTAGTGATGGTAGGTAGTGATGGTAGTGATGGTAGGTAGTGATGGGTAGTGATGTAGGTAGGGATGGTAGTGATAGTAGTGATGGTAGGTAGTGATGATGGTAGTGATGGTAGGTAGGGATGGTAGTGATGGTAGTGATGGTAGGTGGGGATGGTAGTGATGGTAGGTAGGGATGGTAGTGATAGTAGGTAGGGATGGTAGTGATGGTAGGTAGTGATGGGTAGTGATGGTAGGTAGGGATGGTAGTGATGGTAGGTAGTGATGATGGTAGTGATAGTAGGTAGTAATGGTAGTGATGGTAGGTAGTGATGGTAGTGATGGTAGGTAGTGATGGGTAGTGATGGTAGGTAGGGATGGTAGTGATAGTAGTGATGGTAGGTAGGGATGGTAGTGATAGTAGTGATGGTAGGTAGGGATGATGGTAGTGATGGTAGGTAGTAATGGTAGTGTTGGTAGGTAGTGATGGTAGCGATGGTAGGTAGGGATGGTAGTGATGGTAGGTAGGGATGGTAGTGATGGTAGGTGGGGATGGTAGTGATGGTAGTGATGATAGGTAGTGATGATGGTAGCAATGGTAGGTAGGGATGGTAGTGATGGTAGGTAGTGATGATGGTAGCAATGGTAGGTAGGGATGGTAGTGATGGTAGGTAGTGATGATGGTAGTGATGGTAGGTAGGGATGGTAGTGATGGTAGTGATGGTAGATGGGGATGGTAGTGATGGTAGATGGGGATGGTAGTGATGGTAGGTGGGGATGGTAGTGATGGTAGATAGTGATGATGGTAGCGATGGTAGGTAGGGATGGTAGGGATGGTAGTGATGGTAGGTAGTGATGATGGTAGTGATGGTAGGTAGGGATGGTAGTGATGGTAGGTAGGGATGGTAGTGATGGTAGGTAGTGATGGTAGTGATGGTAGGTAGGGATGGTAGTGATAGTAGTGATGGTAGGTAGTGATGATGGTAGTGATGGTAGGTGGGGATGGTAGTGATGGTAGGTAGTGATGATGGTAGCGATGGTAGGTAGGGATGGTAGTGATAGTAGTGATGGTAGGTAGTGATGATGGTAGTGATGGTAGGTATGATGGTAGCGATGGTAGGTAGTGATGGTTGTGATAGTAGTGATGGTAGGTAGTGATGGGTAGTGATGGTAGGTAGTGATAGTAAGTAGCGATGGTAGCATGGGGATGCTGCCGTGAAGCAGAGGAGGCTTCACAATTCTGATTGTGAAGGCTTCAGAACTCTGAAGGCTTCAGAACTCTGATCTTCACAATTCAGGTGGAAATGTGTCTTTAGGACAGAAAACAAGTAAACTGCAGGATTCCCTTCAAGGTCTAGTTCTTCCCTGTCCCTACTTTGGGACACTGCTGAACAGGCTCCATCTGAGTTCAAGAATCTGGGTGCATCTGTGCAGGCCAACAAGCCAATACAGCAGGCATTTGAAAGACACACATACACGCAGGCCATGCTTTTAGTCATGCGAACACACAGTGTCTATATATCTATGTGCACAGATTTCTGGGCATGAATATATGTGTTCCAAGCCCCAGTGTACCTACAAGTTTTGATATAAACCTACACACAGACGTGCAGTGTATGTACACAGATAATACTTAAGGGTCCACATGTCTAGAACCTGGAACAAAGCTGCATATAAAAGCAGATGGAACACAGCAGCAGGGCTATGTCTCACGTTGTCGTTTCCTGAAGCTGATATACATGAGACACCTCATTCTAGTTCTGTGGTTTCTGCAAGGAACTGGTGGGCCAACCATTCCTAAGGAATACGGTGTTGAAAAGCTGAAGACAGTCTGCACCATCATGCGGCTACAGCTGTTGTTCTGAATTTCAAATCTGGTGGCTTCATTGTTGTTTTCCCAAAAGTTTCGTGAATTATGTCACCAAAAACCTCCCTGATTTATGGAGTACAGTTGAAGCAATATCTAGTTGGTGTGTTTTCAAAGAGAATAAATGGATTTCTGCTTGCACTTCTATTCCCAGAGCTGAGTATTTGAGTGTTTGTTCTAGGATCTGGTATCACACAGCCTTATCTCTATCCCCACTGGGGTGAGGCCCCCCAAGGAAGTTTAGGCTGGAACTTGAGACCACTTATTACCAAATTAATAAAATAGATTCATTTGGAATCAGCTGACTCAAATCAGGAAGACTTGGACCCAATTCAAACATCTAGACCAAAACCTACACACTATTTGGTTAAGATCGGATAGAAATTCTTCCTCTTCACATCTCACATCCATGGACATGTCATGGCAGAAGGCTCCATTGTCCTCAGAGCCCAGCCAGGGAAGGTGAGGAGGAGGCAGGAAGCCACATGGCTGCCCACCTCTGTAGAATTCCAAGGAACAGAAGCTTTTTAAAAATTCAGATTCCAAGGCCTCAGCCTGGGCCTCCTGACTCCTGGCCAGGGTTTGGAGAGGTAGAAGGAGGTAGAAGGAGCAGATAGAAGGAGATGGAGAAGAAGGCATGAGTCAGTTTCCTCCCACACTCCAGGCCTTTCCCAGGGGTTGGGGAAGCCCTTGGGAAGCTCTCCTCTTTTGCTGCAGAGATAGAGAAAGAGCGTGGCTCTGAAGTTGTGGCAGTGTCCCTCAGAGACTGGTCACTCACTATTACAGACCGCAGGCAGGCCGGTGCTCCCTCTGGGCCTCAGTGTACTCTTCTGTAAAATGGGAAGATCATACTGGGTGACCTCATCCCTAACACCTCGTCTCTAGCTCTCAACTTCTACCACTCCGCGAAGTCGTGTGGGCTGGAAGTCAGAGCGGCTTCCTCAAAGAGGCGGAAGAGGACCCATGACATGAAGAAGGGGCTGGTTTGGCGAGGCAGAGGTGGGAAGGAACGGGGGTAAAAACCCTCCCACCTGGGTGAGCGTGTCCATCGGAGCAGTGGTTCTCAAATGAGAAGCCCTTCCCCATGAGCGAATCACAAAGTTATTTTAGGTAGGTCATACGAAATAGAAAGAGATACGAAACGTAGAACAGACAATAACTCAGTGGCTGGCAAACAGTGAGCACTATGCAAACACGAGTTATTATTTCTATCGTGAGTCATGGTCCAAAAGTTTGAAATACACTAACTTTCTGTTGCTCACTGTCTCTATTTCATCACCAGCATGTGACCTCCATGAGTGAGGGATTTTAGACAGTTCTGTTCACTCTTAAAGCCCCATGTCTAAAACAGTGCCCGGCACAAAGTAAAGGCTCAGTAAGTATTTATTGGATGAATAAATCGGTATCATTCCATGCAATTGTTGTCACATATGTATATTCCCTCTTGGGCTAGACCGCCTGGGTCTGAGTCTGGCAGATGAATTCTGTGCTCCCCAGCCCTGCAAACCTCCCTGGGACACGGGGACGTCACAGCTCCTCTTCTCGGTGCTGTTGAAAAGAGTGTATGCGGAGCTCCAGGGATGGCAGCAGGCAGCCTCCGCCCCGCACAAGGGTGCTGGGAGACATCTGTCCCTCCCCACCTGCCCCTGTTCCCAGCTGCCCCCACATCTCAACCCCACAGTTCCCTTTCCTGGCAGGATCACTGCTCGGCATCCCTCTCCTGGCAGAGACAAAAATGGCCCTCTTCACCCTGACAGCCTCTTCTCCTCGTCTGTGGCCTGCTTGAGCCAGGATGGGACTCATTTCCTTCTCAGGTGAAGACGTTGTTAGTGGAGAAAATGAATCTTGGGCTAATGAGCTGATCAGAACCTTGAGCTGCGAGAGGGCTCCGGCTCTCTTCCACTCCTGGCCCAGTGGTCCTCAGAGCGTGGTTCCCGGACCAGCAGCGTCCTTGTCAACCTAGGAACTTGCTAGAAAAACACATTCATGAACCCGCCTCAGACCTACTGAATGGAAAACTCGGCGGTGGGGCCCAGCCCTCCAGGTGACCCCAGAGCTTGCTCAAGTTTGAGAGCCACCAGCCTAACTATTGTTGAGGAGGGAGGAAGCGGTGGTGGCCCCACTTGGAAGTCTGGGCCCTGGCAGCATCAGGACTGACTCGTGGGGGAGGCGCTGGGAAGGGAAAGGTGGTGGCTGCCATTTTCAGATGCCTGCCTCCCTTCCCAACCTCGTCATCCTCACAAGGGGAGGTGGCTGCCAAGTCACCTAAATACTGAGGGTGGCAGGTAGTGGGAGCCGCATTTCCCAAAACACTGCGGGGGCGGGAAAGGCCCCACCTAGGAGATCAGAGCTCTTCCCAAACACCAACGGCAACCCCAGCTCATCGGAGCCACCAGGAATCATTCTTGCCATTAGCCCCAGAGTCTGCCGCTCCCTCAGCGTCCCTCTCCCGGCATCTGGGGGCTGGATTTTCACACACACAGTGTGTATGGTCCTGGAGCACAGACGGGTGCTGTCCTCAGATCGGGGGCTAGCAGGGTCTGGAGGAGCCTCCTCAGCAGATGAGTCCCTGTGACATGACTTTCCAGAGCCGGACCTCGCGGCCTGATCAGTGCTCGCCCCTTCTTGTGGTGTGTGAGCTGACACAATTTACCCTGATGGGCAGCTGTTTATTTTTACAATTTATGGTGAACCATGTTAGAAGTTTTCCATTTCTTCTAGTCTTAGAAAGTTTCTTTTAAAAATAAATGTAAGGCCGGGCACGGTGGTTCACAGTTGTAATCCCAGCACTTTGGGGGTGGGCAGATCACTTGAGGTCAGGAGTTCGAGACCAGTCTGGCCAACATAGCGAAACCCCGTCTCTACTAAAAATACAAAAATTAGCTGGGTGTGGTGGCGCACGCCTGTAATCCCAGCTACTCAGGAGGCTGAGGCAGGAGAATCACTTGAAACCGGTAGGCAGAGGTTGTGGTGAGCCAAGATCGAACCACTGCACTCCAGCCTGGGCGACAGAAGCTCCGTCTCAAAAAAATTTAAAAATAAAAAAATAAAAATAAGCTTAAAAATTGCACTTGGATATAAAAATTGTGCAGGTGTGAATGGCTGCAATTTGGAACTACCCTACCCCACAACGCCACCTCTGTTTCTGAGGGACACCGTAACTTAGGACACTGGCAGGAGGTGGTATCTGAGACCCTTTGTGCATGTATGTCTGTATGTGTAGGTATGTATGCGTGTGCATGTGGATGAGTGTTTGGACGTGTAGATAAAGTGAGTATTCTTCTGGTTATCTTTGTAAAATGAGTCCCCCTCTTATAACCACCATAGGGCTTCATAAATGCCATGTCCTACAGTATTCTTCTGTAGTTGGATTCTAGGACGTTTGCATGACTGTTGTAAAAAGCTTGGTCATATTTGAAGAGGAGGACAGTCCACTAACATCCACAGCTGGGAATGAGATCCAGTTTTGCAAAGGGATTTGTGTTTTAATGACACAAATGTGAGTCCTCATCTGCTTCTTAAACTGTCAGCAAGATCACCAAGGCTGTTACTAATGTAAGTGTGTATGGGGGTAAGCGGCTGGGTGAGGGACTGCTAGGTAAATGCTCTCAGCCTTGTACCTGTGCAAAGCCCGTGCTTGACGGGGGATGCCTGGGAGGGAAATGGTTCTGGAATCTCCCAGTGAAACCGCCCAGACTTTGCAGGAAGACTGCAGCCTTAGGCTGGGGTCCCTGATGTCTAGTGTTATTCTGGGTACACAGCAGTGTCCACACAGCAGATACTAGCTTAACTGTGTGGCCGAGATGGTACAGTTAAGAATATTCCTCTTGGCCAAGCATCCAAAGGGAGCCCCTGAGCTGCCGGTAATTTTCTTCTGGCCAAGGGTTAGCAGGCTGGGGCGACAGGGGCCTACTGAGAGTAAATTAGGCAGGTGGCTCTTAGCTGACTTTTCCTTCTATGATCAGCTCTGTTCCTTTTCTCAAGCCACATCCTCACGGACGCTGGCCTTGAGCTCTTGTCCCCGAGCCTCTCTCTCTAGGAGCTTGTCCTTCCCACAGGACATCGACGCCTGAGACCCTGTGAAGCACCCCACTGAGGGTGTACCCCCTGGCCTTCCCAGCCCCATCACTCATCCTGGGGCACTGCTCATCTTCTGAAGGCTCAGAGCCCTTTTCCTTCCAACATGACGATGAGCTAACCTGGTATATAACCACGCGGCAAAGCACCGACAAGCTCCGCTGGGGCTGCTCCAGCCCTTGCTCCCAGCCTGGGCACCTGAGTCTTTCTAACTGGCTCTTTCTTCCAGACACAATGCTTCTGTCCTCTGGGGTTTCAGGTGTAGAGAAAAGGAGTCCACCCTGTGAGGTTGGCGCCCGGAAGCATCCGTTTAGGCAGGTGAAGCTGGCAGCTCACACGGGCTCCCCGGAGCAGACTGGGGGTGTCTTTCCCCAGCTCCATTAACTGAGGCCATGTGGAAATCTTCCATGGTGGGAACATTTACATCACAGCAGTCAGGAAACACTACGAATCAGAGCTGCTTTTCTAAAGAGTCAGTTGTTATACCTTACTAGCACCCCAGTGCCCGTGGCCCAGCGGCTTTTAAACCACGCCACCCCTCCCTCCTGCACTGTGAAGTCAGATTGCAGAGACGAGGCTGAGGACTTCAGCTTTCAGGATGGGAGCAGATGAAACCTTTGGATAAATACTGCTATGGTTTGAATGTTTGTGCCTCCTACAAAATTCATGCTGAAACTTAATCCCTCATGCAACAATATTAAGAAGTGGGCTTGGGGGTGGTTAGGTCATGAGGACAGGGCCCTCAGAAATGGGTTACTACTCTTAGAAAAGAGCTGGAAGGAACCAGTGAGGCCTACTTTTGTCCATGTGAAGTCACAGTGTGCAAGGTGCCACCTTGGAAGCAGAGACCAGGCCCTCACCCGACACTGAACCTCCTGGCACCATCCTTGTCTCGGACTTTCCAGCCTCCAGAACTGGAAATAAATTTCTATTCTTCAGAAATCACCCAGTCTCAGGTATTTTGTTATAGCAGTACAAACAGATGAAGAAAATACTGCATGTCTTTTTTTTTTTTTTTTTTTTTTTTTTTTTTTTTTGAGATGGAGCTTTGCTCTTGTTGCCCAGGCTGGAGTGCAGTGGCGCAATCTTGGCTCACTGCAACCTCCACCTCCCATGTTCAAGCGATTCTCCTGCCTCAGCCTCCTGAGTAGCTGCGATTACAGGCCCCCGCCACCACCCCTGGCTAATTTTTATATTCTTAGCAGAGACAGGGTTTCACCATGTTGGCCAGGCTGGTCTCAAACTCCTGACCTCAGGTGATCTTCCTGCCTCGGCCTCCCAAAGTGCTGGGATCATAGGCGTGAGCCACTGCACCCAGCCTACTGCATGTCTTTTGATCTACCTAAAAATAAGAAAATGATAATAAGGATAATAAATAACTTTAAAAATTAAATTGGACTTCCGTCAGCAGACATCATCTCGTTTGATCTTCACAGCCCGCAGGTGAGGAGAGTTGGGGAGGCCAGCCACCGAGCCGTATGGGTTGGCTCAGGCAGGCCCAGGACCTGGGTACTGCTCCACGGTTCCTCTCCCAATGGCTCCTGCAGGGTGTTCTGAACGAAAATGGGTTCCCGTTTAGGAAGTTCTTTGTGATCCTGGAATACAGGGGCATGGTGGAGACCTCGAGAATTCTAACCGTGTTGGGGAAACAAAGACGCAGAGGCAGTGCCCCCTGCCTGGCAGGCCGCAGGCCCTGAGACACAGGCTGCCTGGGGAAAGGGGCCTCCGATGCACCGTGCTTTGGAGAAAGTTTCTGGCAGGGCCCTGCTCCCTCCCACACGGGGCAGTCTGGCCATGCCAGCTAGGCTCTGTTTTCCGGAACTTGGCCCTTCCCTTCCACAGGAGTCCAAGCGATGTCAGGATGATGGTGGGGAAGTTCTTAGTCAAGAATCTCCGTGCCTCAGTTTCTCCATGTCCCTATTAGTCTCTGTGTCTAGATGGACAGGAGACCAAAGGATGGAGGGTGACAAGAAACACCAAGTCCTGCTGTACTCATTTCCGGCGGCTGCTGTAACAACATACACACACGGGGGGCTTAGAACAACAGAAACGGATTCTCTCAGAGTTCTGCAGGCCTGAAGTCCAAGATCAAGGGGTGGGCAGGGCCGTGCCCTCTCTGAAGCCTGTGGGGGACCCTTCTGTGCCTCTTCCTAGTTCTGAGGGTCACTGGCTCTCCCTGGGGATCCTTGGTAGCCACCAGCGCACTCCCGTCTCGGCCTCTGCTGTCCCATGGCCTGCTCCCCACGGGCCTGTGTCTTCCATCTTCTTGGGAGGATGCAGTTACGCTGGATTAAGGGCCCACCCTGCTCTAGGCTGACCTCATCTTCGCTAAGTACATCTGCCAGAGACGCCATATCCACACAAGGTCACATTTACAGGTGCTGGGGGTTAGGACCTCTCTATATATTTTGGAGGACACAATTCAATCCGTGCCACTTGTGCATGCTGGGCGTGTTTCCACCTGGGGAAGCTGCTCCTGCCCAGCCCGCAGCACGTTTGCCATTTTCTGGAGCGTGCTGTAGCTAGGCACAGAGAGGCTCCGCTGGGCTGCAGGGGGAGCGAGACACACCAGGGAGGCTGAGAACCCACACCCCCTAAACCGAGGGGCCGTGCACACAGGTGGCTCAGTGTCTGCAGAAAGAAGCGGGAGGGGGGCGCAGGGGAACCGCAGCACCAATTACCCGTAGTGGGCACATCAAATGATTACACAGGGACAGTGGGTGTGAACTGGGTGGGCCCAGGAGAAACCGGGAGGTACAGTCCCCTCACCTAGAACGCTTCTTGAGTGTTTAATGGAAAGACGCCTGTCCAGAAGGTTTCTCCTGGAAGGAGGGATCAAATCTGTCTGTTTAAGCTCCGAAGTAACCCTGCTCAGCTAATGGGTTATTTCCTCATCTTAGAAAGGAAGAAATGAACAGGAGGCAGAAGGGCAACTTGTCCCATGCTCTGCCTCGAAGCACACGTCATCTGGTGGGCAGCCCTGCCATTGTGGAGGTGGGCAAACCGAGGTTCAGAGATGGCATTGGCCATGCTCATCAAAGCAGCCCAAGCTCACACTCAGCCAAGGAGCCCCGAGCCTGGATTGGAACCCAGATGGACCAATTCCAAAATCCTCAAGTTCTACACTCCTTCCCGCCTGCCCCACCTCCATCGTCCTGTGTCCGGGAACATGGCCCTTGTGCCCCACCAGCATCCACCCGCCCCACCGGCTTCTGCCAGAGGGAAGAGTCAGAGGTGAGAGTCTGGTGCTCTGAGCGCTGCCTCGCAGTTGTGCAAATCAGTTCATCTCAGTGAGTTTTAATTCAGTGTCTACTTTGATGCTGAAGATCTAGTCCCTCCCCCCACAGTCACCGATGGTGTCACTGAAAGCCGAGTCTGACAACACGGAATAAGAAGTCCTCGATGAGCTGCCGCAATGTGACCTTAGGCCGGTCACTTGAGCTCCAAGGCACGGCCCGCAGGGGCACCCCTGCTCCCCAACCCGCAAATGGGTGGTGAGACCTGAGGGACTCTCAAGTTCCTCCAGCGATCCCGCCGTCTCTGTGCCTGGCCCTCTTTATCTGGGATCGAGCCACTCACACCCTTGCTGTCATCTAACTTTTCTTAATGGCCTGGTAGGGAAATATCACAAAACACACACAACGCAAAGAAAAAAGAAACGTCGCCCATGCCAGAGTTCAGCGTGGCTCTGACATTACTTTGGTGCCTCTTGCTGGGAGAGGCCAAAACCACAACTTTCCGGAACTGGAGTGAGCTTTCCTGCCATGAGAGCTCACTGGAGCATTTTGCTAAGAACGGGTTTTCCCAGTTTGAGACCGGCCAGTTTGGGGCCTCTGGCAAAAAAAAAAAGTCACTTCTGCTTTTGCCAAGCAGCTTCCCTTTTTCTGGAAACTGCCCGATCCCCGCCTCGCTGTGGGCAACTCTGCCAGCAACAGCTGCTCCTGGCTGGCCCAGGCTGGTGCGGGGACCTGAGACGTGGAGTCGCAATGGCCAGTGTGGGCGAGCGGCTCTTGTGAAGTTGGCCACGCACGTCTCTCCAGAGTCGGCTACAGATGGAAATTTCCATATGCCCCTGTTGAGCCAAAATCACAGGCTTTTGGTTTCATTATCATTGTCAAACCATTAACCACTAACCCTTGGCACCTAGGGGAGAGCGCTCCTGGGGCCCCACTCTGCATGCTGGTGAGCTCGAATGTCTTAGAAGTGGATGCTTCTGGAAGGAAAGATGGGAAGCCTCCCTCCTCATGGGCCCCCCTCCACAGCTCACGTCCAAAATGCCTTACTCTGTATCATCATCGTCTATGAAATGTGCACGTCCTCACTCCCATCACTGCTAAAACACTCCTCAGACTCAACTTCCCCAGGGGAGTTCACAGGAGAGGGAGCCGGGGCTTCCTGCTCTGGTGAAGGGCTTCCCTCCACTCCCTCTCAGGTGGAGGGCAGGGGGCAGTGAGGGGAGGAGCAAGACTGAAAACGGGTGGCAAGCTCTCGCCTGTCCCCTGTGCCTGCTCCGTCCCATGTCTGGAAGAATGCCAGCCTCAAAGCAAACCCTCAACAGTGCTGCTTACTGAGTGACAGGACGGACACACGGGAGCCCAGGCTCCTACGCAAGCCTGTGCCCTGTGTAAGGTGCCAGCTCAGACCGAGGCACTGGTCGGGGGTCCCTGGGGCTAGCCGGGACAGAACCCTCAAGAATGTAAGCCCTGGCGGGGCACAGAAACTCGTGCCTGTAATCCCAGCACTTTGGGAGGTGGGCAGATCACCTGAGGTCAGGAGTTCAAGACCAGCCTGGCCAACATGGCGAAACCCCGCCTTTACTGAAAATACAAAAATTAACCGGGCATGGTAGCACACACATGTAATCCCAGATACTTGGGAGGCTGAGGCAGGAGAATTGCTTGAACCCAGGGGGTGGAGGTTGCAGTGAGTCAAGATCGCACCACTGCACTCCAGCCTGGGCGACAGAGTGAGACTCCATCTCAAAAAAAGAAAGTAAACCCTACGAGGGCAGCAGCCTCATGTGCCCTCCACTGCTACATCCTCAGTGTAGACCACAGACCTGTAGGGGGGCATGTGGTAAGCACCCCATTGTTAATGGGGCCCTGAGAAGCCACAGGACAGGCTGAGACCATATGAAGAACCGCCCCAGGAGCACAGAGATGCCAACCCCACATGCCTGAGGGTCCTATAGGAACACAATGACCTGGAAGTGCTCCCATCCTACAGAGAGACCGGGGAGGCCAGGGGTGTGCGCGGAGCTTCTGCCCAGAGCCCTGCACTCCACGAGAACTAGCTTAGATCTTGACCTTCTCCTCCCTCCCTGGGGCCCCGCCTCTCTCCCATCTCACAGCCTGCACGGCCCCGTAAGGGGTCAGGAGGGAAGAATACCTGCTCTTTCACATGTGACCCACCTGGCAGGGCCGCAGCTCAACGGGCAACCCCAGGACTGGCTGTTCCAGCTTGGACTAAATTTAATTTCACCCTCCAAAGTAGGGGCGGCTGCCTTGAATGGATTCCAAGGATTCCAAGGGTAAACCTAGTGTCTCTGGACTCAGCCCTAAGTCACTTTTTACTGTGTCCCTCGGAGAGCTCGGGACCCAGGAGATGCTGAGGCTACAACATTTGCTCTTAAACTTCTTAAAAGTAGGTGACGATTGTGACAAGGCCAACAAGGACTGGATGCGTGAGTGTGCTGTCCCACAGGCGCAGCACCCTGGAGGAGGAGGAGGGGGCTGCAGCTGGGTCGACACAGCAAGATTCCAGAAAAGAGAGGAGAAAGTCGGTTCCAGAAGAGGGGAAAAGTCAAAATGACAGGTTTGGCAGAAAAATAACTTACATTCTAAAAACTCAGCTGCTTAAAAATAATCGATGTATATGTTTTTCAGATGACAATTTTGACAATTTTATATGGTTGATGGGTCAGATATTAGGTTGAACTCTGTGAGATGATCATTTTTGAGGTTAGAAAATAGTCAAATATGGCTCATGCCTGTAATCCCAGCAATTTGGGAGGCCAAGGTGGGTGGATCACAAGGTCAGGAGATTGAGACCATCTTGGCTAACACAGTGAAACGCCAGCTCTACTAAAAAATACAAAAAAATTAGCCGGGCGTGGTGGTGGACTCCTGTAGTCCCAGCTACTCCGGAGGCTGAGGCAGGAGAATGGTGTGAACCCGGGAGGTGGAGCTTGCAGTGAGCTGAGATCATGCCACTGCACTCCAGCCTGGGCAACACAGTGAGACTCCGTCTCAAAAAAAAAAAAAAAGTCAAATATTGGCTATTCCACGCAGTTTAACCTAATATTATCACCTGCTCTTCACTGCTGAGGAACCTGGGCACAGGCTGAGAAAGGATAATTTGGGCTCAAAATAAGACCTTCTGACCCCAAACCGAGGCTCCTCTTATGAAATCATGCTGCTTCCCACCGAAAAACCAAAAACAAATAGAATCCAGGCCCCCTTTACTCTACAGACAAGGATAACCTTGGTGTTGAGGTCAGGCCTGTCCACCCGCTGGGGACAGCTGGGTCATTCACCAGCAGCCCAAAGGCAAAGCCCACTCCTGTCACCCCAGCCAGCCCTTGCTCTGCAGTGCCAGCAGGCAGTGCCCATCACGGGCCAGAGAGAAGAAGCCTCCACCCCGACTGCTGTTGTTTATTTCTCTAAAAATCACATTAGAAATGAGCCTCCAAGGAGCTTGACTTGAACCTGGAACTTTCTAAAATGCAGAGTATCTATGTATCTCTATCTACATGCATGCCTCCCTTCCCCCCCACACACATGCACACACACGAACACACGTGCACATGCACACACACGTGTACACACATAACCCTTCTGGACTTAGCAGCACATGGACCAGCTGGATGCTCGTGGGGCCTGAGGGTGGACAGCTCCTCCACCCCATCGGGGCTGCTGTCTGAGACCTGCCCCCAAGAGCCTCTGGCCAGGACGCAGCCTTCCCCCACACATCACAGGCACAGGGAGGCATTTGGAGCGCCCGAGGATAGGGCTGTGTGACATCCCTGGCAAGGGCCAGGCAGCGGGAATCCAGCCGCCAAACTCGAGGGCCTCATGGAATGCTAATGGCTACGGACAGCACTGCCACAGGCTTGAGTGACGTCACCTCAGTTTGCACAATTGGGCTGAGACTGGAGCTCAGCCTTCCTGGCTCCCACTCCTTGAGCTCAGGGCATGAGTACGGCCACAGAATCAGGGTGCCTGGTCCTTAAGGTGCGCCTCCTGTGATTCTCACACAACGGCCTCAAGAAGGGAGGCAGCGGGGGAGTCACGGAAGGAGGGCTCAGTCAAAGAAAGGACACATCTGAGCAGAGGGATGGCCTCGCAGCCCAGTTCCAGGATGGCTGAGGGCTCCATACTCCAGGGCTGGAGCTGGGGAAAGCACACACACCACTTTACACACACACCACCCTCCACCACTCTCCACACACCACCCTCCACACACACCACCCTCCACACACACCATCCTCCACACACACCACGCTCCACACACCACCCTCCACCACCCTCCACACACCACCCTCCACACACACCACCCTCTACACACACCACCCTCCACACACACCACCCTCCACACACCACCCTCCACACACCACCCTCCACACACACCACCCTCCACACACACCACGCTCCACACACCACCCTCCACCACCCTCCACACACCACCCTCCACACACACCACCCTCCACACACACCACCCTCCACACACACCACCCTCCACACACCACCCTCCACACACACCACCCTCCACACACACCACCCTCCACACACACCACCCTCCACACACCACCCTCCACACACACCACCCTCTACACACACCACCCTCCACACACCACCCTCCACACACACCACCCTCCACACACACCACCCTCCACACACCACCCTCCACACACACCACCCTCCACACACCACCCTCCACACACACCACCCTCCACACACACCACCCTCCACACACCACCCTCCACACACACCACCCTCCACACACCACCCTCCACACACACCACCCTCCACACACACCACCCTCCACACACCACCTTCCACACACACCACCTTCCACACACACCACCCTCCACACACACCACCCTCCACACACCACCTTCCACACACACCACCTTCCACACACGCCACCCTCCACCACCCTCCACACACCACCCTCCACACACGCCACCCTCCACACACACCACCCTCCACACACCACCCTCCACACACCACCTTCCACACACGCCATCCTCCACACACCACCTTCCACACATACCACTGCAGACACTGGGATGTTTTTGCCAAGCAGAGAGGCTGCAGGCAGAGAGGCATGGGCTGTGCCATAGGGGAAAAGTGGGTGGGTGGGGGCAGGCAGAGGGGTGGGGGCGGCAGGAACCACAGGGATGGGTAGAGGCTCAGAGCCACACCTGCTCCAGACCATATGGACCTCACAGATGAGTCTGTGTCCTCGCTTAGGCGAAAGCTGAGCTCCATGATGCTATGTGCACCCTGTCTCCATTTCCAAAAGGATGCTTGCAATGCAGTTAGATAAAATACCTTGAAAGGGGGAAAAACAGTAGCCACAGGAAGATAAAGTAAGGCAGTCTCTGGAGAGAGGTTAAGACACAAAAACCCGTAAGTCCTACACACTCGCCAGACACAGGCCACACATTCTGCCCCTGGGGTTTCTCCAACAAATGAAGAAAGAAGATTTCTTAAAAATTATAGCATACTCAAGTTTGCTACATGGCATATCATGGCAAACCTACATAGGATATCATTTAATTCTCATGGCCACCTGCAGGCAGGTATTCTTATTGCTATTTCACTAACAAAGCAACTTAGGTTCAGGGCCATCAGGGAGCCTGTCCAAGGTCACACAGCCAATGAGAGGTGTGGCAGGAGGGAAACCAGGTCCCCAAAGTCCTGGCTCCCCGTGGCGATCTTTCCAAGGCCCGCGCAGCCGAGGACGCAAGCACAGGTGCCACGAGCACGCTGGAGCGGCCCCGAGGCGGGCCCCTGCGGAGGCTTGCAGCTCCCTGGAAGGTATTTTGCCTTCTTCATTGCCCCAAATTAGGATGTAGGGGGAGACGAAAAGACGTCCTGCAGGGAAGGGCATGGATTTTGGAGACAGCCACACCGGGTTCACACATTGGCCTTGCCATGGCCCTTAGGCAAACAACTCATTCTATCTGAGCCTCCGTTTCTCCAACTGTAAAAACCGGGTGAATACTAGGAACAGGCAGAGTTGCTGATGAGTTAAATGGCAAAATATGTGAAAGACGTTAAGTCTGGCACCCGCACCGAATATAACTCAGTGAATGCCCGCATCTGAAAAACGAGACCAGCCACGCACACGGTCACGGCGTCCCCACCGGAGCACGGTCACCTGTGCCTCATCAGCCACTGTGGCCGCCACAGGGAAGAGAACTGGATCGCAAGGCAGGTGTTTCAAGTCTGGTGAAACCCAGCTCTAAGGAAACAAGATAAAGGAGGAGAAGATACAGGACAGCAGGCAGAAGACAACAAGAAGGGCGGAGAGAAAACGGAGCAGAGAAAGAGGAAAGAAACAGAAAACGGTGACAAAAGAAACTACTGGACTGCAGCCCAAAGTCTACTGCTTTCAGCTTTGTGTAAAAGGTGGTATCTTTTAGGGCTCCAGAGACACTAACCAGTGTAATTTTTGCAGGCAACATTAAAACAAAAAAACAATCCTAAGACCCATCTATTTGCAATTAGGCAAGGGCTGATCATTGCTGGAAAAAAAAAAAAAAAGCCCACAGGGAGTATAAGGGATGGGCACAGAACGCGCAGCATCCTGCAGAAGACGGTGTGGGAGATGAGAGCCGGAAAAGGTCAGTGCTTTTTGCTGGGTGACATTCAGGACCTTTCTGCTCCTGCCAGCTCCCAGCTCCCAGATCACTGAGCCCTACAGAGTTCTGCACAAATGAGGAATGAGGCCGATGCCCAGGTCCGCCTGTGAGAGGGGGCTGTGCTCAAGGTGGACCCATCAGCAACTGGAAGTACCAAAAAAAAAAAAAGACTTCATATAAATGCATCTATAGTCAGCCTATAAAAATGGTTGGAAAGCAACAGCCCACTCCTCTCCACGCATTTTCTCGGGTTGCATGCTGCCTTCCGGCACCATCTGTCTGTTCAGCACAGCGGTTGTGTGTGGGCTCAGGCGCCAGACGGCTCCGGCTTGATGCCCGGCTGTGCCACCCCCTGCCAACGGCCTCTGCTGTGCAGATTTTCCCATCTGTAGAATGGGGACAATAGCAGCACCAGCACACAGCTGTGTGGGGATGAAGTCAGCTGCCACCCACGCATGCTGAGGACCTGCTGGCTTGGGAGCGCTCGCTCTCTTTGTGGCCACTGTTGCTCTTCTTTTCCCTTCAGGTCTGAACTGAAAAGTCATCTGAACCAGATGCCACCTCGCCGGAGCATCAGAAGGCGGGCATACAATTTCTAACACCTTCAATACAATCCCAAACGGTGATTTCCTGTCACTAGGAAGGAACTGGGCATAGGAGACAAAGAATTGTGGGTTTTACTCCTTTGGCTGCTCCCTAAGGGGTACAGGGTGCTGGGACTTGCCTCTCCCATCTCTCTTTGGGAATGAAGCGCTCCTTTCCCCCACTGCTGGTGGTGCTGTGGCCCCTCGGCTGCCAGCCCCTTATGGGGACAGCCCAGGCTGGAGGAGCCACCTTCCCAAGGCCCCAGCCTCTTCCACAGTCAGCTACATCCACCAATGATTGTCCCCAGCCCCTGCTGCTACCCAGCAAGGCTCAGAAGGGTGGGCTGAGGCCCTGGCTGAGACTGTGGGGCAGCCCAGCCTCTCCTGCACCGTGCCTACCCCTCCCCTCCCCTCCCTTACACTCCCCTCTCCTCCCCAGTACTCAGCAGCACCCTGCCAGCCTCGGCCACAGCTGTCCCCAGCCGGCCCACTGAAGAGCCCAATCTGTACCACTTGGTGGGAAGGTGACTGAAGCTACTGGCTCCTTGGAGCTTTAAGCAGTATGGAGATTATTTTTATTTTTGTTTATGCATACCTTGTGTCACTTTTGGTATCCAGGTGTCATAAAGATACGTGTCAGAGATTGGACTAGGTAAGCCTCAGTGGATAGTTAAATACCCATATCTCCCACACCCCATTATTCCCCTCCACTATTCACCTGCCCACACACACACACCACTCCTGTGCTACAGGAAGAGAGAGTCACAGGGAAAGGGAAGTCCTGCCTCCTCAATGGTCCTGGATCATGGCCATGCCTGACACCATTGCTGCTGGAAGAAGGGGCGACATCGTCATTCACTTCGGCCATTTCTCGGCTTCCTGTGATTTGAAAGTTTTCCAGTGCTGAGATGGGTTTGGTTTGAGCCCCCAATCCAAAGATGCTTTGCTGGTAGCTAGGAGGTATTCAGCAAGCACCTGCTATGCAGAATGCACAGTGTGGAGCACTTGGGGGGACCATAAAGATGAATGGAACACGAATTCTGCCCCCAGGAGTCTTGATGGAGCTGACGGGTACCCAGGCCTTGTCTCGCCCCTAGGAGGCCCCTCTTCCTGCTCCTCTGCAAGGCTGACATCGACAGCAGGTCCAGCCCCATCCCTGGCCTCAGTGACTCAAGGGGAGTTTTCAGAAACTTCTCAGATCAAGGAAAGCTCAGAAAATCCAGTGTCTCCTGAGGAGAAGCCAGACCCTGGCCAGGTGTCTCTGGAGTCTGTCACAGAACAGATTCAGGAAAAACAGGTCGCTGGGGCCTCCAGCAAAGAGCCGATACCACATCTGTGTGCATCGCCCTGTGATGCCCAGGGAATGTGCTTCGAGGGTGCTGCACAGCTGTGGCACCAGAGAACACTCCGCGGGGAACGGCGTCAGACGGGGCGGGGCGAGGTGAGGCCCGCAAGCCAGTCCCTGCTGCACACAGTGGCGAAGGCGGAAAGCTGCGGCCACACCTTCCCACCATCTCCGTGAGGCCTGTGGGTGGAGAGGGTGGGACGCGACTGCCAGCCCCGTGGAAAGGTATGATTCTCCAAAGAAGACAAAGGTGCTGGCCAGGAATCATGGTCTTCAGAGTGAGGGCAGTGCCCAGCACATCTCTCCGTGTTCACTGAGACACAGCTAAGGACACATGCTTAAAGGGCCATGGGATGAGCGAATAGGGAAGACTTCCCAGGGGCGAGGGCTGTGAGAGCGGAGGTGAGTGATCTGGCGGCAGCTGCCTGAGGCTGTGTGCCCAGGCCCGGCTGGGTCTGCTGCCAGCCACAGCCCACAGTGCCAGAGCTGTCCCTTGGCGCCATCAGAAGCTGAGTGGCCTTGGATACCTTCAGCTCCCCTTCTGCTCTCATCAGCCACTTGCCAGCCATCCTCTTGTCCCAGGTGAGAGCTGCAGGTTAAGGCACCGAGGATGTATCTCCATCTCTGTCCAGGGCCAAGCAGTTGAATGATCTGGTAAACAGCTGTCCCTCACTCCCATTTAGACAGTAGTCATCTCAGGGTAACAGCTGGAAATCCAAGGCCACGGGAGTCACCTGAGTCCATGCCGCTGGAGGGATGCAGGGTTGCAGGACAGGAGTGCCCATCTTCTGATGTAGTCCAAGATTCCCTCTCCGCCACCTGCAGGTGGGACTGTGCGCTGGGCTGACGGAGGTGGCCGGGCACCTGGAGCTTTAGCAGGTATCACAGAAGCCTAGAATGCTGGACCTGGAGGGGCCCTTCCAGTCACTAACAGGGCTCCATCTGCCTATCAGATGCTTTCATCCACCTTCCATTAAGCACATTAACCAGCAGCTATGATATGCCCAGCCACTGCCCCTTCTCCAGCCTCCATGGAGCCCCTCCTGCTGGAGGCAGGGCAGAAAGGGGGCACCAGGACAGGCCCACGGACAGGCAAGACCACAGGCTGGGCATGCTTTGCGCCATTTGCAGCAGAGAGAACCAGAACTTCTTGCAAACACCTCACTCCTCCAATACCACACACGGCCACCTGCATCTCTACATTGCTTGTCCTTCCCCACCCCCTCTCCTCCCTGGCGTCCACGCCTGTACTCGTGGACAATCAGAGATAAGCACTGATGGGTGCCATCTGTGGTGCCCAAGGCCTCGCCTGTGGAAGGGGGTGTGGGTTTCATCTCCCATGGGGAATGAACCAACCACAAGACAAAGAGAGAGAGCATGGCCCCCAGCTC
The DNA here is from genome assembly GCF_029289425.2 of Pan paniscus. Lineage (NCBI taxonomy): Eukaryota > Metazoa > Chordata > Mammalia > Primates > Hominidae > Pan > Pan paniscus. The sequence goes on from NC_073255.2 coordinate 188,282,953, forward strand.
ACCCACCCCACCCGAGGCCCACTGCAGACTGGAAGGAGATGACTTGGGAGCCTGAGTGTTCTCTAAAAGCCCCATATTTATTTTCTGGAGTCGAGGTGCAAAGTCCCCATGAGTTCCCCATTAGACAGCAAATGTCCCAAGGAGAAGAGGACAAAAAGCATATTAACCTGATGAACTGATTCCCAAGGATGCCTGCTGTGCCCTACCTCTCCTAGAGGGCACTGTTCTAGCCCAGGGAACACTGTCTCCCCTTGTCTACCCACCTGTCTTCCATGCCATGACCCTACTGGGGTCACGATAGGCTCGTGGTAGAGAGAGGTGCAGGCAGACAAGGACCCTAAAGTCCCAGTATTCTGCTTCTAGGTAGAGCTTGCCAGGTTAGATTTCTGCCCACCACCTCAACTCTCTGCAGCCCCACCCCAAGACTTTGCCTTCAAGTTCCTGGCACGTGGACCAAGGCCAAGCCCATTTCTAAGCCTTCTCACTCCCAGTTAAGACCTCAGTACCTTCAGCCCTGGGGGCTCAAGCTGGCTTCACTCTGGGGTCAGGACCTTGGCCTGTCTCAGTGTGAATAAGGAGACCTGTTGAACAAATTTGCAAATTATTCAGCCAAAGCCTAATGAGGGATTAAAAAGGAAATCTCGTTCAAATTACAATCAAAGAATCACCTGCAGGACGGGCATGGTAGCTCATGCCTGTAATCCCAGCACTTTGGGAGGCTGAGGCAGGTGCATCACTTGAGGCCAGGAGTTCAAGACCAGCCTGAACATGGCAAAACTTCATCTCTACTAAAAATACAAAACCTGGCCGGTCATGGTGGTGCATGCTTGTAATCCCAGCTACTGGGGAGGCTGACACATAAGAATTGGTTGAACCCGGGAGGCTGAGGTTGCAGTGAGCCAAGATGGTGTCACTGCATTCCAGCCTGGGTGACAGAATAAGACTCTGTCTCAAAAAAAAAAAAAAAAAAAAGAATCACCTCCATTGAAAAGAATAAAATTATCTGAAGCTGGGGACATCCCCAGAAAACCTGGGATGGGATGGTGGCCACAGCTACATTCTTAGGGTCCTCCCATGGGCTGCTTGTAAGGGAGAGGGAGGCAACCCTTCTAGACACAGACATCCTGCTCTTTACTGTGGCATCTCAGTCATGCTCCCCCAAGTCCTGCGAGGTGGGGATTATATTCTGTATTTTACCGGTGAGGAAACTGAGGCTTAGATTGTGCCAGTAAACTGCCCAATAGGACACAGGGGGCAATCAGTGACACCGGGGTTGCGACCTTGGCCTCTGGCACCCAAACTCATGCTCCCTCCCTAGCAGCCACTCTTCCGTTGGCAAGATAAAAACCATCCCATCTTCCTGCTCACACACAGGACTCTGTTCTTGAGAATCTAGTATGAGGGACAGCTAGGTCCATGCCCGTCCCCTCAGTGGACGGATGCTCCCTCCTCCAATGGCACCAGGAAATAGAGAGGTCCCTGAAGGGGATGAGGCCCGAGGCGCTGGTATCTGGCCCCCGGGCTCTGCATTGCATGAAGGTCTAGGCGCCTGGCCCGTCTCCAGGCAGAGGACCATCCTGCCACGGCAGATGCCTCCTGCCAGACACAGGATGCTGTTACTAGTCAATCAGCCTGAGCCAAAGCCCAAGTAACTTTCCCAAGTGGGAGGTGAAGGAAAAAAACAAATAACACAGTAATGTGCCTAAAATCTGCCCTTTTTTTTCTGGCCAGTAGATTGGATGGAAAAAAAATGCCTCTTTTTGAAACCAACAAGACATGATTTGTCTGAAAATCTTCTCTTTGAGGTATGTGGCTCCCACAAGATTTGTAAAAAACGGGTTCACTCAGATTTTTCTAAATTGGGTCGTGGAGTTAACTAAGCATTTCCATTCTCAAAGACGGCCCCCATTTTCTTTCTTTCCCCCTCTGTTAGTTAAGCTTCTGCATGTCCTCACCATCATCATCATCATTGTCAACATTCAGGTCGGCTGTGTGAGAGGTGGCTTCCTCAGGGCTGGGACATGACAAAGTGTAGACGCATGCCATCTTTAAAGGAGCTTATGGTTTAATTAAGGAGACAGGCTGGATACTTCGAAAGAAAAATCGTGAGATTTTATGAGAAAGGGACGCGGTGCCGTGGATGCCGTGGTGTGGCTCCTGGATCCCCAGGCGCAGGGAGCACTGGTAGGTCCCCAAGTGCAGGGGGCACTGGTAGGTCCCTGGGTACAGGGAGCACTGTTAGGTCCCTGAGTGCAGGGAGCACTGGTAGATCCCTGGGTTCAGAGGGCACTGGTAGATCTCCAGGTACAGGGGGCACTGGTAGGTCCTGGGGTGCAGGGGGTGCTGGTAGACCCCAGGTGCAGGGGGCACTTGTAGCTGCTGGGGTGCAGGGGGCACTGGTAGATCCCCGGGTGCAGGGGGTGCTGGTAGGTCCCCGGGTGCAGGGATCACTGGTAGGTCCCCAGGTACAGGGGGCACTGGTAGACCCCCGGGTACAGGGGGCGCTGGTAGATCCCCGGGTGCACGGGGTGCTGGTAGGTCCCCGGGTAGAGGCAGCACTGGTAAATCCCCAGGTACAGGGGGCACTGGTAAGTCCCCGGGTACAGGGAGCACTGGTAGCCGCTGGTACTCAGCTGAGTGCCTGGCTGAGACTTGCCCTCACCCGACGGGATCCGCCTCACCCAAGTTCACATCCCCTTCCCAGGGACAGTGTGGGAGCCCTTTGCCTCAATCTGGGACAACTCTGAAGGGTCATCCCAGTTCCAGAATGCTCCAAGGGGTCAGCTGAGGCCTTTGGTGTGAATGCTTCACCGCCCTTCCCCTCTGCTCAGTCCAGCTTGCTTCCCTCTTTCACCACTGAGTGGCCAAAGCTAGAGGCACAGACTCACCAGCTGAGCATAACCTTCAGGTGAAGGTGACAAAGGCCACTGGAGGGCAGACCATCATTTAACAAGGAATAGAACCAAATATGAGGCCAGCACGGTGGCTCACGCCTGCAATCTTAGCACTTTGGAAGGCCACCGCAGGAGGACTGCTTGAGCCCAGGAGTGTAAGAGCAGCCTGGCAAGATGATGAAGCCCCTTCTCTATGAAAAATCAAAAAATTAGCCGGGCATGGTGGCACCTGCGGTCCCAGCTACTCAGCAGGCTGAGGTAAGAGGATCGCTTGAGCTCAGGAGTTCCAGGCAGCAGTGTTCGCACCACCGCACTCCAGCCTGGGCTACAGAGCAAAACCCTGTCTCAAAAAAAAAAAAAAAGGAACAAAGAACCAAATATGTCCACCTGCCTTTATGCTGTATTTTATCATAGTAGTAAACTCTATGCCTGCATGTGCAGCCTACAGAACATCGCTTTGAGCCTTTCCTGAGAACTGATATTGCCACATCTAGAGGAGAGGAGAGAGGAGGGAGGTGATAGAGAATGGAGTCTGGAGCCCACAGTCCTTGTCTTGAAATAGCACGAAACAAGCACTGCTGTGAACTGGCTTCCTGACCTCCAGCCTCAAGAGCAGGCATCTCAGGCAGAAAGCCACAGGGCCGGCAGACGGCAATGCTGGCTCCCAGAAGCCCTTCCCTGACCGTAGCCACAGCAGCTGACCAGCCAGGGTGGGACTCCTCTCCTCCCAACACGCCTCCAGTGCAAAGGCCCAGGTTCAATCCTTGCTTCGCCACTGGCCAGCCATGCGACGTGGCAGGTCACTTAACCTCTTGGGGCTGTTTCCTCATTATACGGCGGTCCAGGGTGCAGCTTCCTGTTTCCCTTCTCCCAGGGGCTACCATGCATCCTCTGCGCCACTTCCACACCTGGCAGGTACCCTGCAACCCTAGGGGGGAGGTCACCTGGCCCAGTTCCTTCCCTAGACCAGGTTGGTATCGCTGCCCAGCATTACCCTCTGTCTTTGAAAATATTCTATTACCTATGCCCCAAGGTCATGTCAGAAATCTCAAAATACACCTAACATGCAAAGCAGAGTGGTGAGGAGACAAGCGACCTCTCTGTTCTCCTGGCGCTGGCAGCTCCCCAGGGGCAGCTCCCCTCGGACACTCACTCATCTTCAGTGGTGCAAATGGGAGGGCTCAGGTGACACTCTCAAAAGTCCAGCTTTGGAAGGACCCAGGCCCCATCACTGCTCTGCACACCCCTCACCCACAGCCCCTTAAAGCCACTTGTCCCCAGGACAAAGCAGTTTCCATACAGCCGTGGTGCTTGAGCCAAACGGAGACTTAGGCTCCAGCCCTCTTTTTCAAAGTGTATATATGTATATTACATATTATACATATTACATATAGGATATACTTTAAATAGCATATGATTAGATAACAATTTTATATAATACTAATTATATAATATATGAATGTATTATATATGTAAACAGATCTAGACAGGTTAAGTGACTGGTTCCACTCAAATCCTTCCGGCCCCTGTGCGCATGACTTTGCCACGTGACCTTGCTTCCCATCCACAGGCAGAGTCTGTCCCTCCATCCCTTCAGTCTCAGCCGTGTGACTTGCCATGGCCAAGGGGCCTGAGGAGCCCCTGAGCTTCAGGCTGGCCCTCTTGCTGTCGCCTGGACGGCCTGCTGGACACACGGCCCAGTTGTCCCCGCGGCTCGGCTGGCATGGAGCCGACTGGGCGATGGGCAGACATGCGGGCAAGGCTGTCCAGGGGCCCAGCTGCTGGCTGACCCCAGAGATCGGCCAAGCCAGCCCCAACCATGAGAACTTCCCAGCTGACAGAGAGAACAGTGAGAAGGAATAAATTCTGTGGCTTTCAGTCCCTATGTTTTTGGTGTTTTGGTAGCAGCAGACGTGAACTGACAGGGTGACGGCATGCCCCAGGTTAAGCCTTGTGAGGGGAGAGAGGGGCCCATGTGAGTCACAGTGAGACCCCTGTGCCTGGCACACAACAGGCTGCGGTCAATACTGGATGACTCAGTGAGAAGAAGCCCCTAGATAGGTGACAGAGGCCCCAGCAGGGCTTCCTGATTCCGAGTGTAGTGTTCATTCTAATCTCCATTATTTAAGAACAAAAACAACAAACTGAGAAAGAAGAACCAGAGACTGGAACCTATGAAAGTGGAGAAGAGGCCGGGCACAGTGGCTCACGCCTGTAATCCCAGCACTTTGGGAGGCCGAGGCTGGCGGATCATGAGGTCAGGAGATTGAGACCATCCTGGCTAACACGGTGAAACCCCGTCTCTACTAAAAAATACAAAAAATTAGCTGGGTGTGGTGGCGGGCGCCCGTAGTCCCAGCTACTCGGGAGGCTGAGGCAGGAGAATGGCGTGAACCTGGGAGGTGGAGCTTGCAGTGAGCAGAGATGGCGCCACTGCACTCCAGCTTGGGCGACAGAGCAAGACTCTGTCTCAAAAAAAAAAAAAAAAGAAAAGAAAAGAAAAGAAAAGAAAGTGGAGAAGACAGGTTATTTATTTTTGAGATAAGAAGGGTAAACAATAACCTTCAATGACCTTCATCTAGAAAGGGGCCAAGTGAAGCGTATGGAGACCTGACACACACAGGGCAAACCGAAGAGAGGCAGCAGACACCGCCCTCTCTGGGCCCACCGTCCAGCCTCGGCCTGACCGTCCAGCCTCGTCCCCTACCCCAAGGAGACCTTGGCTGCTCGTGGGGCATCTGGGCCATAGCCAAGCAGAGATATCAAAAACCTGACAAGACACAACAGAGACTTTTCTCAGCAGGTTGGGCTAGAATGGTTGTGAACCTTACACTGTCTTTTCTACATTAAGGATAATAAGACTAATAACAATACTAATATTTCACATATTACTTTAGAGATAAAGAGAGACGGCTCATATAAAAGCACACGTCTGGCATATAACAAGTGCTTCAGCAATATTAGCTCAATCTGTTGACAACCATGCCACCCCAGATGGTATCTGATACAATCAAGAATATTGATCGGTCATCAGCACCATGAATGCAACTCTCCATCAAGCGTATCTAGGTTGCATGGAGGAAGAAGGCTCTCTGGGGTGCTTATTACAACATATGCTATAGATGAGGATGGGGCCCAGGTGATGTTTGCTTCAAGCCCACCACCCCATGGCTGCTGGCACGGCTGAGGTGGTGAGCAGGGTGGAGCTGAGTAAATGGTTTCCACATTAGCCCAATAGACAAATGGCTGTGTGGAGCCTGCCTGCCTGCCCGTCTTCTGGAAGTTGAGCAGGTGACAGAGCTGTCCTCCCACCCCCACCCCTCGCACACACCTCTGCACCCCTGGCCCCAGGAGGCTAAGTCTTGGTGGCCACCCAGGAGGGGAGAGCAGGCAAAGAGGAAGTGCTCTGGACAGAGGGAGCAGGCCTGGGTCCCAGAGCTGCCACACCAGCCTCTGTCACGTTACGTTGGTTTTCTCACAGCCCCTCCACACTAGAACTTCCAGCAGTGGGACGAGGGGACGCGAGGAAAGACCCAGACCTTGGAAGGGAGTGTCAAAGCGCTGTGGGCAGTGGGACGCTGGGACCCCTTCCTGGGGCCTTGGCCACCTCTCCAGGCCATGCCGTGGGGCCCCTCAGTGCAAGCCCCTGCCCTACAGCTCTATCGGACGGAGGCTGTGGCTGCGCTGTGCTTTGAGGGCAGGGCCCTGTTGGATTAGGTTCCTGGGCTGTGATAATGCAGCACCACATACTGGGGGCTTTAAAACAGAACGGATTCTCTCATTGCTCTAGAGGCCAGAGGTCTGAAATCAAGGTGCTGTGAGAGCCACACTCCCTCCGAAACCTCCGGGAGGATCCTTCCTTGCCTCTTCCACCCTTCAGCGGCCCGTATTCCGAGGCTCGTGGCAGCAGCTCTGCAATCTCTGCCTCCGCCCTCACAGGCCTTCTTGCCTGTGCCTCTGGATGCAATTTCCCTCTTCTTAGAAGGACTCCAGGCAATAGTGGATGAGGGCCGGTCCTAATGGCCTCATCCTAATCTATACGTTAATCACATCTGCAAAAACCCCATTTCAAAGAAGGTCCCATTCACAGGTACGGGGTGCAGGGGGTGTGGGACTTCGACCTTTTTTTTGGAGAATCCAATTCCATTGCACTGTTCATCTTTGTGTCCTCGACACCCAGCCCAGTCCCTGGAAAGCACACAGAAACGAGTTGACTGGTTTCTGGTCCCAGCACTAACCCTGCGTAAACATAGTTCTTAGCAATGGCTCTCTATTTCTTTATTCACAAGTGGAGAATTTGCATCCTATTTTCTCAAATTCTCCCCTCACCCTATTGCATCCTTCTTCTTCCCCTCCCCAGCACAGTAGAGGTCACTGCAGGGCTGCCCCCAGCAATGAACTCCCCTGGAAGAAGGCCAGCAGAGCTGCAGGGCACCCCCCTCCAGGACCAGGCCTTTGGCTCATGGAAAAGACGTTGGGAGCCTGGGGTTACGGAGCAAACTGGTCTTTGTCGTACATTCACCAGCAGCTTCACTGCCAGGTCAGAGTATATCAAAACACAGAGGCCCTGGCAGACGCCCCAAAGCCTGGTGATAGCCGATTGGTCCGTGACCAGCCATGGGTTGGCAGAGAGGGCTTCCTGTCAACAGGAAGTAAAGGACAGGGATTAAGTTATTTTCAAAGTAGGTAGTGGAAGAAAGAGATGAGTGAGATTCCAATTAACCATTCCAAGGCAGGGCTAAAATACAGTTCCACCAAATCACCTTCTTCTACTGGGGAAGCTCAGCTAGTTAATAGCTAACCCCTTCCTCCGGTCTGGGGGCATAAGCCATGCAATGAGTAACAGTGGGGGCTTCTAAGAACTCCATATGGTTAAGCCCGAAGGACACAGCTGAACTCTCAGGTGGCCCCTCTGCTCATCTCAGAGCGAGTCACGGTTAAAGAACCAAGCAAAGTCACCACTCTGTTTCAACGTCACAGCTCAGCTGCCCATCGGCCTTTGTTTGTTGCACATTTTAAACGACGTTGACAGAACTGTGGGGTTATCAGGATGGGCTGGTTCACCGTCCTGAAAGGACGGCAGACAGCTGGTGCTTCATCGGTGATCACGTTCATTGGTCGCATTTTGGCCGAAGGGAGGGCGGAGGGAGGAGAACGGGTGAGCCACATTCTCACTCGGCTCCTGTCAGTGTCTGTGGCTCTACTCGGTAACCTTAGCAGCCCCCATAAATGTAAAAAGGTGCCTAGAAACAGAAAGACACTGGCCATGAGCTGAATACACCAAAATCAGCTCTTATAGGAAAACAGGGAAAGCAAAAGAAAATAAACAGCCAAGAAACAGGAATATTTAAGAGCACATGTATTTGCCTGAAGGTTTTAGAAGATATAAACTGATTTACAAATTACGTAAGTGAAGTCTGAGTAGATGAAGAGGCGTTGGCAAATAAAAAGTGCTTCCAAATGATTTCTTTCGCCAGTCTAGTGTTCAGCACAGTCAAAATTGCAAACCCTGAGTGCAAACTAGCAATATTGTTCTGAGAGGTTTTATTAGGGGGGGCAGTTCAAAGAAAAGAGGCAGGAAAAGACACTAGCAATGCACTGAGAATCCTAACAAGTTTGTGACATGTGAAAAGATGCAATATTGATTGAACCCACCAACTCTGCTGGCTGCTGCTTCTGTTTATGTTAATTCAGTACTCGAGCTGGGAAATCATGATCCAGGATTTAACTCTTTGCATTCATCAGTAGGCTGCTCCTCTGCAGTATGTAGAGCCTCGTTTATATAAGAATCTTGGAACCCTCCACAAAGAGGTACCAGGACCAAGCGCGAATAGGGCAGCGGGGGCTAGATGAGGGCAGAGATGCACATTTCACCTCCACTGTAATTAACCCTGTCATCTACCATGTAATGATGAACAGGCTTTTTCTCAGTCAGGCATTTGTGAAGTAGGGATAAGAGGACGAGGCAGCTCCAGGGTGACTCCCGCAAGTCACTGAGCATGTGACTCTGCAGGCCCATGGGTTCGTGCAGGCTCCGCACTATTCCCCCATGTGAGCTGCTCTGTGGGTGTCCCTGCGCCCTCTGTGTGGTAGAGTCTTCGAGGAAGTGATCACGCATCACTGTCTAGCTGCCTGTTCCCTCCAGGACCAGCACTGGGCCGTGCTCAAGCGGCATTGGGCCAATGTGCCGTGCCCCACTGAGGACGCCCCTTGCTGATCAGCCCTCTCACACCCGGAGTGCTGCAGAGCGGAAACCAAGCCTCATCAAAAACCCGGAGCCACAGGCCAGTCTGAGGACCCCATCACCAAGAAGCTGGACTACTGAAGGTTCCCATAGCATACTCTGGGCCCTACTGGAGCTTACGGCAGGGCATCTAAGATGCATGAAGCCACTGAAGGGCTGAGTCAAGAAAGCTTGCAGCGTGGACTAACGGGCTGGCCCACACGGGCGGTTCTGGCTACAGGCTGGTTTGGGCATTCATCTTTATTTGGAAGCCAAATGTTGAATTGCCTTTGTTGAATAGTCAAAAGTCAAGGATATCTCTTCTCAATGACAGCTGAAAAGGTGCAGATGATAGATAGATAGATAGATAGATAGATAGATAGATAGATAGATAGATAGACAGACAGACAGACAGGCAGGCAGGCAGACAGACAGAGGAATAACTCATGGGGGCAGAAGAAATGGAACAGTATTACACCAGGGAAGCTATTAATAGTACCCAGTTTTTTTAAGCCCCAGTAGGTACAAGAATCACCGGAGAACTTAAGAAAAATGCAAACTCATGGGTCCCACCCTCAGGCATTCTGATTCAGTAAGTCTGGGCTAAGAAGCAGAATTTTATATTCTAAACAAACACTGGGAGCTTCTACATAAGCTAGTCCAGGAACCACACTTTGCGAAACATTGCCCTAAACCCTAATCCAGCAAATCTTGCTCAGGATGGTACAAACTGGCCAAGGTCAAAGCTGACGCGTCCACTGTGCCACACAGCATCCCCCTTCCCTTTGCGGAGGCTTCCATCCGGAGCGTTTCAGTGGTGAGGGGCACAAAGCACAGTCATGGTTGGATCCTCCAGCCCCGGGGCAGGATGCGGCTCCCCTTCCCACCCTCATCCTGGAGTTCCCGAGCTGGCTCATCCAGCCGGATAGAGGCTATGGGGCAGGAGCTGGGTGCAAAGGTCCCAGGTTATCGCCAGCACGGAGGGTGCGTGGCCTTCTCGCAGCGCGGGGCTTCCCTTGAGGCCACGCGGCGGGGGGAGGCACCGCTGGCAACAGGCCCGCCCAAGCCCAGTCCCATCTCTGCAAACGTTGTGACTGCCCAGCTCCCTGGCTCTATTTTTAGTTTGTCTCCAGCCACTGTGCAGGCTTTCTGCAGCACCTCTCCACAGAGGGCCAGCGACATGTGCATTCTGACAGAAATGCCCCACTCAGCAGCAACCATCTGAACTCCTCCAGCCTGCCTCCGTGTCCCCAGAGACTTCTGCCTTGGGTCCATCTCTCTGACGTCTTCCCTCTCCCTGGGTCTCCTGCTCTGTCATTGGCTTGAAACAGTTCCAGAGACACACGACATGGCAGCCAGCCTTGATTAAAGCATGTCTATGGGATCTATGAACTTTAGCACTAATAGGGAAGCTGCTTTTTCTTAGACTGACATAAGGGAGAAAGAGCACGCTTGCTACCAAAGTCTCGGCAGAACACCACGCACAGCTATGCTTCCAGTGAGTTACTTCCTAAAACCATTCCCATCACCTTCATGATCAGCCATGCCTTACAAGAGGCATGGAGGCTCAGAGCAGGGAGCCAAGGCGGGATGCCAACAGGCCAGGACTCTGACCTCTACGGCCCTTTGCTACTTTGAAAGGCCAGCATGGCCTCAGGATAGAATGTGCCGTCAGTCCTTCCCCTTCCTCTCCATTGCATCCTCCCCCTCCTCCTCCAAGACCCTGGAGCTGTGCCCATAAAGGTGACCCAAAATGCCTAAGAAAGGCTGAAGCCAGGCAAGGCGACACCTTCGTTAGGTCCAAGGGCCACGTTCCCTTCCCCAGTACACAGCCATCAACCGAATTCAATTGATAAATTACTTAGTAGTTCTAGGTCTCCACCACCGGCCACTAGCCACTGGCCCTAGGCTGTCCCCTAAAATGGATTCTTCCTTCCTGGTGTCCCAAGGCCTAGACGGGCTGTTGACAGGAAGCGGGCAGTGGGGACATTCAAAATCATCAGAGCCCGAGAGAGGAGGTTTGCAACAATTGCCTCCAACACCCTAGGCCACGGTTCTGTTTATGATATGGGCTGGAGGCTGAGGTCCCCAAAACGACTCAATCCAATTCAATGAAGAGACAAGCTGCTTGGGCACTAGGGGTCCCAGGAGGCCACCAAATGACCCCAGTCACAGGCCAGCCAGGGCCACAGTGTCTTTCAAGAGTTATTACTCCTCAGAATCCAAGATGTCCTTGGCAGTGGCAGTCCCTGCACACCACAATCCTCTGAGGCTGGGGTGAGGAAGCAAATGTGATTCCCCATGGACGTGCTGCCCTCTGCTGAGATACACCTGGGCTATGACCAGACTCATCATTTCCCCCAAGAACCGGCCCCTTATCCCAAATACCTCCACATCAGTTCCTGCCACCTCAACCCCTTGCCATCCACTAGGCTGGCCTTCTCATGTCCCACGTCTGCCCTTCTGCATTCTCTCATCACAACTGCAGTTCAGGCCCTCGGACCCTTACCCGGGGGAGGGCTTTTGCCAAAGTACTTGAGTTGGTTTCCTTGACACCAGCCCTTTTCCCATCACTCCACTCTGCACACTTTTCCAGGCTGATTCCCATGGAATGCTGTTTTCTTTACCTTTAATGGCTTCTTAGTTTAGGTCCCCCCAGAAAAGACACTCAGACAGGAACTTAGGTTCAGGGGTTTATCCCAGGGAGTGCAGACAAGGGAATGGGGAAACTGAGGCAGGAACTGGCCAGAAGGGCCAGTAAGGTACATTAATGAGTGGGTTACACTGTGGATCCCCACCCTGCTAGGGATCCCCTGAGGCATCCTGCAGAACCCAGGTCAGAACTTCCCACTGAGCAGCAGGGCGGCTGGGCCATTGGCCACCAACTGGACCCCTCCTGGGTTGAGGGTTGCCCCTCAGGGCATAATCCCAGCACTTCCAGGGGTTCCCGCACTAGGCTGAGCAAGCTGCCAGGGTCTGAGAGGATTCCTTCAGGTGGGGAGGGAGACACGAGTAAGAGGCTGTCCACCAAGGCTGCAGGTGAGGGTGGGCTGGGCCCCAGGCACCAGGAGGAGGCTATCCACAGTGTCCACCGCAGCTTCTTCACGCTTTCAGGAGGGGGTCCTCACTCCTTAGGCCTGGTCTTCAAGGCAGCATTGCCAGATCAAATACAGGACGCCCCCATTAATCTGGGATTTCACATCAACAATGGAAATTTTTTAGTATTTCCCAAATATTGCATGGCGCATACCTATGCTAAAACATGATTCATTGTCTACCTGAAATCTAGATTCAACTAGGCATCTTGTATTTTTATTTACTACAGCTGGCAACCCTATGTCCGGGTCCTTCCTGATCCAGTCTCAAAGCATTTCCTATGACTCTAGCTCTCAAACCCTTTCTCCAGGAGGCGTGGCTCTCCACCTGGAAGCAGCCATCCCCTCCCGCCCGATTCTGTGGGTGCTCCCACTGGTTCCTTAGTGGGAGTATCACCCCCACTTCTACGTGACTCCTGCCTGCCATCTCTGGGTGTAAAGTCTCTCTGAACACATCAGGCCACTGTCATCGCTCCTTCTGCCTCTAGAAGCAGGTGTGGTCTGCACTGGTCTTCGTATGACCCTGGATCATTTGCTAGCCTTTGTCTGAAAGCCTCATTTTCCCAGCGAGGTTATAACTGCCACCTAGCCTGGCACAATGATCAATAGGTAATGACCATTAGGCAGATGAGGGGACCTCCCTGGTGCCCAAAGCAACTGCAAGCCCTGTGAGGACTTGGGCAGATCTTCCCCAGATCTCACCCTAACCAGAGCCTGGGCACGTGGTCGGGCACGTGGTCACCCCCAGCCACTGTGGAATAACTGAATGAATACTACTTTCGCGGTGGGCTGGCTCATGCCAAGAACATTATGAAAAGCTGCCAAAGTCACCACTGGCAGCAAGAAGGGTGGTCCGAGGACCCCAACTATAACATGGCTTTTCGACGTTCACGGCCTGGCCTCACAATCCTTTTTCTGGTTCTGGATTTTGTCTCACATATCGCTGGCACCACCCCACGGGCACGCCCACACATCACACCCTGCATTTGGAACCAGCCTCACCATGTGGCTGCCACACAAAATGGCCCAACCACTGGACAATGGCATGTTCTTGTTTCTCTCTATATATTTTTTTTAAAAACTAGGTGTCTGATGTATATGTATATGTATAAGCCATATATTTATAGGACACTTTACACTTGTCAAGAGTTTTCCCGGGATGGGTGTGATGGCTCACGCCTGTAATCCCAGCACTTTGGGAAGTCAAGGTGGGCGGGTCGCTCGAGCCCAGCCCATGTGGACCAGCTTTGGGCAACATGGTAAAACCTCATGTCTACAAAAAAAATAAATAAATTAGATGGGTGTGGTGGCACATGCCTGTAGTCCCAGTTACTCAGGAGGCTGAGGTGGGAGGATCACTTGAGCCTGGGGAGATTGAGGCTGCAGTGAGCCATGATTGCACCACTGCATTCCCACCTGCGGAACAGAGTGAGACCCTGACTCAAAACAAAAAAAAAAAAACAACAAAAAAGAGTTTTCCCATGAATTACTTTATTTCAATATCCGTATAAAGCAGGAAAAATGGGTATTATTTCCTGCATTTGACAAATGGGAGAAAGAGTAGTTACACGGTTAGCTCAAGTGATCACTGTTTAAGAGGTTTGTGGCAGCAACATCTAACTTTTAACTCACGAACATGGTTTTAAATGTCTTACATGAGAGATGTAAACAAGAATGTTTCATTTTCAAATAGAACACTTATTCCTGCATAATCGAGTCACCACCGTGGGGGCCACACAGCAGCCAGGGGTCCAAGTTTCCTGCCCTAGAGCTTTCCAGCCAGGGAGGGCTGGCCCAGGGCCCCTGTGGGGCTACTTGGCATCAGGCGTCTGGAGACCCGCCCCTGGACTCCACCCTCTTCACCCAAGCGTTAGGCACGTGTGGGCCGGAGTTTACACAGGAGAACCTTAGCCGGGCGTCTAAAAGAAGGGTGGCTCAGCAAACACGGGGCAGTGCGCCCTGGGATTCACAGTGGGAAGTGAGTGGCCTGCCTCGGCCATGCCAGCTGCGCCTGACCCTGTCGGGAAGGATTAGCTTTAATGAGGGGTCCGGATAGCCCATTCACTGCGCACTCCCACCCTGCCCCGGGAGAGCAAAATAACTTTCTCCACGGAGCACTCTGGGGGGTGTGTGTGTGTGTGTGTGTGTGTGTGTGTGTACACAAACATTTACTTGGTTGGCTGAGGCGGAGGGTGTGACCCAGTGGGCCACACCTCCCACCACCCTACCCCGCTACGGGGAGGCGAGGAACAGTGGCCGCAGGCTACCGGGGCGCCTTCCGAAGAGAGAACCACCACCCGGCCCGCCGCCCCTCTGGCTGGACAAAGTGAAGCCGCAGGCAGATCCGAGTCGCCAATGTCCTCCCGGGCGGCTGGCGCGGACGGGGCTGAAGTTCAATGCAGCCTGCACGGATTAGGGAGCTCCGAGCCCCCAAATACCATAGAGACCCAAAGTACACTCCCGGGGCGGGGGAAGGGAACGGCGGCAGAGGAGACCCCCGCTCCAGGCCCAGAAACGCCCCGAGGGAAACTGGAGCGGAGGCGGTGCATTGGAAGGCGCGGCTACACAGCTCCCCCCAACCCCCGCCCCGCTGCTTTCCCCACCCACCGCCCCTCCCCTCCCTCCGTCTCCAGCAGCCGAGCGCGGGCTCCACCTCCCCGGAGCGCAGTCCACACCGTCCCTTTTCAGCAAAACAACACAACGCACCGCCCCCCGCACCCGCACCCGGCTGGATACCGGGCTACGCCCAGCCGCCCACCAGCCGCGCCCGGCGCCCCCTCTAGTCTGCAGCCGCCCAGCCCCCGCCCCAGGCGGAGCCCCAGCCCGGGCTGCACGCGGGCAGAGAGAGAGATTGAGCCCCGGCTCCGCCAGCCCAGCTCGGGCCCTGTCCCTCTACCCTTTCCCCAAGCCGCCCGAAGTGACAGGAGGGGCACGCACGGCGCGCGCGGGGCGTCCAGCGTTAACCGCTTCGGCGCCGGGGACGGGAGCGACAGGAGGGCTGGGGAGCAGGGGACCGAGTGCTGGGACTCACCGGAATGTGCACGCGCAGCGAACGCCTCTTCTGGCTGGCATTTTTCTTGCCGCCGCTCCCGCCGGGGCTGGAAACATCTTTTTTCTTCTTGGTGTCCATAACCGCGCTTCCCATAACTCTAACCAGAAGTTGATTCTGGGAAACTCCTCGGGGGTTCGGTCCCCTCCTTCCCTCCCCCGGCCGCTGCCTTCGGACTGGAGCCGCGCGCTCTGTTACACCCTGAAGCCACCTCGTGGGGACTTCCGCGGAGAGGGAGGGTGAGCAGGGAACTCGCGCCGCCGCCGCCGCCGCCGAAGCGCCGAGTTCAAGCGTCCTTTCCTACGGAACCCTCGCAGGCAAATCAGTCAAAGCCCGTCCCGGTTCTGGTGTCTCCCCGGGTTACTCGTGGCTGAGGTCTCCCGCTGGGTGACAAAGTTTTCTTCCTTTTGCAAAGCGAAGAAACATTTTCCACCCTCTCGGCTCCTCCCACAGATTCCCAGAGGTAATCTGAAAGGCAGGTGCAATTAAAACCAGCAATTTGGAAAACAAGCCTCCTATGCCTGTGCCCAAGTGGGGAATCTGGAGCCAGTAAGACCGTTCGTGCATAAATGTAATCCTCGGCCGCAGAATAAACCAGCTCGGAGCCTGCAGCTGGGTCCGTCCTCCTTTCTGGGCGAGAGGGAGGGCGGCGGGGGAAGAGGAGGTGCAAGGCGAGCCCTCTGCGCAATTGGGCTACGGGCGGCCGCTGGCAGAAGTTCTGGCGGCGGCGCTCGCGGCCCTGCGCGCCGGAGGGGGCGCCCGGAGCCCAGCGGGCCAAGAAGGGCAGGGCGCCCGCTCCTCGCCCCCCGCCGCGCCGCGGCCCCAGGGGACCGCAAGGGGACAGTGAGGGGCCGGGCCTGGCACCGACGCAAGCTCGGGGAGCGCGGGTGGTGGGAGGCGGCGCGTGTTGAACAGGAAGTGCGCGGCGTGCAGCGCCACCGTCCCGCTCCCCGTCGCCCCACGCCGCCCTCGTCGCCGCGCCCAGACCCCCGCGGCGGCCGCAGCCGCTCGGGACTCGCTGCGAGCTGGTTTCGGAGCCATCCCGCCTCCGGGCGTCTCACTGTGTGCCCTACCCTTTGAAACACGCCCCCGCCCCCGCCCTGCCGCAGACCAGGCAGCGAGGAAGCCCACAGTCTCCGGGGGCGCTGCGCGCGAAGTAGCACGTGCTTCGCGAAACACCGCAGCCCCCGGGTCCCGCCCCGCCCGGTGCGCGCACTCGAACCCGCCCAGAGAGCGGTGCGTGGCGCTGGGTGTGAGCAGGGTCTCGCCACCCCCACCCTCACCCCACCCCACTCCACCCTGCTTTTTTCAGGTTCATCAAGGTTTGCGCAGTGGATCCGCGGTAAGTGCGTGTCCCCACGCCGCGGGAAACGTGGGGCTCCTGAGACTGCGGAAAGAATTGGGAGAAGGGGAGGTCTCGAAGACCCGGGAGAGGGTTCCCGGTGCGGCCCAGGTCCTTTAGAGCCCCGGGTGGGCATCCAGTACCGCCTGCTGCCGAGGGCCCTAGAGGGGTTGGGGGAGGGGGCTGGTGTGTCCCCCACCCCCAGATGCGCCCCAGGATGGCGCGACCTCGGCTCCCTGGTGGAAAGTAGGGGGAGTGCTGGCTTGGGGGTCGCTTCCCCTCCTGCTCTAGTTTCTGAGGATGTGATGACCCCAAAGGTCATTGGCGCTCCCAGGATGCTGACGTCAGCTCAGCCGCTCCGAGTAATCAGTAACGCAGGGAGGCCACCCGCAGAAAGAACGCGACAGGGGTCGCTTTGGGGACACCATAGGGCCTTTACTCCTTTTGAGGTGCGTGCTTTCGCAGGACTCCCTCCCCAGAGGAGGAGGCATGATCAGCCCACCCAAAGGATCATCTCTTAGGAAGCAGGCGTGCGCCCACGCAGGGAGAAGCATCCTTCCTTTCAGCTGCTTGCCGGGCGGCTTTTCCAAGCAGCTTGCACAAAATCGTTACAGCTTGGGTGGTTCCCTGGCTCATAGGGGTGGGTTTATATTCTTTCTCCTTCTCCTCTGCTCTCTGGTCCAGAATGAAGCCAGCCTGGAAGATCCCCATTCTCGAGACAGAGCCTGACAGGGGCAGATGCTCTGGAAGGACCCTGTCTGGGTTTAGCAACCAAGCAGCCATCCTGGCCCCACAGGTGTGGGACCAGCAACCAAGCAGCCATCCTGGCCCCACAGGTGTGGGACTTCTGGGTCTTCTCCTGGCTGGCTTCTTGCTAGAGGATTTCAAGAGACCCAGCAAGACTGTATTGTCCCACTGAATGCTCAAGATATTGGTTAGAAGTAGAAAAGGGGAGGGGGTAGTATTTAGCCTCTGTCCCCACTAAAAATTATTCCCAATTGTCATTTGTGTCATCTGTTTAGCTTACAGTTTTAATCCTTGTCAAAATGATCATTTGCCAGGGTGCATAAAACACCCTATTTGATGAGAACTGGTTTTAAAGGAAAATGGGGCCATCAGAAGGAAGCCGGTTGGTGTGAAGAGACGTCTGGGAAGAGCCCCTGGCGAGGGCCCTCATTCCACTGGGCGACCCAGAAGGAGAAAACCGCGATGGCGCTTCTCATTTGAAATGTTTTCTTTATGGACAGTGTTTAGCAATTGTTATAACATGTATTTTTGTTGATTGATCTGTATACATATGTAAAATAATTTGTTCTCTGAGTTAATTTTGTTGGAACAAAGACTTTCGTGCTTCCTAAATTAAAACATTTTACTGTATTGCCTGCATTTTAAGAGCCTTTTTTTAATTTTTAATTTTTTTGGTCCTTGTGACATGACGAGGTATAAATTCTGGGTTTTGTCCAGGGTTCCTGGCTTAGGACTCTCGTCGCCCTCATCACAGTCTCTTGTTATAATGTTGGGGCGCTTTAGGCCTCAGACGCCCCAGGAAACAATCTCCTCTGAACTTCCCCTGCCCTCCTTCACCACCTCACCAGCCTAAGGCAGGACTCTAATCCTCCCTCATCTTTCTGATTGTGGGACTTAAGACCCTCTATTCAGAAGGGGTCCTGCCCCGTTCCCGAGAGGAAGAAATCCTGCACGGAAAGGCCAATAACGGTCGGAATAGGCAGGCCTTGTTGGGTGTCCACACTTACTCAGTCACTATTAGATCATACCTTTTTGTTCGATCACATTTCTGCATGGTCGTCAATCGTGTCTGTCCAATGAAGTCTCCGTAAGAAGCCCAAGAGGTCTGGGTTTGGGGGCTTCTGGATCCCTGGACATGTGGAGGCTGCTGGAAGACGGGGTGCCTGGGAAGGGCATGGAAACTCCGTGCCTGTTCTCCCTGTACATCCCGTCATCTGTGTTCTTGGTAATATGGGTTATAATAAACCAGTAAATGTACATTTCCCTGAGTTCTGTGTTCCACTCTAGCAAATTAATAAACCTGAGAGGGGGTTGTGGGAACCCCAATTGAGAGCCCAGCCTGTCGGTCAGAAGCTCCGGATGCCTGGACTTGCAACTGCTGTGCGAAGTGGGATGGGGGTGGGGTGCCTTGGGGACTGAGCCCTCAACCTGTGGGATCTGCCACTATCTCCAGGTAGACAGTGTCAGAAATGAGTTGGAAGACACCCTGGTGTTTCCTGCGGAACTGATTGCTTGCTTGGCGGTGGGGAGAACCCCCCAACACACACATAGGGTGACACGAACCTTCCACGTTGATGATTGTCATAGTGTGAGAGGAGAGGAAAAAACAATTTGGGATTTTTCCCTTCAGGGTTCTATATGTGAATATTTCTGAATTATGGGGGTTGCTTATAGATGATGTCAGAAGAAGCTTACCTGCCATTTTTTTCCTTCTAGAGATACATTAACAAATTGATCACATATCTTCTGACTGGTGGAGTCTCAGAGTGGAAGGAATACAGTAATTGTTTTGATTTGAGGTGTTTTCTGAAAACCCCTGTCTTCCCCTCCCTCTGGTGTGCACAGTTATTTTAGCCAGGAGCTAAATGTCGCGGGCCCACGCGACGTTGTCCATATAATGACCCCTGACATTCACTCTTTCTCTATGCCCTACCTATGACCTCCTTCTCAACATAATGCAGTAAAATCTGTGCTGAACAAAAGGCCAAAACTTTAAGTAAAGCTCTGACAGTGTCACTGATTCTGCCTTTTGCCTCCGGTGCCAATATTGCTCGGCTCAGCACTGTTACTGATGCTTTGTGTAAAATTCTAATGTTTAGAAATATATTGCATTACATATTCTTTATCTTGGTGACTGAGTTTTTGGCCCCCCCTTAAATTTTGCACCTGAGGCCAATGCCTCATTCTCCTCCCCCTCGTCTTCCGGGAAGGATGAGAAGGAGAACTTGGCCAGGCCTCGAGCTGGGGCTGGGGCTGGGGCTGGGGCTGGGGCTGGAGCCGGGGCAGGGGCTGGGGCTGGATCTTGGGTTGGGGTCAGGGCTAGGGCTTGGGCCAAAGCACCTAGCTTGCTTCAGCCAGAGGAGCTGCCTCTGACCAGCTATGCAATGGGGGCAGGTCCCTTAGTTCCCCATCTGTAAGAGAAGTGGGATGGTCTTCAGAATATTTCTGTGGCCTCTTTAAGGGAGCTTGTATTTTTGTCCTGATTGTATTTGGTATGTCTTTGTTAATTGTATTGCTCTAGTAATTTATTTTTTATTGAATTTTACAAAGTATCATTCGACAGTAAGCTGGAAATTAAAAACAAACAGAAACAACTAAAAAACCACCCAAGGCCCTTCCTACAGATGGTTTGGGACAGCTTGTTGGAGAAAGGGGCATATTGAGTGTATCAGTCTGTTCCCATGCTGCTAGTAAAGACATACCTTAGACTGGGTAATTTATAAAGGAAAGACGTTTAATTGACTCACAGTTCCACATGGCTGGGGAGGCCTCACAATCATGGTGAAAAGCAAGGAGAAGGAAAGACACGTCTTACATGACAGCAGGAAAGAGAGAGTGTGCAGGGGAACTCCCATTTATAAAACCATCAGATCTCGTGAGACTTATTCACTATCACGAGAACAGCATGGGAAAGACCCACCCCCATGATTCCTCCCACAACACATGGGAATTATGGGAGCTACAATTCAAGATGAGATTTGGGTGGGGACACAGCCAAACCCTATCATTGAGGCTGCTTCCCGTTGGGGGCATCATTGGCCCAGGCTGGTGAGCATGAGAGTTAAAAACATGCAGCTTCTATTATGTGACAGTGCCAAGGGCTCATACACATGTTAGCACATTGAATGGGGGAGCAGATATGATTGGCACATTTTATACCACACATGTGTTTGTGTCATTGCTGTCCCACTATATTAGTATCCTAGACCAGCATCACCTGCAAATACTTGGGGTACCCATTTCTGAATGCTGTCAGCTCTCAGGGATCCTGGTCAACACACTGGCTTGCCAGGGTGAGCCACCTCTTCCCCAGCCAGGCAACATTTCCTTCAGAGGTGATAATTTAAAATGCTGCACCCAGGTCCAGGGCCTACAACCCGCTGAGAAGTGAAATACCCACAGTAGGAGAGTTAACGTAAAGGAAATCCTTGATCAGAGCTTATGAAGGGGACACTGGCTATTTAATTTCACTTAACCTGGTTTTCCAAACTTACGTGTTCCCTTACACCCACCCATGCTTTTTTTAAAAAAAAAAATTTGGCCTGTTATTCCATATAAATAAAAATGACTTTGAAAACCATGAGTCATCTTTATATAGTATAGACAGTCTTAGAATTGGGGGTGTCCTCATGGGTTTGAAGTCCAAGCTTACTCTGGGTGCTTAGAATGTAGCAGTTAGAAGCTTCCTCTGTAATCAGGAGATGGATGTCTGTGTCTGATGAGTTCCCAACCTCAGTGACAGTGGATTCCACATTGCAAAGAAGAAAGGAACTTTTTGATCACTAATAACATGCCAGGCACCATGTTCGGTACTTCATATTAACTATCTCACCCTAATTTCCACGAAAAATCCCCGAAGAGAACAATCACATCCACTTTACAGATGAAGGGAACAGAAACCTAGTTGCTGGAATCCGCTGGCATTCATTTCACTTCTGCCCGTGAGTATTAATTGGCTGTGCCCTCTAGGAAAACATAAAATATGTGGCCCCTCTGCTTTTAAGAACTTTGCTGAAGACTCTTTAGGAAATGCCTTTGGGATAACCTTGGACCATCTAAGAGAGACCAACTAAGAACATCTTAGCTGCCTTGGTCTATTTGCCTGTGACACAAATGGAGAGAGCAATGCTCTGTATATGCAGGAAGACAACAGCTCAATTTTACAACTCTTAGAAAAACTAAACAGCAAGTTCTGGGCTCAGGACTCTGTAAATGCTTTGATAACTTATTGAATACCAAGCTAAGGGGGTGTTATCTAATTGTGAAAAACAGGGCAAATAGTCACATTCCAGTTTTTATTTCCTTTAAGCTTGGGCAATGATTGTGTAACCTTGTGATGGCTTTTGCTCCCTGGTACAAATGGAGTCATTAGTATCAATCCACGCAGAGAAGTGGAGGCAGGGGCCCAGGACCAGCAGGAACACTGCTTTGGGACAACACATCTCCTGACTGCCTGACTGCCCGTTTCTGGGTCCATTTTATTTTCCCGGGCACCTGTGCCAGCCACCTCCTCAGTCTGTGCTCCAGGTAGCTCTTCATCCATGATGCCAGTCAACCATAAGGCAGTCCTCATCGTGAAATCCAAGAAGTACTTTGGATTAAGGTAAAGGTGAACCCTGTAGCAATGTTCTCCCAAACGACAGATTTGCTGTGCATATCTTCTCTCTAGAGAATAGCTTCGTGTCTTGGCCAGCTCTGTACCTAAGCACACACTCAGCAGTTCTACAGAATGACAGATTCACCAAACAGGGCATGTGTATCCACAAGCGCTGTGCAGTGAGGAGGTGTCTGTTTGCTAAATAATAGAATAGGGAATCCCCAGCAATGATGCCCCCTTCCTGACTAAGGGTAGCCGTCATGTAAACAGCATTAGTTGGGAATAAAGTCTTTGGTTCTGCCAACAGCTGCCTTTATAATTGTTTTGCAGAGTGTCCCATGTGACTTTTATCCTAGTGATCCAGCATTACCTCCCACTGGGGTGGAAGATTTGGTCTCCCTGGGCTGCAGAATTTGACTAAAGGTCTGTGTGTGTTGGTTCTTGACCTAGTTATGAGCTCTCAACATGCAATAAACATCCTGATTAACCTTGGGAAATCTGAATACTACTATTACCTGAATATGGCTCTTGACTGGTTTCTGACCTCTCACCCATCTATGGGCACATGATTAAGTAATGCAAATTAATTGTAATAATTTCCCAAGCAAATAAAATTATTTTGGTAATGATATTGGCCTCGAAGTTCCTACATTGCAATGCAAATCTGACTGTTCACTTACATGAGAGGGTCTGTCTGAAGCTCTGGTTTGCCTGCACCACTGATACCATCCATTCCAGTGATATGCAGCTGATACCCAGACCTGGTCTCTAGAATGCCAGTCATGGCTTTTCAACAAGACTCCAGAAAAAATAGATTTGCACGCTATGCCTTCGGACTTGGCAGCATTTGCAGAGCAGAGCGCCAGCTCATGTTCCAGAGGACCAGGTGCACAGAGGCAGAGACCCACTGACCTCCAAGCCGTGCTAGAGAGGCACAGCATCATCCTGACTCTCTGCAGAAGCTGTGTGCCTCCCAGAAGCCACTGACAAACCCTGAGCTAGACTCAAGCGTGACCTTTCCAGAATTTATCTCTGTCCCTGTTCACTAGCACTTTATGCCATAATCAATAAATGCGCATTTGGTGCACGCCAAAGCCCTCAAAGATGGTTAGTTCAAAAACTCTAGCCATGCAGGTGGTTCTCAAGGACATAGTGGTTTATGACAACACTCCCTGTACCATGTGGGTCAAAAGGTAATTTTTAAAATGTTCATAAATCTAACTCCTAAGAATTGTGTGAGGTCTTGGGAGAGTGAGGAACTTTCCAAGTAGAACTCTGTACCATGGGCTTGCATAAGGTTCTTTGAGATCATTGCAACACATGCTCCTGATAGCACCATTGTACGAAAGGTCTTGCCTTGTTTTTTTCTAGCCCCACTCATTGTAGCTTTTTACCTTCTAGGTCAAAAAATAAAGCATAATTACAAAACTAAATTCATTGTTCTTTGACCTGCATGAGAGAACATTTTCCTGACACTGTAAAGCTTATGCGCCCATGACCTGAAGGAGTTGCCAATATCTTACAGGGATGGAAGCAGACATTGCTTTGGGTATCCGAAAGGTGTCTGTGAAGGAGTGGGTGGGGTTCATTGCCAAAGCACAGCATTCGCCAAAGACCCCCGGTGCTCACTGCGGTCAACACTGAGGCCAGCAAATTTGTCTGTGATTCTTGCAGTTAGGACGCAAGGAGAGCAGCTGTTTCTCATGGAGCTTCAAGGAGACTCCGCCTCGGTAGGACCATTGGTTTCAACCCTATTCTTTATCTTTCAGGTTTAAGAAGCTGGTGCAAACTGTTCACCAGGATGTTTACTGACACATCTCTAGAACTGTGTCATGGTAACCATTTCCCCAAAGACTGACTTACGGTCCAGTATGGGGCTGTGCTCATTTGCGTGGGGATCTATTTTTGTGTGGCCTGTTCCCTCTGCTCTTAGATCCATTCCCTGACCTGCCTGGCTATGGACTGCCAGGGCCTCTAGTCCCAGGATCTTTCACCAGCTGGTGTCCGGCGAGCTTTGGCCAATAGGAGAGAATGGAAGAGTAGGAGGACAACAGAAGCCAGGGGATTCTTCTGCTGTTATTTTGCCTTGAGCAGCATCATGGGAAGCATCTCCTGCCTCTGTGGCTGTGGCCCCACTAGCCTGACCCTCCCTCAGTGGGCCCAGCGTCTGCCGGGCAGCCTTGACTGTGGCCCTAGAGTCACGGAATACTCGAGCAGACCTCTGAAGGACATGGTGGGGTGAGCCATGTGGGTCGCTGGGGAGAGGATTCCATAACAGAAGGGTGAGATCGGGGTGTTTGAAGTTGGTGAGAGAAAGAGTGGTAGGACTTAACATATTGGACAGTAAGGGCCTTGGCTTTTATCTGAGTGAGATGAGATCATGTTGGAGAACATCAACTGGAAGAATGACACAATCTGATTCACGTTTTTAAAGGACCTTAGCAGCCTGGCTGCTATGGAGAGAAAAGGCTGTGCAAGCGACAGGGAAAGAACAGGGGAGCACAGTAAGAAGGCCATCGTGTCATCAGGCAGGAGGTGACAGTGCTCAGGCCAGGGTGGGAGAGGAGCAGTGGCAAGAAGGCGTTGTTATTTCTGGATATGTTTTGAAGACAGAATCCCCAGAATTTGCTGATAGATTGGATGTGGGGTCTGAGAGGAGGAAAGGGCAGCATGGGAGCACCTGGAATGATCCCACTTACTGGGACGGCAGGGGCAGGGAGGGGCTGGGGAAACAGTTTGCTTTTGGATACAGTAAACTTCAGACATACATCGAACACCCAAGTGAAGAGTCCAGAGAGACAGGGGTCAGGGTGACAAGAGACGCTTGTTTGGAAGTCGTCAACCAAGGGATGGAATTTAAAGCTGTGAGGTGGGAAGAGATGGTCTAGGATGAGAATGTAGACAGCAAAGAGGTTGGGACTGTACCTCGCAGCCTCCAACAGCTGGAGGCTGGGGAGATAAGAAAGAGCCAACAAAGGGACCAGGAAAGAACAGCCAGGGAGTCATCAGGGAATCGGGAGAAAGTGGCCTGCAGAGAGCAAGGGAGAGAAGAAGCAGTGAGTTAGAAGAAGAGGCAGAGTTGACGGTGACCTGGAGGCCACTGGTCAGCTTGCAGGAGCAGAGGAACTTGAGAGCAGTAGCCTGCTGGGACTGGCTCGGGACATCCAGAGGAAAGGACGTGGTGAATAGTGAGAACTATTTCTAGGAACTTTGCTGTATGAGGGAGCAGAGAATGAGGTGGTGAGCAGGGAAAAATGTGGGTCAAGAGAGGGCTTTTTTTTTTTTTTTCACATGAGGGATATGGCCAGGCATGATGGCTCATGCTTGCAATCCCAGCACTTTGGGAGGCCAAGGCTGGTGGATCACCTCAGATCAGGAGTTCAAGACCAGCCTGGGCAATATGGCAAAACCCCATCTCTACAAAAAAATTCAAAAATTAGCCAGGTGTGGTGGCACATGCCTGTGGTCCCAGCTACTCAGGAGGCTGAGGTGGGAGGATCGTTTGAGCTCAGGAGGTCAAGGCTGCAGTGAGCCAAGATCACACTACTGCACTCCAGCCTGAGTGACAGAGTGAGACCCTGTCTTAAAAAAAAAAAAAAAAAGATGGGGGATATTACAGCATGTTTGTGTGCTAACAACCCTGTAACATTCAGGGGAGGGAGTTGTGTCGACGGTGCGGGAAAGAGAGGGGAAAACGTCATAGACAAGAGAGATGAGCTGAACCAGCGGCATGGCCGGCCGCCAACAGGTGGGAGGTGGGACAGATCACCCAGGTGACCGGAAGGGACCCCGTCGAATGCAGCCTGGGAGACACAGTCAGGGAGCTTGTGAGGCTCTTTCCTGAGCGCTTCTGTTTTCCCCGTGAATAAGAGGCAGCGCCACCTGTGGATGGGAGGTTTGAAGGGCGAGAAAAGGTGAGACGGACTCTGGAGGGGAGGGGGAGGGTGAGGTCCATGTGGACACTCTCCCCCCACAGAGAAGGCCTGCTGTTGATGATGTCCTCTATCTTTTCTTCCAACTCAGCAGTAAGTCTTGAAGATTGTGTATATCCTTTCATAGAGAGCTGCTTCATTCCTGAGAATGGCTGCCTAGTATTCCATGGTACGAGCATTGCATAATTTATTATCATTGCTTATGTATTACACTGTATTTATGTGTGCAGTCCTCTACTGATGAAAATGTAGGCTGTTTCCAATGCTGGAATGCTGTGCACATGTCATTTCACACATTTTGGAGTGTGCCGAAGGACAAATGCTTAGACAGGGACTTGCTAGAACAAGGTGTGAAGACATGATTCAGTTTCATAGACCAGTGATTTGTTTTCCTTGGGACGTTCATCCGTTTGCACTCTCACCCACAGTGTACGAACACGCCTGTCTCTCTACACCTTCATCGACACAAATCTAACTTTTTGATATTTGCCCACCTCTTAGGTGAAAATAGTATCTCGCACTTTTACTGGGTATTTTTCTTGTGATAAATAAGAATGCACATCTTTTTACACATTCGCGTGTCTTTTTTGAGTTCCCTTTCTGTCTGTTGTCCATTTGTGATTTTTGCCTATTCTCCTATTGGGTAGTGGATCATTTTCTTATCTACTTATAGGCACTCTTTATATATAAAGAGATTAGCTCCTCATCAGTGGGTGGCAAATATTTCTTCCCAGTTATTATTTGTCTTCTGACTTTGTTTATTATGCCTTTTTTCCACGCAGGATTTTTTCTTTTTATATGTTTTATTTCATTAATTTATTTGTTATGGCTATTTGGGGTTTTCTGTCATATTTAGAGAAGCCCTTCCTACTTCAAAATTATTTTTAAAATCTCTCCCATATTTACTTCTGCATTTGTACTGTTTCCTTTTTTTAACATAAAAAATCATATTACATTTAAATCTTTTTTTTTTCTATATGGCATTTATTCTGGAAAAGATGTGAAGCAGTGGAGGAGGAGATAGACTTTCACAGTAATTTCTGTCCTATTTATTGATGTTGGGCAGGAGGCCTGGGCCCCGGTCCTGGACCGGCGACCATCCCATGCCAGACTTGGCAGGCACGTGCCTCTCTGAG
This sequence comes from Pan paniscus, assembly GCF_029289425.2. Classification (NCBI taxonomy): domain Eukaryota; kingdom Metazoa; phylum Chordata; class Mammalia; order Primates; family Hominidae; genus Pan; species Pan paniscus. Next base: position 188,309,968 of record NC_073255.2, read on the forward strand.
CCTCCACCGCCTTCATCTGTGAAGTGAGACTGCCAGGTGGGGTGATTTCCAAGGTCCTTGCCATCAGACCGTCGAGGAGTCTGTTGAGGATGCTCTCTCCCTTTCTCTCTGGACTCTTGGAGAACTGAGTTGGACACCAAAGTTTGTGTGGTGAGTACAAGGGGTGGCTGCCTTGTCTTCCCGCACTCAGGCAATAAATACTTATTGAGTGCATGCTGTGCGATGAGTCACCAGAAACCCATCTGCACTGATTGAGCCGCCAAATGCCCATCCTACTGATGGCAGATCAATAGGGCCCTTCCTTTACAGGAGCCTGGGAGTGATGATCCAGTGGACATGCAGACAGGAAAATACCAGCTGAACCCACTCCCACCACAGAGTGAGAAACACAGGCGTGGAGGATTTTCCATTTCACGGTGTGTTCATGGATGTCAGCTCATTTCCTTCTTACAGTAAGAATTATATCCCCACCCCTACCCTGCCACACACAAATACAAGGTTTGAAAAGACTGAGTGACTTACACAGCGGCCCTGTTGGAGATCACCAGGCTAACAGCCATCAGCGGCAGGTTGGAGCCAGGGTGTTGTGGCTCTGCACGGAGCCCCACATGCCGATTTAATGGGCTCTGCCATGGCTAACGTTAAATGTCAATGTGGCCAGGCTGCGGTGCTCAGCTGTTTGGTCAAATGCTGGTCACATGCTTCCGTGAAGGCCTTTTTCAGATGAGATGAACGTCTAAATGAGTGGACTGAAAACAGATCACCCTCCCTCCTCCAGAGCAGGGTGGGTCACATCCAATCATTTGGAGGCCATGGGAGAAAAGACTCGGATGCCCCAGGGAAAAAGGAATTCTGCCTCCAGACAGCCTTCTGACTCAAAGCTACAACCTCAGCTCGCACCTGAATTTCCAGCCTGCTGGCCTGTCCTGCAGATTTCAGGCTTGGCAGCCCCCATAATCACAAGCTCATTCCTTAAAGTGAATCAGTCTTATCAATCTCTCTCTCCTCTGTGTGTGTGTGTGTATGTGTGTGCGCGGTGGGAGGGAGGGGAGTAAGTTTAAAGAATGGCTGCGATATACACATATATAAGTATATGTATGTACATTATACATACACACGTACATATACATACACTATTGCTTCTGTTTTTCTGGAGAACCCTAATATACTTTTCCTCCCAGGAAAGTAATTACTAATGGTGGAATTTCAGCCTCTGCAGAAGAAGTAGGGGCCAGGGCTGTGGTTCCTTTTGGTTGCTTCCCTAATGACACCACCCAGGGACGTGCCTCTGAGTGCGCTGGCCTTGGGACTTTAAAGAGGTGCACAGGAAGGAGCCTGGGCTCCGGAGTCAGACCTGCCTGGCTGCTTGCTGCTGGTGTGACTGCAGGCAAGCCACGTAGCCACTGAGCAAAAAGGAGAGAAGGATGCCCAGGTGTTTGCAGGCAGCAGGGCTGGCAGAGGCTCCACTCACATTCGTTCCCGTCTCTTCCTTGATGTCAGTGCAAATATCAGACACACAGCTGTAGCACCATCAATGTGGTTTGCTTTCCAGAATCTTCTGGAAAATTGCAAAAAGTCCACAATTTCCTGGGCACATGCCCTGTTGCCCTCTGAAGCTAATACACCTGGCCCCAGAGGCCACCTCACCGCAGAAGAGAGTGTGTTTCCTAGAAGGCTGTTCCCGTGGGTCCAGGGCAGCCGGGGACCTGGCACCTTGGAGTTAGGAGCAGCGTTTCTCAGAGTGGCCCTCAGGCCCTGCTTCAGAGGGTCCAGGAGGTGCCTGGGCTCCTTCCCCAGGCTGTGGTTGGGGGATTTGGCCCTGCTTCAGAGGGTCCAGGAGGTGCCTGGGCTCCTTCCCCAGGCTGTGGTTGGGGGATTTGGGGTAGGGCATGTGTGTGCATGTGTGTGTGCTTGTGTGTGCATTCATATGTGTGTGCATTTGTGTGTTCGTGTGTGCATGTGCATGTGCAAATGTGTGTACATGTGTGCATGTGTGTTCGTGTGTGCGCATGTGTACGTGTGCATGTGCGCGTGTGTGTGGACATGTGTGTGCATGTGTGAGCATGTGTGTGCATGTGTAAGCATGCGTGTGCACTCACGTGTGCATATCGTTTGAGATCCACTGCCCTGGCCCTTCCTCTGCTCCTTCTCCTGGAAAGTATTTTGGGAACCAGAAAAAAAGCAGTCACACATTTTGCATCTGTCTTTCCTGCTAGAGAATTGCAGGTGCTGTGTTGAGCCACCCTGCTGTCACCTGACAGGCTGTCAAGGATGCTGTGGAGAACGCCCTGTGCCACAGAGGCTCTGGGCAGCAGAGCAGGGCTGCCTCCCACCTCACTGCGTGGGCGGAGCTCCTTCTCCCAGGGAGGGGAATGTGGAGAGGGGATGCCAGCCTACTTCCCCTTTCCATTTCATTCAGGTGATATTTGCTGTTATTTGGACTATTATTGCAAACATCTTCAGATCTTTGCTGAAGAGAGACTATGCCATGTGAGGTGTAACAGTGGGGGTGTTGGTTGTTATAGGAATTGCTGATTTTACACGAGTCTTTCTCCAGTGACTTTTCGATAACTGAATGACGGAATGAGCTCGAGGCCCATAGATGTGATCTACTTCAGGGCCAGGCAGAAAGAAGGGACTTTTATTCAGTCAGAAGCGGGATCACGTGGGATTTGAGAAGAGTGATCCTTAGCAGAGCTGGGCTTTGCACAGGGGACTCTGGAGGGAGAGGAGACACAGGGGCTATTTGGGTCAGGGCTCCAAGGAGAAGGGCACAAGACCACTATGGAGAGTGCTGTTTCTACCGGGAACTCTTGGAGAGGACTCCATTTTGTTACAGTGGCCAGGGCTCCATGGGTGCTAACCAACTTGGGGATTTGATAGTTTGAAACAAACAAACAAAAAGACATACGCTAAGATCTCTAGAGAGAAATTCCTGTTCGGTCTTAAACCAAGAATAGTTGTCTTTCTCCTGAACTCTTGGTCTGTTTGTATCTTGTGAGTCCTAGAGCTGACTGGAACATAGTCACCCAAGCTGTGGCCCACCCACAGCAAGTGCGTGCTCCTGGCTTGACGTATACACACATCTGCTATTGGAGGAAATTACCTCTCCCAGCACAGTATCTAGGTCTGGTAGGGGACGCTGGTATTCTGCCTCCCTAGTCCCTGGCTCAGCCTGTCATAATCACCCCCAGTCGGGAGACTTGGTCTTGGTGGCCAATCAGAGCCTTCCTTGTGACTCTGGCGCTGACAGAGCCCTTTCCATTCTTATCTCGAGGCAGTAAGACTTCAGCCTGGCACTACCCCTGCTCCAGGGACGGCCAGACTGGGAGCCAGGGTACAGTACTCAGAGATGGGAGGAACAGCAAAGCCTGGGTTCCTGTCGTCCTTAAGACCAATCCCTCCTCTGCTTCTCCCTGTGAGTCAAGAACATTCCCGTATTTTCTTAAGATAGCGTGGGATTCCTGTCTCCTGCAATGCAAGAGTCCTAACGAATACACTTCTCACTTTTAGTTAACTTAACCATGTTGTCATTTTTGTCCATTTGTAGGTTATTCTTTCTAGAACAAGTGGAGGAGGTAAAGAAGCGTGGCAGGGAGGAGAGAAGCAAAGAAGGAAAGACACGTTGTGTCAGCAGAGCTATAACTAACATGAGTACCTGTTACTGAGCTGCTGCAGCCTCTCCTCTGCCCCACAGCCCCCACAGCCTTCACTGTGGTCAGATAGCCCTGCACTCCTGACCGGCGATCCCCGGGCAGCATCAGGGCGGGAGCAGTGTTGAACAGGGAATGACTTTGGTTTTATCACAAAGCCTCCATGCTGGGTGTCTGTGGGGACGGCAGACTTGTGGTTCATAAAATCCCGAGTCTTTGGGTGGGTGGGCTTCTGACTCCGATTGGTGCTTGTGGGATGCCAGGGTCATTTCCAGGCTCAAGTAAAGCAGAGGCATTGGATCTTCTTGTTACTCTGGGGATTTAGATGAATAACTGTTGGAACTTGAGTGCATTAATCTTCCCCTATAGGAAAATAACTTTTCCCTTTGTAGTCGAAGAGAGCCTGACTAAAGCTTACTAATAACTGGGATTAGCAATGTCCATTAGTAATTTTTCAAGTTACTTGAGCAAGAAAAAAAATAGTAACTGCAGAAGCCAAAACTCAGAACCATCAGCTGATGTTGGTCACTTACTTTGACAAGCATAATTCAGATTCCATTTATTTATGGTTAAATTCCCACAGCACTGTAACCAGATAACTCTGGGCTGAGGCGATGGGCTGAGGAGTGAGGAAAAAAAACCTACTTTCCTTTTGGTGTACTCTTACCTGTTCCTCATTTTTTTGACCCTAGTATCTCTTTCCATTTTAAAATTCAGATTCACAAAATGGGCCAGGTGTGGGGGCTCACGACTGTAATCCCAGCACTTAAGGAGGATGAGGCGGGCAGATCACTTGAGGTCAGGAGTTCACGACCAGCCTGGCCAACATGGGGAAAGCCCATTTCTACTAAAATTACAACAATTAGCTGGGCGTGGTGGCGGGTGCCTGTGATCCCAGCTACTCGGGAGGGTGAGGCAGGAGAATCGCTTAAACCTGAGGGGCTGAAGTTTCAGTGAGCGGAGATAGCACAACTGTACTCCAGCCTGGGCAACAGAGCAAGACTCCGTCTCAAAAATGAACAAACAAAACAGATTAACAGAATGGTTGATCCTAGGACTACATGAGATTGCAAAGTATCCTGTCTTGTGTTCACTTCTACCCATTTTACTTTTATTGAGAGTGAGGGGGAGAATGTCACAGAATACAAACACCAGCATTATAATCTTCCACTGGGAAGATCCACATGTACTCGAATGATTTTCCCAATGCTCAAAATATTTTAGAACTTCTTTTAAAAAAAATGTAGCACCACTTTGTGAAATGAAAAATAGCAAAAATGTCCATTTCAATAAACTTGCGGTGGAATATTTGTGAAGAAGCTTAGCAACATCACCAGCATAGAAGAGGCACGTAAATGATCCCGTTGAAATTCCTGCAGCAGGTCAAAGTGAACTCCCTTTATTCCAGTCTCTGTCCACATCTCTCCAGTCGTGGATTTTACTCTAACTGACCCTTATCAATGAAAAACTGGATCTGCTTCAGACTGAAATCCTAGCATCACAGGGATTGTTCAGTTCAGCTCTCTCTTAATACAAACAAACAGTTTGCCTCCCTGTTTTCTACTCTATCTGTACAGTCATGAGGCCATGCCAAGATGGGATTAGATGTGCAAGAGATTTAATGGAAGGAATGCCTGTGAAGGGTAAAGGGAGAAAGAGCAGGAGTGGGTTCAGACCTCTGGAGAGCCTGACACCTGGAAGGAAGGATTGGGTAGGAAGGGCCTCCAGCCTGCAGCTCAGTTCTGAGCAAGTCTCGCCAGACCGGGGTGGGGGGTCACCAAGCACATTCTGCAGTTAGAGGATGCTGGGAAAGGGAGGAGTGGGCTGGCTCTGGGCTGCCACCCTGCCCTGTCCTTGCCTGGGGACAGCTGGGGAGAGTGTGAAGGACCCAAGAGAGGTTCTGGGCTGTCAGTCAAGGATGCCAGACCCCCAAGTGCCTGCATTGTGATTCTCCCCCGGGCCGGCTGTGACCCCCCGCTGCGTCACCCCCCACCTCCACACCACCAACGCTGTGGCAGGTTCTCAGGGAGGAGACCCTGGTGGCCACCGCCATGGCTGTGGCGTCATCTCCAAGGCCACCCAGAACCCTGCCTGCCCCACATCCTCCTCCAACCTCATTCCCTGATGCTCCTCAGCAGCATTTCCCCCAAAAGTCAGGCAGGCTGGCCTCTCTGGCCTCTGTGTATGATGTTATGGGTTAAATTGTGTCCCCTGAAAAAGCATGTTGAAGCTCTACCCCCAGGACCTATGAATGTGACCTTATTTGGAATAGGGTCTTGGAGATGTGATCATGTAAGAGGAGGTCACACTTGATGAGGGTGGACTCGAATCCAATAGTCCTTAGAAGAAGGGAAAACAGACACAGGCAGAAACCCACAGGGAGAAGCTTGTGTGGCGACAGACGTGGAGATTGGCGTGATGTTCTGCAAGCGGAGGGACGCCAGGGGCTGCCTGCAGCACAAGGAGCTGGAGGAGGCGGGGAGAACACTCCCATGCAGCCTTCAGAGGGAGCGGGCCCGGCCCACACCTTGACTGCAGACTTCGGCCTCCAGAACTGTGAGAAAAGAAAGTTCTATTGTTTTAAGCCACCTGGTTTGTGGTGCTTCCTTACCCAGGCCTTTCTTAGCTGCCCTCTGTGCCTTTGTCCGGGCCCCCTGCTGCCTGGAACACCCTCTCTTCTCTCCCACATCACCCCGGCATCTGTCTCCTTCCAGGCCCCACCTGGAAGCTGCAATAAGGGCTCAAGCCCTCCCCGATCCCTCCGCCCTCTGCGATCCACCGTCCTCCCCGCTCCTCCGCCCTCCCAATTCCTCCGCCCTCCTGGCTTCTCTGCCCTCATCGCTCCTCTGCCTTGCTGTGTGCCCAACACTTTCACGGGCTGTGCCACACCCTTCAGGTTACGCTTAATTATACACTGCCTTGCCCCATTTATTTTCCTCTCTCGCCTTGCTCCATAAGAGGCTTTTAGGCAACGACTCCTCCTTTTCTTTGCCGAGAGGTTTGTTTCTGTTATAACTTTTCAAGACTGACTCCATTGTTTATTTTTGGAGCCAACTAGTCTTAGACCTCAGAGCTCAGCACACTCAACAGGCCTCAACATGTTTTGAGGGCCTGCCGGAGAAGGCCCAGGCCTCACGGGTGCAGGTCCTACAGAAGCCCAGTATCTGAGAGCAGCCTCTGTCCATATTCTGACACTGGTCAGACCACACCTGTGCAACACTCACTCCCAGGCCCCAGGGGGCTTTTGGTCTTTTAGGACTGACTCCTTCATTTGACCAGTCATGGTGTCACGCAGACTAAAGCAAAAGCTATGAATGGTGGGATTTGGGCAGAGCCCCAGAGTTAAACCCCCTCAAGCGTCAAACTCCAGAAAAAACAATTCCAGATCTTGCCACATGACAGTTATGCACAGAAAGGGGACATGAGGAGCCATTCCAAATGTGAATCAGAGGTAATTTGCATTCAGCGTGTCAGCAGCCACATTTAGTCCCTGTAAGCTTAATTAAGGCAGACAGTAGCTCATCTGCAATCACGGCCAGTGCATCACCAGGCTTTCATGACACACCGTGTAAGCTGGCAGAACGGCTTTAGAGGGAGCTGTGAGATGTGAGGAGCCTGCCCGGGCCCAGCTGTGCTCTCCCGGCGCCAGGTGTCTGTGTGCCCGGCCTCTGGGAGGGCTCCGGAGAGCTCCTTCTGACCTGTGACTTAGAAACTGAGGGTGCAGCATCACTATCCTTGCTACAGAATCCCAGAGGAGACTTGGGGGCCCTCTGCTGTCATCCCCACCCTCACCCCCCCACCCCCCACTTTTCATTGAGGAAGATACTGAGTCCAGAGATGAAGAGTGACTCATTCAAGGTCACAGGGCCACAGAGAGCCATGCTGAGCCACTGCTCACAACATAGCCGGCTTCTGCTAGACAGACACCCTGCATGAAGCTTCTCCCTGAAGCCAGGCGGGTCCTGGGCTCCAGTCACCCACCAGCCCCAGCATGACTGTGCACCTGCCTCGGCTTCCTCAACCACACAATCAGCACCCAGGACACGCAGTCCTTTATTTTAAGCCTTGAAGGAGGAGGCCCATGAGGCAGCATCCTTATGATCACTGTCATATACCACAAATCAGAGGAGGCCGCAGAAGGAAGGAACCAAGTTCCTTCATGAGGATGTCAGCCTGGCTTGGTCGTGCCTGCTGGGACGGGCATTTCAGAGAGCCACACGGCAGGAGGAAAGTCCGGCCGGAGCAGAGGGAGGTGAGGGAGGAGCAGTGAGGAGGCTCAGCCCCAGGTGTCTGGGTCCCATGTGATCCTTATGGTCACAGAAGGTACAGCAGATGTCACAACTTCAGTCATGGGGCCCCAGGGTGGCTTCTCCCTGGATAGTTCCTTTGCCTCCTTATGCAGCAAAGGGGTCTTTGGGACTCCTTGGGAAGGGACAGCCCCCAACCTCAGGTACACCCACCACTGAGTTTGCTGGGGGGGCGCCCTGAAGGCGGGCCTCTGTGTCCCTTCTGTCTGTGGGTAATGGGGTGCTCGGGTGCCCCTTTTCCAGGAGGCTGCTCATTACTAGCCCAGAGGTGGGAAGGGCCCACACCCCTCTTTACTTCACCATGAGTGGGCTTCAGAGGCAGAGTGAAAACACCCAGGCTTTCAGGGGTTGTTCCCGGGGCCACTTGGAAGGAATGTCTTAGTGTGTTTGTGTTGCTATAAAGGAACACCTGAGGCTGAGTGACTTAGACAGAAAAGAGGTTTATGTGGCTGATGGTTCCGCAGGCTGTACCCAAAGCATGGAGCCAGCATCTGCTTCTGGTGAGGCCTCAGGCTGCTTCCTCTTATGGAGAAAGGTGAAAGGAGGCCAGCGTGTGCAGAGCTCACAGGGCAAGAGTGGGAGTGAGGGAGGGGGGAGGTGGGGCTGGAGAGGGAGCAAGGGAGCTGGGAGGTGATGCGGGCTCCTTTTCACAGTCAGTTCTCACGGGAGCTAAGAGTGAGCACGCACTCACTCCCTTGCAAAGGGCACTGACCACCCAGGAGGGATCCACCCCCACCATCCAGACACCTCCCGCCAGACTCCACCTCCAATCCTGGGGATCACATTCCAACAGGAGATTTGGAGGGGACAAATATCCAAACGGTATCACCGCCTCCCTCCCGGATGAAGCTGTGCCCTAAACGGTACCTGAAACCTGCCATATTCCCAAACACAGAAAAAAAAATCATGGTGGATCTAGACAAAGATACCGCAAACGTAGCGTGCTGTCTTCAGTCAGATCAATGCACTCCCTCCAGCTCAGCAAGTCCGATTTGCGTGCACAGGGTGTCTCTCCTGCCGCCTGCAGCTCAATCGTCTAATCGTGTTTCTCACCCTTGTTTGAATAGCTCTATTATATCTGTGCTTTGTATTGTATGTGGTCTCACATATTTTCCTTCTAAGTAGGACAGGTACAAATCATGCATTTTATTTATAACTCTGCAGTTAAGATCAGAATCTGACAGTGCAAAATGGCCGAGGATTATAGAGAAAAAACACTGCTGGTGAAACAGGCTGATGTGTTCACCTTGCTTTCACCCTCTTCTGGGTTTTGATAGTCTCATCACTCACACAAAGACAAATGCTCATTATGTAGTTAATTATTCAGCCGGGAGGCATTTATCGACTATAATCTCCATGTGGCCAGCACATAAGTGGCATGTTTTTTGGAGGATACAAAGAGAAAATACTGGTCCCAAATGCCCAGAGAGGGGAGAAGACGGCTCCTTTCCATGGAACATGAACACGCCGGCCCTCACTCATTAGTCCTTATAGCTGTAATTGCAGCTTTGAGAGGCCAAAGCAGGCAGATGGCTTGAGCCCAGGAATTTGAGACCAGCCTGGACAACATAGTGAGACCCTGTCTCTGAAAAAATAATAAAAAAAATCGACCTCTGATCTTTAACTCATTTTTGGTGGTAGGTGTTGTCACTACTTCACAGATGAAGAAATGGAGACTTGGGGAGATTAAACAGCATGGTAGAGATCACACAGCAGTAAATGGCAGCGCCAAGACCTCACTGCTCTGTGGGCCCCAAAGCAGCTGCCCGGCAGGGGAGCCGCAGGGGAGCCAGGCGGAGTCATCCCACTTTAGACGACTGACCCCAAGCCTAAGTGGCCCCTGCGTTGCCCAGGACACAGCAGACTCCCCAGGACCCGCTCCCCCAGATGGCCATCTTGCTGCCTGAAAAAGGCATCCTGATCCAGACCGCAAGAGACGGCTCCTGGGTGTTGTGCAGGAAATAATTCAAGCCGAGAATTCGGAGTGCGGTGAGAAGAGAGAATTTATTGAAAGCTGCTCAGTGTGCAGCCCCATCCGGGAGGACCCCTCCTGGATCCTTCTCCGCAGCCATGGTGCCCTACATGCTTTCCTCTCCCAACCCCCAAAATTCCATCCTGGCCCCCATCCCCCTCCAGGTACTGCCCCCTTTCTCTGTTCCCTTTACAACAACACTCCTACAAAGTGCTGTCTAGTCTTACAGTGTCTTGGGGTTTTTTTTCCTGAGGTTTTTTTGTTTGTTTGTTTTGTTTGAAATGGAGTCTCGCTCTGTCACCCAGGTAGGAGTGCAGTGGCGCGATCTCAGCTCACTGCAACCTCCACCTCCTGGGTTCAAGTGATCCTCCTGTCTCAGCCTCCAGAGTAGCTGGGATTATAGGTGCCCACCACCATGCCCGACTAATTTTTTTGTATTTTTAGGAGAGACAGGATTTCACCACGTTGGCCTGTCTGCCAGGCTGGTCTCGAATTCCTGGCCTCAAGTGATCTCCCTGCCTCGGCCTCTCTGGAATTACAGGCGTGAGCCACCACGCCTGGCCTCCTGATTTCTCTCTAGCCCTCCTCCAATAGGACTTTCTTATCAATGCTCCAGTGGAAGGCTCTAACCATCTTACCACTAAATCTGCTGGCTGGTCCTTGACTCTCATCCTACTCACCTCCCAGCAGCACCAATGGGGTGGTCTCTCCCTCTTCCTTGAAGCCCTTTATGCCCTCCGCTTCCTGATGCCGCACTGTGGTTTTCCTTCTCCATCACTGGCTCACGTGCTTGTTCCTCCTGACCGACCAGTGACGGTGGCTCCAGGGTCCATCCTGGGACCTCTTGTCACTCGCTTGGTGCACTCATCCCATCTGTGGCTTCATAGATCACCTCGTCAGTGATGACTCCCAAGAGGTCCATGGACTAGACCCCTCCATGAACTCCAGACCCGTATCTCCAAACACCTCCTTGACCTCTCCCCTTGGGTGTCTCATAAACCTCCCGGACTGGAACCCCGGTGTCCCACCACACCCCCAGCTGGTCTTATCCTCTGCTCCCCTTCTTGTATGACCTCGCCAGCCTTTTGGGGACTCAAGCCATGGCAGAGTTGCCCCAGTACATTGTTTCCTCATACCCACTTCATTCCTTCTTCATGCCCACTTCCAATCCACCACCAAACAGGTGGTCCTACCGTCAAAGCACAGCCAGAGGCCACTTGTCACCACCCCACCTGTGCCAGCCTGCTCCAAACTGGATCATCTGTCAGGTGGCAACAGGTTTCTACTTCCACTCCCGCCCCTACTGTGATCTACTCTCAAAGCAACAGAGTGATCTTCTGTCAGAAACCCTCCGAAGGCTCTGCTTCTCGCTCACGTAAAAACCCATGTCCCCGCAATGACCCACAGGGCCTTAAGGATCTGCCCTCCTCTCCTCTCTGAGCTTGTCTCCCCCAACTCATCCCCTCCTTCCCTCCACTCCAGAAGCTGTCGCTTCAACATGCCAGGCTCCCTCCTGCCTTGGGGACTTTGTGCTGGCTGGCCTCTCTGCCTGGAGCGTCCTTATATCTAGACACTCAGATGACTCACCTTCTCCTTCCCTGTAGTTCTCCACTCACAGGTCTCTTCTCTGTGAATCCTTCCTGGACCCCTCTTTAAAATGGAAATCCCAGTACTCTGTGTGGCCGCACATACACTACAATTGGAACAACATGGAGAAGATGAGCACAGCTTCTGTGCAAGGATGACACACAGATTCGTGGTGTTCAAAAAATAGATGCATAAATAATGGAAACCCCCTTTCCTGACACTTCCTACCTCGCCTTTGCTTATTTTTCTCCTTGGCATGTGTCACCTTCTAATGCACTACCTACCTTACCTATATACCATGACTACTGTCTGCTCCACACAAGGTTTTAAGCCCCATGAGGACAGAGACGTTTGTCTGTTTTGTCCAGGCTCCAGAACCCAGTACAGTTGCCTGGCACTTAGTAGGTGGTCAATCGATGTTGAGTGAATGAATGAATGAATGAATGAATGTGACACAGGCCAAAAGCTGTGGGGCATTGCGGAGGAAGCCAGAAGGCGTGCGTTCCCCGCTGAGAGTGCTTCACCAAGGAAGCTTGAGCTGAGCCTTGAAGGACGGGTAAGGTTCAGTGAAATCATAATAACGGTTGGGATAACTGCTAGGGTGAGACTTGTGAAATCTTAGGCACTGCTTCTTCAGGGCTCCACTCTCAGGGAGAGGACGGGGCAACTCCTGGAGAAGCCAAGTGCAAGGTGGGGTCAGGAAATTGGCAGGTGAAACAGGACTCCTGGTGCACTGGGGTTTGAAATGGAGCTCCAGGGACATCCAGGGAATACCGCAAATCATTAGGTCCCTGTCATAAGCTGCCTGTGGCAACAAAATATCTTCCCTTGGCCCCAGTCAAGAAAAGAAAGTGATTCACATTGAGCGCTAGGAATCACGTAGGCCTGAAGTGCCTTCTCGTGGCTATGCCTGCCTTCCAGGGAAATCTCTTGCAGGGGAAGAAAGGAAAGGTGTGCGGATCAATCGTCAATGATTGGGCAGTGACTCCCAATTCCAGTGAAGCCCTGGTAATTATGCATCGCCATGACGACCGCTGCACTCCAGATGAAGCTGCTTTTAACTCCATCAGAGGCAGACACGCTCTGTGCACTTTTCAACCTCAGTCTGAAATGCTGAAACCACAAGCTTCGTTCTCGGAATCCCACGTAGAAAGCCAGAACTCCACCTTCAGGAAAGGGAGGGCTCGGGGACACATTCCTACCCTGCTCAAAAACCCTCTCCAAAATACTGCGTCTATTACTCCAGCGCTCCCACCCTCCTGTCTACTGTCTGTTCCCTCGCACCCACACCCACCCCCACTTTTGCCAAATGTATGTACTCATCCCTTTCTGAAGGCACTGGGGAGGAGAGCAGTAGATAGACAAACTGAGGAATGAAAGAGAACAGAATGTTCTGGAAATCGCAGAAAATCTGGCTTGGGCTGGAGCACACGGGGACGTCAGGGCACGTGCTGAAGAGGAAGGACATTGAGGTCCTGGGTTGACTTCAGCTCTCCCACCGGCCAGTGACATGTGGGGCAAGTTTGTCAGCCACCGAAGCTCGAGTTCCTCACCTGTAAAATAGAGAAGATAATGCCCCCTTGCAAATCCGTGGCCAGAACTAAATGAGGCCAAGTGTGAGAAAGCGTCTAGCACAGAAGGAGACAGGAGGGGCTCTGGATGCCCCAAGAGGGTGGGAGGGAGGTCCTGTCACTCCTCATCAAGGATCTGGGTTTTGTCAGGTGGGTAGCGGGGAGTCAGGGAAAGATTTAAAGCTGGGGAAGGGCTGGTGTTATTATTAAACCCATTTTACAGATGACAACACTGAGGTACAGAGAGGTTAAGTAACTTGCTCAACCCACGTAGTTTGTGGGTGGCAGAACTGGATTTAACCCCAGCTCCTAACCACCATTATGGTTATTCTTCCTTCAGCCGAACAAAGAAGAAGAAGGGCTTGAAGACTAAAGAAATGTCATGCATTGAGGTAGAAGAACTGACTGATGAACAGAGGAAAAACTGAACTTGGCCGTGGTTCCAACCTAGTGGTTAAGCTGCTGAAAAAAAGAGAAGAATTTACATAATCTGCATATTCATCAAGGGAGCATCTTGAACCAACATAGATCCGTGGAGCCAGTGGCAGGACTCCCCCTGGCCAAATATTTCGCACATGGGCCAATCTAAGCTCTGCTTATTCCCGAGGCCAACCACGAGGGCTTGTTGAGCTTGGAGAAGAATCTGAGTGAGCAGCCGTCTCCCGTCCTCCAGCATGGCAGACTCATGCAGATCTGGAAGGGAGAGGTCCCAGCGTCAGGATTCAGAAATGCTCACCCACACGTATACAACAAAGAAATGTGCGCCAAGAAAAGGAAAGCCAGAGGTTAGCAACAGGGGAGCCGCTACCGGCACTGGTCACATAATCCGTGGGGCCACTGCAAAATGAACCCACAGCGCCCCTTTGAAAATTATTAACAGTTGAAGATGACAGCACAGCCTGGAACCAAGAGCAGGGCCTTTGACGACGTTCAGGGGTGATGACGTTCGGGGGTGACGACGCCCTCCCTTCCTCCCCCACTGTGCCTCTGACCCTATATTTTTCGTTTTATTTTGAAACAATGTCAAGCTTATAGAAAAGTTGCAAGTACTATGCAAATAACACTTTTTTTCTTACTGAACTGTTTGATGGTAGATTCGAGGCTGAGACATTTGACTTTCTAGGAAACCTCAGTAGTTTATGGGGACAGTAGAAGAGTCTGTTTGATGCTGTGGTTTTTGTCATTGCATCCTAACGGGCGGGGCACAACGGTGATATGTCCCGTTTCTGATGTTCACGTGGATTACGTGATGAGAGCGGTATCCAGACTTCACTCTTCTGTCCTTTGTAATTAGTTTCCTTATCACTATTCTGTAGAAGAGGCAATAAAGGCCTTTTGCATTCATATTGGTGCCCAGATCATTAAGATTATTTGGAGAAAGATTTTTATCTGTATATGTGTGTATACACATATGTATATATACAAATAGATGTATAGGTCTGTGTATGTTTATATACATACACTTATATTATATTATGTTATCTGGTTTCCAAAACAGATTTGCATCACTTTAAGAAAAAATAACAGGACAACTAAAAAAATGTGCAGTCATTTAAATACTCTTATACTCTGCTGGTGGGAGTGCCAATTAGTATAATGTTTCTGAAATGCATCTTATTATATAAAGTCTTAAAATGTTTAAATATTGGCCGGGCACGGTGGCTCACACTCACTCTCACCCCACACACACTCACCCACACACTCACACACACTCACACACACACACTCACACACACACACACACCCTCCAACACACACATATGGGATTATCAGCTGAAGAACTTAGAATGCCTAGAAAAAGAAAAAGAGATCAAATAGAAAACAGAGCTTAGAGACAGGGAGGGTAGAATGAGCACTGTGATAGGAGTTCCAGAGAGGAGACTGCCCTTTTCCTCACTTGTGCTGCTTGGAGTGTGTGGCCAATGGCCGTACGCCCGAGATCTTCTCCAGAGACGTGTGCTCAGCCTACAAGAGCCGCCCTGCTGAGGAAATTATACTCCTCCACCTAGGGCAGGACTGGTGGACACAGGGATACACAAGCCGAGGCCTCAGCTTGAGGCTGGACAGCTCTGCAGACCACCCTCCCTCCCAGGATCTGGTCCAGATTAGATGTTGCCTGAGGCAGCACCCGCCCCTCCTGCTCCCCTCGCTCCCTTGGAGGTTTTTCCTGAGTGAGCCACATGCATGTGCATGCTGTCTCAGGATCCACCTCCAGGAACCCGGCTGCTGTGGGTTGAATTGTGTCCCCCAGAAAGACATGTTGAAGTCCTAACCCCCAAGACCTGGGGATGTGTCCTAATTTAGAAATAGGGTCTTTGGAGTTGCATTTAAGGTAAGATGAGGCCAGACTCCATTAGGGTGGGTCTTCACCCACTGGGATTGATGTTTTTACAAGAAGAGATGAGACATAGACAAAGACACACTAAGAGAGGCCGTATAATGATGGAGGCAGAGATCTGAGCCATGTGCACTCATAGCCAAGGACTGCTGGCAACACCAGAAACTAAAAGAAAGGCATGGGACAAAGTCACCCACCCCTAGATGTTATGACAGCCATGGGAAACTAGGACACTGACCTAAGCCAGCAGCCTTGGGTGTGCAGAGGGGAGTGCTGAAAGGATAGGGTTGGGTCACCGATGGCTGCTGGGGGCAGGGGCAGCCTGCCACCCTGACCCGGGGCCCTGTGGGAATCCTGCCATTTGGCACACACCACCCATGTAAGGGGCTCCCTCTAGAGAGATGGCAAGTGGGAAAGCAAGCCTAGACTGCAGAGGAGACCCGCGCCAGCCATTGCTGTCAATCAGCAGAGGAGACCCGTGCCAGCCATTGCTGTCAATCAGCAGAGGAGACCCGCGCCAGCCATTGCTGTCAATCAGTAGAGGAGACCCACGCCAGCCATTGCTGTCAATCAGCAGAGGAGACCCACGCCAGCCATTGCTGTCAATCAGCAGAGGAGACCCGCGCCAGCCATTGCTGTCAATCAGTAGAGGAGACCCGTGCCAGCCATTGCTGTCAATCAGCAGAGGAGACCCACGCCAGCCATTGCTGTCAATCAGCAGAGGAGACCCGCGCCAGCCATTGCTGTCAATCAGCAGAGGAGACCCGCGCCAGCCATTGCTGTCAATCAGCAGAGGAGACCTGCGCCAGCCATTGCTGTCAATCAGCCTAGTTTTTAAAAATATAAACAGACAACAAGGGTTACCAGGTACTTGAGAAAAACCAACGGCATAGAAGAAGGCATGAATCAATATGAACCAATAAAACATCGAACCCACGAGAAAACCATGATCGTTAGGAAATAAAAGGCTTTTTATTTCTAACTGGTATTATGGGAGAGATTCAAGGTGTTAGTCCATAAAACAAGAAGTTGTAAAAAGTAGCAATCAGAGAGAAGTTCTTAGAAGTTAAAAATATTATTAGCCAGGCGCAGTGGCTCACGCCTGTAATCCCAGCACTTTGGGAGACCGAGGTGGGCAGATCACCTGAGGTCAGGAGTTCGAGACCATCCTGGCCAATATGGTGAAACCCTGTCTCTACTAAAAACACAAAAACTAGCCTGGCATGGTGGTGCACACCTGTAATCCCAGCTACTTGGGAGGCTGAGGCACAAGAATTGCTTGAACCCAGGAGGCAGAGGTTGCAGTGAACTGAGATCACACCACTGCACTCCAGACTGGGCAACAGAGCGAGACTCCGTCTCAAAACAAAAACAAAAACAAATAAAAAAAATATTGCTTCGATGATGCCAGTTAGAGCAGAAACTCAGAGTACTTCAAGATGAATGCATTGGGTAGGCAGATGACAGATGATTACAAAGCCAAATGACGTAGTGATCAGGTGCAAAGTATTATTTTGTCAAACACACACACACAAAAGGTCAATTGGAACTCCAGGATAATAAAAATCTATAAGAAACTGGTGATCTACTGAGAAGCAAACTTAAATGCAGAACGACTTGGAGCAATTAAAGGCATAAGAAGAGAGAATCCACTGGCGTCAGCTCTGGGCATAGCAGCAGCAGGCGTGTCTGTTCTCTCGCTGGTGGGTCCAGTGGTGCACCCTGGCTTCATTGCAGATACCTGGCGTGGCGGATGGGATGGATGGAATGGCCCTCAGAGGAGGTCCACTGTCTTCTTAGTGCTCCTCCCTCTTTTGCAGAGGCTAAGAAGCAAAACCTATGGTTTCAGACTCCCTCCCAGTGGAGTTGCATTTGTGATTTATGTTTGGCCACCAGATGTGCTTCACGGAAGGCGGAAGTGGGGCGAATGTGAGCTTGTCCGCTCTCTTTTTGTCTGCTCTTTTTGCTAACAAGCGTGGTCACCAAGGCACTGGGTTGTCTGCTGTTTTTTCTGCAGCAGCGTTAACAGCACCATGTTGCCCAGAGACAGGGCATCAGGCTTCTGTTTTTTTTCTGAGGTGGACGTTGCTCTTGGAGCATGGTTCAGGAGCCTATAAAAGCATGAGGGGCAGCTTCTTGACCTTGTGTCACACTCGAACTGGCTTCCTGGAACCCACAGCACGTCTCAACTTTCCTTTTGGGGCAGAGATGGCAGCTGCCCTGGCTGGACACTTGTGGGAGTCGTTCCTGAAAGTCCTACCTAGAGCCTTGTCTGCCAGCCCTTTGAAAACATTTGAAAGCATCTAGTTCCTTCTAGTAAATCTCTTTTGGTTTAAAATAGCCACCATGGTTCCTATTAACTGCAACTGAACCAATAAAAGTGGTTTTCAATATTTAGAATTAACCTGTAGAAAAATATTTTAAAGTTATAGAACAGGATATAGAAGCTATAAATCTTAACTGTAAAAGGATTAGTGAGGCTGAAAGACACAGGAAGGTGAGAAGAGGTAGAGAGAAGTGGGAAGTGATTCAGTCCTGCAACTTAACTATCTAGTTCATGGATCGAGAATAGATGTTTTGGTTTCTTTTATATTTTTAAAATTATAGATGCAATTAATGGATGAGCAAAAAGCAAAAATATAATTTAAAAAACTTGGCAGATGAGAAAGAGGAGGGAAGAGAGATAAAACCCATTTCTGGCAATAATACTGTCTAAAAATTAATAGAAAAACAGGGTTAGCACACATTTATAGTTAGAATGTAACCACTGGTTTGTTGAAGATCTGATGGTTTTAAGTGTGTGGTCTTATTTCTGCATTCTCTATTCTGTTCCATTGGTCTATGTGTCTGTTCTTGTACCAGTACCATGCTGTTTTGGTTACTGTAGCCTTGTAGTATAGTTTGAAGTTGGGTAGTATGATGCCTCCAGCTTTGTTCTTTTTGCTTAGAATTATCTTGGCTATTTGGGCTCTTTTTTGGTTCCATATGAATGTTAAAACAGTTTTTTCTAATTCTGTGAAGAATGACAATTTTAGTTTAATGGGAACAGCATTGAATCTATAAATTGCTTTGGGCAGTATGGCCATTTTCACAATATAGATTCTTCTTATCCATGAGCATGGAATGTTTTTCCATTTGTTTGTGTCATCTCTGATTTCTTTCAGCAGTGGTTTGTAATTCCTTTTGAAGAGATCCTTCACTTTCCTTGTTAGCTGTATTCTTGGGTGTTTTATTCTGTTTGTGGTAATTGTGAATGGGAGTTCATTCATGATTTGACTCTCTGCTTGACTTGTTAGTGTATAGGAATGCTAGCAAACCCAGCAATCCCATTACTGTATATATGTCCAAGGGAATATAAATCATTCTATTATAAAGATACATGCACGTATATGTTCATTGCAGCACTATTCACAATAGCAAAGGCATGGAACCAACCTGAATGCCCTTTGGTGATAGACTGGATAAAGAAAATGTAGTACATATACACCATGGAGTACTATGCAGCCATAAAAAGGAATGAGATCATGTCCTTTGCAGGGACATGGATGGAGCTGGAAGTCATTATCCTGAGCAAACTAACACGGGAAGAGAAAACCAAATATCACATGTTCTCACTTATAAGTGGGAGCTGAATGATGAGAACACATGGACACAAGGTGGAGGGGGAATAACACACACTGGGGCCTGTTGGAGGGCTGGGGCTAAGAGGAGGAAGGGCATCGAGAAGAATAGCTAATGACTGTTGGGCTTAATACGTAGGTGACGGGATGGTTTGTGCAGCAAATCACCATGGCACACCTTTACCTATGTAACAAACCTGCGCATCCTATACATGTACCCCTGAACTTAAAATACAACTTGGAAAAATAAATGAAAGAAAGACAATTTTTTTTTTTAAAAAGTAATCACTGGAAGAACAGAAACAAAAGTTGTTAAAATGGGCTAACTCTGAGAGACGGAGACTATCGATATATTATAGGGAGAAAGATTTTTACTTTTCATTTTATACTTTATGTACAGTCAAAACTTCTATTACATGCACACAATTACTTATATAAAATACATTAAAATTGTATAAATGTTCAGTAATAAACACAGTGATACCTGGAGTTTTTGGTAGAGCACTTTTCCAGGAATAGATATTTATGAGTCCTTGTAGATCTGAGAGTGTCTTTCGGCTGCACTTGCAACTGAGTAACTTGGTTGGACGTAGATTACGGAAATCACAATCTGTTGACCTAAAATTCCGTAGCTGTTGCTCCACCTGGCCTTTCGTGTTGTAGAAAAGTCTAATGTATATCTAACTTTTTCCCTTTGTAGACAAATTTTTTTTCATTAATACGTGTATTTAGCTTCCTTTATCCTTAACATTAAAAACTTTCACCAGGATAAGTCTGGATGAGATTTCCTTTATTATTTTTTTAAAACCGGCACTTAGTGTTTCATTTCTAGTTGAAGGTAAAGTCTTCCTCCAGTTTAGGAAATGCTCCTTCTATTTCTTTCTTTCATTTGGTGTCCCTTCCTTCTCCTCTGTTGCTGGTTTTTTGTTTGTTTGTTTGTTTTTGCTTGTTTTGTTTTGTTTTTGAGACAGAGTCTGGCTCTGTCACCCAGGGTGGATCTTGGCTCACTGCAACTTCCACCTCCCAGGTTCAGCGATTCTCTTGCCTCAGCCTCCCAAGTAGCTGGGACTACAGGTGCCCACCACCCTGCCCAGCTAATTTTTGTATTTTTAGTAGGGACGAGATTTTGCCATGTTGGCCAGGCTGGTCTCGAACCCTTGACCTCAGGCGATCCACTCGCCTCAGGCTCCCAAAGTGCTGGGATTATAGGCGTGAGCCACCGCACCCAGCCTTTTTTTTTTGCTTAGAATTCTTATTTGTGTAGCTGTCTATTAACTTCTCCTTTGAGGCTCCACCTGCCTGGTTTCTCCATCTCTGATCTCAGCCTTCAGGCTCCCTCACACGGATTTGTCTTCCTAAGGCACAGCATTCCACGTTCAGCATGCTTGGTGCAACCTGGCTTCATACAGAGCCTTCATCTGAACCAAACCGGCATTCTTCCCTGAATTAAACAAATCCATGGTAAAACAGTAATCAAATGTTATTTCCATAATGTAATAAAAAATACCCAACAGAGTCATTGAAGCAAGAGAGGTATTCTCATTAAGTTCTGGATAAACCAAGAATCAAAACCAAGTATTAAAAAGGAGTCAAGATTTTCTATTTGATAATATAATCACCTACCCAGTAAACAAATTAAAATCGACTGAAAAACTCTTATAACTAGTAAGGTAATTCTATAAAGTGACTGGATGGAAAATAAATACACAAAACTTTTGCTTTTTAAAACTGTAATAACAATAACCAGCTAGAAAGTTAAAGGGAAGAAATATGTGATTCATGAAATCAAGGCATAAGCGAGCAACATGCAGCTCCTAGATGAAGAAAGTAACAAAAACTTCAGCATGAGACTTGAAGAAAACTGGAATAAACGGAGAGGCAGTCTCATTCTCGGGCGAGGAGTCTTAAGGCTGTAAAATCTCCATTCTTCCTGAAGTACCCTCTAAAGTGAAGAGAAGTGAACCATATCACTCCCGGAGGACTCTTAAAGTTTTGAATGTGTACCTTTAAAGTTTGTCCAGAAGGCTAAATCTAAGAGAAAATGCATTATGGCTCGGAGGAAGAGTGTGTAAGGAGAGGAGACTTTCTTTAGTAGGGCAACCAAATTACCAAGTGGGGCCACGAAAAGATGTGAAGTGGGGAGGGGGAAGCATCGGGCCAACGAAACCCCAAAGAACTGTGCAGCCGGGGCTTCACTGTGACATTTGAAATCATGACGGTGTTTTGTATAATTTATGTAACTATCTAATAGTGTCCTTACAATTTAAAATTATATGTATAATTTAGGCCAGGGGTGGTGGCTCACGCCTGTAATCCTTGTACCTTGGGAAGCCGAGGTAGGCAAATCATTTGAGGTCAGGAGTTTGAGACCAGCCTGGCCACCATGGCAAAACCCTGTCTCTAATAAAAACACAAAAATTAGCCGGGTATGGTGGCACACATCTGTAATCCCAACTACTTGGGAGGCTGAGACAAGAGAATTGCTTGAACCTGGGAGGCGGAGGCTGCAGTGAGCTGACACTGTGCCACTGCACTCCAGCCTGGATGTCAGAGTGAGACCCTGTCTCAAAATAAATAAATAAATAAATAAATAAATAAATAAATCGTATAATTTTTTAATATAATACTGTGGTTGAGAAGGTAACACTGGCTGCTGTCATTAAACAGCTTTCGTAGGCTACCACTGTGTACCCAATCCCTTCCAAAGTGGGACTGGGAGGGAAGGAGAGACTAGGAAATCTTGGGGGCACAGGAAGATGAAATAGACTTCCTGGCAGGAATGTAGGCTCTTCTCTTCCATTAAAATGGATCTGGAGAAAGGATCCTGGAAGGTCGTTATCAGCTCTGTGGGAACCACCATACTTCCTCCTAGAAGGGTTTGACTTTTCATAAATCTTAACCTTCAAGGTGAAGAATCGATGTCAAAGGAATAAAAGACACCTTTGGGGTGGGCCCTTTGCCCTGTGCTCCATGCCGTCTTTTTGCTCAGCAGTAGTAGTTCAAAGAATGTCTCACGGGGATATTCTCATGCCAAACACTACAAATGCTCCAACAGAGAGTATTTTAAGTCTGCAAAAGGCAACATCTTAAGAAAGAATTTAAAATACACTTTTCTGGCCAGATGCGGTGGCTCACGCCTATAATCCCAGCACTTTGAGAGACCAAGGTAGGCAGATCACCTGAGGTCAGGGGTTTGTGACCAGCCTGGCCAACATAGTGAAACCCTTCCTCTACTTAAAAATACAAAAATTTTAGCCAGGTGTGGTGGTACACACTTGTAATCCCAGCCACTTGGGAGGCTGAGGCACAAGAATCGCTTGAACTTGGGAGACAGAGGTTGCAGTAGGTGGAGATCATGCCATTGCACTCCAGCCTGGGTGACAGAGTAAGACTCTGTCTCAAAAATAAAATAAATAAAATAAAATAAAATAAAATAATAAAATACACATTTCCTGGACGTTGACTCTAGTATTTCAGCTCCGCCCTTCAAACCTACTGCTGTGGTTTGGCTGTGGTTTGTCCCTGCCTAAAACTCATGTAGTTGCCAGTGTTGAGAGCTAGTGGGACCTTTAAGAGGGTAGATTCGTCATGAATAGATTAATGCTGTGTCTAGTGTCTTTGTTGAGTTAATTCTTGCTCTCACAGGACTGGATGAGTTACTCTGAGCGTGGGATTTTTATAAAGTGAGGCTTGTCCTCATGTTTCATTCCTTTTGCACACATCCATTTTCCTTTCTGCTTTTCTGCCACGAGGTGAAGCAGCACCAGAAGCTGAGCAGCACCAGCGGCATGCATCTTGGACTTCCCAGCCTCCAGAATTGTGGGCCAAATAAATCTCTTCTTAAAAATAAATTACCTAGCCTCAGGTATTCTGTTATAGCAACAGAAAATGAACAAATACACCTGCCATGAAAACGTTGAGTCATGAACTGCCATCATCTGGGTATTTGTTGAGTACTTTGCCAATAGGAGATTTCTTGGCTCAATATTTAGAGCTTTCAAAACTATGGCACTGGGTTCTTCTCTCTTTCAAAAATCATTGAATATCAAGCATTGGAAATTGGATAAGTTATAAAATGTAGAGCCACTTAACCTTGAAAAGCCCATAGAGATATGTGATATGGAGGTATATATCTAAAGAACACATTTGAAAAATGTTTTTAAAGTAGTTGCTCTTAGAGGGAGTTAGGAGTAAACAGCTTTTTGTTTATTTGTCTTAATAAGAAGTCTTTGTCCAGTGTTTATCTCTTCAATTTGACTTTTCAACCAACTTGACTATATTTGTGTAATTATGATAAAAAATAAAAACTAGGCCAGGCACGGTGGCTCATGCCTGTAATCCCAGCACTGTGGGAGGCCAAGGCAGGTGGATCCTTTGAGGTCAGGAGTTCAGGACCAGCCTGGCCAACATGGTGAAACCCTGTATCTACTAAAAAATACAAAAATTAGCTGGGCGGTAGTGGTGTGCACCTGTAATCCCAGCTACTCGGGAGGCTGAGGCAGGAGAATCCCTTGCCCCTGGGAGGCGGAGGTTGCAGTGAGCTGAGATTATGCCACTGCACTCCAGTCTGGGTGACAGAGTGAGACCCTGTCTCAAAATTAAGTAATTAGTTAATTAAATAAAATAAAAACCCCACAGTGCATCATTTTCCCACTTCTGGCCTTCTACCTCCCAGTTTTCAGTTGCTTTGTGGTCACACTCACCAACAGACAGCAATTCCTGGCCCTTTGCTCTACTGTCCTGAAATGCCTTCTAATCACAGTGTTGTAGGGACTGCAAGTTGAAGGAAGAGCACCAGGCTGTTTAGCCCAGGATGGAAGACTGTATCTTGGCTATTATGAGGCCAGTAAGGAAACTATATTTCACACTAAAATGATGAGTAAAACTGTTAACAAGAATCAAACCTTTGAAGAATTCTAAGCTGGAGTTAGGCACTAGCCACATAAGTAGGTGAAGATGTTGCTGTTCTTTTTAAAGTTAAGTGTTCTCCAAGTTCTTAAAAATTAATCACATAGGCAGTTATGGCCCTATCTCTCAACCTAGACACTGTATTCAAGGATTGGGCTACTGGAAACTTCCGCTGTCTTATTTTCTTGTCTCAAATTCAGCCAGTAAGAGTCACATGGGCATGAAGACTGACATCAGCAAATCTATGTCAAAACCTAAACTCCGATGCAGAAAAATTCAAGTTTAACCTTTTACTGGGCCAACTAATCCCCATAATATTTGGAAAGTCATCCCAAGATGGGGTGAAGCCCAGCACTGATGGTGCTTTATAGATGCCTTTACCCACCCCTCTAAATTAATAAAGTGGAATTAATTAGGTTAATAAAAATCAGTATGCCTGTATCCACCAGGGTTCTCTTGAGAGACAGACCTAATAGGATCTAGAGATAGATAGATAGATAGATAGATACATAGATACATAGATAGATAGATACATACATAGATACATAGATACATAGATAAATAGATAAATAGGCAGGTAGAAGATAGATAGATAGATAGATAGATAGATATGATATCTCAATCTGTATATCTTGAGT
The DNA here is from genome assembly GCF_029289425.2 of Pan paniscus. Classification (NCBI taxonomy): domain Eukaryota; kingdom Metazoa; phylum Chordata; class Mammalia; order Primates; family Hominidae; genus Pan; species Pan paniscus. The sequence continues at coordinate 188,334,562 of NC_073255.2, forward strand.
TAATAGCAGATTTTTATATTCAGATTGAGAAAAAACAAGGTTTTTACTTAACCATTTCTATATTCCACCTGTATCTTCTTTCCCCCACACTGAGAATCCTACTTCTCAAAGATATGTGGGATAATAGAATTAAAATATCTCATAATTATACATTTGCTTTACCCCGCACACTATATTCCCAGAACAATACTAATACTACCACATTATCATTATTAAAACACTTAAAATGTTGTTTATATATGTTATCTCCATTCTTTATTTGTCATAATCATCAGATTATATAGGTATCACATTTTACAATCTCTTCTTTTAACTCCTCACTCATCTTGGTTTTACAAGTAACTACATACTTCTCATCACCAGTCCTTCTGTTGATATTTGCAGAAATTTAGTTGTCTGAAACTTATTTTCTAGTAGATTCCTTCAAAAGAAGTCAAAGAAACAGTATTTTCTGAGTTCTTCCATGCTGATAATGATGTGTGCTCTTTATACTTAAAAAGGTTTTTGCTTGATATAAAATCTTAGGTTCTGTATTAGTCCATTTACCCAGTCTTGGGTGTGTCTTTATAGCAGTGTGAAAACTCCTATAAATTAATAAAGAAAAGAGGTTTAATTAACTCACAGTTCCACATGGCTGAAAGGCCTCAGGAAACTTATAATCATGGTGGAAGGGAAAGAGGCACATCTTATATGGTGGCAGGTGAGAGAGAGTAAGCAAGAGCAGGGAAAACTGCCTTATAAAACCCCCAGATCTCATGAGAACTCACTCACTATCACGAGAACAGCATGGGGGAAACTGCCCCCATGATCCAACCACCTCCCACATGGTTCCTCCCTTGTCACATGAGGATTATAGGGATTACAACTCGAGATGAGATTTGGGTGGGGACACAGAGCCAAACCATATCAGGTTCCCATCTTCTTTCTTTGAATAACTCAAATTTGTTACTCTTGCAGCATAAAGTATTGCTGTTGAAAAGTCTTATGATAACCTAGTATTCTTTGGAAGTCAGTTTCTCTCTTTTATCTAGATACTCAAAGTTTATTTTTTCTTTTTTTTAAGTCCTGTAATTTTACTAGAATATGTTTTGGTGTTGATTTGTATGCGTCAATATTTTCAGGTGTTCTCTTTCAATATAGAGTTTTAAATCTTTGTTATTTCAGAAATGCTTTCTTTAGTTTTCTTAACTAGTTTTTTGAACTATAGTTTTTAGTATTTGTTCTGACCCCTTGCTTTGGTTTTCTTCTTCAGGGACTCTTGTTATTCATGTGTTGGGTCTTCTTTGTCTATCTTCACTATTTGTCTCACTCTTGAATCTTCCTACTGTTTTATTTGTCCTTTTTGGATTTTTAAATTTCCCTTCTATTTTCCTTCTCATTATCGGTTGCATTTTTTTCTTGTGTTTCTTCTAGTTTAATCTTCATTTCTAAGATGGTTCTTTCTAGTTATTTTTTATATCTGTCAACTCACTTCTGTCAACTCACTTTCTAATTGTAATTTATGTTGTTCTTTTGCATCTATGTCATTTTCTTAATGCTTTTAGCTTTTTTCAATATATTCTAATATAGCCCCCACCTGTGTACCTGCCATGCATAATTCCTTTCCCTTGAGCATGGGCAGGACCTATTGAATATGAAAGAGTATTATTGTCAGAATTAGGTTACATTATATGGCAAAAATGAGGGGAGCTTGCAGATGTAATTAAGACTCTTAATCAGCTGGCTTTAAGTTAATCAAGATGGTCAGAGTGGGACTGACCTAATCATATGACTTCTTTTAATGAGAGCCTAGAGGTCAAAGACAGAGAAGTCAGAGAGATTCAAAGCAGCAGAGACACTCTCCTGCTGGCCTTGAAGAAGTCAACTGCTGGGCCATGAAGGGGCTATGTGGCAGGAACTAGTGGGCAGCCTCTAGAAGCTAAAAGTCTTAGTTCTATAATCACAACAAACTGAATCCTTCCAATAACCAGTGAGCTTGGAAAAGGCCCCTGAGCCCCAGTGAAATTGCAGCCTCAGCCTTGTGAGACCCTGAGCAGAGAACCCAGCTAACCTGTGCCTGGGCTCCTGACCCACAGAAACTACACGATAATAAATGTATGAAGTTTGTGGCAATTTCTTATGCAGCAATGGAGATGCAATATTACAGCTTTGATCTGCCCAGTGAGCATGTCCTCCAGTGCACCCTCACGGTTTATAAGGATGTTATTCTACTCTTGTTCTTTTTCTAAATAGTACCTTTATATGAGATTTGATCTTGATATTTTTCTGCTGCTACTTTTTATATGAAGTTGGTTTTCCTGACTTTTATAAGAAGGCTTGGTTCGAATAGCTTCTTCTTTCTCTTTAACTTAACGGAGAACCTTCTGTGGTTTTCATGTAGCAGCTTGCTTGCCGGGGTTTACTGGCGTGGTTTCCTTGCTTTTATCTGGACGTTCTCTTTTCTTCACTTCTGTTCTCCCTCTTCCGCTCAATCCTGATTTTATTCCAAGACATTTCTCCTTAGTGTGGGGCCTTATCCAGGCAGGGGCCCTTGTGGGACAGTTTCAAGAGTTTAGAAGGTTGGACCGATCCTGCCCTTGAAGGTTTTGCAGCAGAAGCCTCATATTCTCTATTGGAATAGACAAAGCCCCTCCCAGTTTCAGTCACCATCCTAAGTCCTCAAACCAACCAGCCCAGCCAGGTTCTGCCTATTGTTCTGTCAGGTGCCCCATTACTCCCCTGCATCTCCCACGCAGGTGCCAACACTGTTCAGGTCTTATGGCGTTAGCGATTGGTCCCACCTGCATGTATTTGGGGGTTGATGGGGACACTCGACACCTAATTATTTTGTAAATGCTGTGCATGGGTGTTTGCTTTTCCTACTTAGTTGTTCTGTATGTTTTTACCTGGGGATTTGAGTAAATCCAAAGACTCTGCTGCTACCACCTCTGTGCATCTCCCCAGAATTCCCCCAGTATCTCTTTTTAGGGCTTGAGAAAGCTGAATTCCCAGAGAGGTGAACTAATTTAAGTCACACAGCTAGTGAGTGGGGAAATCAGCATTTGGACCTGGTTCTGATTCAGAGCCCTTGTTTTGTTTTTTCCTACATTTTGTTAAATAACTGCATTTGCTATAGCAATTCCCAGCTTTAAAACTTAAATTAGTTTCCCATGAATAAAACCAATCAATCATTCTAAAGACCTTCGGCATTCAACATTTCATGCTGCCTGTCCAGCCTCATTTCTGCAACTCCCTCAGACATACCCCTGCTGTGGTCCCAAAAAGCTGTCCTCATTTCTTCCCTGATGGCCTGTACTCAACCCCTGAAAAGCTGTCCTCATTTCTTCCCTGATGGCCTGTACTCATCCTTTACCTCTTCTTCAGAGTCGGAATCAGCTGGTCCGATGGTGTTGCGTTATCGGAACTTATTAACATTAGTGTCACTAAAATTGGTATATAGACCCCCACTGCTAAATTTGGCCTAAAAAAAAAAAAAAAAAGTCCAAATCTACTGTCCCTCTGCTAACCAACTAACAAGTAACTTCAGTAATTTTTGATTTTTTCCTCGTGATTTGTGGAGATGAGGGGAAATATTTTGAGGCATAATCTGTGCTTTTCAATGCCTGTCTACATTAGCTTCCCTGCAGGGCCGTGCTCCCTCTGAAGCCTGCAGGAAATTCTTCCTGGCTCTTGGTGGTTGCTGCAAACCCTCGTGTTCCTCGGCTTTACATGTGTTGTTCCAATCCTCCATCTTCACATGGGGATCCTTCATGTGTCTGATCACTGCTCACTGCAGCCTCAACCTCCCGGGCTTAAGGGATCCTCCCGCCTCAGCCTCCCCAGTAGCTGGGACTACAGTTGTGCGCCACCATGCCCAGCCAATTTTTTGTTTTCGGTAGAGATGGGTCTGATGATGTTGTCCAGGCTGGTCTCAAACTCCTGGAAGCAAGTAATCCTCCTGCCTCAGCCTCTCAAAGTGCTGGGATTGCAGGCGTGAGCCACTGTGCCACTGTGCCCGGCCAGGCCATCTTCTTATAAGGACACTGGCCCTTATGCATCAGGGGCTCACCTACTCTAGGATGACGTCATCTTAACTAATTACACCTGCGACAACCCTGCTTCCAAATAAGGTCGCATTCTGAGGTCCTGGCGATTCAGACTGCAATATATTAGTATCTTTTGGACCCACGGCATTCGTTCCCACTTTCCTTTCTCCCACTTCAAGCAAGAAATCTCTTTTTTTTTTTTTTTTTTTTTGAGATGCAGTCTCACTCTGTTGCCAGGCTACAGCGCAGTGGCGCGACCTTGGCTCACTGCAACCTCCGACTCCCTGCCTCAGTCTCCCGAGTGGCTGGGATTACAGGCACGTGCCACCACGCCCAGCTAATTTTTGTATTTTTAGTAGAGATGGGGTTTCACCATGTTGGCCAGGATGGTCTCGATCTCCTGACCTTGTGATCCGCCCCCGTCGGCCTCCTAAAGTGCTGGGATTACAGGCGAGAGCCACCGCACCCGGCCAATCTCTCTTTTTACTTTTTGCTTCAGGGGAGGGATGGGAGAGCCAGCAAGCCCCTATGGCTTTTGTGTTTTCTAGAAACCTAAGGACAATTGGGATGGGGACATAGTGCCTTGGCCAGAAGCAGAGAACACGTAGGGGCTTCCCTCCAGATTTGAAAAATCCCCAACAGCGTGGCTAGGGTGGGTAGCAAGATCCTGACAGTCCCGAGGTCCTATTTTTCTACCACAAACCTTGAGGAATACACAGGTAAGCCCTGGACTTACCAGGGGACAAGCGCCCCCCAGGGCTAAAGGCCCATTATGGTTGCTTTAGCTTCCTCTTCTCGCAGTAGATTTAGTGAAACAGACATCTTAGGTGACAATGCACTGGGGAATAAAGTCCACCCTATTATTCCACGTGTCTGAGACATTTCACCAACATCTCGTTTAGTTTTGCAACATCTCTGTGTAGTAAAGCAAGGGCAAGCTTCACTCTACAGGCATCAAGAAGTCAGACGACCTTTAGAAAAATCCCCTAAGTCAGCAGCAAACCTGGGAATAAATCCAGGGTTTTCTGATTCAACTTTTGTATCCGCGTGTGAATGTTTGCTCTAGACCTTGCTACCTTAGTAAAATAGAACAAAGTACTGTGTAAACAGCCAGCACCTTGTAAATTCTAGATAATGACCCTGCTCAGCCTAGAAGAGATGGTCTGTTCACAAGGGAAGTATTCTCCTTTTGGGGTTCTACACCCATTCCCAATGCTGGTGGAGAAGGTGTGGCTGGACTGCTTGGGCACAGCTGGCCCCAGGCATGGCAGGAACGCCCTTGGCTGTGCACAGCGGCTGGGGTTTTATTGCATTTGTTTGGGAGACTCTTAGACAAAGCACTACTTCTTGAAGTTAAGTTCCAGGGAAAGCAGCGCAGTATAAGGAAATCGTTTTTTTTCCTTTTGGTTCCTCAAATGGAGCTGCATATTCAAGGGGTAATCCAGATCCACAGTGTCTGTTCACAATGGGCTCTGAGGCTCGTTCACTGGTGAAAAAACAAATTATTGAGGACCTTCTGTCTAACAGAGCCCAGGCCCTGGACTAGCGGGTGCAGGTGCTGCAGGGAACACAGCTGAGCCTCTGTCTTCAAGAAGCATTCCAGTAGCAGGAGTGAGACTCACTTAAGCAAACACATGCAGAGCCCGTCAGATGGGGATAGGGCTACGGAGGTGATGTGTGGAAGCGTGGAGCAGAGGGGTTGCTCTAGCTGTGGCACACTGGAAGGGCCTTTCAGAAAAGACCGGAGAGACAAGAACAGAGCCAGCAACCACCTGGCATTGGAAGCAGAACAAACACCGACAGGGCTGCCTGTGAAGACAAATGAAATGAGATGTCTGATGTGCCGGCATGGCAAGGGTTTAGTGAACCACAGCTGCCTTCGCCTCTTCCCACCCTCTGAGCCTCAGTTTCCTAATCTGTCCAATGGAGATAACAGAATCATACCACAAAATGCTGCTTTGGGATTCAAAAGAAAACAATAGATGTGAAAATAACCTGTAAATTGTAAAGTACGATAAAGCCGGGCATACATAGCAACGTGCACCTATGGTCCCAGCTACTCAGGAAGCTGAGGAAGGAGGATTACTTGAACTCAAAGGTTGAGGCTGCAGTGAGCTATGCTGGGGCCACTCCAGCCTGGGTGACAGAGAGAGATTCTGTCTCTAAAAATAAAAATAAAGAAATAAAAGTGTGAAGAGAATAGCCGTTACTGTCCAAAGAGGTGCTGGACGAATGTTCGCCACCGGGACACATTGGCAGCACTTCTTCAGGAGATTTTTTCTTTTTTCTTTTTCTTTTTTTTTTTTTTTTTTTTTGAGGCAGAGCCTTGCTCTGTCACCCAGGCTGGAGTGTAGTGGCCTGATCTCATCTTGCTGCAAGCTCTGCCTCCTGGGTTCAAGCGATTCTCCTGCCTCAGCCTCCCAAGTAGCTGAGATCATAGGCACGCACCAGCATGGCTGGCTAATTTTTGTATTTTTGGTACAGATGGGGTTTCGCCATGTTGACCTCGCTGGTCTTGAACTCCTGACCTCAGGTGATCTGTCCGCCTCAGCCTCCTAAAGTGCTGGAATTACAGGCATGAGCCACCGCTCCTGGCCTCAGGAGTTTATCTAAATAGGAGAGCTGCACTTTGTCTCTTTTCCCCTAGGGGGACAGGAGCGTAGTCTCCCACACGGGCCCTCAGAATCAGCTTAACCCAGGCAAGAGTCAGCGGGAAGGCCAGGCTGGTAGTGGGGAGAGCAGGAAGCAGCAGTACAGGGCCGCTGTCCTTTGGCAAGTACGTGCCTTTCACCCCTGGGGTCAGGAGAGGCCCACTCCGATTTCCTCCGCAGAGCAGCCACCGCAGCAGCTGCATGTGGGATGCCCTGTATGTGAGGAGTCCAAGCAGAAGCTGGGACACAGGAAGTTGTCCAGGTGAGAGACAATGGTCCAGGCCAGGGCTGATGGGGACCTGCACTGAGGTTCTAGCTTTATATAGTGGCTGGGCACGGTGACTCACACCTGTAATCCCAGCACTTTGGGAGGCCAAGGCAAGTGAACCGCTCGAGTCCAGGAGTTCAAGACCAGCCTAGACAACATGGTGAAACCCCGTCGCTACAAAAAATAACTCAATTAGCTGGGTTTGGTGGCGTGCACCTGCAGTTCCAGCTACTTGGAAGGCTGCGGTGGAAGGATCGCTTGAGCCTGGGAGGTCAAGGCTTCAGTGAGCTGTGACTGGGGGACTATACTCCAGCCTGGGTGACAGAGTGAGACCCTGTCTCAAAAAGAAAAAAAAAAAAAGGTAATAGAGCTAAAGTACGAAAGAACATGATGAGTTTTGCCTGAGAAACTGCGTGGGTTTTATTTACTGAGCAGGGAGAAGGCTTGCAGGGGGCAGATGTAGGGGCATTCAGTAGTTCTCTTTGGGCCATGGTAAGTTTGAGGCGCCTTTTGAAATCCAAAGGGTGATGCTGAGCAAATGGTTTGTAGTCCTGCCTGGAACTCAGATACAAGGAAAGCGGTGAAGTTATGTATTTTCAGTATCATCAGTGCAGAGATGGTAGAAGTCAAAGGATTACTGTGTTGGTTTCTTGTGACTGTCATAGCAGAGTGCACAAATTGGGTGATGTAAAGCAACAGCTGCTTATGCTGTCAAAATTCTGGAGGCTGGAAGTCCAGGATTGGGTGTCAGCAGGAGCACGCCCTCTCCAGAAGCTCTAGAAGAGAATCTTTTCCAGCCTCCTTCAACTTCTGGTCCATCTTTTGCATCACTGGAAGTCCTCAGCCTGCAGTTGCATCACTCCATCTCTGCCTCTGTCATCAGATGGCCTTTTCCCCTCTATCCATGTCCAAATCTCCCTCCTGTAAGAAGACACCAGTATTGGCTGAGGGCCTACCCTGCTCCAGTATGATCTCATCTTAACCTGCTTAAATGTACAAAGACCCTATTTCCAAATAAGGTTCTGGTGGACAGGAACCTTGGAAGGACACTATTCAGTCCTGAACAGTTACCTAGGGAAGGGGTGTAGACAGAGATGAAACCCAAGAACAGGACGTTGAGGTCACAATGTTTAGAGGACAGAGAGAGAAGGAGCTCCCTGGTGACACAGGTAGGATGTCAGTGGGACTGAGGTCCGGAAGATGACAAGCCCTTTTTTTTTTTTTTTTTTTTGAGATAGAGTCTCGCTCTGTCGCCCAGGCTGGAGTACAGTGGCTACAGTGGTGCAGTCTTGGCTCACTGCAGCCTCCACCACCCAGGTTGAAGCAATTCTCCTGCCTCAGCCTCCCAAGCAGCTGGGACTATGGACGCAAGCCACCACACTCAGCTAATTTTTGTATTTTTCATAGAGACGGGGTTCCACCATGTTGGCCAGGCTGGTCTTGAACTCCTGACCTCAAGTGATCTGCCCTCCTCAGCCTCCCAAAGTGTTGGGACTACAGGTGTGAGCCACTGCACCCAGCCTGATAGCACGTATTTTATCTGTCAGCTTTGGTGAGGTCATCAACTGAGAGCTGGGAAACGTGGCTCGGTCGAGTGCCCATTCGAAACCGATTTGGAAGGTTCTCCAGCCAAGTCCAGCACCTAATGTAGCGTGAGAAATGGCTGGGCTCGATCATCATTGAGGCTATATGTCAGAGGGAGAAACGAGCAAGGGAGGTTAGGGGGTTCGCAAAGCAGCAGTCAGAATGAAACTGGGGTTTGAGGGGGCAGGAGGTGAGAGCGGGGAATGCTGGGGAGTGGGAAGATGTGGGCTGGGGAGGAGAGCCTCATCCAGGCGGGGGGATGGTTGACGTGGGAGTGCAGAGCGAGTGAGCCAGGAGGACAAAAGGCGGCGGCAGCAGATGCTGGGAATTGAGGTTTCAGAGGTAGTACAGGGCTTGGTTATAACAAAATCTAGTGTCAGCCATGTGAACGGGTGGCTGAGGCTGGTGGAGCTGAAGAATAGGGATCATAAGGCTGAGGCAGCACACAGGACTCCAAGGGGAAACTGTTCTCCTGCAAGAAAACATGTGGCTTGCTTGACTTCCACCCCCAACTCCAAATGGTAGGAAATAAAAGGCAAAGGAAAGAAAGTTAACTTTCATTGCCAGGACTTGAGGGCCAAGATCCCTGAGGCAAGGGAAGCCGGCCTGTTTTCTGTCCACCATCCAGGCTCCCAGGCATTGGCTAAGTCCTTCCTGCACACAATGGTGAGAGGCCAAGAAACCAAGAAGAGGGCAGCTGCAAAGAGGCCACACAGAGCTTCCGGCAGCCTCCCAGTGCCAGGAGGACCAGAGCCTGGAATTCTGGACCTGCCTGGGAGGAGGGGCCCAGGAAACACCTAAACTTACTTTCAGGAAGGGCCAACTGGAAATTGACCATCCCTCAGAGAGTTTGAAATTCAACTTGAAATGGGAATGAAGGAGCTAGACACTAACAGAAAGAAAAGTTTAACAGAAATAGGGACTGAGGTGGGAGAATCACCTGAGCCCGGGAGGTCGAGGCTGCAGTGAGCCGAGATTGCGCCACTGCACTCTAGTCTGGGCAACTGGAGTGACACCCTGTCTCCAAAAATAAAAAATAAATAAATATAAAAGAAACAGGGGTTCCAATAATTTACTAATTGTTATCACAGAACCAGTGAAAATTGGTGAGGCCCCGCCAACTCTTCATCTTAAGCTGGCAGCAGTTTCACTCGTTTTATTATGATTATTCAGCTTGAAATATAAAAACTTGTCACTGGATAAGATTTCGTCAGGTGCATCAAGACTTTTCCAAGAAGCACATTTGTTAAATATTGAACAATCAAAAATCTGTAGGAATTTGGCCAGGCACAGTGGCTCACGCCTGTAATCCCAAAAATTTGGGAGGCGGAGGTGGGCAGATCATGAGGTCAGGAGTTCGAGATCACTCTGGCCAACATGGTGAAACCCTGTTTCTAATAAAAATACAAAAATTAGCCGGGTGAGGTGGCGGGTGCCTGTAATCCCAGCTGCTCGGTAGGCTGAGGCAGGAGAATTGCTTGAACCCAGGAGGCGGAGGCTGCAGTGAGCAAAGATCATGCCACTGCACTCCAGCCTGGGCAACAGAGCAAGACTCTCAGAAAAAAAAAAAAAGAATCTGCAGGAATTCGAGGTGACTCTGAGATGTGCGTTTGTCTTGGTTCTGGAAGTCTTCGGTCACAGCTCCAGCTCCCTGTCTCCTGCTGGTGCCGCTGCCCTTTGGTTTCTCTCCATTATAATCTTGCACTTTTCTTAATAGAGCACTTAGCTTGACCTTCTTTTCTGGCATTTTTCCCTTTTCTATCTCAACACAATTGCCTAACATATTCTTGGGTAATAATGCTACTGAAAAAGGGAAGAGAATAATAGCGACAGAGCTTTGAGGATTAGAAACACGGGGCTAAACCTGTAAGAACCCGTGCCCCTGTTACGCAAAGAGGGAACCGAGAGGCAGAGATATTAGGGAACGTGCTCTGAAAACCTGGGAAGTATAGGAGTGAAGCCCGACCTCTTTCACTTACAGCCTGCTGCCTCGACACCAAGCTAGGGTGGCACATTCTGGCACTTTCATCGGCACCCTGGGGTGTACATCAAAGATGAGAGAAATTCACGCCCTTGGGCCAGGATCCAGCCTTCACTTGCTGTCTTGTTATTCGTTCATTTTCTTATGTTCCGCAAATATTTATTAAGTGCCTATTCTGTGCCAGGCATTGTTAGGAGCTGGGCTACAGAGACAAAGGAACTCAAGGGCAAGACAGTCTAGGAGGAAGGCAGACAAACAGACAGCAGACAATTACAATGCCAAGTGGCAAGTCTGTGGGGAAAGGGAGGACGTGGTGTTCTACAGCAGACCATTACCAAACCGAAAGACGTCAGGGTGAAACTTGGAAATGACCCAACTGCTAAATAAGAGAACAGCTCATTGTCATGACCCCATAGAAGAATGTTAATCAGCCATTTAATTTCTGGAGACATGAAAAAGGTGGTCCCAATATGATGCTCCTTGAAAATGGCTGGCTGTGGAACAGAATCTAAATCTGAGACCCCTTACATTTTGTATAAACCAAAATTCTGCTGAAGGTCGTTAGATGTGCTGAATACCTTCTGTTTGTAGATTCATGAGCTGCCTCAACGGGCACCTTGACCTCTGGCTTCTGGTGGGCTTGGACCAGTGGATGGCACCCCTGGGCCACTGGACCGAGGGAGGAGGATAGAAGTTGGGAATGTGTCCTCCCCGTTCCCTCCCTGCGGTGGCCTCAGTGCTACTGGGTCCCCTGGCCACTGCTGGCAGGTCCTACAGGCTCTGGGAGCTGCTTCCTTCACCTCTTCAGGCCGAGGGAGCTGAGGTGCCTTGCTGTCACCAGCTCCAGGACTCTGCACCATCCTCTGGGGCTCCCTACACTCGTAAATAGTCCCTTTATTAATCTCTCCTCAAATTACGTAAATTATGGGTGCCAACTATCTCCTCCTGGACCCCTGGTGAATAGACACCTGGTTTGTGTGGGTCATTTTTGTTGTTCTCTCATGCGTGTTGCCAGCTTTGTATAGTGGTCACCTTTGGGGGTACGTGGCCAACTCATGACCCCTCATCTTCTCTGAGAACTGTCCCCCAAATCGCAGGGGTGGGCCCAGCACCCACGTTTGCACCAAGTACCTGTAACGGATTGGGCTGGAGTGGAGATCAAAGGTCAACCAGGCCAGCCAGCTGCCCTCTCCTAGGTGCTCGGTCAAGACTGGAGAAAGCCCAGCCAGTCTTGGTGGACGGACGTCCTGTGAACAAAGAAAGAAGAAAAGCCAGTCTGCAGAGGGATTAAAGGGACGGCCTTGGACCTTTGGACCCTTGTTTTGTGAAAGGCACATTTACAAGTTTTTTTAATCCAAATTAAGATAATAGCATACATATTGTTCTGCCATCAGTTTTACAACTCGCTATAGTGAGAACAGTCTTCCTTATCATGAAATAGGCTTTTACAACATGATTTTTAATGACTGCAAGATTTTTGTTGTATGGCTATTATCATGATTTACATCTAGAACCTTGTCCAGGATTAAAATCAGTTGTATTGGTCTATATTTTGTTGAAACACCTGCCTCTTTTGGAACTCAGGACCACAGTTGCTTGTCTTTAGTTTCCCTGCACTTTTGCTGTTTTCCAGCGTTCTCTATTTTATTTTATTTATTTATTTTTTTGAGACAGAGTCTCACTCTGTTGCCCAGGCTGGTAGTGCAGTGGCACAATCTTGGCTCAACACAACCTCCGCCTCCAGGGTTCAAGCAGTTCTCAGGCCTCAGCCTCCCAAGTAGCAGGACTACAAGGTGTGCGCCACCATGCTCAGCTGATTTTTGTATTTTCAGTAGAGACAGGTTTCACCATGTTGGCCAGGCTAGTCTCAAATTCCTGACTTCAAGTGATCCACCTGCCTCAGCTTCCCAAAGTGCTGGAATTACAGGCATGAGCCACCACATCCGGCCTCCTGCATTCTTTAAAGCACCTCACACATCCATCAGTGTCTTCTGTACATTGTACTTCCTTCGTCCTCTGAAATCGAATTCGTTCAAATCAGATGGTCGCATGACCTCCTCAATAAAAATTAACTTTGATTGAGTGTAGCTCTGTTCTAGGTCTGAGCTATCTCATTAATTGTCACAACGTCATCTCATTTGCCCTTCAGATGGCCTGTGGGCTTTTTATTTTCTCCGCTTAGTGCCGGACACCATCTTGGAGGACGAGTGTGGGGTTCCTGCGTTACAGCAGCTGGCCGGGCAGAGCTGAGCAAACCCCAGGACTTCTGACTCAGAATCTACACATAACACAGCCTCCCTCGGACTGCTGTTTGCTCTGCCCTTCACAGTTTGAAGATAATGATCCTGGATAGAATAGAAGCCAAATAAGAGTTCAGCAGCTCTGTTTTTTCATCTGTTAAATGTCACCATCTGTCCCAAGCGGGGAGCCTCTTCTTTCTTGTTCCTGTTTTTCTGAGCATAACTAAAATCTATTTTAAAAGTTGACTCAGCATGACTTGTAAGCCTTCGTTCAGGATGGTTCTTAGCTTCTGTGACACGGTTTAGCCTCTGCCCCTCTTTTCTGTATGTCCCGGGTTATGATCAGTTTAGCAGCAGGGGAGAATCTGGGTTTGAAGTTTGGCTGACCTGAATTTGAATCGTGAATCTTGGCAATAGACCAGTCAGCAGCTATGTGAACTCAAGTGACTCCATCTTCCTGAGCCTCTGCCTCCTTGAGTGACAACCACCACCCCTGCCGTGCTCCATGTCCCTGTGCGGCTCCTCCCACTCTGCATCTGGGCTGGCCCTGTGCCTCGCTTTGCCAACAGAAAGTGCCAGAATGATGCTGTGCCACTCCCAGTCTAGGCCACAAGAAAAGCTGGTGGCTTCTACTTTTGTACTTCGGGAAGCTCTGCACCCTTGAGGAAGAAGTCTGTCTGCCCTGCTTCTCCACCTCCAGGTGAAAACGCTACATGGAGAGGTGTGTAGAAGAGGGAGAGGCCCAGCCATCCCCAAATCCCAGCACAAGCTGACCTTCCACCTGTCCCTGCCAGGGCCCCAGACCCGAGTGAGCAATGCAGGCCAGTCCCCAGGTGGCCGCAGCCTCAGTGGACACCACGTGGGACAGAAGAATGTCCCACTGAATCTAGTCAACCCTCAGAATCCTGGGGCGAACTGAATGGCTCTTTTTAGCCACTGAGATTTGGGATGGTTTGTACACAGCAACAGGTACCCAAACATTGTTAAATGGGAGGAAAAACCAAGGCTTATAGTGTTTAGCATGGTGCCTGGCACACGACAAGACGGGAGCTACTCTTATTTGACTTTGTCAAAACTGTGCTGGGTTGAATGCTCCTTTGAGACTAATTCCTTGAACACACACTTTGTTTTTTGGGTTTTTTTGTTTTGTTTTGGTTTGGTTTGGTTTTTTGTTTGAGATGGAGGCTCACTCTCTCGCCCAGGCTGGAGTGCAGTGGCACGATCTTGACTCACTGCAACTTCCACCTCCCAGGTTCAAGCGATTCTTCTGCCTCAGCCTCCCAAGTAGCTGGGATTACAGGCGCCTGCCACAATACCTGGCTAATTTTTGTATTTTTAGTAGAGATGGGGTTTCACCATGTTGGCCGGGCTGGCCTTGAACCCTTGACTTCATGTGATCCGCCCACCTTGGCCTCCAAAACTGCTGGGATTACAGGCGTGAGCGACCGTGCTTGGCCCTTGAACACACACTTTGGACAGGAAAGTCTTGCGTAATCTCAGAATCATCACTCTATCTCCCCGTGGCACCATGGCCAGAAGGGAGTTGTTCTCCATTCAGTCTCCACTCTAAGATATTACACTGGCAGCCAGGGAGGTTCAACGTGGGTCAGGGCCTGAACCCACTGCCATAACAGTGTCCTTTTGACATCTCTGTTGCCTTCTAAATCAGTGCTGGGGTTCCCACAGTTCCATGACCTATAACAGGGAGTTTCTTGTGGGCTGCGAGCCCCTAGGAAGATGACCCTCTCTGGTGAGACCAGCTTCCTTCCCCACAGCTTGCCTTGCCTGTGCAGAAGGAGTGAGGCAGAGGGTCTGCAGGCTCTACTTGCCCCCTTGCTTCACAAAGTATTTCCACCTGTATTCGTGAAGTTGACTGTTCCATCACCTGAGGTCTGCGTAAGGAGAAGGTGGAGCTGGGACTGCAGTCTGGCTTGGCCAGGGCTACTCCAGAAGTAGTTACAGGCACAGAGGCTCATCCAGGAAGGTGCTGGGGTGCTGCTGTCCATCCGGTGACACTGGATAACATTTGATTCTGAGCCCGTGTCACCTCCCTGGAACTGTCCCGACATGCAGGAGTCACGATAAACCATACTGTAGTCATGTTAAATTATTTGATCATTATAAAGATAAAACTCTTCTTTTGCAGTCATAGTTTGCAATTGACAGCTATTTTCATACTTAAAACATCACTTTCTTAAATGATTAACACCATACGTTGCGACTTTGATGCACTGTGTTGGAGCCATGGTCTGTTTTACCTTTCACGAGCTAATGAGAGAAGAACAGCGTAACATGTACATGAAGGTTTGCAGCAAGTAAAGTCCAATGATATTAACATCACTGAGCAAACGCAGGTTTCCCAGCAGTTTGGATACTTTAACGTGAAGATAAAGTGAAAACGACAGTAAGAAAGCCTAAGTTATGGTCAGACCATGCTTGAAATTGCACAAATGCATCATTTCCAGCATTCATTTGCTTTCCTTCCACAGCCTATGCTGAACTGAGATTTTTTTTGTCTTTCTGCCGGGATTAATAACCAATTTTAATTTCTATTCCTGAGCCTGGCAGTATTAAACTAGATATTTTTTAATGTAGATAACAACATCACCCTATTGCTAACTCTATGTGAGCAATGGTTTTACAGTGTGTAATGATATCTCACTTAAATTGACATTTCAGGTTGCTTGGTAGCAGGATCTGGTTACATACAAGGGGTGATGAATGTAAACCAGCTAACAAAGCCCTTACGTTAATCATGACATTTTGCAAAATATACTGATATGAAAAGACATTATCTATATTATTATTAAAGCTAAAAATACTAAAGCAGATTAAATATTAAACCAGACCTATGACTGCATTATTTTTTCCCTGTTAAAACAAACTTTAGAGATTGTATTTCAGCCAAAGAGCCTCATCCCTCACATTAAATTATTATACTCTACAGGGATTTGAGGTTTCGTTTGTACATATGTTTTCCTAGTTAAGTACAAGGAGTTCAACCTTTCACATACTTAAAGTACTTTGCATTTGTGTATTTAAAGTACTATTGCAATAAAAATAATGTAAATTTACACCAGAGGTGCATTTCTGAGCTGGGCAAAGTGGTCATCTACAGGAGGGGTGGGGCGTGGAGGGAAATGGCAGAGGGGAGGGACGATATCGCCACCTGCCACCCATCACCTCCTAGCAGCTCCCAGGAAGCTTCAAGGACTGCCAAGGAGATCGTTTGTGCCACCCTGGGGCCCCATCAGGTGGAGGGAGGTGTTTGGACGCTGGGATCTCAGGGATCCTCTGGACAGGGACTGAAACACAAGGAACAGTATTTTGTTTTTGTTTTTGTTTTTTGAGATGGAGTCTCCCTCTGTCACCCAGGCTGGAGTGCAGTGGCACCATCTCGGCTCACTGCAACCTCTGCCTCCTGGGTTCAAGCGATTCTCCTGCCTCAGCCTCCCGAGTAGTTGGGACTACAGGCACACACCACCACAGCTGGTTAATTTTTGTATTTTTAGTGGAGACGGGGTTTCACAATGTTGGCCAGGCTGATCTCAAACTCCTGACCTCAAGTGATCCCCCTACCTCGGCCTCTCAAAGTGCTGGGATTACAGACATGAGCTACCACACTCAGCCAGGACCGGTGTTTTTATCTCTGTCATCATCACCCACACCTCCCGGTGTGTCCTTCCTCAGGCTGGCCCCGGAGCTTGGGGTGAGGGTGTTGGACAAGGGGATTCAAATGAGCAAGTGCCACTGGGCCCTAGGGCCCAAAACAGTTCTTCCTCCTAAAGATCTAATACGGGAGTAGACAATGAGAACTGTGTAATCCCTTCTGCTTCTGATCTTTCATAACTACCAGGAATATCGTACACATGGAATGCTCAAATACAAAGACAGTCTTTTCTCAGGTTCTGGTGAAAATATCTAACCCCCTCTGTTCTCATTCATTCACTCAGCAACATTTGTTGTTGTTGTTGTTTTATTTTGTTTTGTTTTTTGAGATGGAGTTTTGCTCTGTCACCCAGGCTGGAGCACAGTGGCGCGATCTTGGCTCACTGCAACCTCCGCCTCCCGGGTTCAAGCAATTCTCCTGCCTCAGCCTCCTGAGTAGCTGGGATGACAGGTGTGTGCCACCATGCCTGGCTAATTTTTGTATTTTTAATATAGACGGGGTTTCACCATATTGGCCAGACTGGTCTCAAACTCCTGACCTCATGATCCACCTGCCTTGGCCTCCCAAAGTGCTGGGATTACAGGCGTGAGCCACCGCACCTGACCTCAGCAACATGTTTTTAGGAGCAGGCTGTCAGCCCCATGGGCTCCCGAGGTGGTGGGGTCACGGGTGCCTCCTGGAGGAGCCACAGACA
This sequence comes from Pan paniscus, assembly GCF_029289425.2. Lineage (NCBI taxonomy): Eukaryota > Metazoa > Chordata > Mammalia > Primates > Hominidae > Pan > Pan paniscus. Next base: position 188,351,675 of record NC_073255.2, read on the forward strand.
CCAGCCCAGGTAATGGGGGACTGCAGGGAACACCCAGCAGGACACAGAGGACGTCCAACTGTGGACACTGGGGCGGCATTTCCAAGAAGAGGTCTCTGAACTAAATCTGGGATAGGAGGACAAGAGGCCCTGCAGGCAGAAAGGCACCCAGCCGGGCACACGAGCCACCACAATGCGGGACAAGGGAGCAGGTGGTGAGGGGGGCACGGGGGAAGTGCAGTCGGTGAACCAGCAGCGGGCCAAGGGTGGCAACAGAGGTCTTCAGGCAGGCAAATGAGTCTCTACTTCGATGATGACACCATAACCCTGGCAACAAAAGTGGAGGAGGACAGAACCAGGGAGAAGCCAGTTTGGCAGCTGCTGGAATAGGTGGACGTGGAAGCAACGCAGGCCGGACCAGGGCGGCTCCATATTTCTGAGGTCGCACCTAGGGCTCCATGACTCAGTGGGTTGGGAGGAAAAGTTGGAAAAAGATAAGAATGATGCAAGGTTTTACCTTTAAAGGTTTTGACCTTTAAAAACCAGGTGAGTACTGACATAATGAGGGAAGAGAGAAAAGGGGGAAGGTTCTGAGTAGGAAGAGAAAAGGAAGAAAGTTCAGTTTGTACCTGTGAAGTTCAAGACGACTGATAGCAAGACTAGATGGAGTGGAATAGGTAGGTAAGGAGGTGAGAGAGGGAAAGATGCTGGGATGTAGGCTTGAATCATTGGCATGAACATGAGAAGCGATGCCATGGGAATGAGGGCAATTATCAAGGGAAACGTAGAACAAAGATGGCAAGTGTGTAGAGCACATGGCCCCACTCCTGCTCTCCGTTGCCCATGTCAGGCATTGTCAATCAATCACAGCACTCTTCACGCACAGCCAAGGGCTGCAGACATCACAGGAAAAGGATTCCTGGAAGCAGGAATGGTCTGCAGCGTCAGATGCCGCGATTAGCTCAAACAGGATGATGTCTGAAACAGGCTGGGTGATCAACATCTGGGAAGGCATTGATCTTTTCTTACCTCTCTCACAGAAACTATTTTTTATTGTTGTTTTAATATTATGTTTATATTTTCTTTTATGAAAGTAACCTTCCAAAATTTGAAAATACTGAATCACACAAAGAAATGGTGAAATTATAGGTGATAATTTCCAGTCTTTTTGTGTGTGTGTCTCTACAGGTATACATAGTTGCAATCATACTGTATACACAATTTTTGTGTATTTCCTGATTTTTCACTGGATATTATAGCATTTCCAATTATTTATTTACCTTTTCTCTTCACTGTTAAGCATATGGGAAGTTTCCAAATTTTGTTGTTAAAATAATGTTTGTAATAAACTATTTTAAAACATAGTTTCCTTTGATTTTTAACATTTACTTAGAATAAATTTCTAGAAGTGTCTGAAATAAACATTTTAAGACTCTTGATATAACAAAATGCATTTCAGAAATGTTGTGCTGATTGGCACTCCCACCAGCAGAGAGTAAAAGTATTTAAATGACTGCATGATTTTTAACTATCTTGTTTTTTTTCTTAAAGTGATGCAAATCCCTTTTGGAAACCAGAGTATAGTATAATAAACATACACACACCTAACATATATTTATATATGTGTTATTTGCATACAATGTTTATTTGTATAACTGTATATTTGTATACACATATATACAAAGAAATATCTTTCTCCAAATAATGTTAGTGATGGGGCACCAATATGAATGCAAAAGCCTTTCATCATCTCTTCTACAGGACAGCCATCATGAAACTAATTCCTTTCTCCCTTGTTTAGGGGAAAGGAAAAACAAACTAACATTTATGGAGCAAATTCTTTTTGTTGTTGTTGTTGTTTTGAGACAGAGTCTCGCCATGTCGCCCAGGCTGGAGTGCAGTGGCGCAATCTCAGCTCACTGCAAGCTCTGCCTCCCGGGTTCACACCATTCTCCTGCCTCAGCCTCCCGAGTAGCTGGGACTACAGGCGCCCGCCACCAAGCCCGGCTAATTTTTTGTATTTTTTTTAGTAGAGACGGGGTTTCACTGTGTTAGCCAGGATGGTCTTGATCTCCTGACCTCGTGATCCGCCCACCTCGGCCTCCCAAAGTGCTGGGATTACAAGTGTGAGCGGAGCAAATTCTTGACCTGGTATACCGTCAGTTCTTAAAAATGAATCAAGAAATGTGCCACTCTACTAGTGTCCATTTCACTCTTAGAGCAACTTGCACATGATATAAGTAATAGTTTCCCAGTTTTACAAAGAAAGGAAATAGACTTAACAAGGCTAATTCGCTTCCCCAAGGGCATGCAATTAGTACGTGGTGAAACCAGAATTTACACTCACTCCCGTCTTCATTGAAACGTAGTGCTTAATTTCCTGTGAGCTGCACTGGAGAGAGCTCTATCCTTGAAAGGCAAGATTTTCTTGGTTCTTTCAAAGATGACATTAGAGGGGTGGTGCCTGCTGTTTTCTAAGACTCACTTCTGGTTTTTGGTTAATTAGTTCTTTAGGAGAAGGCTCCCAACCCTCAATAGGAAGCCCAGTCTCCAAAGGTGGCCAGAACATGGTCCCCTCTCTTTGGGCATTAGCCTGGATAAAAGCCAGCTCTGAGGTCATATTTATTATATGATTGTGTAATAAAAGCTCTTTACTGGTGAATTGGCCGCTGGCAGCATTTTCCTGAGAATTCGAGAGAATCAAGTGTACAGAATAACAAGAAAAACAGCGCCTTAGGAAGCGTCCCAAAGGAATGGAGGGAGCACCCGCCATAGGTGCCAGGGACACCCGTGGGTCGCGCCTGTTTGCCTGCACTCTCAACTCCCTTCCTCTAGCTGCTGGGTGTTACTTACTCTGCCAACAATTTGTTACATTGTGTTTTTTAAAACACTGTTCAGGCCGGGTGCGGTGGCTCACGCCTGTAATCCCAGCACTTTGGGAGGCAGAGACGGGCGGATCACAAGGTCAAGAGATCGAGACCATCCTGGCTAACATGGTGAAACCCCGTCTCTACTAAAAATATAAAAATTAGCAGGGCTTGGTGGCACGCGCCTGTAATCCCAGCTACTCGGGAGGCTGAGGGGCAGGAGAATGGCGTGAACCCGGGAGGCGGAGGTTCCACTGAGCCAAGATCGCGCCACTGCACTCCAGCCTGGCGACAGAGCGAGACTCCGTCTCAAACAAAACAAAACAAGAAAACACAACACGGTTCAGATTGTCACTGCGCCCTGTGATGTGTCCTGTTTGCCGTAAGGAGTTGTTGTGTAGGTTTGGGAACAAGGGGTAGGGGCATCGCCTCTCCTGCCAGAGGGCGGTAGGACTGTCCGATGACACCTGGTTTCCATAGCACTCCCGACAAGCCCTAGGAGGCTGTTCTCCTTACACATAATTATTCTAGATCTCCCTCTTGTGGACCATCTATGAAATAAAAGACACCAGTCTTTTTTTTTTTTTTTTTTTTTTTTTAACAGAGGCTTGCTCTGTTGCCCAGGCTGGAGTGCAGTGGCGTGATCTCGGCTCACTGCAGCCTCCGCCTCCTGGGTTCAAGTGATTCTCTGGCCTCAGCCTCCTGAGTAGCTGGGATTACAGGCGCCCACCACCACACCCAGCTGATTTTTGTATTTTTAGTAGAGACAGGGTTTCACCATGTTGGTCAGGCTGGTCTCAAACTCCTAACTCCACCTGCCTCGGCCTCCCAAAGTGCTGGGATTACAGGTGTGAACCACGGCCCCCCCGCCCCCCCCGCCAAAACCAATCATATTTAATAGATACAATGAAGAATGTTATAGGTTATAAGGAATTAATTTCTGTGAGTACTATGAGTTTCAACATGTAAGACCATTAGTTTTTTTGTTATGAAATATTACAGACTTTTTAAATGTATATAGAAAATAATATAAAAATACCCATGCACCCACAAACGAGCTTTATCAGATCTTAACATTTTGCCCCACATTTACTTCAGATCCTTTAAAAAGGTAAAATAGATACAGTTGAGGGTCCCTAAATATATCATCTCCCTAAAGTAATCATGGTTCTGAATTTATCTGTATTACTCCCATACATATGTTTATACTTCTCTACATGTATGTGTGCCAATACAATGCACACTGCTGTTTTATATGTTTGAAATTTTATAAGAAGTTACTGTCACACTGCATGTATTATTCTGCAATCTGTTTTTCTCCCACAATATTATACTTTTGAAGTTTTTCCTTGTGTTTCTGTTTCATTCATTTTCCTCTTCTGTATGCTATTGGTTGTATAAATATCACAACATATTTACCAGTTCTCTTATTCTGGGACATTTAGGTTATTTCCATTTTTCCTCATAACAAACAATGCTGTGGTGAACACACTTGGTCTTGCCTCCTTGTCTGTATATGGGAACTTTTCTAGAATACCCTAAAAGGGGAGTGCTGGCTCATTATACTGGGCTTCTTCAGCTTTACTGCTCATAGAGGATGGTACTACGTTACCTTCCGACCGTCAGCAGAGCTCTTTCCTTTCCTGTCATCTGTCCTCCCAGTGGGCAGCCAGGTGGAAGGAGCAGTAGCCACCATTAATCGAGCCTTCACCCATGTGCCACGCACCAGGTTACATGAATTGCCTGAATTTTCTTGTTTTAAAATGACAACAATCTTATGGGGGCAGCATTAGCAAGCCCGGTTTACAGGAAATCAGAGAAGTCCCGGACGCTGCCCAAGGCCACACAGATAATGAACTGCAGAGCGGAAGTGAAACTGATGCAGCCTCACCTGTCTGATCCCGAGCTGCTATTTGACCACTGGGCTATAAAGATGGTGAAAGACTTACCTGTAGAATTCTGGGATGGCAGAGGACACATCTTCCTAGTGAAGTCTCTAAGCCAGTTTGGTGAGAGCTGAGAACGAAGATCAGAAGAAAGAGGCTGGGTGCGGTGGCTCATGCCTGTAATCCCGGCACTTTGGGAGGCTGAGGCAGGCAGATCACCTGAGGTCAGGAGTTCGAGACCAGCCTGGCCAACATGGCAAAACTCTGTCTCTACTAAAAATACAAAAATTAGCTGGGCATGGTGGCACATGCCTGTAATCCCGCGACTTGGGATGCTGAGGCATGAGAATCACTTGAACCCAGGATGCAGAGGTTGCAGTGAGCGAAGATCGCACCACAGCACTGCAGCCTGGGCAACAGAGTAAAACTCCATCTCAAAATAAATAAGTAGATAAAAATAGTTCGAAGAAAGAAGGAATAAGCCATTTAAATGTTTTAATTACGAAAGTCATTATTATACGTTCAAAAGAGTATATTTAATGTTAATGTATAAATAAGGAAAAATAATAAAATGAACAGATGGCAAGAAGGGAGTGAGAGAAATGGAAATTAAAGGTATCTAGATACCTAAGAAAAATAGACTTCAGTGTGAGAAAATAGCAGTGGAGGATCTGACAGCATGCATCCGTTTTCCTTGCAATTACTCAGGCTCAGCGAGTGTTTTTCGACAGTGCAGGAGTCTAAAGCTGCTTTGCCGTGTGCTCAGAACAGCTGACCTAAATCTGGCAGGACAGAGGAGTGGGGACCATCGCATCAATGAGAAAAGGTGGAGTGTGCACCTGCCTGGAGACAAAGCAGAAATGGAAATAAGGGCCAGGTGGAAGACAAGAAGAGGGAAAAGGAAGTGTATTCTCCAGCTGGTCTCTCTGCTCAGCCCTGCAGGAGCTGGGAATTCCTCCTGAGCTCCCTGGGGAGCTGTCTGTTTTGCCCTGGTTTGACCAGAGCCTGACCTGAGCACTTCGCTTTTATTTCTCCCTGTTGTGTGTGTGTGTGTGTGTGTGTGTTTGTTTGTTTGTTTGTTTGTTTTTGAGATGGAGTCTTGCTCTGTCGCCCAGGCTGGAGTTCAGTGACATGATCTCGGCTCACTGCAACTTCTGCTTCCCGGGTTCAAGCAATTCTCGTGCCTCAGCCTCCCAAGTAGCTGGATTACAGGCATGTGCCACCACGTCCAGCTAATTTTTGTATTTTTAGTAGAGATGGGGTTTTGCCATGTTGACCAGGCTGGTCTCGAACTCCTGACCTCAAGTGATCCACCCGCCTCAGCCTCCCAAAATGCTGGGATTACAGGCATGAGCCACCGGCCCCAGCCTCTCTCCTTTTATTTTTAAGGGGCTAAGTAATGCAAAACTCAACGGGCCTAGTATGCCATCTGGTAGTGAACGTCTAGTTGAATTAAAGATGAAAAGTGCTAGGGTGTTTGTATTGTTTCGACTAAGACACAGAGGTATAAGTTGTATTTTAGAGTTGTTCATGTTTACTTTACTTGAAAACAAAATGACTTCCAAAATAGAGGAGTCAAAACAAACCAGAAGTGAAAGTTAGCAAGTATTACAGGAAGTGGAAAGGAAACGAATGTGTTGATATGGAAGTGAAACTGCTTTTTAAACAGCGCATCAAGAGCAGAGTGGGTAAAGCAGGTAGTTTTCTTGGCATGAGTAAAGGATATAGGTCATCTTATGTGCTTTTATACAATAAAAGTATAACTGATACCTTGATCTTAACTTTGTTAAACTGTGAAAAGAGAAAGAACTTGGTGATGTTAAGATACCTCGATACCTTTAGCTTCATCAAAAATGGGTCACGTGCCTTAACCTTGACTTACACATTTTTCCTACCTTCACGCCTATCATTTCCCCACTTAGAATGCCTTTATGCTACTCAGATTTCCCATCAGAATTTCAACCATCCTATTAAGGACTTTGAAAACCTGACTTAATTGTTTTTTGTTTTTTGGGTTTTTTTTTGAGACAGTCTCACTCTGTCACCCAGGCTGGAGGGCAGTGGTGTGATCTCAGCTCACTGCAACCTCTGCTTCCCAGGTTCAAGCGATTCTCCTGCCTCAGCCTCCTAAGTAACTGGAACTACAGACATGTGCCACCACGCTCGGCTTATTTTTGTATTTTTAGTAGAGACGTGGTTTCGCCATGTTGGCTAGGCTGGTCTCGAACTCCTGACCTCAAGTGGTCCGCCCGCCTCGGCCTCGCAAAGTGCTGGGATTATAGGCATGAGCCACTGCGCCTGGCCCTGATTTAAATTTTTTATGGAAGTATAAAAATCCATGAAATGCTAAGTCAAACTTGCTCAACTAGGAATTAAGATACAACACAAAACCAAGGACAGACACACAGACCAGGGGAACAGGAGAGGGAGCCCAGAGAGAGACTATATTACATGGGAATCATTACACGATAAAGACAGCGCAGGAATCAGTGGGGAAAGGACGAGTTACTTGTGGATATTTAGAAGTCATTTCAGTGTCTGCAGGGGGAAAAAAAACCAACATCACATACATAGGACTATTCAAAATGAAGTCAATACCGAATACGAACAGTAAAATGATAAGTTAACAGAATATGGTGATGACACACTTCCTTGCGATCCAAGGGTGGGGAAGGACCTCTTAAAATTTCAAAACACAAGCTGTAAGCAAAAAAAAAAAGGAAGATGATTTTTAGTACATCAGAATGAAAAATTTCTGGTCAACTAGTGGCCCACTGACAAAGTTAATTCAGGCTTTGATTCAACATGCTTGGCTTTATGGCACTTCCCAGATGTTGCATTTCTTACAAACAGAAGGTTTGTGGCAGCCCTGCTTTGAGCAAGTCTGTTGGTGTCATTTTTCCAACAGCACATGCTCAGTTTATGTCTCTGTGTCATATTTTGGTAATTCTTGCAGTATCTAAAACTTTTTCATTATTATATCATTGTGATGATCTGTGACCAGTGGTCTTTGATGTTACTACTGTAGTTGTTTTGGGGGTCCCATATAAGACAGTGAACTTAATTGATAAATGTTGTATGTGTTCTGATTGGCCCACCAGCTGGCCATTCCTCTGTCTGTCTCCCTCATCTTGTGCATCCCTGTTCCCTGGGGATTGAAATTAGGACAATTAATAACCCTGCAATGGCCTCTAAGTGTTCAAGTGAAAAGGAGAGTCGCAGGCCTCTGACTTTAAATCAAAAGGTAGAAGTAATTAAGCTAAGTGAGGAAGGCATGTCGAAAGCTGAGATAGGCCCCAAACTAGGCATCTTGTGCCAAACAGTTAACCAAATTGTGAGTGCAAAGAAACTGTTCTTGGCCAGGCACGATGGCTCACGCCTGTAATCCCAGCATTTTGGGAGGCTGAGGCGGGCAGCTCACTTGAGGTCAGGAGTTCAAGACCAGCCTGGCCAACATGATGAAACCCCATCTCTACTAAAAATACAAAAATTAGCCGGGCGTGGTGGTGTGCATGGTATGCACCTGTAATCCCAGCTACTTGGGAGGCTGAGGCAGAAGAATCGCTTGAACCTGGCAGGTGGAGGCCGCGGTGAACTGAGATCATGCCACTGCACTACAGCCTGGGTAACAGAGCAAGACTCCATCTCAAAAAAAAAAGTACTTAAAGGAAATTAAAACTGCTACTCCAGGGAACACACAAATGATAAGAAAGTGAGACTGCCTTATTGCGGATACAGAGAAAGTTTGAGTGGTCTGGATAGAAGATCAAAGCAGCCACAGCATTCTCTTAAGCCAAAGCCGAATCCAGAGAAAGGTCCTAACTCTTTCCACTCTGAAGGCTGAGAGAGGTGAAGAAGCTGCAGAAGGAAGTTTGAAGCTTTTGAACCTCATTGGTTCATGAGATTTAAGGAGCGAAGCCAGCTCCATAAAAAAGTGTAAGATGAAGCAACAAGTGTTGATGGAGAAGCTGCAACAAGTTTTCCAGAAGATCTAGTTAATTAAGATCATTGATGAAGACAGCAGCACTAAACAACAAATTTTCAATGTAGACTAAACAGTCTTCTATTGGAAGAAGATGCCATCTAGGACTTTTCATAGCTAGAGAGAAGACATCAATGTCTGGCTTCAAAGCTTCAAAGGATAGGCTGACTCTCTTGCTAGGGGCTGATGCAGCTGGTGACTTTAAGCTGAAGCCAGTGCTCACTTGCCATTCTGAAAATCTTAGCATCCTTAAGAATTATGCTGAATCTATTCTGCCTGTGCTCTAGAAATGGAACAACAAAGCCTGAATGACTACACAACTGCTTACAGCATGGTTTACTGAATATTTTAAGCCTGCCGTTGAGACCTATTGCTCAGAAGAAAAGATTCCTTTCAAAATATTACTGCTCATTGACAATGCACTTGGTCACCTATAAGCTCTGAGGGAGATGTGCCAGGAGATAAATGTCGTGTCCCTGCCTGCTAACACGATCACCATTCTCTGCCCATGGATCAAGGACTAATTTCTACTTTCAAGTCTTATTATTTAAGAAATAGATTTAATAAGGCTATAACTGCCATAGATAGTGATTCCTCTGATGGATCTGGGCAAGGAAAATTGAAAACGTCTGGAAAGGATTCACCATTCTAAATGCCATTAGAAACATTCGTGATTCATGGGAGGAGATCAAAATAATAACATTAAGAGGAGTTTGGAAGAAGTTGATTCCAGTCTTCATGGATGACCTTGAGGGGTTGAAGACTTTAGTGGAGGAAGTCACTGCAGACGTGGTGGAAATGCAAGAGAAATAGAAGATGGGACTGAACTGCAATTTCATGATCAAACTTGAAAGGATGAGGAGTTGCTTCTTTTGGATGAGCAAAGAACGTGGTTTCTTGACATGGAAACTACTCTTGATGAAGAAGCTATGAACACTGTTAAAACGACAACAAAGCATTTAGAATATTACATAAGCTTAGCTGATAAAGCAGTGGCAAGGTCTGAAAGGACTGACTCCAATTTTCAAAGTTCTACTCTGGGTAAAATTCTATCGAACAGCATCACATGCTACAGAAAAATCTTTTTGTGAAAGGAAGAGTCAGGGGAAGGGCAGGGGTAGAAAAAAAATTAAAAAAGAAGAGTCGATGGATACAGCAAACTTCATTACTGTCTTATTTTAAGAAATTGCCACAGCCACCCCAACCTTCAGGAACCACCACCCTGATCAGTCAGCAGCCACCAACATCGAGGCAAAACCCTCCACCAAAGGAAGATTACAACTCCATGAAGGCTCAGATAATTGTTATCATTATTTAGCAATAAAGTATTTTTAATTAATACAGTATATTTTATACATAATGCTATTGCACACTAAATGGACTACAGTATAGAAACATAACTTTTATATGCACTGGGAAACCACAAAAATGTGTGACTCATTTTATTGCAATATTTGCCTTATTGCAGTAATCTGGACTGAACCACAACATCTCTGAGGTATCCCTGTAGACAGAGGACAGAATGGGAGAACACGCTTGCAATATCCAAAGCTGACAAGGGACTAGTGCCTAGAAAATTCAAGGAACTCATGCAAATCAAGAGGAAAAAGACAGAAAGTGGAAAAAGGGATAAGATGTAGATAGGCAATTCATAGAAGAAGACACCCCAAAGAGCACCAAACAAGAAGAGAAGCTTAGCTTCATCCGAAATCAGAGAAACGCAGATGAAAACCACGTTCCTTTGCATCCGTTCATGGCTGGGTCCCTGCCAGAGCAGCCTGGACCAAGTACTGGAGCTGGACTCAGGACAGCCCATGGATGAGGCTGCCAGCAACGGAGGAGTTGTCTTGTCTGGCTCAGAAAGATTTTTTTATTGGGAATCTGTTTGGCAAATTGAAAATTAGATTAGTGAGTTAGAAGGGAAGAAAGATAAGAGGGAGAGCCAGAGCAAGAGGGCCCGGGAGGGTGCAGGGCGGGGTGGGGGGCGCTGCGCGTGGGCACACGCTGGAGCATCCAGTGGGGGCTGTGGGAGGTGAAAGCCAGGGCCCCAGAGAGGAGACTCAAGAGATGCTGGGAGAGTGGCCACCAGTCCTGGGCCACTTCAGTGTTTCTCAGCTCTGCTCTTGGATTTTTAATATAATTTTGTTACTGGTGGAGGGTGTCCAGGTTCTTGGCATTTTGAACAAAGAATTGGACAAAACATACAAACAAAGCAAGGAAAGAATGAAGCAACAAAAGCAGAGATTTATTGAAAAGGAAAGTACACACCACAGGGTGGGAATGGGTCCAAGCAGTGGTTCCAGGGCCCTGGATACAGAATCTACTCAGGTCTAAATACCCCGTAGAGCTTTCCCATGGGCCACACTTCATGCTCACCCCATGTAAACGAAGAGGTGGCCCGCAACCAATCAGAGGCTGAAATGAAGCTACAAAGTTACTCTCTTCTTCAAACATCTGATTGGTTGCAGAAAGCAACCAATCAGAAGTACTTGCAATTTCCCATCTCCGGGGCACAGAAAAGGTGGGGGTTTGCAACGGGAGTAGCCTCTGGTCCTTTTGTTACTTAGGCATGGAAAGAGGGTTTTCCTTTCAGTCTAGTTCCAGGAAGTCAGCGTGAAACGGCCTAGGTTCCGTGCCTCCAGACCCTATTCTGCTGCCTCAATTTTGCTGGCTATCTTCAGGAACCCTCCTACCTCCCCACCCCATGCAGATACACCCCTTTATTTGAATTAGCTTAGTGGATAACTTTTCCTTGCACCTCAAAAGAGACAAGAATCAAAGGGCCAAGGATCCCAGAACACAGGACTGGGGCTGAAGCAGTGTGGAGGGAGGAACTTGCAGTTATTGGAGCAAGGCCCCCAAATACTGAATAAAAATCATTCAAAGATTTTTACAGCTAGGCAGTCAGTGATGTTTTAGGACTTGTAATATCTAAAATATCTTACCTCCTGTTCCATAGGGAGGGCTGTAAGTGCAAATCATCCCCCACATGCAGAAGGAGCCAAGAAACCAAAGGAGGGGGCACACAAATCCAGTTTGTCAGTTTGGGGTGATTTCTTAGGGGAACTAACAGACAGAAGCGTGGTCATGGGCAGTGCAAAACAGGTAGATCTCCACACTGCAACCCCCCAGAGCCAGGGCAAAAGTAGACCTCAGGGGAAATGTAGGTGCTTCGGGCATCACAGCGTATGATTTCTACAACAAAATCAAGAGTTGTTTTGGAGGAAACTTAACAATGAGTGGATGCTCTTACATAAAGAGTAACACATCAGCCAAACGCATTGTCTCACACCTGTAATTCCAGCACTTTGGGAGGCTGAGGTGGGCAGATCACCTGAGGTCAGGAGTTCAAGACCAGCTTGGCCAACATAGTGAAACCCTGTCTCTACTAAAAATACAAAAATTAGCCGGGCGTGGTAGTACACACCTGTAATCCTAGCTACTTGGGAGGCTGAGGCAGGAAATCACTTGAACCTGGGAGGCAGAGGTTGCAGTGAGCCGAGATCGCGCCACTGCACTCCAGCCTGGGCGACAGAGCCAGACTCTGTCTCAGAAAAAAAAAAAAAGAGTAACACGTCAAGTCGACATTTTGGAGCCATTCTCAGATTTGGGCTTAGCCAGGTGGTAAAATAAGGTCACTCTTGCGCCCATACCTCCCATCCCCATTTCTTAGAAAAATTCTGGAGTAGATGCTGCACTGAAACAAATGAGTAAACTTAAAAGGTAGAAGCCAAGATACAGGGAATAGACCACACACACACACGCATGCACACACACACACACGTGCAAAAGGAAGTACGACACAGGAGAAAGGCAGGGGGATGATGGAGAAGGGAGATTTTGTAGTGACACTGGGGCAGCCTGTCTAGACTGGGCTCTGGATGGAATGTTTATGAAAAGAGAAAAAGGAAGGGGGAGAAAGAAAAGGAGAAAGGGGGAGGAGAAGGAAAGGAGGAGGGAAAAAAGAGGATCATCTCATTCAATAACCCCTGTGCTAGCTGCTTCTATTATCATTATTATTATTATTATTTGAAACAGAGTTTCGACCCACCCATGCTGGAGTGCAATGGCACGATCTTGGCTCACTGCAACCTCCACCTCCCAGGTTCAAATGATTCTCCTGCCTCAGCCTCCCAAGTAACTGGGATTACAGGTGTGCACCACCATGCCCAGCTAATTTTTGTATTTTAGTAGAAACAGGGTTTTGCCATGTTGGCCAGGCTGATCTTGAACTCCTGACCTCATGATCCACCCGCCTCTGCCTCCCAAAGTGCTGGGATTACAGGTGTGAGCCACCCCACCCTGCCTATTCTTAACCTGTTTTGTTTGTTTAACTCAAGGTGTGACTTTCCCGGAGGCAATCAGTCTGTCAAAGGGATTGGTTGGGCCTGGGAAGACAGTCAGTGTTGTTCTGAGATAGTCTTGCTGGCAATGTAGTTAATTTTTAAGATTTGATAATTCGATAATTAGGAATATCTGAGTTACTGACCAGGGGAAGTCAATTACTGATCATGGTCCCCAGTGACTCTTCCAGCTTGGATTTTGTATTATTTTAAGGGAAAGCTACAGAAGATTCAAGAAAAAATGACATTGTGATTATTTTAGAAAAATGTCCGTGGAGGATGGAGATTCATCTCAGCTTCCATGGAGATTGCATCAAAGCAGACAAAAGCAACACAATGGTCAAAGATATAGAAGACCTCTTGGGTTCATTGGAATTCTATTTGGCCACATCCCACCAGACCAGCTCCCAGTAGCTGAGATCCTGTTTGCTTTAAATACATTTCATTTTGAGAACAATCCCCAAGAATGTACATATCACTTTCCTCCACTTTCTTCATTTGTCTGATTTCTCACAGTGTTGCCTGAAAAGATGACTATTTGGCTCATGAACTAAGCTATCAACATCAAAAGTTTCCACATGGACTGCTTCTCATTACATGATTCACATTTTGAATAACTAACCTGGGGCCCTAGGGTTTTTCTAACTTTCAAATTTAGAGTATCTTCGTTCAGCAGATGTTCTTTCCATCCCATAACCAGAGTTTGCTAGTTTTTTACTAATTGCAGACAAAACTGATCATTCACTCAAGAGGCCACTGATTAACATCTACCGCAAAAAAAAAAAAAAAAAAAAAAAAAAAAAAAGAATTTTGTATGAGTTATCTAGGGAAACTGACCTCTTTTGATCAAATCCATCCATGGGAATTGAACCAAAGAATTTGCCTTGAAAAAGCATCTCTTGCCCTTTTGAAGACGTAGGCAGCTGTAGAAGAGGACTGTGGACTCTCTTCCTGTGTCCTAGCCTAACACAGGGCTCGGCACACCGTGCCATTAGCTAGTGCAACCGGGTATCACACAGAATGTACTTAAAGATGAAAACAGCATCTTCCCCCTTCCTCAAAAGATTCACATTTTGCTTTTTCTGGTTTGGAATAGAAGCAATCAGCATGTGGTCTATCGAATAAGATGATCCTCCCTGGATATTAGCCAAGGGAAGTCCTCTGCCTGCCACTTATTATAGATTCCCCCTCCTCCCCAGCCCCACACCCCCAGCCCCGGGCCCACGCTTTGAGATGGTAAGCGCTTAATTTCTTTTCTTTCTTTTTTTTTTTTTTGAGACAGAGCGTCGCTCTTTCGCCCAGGCCGGAGTGCAGTGGCGCTATCTCGGCTCACTGCAAGCTCCGCCTCCCGGGTTCACGCCATTCTCCTGCCTCAGCCTCCCCCGAGTAGCTGGGACTACAGGCGCCCGCCACCACGCCCAGCTAATTTTTTGTATTTTTAGTAGAGACAGGGTTTCACCGTGTTAGCCAGGATGGTCTCGATCTCCTGACCTCGTGATCCGCCCACCTCAGCCTCCCAAAGTGCTGGGATTACAGGCATGAGCCACTGCGCCCCGCCGGTAAGCCCTTAATTTCTAATGAAAGCCTCTGAAATTACAACCCAGTTGGTGAGTTTCCTGAGATAACAGCCCACCTCCATGGAGAAAGTTTACTACATGGTTATTGGGGAAAACATTGCTTATACTCTGAGATGATCAGATCCCACATGATGGATGGCTGGGTACCCAGAGTGGATGGGAACTGGATTCTTCTGAATGGGTTTTAAGACAAAAAAGAACATGGGTTGGGAAGGTTGACGACTAGGATACAGAGGAACTTGGAGGTCAGAAGGGTGTGTTGGGAACATAAGAAGGTCTGCAGGCCTTTCCCACTAGAGCAGAATCAGACAGAATGCACTGGAATTTTTGCATAGATGAGCCCATAGTGGTTGGAGGGAGTCAGGACTAAGAGTAAGTCCACTTTAGTAACTTTTAATTCCCTTTTTTCCCTCCTCCCCACTTTGGTTTTTCTTTTTTTCCCTATAGATAGTCACATTTGACATTGTTTACCAATTCTGTTGTCTTGCTCTAAGCATCATAATTATGTGAGAATGTATCTAGCAAGTGCCTGTTAGCACCTGTCATATACCATGAGTGTGTCATAGAACATGTCTTAAAACTACAGAAATTTATCTTCTCTCAGTTCCAGAAGCCAGGAGTTGACACCAAGGTGTCAGCAGGGCTGTGCTTCTCTGAGACTCTGAGTGGAAAATCCTTCCTCGCCGCTTCTAGCTCCTGGTGTTGCCAGCCACGCGTGGTGCTCTGTGGCTTGTAGATGCACCACTCCCTGGTGTTGCCAGCCACACGTGGTGCTCTGTGGCTTGTAGACGCACTGCTGCAGCCTCTGCTTATCACCATGGCGGAGGGGGGTTCTCCTTGTGTGTCTCATTTCACGTGGGAAGACGAGACACAAGCCTGGGGTTCTGCCCTCTGAGAGCTAACAACTCTCAAAAATGGGTGGGATGGTTTGCAAAAATGGGCAAATCTTATTCCTAAGTGTTTTTTCCTGCTTTCTCTCCTTCTTTCTTTCTTTCTTTTTCTTTTCTTTTCTTTTTTTTTTTTTTTTTTTGACAGGGTCTTGCTCTACCACCCAGGCATGAGTGCAGTGGCGCAATCACAGCTTACTGCAGCCTGGATCTCCCAGGCTCAAGCCATCCTC
Source organism: Pan paniscus (assembly GCF_029289425.2). Taxonomy (NCBI): domain Eukaryota; kingdom Metazoa; phylum Chordata; class Mammalia; order Primates; family Hominidae; genus Pan; species Pan paniscus. The sequence continues at coordinate 188,367,429 of NC_073255.2, forward strand.
CCGTCTCAGCCTCCTGAGTAGCTGGAACTACAAGTGCACACCACCATGCCTGGCTAGTTGTTTTTCTTTTTTGTAGGGACAATATCTCTCTATGTTGCCCAGGCTGGCCTGGAACTTTGCCTGCTTTCCTTTAGCTTGCATCCCCTTTTCTGCGTCTCTGCCTTTTCTTCTAAGTGTTGCTTTTCTTCCTCAGGAGACACAAGACCAGAGACGGCTTTCCTGGCTCACATTTTGAAGTTTGATCTGTTTCCTTTTCCTTCTCAACCTGAGAATAAAGCTCATGGGTGTTTTGTTTCTCTCCATAATTGTTAAGTTAGAATTGGCTAGGATGGAACTTGCCTACTAATTGGAGAGAAAATGTACAGTGTCCTCTTCCTAATCCTCTTTTAGCTACGAGGAAATTTCCAGGCTTTGTGGTCACTACCACAGAACTGACCTCCATGGTTTACTTCTACCTACTCTCTGCCACCTTCCCTGCCCTCCATAACTTTTATCTTTCTCTTCCCAACTTCCTCCCTTAAGCTCCTGCCAGCTACCTGCTTTGTGTCATGACTTTATGCTATGCCTTTTTTTATTTTTATTTTTTTACATTTATATTTTATTTTATTTATTATTATTATTGTACTTTAAGTTTTAGGGTACATGTGCACAACATACAGGTTTGTTACATATGTATACATGTGCCATGTTGGTGTGCTGCACCCATTAACTCGTCATTTACATTAGGTATATCTCCTAATGCTATCCCTCCCCCCTCCCCCAACCCCACAACAGGTAGGGACATGGATGAAGCTGGAAACCATCATTATCAGCAAACTATCGCAAGGACAAAAAAACAAACACCGCATGTTCTCACTCATAGGTGGGAATTGAACAATGAGAACACTTGGACACAGGAAGGGGAACATCACACTCCGGGGCTATGCCTTTTTTAAACATTATCCTTTCCCCTTATGAATTGATTCTGGCAACTACATCCCCTGACATTGGTCCAGTGTTCCTTCCTTGACACCAGGCTGTAGCAGCTCAAGTCTGTACCATGTAATTCAACACTTTTAATCTTGTATCTTCCCCTAATTCCTTCACGTGGTTATTCTAGCTTCCCAGTAACCCTGAAGCAATTCCTGGGCAGCATCCACATCTCATACGTCCTTTATATCACAGAAAAAATACTGAATATCTAGCTTGTTCTCAGTGTTAAATTGTTTATTTCACTTGACACCATTCACTTATTTTTCATCTTTATCCTTTTCTTTCATGTCTCTTGTATTTGGGGTAGGCTGAACCCCTTTTCAAGAATATCCGAAATATAATGAAGCAAGAAGATAAGACTCTATTTCTTGCTCACTTGGATATTCCATGTTGCTCCACGTGGTCATTCAGGAACCAGGCTGATGGTGGCTCTGCCATCTTGAACACGTGGTTTCCAATGTTGTGTTGATTGTCATCACCCCAGGAAGAACATAGAGGGAACCTCTGGGGAGGCTTTTGGGTCAGGCCTGGCAGTGGTGCAGGTCACTTTTGCTCGCCTGCCATGGAAGAGATGGTAGTCATGGTCACCACCAGCTGAAACAGGGGGAGCATATGCCCAGCTTGTAGGAAAGAAGAGGAGAATCGAGTAGGAGGAACAGCCAGCATTCTCTTCCACAACCCTGGTCCTCCCCATCCCATCATGTTGTTCCTTGTATTCTACAAAAGTATTATTCTTGAATGCAGCTCTGTTGAGCAGCTGCATGTGAGAAGACATGTTTCTGCAACAGAGATGTGCATCGGGCAGCTCAGGCTGCCATAATAAAGACCTCAGACTGGGGCTTAAACAGCAGAAACTTATCCTCTCACAGCTCTGGAGGCTGCAGCTCCAAGATCAAGGCCTCCGCGGGTTCAGCTTCTTCTGATGCCTGTCTCCGTGGCTTGTAGACGCCATCTTCTCCCTGTGTCCTCACAGGGTCGTCCCTCTGTGTGTGTCTGTGTCCTGATCTCTTCTTCTAAGGACACCAGTCATGTTGGGTCAGGGCCCACTCATTTGGTCTCATTTTAATTGTCTCTTTCAAGACCCTGTTTCCAAACACACTCACATTCTGAGGTACTGGGAGTTAGGACTTCAACATACGAGTTCTGTGGGGGAAACGGTTCAGCCCATAACAAGATGATACCTAGAAGAATGAAATGCAACCAGTATCGGCAGGAAAAACGCTATGGGCTTCTCCTCTCTCCCTTCTCTCTCTCTGTGAGTGTGTGTGTGACTGTGTGTGAGAGTGAATGTGTGTGTGTGAGTGTATGTATGTGTGTGTGAGTGTGTATGTGTGTGATTGCAAGTGTGTGAGTGTGTGTGAGTGTATGTGTATTGTATGCATGTGTGTATGTGTGTATATGTGTATGAGGGTGGGTGTGTGTGAATGTGTGTATGTGTATGTGAATGTGTGTATGTGTATGCGTGTAATGTGTGTATGTATGTGTGTGAGTGTGTGAATGTGTGTATGAGTGTGTGAGTGAATGTGTGTATGTATGTGTATATATGTGTGTATGAGTGTGTGTGAATGTGTATGTGTGTATATGTGTGAGTGTGTGTGAGTGTGTGTGAGTGTGTGTGGAATCTCCTACAGTACTTTTACTTGCTAACTATCTTGATAGTATCCTCAAAGTTCTCTTTATGATAATTATCTGAAAGGCCCGCTGAAATTGGCTCTGTAGGGAATGCTGAGAGAAGGCCACACAGCTAATTCACCCTGGCCATTCCTCAAAAGGGGTGGCCGCCTGTCCTGCTCCCAAGCAAGGAAAGGGGCAACCCGGTACCATGGGTTCTTTGGCACCCTTTCTCTGCAGGTGTGGGAGTGGATGTCTGCAACTTCCAATCACACTGCTGTTTTCATGATTCAGTTCAGGATTCCCGGCTCTGGGTCAGAATTTCAAAAAATACAATGACGAACACCACAGTCCCTTTCCTCCAAGAGCTCACAGGCTGATAGGGAGGACAGACCAGCAGTTGTTACTGGTTTTGCAGTTAACTGGCAGCACATTTAAATTATAACAGCTCCACATAATAGCGGGTACACAGTGTGACAGGCCTGTCCTAGGGTCTCCCTGAAAAGACAGTGGTTCAATTTTCTTACACAGCCCCCTCCAGATTGTTCACCAGCTCCTCTCTTGCAGGTTTTCTAAGAATTACGGCATGCCTGAAGACTTCTCTAAACTCTCCATCTGTACAAGCACCTGGGAAGTCAATACTATTATCCCTTCTTAGAGATCAGAAGCTCAGGCCCAGAAGGGGTTACATTTGCCCACGTTATTAAGGCTGAATGAGATCATGTAGTTCCCCGGCTCTGCAGATGGCTTTTTAGCTGAGAAATTTTTCCTCATATGAAATCTTAAGTGGAAGCCCCATATGTAAAACAGATAAAGGCAGAGATGTTCCGGCTGAAAGAGGAGTACGACCCACCCCACTCCCAGGACCCAGAAGCACCCAGGCCAATCCCGAGGGACCCAAAGAGTATGTCTGAAAACATCCTCCTTTGACAAGTGAGTCAACCGAGGCCAGAAATGGAGCAGCACAGGAGTCCCGACTTGCCATCTGGTGTGATATCCACAGCACGAGAGACACGGCCACACAGTACATACAGTACATAGTGCCCAGCCCTTCCCCAAAAGAGCCTTCAGCCATTTGTCAGTTTGACTGTGCCTTGGAAAAAAAGGGAATACCCTGACTTTTCAAAAATGGTTAGGCGCCGGGCCTGGTGGCTCATTCCTATAATCCCAGCACTTTGGGAGGCCAAGGCGGGTGGATCACCTGAGGTCAGGAGTTCAAGACCAGCCTGGCCAACATGGTGAAACCCTGTCTCTACTAAAAGTACAAAAAAATAGCTGGGCATGGTGGCAGGCGCCAGTAATCCCAGCTACTGGGGAGGCTGAGGCAGGAGAATCACTTGAACCTGGGAGGCAGAGGTTATGGTGAGCCGAGATCACGCCATTGCACTCCAGCCTGGGCAACAAGAATGAAATCCATCTCAAAAAGAAAAAAAAAAAAAAAGAGGTTAGATATATCAAGTTCTTCTGTTCTGGGGGGATAAAAAGGGAAAGAATGGTTAGTTGTGGGTCTACCAGGAACTGTTAGATGTGATGCCTAATCCTGACTTCAGAGAATCCGAAACAGCATCACAAGCCCCTGTTAGAGTGGGGACTTGAAGTGGCCAGGTGATAAATGGCGTTTTACCTAAGTCTGAATGACAGTGAGTTGATGGGCCCACGGATCTTCTCTGCAGTTATTTCTCTGGTCCCTAAGTGTATAATTTGGATAGACATACCTAGCGATTGGTAGAATCTTTAAATTGGTTCCCTCACCTGTGTAAGAAAGATCATTACAGAAGAGTCAGCCAAGAGGAAGCCCCTGAAACTTCCCATCTCCACTCCTTGCACACTCTTCCAAGACAGTAAATCAGAAGCAAAAACCACCACATTCCAGGAACAGTTGCAGAGATCAACACCATCAAAGACTTAAAAGATGCAGGAGTAGTGGTCCCATCATATCCCCATTCACCATCCCTGTAGGGCCCCTATCAAAATCAACTGGACCGTAGCAAATGACAGTAACTGTCTTAAACTTAATCAAGCGGTAGCCCCAATAGTAAATGTGCTGTCTTCAGTGGACTTTGGCACTTGGTATGGAGCAATTATTCTGGAAAATTCATTCTTCTTTATCCCCATCAATAAAACAGTCTGCCCTTACGTGGTCAGGATGGCACAATCCACTAGACTTCCCCAGGCTGTGTAACCTTCTTCTCTCGGTCACATGTGATCTGCAGGTAAAGTGCTCATCCAGACCTTCCACACACATCATGCTGTTCCGCCATATTGATGATGTCATGTCAATTAGACCTGGTGCCGTAGGAAGACACTCAGGAAGACACATGTGCACCAGATGGGAGATACACCCTATGAAGATTCAGGAGCTTCAACACTGAAGCTTTTAGAAGTCCTGTAGTCTGTGGCATGCCAAGATACCGATTCTAAGATAAAGGACAAGTTGTTGCCCTTTGCGGCTCCTACCAAGAAAAAGGCACAGCATAGAGTGAACCTCTTTGGATTTTATAGGTGGCACAGACTTCACATAGGAGTACAGATCCAACCCATTCTGGGGGTAACTTGAAAAGCTGCCAATTTCAGGTAGGCTCAGAGGAGAAAGCTCTGCAACAGATCCAGGCTACAGGTTGCCCTCCCACTCCAGCTGCATGACCCAGCAAATGGGATGGTGCCAGAGGGACCTGTGATGAATGAGGACACTGTTGCAGGGTGGCAGGTGGTTTCTGGCAAGCTCCATAGGAGAGCTATTCTGCAGACTTATTAGAGTTTGAGAGCATGGATATGCCTCTCTAAAAACAGCTCCTGGCTTGAACCCTGCTAGACACTGAGCTTCTGATCATTAGATACCAAATGGCTGTGTGACTACAGCTGCCCATTACAAGGTGGGTTTTATCAGAGTCGCTGAGTGATAAGGTCAGGTGGGCAGAGCAACAATCCACCAAATGATGGGAAATGTTATACACCTGAGAGGGTGAGTTGGCCTGAGGTACAAGGATACCTGGAGCCTTGGTCAGTAGGAAATGTCCTGGGATTGGAAAGAGTACAATGGAAAGACCAGAGGCAACGAAAGCCTAAGAAAGGAGCTTACTTATCCCTTTTCAGTCCGGAGATTGGAAAGAGGATGATGGAAAGACCAGAGGCAAAGAAGTCTGAGGATGGACCCATGCTGGTGGCACAAACTGAGCACACCATAGTGCCTCGAGTTAATGCTCATCAGAGAATGTCCACCTGAGCCTCTCCTTTGTCACCAGTGCTGGTGCAATGCTCCTGCAACAGATTATACAAGAAGAGACCATTCATGAACCCGACAACGTGGTCTCCCTCTCACCAAGGCCGATTCAGTCACTATTGCTGCTGGATAGCCAGCCTGTCTATAGCTAAAATTAAAAAGACTGACAACACCAAATGGGAGCACACATGGCACTAACACTTTAGTAGAAGGTCTGACCACTTCTTAAAAGACTAAACACTCCTGGGTGTTTACTCAGAGAACCGAAAGCGTCAGTCCATCAAAACGTGAACGAGAATTTCAGAAAAGCTTTATTTGTAAAAGCTCCAAACTGGAAACAGTGTGGTGCTATCAACTGAATTGCATCCCCCCTAAATTCATATGTTGAAATCCTGACCCCTAGTACTTTAGAATGGTACTGACTGTGTTTAAAGATAAGGCCTTTAAAGAGGCAGTTAAGTTAAAATGAGGTTGTTAGAGTGAGACTTAATACAATCGGATTGGTGCCATTTTAAGAAGAGGACATTACAACACCCAGAGAGAGAACCCCACGGGTGTGTGCACACCTAAGAAAGAGCATGTGAGGACACAGCAAGAAGGTGGCCAACTGCAAGCCAAGGAGAGGGTCCTCAGAGGAATCCAACCCCACTGGCAGCTTAATCTTGGACTTGTAGCCTCCAGAGCTATGAGAAATTAATTTCAGTCCAGGTGCAATGACTCACGCCTGTAATCCCAGCACTTTAGGAGGCCAAGGTGGGCAGATTATAAGGTCAGGAGTTCAAGACCAGCCTGGCATGGTGGCCAACATGGTGAAACCCCATCTCTACTAAAAATACAAAGATTGCCCATGTCTATAATCCCAGCTACTCGGGAGGCTGAAGGAGAAGAATTGCTTGAACCCAGAAGGCAGAGGTTGCAGTGAGCTGAGATCGCGCCTCTGCACTCCAGTCTGGGTGACAGAACGAGAGACTCTGTCTACAAAAAAAAAAAAAAAAAAATTAATTTTGGTTGTTAAACCACCAAGCCTGTAGTACTTTGTTATGGCAGCCTGAGCAAACTAAACTACCCAGGTATTCATGAACAAAATAATGAAAAAACAAATGGTATGGTATGATTTTAATGATAAAAATCTACTCACCAATAAAAAGTAAACTACTGATACATGAAACAGTAAGTCTCAAAAATATTATGCTGAATGAAAGAAACCTGACACAAGGTTTCCTACCACTTATCATATCCTTTCAGTTACATGAAATTCAATAGCAGGCAAAACTAATATATGGTAAATAAAATCAGAATAGTGCTTGCTTCTGGGGCCAGATGGTAATGGGCACTGACAGCAGAGAAGGACAGTGTAGGAACTTTCTAGGTTCTGTAATTTTTAAAAGGGTTCAGTTACACAGGAGTATGGGCTTGTTAACCTGAGAAACAGAACCAGTAAGAGAAATACATGAAGAAATGTATTGCCAGGAGTTGGCTGGTACACAATGGTAGGGGCTGGCAAGGCAAGTCTGAAATCGGTAGGGCAAGCCCTAAGGAAGGGCTGTTCATGACTCGTTTTCCTTTCTCTTGGGAAAAATCTTGGAAAGAAAAATTCTATGGTGTAGCTGCTTTATAAAACAGTCTGGCAATTACTCAAAAAATTAAACCTAGAGTTACCACATGCAACTCTACTCCTATGTGTATACTCAAGAGAACTGAAAACTTATGTCCACACAGAAATGTGTACAGGAATATTCATAGCAGTACTATTTATAACACCCCCAAAGTGGAAACCAGCTAAATATTCACCAGTTGATGAATAGATAAATAAAATGGGGTATTTTGAAACAACAGCTTATTATTCAGGCATAAAAAGGAATGAAATACTGACAAATGCCGCAACATGGATGAAAGGTGAATTGTACGAGATGTAATATCTCAATTAAAAAATAAAGTTCCAGGCCGGGTGAGGTGGCTCATGCCTGTAATCTCAGCACTGAGGCTGAGGGGAGTGGATCACGAGGTCAGGAGTTCGAGACCAGCCTGGCCAACATGGTGAAACCCCATCTCTACTAAATATGCAAAAATTAGCTGAGCGCAGTGGCGTGCACCTGTAGTCCCAGCTACTTGAGAGGCTGAGGCAGGAGAATGGCAAGAACCCGGGAGGCGGAGCTTGCAGTGAGCTGAGATCTTGCCACTGCACTCCAGCCTGGGCGACAGAGCGAGACTCTGTCTCAAAAAAAGTTCGGGCACAGTAGATCATGCCTGTAATTGCAGCACTTTGGGAGGCCAAGGTGGGATGATAGCTTGAGCCCAGGAATTCGAGACCAGCCTGAGCAACATAGCGAGGTCTTGCCTTTACAAAAACTAATATAAAATAAAATAATTAGCTGGGTGTGGTGGCACATTCCTGCAGTCCCAGCCACTTAAGAGGTTGAGGCAGGAAGATTCCTTCAGCCTGAGAGGTCGAGGCTGCAGTGAGCCATGATCACACCAGCAGTGGTGTGATCCAGCCTGGGCAAGAGAGCAAGACTCTGTCTCAAATATATAAATAAAAATATAAATAAATAAACACAATTTGAACTATTGTCCTTGAATACGGTATATGTGCACCTTTCTCAGAAAGAAAGATTTTACTTTATTACACCAAGCAAACTGTGTAATAGTTGCAAAACTCCCACAATAAAATCTTTGTCCAAAAGTTGTGTTGACTCACTTTTTTTCCCTCGTGTTTTGAGGATACGACATACATACAGTGAAGTATATACACTTTCAGTGACCAGCCCAATGCACGTTTGTACAAGTAGGCTCCGTGAAGCCTTCACTCCCCCAGATCAAGAAGACCCAGAACATTCCAGCACTCCAAAGGGCTCTCTCTTGCTCCCTCTCAGTAACCAGCAACCCTGTTCTGGTCCCCAAACAGAGCTACTTGTTACTGATAGATAGATAAACTGCTCTATCACTTTAGAGTAGCTTTGCCTTTTCTTGCTCCCTTCCACATGCTGTAGGAATTTGGGTTGTGACATCAGCAAGCCCTCGTTCTGCAGAAACTTCACAGAAATAGAATCGCGCTCTCCCATGAGCTGCTTCGGTCTCACGCCGTGTCTGCGAGATGCATCCGTGTTGTATGCAGCTGCAGTCTGGTCTTTTTCACTGCTGGTTTGCATTGCATTATATGAATATGCCACAGTGGGTCCATTCTACTACAGATGGACATTTGGGTTTTTTCCAGTTTGAGGCTAATATGAATAAAAGCTTACTTTTATATTATTAATGGGCAAGAAGGACCTTCCCATCGAGCCTGCAGAAAGGAGACTCATGAATTTGGCTTGGACGTCATTAATGCCCGTCCGTCTGCCCCAGGAGGTCATTATAGCCCATTATGTTGTTACCGAGCAAAAGAGGTCACTGACCCGTGCGCTAGAAGCCAATAAATACTAAGACACTGGGTTTCAGAGAAAAGAAAAGCTTTTCATTGCAAATTGACCAACACGGAGACAGGAGTCCAGCTCAAATCTGTCTCGCCGTGCTGCCTTTAAGGAAATAATTTTATTACAAAAGGGTTAGAGGGTGGGTTCCGGGATTAGCAGGAGATCGGTGGAAGGAAAGAGGAGGTCTGGCAAGTCCTCAGACATGCGCAGTTATCTCTTCATCCCTCCTCATGGGTGCTGTGTGCAAATCAAATTCCGGGGCAGTTAATACGAAACATGCGTGGAAATTCAGGCTGTGATATCAGCAAGCTCTTTCTGCAGAAACTCCAGTTGGCCATATTGGGTCTAACTGATTTCTGCCAGTTTTGTTATCACTTGTCACAGTTTCAGTATCTACCCCAGGAGGTCACGATTGCCCATTGTGTCTGTCCCAGGAGAGGTTGCGAGAGGTCCCCACCCACCCCCCTTCCAATCACAGACCCTGAAGCAGAGCTTGTCTGGTTTCAGGCAAAACAGAGTCAGCATCCTGAAGCGGGGAGGGTCAAGTCTCCTGGGATGCGTTCAGAAGAAATTTCACAAGCATTTGGCTGAACTTGTGTACTGACATCTAAATGTTGAGTAACGTAGAGTAAAGAATTAAAAGGCAATCAAATAACCCTTTGGCTCATCTTTCAGTTTCTTCATGTTTTCTGAAAGCTTGTTCTTTTTCTTAAGTTTATTTCAAAAATGCTAAAAATTAGCCGGGCGCGGTGGCTCACGCCTGTAATCCCAGCACTTTGGGAGGCCGAGTCGGGCCGATCACGAGGTCAGGAGATGGAGACCATTCTGGCTAACACGATGAAACCCCATCTCTACTAAAAATACAAAAAATTAGCCGGGCGTGGTGGTGGGTGCCTGTAGTGCCAGCTACTCCGGAGGCTGAGACAGGAGAATGGCGTGAATCCGGGAGGCGGAGCTTGCAGTGAGCGGAGATCGCAGAGATCGCAGAGATTGCACCACTGCACTCCAGCCTGGGGGACAGAGCGAGACTCCATCTCAAAAATAAATAAATAAATAAATATAAAAAGCTAAAAATTAGGCCTTGCCTAGAGAAGACAGTCACCCTGGATTCTAGCCTCACCTAATATGAGGCTTTCCCTATTTTCTCAGCTGAGGGGTAAGGACCCTTAGGACCTTGGAACTCCTGGATTCCACCTGCTGGTTGGAGCTTACAGGCAGGGGCCCCTGTGGGGCTGTGACGCCCTGTGTGATGTCATCAGGCTTTGTGAGGCGGACTGTACTGCCCTTTGAGTACTACTGTGTGGCCCGGCAACCCAGCACAACCAGGTATCTGCTTGGAACCCAGCCACCATAAAGCCTGCTAGCTAAAAAAAATTTTACATCTCTCAGTTCATTCGGCACAGACCCCTGCCTCATTCACCTGTGACTCTGCTTGGAAAATTCGTCAGTTACAAAGAAGCCAATGCAATTATCTCAAGGGTAGGTGAAGTGAGCCCCATGTGCTAGAAGTGGGAAGAAAGATGGGGGGAAACGTCTTTCACTTTGAATCAGCGGAAGCAGTACATCAAATCACTGCGTCTTGAAGGAGGTGCTAGCTCTGGGGATTAGGTTTAAGAAGATTTATTTTATTTTTTAAAGAAGGAGTAGCCTCCAAGCTGATTACACCACCCTAAACGTGGACTGGGCATTGTAATGGCTTTAGTTCATGAAAAATAGGGAAACTTTTCATTACATGTGTCTTTATGCTGGTAATGTTTATACAGTGACTGTATTACTTATTTGAAAAAAAAAATAGGGAAATAAAGGCCCTTAGCAGTGTCATAAAGTCCTAGATCTTGTATGGAGATCAGTATTAAGATGGTCCTAGGAAAGCTAGGGGTTAAAAAATGCTGATTATAAACTGGGCACGGCAGCTGGCATCTGTAATTCCAGCTCCTGGGAGGCTAAGGTGGCAGGACCATGTGAGTCCAGGAGTTCAAGATCAGCTTGGATGAAAGAGTGGGACTCTGTCTCGAGGAAAAAAAAAAAAAAAAGGAAAAAAAGTGTTGATTATTTACAGAAAAATTAGTTGTGATATTATCTAAAGCATGGTCATGTTTTCCTGATTCAATAGACTCGTATTTTTTTAAAAACTTGGCCAGGCACGGTAGCTCACGCCTGTAATCCCAGCACTTTTGGGGGCCAAGGCAGAAGGATCGCTTGAGCTCAGGAGTTTGAGACCAGCCTGGGCAACATAGCAAGACCTCATCTCTATTTAAAAAAAAAAAAAAAAACAGGCATAGTGGCACTCACCAGCCTGTAGTACCAGCTACTTGGGAGGCTGAAAGAGGAGGATCATTTGAGCCTGGGAAGTCAAGGCTGCAGTGAGCTGTAATTGGGCCACTGCACCCCAACCTGGGCAACAGAGCGAGACCCTGTCTCAAAAAAAAAAAAAAAGAAAAGAAAAAATAAAGAAAGAAACTCAATGACTGTAAATGCAGATTTAGGCTAGGGTTTTGGGGTGTTGGCGGGGGCATGTTGGTGACTATTAGCTGCATTCTTTTCTCTACAGGATTCTTTTGATCATCTGCTAAGTCTCTTTAATGCACTTAAAATTTTATTTGCTGTACATATGAATCTTCATTGAAATATATTTTACAAATTCTGTGCTTTTCTAGCATTGAATTCAGCATCTTTTAGTGAAGAAAATAACTGAACATGGTTTTCTTCTGAAGACACAAAGTCCAAAGGCCAATCACACACCTCTTACATCGATCTCTTGGTAGGAGGGGTTTTCTGTGTTTTGTGGGAGTGTAGGGGGTGGGTTGGGAGGTGAGGTGCTTGTCACAGAGAAAACATAATATAAGAACCCATATTAGTAAAATAAGAAAATTAAGGAGGTTGGGGATATGTTCATAAGTGTTCACGTCTAAAGAGAATTCCCCCCGTTTTCCTGATGTATTAGAATCTTTCTAGAGAATAATTTATTTTTCAGTAATAATCCTATTGAGACAGGATTCTTTCAATGTCACTTTGCCAGCCGGACATTTCCCAGCCGGCAGCACCCGTCCCTGGGCCTCACTTGGCTCTAGGCTCACCTCTGGGCTTGCTCTCCCCACTCGACGCAGCAGGCTGCACTCGGCTGGCGCTACCGACCTAGATTCTGCACACACACACCGCTCTGTGCTTAGCCTATGGCTGGTCTGGGTGTGCCACAACCATCTTCCACCTTGGGCACCAGCATCTGGATGAGGGGGAACATGGTGGTGCCTGAAAACTCAGAGATGCCAACCACCACAGAGCCCCAAGGGGTGTTACGGCTCTCACCTGGGGAGTCCCAAGGTCTGAGCCCCCAAGGACTGTTACAGCTCTCTCTCTCCTTCCTGCCACCTGCAGCATGGTGAAACGGGGTTGGGGAGGGGGGTGTATTATGGCTTATTTGGTTGCGGCAAACAGTGCAAGGGGTGTGTTGCGGCTCATTTGTGCTACAGCTCATTCTGTCCCACCATCCTGCTCCAGCCCACTCCTCCTAGGCTGGTCCAGCCCTACCACCACTTCCCATGATGTGGGGTGGCCATCTGGCACTGGCAGAAGGTGGGAAGGTTACAGTGTTACAGCTCCTTTTGCACCCATCATTCAGTGGGTCCCAGGTCCTTGTCCTGCGTCCAAGAAGAATGAGGTTACACAGACACTGGAGAGTCAGCAAGGCAGAGAAGGGTTTTATTGAGCAACAGAACAGCTCTTGACACAAGAGGGGATCCAAAGTGGATAGCCCTCTGTGTGAGAGGGGGCTCAAAGATGGATAGTCCCAACATGGGGCTGAGTCTGGGGTTTTCATGGGCTCAGAATGGGGAAGTACGTGCTGGAAAGAGCACCAGTCCTTCCAGGTGGGCCTGGAAATAACACCATTTGATTGGCTAGAAGGCATTGAGGAAGTTCTCACTCCGGTCGTGGACTCTGGCAACTCAATTTTCAGGCTTTAAGCTGTCTTTGGCTTGAAGGTCGGATTTCACTGGGGACCTGCCCCTCTCTGCCTAGGAATTTGTCTGTCTCCTGTTGCTATCACTATCATATTAGTGCATGTGTTTATTTTGTATATTACATTTGGTTGTCTCCCCTTACCTTTTTTTTTTTTAACTAGTTTCTAATTGCTTTTGGTTTTTAGAGAAAGTTGACATGGAAGTTAACTTTAGACAACTTTAAAATTTATTTATTTAATAGGGAGATATGGTGGTAATGTAAATTAAAACAGCTTTATTTTCTTTTCAGGTGTCCTAATTCACCATTTTCCCTAGTTAGAAGTTGCCTTCTTCTCTTTATATATTTGATACTTTTAATTGGCATAATCAAATATTTCATTTGTAAAGCGCTATTTATTCAATCAATGAATCTCTATTTTGCACCCAGGATCTTGGCCAGAGTATTAAAGCCTGTGTCCTGGGGGATATTCCTGTTGTAATAAATGCTCCCAAATCGAAATTTACATTCCCCCTCCCTTAATCTGTATCCTCTGGACTCAGTCCCATACATACACCCTGCGCGCCTGCTGGTTCAAGATGGCTGATTCTGCAGCTCCTTTGGGAACACTCTCCTTCTTCCCTTAGCAGGGTAGCACTTTCCCACACAGGCTAAGTTGTAATGTGACCCTACTTATTGATCTGGTGGCCAGGAGGGTACTGGGGGGAAGGTCCTGAGGCAGGGCACGTGTTGCCTTGCAAAGCAGAGGAGGAGAGCTAGCCTTGTTGGGGAGCAGTGGGCCATTTCTGTAGGCTCAGAGGGTTCCTGTGGACCTGGGCCTTCCAGGTCTCTGGCGTGTCTCTACCCAGACATCCCCATCCCACGTGTCAGAGCCTTCCTCCTTCCCTGGATAGAAGACCAGCCAGGCTTGAGAATTCAACCTGCCCTGGAGCTCTGCTGCCCTGATAATCAGGCCCTGGGCATGATCCTCAGCTCTCCCTGCCCTTGGGTTGTAGGAAATGAGATCCTTCATATGCTAACAAGGGCCTCTGACTCTGTTAATTTGCTTTAAATTGGTGATTACCACCCTCAGCCTTCCTTGCCTTTTTCAGATGCAACCATGGCATCCGGCAATAGCCATCTACCTTACAATATTTATAATTACTCCTCCCTGTTCCTCAGTCAAGCGCACCAACCAGAACATTCCTTTCCACCTATATTCCATCCTGATTCACAGCCAGTGAGATTTTAACAAGCACATATCAGCCATAGTATGCCAGGGGCTTTCAGAACACCACCTTCCCACCAGCAATGGGATGCTCAGGGCCAGCCGCCTGGAGGGTGGCTTAGCCCTAAAATCCCCTTTACAGCCCATTTTCCTGGACCATTAGCAACCATCATACTAGGTCAAGTTCCCCAGGAAAAAGACTCTTAGACTAAGATTTGCATGGAAAACTTTATTGGGAGCAGATCTGGGGACAAACACTGCAAGGCAGGGACACAAGTAGGTTCAATCAGAGGAAGAGGCTAGATGGCAGTGCAGCTTCCAGAAGAGACTCCACCCACCCGACAGGCAGCTTGCGCTCTCCAGAGTCCCCCCAGATAGACAAGGGAGCTGCACCCATTGACCAGTCTTTGAATGTGAGATCCCCAGGGAGGGGGACACTTGGGCAAAGCGGCTTGCCTCGGTCATGAGCTGTGAGCCTGTGGCAGCTACTTCTCATGGCAGCTGGGAGAATGGGTGTCTCTGCCCTGAAGGCGGTGTCTGGGTAGCGCAGCACAGCATCCCATGTAGAAGACATCTTGTCCAGGTGAGTTCAAGTCTCTTTGAGGGGACAATGTCCTATTCTGGTGGTTTGATGCCATGGAATTGCTCTGGATACCAAGTTCTGTCAAGCAGCGTGGGTTTCCTACTGAGGCTACAATGTATATGCAAGCCAGTTCCTGGGACATGCCTAAGGTCAAAACCGTAGAAGTCAAAGCCAAGCAGGGGGCGTGTGCCTATAGCTCCAGCACTTTGGGAGGCCAAAGACGGAGGATCACTTGAAGCCAGGAGTTCGAGGCTGCAGTGAGCTATGATCATGCCAACTGCACTCCAGCCTGGGTGACAGAGTGAGACACCAACTCACAAACAAAACAAAGCTGTGCACAGTGGCTCACACCTGTAATCCCAGCACTTTGGGATTAATCCCTTGGGAGGCCAAGGCAGGCAGATTGCTTGAGCTCAGGAGTTCGAAACCAGCCTGGGTAACATGGCAAAACGCCAACTCTACAAAAAAAAAATACAAAAACTAGCCGGGTGTGGTGGTGGGCACCCGTAGTCCCAACTACCTGGGAGCCTGAGGTGGGAGGATCGCTTGAGCCAGGGAGGTAGGTCAAGGCTGCAGTGAGCCAAGATTGCACCACTGCACTCCGGCCTGGGTGACAGAGCTAGACCCTTTCTCAAAACAAAACTGTAGAAGCCAAATTCTGTTCTCAAGTTAGAGAGAGGACAAAAATGGGAGACAATACTAAAGGTTCAAAGGCCAAGAGGACACTTGAGCATATCAGAGTGTGGGTCGAAGGAGGACAGACGCTGAGGGTCCTAGAGCTTGGACTTACCTGCAGGGCCTAAGGCTCATTTCAGGGATTACCTTTTCCAGGTGCAGGGATGACATGTGATGGAAAGGGGCAGGGTCCAGGGGACAAGTGGCTGATGTATTCTTGTGTTTACCAGTATCCATGCTGTTTGATATGGTTTGTTTGCATTTCTAATCTGTTTAGAAAATCTTTATTTTAAAAATATTTTTCAGTGTAATGCATACATATAAAAAATAAAATAAAAACAAAATCTTATAAAGAAAATCAGCAGGTCCCTGCCCAATTCCTGCCCAGCCCCCAGTTCAACTCCCTCTTACAATCACTTTTGACTCTTCAATCTGTTTCTTATGATAGTTACCTTCTTCTTTTTTTTTTTTTAATGGAGTCTCTCGCTCTGTTGCCCAGGCTGGAGTGCAGTGGTGTGATCTCGGCTTACTGCAACCTCCAACTCCCAGGTTGAAGCGATTCTCCTGCCTCAGCCTCCTGAGTAGCTGAGATTACAGGCGTGTGCCACCACACACAGCTAATTTTTGTATTTTCAGTAGAGACAGGGTTTTACCATGTTGGTCAGGCTGGTCTTGAACTCCTGACCTCGTGATCCACCCACCTCAGCTTCCCAAAGTGCTGGGATTACAGACCTGAGCCACAGAGCCCAGCCCACCTTCATATTTTAAACGGAGTTCTTAGACTTCTATTTTTTAATTAATTTTATACATCAACTTCATTTTTATTACATGACCTCCATTTCTTCTAGTTTATTTTTCCTTAAAAAAGTCTGTGTGATTTTCTTTCTTTTTTTTTTGGTTAATGCAGTAATCAGTGTTTGCATCTTACCACTCTGTAAATACTGTTCCTTAATTTTTACCATCAGCTGTGTCATCCACCTAAACTTCTCCATCCCACATACTCTTCCTCTCAACGGGGTTGCATTCAATGTCCTGGGTCCATGTCTGGGTTTTTTTTGTTTGTTTGTTTGTTTAATAGACAGAGTCTTGCTCTGTCTCCCAGACTGGAGTGCGGTGGCATGATCTCAGCTCACTGCAACCTCCACCTCCCGGGTTCACACAATTCTCTTCCTCCAGCCTCCCAAGTAGCTGGGATTACAGGAGCCCACCACCATGCCCAGCTAATTTTTCTATTTTTAGTAGAGACAAGCTTTCACCATGTTGGCCAGTCTGGTCTCGAACTCCTGACCTCAAGTGATCCACCCACCTCGGCCTCCCAAAGTGCTGGGATTCCAGGAGTGAGCCACCATGCCCGGCCCATGTCTTCTTTATTTGCTTTTTCCTTTATTGCCATTTGCAATCCACAGGTAGTTTCCCCAAAAAAAGAATACATGGAGAGTAATTTTTGTGAGCCCTTTACATAGCTGAAAATATTTTTATTCCACTCCCAAGCTTGATTAAATTTTGACTAGATCAAGAATTGATGCATAAAATTTCAAGCTGTTTTATAGTTTCACAATCCAGTGTTGCTGTTGAGAAGTTTGATGTCATTTTGACACTCTTTCTAGTCTCGTTCATTATGTGGGGCATTCTGTGGGCCCCTTTAGTTCTGCAAATGTTTGTATGATCGCGTTGACAATTTCCTCTCCATTTTTCTCTCATCACTTTGTGGAACTCATTACTGGGTAGATGTTCTTTCTGCCTTCTAGAAGGAAACACCACAGGTCTCAACTTTCTCTTAGGCTTCCCTCTGCCATTTTCTTGTGCATTTCAAAATATTCCTTTCCCACCATTTTTCTAATGATTTTTATTATGTATTTATTTTGAGACGGAGTCTCACTGTGTTGCCCAGGCTGAAGTGCAGTGGCACAATCTAGGCTCACTGCAATCTCGGCCTCCCGGGTTCAAGCCATTCTCGTGCCTCAGCCTCCCGAGTAGCTGGGATTATAGACGTGGGCAATCATGCCCAGCTAATCTTTGTATTTTTAGTAGAGATGGGGTCTCACCATGTTGGCCAGGCTGGTCTCCAACTCCTCACCTCAAGTGATCCGCCCACCTCGGCCTCTGAAAGTGCTGGGATTACAGGCATGAGCCACTGCGCCTGGCCATTTATTCTAATTTTTAAATGTGAACAATCATGTTTTAAATTGCAGCTTCCCCTTTTTATTCTCTCAATGCTCCTTTTTGATAGCCTGTTCCTCTGGTTGTATGAGTGTAGCACCTTCTTTGATCTCTCTGAGCAACCAACATCAATGTTTTGATATTTTCAAAGTTCTCATTTCTTTCTTCCCCTTTCTGGTTCTATTTGCATTTTCTTTCCTTCTGGAGGCTTTCCTCAAATGTCTCAGGCAATCCTTGGCAGCTGTAGGAGTCAGCTCCGGCTGCCATAACCAAGTCCAACAGACTGGGAGGCTTGGCCAACTCTGATTTTCCTACAGTTCTGGAGGCTGGAGTCGGCATCCAGCTGCTGGCAGGTTTGGTTTCCCCGAGGTCTGTCTTCAGGGCTTGCAGGTGGTTGCCTTCGTGCTGTGCCCTCACCGGTCTTTTCTCTGTGCAAGCACCTGCCTGGGGACTCTTCCTCTTCCCATAAGGACACTGGTCCTATTGGAATTGGGCCCACCCTGTGACCTCATATAACCATAATTACCTCTTTAAAAGCTCTGTCTCCAAATGCAGTCGCACTGGGGCTTGGTGCTTCCACATGTGAGTTGCAGGGGGACACAGTTCCGTTCATTGCAGCATTCGATTCTGATATGGTTTGGCTGTGTCCCCACCCAAATCTCATCTTGAATTCCCACGTGCTGTGTGAGGAACCCAGGGGTAGGTCATTGAATCATGGGGGCAGGTCTTCCCCATGTTGTTCTCGTGAGAGTGAGTAAGTCTCACGAGATCTGATGGTTCTATCAGGGGGAATTTCCCTGCACAAACTCTCTCTTTGCCTGCTGCCATCCATGGTGTGGCTTGCTCCTCCTTGCCTTCCACCCTGATTGTGAGGCCTCCCCAGCCACGTGGAACTGTAAGTCCATTAAACCCCTTTTCCTGTATAAATTACCCAGCCTCGGGTATCTTTATCAGTGTCGTGAAAACAGACTAATACTGATTCCAATCCCAAAGTGAGATGCCAGCCAGCTGATTGGAATAGCTGAGTGTTGGGCCGACCTTGGCCACAGGTGTGCTGTCTTCAGGGGGACGACCCAGGGAGCCGCCTGCCTTATTGGAAGCTCTTACATTTCAGCATGTGGAGGTCTTTTCTCCAGGCCCTATCTTCTCATCCCAGAACAATTCTATCAATCCCACCTCAGACGTAGCAACCTGGCTGCCGGGATCCTGTGTGGGAGGAAGGGAAGAGGACAGATGGACCCAGACACTCCACATCCACATATTCTAAGTGACACTCTTGGTTTTAGCCCCAAGTTTTCCTTTGTAGAGGCTCAGCCTCTACCAGTCTACTTCTCCAAAGAAGAAACCACTCTGACTCCTGCCTGGATTTTGCTGTGCAGGGCTGGGCGAAGAGAGCTGACTATTCTGGATACTAACATGTGGCTTTCCCCGAGCCCAAAGCCATGTGTCCACTGACTCACCAGGGGCCTCCAAGCCCCAAGCTGCTCCAGGGTTAGCAGCCTTGTTTCCACATCAGAGTCCTCTGTCTTTCCAAATTGTTACCACACGTCCAATAACGTTCTCGCCTCCAGACGTGTTAAAATCTCATGTGCATTGATGTTCCCTCTACCGCTCTCTTTTCCCATGAGAGTTTTTAGCTTTATTCTTATTCACAGTTGAGTCAAGAGGGAGAGAAGACACACACACATTCAATCTATCATCTTTAAAGGAAACCTCGCAAGACTTTCTTCTTTCTTTTTAAAATAAATTACAATTTCAAACAGAAGGAAAATATAGAGAAAAATATCATGAGCACTCTGTGTTCTCATTTATCAAGCTCAATCAAATCACATCATTTTGCCACATTTTCTTCAGAGCTTAATTAAAAAATCAGCGTTAACAGTAGGAGGCTGGACATGGTGGCTCACACCTGTAATCCCAACACTTTGTGAGGCTAAGGCGGCAGAATTGCTTGAGCCCAGGAGTTCAAGGCCAGCCTGGGCAACATAGTGAGACCTTGTCTATACAAAAAAAATAATAATAATAATTAGCCACGCGTGGTGGCATGTGCCTGTGGTCTCAGCTATTCAGGAAGCTGAGGTAGGAAGATCACTTGAGCCCAGAAAATCAAGGCTGCAGTAAGCCATCTTTGTGCCACTGCACTCTAGCCTGGGTGAGGGGAGTGAGACCCAGTCTCAAAAAAAAAGGGATACAGTAGGAGTTCTTTATTCTCTTCCCCCCCACCGTGGAGGTAATCACTGTTATGTAAATTCACTATCATATATATATATAATCACTATTATGTAAATTTGGGTACATCATTCACATGCATGGTTTTTTTCCCATGCATTTGCTACATATTGGTGTACCCATAAATAATTGCACTGCTTTTCATGTTTTCCAAATTTATATCACACCCTACTTGCTTTTTGCACATGATGTTTTTTAGGCTTTACAGCACTAGTACACATAGCTCCAGCTGATTCATTTCCATCATTGAAAGAGTAGCCTCACTTTATTAGTTCTCCTGTTGAGGGAAACTTCAGTTGCATCTAGTTTTCTTTTGTTCTTTTCTTTCTTTTTTTTTTTTTTGGTTTGAGACGGAGTTTCATTCTTGTTGCCCAGGCTAGAGTGCAGTGGTGCGATCTTGGCTCACTGCAACCTCCGCTTCCCAGGTTTAAGC
This sequence comes from Pan paniscus, assembly GCF_029289425.2. NCBI lineage: Eukaryota > Metazoa > Chordata > Mammalia > Primates > Hominidae > Pan > Pan paniscus. The sequence continues at coordinate 188,387,889 of NC_073255.2, forward strand.
GATTTTCCTGCCTCAGCCTCCTGAGTAGCTGGGATTACAGGTGCCTGCCACAATGCCCGGCTAATTTTTTGTATTTTTAGTAGAGACAGGATTTCACCATATTGGCCAAGCTGGTCTCGAACTCCTGACCTCAGGTGATCCACCTGCCTCGGCCTCCCAAAATACTGGGATTACAGGCATGAGCCACCACACCCGGCCAGTGTCTAGTTTTCACTATGACAAACATTACTTCAATAAACATTCTTGTACCTGTCTCATGATACATCTCTTTAGATGAGAGCTGCAATTTATGAGTCTCTTTAGGATATATCCCTAAAGATGGAATTGCTTTGTCATATCATATACATATCTTCAACATGACTAGATATTGCCAAAACAATTGTGCCATTGTGCCATCCATCAGTGGTGGGCCACAGTACTCACTGCTCCCTTTATTTCCAGCATGTGATTGTGTGTTTTTACATTTTTAACAAGCTGCTTGAAGTCAAATCAGATTTTTTAGAGATCCATACTATCACTCCAAGGTAGACTGGATATGGATAAGGGATGAGTAAGCCTTCTTTGATGGTATTTCCTATATGCACATGAGTATGGGCCAATGACTTGAAATGACACCGTATGTTTTATAAGCATGTTATACATTTTGATGTTAAGTAATCTTAGGAATATCAGTTTTAGGAATTTGTGCTAATAGAAATAAGGACACACTTTATGTATATGATAAGGGCCATCAACGTGATTGTTTTTAAAACACTAAAAATGGAATTTAAGCCAAGTAGGTGATCTACAAACCATTGGAATATCTAATGCTGCTTCTCTTAAATCATTCTGATTTAGGAAATTGAAAAATGGACCTTTGAAAATGCTAGATTTACAATGAGAAATGCCATAATTCAAGGTTTATTCTATGGGTCCTTGACATTTGGGATCTGGACAGCTCTGTTATTCATATATTTGCACCATAATCATGTGAGCAGCTGGCAGAAGAAAAGCCAGGAGCCTCTGTCAGCTTGGTCCCCTGGAAAAAAAGTGCATCAGCAAATTATCTATGGCTCAGAGCAAATACCAAAACCTCATGTAATAGTCAAAAGGACTGATGAAGATAAAGCAAAGTCTATGTTAGGTAAGTATTTGGATTTTTTTCCGTTAGCCATTTGAAGGGGAAAATGTACAACAATATTTAATATTTGGAAGAGTACGAGAATATCCTTTTTAAAGCAATTTACTTTTTAAGATATAAATTATTTTATATACGTGTATATATCTATACATAGAAAATAATAAAATAAGTATGCATGTATTTACCACTTAAATTTATCATTTTAAATATAGTTTTGCTATATTTGCTTCAGAGAGCTTTCTGTTTTTCCAAGAAATAAGTTGTAATAGTACAGTAAAAACTCTACCTCCCTCCCGTCCCCACGCCACCCTCAGAGGTTGTCTGACCTGAATTGATGGGTGTCTTTCTCATGCATGTCTTTCCACTTCCTCTGTATATTATCCCTAAGCAAAATATTGTGTTCTATATTTTTAATATATTTTTAGGTATTCTGATACACATATCTTTTTGGAATTTGCTTTTGTCCCTCATCACTATGTTTGTAAGATTATTCTTCCATGTTCCCACACGTGTAGACCTAGTTTTGCCAGGCATGGTGGCTCACACATGTAATCTCGACACTTTGGGAGGCCAAGGCAGGAGGATCACTTGAGGCCAGGAGTTCAAGACCTGCCTGGGGAACATAGCAAGACCCCAACTCAACAAAAGTAGTAATAAAAACTAGCCAGGTGTGGTGGTGCATTCCTGCAGTCCCAGCTACTTGGAGAGCTGAGGTGGAAGGATCGCTTGAGCCCAGGAAGTCAAGGTTACAGTGAGCTATGATTGGGCCACTATACTCCAGCCTGGGCAACAGAGTGAGATGCTGTCTCAAAAAAAAATAAATAAATAAAATACAAATATGAAGACCTAGTTTAACAAAATAAACCCAAAGAAAGATGAAGAAAATAAGGGTAGAAATGAAAGCCTTAACACACAGGCCTACTATTTCTGTGGATCCCTGCTCTGAACGGCCCTCCCACTAGATGACTAGGTAGGTGTGGGCCTGAATCCCTACCCTAAGCACTACTCCAGCGTGTGACACACAACAGCCCCTTGGCAGGTCTCCTGCTCATTTCCCCGAGGTCACACCCTAATTCTGGCTCTCAGTCTTACCACTCGGATGGTGAGAGAAAGGAGAGAAACAGCAAACCAAGGGTGAGTGCCAGGGGGACAGTGTTGCTTTCTGGGATGTGAGTAGAACCTGATTCTCTGCCAAGTGAAACAAGTATTGGGTTGGCCAAACTGTTTCCCAAAGTAGCTGGGCCACTTTACGTGAGTGTACGAGAATCCCATTTTCTCTGGATCTTTGCCAACACTTGACATGGTCCAGTTTTTAAATTTTAGTTATTCTAATGGGTGAGTAAAGCCATCACTTTGGTCTTAATTTGTATTTCCCTGATGACTAATGATTTTGAGCACATTTTCATGTGCTTGATAACCACTCATATATTGTCTTTTGTAGAGTATCTTTTGGAATCTTTTGTCTATTTTTAAATGGCATGTTTTTCTTCTTAATTTTTAAGACTTCTTTATATATTCTCAATTCAAGTTTCTTGATATGTGAGTTTCAAATGTTTTGGACAAATACGTAGTTTGTCTTTTTATTCTCTTTAATGGTGTTATTCAAAAAGCACAATTTTACATTTTAAAATTTTCGGTTTTTTATTTTTCATAAGTCCCCAAAATGCCTCACAATGTTACATTTTGGTGCTGTTCAATTCATCCCATTTTCTTGTATGATTTATGGTTTTTATGTTTCATCTGAGAAACCTTTGCTTACAAGTTCACAAAGATTTCATTCTATGTTTTCTTTTGGAAATGAATTTAAAGTTTTAGGTTTCACATTAAGGCTATGATCTATTTCGAGTTAATTTTTGTGATGATGTGAGGTAGGAATAAATGCTCATTTTTTCCGTATGGATATTGTGAGAAACAAACTCACCCATCCAAACCCAATGAATGGACTCAGAGACCCAGAGAATAGTGAAAGTGAGACTTTTAATGGCGGTGATGCAAGATCGGGTGTCTGGCACGCAGACACAGCCAGCAGTTTCAACCAGCAACGTATCCCCTAGTGCGCAGATCCCTCCCCGGTTCCTCATAGACTGAGTACTATGAGGTCACGATCTTCCCGGACGTCGCCTATTGATTGTTAGACAGGGACTTCAAGTGTGTTCTTTAGGGTCTTTCTGCTGCATTTTATTGCAGCCCACAATGCATTGCAACTCTCTCAGGACTCTTCAAACATTTGATTTATGGCCCTAGTGGCTGCACTTAGCTGATAAGAAAGGGTACAATTACCTATGTTACAAGCTAAACAAAACTAAATTTTTGTTTTGTTTTGTTTTTGAGATGGAGTCTCGCTCTGTCGCCCAAGCTGGAGTGCAGTGGCACAATCTCGGCTCACTGCAAGCTCCGCCACCTGGGTTCACGCCATTCTCCTGCCTCAGCCTCCCGAGTAGCTGGGATTACAGGCACCAGCCGCCACGCCTGGCTATTTTTTTTGTATTTTTAGGAGAGACGGGGTTTCACCGTGTTAGCCAGGATGGTGTTGATCTCCTGACCTCGTGATCCACCCACCTTGGCCTCCCAAAGTGCTGGGACTACAGGCGTGAGCCACCGCGCCCGGCCCCAAAACTGAATTCTTTGGTGGGTGGGGAGGGGGTAGTTGGGGGGGCCCCCACCAATAGACGCCTGGCCGCTGGGTGAAAGGGAAAGCAGGAAGGGGCGGGAGGGGGGGGGCTCAGTACATTCTGCTTCTTTATCTCCCTATTTCCATGTAGCCTGCTTAAACCTATACTAAGCCACTTAGAATTGAAAATGGACCATCACATATAGGTTATTTTCTACAGATAATCCAACACCATTTGTTGATAAACTTCCCTTTCCCCACTGATACAATCAGAATATTTATCCCTCCATGTCTCATGTTGAAATTTGTCCCACAATGTTGAAGGTGGAGCCTGGCAGGATGTGTTTGGGCTACGTGGCCAGATCCCTCATGAATGGCTTGGTGCCTGCCTACAGTAATGAGCTCTCCTTCTATTAGCTCATGGGAAAGCTGGTCGTTTCAAGAGCCTGGCATGCCCCGCTCCTTGTTCCCTCTCTCACCACGTGACCTGCCTGTTTCCCTTTTACCTCCTGCCAAGATTGGAAGCTTCCTGAGGCCCCCACCAGGAGCAGATGCTGGCTCAATGCTTCCTGCAGAACTGTGAGCCAAATAAATCTCTTTTCTTTATAAATTACCCAGCCTCAGGTATTCCTTTATAGCAATGCAAAATGTACTAAAACACCCACCTTTGCCAAGAATTATTTGACCATTTTTGCACAGATCGATTTCTGAATTCTATTCTGGTTCTTTTAAAAAATTGTTTTGGTTATTCTAGATCTTTCCTTTCCTGCATCACTGCTAGTAAGCCTTTACTTATATGATTCTAATTACATTTTCTTGCAGGTACAGATTTTAACCATACAAACCCAGAACTTCATAAAGAACTTTTAAAATATGGATTTAATGTGATTATCGGTAGAAGCTTGGGCATCAAAAGAGAAGTGCCAGATACCAGGAGTAAAATGCATGTTGTCTCTCTCTTTCTCTCATTCTCTAGATAGATAGATAGATAGATAGATAGATAGATAGATAGATAGATAGATAGAAAACAGTTACTAACCAGATTTTAATTTGATCATACTAGAAATGTTATAGATTCCTATTTTTAGGACTTGAAGTCAGATAATGTCAAGATTCTATTTCAAGATTCTAATGCTTATAGTGTAGAGAATATCTTCTTCGTGGGCACAAAATGTGTTCTAGAGGCTTCCAAGAATTGAGTTACCCACAGATCTTTTTATTAAATCACCAATAAGGGCTTCTGGCCAAAGGGGCATTCATTCCTGATAGAAAATGCTCTGGACAGCTACCTTTTATTCCCCAAAATTTACTTTTTTCAAAAAAATTGTTCCTTCAATTGTTGCATTAATAATTATTATGTTAATGATTAACATAATCATTGTTATGTGATAAAATACACATAACATAAAATTTGCCATTTTAATCCTTTTTAAATGTACAATACAGACATTCACATTGTGCAGCCATCGATACCATCCATCTCCAGAACTCTCTCACCATCCCAAACTGAAATTCTGTACCTGATATGGTTTGGCTCTATGTCCCCACCCAAATCTTGTCTTGAGTTGTAATCCCAGGTGTCAAGGGAGGGACCTGGTGGAAGGTGATTGGATCATGGGGGTGGTTTCCCTCAAGCTGTTCTCAAGATAGTGAGGGAGTTCTCATGAGACCTGATGATTTTAAAAGTAGCAGTTTCCCCTGCATTCTCTCTCTCTCTCTCTTCTGCCACCATGTAAGACATGCCTTGCTTTCCCTTCACCTTCTACCATGACTGTCAGTTTCCTGAGGCTTCCCAGCCATGTGGAACTGAGTCAATTAAACCTCTTTTGTTTAGCAATTACCCAGTCTCAGGTAGAATCTTTATAGCAGTGTGAAAATGGATTAATACAGAAAATAGGTACCAGGAGTGGGGCACTGCTATAAAGATATCTAAAAATATAGAAGCAACTTGGGAACTGGGTAACAGGCAGAGGTTGGAATAGTTTGGAGGTCTCAGAAGAAAAGAGGAAGATGTGGGAAAGTTTGGAATTTCCTAGAGACTTGTTGAATGGCTTTGGTAAAAATGCTGATAGTGATAAGGACAATGAAGTCCAGGCTGAGGTGGTCTCAGATGGAGATGAGGAACTTGTTGAGAAATGGAGTAAAGGTGACTCTTGTTATGCTTTAGCAAAGAGACTGGTGGCATTTTGCCCCTACCCTAGAGATCTATGGAACTTTGAACTTGAGGTTTGGAAAATTTGCAGGCGACTATGTGGTAGAAAAGAAAAACCCATTTTCTGGGGAGAAATTCAAGCCCAATCCAGCTGCAGAAATTTGCATAAGTAATGAGGAGCTGAATGTTAATAGCCAAGACAATGGGGAAAATGTCTCCAGGGCATTTCAGAGATCTTCATGGCAACTCCTCCCATCACAGGCCCAGAGGCCTAGAAGGAAAAATGATTTTGTTGGCCAGGCCCAGGGCCCTGCTGTTCTGTGCAGCGTTGGGACAAGGTGCCCTGTGTCCCAGCCACTCCAGCTCCAGCCATGGCCAAAAGGGACCAAAGTACAACTAAGGCTGTGGTTTCAGAGGTTGCAAGCTCCAAGCCTTGGTGGCTTCCATGTGGTATTGGGCCTGTGGTGCACAGAAGACAAGAGTTGAGCTTTGGGAGCCTCCACCTAGAATTCAGAGGATATATGGAAACACCTGGATGTCCAGGCAGAAGCCTGCTGCGGGGGCAGAGCCCTCATGGAGAACCTCTACTAGGGTAATGCAGAGGTGAAATGTGGGGATGGAGACACCAAACATAGTCCCCACTGGGGCAATGCCTAGTGGAGCTGTGAGAAGAGGACCACCTTCCTTCAGACCCCAGAATGGTAGATCCACCAACAGCTTGCACCATGCACTTAGAAAAGACACAGGCACTCAACACCAGCCCTTGAAAGCAGCTGCGGGGGATGTACCCTGCAGAGCCACAGAAGCAGAACTGCCCAAGGCCTTGGGAGCCCACCCCTTGCATCACTGTGACCTAGATGTGAGACTTGGAGTCAAAGGAGATCATTTCAGAACTTTAAGATTTAGGGGCCGGGCACTGTGGCTCAAGCCTATAATCCCAGCACTTTGGGAGGCTAAGGCAGGTGGATCACGAGGTCAGGAGTTCAAGACCAGCCTGGCCAGGATGGTGAAACCCCATCTCTACTAAAAATACAAAAAAAAAAAAAATTAGCCAGGCATGGTGATGCGTGCCTATAGACCCAGCTACTCGGGAGGCTGAGGCAGGAGAATTGTTTCAACCCAGCCAGCAGAGGTTGCAGTAAGCCAAGTTCACACCACTGCACTCCAGCCTGGGTGACAGAGCAAGCTCCGTCTTACAAAAAAAAAAAAAAGAAGATTTAATGTCTGCCCCGCTGGGTTTCAGACTTGCATGGGGCCTGTGACCCCTTTGTTTTGGCCAATTGGCCAATTTCTCCCATTTGGAATGGAAATATTTACCCAATGCCTGTACAGCTATTGTATCTTGAAAATAACTAACTTGTTTTTTATTTTATAGGTTCATAGGAGGAAGGGACTTGTCTCAGATGAGACTTTGGACTTGGATTTTTGGGTTAAAGCTGGAATGAGTTAATACTTCGGGTGACTGTTGGGAAGGCATGATTGGTTTTGAAATGTGAAATGAGATTTGGGAGGGGCCAGGGGCAGAATGATATGGTTTGGCTGTGTGTCCCCACCCAAATCTCATGTTGAATTGTAATCCTCAGGTGTCGAGGGAGGGGCCAGGTGGGAGGTGATTGGATCATGGGAGTGGTTTCCCCCATGCTGTTCTCATGATAGTGAGGGAGTTCTCATGAGACCTGATGGTTTTTAAAGTGGCAGTTTCCCCCATGCTTGCTCTCTGTCCTGCTGCCATGTAAAATGTACCTTGCTTCCCCTTCACCTTCTGCCATGATTATAAGTTTCCTCAGGTCTCCCCAACCATGTGGAACTGTGGTCAATTAAACCTCTTTTGTTTAGAAATTACCCAGTCTCAGGTGGTATCCTTATAGCAGTGTGAAAATGAAGTAATATAATACAGTACCCAATAAACAACAACTCTCCATTTCCCAACCCCAGCACTTCCTGGCAGTCACCATTCTACTTTGTGTGTCTATGAATTTCATTACTTTAAGTACCTCATATAAGTGGAATCATATAGTATTTGTCTTTTTTTGTGACTGGCTTATTTTGCTTAGCATGATGCCCTCAAGGTTCATCTATGTTGTAGTGTGTATGTGCTAATGCATTTTTAGCATCTTTAAGTTCTGATGGTTTCCAGACAAAAAGGGCCAATATTCTCCTTTAACTAAATGAGAAGTACTTACATTAAGGAATATCCATGAAACAGGAGAAAGCAGGGCCACTTTGCCTTGTTGCAACTTGTGTGCAACGCCAACATTTGAAGCCACAAATATCACTCATGATGTGGTACACTCAAGAGACGTGGAGTTTGTACATGATGACACAATGTATCTGGGTCATGATAAAATAAAAAACTTAAATTTACTCAAACCATAGAACATGGTATTAACATAGAGAACAATATTTCACTGAACTGAATATTTACTACAAAGGTCACCATTTTAACATATCTTTTAGGTTATGAATTTCTCTCTGTATCATCATTTGTTCTCCCTAAATCTCACCTTCTAAAATAGTATGATTGCTTTTGCTTCCCTTCCCCCATCACATGATTACTGTTCAGAAAAGCAAAGTTTAGAGAGATTTGTCCAGAAAGAAAAGTGGACTTGGCAGTTTTAATATTTAAAATATAACTTATTTAATAGGAAATTCAATTCTGTACAAAGAACCCACTACTATGTTTAAAAATTAACTTCTAAGAGCAGCTACCACTATCTGGAGTCCAACCAGATTTTTAGCCATTATTGTAATAGCCATATTATTTCATTAAATGGAATTTTCATTTTAGCTTTCCCTTACTTTTTTTAAAAAATGTAATTTGGTCTCATAAAATGATTTTGGAAGTGTTTCTTCCTCAATTTTTTGGAAGAGTTTGAAAAGGATTGGTATTTATTCTTTAAATAAATTCAGTAGTGAACCCATTAGGTCCTGGAGTTTTCTTTGGTGAGAGATTTTTATTCCTGATTGAATGCCCTTACTCATTTTTAGTCTGTTCAGATTTTCAGTTTCTTCATGATTCAGTCTTGATAGGTTGTATGTTTCTGGGAATTTATTCATTTCTCCTAGGTTATCCAATTTGTTGGCATATAATTGTTCATAGTAGTCTTTTATGATTCTCTGTTTTTTCTGTGATATCAATTATGTCTCTTCTTTCACTTCTGGTCTTGTTTTTTTGAGTCTTCTTTTTTCTTAATTAGTCTAGCTAAAGGTTTGTCAAATTTGCTTATCCTTTTAAAAACCCAACTCTTTGTTTGGTTTGTCTTTTCTATTGTTTTCCTAATCTCTATTTCATTTATTTCTGCACTTATCTTTGTCATTTTCTTTCTTTTACTAAATTTGGGCTTAGTCTGCTGTCTTTTTCTTGTTCCTTCAGGTATAACATTAGGTTGTGTGTTTGGAAACTTTCTTCTGCTTTGATATAGGTGTTTATTCCTATAATCCCCAAACTTAGTACTGCTTTTGCTGCATCCCATATGTTTTGGTATTTTTTTTATTTCCATTTGTCAAGATATTTTTAATTTCCATTTTAATGTCTTTTAAAAAATTTCTTCTTTGGCCCATTGGTTGGTTAGGAACATGTTGTTTAATTTCCATATATTTGTGAGTTTTCTGAAATTTGTCTCATTATTGATTTCTAGTTTCATACCATTGTGGTCAGAAAAGATACTTGATATGATTTCAATCTTAAATTGTTAAGACTTGTTCTGTGGCCTAATATTTGATCAATCCTGGAGGATATTCCATGTGCCTCAGAGAAGAAATATATGCTCTTCAGCTGTTGGATAAAATGCTCATGTGTGTCTGTTAGGTCCATTTGATCTAAAGTATAGTTGAAACCCAGTATTTCCTTATTGATTTTCTGTCTGGATGATCTGTACATAGTTGTAAGTGGGGTATTGAAGTCCTCTACTTTTATTTTATTGCAGTCTATTGCTCACTTCAGATTATTAATATTTGCTTTATATATTTAGGTTCTCTGACGTTGGGTGCAGATATATTTACAACATGTCTTCTTGATGTTATATCTTGGTATTATGTTACCAACTGGCAATATAATATTGTTATATCTTCTTGATGAAATGGGCCCCTTATCACTATAAAATGACCTGCTTTATCTATCTCTTTTTGCAATTTTTGACTTACTGTCTGTTTTACTTCAGTATAAGTATCCTCTGCTCTCTTTTGGTTTCCATTTGCATGAAATATCTTTTTCCATCTCATCACTTTTAATCCTTGTATATCCTTAAAGGGGAAGTGAGTTTCTTATAGGCAGCATAAGTTAGGTCTTGTTTTTTTAATCATGTTTTTCAAGTTGAGATTTATGTGTGTATTTTCAGAAGTCTGCAAATTCTTGATGAGATTCTTCATGAGAATTCTAAAATTTCATCTTCCCACTTATATATATATATTTTTTGAGACGGAATCTCGCTCTGTCGCCCGGGCTGGAGTGTAGTGGCACGATCTCAGCTCACTGCAACCTTTGCCTCCAGGTTCAAGCAATTCTCCTGCCTCAGCCTCCTGAGTAGCTGGGATTACAGGCGTGCACCACCACACCCGGCTAATTTTTGTATTTTTAGTAGAGATGGGGTTTCACCATGTTGGTCAGGCTGGTCTCGAACTCCTGACCTCAGGTGATCCAACCACCTTGGCCTCCCAAAGTGCTGGGATTACAGGCATGAGCCACTGCACCTGGCCTATTATTTTTAATTAATATATATTTATACAGGAGGACAGCCTGTTACTATTGTCACCAAATTTCAGTAAGTAATGAGAAAAGTATTAGTAAACTTAATAGGTACATTATACAAATGATGTCAAACAGAGGCAGACCAAATACCTAAATTATATGTTATGACAAGTTACTTTACAATATGGCCAATAGAATTTTTTAAAACAATATTTCAAATACAAAAATAGGACTGAAAGATTTAAGCAAACACACACTACATAGTAGGAAAGTCTAGTCAAATTAAGAAATAAACTTTCCTATAACAAGTAGAAAATAAGTTATAAGTGGTGATGTCATTTCAACAAAACCCAACCTGAAATTAAAATTAATTTATTAATTTGATTTTAACCCTTCTAGCCATATTTCATTATTTTTAACTGTTTTGTTTATAGCTGGGTACGAACTTATGAGCACAAGGAGATTCTGAGCTCATAAGTTCACATATTTAAGAAACATTAAAGTAACAATTCATCTCTGGAGGTTAAGACCTTATTTTCTCTTCAAAAAAAGTCTATGTATGATTCAAGTTTTTAAAATTGTGATTTATGTTTTTCTTTTTTGTATTATCTTCATCAGATTTTGATATCGGACTTATACTAGCTTTATAAAATGAATTTGAAAGTTTTTGACTCTCTGAAATAATTGGGATAATATGATAATTACCTATTATGTTGAAATAGCACTTGCTTGGTAATTATGAATCACCAGTGCATTTTTTAGTGGTAGACATTGATAAACTTGCACATTACTCTAAAGTTATTGTTCTACTCAAGCTTTCTATTTCTAGGGGCTATTTAGGACACTGTTGTAATAAAACTTTATTCCACCTATTTCTCAAATTTATTGGCAAAAAGTTGTGTGTCTTATTTCCCTAATTACTATCATCTCCACTAGTACCATACCTTCTTTCTCATTTTTTATTGTATGTTTTCCCACTCTCTTTTTAAGTTTGATGTGCATTGTTTTGTCTTTCAAAAAGCCAACTTTTGATTATACTTACTAATTTTACTTTTTTGTCTTCCAATTCATTAATTTCTAGTTATCTTTATTGGTTCATTTTTATTTCTTTTGGTTTATCCTGTTTTTCTTGCTAGTTTATAAGGTTAGTTTGATTATTTTACCTCTTTGTGGTATAATAATACATTTATAAATATTCATTTTATTCTGATTTGAATTTTAGCCATATCTCTTAGATTTTAACATGATAGGCTTTCATTTTTAATTTCTATATAATTTACAATTTTTAACTTCCTCTGATCCAAAAATTATTTGGAGAAATCCATTTTTTTAATTGGATTTGAACAAATGAATAGCCATTTACAAATTAGTTTAGCAGTCATCTCTCACCATCTTTTTCTAATGTGCTTAAAAGATTGTCATTGTAACAGTGCCTGTGCCCAGTAGACTATTTCCACTCAAAATACAGCCTGAAAACCAACAGCACTGACAGCCCCTGGGAGCTTGCTAGCCATGCAGAATCTCAGGCCCCTGCCCAGATCTCCTTAATCAGAATCTGCAGTCAGCAAGAACCCCAGTTGAGACTGATGCATGGTAAAATTTGGTATCCAAATATTGGTTTGGTAAGGCTGCTATAAGAAAGTACCATCAGCTGGGTAGCTTAGACAACAAAAATTATTCTCTCTCAGTTTTGGAGGCCAGAAATCTGAAATCAAGGTGTTGGCAGGATTGCTCGCCTCTGAGAGCTGTAAAGAAATTAGGCTCTGTTCCAGACGTCTCTCCTTGGCTTATAGATGGCCGTCTTCTCCCTATAACTCTTAACGTCATCTTCCCTTTGTATATGTCTGTCTCTGGGTTCAAATTTCCCCTTTTTGTAAGAACGTGAGTCATATTGGATTAGGGCCTACCCTAATGAGCTCACATTACTAATTATCTCTACAACAACTCTTTTTCCAAATAGGATCACATTCTGAGGTCCTGGGGACTAGAACTTCACTATATGAATTTTGGAGGACACAATTCAGCCTAAAAGAGTCCTGCTTTGTACTGAACTATTATTAATGTATAAGGTCAGCAATGTGTAAGGTTAGCAAATTTATATGATCAGCTCATTGAGGACAACCAAAGGCCATCCAAATCACTTTTACTCTTTTTTTTTGGAGATGGAGTCTCACTCTGTCACCCAGGCTGGAGTGCAGTGGTGCCATCTCGGCTCACTGCAAGCGCCACCTCCCAGGTTCATGCCATTCTCCTGCCCCAACCTCCCAAGTAGCTGGGACCACAGGTGCCCGCCACCATGCCCAGCTAATTTTTTTTTTTTCTTTGTAAGTAGAGACGGGGTTTCACCATGTTAGCCAGGATGGTCTTGATCTCCTGACCTCGTGATCTGCCTGCCTCAGCCTCCCAAAGTGCTGGGATTACAGGTGTGAGTCACCACGGCTGGCCTCCTTTTACTCTTAAAAACAGCTTTCTTAGGTCCCAGCAAAGATTTTTTTTGGTGGGGGGAGGGGGGCAGAGTTTTGCTCTTGTTGCCCAAGGTAGAGTGCAATGGCAGGATCTTGGCTCACCGCAACCTCCACCTCCCGGGTTCAAGAGATTCTCCTGCCTCAGCCTCCCAAGTGGCTGGGATTACAGGCGCCCGCCACCATGGCTAATTTTTTGTATTTTTAGTAGAAATGGGGTTTCACCATGTTAGCCAGGCTGGTCTTGAACTCCTGACCTCTGGTGATCCGCCCACCTTGGCCTCCCAAAGTGCTGGGATTACAGGCATGAGCCACTGCACCTGGCCAGGAAAGTTTTTATAGACATACCACAGCAACATTTGTTGATCTATTTTTGAGAAACCCACACACACCAGGTTCTCTTGGGGGTCTAAAGAGTCCTCACGTGAGTTTCAGGCTCCTCCACCAACATCAAACTGAAGGGACGCAGTTTATTTCCAGTTTTCTTAAAGTGATACACCCAGGACTGACTATAACATCAGAGATGTGACTTTAGCAGCAGAAGTCATTCTGGACCACCACTTCTCTTATTCATGGTATTGGCCTTCCGTTAATTCACTCTAGTATCATATTTTCTCTTTCTCTCCTACTTTCTGTCTCTCAACTCAATGATCTTACTGGAATATTTTTTTGAGACAGAGTCTCAATCTGTTGCCCAGGCTGGAGTGCAGTGGCGCCATCTTGGCTCACTGCAACCTCCACCTTCTGGGTTCAAGTGATTCTCCTGCCTCAGCCTCCTGAGAAGCTGGGATTACAGTCATGCACCACCACGCCCAGCTAATTTTTGTATTTTTAATAGAGAAGGGGTTTCGCCATGTTGGCCAGGCTGGTCTCAAACCCCTAACCTCAGGTGATCTGCCCGCCTTGGCCTCCCAAAGTGCTAGGATGACAGGCGTGAGCCATTTAAGCCTTTTAATTATTTTTCCACATGTTTCTGCACAGCCGCATTTTCCCACTCACCGTTACAGACCCAAGTGCAGACGGTGCAGGTGCCCTCATTCCCATCTGTTCCGGTGCTTCCTTGGCCCTGTCCCTCGGACTCTCCATTCCCTTGAGTCTGATGTCAGTTCCACTCAGTGGGCATGACTTCTCTGTCTTCATCTTGTCTTGGATAAAAATGAAGACCAGGACAAGGCCCTCTCCTTCCCTGGTGACTTCATTTTGTGAGTACCCTGAGGGGACTGTCCAGGATGCCCATAGGATTGCCTGCCCAGCACTCCTTTCCCACTGTTTTTCCCCCTTTCCGTGTGATTGCAGTGCTAACAATGATTTTTTTTTTTTTTTTTTTGAGATGGAGTCTCGCTCTGTCGCCTAGGCTGGAGTGCAGTGGCGCGATCTCGGCTCACTGCAAGCTCCGCCTCCCGGGTTCACGCCATTCTCCTGCCTCAGCCTCCTGAGTAGCTGGGACTACGGGCGCCCGCCACTGCACCCGGCTAAATTTTTGTATTTTTAGTAGAGACGGGGTTTCACCGTGTTAGCCAGGATGGTCTCGATCTCCTGACCTCGTGATCCGCCCGCCTCAGCCTCCCAAAGTGCTGGGATTACAGGCTTGAGCCACCACGCCCAGCCACAATGATTTTTTTATTTCAACTCAATTTTCTGGCCCTAGTTGATTAACCCAGGGATGGGGCACCTATGGCAAGCTGGGCCAGTGAATCTTTTCCAGTCAATTTTTGATCTTGGAAAAGGTAAAGTCCCACCAGTTTCTCCTTGGGTCCTTGCCTATAAGAAATGCTGATGTCAATCACATTTCCCACTAAAGAAGTGGAAAAAGCCCAGTTGCAGAGGAAGAATCATAATCATGTAATGTGCCTTCTATCTGAATACTTACTGCGTGCCAGGCACTGCTCTAAGTGTTGTAGGCGTGTTAATTCATTGCATCTTCACAGCCCTTGGAGGTAGGTTGATATTGCTATTATTTTTTTTCCCAAATGTAAACACAAAAGCAGAGATAGAGAGTGTCCAGACATCATTCAAGCCTCTAGTTCTAATCATTCCTTGAGGCTCCAGCTGCTGCAGCTTCTAGGTCCTATGAGACATTTGAGTCAGCTCACAATACATCCCTCTTCCCTCCCTCCCTCCCTCCCTCCCTCCCTCCCTTCCTTCCTTCCTTCCTCCCTTTCTCCCTCCCTCCCTCCCTCCCTTCCTTCCTTCCTCCCTTTCCCTCCCTCCCTCCCTCCCTCCCTTCCTTCCTCCCTTTCTCTCTCTCTCTCCCTCCCTCCCCCCCTTCTTTCTTTCTTTTTTTTTTTTTCTTGGATGCAGTGGTATGGTCTTGGCTCACTACAACTTCCCTCTCCCAGGTTCAAAATATTCTCTGCCTTAGCCTCCTAAGTAGCTGGAACTACGAGTGCGTGCCACCACATCTGGCTAATTTTTGTATTTTTAGTAAAGACAGAATTTTGCCATGTTGTCCAGGCTGGTCTCAAACTCCTGACCTCATGTGATTCACCCACCTCGACCTCCCAAAGTGCCAGGATTACAGACATTGAGCCACTGCGCCAGCCACACCTCCTTTTCTTTTGCTAAAGTTAGCTCCAGCAGATTTCTTTAATTTACAACCAAAATATTTCAGAATACAGCTAAAGAATATATCAATCTAAATAATAATTAATAACTAATATTACTAGAATTCCAGAATTCAGCTTCTATATTTCCCTCATATGCACACACACAAAAAAATAAAGTATTTTGAGGCCGGGGACATTGGCTCATGCCTGTAATCCCAACAATTTGGGAGGCTGAGGCAGGTGGATCACCTGAGGTCAGGAGCTCAAGACCAGCCTGGCCAACATGGTGAAACACTGTCTCTACTAAAAACATAAAAAATTAGCCAGGCATGGTGGTGCATGCCTGTAATCCCAGCTACTCCGGAGGCTGAGGCAGGAGAATCACTTGAACCCAGGAGGCAGAGGTTGCAGTGAGCCAAGATGACACCATTACACTCCAGCCTGGGCAACAAGAGTGAAACTCCATCTCAAAAAGAATAAATAAATAAAAATGAAATAAAGCATTTTTGTCAAATATTCAGAAGAAATCCAATTAGACCATATCTGCTATACTTTTTTGTTGCAACAGACTCCACAAATATAAGAATAAAGTTGGAGTTTTCTCTGAAGACAGCACAATAAAGTTAATGTACACTTTTTAATGTGTGAGCTTAACAATTCATTTTTATCTGTTCTGCCATGGTGACAGCAAAAAAAAAGATAAAACATTCATTTTTATAACAGAAGCTAATACATGAATATAATTTGTGTTTATACTGTGTTTAAAATAGAACTGAGATTATCAACACAGTCTCAGGAAAGAGCAATTATTACTGACATTAAGAAGGGGGAAATTATTCAGAAAATATTAGAACAACATAAGAAGTTAAATAAATTTTTGTGTTTTTAGATGTACCGTCACCTTATTACCATAATTATCAGTTGAAGGAGTAAAGAGTCAAAAAGATGCAAATAAGGAGAAGTGTTTGAATGAGATGACACAACATCCAAGGCATTTAGATGGATGGTTTTCTTCATATTGCTTCTGCCTGCAGGTGTCTTAAAAACATTACCCAGCCTGCCTCCCGACTGCCAGCATTGTCATTTGCTTCTATAATGAAGAATTTAATGCCTTGTTTCGGACCGTGTCCAGTGTCATGAACCTCACGCCACACTATTTTCTTGAAGAAATTATTTTGGTAGATGACATGAGCAAAGTTGGTAAGATAGAACCCTCATTATCTAATCTACTTTGTTGTTGTTGTTGAGATTTCACTCTGCCACCCAGGCTGGAGTGCAGTGGTACCATCTCGGCTCACTGCAACCTCTGCCTCCTGGGTTCAAGCGATTCTCCTGCCTCAGCCTCCCGTGCAGCTGGGATTACAGGTGCATGCCACCATGCCCAGCTAATTTTTGTATTTTTAGTAGAGACGGGGTTTCACCATGTTGGTCAGGCTGGTCTCGAACTCCTGATCTCAAGTGATCTGTCCGCCTCAGCCTCCCAAAGTGCTGGGATTACAGGTGTGAGCCACGACGCCTGACCATCTAATCTACTTTGAAGGTAGTGCGCTCCCCGATGGCACTTGAGTATTTTGTACAAAAAAATCTTTTTGGTGGGTATTGGGGCAGGCACTGCACTAGGGGCTCTTGGTATATGGTGGACATGTGAGACCTGGGCCCTGTACTTGGGCTCATGGCAGAGGGGTGGAGGGGCGGTGCTTCCATAAGGCAAACATAGGGGCACCGGCCACGTCCTTGGAGATAACTTCAGGAAGAAGTGACATGTCAACTGAGGTCTGAATGATGAGTTGTAATGATCTAGGTGGAGAGGAAGGAAAAAGTGTTTTTGGTAGCTTAAGCAGCATCGTAAAGGCCCAGAGGTAAGAGAAGACATAGAGAGCTTGAAATACATGCTGCCGTATTTTATGTAGTTTATGCATGAGTATAGAGTTGCAGGGGGGAGGTGGGCAAAACCAGAGTTATTAAAAGGGAACTGCCAGCCCAGCCTGGTGGCTCACACCTGCAATCCCAGCACTTTGGGAGGCCAAGGTGGGCAGATCCCTCGAGCTCAGGAGCTCCAGAGCAGCCTGGGCAACATGGCAAAACCCCATCACTTTAAAAAAGCGGGGCACGGGGGGTAACTGCTCATAAAGCACATTATGTGAATTTTATCTTGAAGCTATGAGGAGTTATTAAGGGCTTAATGCAGGAAAATGAGATGATCTAGGAATTCCATGAAAGAAGCGGAATCAGACCAACTGCAGTTAAGTGTGTATTCTTTCGTGCTTACTGGTTTTAAAGAATTGTGATACTAGCACTAGTTAACTACACTTAGAATTGGAAATTACTCATCTAATTTACAATGGAGTACAAACCTTAGGCAAGCCAGGAGTACCAAAGCAATGATGTCAATATTAAGTAAGTTTCAGGCTGAAAGTCAACCCAATCCACTGTAAATTGTGACCCACTATGAGCTCAGAAACAAAAAGATGAGGAGAAGCAGTAGGAAGAACAGGCAGAGGAAGAAACCATCCCATGAGGTTCACCCTGCGGGGAAGTGACTCTAGGTGACTCCTGAATGTGACTCAAGTCACTGGCAGTTGTGTGGTGGAAATGTAGATGTTGGCCAGGCACCTATCGTAAATAACACTGTTTCTAAGGGGGTCACCAATGTCTGAGGGCACAGGACTGTCTATTTCTAGCCTTGTGCATGGGAAGAGTGTGGAGTGAGGGCCTGGCTTCCCTGCTGCCCCTGTGACCCACGCTGCCTCATCTGCCCAAAAGACTGAGCAGCATGTTTGGTAACTTGCTGGGCAAGAAGTCACTGGGAAAGCCACCAGCAGGGGACAGGGTGGGATAACCTGACAGATTGTGGAATTCTAACTTCTCACCCAGAAGTACAAGGATGCTGCCATGGAGACACAGTGCCAGGAATGACCAGGGGACGGATACCTCCCCCAGCCTTTCAGAACCACACCATGAATTTGGAGACGTAACTGGTGTCTTAGTCAGCTTGGCTGCTGTAACAAAATACCACAAACTGGGTGGCTTAAACAACAAACATTGATTTCTTAGAGTCCTGGAGGTTGGAAGTCCGAGATGAGGGTGCCAGCAGGATCGAGTTCTTAGACTGGGCCCTCTTCCTGGGTGATAGCCATCTTTTTGCTATGTCCTCATGTTGTGGAAAGAGAGCAAGCTAGCTCCATCACCCTATTATGCCTCTGCAAGGCCCCACCTGCAAATACCATCATACTGAGGGGTACTTTGAATTTTGGTGGGGACACAAACATACAGGCCGTAAGATCTGTCAACGTTCTCATACATTCATCACACATTGTGGTCCCCTTTATGAGAGACTAGGGGGTCGTTGCTGCCAACATGTGGATGTGCTGCCCAACCAGACACCTCTGCTTCTCCTCCTCTATCTGAGCCTTTGACCCACACAGAGCCTTAAACACAGGACTAGGGTGTTCTAGGCTCTGATGGAGCTCAGGTTGACACCTTCCTCCTTTAATTCACGGTGACTTCATCATGGGTTTAAGGACAATTTCTTCAACAAAACCCCGTCTTTCCCAGCTGACACCTATAGGTATGGCCAATAGACTCCTCAGCTTGGGGGAGCAGGGCCAGGGGCCCAGGGAACTGCCCCCACTGAGCTACACAAATGGCCTGTCCATGACCTGCTGCCATCCACTTTTCCCATAGTCCTGGTCCCTCTACACTGCAAGCCAACAACATGACCATCTTCTGAAAAACCCGCACCCTCCACTTCATGTCAGTGACTGCTGCTGCCTCCACTGCCTTTATCTCCTCCAGGGCCTGGCTCATGGCATCCCACTTCTCCCTCCTCCTGCCGCCTCCTACATCCTGGATGTGAGTGAGGTGTCTGGAGATCTTTGAGCTGAGATGCTGCCCAGGCCTGCAAGCGCAGCTGTGCAGCCTGTATCCCTGCCTCTTTCTAAAAACAAGGAAGAAGATCCCTCCTTCTGCTGGGATTACCATGAACCTGTTCCTGTTCAACCTGCCCCTGACCCAGATTGCTTGGACTTAGGAATTTAGACCTCTGAGGTACCTGCATCCATCTCACCTGGTCCCAGCCTCCTTTATCATCATTGTATTAACCTCCAAATATTAAGCGACTATTGGGTGCCAGGCTCTGTGCTGGGTGATATATTTCTTCTTCCTCATGCCAGAGTACTGCCGGGAACATGATGGTCATCCCTTCTCTCAGCTGAGGAAACTAAGACTCTTGAGGTTCGATAACTTTCCCAAGAGCTACTGAAAAATTAGAAGCACAGATAGTAGCAAACCCAGATTGCGCCAAAGCTCTATAATGCATGCTTTTTCTATTAAAATGTTAATAGTGATTTACTAAAATGAGTTATTTCACTAGAACCGTAGAATAATATTTACAGGGCCAGGTGTGGTGGCTCACACCTATAATCCCAGAACTTTGGGAGACCAAGATGGGAGGATCCCTTGAGGCCAGGAGTGCAAGACCAGCCTGGGCAATGTAGCAAGACCCTATTGCTACAAAATATTTAAAAAGTAGCCAGGTGTGGTGGTGCACACCTGTAGTCCCAGCTACTCAGGACGTTGAGGCACGAGGATTGCTTGATCCTGGGAGGTCAAGGCTGCAGTGAGCTATGGTCATGCCACTGCACTCCAACGTTGGTAACAGAATGAGGCCCTGTCTCCACAAAAACGAAACAAAAAGAAAAATATTTACAGTTGATTTTGATAATGAATCACTTGTGTTTCTCCCCTTAAATAGGATAAAAATTCTATCTTTTTTTTTTTTTTTGAGACAGGGTTTTGCTCTTGTTGCCCAGGCTAGAGTGCAATGGGGCCATCTCGGCTCACTGCAACCTCTGCCTCCTGGGTTCAAGCGATTCTCTTGCCTCAGCCCCGAGTACCTGGGATTACAGGCGCCCACCACTATGCCCGGCTAATTTTTGTATTTTTAGTGGAGAGGGGGGTTTCACCATGTTGGCCAGGCTGGTCTTGAACTCCTGACCTCAAGTGATCTGCCCGCCTCGGCCTCCCAAAGTGCTGGGATTACAGGCATGAGACACCACACCTGGCCCCAAAATTCTCTTTTAAAGTTAGAACTTCTGTGGAATAGCATGGATTTTAGGAATAAGTCATAATAATGATACACTGTTTCAATTTCTATAGTTGCCGTTTATACATTCTCATATGTTGAATATTTTTCCAGATGATTTGAAAGAAAAACTAGACTATCACCTGGAAACTTTTCGGGGAAAGGTTAAAATAATAAGAAAAAGAGAGAGGGGCTGATTCGAGCAAGGCTGATTGGAGCTTCTCATGCTTCAGGTAGGAACATTCCTGGGGACAAGAGCCAGTGACGGCGTCACAGAGATCTTCCCTTCTGAGCGGGACTCCTCTGCAGGGAGACCTTCTATGTCTCTGTCTGCTTCATCAGAAGAGTGGAAATCTATTCCAGCCATATGAGCCTTTAATCTTCTTTTGCCTCTGAAAGTGTTCTGCTTTAAAATGTCAATTTGCTATTTTGGGTTGAAGATATTCTTTCGCAGGGACGTTAATGTCAGCCCCTCTCACAGGCTGAGTTCCCCAGTACAAACTCTGAAATGGAGTTTCAACCACAGGGGACCCACTGGGAGCCACAGGAGTGAGGAGAGCAAGACTGGGGGTGGGGTGGGCGGGAGGGAGCTGCAGTGCTCATCCACGGGGACCTCTGAAGCCAGGACCCCACAATGAAATAAGAGAAGGAGTTTATGGGGCAAGAGATAGGAGAACAGAAGAAAAAGTGTGAGCTGATGCTTCTGACCCGACACACGTGGAGGAGGACAGAGAAGGAAGGAAGTGTATCTTGAAGCGCTTCAGACAAGGTGCAGGTCTCAGAAAGGCTCAGTGGGCTAGGGGGAGCCCCATTGCAAAGGCTGCCCGTTAGGGAGACCTGCAATGGGACCGGGTGGTGCATCTCCACGTCCTCCCCACCACCACCCACACACTGTGCTTGGTCATTGGGTGGCAGCACCCTGGGAACGGCATGACCTTGACATGAGCTTCAGTAGATCCGAAAACTTGGGCAATGGGAAGCACTCAAATCCATCCCCTGCAGCAGGTTCTTGTGAAGGGACATCTGAGCAGCGCACTCCCAGGGCTGCCCCAAGAGCCATTCAGAGGGATCCCAGTTCCAGGTAAGGGGACCAGGCATGGACCAGTCATTGGATATGAACACTGCCCTCCCCTGGGGGCAGGTATGACCTTGGTAGCCATGGCTGGCCAAGGGCAGCTTCTGGGGAGGGACTTGTTGTGAACCATTGGCTGTCAATGCTGCTGGGCGGCTGAGTCCCAGGAGCATCTGAGCAGCTTGCTAGAGGGCCCAAGCCTCCCACGATCACGCCTCCTGCCGCATGTAGGGGAATGTTGGCAGAACACTGAGCTGGAACCACGGGAGGCGAATCATTTGTAAGGGCATTCCTCAGGCTGCATTGCAAGCTGATGAAATGTCCCTGCTCCTTAGCAGGAAACACCTCCTTAAGGAATGGAAGGACAAAAGAAAAAAAGCAAAATTGGACTCTCTTTTTCCATGTTGCCCTGATCGGTGGACACATTCTCTTATTTAACTGCAAAGATAATACATGTTCATTGTCCAAAACCCAAGAGAAACCAAACACAATATGGAGTGCATCTTTTCAGACCCGCGTTTTTATGCATTTATAGATATATACATATATATGCACGTGTATATACACAGGGTTAAGGATTTTTATTTATTTTACTTTTTTTTTTTTTGAGACAATTTCCCTCTGTCACCCAGGCTGGAGTGCAATGGTACAATCTGTAACCTCCTCCTGCTGGGCTCAAGCAATTGTCCTGCCTCAGCCTCTCAAGTAGCTGGGATTACAGGTGCCCGCCACCATGCCGGCTAATTTTTGTACTTCTAGTAGAGACGGGGTTTTGCCATGTTGGCCAGGCTGCTCTTTAACTCCTGGCCTCAAGTGATCTGCCCACCTCAGCTTCCCACAGTGCTGAGATTACTGGCGTGAGCCACCACGACTGGCCTGGGATTTTTAAATACATGGAATCATACTATCTATACTGTCCTGAGACTTACTCTTTTATTTTTAATTTTTTGGAACTTTTCCCATGACAGTACTTAAGAGTTACTTCAGTTTTGAATTGCTGTGTTGTATGATATTTCATATGGATTTTATTTTTTCTCTTTTTTTTTTTTTAGATAGTCTCGCTCTGTCACCCAGGATGGAGTGCAGTGGTGTGATCTCAGCTCACTGCAACCTCCATCTCCCAGGTTTAAGTGATTCTCCTGCCTCAGCCTCCCCCAAGAGCTGGGATTATAGGTGGGCGCCACCACACCCAGCTAATTTTTTTGTATTTTTAGTAGAGACGGGGTTTCTCTATGTTGGCCAAACTGGTCTCTAACTCCTGACCTCAAATGATCCTCCCACCTCGGCCTCCCAAAGTGTTGAGATTACAAGTGTGAGCCACTGCGCCCAGCCCATATGGATTTTATAATTGATTGTCATAACTTGTTTAGCCATTTCTGAATAGGTTATTTTTCTTTTTTACTATTACCTAAAAAATGCAGCAGTTACAATTCATGAACATATATCTTTGTGTGATTGATTGTGCCTGTAACGTAAATTCCTAAAAGTGGTATTGCTGGGAAGAAGGGAATTTTTATTTTAAATTTTGAAAGATAATGCCAAATCGTCCTTGAAAAGTTTCACCAATTAACAGTCTCATCACACAGATAAATTGCCCTTTCTCTGCAGCCAGAGATGAATATGGCCCGTCTTTCTAATGTTTGCCACAGTTGGCCAAAAAATAGGCTACCTTTTCTTTTCTTGGTATTAACAGCCATTGAATTTTTTCATATTTTCATAGATTGCTTACAGATCATTTTTCTGTCGATTTATCTGTTCATATTCTTTGCCAGTGTTTCTAATGTGTTGTTTGTCTTTTTGTTATTGATTCAAACCTGGCCTTATAACAGAAATTCTGTATTATGAACACTGAGAATATCGGTCCTCAGGCTAGAGCCTATCTTTTCTTCTCCTCTGGGGGTGTCTTGTGTTGAGCAGAATTTTATTTATTTATTTATTTTGAGACAGGGTCTCACTCTGTTGCCCAGGCTGGAGTGCAGTGGTGCAATCTCGGCTCACTGCAACCTCCGCCTCCTGGGTTCAAGTGATTTTTGTGCCTCAGCCTCCTGAGTAGCTGGGATTACAGGTGCCTGCCACCTCACCCAGCTAATATTTTGTATTTTTAGTACAGAAGGGGTTTCACCATATTGGCCAGGCTAGTCTCGAACTCTTGGCCTCAAGTGGTCTACCTGCCTCGGCCTCCTGAAGTGTTGGGATTACAGGCATGAACCATTGTGCCTGGCTAGAAATTTTTAAGTCTTTAAGTTCACCAGAAAGCCCACTTCACTGGCTAACACAGTGAAACCCCTTCTCTACCAAAAATACAAAAAAATTAGCCGGGCGTGGTGGAAGGCACCTGTAGTCCCAGCTACTCGGGAGGCTGAGGCAGGAGAATGGCGAGAACCTGGGAGGTGGAGCTTGCCGTGAGCCGAGATTGCGCCACTGCACTCCATCCTGGGCGACAGAGCGAGACTCCGTCACGAAAAAAAAAAAAAAAAAAAAAAAAGCCCAGTTCCTCTTGCTGGGCACAGGGCTAGACTGAACTTCCTAGCCTCTCTTCAGTAGGAATAGCCTTGTGACTAAGTTTTAGCCATGGGATGTGAGTGCAAGTAACATGCACCATTTCCCGACCAAGGCTCTTAGGAAGCTGGTCTGTCCCCTCCACACTCATTTCCTGTTCTGGCTGACTGGGGCCAAGATGACTAAGTGACTTTGGAGGCTCTGGGTTGAAGAGCCTCTGCCAGCCTGCATCCCTGAATGACCACATGGAGGGCTTTCCGCAGTCAGGAGCACCCGCCTTGGATGGCTAAATGCGTAGAAATAAACTTCTATTGCATTTGAGCCATTATCGTTTTGGAATCTTATTATTATAATAGTAGCTAGCTTTAACATAATAAAAAACAAACATATCAATATTTTTCCTTTATGATTTTTGGGTTTTGTCTCCTGTTCAAAAAATTCTTCCTTACCCTGCGATCATGATGATACTGTTCTTGTTGTTGTTGTTGTTGTTGTTGTTGTTGTTGTTGTTGTTGTTGTTGAGATGGAGTCTCGCTCTGTCGCCCAGGCTGGAGTGCAACGGCGTCATCTCGGCTCACTGCAACCTCCACCTCCCGGGTTCAAGTGATTCTCCTGCCTCAGCCTCCCGAGTAGTTGGGATTACAAGCACCCACCACCACACCCGGCTAGTTTTTGTATTTTTAGTAGAGACGGGGTTTCGCCATGTTGGTCAGGCTGGTCTCAAATTCCTGACCTCAGGTGATCCGCCTGCCTCAGCCTCATAGTGCCGGGATTACAGGCATGAGCCACTGCGCACGGCCTGATAGTCTTCTTTAGTTTCTTCCTCATGTAAAAAAAAATTGATTTTTACATTAAACTTTGAGTCTACCTGGAACTGTTTGTTCTGCAAATGGTGTAAGTTAAGAATGTAGTGTAATTTTTTCAGAATGAATAGCCAGTTTTCCCCACACCGTTCATTGAATAGTCCACCATTTCTTCATTGGTTGCAATGCTATTTTTATCATTTTATCAAATGTCTATGTATTCCTGGGTCTATTTCCAGCATCTCTCTCCTGCTCTATGATGGTATTTTTGTATTTCTAGGCTAATCACTCTGTCTCTTGATTAGTACAGCTTGATAAGAAGTTTTTATATCTTCTTATTTTCTTGATAAGAAGATTTGTAGGACAAATCTTTCCACTTCATTCTGCAAGTGTCTTAGCTAGGATTGTCTTATCAAGTTCCAGGAAAAACGTGTTGAGATTTTCACTGGAATTGTATAGAGATGATAGATTAAAATGGGAAAGAATTTACATCTTTTTGATGATAAATGTCCCCACCCATGGACATTTATTCAGATCTGCTTTTATATTCGTTTGGTGTTTTGTCATTTGCTCTATAGATATTATGTGCAAAGACTTATTTCTGTTTATCTTGATTTTTTGGTTGTTGTTTTAAAAATTGTGATTTGGGACCTTCTTGTTATATTTTTAAATTATTACTGGTACATAGGAATGGGATCTTTTGGTATATTTGATCTTGTAAATAGAAACCTCAGTAAACTCTTAGTCGTTAGTGGTTGGTGGGTAGAGTCGCTTGCATTTTCTATCACCTGAAGGTAATTTTCCTTCTACCTCTAATGTTGATTAGAAGTGGCGGTAGCAGGCATCTTTTCTGCTTTTGACTTTCATGGGAATAATTCTGACTTATCATTTAGTTACTATGTTGATGTGTATTAGTTTCCTAGGACTGTTATAATGAAGTAGCACAAACAGGTGGCTTAAAACAACAGAAATTCATTTTTTCCCAGTTCTAGAGGCCAGAAGTCCAAAATCAAGGTGTGAGCAGGACCTCACTCCTTCTGAGACCTGCGGGGGAGGCTCCTTCCCTGCCTCTTCAGCTTCTGGCCATGGCTGCCAGTCCCGGGCTGCAGCGGCGTCACCCTCGGCTCTGCCTCTCTGTTCACAGGCGTCCTCCCCGTCTGTCTGTGTCTGTGTCTTTGTCTCCCCCAACCGAATCTCAGAAGGACTCCAGTCACATTGAATGAAGGGCTCGCTCTGCCCCGGTATGACCTCATTGCATCTGCAAAGACTCTGTTTCCAGATAAAGACACATTTTGAGGTTCCTGGGTTAGGACTTGAAAATATCATTTTGGGGAACACAGTTCAACCCGTAGCACTACGGTCTGGATTGTTTTTGTTTAAAAGGGGAGTCTTATTTTTTTTATTTTGAAAATTTTCAAACCCACATAATACCCATAGAAACGCTCCCCTAGAGTCACTAGGTGTAGATGTAAATATCTCACAACACCCACTTCACACACGTGCTCTCCGCCCCTTCTCACCCCGCGCACACGCATCGCATCAGTGTTCAAAAGTAAGATGCGGACTGGACACGATAGCTCATGCCTAGAATCCCTGCACTTTGAGAGGCCAAGGCGGGCGGATCACCTGAGGTCGGGAGTTCGAGACCAGTCTGACCAACAGGGAGAACCCCCATCTCCACTAAAAATACAAAAACTAGCCAGGTATGGTGGCACATGCATGTAATCCCAGCTACTCAGGAGGCTGAGGCAGGAGAATTGCTTGAACCCAGGAGGTGGAGGCTGCAGTGAGCCAAGATCATGCCATTGCACTCCAGCCTGGGCAACAGAGTGAGACCATGTCTCAAAAAAAAAGTAAGATGCGTTTATGATTTTCTTTGTTTGTACTGTGTTCTTATACTTTTCACTTTACCAGACTCATAGAACAAATTGTATGGTTTTTCTTTTTTTCTAAAAATTTACATAAGACAGAGATTGACTGTGTGTGGGAACTTGCAGAGAACTGGCCAGTAAACTGCCCAGGCACTGGTGTCTTTTTTGGTTTCCTCTTTAATCCACATTGTTTTCTTTTTTTTAGGAGTGATTTTGAAAGTTTCCAAACAATTTTCAGAGATTTTTAAAATTATTTGTTAATTATTTATTACTAAACTGTATTGTGGTCAGAAATCTGAAATTTCTGTTGTGGCTTAAGCTAGGTCAGTTTTTCACAATGTCTATGTGTATTTTATACTTTTTTTCTTTCTGAGACAGGATCTCTCTCTGTCACCCACGCTGGAGTGCAGTGGAGTATCGAAGCTCACCGCAGCCTCGAACTCCTGGGGTCAAGTGATCCTCCCACCTTAGCCTCTCAAATGTTGGAATTGCAAGCATGAGTCACCACACCTGGCCTATTTTTTTAATTTTTGGTAGAGATGTGGTCTCACTGTCCTGCCCAGGCTGGTCTCAAACTCCTGGTCTCAAGTAATATCCTCCCATCTTAACCTCTCAAAGTGCTGGGATTACAGGCATGAGCCACCACACATGGCTCTTCTATGTGTATTTTCAAAGAATGTATATTTTTTCTTTTTGGTTGTAGGTTCTGTGTGTGTATATATATATATAATTTTGTTCATATCTTTGATGATGGAATTCGATTTTATTTCTAAGTTTCTTAGAGTTGTACTGAAACCTTCAGCTATGACTGTGGATGTGTGCACCTACTTTTCCTGGCCCTTTGCCAGCACTTGCCATCTCTCAGCCTGTCTGTTCCCCACACCCCCAAGTGATGTAGGTGGCTGCCTGAGCCCAGCGTGCTCCTGAGTCACAAGTATGGGATCCTGTTGTGTGGGCAGGTGAGACAGCAGCCAGCGGCCCTTCCTTAATGTATTTATCCCTCTGGGACTTATCTCTTGCCGACTATGTGCTACCCATGCACATTTATTCTTTTCTTTTTTTCTTTTTATCAACTCTATTGAGATGCAAACTGTACCTACTGAGCCTGGAGACGGGTTTTCACGTGATGTTCATGTGCGCACACTCCTTTGGAGCCAGGTCATCTTCCTGGGAGCTATTTGCATTATTACAAAGCGACGCTGTCTCTCCAGTAGGGCCTGCCGTGATGTGCTCCCTGCTTTCCCTGATCTTTCCCTTCCTTCCTCCCTCACCCACCCACCAGCTGCACGGGCCTTCCTGCTTCTCTCCCAGCCTGCCAAGCCTCATCCTATCTCAGAGCCTCTGCACGTGATTGGCTTCCCCTGGAACGTTCTTCTCTCAGGCATCTGCATGACCTGTTATCTTGCTTTGTTCAGTTCTCTGATCAAATGCCACTTTATCACCATAGTCTTTCAAACCACCCCATATTAAATAGCAGACTCCTATCCCTCTCTATCATCACCCTTACCCCCAATTTTTTTTTTTTTTTTTGACGGAGTCTCGTTCTGTCCCCCAGGCTGGAGTGCAGTGGCATGATCTCGGCTCACTGCAAGCTCTGCCTCCCGGGTTCACACCATTCTCCTGCCTCAGCTCCCGAGCAGCTGGGACTACAGGTGCCTACCACCACGCCCAGCTAATTTTTTGTATTTTTAGTAGAGACGGGGTTTCACCGTGTTAGCCAGGATGGTCTCGATCTCCTGATCTCATGATCTGCCTGCCTCGGCCTCCCAAAGTGCTGGGATTACAGGCGTGAGCCACCGCGCCCGGCCTCCCCCATTTCTTTCTCTTCATAATTCTCATCACTATCTGTCCATTTCTCTGGGCCGGTAGTGCTGTCCACGTGGCTGTTGAAGTCTCCCACAGATTGCAGGAGCTGAGATGGACAGCCTGCGGTGAATGCTGTGCTGTACCTGCAGGACATGAAGGAAACCGCCTGAGATGCAGGCAGATAGATAACCCCACAGAGGAGAAGGAGAAGGAGAAGGCAGGGGTTTTGCAAAGTGAAGAAGAAAGAGAATGTTACAATCAGATGGCTTGAATCTAAAGAAATCTACAATCAGTTGGTATGAATTTTTTTTTTTTTTTTTTGCATGGGAGCGGAAGTGTCATGGTTTGGAGGCAAACATGGGTGATGATTAAACCATGGATAGTGATGAAATGCTAGTGTTGCTTCTGGATGCGGGGTTCATGCAGTTTGAGAGAAGGAGTTTTTTTTTCTTCTATCAGCAACATTGCAGGGAAGCAGTGTCTTCCAGGGAGAATTAGACAAGTCACTCTTCTGAGCCTCAGCCTGATAATCCAAATATGGGAATGATGCTATCGAACTAACATGGCTGTTACAATGATCAGATAAGGACATCACCTACATTTTTTTTTTGGCATTATGTACCAAATAAATGCTTATTATACAGCAATTAGTACAAATAAATAATTAAAACGTAAACATTGAATTTTATGCTTCAAAATGATGAAATACATAAAATTAAAAGAAATACAGGGTAAAAATAATAAAATACAAAATATTAATGGTGGAAAGGCTCTCAGAGGTTTTAGAACTCATCAGCCTTTTATCCCAGTTAAAGAAGCTAAGCTCCCGAAAGATTAGAGACTGGCTCTAGGTCACGTTACTCCAGGCTCAAACCCAGGAATTCTGATGCCATCTCAGTAGACAGCATCATCCCACCACCAGATTATGAGGATGTAGCATACAAACAAAATTTAGGATATTTAATAGTATAGTTGCTTTGATTTCTTTTTACAAAATCCAGATGGCTAGGTTTAACAGATTTATAGTGAGTTAAATAGAAATGCTTATGTATTTTACAAAAACTGGTCATACACTTAAGCACAGATTCTCTGTAAATCCCCTGACACAGATTTTGCACACCACATTCTCTTTTTTTTAATTTAATTTTATTATTATTATACTTTAAGTTTTAGGGTACATGTGCACAATGTGCAGGTTAGTTACATATGTATACATGTGCCATGCTGGTGTGCTGCACCCATTAACTCGTCATTTAGCATTAGGTATATCTCCTAATGCTATCCCTCCCCCCTCCCCCCCACCCCACAACAGTCCCCAGAGTGTGATGTTCCCCTTGCACACCACATTCTTAAACATCAATACCAAAAAATTGGAAAGATACAGCAATAACAGGCTGGGTGCCATGGCTCACGCCTGTAATCCCAGTGCTTTGGGAGGCTGAGGCGGGAGGATTGCTTGAGGCCAGGAGTTTGAGACCAGCCTGGGAAACATGAGAAGATCTCATTTCTACAGAAATAAATGAACAAATAAAAATTAGCTAGGCGTGGTGGCCCGTGCCTGTAATCCTATTTATTTGGGAGGGCGAGGCAGGAGGATTGCTCGAGCCCAGGAGCTCAAGGTTACAGTGAGCTATGACCATGCCACTGTGCTCTAGACAGAGCAACACATCACAACCTCATCTCAAAAAACAAATTAAAAAAAGATACAGCAATAACATAACGTGTAGGTAAAAAAAAAAAAAGAAAAAATATTTTTAAGATTTTAAAAATGCTTGGTTGTAGAGACCAAACTGAGAATTTTAATGTGATGTAAAATAAATTATATATAATGAGTTATGTTTAAGGGTGAAAATATGGACACTAACCAAAGAACGAAAATAAATACAAAACAGAGCAAAACAGGAAATACTGTGAAATTGATACATATGCTATTTGTTGCTTTTCAAAAAACAGGTTAACAAACGTTGCAATCCACAATCCCTAGAGAAATGGTGCAAATAGACTATGACAGGAGAGCAGAAAATAAGCTTCTACACAGGGTAAGATGGAGAACGTAGCTCCCAACTCCAAACTTTAGGGAGCAATGGAATTGTTTAGAATATTTCCACAAATACTCTTTGGAAACAAGTAGGGGAAGAATTCCTCTATCAGGCAGGCTTGACCTCATGCCCTTTACTCATCACAAGCACTAAAGAGAATCTGATGAATGTCTGATAGGTCATCTAGCACATGAATGATAGGCTATCTCTAAAAACAATAAATAGCACGGTCCTTCCCGAAACTCTCAAAGGCGGCAAAAGTAGAGCAACCGTCCTTTCCTAGCAACAAACTTTAGGTTCCCACAAAATATTCCTGTGAAGGGGAGAAATCGGCTGAAGAGGGACCCTCCCTACTACTTTGCTCTCCTTACAGGATGTAAATTTCCCCTGTTAAATACTTTATGATGAGTGAAAATAAAATCTCATTGAAATGTAGGTGCTAGATGGCCTGTTCCCACAAGTTTTTAACTTAAATCAGCATTCAGTAATACCCCGTATTAATTTTGCGTAAAGTATAATTTTAAATTATTTTGCAATTTTTAATATTGCATTTATGGTCTTTCTGGGTCATTAGAATCCTCAAAGTTGCAAATATTTAATCTTTCAATATTAAGGGTACAAGTGTACACTATATACAGTAAAGAGATACTACAAATCTGTATGGGAAAAAAGACTTTTAAAATGTTTTTGTTGCAGTTGTTGTTTAATGCCACTTAAACAATTAGCCATTTGGGAAAATTTTAGGTCTTTATTTCATACCATAACCCAAATAAATTATAACTGGATTAATGTTAATTTTATTTTAAAAAATCAAACCATAGCCAGGTGTGGTGGCTCATGCTTGTAATCCTAGCGCTTTAGGAGGCCAAGGCAAGAGGATTGCTTGAGGCCAGGAGTTCTAAGACCAGCCTGACAACACAGTGAGACACCATCTCTACAAAAATTTTTGTTAAAAAAAGTAGGCAAGTGTGTTGGTGCACACCTGTAGTCCTAGCTACTCAGGAGGCTGAGGCAAGAGGATTGCTTGAGTCCAGGAGTTGGAGGTTATAGTGAGCTATAATAGCGCCACTCCACTCCAGCCTGGGCAACAGAGTGAGACTGTCTCTGTAAAAACATCATCATCATAAACTGCTTAAGGGATAATTTAAAAATATAAAAACATAGATTAATACTTGCCTGTTTTATGAATAAAGAAATTTCAAAGATTAAAACCAATGGAAAAGGCACTAAAAAAAGTCTATTTTTTAACAAAAAATGTAAAATTGCTGCAAATAAAAAATAATAAAATTAAATAACAGTAGGCTGGGGAAATGTAACAGGACTAAAAGTTAATATTTTTAGTATGTAAAATGTACATTTAAAATCCATTAAAAATACAACTCCAAGCTGGGCATGGTGGCTCACGCCCATAATCCCAGCACTTTGGAAGGCTGAGGCAGGTGGATCATTTGAAGTCAGAAGTTTGAGACCAGCCTGTCCAACACGGTGAAACCCCATCTCCACTAAAAATACAAAAATTAGCTGGACATGTTGGCAGGTGCCTGTAATCCCAGCTACTTGGGAGGCTGAAGCAGGACAATTGCTTGAAGCCGGGAGGTGAATGTTGCAGTGAGCTGAGATCATGCTACTGCACTCCAGCCTGGGTGACAGAGCGAGACTCTATCTTAAAAAAAAAAAAAAAAAACTACTCCGATAGGCAAAGTACACGACAATTTCATTTACAAATGGCTAATCATATGGAAAATTCAACCTCACCAGCGATTAAAAAAACATTAACCAGATTTTTTAAAATTGAGGCACGATTAACATAAAACTGATCATTTAAAAATGAACAATTAAGTAGCGTTTCGCACCTTCACAATGTTGTACAGCCATGACCTCTAACTCCAAAACATTTTCATTACCTGAAAAGAAAGTCTTTTAGCCATTAAGCAGCTTCCTTCCCTCCAGTCCCTGGCAACCACCAATCTGTGTTCTGTCTCTTTCTAGATATTTCATATCAACGGAATCATACAATATGTAACTTTTTGTGTAGGGCTTCTTTCACTTAGTATATTTTTGAGGTTCATCCACGTGGTGGATGTGTCAGTGCTTCCTTTTTTATGGTTGAATAATATTCCATTCTGTGATACACCACAGTTTGTTTCTCCATTCATCCATTGATGGGCATTTGGGCTGTTTCCCTCTTTTGGCTGTTGTCAACAGTACTGCTGTGACCATGCACATACATACATTTGTTTGAATTATTTTGGGCATATTCCTAGGAATAGAATTACTGGGTCTTATGGTAATTCCAGGTTTAATTTTTTGAGGAGCTGCCAAGCTCTTTTCTTCAGTGGCTGCACCATTGACACTCCCACCAGCAATGTGTAAGAGTTCAAATTTCTCCATATCCCTGCCAAAACTTATTTTTCATTTTTTAAGTTCTCGTCATCCTAGTGGAAGTGAAGTGGTTCTTCATGTTGGTTTTGATTTGTGTTTTCCTAATGACTGATGATGTTTTGCATCTGTTTGTGTGCTTGCTAGCCATTCGTACATCTTCTTAGGAGAACCAGATGTTATTTTTCACCTATCAAATGAGCAGACATGATTTTAAAATGCTAATAATGTTACGTAATATTATAGAAGCTATTTTAGGTGAAAAATGTGAAGTATAAAACTGTGTGTGTGCTGCCAATAGTATGAAAACATATGTGTTAAAAATGGGACTCTTGTTAGCTCAGTTTTGGTTGAGGCATGAAAATCATAGCTGTAATATTCCAAAGTGAGTTGTTAGACTGACCACGATAAAGATATTTCAAAATAGAGATCTGAGAACCAATGAGATGGCTCAGCCAGATTGAGTCATGTTGTTAGAGATTAAAGGAGATTTTTGGAGAAAGCTACTGCTCAAAGCCTGGTGAGAGAGACTTGATATGAATTCAGCACATTCTCAGACATCAATACAATAAAATTGGAAATACAATGGGATTGAGGAGAAGTGAACTAATGTTAGTTTTTTGCCGAAAATCAAAAGGATAAAAAGACTGTGACCAGCTGTAGAACAAAGGACACTTGCTTTTAGGTTAGTAGCTATATTTATGGCAGAGTTTGCTTTGGCAGTGTTGGAGAGAGAGCTATAGGGATCATCTTAGATGGTGTCCGGTAGGACTATCTAGAAGAATGGACAGGCCTCAGCAGAGAAGCTGGAGACAGAACACAGGATCTTAAGGAGCTGAGAAGACAGAGTGAGTCACCAGAATAGAATGCACTTGCCCAGTTTGTGGGAACTGCTGACAAGAGACCACCAGGGATAAGAAGGGAGGTCCTCAAAATTGCTATGCCAGCCACACCCTCAGAGAACTCAGCCCAGAGAGTGCCCTTCAGGCAAGAAAGAACTTTCCTGTTCTCTGTACTCCTCCCCTCCCACCCATCATTCCCAACAGCATTGGACAAGTGTTTCAATTTCTCCACCACCTCCCCAACACTTGCTATTGTCTGTCTTTTTCATTCTTGCCGTCCTAGTGGATGTAAAGGGATACCTCACTGTGATTTTTATTAACGTTTTTCTGATGACTA
Organism: Pan paniscus; assembly: GCF_029289425.2. Taxonomy (NCBI): domain Eukaryota; kingdom Metazoa; phylum Chordata; class Mammalia; order Primates; family Hominidae; genus Pan; species Pan paniscus. The sequence continues at coordinate 188,422,198 of NC_073255.2, forward strand.
ATGGTGTTGAACATCTTTCCACATGCTCATCAGCCATTTATACGTCTTTGCAAAAATGTCTATTCAAATCTCTTGTGCATTTTAAATCAGGTTATTTGTCTTTTTATTACTAACTTGTAAGAATTATTTATATATTCTCATACAAGTCCTTTAGTATATGTATGATTTGGAAATACTTTCCCCCATTTTGTGGATTTTTTTCTCTTTCTTTGTTTCTTTCTTTTTCTTTTTTCTTTTTCTTTTCTTTTCTTTTTTTTTTTTTTTTTTTTTTTTTTTTTTTTGACAGAGTCTTGCTCTGTCACCCAGGCTGGAGTGCAGTGGCACGATCTTGGCTCACTGCAACCTCTGCCTCCTGGGGTCAAGTGATTCTCCTGCCTCAGCCTCCTAAGTAGCTGGGATTACGGGCACCCACCACCACACCTGGCTAACTTTTTTTTGTATTTTTAATAGAGACGGGGTTTTGCTATGTTGGCCAGGCTGGTCTTGAACTCCTGACCTCAGGTGATCCGCCCCCCTCAGCCTCCCAAAGTGCTGGGATTACAGGCATAAGCCACCGCACCAGCCATTTTTTTTTTCATTTTCTCGATTGTGTCTTTTAAGCACAAAAGTTTTTGCTTTTGATGAATTCCAATGTATATATTTTTTCTTATGTCCCCTGTATTTTTGGTGTCATATCTAAGAAACCATTGCCTCACCTAAGGTCATAAATATATGCTTATGTTTCCTTCTGAGTTTTATAATTTTAGCTCTTACCTTAGGTCTATGACCCATTTGATTTGATTTTTAGTATGATATGAGGTAGGGGTCTAACTTCATTCTTTTGCATGTGGATATTCCGTTGCCTCAGCACGATTTATTGAAAAGACTATACTTTCTCCATTGAATTGTCTTGGCCCTTGTCAAAAATCAATTGACCATAGACACATGGTTTATTTCTGGTTTCTGTGTCTATCCTTACACCAATGGCACACTGTTTTGATTATTATCACTTTGTAGTAACCCTTGAAATCAGAAAGCCCTTCAACCTTATTTTTCTTTTTCAAAATTATTTTGGCTAATCTAGGTCCATTGCCTTTTCATATGACTTTTAGGATCAATTTCTTTAAAAAGAGCCAGCTGGGATTGCAATAGGGATTGCACTAAATCTGTAGATTAGTATGGGGGTTATTGCCATATTAAGTCTTCTGATCAAAACATGGGATTTTTTTATACCTTTCTAATGATTTTACACTGGCTACGAGAAAAAGTCTAAACTCTGCTACTTGAAGTTTGGGGTTCCTTCTACATCAAGCCCCTGGTGTACTTCAATAATACACTTTCTTTACTTTAAGCATGCCAATTATTCCCATGTTCTCTAAGCAGAACAGGTCCTCACTGAAGCTTGAACTCAAAGGCTGAGGTGGGCAGATCACCTGAGTTCAGGAGTTCGAGACCAGCCTGGCCAACATGGTGAAACCCCGTCTCTACTAGAAATACAAAAATTAGCCTGGCATGGTGGCGGGCACCTGTAATCCCAGCTACTTGGGAGGCTGAGGCAGGAGAATTGCTTGAACCCGTGAGGCGGAGGTTGCAGTGAGCCAATATCATGCCACTGCACTCCAGCCTGGGTGATAGAACAAGACTCCATCTCAAAAAAACAAAAAAACAAAAAAAAAAAAACTTGAACTCAAGAGCAAAAGTCGTGATGCATGTCTGCATCCCATGCACCAAACTCAATGCCTAAGAAGCTGCCCTTTCAGTAAAAATTTGCTAAATTTAAGCTGATCAGTCAAGACCAAGCTAAAATCATTTTTTAAAATGGAAATCCAGTTCAGTTCCACCTGCTCCTTTAGAATTCTCCCCGAAACCACTCTCTAACCCACAATTACTGGCTTCCTCTCAACATCTATGGCACATGATGTTGCATATTTTTGTACCTAATAATGTATTTCTTGTTTCCTTCCAATGAAAATGAAAGCACTGTAAGAGCCAAACACATAGTAAATGCTCAAGAAATATTCATCACATTGAACTTTGATTTGGATTGCCATATTTTTTCAGCTATGTGGACTAACATTGCCCTGTTCTTGCCTCCCCAGGGGATGTTCTGGTGTTCCTGGACAGCCACTGTGAGGTGAACAGAGTATGGCTGGAGCCCCTGCTGCATGCCATTGCCAAGGACCCCAAAATGGTGGTGTGCCCCTTGATAGATGTCATTGATGATAGAACTCTGGAGTATAAGCCCTCTCCTCTTGTAAGGGGAACTTTTGATTGGAACCTACAATTTAAATGGGATAATGTTTTCTCTTATGAGATGGATGGACCAGAAGGACTTACTAAACCAATCCAGTGAGATTTCTTCTGGTTTTGGAAAAATATTGCATATGTGTATTGAGACCCAGGGGGAAAAAGCCTCCAGAGATTATTCTTTCAAGTTCTTAGGCTTAATCAAATTGTTCTGTTACTTGCTTCTAGAAGTCTTTAATACAGTAATAGAATTATTGTCAATAGAATTACTTAGGACTCAATATATAACATGATATGACATTTATCTTCATATCATCTATAACTCTTTGATTCTCTGGTACTGAACACAATCCTATATGGATTCAATCATGAGTCTGGAGTTTTGAGAGAGGTCAGGGCTGGAGGCATCCTTTGGGAGTCATGGATAGGATGGATGAGAATCACTATGTGGGTGAGTGGAGAAGTGTAGAGGACCAGCCCTGAGCCCTGGGTGCTTCAACATTGACAGTTGAGAGGAGGAGAGGAACTGGCAAAGGAGATGGGAAGGAGCAACCAGGGAGGGAGGAGAAGGACCAGGAAATCTGGTTCCCTGGAGGCCCAGGGAGGCATGTCTGTCCAAGAGAAGGGAGTGGCCAGCAGCATCCAACACAGTGGCTGGATCAGCGAGAGAAGGACTGGAAATGAGCATTGGACTAAACCATGAGAAGGTCATGAACAAGTCTTAATTGTGAATGGCGGGAGGCGAAGCCTGATGGAAGGGAGTTTAAGGGAATTAGAGATAGTGATGGACAAATCTTTCTAAGGCTTTAATACGAAAGAGAGAAAAGGGGACATAACTGACAGGAAGTGGGGTCAAAATAAGGCGGTTTTAATTTTGTAATTGGCAGAGATAACAGCATGACTGGATTCTGATAGGAATGTTCCTATCTGGTGCACTCGGCAATGTGTGTCACATCTGGTGCAGTAGGCACCCCACACCCGACCCATAAGCAAATCTGTTAGCTCTGTCTCCAAAATATACCAGGAATTCAACCGCATCTTGCTACCTACATTGCTGCATTCTTATCCGGGATCCCATTATTTTTCTCTGCAGCCCCTCTAATTGGTCTCCCTACCCTTTCCCCTACACATGGGTCTTGCTTTGTGTGTTGAGTGACTCATATCCCTAAAACATAGGTGCTCAATAAATACTTATTTGAACAAATGAATGTAAACTTGTGATTATTTTTCTTTTTCTTTTTTTTTTTCAGGGGGGGACAGATTCTCACTCTGTTGCCCAGGCTGGAGTGCAGTGGTGCGATCTCAGCTCACTGCAGCCTCCCAGGTTCAAGCGATTCTCATGCCACAGTGTCCTGGGTAGCTGGGATTACAGGTGCGGGCAACTACATCTGGCTAATTTTTGTATTTTTAGTAGAGATGGGGTTTCACCATGTTGGCCAGGCTGGTCCTGAACTCCTGACCTCAAATGATCCACCAGCCTCAGCCTCCCAAGTGTTGGGATTACAGGTGTGAGCCACCACACCCAGCTGTGACTATTTTCAAACTACTTAGTTTGGTATTATTTGGCCCTACTATTGGTGGACAAAACAGGATGCTTCTTAATATTATGGTTTGTCCAGAAGTAAATATTGCAATTCACCTAATGTCTTTAGAAAGGGAGAGCTCTGAGCCCTGCTACCCAGTTCAATTGTCATCCTCATGGGAAACTTACATTCCAAATATCATTTTCCTTCTCATTAGGAAAACATTTAGAATATATTGCATACATATTTTGGTGAGAACTAAGTAAAAGTTATTGCCTACTTTTGTTGCGGTTTTTAGTAATTTTATATACTTAAATGTATAATAAGATAATTTTAGTATTAATGTGGTTTTTTTTTTTTTTTTTTTTTTGAGACAGAGTCTCGCCCTGTCGCCCAGGCTGGAGTGCAGTGGCATGATCTCGGCTCACTGCAACCTCTGCCTCCCAGGTACAAGCGATTCTCCTGCCTCAGCCTCCCGAGTAGCTGGGACTACAGGCGCATGCCACCTTGCCTGCCTAATTTTTTGTATTTTTAGTAGAGACGGGGTTTCACTGTGTTAGCCAGGATGGTCTCGATCTCCTGAACTCGTAATGCACCCGCCTCGGCCTCCCAAAGTGCTGGGATTACAGGCATAAGCCTCCACACCCGGCCTGTTTTCTCATTTTAAACTATAAGTTATTACTAATTTAATATAATTTTGAGGAAACTACAGAATGACTTTCTCTGTGAAATTAATTTCATATTTATGTCCCCTTTCTAGGTCACCTGCAATGTCTGGAGGAATTTTTGCTATACGTCGGCATTATTTTAATGAAATTGGACAGTATGACAAGGACATGGATTTTTGGGGAGGAGAAAATTTGGAACTTTCAGTAAGGGTACTTCAGATTTTATTTTTAAAATAGCTATAGAGAGTGAAACCTAACTTTGTCACATACAATGCTGTGGTAATTATGCTCAATTTTCCTACATGAACATCCAGTACCATTCCAGCAGCACATGCAATAAACAATTTATGGGGCTTCTTGTAAAAATGGAAAACATTTAATAAAATATTAGATTCTTGGCCTGGTGTGGTGGCTCATGCCTGTAATCTCAGCACTTTGGGAGGCTGAGGCAAGTGGACTGTTTGAAGCCAGGAGTTCAAGACCAGCCTCAGCAACATAGCAAGACCCTCATCTGTACCTTTTTTTTTTATGAGATGTGGTCTCGCTATGTTGCCCAGGGTGGTCTTGAACTCCTGGGCTCAAGTAATCCTCCCACCTCGGCCTCCAAAAGCACTGAGATTACAGGTGTGAGCTACTGTGCCTAGACTCTACTTCTTAAAATAAATATATTTAATTTAATTTAAAAATATTAGGTTCTTATACCATATGTTTTGTTATTTCTGATGTATGGTATATCAAATTAATATAATATTTTAAATCTATTATCTTTATTGTCTCAGTAGTTGTTTTTTCCAATTTTTTCTGTTTTGGATTTTATTTTCTCTCTCTTTTCCTTCCTTCTTTTGGCCAGTTATTTGTTCACTTTTAAAGTTCCCAAGCAGACTTCTTTCATAATGCTTCAGATACTTGATTATGCATATAAAAATATCTAGAACAATATAGTTTCCTCCAAGCCTCTATCTGATGGTCCCTCTTAAGCTTGTTGTTTTTGTTGTTTGTTTGTTTGTTTCTTTGCTTTGTTTTTTTCATTCTCATGTTCCCTTTGGACCCAGGCATTATTTTATAATGCCCATGCCTTTGGCACATTTTATTCTGTTTGGTTGATTATTCCTTGTTTTATTATATTGCACTCTAAGAAAATGGCTCAAGGAGTTCACCTCCTTTCAGGATCTAATAACTGTGATCAGTTTTGTGTATTATACAGGCAGAGTTGGAGAGTCAGTACATTCGTTTTTCTGGCCCTACATTCCCTATAGATAGCAAATGACAACTAATTTATTATTCAAACATTAATTATTCCTACTACAATATTTCAATGGCGCCTTTCCTGATGGCCTGTCATATCTTTTAAATATACTTGGGTGTCTTTTTATAAAGAAGAATGTAAATTAATAAGTAGCTGAAATACTCTCTTGACACCGGCAGCTGTCTCTAACCACCACAAGTAACCTTGTCTTTCCTGAGAAAAGAATGATCTCTGCACCTGCATACACCTCTTCATTTCTCGTTTACTCCTCATTCCAGTAAATCGATATCCTGGAAGGCCCTCAGCTTTCCGTGACATCGTCCCAGGAACTGCCACCAGTTTTGTGGTGATGTCCTTAATGGATGGCTTTTGATCTTCCATCTATCTGAGGTCATTGCAGCATCTGACACTAAACTGTCTTTTCTGGAAATTTTCTTGGACGTTAGGACAATATTCCTGGTTTGCCTTCCATTGCTCAGTTGTTCTCAGTTTCCTTTGTAGGAATTTCTGCTGTGGCTCATCTCTTAGACACAGGTGTCCCCAAGGTTTCCATCCTTGTCAGACTTTGCTTCTTGCCCCATGTGCTCTTCAGGGCTCAGGGCTAGCATCCAGGTCCTCTGCTCCTGTGAAGCCACACTGGTTGTTCACATAACGCAGTCTTTCTGCATCTGGTGTGAAAAAACCTCTACTCTGAGCCAACCAAGTACCTTCCACCTGCAGCCCAACCATAGGTCTACGCTCCCTGGACCTTCCCATGTTCCAGTAACTAAGGGAATAGCACTTGGCAGGGCAAGTCTACTCTGATCGCCGAGGGTCTGTGCCACACCCTTGTGGATATTTTTAGTAGGATACTTGCATCAATCCCTATGTCTGTAACTAATACCTGTATCATGATAATATCCAACTCTATAGTTTCAGTTTAGGACTATCTCTTGAGAGTAATATTTAAGCTCAATCTAGCCATCATTTAAGGAGCACTTCCTTTGAGTCAAACTGTGCTGTATGCTGAGCATTGAGAAGAAGACACAGTCTTCATTAATTCATCCATGCAACAATATGTATTGAGTACTGTTATGTATGAAGCACTGTGCTGGGTGCTAAAATACAGTGGCACACAATACGAAAGTGGCTTCTTTTTTTTTTTTTTGAGACGGAGTCTTGCTCTGTCGCCAGGCTGGAATGCAGTGGCGCAATCTTGGCTCACTGCAATCTCCGCCTCCCAGGTTCAAGCGATTCCCCTGCCTCAGCCTCCCAAGTAGCTGGGATTACAGGCATGTGCCACCACGCCCGGCTAATTTTTGTATTTTTAGTAGAGACAGGTTTTCACCATGTTGGCCAGGCTGGTCTCAAACTCCCTTCCTTAGGTGATCTGACTGCCTCGGCCTCCCAAAATGCTGGGATTACAGGCATGAGCCACCACACCTGGCCATTGTATTTGTTTAAAAGCAGTTGCCTGTTAGCAGTAATAATGCATTCATATGTTTTCTGTTCTTCTTATGCCTAGATCTGGATGTGTGGAGGCCAACTCTTTATAATCTCCTGCTCTCGAGTAGGACATATCAGTAAGAAACAAACTGGAAAACCTTCTACAATCATCAGTGCTATGACACATAACTACCTAAGACTGGTGCACGTTTGGCTGGATGAATATAAGGTGGGGAACACATCCTTGACTTGGAAAATGCATGCGAGGCCGGAGCAGGACTTGTTCTGAGGAAGCCTGCTGCTGCCTTTCCAGATCCAGCGTTTGTTCTGGAGGTCATTATCCTAAGCAAATTAACACAGGAATGGAAAACCAAATACTGCATGTTCTCATTTACAAGTGAGAGCTAAACATTGTACATGGACACAAAGCAGGGAACAACAGATACTGGGGCCTTCCTGAGGGTGGACTGTGGGAGGAGGGTGAGGATAAAAAACTGCCTATTGATAGTTATTGATAGTTGTTCTTTTCTCTGTTTTTCTTGAATACAGCACCCCTCTAACCCCTCATCAATCCATCCCCAACCCTGTTCTCAGTTCATCCTAAGCTGCTACTCTTACATCTCATTATTTTTGTTTTAATTTCTGGGAAAACTCAAGTCTCTCAGAAGTAAATCAATCAACATGAGCAGTCTTTTTCATGGAGGTGCTGGATCTATTCCCTCCGTTCCCACCTCCAGGGAATTGTCCCACACCTGAAGCAAACAGCTTCTCCTTGCCCCGTCCCCACGTGCAACTCTTTTTTTTTTTTTGAGACGGAGTCTTGCTCTGTCGCCCAGGCTGGAGTGCAGTGGCACGATCTCAGCTCACTGCAACCTCTGCCTCTCGGATTCAAGCGATCCTCCTGCCTCAGCCTCTGGAGTAGCTGGGACTACAGGCGCATACCATCAGGCCTGGCTAATTTTTGTATTTTTAGTAGAGACAGGGTTTCACCGTGTTGGCCAGGCTGGTCTCAATCTCTTGACCTCATGATCCGCCCACCTCGGCCTTCCAAAGTGCTGGGATTTATAAGAGTGAGCCACTGTACCCGGCCCATGTGCAACTCTTGAGATTCTTTTTCTTCCCCGCTGATTTCCCAAGCAATGTGGATGCTGCTGGTCTTGAGACCGTCTGAGAACTTCCACTACCACTTTTCGACCAACAGCCAAAGATTTCTGTATCAAAACTATACCCTATCATCTGTGCATTTCCCCAGGAGTTAAGTACCTTGCCAGGACTTACAAGGGTGCATGTCCATCCAGAAGCTATGTGTAAATAAATACAAAAACCCCAGCAAAATCTCATTTCAGATGAACAAATAGAAATGTGTAAGAATCTCTCTGACAGTGTATGTCCTGGTCTTCATCTTATGTTTCTCTAACTGAAAAAAACACACTTTAATTATGAAGGTAATAATGCTCCATTTCTTTTGTAATTAGAGAAATGTGAACTAAAACTTCAAAGAGCTATTTCAACACCACCACTTAGATTAGCAGAATTTTAAAAGTCTGACAGGCCTGGCTGGGCACAGTGGCTCATGTCTCTAATCTAAGCACTTGGGAGGCCGAGGCAGGCAGATCACCTGAGGTTGGGAGTTCAAGACCAGCCTGACCAACATGGAGAAACGCCATCTCTACTGAAAATACAAAATTAGCCGGGCGTCATGGCACATTCCTGTAGTCCCAGCTACTCAGGAGGCTGAGGGAGGAGAATCGCTTGAACCCAGGAAGCGGAAGTTGCAGTGAGTCAAGATTGTGCCATTGCACTTCAGCCTGGGCAACAAGAGCAAAACTCCGTCTCAAAAAAAAAAAAAAAAATCTTACAGGCCCAAGTGTCGGTGAGCAATAGGATCTCTCAGCTTTCACTTATGGGAGTGTTGACTTTTACAAAATTGCATCTGAAAATGGCGTGGCAGCACCTACTAAAGTAAAAGATCTGAATATCTTGTGATTCAGCAGTTCTGCTCATGCATATGCTACAGAAGCGCATGCTTTTGTGCACCAGGACACATGAACAAGAAAACTAATAAACAGCATTATTTGTTTTAACCAAAACTTAATATAATACAAATACTCATCAAGAGTAGAGTGGACAACTGTGATATATTTAGTCGCTATAATCCTATGCAGCAATGAAAATTAACTGGGCTGGGCGTGGTGGCTCACACTTGTAATTTCAGCACTTAGGGAGGCCAAGGCAGATGGATCACGAGTTCAAGACCAGCCTGGCCAACATGGTGAAACCTCATCTCTACTAAAAATACAAAAAAAATTAGCCGGGCATGGTGGTGGGCACCTGTAATCCCAGCTACTCGGGAGGCTGAAGCTGGAGAATTGCTTGAACCCAGGAGGTAGAGGTTGCAGTGAGCCAAGATCACACCACTGCACTCCAGCCAGGGTGACAAGAGCAAAGCTCCATCTCAAAAAAAAAAAAGAAAAAAGGAAAGAAAGAAAACCAACTATAGTGTATAGTCATGTCTGACTTAACGGTGGGAATATATTATGAGAAATCATCATTAGGTGATTTCATTGTTGTGGGACTATCATAGCGTGTACCTACACAAACCTAGATGGAGATGGTATAGCCCATTGCACACCTTGGCTATATGGTATGGCCCATTGCTCCCAGGCTACAAACCTGTATGGCATGTGACTCTACTGAACACTGTAGGCAGTTGTAACCCAATGGTAAGTATTTGTGTATCTAAACATATCTAAATAAAAGGTACAGTAAAAGTATGGTATTATAATCTTATGGGACTACCATTAGGTACATGGTCAGGCGTTGACTGAAACATCATCACATGGTACATGACTGTACCTACAAGAGCATAGGTAAATTTCAGAGATGTAATGGTGAATGAAAGCAGCCAAACACAATGGAACTTATACTGTATTATTTCCTTCCTGTAAAGTTCAAATGGATAAAATTAAACCTATAATTTATGCATGAATAATCAGATATCAAAGCTAGAATAAAAAGAAATTAATACGTAATCAAGATAGCATTTAAAACGAAGGAAAAGGGCTATGATCAGGAAAGAAAAAGCAGGGGGCTTTCAAGTTGTCTTTCAAAATCAGAACATATAAACATATCTCATTCTTTTAAATAGTTCCTTTAACTGGATCTACCAAAATTGATCCCATTAATAAATAGTACCAGTTGATAAGCATTCTGATTTCCCCGGCTTTTTGCTATTTTCTTGACAATCCTCAAATGAGAATTTTTTTTTTTTCTTTCTTTTGAAACAGAGTCTTGCTCTGTCACCCAGGCTGGAGTGCGGTGGCACAATCTCGGCTCACTGCAACCTCCACCTCCCAGGTTCAGTGATTCTCCTGCCTCAGCCTCCCAAATAGCTGAGACTACAGGTGCATGCCACCACGCCCAGCTAATTTTTTATATTTTTAATAGAGATGGGATTTCACCATATTGGCCAGGCTAGTCTTGAACTCCTGACCTCATGATCTGCCTGCCTTGGCCTCCCAAAGTGCTGGGATTACAGGCATAAGCCACCATGCCCAGCCTTGAAATGAGAATTATTGACATACTATTTTGTGCATATTTTTGCAAATATATCTTTGGAATAAATTCAAGACATGAACTTGCTGGGGCAAGAGTTAGTGCATTTTAAATCCTGATGGGGTAATATCCAAATGATCTTCACTGTCTGTCTCGTCATCTGTGCTGCCATCAAATGTATACGAAAGTGCCTGTCTCCTCATATTGGTTATAGTTGAACTGTTTGTTTGTTTGTTTTAATCAGATAGGTTAAAAAACATCTCATTGTTTAAAATTGTATTTCATTACGACAACTCTTGAGCTTATTTTCATGTTTGTTGATTGTTTTTTTCTGTGAACGCTGGTCAGGGATCTAGATGGTTGAATTGAACATAGCTATTTCTGCATGGTTTACTGACTTTCACAAAGCAAAAAGTTAACTTAAAGGGATATGATGTGTTAAGTATAAAAATCAATGGATTGCATAATACAGCACAATGGGAAATTTAGTGACTGATTGGGACAAGAGAGGGCTTTGGACAGGAAGATGTGCCTAAGGTCATCCATGCTGTCTTGTCTTCAAAATTATGGCACCCTCCCCCACCTGCAGGCTCACCCCCTGCACCAATCCACCCTGGGGACCTGGGGGTGGCAGAATGCGATGGCAAAGACCTACAGTAGTCACGGATCCCCAGGAAGAATCCAATGTGGCATGCCCATAATACATTAATTTGGATGAGCAAACTCCTTCTGTCATTCAACACTATCACTATCCTGAAATGCCAGGCCTGGGAAAACACAGATGAAAAGATAAGGGTTCTGTTTGCGAAGGGCTTCAGTCTACTTAGAATACCTTTTTTCAACATGGGGCCAACAGAGTCCATTAGACATTCATTCTTGGGGCTTCCTTAAGTCAGAGCACACAAAAAACTAACCAAGTGTGGTAATAATGACCACCTCAGACATGACACTTAGTATGTGCCAGCCATGCTCGCCCAGGGGCTTTGCATGTCCCTATTAGACTGTTCAACCCTCACAAGCACTTTGCAAGGGGAAGACTCGCCTAGGGTCACACAGACCCTGAATGGCAGAGCCAGACTTCGAATCCAGGCTGTACTCCTGCAGGATCTATTCTCCCTTTACTACATCATCCCCCATTTCTGAAAACACAAACATACTGATGAGGACCAGGGACTAACGGGGTTTGTCCTTGGGTATTGTTGAAAAAACAGGAGAAAGGGGATACCACAATAGGTGGCTGTGCTTCTTTGGCTCCTGAGAAGCAGGACCCAGTCTTCCTGGATCCCGCTAGGGTGCCATGGCACGTGCTGTGAACATATGCAGGGTGGGTAAATCCAAGGTCCCATAGTATGTCTCTCCCTTCATTCCCTGGACAGAAAAAAATTGGGATCTGGAGGGCTTTTTTAGTTTACATGATGAAAATACATGCATCTATGTTAGATATAATCATTTGATCAGCAAAGATTTGTTTGGTTGAACGTAACGACTGACTCTATATTTTCATTTAGGAGCAGTTTTTTCTTCGAAAGCCTGGTCTGAAATATGTCACCTACGGAAACATTCGCGAGTGTGCTGAGTTAAGGAAACGACTGGGTTGCAAGTCATTTCAGTGGTATTTGGATAATGTCTTCCCAGAGTTGGAGGCATCTGTGAACAGCTCGTGAAAGGAAAACAAATCACTTTCATTAATAAAGGGTTAAAAGTCTCCTAGTCATTCAACATAGTGGCACAAGAGTGTAAGTTTGGAACATCGTGGAATTACGTGAAATGCAATTAAAAAAATATGACCAGACATGAGTGCCTTTATTTTCCCTTCAATGAAAATTCTTGATACTTTGTTACTCATCTGCTACTGAATCTCTGAGGTGACAAGACTTTGAACATTAGAAAGGTAAGTGCTCACACAGTTACGACTCTATCATACAGCTGACTGAGGTAAAGTGCATTTGTTTACCACAGTACCTGGCCCTGGTAGACTGTAGGGACTGCTTTCCCTTTGCCAACCCGGCTTCTGCCCCAGACAATCTGTCGCGATTGCCTTCTTAGGGAGCCATGCTCTCGTGACTTTGGCTGAGCTGCAGCAAGCTCCTTTCTTCCTGCCAGGGTAGATTCTGGTAACGACACCTTACTCAGCTGCATACCTGAACGTCTGGCGTCCAGTCCACCTGCCTGGGTGTCTGGTCAGCTCTCCAGGCCAGCTTCCCCATCTGTTCCTGCCAGCCCTTCTGTCATCTGAAGATACTCCGTCTTCTGTGAGTCTCGCTCTGTCGCCAGGCTGGAGCATAGTGGTATAATCTTGGCTCACTGCAACCTCTGCCTCCCGGGTTCAAGCAATTCTCCTGCCTCAGCCTCCCAAGTACCTGGGATTACAGGCACGTGCCACCATGCCCAGCTAATTTTTGTATTTTTAGTAGAGACAGGGTTTCACCATGTTGGCCAGGATGGTCTCGATCTCTTGACCTTGTGATCCGGCCACCTCGGCCTCCCGAAGTGCTGGGATTACAGGCATGAGCCACCGCACCCGGCCAATTTTGCCTTTTTCATGTCTGTCTCCTCCTATGGCTCTGGCCTCCAGCTCTCCAGACACTTCCTGACTCTTGGTAAACTGTTTAGCTGGGATCAGGGAAGCAGCAGCTGGGTGCCTTGTCTGTCCTGTGTAAAGACATTCTCAGATGTCCAAAGTACTTCTTTGGCATCTTTGGAGTTAGACAGATCACTGTTGGTTTTACGCTGGTGATGGTGGCTAAGAAGGTGAAAGACATGAATTCAGAAAGAGAGACAGATAATGAGAGAAGAAACACATTGAAAGGGGCAAAAAAAAAAAAAAATAAAGTGGAAGAGAATAGACTATGCTGGAAAGAAGGTAAGTTAGTTTTTACAACAGAAAAACAATTTGAATCATCTATTGAGCTCATTCAATCAGACAGGTATTCTTCTAGTTGCTGGGAATGAAGTTTTTTTTTTTTTTTGGAGACAGAGTTTCACTCTTGTTGCCCAGACTGGAGTGCAGTAGCCCGATCTCGGCTCACTGCAACCTCCACCTCCCGGGTTCAAGTGATTCTCATACCTCAGCCTCCCAAGTAGCTGGGATTACAGGCACCCACCACCATGCCCAACTAATTTTTGTATTTTTAGTAGAGATGTGGTTTCATCATGTTGGCCAGGCTGGTCTTGAACTCCTGACCTCAGGTGATCTGCCCGCCTCGGCCTCCTAAAGTGCTGGGATTACAGGTGTGAGCTACTGCGCCCGGCCACAGATAACTTCTTTATACCTATCTATTTAGCAAAATACTGTATAAAATCTATTGCAAGACAGACATGGGCTGATCTATTACAGACAGCCACTTGATTGATCCTTTAAAAGGTTGATCTGGCAGCACAAAACAAGTGCCATGCTGTGATTGTATTCTGGGCCCATATATTATTTATACCTTTCCTGTCTCTAGAAAGTCATTTAAAAATTAATTATAATAAACCCATGAGTCTACTAAAATTATGATAAAATGCAAAACAGGCCGGGCGCGGTGGCTCACGTCTGTAATCCCAGCACTTTGGGAGGCTGAGGCGGGTGGATCACGAGATCAGGAGTTTGAGATCAGCCTGGCCAACATGGTGAAACCCGGTCTCTACTAAAAATACAAAAAAATTAGCTGGGCATGGTGGCGCACGCCTGTAATCCTAGCTACTCAGGAGGCTGAGGCAGGAGAATTGCTTGAACCTGGGAGGCAGAGGTTGCAGTGAGCTGAGATTGCACCACTGCACTCTAGCCTGGGCGACGGAGTGAGACTCTGTCAGGAAAAAAAAAAAAAAAAAAGCAAAACAGAACCCAGGCTCAGTGGCATGTGCCTGTAATCCCAGCTATTTGGGATGGATGCTGTAAATATCAGCTTTCCCAAAAGCAAAAGACAGGAGTGTTCTCTTTTGTTAAAAGCCATGGGCCTAATATTAAGTCTTAGTTTTGTAATGTAATTTAGTTTAGGTACTAGATAACACAGATAAGTCCTAGAAATTGTTTAGCAAGTCCCTTGGACAGTATCTTCTTAAATATTGCTTCAGTTGACCCTAAAATAGAAAACAAATCAGAATCAATATCCAAATATTTGGTGTGATTAAAGGGAAATTGATACTTGCCTATAGATGGCAATTTTTTGTTTTTGTGTGGAAATTTAAAAATCTGATTTGTATTTTGAAGCTAGTTGAAAAGTATCTGGTAACCTGCTTAAGGTTTCTTACAAAACAGTTTTTGGTACGATGGAATGCTCAAACAAGTCTTAAATTAAGCCCAGGAGTTCTGTAACTGAAACATCCTTCTAGGAATTTATCCTAAGACACACCTGTATGAAACAACAACTAAGAAGAGCTGACATTTGCTGAGCTTTTACTACGTTTCATACTCTGTTATAAGTAGTCTGCATGGATTATCTCCTTTCATTCATACAACAACTTTATGAGTTCTACGGCTATCCTCATTTCATAGATGAGAAAACGATGGTTAGAATGTGCCCAGGTTAACGTTGCCCTATTTGGCTAATAAAAATACAGGATGCCTGGTTAAACTTGAATTTCAAATAGACAATAACATTTGAGTGTACATATGGCTACATTTTGAATGTGTCCTCCATAATTCATGTTGAAACAACTGACAAAGCAACAGTGCTACAGTTTGAATACCTTTTATCCCCACCAAAATTCATGTTGAGGCTTGGACCCCAGGGTAACAGTGTTGAGACAGAGTAGGACCTTTAAGAGGCATTTGAGCCATGAGGGATCAGCCCCCATGAAAAGATTAACGCAGTCACTGAGAGTCCCCAGTCTCTTGAGACTGGATTAGGTACCTTGAGAGCGGGTTGTTAATAAGTAACATTGCCCCTTTAGCCAGTGCCCGCTTCCCCTTCCGATTCTCTGCCACGTTATGATGTAGCACAAAGCCCTCACCAGCAGCCTACCAGATACGGCTGCTGGATCTTGTACTTCCCAGCCTCCAGGAGAGTGGGAAAACAAATTTGTTTTTAAACTACCCAGTCTCAGGTATTTTATTATGGCAGCACAGATGAAGACAAGCCTCTCACATATTGCACAGGATATACTTACACCACAAAATTATTCTTAATCTTAAATTCAAATTTCAGGCCATCCTGTATTTCATCTGGCAACTGTATCCAAGGACAAACAATAACACAGCCCTTACATGATCCTAATCAGCGTGGCCTCAAAGATTGTGTTTAACCAGAATGATACACTGAAAAGAGCATTTTAGTGTCATTCTGTATGATAGTGAAAAATTGGAGCTAACCCAAATCCTCAATTACGAGATAATGGTTAAGTAATTATTGCACATTAATCAGGTAGAATAGTATTTAAAGTAATAGATATAAACAGATGCATCTCATACTCATCAGGTTGGCAAATATTTAAATATCTGATACTATCAAGGGTCAGGAGAAGATGAAACAATGGAAATTTACATGCCCTGATTAATCCTAGAGCATGATTTCAAATGTTAATTTGTGTATAAATCACCTGGAAATCTTGATAAAAATGCAGATTTTAATTAAGTAGGTGGAGCACAAGACTCCCCATTTCTAACACACTCCCAGGTGACGTTGGTGTTGCTTGTTGCTGGACCACCATTTGAGTAGTGAGGCCCTAAAAGTCTGGTCTTCAAACTCTTTTGCTTGAGTATATACTAAAATAATAAGGTTTAAATACAAGAACTTAGTATCCCCTTATACATGTTTAAGGTGATATTTAACATTTTTCATTACTAGTTTAGGTAGTTGGAAGGATTGCTTTCTGGAAACATATTTATGTATTTAAATAAACTTGTAATACACTTTTAAATATACCTAGTAGACTTTGCCCTAGTTTGCCTGCCACTGCTGTGAATAGTTTCTGAGGGGGATCCCAGCAGGATTGATCCCCAATGACGCTTATTTGATACTATACTATGTATATTTTACATGAGCTGCAACCATTGAAGGAAACTGGAAAAAGATACCTGTGTGCTGTCTGCACTGCCCTTGCAAGAGAAACCAGTACCTGAAATATCTGTCAATTTCCAATCAAGACACAAGCATGGTAGAAGGGGTCAAAAGCATTCAACTTGGCACCCAGCAGCAGTTCTCTTTGGCTGAGGGAAGTGGCCACAAGACTCAGCTGGGGGCCATCAGCTGCCTACACACCCAACAACTGGAGAAATGAGTCCTCAGTCCTTAAGGGGAAACCTGGGTGGCACAACATGGCATCCCCTACACCCTGACAACCCCATGGGGTATCTGTGGAAGAGGGGCTGGGGAATGTGGTTAGCTCAGTTCAGCTCAAGAAGGCCACTACTTTGGTTCAGGTGGTGCTCTTTAATTTATAGTAGCTGTAGAAGTTCCTCCATTGCTACGCGTGTACCCCATCAGACTTTAATTGTGAAGCAATGAGTTCTTTAAAAAAGTTCAAAAATATTCTTAACCAAGTGGGATTTATTTCAGAAATGCAAAGAAGATTAGTATTAAGATATTCTTCAATATAACTTGGCATTATTGGCCAAAGATGAATGCCTACACCATTTTTCTTAAAAATTGCCAATTCCCCTTTTATGGTATTTGTATACATTGCACTATTATCACCAAGGTACGAGTGTTTTTTTCACCACTTCTCTCTTTACACCTTAATCTACATTTTCTTCTATCACAAGTGGCGTTTAACTTCTTTTAATATGTTTAAGGGCATTTGTCTTTTTTTTTTTTTTTCACTTATGGGGTCTCGCTGTATTGCCCAGGCTGGAGGGCAGTGGCTATTCACAGGCGCGATCCCACTACCGATCAGCACAGGAGTTTTGCCCTGCCCGGTTTCCGAGCTGGGCCGGTTCCCCACTCCTTGGGGAACCTGGTGGTCCCTGCTCCCGGGAGGTCACCACACCGATGTGGAACACCGATGCGTGTCGCCGCGCAATGGGCACAGCGCATACAACGCAGAGCTCCCGGGCTCAAGCGCTGCTCCCGCCTCAGCCTCCGGAGTAGCCGGGGCCACAGGCAGGGCATGTCATTAATGGGGTCTTTTGAGACCGCGGGTGACAGACAACAGGAGCCAGGCCACGCGCGGCGCCTCTGCGCGAACGCTAGGGAGCACTCAGCGCGCGGCGGCCGGTGACGTCAGGGCAGCGAGAGGTTTCGTCACCGCGGCGCGGGGGCGGGGCCGCCTGTCACGCGGCGCCGGCGGACGCGCGGCGCTGGGCGGAGGCAGCGGCTCGGGGACTGGGCGAGGGCCCTGGGCCTGAGGAGGCGCGGCCGCCACTGCGCCCAGCGCCTGCGCGACGCCTGGCTGCTGGGCCCCGGGGCAGTTCAGCCGGCGTCGCTCCTGCGGGTCGGACTGGGGCTGTGGCGGGAGAGAAGATGCCGCAGCCCGAGTCCCAGAAGGCGGCGATCGTGGGCTGCGGGCAACGCGGTGAGTACCCTCTCGGCGGCGGCCTCCCGGCGTCCCTCAGCACCTGGAGAGCTGCGGCGGCGGCGGCGGCGCGCGGGGCCTGGGCAGGCTGGGGGCGGCGGCGGGGCAGCGCCTGGCTCCCCGCGGGTCGGGGGCTCCCGCACGCCCCCTGGGCGAGGCTCGTGTCTCCGGGAGACGCCGCTGCCCCCGCGCCTCCCTCGGCGTCTCCTGAGGCTCGTTCGCGGGCGCGGGGCCGAGGGCCAGGGCGCTGGCCTCGTTTTCGGGTATTGAGGACGGAGGCACACCTGATCCTACAGCCTCCCCCAGCATTTCCTAAAATGAAGTCCAGATCAGTATTGTCCACTTTTTAAAATAAAAAATGCCCAGAAATAGAATATTTCACACATACACAAAACTAGGGAGAATAGTGTGGAAGGAAATTTCATCTCGGGACCCCAAATCACTAAGCCAAAGTCTAGCTGGGAGCTGCGTCAGGCAAACCTGCCCCCGTTTTGTTCCTAAGACAGCTGCAAAGATAAAAAGCCACACAGCTCCCTCACCCTTTGGCCAGGAGGAAATTTGCTGTGGACCTCCACATCTTTCCCCTGAAACAGTTGTGTGGAATTGCACCCTGGCAGTGTAAATTGACAGCTTATCTTCGCAGGTGAGGAACAGGGACAGAACTCAAGTCATCCTTCTGCTCACCTGAGACAGATGCATGTCTGATGGCTTCCTCTGCCTTGTATTTATGTAAAAATGCAGATTCACTGAGCCAGACTAAGGCACAAGTGGCTATTCCTCTGCCTGCCCCATGGCGTAAATTGTGTGTTCAGTAAAAGGCAGAGCAGAGGCTCAAAGGAATGTAGCCGTTTGTCTCTCATCTTACCCATGACCTGGAAGCCGCCACTTTGAGTTGTCCTGCCTTTCCTGCCCGAACTAGTCTATACCTGTATTTGATTGAAGACTCATGTTCCCCCACAATGTATAAAACTAGGCTGTGCCCCCACCACCTTGGGTACATGCTCTCAGGATCTCTTGAGGGCAGTGTCATGGGCCATAGACACTCATTTCGCTCAGAATAAATCTCTTTAAAAATTTTTTTATTAGCCGGGTGCGGTGGCTCACGCCTGTAATCCCAGCACTTTGGAAGGCCAAGGCGAGCGGATCACGAGGTCAGGAGATCAAGACCATCCTGGCTAACACGGTGAAACCCCGTCTCTACTAAAAATACAAAAAATAAGCCGAGCGTGGTGGCGGGCGCCTGTAATCCCAGCTACTTGGGAGGCAGAGGCAGGAGAATGGCGTGAATCGAGGAGGCAGAGCTTGCAGTGAGCCGAGATCACGCCACTGCACTCCATCCTGGGTGACAGAGCGAGACTCCATCTCAAAAAAATTTATTTTTAATTTTTGTGGGTACATAGTAGGCATATGTATTTATAGGTACATGAGATATTTGATATGGCATAGAATGCATAATCACATCAGGATAAGCAGGGTATCCATCCTCTCAAGCATTTATCCTTTGTTAGTGCTACAAATAACCTGCAAGGCTCTTGTATTGGTTTGAACCCCGATGACGCACCAACAACCCCCACGACATGAGGCGGTGTGGAGCAACATGCTGTTTTAATAAGCGCCTGGGTGCAGACGGGTTTATGCCTAAATGGCATCAGCCCCAAGTGAGGAATGGGTTTTATAATAGCATCAGCCCCAAGTGAGGAAGGGGTTTTATAGTCCTCTGTAAGCAGGAAGTGTCCCAGTCTGACGTGGCTGCTGCGTAAATGTGTCCAGAATTGGTTCCTTCCAGTGGGTTCTTGGTCTCGCTGACTTCAAGAATGAAGCCACGGACTGTTACAGTGAGTGTTACAGTTCTTAAAGATGGTATGTCGAGAGTTTGTTCCTTCTGATGTTCAGATGTGTCCAGAGTTTCTTCCTTCTGGTGGGTTCGTGGTCTTGCTGACTTCAGGGATGAAGCCGCAGACCTTTGCAGTGAGTGTTACAGCTCTTAAAGGTGGCACGTCTGGAGTTGTTTTTTCCTCCCAGTGGGTTCATGAGCTCACTGACTTCAGGAGTCAACCTGCAGACCTTTGCAGTGAGTGTTACAGGTCTTAAAGGTGGCATGTCGAGAGTTGTTTGTTCCTCGCAGTAGGTTTGTGGTCTCACTGACTTCAGGAGTGAAGCCGCAGACCTTCACAGTCAGTGTTACAGCTCATAAAGTTAGTGCAGACCCAAAGAGTGAGCAGCAGCAAGATTTATTGCAAAGAATGAAAGAGCAAAGCTTCCACAGCATGGAAGGGGACCCGAGTGGGTTGACGCTGCTGGCTCCAGTGGCCTGCTTTTATTCCCTTATTTGGCCCCACCCACATCCTGCTGATTGGTCCATTTTACAGAGAGCTGATTAGTCCATTTTAGAGTGCTGATTGCTCTGTTTTACAGAGTGCTGATTGGTGTGTTTTACAGAGTGCTGATTGGTCGGTTTTTACAGAGTGCTGATTGGTGCGTTTACAAACCTTTAGCTAGACACAGAGCGCTGATTGGTGCATTTACAATCCTTTAGCTAGACAGAAAAGTTCTCCAAGTCCGTTACCCAGTTAGCTAGTCACAGAGCACTGATTGGTGCATTTACAATCCTTTAGCTAGACTGAAAAGTTCTCCAAGTCCCCTACCCGATTAGCTAGACACAGAGCACTGATTGGTGTGTTTACAAACCTTTAGCTAGACACAGAGCCCTGATTGGTGCATTTACAATCCTTTAGACAGAGTAGTTCTCCAAGTCCCCACCCGACCCAGAAGCACAGCCAGCTTCACCTCTCAATCCCCCCCTCTAAACAGGACACCCCAACTGCTGTTGGGAATTTGGCCAATGACTGCTGTAGCTACTTCCTGCTGGATAGGGGTGAAGAAGGGGCCCTGCAGTTGTAGTGTCCTCCAGAGGAGAACTCTTTAGGCCAGTGAAAGGGCCAGCAGGTTGGTCCAGGGGTCCTCGGTAGAAGTTTAGTTGAGCTCATTTGGAGTTCCATTTGTAAGACCATCTGTAGCTTGATGGTCTCAATTCTAGAGGAAACAAATTTGACAAGGAGGTTAAAAATACAGGGCCCGAAGGCAAGTAATAGCAAGATGGCTGCCACGGGACCTAGAAAGGGGAGAAGCCATGTTGTCCAACTCCAGAGGTTGGTATAAGAGTTTGAAAGGCGTCTGATTTCAGAAGCCTTTTCCTATAAATGTTGGGTGGCATCTCATACTATCCCTGACTGGTTAGTGTAAAAGCAACACTCTTCCCCTAAGAAGGTGCAGAGTCCTCCTTTCTCAGCAGTGAGGAGGTCTAGGCCTCGGTGGTTTTGGAGAGTCATTGCTGCCAAAGAGTCTATTTGGAATTGTAGTTACTATCCTTACTGGATAGATTTTGTTATTTCTTGCAAACTCTCTTGAGAAATCCTTTGAGAGTGTGGTAGTAGGATAATGAAGTAGGTAAACTGGCTGTTCCAGTTCCTGTAGCAGTGGCCATTTCTAACCCTATAGGTAGGGGTATTAGTTGTATGGCTCTGCACTGACGGACTTGAGCTTTGAGGGGTACTGATAGGGTCTGATTTCCACAAGATTAGAAGTTAGAATAATATATGTTTACACTGTTAACTTTTAGCAAACTTTACTTTTGTTGAAAACCTTGTAAGTTTGGGATTTCAATTATTCTTTGCTATTAATAAGACCTCGTTCAGTCCATATTAACTTAGAATTGATATAGATGGCTCCTTCCTGATTCTGTAAGTACTTTAAGGTTCGGCTGAGTGCAAACAGCTCGCACATTTGAGCAAACCAATTATTAGACAGTTTTCCTAACTCTGCTTCTACAGTTTCCTTATCATTTACTGAATACCCCTTGTGTCTTTTTCCCTTAATCACCCAGGAGGAACCATCTATGGTCCTGTCCTGAAGGGAGTTCCTCCTAGATCTGGTCGGACCTTTGTATGGTAATTAGTTAAGATTTAGATCCCCTGTTAGGAAACCTGCTGGGTTAAGGATTTTTGATAGGAAGGCTATGGGTTGTCAGTGGCCTCAGTGCTTTTGGGCTACGCCCTTGTTTACACTGACAACAAGGTGGTATTGGAGTGTTACAGAGTTACAGAGAAGGCCTTCAATTATCAGTTATAGGTTTTAACTTTACCCTGGCTTTTAAAGGAATAGGGTATAGGGTCCAGCCCCACAGGGTCGGTGGGTTTTTTCCCCGTGTGTGGAGACGAGAGAGTGTAGAAATAAAGACACAAGACAGAGATAAAAGAAAAGACAAGAGGTGGAGGAGTAGAGTCTTCTGTAAACTCCCCTGGGGAAAGGGAGACTCCCTTTCCTGGTCTGCTAAGTAGTGGGTGTTTTTCCTTGACACTGATGCTACCGCTAGATCACGGGACGCTGGTGTTACCGCTAGACCAAGGAGCCCTCTGGTGGCCCTGTCCGGGCATAACAGAAGCCTCACCCTCTTGTCTTCTGGTCACTTCTCACTATGTCCCCTCAGCTCCTATCTCTGTATGGCCTGGTTTTTCCTAGGTTATGATTGTAGAGTGAAGATTATTATAATATTGGAATAAAGAGTAATTGCTACAAACTAATGATTAATGATATTCATATATAATCATCTCTATGATCTATATTTAGTATAACTTCTTATTTTATATATTTTATACTGGAACAGCTCGTGCCCTCAGTCTCTTGCCTTGGCACCTGGGTGGCTTGCCGCCCACAATAGGGTACACTGTTTTTTCTTTACTACTACTATCTCTCTTTCTCTTTGATGACTTCTTTGTCTCTCTCTGAGTCCCTCTTTGTCTGTCTCTTCCTCTCTCTCTTTGCCTTTCTATGTCTCTCTCTCTGACTCTCTCTTTGTCTCTGTCTCTTTGACTTTGTCTCTTTCTTTCTCTCTGACTCCTTTGTCTCTCACTTCCTCTCTCTGTGTCTCTCTCTGATTTTCTGTTTCTTTCTCTCTTTCCTTCCTGCTGGTCTTTCCCTTCCTCTGCCAGCCACTTATGCTGCTGTTCTCCCCTCTCCTTCCCGTTTTGTTGGCTTTGGCAGTGTAAGACTGCCACCTCCTTGGGTTTTTGCACTGCGTGCAATAACTCCATGGTTTCCTTGTGGTATTTAATGGGGGGTTCCCCCAGAGGTTAGAAACTCCCTTTCTTTCCATATTGCAGCACGGGCATGTAGGATTAGATAAGCATACTTGCTACCTGTATACACATTTATTCTTTTTCCCTTTCCCAGTTCTAAGGCTCAGGTAAGTGCCACTAGTTCTCCTGACTGGGTGCTGGTCCTTGGGGGAGGAGGCTTACTTTCAAGTATGGTTACGTCACTAACTATGGCATAACCTGCCCTTCGTATCCCATTCTCCACAAATGAACTTCTGTTGGTATATAGATTAAGGTCAGGATTAGCTAAGGGGACTTATAAGAGATCATCTCGGGCAGCATAAGTCTGGACTATAATTTGTTGGCAGTCATGCTCGATTGGTTCCCCATCCTCTGGGAGAAAAGTGGCAGGGTTGAGGGCCACGCATGTATGTATTTGAAGCACCGGTCCCTCAAGGAGTAGTGCCTGGTATCTAAGTAGGTGGTTGTCTGATAGCCATAAACTCCCTTTGGCACTTACTATGCCATTTACATCATGAGTAGTCCAGACAGTGAGATCCTTTCCTTGTATTATTTTGATAGCCTCTGACACTAAGATGGCTACTGCTGCAACTACCCTTAAACAGTGAGGCCAGCCTTTTGCTACTACATCAATTTCCTTACTTAGGTATGCCACCAGTTGTCAGACACGAGTCTGAGTAAGGACTCCAAGAGCTATCCCTGCTCTCTCTGTGATGTGTAAAGAGAAGTTTTGTCCTGTGGGAAGGCTTAAAGCTGGAGCTTGTACTAGGGCCTGCTTTAAGGTTTTGAAGGCTGTTTCTGCCTCTGGTTCCCATTCTACTAGATGAGTATTTGCCCTCTGGGTCTCCTTGATTAGAGTATAGAGGGGCCTGGCTATCTTGCTCTATCTGGGGATCCATAGTTGGCAAAAGCGGTGATTTAAAGGAACCCCCACAACTGTTTTAAAGTCTTAGGGTGAGGATAAGCCAGTATAGGCTGTATTCGTTCCTTGCCAAGGGTCCTGGTCCCTCTGGCTAAGATTAGGCCTAGATATTTGACCTGCTGTAGGCAAAGCTGGGCCTTTGACCTAGATGCCTTGTACCCTTGATTAGCTAGAAAATTCAGGAGATCTAGAGTAGCCTGCTGGCATGAGGCTTCCGAACTGTAGCCAAAAGTAAATCATCCACATACTGAAGGACCAGAGTGCCTGGACTTGAGAAGTGGCCTAGATCTTGGGCCAATGCCTGACCAAACAGATGAGGGCTATCCCTAAACCCTTGGGGCAAGACGGTCCATATAAGTTGGGATGTGTGGTCTGTGGGATCCTCAAAGGCAAAGAGAAACTGGGAGTCATGGGAGTCATAGTGCAGGGGAATACAGAAGAAGGCATCCTTGAGGTCCAGAACAGGGAACCATTCTGCTTCCTCTGGTATTTGAGAGAGCAGGGTATAGGGGTTGGGTACAACTGGATATAGAGGAATTACTGCCTCATTGATGAGTCTAAGATCTTGCACTAGTCTCCACTGACCATTCTGTTTTTGTACTCCTAGAATTGGGGTGTTGCAGGGACTGCTGCATTTCTTTACTAAGCCTTGAGCTTTTAAATGTTTAACAATATCCTGTAATCCTTTATGAGCTTCAGGCCTTAAGGGATATTGCCTTTGATAAGGAAACGTGGTGGGATCTTTTAACCTGATTTGGACTGGGCAGGCATTTTTTGCCCTTCCAAATTGTCCTTCCAATGCCCAGACTTCAAGGTAGATTCCTTCCTCAAGTAGGTGACACCAAATGGGTAACTTGTTCCCCATATTCATGTAGATAATAGCTCCAGCTTTTGCTAACATATCCCTCCCTAATAAGGGTGTGGGACTTTCAGGCATGACAAGAAAGGCGTGTGAAAAGAGCAAAGTCTCCCAATTACAACTGAGAAGGTGGGAGAAATACCTGGTTACAGGCTGTCCCAGGATTCCTCGGATGGTAATGGACCTTGAGGACAGTCGTCTGGGACAAGAGATTAACACTGAGAAGGCCACGCCAGTGTCCAGGAGGAAGTCAATTTCCTGGCCTTCAATGGTTAAACGTACCCGGGGCTCAGTGAGGGTGATGACATGAGCTGGCGCTTGCCCGAGGCACCCTCAAGTCCTGTTGTTGGATCATCTGGTTGGGGGCTTCTGACCCAGAGAACCTTTGTCCTCCGGGGCAGTGCGCCTTCCAGTGATTGCCTCGGCATAGCGGACATGGATGAGGGGGTGGCTTGTTTCTCGTTGGACAATCTTTTTTAAAATGTCTTTGTAAACCACACTGATAACAAGCCCTACCGGGTGATTGGCCTGCTCCATTTTCTGTCCTTTCTGAACCACCAAAGGTTTGTTTGTCTGAGGGCCATGACTAAGGCTGCAGCCTTTCTCTGATCTCACTTTTCCTTTTGGGCCTGTTCCTCTTGGTCCCTATTATAGAACACCAAGGTTGCCAGGTTTAATAATGCCTCCAGATTTTGTTCAGGGCCCAGGGCTTGCTTTTGGAGCTTTCTCCTGATATCCACGGCTGATTGGGTAATAAACTTATCTTTTACAATCAATTGACTCTCAAGTGAGTCTGGTGACAGGGGAGTATATTTTCTTAAGGCCTCCTGTAGCCACTTAAGGAAGGCAGAAGGATTTTCTTCCTTTCTCTGAGTTATGGTAGACATCATTGAATAATTCATGGGCTTTTTCCTAATTCTCCTTAGTCCTTCTAGAACACAGGTCAACAGATGTTTACGACTCCAGTCCCCATGATCTGAGTCAAGGTCCCAGTGGGGATCCATACTGGGGATGGCTTGCTTACCAGTAGGGAATTTGTCCCTTTCTTCAGCTGTCATTCTTCCATTTACTTGACTAAGATACCAGGTATCTCCAAACTCTCAGGCTGCAGCTAAAGCCACATTCTTTTCATTAAAGGCCTGGGTTTGATCTAACAGTAGCATGACATCTCTCCAAGTGACATCGAAGGTTTGCCCTAGACCATGTAGGACATCTATGTACCTATCAGGATCATCTGAAAACTTCCCCAGGTCTGCCTTGATCTGCTTTAAATCAGAGAGGGAGAAAGGGACATGTACCCTAGTTGGGCCAAATTCCCTCTCCCTACAACTTGAAGGGGACATAACCGATAGCCCAGGGGTTTTTGTGGTTCTTTGGAGATTTCTTTGCTTATTTCCTTCTGGGCAGGGGAGATTAGAGGAGGCTTATCATTAATAGGAAGGGTAGCTATAGGGAGGATAGGATATGGGGGTAAGCTGAGAGGTCCTCCTATGGGATGTAAATTGCAAACTTTGCATAGTTGTGTATTCTCCCTCAATGAAAAGAAAGCTTGGACATAAGGTGTTTCACTCCATTTGCCTTCCCTCTTACAGAAAAGGTCAAGCTTCAGGATAGTATTGTAATTTATACTTCCCTCAGGTGGCCATTTTTCCCCATCAGAGAGAGAATATGGGGGCCAGGCCGTAGTGCGGTAAAAATGAGCCACCTCTTTTTCAGGGTTTGCGGGTCAAATTGGTCCCAGTGGCTTAGGATGCATTTCAAGGGTGAGCCTGTTGATGCCTGATTGTTTCCCATCTGAAAGACAAAACCGCCCACAGTTTTGGTTTGTTTGTTTCTCCTCCTGCCCAAGACCCCACAATGGTCCCTGAACCCTGCTGATCGGAATAGTTGCACTCACCGATGCAGCAGCAGAAACACCTCTTGCCCAAGAACCCACAACGGTCGGTCCCTGGACCCTGCAGATTGGAATAGTTGCACTCACTGTTGCAGCAGCAGAAACACTAGTTTTCCTCCTAGACCACAAGGAGGACCGAGGAAGGTCGGATTTAGTGGCCCTTACCAATGCATTCTCAAAAATCTGCACCCTTGCCTGTCCTCCTAGACCACAAAGAGGACCGAGAAAAATTGGATTTAGTGGCCCTTACTGACGCATTCTCGAAAACCTGTTAGGGTCCTAAGCATTCTCCAGTTAGTATTGGGACTTTACCCCTCCTGTAAAGATGTTATGCCCCAAAAATGAAGTGGAGGGCCATATCCTGAGGGAGGGGAAGGATCTCCAGAGTTGGAAGAGTGGTGCCTTTTTGTCCTCACTTATATGAATACAAGAATGTCATTTCTGAAGCTCCCCGTATCCTAGCTTCTGGAATAGCTTTTGTTAGGCCTGCTAGTCTGAGGAGGGATCCTAAAATTCCGGATAAGACAGTCCCCCACCCTGACGGGGCTTTGGGCAAAAATTATGTCTTTCTAATTGGTGAGCCCGGGTGCCTAAAGAAGGTTAACAGAGTCCTGGAGTTTATACTAGAAATGATTCTTACAGGAGAAACTAGAAAAGCACCAGAGACAGGGAGTGGTTTCTAGAAGCGGGACTAGCCTCAGAGAAGAGAGGCAAGAGAAAGTTTTTCTGACAAGCATTAGGACCCAGGAGGCAAGGGTCAGGATAGATAGGATAGATGGGCGAGTCTCACTTGGGCAACATGACTTCGAGAGTTCTGCTCAGGGCCACAGGGTCAACCAACTTGTTGTCAGGACCCCGGAGCTGAATGGCTTTCCTCTCTGTCGACCCTCGGCTCAGCCCGGAAGTACAGGAAAAGCGGAAAGCTGGTTCCAGGCAAACCAACACTCCCAACTCCGAGGAGTCAGGGGTTGTTAGAGAGCCCTATCCCGGAAAGCCTGACACCCGTGTTTTTAGTCCAGCGGCTGCGCTAGTCAGTTTTAACTGGCTGCTAATCACTTTTAACTGGCCGACAGGTGCCTGGTATTTAGCCACCGAATTCTAAGGGAAAACAGGACAGAATAGCAAGTGAAAGGGGTCAGATGGTACTCACTGCTTGGCAATAGCGTCAGCCCCAAGTGAGGATGGGGAAGGGGTTTTACAGTCCTCTGTAAGCAGGAATTGTCCCAGTCTGATGTGGCTGCTGCGTAGTGCCCGCTGGCCTCCCTCTTGATCTTCAGGGGGTGTCTTCTGGCCAGCTCTCTTCTTGCTTATGCTAACTTGCTGATGCATGCTGCTGGCGCAACTGTCCTTGCGCATTTGGACTGGGCTTGAAGAGGGAGGAAGTATTCATTCCCTTAAGCTTTCAGGCTTGGGGGAGAATCTTTCACAACCCAATGATACTCTTTTAAAGTTACTTTAAAATGTGCAATAAAGTTTTGTTGACTGTAGTCATGCTGTTGTGCTATCAAATACTAGATCTTATGCATTCTATTTAACTATATTTTTGTATACATTAACTGTCTCTCCCCTCACTCCCTTCTCAGCCTCTGGTAACCATTATCTAGTCTCTCTCTCCGTGAGTTCAATTGTTTTAATTTTTAGCTTCCACAAATAAGTGACAACAGGCAAAGTTTGTCATTCTGTGTACCTGGCTTATTTTACTTAACATAATGACCTCCAGTTCTATCCCTGTTGTTGCAAATGACGGGATCTCATTCTTTTTTTATGGCTGAATAGTACTCCATTGTGTATATGTACCATGTTTTCTTTATCCATTCATTTGTTGATGGACATTTAGGTTGCTTCCATATCTTGGCTATTGTGAACAGTGCTGCAGGAAACATGAGACTGCAGACCTCTTTGGTATACTGATTTCCTTTCTTTTGGGTATATACTATGAGTGGGATTGCTGAGTCACGTGGTAGCTCTATTTTTAGTTTTTGGGGAACCTCCAAACTGGTCTCCATAGTGCTTGTACTAATTTACATTCCCACTGATGGTGTATGAGGATTCCCTTTTCTCCACATCCTCACCATCATTCATTATTGCCTGTCTTTTGGATATAAGCCATTTTAACTGGGGTGAGATGATATCTCCTTGTAGTTTTGTTTTGCATTTCTCTGATCAGTGATGTTGATCACCTTTTCATATGCCTGTTTGCTATTTGTATGTCTTATTTTGAGAAATGTCTATTCAGACCTTTGCTCATTTTTTAATAGGATTATTAGATTTTTTTTCCTATAGCATAGTTTGAGTTTCTTATGTATTCTGGTTATTCATCCCTTGCCAGATGGATAGTTTGCAAATACTTTCTCCTGGTCTGTAGGTTTCTCTTCACTTTGTTGTTCCTTTGTTGTACAGAAGCTTTTTAACTTGATGTGATACCATTTGTCCATGTATGCTGTGGTGGGGTATTACTCCAGAAATCTCTGCCTAGTTCAATGTTCTGGAGATTTTCTCCAGTGTTTTCTTTTAGTAGTTTCATGGCTTGAGGTCTTAAGTCTTTAATTCATTTCAATTTGATTTTTGTGTATAGTGAGAGATAGGGATCTAGTTTCATTCTTCTGCATATGTATATCGAGTTTTCGCAGCACCATTTATTGAAGAGACTCTCCTTTTCCCAGTGTATGTTCTTGGCACTTCTGTCAAAAATGAGTTCGCTGTAGATGTATGGATTTGTTTCTGGGTTCTCCATTCTGTTTCATTGGTCTGTGTGTCTGTTTTTATGCTGGTGCCATGCTATTTTGGTTACTATAGCTCTTTAGTATAATTTGAAGTTGTAATTTGGAGTTAGATAATGTGAAGTCAAGTAATGTCATTCCTTCAGTTCTGTTGTTTTTGCTCAGATAGCATAGGCTATTCTGGGTCTTTTGTTATTCCATATAAGTTTTAGGATTTTTTTTTTTCTATTTCTGTGAAGAATGTCTTTGGTTCATTGGTATTTTGATAGGGATTGCATCGAATCTGTAGGTTGCTTTGGGTGGTATGGACATTTTAACAGTATTGATTCTTCCAGTTGGTGAATGTGGAACATCTTTCTTTTTGTGCGTGCATGTCTTCAATTTTTTTTTTTTTTCCTTCCTTTTGAGAGAGTCTTGCTTTGTCACCCAGGTTGGAGTGCACTGGTGTGATCTTGGCTCACTGCAACCTCCATCTCCTGGGTTCGCATGATTCTCCTGCCTCAGCCTCCTGAGTAGCTGGGATTACATTTGCCCACCACCACACCCGGCTAATTTTTGTAATTTTAGTAGAGATGGGGGTCTCACCATGTTGGCCAGGCTGGTCTCGAACTCCTGACCTCAGGTGAGCTGCCTGCCTCAGCCTCCCAAAGTGCTTGGATTACAGGTCTGAGCCACTGTGCCCAGCCCGTCTTCTTCAATTTCTTTTATCAGTATTTTATAGTTTTCATTGCAGAGATCATTCACTGCCGAGACCAGCTGGGTCATGGAGACCCTTACCCAGCGGCACTAGAGGAATTAAAGACACACACACAGAAATATAGAGTGTGGAATGGGAAATCAGGGGTCTCACAGCCTTCAGAGCTGAGAGCCATGAACAGAGATTTACCCACATATTTATTGACAGCAAGCCAGTCATAAGATTTACTATAAGTATTCCTTCTGGGAAATAAAGGGATGGGCAGAAATAAAGGAATGGGCTCTGGCTGGTTACCTGCAGCATAAGTATGTCCTTAAGGCCCAGATTGCTTATGCTATTGTTTGTGGTTTAAGAATGCCTTAAGTGGTTTTCCACCCTGGGTGGGTCAGGTGTTCCTTGCCCTCATTCCGGTAAACCGACAACCTTCCAGCATTGCGTCAAGGCCATCACGAGCATGTCACAGTGCTGCAGAGATTTTGTTTATGGCCAGTTTTGGGGCCAGTTTATGGCCAGATTTTGGGGCCTGTTCCCAACATGTCCCCCTTTGTTTTGCAAAGCGATAAAAGCAAAGGCAGGTTTGTCATGGTGAGCTACTTCTTGCAGGAGTCAGGATCCACATCTGCAGAGTACACAAAGACAACACAGATTAAAAGCACGATCATTGTTGAAATCACAGAGCTTCCAAGTGTTTTTCTCCATTTGAATAGGTTACTAGCTGCTAATCTGTCTGCAGCTCCTTCGAGCACTCTAGTTCCTGGCATTAAGGTCAAGTGTGGCTGTGATGCTTTAAATATTTGTTCTTTTAATTTTGCAATATCCAAAGACAAGTTTGTAGAGTGGCCTTCTAGATGCTTTTTTATTCTTTCCTAAATTTTGATTTTATTAAGAGCTATTAATAGTTTCCACAAATCCTTGTTTAGCTCCTACAACGGGCCATATCATTTGAGGTTGAGGTGCCACTATACTGCCATGGTTCCAGATAATAGGAACTCTTGTCATACTTCTTACCATTTCTACCATCTGACCATTTTGTTCAGACCAGCTGAACATAGTGTGGCCATGGCACGCAGACTGAGAGGTGCAATTCAAGCTAAACATCCCCTAGTGGACCAATCAATTCCATAGGAATCACTGCACAGCACCTCTGCCTGTTCTGCAATGCAATTTTCCTAAACAAGTATGTTCATTTTTTCTTGCCAGGTTCAATTTTATTTATAAATAGGTTTTTGAGGGTGGTATGCCTCAATTGTAGGAGCAGATTCATTATGGTAAATACTGAGATCAGAAAGCATGTGTAACTGTGTCATAGAGTGATTGCATCCAGGCATTGTTGCCAGCCAAGATGGATAAATATGCCCAATAAGTGTAATTGTTCTCTGTGTCAGCCCTTGTTGAAGGAATACTCATGGCAGTGGTGATCACCGCTATCATAGCTATCATTAAATTATTCATTGTGACTGGTTGTCCCGCTTCCCTCAGGTTTTCTTCCGCCATCTGTGACAGCTTCTTGATCTGTCCCCAGGTGGGTGGCTGTGTTTGATGGGTGTTGCTCATGACAGTTGGCATCCTCCTCAGCGTCAGTCTTGACATGGCTGCAACCGGGGGTCCTCGGGATTCTCCTGGAATCTCTTCCCCAGCATCTGGCTTATGATAAGGTTTCAGGTGTTTTGATGGTATCCAAATTGGCTGTTGATTTGGTCCTGGAGAAACACAAGCATAACCTCTATCCCAAGTTATTATTTTACCTATTTCCCGACTTTTTGTTATTGGGTCTCTCCACCAAACCAGTTTTTCTGCTTCTGTCTTTGCAGCTGATTTCTGTAGATGCTGTTCAGCTGCTGATAGCATCTGGCCTTTAGGCAGGCTCAAAAAATTTAAAGTTAAGAATGCTAGATTCAATTGTATGCGGGCTGTCCTGTAATCCATTTCCCCCTTTCTGTTTTTGCAACTGCTGTTTCAGGGAGAGATTCATTCTTTCCACTATGGCTTGTCCTTGAGAATTATATGGGATACCAGTAATGTGTTTAATATTCCATATAGAGATGAATGTAACTAGAGCTTGGCTAGTATAGCCTGGGGTATTATCTGTTTCACTAGAAGCTGGAATGCCCACCACCGCAAAATACTGCAAGAGGTGACGTTTAACACAAGCAGAAGACTCTCCTGATTGGCATGTAGCCCAGACAAAGTGAGAAAAGGTGTCCACACATACATGTACATAAACTAGTCTCCCAAACGAGGGAACATGTGTGACATCCATTTGCCAAAGAGAATTAGGTTCCAGTTCTCGAGAATTAGCTCCTCCTGTAAAAGATGAGGAATGCACCACTTGGCAAGTTGGGCATCGCTGGATAATAGCTTTAGCTTCTTTCCAGGTAATGCTGTATCTGCGTTTGAGACCAGAGGCATTAACATGGGTTAAATTGTGAAAGTGTCTAGCATTAGATATTACATTAGCAACAAGGCGATCAGCCATTTGATTCCCTTCAGTCAAAGGTCCTGGAAGAGATGTATAAGCCCTAATGTGACTGATGTAAAAAGGGTGCATTCTACTCCTAACTGCTGCTTGCAATTGGGTAAATAAAGTAATCAGTTGTTCATCTGTATGAAATCATAACTGAGCATTTTCAATTAACTGTGTGGAATGAACCATGTATAAAGAATCAAATCACATTAATAGGCATATTAAAAGCAATCAATACCTCAATTACAGCTATGAGCTCTGCTTTTTGAGCTGAACCATAGGGCATCTGAAAAACTTTACCTTTTGAGCCAGAATAAGAAGCTTTACCATTGCTAGACCCATCTGTAAAAACATTCTCAGCACCTTCAATTGGTTTAAATTTAGTTATTCTAGGGAGAATCCAATTACTTATTGTGACTGGTTGTCCAGCTTTCCTCAGGTTTTCTTCCGCCATCTGTGGCAGCTTCTCGATCTGTCCCCAGGTGGGTGGCTGTGTTTGATGGGTGTTGCTCGTGACAATTGGGGTCCTCCTCAGCGTCAGTCTTGACATGGCTGCAACCGGGAATCCTTGGGATCCTTCTGGAATCTCTTCCTTGGCATCTGGCTTATGATAAGGTTTCAGGTATCTTGATGGTATCCAAATTGGCTGTTGATTTGGTCCTGGAGAAACACAAGCATAACCTCTACTCCAAGTTATTATTTTACCTATTTCCCAACTTTTTATTATCAGGTCTCTCCACCAAACCAGTTCAAAAATTCAGACAGTTTTGTTTTAGGAAAATGGTTATCAAGAATACCCACAAAGTCAGCTAAATGGGTTTGCCAAGTAAGACTATTTATAAAAGCTTGCTGTATTTGTGCCTTTATGAGGACAATAATTTTTCCAGGATCATATCCATGTAATTTAACAATCCGAGTTCTGCCATTTCCTATTATATCACTATCAGAGTAGTGACTTGATCCAAATAAGGAGTTAGAGTCCATGAATTAGCATGTGGAAGAAAAAGCCACTCTACTAAGTCCAGCTCTTGGACAGTAACACCAGTAGGTGAATGCTGAGTTGGAAAAATTAGCAAATCTAGAGTCTTCTCTGGATCTATTCTATTTGAGCTTTATGGACTTGCTTTTCAATCAGCTGTAACTCTGCCTCAGCTTCCTTTGTTAATTGCTGAGGGCTAGTGAGACTAGGATCTCCTCTAAGGATAGAAAATAGAGTACTCATGGCATAGGTAGGAATGCCTAGAGCAGGTCATATCCAATTAATGTCCCCTAGTAATTTTTGAAAGTCATTTAATGTTTTCATTTGATCCCTACGTATGGCTACTTTCTGTGGCACAATGGTAGTGTCATTTACTAAGGTCCCCAAGTAGGAATAAGCAGTAGTAGTCTGAATTTTGTCAGGAGCTGTAATTAAGCCAGCAGGAGAAATTGAATTTTGCAAGTGATCATAATATTGGAGTAATATTTCTTGAGTGGAGGCAGCACAAAGTATATCATGCATATAATGGATAATGTAACACTGAAAATTTTTTATGAGTAGGTTCAATTGCTTGCCCTACATATATCTGGCAAATTGTTTGTTTAACATACCTTGTGGCAACACTTTCCAGTGAAAACGTTTAGCAGGCTTAAGCTGCAGGTTGTTTACTGCAAGAATTGTAAATGCAAACCATTCACAGTCCTGCTCAGCTAAGGGGATAGTAAAGAAACAGTATTTTAAATCTATGACTATTAAAGGCCAATTTTTTGGAATCATAGCAGGAGAAGGCAATCCTGGCTGTAATGTCCCCATAGGTTGTATAACTGAATTAATGGCTCTTAAGTCAGTTAACATTTTCCGTTTACCTGATTTTTTCTTAATTATGAAAACTGGAGAATTCCAAGGGGAAAATGTTGGAGCTATGTGTCCCTTTTTAAATTGTTGAGTAATTAAGTCTTCTAAAGCCTCCAGTTTCTCTTTACTCAGCGGCCATTGTTCTGTCCAAATTGGCTTATCTGTTAACCATTTTAAAGGTATAGGTTCTAGAGACTTAACAATGGCCGCCATCAAAAATGATATCCTAAACCTTGGCAGGAACTTTGTCTTTCCACTTGAAGCGGTTCCTTCAAACCTTGCAAATTTTTTCCTGTTCCCATGTCAGGGACATACCCCATTTCATGCATCATATGTTGACTTTGAGGACTATATAATTGTTCTGGAATTAGAACTTGTGCTCCCCATTGTTGTAATAAATCTCTTCCCCATAAATTTATAGGTACAGAAGTTATAATTGGTTGAATAGTCCCAGGTTGTCCATCGGGCCCTTCACAATGCAAAATATAACTACTTTGATATACTTTAGGGGCTTTACCACTCCAACTATGTTAAATTGAGCGGGTGGAATTGGCCACGCAGACGGCCAGTGCTGTAGAGAAAGGATTGAAATGTCCACTCCTGTATCCACCAAACCTTTAAATTTCTTTCCCTGAATAGTTATTTCACAGGTAGGATATTTATCAGTAATTTGATTCACCTAATAAGCCGCTTTGCCTTGTTTATTTGTGCTTCCAAATCCTCCTGTTCATTTAATTTCACTTTTCCCCATTTCCACATACGGCACAATTAGGAGCTGTGCTATATGGTCTCCTGGCTTTGCTTTCCAGGGAACAGAAGTAGATGTAACAATTTGAATTTCCCCCATTGTAATCAGAATCAGTGACTCCTGTTTGTACTTGTACCGCTTTTATATTTAAACTAGACCTGCCTAGAAGTAAGCTTATCATCCCTGCTGGCAAGGGTCCACAGGCTCCTGTTGGGACCTTTTGCGGGGATTCCCCAGGCAGAAGGCTCACAGCTTTTGTGCAGCATAAATCTACTGCAGCACTACCGGCTGTGGTGGGGGACAGACATTGTACAGGGGTGAGGGAATGGCCTGAGCCAGAAATGCCCTGGTTTGAAATGGGGCCAGGAACTGGCCCCTCATGGCGTTTCCCCAATTTAAAAGGAAAAGGCTCAAATGTAGCTATAATATTTCCCTGTTTATCTGGGGGGTATATTCTAACAGGGAACTGCCAAGCCTCTAAATCACCCTCTCATCTAGCTTGCTGAATTCCTGCCTGAATAGAACTGAGAGCAGTTGCTTGAGGCGCAGCTTGAACAGTCAGTGGGGCAACTACTTTTTGCCCAGTGTCATCTGGAAAAGAAAGATCTGGAGGGTCAGGCTACTCTTTTTCTTCAAAATAATGAAGGGGTACAGAAGGGTAGGGATGAACCTCTTCCTCCATTGCCGCTTTACCTTTAGCTGGCAAACAAACCTGCTCTGTTACTTCATTATACTCTCCTTCCTCCTCATCAGTGTGAAAAGGTTCCAAGGTGGAATGAACCAGAGCCCACACTTGTCCCATTGTTACCCTGATGCTTCCAAGCTCCCCTTCTTACCACAGGGACTGCTTAAGAGTACTTGGGTGTCCTCCAGCTTAGTTCCACATTCTCCAACTGTTGCTCTGGTGACCCTTTGACCTGGGTTCGAGCCCCACGTATGGGCATTACTTGCTGAGACCAGCTTGGTCGTGGAGACCCTAACCCAGTGGCGCTAGACGAATTAAAGACACACACACAGAAATATAGAGTGTGGAATGGGAAATCAGGGGTCTCACAGCCTTCAGAGCTGAGAGCCATGAACAGAGATTTACCCACATTATTTATTGACAGCAAGCCAGTCATAAGATTTACTATAAGTATTCCTTATGGGAAATAAAGGGATGGGCCGAAATAAAAGGATGGGCTCTGGCTGGTTACCTGCAGCATGAACTTGTCCTTAAGGCACAGCTCGCTCATGCTATTGTTTGTGGTTTAAGAACACCTTAAGGGGTTTTCCACCCTGGGTGGGCCAGGTGTTCCTTGCCCTCATTCTGGTAAACCGACAGCCTTCCAGCATTGCATCAAGGCCATCATGAGCATGTCACAGTGCTGCAGAGATTTTGTTTATGACCAGATTTGGGGGCCTGTTCCGAACAGTTCACTTGGTTAATTCCTAGTATTTAATTTTATTTGTGGCTATTGTAAATGGGATTACTTTCTTGATTTCGTTTTTCAGATCGTTTGCTGTTGGCCTAGCGAAATGCTCTGATATTTGTATATTGATTTTATATCCTGCAACTTTACTGAATTTATCAGTTCCAATAGTTTTTTGGTGGAATCTTTAGATTTCTCCAAATATAAGATCATATCATCTGCAAACAAGGGTACTTTGACTTCTTCCTTTCTAATTTGGATGCCCTTTATTTTATTCTCTTGTCTGATTGCTCTAGCTAGGACTTCTAGTACTGTGGTGAATGACAGTGATGAAAGTGGGCATCCTTGCATTCTAGATCTTAGAAGAAAAACTTTCAGTCTTCCCCAATTCAGTATGATACTAACTGTGGGTTTATTGTATATGGCTTTTATTCTATTGAGGTATGTTCCTTCTATACCCAGTTTTTTGAGGTTTTTATCATGAAAGGATGTTTAATTTTACCAAATTCTTTTTCAGCATCAATTGAAATGATCAAATGGTTTTTATCCTTCATTCTGTTGATTTGATGTATCATATTGATTGATTTGTGTATGTTGAACCATCCTTGCATCCCTGGGATAAATCCCACTTAGTCATGATGAATGATCTTTTTAATGTGTCATTGAATTCAGTTTGCTAGTATTTTGTTGAGGATTTTTTTTTATCAGTGTTCATCAGGGATACTGGCCTGTAGTTTTATTTTTTTGATGTGTCTTTGTCTGGTTTTGGTATCAGGGTAATATTGGCCTCGCAGAATGAGTTTGAAAGTATTCCTTCCTCCTTTGTTTTTCTGGAATAGTTTCGGTAGGATTGGTATTAGTTCTTTAAAAGTTTGATAAAATTCAGCATTGAAGCCATTAGGTCCTGGGGTTTTCCTTGCTGGGAGACTTTTTATTACAGCTTTGATCTTGTTACTTGCTATTGGTCTGTTCAAGTTTTGGATTTCTTAATAGTTCAGTCTTGGCAGGTTATATGTATCTAGGAATTTTTCCATTTTCTCTAGGTTTTCCAATTTATTGGCATATAGTTGCTCATAGTAGCCTCTCATGATCTTTTGAGTTTCTGTGATATTGATTGTAATGTCTCCTTTTTCAGCTCTGATTTTATTGATTTGGGGCTTCTCTTTTTTTTCATAGTCTGGCTAGTGGTTTGTCAATTGTATTTATCTTTTCAAAAAATGAACTTTTTGTTTTGTTGATCTTTTGTATTGTTTTCTTCATCTTAATTTCTTTTATTTCTGCTGTGATCTTTTTTATTGCTTTTCTTCTAATTTTGGGTTGGTTTCCTCTTGCTTTTCTTCTGGCTTTTTCTGCATCTTTAAGATGCATAATTAGGTGGTTTATTTGGAGTTTTTCTGCTTTTTTGATGTAGGTGCTTATTGCTATAAACTTTCCTCTTAGTTTTGCTTTCACTATATCCCATAGGTTTTGGTATGTTGTTTCCATTATCATTTGTTTAAAGAAATCTTAAAATTTCCTTCTTAATGTCTTTATTGACCCACTGGTCATTCAGGTGCATATTGTTTAATTTACATGTGTTTGTATACTTTCCCAAATTCTTCTTGTAATTGATTCTAGTTTTATTCTGTTGTGGTCAGAGAAGATACTTGACATAATTTCAGTTTGTTTGAATTTTTAAAAACTTGCTTTTAGACCTCAAGGATAGACCTAATATATGGTCTATCCTTGAGGATGATCTATGTGTTGAGGAGAAGAATGCATATTCTGCAGCCATTGAATGAAATGCCCTGTAAGTATTTATTAGGTCCATTTGGTCAGTAGTACAGATTAAGTCTGATATATCTTTGTTGATTTTTTGTCTGGATGATCTGTCCAATGCTGAAAATGAAGCACTGGGAGTCTTCAGTTATTGTATTGGGATCTATCTCTCTCTTTAGCTCTAATAATATTTGCTTTATGTATCTGGGTGCTCTAGTATTGGGTGCATATATATTCACAGTTGTTATAGTCTCTTGCTGAACTGAGTTCTTTATCATTATATAATGACCTTGTCTCTTTATAGTTTTTTCTTGAGATCCATTTTGTTTGATATAAATATAGCTACTCCTGCTCTTTTTTGGTTTCCATTTGCATGGAATATCTTTTTTCATTCTTTTGTTTTCAGTCTGTGTGTCTTTATAGGTTAAGTATGTTTCTTGTAGGCAACAGGTTGTTGGGTCTGCTTTTTTATCCATTCAGCCACTCTGTGTCTTTTGATTGGGGAGTTAGTCCATTTACATTCAATGTTATTACTGATAAGTAAGGTCCTACTGCTGCCTTTTTATTATTTGTTTTCTGGTTGTTTTGTGGTCTGCTTCTTTCTTAACCTTCCTTCCTGTCTTCCTTTTAGTGAAGGTGATTTTCTCTGGTGGTATGTTTTAATTTCTTGCATTTTATTTTTTGTGTATCTATCATATGTTTTTAGATTTGAGGTTACCACAAGGCTTGAAAATAGTATCTTATAACAATTTTAAACCAATGGCAACTTAACACTGATTGTCTAAACAAAGAGGCAAGCAAAAAGAAAACTAATAAAAACTACATGTTGGCCAGGTACAGTGGCTCATGTTTGTAATCCCAGCACTTTGGGAGGCTGAGGTGGGTGGATTGCTTGAACTCAGAAGTTCAAGACCAGCCTAGGGGCTGGGCACGGTGGTTCACACCTGTAATCCCAGCACTTTGGGAGGCCAAGGCTGGGGGATCATTTGAGGTCAGGAGTTCAAGACCAGCCTGGCTAACATGGTGAAACCCTATCTCTACTAAAAATACAAAAATTAGCTGGGTGTGGTGCCTGTAATCCCAGGTACTTGGGAGACTGAGGCAGGAGAATCACTTGAACCTGGGAAGCGGAGGTTGTAGTGAGCCAAAATCACACCATTGCACTCCAGCCTGGGCGACAAGAGGGAGACTCCATCTCAAAACAAACAAACAAACAAACAAACAAAAACAAAACAGCTTGGGCAACACGGTGAAACCCCATCTCTACAAAAAAATACAAAAATTAACCAGGCATGTTAGTGCACACCTATAGTCCCAGCTACTTGGGAGGCTGAGGTATGAGGATTGCTTGAGCCCAGGAGGTTGAGGCTGCAGTGAGCTGTGATTGCACCACTGCACTCTAGCCTGGGCAACAGTGACACCGTGTGTGTGTGTGTGTGTGTGTGTGTGCACGCACACACAAGTATGTATACTCTATATATAAATAAGTAAATAAATATATTTTACCTTCATTACATTTTAACAACATCTGCATTTTAACTCCATTCCCTGCTTTTAAACTTTTTGTTGTTTCTATTTATATCTTATTGTATTGTCTATGACCTGAAAACTTGTTGTAGTAATTATTTTTGATCAGTTCATCTTTTAGTCTTTCTACTCAAGACATGTATGGCTCACACACCACAATGACGGTATTCTAATATGCTGTGTTTTTCTGTGTACTTGCTATTACCACTGAGTTTTGTACCTTCAGACACTTTCTTATTGTGCATTAATGTCCTTTTCTTTCAGATTTAAGAACTCTCTTTGGCATTTCTTTTAAGATAGGTCTAGTGTTGATGAAATCCCTCAGCTTTTGTTTCTCTGGAAGACCTTTATTTCTCCTTCATATTTGAAGAATATTTTTGCTGGATATAGTATTCTAAGATAAAAGTTTTTTCCTTCGGCACTTTAAATAGGCCACTCTCCTGGCCTTTAAGGCT
The DNA here is from genome assembly GCF_029289425.2 of Pan paniscus. Lineage (NCBI taxonomy): Eukaryota > Metazoa > Chordata > Mammalia > Primates > Hominidae > Pan > Pan paniscus. Next base: position 188,462,679 of record NC_073255.2, read on the forward strand.
ACCACTGAGAAATCTGCTGCCAGACATATTGGAGCTCCATTATATGTTATTTGTTTCTTTTTTGTTGCTGCTTTTAGGATTTTTTCTTTATGTTTGACCTTTGGGAGTTTGATTGTTAAATACATTGAAGCAGTCTTATTTGGGTTAAATCTGCTTGATGTTCTCATACTTAAATATTGATATCTTCCTCTAGGTTTGGGATGTTCTTTGTTATTGTCTCTTGGAATTAATTTTCTACCCCCACTGTCTGTCTACGTCCTCTTTAAGGGCAACAACTTTTCTTTTTCTTTTTCTTTTTTTTTTTGAGATGGAGTCTCATTTTGTCACCCAGGCTGGAGTGCAGTGGTGCGATCTCAACTCACTGCAAGCTCCACCTCCCAGGTTCATGCCATTGTCCTGCCTCAGCCTCCAGAGTAGCTGGGACTACAGGCACCCACCACCACGCCTGGCTAATTTTTTTGTATTTTTAGTAGAGACGGGGTTTCACTGTGTTAGCCAGGAAGGGGCAACAACTTTTAAGTTTGCCTTTTTGAGGCTGTTTTCTAGATCTTGTAGGTGTGCTTCATTCTTGTTTTTTTCTTTTGTCTCTTCTGACTCTGTATGTTCAAATGGCCTGTCTTCAAGTTCACTAATTCCTTCTTCTGCTTGATCTGTTCAGCTGTTAAGAGACTGATGTATTCTTCAGTATGTTAGTTGCATTTTATAGCTCCAGAATTTCTGCTTGATTCTTAATTATTTCAATCTCTTGTTAAATTTATCGGATAGAATTCTGAATTCCTTCTCTGTGTTATCTTTAGTTTTGTTGAGTTTCCTCAAAACAGCTATCTTGAATTATTTTTTTGAAAGGTTACATATCTAGCTCTCCAAGATTGGTTGCTGATGCCTTATTTAGTTCATTTGGTGAGGTCATGTTTTCCGGAATCATCTTGATGCTTGAGGATGTTTGTTGGTTCCTGGGCATTGAAGAGTTAGGTATTTATCGTAGTCTTCACAGTCTGGACTTGTTTGTACCCATCCTTCCTGGAAAGACTTTCCATATATTCAAAGGAACTTGGATGTTGTGATGTAAATTTTTCGTCATTGTTGCCATATCTGCATTAGATGACACCCCAAGCCCAGTAACACAGTGGCTCTTTTAGACTTATAGAGGCACTGCCTTGATGGTCTTAGATAAGATCTAGAAGATTTCTCTGGATTACCAGGTAGAGATGCTTTTTGTCTTTCCTTACTCTCTCCTAAACAAATGGAGTCTCTGCTGAGCTTCCTGGAGCTGGGGGAGTGGTGAAACAAGCACTGCTGTGACCACCACTGAGATTACACTGGGGCAGACCTGAAGCCAGCACAACACCAGGTCTCAACCAAGGCCCTTGGTAACCACTGTGGCTACTGCCTATATTTGCTTAAGGCCCTAAGGCTCTATAATCAGCAGGTAGTAAAACCAGCCAGGCTTATGTCCTTTCCTTCAGGATGGCAAGCTCCCCTCAGTCTTAGGTCCAGTGGTGCCATCCTGGAGCCAGGTCCTGGAGTTGGAAACCTTAGGAATCTACCTGGTGCTCTATTCTACTGCGGCTGAGCTGGCACCCAAGCCTTCCCAGTCCTCCCTCCCTTTTTCGTGAGCAGAGGAGTCTCCCCCTTAGCTGCCACTGCCCTAGGTTCATGGTAAGTACTGCCTGGCTACTGCCAGTGTTCATTCAAGGCCCAAGGGCTCTTCAGTCAGCTTGTAGTGAATGCTGCCAGGCCTGAGACTCTCCCTTCGGGGCAGCAGGCTCCCCTCTGGCCCAGGACAAGTCCAGAAATACCATCCAAGAGCCAAGGCCTGAAATCAAGGACCCCAAGGGCCCGCTTGGTGCTCTACCCCACTGTGGCCACACTGATACCTAGGCTGCAAGGCAAAGTCCCCTTTGCTCTTCTCTCTCCTTTTCTCAAGCAGAAGTCCCTTTCTGTAGCCACCACATCTGGGAGTGTGCTGGGTCACACCTGAAGCCAGCACGTCTCTGAGTCTCACCCAAAGGTCCATGATGAGTATGGCCTGGTTACCACTGCTGATGATTTGGGGCCCAAGCGCTCTTTATTCAGCAGGTGATAAATCCTGCCAGAACTAGGTCCTTCTGTTCAAGGTAGCAGGTTCCCTTGTAGCCCAGGCTGTGTCTAGAAATGTTATCTGGGACATTTGGTGTCCAGGGTCTGGAATGGGAGCTTCAGGACTTTGCCTGGTGCCCTATTCTGTTGTGGCAGAGCTAGTGTCCAAGTTGTAAGAGAAAATCCTGTTTACTCTTCCGTCTCCTTTCCTCAAGTGGAAGGAAAGAGTCTCCCCTGGAGCTGCGAGCTGCACTGCCTGGGGTTGAGGGAGGGGTGGTGCAAGCACTCCCTTGGTGGTCCTGTTGGTGTCTTACTGGGCTGTGTGCCCTCCAAGTCCATTGGCTCCAAGCCCAGCCCAGCACCAAGACTTGCCCAGGAATTGCAGTCTTTGTGGTCTGGACTGCTATTCAAGTTTATTTTGAATCCCAGAGCAGTTTAGCCCATGGTGGTAAGTCTTGCTGGAACTTGAGTTTCCACCACCAGGATGGGCAATTCCCCTCTGGCTAGAGCTCTAAATGCTTCCTCTGTGGGCGCCAGCTGAATTCTGCCCCCTGTTGCTTTCCACTGTGACAGGGCAGCACTGAGTTCCGATGTGAAAGTCCTACAATCCCTGCCCTCTCCCTCCCCCAAACACAGAGATTCTCTTTCTGTGCCACAGGAATGGAGAGGGGTGGTGTCAGCAATTCACGACTTTATCCTCTTCAGTGCCTCTTGCAGTGATATTATGTTAAAACCATGTGATTGCTCACCTGATTTTTAGTTCTTATGAAGGTGCTTTGTTGTGTGGATTGTTGTTTAATTTGGGAAGATGATTGGTGGAGGCTTCCATTTGGCCATCTGGCTCTGCCTTTCCTCCTAGAATTATATCTGGTTTTTTTGTTTTTTGTTTTTTGTTTTTTTTTCAGTAGTTTGTGGCAGCTGGGATTTTGACCAGATCCACATTTATTTGGTTGATATGCCTCTTAAGCTTCTTTTTTTTTCTTTGCAATATGTTTGTTAAAGAAATTGGGTTATTTGTCTTGTACAACTTCATATATTTTTAAAATGAATGCTGTTGGGATAAATAGAAAAATATCAAGGCCCCCACCCTCCAATTCTGGTAGACTTTACCTCTTGAGGGATATTAGTATGCTCGTGATGGACTAGTTTTGCTTATTTTTAGCATCAAGGAAGATTTGGTCTGGCATTTCTTTCTACTTCACATTATGAGAACAGTTGGTTGGTTGGTTTTCCAAACATAAAATGGTATTGTAATTTGGAATATGCTTTTCATACTACTCTGCACTCACCAAAATATTCTGGTATTACTCTCCTCCCCCAAATCACAGATGTAGGGTAGACTCTTCAGAATTTTAAAAAATCATGTTTTCCTTTTCCCCAGAAATAGTATATTTTGAGATCTACTCTGCCTAAGCAAAAATAGGAAATAGAAAAACCTCTCTTTATCCTCAGTGTGTATCACTCGAACTTTTCAAGTTAAATGTTATCAAGCAGTAAGTGTCTGTTCTTCACTCTGACAATTTCTTTGCTGTTCCTTGTAAAAAGTTCTACTGCGCTTTTTGTTGTGGTAAAATATACATAATGTAAAATTTATCATTTTAACTATTTTTAACTGTATAATTGAGTGGCATTAAGTCCATTCACAGTATTTTGTCACTATCACCAAAACGTTTTCATTACCCCAAACAGAAATCTGTAACCATTAAGCAATAATTCCCCATTTTCCCAGCCCCTTTCTGTTTGTGTGAATATGCGTATTCTAGATACCTCATATAAGCAGAATTGTACGGTATTTATCCTGTTGTGTCTGATTTATTTCACATAATGTTTTCAAGATTCATCCATGCTGTAACATGCATTATACTTCATTCTTTTTTATGGCTGAATAATATTCCATTGTGTGTATATATCACAGTTTGCTTATCCATTCATCCCCTAGGATATTGGATTGTTTCCACCTTTTGGCTATTGGGAATACTGTTGCTGTGAACATGTGTTCACAGGTATCTGACCCGTTTTCAATTCTTTTGAGTATACTATATACTCAAAAGTATATTGTATATGTATACACTATATATTTGTATATATTTATACAGTATACCTATATATAGTGGAGTGGCACTGCTGGGTTATATGGCAGTTCCATGTTTAACATATTGAGGAACTGACAAACTCTTCTTCACATTTTAAAAACTGCTTTCTTAAAGATCTTCGTACCTTACTAGTTGCTAAATCTGATGGCTGTACCTCTCTTCTCACCTGTCTTAGCTTCTCTATAAATCTTTGTGGCACCTCACATTGCTGTCGATAGACCCTCTTATTTTTCTGCTTTGTGATCCTTCTCAGGCCCTTCCTGGGTTCTTCCTCCTCCACACAGTCCTTAAATGTACATGTTCCCAGAGGTTCAGTTACTTAAACTCTCCTTTGCTATTATTTTCATGTAACTTAAACTATCCTTTTGATTTTAAACACCTCTCTCAGGCCTACATTTGAACTTGAATCTCATAGGCATTTCCATATCAGTGTTCTCTCAAATGTGACATGTCTAAAACAACATTCATCTTCTGTTAATCCTCTCAAGCCCATTCTCTCCGTGGTCCCTGTCACTAAGGCTTGAAAGCTGTATATTGATTTTATTATCCCTTTGTCCCTTGGGGACCCATGCCCTGTAAAGTTGACGAGTGCGGGCAGTTCTCCTGCTGGTCCTCCTTTGCACTCACTTTCACAGTTCTAAATCATGCTATGAGAGCGTCTTTCTTGAATTTTTCTAACTATATTTCTTGGTTCTAGATTTTTTTCCCCTCTGTTCCAAATCATTTTCCACACAGCTGCTAGAATTTTCTCCCTAAGATATATTTGCTTAAAGACAATACCCCTTTTGCATGCAGAACAAGTTAATTCTTCTCATCCTCAGAATTAGATCCCCTTCCTGTCTTCATATAATTAATTACCTTCCAGTAACCTTATCCTGCTCTGTGATTCATCTGTATTCATTACTACAGCCAATCATTCTACTTGCTTTTCTCTTTGGAAAACTGAAAATGTACAGGTTGCAGTTTCCCAAGACTTGAACTTTCTCCTTGAAATATTTCAGTATTTGGCCACTGGAATTTTAATCCTTAAAGCCAACACTTAAATCTCAACTTATCTAAGAAATCATCTTCAAGTGTTTCAGACAAAATTAATGTCTGCATCCTCATTCCATATAGTTTGCTTATATCTTTATTGTAGCACACTTTGAAGTTTGCTTCAGGATATGCTAAAGTTTTCCACCTGATTTATTATTTCTTTATGATTTTTTTCCTTAGAGAAAAAGATTACCGATCAAAATGTGTAACGATTTCCGAGGCCCTCATGATGTTGTCAGACTGCTTTTAAAAAGCTGTCTGCACTTTGGCTGGGTGGCTCAAGCCTATAATCCCAGCACTTTGGGAGGCCAAGGTGGGAGGATCACTTGAGGCCAGGAGTTTGAGACCAGCCTGAGCAACATAAAATAAATAAATAAACCTTTTGTCTGCACAAAAATAAATAAATAAACCTTGCAATTTATAATTTCATCATTGATAAGTGTATCATTTAACTACTATACTTTGAATGTAAGTATTTAGAAAAACTTTCCTAGTTTTTGTTAGAAAATAATATCTTATTTTTATTTGCTTGTTTTTGCTAATTATTGAGACTGAAGACTTTTCCAATGTATTTCCTTGTATGTTTCTCCAGTGAATAGTCTTTTTTATATACTTGTTCCATTAATCTAATACTTTATTCATTTATCTAATCCCATGACTCATTTGCTATAGATATTTTTTCTATTTTTGTCCTTTTGCTTTTTAATTTTGGCCATCACCTTTTGACTTATAGTAATAGCTTTAATTGATTTTTAAGATTAATATTTGTAAATGTTTTCTTTAGTTTTCAATATATTTTTAGAAACTTGGAAAGAGTTGGTAAAAAGACAAGGGAACTTCATTATAAATTGTATTTTAAAAGAGAAAGCATATATTATCCTTACAATCTATTGATCAGTTAACTTAAAAATCTTCAGGATAGTAAAAAGGTCTACCTCACTTTTTTTTTTTTTTTTTTTTTTTTTGCTCCTTCCTGTACACCTTCCTGCACAGTGATCTTTCCGGTTTTTTTGATTGTGGTAAAATGTAGATAACATGAAGTTTATAGTTTTAATGAATTTTTTTCTTTTCTTTTTTTTTTTTTTGAGGCAGGGTCTCATGCTGTTTCCCTGGCAGAAGTGGTGCAGTGGCTATGGTCATGGCTTACTGCAGCCTTGATTTAGTGGGCTCAAGTGATCCTTCTGCTGCAGTCCCCTGAGTAGCTGGGAACACAGGTGCACACCACCATGTCTGGCTAATTTTTTTTTTTTTTTTTGTACTTTTGTAGAGACAGGGTTTCACCATGTTGCCCAGGCTGGTCTTGAACTCCTGGGCTCAAGCGATCCGCCCACCTCAGCCTCCCAAAGTGCTAGAACTACAGGCGTGAGCCACTGAGCTTGGCATGTTCATGTTACTCAATCCCTGAGCCTATTCATGCTATTGGAAAGGTTGCTGTGTTTGTTAGGGTTCTCCAGAGAAACAGAACCCATAGGATGTGTGTATACACACACACAAATGCACACGCACAGATTTATTTTAAGGAACTGACTTAAACAATTGTTAGGAGTGTGTGGAGACTAGCAAATCTGAAATCTGTGGAGCAGGCCAGAGACACCGGGAGGAGTTGCTGTTGCAATTTGAGTCCAAAGGCAGCGCGGGGGCAGAATTCCATTGGTATGTGTTCAGATTTCCTCCTCTTATAAAGACACCAGTCCTATTTGACTAGGGCTCAGCCTAATGGCTTCATTTTAATTTAACTATTCTTTAAAGACTCTATCCGTAAATACAGTTACACTCTGAGGTACTGGGGGTTAGGACTTCAACATGAATTTTTAGGAAAACACAATTCATCCCATAAAAGATGCCAAATAATCTCCTGTGGGATGGAGTGGGAGGAAGCAAACCAGCAGATATTTTCTTAAACTCATTTATGGAATTCATAATTTTGTATGAAATGCATTTTATAAATGGCTAGCAATTCACTTTTATTATCTGATGTTATATTTATAAATTGCTAGGTAATCTATTCTGTCTCCAAAGTGTTTCCAGAAAATTCTGACTTCTCATTTCATAATAAGTTACGAGGTATTTGGTATATATAAAGCGTGTGTGTATACATATATATATACACACAAAGTACCAGGTATTTGGTACTTTTTGTTAAGAGGATACTTTTTAAATTAAATATTTCTCAAAAACTAGAATTGGTGCTTATTACTATCTTATTCTATAAAGTATATAAACTCAATATTGAATCTTACAAAAATATTAAAGTCATTAGCATTTCCTTACCGACAAGATTGGACTTCTAAAATTTTGCATCATGGGAACTAAAAATTCCTCTTTTTAAAATAAAACATTTTGTTTTGTGGTAATTGTAGATTCACATGTAATTATAAGAAATAATATCAAGAGATCTTGTGTACCCTTTACCTAATTTCCCCCAATGGTAATATCTTGCAAAAGTATACTGTAATATTAAAACCAGAATATTGACGTCCTACACCCATCTTCCCCCTTCCACAACCCCCCAAATCCCTGTTGTCCTCAGTTCATGGAAATCACTAATTTGTTCTCTGTTTCTATAATTTTGTCATGTGAAGGATGTTATATAAATGGAATCATACAGTAAGTAAGCTTTTAGGATTAGATTTTTTCAGTCAGCATAATTCCCTTGATTCATCCAAGTTGTCACATTTATCGGTAGTTTGGAAAATGCCGTTTAGAGTCCCAGCCCCAGCATCACAGAACAGGGTTTCTGAGACTTGGCACTATGGACATTTGGACCAGATAATTCTTTGTTTTTGAGGACTGTTCTGTGCATTTTAGGATGTGCAGCATCCGGGGCATTTACCCAATGGATGTTAATAGGATCTCGCCAGGTATGGCAACCAAAAATGTCTTCAGACATTGCCTAAAGTTCCCGCGAGTTGCCACGTTTTCCCAGAAACTACCAAGTATCCTATCCCTTGGGTGAGAACCACTGGAGTAGAGTATAGAAAGTGGACTTGGAGTGAAGAGACTACAACTTAACCACTGGCAAAATCCATCCTCAGACTACTCTGCATGTCTACACACCCTGCTACACACATGTCCATGGGAGCATTCCCTTACCTAGAGACTACATTGTAACATTACAGTGAAATTTGTATTAAATAATGAAGAAGCAGAAGTAAAAAGAAAATAGTTAACATATACAGAGACACACACCAAACCCATGAGAATGGACTCTGGAGGCTGTGTCCTTTGACTCCATGGACAAGACTCAACTAAATCATGTGGACACATTATAACCTCTAGAAACCAATATGCATACAGAACCCTGCACCTGGGTGTCAGGTGTCAGCGTTAAAGGAACGGTAGTTTGTTGGGTCAGATACTTTTTTTTTTTTGAGACAGATTCTTGCTTCATCTACTCAGGCTGGAGTGCAGTGCATGATCACTTGGCTCACTGCAGCCTTGACCTCCCCAGGCTCAAGTGATCCTTCCACCTCAGCCTCCCAAGTAGCTGGGACCACAGGTGTGTGCCAGCATGCCCAGCTAATTTTTTTTTTTTTTTGGTGTTCTTTGTAGCGACAGGGTTTTGCGATGTTGCCCAGGCCAGTCTTGAATTCCTGGGCTCAAGCTGTGTGCCTGCTGGGCCTCTCAAAGTACTGGGATTATAGGCATGAGCCACTGCACCTAGCCCAGATACTTTCTTTTTTTAAAAAGCATATCATGGAAATTTTCAGACATGAAAAAAGTAATAGATTTTTAAAAATCTATTAGTAATTTTTTTTTAAAACTATAGCCCTGCCCTTCTTGGTTAATTGAAGCAAATCTCAGATATTAGATGGTTTTTCCTTTTTTTTTTTTTTTGAGATGGAGTTTCACTCTGTTGCCCAGGTTGGAGTGCAGTGGTGCCACCTTGGTTCACTGCAACCTCCGCCTCCCAGGTTTGAGCTATTCTCTTGTCTCAGCCTCCTAAGTAGCTGGGATTACAGGCGCCTGCTACCATGCCCGGCTAAATTTTGTATTTTTAGTAGAGATAGGGTTTCACCATGTTGGCCAGGCTGGTCTCAAATTCCTGACCTCAAATGACCCACCGGCCTCAGCCTCCCAAAGTGCTGGGATTGTAGGTGTGAACCACCGTGCCCGGCCAGAATTAGATGATTTTGGTGATGCAAAATAATCTATGTCCTGACCCCCGTTCTTTTTAAAATAAACTTTTAGTTTTAGCGTAGCCTTAGATTTACAGAATATTGTGAAGATAGTAGAGAATTCCCACATATCCCATATCCAATCTCCCCTGTTATTAACATCTTACATTAATATGGTACGTTTATTTCAGTTAATGCTAATGTCCATACTGTATTCAGATTTTCTTAGTTTTTACCTAATGTGCTTTTGCTGTTCTAAGGACAGTAGGTAAAAGCTAAGGCTCTCATGCAGGATACCACACTGTATTTGGTCATTATGTCTCCTTAGGCTCTTCTTGGCTGTGACAGTTTCTCACACTTTCCTCGTTTTTGATGACCCTGACAGTTTTGAGAAATACAGGCATATGCTGGTGATACTGTGGGTTCGGTTCTGAGCCACTGCAATAAAGGGACTATCACAAAGTGAATCACACACATTTTTTGGCGGGGGGTGCATATAAAAGTTATGTTTACACTATACCGTAGTCTTTTAAGTGTGCAATAGTATTATAGCTTAAAAAAAAAGCCCAATGTGCATGCCTTAATTTTAAAAATGCTTTATTGTTCAAAAATGCTAATGATCATCTGAGCCTTCAGTGAGTGGTAATGTTTTTGCTGGTGAGAGTCTTGCCTTAACATTGATGCCTGCTGATGCTTCCTGAAGGTTAGGATGGCTGTGGCAAGTTCTTTTTGTTTTGTTTTGTTTTGTTTTTTTGAGATGGAGTCTTGCTCTGTTGCCCAGGTTGGTGCCATCTTGGCTCACCGCAACCTCTGCCTCCCGGTTCAAGCGATACTCCTGCCTCAGCCTCCCGAGTAGCTGGGACTACAGGCATGCGTCACCATACCCGGCTAATTTTTTTGTATTTTTAGTAGAGATGGGGTTTCACCATGTTGGCCAGGCTGGTCTCAAATTCCTGACCTCAAATGATCGGCCTGTCTCGGCCTCCCAAACTGCTGGGATTACAGGCGTGAGCCACTGTGCCTGGCCAAGTTCTTAAAATAAGACAGAAGTAAAGTCTGACTCATCGATTGACTTTCCATTCATGAAAGATTTTTCTGTAGCTGTTTGATAGCAATTTACCCACAGTAGAACTTCTTTCAAAATTAGAGTCAATCCTCTAAAACGCTGCTGCTACTTTATGAACTAAATTTAGTAATATGCTTTTTGTTATCGTTTCAACAGTGTTCACAGCATCATCACCAGGAGCGATTCCATTTCAAGAAACCATTTATTTGCACATCCATATCTTCCGTCTCTATTTCTATTTCTGGTTCTCCTGCTATTTCCACCCTATCTGCAGTGACTTACTCCACTGAAGTCTTGAACCTGTCGGTCATCTGTGAAGGTTGGAACCAACTTCTTCTAAATTCCCGTTAATATTGACATTTTGTAGTTCTGGCAAATGTGGAATAAAAAAATAAATGCTATTTTGACCTCCTCTAATGAATGGGTTTTTGTTGTTGTTGTTTTGTGAGATACAGTTTTGCTTTGTCACCCAGGCTGGAGTGCAGTGCTGCAGTCATAGCTCACTGCAGCTTCAAACTTCTGGGTTCAAGCAGTCCTCCCACCTCAGCCTCCCGAGTTGTTGGGACTACAGGCATGTGCCACCATGCCCAACTTTTTTTTTGTATTTTTTTTTTTTGTAGCAATTGGGTCTCACTCTGTTGTCCAAGCTGGTCTTGAACTCTAGGCCTCAAGTAACCCTCCCACCTCCACCTCCAAAAGAGTTGGGATTACAGGCATGAGACACCATACCTGGCTATAAATGTTCTTAATGGCATCTAGAATGATAAAGCTTTTCCAGAAAGTTTTCAATTTATTTTGCACAGATCCACCAAAGGAATCACTGTCTGTGACAGCTGTAGTCTTATGCAATTTATTTCTTAAATAATTAGACTTGAAAGTAGAAATTACTCCTTGATCCATGGGCTGCAGAATGGACAGTGTGTTAGCAGGCATGAAAACAACATTTATCTCCTTGTATATATCCATGAGAGTTTTGGGGTGACTAGGTATGTTGTCAGTGAGCAGTGATATTTTGAAAGCAATCTTTCTGATTAGTAGGTCTCAACAGTGGGCTTAATATATTTAGTAAATCATGCTGTAAAACAGATGTTCTGTCATCCAGGCTTTGTTGTTCCATTTCTAGAGCACAGGCAAGAGTAGATTTTGCATAATTCTTAAAGGCCCTGAGATTTTCAGAATGGTAAGTGAGCATTGGCTTCAACTTAAAGTCACCAGCTGCATCAGCCCCTAACAAGAGAGTCACCCTATGTGGAAGCCGGACATTGATATCTCTAGCTATGAAAGGTTCTAAATGGCATCTCCTTCCAATAGACGGCTGTTTGGTCTACATTGAAAATATATTGTTTAGTGTAGCCATCCTCATCAGTGATCTTAGCTAGATCTTTTGGATAACTTGCTGCAGCTTCTCCATCAGCACTTGCTGCCTCACCTTACACTTTTATGTTGTGGAGATGATATCTTTTTAAACCTCATGAGCAATTCTTTGCCAGTTTCAAACATTTCTTCTGCAGCTTCCTTACTTTTCTCAGTCTGCATAGAATTGAAGAGAATTAGGGACTTGCCCTAAGACTGGTTTAAAGGAATGTTTTGGCTGGTTTGATCTTCTCTCTGGAGCACTAAAGCTTTCTCCATATCCGCATTGATGCTGTGTCACTTTCTTATTCCTGTGTTCACTGGCATAGCATTTTTAATTCCCTTCAAGAATTTTCCTTTGCGTTCACAACTTGGCTGTTTGGTGCAAGAGGCCTAGCTTTCAGCCCATCTTGGCTTTCCACATGCCTTCCTCACTAAGCTAAATCACTGGTAGTTTTTTTTTATATATATATACTTTAATTTCTAGGGTACATGTGCACAACGTGCAGGTTTGTTACATATGTATACATGTGCCATGTTGGTGTGCTGCACTCATTAACTCGTCATTTACATTAGGTATATCTCCTAATGCTATCCCTCCCCCCCTCCCACCCCACGACAGACCCCGGTGTGTGATGTTCCCCTTCCTGTTTCCAAGTGTTCTCATTGTTCAATTCCCACCTATGAGTGAGAACATGCGGTGTTTGGTTTTTTGTCCTTGCAGTAGTTTGCTGAGAATGATGGTTTCCAGCTTCATCCATGTCCCTACAAAGGACATGAACTCACCCTTTTCTATGGCTGTATAGTATTCCATGGTGTATATGTGCCACATTTTCTTAATCCAGTCTATCATTGATGGACATTTGGGTTGGTTCCAAGTCTTTGCTATTGTGAATAGTGACACAATAAACATACGTGTGCATGTGTCTTTATAGCAGCATGATTTATAATCCTTTGGGTATATACCCAGTAATGGGATGGCTGGGTCAAATGGTATTTCTAGTTCTAGATCCTTGAGGAATCGCTACACTGTCTTCCACAATGGTTGAACTAGTTTACAGTCCCACCAACAGTGTAAAAGTGTTCCTATTTCTCCACATCCTCTCCAGCACCTGTTGTTTCCTGACTTTTTAATGATCGCCATTCTAACTGGTGTGAGATGGTATCTCATTGTGGTTTTGATTTGCATTTCTCTGATGGCCAGTGATGATGAGCATTTTTTCATGTGTCTATTGTCTGCATAAATGTCTTCTTTTGAGAAGTGTCTGTTCATATCTTTCGCCCACTTTTTGATGGGGTTGTTTGTTTTTTTTTTGTAAGTTCGTTTGAGTTATTTGTAGATTCTAGATATTAGCCCTTTGTCAGATGAGTAGATTGTAAAATTTTTCTCCCATTCTGTAGGTTGCCTGTTCACTCTGATGGTAGTTTCTTTTGCTGTGCAGAAGCTCTTTAGTCTAATTAGATCCCATTTGTCAATTTTGGCTTTTGTTGCCATTGCTTTTGGTGTTTTAGACATGAAGTCCTTGGCCATGCCTATGTCCTGAATGGTATTGCCTAGGTTTTCTTCTAGGGTTTTTATGGTTTTAGGTCTAACATTTAAGTCTTCAATCCATCTTGAATTAATTTTTGTATAAGGTGTAAGGAAGGGATCCAGTTTCAGCTTTCTACTTATGGCTAGCCAGTTTTCCCAGCACCATTTATTAAATAGGGAATCCTTTCCCCATTTATTGTTTTTGTCAGGTTTGTCAAAGATCAGATGGTTATAGATGTGTGGTATTATTTCTGAGGGCTTTGTTCTGTTCCATTGGTCTATATCTCTGTTTTGGTACCAGTACCATGCTGTTTTGGTTACTGTAGGCTTGTAGTATAGTTTGAAGTCAGATAGCATGATGCCTCCAGCTTTTTCCTTTTGGCTTAGGATTGTCTTGGCAATGTGGGCTCTTTTTTGGTTCCACATGAACTTTAAAGTAGTTTTTTCCAATTCTGTGAAGAAAGTCATTGGTAGCTTGATAGGGATGGCATTGAATCTATAATTATCTTGGGCAGTATGGCCATTTTCACGATATTGATTCTTCCTATCCATGAGCATGGAATGTTCTTCCATTTGTTTGTGTCCTCTTTTATTTCATTGAGCAGTGGTTTGTAGTTCTCCTTGAAGAGATCCTTCACATCCCTTGTAAGTTGGATCCCTAGGTATTTATTCTCTTTGAAGCAATTGTGAATGGGAGTTCACGCATGATTTGGCTGTTACTGGTGTATAAGGATGCTTGTGATTTTTGCACATTGATTTTGTATCCTGAGACTTTGCTGAAGTTGCTTATCAGCTTAAGGAGATTTTGGGCTGAGATGATGAGGTTTTCTAAATATACAATCATGTCATCTGCAAACAGGGACAATTTGACTTCCACTTTTCCTAATTGAATACCCTTTATTTCTTTCTCCTGCCTGATTGCCCTGGCGAGGACTTCCAACAGTATGTTGAATAGGAGTGGTGAGAGAGGGCATCCCTGTCTTGTGCCAGTTTTCAAAGGGAATGCTTCCAGTTTTTGCCCATTCAGTATGATATTGGCTGTGGGTTTGTCGTAAATAGCTCTTACTATTTTGAGATACATCCCATCAATACCTAATTTATTGAGAGTTTTTAGCATGGAGGGCTGTTGAATTTTGTCAAAGGCCTTTTCTGCATCTATTGAGATAATCGTGTGGTTTTTGTCTTTGTTCTGTTTATATGGTAGATTACGTTTGTTGATTTTCATATGTTGAACCAGCCTTGCATCCCAGGGATGAAGCCCACTTGATCATGGTGGATAAGCTTTTTGATGTGCTGCTGGATTTGGTATGCCAGTATTTTATTGAGGATTTTTGCATCGGTGTTCATCAGGGATATTGGTCTAAAATTCTCTTTTTTTGTTGTGTCTCTGCCAGGCTTTGGTATCAGGATGATGCTGGCTTCATAAAATGAGTTAGGGAGGATTCCCTCTTTTTCTATTGATAGGAATAGTTTCAGAAGGAATGGTACCAGCTCCTCCTTGTACTTCTGGTAGAATTCAACTGTGAATCCATCTGGTCCTGGACTTTTTTTTGTTGGTAGGCTATTAAGTATTGCCTCAATTTCAGAGCCTGTCATTTTTCTATTCAGGGATTCAACTTCTTCCTGGTTTAGTCTTGGGAGGGTGTATGTGTCCAGGAATTTATCCATTTCTTCTAGATTTTCAGTTTATTTGTGTAGAGGTGTTTATAGTATTCTCTGATGGTAGTTTGTATTTCTGTGGGATTGGTGGTGATATCCCCTTTATCATTTTTTATTGCGTCTATTTGATTCTTCTCTTTTTTCTTCATTAGTCTTGCTAGCGGTCTATCAATTTTGCTGATCTTTTCAAAAAACCAGCTCCTGGATTCATTGATTTTTTTGAAGGGTTTTTTGTGTCTCTATCTCCTTCAGTTCTGCTCTGATCTTGGTTATTTCTTGCCTTCTGCTAGCTTTTGAATGTGTTTGCTCTTGCTTCTCTAGTTCTTTTAATTGTATGTTAGGGTGTCAATTTTAGATCTTTCCTGCTTTCTTTTGTGGGCATTTAGTGCTATAAATTTCCCTCTACCCACTGCTTTAAATGTGTCCCAGAGATTCTGGTATGTTGTGTCTTTGTTCTCATTGGTTTCAAAGAACATCTTTATTTCTGCCTTCATTTCATTATGTACCCAGTAGTCATTCAGGAGCAGGTTGTTCAGTTTCCATGTAGTTGAGCGGTTTTGAGTGAGTTTCTTAATCCTGAGTTCTAGTTTGATTGCACTGTGGTCTGAGAGACAGTTTCTTATAATTTCTGTTCTTTTACATTTGCTGAGGAGTGCTTTACTTCCAACTATGTGGTCAATTTTGGAATAAGTGCGATGTGGTGCTGAGAAGAATGTATATTCTGTTGATTTTGGGTAGAGAGTTCTGTAGATGTCTATTAAGTCCGCTTAGTGCAGAGCTGAGTTCAATTCCTAGATATCCTTGTGAACTTTGTGTCTCATCGATCTGTCTAATGTTGACAGTGGGGTGTTAAAGTCTGCCATTATTATTGCATGGGAGTCGAAGTCTCTTTGTAGGTCTCTAAGGACTTGCTTTATGAATCTGGGTGCTCCTGTATTGGGTGCATATTTAGGATAGTTCGCTCTTCTTGTTGAATTGATCCCTTTACCATTATGTAATGGCCTTGTCTCTTTTGATCTTTATTGGTTTAAAGTCTGTTTTATCAGAGACTAGGATTGCAACCCCTGCCTTTTTTTGTTTTCCATTTGCTTGGTAGACCTTCCTCCATCCCTTTATTTTGAGCCTATGTGTGTCTCTGCACATGAGATGGGTCTCCTGAATATAGCACACTGATGGGTCTTGACTCTTTATCCAGTTTGCCAATCTGTGTTGTTTAATTGGAGCATTTAGCCCATTTACATTTAAGGTTAATATTGTTATGTGTATTTGATCCTGTCATTATGATGTTAGCTGGTTATTTTGCTTGTTTGTTGATGCAGTTTCTTCCTAGCATTGATGGTCTTTACAATTTGGCATGTTTTTGCAGTGTCTGGTACCGGTTGTTCCTCTCCATCTTTAGTGCTTCCTTCAGGAGCTCTTGTAGGGCAGGCCTGATGGTGACAAAATCTCTCAGCATTTGCTTGTCTGTAAAGGATTTTATTTCTCCTTCACTTATAAAGCTTAGTTTAGCTGGATATGAAATTCTGGGTTGAAATTTCTTTTCTTTAAGAACGTTGCATATGGTCCCCACTCTCTTCTGGCTTGTGGAGTTTCTGCCAGGAGATCCGCTGTTAGTCTGATGGGCTTCCCTTTGTGGGTAACTCGACCTTTGTCTCTGGCTGCCCTTAACATTTTTTCCTTCATTTCAACTTTGGTGAATCTTCCAATTATGTGCCTTGGAGTTGCTCTTCTCAAGGAGTATCTTTGTGGCGTTCTCTGTATTTCCTGAATTTGAATGTTGGCCTGCCTTGCTAGGTTGGGGAAATTCTCCTGGATAATATCCTGCAGAGTGTTTTCCAACTTGGTTCCATTCTCCCCGTCACTTTCAGGCACACCAATCAGACGTAGATTTGGTCTTTTCACATAGTCTCATATTTCTTGGAGGCTTCGTTCCTTTTTACTCTTTTTTCTCTAAACTTCTCTTCTTGCTTCATTTCATTCATTTGATCTTCAATTACTGATACCCTTTCTTCCAGTTGATCTAATCGGCTATTGAAGCTTGTGCATTCGTCACGTAGTTCTCGTGCCATGGTTTTCAGCTCCATCAGGTCATATAAGAACTTCTCTACATTCTAGTTAGCCATTTGTCTAATCTTTTTTCAAGGTTTTTAGCTTCTTTGCGATGCGTTCGAACTTCCTCCTTTAGCTCGGAGTAGTTTGATCGTCTGAACCCTTCTTCTCTCAACTCGTCAAAGTCATTCTCCATCCAGCTTTGTTCTATTGCTGGCGAGGAGCTGCATTCCTTTGGAGGGGGAGAGGCACTCTGATTTTTAGAATTTTCAGCTTTTCTGCTGTGTTTTTCCCCATCTTTGTGGTTTTATCTACCTTTGGTCTTTGATGATGGTGATGTACAGATGGGATTTCGGTGTGAATGTCCTTTCTGTTTGTTAGTTTTCCTTCTAATAGTCAGGACCCTCAGCTGCAGGTCTGTTGGAGTTTGCTGGAAGTCCACTCCAGATGCTGTTTGCCTGGGTATCAGCAGCGGAGGCTGCAGAACAGCAAATATTGATGAACAGTGAATGTTGCTGCCTGATTGTTCCTCTGAAAGCTTCATCTCAGAGGGGTACCCAGCTGTGTGGGGTGTCAGTGTGCCCCTACTGGGAGGTGCCTCCCAGTTAGGCTACTCGGGGGTCAGGGACTCACTTGAGGAGGCAGTCTGTCCATTCTCAGATCTTAAACTCTGTGCTGGGAGAACCACTACTCTATTCAAAGCTGTCAGACAGGGACATTTAAGTCTGCAGAGGTTTCTGCTGCCTTTTGTTTGGCTACGCCCTGCCCCCAGAGGTGGAGTCTACAGAGGCAGGCAGGCCTTGAGCTGCGGTGGGCTCCACCCAGTTTGAGCTTCCTGGCTGCTTTGTTTACCTACTCAAGCCTCAGCAATGACGGGCACCCCTCCCCCAGCCTCGCTGCTGCCTTGCAGTTCGATCTCAGACTGCTGTGCTAGCAATGAGCAAGGCTCTGTGGGCGTGGGACCCTCCGAGCCAGGCATGGGATGTAATCTCCTGGTGTGCCATTTGCTAAGACCATTGGAAGAGCACGGTATTAGGGTGGGAGTGACCCTATTTTCAAGGTGCCGTCTGTTACAGCTTCCCTTGGCTAGGAAAGGGAATTCCCTGACCCCTTGCAGTTCCCAGATGAGGCGATGCCTCACCCTGCTTTGGCTCACACTCAGTAGGCTGCACCCACTGTCCTGCACCCACTGTCCAACAAGCCCCATTGAAACGAACCCGGTACCTCAGTTGGAAATGCAGAAATCACCCGTCTTCTGCGTCACTCACGCTGGGAGCTGTAGACTGGAGCTGTTCCTATTTGGCCATCTTGGAACCGCCCCCAATCACTTGTAGTTTTTTATTTAAAGTGAGAGATGTGTGACTCTTCCTTTCCCTTGAACACTTATAAGCCATTGTAGGGTTATTAATTGTCTGGATTTCAATATGGTTTTGTCTTAGGGAACAGGGAGGCCCAAGGAGATGGGGAAAGACAAAGGAATGGCTGGTTTGGTTGAGCAGTGAGAACACACACATTTATTGAGTAAGTTCCCTGTTTCACATCTGCACGTGGTTCCTTGTGTCCCAAAACAATTACAGGAGTAACATCAAAGATCATCGACACAGATCACATAACAAATATCATAGTAATAAAAAAGTTGAAATATCCTGAGTATTAGCAAAACGTAACACCGAAACACGAAGTAAACAAATACTGATGGGAAAATGGTGCTCATATACTTGGTCAATGCAGGGTTGCCACAACTCTTCAATTTGTAAAACAAACAAACAAAAACCACAACGTCAACGAAGCACAATAAAGTGAAATATTTAAATGAGGTATACCTCCACTGGTCAGGTATCTTGTAGATGTCCCTCAGTTGGGATTTGTTTCATGTTTTGGGGAGGAAGACTACAGAGGTCAAATGCCATTGTCATCATACCATATTAAGGATACATACTATCTGTGCATATCACAATTTAGAGTAATCTCAATTACCTGGCTGAGGCAGTGGTTGTCAGGTTTCTCCACTGTAAAGTTTCTCCCCACCCTCCCTTCTTGTACTGTAGTCCTTTGGAAGAAAGTCCATGTGCACAGCCCACCCTTGAGGGCGAAGTGTCTAAATTATTTGGAATTCTGTGTGGAGATCTGTTATAGTCTGTCCTGTTTACTATTTAGTCATTTATTTCTCTCAGTTTGGACTTAGGGACGTTTATTTTATACTTTGGGCTATAATGCAATACAACTTTATTTTTTTGTTCAGATGATTGTCACAGCTACGGCTATTACGAGCTCTTCATTTGGTTCCATCTGTCCCTTTGATGTGCCCCCGACATTGTAGTTTTTGTTTGTTTTATTGAGCACTTCCTTATTTTCTGGCACTGCAAGAGCCATCTTGCACATTTCCTGTCCCAGTCTTAGAATCCGCCATTTTTCTAAGGACTTCTGGTCCTTTTTTATTGGAGAATGATATTAAAAACCAAGAACTGGGTGTGTGTTAAGCCATTCTTGCATTACTATAAAGAAATACCAGAGACTGGGTAATTCGTAAAGAAAAGTGGTTTAATTGGCTCAGGGTTCTGCAGGCTTTATGGGAAGCATGGTGCTGGCATCTGCTTGGCTTCTAGGAAGGCCTCGGGAAGCATCCAATCATGGCAGAAGGTGAAGGGGGAGCAGGCACGTCACATGGTGAAAGCAGGAGCAAGCAAAAGAGAGTGGTAGGGGAGGTGCCACATACTTTGAAATGACCAGATCTTGCAAGAACTCCCTGTCAGCAAGTCAGCAGCAAGCCATGAGGGATCGATTAACCCCCATGATCCAAGCATCTCCCACCAGGCCCCACCTCCAGCACTGGATCATGTATCTGCCTCTGTCATATTACACAGAAGTTGCCCTGCCCTAAAAATTCCCCTGTGCTTCATATTGAACCCTCTGCCTCCCCACCCTATGAGCCCCTGACTACTACTGATCTCTTTATCATCTCTATAGTTTTACCTTTTCCAGAATGTCATACAATGGAAAGCATTCAATATGTAGCCTTTTCAAGTTGGCATCCTTCATTTAGCAATATGCATTTCAGTTTCTTTCACATCTTTGTGTAGTTTGATAGTTCTTCTTTTTGCTGAATAAAACTCCATTGTATGGATGTACCACTGTTCATTCATCTTTTGAGGGACCTCTTAGTTGTTTGCTTCCAAGTTTTGACGGTTATAAATAAAGCTGCTGTAAGGTTTCATATGCAGGTTTTTGTGTTGGTGAGTTTTGATAGTTTAAAGAAATTGGTACATTTTTTCTTGTATTTGTGGGCATAGAGTTATTTATAATATTTCTTTATTATCCTTTTACTGTTCATGGGAACAGTATGATGACTGGTTCTTCATTGCTGATATTGGTAATTTGTCTTTTCTCTTTTTTCTAAGGGAAGAGAGGGTACAATCTAATCAGTTTTACCTGGCTAGAGGTTTATCACTTTTTTTGATCTTTTTAAAGAACCAGCTTTTGGTTTTGTTGATTTTTCTCTTACTGTTTTCCTTTTTCCAATTTCATTGATTTCTATTTTAATTTTTATTGTATTTTTTTCTTTTGATTGCCTTAGGCTTAAATTGTTTTCCTTTTTATTTTTAATTTTTTAATTTTTAATTTTCTACTAAGTTCATGTCAGACAAGTAAAATGGGCTGACTTCGTAATAAGATTTGAGGGAGGCATATTTCCCACAAGCACATGAAAACCCAGTCACCACACTTATGAACTACAAAAGAATCAAATTGTTCTTCTTTCTCTGGTTTTCAGAAGTGCAAGCTTAGGTTACTGACTTCAGATCTTTCTTCCTTTCTAATATTTTCATTTAATGCTGCACGTTTTTCTCTAAACACTGTGTGCTTTGTATCCCACAAATGTTGATAAGTTATATTTTCATTTTTACTTTAGTTCAATATATTGTTTAATTTTTGAGACTTCTTAGACCCATGGGTTATTTAGAAATGTGTTAATTTCTAGATATTTGGGGATTTTCCAGATATCGCTGTTACTGATTTCTAGTTTAATTCATGTTATTTGAGACCATGTTTTGTATGCTTTCTAGTCTTGAATCTGTTAAGATGTGTTTTATGGTCCAGAATGTGGTCTATATTGGTGAATGTGAGCTAGAGAAGAATGTATATCTACCATGATTGGATGGAATTTTCTATAAACGTCATTTAGATCAGGTTGATTGACAGTTCTAGTTATCAGTTTCTTTACTGATTTTCTGGCTGCTTGATCTGTCAGTAACTGACAGTGTTGAAGTCTCCAGCTGTAGTAGTGGATTTGTCTCTGTATATTTTTCTTAGTTTTGCCTCATGTATTATGATGCCTTCTTATTTGAAGCATACACATTCAAGACTGTTACGTCTTCTTGGAGAACCGACCTCTTTATTATTATATAAGATCCTTTTTGTCCCTGACTATCAGACAAAATCTGCTTTGTCTGCAGTTACAATTACTCCAGCTTTCTTTGATTTGTAATGTCAGCATGATATATCTTTCTCCATCCCTTTACTGTTAGCATATCTAAAGCTTTATAGTTCAAGTTGGTTTCTTACAGACATGATATAGTTAGGTCTTTTTAAAAACTTTTGTCCACTGTGACACTCTCTTTTGATTGGTGTATTTAGACAATTCACGTTAGAAGTGATTATTAATATCGTTGGATTAGCATCTTCCATCTTTGTAACTGTTTTGCACTCATTGCTTTTTTCTTTCTTTTTTCTTTTTCTTTCTTTTTTTTTTTTTTTTGAGACAGAGTCTCCCCTCTGTCGCCCAGGCTGGAGAGCAGTGGTGCGATCTTGGCTCACTGCAAGCTCCGCCTCCCGGGTTCACACCATTCTCCTGCCTCAGCCTCCCAAGTAGCTGGGACTATAGGTGCCCGCCACCACGCCCAGCTAATTTTTTGTATTTTTGGTGGAGACAGGGTTTTACTGTGTTAGCCAGGATGGTCTCGATCTCCTGACCTCATGATCCGCTTGCTTTGTCCTCCCAAAGTGCTGGGATTACAGGTGTGAGCCACCGCGCCTGGCCTTTTATTTCTTTTTAATTGGACATTTTATGTGATTCAACTTTATCTCCTCTCTTATCTTGTATGAGCTTCCTATTCTTACAGCACAACTTATCTTACAGTTCTAGAAGTCAGAAGTCTGAAAAGCATCTCAGGGGACTAAACTCAAGGTGTTGGCAGGGCTGTTTCACTTTTTTGAGGTTCTGGGAGAGCATCTGTTTCCTTGCCCTATTGAGAAGCCACCTGCAGTCCTTGGCTTGTGGCCCTTTTCTTCCATCTTCAAAGCTAGCAGTAGGTCAAGTTCTTCTCACATTGCATCAACTCTGATCTCCTCTTTTGCCTCCCTCTTTCACATTTAAGGACCCTTGTAATTATATTGGGTCTACCCACATAATCCAGAATAATCTCTGTATTTTAACGTCATCTGAGTAGCAACTTTAATCTCATCTGCTACCTTAATTCTGGGGATTAGGATGTGTACATTTCTGAGGGGACCATTATTGGGGAATCTGCCCCAATATTCACGTAGGTTCTTTTCTATTTTCCTTAAGCGTAGGCCAGCTTGAGAAATAAAGGGACAGAGTACAAAAGAGAGAAATTTTAAAGCTGGGCGTCCGGGGGACACATCACATGCCGGTAGGTTCCGTGATGCCCAACAAGCCACAAAAACCAGCAAGTTTTTAAGGATTTTCAAAAGGGGAAGGGAGTGTGCGAATAGGTGTGGGTCACAGACATCAAGTACTTTACAAGGTAATAGAATATCACAAGGCAAGTGGAGGCAGGGAGAGATCACAGGACTACAGGACCGGGGTGAAATTAAAATTGCTAATGAAGTTTTGGGCACCATTGTCATTGATAACATCTTATCAGGAGACAGGGTTTTGAGATCAACCAGTCTGACCAAAATTTATTAGGCGGGAATTTCCTCTTCCTAATAAGCCTGGGAGCGCTATGGGAGACTGGGGTCTATTTCAGCCCTGTAGTCTCAACCATAAGAGACGGGCACACCTGGGGGGGCTGTTTATAAGCGTATACCTCCAGGCGCGTATTCTCTTTCCCAGGGTTGTTCCTTGCTGAGAAAAAGAATTCAGCGATATTTCTCCCATTTGCTTTTGAAAGAAGAGAAATATGGCTCTGTTCTGCCCGGCTCACTGGCGGTCAGAGTTTAAGGTTATCTCTCTTATTCCCTGAACAATTGCTGTTATCCTGTTCTTTTTTCAAGGTGCCCAGATTTCATATTGCTCAAACACACATGCTGTACAATTTGTGCAGCTAATGCAATTATCATAGATCCTGGGGCGACATACATCTTCCTCAGCTGACAGGATTAAGAGATTAAAGTAAAGACAGGCATAGGAAATCACAAGGGTATTGATTGGGGAAGTGATAAGTGTCCACGAAATCTTCACAATTTATGTTTAGAGATTGCAGTAAAGAAAGGCATAAGAAATTATAAAAGTATTAATTGGGGGAACAAATAAATGTCCATGAAATCTTCACAATCCATGTTCTTCTGCCATGGCTTCAGCTAGTCCCTCCGTTTGGGGTCCCTGACTTCCTGCAACAGACCATTATTCTGTCAGTTACAATGTAGCATGTCAATTATACTTCTTTTAAAAAGTTTTTAGGAGGCTGAGGCAGGAGAATCGCTTAAACTTGGGAGGCGGAGATTGCAGTGAGCCAAGATCATGCCACTGCATTCCAGCCTGGGCAACAAGAGCAAAACTCTGTCTCAAAAAAAAAAAAAAAAAAAAAAAAAAGTTTTTAAGCTGGGTGCTGTGGCTCACCCCTGTAGTCCCAGGATTTTGGGAGGCCAAGGCAGGTGGATCACTTGAGGTCAGGAGTTTGAGACCAGCCTGGCCAACATGTTGAAACCCCATCTCTACTAAAAACACAAAATTAGCTGGGCATGCTGGCACACGTCTGTTGTCCCAGCTACTCAGGAGGCTGAGGCAGAAGAATTGCTTCAACCTGGGAGGTGGAGGTTGCAGTGAGCCAAGATTGTGCCACTTCCAGCCTAGGTGACAGAGTGAGACTCCATCTCAAAAAAAAAAAAAAAAAAAAGAAAAAAATTCTAATGTGTAGAAAGCAAAAGTTCCTCTTCAAAGCTTCCCCTTTAAATCATAAATGTTATTGATATCTTTTCTCAGAACTTTCTTCAAGTTTCTTATTTTATAGTAATAACTCTCTGTTAAGCCTTACGTAGCAAATGTGACAGAATAAGCATACTCTGACTTCAGTATCTGTGTTAAACATGCTCACAGGCACATAATACATTTTGTGTCCTTGTTCCTTAGTCAAATTGTTCGTGCTGAATGTGCCCAGGCATGTCCCAGCTTGCAGCCTCCTCCCTTATTTGGGAATATTATTACTTTTCTAAATCCTTTCGTAAGTAACTTCCTTTTTTCCTTTGTTCCTCACTGCCTTTACCTATTTAGAAAAGTTTTGAACTGTTAGCCAATCGGGTTTTAGTTTAGATTGTGAGGTCTGGCTCCAGCCAATGGAGTCAGAACACAGCAATAGGGACCTCATGCATAAAGGATAAATATTCTAGTGTCTTTTTTACTTTGTGTGTGCTTGTGGCAGGATTGCTGACGGGCACCACCCTTTCTGCGGAGAGTAAACATCGCCTTGCTAAGGAAACTTTTTGTCTGATTGCTGATTCTTCTCTGCGACATTGGGGAATAAGCATTTATTTCCAACATAGTGTTTACTCTAGAGTTTACAATATACATTTTATTTTATTTTTCAATTGGCATATAATTGTGTATATTTATGGGGTACATAGTGATGTTTCTATACACATAATGTATCAGTGATCAGATCAGAGTAATTAGCATATCCATCATCTCATACATTTATCATTTCTTTGTGTTGGGAACATTCAATATTCTCCTTATAGCTATTGGAAACTGTACAATATGTTATTGTTAACTGTAGTCATCCTACAGTGCTATAGACCAGTAGAACTTATTCCTCCTATCTACCTATAATTTTGTAACCTTTAACAAATCTCTTCCTATCTCCTCCCTTCGCCCACCCTTCCCAGCCTCTAGTATCCTCTGTTCTGATTTTTCTGTGAGATCAACTGTTTTTCAGCTTCCACATAGAAGGAGAACATGTGGTGTTTAACTTTCTGTTCCTGGCTTATTTCACTTAATATCCTCCAGTTCCATCCATGTTGCTGTGAGTGACAGGATTCCACTCAAATTATGGCTGAATAGTATTTCATTGTGTTTATATTCCACATTTTCTTTATCTTTTCATCTGTTGGACACCCAGATTCATTCCGTATCTTGGCTATTGTGAATAATGCTGCAGTTAACATGGGGATGTAGATGTCTCTTCGATATACCAATTTCCTTTCCTTTGGATAAATGCCCAGTAGTGGGATTGCTGGTTCATATGGTATGCTATTTGTAGATTTTGAGGAGCCTCTATACTGTTTTCCATAGTGGCTGTACTAGTTGATATTCTCACCTGCAGAGTGTAAGAGTTCATTTTTCTCTGCATCCTCCCCAGCATTTGTTGGTTTTGTTTTATTTGTCTTTTTGGTAATAGCCACTCTAACTGGGATGAGATGATACCTCATTGTGCTTCTGATTTGCCGTTCCTTGATGATTTGTGATAAGTGAACATTTTGTCATATATTTCTTGGCCATTTGTCTTCTTTTGAGAGACGGCTATTCAGATCATTTGCCCATTTTTAAATCTGATTTTTTTTTCCTGCTGAGATGTTTTAGTTTCTGGTTTATTCTGGATATTAATCCCCTTTTGGATGAATAGTTTGCTTATATTTTCTCCCATTCTATAGGTTGTCTTTTCACTCTGCTGATTGTTTCCTTTGCTGTGTAGAAGTTTTTTAGTGTGACATAATCCCGTGTGTTTGTTTTTGCTTTTGTTGCCTGGGCTTTTGAAGTTGTATTCATAAAATATTTTCCCAGATTAACGTCCTGAGGCATTTCCCCTGTTTTCTTTCAGTAGTTTTATAGTTTCAGGTCTTACATTTAGGTCTTTAATCCATTTTGAGTTGATTTTCATATAGAGGTGGGAGGCTAGTTTCATTTGTCTGCATATGAATATCCAGTTTTCCCAGTATCATCTATTGAAGATACTGTCCTTTCCCCAGTGAGTATTCTTGGCATCTTTGTCAATAATCAGTTGGCTGTAGATATTGTGGATTGATTTCTGGGTTCTCTATTCTGTTCCATTGCTCTGTATATCAGTTTTTATGCCAGTACCATGTTGTTTCCATCGCTACAGCTTTGTAGTATATTTTGAAGTCTGGTAGCATGACGCTTCCAGCTTTATCACTTTTTTTTTCCTCTTTGAGTTGTAAGCCATTTTTAGTATATTTGGAACCCTGTGGGTGTGGTGGTAAAGTGTGAGGGAGGGTGCGAGTTCTGGAATCTGGTTAAATCTCAGTCTGACAGTGGGTCTGGGTCTCACATAGGTTCACTCTTACAGTGGGCTGTGATCTTCACAAGTACTTCTCTAGTGTTAGAGCTCTTCTCCCCTGTTATCTATTCCTGCCCTATTTCCTTGAGGCCCTGACCTTTGCGGATTTTTTTGCCCTGTAGGTATGACAGGAAGGCTGGAGGGGGCTGGAGTGGGAGGAATGCCCTTTGCATTCCCCTAGTTAGGAGAAGGATCTAGCAAAGTTTTTTTCCCCTGGAGCAAATGACTTTGTGGCAGAGAAAACTCTGGGCTTATTACTCTTCCCCTCCCCTGCCAGAGGGATCTCTCTGGGATCTTTTACCTTAGCGCCTGGTGGAGTTCCTGGAGGTAAAGCCCACAGAAGTGTGGGTCTCGCACCTCCTGAGACTGCTTCCCCGAGTTTCTCACTCTCACTAGTCCACACCGAGCATCCAGCACCAGCTTATGGCTCTGGCAGTTTCTGCTCCAGGTAAGCGGATCTCCTCTGTGTCTTTCCAGGTTTCCAGCACCGTTTGCCCTGTTAGCTCAGTTCTCTGATGGTCCCAAAAGAGCCATTGATTTTGAATTTTCCCAGTTTTTTCTCATTACATGTTGCAGCTGAAAGCGAAGTCACCACCTTGTTTTTAACTTGTATTTTGTGACTTGTTACCACTTCAGTGCTTTAGACACATAGGCTCAGTGCTGCAATATTGTGTCTAGGTTTGATTATGCTAAATTTAATCTTTCTTATGTATCACCGGATTAGTAAGGATTTCAAACTACACTGCCTGGTAGCTTTCGCTTTCCTTAGAAAAGCTTATCACTTTTTGACTGGACCCCGTGGCTCCTGCCCATAATCCCAGCACTTTGGGAGGCCAAGGCCAAGGCTGGCGGATCACCTGAGGTCGGGAGTTTGAGACCAGCCTCACCAACATGGAGAAACTCCGTCTACAAAAATACAAGCCGTGGTGGCGCATGCCTGTAATCCCAGCTCCTTGGGAGTCTGAGGCAGGAGAATCGCTTGAACCCGGGAGGCGGAGGTTGCGGTGAGCTGAGATTGCGCTGTTGCACTCCAGTCTGGGCAACAAGAGCGAAACTCTGTCTCAAAAAAAAAAAAAAAAAAGACACTTTGGGAGGCCGAGGCGGGCGGATCACGAGGTCAGGAGATCGAGACCATCCTGGCTAACACACTGAAACCCCGTCTCTACTAAAAATACAAAAAAATTAGCTGGCCGTGGTGGCGGACTCCTGTAGTCCTGGCTACTCCGGAGGCTGAGGCAGGAGAATGGCGTGAAGCCGGGAGGTGGAGCTTGCAGTGAGCCGAGATCGTGCCACTGCACTCCAGCCTGGGCGACAGAGCGAGACTCCGTCTGAAAAAAAAAAAAAAAAAAAAAAAGAAGAGAGAAAAGTTTATCGCTTTTTTAATGTTCTGTTCCTGCAAGTATGAAGATATGTTACTGCTTTTCAGAAAAACGTTTTTCTGTGCATTATTTTGCACTTTAAGGCAACAAAAGCTGTAAAGGCTCTCTTTATTAGATTTTTCATTTAGAAATAAATTAGTTCATCTAAGGATTTGTCAAATTGTTCCTTTTCTGTTGAAACCTGAATTGATTGGTTTTGGTTCCTCTGGAAGCAGATCTTGAGATAGAAATCTGAATCCAAGTTGTGTATTTGCGAGGTAATCCCAGGACACACCAGTAGGGGAATGAAGTGCGCCGTCTAGGAAAGACAGCCAATAAAGGGCATGTTTTCAAGCCAGGTCCCGCTGTGGACAAATGAAGCTTGATTGTGCTGAGGAATTCTAGAGCCAGTGTAGCATACGTATGTCAGAGTTGTGATTTTTCCACTGGGGGTTTGGAGGGAGGCTGGATTTAAGGAAGCTGGAGTCTTCTTATCAGTATATTGTGAGGACTGCCCTCAGGTAGGTACACATTCCCCTGTAGTTTGGGCCTGCCTTGCACGTGGGCAGATGGGCTTCAGAAGCCAGAGATACAGGTACTGGCAGTTGGAATTCAGAACACTGTGCGGGATAGTAATGCTCAAGGGGACCTGCAAACAACAGTAACTGCGATGTTTATTTACTGGGCTTGGTTAACAGCATGAGCTAGGATCTGGTGATTTGCCAGATTGATTAAGTCTGTCAGCTTTCTAAACCTGTTGAGGTGGTAGATTCTCAGAAATTAATTTTCTATACAGTTCACGATGTATGGAGGAAAAAAGTTTTCTGAAAAAGGCCCATAGCTGGGCATGGTGGCTCATGCCTATAATCCCAATACTTTGGGTGGATGAGGTGAGGATCGCTTGAGCCCAGGAGTTGGAGGCTACAGTAATCTATGATCATAACCACACACCCCAGCCTGGGTGACAGTGAGACCTTGTCTCAAAAAAAAGGCCCAAGATTCTGTCACAGTTTGATTTGCTGATGTTCTTTTTGGCAGTACCTAGCCTGCACTCTTTGAAATGCCAAAACAACTGTTTAGAAAATAGCCCTGGCCTTGTGCTTCCGATAATGGCCTGAGTAACCTAGTTAAAGCCAGCTGATACTTTTCTGAAAAGCATCAAGGAATTTACAACATAGTAAAGAATTACTGGGTTAAGATTTGGGAGATGATAGAAAACCAGAGACGTGAGCCTCTGACCCAGGGCTGCTTTTGCCCGGCTATTTGCTGTTCTGGAAGAGCAGGTGAGAGGCTGAGCAGTGTAGTTAACTGACTCACAGGGGACAAAAACAAAAACTGGAGTCTAGAACTTGCTGTGGGTAAGAATCCTGGTGAGCCACCTGGGGTTAATGTTGAAACCTTGAGAGGCTGCCATCCAGAACACTCATGGGCTGGGAGTGTGCCAGCCTTTGCCTGGACTGAAGCTCCATGGGGTCACCTGGGGGTTTAGTAAATCTCAAATGGTGAAATGGATTAGGGTGATCTCAAATTGCTGGTGACCCCAGTCACCTAACAGAGACAGATGAAAATCCTCTCCAGAGGAAGATAACATCTCACGCCTCGAATTATTTCTGAAATGATTTTTCAAATAGTGTCCACCATACCACCAAGTCAGTGTAACCAGGCCCACTGGGAGACTGCCTTAACAAGAACCCGCACAGATAACAGAGGATAGAAACAGGCTTTGCAGACAGTGGAATTACCAGACAGACGCTAAAGCATATGTTTATTATGTTCATGGAGATAAAAGTTGAATAAAAACATTTCAACAAGGAACTGGAAACTTAATATAAGGGGGCAAAGCAGACCTGAAAAACAACTAAATACTAGATCTAAAAAATACAGTAGCCAAAATGGAGGATTCAGTGGATTCAGCAGATTAGATACTGCTGAAGAGAAAAGTGAGCCCCCAAGAGATCAGAAGAAACCTCTCTGAATGAAGCGTGAGGGGGGAAGGCTGGACAACACTGAAGAAGCTGTAAGAAATATACTCCATCCTGAGAAAGTCTGACATATGTGATTTGAATCCTAGAAGGAGAAGAGGGAGGGGGGTAGAAGGAATATTTGTTTTTGTGTTTGTTTTTTTTAGACGGAGTTTCACTCTTGTTGCCCAGGCTGGAGTGCAATGGTACAATATCGGCTCACCCCAGATCCAAGTGATTCTTCTGCCTCAGCCTCCTGAGTATCTGGGATTACAGGCGTATGCCACCATGCCCGGCAAATTTTGTATTTTTAATAGAGACAGGGTTTCTCCATGTTGGTCAGGCTGGTCTTGAACCCCCGACCTCAGATGATCCACCCGCCTCGGCCTCCCAAAGTGCTGGGATGACAGGCATGAGCCACTGCGCCCGGCCAGAAGGAATATTTTAATAAATAATGGCAAAGATTTTTGAAACCCCATGAAAGATGACAATCCACAGAATTAAGAGATTCTTAATATAGCATAAGGTGATTCTTAAAGTTTTCCACTTCTAAGTAATATGCAAATTCATTTTCCCCGATTGAGCTTCCTTCCTCTCCTCCTTTCTAATTTTAGCAGTGGTTTTCAGAATTCTGCTGAGAGTAAGTGTTTTTCTAACAAGTGATGAATTACATGTTTTTTTAAATCACATTTACAAAATAATTTATGTGCTAGAGTTCCAAAAATTTTGATTGGACAAAAAGGATGCAACTTCTGTTTTGATTGAAGACTGAGAGATAAGAACATCTTAAATAAAAGGCAAGCTTTCCAGACCCAAAGGATTAGTTTATAATGCAGGAATTTCAGCATAATGGGCAGTCAGGGGGCAGAGCCCCTCACTAGCACCACTCAGCCATGGTTTGTAGGTAGCTCCTACTCTGTCTCCCTTGGCCGACTGGGAAGAATGACTCTCACGGATGAATGGCATAGCTGACACAGGAAAGAGTATGTGTAGGATGCAAGCGAAAACCCTTTAACTAATACTACTATTAATAATTATGTATAACAGCTGGACACAGTGGCATGTGCCCATAGTCATTTATTTCAATTTATATTATTTGTTTTCCTTACTGTTCTTTTCTACCTCATAGAATTAGGAGGTAGAAACTACTGACCTCATGCTTGCTCCCTGAGGCTAGCTTTTACCTGAGGTAGCTTTTACCTTCTTGTCTTCCACAGGTCTATAGTGAGCGAGAGCTGCTACTTTTTACTTGGGCATTCATTCAAAGTGTTGAAGAATAACAGCCTCTACCATCCCTTATTCACTGGCTCATCAGCTGTCCCAGGTTTTGCTCTTTTAGGTATCTGCCATGTTGTTTGTCCTTTTAGTTTCTTTTCTGTGTGTTTGATTAAATTTGCTTCTTTCTCCCATCAGCATTACCTTGTGGTTTTCTTCTGCATTTCAGACACAGTGTTAGACATTTCATGCATTCATGTTCTTTTCGATTGTCTTACAGAAAAGAGATTCATAAATATCAGGGATGTCTGAGGATCATTCCCAGGGAGCATATGATGTCTGGAATTTGCTCTGAACCTTTCCTAATTCAGCAATCGCCTTATGTGTAATTATAAACTACTATTGGTAGCTATGTTTTCTTCTAGCTTTCTGGGTAAATAAGGAATGAGAAAGAATAATGTGTATTTTTATGTTGTCATCACCTGGTAATTTCACAGGGGTATGTGGGTACTGTACTGTTGTAAATTAATATTTGTATTCACATGACTACAGCTGAGTTAAAATATGAATGTGCCTCTTTTATGGAAAAAGCTAATAAATATTTGCTGTTTGACAATTTGTAATGCAAGAGTATCTTACAAGAAAATAGCTGGAAACTACTGAAAGGTAAATAAATACATTTTAAATGCATTAAATATTATGAAAATTAGTTTATTCTGGTAGAAAATGAAAGCTGTCCTGTGAAATAGAATCTTCTCATTAGTCTTGTGGTAAAAGATGGACATTAAAAGGTGGTTAAGAATTTCAGATTAGATAATGATTCATAGAGGAAAAACTGTTCTTCAAATTGTGCTTTTAGAACATTTGTTCAGTACTCAATTTTATTCTCATATCTTTGACAAATTGATGGAATTAAAATATTCTTTCGGTGTGCTTAAACCTGCTCATTTTTCTTGGTGCTTGTGGCTATGGAAATCCCCTTTGCTTGTGAGGTTAAAATAATATGGTATCCTATTTCTTTCATAGCCTTAAAGTATTTAATCTTTTCCATAGTTGTTCTTATATTTTCAAGTTAGGGAGTTTCTGTCTAAGAAATTTTTTACCTCATTTATTAAATCACTACATATTCCTTGTAGAAAATGTTTTAAATAAAAGAAAGAACAAAGAAAATTAGCCATGATGCCACTAACCTGAGTCTATTAATTTTTTGGTAGTTGCCAAAAGCAGTATAGCATTTTGTAGATAGTGTAGAAAGATGAAAATAAGTAGTAGATTATATAGCAAAACATTAAAGTGGTGAGACTTCTGGTGATTTTTAAGTAGTTTCCTTTTTGCTTGTCTGTGTTTTCTGAGCTTTTAGCACAATAGCAAAAGCTATTAAAACATTAATTGCGGGCCAGGTACAGTGGCTCACGCCTGTAATCCCAGCACTTTGGGAGGCCTGGGCAGGAGGATCACCTGAGGTCAGGAGTTCAAGACCAGCCTGTCCAACATGGCGAAACCCCATCTCTAATAAAAAAAAAAACACAAAATATTAGCCGGGCCTGGTGGCGGGCCTCTGTAATCCCAGCTACTCAGGAGGCTGAGGCAGGAGAATCGCCTGAACCCAGGAGGCAGAGGTTGCAGTGAGCCAAGATCTCGCCACTGCACTCCAGCCTGGGCGACAAGAGCGAAACTCTGATTCAGAAAAACCAAAAAACAAACAAAAAAAAACCCATGAATTGCCAGCACCCTGAATGGAGCCTTGCCTGTAGATCTTCTACTGTGTTCCTAGTTTATTAGCCTTTTCTTTAGGATTATTTAAGATTTTCATTAAATCATTCAGAAATGATTTAGATTTCTGAAAGATTAAGATTTCTGAAAAATGTTAGATTGGTTAGACTGGAAGATTAGTGGAATTAAGCCATCATCTGTAGAGTGACATTGCGTAACAGGCATTGTCTTAGTGACCTTTATGTAATTTAACTACTTCATGGAGCACAGTTTTATAGCTGGTGTGGACTATGACCTCTGTTAATAGAGGACGACTACAAAAAGCATTTCAAAAGAAGCCTTCTTACCTCAAAGCCCGGCATTGTGCTGTTGAGAAATACCCCTCAGGCTAATCTGATGATGATGCCGGAATGTAAACTGGGTGAGCTGAGATTTTAGTCCTTTGCGACCTAAATAGTTCGCCACAAAGCATTTTAGATATTAGCAACAGTTTTTAAATATTAACAACAGTAGATGCTAACAGTCACAATAAAAGTTTGCTTTTTGTGCAGATTAAAATATGTATGTGCTTAAATTGTTATTTGCATGTTTTTGTATACACATTTTTCTAGTTTCCTGGACTGCATAGTAGTGTAAGGCTACTCTTCACCTGCAAAGATGATGTCAGCTTCCAGCCCTGATCCCATACCACTCTTATGTTTTCTTCCTCTTCTTATGGGTATCAGCTATTTTTAAATGGTTTATGGGGGATGCTAGAAACCAACCCAATATTATGCTTTGTCTTTCCTCTTTTTATCCTTTGTTTTATAATATAGGCAGGTGTGTGTGTACTTATATGTAGCATCCTATATATACTCTTCTCATCTTTTTTCACCTGACAACATAATTTACAGATTAATCTGTAATTAGCAACTAATAAAAATACTTTCCTTTGTATAGCTGTGTATTGCTCTATTGTGTGGATAGTTCATAGTTTGTTCAACCAGCCCCTTATTAATGGACAATTGGATTTATTTTAGCCTTTTGCTATTATAAATAGTCCTGTAGTGAATAGGCCTATGCATATATTGTTTTCTATTTTTACCATCTGTGGTATAGATTACTAGAAGTAATATTACTAAGTCAAAGAGTAGATAGTGTATTTTTGCTGGATATTGCTAAATGAACCTGCATAGAAGGTATACCATGTGTTAGAAATGCTTGTTCCTCAGGGCTGTAAAGAAATAGCACTTGAACATTAACTTCCTCAGCAAGGCCATTTTTACTTTCTGCAGAAAGGGTACACTCGCCAGCAATTTTGCCACGAGAGTACACCGAACAAAGGAGACAGGGTCATT
This sequence comes from Pan paniscus, assembly GCF_029289425.2. Taxonomy (NCBI): domain Eukaryota; kingdom Metazoa; phylum Chordata; class Mammalia; order Primates; family Hominidae; genus Pan; species Pan paniscus. The sequence continues at coordinate 188,496,716 of NC_073255.2, forward strand.
TATAACCTGACACATCCACCCTACTGCTGTGTCTGGTTTCCATTGGCTGGAACAGGACCTCACATTCTGTATTTGTCCCGATTGGCTAGCAGCTTAGAACTTCTTAAAAGAGGCAAAGGCAGAGGAGAACAAAGGAAAGAGGAAGTAACTTGTGGAATGCTGAGAAAGGTCAAAACCTTCAAATAAGGAAGAGGAATGGGCTATGACCTAATGCTTGCTTGGACTAGTAAAAGCATGCCAGGGCAAATATTTAGGCTAAAGTGTGGGAGCTAAGAACATAAAGTACATTGATTTCTTTATTACGGCTAGCAGATATTTAAGAATGTTAGCACAGGTCTTTGAATAAATTTTGCTTCTAAGAGAAGTTACTATTTATTCCTAATTAGATGGGGAGAAAAGTTTCTGAAGAGGAAACTCTCCTTTGGTTTTTACACATGTATGAAAGCTTCCCTACAGCCTCACTCTCAGAATATGTTGTCAAGCTTTTGGATTTTTTCAGTTTGATCGGGTGGGAAATGATATTTCAATGTAATTTAAATTTGCATTTCTCTTAGTATAAGCAGGTTTGAGCATTTTTTCATATAGCTAAGAACTATTTGTGTTTCTGTTCTGTGAATGGTTTGTAAGGTTGTTGGTCCTTTATTTTTAGAATCTCTATTTGAGATTGTGGCTCACAGACCCTAAGGTGACCCCCAGTAATTCCCTTCCCTGCAGTGGGGATGGGTCCTGTGACTTGCTTGTAACCAACAGAGTATAGCAAAGGTGATAGAATGTCAGTCTCTTGATTAGGTTAGGTTATATGGCAAAAATAGGAGTCCACTCCTGTGACTACATCGATGTTATAGAAGACTCTGTCTTAAGTAGACCAGAGGAGGAGACTCCTCTGGGTTGGCTTGATGAAGTCAAGGGCCATATTGGTGAAGCCCATGTGGCAAGGAACTGCCAGGGAACCTCTAGGATCTGAGGGTGGCCTCCCGCCGACAGCTATTAAAAAGCCAGGGCCCGTCAGTCCTGAGCCACAAGGAATTGAATTCTGACAACTTGAGTGAGTTCAGAGCAAATTCTTCCCCAGTTAAGCCTCTAGGAGAGAACACAGCTTGGCTGACACCTTGTTTGTAGCCTTAGGGACCCTCGGTAGAGGGTCCAGCTAAGCTGTGCTCACTCCTGACCCACAGAAATAGCAAGATAATAAGTGTGTGTTGTTTTAAGCCATTACGTTTGTGGTAATTACATAGCAATAGAACACCAACACTGAGATATTACTCTTTTGCCTGTGATACCAATTGTAAGTATTTTTTCTAGTTTGTCACTTGTCTTTTTACTTTTCTTTTGGTGTCTTTTAGTATCCAAAGTTTTTTGTCTTTATGTAATCCAGTTTCTTTTTCTATATTCTGATCTTTTTTAGTCCTAGCCAGAAAAATTTTGCCCAATCCCAGATAATAGAGGAATTTACTCATATTCTCTTCTAGTACTTATATGGAGTCATGTTTTATAATTAAATATCCAGTTTTCTGGATACATGATGGGAGGAGTAGACGCTATTGTTTTTCCATATGGCTAAACAGTTGTTCTGACATCATTTAGTTGAAAGTCATTCATTTCCTCTCAGGTTTGTGATGTTGTCTTTATTTATACTAAGCTTATACTAAATTTATTTATAGCAAACATATTAGATTTCTAAATTTCTAAATGTAATTGGGTCTTTTTTCTCTTCTTTTCCCATTGGTTTGTCTGTCTGTGTGTGGGCCCTGCTGTGCTGTTTGGATAGAGAAGCCCTGGAGTTCACTTGTTCTGCAGTGGGGCTCACACCCCACTAGTTCTTTTTCCAAAGTTTACCTGGCTATTCCCTGCTTATTTATTCTTTTCCAAATGAACTTTATAATTAACTTGTCTAGCTCCAGAAAAAAAACCTGATAATATATTTAACATGATTGTGTAGCACTTACAAGTTAACTTAGGGAGAAATGATGTATTTATTAGGATTTTGTGTCTTTTTGTCCAAGAATATGGTATGTACATCTTTCCATTACAAGTTCAAGTCTTCCTTTGGGACCTTTTGGAGCTTCTTATTGTTTTCCTCATAAATGTTTTAGACATTTATTGTTAAATTTGTGTTTAGTATTTAAGATGTTTTTCTTGATATTCATAAATGAGATTTTTTGTGGGGGAGGTTCAGTCTTTGTCAGGTTTTTGAAATCAATGTTATGTTCATTTCATAAAACAAATAGGGAAGCTTTCCTTTAAAAAAAATATTTGGCTTAAGTAGCAGTAGGATTTCCTCTGACACTCTTCTCTGTGCCTGGTAGTTTGTTTTTGTTGTTGTTTTTTGTTTTTTTCTTTGGTGTTTTTGTTTTGGGGTTTTTTTGGGGAACTCTTATGACTTTCTTTGGGACTGGGGTCAATTTTAATAAGTTGTATTTTCTTTAAAAGTTACTCTCTTCTAGCTAGGTGTAGTGGTGCACACCTGTAATCCCAGCTATTCATGAGGCTGAGAGGATGATGACTTGAGCCTAGAGTGTGGAGTTTGAGCCTAGCCCGGACAACAGAGGGAGACCCTGTCTCTTTAAAAAAAAAAACAAAAACAAAAACAAACAAAAAAAAACTTTTACATTTTCAAGTTGATTTTGTTAGAACTATACAAAATCACCTCTTTTAAAAATTTCCTCTCACAGTGTTTTCAAATTTATTGTTAAGAAATCATGGACTAAGTGGAAGACTTCGTACTTTTGTTGGCGTGTTGAGTATTTTGTTTCATAATGAAACCATCTAATGAAACTGTTTAAACTGGTTAGCCGTCTTTCTTGCCTCTCCTTCTTGCCTCTCCTTCTTCACAATAAGCATTCATTTCCAAGGATGTGGTCTGCTCACACATTATACTCTTCTCTAAGATTTCGCATTGCACAGAATGTGAACAATGTCCTTTAACCTCTTCTGGAACAGAAATACACTTCAAAAATTATACAAACAAGTATGTATTAATTGTTAATACTAAGCACTATGCTAAATATATGGGGCTGAAAAGATGGAAATGATCTCTGTCCTCAGGGGGCTTGTTTATGGTAAGTATAGCAGTGCTTACCCTAGAGGCAAATTGTCTGTTGGGATATCTTGGGTTCACATACCTGTAAAGGATGATTCTGCTGTCATTAATTGTCCCCCTCCAAAATCACAATGTTGAGCATCTCATTTTCCAGCCATGACATTTCGCCTTTCTGGTTCCCTCTGTCTGGTAACTCCAGCAATTATTTGGCCACACCAGGACCTCTAATCCATAGGCCTATCCACATTTTTCATCTTGCCTCATACTTCCACATCCTCACATCTCTGTTTCCCTGGCTTAAATCTGTGATTTGTCATAATCATCCCACTGCATATACCTTGCCCCATTCCTGTACTGTTGTACCTCCCTGGCAAAAACCCACGTCTCAGCTTACAAGGCACCTATCCCTGAGCAGCTACCAGACCATGACTGAAGAAAAACGTAAAACCATAGTGACTTGTCTCACTTTAATAAATTCAAGTTCACAACTGGTTAGCCTTTTATTCATTTAACTTTGAACAACGTATTAGTTGATGTCTAACTGCTGAAGTTTTGGCCCTATTAACTATTCAAGTTTATGATTGAAAGAATTTGTCACTAGTTGTTTTGCCTTAAGTAACCTGAGATATTTGCTTTGACTCTCTTTTCAAAGGCTTTCAGACTTGGATATTAAAGGCATGGGTAATTGCCTTTAGAAGGGATAGCAAACAGTATGAAACACAAAGATTTTGTTGTGTAGATACTAGATTCATTATTCATTCATTATTAGTGTAGATTAAAGTTTTAGCTTTTGATTTTTGTTTGGATGTTTTTAGTTTCTTAAGCAGGTGAGAAATTTATTGAATAGTAGACATCTGATTTCTTTGCATTTCCTTCATATTTGGGTGTTGGCTTCTTTTTTTTATTTTTGGAGACAGTCTCGCTCTCTTGCCCAGGTTGGAGTGCATGGCATGATCTTGACTCGCTGCAACCTCTGCCTCCTGGGTTCAAGCGATGCTCAGAATTCTCAGCATCCAGAGTAGCTGGGATTATAGGCGTGTGCCACCACAGCTGGCTAGTTTTTGTTTTTGTTTTTTTTCTGAGACGGAGTGTCGCTCTGTTGCCAGGCTGGAGTGCAGTAGTGCAACCTCGGCTCACTGCAACCTCTGAGTCCCTGGTTCAAGCGATTCTCCTGCCTCAGCCTCCTGAGTAGCTGGGATTAGAGGCACGTGCCACCACGCCCAGCTAATTTTTGTATTTTTAGTAGAGATGGGGTTTCACCATGTTGGCCAGGATGGTTTCAATCTCCTGACCTCTTGATCTGCCCACCTCGGTCTCCCAAAGTGCTGGGATTACAGGTGTGAGCCACCACACCTGGCCCAATTTTTGTATTTTTTTAAGTTGAGATGGGGTTTTACTATGTTGGCCAGGCTGGTCTTGAACTCCAGATCTCAGGTGATCTACCCACCTTGGCCTACCAAAGTTCTGGGATTACAGGCGAGAGCCACCGTGCCCGGCCCTAACTTCTTGACCTATCTGAAAACAGATAGTGCCTTTATTGCTTCTGAATACCATTATGCTTAATTGTATAAAAGAAATGCTGGGATTTTATAAATGTATATGTTTTTAAATTTAGTATTACGATTTACTATGTAAAAAATACTCTCTAAAGAATTATAATATGGTTTGGGAAAAAGAGTAACATCTGCCTGATAGAGTTGTTGAGAGTTAGTATATTTTACAGCTAAGGAAACCAAGGAATCATGATGTTGAGCTGCTGTGGATAGGATGAGCCAGGGTGGTTATTCCATGAAGAATCTGGACAGAGTTAGCCAAATCCTGTTGGTGAGGTCTTTGAGCAGAAAATTTTTTCATTTTGCCCTTAGGTGCTGGCAGGTAGCCAAGAGTGAACCTAAGGAAAGTAGTTTCCCGGGTTTTTTGTTTGTTTGTTGTTGTCAGTGAATTCTGTAAGATTAGTCTGCCTGTTTTTATCACAAAGACCATTATTTAAGTTTTGAAATGGGACAATAAATTCCTGAGTTGTTTCTTGTACCTTTTCCAAAAATAAACATGGCTGTTGTTCTGAGCTAGTTTTTATACTATTGTTGAATAAGATGGTCATGACCTCTATGCATAGTATTAAGGTATTGCTTAGCCCAAACAAGATAGTAACAGATTTGTTTAGAAATTTGCAAGCATGTTGCTAACCATATTACAGTAATTGTTTTCATTTATTAACAAATATTTATTAAATTGTTGCTATATTCTATGCATTATTATAATTTCCAGGGATAGACAAAAGCTCTTTCCCTATTGGAGCTTACTTCCTGGTATGGGAGAGATAAACAATAAATAATAAACTCAGGGAATAAGTAATTATGTATATGTAAGAAGGTGATAAATTCCATGGAATAAGGAAGACCAGGTTTAATGTTTAGTGGGTGGGTTGAAGTTTTAAATAGGGTAATCTTGGTAGGGCCTTATTGAGAAGAATATATTCGAGCAAAGATTCAATGGCAGTGAAAGAAGTCATCATGAAATTACCTGGGAGGAAGAGTGAAGAGCCAGTGCATAGTCCGTAATGGAGTATAATTGAAATGTTTGACCCACAAGGAGACCTGTGTCTAGGACAAAGTGAATGCAGAGAGAAGGTGGTGGGAAAAGTGCTCAGAGAGGTAATGCCAGATTACGTAGGGACTTGTAGGTCTTTGTAGGGAGCAGATGGGTGGTCATGTCTACCATTGATATTATATGTTAAGTCTAGATCTAATGACAAAAAATTAATATTTCAGTTTTTACTATATTCATCCTATAGATACTTTTCAGCATTTTCTGTGGGCTATTCATTGTGCTAAGTGAAGGGAAAACATTAGACAAGAAAACAAACAGCAAATGCAAGCCACAATCCTTGTGAAGATTATCTTGGTTCAGTGCAAAGGGTGGTGTTTTGTGTGTCAGTCATTGTATCTGACACTTTACATATTTTACCTTGTGTAATTCTGAGTATTTCATTTCATTCTGAGTATCCAATAAGATGGACAATGTCATTAACTTGGAATACAGTTGATGAAAATGAGGCTAAGAAAATCTGCTAATTTTTCCAAAGTTGCATTACTGATATATGGCAGAATGGGATTAGAATTCAGTCTTGTCTTTTCATTATACCATTGATTCCCAAATCTGGCTGTGCATCAGAGTTAACTTGGAGGCTTGTTTAAGCTAAAGATTCCTTAACCTTATCTCTGGGAATTCCCATTTAGCATAGCTGGTGTGGAGCCCTAGGAGTCTGTATTTTTAATAAATACTCCAAGGATTTCTGTATTTTGAAACTACCACCCTCCATTATTATAGTTATGATAGTGTTGATACAAGTGATTATGGGAACCTTTGTCTTTTATTTTTAAAGAAAATGGTTTTGTTGTTTCATTGTTTAGTATCATGTTTGCTACAAGATTTTTAGAGATGCTCTTTGTCAGGCAAAGATTTCCCCGTTTTTCCTAGTTTGTTAAGAATTGAGTGTTGAATTGTAATAAACTCTTTATCTCCATTGATCAAACCATGTGGGTTTTTTTTCTTTTAATTTATGAAGGTGGTAGGTTATGGTTTTTCAAATATTGGACCAACTTTGAGTACTTGAAGTAAATACAACTTGTTCATGGTATATATTCGGTTTTTAAAAACATGGTTGGTTTCAGGGTTGTTGTTTTTTTTTAAGATTTCTGTAATCTCTATGAGATTGTCTTTAATATTCTTTCCTTACACTGCCCTTATTTTGATATCAGAGTGGTAACAGCCTCAGAAAGGGACATGGAGAATCTTTCCTCATTTTCTGTCCTCTGAAGGTCATTGCATCTACCTAAAACCATCTGTTCCTTAGATACTTGGTAGAACTCGCTTTTAAAATCACCTGGAAATGTTTTTATGATAGTTTAATATTCAAAGGGACTACAGGGCATCCAGGTTCCTGATTTTCCAGAGCCGGTGTTATGCATTTATGTTTTTCTAGGAATTTGATCATTTCACCTGAATTTGTAAACAGTGCTCCTGTTTTCAGTCTGTGTCTGTATTTATGCCTCTTTCTCATTGTCGTCTTATTTGTGCATTTTTCTTGATATGTTTTGCCAGTGCTTGTGTAATTGCCCGATGGGTTCTTCCTGCCCACTCCACAGACAAAATCATACCCTGAGACCACAGCATTGCAGTGAAGAAAGAACTTCATTCATGTGAAGCTGGCCCATGCAGGAGAACTGGGCTTATCACTGAAATCCATTTTCCTGAAGGCTCAGAGTTTAGGGTTTTTATGGACAGTTTGGTGGGCAGGGGGCTAGGGAACGAGTATGGCTGATTGGTTGGGGATGAAATCATAGCAGGGTGGACAACAGTCTTTGTGCACAGAGTTCACCTCTGGGACCAGTCGAGTCATGAGTCACAAGCCTGGGTAGGGTCTGTCTGAAAGATATCTCAAAAAAACAATCTTAGGTTTGTTATATGTAAAATGTTTGTTCCCTGGTGCCATAAAGAAATAGCACTCACATATAAATTTAATTCTCTCAGCAAGGCAATCTGTATTTTCTGCAGAAAGGGTGCTCATCGCAGTTGGAATAATGGTGAGAGCACATTCAAACAAAGGAAAGACGTAATTTTTATCCCTTATGCTGTTTGTTTCTGCTACTGTGTCCTGTCTCCATTGGCTGGAGCCAGACCGCACAATCTAAACTAAAACCCGATTGGCTAACAGTTTAAAACTTTTCTAAATAGGTAAAAGTAATGGAAAGACAAAGGAAAAGAGGAAGTTGCTTATGCCAAATAGGGAAGGGGCATAGGCTGCGAGCTGGAATGTGCCCGTGAGCATGTCCAGCACAAATATTTTGGTTAAGGTACAAGGCCATAGAATATACTATGCACCTGTGAGCATGTTTAACAGCTACATAGGATAGGGCTTAACAAAGAGTTATTAGCATAAAGTGAAGAGGCTTAAAGGAAGTTAGTCTTTAAAATAAACTATTATTTCTAACACTTATGATTTACTCTTTAACAAGAAGGGAAACTTTGAAGAGAAACTTTTTACTTTCTACAGGTTCTACAATAATGATGTTATCTATAGGAACAATCAAGGAAGTCATGAATTTTGCGATGTCTGGCCACATGACTCCCGAGCAGTAAGGGATTATGGAAACTACACCTACATTTCTGTGGAGTTTAGGCCCTTCCAGTTCCCATTATCATATTCTTGCTTACAAAGGTGGTTTTCAGTCCCTGATCAAGGAAAGGGGCTAGTTATAGGGAGGGGCTGTTATCATCCTTGCTCCTAAGTTAAACTGGAAACCACATTTCTCCTAAAGTTAGCTTGGCATACACCCAGGAGTGACCAGGGACAGTTTGGAGGTCAGCTATGTCAGATTTCTTCTACTGTCACAGTTTTGCAAAGGCAGTTTTATTTTATTAATTTTACTGATCTTTTAAAGAATCAGCATTTGGCTTCTGTTGTCTTATTTTCATTTTCTATTAATTCCTGATAATGTTTTTATTATTCTTTTATGTTCCTTGGGTTTATTCAGTTATATTTTTCTTAATTCATAGTTTGTGGTCATATTTTCTAATATAGGCATCAAGAGCTATAAATTTAGCCATATCCTATGGGTTTTAAAAAAGTTGTATTTTCACTACTTAGTTCTGTAGAAATCTCTGTAGTGTTCATTTGCACGTTTTGTGACCTTTCTAGTTACTTTGTTACCATTGGTTTTTAGTGTACTTGTCTTGGTCACAGCATGTGGCTCCTTGACCCCACTGGTCGCACTCCTCAAGAGTCTTTGCTCTTATTCCCCCACCCCCCCACCCCACCCCGCATAGCTCTTCCCCAGGTAGCTGCAGTACTCACTATTCAGTTTACGTCTTGACGCAAGTATCACGTTTTCAGGGAGGCCTTCCCTCTCCATCTTCCTGAAGCTTCACACACCTTCTCCTCCTCATTGTTCTTCCCTGCTTTATTTTCTTTCCTCAGCACTTATCACTTTCTAATGTATTATTTAACACAGTGTTCCCAGCTGGATAGAGAAGGAAGTAAAGCCATTACGGGGTGTATAGCTGGAGACTGAAATAGAATTAAATCATAAGGGAAGTGGGGAGGGCTGAGTGCCTGGACTTTGCCTGTCATGAGACTGAAGACATAGGGGTAGATGCAGCTGAGGAGTCAGGGTTGTGGTTGGAGAGGGAGTTTTTGTTGTTGTTGTTGTTGTTTTCATGTGGAGTCTCACTCTGTCGCCCAAGCTGGAATGCAGTGGTGCGATCTCGGCTCACTGCAACCTCTGCCTCCCGGGTTCAAGCAATTTCTCCTGCCTCAGCCACCCAAGTAGCTGGGATTACAGGCGCCCGCCACCACACCTGGCTAATTTATATATATATTTATTTTATTATTATTATTTTTGTGTGTGTGAGTCGGAATCTCGCACCGTCGCCCCGGCTAGATTGCAATGGCGCAATCTCGGCTCACTGCAACCTCTGCCTCCCAGGTTCAAGCGATTCTCCTGCCTCAGCCTCCCGAGTAGCTGGAATTACAGGTGCGCGCCACCACGCCCCGCTAATTTTTTGTATTTTTAGTAGAGACAGGGTTTCACCATGTTGGCCAGGCTGGTCTCAAACTCCTGACTTCGTGATCCGCCCACCTCGGCTTCCCAAAGTACTGGGATTACAGGCGTGAGCCACCGCGCCCGGCCCTAATTTTTTGTATTTTTAGTAGAGACGGGGTTTCACCATGTTGCCCAGGCTGGTCTCCAACTCCCAACCTCAGGTGATCTGCCCACTTTAGCCTCCCAAAGTCCTAGAATTAGAGATGTGAGCCACCGCCCCCAGCCGGAGAGGAAAGTTTCAACTTAAGACATGAAGAGGTCATCACATCAGTCCTGGATGATGATGAAATTGAGTGGGGGGCAGAGTTCCTTATGTGGAATTTAGGTAAAGGTGACAGCAGGAACACTAACCAAGACATTTGGAGGCAGGGTTGGGCATGGTCCAACATGATAGTGGGAATCAGGCTAAAGAAAACACGAGAAACGACATCAGTGTCCATCTTTCATAGCTGCTAATGGAGCAGCCCTTGGTTTCTTCAGGGTCTGTTTTGGATGGCTCCCTTTTGTGAGGGCCAGGCAGCCCATGGTGGAAGCGGGAAGGCCGGGAGTGGTTTGAGGAAAACAACCTGTAAGTGTGGACCTTGCTATGTGGATGAAGAATGGGTTGGCTCCCTAGGTGCCTGGCTCCTCGTGGATTCAGAGCAGCCTGTCCGGTTACACTCTTTTTTTTTTTTTTTTTTTTTTTTTTTTTTTTTTTTTTTGAGACGGAGTCTCGCTCTGTCGCCCAGGCTGGAGTGCAGTGGCGCGATCTCGGCTCACTGCAAGCTCCGCCTCCCGGGTTCACGCCATTCTCCTAACTCAGCCTCCCGAGTAGCTGGGACCACAGGCGCCTGCTACCACGCCCGGCTAATTTTTTGTATTTTTAGTAGAGACGGGGTTTCACCGTGTTAGCCAGGATGGTCTCGATCTCCTGACCTCGTGATCCACCCGCCTCGGCCTCCCAAAGTGCTGGGATTACAGGCGTGAGCCACCACGCCCGGCCCGGTTACACTCTTTAACTTCAGGATCTCATGGCCTGTGGAAGAAGCAGTGCTTTTGTTTTTGTTGTTTGTTTACTTGCTCTTTGTCTACCCCTAAGCGAACATTTTAGGGAGTTATAATGTCTGTTTTACCTAAATGTCACTGCTCTGTACATTTTTGTTGCAATATTTTTGTTACAAAGTTGCACATTGCATTTTTTTTTGTCTTTTCATTTGCTCTCATGGGCTTCCTTACTTAGAGAACATTTTCTTCTACTTCAAGTATTTGTGTTTTTCTGTTTATGTCTTTAGTTTTAAAAGTGCCTGCAGCTGACATAGCAGCGCTTTCACTGGCGCCTGATTTTCCTTTGTACTATTGTCATTTCCAGCCATGCCTCTGGTATTACTGTTGGTGGGAGTTTTTGTTTGGTTGGGTTTTTGTTTTGTTTTGGTATGTTACTGTTGCTTTGTTTTTTTACTTTTTAATTAACTTGTAGTAGAATACTTAATAGTTCTTGGTTGGCAGACAGTTAAGAAACTGAACTGTTTACCATCTTCTAGGCTTATGGCATAACCTTATACAAGAGAACCTAATTTTTACAGTGGTGCTTTACTGATGCCAATTTGCTTTGTCCTGATCTTTTGGGGACAATACCATTTTTAAGATTATTTTATGCTGTAGAAATAAGTAACTTAAAAGCAGTATCTCTGTGCAGTTTTCTTATGTATCTACATTGCTTATATGGGTTCTCTGCCATAAGTCTGTTTACTGAGATGATTTTATATGTGCATTGGGCTCCTTAGAATTCCTTAGGAAATTGTATTAGCCTCCATGAAGATCAGATATCGGAAAGCTTAGGAAAAATTGCCAGGCACGGTGGCCTCACACCTGTAATCCCAGCACTTTGGGAAGCCAAGGCGGGCAGATCACCTGCGGTCAGGAGTGTGAGAGCAGCCTGGCCAACATGGTGAAACCCCATCTCTACTAAGAATGCAAAAATTAGCCAGGTATGGTGGCATGCACCTGTAATCCCAGCTACTTGGGAGGCTGAGGCAGGAGAATCACTTGAACCCGGGAGGCAGAGGTTGCAGTGAGCCAAGATCCCGCCACTTTACTCCAGCCTGGGTGACAGAGTGAGACTCTGTCTTAAAAAGAAAAAGAAAAAAAAAAAGCTTAGGAAAAATTGCTGTTCAGTGCTACATTTAGTTCTTCTTGCCTTGTTTTATAGGTGAGGGAATATAATTACTTGAACTCTTTATTTGAAAATAACTTAGATTTAGAGTGGACACTAGGGCAGGCATAACCTTTGATTGGAAAGTAGAACTTTTTTTTTTAAGTTGTTTATATTTATTTATTTTTATTGTTTTGAGACAGAGTCTTGCTCGGTTGCCCAGGCCAGAGTACAGTGGTGCAGTCTTGGCTCACCACAACCTCCGCCTCCCGGGTTCAAGAGGTTCTGCAGCCTCAGCCTCCCAAGTAGCTGGGATTATAGGCGCCCGCCACAACCCCCAGCTAATTTTTGTATTTTTAGTAGACACAAGGTTTCACCAGGTTGGCCAGGCTGGTCTTGAACTTCTGACCTCAAATGATCCGCCCACCTCAGCCTCCCAAAGTGCTGGGATTACAATCGTGAGCCACCACACCTGGCCAGAGTTGCTTAGAGTTGCTTATTTTTAATAATAGATTTTTAAGATCCTTGGATTAAAAAAAGAATCTTGCAGTTGTATAGTTGGAAGAGACTTTAGTTGTCCTGTTATGATACATGTGGTACTTGTTATTTTCCTTGTGAAAATTATAACCTGATGAGAAAAATTACGCAACTGAAAGCAGTCCAGAACAAAGATGAAGAAGTATCCATTAACATGGGCAAATGAATCAGTCAGCTATTTCACTGCCATTGGTTCTCTGAGCATTAACCCACAGGCCTGAGGTTTTCATTGTTGAACCCTTTTTAAAAACTCAGTACTATCCATACATCTTCTTGTATTTGAATCTCCGTTAACTGTACGCATAGTGGTCCTACTTGGTGGTTTGGAAAACAGTGATTCTGTATTTGGTGGATGGTTTAAAGTATACTGAAGTGTCTAACATATTTATTCTTCTTTTTTAGGAAATTGACAATGGCCCTTCAGCTATGCTAGGTCTATAATGGGAAGTGTCACAGTTCGGTATTTCTGTTATGGGTGCCTTTTTACATCTGCGACCTGGACAGTTTTGCTTTTTGTTTATTTCAACTTCGGTGAAGTGACTCAGCCACTTAAGAATGTGCCCATCAAGGGGTCTGGGCCCCACGGACCATCTCCAAAAAAATTCTATCCCCGTTTCACTCGAGGCCCAAGTCGAGTGCTCGAGCCACAGTTCAAAGCAAACAAAATTGACGATGTGATAGACAGTCGTGTTGAAGATCCAGAAGAAGGCCACTTGAAATTCTCTTCTGAATTAGGTAAGTATATGATGTTTACCAGCATCCATATCAATGTATTGAATCACTGGAAGTTTAATTAGTTAATTAGGAGATTAGAAATGCTGCATCATTTTTTCCCCACTGATTTATTTTGTTTGTGAACTAGCTGAAGTTCTGTGGTTTCTGCAGACTCAGTGGGGAGTTATATTCTGATTTATCCAGTTCTGACTTCAGTATCTTAGGAGAAAACAAACAAGGTCCAGGGAAGAAAAATGAAAAGGCTAGAAAGAAAATGGAAGCTATGGGTGAAGGGGTTTGTTTTTTGTTTGGTTTTGAAGAGATGGGGTCTCACCATATTGCCCAGGCTGTCCCCGGATTCTTGGGCTCACGCTGCCCTCCCACCTCAACCTTGAGAGTAGCTGGGACTATAGGCATGCACCACTCTGCCCAGCCCTGGAAGAAGGTGTTAATTGCTAGGATTGTTAATAAGGGAAAGAAATGGTTGAAAGTTTGCTTGACTGTATTTAACTTATTTTTAAGGGTACGTTTAATTAATACAGAACATAAAGTACTGAGTTTAAAAATAAGCTAGGGTTATTTATATCTAATATGACTTTCACTTAACAAGAATTACTAAGGTGCTAGAAAAAATATATGTATATATAATATAGTTTATGAAATCTTAGTTATAAAATAGAAAGCCCTTTTTTCCTCCTAAAAAATTATATTCTCTTCAACTTGGATGCAAGACCCTATTGTCTATGCCTTTGAATACTGCAATTTTAGAGTGTTGATTTTGACATTTTATTTTAAGGGATAAGTGAGCAATTTTTGTTATCATTAAAACTTAACTTGGATCTTGTCACAAAAACATCAAATAATAGGTAATTTAAGAGTAAAATACAAGAGATTTTTGAGAGATTGAGAGAGGCTTAGAATGTGAAAGAAATGTTAAAATAGAGTTTTCACTTGGTCATAGTTTCAAAGAAATAAAATAAGTTCTTAGGACTTAAAGATTTTCTAATAAAGGATGTCAAAAGTATGTAAAATTTTATGAGGAAACAAGCTAATATCTACTTCAGTTTTCATTTAAAAATATTTTTAAATAGAGATGTGATCTCACCAACTTTAATTTTCATAAAGTACAATTTTCATAAATCTTTTTCAAATAGCCAGTGGGCATTTTTAAAGCATTAATGGGAAAATGTCTAGCTCTTTTATATATTTATAGTTACATTGGTAAAGCTTTTATCAAGAAGTAATACTGAGTTTACCATTTTGAATAGACTCTGTATTTGCTTTTGAAAGAAGTAGTGAGAGAATTGTAGATATTGAATAACAAACTCCAGCTGCCTAACTGAAAAACTAAATTCCTTATAGACTATCGTAAAGAATCCACAAAAAACCTATTACAGGCAATAAATGAATTTGGCAGTTGCAGGTACTAGATCAACAGGCAAAAACCAGTTGCATTTTTATACTGTAGCAACAAGTGGCCTGAAAAATGCAGTTAAGAGATCAATTTCATTTACAATAGCATCAAAGTCATAAAACGCTTAAGAATAAATTTAGCCAAGGAGCTGCAAGATTTGTATGCTGAAAACTGTAAAACATTGCTGAAAGAAATCAAAGTAAACCTACACACATGGAAAGATATTCCAGGTTCATAGAATGGAATACTAAATACTGTTAAGATGTAGATATCACCCAAAGCAATATGTAGATTCAGTGCAATTCCTATCAAAATGTCAGTGGTCTTTGTTGTAAAGAGGGAAAAGATTATCCTAAAATTAATATGGAATTACAAGAGGCTCTGAATAGCCAAAACAGTCTGAAAAAGAACAAAGTTGTAAGACTCGGACTTTCCAATTTTAAAAATAAATTGGACTACATCAAAAATAAAAACTTTCGTACATCAAATAACACATCAAGAATGTAAAAAAAGGGCTGGGTGCAGTGGCTGATGCCTGTAATCCCAGCACTTTGGGAGGCTGAGGTGGGTGGATCACCTGAGGTCAGGAATTTGCAACCAGCCTGACCAACATGGCGAAACCCTATCTCTACTAAAATACAAAATTAGCTGGGCGTGGTGGCAGATGCCTGTAATCCCAGCTACTCGGGAGGTTGAGGCAAGAGAATTGCTTGAACCTGGGAGGCGGAGGTTGCAGTGAGTCAAGATCGCGCCATTGTACTGTAGCCTGGGCGACAGAGCAAGACTCTGTCTCAAAAAAAAAAGTGAAAAAAGACAACCCACAGAATGGGAGAAAATATTTGTAAATCATATTTCTAATAAGGGTTCAGTATCCAGAATATATAAAGAATGCTTGTTTGTAATTTAATTTCATTTTGAGACAGGGCCTCGCTCTGTCACCTGCGGTGGAGGGCAGTGGCACAGTCACGACTCACTGCAGCCTCAACCTCCTTGGCTCGTTTGATCCTCCTGCCTCAGCCTCTCAAGTAGCAGGGGCTACAGGGGTGTACCACTATGCCCAGCTAATTTTTGTATATTTTGTAGACAAGGTTTCACCATGTTGCCCAAGCTGGTCTCGAACTCCTGGGCTCAAGCCATTCGCCTGCCTTTGCCTCCCAAGGTGCTGAGACTATAGGCATGAACCACTGTGCCTGGCCTAAACAGTTCTTAAAACTCAGTAATAAAAAGACAAATGGCACAATTTTAAAATGGGCAAAGGATTTGATAGACATTTCTCCAAAGAAGATATACAAATGGCCAACAAGTAGATGAAAAGATGCTTAATATAATTAGTGATTACAGAAATGAAAATCAAAACAATGAGATAGCCATCTCACACCCACTGGGAGGGCTATAATAATAAACTTAAAAAGGAGAGTAGCAAGCGACAGTGAGGATGTGGAGAAACTGGAGCCCTCACACGTTGCTGGTGGGAATGGAAAATAGTGCAGCCACTATAGACAGTTTGGTAGTTCCTCCATAAATTAAACGTAGAATTATCATATAACCCAGCAATACCACTCCAGGGTTTGTACTTGGAAGAATTGTCAACAGGTGCTCGAAAACTTGTACTCAATGTTCATAGCAGCACTATTCTCAATAGACAGAAGGTGACAACATGTTATCCAAATATCCATCAACTGACGAAGGGATAAACTAAGTGTGGCCTATCCATACCATGGAATATTATTCAGACAGAGAAGGGAATGACATTGTGATCATGCTACAACATGGATGAACCTTGAAAACATTATGCTTGTGAAAGAAGCCACACACAAAAGGTCACATGTTGTAGGGTTCCTTTATGTGAAATGTCTAGAATAGGCAGGTCCATGGAGACAGAAGGCAAATGAGTGGTTCCCAGGGACTGGGGAATGGGAGGAATGGGAATAACTGCTTTAATGGGTATAGGGTTTTCTTCTGCGGTGCTGACAATATTCTGCAGCTAGATAATCATGCTGGTCATACAACATTGAGAATGTACTAAATGTCACTAATGGTATGTTTTATGTTACGTGCATAATTATCACAGTTAAAAAATGAAAAACATCCAAAATTTCTTACATAAAATAAATTTAATATAGAAGGAATTAGTATAAATAATATAGTAGTAGTTAAAAGTATGCAGATTTCTGAGTAGAGAATTACTGAACAAGCAGGGAAAGGAACCTATGGAAAGGTATATTTGAGAAAGATTATTGGCCAGGCATGGTGGCTCACACCTGTTATCCCAGCACTTTGGGAGGCTGAGGCTGGTAGATCGCTTGGGCTCAGAAGTTTAAGACCAGCTTAAGGTGGTATCTACCGAAAGTTTAAAAATTAGCTGAGTGTGGGGGCGCATGGCTGTAGTCCCAGCTACTTATGAGGATTGTTTGGGCCCAGGAGGCAGAGGCTGCAGTGAGCTGAGATTCACTACTGCACTCCAGCCTGGGGGACAGAGCAAGACCCTGTCTCAAAAAAAAAAAAAAAAAAATCAACAATAAATTTAAAATTAAAAACATTTTCTCATTTAATCTGAAATTAATTATAAAATTAATTGAAAAGGATCCTCTGGCATGTTAATTCATTGAGGTTTGGCTACAATTTTATTTGAGTAGGGGAATAAGAAAAGTAAGCTACAACAATCTTTTCATATGGAATCTTTTCAAGAGACCTATAATAGAACATGATTCTTTCATGTTCTGATACTTGTTGAATTAAGGAGTATTTATTGAGAATCTTCTTTGTGCAAGGCTCTGCTCTAGGTTCTAGGTATCAAGCAATTTTAGTTTTATTTCTTTTATGTTTTGGTCATCACCAAAGTCTCTTCTCTTGTGGAGTTTCTCTCCTTGTATAAAATGCTAGTGGAGGTTTGTTGTTTTGTGTTTAAAAAGGATGAACTGCATTTGAAACAGTTTCAGAGAGAAGGCATATTAAGAGATAATGTTTCTCAAAGTAGATTTGGGGACACTAGTTGCATTCAGATAAATTGGGGAAACACGGCATTCTATTTTTTTTGAGACAGAGTTTTGCTTTTGTCACCCAGGCTGGAGTACAGTGGCATGATCTTGGCTTGCTGCATTCGCCTCCTAGGTTCAAGTGATTCTCCTGCCTCAGCCTCCCAAGTAGCTGGGATTACAGGCGTGTGCCACCATGCCTGGCTTATTTTTGTATTTTTAGTAGATACGGGGTTTTACCATGTTGGTCAGGCTGGCGTTGAACTGCTGACCTCCCATGATCCACCCACCTTGGCCTCCCAAAGTGCTGGGATTACAGGCATGAGCCACCACGCCCGGCTGGAAACACTGCATCTCAACCCTTTACACCTGGATATTCATAAAACATTCACTGTATTAAAGGAACAGAGTTCTACTATTTTTTAAAAATGGACTTTTATTTATTTATTTATTTATTTATTTATTTATTTATTTATTTATTTTGAGACAAAGTCTTGCTCTGCAGGCTGCAGTGCAGTGGCGTGATCTTGGCTCACTGCAACCTCTGCCTCCCGGGTTTAAGAGATTCTCCTGCCTTAGCCTCCCGAGTAGCTGGGACTACGGGAATGCACCACCACTCCCGTCTAGTTTTTTTTTTTTTTTTTTTTTTTGTATTTTTAGTAGAGATGGGGTTTCACCGTGTTGGCCAGGCTGGTCTTGAACTCCTGACCTCAAGCAATCTGCCTGCCTCCACTTCCCATAGTGCTGGGATTACAGGCATAAGCAGCCGCGCCCTGCCTAATATTACAGTGACTTTGATTAGGCCTGTGGAGGAATTCCCTGACAGTTAAACCAGAAACTGTGAAGCTTTTTTTTTTTTTTTTTTTTTAAAGACAGGATCTCACTCTGTCACCCAGGCTGGAGTGCAGTGGCACAACTGTGGCTCACTGCAGCCTTGATGTCCTGGGCTCAAGCAGTCTTCCTGCCTCAGCCTCCTGAGTAGCCAAGTCATGGAGACTACAGGTGTGAGCCACTGAGCCGCCACACCTGGCTAATTTTTTTTTTTTTTTTGTAGTAGAGACAAGGTCTCACTGTGTTGCCCAGGCTGAGTTCAAGCAGTCCTCCTGCCTTGGCCTCCCAAAGTGCTGGGATCACAGGCGTGAGCCATTGCGTCTGACCCGGGAAGCTCTTTTTATGGAAAAGCTTATCAGTTGCCTTTTTCTGGGGAGGGACTCCTGTAAAAACTCGCATTGACGTCATTGAGGCCTGTCGAGGGCCACTGGGGTTCTAAAATCTATTGCTTTAATGGAAAATTATAAAAATTTTTTTCCTGGTTGCAGGTAAATTTTTCTCTTGAATATAATAAACTATTCTTAAGATTATGGTTTGTGGCCAGGCGTGGTGTCTCACGCCTGTAATCCCAGCACTTTGGGAGGCCGAGGTGGGCAGATCACGAGGTCAGGAGATCGAGACCATCCTGGCCAATATGGTGAAACCCCGTCTCAACTAAAAATACAAAAATTAGCTGGGCGTGGTGGCATTTGCCTGTAATCCCAGCTACTCGGGAGGCTGAGGCAAGAGAATCGCTTGAACCAGGGAGTTGGAGGTTGCAGTGAGCCAAGATCGTGCCACTGCACTCCAGCCTGACGACAGAGGGAAACTCCATCTCAAAAAAAAAAAAAGATTATGGCTTGTGAGCAGGTGGTGTTTATGGTTAAGACACCTTGCTTTGACCTAGACTGATAAGAATTTGACTTCAACCTAGAGACAACCTAAGTTTGAGAAAAGAGATATTAGATTATAATAGGATAAAGTCAGCATTTTCTTAAGATCATAATATCGTTAACAGTAACATGATACTTTCTAGATTTAATTCGCTGACTAACTTCACTCTTTTGCAGGTATGATTTTTAATGAACGCGATCAGGAGTTGAGAGACTTGGGCTATCAGAAACATGCTTTTAATATGCTTATCAGTAACCGCTTGGGCTACCACAGAGATGTGCCAGACACAAGGAATGCAGCGTATGTGCCTTATCGGGTTTGCAAATACATTTTAACAACACGATGCTTTTAGTGTCAGTGTAAGAGGTCACGAGGACGGGGTTCATATTTCCCAATGCAGCGTCTTTATTCAGCATACTAGGAAACTTGAGACAGATTTCCACTTGTGTTATATGTGAAGCCACATGGTCTGAGATGTACCAACAGAGTCCTAGAGCTTGCTGTGTCTCCTTTAACATTTCAGATCACCTGGGGAAGCAGAGTAGGGTGCTAATTAAATAACCTGAGTATAAGTTTGTTCTAAATGTTTATTGATTGGATTCATGGCAAATAGGAATTAACATCAGTGAAGAATTTTACTCCTCATTTCACTTTTCTCTTCGATTATTTTTGTTCCATCAAAGGCTTTTCGTGCATGTGGTCAGTCATTCCACAGACAGACATTTGTTGAGCACCTTCTGTTTGCTACATGCCGTCTTGAGCCCTGCAAGAAACAAACAGATGTAGTAGTTCCTCAGTTCTCAGGGCTAGAGTCTAGCAGGGGAGGCAATTAAGTCAACAAGTCCTTACATGAGTAAGGGCTGTGACAGGGTTTGGGGAAATGGGGGCATAGTACTGGAGTGGTCCCTGCAGAGAGGTGACAAGGCTGGAGGGAGGCAGGGCTCAGATGCTGGAGGGCTGTGTGTGCCCTGGGAAAGAATTCAGTGTTCTCAATGTGTCCTCTAAGTTCATGGCTTTTTTTTTTTTTTTTTTTCTTTTTGGGATGGAGTCTTTCTCTGTTGCCCAGGCTGGAGTGTGGTGGCGTGATGTCGGCTCACTATAACCTCCACCTCCCAAGTTCAAGTGATTCTCCTGCCTCGGCCTCCTGAGTAGCTAGGACTACAGGCGTGCACCACCACGCCTGGTTAATTTTTATAGTTTTAGTAGAGATAGGGTTTCACCATGTTGGCCAGGCTGGTCTCAAACTCCTGACCTCGTGATCTGCCCACCTTGGCCTCCCAAAGTGCAGGGATTACAGGCGTGAGCCACTGCGCCCGGCCAGTTCATGGCTTTTTGATGTTGCTTAAAGCTCATAACCCTTTTTTTCCCAAATAGTTGCTTGGAATGATTTGATACATGGAAGTTCTTCTGTTATCTTGGTATATCATAATTTATTCAAATCTTTTTTATTATTGGGCAAAAAAATAAAATTTCAAATATAAAGTCTTATATTTGTTTCCTTTTGAAACCTCATTGAGGAGAAGCTGGACATCAGCTTATGAGTGCTGCATGAAACACTTGCAGTGATTTTGGTAAAAAGAACTCACATTTTTATGTAACCTCTCTTCCAAAAAAGAAAAAAAACCCTGAAGTTTAAAAAATCTTTATTCGGCCGGACATGGTGGCTCACACCTGTAATCCCAGCACTTTGGGAGGGCGCAGTGGGTGGATCACGAGGTCAGGAGATCGAGACCATCCTGGCCAATGTGGTGAAACTCTGTCTCTACTAAAAATACAAAAATCAGCTGGGCGTGGTGGCGCAGGCCTGTAATCCCAGCTACTCAGGAGGTTGAGGCAGGAGAATCGCTTGAACCAGGGAGTCGGAGGTTGCAGTGAGCCGAGATTGCGCCACAGCACTCCAGCCTAGTGACAGAGTGAGACACCATCTCAAAAAGAGAAAAAATTTATCCAAAAGTAAACAAGATAGCAGGTATAGGAGGGAGACATTATTAACAAAATGTAAAACTCTTGAAGAAGAAACCGTATTGTTTTTGTAAATGCTTTTAAAAAAAAATTGTTGTTAACATAATGTTAGAAAGAGGCTGAACAGGCTGGGCATGGTGGTTCACGCCTGTAGTCCCAGCACTTTGGGAGGCTGGGGTGGGCAGATCACCTGAGGTCAGGAGTTCGAGACCAGCTTGACCAACATGGAGAAACCCTGTCTCTACTAAAAATGCAGAATTAGCCGGATGTGGTGGCGCATGCCTGTAATCCCAGCTCCTCGGGAGGCTGAGGCAGGAGAATCACTTGAACCTGGGAGGCGGAGGTCACGATGAGCCGAGATAGCGCCACTGCACTCCAGCCTGGGCAACAAGAGCGAGACTCCGTCTCAAAAAAAAAAAAAAGGCGGGGGGTGGGGGAAGAGGGTGAACAAGGAGACAGTAAATCTGTAGGTGAATAATAATCTAAACCATTCGAGCCTTTTAAAATGTCAGAATTTCCTCATCTTTATCTTTACAGATGTAAAGAAAAGTTCTACCCACCTGACCTGCCAGCTGCTAGTATTGTTATCTGTTTCTATAATGAAGCGTTTTCTGCCTTGCTTCGGACAGTGCACAGTGTCATAGACCGCACGCCGGCACACCTGCTTCATGAGATCATCCTTGTGGATGATGATAGTGACTTTGGTAAGGAATGCTGCACCTGGTAACATTGGATCCAGGCTGTCAGTCACTACAGCACTGACAAACACTAACACAGCTGAACTTTCAAGTACGTGGTAGGTGGGGATCCTACGCATGCAGTCACAGCTGGGCTGACCACAAATAAGTCTGAAGAAATCCATTATCTTTGTAACCTGCTTATAAACTATGCTACCCAAATTTGGCCCGTGAAATTTTTTCCGTGGCTTACTTTAAAAAACACACCTCTTCTTATTTGAAATAACTATAGGTTCACAGGAAGTTACAAAGACGGTCTATGTACCTTTATCCAGTTGCTCCATCATAAAATTCCCCTGTCAGAACCAGAAATCCACGTTGGTACAGTGTGTGTGGTCCAGGGTCATTCTGTCACACAGGTGGACTCCCACAACCCTCACTGCAATGATACAGAACTGTTTCCTCACCCGGAGGGCCCTTGTGCTGCCTCTTTCTAGTCACACCTCCTGCTTTCCTCTACTCTTCCCCAGTCCCTGAAACCACGACTCTATGATTTTGTTTCCATCTCTGATTTTGTTATTTCAAGAATGTCATATAAATGGAATCACACGGTATGTGACCTTTTGAGATGGGCTTTTTTCGTTTGGCATGATGCCTTGGCTTATGCTTCTCTGTTAAGTCTCTTACACTGATCGTCCCCAGGTAAAAGCGGATTGCATTCTGATAGCTCCTCAACGATCTCTGAATGCCAGTATTTTATGATTCACTACATATTCTATATTCTGTACGCCTTTCTTAATTCAACATAGACTCTTGCTAAGAATGGCTTTGTGTACCCAAACAGGATAGAAGGCTTTTTATTACACTGCTCATTCAGCTCTCAGTGACCTTGCAAGAAAGGCTGGAAGCCCATTTTATAGAGGGAGAAATATAAAAAGTAATTTGCTCAGACCCCATAGCTGTTAAGTAGTAGAGTGGAAATGAGACCTCTAGTCTGCATAGCTCCAAGCCTTCTGCTCTTTTCATGACAGCAGCCTGCAGAAACACAGTGGTACAGGTGTATGCCAGTGACTTTTTCATGCACTCGAGCGTTTATTAAGTACCACTTGTATCAACATCAGAGTTGGTATATCAGTATACTTAAATATAGAAGGTAAAGAAATGGACAGAGAGTCATGGGAGCAAAATTCTCAAACCTTGGCCAAAAACAAACAAACAAAAAACCTAACAAATAAATCTGAGTCTGGACCACGTAGAAGATTGGTTACATACTGATTTCTAGAATTTATGGTTGGTTTTTTTTTTTTTTTTAAGTCAACTTGTATTTTGGTTTTCACTTTGTGGCTATTTTACCTAAAAGGAAAAATTCATAATTTGATGTGGTTTGTATATTAACTATGGAAAGAATTACTGCTTATTATCTTACACGATCTTTCAAGTTATTCTGAAATATACAGGTGAATGACATAGAATTCCTTAAAAAATATTTAGCAACTTTGGAAGAAAGATGCTAAATTAATGAAAGGACATATTCAATGCTGTTCTTGTTATTCTTGGTAGGGGCAATAGAAGTTGTTTCTTAACTATTTTGAAATGGACTAAGACTTAATAAATTCCTTTGTAATAAAAGGCATTTATATCTCATTTTCTTTGTTATCAATGTGATTTATATATGGTCAGCTGAACATTTATGCACTCAAAATACTCATTTCAAACATTCTTTATGCAAAGCATTGTGCTCGATGCTATGGAGATACAAATAAGTCTGTAACTAAAGTAAGTATTCCTCTTTGCTAGTGTTCCAGCTCTTACCCTTCATTTCTTTTTCTTCCTACAGGATAAGCTACAATACTCTTTTAAAGTAAAATATTCTGTAGTATTTGCTTGATAGTTTGTTGTAAATTTTAGCAAGTACTAGATACAACTTTAGAATAGCTGTAAAGTGTCTTTATATATGTCTCATACAGTTTGAATAATTGTGGGACTTTATTTTCAGATGATTTGAAAGGAGAACTAGATGAATATGTCCAAAAATACCTCCCTGGAAAAATTAAAGTCATAAGAAATACAAAGCGTGAGGGGTTGATTCGAGGGAGAATGATTGGCGCGGCCCACGCGACAGGTATCACTTCTCGTTAGCTTTGCTCTACGGGTGTTGGATGACAAGGGCTCGAGCCTCAGCGCCTGTCCTGATTCTGCAAAGTCTATGAAAAGTAGTGTTTCAAACGGACATTGCCAGCAGGAGAGATGAGGCTTGTTCTGTTTGGGAAAGGCCTGTTCATAACGCCAAGCCTGCTACCCCAAAGCACATAGTGCAGGGGGCTGAACTCTCAAATCCTCAGTGTCTATTTTCATAGCGACCCTTTTTTGATACTTACTGCCCCTCAAATATATTTTATATCTTATTCACTTATATAAGCAGAAAAGCCCAGACCAAAATGTAACTGAATTTTTATGTTTTTAAATACAAAATTTAAAATGTATGAACCCAAACTGTCTATTGGAACTATGCTTTTAACTCTTAGTGCGGAGTGCATCCCTCTGGAGCCACACATCATGACTTTAATTGGTAAATGGACGTAAGATTGACTTACAAAACTATAAATGGCATTTTCTTTAAAATTCCCTCTTAATCCTTCTGATTCCATCAAGGAGCAAGTCTCCGTTGTTACTAGTATATTTCCATCATACACTGCTCTCCCCCTTTAAAAAGAAATAACCGATCTCAAATTCAGTCTTCTGCAGAAAATATATCTGGTTAGTCTTCAGTTACGTTATATTGATTCTGTTGTATTTCATTTTATGGTTACCTATGTGTAATTGGTCTCCCTGAGTTTCATTTATGACTGTAATTAAAAAATTTTTAAATAAATGTAATTAAAACTAATGAATCTGTTTAAAAATGTTAGGCATGTGATATTGCAGGTAGGGCATGGACATGGCGAAAAAATTTTGAAAATCATTTGAGAATGATGGAACTTGGTGGGGACATTCCCTAGCAGTGACAGCATCTACTGCAGTCCTTCCTATATTCCACGCTCTCCTAGATAACCTGCCTGTGGTGGTCGGCACTGCTCACCACCACTCCCCCTGTGGAGCCACTGGCTCGTGTGCTGGGCTGAGTTGGAACTTCACTTTTAGTATCTGTCTTCTCTTATTTCTCTGAAGCCCACAGTGACCTGAAGCAATTAACAAAAAAAAAAAAAGAGAAGCAGCTCCTCTACATCCCATCTGCAGTGGATGCAGACTGAATTCAAGGCTTGTGAGACTTTTTTTCTAGGTTTCTAGTCATGTAAAAACTTACTGAATTGGCTGTGTGGAGTTATTTAAGGCAAAGCAATAAAGTGAAAATCCTGGGGTATTTTCAATATTAAGCCACTCAAAACATTGTACTGTTACAATGCATGTTTACTGTGAATTGATAGCAATAGCTATTTAGGTTTTTTTCCCTTATGATCTCTTCAGGTCCTCATTGAGATATAGTTTAGGATCTGTCAGAAGCAAGCCAGTTTGCATGGAAGTCATTGTTTCAGGTTCACTGTGACCAGATGTGGTCTTCATTTAAATTGGTGTTAATTGGAAAAAGTAACACTTTTAGAATTAAGAAAAGCTCTGAATCCATTTTCTCCTCGAAGCAATTGTGATTGGTCTCACCTCACCCCCGCTGATGTGCATGTGGAAGGTTCTGCCTTTCTGCATTAAGTGACAGCGGAGAGCTGCCTACATCCCCCACCCTTCAGGCTGTTTACAGACACTGAACTGTGGGACTGATTCACGGGCATCATTGAAAACTGTCTGAGATACTGCTTTTATCACTAGTTGAAGTTGGATAGATAACATTTGGTGCTTTAAGTAGTTCATGTAAAATCTTCATACATTTCACAAGTGCACTTTTAGAAAAACAATAATGTGACCTGATGATGTCATTCTGAGTTTCTCAACTGCTCAGAAGAACCGTGGAGCTCTTAAATTTGAAATTATAAAAAAAAAAACTCAGTTCTGCTCACATTTATCAAGAGGAGCTTAAAATGCAGAATAAAATGTCGATGATTTATATGTTGCTAACTAGAGGAAAGGTGTATCCCATTGGCAGATGAGAGCCACTGAAGCTAAGAGGGTGGGGGGCAGTAGAAAGGAAAGGTGGGAGATGGAAGAAACAGAAATGAGCAAGAGGCGTCCCCGAGAGCGCCACCAGCTGCGCCTCCCTCTCTCCGGGGAGAACTGCTGTGTGGCAGCCATCATCCATAGTTACAGTGCATGTCCTAGTCACCAGTGAGAAGGCAGCTGTGTTCTCTGTACTCTGTTTACTGAGGCAGAGAGATGTCTTCTAAGTGTGTGCTAAACTTCAAAATATTTTCATTAAAATAATTGTAATAAAAATATCTACACACAACTGGCCACTGTCATGGCACCACAACATCTTGGAATACTCAATATCTGGGCTTCCAAAGAGTTGAGTTGTTACGGTGAGACTTTGACTCTGTTTACTGAAGAGATTCTGAATTGCCTGTCAGTTTTTTCAAGAGTCGCGCGTATGATTTGTATGGGTCCCTCAATCACAGCAGGACACTGCACGCAGCATTACTGGCTGAGGGACGTCCTTGTTGACCATCGGCAGTGAAGTGTAGTGGAGCAGTTAGGCCGTCTGGGGCTGGGAGGGTGGCAGTCGTGTTTCATGCTGTGTCAGCGCGTCATCCCATCGGACGGGTGGTTGTACCTAAATTGAGTGTTGTGACACTCTCCTGAGCCTCTGTTGTTTCCTCCCCAGGAGAAGTCCTTGTGTTCCTGGACAGCCACTGTGAAGTGAATGTGATGTGGCTGCAGCCCTTGCTGGCCGCCATCCGTGAGGACCGGCACACCGTGGTGTGCCCAGTGATTGACATCATCAGCGCCGACACGCTGGCCTACAGCTCGTCCCCTGTCGTCCGCGGAGGGTTCAACTGGGGGCTGCACTTCAAATGGGATCTTGTCCCCCTTTCTGAGCTAGGAGGAGCGGAGGGAGCCACTGCACCAATAAAGTAAGATCGCTCCTTTGTTTGAAAAATTCCTACCAGTGCTTCCTTAAAAGAGAACAAAATGATATTAAAGATAATTCCTCCTTCTTTGTAAGGAGCAAAAGTGTTAGACTTAATTTGTACGTTAAAAATTCTTGAGTACGTATTGAATTTTATGCAGTCTGCCAAGTCCTAAGGAAAGATTTATGAGTAAGACAGTATGTGTGCCCTCAAGGACTTAGAGCCTGTGAGAAGAGCAGACAGACCAGGCCACCATTGCAGAGGAAGCCCTGGGAGGGCCCCGTGTGGTGGCTGCTGTTTGGTATGTCAAACACTGCGGTGTATTTATAGTTCACTAACTTACCTTCAGTTCTTTGGTAGCCAGAGTGATGTTGTGAAAAACATGAATACGTAAGCCTTTTCTTTCATTACGATTTTGAAGATGGATTCCTGCTAGTATAATTACTAAGTCATAGTATAGGAATTATTTTATGTTCTTATCTGTGTTTCATCTTCTGTAATATAAAGCTGCTCTTCTTATTTTTGTTTTCTTTAAAAATTTCTTACGTAGATTGAATTCAAAGAGGTGTACCTGTATTTTAACTTTTTAAAGAATACATTTGTTCTTGATTTGCCAGAGTGTAATCAAAATTGGTACTTTCTCCAAACAATGCCAGGATCTCAGAATGTTCACATTTCAGTTATTCCTCCCCCAATTTATGTTATGTTATTATGTTGTTATTGTTATTTTATTGCTTATTTATTTGTTGTTATATACAACAATATTGTATATTGTTATATAATTTAAACCCCAGAAGCCATTTCTTACGTAGCAGTATTCACACAGGCTTGCCCAAGTATCTCCGCTTTATGTTACCCTGTTCTTTCTGCAGCTGCAGGCTCTATCCGGGATTGCTCCCATCCTGGCTGAAGAACACTCTTAGTCGTTCTTTTAGTTGGACATCCTAGTGATCAGTCCTCTGTTTTTCCGAAAATGTCCTTGTGTTTCACCATTGTTTTGAAGAACATGTTTACTCAGTATCCAGTTCTAGGTTGGCAGTAGCAGACATGTATGTTCTTTCAGCCTTTGAAGGCATCATTCAAGAACCTTCTGGCATTCACCGTTTCAGACAGGAAGTCAGCGTTGTTAGTCTTACTTTGCTTCCCTTAAGATAATCTCTTTTTCATTGGCTGCTTACATTTTTTTTGGTCTTGTTTTTAAAAAGTGTCTTTTGGATATGTATAAACATGGTTACTTTTTTGAAGTAACTAATTTGCTGCCGAATTCTGCCTTGTCTTTTTCTTTGAATATACTGAGCAGTTAAAGTCTTTGCTTGATAATTCCATATTTGAAACCCCTTCATATCTGTTTCTGGTGTATGTTGTTTCTCTCATTTTGTTTTCATGTGATTTTATCTTCCCATTTGCCTGGTTATTTATTTGTTGCTTATTTATTTTTGCTTAGTGCCAGACATGATATATGAAAAATTATAGAAATACATTCATACCTGGGATGATGTTTTTTCCCTGCAGAGATAATTTTGCTTCTCTTGTGCAGGCAGCTTGGGCCACTAGAATCCACAATCCCCTCTATCCAGTTTTAGGAAGTGAGCGGACTGGAAGCTAGCTCGAGTCCCTGAGAGGACTAGTCTGTGGCTTTTCTCACTCCAGCACAGGGCTTCTCAGCCTTGGCACTACTGACATTTTGGGCCAGATAATTCTTTGTTGTAGGGGCCCTCTTGTGCATTTTAGGATAGGTAGCAGAATCCCAGACCTCAACCCAGATTCTAGGAGCACCTGCCACACAAACACATCAAGATGTGACAGCTAAAAATGCTCCCAACGTTATGAAATGTCTGTTGGGG
The DNA here is from genome assembly GCF_029289425.2 of Pan paniscus. NCBI lineage: Eukaryota > Metazoa > Chordata > Mammalia > Primates > Hominidae > Pan > Pan paniscus. Next base: position 188,525,334 of record NC_073255.2, read on the forward strand.
ACACAGTCATCCCAGTTGAGAGCCACTGGTCTAACTTGTGTGAGTCCAACTCCCAACGTGCGATGTTTGTCAGGTCTCTCCTTGGTGGACCTTAGAGCCCAGTTTTGATCCCCAAGGCTCTGTGAGATTGTCAGAAGGAATGACCATATCAGGTGGCTTTCCATCAGAAATGGTTATAATAGGAAAAGAACTTTCGAGACTTAGAAAAGTAGCCTTCGTATGCCAGATACTAGCATATTATTAGCAATCCAGAAAATTCAGTTGTATGGCCTGGCTCATTCTCTGATACTGGATAAAATGATTCATAATCATTAATTCAATTTGTATTAGTTATGTTCCAAAATGACACTGAGTATTTTAAACAAAAGTAGTAGGTAAGATAACTGACTATAAGGAATGAGTAATTTTCCTTTTTCTAGGTCACCAACAATGGCTGGAGGTTTGTTTGCCATGAACAGACAGTATTTCCATGAACTTGGACAGTATGATAGTGGCATGGATATCTGGGGAGGAGAAAATTTGGAAATATCATTTCGGGTAATTTAATTTTTGCATGCTCAATTAATAACTGTGTAGTGGAATATGATTTTCATCCATGATCTCATATTTTCTTTATATTCTCCTTGATTATTTTTTTTTCGAGATAGGGTCTTTCTCTGCCACCCAGGCTGGAGTGCAGTGGTGTGGTCATGGCTCACTGCAGCCTTGACCTCCTGGGCTCAAGTGATCCTCTTGCCTCAGCCTCCTGATTAGCTGGGACTACAGGCATGTGCCTGTAATTTTTCTATTTTTTGTAGAGATGGGGGTCTCACTATGTTGCCCAGGCTGGTGTCGAACTCTTGGGCTCAAGTGATCCTCCTGCCTCGGCCTCCCAGAGTGCTCCATGACTATCTTTATTGACAAATTGTCCTTAATGAATGCTACTTTGTCAGAATCTGTGATATGGATAATATCTGTTCGAAATGTCAAGAGTATACGTGTTGATCCATTGGCTAGGAAAACAACAACAAAATGAAAAAGCATGTAAGAAGCCATGTATTTATTGGTATTTATTTTTTTGAGACAGGGTCTTGCTCCGCTGCCCAGGTTGGAGTAGAGTGGCATGAATACAGCGGCTCACTGCAGCCTTGAACTCCTGGGCTCAAGCGATCCTCCCACCTCTCAGCCTCCTAAGTAGCTGGGAGTACAGGCGCATGCCGCCACACCTGGCTAATTTTCTACTTTTTGTAGAGATGCGAGTCTCACTATGTTGCCCAGGCTGGTCTTGAACTCTTGGACTCAAGCAATCCTCCTGCCTTGGCTTCCCAAGGTGTTAGGATTACAGGCGTGAGCCACTGTGCCTAGTCTGTTTTTATGGATTTAGAGGTACAAGTGCATAGTGTGTGGTGGTAAAGTCTGGCTTTTAGTGCACTCATCACCAGAGTAATGCACATTGTACCCAATAGGTAGTACTTCATCCCTCACTCCCCTCCCACCTTTTAGAGTCTCCAGTATCTGTTATTCCACTCTGTGTGTGTGTATATATATATATTTTTTAATTATAAAAGTATTGTTGTAATGAATGGTTGGATATAAATTTAAAATGTCTTAATGTGCTAATTTAAAGGTTTGTTCTTTTTTTGTTGGTTTATTTTATTGATACTACCAGATACATATAGTCATATAGTCAGGGTGACCAGATTTCCCTGAGGCCTAAGACCATCCTAATTCACACCTGTTCTCTTGGAAAAATAAATAGCTTCCCATTGTACTTTCAGAAACAGCTCAGTTTGATGCTGCATTATACCATCACCCCATGTATAGCTTACCAAGTCCTTTATGTATACAGGCACCCCTGTCCCGAGGAGGAAATCCACCTCGCATTATCTGTCTTCTCCAATTGCTGAGGTTTGAAAGGTGACAGCGTAGGTGGAGTCTGTGGCTCAGAGGACCATGGTGTAGAGAGTCTTTGGGAAAGGCAGAAAGAGGGCGAGGGGAGAGCTGAGACTTCTCCTTCCAAGCAAATATCCCAGTATTTCTCCCAACCATCTCCTAGTCCAGTTAGCAGAATCCCTATCAGATAATACCATGATACTTGTTCATATGTCCTTCTGTATTTCTGCAAATGTATTGACTACAGTATTTTTAAAAAGCAAGTTTTGGCTGGGTCCATGGTGGCTCACGCCTATAATCCCAGCACTTTGGGAGGCCAAGGTGGGCTGATCCTGAGGTCAGGAGTTCAAGACCAGCCTGGCCAACATGGTGAAACCCCGTCTCTACTAAAAATACAAAAAAAATAGCTGGGCTTGGTGGCGGGTGCCTGTAATCCCTGCTACTCGGGAGGCTGAGGCAGGAGAATCGCTTGAACCTGGGAGGCAGAGGTTGCAGTGAGCCAAGCGCCACTGCACTCTAGCCCGGGGGACAAGAGCGAGACTGTGTCTCAACAAAAAAAAAAAAAAGAAAGAAAAAGCAGGTTTTCATTCTGTAAGTTTTAGAATGTTAGGGTTAAAGGCGTAATCGATTTTATTATGCTTCTTATTTAATAGATTTTATTATTAAAAGTTCAGTCTCTTTTTAGATAAGGTAATTGAATCCCACAAAAACGAACTTAACTCCAAAGTAATTCAGATAGTCAAGGACAGAATTTAGACCAGAGCTTAAGGTCTTTTGAATCTTAATCTGGAGTTATTCTATATATTTTATATTAAAAAATCTGTTTTCTAAAAAAGAATATGCATTGTATAAGCAAGTACCTGTGAAACTGAAATGAGAGAACAGGTAATAAGCACTTCTTAAAAGAAAATAAATAAATAAATAAATAAAAATAAGCACTTCTTGTTCTTAAGTGCCTAAGATCAAGTCTCTTGATCTGTTAAAGCAACAAAGTTGGGTAAGTGCAATTTCAGACTTATGGTAGTAAATGCTGACTATAGCATTGTTTTAGCATTTAGTTCCTTGTAATGATAAAGACAGACAATTTCTAACAATGTGTACCTTCTCATTTCCTTCTATTTGAATATTTGTATCTAATAAGATAAATATCTTGCCAAGTTTCATAAACACCTATTGAATAAAGATTAATTTCATTGAAAATTCATACATTGGTTTCACAACAACATGAGGCAACTGTTAACACCTGTTTTTGCTTCTGGCCAGATCTGGATGTGTGGCGGTAAGCTCTTCATCATCCCTTGCTCTAGAGTAGGACACATTTTCCGAAAAAGGCGACCATATGGATCTCCCGAAGGCCAGGACACCATGACACACAACTCTTTGCGGCTGGCACATGTCTGGTTGGATGAATACAAGGTGAGATGAAATTTCTTGTTTAGAAGGATAGGCCGGCAGTGACTGGCCTAGTGATAGCTTTAGTTGCTTACTTTTCACTCTGGCATATTTCTCTTGGTTAACCTTCACCTTAAGGCCACCTCTTTCTAGTTTCCCCCCACCCCCTTCACCTAGTACTTCACTTCTTTCTGGTTCTAATCTGACTCTTTTAATTTTGTAAGTGTCTACTCCATAAGAAGTAATGCAGCTAATGTTGGAAGAAATTCCATCTTCAGTTTCTTTATTCCGTCTGGTCTCTCTATTGTGACACCTGCAAAAGTTGGCTTTCTTTTTTTTTTTTTTTTTTTTGAGACAGGGTCTTGCTTTGTCACCCAGGCAGGAGTGCAGTGGGGTGATCACGGCTCACTGCAGCCTCAGTCTCCTGGGCTCAAGTGATCCTACTGCTTCAGCCTCCCAAGTAGCTGGGACTATAGGCATGTGCTACCATGCCTGGATAATTTTTTTAAAAAGTGTTTTGTTTTTTTTTTTTAGAGATGGGATCTCACTGTGTTGCCCAGGCTGGTCTTGAGCTCTTGGGCTCAAAAGATCCTCCTGCCTTGGCCTCCCAAAATCCTCCTGCCTTGGCCTCCCAAAGTGCTGGGACTACGTGTGTGAGCCACTGTGCCAGGCCTGGCCTTTTCTTTTACTCATTGGACTTCGTGGTGACCCAATCCCGTTTCTTCCCCTGTTAGAGGGCACATTTAGAATTACTTCCCACTTTCTCTTCTGCCTTAGGTCACTTTATATATTTTCTTTGTAATGATTTATTGAAGTATAATCCAAAAATTGATTTTGGAATATTTTATCACTGCAAAAAGAAGTCCATAGCCTTCGATCATCTCCCCAAAGTCTCCCTCTCTGCCTCAGCCCTAGACAGCCAATAAGCAACCATTAATCTACTCCTTGTCTCTACTTAATTTGCCTTTTCTGGATATTTCCTACAAATGGAATCATAAACTATGTGGTCTTTTCTGTCTGGCTTCTTCAGTCGAGCACGGCGTTTTCAGGTTCATCCGTGCCGTTCCATGTATGGGTCTGCATTCCTTTTTATTGCCAAATAATATTCCATTGTATGAACAGACCACATTTTACTTTATCCACCAGCTGATAAACATTTAGGTTGTTTCCACTTTTTTTTTTTTTTTTTTTTTTGAGACAGAGTTTCACTCTTGTTGCCCAGGCTGAAGTGCAATGGCGCAATCTCGGCTCACTGCAACCTCCACCTCCTGGGTTCAAGTGATTCTCCTGCCTCAGCCTCAGCCTCAGCCTCCTGAGTAGCTGGGATTACAGGTGTCTGCCACCATGCCTGGCTAATTTTGTTTTTCTCAGTAGAGACGGGGTTTCACCATTTTGGTCAGGGTGGTCTCGAACTCGTGACCTCAGATGATCTGCCAGCCTTGGCCTCCCGAAGTGCTGGGATTACAGGCGTGAGCCACCACGCCTGGTTGCTGCTGTATTTGTGTATAGTTATTTTTTAAACATTTGTTGTGCACCTCCTGTATGCCAGGCTCTGTGTTAGGTTTTGAGGGGATAAAAGATGAATAAGGGAGTGCACAGTAATTTTTCATGCCGTGAGGGAAATGTCTACAGAGACATGTAGCTTGTGCTGGAATGACAGGGACACAGTGGTGCACTGTGTTTGGGGGCAGTAGGGACTCCACAGTGCTTCTCCTACAGCACTGTTTATCTCCCCTCTCCCTCCTTGACCAGACTTTGAGGTCTAATTCCATGCTCATCTCTGAATCATCACTGGCTACCATAGTTCTCAACACATGGTCCCACTCCTAGCCACTCTTTGAGGAGGTCTGCCAGTTTAAACTCATTTTCATAGTCAGGTTAATACAGTATTTGCCTCTTTGACCGTGTTGACATTGCACTGAGTGTGTAAAATCAGGGGAGTAAAGTGGCTGGTGCCTTAGCATAAATCGAGGCATCAGCACCCAGTTATACTGTAGTCACTGCCCTCTTCACCAGCACTCACTCAGAAGACAAAGGCCAGTTGCATTTCCGAATATCATTGATATAATAATAATTTTAGTAAATCTCAATGTGCCTTTTTAGTATCCTGTGTGAGTATGCGTGCTCACACAAAAAGCACTTCTGCTGCGTACTGAAGTACGGTGCTTGGTTCAAGGAAAAACACTTGTGCAGTTGTTTGAGTTATGGGCGGAGCTAGCTGCTGCTCTCCAGAACGCTCTTTTTATATGTTAAGAATGACTGACTCACAAACCATAGTTACTCATATTTGGGTAAAACGAACTAAATAATGAAAATGAAAACAACTGACAGTATTTGTTGCAAATGACAAAATTCAAGCCCTCAAGTGAAAATTAGAATTTTGAAAAACTTACATTTACCGCCAGGAGCTTGACAGCTTCCTAGTACTTAAAAATTTTACTTGGCCGGGTGCGGTGGCGCATGCCTGTAATCCCAGCACTTTGCGAGAACGAGGCAGGAGGATCACCTGAGGTCGGGAGTTTGAGACCAGCCTGACCAACATGGAGAAACCCCGTCTCTACTAAAAATACAAAATTAGCCGGGTGTGGTGGCACGCGCCTGTAGTTCCAGCTACTCAGGAGGCTGAGGCAGGAGAATCGCTTGAACCTGGGAGGTGGAGGTTGTGGTGTGCCGAGATCGTGCCATTGTACTCCAGCCTGGGCAACAAGAGTGAAACTCCATCTCAAAAAAAATTTACTGAGGAGATCAGTGGTTTTATATATAATTTTTTGATATTGTATAGTGAAATTTTTCAATATTTGGTAGAACAGTACAATCCAGTGGAGTAGTATTTTCCAAATGACTAATCCACACTGTTACAAAAACGGGTGGAAGATCCATTCAGAGAGCAAGACAGACCAGGAGATTTTATTTAACTTTATTTATCTTTGTTTTTTGAATCAGGGTCTTACTCTGTTGCCCAGGCTGTAGTGCAGTGGCACAATCTCAATTCACTGCAACCTCCACCTCCCAGGTTCAAGTGATTCTGCAGCCTCGGCCCCCAAGGAGCATGCGCCACCACTCCCAACTAATTTTTGTATTTTTTCGTAGAGACAGGGTTTCACCATGTTTGGCCAGGCGGGTCTCAAACTCCTGACCTTAAGTGATCCGCCTGCCTTGGCCTCCCAAAGTGCTGGGATTACAAGTGTGAGCCACTGCGCCTGGCCGATAGACCAGTACATTTTAATGCAACAGTGTAAAAATCTTAATATGATTTCATATTCCACATCGTAACTAGACTTCGAAAGTTATTGAATTTTGGAGTAGTATTAACCCCATAATTATATATAGGTTGTAATTTTAAAAATACATATATTTAACCAAAACAACACACTGCAACAGGCTAAATGCAGATGTGAGAATTTAGCTGACTTGTTTTAAGCCAGCCAGCCAGCAAAAAGGTTTGCAAAAATATAAAGCAGTGTCACTGTTCTCACTACATTTTGTGTTTGTAATGAGTATTTAACTATTTTAAGGAATTAATGATTTGTAGGTTTCTCTGTTTTAATTTCTGTGTGATAAATATGAACAGACACAGCCCACACACGCAGACCCTCCTGGGAGTTTTCCGTAATTTTTAAGAACATCGATGACTGAGACTCACGAGTTTGAGACCCACTGATCTCATATATACGCCTGTTTCATTGATTCTCAGATACAGTTTAAGGTACATGTTATTATCATTGTTAGTAATGGACTTAATCGTGTAAAAAAATCTCTATATAATTGTATCATCATTTTTAACAAAAAATTCGATTTTCTTATTTTTACTTTTTTTCAATTCAGGAGCAGTATTTTTCCTTAAGACCTGACCTGAAGACGAAAAGCTATGGCAATATCAGTGAGCGTGTGGAACTGAGAAAGAAGTTGGGCTGTAAATCATTTAAATGGTATTTGGATAATGTATACCCAGAGATGCAGATATCTGGGTCCCACGCCAAACCCCAACAACCCATTTTTGTCAATAGAGGGCCAAAACGACCCAAAGTCCTTCAACGTGGAAGGGTAAGAAAGCTGTTTTTTCCAAGTGGCTTATGAAAAGCGTTTGATAGGAAAAGTTTTGAGGTGTCCATAAGCTATGACAGGTGACACTGTGGACTTAACAGAGTGTAATGACAGGCTTCAGCTTGCCTTTCATTATATGTTCTTTATGGTAACTCCTCTGTGCAAGTGTAGGACCTCACGTGTAGATCCTTGCCTTGCCGGCATAGCTGCCTTCTGTGAGGGTAAGTTATGTGACGCTTTCCAAGAGCACAGAGGCATATGGGAATACACCCCGGACAGAGGCCATGGAAGTGTCAACTTCGTGTGTCAGAGGCCAGGCCAACAAGTGGAGAAATGGGGCAGTGATCTGCTATTTGCTCTTAGCTCTGGGAACCAAATCACAGAGCAGAGGTGGTAGTGAGGGTCAGAGTGGGGGCATGGATTTCATGCCTGGTGTTCCCAGAAGTCATCTGAGCTCAGCAGAAGGCACATTGATCAACCACATTTCCTTAGCTGTCTTTGTGTCTTAAACTCATTACAGTTATATAGTCACAGTTAAATTGTAGGGGTCCGGCCATAAAATCATCCCCTTCTCCTGAGTCATCTCTTAGAGTTGGCTTCTAAAAGCTAAGGGCAGGTACTGTCTGTGTTGCCCAGTGTCCCTTCTTTTATGAAGAAGGCACTTCTCCCAGAGCAGTATCATCTCTCCCTCAGTGGCTAGGAGGAAGCCTAGAGCTTTCCCCCTTCCTCTTCTCTCTACCCTATAATAAGACAAAAAAAAAAAAAAAACCCAGTATCAAGATGTTTAGTATTAGGTGTTTTTCTCTGAGAGAGAGCAGTGTGTGCCCATGTAGTTGATCCCTTACCATTATTATTTCTTGCTGTTTGTCTCACCCTCGCAGTTCTGTGATAGTTGTCACTGGTGTATCTCCAGTGTAGCATGCATATTGCATTTCATTGTGTACTTTTTTATACATGTTGTTCTTATATCCCTGACTTCATTTGAAGGTTCTTTAGGGCAGGGATGACATTTTAATTTCTTTCATCTGCTGTAGATTAGCAAACATGTATATGTAGCTAGAATTCCTAGCTGACACTGTCTGCATGTTAAAATTGCTAATAACTTTTGGAGTTATAACTTTTGTCTATCTTGATGCTCCTGTGTTCTGAGGCTAGAACTTAGGAATTAAAAATGCATATATTTTTATGAGCCTTGGAATTCGTACCTCCGGAATAACCTTTCACATTTTGCCTGGAAGCACCTCCAGGCTTGGGAGGCGTCTCTGGGATTTCTTCCCACATTCTGAGCTGTGCCTTCTCTTACAGCTCTATCACCTCCAGACCAACAAATGCCTGGTGGCCCAGGGCCGCCCAAGTCAGAAGGGAGGTCTCGTGGTGCTTAAGGCCTGTGACTACAGTGACCCAAATCAGGTGAGTGACGCCTCGGGGCTCACAGCCAGTGTCCGCAAGGCGGCTTCCAGTGTAGGGAAGCTGCTGCCAGTCACTCCTGAGGACATCAGTGTCTACTATTCTGGCTTTTCTTAACCCACTTCTGTGTAGTGTTGCGTTATTGGAGCGCTGAGCTTATGGGGGTTATCTCTATCCTAGTGCTCAAGGGCATCGCCAGGGTCTGATTTTTCACCGAAAAAATGGCAGCCTCCAGCATAAATGGGTTAAAAGGAAGAGAGTGGCCTTAGATGACACCTCAGTCAGCTACTTTCGTCTCCTTTGTATGTTTTTCCTCCCTCTGCTCATTGTCATAGAGCATTTTAGTTGTTTACACCATTATTTGTACTTTCTAATATTATGCGGAATAAATTGTGACTTACGAGCCATAGGAATTTGTTAGAAACGGCCAAGGGAAGCACTACAGAATTTCAGTTCATTCCATTCACATAATTTCATTTCAGCTTATGTATGTCTCCTAAATAATATTAAAACGGGCCTAAAAATCAGCAAATAACTTCAGTTTAGAACGGTAATTTCAAACTCGTTTATGTCTGATAAAATAGCATAATGGAACAGCAGTCTAATCTCATAAATTGTAGTGTCTCATTTCTATTTTAGTGGTGGGTTGGTGTCACTCAGAAATGAAAAAAAAAAAAACAAAGCCACTTGGGCTTTTGGTAAATAATGTGTGCTGTGATGTGTGCTGTGAGATGTCATCCAGTGCTCCACCAGAAGAGGTCACACCCGCTGTCTCAGGTGATACATGTGTTGAAAATGTAGTTTAAAAGGGATTTCTGGGGCCCAGTGCAGAGGCTCATGCCTGTAATCCCAGCACTTTGGGAGGATGAGGTGGGCGGATCACAAGGTCAGGAGTTCAAGACCAGCCTGACCAACATGGTGAAACCCCATCTCTACTAAAAATACAAAAAAAATTAGCTGGGTGTGGTGGTGCGTGCCTGTAATCCCAGCTACTCAGGAGGCTGAGGCAGGGGAATTGGTTCAACCTGGGAGGCAGAGGTTGCAGTAAGCAAAGATTGTACCACTGCACTCCAGTCTGGTGACAGAGTGAGACTCTGTCTCAAAAAAAAAGAAGGGATTTCTGTGCATCTTCTGGGTAGAAGAGGTGGCAGTGTTGTGGAAGTATTAAAATCGCGGTGACGCAGTTTCAGTGGCGTAGGTCACAGTGAGATGAGAGCTGAAATTTGTTCCAGAAAATATAAGTTGGGGTGATGGAGTGAGCCTATTCTAAGGCTAACTTAGTTATGCTTATATGCATAGTTGTGCTAATTCTCTAGCCACTAGTCACATTTCAAGTGTACAGTAGCTGCATGTGGTCAGTAGCTCCCTTATTGGACACAGGCTATGAGACAATAGCAGTGTTGCAGAAAATTCTCTCACAGCTCCCTATGACTCTGATCGAGGGTCTTCACATTAGTGAACACCGCACACATCCATTTGGGTTCTGTGAGTTGAAGCAATGAGTAAATAGAACAGAAGAGAATAGATTCCTTTTGAGCATAGTGATGGCGCATGTTGGAGAGTGAGTTGTTCACTGCACTTGCCATGTCACCCAGTTGTCTTCCTGAAGATAATCTGTGATTCAGCCTGTGCACTTCCTGACTGCCCCACCGATGAGGAATCGACGAAAATGGCAGCCGTGTGCCCTTCTGTCTCCAGAGGGTCAAGCCAGAGGCTGTCGGGCTCCTCTGTCACCTACACAGTCCAGGAATTAAGAGCGTTATGTAATTGTTAAACCCTAAAATTGGGAAAGAGTTAATTCAGTCAAATTCAATGAACAAAATTCAGCCACTGCTTAGGTTTCTTCCCAGAATAGCACTTCACTTTCTCCTGCCTTAGCTATCTGAAGTGGAATGAACCAAGTTGAAATCTGCTTCCCTGTAAGTCTAGCGCATTGGTCTGTTTCTGCTTTGAGACCTTACAGAATCAATATGTGGAAGAATACGCAAAGTGTTGTTCAGTCTTAAAATTCGTTATCTAAATTTTATTTTATTTTTCTTCTCTAGATCTGGATCTATAATGAAGAGCATGAATTGGTTTTAAATAGTCTCCTTTGTCTAGATATGTCAGAGACTCGCTCATCAGACCCGCCACGGCTCATGAAATGCCACGGGTCAGGAGGATCCCAGCAGTGGACCTTTGGGGTGAGGAGTGCTCGGTGATGTTGGGAGAATGCGCAGAGGCCCACAAGGCTGAGTGAGGGGCTGTGGCAGATGAACTCATTTTCTACCTTGGGGGTGGTCTTAGTCTGCAGTACAGTGGTCCCCCCAGAAACCACAGGTAGTACAAACCCTGTATATACTGTATTTCTTTCTAGAGATACACCTGGGATAAATTTATCAATTAGGCACAGTAAGAGGTTCACAACAATAACTCAAATGAAACGGAACAGTTAGAACAGCATACTGTGGTTGCGCAGTGGCTCCCGCCTGTAATCCCAGCACTGAGAAGGCGGAGGTGGGCGGATCGCCGTAGCCCAACAGCCTGTTTGTTTTCTCTATAAAAACAAATCAAAAATATACTATAATACAAATTGTGATTGCAGTCAGAAAATATCTTATTGTACTGTGCTGCAGATAACAAACAGCAGAAAACTAACCTTTGGCTAAGAGGGGACTATTGTATCCCTTAATCTGAATTCTTAAGTGCTCCATCTCTCCTCTGGATTTCCATGTTTTGCCAGTAATTGGCAGTATTTTTTTCTTGCTACCTTTTTTTCAGAAAAACAATCGGCTATACCAGGTGTCAGTTGGACAGTGCCTGAGAGCAGTGGATCCCCTGGGTCAGAAGGGCTCTGTTGCCATGGCGATCTGCGATGGCTCCTCTTCACAGCAGTGGCATTTGGAAGGTTAAGGTGGATGCTGTGGCAGGAACGTTGCTTCATCAGGCGTTGCCTCCGGTGTGGAGTTTGGGGCTTTAGGAAAGCCTGGGTTGGGTGGAGCAGAGCCATCTTGGAGAGGATGACAGTTCCCTGTCCTCCCGGAGATGCCTGGGTGTGTTAGCAGAGGTGACACGTGTCTGACAGAGACGGGAACTCTGAGTGTCCACGGGTGAAGAAGTGAGTATGTTTCACCCGGACATTAAGGTGATTTTTGAGCTGCTGTTAAGGAATTTCTTGCTTATAGAGGCAAACCACAGTATCATTTTAACTCTAGAATTGGGCTAGAAGGATAAAACCCAGGAAAATGGATATTTCTATTCAGATTTATTTATGCCTCTTTTTAATCCCCTTTAATGATGCAGTGGTTTTTATCTGATCAGGAACTTGTCATGATTTCCTTTCTTAGACTTCATAGGAGATAGTGCTTTAAAAAAAAAAAAACTTCTATTATTTGTTTAGTATGTTGTAAGTAGCTCATTTTAAAAAACTGAATCTATATTATGTTTAACTTCAGAAGGCATCATTTATAAGACAGTATGGCAGTTAACTATTATAAAATTATTTTGATGCATTATGATACAATCTACATAATAAAGAATCCTTTTGATTATTTAGGATATTTTGTCTTGTATTGGGGCCTCTGGTCTGAGGTGTGTTGCATGCTCTTGGATTCTGCTCTTGGATTCAGGTGATGACGCAGTAGGCTCGGTAGAGTCCTCTGCCTCTCAAGACGCGTCCCAGTTTCTTAGCTTGAGCTGTGTGACCTTAGATACTGGACATCAAAGTTGCCTGTGCAGCACCCAGGGAGAGCTGCTCAACCGGCAGTTGGATATAGAGGTCAGACTCTTGGAAGACGGAGCTCAATGAGAGAATACATTTGGGAATCACCTGCCTATACTAAAAATTCTGAAATATAAAGTGAAGTTTCCTCCCAAACCACATCTTAAGAGGAGAGATGGTCTCATATTGCAGGGGATGCACTCAGATATTTTATCTGAACCACAAAACAGTTTAAGTGCCACATCCTAAATATTTTATCTGTCATTTGACTTCAAAGGCCAGGATGGTACATATGGAAAACAAGAGCAGCAAGATGGTAGATTGAAATCCAACAGTGTCAATAATCACATTAAGTGTAATGAATGTAAATGCCACAGTTAAAAGGCAGATTAGATAAAAATGCAAGATCCAACTATATGCTGCCTGTAAGAAACTCACTTTATGAATACATCATTTAAAATAGAAGGATGGGAAGATATATGAAGGACATCTGAATAGATAGACAAAGTAGATTTCAGCATAGAGAATATTACTACAGATGATATAGAGGGTCATTTCATGAATAAAAGGTTCAACTTACTTATGAAGAAGAAATAATCCCAAAGTTCTGTTAAAACTGCAAGAAGTACATCCATCCACAATTGTAGTAAGAGATTTCAACACACCTCTCAATAATTGATAGAACAAGTAGACAGAAAAACAACCATCTGGGCCTAATTGACACTACCCAGCAACACAATACTTGGAACATTTACCAAGATAGACCATATTCTGGGATATTGAGCAAGGTGTGATGATATATGTATAGAAATTCAAGTCATGCAAAGTAGAATAGAAATCAATAACAGACACTTGGAAAAATCTCCAAATATTATAAAAAACTAGCACACTTCCCAATACCTTATGGGTCAGAGAAAAAAATCAAAAGGCTATTTTGAACTGACCAAAAATAAATGAAAATACAACAGTGTGTGGCATGCAGCTAAAGCAGTACTTGGAGGTTTTATAGCATTAAGCACCTATATTAGAAAAGGATACAAGTCTCAATGACTTTAGCTTCCACCTTAACAGAAAAAGAGCAAGTTAGACAAAGAGGCAGAAATGAAATATTAAATACCAGAACAGAAATGAATGAAACAAAACAGAAAATAAAGCTAAAAGCTGATTTGAGAGATCAATAAAATTGATAAACCTCTAGCCAAAAAAAAAACCACCCTGAAATTACCAACATCAGGAATGAGTTGCAAGCGCACTAGAGTCTACAGATACTAAAAAGCATGCTGAACAGCAGGAGCTCTGATTCACTGCTGGTGGGAGTGCAAAGTGGTACAGCCACTCTGGCAAGTTTCTTCCTAAACATACTCTTAACCTACGATCCAGCAGTTGTGCTCCTTGGTGTTTACCCAAAGGAGCTGAAAACCACACGAAGCCTGCACATGGATTTTACAGCAGCTTTATTCATGACTGTCGAAACCTGGAAGCAAGATATCCTTCAGTACGGGAATGTTTTATAGCAGCTTCACTCGTGATTGCTGAAACCTGGAAGCAAGCAAGATGTCCTTTAGTACAGGAATGTTTTATAGCAGCTTCACTCAGGACTGCTGAAACCCGGAAGCAAGATGTCCTTTAGTGCATGAACTATAGTACATTCAGACGATGGAACATTCAATGCTGAGAAGAATTAAGCCATAAGCCTTGAAAAGTCATGGAGGGATGTTAAGAATATATTACTCAGTGAAAGAAGCCAATCTGAAAAAGCTACATATTGTACGATTCCAATTATATGGCATTCTGGAAAAGGCAAAGACAAAAAGATCACTGCTTGCTAGGGGTTATGGGAGAGTGTGATGGTTGATTTTATGTCAACTTGACTGAGCTAAAGAATGCCCAGGTAGCTGTAAGACATGATTTCTGCGAGTGTCTGTGAGGGTGGTTCCAGAAGAGATTAGTGTTTGAATCAGCAGACTCAGGAAAGAAGATCCTCTCTCACGAATGCTCAATCCATTGGGAGCCCAAATAGAACAAAAAGGTGAAGGAAGGGTGACTTGCTCTCTCCTTGGAGCTAGATGTCAGCGTTCTGGCTCTCAGGCCTTTGGACTCAGACCAGGACCTGCATCATTGGCTCCCCTGGGCCTCAGGCCTTCAGCCTTGGGCTGGAACAACATCACTGCCTTTCCTGGGCTTCCAGCTTGCAGGCAGTAAATCTTAGAGCACCTCAGTCCCTCATAATCTCTTTCTGTATTTCTATACATCCTATTGGTTCTGTTTTTCTGGAGAACCCAGCTAACACAGGGAGGGAGGGATGAGCAGGTAGAGCACAGATGATTTTTATATCCTACATGAATATAGAAAAATTTCCTTACAAAAATCAGCAAATCAAATCCAGCAACATATAAAAAGGGTGATACATTATGAACAATTTGGTTTTTGCCCAGGAATGCAAAGATGGTTTAACATTAGAGATTTGATTACGATAATTTACAGTGTTTGTTAGTAATACAGGGGGAAAGGCATATGCAACCTTGCAGGAAAAAAATGTAGAAAAAAGATTGACAGAATTCAACACCCACTTATGATAAAAACTCAGCAAACTAGGAATGGAAAGAAAATTCCTCAACTTCATACAGTGCATCTATGGAGGTGCTATAGCTAGCCTCATACAGTGTGAAAGATGATAGGCAACAAGGCAAAGACACCTGTTCTCACCTCTCCTAGCCAGCGCAATACAGCAAGAAAAAGCCATGTACATTAGGAAGGAAGAAGTAAAAGTGTATTTATTTGCAGACTATGATCAAGTAATGCAGAAAATCATAGGACGTCTTCAAAACTACTATTTATCAGGACCACAAAAAAACAATATAAAAATGAATTCTTCATATTGGCAACAAACAGCTCAAAACTGAAGTTCATGGTATTGTGATTGCAGTTTACAATAGCATCCAAAATATAAGAATTTAGGGTACATATGACAAAATATGTGTAAGAGTTGTATGATGAAAAGTAGAAAACATTGCTGAGAAAAATTAAGATTAAATAGAGAATTATACTACATTCCTGATTGGAAGGCTCAGTGTTAATAAGATGTTAATTCTCCACAATTTGATCTATGGATTTAATGCTACTTTTAATCAAAATCCCAGTACGCTTTTTGTGGAAACTGATAATTTAATTTTAAAATTGATATGGAAATGCATAGGACTAAGAGTGGCCAAAATAATTTGAAAGAAATAAAGTTGGAGGATTTACACTAATTCAAGACTTACTATGCTGTGGACTTACGGATAATGATTGATTGGTGGAAGAGAAATAGACCCACACATATATGGCCAATTGATTTGCAGCAAAGGAGCCAATACAATGCAGTGGGGAGGGGAAAATTATTATAACACATGGTGCTGCAAGAATCTGATATCCCTGTGGACAGAAATTACCTGTGACACCCCTGCCCCCACCTTATACCACAAATAAACATTAAGATCTAAACATAAAAACTAAAATTATAAAGCTTTTAGAAGAAAATATAGGAGAATATCTTCATGACTTTAGGGTAGGCAAAGATTCCCTAAGCACTCATTAAAGAGCCAGCTATTGGCCAGGCCTGATGGCTCATGCCTGCAATCCCAGCACTTTGGGAGGCCAAGGCAGGAGGATTGCTTGAAGCCAGAAGTTTCCAGACCAGCCTGGTCAACATAGTGAGAACCCGTCTCTATTTGAAAAAGATAAAGGCCAGGCACAGGTGGCTCATGCCTGTAATCCCAACACTTTGGGAGGCCAATGTGGGAGGATTGCTTGAGCTCAGGAGTTAGAGACCAGCCTGGGCAACATAGTGAGATCCTGTCTTTAATAAAACTTTTTTTTTAAAAAGAACTAGCCATAAAATATTAACAAATTGAACTTCAGAATTAAACTTCTGCTTATCAAGACACCATTGAGAAAATGAAAAAAGCCACAACTGTATTCAAGGGTTTGTGTTTAAAATTCAATACTAAAAAGACAACCCAATTTTCAAAATGGACAAAATATTTGGATATGTCACCAAAGTATAAATAGCTCAGTATATGAAAAGGTGTTCAGTATCATGGTCATCAAAGAAATGCAAATTAAAACGACATTCAGATGCCACTTTACATCCATTAAAATGGCTGAAATAAAACAGACCCACATGGGGGCTTCTCAGGAAATTCCAGGAAAGGTTGCAACACAGCTTTCAGATTTTGCCTAGTCAACATCCACATAAAATTAAAGCAACTAGAGAGGCAAACCCAAAACCCATGGACGGTATTTTCAAAGTAGGTAGGTGGCAAGGTAGCTGCAAATTCTCTAAAGCAGGTAGGAGGAGCTGGATGCCTGAGACCTGTGTGGCAGAAAGCCAGGCAAGCTCCAGGCAGACGGTGTGTTGAGGAGCGGAGGACATGGAAAGGCAATGGTGGCCGCAGGAAACTGGGGAATCAGAGCAGCAAACCCTGCGGGGGCGTCTGCCTCTCCAGCACTAGGCAGCAGCAGGGGTCCCTGGGGGAGGGAGGGCTTAGGGGATGAAGACTTCTTCTAGTTCCTTTGAACTGATGAAACTGCCAGGGAGTGGAATCAAAATTGAGCAAGACAGGGCTAATAGAGAAACAGTAGTAAGTGAATAAGAATAAAGAAAAAGGACACAGCTTGGAGAAGTAGAGGGAAGTGAAGCCAGGCATTGGCAGAAGGAGTGACCATAGCTTTAGCAGTGCAGGAAAACAGAAGAGGGAGCTCTGCGAGGCTGGGAAAGCCGTCTGAGCCAGGCTGCCCGTGTGGGAAAGCCGTCTGGGCCACGCTCCCCCGTGTGGGAAAGCCGTCTGGGCCACGCTCCCCCGTTTGGGAAAGCCGTCTGGGCCACGCTCCCCCGTGTGGGAAAGCCGTCTGGACCCCAGCGTGGGAAAGCCGTCTGGGCCACGCTCCCCCGTGTGGGAAAGCCGTCTGAGCCAGGCTGCCCGTGTGGGAAAGCCGTCTGGACCAGGCTCCTCCATGTTCAGAAACTCAGTTCCCACCAGATGAGCAACAGAAAACGATCAAGGCCAAGTCCCATACAAAGTATAAGAAGAAAAAGAGAGCTAAATGGCATTTGTATAATGAAAGCACTCCAGAAGGAGATGCTCACAGAACCGACCCAAACTGTAACATACTGATTCAAAAATGAGCTTAAGGTATGAGGAGAGTGACATGAGAGGACCAAATACAGCAAATCTGAAAACTCAGAATGTGGTGGCAGAACTCAAGAAGTGTGAGAAATTAAGAATGGATAAGGAGGAACACAGGGGCAAAGACATAATAAGGCCTTTAAAAAAGTAGAATTTGACAAGAAGGAAACATTTTAAACAAAAAACACAAGTTCTGCTTCTGGCCAAGAAGGAGTAACAGGATCTGGGCTTGTCCTCCTGGAGTAAAAAACTAGAGACTAGAAAGAAAAACATGCAGAACCTCTTCAGCCAGTGGCTCCCAGGGAGTGGCGGGACAGTAATGCCCCAGAAACGGTGAGCCCAAGACTCTCCCCACCTAGGACAGTTTTCTGACTTTGGCACAGGGAGGGGAACTTAAAAAGAGGCCCATCATCCTGCAGGTCGAGATGGACGCCAGAGTCCAGGGAGGCTAAGGTGGCTGGAATTCGCATCGGAGGAAGGAGCTAAACAGAGAGAAGGGCCAGAACCTGCCCAGGGGCGCCTGGAGTCTGGCCGTGTTGCAGTCGGCCCGTGGAAACTTACTCCTGAGGCTGGGAGGCTCTAAACTGAACAGCTCCCAAAGATCAGGTGGGGCTGGAAATCATTGAAGCTGCCACCAGCCAAGTAACAGGCCCCACTGAGTACTCGGGGCGCCCAGGGTATTCCCCGAAGGGCCATGCCTTAGGAGTGGGGCTGGACTCGGCCAAGGGTAAAGACGCTGTCAGACTCGTCGGAAAAGTGCTTCAAGAACAAGCTTCAAAAGGTGGAAACCAGCCGGGCGCGGTGGCTCACGCCTGGATTCCCAGCACTTTGGGAGGCCGAGGCAGGCAGATCGCCTCGAGAGCAGCCTGGCCAACATGGGGAAAACCTGTCTCTACTAAAAATAAAAAAACTTAGCCGGGCGTGGTAGCGGCGCCTGTGATCCCAGCTCCTCGGGAGGCTGAGGTGGGAGAATCGCTTGAACCCGGGAGGCGGAGCTTGCAGTGAGCCGAGATCTCGCCACTGCACTCCAGCCTGGGCGACAGAGCGAGACTCCGTCTAAAAAATATATATAACCGTCACCGAGAGAAAAAGGTGATTTAAACAGGCCTAGAGAGTTCGATCGGGAGCGGGGAGCGGATCCCGGAGAGCCCTGGGCAGCCCCACCGCCGCCGTGGCCTAGTTGCCATCACACCCCGGGAGCAGCCCAGGCACCGTCACCCCCGCCGTTTGGGGAACAAATGGTTCAGGGTAAGGAACAGATACGGTTTCATCAACAGGAATGTCACCAAGGAAGATGTTTGTTCATCAGACTGCCGTGAAGGAGAACCCCGGGGAGGACCCTGGCGGCGGAGGAGCTGGGGAGGCCGCGAGTCTGATGTTGAAGGAGAAAAGGGTGAGGCGGCAGCAAATGTTCCAGGGCCTGGTGGGGCCCAGGTCAAGGCAGTAAACCTGCGGCCACTGTAACCACTGCAGACGCGGGACCTCCCCGCAATCACCAGCAGAATCACCAGAATCCTCAGTGGGGAACAGAAGGAGGGATGAGACAGCGCTGCCGCAGGCCAGGCCCCACCACGCAGGCCCCACCGCAGAGTCCCACTTTCCTCCATGGAGGCTGCAGTTCTCCAGCCTCCGGGGCGGCCGGGAGCAGCGATGCAGGGGTGACAGCGCAGGGAGCGGGGAGACCAGCGAGGCAGCGAGTGAACCGAGGACGCAGACCGCGATTCCGCAGGACCCCCCTCACCCAAGACGGCCTGGAGAGGACAGCGAGGAAGAGGATAAAGACAATCCAGGAGATGAGACCCAAGGTCACCAGCCACCTCAGCACCGGGGCCGCCGCAACTTCAATTACCGACGCGGTCGCACAGAAAACCCTCAACCACAAGACGGCAAAGACACAGAAGCAGCTGATCCACCAGCTGAGAATTCCTGCTCCCGGCTGAGCAGGGTGGGGCTGAGCAAATGCGGCTGCCACCTCTACCATCACCCCCTTTAGTCATCAAACAAGAACTAGGAAATTCCAGCGATAAGAAATGAACGAAAATTGGAGCTGAAGACCCTAAGTGCTTGCTTTTTGTCCATTGACCAGATAACTAGAACTAGCTGCATTATCTGTGGGGCATGGGGTTTCTAGTTATTTTTACCTAAAGACGTCTCTTTTTGGTAATAACAAAGTGTTTTTTTTAAAAAGCCTGGTTTTTCTCAATACGCCTTTAAAGGTTTTAAAATTATTTCATATCTGCTCAAGTTGAGATTTTTAAGAACTTCATTTTTAATTTGTCATAAAAGTTTACAACTTGATTTTTTCAAAAAAGTAACAAACTGCAAGCACCTGTTAATAAAAGTCTTAAATAAAAACAAACAGGCCTGGCAATGAAAGGATGGAATCAGCACACGCCGGTGTTGAAAACGGCTTTGACACATATGCGCAATGTGCTAAAAAAAAAAAAAAAAAAAACAATTATAGGAAAACTTGAAGATAATGAGGATTGAAACTGTCAAATCAGAACTGGTCAAGGTCACGAAAAATAAGGCAAATCTGAGAAACTACCAGATTACTAGTGTCCCAGAAGAGGCCTTTAAGAGGACGTGAGGACCAAGCACCACGTGGTGCCTGAGCCGCGGCCTGGAACAGAAAAAGGACATCATTGGAAAACCCGGTGAAACCTAAGTAGCCTGCAGGTTAGTTAACAGCAACGGACCAATGTTCATTCCTTAGTTTTGACAAATGCGCCACAGTTAACATCAGGCAAACGGGATGAGGAGTGTATGGGAACTCTCTGTATGATTTCTGCCACTTTCCTAAAAGTAATCCCAAAGTGCTCCCAAATACTATATCATTAATATGAATATAAAGTAATTCACTTTAGAGATCTGAAAATGTTCTCCATAAAATTGACAAGAAAAAATTGTAAACTCCCTAAACATCTTTCAGTTTCCTTTTTGTCCTCCTTCCCCATTTTTTCTTTATAAATATGGATGTTTTAATCAAATAACATTATTTTTTACATAGTATATTAACTTACGCTATCAAGAGTATGTGTTTCCAAAACTCCTTCCCTCCTGTCTGAGCGGGGGTCCGCAGGGAAATGGGAAGGCGCGCATCTCTGGCATCTTGAAGAGCTGCGAGGGGAGGGACGATGACGGTGTTAGCAGCCTCAGGGGCACGGCCACCTCTGAGCCCGAAGGGTGAGAAGCAGCGTCCGGAGCCGTAGGCCTAGACACAGGCAGCCGCTCCACCACCAGACAGCAGGAGCAGAAACACCCAGGTCCCTTGTCCTGCCTCCCGGCCTCCCCCCACAGCTCCCACTGGCTGAAATGAAGCAAGAGCCAGGAGACCAGAAGGGTCAGCCCTCTGGACCCAGCAGAGCAGGGGGGATTGCGGGGAGGGAGGTGACCACCTGGCACTCTGCATTCTGCCCGTCCTCCCTCCCTTTTGTGCTGGAGAAATAGTTGCAAGCTAAAGTTCCCACCTTCAGGTGAAAGGAAAGCTTAGAAATGAAAGTGAGAAATGCTCTGATAGACTCACGTACCAAGAAAACACAGAACGGGGCTGCGCACTCCCACAGCGGGCAGGAGGGCGGGAGAACTTCCTGCAGCAGGCCAGGCGGCCTTGGGATGGACGAGGTCCCGGCGGAACGCACAGCAGTTAGGAAGCATCGAGGCAGGCGCATGCATTTCAAGGTCCGGGAATAGCAGGTCGTTCTGTTCTGAAAGCGAAGCGTCTTCCTGGCTGGGGCTGCTGGGATGGAGCCCTGAGCCGGGCAGGCTGCAGAGCGTGAGGATGGCGCGGGGCTCTGGTGTGGGCGCCTGGGAGCGGGTAGCTGCCATTCCGAGTGAGGAGATATTGGTGGAATGGTTCTGGGGAAGAGAAGAAGGATGAAGTCTCTGCAGTGGAGCTTCTGCAGGCCGAGTGGGCAGGCTGCAGGGTCGTGCCAGGGGTCTAGAGCTCAGAAGGGAGGCGTCTGGAACGCTGTTCCCACCATGTTGGGTTACGTTGTAGGTTTGGACGAAGTCAGCGTGGCGAGAGCAGAGGATGAGAAGAGTTGAGAAAAGCGTGGGGGTGGTAGAATTTAAAAGGTACACACAAAGTTGAGGCTGTGGAGTTGGCAGCAGTGGGAATAGCAGGGCAGGAGGGAGGGAGGGGTGGTGGGAGGAGGAGGGGTCACCTATGAGTGGGGCCTCCGCTGAGAAGTCATGCACCTCGTGTGCTCCGCCCGCATCGACTTGTTCTTCAGGAAGCAAAGTTTCGTAAGGTTGCCATCAAGGAAGAAGGAATACTTTTAACATTTCTGTGGTTAGGATAAAAACTAGGTTAAAAGAATTTCTGGGACCCAGGAGTAGTGTCTTCAAAAACGAGAACCCTTGCAGGAACAGAGCATCAGAAACTGCACAGGGAGCCGCAAGCAGGCCTGCTCGAGGCAACGAGGGCGCTGGCCCCGGGACGGATGCTGGAGCATCCTCAGGACAAAGTGGATGGAGAGTCTGTAGTACCAGCTGGGACATGTCACAGGCAAAACCCTGGCACCAGAGACAGGGTCCCAGTGAGATCTCGGCCCCTGAAGGGCACGATGGACCCACCACGGGGTCTGAGGACACAGGAGCAAGCAGGGCCGGGATGCAAGATTCCCAGAGACCTGGAGTAAGGCTGTGGCTGACGGGGGATGAGCAGACAGCTGACCCTCCCAGCAAGTAGAACATGGCTTCCATTTTAGAAGGTCCTGAACGCTTGAAGGAGCCTCCAGGAACTACACATAAAGCTGTGCTGTCAACAGAAAACGAGACTTCAGAGTGGCGCTGGGCACTGAGCTGAAGCACGGAGCACATTGTGCAAACGGGCACCGTCGGTCTACTCACCTCCCCACGAGAAGAACCTTGCTTTGCTGATATTTACCCAATTTCTTTAGATATTTGGGAAAAGATTCTTCAACTCTGCCAGAAGGTGATGGGAGCGGGAGTCCTCCCAGGCATAGCTGGAAACCTGATGGAAGTGCTGAGGCCGCCTTATCTAGGAACACATGTAAGTCTAGTAAGCACAGTTAAAAACATCATGATTCTGCCTCTTGGAACCTTAAGTCTCTCTCCTTACATGGTCGTAACTGAAATATTTAAATTTTTAATGTTTTAAATGTAGCACTTCTCATTTCAAAGCTTCTGCCAGTGTATGTGACAACGGGCCCCAGGGAACAGGCCGCCGGGGGCTTTACTGCATTGCTGTGAAGCTGAGGGAGTGCTGGTGACTCTGCTGTTGAGACTGTCCTTTCCTATTACAATAGGACAGGATGGCCCTAGGCTCAGGGCCAAAAGATAAAGTCAGACTCTGTGCCTTTTTTCTTTCCATGGTGTTCACATCAAACAACCCATTCTTTGGAATTTGTCTACATTGTTCCTGGGCATTTGAAGTGGGACAGTTGTAGTGTTTGTGTCCGAGCCTAATAAAAAACGCACTAGTATCATAGAAGCCATGAATTACTGCATAGCTATGGTTTCCTGGAAGAGTTGGCTTCCGTTATTATTCTTTTAATTGAGACAAGAACTTACTCTGTCACCCAGGTTGGAGTGCAGTGGTACAATCTCAGCTCCTTGCAGCCTTGACTTCCCAGGCTCAAGTGATCCTCCTGCCTCAGCCTCCCAAGTAGCTGGGACTACAGGTGCGCACAACCTCACCTGGCTAATGTTTTGATTTTTTGTAGAGATGGGTCTTACTATGTTGCCTAGGCTGGTCTTGAACTCCTGTTCAAGTGAGGCTCCCGCCTTGGCCTCCCGAAGGCTGTTTTTCAGATTACTATTAAATACATACCTTAATGATGAAAAAAGAATGGGGTAGAGACCTTAGAGGGAAAAGATTAAAGCAGCAATGTGGGAAGAAAGCCAGGAAAGGGTTCTGCTCCACAAGCAGGGGCTGGAGAGAATTTCAGAGACAGCGGCTGCCACCGCCACCAGGGACAGGAAACCCTAATGGCCAGATGATCATCTACTGCATCGGACACCACATCAGACTAAGTGTGTTTGTTTCTGTTTGGTGACTAGGACAGAGGGCAGTGCGGCCTCCATGTGACATGGGGCCAGAGAAGGAGGATAGGAGAAGCTGAGGAGAGACTTGAGACAAGGCGGTTTTGAAATGGGAAATGTTTGAGCCATCTACATGCAAAACACCTCAGCTGCTGCCAGCTCCCTCCGCCTAGCCCAGGGCACCCCTTGCTCCTCCTGGGACTCGTACGGAGCCCACTCAGCCTCAGCGTACACACGCTGGTGCCCACAGGCGGGCCGCCTCTTCTGGGCAGCGTGTCACCTCTGTGCACAGTGGGAACTCAGCACCGTCCGGCAGCAGCTTCCTGCTGACCCACGCGAGCTAAACCTGCGCCACTCACCCTTGCTTTTCTCTCATCTCACCTCCTGCCACTCTGTCCCAGCCACACCTGCCTTTCAGTTACTGGCAGCATCAGCCTCTTTCAGATCTCAAGGCTCCTGTACGAGTTGTCCCCTCTGCCAGGCAAGCCTCTGCCACGCTCCCAGCTCCTCTTCATCCTTCAGGTCTTGCTTAAATGCTGCCTCCTTAGAATGCCCCCACGGGACTCCCAGCCCACCCCCCATCTAAAAAAGTCACCTGTTTTTGTCCGTGCCCCTCACTAGAAGGCAAGCTCCATGGGGGACTAGGAATGCTGGCTATTTTAGTGTTAGCGAAGTCCCAGTTAAAAATCTGTCCTAGAAACTAAAGGGGATTCTGAGCAGTTTTTTTCTTAACCCCTTTATATTTAATACGTTAAATAATTCAATAAGATAGAAAGAAAGTCTACCACATAGAATAAAGTCTGAAAAGCTGCCTCAAAAAAAAAAACAAAAAACAAAAAACAAAAAAAACAGCAACATAACCAAGACTAAATTTACCAATTAAACAAAAACAGGCTTTGAACAAGGCACCAACGATATTCTAAATTTGGTAAACACCCTAAAAAGATACAGAAGTTCCCTTCTTTATTCAGTCGAAGGGAAGGAAAAAGTATCATAATTAGAATGAATTATGAATTTACATCTAAACTTATTTGAAAATCTAAGAAAACCAAGTTGATCGCATCAACACTCTAATTGTGAAAGATCTTCAGACAATCCTCAATTTAAGAGCTCAAATTTGAATATGAGGAGTTAACAGAGAAGCTCTAGGCAGCTCTTATAGATGTAAAATATTTTATTTGTAAATGGTGATCTTCTAAATCTGTGTCCACAAATTCCAAAACCCATAACACTCTGTATACTTCAAAAAATTCAATTTTTGCCAACATTAGATACTATTATACAGAACAGAAAACAACAAAAACCCGGTAGGACAAATACTGGTAGGATGTCAGGATATTGTACAAGAGAAGAAAAATATTCAGGAAACAAATTTCATACAGCTATTTATCAAGAGAAAAATATATACAATTGATTTATTCTGTAAGATAAAAATACATCATGCCATATACAAGTTCAGAACTGCATCACTGAATATACCAACAGTTTACAGTCCACTTGAATTGTGCACACAAAACTTCATTTTATACTTAGCCTGTGAAGTGTCAGTACCAGAATTTTAAGTACAAAATAAAAAGCTAACCTGGTTCAAAATGCTGATTAAGTTTCTACAAGCAAACACAAAACAGTGTTTTTTTTATTAAAGAAATGTAAACAAACAGTTCATACAAACACATTTTAAAATTACATCTTCCAAAAACCCTATTGCCAGAGT
Source organism: Pan paniscus (assembly GCF_029289425.2). Taxonomy (NCBI): domain Eukaryota; kingdom Metazoa; phylum Chordata; class Mammalia; order Primates; family Hominidae; genus Pan; species Pan paniscus. The sequence goes on from NC_073255.2 coordinate 188,550,640, forward strand.
CCTGCAGCTGTAAGCATAATCACATCTCTTTTTTTTTTTTAACTTTTTCAAATTTTTGTGTTAAATAGAAGGCTAAAGGGTTAGATTTAAGTTTCTGCTACATGATCCTATTATGTTTACATGATTCTCTGTGGCTGAAACAAAGTTCTAATCAAAACTACTTTTGCTGAAGAAAAAATTCAGCCTCCATTTGGGTGTATTTTTAAGCAGTTATTCACAGTTATCACAAATTGTAAGCACAAAAAAACCTGACTGAAGAAGTAGGGATGCAACAATATAATATGAAAAAATTAGTTTAAATTACCAAAACAGCTATAAAAGTTGTAGTCGTAGCATACGCCCCGCTCTGTCAGAAGTAAGGTGTATAAAACCATTGAGTACTAATAGACTGCAGTTTCCAAAAAACCCCCAACACTCTAGGTTGAAATTTTGGTTATTACATAATTATAATGGCATATTTTATAACACAAAATTATATTGTAACATCCCTATGAACATTTTATAAGCCCCCGAGCTGCTGCAGAGCCTGGTAGCATTTGGTCAATAACTATTTTTATACTGTATTTTTTCTCAAAATATTTACATATCTGTACAAAGTAACAGGGTTTGTTAGTTCTGCAGGTAACAGCAGCAGCTTGGCTTTCTTCTAACTTTATTTAAAAATAGCTTCATTCACTTATTCAATAATAAATACAAAAGTTTCTCTTATTTTACAGAAATCAAAAACTACAATAAACTGACTCATGGAATCAAGTATTTAAATGTATTTAGTGCAAGTTATTATCCCTTAGCTCTATCCCTAAGGAAGTCATTTCAGTACATTCCTTGTTCAGTGGTGTCTACTTTATTTAAAAACATTTTGAAGTTAGAGGGCCTGCCCCTTTTTAATAAGGCCGTGGCCAGCACTCTCTGTCCCCTTCGCTGGTGATTTCAGTCTTACATTCATAGGAAGGCCCCTGCCTGGGGCAGGGCAGCCATCGGCTCTTTGCCCCAGTAAAAGTTTCTCCTTAGTGAGACTAGAAAACCAAAACAATGAAACCCACCCACAAGGGAAAAACAAAACAAAAAACAAAAAACAAACAAAAAAAGAAAGAAAAGGAAAAGAAAAAAAACCAAAAGTGCTGGACCATTCTGTGATTCCGTTTAACCTCGGCCACTTCAGGAACGCTGCTTCTGTCAGCTTCCTCCTGGCGCTGCTTTAACCTAAAGGACTGAGGAAATCAGAACTCCCAGAAGCTTTTTCAAAAAGTCATAAAACAGAAAACAAAAATCTCTTTCTGTCTGCAAAATTCCAATGGTGTGTTGAATCGCCTCTTCCTAGGGACAAGCCGCCCGCTGAGCTAGCAAGGAATGCATTTCAGTTCATCCACTTCCGGCAGTTCACAGCTCCACAGTGACAGGGAATCTTGTGCTGGTCATCTTCAAAGTCAAACTTATAGTCATAGCAGAGCTGCCCACGGCAAAGACACAGGGTAAGAAAGGACAGCAAGGAAGGCAATAGCGTTTCTGCCTCCATCTCCCTTGCATTTTAAAACCAGCAAACGAAACAGACGTAAATTAAGGAAGACCTGATTTATTGAGGTTCCATGGGACCCTGGGGGAACCCTGAAAAGAGGCACTGTGCTTGCACAGAGGAAATGAGGGAGGCAGTATTTTTAAACAGCCAGATCTGAGAACGGGGAGCCTGACCGGAGAAAGCTGTATTTCTGTGACTTCTCATAATGCTGTCCCGCAAGTGGATGGAGGGACTGGAAGGGCAACTGCTTTCCTAGCCCTCTCCCTAAAACCCTCCCTAAAAGCCTTTCACCTCCCCTGATTTACTGAATGGGGCATGCAGTTCTGGGTGAGATGAACTGCCAGCTAACACTGTTTTCCCTCTTTCATTTTTCCTCACTCAAGACTGAAAGGATGTCTTTCTATTTAGAGGTCACCAAATTAACATCTCAGACCAATCAAGGTAGGTGGGAGTCTGCGTGAGTCCCATGGTACAAGCCTCACTGCGTGGCCCCTGCAACCCCCACCACCCCAGAGAGAGCCGATGCTGCAAAATGAAGGGGAGGCCCAGGAATTTCTAGGTCTCTTCTGAGTGAAATGATTCTAGATGCTAGCTGGAAAGACCTTCTACACAGAAAGGAAGGAAACCAGTGTTTACTGAGCAGCTGTTCTTGGCAATGATTCCACTGCTTTCTTTCAGGTATCTGCTGAGTCCTTACAAGAGCCTGGTAAGGAAGTCATTTTCTCTATCTTGCAGAAGATAAACTAGGGGCTCATATTAAACTATTTACTCAAGAATACTCAAGTAGGAAGGAGGCAGGTGGCCCTGGGCTGAGTCTCTTCTGACCACCATGGTAGCCATTGGTTACTGGCACCGTGCCAGGGCTCCCACACACTGTCTTATTTACACGTTACTTTGAGATGTATAACGGGCCTTGGGTCTAGTCGGATCCTTATTCTTGACTAAGAAAGGAGATTCCACAAAGACCCAAAATACAGATAGAATCCCACGAATCCCATGGCTATGTTCACGAAGGGAGAGGAGCACCAACAAAGTCAAGTCACTCAGGTGCCTCACTCCCCAAATGCGGGACGTTTCCTACAGAAACCAAGCCTGCTGCTCAGTGACAGCTTTCCAGGCAATGCCAATTCCAGAACCAAGGTACCTGAATCACAGTGGGAAAGACCAAGGTGGGAAGCAAATGCAGCAATTAAGGCCAAAAATAATCCCAACGGGTGAGACGCCGGACCAGAGTCACCTCTGAGAGCACGGAGACAAATAGCAAGCTTGGCGCTCGGCATTTTGAAGACAACAACCCACACCTGAACTGCTGAAGAATGTGGCGATGTGGGCACTTGGTTAAGCACGCACTGATCGCCAGCGTGAGCACACAATCCTCAGCAGCACGGCGGCCCAGATTTGCCGCCCACAGCCCAACAGTGCCATCCCAGGAGCCACGGCCCCTTGGAGAAGGACAGGGATGCTCTTCAGAGGGGACACTGCCAAACTGGGTCCAGGTTAAGGGGATAAAGAAGGATCCTATGGCACATAGAAATGATACCACCTGGGTGCCATGGGGACGCTGAACCCGTGGCACAGAAGGGAAGGGAGAGGTGACAGCAAATGCTCACAGAGCTGCCATGTGGAGGAAGGTGAACTGGAGTGCCTGAAGGGTGAGATACTGCAGGGTGGGAACATCTGGCCTATTATGGACAGAGTTTTTATCACAACAAAGAATCGGGAAACAAGTGAGTAAGTGACCTGTGTGAGGAGGGAACTATTCGCCCAGGATCTGAACAACATGGCAGATGCAATCTCTCACACTCTTACCTCTTCTCCTTTCTGGATTCTCCGATTGGAGCTGATGATAATTTTGTGTCCTCTCTCAAAAGTCACCACTTCAGCCACACAATTAGGTGCACACGAATGGTTGATATACCTGCAAGCCACCATGTCAGAAAACTGTATTGTGAAACAACTAGAAGCAGCTTTAAAAACTTCCCATTTATTGATAAAGCAGTTTTTGCTAATTAAATTTCTATTTGCCCATTGTTAGAAGCACAAATATAACATTTAAATAAAAATTCTCAACTCATTTGCTCTGAATGTTTAGTCACCGCCAGGCTGCCATGAGAGCCTTTCCCTTGGCTTCAGTGTTCTCGCCACCAGCACTGGCCCCACGAGCAAAAGCACTCCCCGTCAGGTTCCTCGCTGTCTCACCTTGCAGGCCCTCCTGTGAGTGTCGCGTCAATCACGTGGTCGTTATCCATGCGGAACATGTACACACCACGGTTCTGAGGGAAAAGTCAGTCAGTAAGTCATCAATGTTGACCTGAAACTCCCCTGTGTTCCTATCCACACCAGGAGGACTCAGTCGAAACTGAACGGAACGGCAGCCTGATCATCCTTACTGTGGATATTCTATTAGGCACAGATGACATTTACATGGCACGAATGGAAAGCATGGAATCAGTAGGTTGTGTGTGAAGCCAGGCTCATTAATTTACAGTTGTCTATCAAAGTAAACTGTAACACCAATTGAAAGAGATAAAACTGCTAAAAATACACTAATATACAGATATGGCTTTTGTTTAAAGCTGAATGCAGCATGACAGATTTCATTCTGCCTTCCAGGGTGTCTGGCTGGCACGGAGAAAGGGAGAGGATGATGGTGCTGTGTATACAATCGTGGGGACCCGACACCTACCTGAGACTCATAAAGCTTCTCTTTCCTGTTTGCTACTTCGTTTCGAATGATAGTCCCGATGTACTCGATGACCATGGTGTGCTTCTCAATGTCTCTAGCAGCATACAGGCCCAGCCCCTAAACAAAAGTGTGTACATGCTTCCAATTTATGTGACAACAAGTCTTCTTTCTGTTTTTCATACAAAGGTTTCACCCTTGGGTCTTATTAGAAGCCATACTTAAGTTTCACTTGACCTCAAATCATTTTTGAATATGCTATTTTCTGAAATTTAAAAAATTGGACATTTTTACTACTTAAAACTATGCCATCACTAGCTTATTCCTACGTCTTTTTTAGCACTAAATTCTTAGGGTCTATGTATAAAGTAGTACTGTGGCTTGGCTGTCTTATGTATTAGGCTATCTACCCTTCCAGATGAGATAGCTGAGTTCCCAACTAAATAAGCTTATTGACTTGTGGTGTTTATTTTACCCCAATACTATTTCAAAAAAGACATAATAAATTCAATAACATAGAAATCAGGCTAACTATAACCAATCACTGATACTGTAAACAGGGTTCAGACTTGGCTCTGAGTTTCCCAGCAGCCAGGGCAAAGAGCAGACACAGGAAACGTCACTCTGCTGTAAATATCAGGAATGTTGGAAACAAATGAAGCTCTTGGGGAAGGTAAATTTTTCACTAATACAAAATTCTGAGGCTGGGAAAGAAGTTTGAACGGGCTGAAATGGAAGCAGCTCTCACTGCACAGCTTGTACTCCCGTGCTGGTGGCCTGCCAGGTGCACTATTCAGGTTGGTAGCACAACTTGTAGAGAAACATACTAACAAAATATGGGTCTTTGCCATAAATAGTTGTATTTTCTTGTCCCAATTTTGGGTTTTTGCACTTAATTCTGACTAGAAGGCAACTGAATGCAAAAGTACTAGACTAGATGCAACTGAATCAGAAGTACTAGACTAGAATGCAATTCTAGAATTGAACTGAATTCTAGAATGCAGAAATCAACTGCATTCTAGTCGGAATTACTAGGAGGACCATGTGCTGCCCCAGCTGCGTCCTCATGAAGCACATCCGGGAGCACATGGTGGGAAGGGCCATGTGAGAGACTTTAGTATGTGAACTGATTTATCCTCTGAACAAGCATCTTTGATTATCTGTTCTACTCCAGATACAACTCACAAGTGAATGAACCAGAACACACAAAAAGTATGTATGGAGATCAATATAGTGTGGTTTAAGAATAAACAAGATCAGTGGAAATGAAGAGATTCCAAATGGGCCAGGCGTGGTGGCTCATGCCTATAATCCCACCACTTTGGGAAGCCAACGCAGGCAGATCCCTTGAGGTCAGGAGTTCAAGACCAGCCTGGCCAACATGGTGAAACCCCGTCTCTACTAAAAATACAAAAACTAGCTGGGCGTGGTGGCGTGTGCCTGTAATCCCAGCTACTAGGGAGGCTGAGCCAAGAGAATTGCTTGAGCCCCAGAGGCAGAGGTTGCAGTGAGCTGAGATCATGCCACTGCACTCCAGCCTGGGCAACAGAGCGAGACTCCGGAGGCTGAGGCATGAGAATCGCTTTAATCTGGGAGCCAAGATGGCACCACTGCACTCCAGTCTGGGTGACAGAGTGAGACTCCATCTCAGAAAAGAGAAATAGATCCCTGCATGTATGAAAATCTAACGTACAGTAGTAACTGGTATTAAAATTCAGTTTATAGTCAAGATTTCGTGGGGTTAGAAGAAAAAGGCCAGGTGTGGTGGCTCACACCTGTAATACCAGCACTTTGGGAGGCAGAGGTGGGCGGGTCACAAGGTCAGGAGTTTGAGGACCAGCCTGGCCAATACGGTGAAACCCCATCTCTACTTAAAAAAAAAAAAAAAATTAGCCGGGCATGGTAGTACACACCTGTAGTCCCAGTTACTTGGGAGGCTGAGGCAGAAGAATTGCTTGAACCTGGGAGGCAGAGGTTGCAGTGAGCCGAGATCGTGCCACTGCACTCCAGCCTGGGTGACAGAAGAAGACTCTGTCTCAAAAAAAAAAAAAAATTTCATGCCAGCCACGGGGGCTCATGCCTGTAATCCCAGCACTTTGGGAGGCCGAGGCAGGTGAATTGCTTGAGTTCAGAAGTTCAAGACCAGCCTGGACAACATGGCAAAACCTCATCTCTAAAAAAATATTTTTAAAAATTAGCCAAGTATTGTGGCATGTGCCTGTAGCCCTGGCTACTCAGGAGGCTGAGGTAAGAGGATCGCTTGAGCCCAGGAGATCGAAGCTGCAGTGAGCTGAGATTGTGCCACCGCACTCCAGCCTGGGCGACACAGTGAGACCCTGTCTCAAAGAAGAAGAAAGAAAATCAGTTAAAAATGAGTGGGTTACTTCTAAATGGCCCTTCAACAACTGGTTATCCAATGGAAGAAAGCGAAATTGTATTTTAAAAATGTTATGCAAGAAAACCTCTAGAATCCGTATATAATCTAGGGTCTTGACCAAGACTAGATGCAACAGAAAATTATGTATGTTTGTTTATATAAACAGTAACTTTTACAAGAAAAAAGATGTCACACTTGCTGGTAGGCAAAGGATATTTTGTAGGGGAAAATTCTGAATAGTGTAAACTGCTAAAAATTGAAAAATGGACAAAGGATATGAATACGCAATTCCTATGAAAGCAAATCCAAATGGCTGACATGAAAAGCTGCCTATTCAATTAAGGTAACATCAGTCTATATTTATCAGACCAACTAAACAAAAAAATAGTAACACCAGCTACAAATGGGAAACAAGAAAACAGTCTCACATGCTGCAGGAAGAAGTGTGCAGTAAGAGACTTTTTAGAAAACTGGCAATATCTATTTAAATGAAAAGTACACACGCTTTTACAGAGAAACCTCACGTTTGGGAATATACCCCGTAGGAGTGAAACTATTAATTCATTGTGATATTTGTACAAGATATAGCAACACTGTTTGTTATGAGAAAAATTATAAATCAAATAAACACTCATCAGTAATGCAATGGTTTAACTGCAGTTTATCAACACTATGGAACATCAGGTAACCATTCAAAAGAATGAAATGAAGCTACCTCAGTTGATCGAGAGGGACCTCTGATTATTACAGAGAAAAGGAAGACGGAGAAAAATAAATATAACATGATTCCATTTTTATATATGTACATAAAAGTGTATATAGTTCTAAGATATTAGCACAGAAAAACAGGATACATATTAGATCATCCACGGGATACCCAGGGAGGTGGACAGATGGGAGGGTGGCAGGATGAAATGAGTAAAGAGACAGAAACCAGAGCTCTCAAAAATGCTTCAGGTTAAAGGTGACAGGTTGAACACAGTTAAGATACCCACTAAAATCACAGTAAAAGCACACTCCTCGAGAACACGAATGGGTATAAGAGTGAATGGACTATTTAAAATGAAAAGTAATTGACTTAGCAAGGGAAAGCTAGAACTGGAAGGAGTAGAGGCAAAGCACTAATTCACCCACAGAATCTGAGAGAGGCTCAACAGAGAGGGGCAACAGCAGAGAAAACACAGATACTCCACTCATAATGTAAAAACAAAATATCAAACAAGATCAAGAGCAGAAAGGGCTCGTAGCTCATCTCTAAAAATAGACAAGAAAGATTAGCAGATAAAGTAGAGGAAGTCTCAGAAAGAACAGAGAGACAAGGAAACAAAAAACAGAAGGGGAGAAAGGATATAAGACAGAAATTACTCTCTGACATGCATGAGAATCATCCAGGAGGCCCCACCTCCAGAGCTGGGTTCAGTGAGGCTGGGCTGGGGCCCCCGAACCTGCACATCCTAACAAGCTCCCAGGTGACACTGCTGCTTCTAGTCTCAGGTCCACACTTTGAGATCCTGAATCTCAGGGGTTTTAGTGCAAACACAGAGGAAACAGAGGGGCAGAACTTGCAAAAGAATGAATACAAAACACATTTCTCAGACGGAAGGTCACGATGCTCCAGGTTGAAAGGGCTCATCAAGGGAGGAAAGCAATCAACAAAAAGACCTTCACTGAGGTGTAGTTCTGTGAAATGTCCAAATATCAATAAAGAGAAGATCCTACAAACTTCTAGTGAGGAGTAAAAGGGTTCCAACAAAGGAACAAGAATCTGAATGAGGATAGACAAAGGAATGCTGATCCAATTTATATGGTAAAGATACTTTGCTGGCTGCTGAGAAGGAACTGGATGGGAGGAGACAGCCAGGCCTGCAGTGGTATAGGCAAGTGATATGTGGCTCAAGATAGGGCTGGTAAACCTAAGAGTGGATCTGAGAGAATTTTTAGGAGAAAACAGAACTCGATGATGCTTTAGGTTTAATCTGGCAGTACTGAGGCCAATGTACACAAACGGTAACATCACTCAGCAAGGAGCCTGTAGGATGGCGGGGTTTAGGAGCTGGACAAGTTTGACAAAGTAAGAGCTTTGTAATTCCATTCTGAGACATCCAAGGAGAAAAATGCTGAACAGGCATTTGGATATTTGGGTCTGCAGCTCAGGAAGTATGGACTATAGGTGTAAACTTAAATGCTTAGCCTATACACGGCCTTACTTGTAAGATAGTCCACAGTCTACCAAAAAACGTGCACTTGATTTCATGAAACGGTAGCTTCCAAAAGATAAGGTAACTTCCAAAATTGGTGTACTTTTGGAAAATATTTTCATTTGTATTTCTCTCAAGTGCTTGAAACAGCTCTACTGAGCACTCCACAATCCAGTGTGTGCAAATTACAATGCTACCTGCCTCCCAGGAGCTCTCAACAAGATGCAAAGATGTGGATTCCACTGGTCTGCTTTCCATTTGGGGAAGCCAATCACCAAGTTCCAAGACTACATATTAAATCCCTAGTGTTACCAAGGGACAGGATTTGATACGATTTTGAAAACATGTTTCTGTCCCTGCAGCTATGTGAAATCATTTTCACATACTGGACATCAATAGCTTCAGATTCCTAGACTCCACCCTGTCTCTCCACTTCCTGTACACAAAGTATTTCTTCACCTGAATCCGAGACCGTGCCAGATACACATTGGATTTCCATTCAGTTTTCATCTTCCGGTACTGCGATGACTTGGAGTGAACAAACTGTTTACTATAAGGTGCGTTCAGTTCTCCAGTGACTGTGCTCTGAAATGACTTTGAGGTGCTGGTGCTGTTTAAGGTGTGAGGCCTGCAGACAATGGCATATCAACAGGAAAAAAATACAAGGAAAACTGAAGATACCTCTGAGTAATGCCCAAAACCAGGTTAATTCAGATTCTTACTGACAGAAACATACATGGAAAGCTGCCTAGCAGAGACACACGGTGAGTTCTCTTATGTAGTTGGGCACATACACAGCCAGACAGCAGGGTTTGTAAGCAGCAGACAAATCAAGCACAGGAAACCACTAATACGCCTAGAAACCCTGGGCTGTACTATGTGAAGTTAAAACAAAATACCTTAACACAAACCTCTTGACATGGGCACTCATTTTAGGTTCAGAACGGGCACAACCTGTGGGGTTAACGGCAAGAGGAAGTTCCATGAGAGGATTTCGGCCGTATCGGAAGGTATAATTTTCACATGCCTCAACCCCAGGTAGCTGAAAAGAAGCAAAGTAGACACAAAGTCACCCCATCTGATGGAGACTACAGACAATCTCAAGCTGGTCAAAGGATGGCCCACGACAGAAATAACTCATCAGCGTTTTCCTTGATAATAAAATGCTCTTCTAGCTTATGTTAACACTATTGGCCTGCAGGTAGATCCACTTAAATATGAGTATGCAAATTCAGTTTCAAAGCCAAACTTAGGTAAACCCTGCCAAATGCTCCTTGAAGAAAAAGATTAGCCCATGCAACAAACACTGGCTGACCAATATACACGCTTGTGTGATTTCAGGGTCTGACTGAAACACACAATACCCACAAACACAGGGCATGTAATGATTCGCATTGAGTTCTTTCCCCTGTATTAATGCCAACTTTTATATCTCTGTCTGGAATTTTACAATTAAAAACAGTTAAAAAATCATCTATATGGTTTCTTTCTTGATCGTTTCTCACTCCTTTCAATTTGATTCTGATGTGATGAGGTTATCGCTCTCCATGTCCTGGGAGCATAAAGCATAGGTGTTAACTCAAGCTTTACTCAAAGTCATTTACATGTTAAAGGTCTTTTCTGGAATACACTGCTTGTGAAATTTATTTCTCTGTAGTCATAAAAGATAAGTATCATTTAGGCAGGGCGATTCCAAAGAAAACAATTAGGCACATTACTCAGTGGCTTTTGGGGTTTCCTCTGCCTGTCCAAAGAAAACACACCAATGATATTTTTATTCTTGAAAACAATGCCTTAGAATCATACAATTTTCTAAAACTATTGTGTAGATATGGTTCAGTTAGACTCACTGACAAACAGGCTTGTAATCTTTTAAGCAAAGAAATGTCAAGAGAGGACAGAAATCAGTGCTGCTGCGATCTACTGCCCTCTAGTGACTTCATCCTAGGAAGAGGGCAGGAGAGTGGCCATAAATACCCAAGTGTCAGGAAATGGGCACACTGACATTCTGAGGTGGGAGAAACTTCAGAAAGGCAAGGGAAGAGGAGAGTGTCCTCACCCATCCAGCACACCCAGAAGATGTGACAAGCCTGGTGTCCTTCACCCCTGCTTGCCTCCAGCCTGGAAGAGAACCTGAAGTTTGTTAACTACCTCAACTGGGTGAATACCAACACGTGCTGAGCTCTCCCGATTAATCACCAATGCCTTATTCCTCTAAGAGAAACGGGTTAATCCACAGGCTCAGTCACTTTCTGAAGAGTGCCACAAATGTTACAGCATGTGTTCAAGTGGTCACACTGAATCAGGAAAGCAATTCCAATCTCAAAGCCTGACCAAGACACTCACTGATTCCGCTATGCGTGCCACTGCAGAGACGGTCAGGCCAAACAGATCCTCTCCTTTTAAATACGCTGGGAAAAGCTGGAGCATTTCAGACTTTTTTCTCACACATGCCACAGGCTCCAAAATCTTATCCCAGACACCTACATAGGGACAAAAACATAATTTTTATAGGAAATAGGATACCGTATAAAAAACAAGAGCAAAATGAAGAATAACCACTCACAAGGATTTACTAATTTCCAAATAAATCCTGTTGGGCAATAATCTAATAAATCTGTTTGGTAATAATCTAATGAACCTGTTTATTAAATGGCAGCAATTTTTTTTAAAGACCTAAAATTTGGGGAAAATAATAGATTAAGGACATTAAAGTGAAAAAACTTAATGTAACTGAAATTCATGCAAACAGTTCATTTACTTTCATAGTGGCCATATAACATACCAGATTTTAAAATGATTAGTCTAATTGGTAATGTCTATAGCTATGTTCCTTTCCCCTCAGATTTAAATTAAAATGTTAAATTGATATTTTCTTTGGAATTATCTTTAGAGTATTTTCAGACTTTTTTTTTTTAAGTGCTAAACTTAAGAAAGCAGCTCCACATACTTTTGTTTGTGTACTTTCTACATAAGCAAAAGTGACAATCTAGACTTAACCATGGAGGTCCAAACTAAGTGTTTAATTTCCATCTCTAAACTTAATATCTGATGTTCCTATACATTGTCTTATGACAATGTATACAGTATGATTTAGATGTCATTCCTGCCTTCTAGAAACTGACTTTAAGAAAAAGGGGGTCCCCGCCAGGTACGGTGGCTCACACCTGTAATCCCAGCACTTTGGGTGGCTGAGGCAGGTGGATCACCTGAGGTCAGGAGTTTGAGCCCAGCCTGGCCAACATGCTGAAACCCTAAAATACTAAAAATACAAAATTAAAAACTACTAAAAATATAAAAATTAGCCGGGCCTGGTAGCGCAAGCCTGTAATCCCAGCTACTCGGGAGGCTGAGGCAGAAGAATCACTTGAACCCAGGAGGCAGAGGTTGCAGGGAACTGAGATCGCGCCATTGCAGTCCAGCTGTGCAACAAAAGAGAAACTCCGTCTCAAAAAAAAAAAAAAAAAAGAAAAAGAAAAAGAAAAAGGAGGTCCCCAATGCAAATGACAGGCAACCTTTATCTACAAATCATTCTCGGATTTACCTCACCAACTCGTATGTTCAAAGATATATTGACTATGAAAGTGTTTAGACAACTGTATAGCAAAGAGAGCAAGGTGTGAGAACACAAACTGGCATTTGTAAATGAAAAATACACATTATAAAATATAAAACGAACATGAGACAAACATGGAAAATTGACAAAATACATTCATTAGCCTGACATCAGAGTAAGTAGCACTGCACAGCATGTGAACGGCAGACGTTACCTTTAGGTGAGATGTCACTTAGAACCAGGTCTTCATGGCCTTGTTCCACAATCCTGATGACAAACACTGGGCGCCCATCCTTCTCCTCAATGGAGCACAGGTAGCGGCAGCGCCTATTGGCATAGCGCGTGCTCCAGTACAGCCGGCTGGCTTCATAGCCCACAGGGAAGAGTGCTTTAGGAGAATGGAATGCTTGCATCTGCTGTGGAAGCAGCTGACCAATTGTGTGGAAGATGAGGCTACCCACGCGAAAGGTATGGTCCCGTTCTCCTCGTTGCACGATGCTAGCAATCTGTCGCACCTCATCGCGCTGAACATAGACCCTCCTGAAGACTGCAAAGTAACTTAATTCTTGCTCATGAATTCCCTTTGGTTTGTGCATGGGGCAAAGCATAGTTTTGTCCTTAAAAAACATGCATTGTGCTTTAATGGCGCAAGTAAAGTGATAAATGTTGGTGCATCGAAATCTGTGGCATCCACTAGTGGCACCTGTCTTGTGACAGAAGACACATTTCATTTGTAGGCCTCTCCTCAGAGCTAGCTCCACATTTATTAAGGCACCAGCCTGAGTCTCATAGACCTCCGTGGACCACAGAGCGCAGTTCAAGTGGACCCACAGATCCAAGTCAAGGTTGAGTAGCCTTGCTGGTCCATCTGTCAATCCATCACCTTCTTCATGACAAAAGCAACATTTCCGATAGTCTTTGGGCACAGGATCAGGTTTAAGGGAAGTGCCCAATTTCTTTAGAAATTCATCTATTTCATCCTCACAAGGTGGTTTAAATGTCCCCTTAGGGATTACAATATGAATGCTCCACTTCTTCCATTTCATTCCTCTCCATTTTTTATTGAGTGGCCTGCAATCTTCAAACCCACCATGGACAGCTCTTAGCCGAGGCTTCAGCTTGACTGTCACCTTCAGCTCATCTGGCTTGGCCTCGACTTGGGCTGCTTCAAAAGCAGGAGGGAAGGCGATGGGCGGTGACGCAGGGGGAGAAGCTTTCTCTGGGAGCTGGGGGAGACAGTGCACATCCAAAGTGGAGATGTTGTTGCTGTACTGATGAAATGCTTTGGAAGGCGTTTCTCTCATAGGTGATTGTGGCAATGAAGGAATGGATTCCTGGGCAACATAAAGAAACCATGACAAAGAAAAATAATTCACAAGCCCGAAAAGCAATTCTTGTTAAGACAAGAAGCTGAGCAGTATGACTGAAGAGGATGGGTGACCTGAGGGGCAGAGGGAGAGTCAGCAGTAAGTGCTGGGGGCTCATGCACCGCAGAAGCTGACCATGCTCTAAGGTGCACAGGGATAGAGAGCGGGTGATGGCAGCTGTGCCGCGTCCTTTCGAGGCCTTTTCCACAAAGCCATAATTCTGGAGAATATTCTGCTCTTACACTTTCTGGGACAATCCCCTTTCTAACTATATTAAAACCAGAAAAAGAAAACACACACACACACACACACACAATGCTGTCAGAAGAGCTAATGTAATTTGTACAATGGAACAGTGTTTTTTGTTTAACCAAATAAGAACGCTGCAGCATCGTTTCTTGAGGGCTTATCTCCACTCTAAAATTCACATCTGTTAATCTCAGCCTTAATCAATTGGTGTAAATGTTACAGAAAGGGAAGGAGCCCCTGTCAACAAATGAATCATACTAACTTTTCTCTGAGGCTTCTCAGCTCTGATCCGGCTGCTGAAACAGTTGAGCTGAGGGGAAATCTCCAATAGCTTATTTACTTTATGGTACAGAGTATCACAAACTAATAAACACCAACCCACAGGCTGCCCTCTTTTCACATACCCCAATCCTGACAAGGTATCTGAAAAAAGACATGCCTTATACCAAATCAGGCAGGGACTGCACACCAACTTAAACTATCTGGTGCAAAAAAAATCCTTCTTGCATTTAGGCTGATGTATTTTAAGATCTAAATTTATTTGTCATCTAGCTTAGATTTTATTACAGGCATACTACAAACAACTACCTGTTAAAAATAAGTCTTCAGAATGTTCTTCTGTGAAAGACATACCAGAGCAATAACCTGGATGGAGGAATGACTGGCAGTATTACTGTACAGGAAAAGCTTCCTTCAAAACATGATTATAAACATATCATTTGTATCAACTATTAGTTGGACACAGTCAAATTACATAAAATCAAGTAAAGCAGACCTCTTTCACCACACTGTGAGCAAAGTGTTTTCTCTTAAAATGCACAAATAGTCTTAAATTTTATCTTTAAACAGGTTTTCCTATTGGGGTAACATCAATAAAAATAATTTTAAAATATTAAGATATTTACGGCCGGGCGCAGTGGCTCACACCTGTAATCCCAGCACTTTGAGAGGCTGAGGTGGGTGGATCACGAGGTCAGGAGTTTGAGACCAGCCTGGCCAACATGGTGAAACCCCATCTCTACTAAACTACAAAAATTAGCTGGGCGTGGTGGCACGCACCTGTAATCCCAGCTACTCAGGAGGCCAAGGCAGAAGAATTGCTTGAATTGGGAGGCAGAGTCTGCAGTGAGCCAAGAGGTGCCAATGCCCTTCAGCCTGTGGGACCAGAATAAGACTCCATCTCAAAAAAAAATTAAACTGGTAAAATTAAAGATTTTAATATTAGTGTTCTGTTTACTGAACTTTTAAAACATAACTCTGCCCACTTTTGTCAAATAACTAAGTTGAAAGAGTAGCACGACTCAAGGCTCCCTACACCCTCTCCTCCTCTGCCGGGTCAGCACCTGCTTTGGATTCCCCACACAGAACTCCATGAAGGCAGGGACACATCTTTATTCACTCCCATATGCCCAGAACACAGAAGTCACTCGTTACACATTGTTATCAGCTGAGATTATCCTAATCTCACCTTGTTTTCTGAGTTTTTCACTTGTGCAGTTGATGAATAAAGAATAAAGCAGTTATTACTACAGAAGACAATGTCCTTCTCTACCCTCTTGGTGCTTTCTCGGGAATCCTGAAAAGCAAAGAGAAATGTGTGGGAATCTCAACAAGTCAAAATTTAATAAAAACAGGATCTATACATTATTTTTATGTTATATTCAAAAGTGACAGTGGTTCTTTATCTTAATAGTAGAAAGGAAACTATGTTCCAATATTTAGCATGTGATAATTTAGCTAGGGAAAAAATACATGTATAAAACCAAACTATGTGGTCCACGGTTCACTCTATTTAAAAATATGTAGTCCTCATAATATTCCCTTTAACAGCCTGTTGTAGCTCTTTGGTGTTCAGCCCAAGCACATCTGATATACGCTGGTGCCATCACCAGGAACATGTGTCCATCACACCACCATAAGTGGTGTCTCTCTCTGATGTTGGAAGAGACACTGCCAAGGACATTTTCGCTGGAGGTAGGAGGTGGGGTCATAAAAGGAATAGCAAAGTACCTTGTTCAAAAGGGTCAGATCTTTGAAAGATTTCCGCACACCACTTCCAAGAATAACCACTTTACAATGACAACACCACTGTGGTCTGAGTGCTGCGCTTTCTGCAATACCATGACTAGAATCCTTATATCCAGAAAGACCTAAAGGCAATCAACTTTTGTTAGTAATTAAAACTGACTGATGACACAAGGTGGCACATGGTGAAAAATTATGCAGTATCAACTCATTACAACATGGTTCATTAACATTATTCTTTTATTAATAAAAAAAATTTATCTTCTAAGCAATGGTTACAGAGTTGATTATCTGACACTAGGGCAAAAATAAAGAAACATGCCTATTCTCAAATAGCTGGGAAAGCAATGGCAGTATAAAAGAAGAATCTAATAAAACTAAGTCACCAAGAGAGATTACTATTCAGTCTAAGTACAAAGTAAGACAGAGAGGGAAACAGATATTACTTTTGCTTGCAGGTTAAGATGGTAAAAAAACATTTTATGAAAGATACAATGACATATGTATAAGAGTCTTAAATAAGTGTGACTTGCAGAGTCAGAAATGAGGAAAGAGCCAAGGCCAAGGATAAGAAGGTACATAAGGACTCAGGAATTAGAAAGCATCATTCAGGTGCAGTGTGAAGGCAAAAAGGAGCAGGGAAAAAGTGACAGAACAGCTAGAAGCCAAGAGGAGGAAGCCAGGGCCTGGACTGAGCACGCCTGTAAGATTGCCAGTGAGGCAGGAAGGAAAGCGACATCATGGTCGGTCTAAGGAAGTTGTTCCATTCTCATAGATGGGGGTCATGAACACCTCTGTGGGAAGAGAAGGGCCCTATAGAGCTGGTGCAGAGTAAAACAAGAGGTAGGTGAGGATGGAAAGCAGAGGAGAACAGGAAAGAGAACCCACGTCAGGTCACCAGCCCCACCTGTACCAGGTGGCCCAGGCACAGCGGGATGGGGGTTGGGAGACAGGAAGAACAAAAGCTGCTCAAGGGCAAGCCTGTCACAGGCTTCTTCTGGCAGCCTGCACAGATGGCTGGCACTCACATAGCCCCTGGTGACAGCATGACAGAATACACAGGCCAAAGCACTAGAGGTCAAATCACAGCACAGAAAACAGAACACCCACACATGGTGAGTTCACCAAGGACTATATGCCAGCATGTTACCTGTCCGTTGTTAAAAGATAATCAGTATCTCAAAGAGTAAGCTTAACTTTTGAATCAGGAATGGATTTGGGGTTAACAAAAAGCTCACTAGCTCACCATTGCTTGTTGGAGGAAATGGTACATTAGGCTGCTTCAGCCGGTAAGAGCTCACTAATCTGGGAGGGTTTGCAGATCCTGGCGGAGGCCCACGGAGAAGTAAATGCTGTCGATACTCCAAACCCGGGTTGATTCTGTGGCTACTGACCAAACCCATGGATGGGACATCTGGAGCATTGCTAACCTCATAGCTGTTAGGGATTCGGACGTGAAGAAGGTCGGAAAATGCAGCCACAACACTGCTAATGTTCTAAAACCAAATGCAAATGCTGTATTATTCACCCAGAAGGCAACAGTGAACCACTGAAGAAAAATACACACTTAGGATGAATCCTCTTTGCATGATACATAGATTCTAAGAAAATCCAACAAATTTTATTTAAAGAATCTCAGGGAAAAAATTAGCTCTAACGAACTAATATCCAAAAAAAGAAATTTATAAACAGAAATCCTCATAAAGGGATTCCAATTAACATTAAATATCTAGTAACACGTTAAACTATTTTAGATATCGTAACATCTGACAGACCCCGTCAGTTCCTACAGGTGGTCAGAAAGCTTACTTCCAGGGGCTTCCCTCCAGCTCTGACACAACCCGTAAGAACAGACAAAGGTCTTGCTACTGCTGTATTTTGTTGATAACCAAAATATCACATCATTGGACTTTTAGTTTGGTCTCTACTGAAATGTCTTCACAGAATTCAGAGTTAAAAAAATAAAAAATCCTCAGGAAATTACTTATGTTTGATATAAGCAGATGCTACTTGAAGAACATTTCTATTGCTTCTGCAAAACTATTACTGTTGATAAAGTTCTTTTTCATTGCTTAATTTTCTTCTCTGTTAACAGTTACAAAGAAGTTTTTTCTGAGATGGACATGATGGCTCACACATGTAGTCCCAGCTACTGAGGAGGCTAAAGCAGAAGGATTACTTGAGCCCAGTAAGTTTGAGGCTGCAGTGAGCTATGACTGTGCCACTGCACTCCAGCCTGGGCAACAGAAGGAGACTGTGTCTCTATTAAAAAAAAAAAAAAAAGAGTTCTCTGAAGTATACATCCTTTAATAAGAAAATGTGAGCTCTAATTTCCCTTTTTACTTGACGTAGGCTGAGACCAATTCAATGACAAACGATGGCACTCAAAGGCAGCTGAGAGGTCTGCAGTGAGCATCAGCTCTGCTCTCTGACCCTTTATCCTCAGTGATCCTGTTGTGTGTGTTTTCTGGTAGACACCTGACCCATCTTTTAAAATTGGGGACATACTGTTTAACATTAAGAAGTCATTTAATCTTTTACCTCAGCAGCTGTAGGATGCAGAGTAATTGCTACAGATATAAGACCTGATCTGGGACCATTTGGGGAAGGACCAAAAGGTGACGCAAAATATAAAGTGCCTGGCTCAGTTTTGATGTCATTCCTTCTTGATTCTGAACCTTTAAAAATAAAGGAGAGAAAAAAAAGAGGAAAATAGTGTTAATGGATTTTCAAAATCAAAATATTTACATTAGTAAATTGGCGTAGTGTAAAGGGAAATAATAAGGTTAAGTGTTGTTCTTACTTTTCCCAGCAGTGCTAGGAAGAATTGGAATGATGGGGGACGGCACCGGTTCTGGAGGCTCCTCCTTGACCAATGACAGATCTGGATACCTGCTCACTTCTACCCCAACCACACTCTCAGGAGAGGATGAGGGAACAAAACTGTCAGGAGTATCTCGATCACCACAGTGATCCTGTATCCTGAAAAAACATAAACACACACATCAAAGTCTGCAAATCCACCACTGGGGGCTTCCTGTACCAACCCTGCTGACATCTGTGAATACAGCTGTAAGGATACTCTGGGCAGCACCTATACGATGAGCAGCAAATGAATCAGCTCAGAGCCACACTGGGAAAAAAATACAAGAACAATATTTAGTTACAAAATAACTTAAATGGTATGTTTCCTTTTAACCGAAGCTTCAGCACCAAAGTTTGAAGACCTGCCAAAGAGGAAGATGTTCTGATTAGCATGTAACATAGAGAGCATGAAAGCACCTTTTCAAAATCCCAGATCGTTGAGCCTAGGGCAGCACTCCTGCAGCTTGAAAAGGAAAGAGCTGCTGGTTGGATTTAACAATAAAAAAGGAAAACTTTAAAAAGACAAAAAAAAAAAAGGAAAGAGAAGTCCAACACATATGCAATGGTCACACCTGCGTTCACCTGACTGGGAAAACAGCTGTCCTACTGCTGCTCTTTACAGTGGCAAGATGGGAGAAAACTTGGCCATTGACTTGATCGGCCCTTATTTTTCTTAACTGATAAAGTGAGGTGAGAAAAACAAAAGACTGGTCCCTTCTGTTGAGTTCAAGTTCGAGTCTACCAGGCCAATTGTGAGGTCTCAGACTAAGTTCCACAACCCTGTGGAACTGCTGTCTCCCACTCCTCACGCAGAGAAGTAGCTGTCATGCAGGAGACCCAAGAAAGGCTGGCCTACTGAGGTACAGTAGAAAGAGGACCTGGATCCTCAATTGGGACAGATTATTCTCCACTTCGGTCCAAAGTTTCCCCATTAATAAAGTAAGGGACTTAGGTTAAATAAATGTCTCATCAAATAGAGGGTAGTGGGCAGATTTTCCAAAGAAGAGATAATTATTTGATGAAGTTGTAAGAACCCTCTGGATCTAAAGAGTTGGCTAGCGATCATCTACTAAGGGAACTTGATTCTCCCCAATTAGAATCTTACAGTTAAAGAACTGACACAAAGACGTCAAACCCCAGACAGTTCTTAAACTCTCTTCCACGACAGCGTTCTCTGATATAGCAACTTCTGCTCTTTCATTTTAGACATCTACAAACAACAATAAACCCAATAAATCACATTAATACCCTTTAAAGGACAATGATTTCTGAAATATGTTGCATGGAGATTTTCCACTACCTTCATGTCTATTAGATTATTTAATTAGATTAAATAATCTAATACTTAAATGTCTATTAGATTATTTAACTCTCTCTATGATGTAGGCTTAAAAAAATGCAAACTAATTATGTTTAATGGTAACAATGTCTTATAAACTTTAAATCCTGAAGATTATTCACCAAATTGTACTCTTCAAATGTTTTTACATGCTATTCCTAAAGACATTATGCCACATACATACATTTTTTTTTTTTAAAAAAGAAATAACTAAGAATTATTTGAGAAAAAAATAACCTGTACCTTAATTCTTCCTGATTGTTATGAGGTGGTGTTGGGAGGGAGGCTGGCACATCAACTGTCTTGGGGCCCTGAACAAGAGCTCGGGCCAACAAGTCGTCCTGGGGTCTGAAGGGCAGCTGAAATGGTTTAGGTCCTAGAGTTTTGGTAACTGGAAAAGCAAAAACACAAAACCATAAATACATTCAGTCAATATTGATAAATGGGTAGAACTTTACAATTCTATTGCCATTTCACAATACACAACTGGCAGAGGCACATTTCTCCGAGGTGTGAAATTTGGAGGCTATAATCATACCTTCATGGCTCACTAACACTCCGACTTTTCCAGCAAGTTCTTCAGTTGTTGCAAAACCATTGGCCATCTTCTGACAAGCCATAGGAGGTGGTGTAGGAGGAAGAGAGGCAGGGGGTGTTGGAGGATTACTTAAATTATTCTGCTGCAGGAGACCAAAAAATTTAAATTATATGCTACTGAGCAAATATGCAATGACCTTGCTAAAACGTAGTTCTGTGAATTTTTTGCACATAGAAGCAAGGCTACAGAAATGTAATCAAGATGTATCTTGCACACCAAGAAAACAATACCTACAAGGCCAGGAGGCTTCTTAGTGGAACAGATACTCGTGATTTTATGGACATACCAACTTGCTTACTTTACCCAGCTTGACTACTTAAGCTCTGAAATTAAGAAGCTAATTTCCTTTCTACCTGATTTTATTTATGCAGTTCTTCAAGTTTCGTGGTTATAGCTAGTGAAGAATAACTTTAAAATGCAATCAAGAAATTGCAAAATATTATCAAAATATCCTTTAAGTTCTCATTAAGATATGCCCTAGTTCTATGAAAAACTTAAGAATTTCTGGTCTTAAACTTGTAATACAACTCACATCCGAGATATGAGAATCTGGATTGACTAAGACCTTTAAAAGAAGCAACAGTACTAATGCTACTACTAAAGTAACTAAATCATTAATGTAGTTCCTCTTCAGACACCTCTCCCAGCTTAACAGTTATCACCAATTTGTCATTTACTGATTAGTCTCTCAAGGAGAGACTTGGAATCTACCAATAACACCATGCAAATCAAGTGCAAAGTCAAATTACAAATTTTGCAAAGATAAAGAATTTCATGAGGATGATAAAATAAGGTTGGAGAACAGCTTATGAGTTAAGATAGTTTTTTTTTTTTCTTTTTGGAGACAGAGACTTGCTCTGTCACCCAAGCTAGAGGTAGAGGGCAATGGCACAATCATGCTCACTGCAGCCTTGACCTCAGGGTGTGGTGGTGCATGCCTGTAGTCCCAGCTACTTGGTAGGTTGAGGCACTAGAATTGCTTGAATTTGGGAGGCAGAGATTGCAGGGAGCTGAGATTGCACCACTGCAATCTGGCCTGGGTGACAGAGCGAGACCCTGTCTCAAAAAAAAAAAAAAAAAAAAAAAACCTACAATAGTCTAGGAATTAGTTGTAATTAATACCTAAATTATTAGATATACTTAAAATTGTTTAATTTCATTTTTCAAGGTAAACTACTACTTTTATTAAATCCCCACCATTTACAATGATTTTTGAATTCATTTTAAGTGTTAATAAAGGTTATAAGGAAATAAGGATTTCCACTACCATGGAAGTACATAATAGATATTTCTTGCAATTTGTATTCTTACCTATAAAAACAACTTCAAATGTTTATGCTAGAAATACTTCACCAGGTAAAATTTTAACCCTGTAGCTGAACTTAAGTTTTAATAAAACTTGGAAGAGTAGATGTAAACTAAATACAAAAATAAGACAAGCTCTATCAATTCTGACATGTTACCCAAAGATGAAGCAAGACAACACCTTGGCAGAGAAACATACCTTGTAGATCAACTGAGAATAGTAGTCCGAAACCCCTTCCAGGGTAGCACTGCCAAAAGTTCCTAGAAGTCGATTCCCACTATTAAATTGGCCACTGCCATAAGGAAGAAAGTGCGCAAAGTTCACTCCAATGATTGGTTCCATTAGAGGGAGCAGAGAGAGCTGCTATTAAAAAACACATTTAAGAGTAATGTATATGATAAAAGGAACTCAGTGTAGCTCAACTTTCTAAGACCCGAAGCAACTTTGTTGAATAAGGCTTCAGAAAAATGAGACTTAAAATTTTCAAGTATCAAAATGCTGGAATAAGTGAGAGAGACTACAGACCTTTGAGACTTAAAAATAAGCTCTGTACTAAGTGAATGCTGCCAGGCATCTAACAAGAAAAACATATTTCTTATCTATGCTCAGCAAAAACCAGGGCATCAACTGAGGCTGGGTACCACCAACAGCACTGTTAGCAACTGTCTCCCACCTTCTGTAACAACCACAAAGGTGTAGAACAGAATTCACAATGCGTTTCTTTGGATTCAGAGTCACAACAAAGTACTGAGGACAGATTTTTTTCTTGGTACTGAGGCTACTCCTTATGAACATAAGAAAATCTTGACTATCACCTATCAATCCATTTGTATTACCATAAATTTCAGATGCCAATAGGATACGGTGCAATTCTGCTTGGAAAAAGTCTACTAGGTTCCTTGTCCAGATGTCTTTTAGCATTTGATCTCTCGTGTCCTTGAATTGTTTGTTTTGTTTTGTTTTGTTTTTTTGAGACACAGTCTCATTCTGTCACCCAGGCTGGAGTGCAGTGGCACAATCTCGGCTCACTGCAACCTCTGCCATCCAGGCTCAAGCAATTCTCGTGCCTCAGCCTCCCAAGTAGCTGGAATTACAGGCGTGTACCACCACGCCCAGTAAATGTTTGTATTTTCCGTAGACATGAGGTTTTGCCATGTTGGCTAAGCTCATCTCGAACTCATGCCTCAAGTGATCCACCTGCCTCAGCCTCCCAAAGTGCTGGGATTACAGGCATGAGCCACTGCCCCCAGCCTATATCCTTGACTTTTAAAAGAGGCTGCTCTAAATGACTCACCCTCACCTGTTTCAAGTGGGTAAACGTGTCAGTGCTAGAGTACATAGCTTGTTTCTCCTCTTCGTCCTTTTTCCTTTTCTTTGAGCGAGGTGCTGCTTTCTCACCCGTCCTCTGAGTCCGTTTGCTTCGCTGTTTCTTGGTTTCACTTCCTCCATCTGTTTTTGGCAACTGGTTGCCACATCCAAAACCACCTTGCATTTGAGCCCCCAAAGTTTGCTAATGTAATTGGAAAGGGTAAAAAATAAGTGAACAATTTGCATATTTGGTTTTTAGTTCATGCAGTGCCAAGCTATGACGCATCATCCTAACATGGCACTAAAAGTTATTAAATAAGTAGGGAAGATAGAGTGGTGTCAAATGCTGGTTTTCCAAAAACACCATCCTTTTCTTCAAACGTTATTCTCGAGTATGGAAATCAGTAAGCTGCGAAGCTTGAGGAAAGAGCAGAACTCATTAGTAAGGCCACAGCCCTTTCTGGCAAAGCATTACCCCTCATGCTGACCTCCCTGGGGCTGGGGAACCCCTTATTCCTGCTTACTGACTGCAGAAGGGAAGGAGATGCTTGTAGATGGCTATAGGAGCCTCTGCATAGTGGTCTTGGTGAGTTATTTTTGGTTCCCCTTAGGAACTAGTGAAATATGAGGTGTGCTGAAACAATTCACAGGCTCCAGAAAAGCTTTACAGCCTATGCATCTTAGGTGAGAGAACAGATAGCACCAGACAACAATAAAAAGAAAAAACACCGGTTCTTCAAATTAGTTCACAACCGTATTTGACTGAAAAATAATGGCCACATACTTAAAGTCAATGGGAGAGAACCTAGATGATAACAAATAAACCTTTTCTTTATTTTTATCATTACAAAGTGAGAATAAGCCAAGCCCTGAAAAGGCCTTTAAGGGTAGTCCTATCAATACCTTAAAACACAGGAATATTTTCAGGCTCCATTATTTCTAAATTTAACAGCAGTATTCTGCTATAGACGATTATAGTAGCTGAACTTACTGTAATGAATTCTGCATTGAATCTTTGACGGTTCTGAAAATTAGTTTCCAGTTATATTCTGAATAGTTTAGCGCATGGATGGCAACATTTTTATGTAAAGAGCCAGATGATAAATATTGTAAGCCTCTGTAGGCCATACAGCCCCTGGCATAATTACTCAACTCTGCCCTTGTACTTCAAAAGCAGCCATAAACAATTCATAAATCAATGAGCTTGGCTGCGTTCAAATAAAACTTTTAAAATTCACGGACAAATTTGAATTTTGTATAATTTTTATGTGTCACAAAATACTACTCTTCCTTACATTTTTTTTCAACCATTTAAAAATGTAAAAGCCATTCTTAGCTCATGGAGGGAGGCGAAAGCAGGCTTAGACTGCTCATCTCCAGGATAGTTCTGTGGCTCCCAAGGGGAGTCTCCAGGGCGGCAGCAGCATCTAGAACTGGTTTAGAGATGCAGATTATCTGGTCCCACCCAGACCTACAGAATCAGAAATACTGGGGCTGGTGCCCAGCAATCTTGGTTTAACAAGCCCTCCTGGTGCTCCTCACACTTTAGTTTTGAGAATCACCTGCCTAGAGCAGTACTTCTCCCCCTTCAGATGCACAGGAATCACCTGGGGATCTTGTTAAGTCTACATTCTGAGAAGCAGGTGTGTGGCGGGAGATTCTGCATGTGTTACAAAGCTCCCACCTGATGTGGATGCTGCGGATCCCCAAGGACTGCACTCTGAGTGGCAAGAACCTAAAAATTAATTATATATATATATATATTTATATTTATATATTTATATTTATATAGATATTTATATATATTTAAATCACTATATATTTATTTAAATCACACTTTAATTTGGGGGGAGGGGCTACTTTTTAAACTTGACGTGGTTGTTCCCCATGCCATTAAACAGTCTTACACCCACAAATTTTAATATAAACATGCTCAAAATGTAGTCTACGTCCTTCAAGGAGCTATTTAAATAATGTTAAGTGGTACAACAGAAATCGCTATGTGAGAACACGAGCATCAACACATATTTGAGATTGGGAGAGGTGAGAAAGGTATCTGGAAAAAGATGACTCAAGAACTGCATTTCAAAAGATAAAAATATATTGTCCAGACGTATATAAGAAGGGAGAACAGAACAGGCAGAAGCAGCAGCATGTGGTATACATAGAAGGGTAAAAAGACAGAAGGCTGCAAGTTATTCAGTACTCCTCAGGGTATAAGATGTCTTGGAGAAAGTGGATGGAGATTGTGCTGGAGAGTTGCCTATATTTACTGGTGACAACTGTAAAAGCATAACCAGTAAAATTTACAAAAATTACACAAATCTATCAAGTCAACACTCAATCTCTACTGAATGGTCAAAGACAAGAAAAAAAGCAACACTTGCAAAAAGATGAGCTTCATTAACAATCTTAAAATGAAAAAACTGGACAACTAAATATACCACTCAACGCTTAATTAAAATATGAAAATGAAATCCAATTTGAGAAGCTCTCTAGGGACAGCTTTATGAATGCACTGGTAATGGCACTGCACCTTCTGAAAGATAAACAGGCAAGAGCTATTAAGCAGACCAATTCCCATGACTCAAACTCCAGTTTTGGAACTATCTTAATGAAGTTAACTGAAATAAAGGGGATGGATTCTTGTAAAGGTATATTTACAAGTTAGCTCTTCATGTAAATGAAAAAAAAAGCAAATTAAATGTTAATAACTTAAAACTGATAGAAAATTGATACATGGAAAACTACAAAACAGTATCTACATGTAACATTACATTAAGTATCAATACAACACTGTAACCACACAATAGCTTCCCAGTGTGGTATCCCTAAGAGTGCCAAGGGTATTAATAGGGGTGCATGGGCTATCCTCTACATTTTAAAGAGGTTAATGGAAATTAATCACTTATTTACAATAAAGTACATAGACATTTACTTACTTTGCTTTAGTCATATCAACTCAATGTGGTAATAACCAGTTGCTACACATCACGTTATATATGAAATGCAATACATGCCTTTGCTTTTTAAAAAATAGTAAACAAATTATTATTTAATATAGTTTAGGTATAAGTAAAAACATGGGTTCCAGAGAGGTAGAAATGACAAAATAAAAAATGGTCCTTTAGAATAAAAAGGTTGTAAAATAATGTGGAAATATAGTTGCTGGTACTAATCTGCTGTAAGTATAATTTAAAACAAAAGAAAAAAGTTGTTGTGTTTATGATTTACACTTACCAGTCCTTCAGCTGGGTTCTGCTTCTCAACTAGTTTATTATCCTTTGTACAGTCATCTTCTGAACAAATACTGCCCTCAGGTTTTTGATTCAAAAGAGAAGATGACTTTTTATTTTTCAACAAGTGTTTCAGAAGTTCATTCCCTGAGTCTCCTTTGGCAGCAGGGGCCCCAGCAGAATGGGGAGGACTCTGTGCTGAGGAGACAGGACAGGCTACAGCGTTTCCTTCTACCTTACTACCATTCTGTTCCTCCAATTTAGGCTCCTCTTGGCCTGGGCAGGACTCTGTCTCAGCCTTTTCCAGTTTTATTTCTTCTGTTTTGGCAGGGGTTTCCATGGAGAGCTTATCTACTTCTGAATTTGCATACGCCTGTTGATTTGGAGTTGCTTGTGAGAAATCACTATTGGGCAGTTTGTTCTCTAATTCTGTACATAGCTGGCCTGCTGCCATATTGGGAGTGGATGGGCCGACTGGTTCCACCGACTCTGGGTCGGCTTGTTGAGGAAGCTCACTGGGTGTGCTCACTGCAGGAGTAGAGGTAGTTTCTGAGATGCCTGGAGTCGGCGGGGCAGTTATATCTGAATGGGGAGTTGATGGAGCCTTGGTGGATTCTGCATCATCATCTCTTTTCTTCTTTCTTGTTCTTTTCTTTTTCCCTTTTTCCTCTGGGATTATATCAGAATACAACTGAATGAGCGATTGGGTTGATCCCGGATAACTGTGTCCATGGGTCATAGTAGAATCTTGGCCACATGGGAGACTGCTATTAGCTACTGGAGGTGCTGCTGGTAAAGCAGGTGTAAAAGAAGGCCTCACTGGGGACTGCTGGAAGCTGGTCCCAGAAAGATTTCCATGTCCCTGCTTCACAGAAGAAAAATTTGGGCTTCCAACAGGGATTGATGGTGAATCAGGAACAAATGAAGGAGGGCCTACCTGCCTTCGCTCATTAGTCTGCATGAAAGTTTGGGTGGAGGGTGAATTAATTGATCCTTGTTGTATATTCTGCTGCTGTAAAACCTGCCCCATTTGCTGTTGGTGTTGTGGAGACTGCTGAAGGGGTCCTAGAGGTTGCATAAAATCACAAGGTAAGTCGGAACTGTAGAAGGGAATCTGGGACACAGATGTCCTACTACTACTTATCTCAGAGCCCACCATACCATGCTGCTCCATTTCCATCCTCTGCTGCAAAGCTCTTTGTCTATCTACCTCCTGCATGAGTTGGATCCGTTGTCTCTCTTGCTGTTCTCGTAAACGTTCCTTGCGTTCCCGTTCTTGAAAACTTTCACTAAAGGGATTGTTGTCATCAAATTCTACCCGAGGTGGTGGTCCACTCTGTGGATTTGCATTTGAGACTGTCCCTGGGGCTGGTGTACAAGTTTTTATTGGTAATTGGGCAATTGGGGGCTGAATTCTAGGAGGATTGAGGGGCAGGTGGGCAGGAGCACTGTTGGGTTGCCATCCAGGTAAACTGGGCATTCTAACAGGGCTAGTATGGCCAGAAATAACTGTTGTGTGCTGCTGGTGCTGAAGCTGCTGTGGCACCATGGGAAAGGCGGGTTGGCTCATGGTGGGTGGAGTGGCACCTGGAATTAGGGGTGGCTGGGGCTGGACACTGGGCATCATGGTAGGTGGGGCCATTGCACATTGCTGCTGCTGTTTGATCCGATAATCTTCAATCAATTCAGCATGTTCTTTCTGTTGTTTACGAATCTGGAATAACAAAATGCATCATTACTCATTTCTATACAGCATAGGTACTGAAGTAAAACACTGGCTGATGACTGTGGTTGAGGTTACACAGAGGGCAGTTTGGCCCTGCAGAAGCAAACATATTTTGCTTGGGTAACTGCAAAAGTCACAAAAAAATTGAATTGATAAGCCTTAACTAACAACTGTCAATCTCTTTAACAACAGGATTTTTATAAAGTTATCTGTAAAAGTGCTTCACATATGAAATATCAAAAACGGTTTAGTAAAATATTAAAATCTTATGGTGAAACTCATATATACTATTTATACTATACATAAAAAATATACAATAAAAAAGGTTACACAAGCAGCTAATTTTGATGTCCTAGAAATTACAATATACAATGTTAGAATAACAGACTTAACTCAAACTTGAACCATTTAAATGTTAAGATTTCATTTCTTAAATATATAAATTGTACAACATTTTAAGACAAGATGAATTACCAGCACGAATATCACACCCCCCGCCCAGATTAAAAAGACTAAATTTGTTGAACACTTTCAATTTAATGGCTAACACTCAGATTATAATTTCTGAAATCTATACAAGCTCCGAGGAAGTATTTTGAATAGTCTGTAAATAGTCTCTTAATATAATGGCTAATATCAATTAATTAATTCATTCCAAAAACCTTTGTGTCCCAATGTGCTCAATACTACAGATCAGATATCAATCAAGACGCAAACTATGTTCTGGAGAACCTCACCATCTCATTCAGCAAGCTAGGGAAAGAAGGAATGCAAAAGGATGTGTATATCTCTCAACATCATTCAATTTTTAGATAAATATTAATATACTAAACTCAGGAGTTCTAATAGTTTTTCAAAGTATTTTCTTGGGTTCCCCAGGTAGACTAATATTTTCTGCAAATAATCGTGTTTCATCTCTTCTTCAACGGTTGTGTAACTCCTATTTTCTTATTTTTCCTGGCCAGTTTACTGGTTAGAACTGAGAAATTACCATTGGTTGGTGAAGTAGTAAGAAAGTACAGAAAGCACCTACAACAGTATATGGGATATATAAGGTGGTCATCCATGTCTTTCCCATGATATCTTATAATACTTTTTAAAACATTACCATCAACTGCTTATCTTAATATGATTATACTGGATCTTTGGCAACTATGTAATAGATGATGTATCCCATTTTTCAAGTATTAGCTTCTAAATAGGATTTGATCCATGGATATGCAAAAATTAGGCCCTCATCAAAAGACCTTGTACAAATATGCCAGATGGCAATGAAAGTGCTAAAAATATATATATACTTTATTAAACATATCTTTACAAGAATATTAACCTACAGTAAACATGAACCCAGAGAGTAGATTTAAAGAGAAAAGAAACCTTTCATTCTGGAATAATCCTAGTTTTAAACAACTGGAATTATGATCACCTTATTGTTGGTACGTTATTGTGGTAGCTGTGGTTTGAAGATAAGATACTTGAGTCCAAATCCCTAATCTAATAGTTATAAGCAAACATGTACAGTGGGGGTATTTTTTGGGATTTTTTTTGTTTTGTTTTGTTTTTGAGACAAGAGTTTTGCTCTTGTTGCCCAGGCTGGAGTGCAATGGTGCAATCTCAGCTCACTGCAGCCTCCACCTCCCGGATTCAAGCAATTCTCCTGCCTCAACCTCCCAAGCAGCTGGGATTACAGGCACCTGCCACCATGCCTGGCTAACTTTTTGTATTTTTAGTAGAGACGGGTTTCGCCACGTTGGCCAGGCTGGTCTCGAACTCCTGGCCTCAGGTGATCCGCCCGCCTCGGCTTCCCAAAGTGCTGGGATTACAGGCGTGAGCCACCGTGCCTGGCCACGTGTACACAGTGTTTATAACCTTTACAATGAATCAGTTTGTAAAATGGGGATAATACTAACTCCTTCAGAAAGATGTAGACAAGACAACGTAAATGGAAGTGCTTCCTACAGTGTTCATTATAGAGCACTCACATTTTTTTTTTTTTTTTTTTTTTTTTTTTGAGATGGAGTCTCACTTTGTCGCCAGGCTGGAGTACAGTGGCGCAAGCTCGGCTCACCACAACCTCTGACTCCTTGGTGCAGGGATTCTCCTGCCTCAGCCTCCCAAATAGCTGGGATTACAGGCACACACCACCATACTTAGCTAATTTTTGTATTTTTAGTAGAGACGGGGTTTCACCATGTTGGCCAGGCTGGTCTCAAACTCCTGACCTCAAGTGATCCACCCACCTCTGCCTCCCAAAGTGCTGGAATTATAGGTATGAACCACCACGCCTGGCCTGAACCTTAAGTTTTTAATTTACTTGGGTAAATATACCTAGGAGTTGGCTCTGAACCCATTTTGTACACTACTATTGTTTTATTTTAAATACAATTTTTACATGTTTCTTCTTTTCCAGCATATTTTTCAGTTTAAATATTCTGATAAACATCTGGTTTATAATAGAAGATAATGGCAAAATGATTTCATTTTTCTGGAACAGTACTTCACATAAGACATACCAATGTATTTTAAGACCAAAACGTTAAGAAATAATAATAATATCAACTCCAAGTAAACAAAAATACTTCCTGGGCCCCCAATTCTTATTCCAAACTAAACCCAGTATCTCCCCCATGAGCTCGGTCCTCAGTTAAGTTGAATACTCTCAATGATGTATAACAGAAACATGGTCTTTGCAGTGATTTCTTAGTGCAGAAAAAAATAACGTCTCCAACTATACCAAAGTTGAAAATAGTTCTTCGAAGTCGAAATTATGAGACTCAATCTCTTTTGTGTCATTTATTTAGTATGTGCTGTGACCATCACTTTTAAGTAAAAGACTGGAGCTGTTATGGCTGCAGTTACTAAGAGGTCTCAGAGCTGTCACTTTTTGGCAATGTACTTTTAATGCCATTTAATACTAGTCAAAAAAAATCACTAGTCAAAGTCACTAATGAACAACACACCAAAACATTCTACTCATTAATTGTTGGTAGTTTCTATTTTGCAAACCTATTTATTACCTGTTCTAGCTGTTTCTGAACCATGCTTTGCTGTTCAGTAACATGCTTGAGTTGTTCTGCATCTTCCTCTGGAAATTCACGCCCAGCTTTCTTGGCAGTACGTTGTTTAGCTGAAAGGGCCTTCTTAGATTTTCTGTGAGCACCAATTTGTTCTTCAAGATACTTCTGCTGCATTTGAAGCAGCTGTTGGGTCTCCTGGAGCCACTCTTCATACTGCTTACGCTGTGAATCATCTGAGGAAAAATTAAAATTCAGTTGTGTTAATTTTCTAAAGAGTCCAACATTATAAGTTACACAAATCTATTTTGTAAGGAAGTAGTTTCACCATGACCACATAATAGGAAATTTGAAAACACAATACTAAATATTAGACCATTATGTAATGATAAAATATCAGATTTTAGAAAAATATTTAATTGAGAAAGCCAGAGAATGCACATTCTTGAGATACTGGTTAACTTAGCACTTATAAATATTACAAATCCAATCTTGGAAAAGCAGACTTATGTAATGAAATTCTTTTTTTTTACTAAACAAATTCTCTAACCCACAAGCCAAACTACATACTAAGGTATACATGCATTTTATGAATACGATTTTACAGATTTTGAAGAGACAAAGACATATCCCATTAAGGTCTAGCGCATAGACTAGGAAATCACTTCCCATGTTAATTTTCCTGAGTTTATAAGTTCTTTCCTATTTCTTAATAATGAAAAAATATCCTAAACAGAGAGAAAAGGAACCCAGAATGTTTTAGAATGGAATAATTTAAAGTCTATGACTTATAAAGGAAATCCATAAGTTGAAAACATTGGTAATTATTATTCTGTAGTTTATATTTTTTAAAATAAGGGGAGGGAATAGTTAACCAAGCAAAACATTTTCTACTTTTACAACTGCCAGTAATTCTCCCCAAATGGCTATATCTCTTCATTTTGTACCAATATTCTCTTCTTTATTCTTTAAGGGCACTTTACTTCATTGATACCCAGTCCAAGGGGAAAAAAAAAAGTCATCGTATGTAGTGAAATTCTGAATATACCTTTTTGACTCACTACAAGACAAAGAAATGAATAAATACATTTCTAAGAAGGACATTCGCTGAAAATAACATCAATGATAACAGAATATTGTCATACATTAAGAATCCAACCAAAGCCAATGGGCACAATAAAGCCAGAAAAAGCCAGTTGGTATAGTTCTTTACTTGTTTTTAATGCAAATATGTATTCAAATTATAGTTAACAATTAATGTAGGGGGAATTTCAAAAGGTCAGACTTTGGGTTTGTTCCTAAACCCAGAAGTTCCAGTACATGTATGAACTTGAAATCTAGTCTACTAAATTTGAAGGGCATTTTTTAAGAACAGGCTTTTTCACAAGATTTCAGAAGTTCTGCTTCTGGTAGAATGAGACCTACCGCAAGGAAAGCCTTTCTGGTTTCTGGAACCAGGAGAGCAGAGGTGAGCAAAATGAAAAATAATGGTGAAAAAAAAGTTAGCTAAACAGTCTGAAGATTTCAGAAAGGTTCAGTTTGGGGAGAACCTTAAACACTATCCTGAACCACCTTGGGACCCCTGCAAATAACTAGAAAGGATTCAGGGGCACCTTGCATACCTGACCTTTACACCATGCTGCTAACCCAACTTACTGCTAAGTTTAATCCCTTTGTTTTTCCCATTTAGTGTCCTTGTCACTTAGGAAGACAGTTCTTAGAGCAAAACGTGGTTTAATTCTATAGACTGTAAAGTGCCCAATCTGTATACAAAAACAGCAACAATATTGAAGAGAATGGGGAAGATGGTTTTTCTGTATTAAAATACTTTTCTGTAACTATAATTCTTCATGCACAGTGAAAAAAGCAATGAAAACACACGCCTTGAAGAAGAGTTGCCTAATAGGGCAGTGATGTTTAATAAGACAGGAGGGCACCTGGGCTTGAACTGGTGTACCTACACTCACTTCAGGTTTAGAACAGCACACATAGAGTGCAGACAAGCAATCCCCAGAAAACATTAACTTATTAGATTTATACTTACTGACAAAGCCTGGACCAAAATTTGGAGGATTAGGCCTAGAAATCTGATGTGTTATACTGCCATCCTAAAATAAGTAAAATTTACAAATATGTTTATTCCACATTTCAGTTAAAGGGGGGAAAAAACTTTAAAAGAAAGAAAGAAAGAAAAAAAGAAATGGAAGAAAAAAACCTTTAATTTCCTAAGATACCTTTTAAAGGTTTTTTTATAAAAAGTAGAATGAATTTAGTGGTGGCAACCTAATTCTGAATTCTTATTACTATCTCTGAACTACTATACTGTCTAGATTTTGGCTGAAAACAATTATGCTTGAGGTAAAGGATTATTCATCAGAAATATAATACAGGGCAAATCAATTACTGCTAATACTAAGCAAGAGATCTATATAAAAAATCTCACTTTTTGATGAAGTTTACCTGGTTTCTTCTTCAATCAAACACAAGTTCCAGATTGACTAAATGCCACTCCACAGCATGGTTATTTATAACAAAAACTAATGTCTCTAACATGCACAAATATAAAAGAAAAATACGTTAATAAAAATATTAGTCTTATTTTCTACACACGCCTGTAGTCCCGGCTACTTGGGAGGCTGAGGTGGTAGGATCGCTTGAGCCCAGGTGTTTGAGGCCAGCCTGGGCAACACAGCAGGATCCTGTTCCCAAAAAAATAAAAAATAAAAATAAAAAGTATTTAATTCGTTTTATTTTCAAGTTAAAAGTCTTATTTCTTCCAGGTGACTGAACAAGCAGTTATTAATCTCACAAGTCCCTGATAATCACCTAACAAATTAATGTTGAAAAATGTTTATCCAGTTGTCACAAGTTCTCCTTAACATGAGCTGTACACAAGGTAATAATTATAAACTTATACTAGCAGCCAGAATGTATTATGTGCAATCTTCACAATACTACAAAGCAGTTGGTTTAACATTTGACATATTAAAAAACAAGAGGCTAAAGAATTTGCCCAAAGTTGCACAGTAAATTCATAGTGGAACTATAATTTCTTTAAAAAACTCAGCTATAAAGGCTATGCTTTTCCCATTATATCAAATGGCTTCTGTTTCCTCTTTTAATAATGAGAAGAATATAATTATCAGCATAATAAATCTAAAGCATAACTGGCAGGGCAAGGAAGAAAACAGGACATACATTATAGTAGGTAGCTCCCTTTATAAAAAAAAAAAATCACTGACAAAAATACTGCATGAGTTTTACTTCCCCAGATACTGCTTGATATTATATTAAGAATATAGCATATCTTTCAACAAGGATGGGAAGAAAAAAGGAAAAAACAAATATAGCATATTGTTTTCTACTTGCTGTGTTTGTTTGTTTGAGACGAAGTCTCGCTCTGTCACCCAAGCTGGAGTGCAGTGGCGTGATCTCGGCTCACTGCAACCTCTGCCTCCCGGGTTCAAGCGATTCTCCTGCCTCAGTCTCCCAAGTAGCTGGGACTATAGGTGTGCGCCACCACGCCTGACTAATTTTTGTATTTTTTGTAGAGACGGGGTTTCACTATGTTGGTCAGGCTGGTCTCAAACTGCTGACTTCATAATTTGCCCATCTCAGCCTCCCAAAGTGCTGGGATTAGAGGCGTGAGCCACCGTGCCCAGCCATTTTCTAGTATTTATAGAAGTTTTACATTTTAAATATAATGGGTTTAATTCTAAAATGCAGGACATGAAAATGTCCTTCTGGAGTTAAAAATAAGTAAATAAAAGTAAAACCAAAAGTCCTGAGCGTGTGGTTTTGCCATCAAGTGACTTTTTACCCGTAAGTATATAAATCCTTTTCAGAAATCACAGCCAACTTTTTAAACCTTAATTTGTCTTTTGTTTAAAAAGCAGTAAAATGTCTTTTTGGTTACTTTTGGCTGTGCTGATAATAAGGCTACTATTTAGGTTGGTGAAAAAGTAATTGCGGTTTTTGCCACTGGCAAATGGCGTATGGTGAAATCCGCATTTACTTCTGCACAAACCTAGTACTACTCTCTAGCAGGGGCCTTACTCTAAAGCATGAGTTTGCTGGGAAACAGAAAAGCGTGCATTCTAGAGGGACTCATTACAGGCAGTGTTACCTGAGGAATGGCCTGTGGTCCAAGGTTCTGTCCTTCACTGTTCTGTGTTCCAGTTACCGCCTGGCCCATAAAAGGGAACCTGTCAAAACCGGGTACACAAGTATCAAATGATGAGCGTTTAGAAATTATTAATATTAATTAAAAACTGTATTAGGTGCTTAACAGTTTTCTCTTCCAGAGAAGAACAGTGGCAATTTCTTCTTCATCAAAACACTAAAGCCCTACCTTTCATGTACTGGGCAGATGTGATCCTCACTGTAATTCGATGAAGTGTGCTCTTAGCACCCTCATGTTACTTATGATGAAAGTAAGATTCAGAGATATTCCGTAAACCTTCCCCACAAGGACTAGTAGGGCTGCAATAAGAAGCCAGCTAGGCTGACTCTAGAGGTTTTACTCTATTATGTGCCTCACTCCACCTTACGATAAAATGAATTCAAGACTTCAGAATAAAAATAAGTTGATTTAGTTTTATAACAAACTCTAAGGAAATGTTTTCTCATTCCAGTCTGTGTTAAAAACTAATTGAGAGCCTAGTTATTTTATATTCTAAAACAAAAGACATTTCCCAATTTAAGAATTTTCATACATTTTCATACATTTCTATATCTAATGTTAAAGCAAATCAAAAATGGACGACTGACCAAGATCAGTCTGCATGGTTAAACGTGTTTAGAGAAATGTTACTCATTCTAATTAAAACTATAAAAACTTCACAGAAGCATTACTGCTTACATGAAAGTATTTCCTCTGGCATTATCAAATGCTTTAACGTATCAAGATATACATACAATTTTAAAAATGTATTCCAAAAGCTGTATATTACTATTTAAGTACTATTAGGATATAGAATATGTTTTTAAATTTTTTACTCAGGTTTTTCATTGATCTGTCACCCTACCCACTGCTACAGGTCTGGTCTAAATGATCTTCTAATCTGAATATCACACATGGTCTATCATCCTAACTCAACATGTCACACTACTCTAAGAAGGGACTATCACTTCCATTTCTAAAAAGCAGTCAGTAGAATACTAAGCCATATACCTGATACATGACTAATGTATCTAACCGGCAGATGCATGATGCTAAAAGAGCATCAGATGCTGAAAGGCCTCAAATTCTGAGGTCCATATTTAAAACTAAGTGCTGGTCGGGTGCAGTGGCTCATGCCTGTAATTCCAGCACTTTGGGAGGCGGAGGCAGGTGGATCACCTGAGGTCAGGAGTTCAAGACCAGCCTGACCAACATGGTGAAACCCTGTCTCTACCAAAAATACAAAAATTAGCTGCGCATGGTGGCACGTGCCTGTGATCCGAGCTACTCCAGAGGCTGATGCAGGAGAATCGCTTGAACCTTGGAGGTGAAGGCTGCAGTGAGCCATTGCACTCTATCCTGGGCAACAACAGCGAAACTCCGTCTCAGAAACAAAAACCAAAACAAAACTAAGTAGTAAATAAAACTCAGCATTTCCTTGTTTTGAATATGCATAGAAACTACAATATTATTAGCAAGTACCACGACTATCACCAATAGAAGACAGATTATTTTCCTATCGAGTGTTGCAGGCACCTAATAGATTAGTTATGTTCATCATTACCTTCAAATTATGGTTTATTGCTAAATTTGTTAATACTTTAAGGAGCATATATACCATAAATTTAATTATATTTTAATAACTATATTTCAAGTATAATCATTTCCTTTGTAATGCTATGTCTTAAATTTTCTGCATATAAAACATTCTGAGATTTTCAAAGGCTTCACTGGAATCCAAAAATATTCAAGACATAAAACAGTTAGGAATCTCTATGATACAGAAATAGTGTTAATAAATATTGCTCAATAATGAAAATCATTGGAAACCACTATCTCTACTTTGATCTCAAAAATGCTTCTTAACCATGTCCAAAGTATCTCAACAATTGAAAAGAATTATACCCTTAAGAATTCAAATTTCTTTGAAATATATACATCTTAAATTCGTGCAAATTTTATATTCAATTCTATAATCATCCACATTTTTTATATAAAAGTTTTTCAACAAGATAATTCGACTAAATTGAGGCTCTATGCTTACTTTATTGACAGAGGTTCTCATATAGTAATACACGTAAGACTCATTCATGACGCTTGCTAAAAATACAGACACACAGGCAACCATCTCCAGATATTCTTATTTAGTAGGTCTGCAGTAGAGCAAAATAATCTGCATTTTTAAAAAAATTACCCCATAATTCTCATGGTGGTCCATGATCAAAATTTAAGAAACAGTGCCATGTGGTTAACAACCCTTAGAGGGCATAATTTCAAAAATTCAGATATTGAAATAACCCCTACTATCTTCTTTAATGCATAATTTGTTTTTCTCCTAAGAGAGAAAAGACAAACTCTGTAACTCCAACTTCCAACTGTCCTCTTATCTATTCCTTGTAACTTTCTTTTTCTGATTCAAAACCGGTTTGGGAACATTTTATTTTAGAACTGAATTTATAATTGCTTTAATCACTCAGTGTCTTAACTGAAAAAAATCTTTGATAACATCAACAATTCTAAAGGTATTTAAAAGAGCACAGACCTAAATACTTTGACTTGAGTAATCAGGAAATCCAATCTTCCAAATCTTTTAAAGATGTTTTACATTTACCATCCTTGAGACTAATGCTCTTAAACTGGTTCTTACACTAATTTCTTAAACTGGTATAGCATTTTATATCTGATCATATCGAGCTGATGCCATGACAACTTAAATAGTGTTGTTCATTCCTAGACAAGAGCTTTCCATTTTCTGTATGTTTTTTCTAAAAACTAGTAATGATTTCATGAATGTCTAGATGCCCAGTAGAAACAAGCAGCCACTCCACCTACCTGCTCATCACCATTGGTGGCATGCCCAGATTGTTTTGTGCCATCACTTTATTTATGCCTTTAAGGGCCACCATTTTGGCTTTCATTATAGGATCTGTAATTGCATCAAAATCTAGAAAAGAAATATAAAGTTACTTATTTCATAGTAATTAGTTCAACGTACACTAAGAAGTAATTCAAATATTACAAGCTCTTAAACTTTATTATTTAATAATCATTACAGATTTCTGAGATGGCAACCTTATCCTGGGTTTAATCACATCTCAGTAGTCCTTAACTGAATCATGCTTTAATACCTTAGTCCTGCAGGAATTAAAACAAAAAGTCAAGTTTAAGGGAGATTATAAGCAATAATCTAAAGCAATGCAATTAATTTCCTTTCATCCAAACTTTTGCAATGCTAATCAGAATGGCTTCTTTAGTAAATATAACATCACAAATAAGAATTTGCAATACTAAGGAATTCTACTAAATTAGTTATCACTCTTAAAAGAAAAATGCACCAATTTCTTAAGGGTATACCCTCTCAATAAGAAGCTACTAAGAAAAAACCTATTTGCATCTAAATGAAAAAAAGGGAGCAAAATGATGAAATTGGGGATATATAAAATGGAATGTCAGTTTTATTATTTAGAATAAGGCACACTGCTTAGACATGTGCCCTTTGATTGCTAATTCTTATTCTTAGAGGCACTGAGGCATTTTGACTGCATTGCTTTTGTTGTTTTTAGAATCAGTAAACCATTAGAAACAAGTTAAAGAGGTTTATATAGCAAAAAATCGCCAAGCATTTGTCATACACAAAAGGACAGTAAGAAGCTTTATTTCCATCATAATTTTCTTAAATTCATCCTTCCATGACTGAAAACATATGGCAACAATGGTTGGAATGTAGGAACTAAGAAGACAATTAGTTTCTATTAAACAATTCCATAAATAATAGAATTGAGGGAAGTTTGTAACTCAGTTTTGAATCTCTTAATTTACCTGGAAAGAATCTAAAACTCTTCTTGTTTTCATTTTTTTTTTTTTTGAGACAGAGTCTCACTCTGTCCCCCAGGCTGGAGTGCAATGGCGCGATCTCGCCTCACTGCAACTTCCGCCTCCTGGGTTCACACCATTCTCCTGCCTCTGTCTCCCGAATAACTGGGACTACAGGCGCACGCTGCTATGCCCAGCTAATTTTTTGTTATTTTTTTTTAATTATTATACTTTAAATTCTGGGATACTTGTGCAGAATATGCTGGTTACATAGGTATACATATGTCATGGTGGTTTGCTGCACCCATCAACCCGTCATCTACATTAGGTATTTCTCCTAATGCTATCCGTCCCCTAGCCCCCCACCCCCCCACCCCCCGACAGGTTCCGGTGTGTGATGTTCCCCTCCCTGTGTCCATGTGTTCTCATTGTTCAACTCCCACTTATGAGTGAGAACATGCAGTGTATGGTTTTCTGTTCCTGCATTAGTTTGCTGAGAATTATGGTTTCCAGCTTCATCCATGTCCTGTGTTGCCCAGGCTGGTCTGGAACTCCTGAGCTGAGGCAATCTGTCTGCCTCGGTCTCCCAAAGTGCTAGGATTACAGCCGTGAGCCACTGTGCCCAGCCAACTGCTTTCATTCTAAAGCTCAAGGAGGGCCAAGCATGGTGGCTCACGCCTGTAATCCCAGCACTTTGGGAGGCCAAAGCAGGCGGATCACCTGAGGTCAGGAGTTTGAGACCAGCCTGGCCAACATGGTGAAACCCCGCACCTCTACTAAAAATACAAAAATTAGCCAGGCCTGGTGGCACGTGTCTGTAGTCCCAGCTACTCGGGAGGCTGAGGCAGGAGAATCACTTGAACCCAGGAGGTGGAGGTTGCTGTGAGCCGAGATCGCGCCACTGCACTCCATCTTGGGTGACACAGTGAGACTCCGTCTCAAAACAAAACAAACAAACTCCTCAAGGAGGAACAGAAAAACTCAGTACTTTATTCCAACTGTAATTCTAATAATAAAATCTTATAAGCATATCGCATGCCACTCTAATACCCATAGTAATATATGTTGAGACTCAAGAAAACTCCTACCAATATTAGGGAAGAACGGTTCTGATCGCTGACGAATCATGGCTTGCATCTGTCTTTGCTGCTGCTGTTCTTGCCTTTCTTGATCCAAAAGATCCTGTAGAAGTAGAGGCTGTTCTTCTAGAAGAAGGGGCCTCTCTCTATTCTGCTGTGCTAATGTTTGAGGAATCATTAGCTGTTGGGGTCCAGACATGCCACTGGTACCAGACTGACTTGTTAGAGGCCCAGTTTGAGTTGCAGGTTTTCCTGTCCCCAGATTGTGGTTAACTGTTGATTGACCTGGAATGAACCCTGGATTTACCTGCACACCCTGAGAAAAAACATGGTTTACCCTAGAGACTACTGTTACATTAGAATTCATGGTATTATCCAAAACACGGCCAGGCGGTGCTATTAAAGGAGGCAAACTTGACACATGATTGGATGGTGAGGCCGGCAGAGTTGGTGGTGGTGGAGACCCCAATGGCCTAATGTCTGAATTATCAGATTTCTCATTGGCAAGTAAACTTGAGAGAACTGGAGTTGATCCAGTTATGCCACAAGAGTTTATTACATCTTGAGCAGGTAGTTGAGTGGATGCTTGAATGACATTTGCACCGGGGCCAGCAGTTTCTCGATTGGTTCTTTTCTCAAATAGATCTGGATCACAAGGATGCAAAGAAGTCTTTTCTCCATCATTTAGGTCTGAGTGAGCAGAAGCCTGTGAGCAAGGAGTGTCAACATTATCTTTATTCTCATCATTTTTTTCAGTTTCACATTTGGATTCCACCTTAGAATTTGGAGACAGTACTTCCATTTTTACCTCATTGGTAACAGTGGATTTTTTCTGTGGTGAATGTTTATCAGAGAGAACCAGAGTTTTGTTTTCTTGTTCCTTTTTTTTTGGTTCAACAGATACACACTGATTATCTAACTTATCATCAATTGGAAGGTCTAGTTCCTCATTAAACATGCTTTTCTTATCTCCCATGTCAAGTTCTGGATCTGTATATGCAATGATATCAAACTCTCCTGACCTTAAGAGGTCATCCAGGTTGGGATCATTAGTTTCCAAATTATCTAAAGTATCCAATTCAACTACCTTGCCATCCTCTGTATCTAAATTTAAGTTTTCAAGATCTTCATCATCTAAGTCTTTGACTTCAACCCCCTCAAGGTCTTTAACATCCAGTTCCTTCACAGAAGGGTCATCAGAATCAAGTTTTTCCTCTAGACCATCAGAAGGTTGGGTGGTTATCTGTAAATTATCAGACGTTGTTTCAGATGGTACAGATGTTGACAAAGGAGCTTCTGAAAATTCACCACCTAGTGGATGGTTCAGAGTCCTCATGACCATAGAAGATGAATGGACAGAATGACCTTGCTCTTGTTGAGATGGTGGCACTTGTTCCAAATCTGGGTGCACAGGTAGCTGATTAGGTAGACCCTGGGGAGGTCGTCGCATGGGGTCTGTATGTCTAGGGCCCGGAAAGTCTGGCCGGGGAATGAAGTTTCCATGTCTCAGATTAGAAGATGCCTCTACAACGCTGCCAGGTGGAGCACTGAAAGGCAGCCGTTGCCTTCCGTCAGGAGCCCTATGTCTCAGTTCAATATATGCTTGGCCCAGTATGTTGTGCTGCTGAACTGGCAAGCTCTGTGGTGAAAAATGCTGAGGAAGTCCAACTGGATTATTCATTTGTGAGTTATTTAAAGGCCTAGGCATATCTACAGATACTGATCTTCTTAGCTGTGGAGAAACTCCAGATCCCTGTATTTGTTGAGGAGGCACAAGGAAGCGCTCTTGACTCGGCATGGTACCATGACTACCTCCTGGAAATCCAAATCTTTTAAAAAAAAAAAAAGCAAATAGGTATTATGTTAAATTTAGAGTTAAGTTGAAAAAAAGAAAAGTCTTCAATTAAACTGTACATACAAAATGTTGCCAAATACTATGACTTACAAAAGCAAAGCTATCACCGTTAAAAAGTATTTACAGGTGTTCATATGCAAGTAAGATTTTGCTAAGAATCCTATAATGAACACCATATCTGAGCTCTAAAGGCTTAAGATTTAACAGATAACAAAAATGAAGACAAAGGAAGAGCAACCAAGCAGATGAAATCAATTGTTCAGAGATAAGAACAATACTACTGGACTTTTTCAGGAAGAGTTTCTTTTATCTATATTTAGGGAGGTTCGATGGAGGAAGCTGATTTGGGGATGATGTTTGAATGAAGATAGGTCTTCATACCTATTGAGGGACTTACAGGCCTCAGTACATGAGACTACAAAGGCACAGGTTTGATGACGGGATAGAATAAACTTAGAGAAAAGGACGAGTAGGCCTCATCTATAAAGATTAAGTAAATGTATAAACTGTTGGACTATTTTATATTGTACTTCCTTCTAGACAGGATTACAGGCAACTTACACAGAATACAAAGCATAGCAACAGGCATAAATTATAACAAGGTGGAAGAAAAAAGGGAAATTAAGAGTAAGATTACAGGCAACTTACACAAAATATAAAATGCAGCAAGAGGCATAAATTACAACTAAGGTAGAAGAAAAGGAAACTAAAAGAATATAACATGGAGGTAGATACAAAACTAAAAGACATAAAACTAAAAAGCATATCTTAAAGAACTACTTCCTTATTATAACTAGGGCATAGGTTTGGCTTTGACTTTAGCCACTTTGAAAAAGGAAACATTCTTATGATTCATCACCACTAACTTACAACCCTATCTCACCATGGAAAGTTCCTAAAGGGAAAGTCCTTTCAGTTCGGAAATCTCTAAAATTTATTATTATTATTTTTTAAATTGAGACAGAGTCTCGTTCTGTCTCCCAGGCTGGAGTGCAGTGGCGTGACCTCGGCTCACTGCAACCTCCACCTCCTGGGTTCAAGTGATCCTTTTGTCTCAGCCTCCTGAGTAGCTGCGAATACAGGTGCAGTGCCTGCCGCCATGGCCGGCCAATTTTTGTATTTTTACTAGAGGCAGGGTTTTACCATGTTGGCCAGGTTGGTCTCGAACTCCTGACCTCAAGTGATCCGCCCACCTCGGCCTCCCAAAGTATTGGGATTACAGGCCTGAGCCACTGCGCCCAGCCTAAAATTAATTTAGAATGTAGAGTTAAAAGGTAGAAATTTGGAGAGAGGACAAGTCTCATCACATCGTAGGAGGCTTTGCCTACACAGAATAGCTACATTTTGAGGATGTCATATGATAAACTGCATCATTAAGGGTGCAAGGTAATGCTAACACAGTTAATACTTAAAAACAAAGGTAATGTTTTCAGAGTCTGTAGAGTTCTTAGAGGAAAAAAATGTCTATGACCTCTCATCAGCACTAAATAGCAGATTATATATATTTCAAAGGGGAGAAAGAAGTAGAAAGCAGTAACAGCTTCCTGATTAATACTAACTTCATTTGTCTATTTCTTTAAAAAAATTTTAAATTTGTTGAAGAGGTTGGGGGGGGGGGGTCTCACTATATTGCCCAGGCCGGTCTCAAACTCCT
This sequence comes from Pan paniscus, assembly GCF_029289425.2. Classification (NCBI taxonomy): domain Eukaryota; kingdom Metazoa; phylum Chordata; class Mammalia; order Primates; family Hominidae; genus Pan; species Pan paniscus. Next base: position 188,594,566 of record NC_073255.2, read on the forward strand.
AGCCTCAAGCAATCCTCCTGCCTCAACCAGTAGCTAGGATTACAGGCACAAGCCACCACACCCAGCTCTGTTTCCCTCTTCTAATAGCAATTTAAATTCGGCAGGAAATTAAAAGCATTACCTAAATCCATGAGGTCTCATCCCCATACTAGCAACATCAGGAGGATAGGGTCCACGCTGATCTTTTGGGAAAACAGCATATCTAGGTCCTAAAGGAGGGGCAACAGGAGACCTAATGTTCCCAGGATAGGGAGGTGGGGGTCTGGTGAAAGCCTGGTTAACATTCTCTGGTTGCCAGTGTTGAAGAGGCCCTGGATGAGGCACTGCGGGTGAGTCCTGTGACCCCTTCTCCTGTCGACCTGCAATCTTCTTCTGCTGTTGCTGCTGGAGAATGATTTCACGTAACTTCTGCCGCTAAATGGGAAGAAACAAAAATCACTGGGATTTGTGGTAATTAATGGCTTTTTAAAGGTTACTGGCTTTTTATTTTTAGATATGGGATCTTGCTATGTTGCCCAGGCTGGCCTCAAATTCCTGGACTCAAGTGATCCTCCTGTCTCAGCCTCTCAAGTAGCTGGGATTACAAGCATGCGCCACCATGCCTGACAGGTTAGTGGCTTTTTAAATCCTGATACTTTCATTATGTGGCTATGGTAATGTTTCAAAGTTTGATGAAATACCAGTTACATTTAACTATTCAATATATTAGGAAAAATAATTTGATGATTTGGGTCCTTTTCCTTGCCAGACAACTATCACAAAACAAAGCTTTAATATTTAAGGATTCCCCTGCGAATTCGTGAAAACTGAAATCAGATACAGATTAAACTGGTGTTAATTTCATCAATTTCATTTTTCTTTTTTGCAGTATGACAAACTCTATAGAATAAAAAAAATAAAAAGTTAACTCCTGTGTAGAAATTACTCAGTTTGATGAAATGAACAGCTTCCTCAAATAATACATTTAAAACTGAGAACATACAATGTGTTTACCTGTCTCAATTTCTCCGTATCTGCTTGGGCCATATTTACAGTATTCTGTGTATCAGTTACTCCTGAAGTTGGCACAGGTCCAGGAAGTTGGGAGACACCAGAGAACTGCTGGCCTTGGGAGTGCATTGGAGAGTTTGAAGATGCACAGAAGCTCCCCTCTGATCCAGGCCTTGGCTGATCAGCAACATCATGGGCAGTTTGACTTGTTCCAAAAGAGTCAGACTGAGATCTTGGAGTCATTGGAGACTGATCATAGGGATCACGGGCAGCAGATGGGGAAACACGGCTAAATGTGTCTGAAAGACCAGGTCCAGGGGGCCTAGGTGTCTGGGAACATGTATCAGGTGGCCTTACCAACGGGCCAGGTAAAGCTGGTCCTCGGTTTTGTGCTGCTTGCAGGAAAGGATCCTGATTTGGCATGAGGACTGGTCTTGTCATTGAGGACCTAGTAAAACCCTCTGAAATCCTTGGCCTTGGTGTTGCTGGTGGCTGAGAGTAAGGGACAGAAATTCCAGGTCTTGGTGTTCCAGGAGGATGAGCATATGGATCAGAATGCCTCTGATTTGTTACAGGTGTAACAAACAAGTCAGTTTGTGTAGATGGTCTTGGGGTTTGGGGCTGCTGACTATATGGGTCAACAGTAGTAGGCCGGGGAGTTCCAGGAGGTTGAGAGTAAGGGTCTGTATTGGACCTAGCTGTTCCTGAAGATTGGGAATAAGAATCTACAACAGGTCGTGGAGTTCCTGGGGGTTGGGAGTATGGGTCCTGAGATGTTGGCCTTGATATGGTTCCAGGCTGGGAAAAAGCCCTTGAAGGATGGGCAAAAGATTCATTCATTGCTGGATGTGGGGTAAGGGGAGGCTGACTATATGGATCATTTGACTGATTATGAGAAAAATTATCTATAGGTCTTGGTGTCAAAGCAGGCCTTTCATAAGGGTCAACAGATAATCGCCTTGATGCCTGTGACACTGATCCATAAGGATCCTGAGAGGATGGAGGAGGTTGCATTGGAGTCTTAAAAGGTCCAGGACCACTATCAAGAGGTGCAGGTGTCAACAAGGGTCGTGCATATGAGTCAGGTATCCTTTGTCTTTGAAACACATCTGCCCTAGGAGATGGTTTAGTAAAGTGATCACTGGTTCCAGCTGCTACAGGGCCTTTTGCAGTTTGTTCTGAAACTACAGGAGACCGGGATAGGCCCAAGGATTTGGGAAATTGATCTGTCATCACAGGCCTAGGTGTGTCTGGAGGTTTTGCATAGGGGTCATTATTTGTCGTGGAAGAAGAACATAAATCTCTGACAGGGGATGGCCTATTTGCTGTTGTCTCATTCATTTGAAGGGGCCTAGATACCGATGATAAAGGTGTACAGTTTTCCACTGGTGCAGCAGAATTTCTTCTGGAAAAACTATGGCCCACAGGAGGTGGTCGAGGGGTACCAACCATTTTTGCATATGGATCCATTGGAGATGGTGGTCGTGAGTTAGAGGACCCAGGTGAAAACACTTGTGGTGAGGGTGGCTGAGAAGTCTGAGCCTGAGAAAGACTATCCTGGATGGGAATCCGGGATGGGGCTGGAGGAGGAGGTGGAGCTTGTGGCTTTACAAACACATCATCTGAAGATGTAGACGTAGGGGTACTGGTTGGCTGTTTTGTAAACAGTTCTTTATGGAATGACTGTGCAGGAGACATATTTCCATTGCCAGGCTGAGGTGTCAAGGGACTCTGTATCCCACTACTTGGTGTATCTGAACCAGACTGCACCAGAAGATGCTGAGAACCAAATTGCTGTTGTTGTTGCTGCTGCTGCTGCTCATTTTTCACCTGTTCAAGTTTCTGTGTGGCTTCAATTTTAGCTTGCTGCTTACTTTTCTGACGCATTTGCTATTAAAATAGAAAAGAAAAAGCAATCATATTTAGGTTAAGGAAGAAAACTACCATCATGGGGGTAAAAAGCAACAGAAAGTTAATTTGTTTGATGTCAGCGCTACCAGATTGCTCCCATATTAGATTATGAATTCCTGAAGAAGAGAAATTACTCATCATGGTATGTTCCATTTGTGCCTAGGGCAGTATATTGTTTATAATATTTCAATAAATTTCTCAAATCAATTTAAATATATTTTACTGAAAAGAGAAACAAGTCTATCCTAAATCAAATTTTCATGGTCTAAGAACTATATTCTAAAATAATAATGCAAAGACCTCCCTTCTCAAAACAAAAATGCAACTTCAAAAAGTAGATTATCCAAAAATTCCATACCTGTCTAAATTTCCATTCCTGTTCATGTTCTGATTCTCTTTGCTTTAAAGGATCTTTAAAAAGCTCCGAATCAATACGAGAGCTGGGATCAATGCTATCTTGCTGTTGCTGCCTTTTCATGGAATCATTTGACATCTGTACTTTATTAATGCGTAAAGCAGCTCTGTTATCTCTGGCTTTTTGCTTTGACAAAAGAAGAAAAAAAAATTTCCCAGATTATGTTAAATGTTTTAAGGAATAAAATAAAACTATCATGAACTTTCTCAAATAAAAGAAAAAAAAGTCAGGTAAAATAGTTGAAATACTTACGGCACCTCCCAAAAAAGGATCTGGACACTAACTCATCTTCTCTCTTTACAGTGCATAGTACCTATCAGTTGAGGATATATCTCTATGTATTTGAATTAAGCTTAAAGATCCTAGGTGTGATTTAATATTTTAGCTCCTAGTTTTCTTAACATATCCTTAGAAATTATGTCTCCTTCAATTTAGAAAGAAGGGGCTGGGGCCAGGCATGGTGGCTCATGCTCGTAATCCCAGCACTTCGGGAGGCCAAGGCGGGTGGATCACCTGACGTCAGGTGTTTGAGATCAGCCTGACCAACATGGTGAAACCCCACCTCTACTAAAAATACAAAATTAGGCCAGGCGCAGTGGCTCACACCTGTAATCCCAGTACTTTGGGAGGCTGAGGCGGGTGGATCACCTGAGGTCGGGAGTTCGACACCAGCCTGACCAACATGGAGACACCCCATCTCTACTAAAAATACAAAATTAGCCAGGTGTGGTGGCACATGCCTGTAATCCCAGCTACTCGGGAGGCTGAGGCAGGAGAATCACTTGAACTCAGGAGGCGGAGGTTGTGGTGAGCCAAGATTGCGCCATTGCACTCCAGCCTGGGCAACAAGAGCAAAACTCTGTCTCAAAAAAAAGAAAAAGAAAAAGAAAAATCAGCCAGGCACGGTGGCACATGCCTGTAATCCCAGCTACTTGGGAGGCTGAGGCAGGAGAATCGCTTGAATCTGGAAGGCAGAGGTTGCAGTGAGCCGAGATCGCACCATTGCACTCCAGCCTGGGCAACAACTGTGAAGCTCCATCTCAAAAAAAAAAAAAAAAAATTTAGAAAAAAGGAAAAATATCCAGTCTTTAAAAAAAAAAAAAAATCTGGATATTTGAAACGTATCATTAAAGAAATCACTTAAAAATTTTAAAAATTCTGTCATTACCTAATTCAAGTCAAAATAAAACACAGCATATCAACACATCTATATATATATATGTGATAGAGCATATACACACATATATGCTCTATCCAAAATAATCACTGTAACTGAAAATATGTGCACTGGGGAACAAGCTGGAAAATAACTATATATATTTTCCAACAATAATACAGATTTAATATGCTTTAAAACGAAAGCAAGGATTTGGTTCCAGCTGACAATCTTAATTTGGCTCTTTGGGAGAAAACAATTTACCATATGAACTGCGAATCTTATAAAATTACCTAATAGTTCATGGCAAAGATCATGTGTCAAAAACTCTTTAAACATGTCTAAATATTTCTCTTTCAAGATGCACAAAGATTCTCTATGAAACCTAACAAGAAAAGAGGTGACTGTGGAAGACACTGAGGCATGCCAATCCAGTCTCCAAATTTAGTACAGTTGTCCCTCTGTATCCACGGGGTATTGATTCCAGGATTCCCTGCAGATACCAAAATCCACAGATGCTCAAGTCCCTTATAGAAAATGTCACAGTATTTGCATATAACCTACACATATCCTCCTGTATACTTTCTCCCTTTTTATTTTCTGACCTAGCAGGGTCTTGCTCTGTCACCTAGGCTGGAATGCAGTGGTACAATTCTGGCTCACTGAAGCCTCAACCCCTCAAGTCTCTCAAGTAGCTGAGACTACAGGCATGCGCCATCATACCCAGCTAATTTTTTCATTTTTTATAGAGATGAGGTTTTGGCTGTGTTGCCCAGGCTGGTCTTGAACTCCTGGGCTCAAAGCCATCTGCCCACCTTGGCCTCTCAAACTGCTGGGATTACAGGTGTGGGTCACTGTGCCTGGCCCCTCCTGTATACTTTAAGTCATCTTTAGATTACTTGTAATACTTAACACAATATAAATGCTATGTAAATCGTTGTTATATTGTTTTAAAAACAATGACAAGGAAAAGAGTCTGTACAAGTTCAGTATAGATGTTTTTCCAAAATATTTTTGATCCATGGTTGGTTGAATCCACAGATACAGAACTCATGGATACAGACTGCCAACTGTACCTCTGCTGAAGAGATAAAACAATTTTAAAGTGAAATGAATTACTCCTTCCCCCCTAAAATAGCTGATTTTCAATCTTCAACGTTTTGGTTCTGTTAACTTGCTTATAAAAATGTCACACTCTCTATTAAGACATAAGGAGTCAGAAAATCACTTTAAAAATAAAGTTGCTTGTTGTACAGGTACTAACAAGCATTTTCTGAAATGGAAATTTGTTTTTTATTAACCTAATACAAATAAGGTTCAAGCACTGTATTTAAATATTTAAAAGATAGAGGAGTTTCTTAAAATACCACATATGGTGCTCTTTCTTGTGAGCTTGCTTTTCTCCACAATTTGGCAATTTGCTTCACTCTAGTAGTCCAATCTGCAACAAAAGAACAGAGTATAACACTTTCTCAGAGCCATGCTAATGATGTGTTGTAATAAAGAATGTCGATGAACTGCTGACAGTTAATCTTATTCAGGCCGTATTCTCATGAGGTCATAGACCTATATTAAGTTTTTTACAAAGAACAAAGATCGTGGCACACTGTAGGCCAAACAAATGTTTTCTAAATGAAGTGCTGCCTTATTAACAACCTAGCTTGTAAAGTTGGGAAGTTTTTAGATTCAAGGGACAAAGTAGCAAAAATGTAAGCCAAACATAATAAATTCCCTCTGGTGGTAAGATACCACCAGAACCAAAGTACAAGTTTGTAAAACATCTGTGCTAAACAGAAATCTATCAATTTGACCTACCAGAAGTAAACAAAGTCATAAATAAGCACCTCACTAGCATTTGTGGACAACAAACACATGGAAAAGTAATGAGTTCAAACCATTTATATGAAATTCAGTGTCATGACGGTATACAAAATGAAGAAGCCTGGGTAAGATCAACAGTTAATGATAAATACAGAAATTATTTATTCCACATTACAAAAAGAAAGCAAGCTTCCAAAAAGCCAATGAAAATGAAAAATCAGTTCACAGACCAACAGCTTTAACACAGTATTTCATGAGGTTCTTGAATCACAAAGTAAAATTATTAAAGAAAGTTACTTTTAAAAAAGTTACAGCTCTGCTGTAAGGACAATTTGTGCTAACACAAAATGACAACATACCCATGTACGTTCATAAACAGCAAATGTAAGCATGGAAAGAAAGTGGCTGAAGAATGGGATACTGCCTTCACAGGTCTCCCTGCATCAAACCACTGATTTCTATTGTTAGATAAAAAGCATTTCATTTATTACAATACATAATGAATAAAGTCCCATGAAGATGCCAATCCAAAAAGGTACCTAAAAACAGGGGTCATCCAAATGAAAAGTCACTTCCAGGTACCCCTCTAGTAATTTAAGAGTTTGTGTATTGATAGATAGCTGGGAAACTATTGCAAAACTGAGTTGGAATAACTTTTTCAATCCTAGTTTGTCTGATACCATGAACTCAAAATAATAAAACCGCATTGCTTGCATATATTCAATAATTGACATTTCATTAATCCAAATTTCTCATTCACTGGTTAATCAGAATTTTCACAAACTGTACTATTATCATCTGTTTTTTTCAAGAGGCAGTGGTAATAGCTGGACAGTCAGGGAAAGTGAGAGGGGAAGAAGGGAAGACAATATTGAATTCGTTTCAAAAAAACACTATTTAGGATTCACTGATTTAGCCTAGCAGTATTTTTGATTAAATGATAGTTTGGGTTCTAGAAATTTTTTAAAGAATCACATAACACGGATTTCTGCATATTAATAAGTACTGCTAGGAGCTGAAAAACGGACCATTTCACTAATTGAAACTAATTTTTGGGAAATATGAGGATGGATGCAGGGTCTAGGACAAAGTAAAATGCAAGATGTTTCTAGACATCTAGGGAATCTTCATGTTGTGGGTCATCATAGACAAAAATTAGTTAAGCTACCTTTCTATTGCAGTTAAAAAAAAAAAGGTATTGCACATGTGAAAATGTTGGTAAAATAGAAATAATATATTCATGGCTTACCAGGGAATTCTTCCTTTAAGTTGGGGAAATTAATATTGGTGTAGAGAACTGGGGCAACTGTTGCCATTTCACCCAGAGCCTCCTCTTTCTCCCACTTAAGCGTGCTTCTCTGGGCATTCGACATTGTGTCATTTTCTCCTTCCACAGTGGGAGCTGATGATGTCCAAGAGTTGTTAGGATCACTTGCCATTGGATTAAAGGCTGAATTTTTATCCCTGGGAAAAAATAAATATCTTTACTTTATGAACATAAAATAACTTTTTAATATATGTTCAAGTATAGCTTTCATTAAAACCTATTACAAAATAGTTAAAAGTAACATATTTATAGCAAAAGCCACAATAAACGCAACATACAATAATATCATACACAATCATTTAAGCAGACTAATTTATATATAAATCAAACAGAAACTAGTGCAATTTAAGTTTCCATAGAAAATAAGGCTTGTACCTGGCATCAGGATAAGAGGATTGTGCAATTGCAGAGAAAGTTCTCAGTCCGCTTCCAGGTGGCAAAGAATTATGTGGGAGATGAGGACTGGGTCCAATAAGGCCATTCATGAGAGGCATCCGTGAAAAAACATCTTAAGAGAAAAAAATCATTCCGTTTGCATGATATTCACAAATAACAAGGAGCTGAAGTAAAGCTGACCCTTGAACAACATGGTTTTTAACTGCATGGGTCCACATAAACACAAATTTTTTTCAACTGAATGTGGATGGAAAACACAGTGAAACCCATGCATAGAGAGGACCAACTTTTCTTGTATGCCAAGTTCCATAGGGCCAACATTTGACTTCTGTATTCTCAGATTTTGGTTATACCTGGGGGTCCTGGAACCAAAGCCCCAAGTATAGAAGAGATGCTTATACTTCTAAATCAAAACCTTTAATGCAATTTAAAAGTAAGATTTTTTTCAGTATTTTATAATACTTAAAGAGTGACTTTTGGCTATAAGATTTTGAAATATGATCTCTACAGCTGTGATTATTTCATTATTGTGTACTAGAAATAGCAAGTGTTCTGGAGTCCAAAAGCCCGGGGTGTGAACCTCAATTTTACCTGTTAGAAGCAGAATCAATTTCTATTTCTGTAAACCGTAGGTATTCTGTTATTTGGGTTAATTGAGATAATGTATGTACAGCTCTAAACATAGTTCCTGGTATGCAGTAACTATTCGACACAATTAACTCCTAAAAAACACTAATGAATCACAGCAAATGCTAGTAAGTTTTATCAAATATTCTTTCTCTTCATTAAAAATTTACAAACAGATGTTTCTTATATTTTATTCCTGTTCCTCTTAATACCAAAAAAAAAAAAAAAAATCTATGATTCTTTCCTTTTTTTTTTTTTTTTGAGATGGAGTCTCACTCTGTCGCCCAGGCTGGAGTGCAGTGGCAAGATCTCAGCTCACTGCCACCTCTGCCTCCCAGGTTCAAGCAATTCTGCCTCAGCCTCCTGAGTAGTTGGAATCACAGGCACTTGCCACCATGCCCAGCTAATTTTTGTATTTTTAGTGGAGGTGGGGTTTCACCATTTTGGCCAAGCTGATCTCAAACTCCTGCCTCAAGTGATCCACCCACCTCAGCCTCCCAAAGTGCTGGGATTACAGGTGTGAGCCACTGTGTCCACCCCACCTATGATTCTTAAATTGATACTTTCTCTAAATTAGTTTTGAGTAAGCAATATATCTATCACTATAAATCAGATGATTATTCCTAAAAATATATACACTCTGGTTTTGGCCTAATTTTTATAACTTACAGTTCAGCCCCCAAACACATTTGAGTTCTCATTCGAGCCTATTCACAAACATCAAATACCTTATCGTTTTCTTTCTGAATAGACATTAGGCAAATAAAAGGACCATCTTATGTTTCTTTACAACACTCCTTTAAGCATGTAACTCCAATCCTTATTGTGAAAGTCTACTTGTCTAAACTATTTGGAACTAAGCCAACTGTCCATATTGGAGCAGTTTCCAGAAAAAAGAAAGAACAACAACAACAAAAATTTTGTGTACCTTCAAAAAGCCCTCCCAATTAAACTTGATGATTTGTGGAAATACACAAGGCCTCTGTTAACTGTTGCAACACTTAGAGCCATACTATTACAGGAGATCCACATCACCAATTAATTACACAAATGGCAATACAGAGTTGACTAATACTTGGTATAACTAGAGAATTCCTAACCTGATCACCTGATTTTTATCTAATGTCATTCCATTAGATTAAAAAAAAAGTCTCATACACGTACATTTTACAATGTATAATGGTCTTTCACTTAAACCACATCATTTGAATGTTACAACACTAAAGCCTACATAGCTCCAGTATGTATGTGCAGATACTAAGGATGATCACTGACAAGTTTAAAAGATTTTGTCTCAAAGACTTCCTAGAACTCTCTGACTTTCACAAACGAGCTTACCCTACTAAATGCCACAGCTGGGTCCACTGGATCAGGTTTTCACAATGACAAATATCTCATGACACTTACATTTACTCCAAGGATTAAAGGGCAAGATTTCTGCTTTTTTCAAACTAGAATGCTACATCTATTTTCAACTTCAGTGAAAAGCAGGTTCCATTAAGGCAGGGGTCCCCAACTCTGGGGCCACAGACTGGTACCAGTCCATGACCTGTTAGGAACCCGGCCGCACAATAGGTGAAAGTGACCATTACCGCCTGAGCTCCACCTGTCAGATCAGTGGCGGTATTAGATTCTCATAGAAGCGCAAACCCTATTGTGAAGTGTGCATGCGAGCATGTTCCTATGAGAATCTAATGCCTCATGATCTGAGGTGGAACAGTTTCATCGCAAAACCATTCCCCAACCCACCAACCTGGGTTTGTGAAAAAATGGTCTTCCTTGAAACTGGTCCCTGGTGCGAAAAAGGCTGGGGACTGCTGCGTTAAGGAATGTGCAATTTTAATAAACGATATCAAATGTCTTTCATGTAATTAGGAGAAACAAGAGTTTATTGACGAGGAGAATGTGATCCATACTGTAGCTAGGTATCAGTGCCATCTACTGATATTACAATAATAATCTTGTAATAATCTACAATATTAACATATTGAAACTTTTCCCAATAGTAATATTAGCTATTATTTGTTAAGTACTTTATGCTTGCTAAGCACTGTCTTAAAAGCTTTACAGCTTCACGAAAACCCACTGAAATAGGTTATTATGTTCAGCTCCATTTAAGCAAAGAGGACCCACAGAAATTAAATAATTTGTTCAAGGACAAACAAGTAAAAGCAAAGTATTTCCTCTTATTTTATTCAAGAAGTGGTCTTTTTTTTTTTCCAAGTCTACCATATCTACCCAAACTAGTCATATTAGTTTATAAAAGTTCAAAAGTTACTTCACAACTTTTACATAAAGGTATTTCAAGTTACTCTATCTCAATCTTGAAAATTCTATTCTCTACTTTCTGAACTTTATTACCATCAGACAATAAAGCATATTACATATTACATAATAACATATTACACTTTGCCTCCCCTTTCTCATCAATTCTATTGAAGTTACTCCACTGAAGATTAGCAACAACCTTCCCATGGTCCAATGAAACAATGTTTTTCAAGTAGTCATGTTACTTAACTGTACAACCTGTCTCTAATGATCATTCATTTCCAAGATCCCATACCTCTCACTCAATGTCTCAAATCTCTCACTACTTTTTTTACTTTCACCTAACCTTTAAAAGGAAGAAAGAAACATGTAATTGCACACCTAATATAAATCAGATGAGTTAAGCATATACTTAATTACATTTAATTAAAAAGCATTCCTCGAGATTCTATACTCTACTGGCAGTATATTCTCTTAATAAATCTCATCCTTCCCACATCTGCAATTAGCACAATTACACAGATAATTCCTACATTTTCATCCATCTCCTTGACTAACTGCAACTGCCTGTAAGTCAGAATAGTGTATATGTCCCATTTCTACCAACCTAAAAGAGGTCTAAAACTAAATTCATTGTACCTCCACTACCTTCTACCAGCACACACACTAAGTCTTCCTCTGTTTCATGTTTCATGATTATCCTCTGGGCCCCTGGTTTATACATAGTCTAATTCACTTTAATTTCCCCCTTTCCTCACACCTTATATCCATTCAGTAGCACAGTCCTACTTGTTCTAATGTCATTTTCTCTCGTATCTATTCCTTCCTTTCAATCAGCACTGAAGTATCTTTACATGGAACCTACTTTTTAACTTAGTCTCAACCACAATAACCTCATTAGTACAATTCTTCTCGTCCCAAATTTATTCCCAATATTGACACCAGAGCTACCTTAGCAAAACACATAAGGGATCAGATCACACCAGTGGTGTAAGGTCTTCAAAGGCTCTTGGAAGCCTCTAGGGAAAAGGCCAGCTGCCTCTGCCTATTTCTCAGAGCCCTTTACAATCAGCACCAATGTCCACTTCTAGTTTTGCTTCCTTAAACAATTCCCACTCCCTTTGCTCTGGAAAACGTTAAAGTTGCCATTCTTGAATAACTATGTGTCGCCCTATATGTAACTTGATCATGCTTTGCCCTTACATTAGAACTACTATTCTTTCAAACAAGAACAATGAAATCTTAGTGATTCATAAGGCTGTACTTGAATTATACTGTACTATAATACACATTAGTTGTATACCTGAAAGTCTACAGTATTAGAATTACAAACTCCTAAGGGTAGGCAACCTGATTCACCTTGTATTACACATTAACACCTTGCAAAAAAAAAAAAGAAAAAGAAGTCATCCTCTCAAGACCTTTTAAAAATGAGACTGCACAATGAAGTGATTTTCATAATGATTGTAAGATGTTTTTTATAAAGAAATACATCTTTGATTTTTAAAATATGCACTTTCAGTTCAGAAAACATAAAGACAGGTCATTTTTATGTGTTGAAAAGAGAAATACTGAATAGTTCTTAATCGTTAAAACAGCATATGGGGGCTGGGCGCGGTGGCTCACGCCTGTAATCCCAGCACTTTGGGAGGCTGAGGCAGATGGCTCACAAGGTCAGGAGTTTAAGGCCAGCCTGACCAAGATGGTGAAACCCCGTCTCTACTAAAAATACAAAAAATTAGCCGGGCACAGTGGCAGGCACCTGTAATCCCAGCTACTCGGGAGGCTGAGCCAGAAGAATTGCTAAACTCGGAGGGCAGAGGTTGCAGTGAGCCGAGATCATGCCACTGCACTCCAGCCTGGGCGAAGGTGTGAGACTCTGTCTCAGAAAAAAAAAGAAAGAAAAAAAAAAGCATATGGGAACAATTAAGGCAAGAATAGTTATATGGTAAGTATATTACCCAAATGTAAATCACATGTTTAGCCCAGCAAAAATCAAGGTAAATTTATGTTTAGAGGCTAAACTGGTAAAAACACAAATATTTCCATTATGTGCATTATGGAATTTTCATGTATATACAAAGTTGTTAGTAAAGGTTACAAATTATTCACACACTTTGGCACTTACACAAGAAAAGGAGAAGATATCCTCATGTTATTCAATTCAGGGTATAGTCATGAGGCAGTGACAATAGGATAGAGAGAGATGTTCCTATGCTCAAATCATCAGAAATATATACTAGCTGCGCACAGAGGGCCACGCCTGTAATCCCAGCACTTTGGGAGGCCAAGGTGGGAGGATCACTTGAACCCAGGAGTTCTAGACTGGCCTGGGCAACAAAGTGAGACCCCCATCTCTGCAAAAAATCAAAAAATTAGCCAGGCATGATGGCGTGTGTCTGTGGTCGCAGCTGCATGGGAGGCTGAGGACAGTAGGATCGCTTGAGCCCAGGAGATCGCAGCTGACGTGAGTTGTGTTCACACCACTGCATGTCAGCCTGGGTGACAGAGCGAGACCCTGTTTCAAAACAAAACAAAAATACATATAGATAGAGTTATATACATGCCACCATGCAACTCCATAAACTCCTTCCTATAGATTCCCATACCTGTACCAATTTCCCTATCTACTCATACAGACCTTAATCCTACGCTATCAAATTTCAGCTCTACAGAAAAGGGGAGAAATTGGTAGCTAGCTGTAAGTAGGCAGAAGAAAAATGAACAAAATAGGCAAACATTCACAAAATTTCATAGTGTCTACAGGGATAGAAAGGTCAGTGATTTACTATGAAAGTATGTACTGAACACATACTCTGTGGCAGGGCATATAAGCAAGACATGGACAACTCTAGCCTTTAAAGAGCTCACAATCTAAAGGGAAGACATAATTACCCAAACAGGTATTATATCTGTGCCATATGCTACAAATGAAAAACGTGGGGGTGGGGTGGTGACCAGCTAACCTCTGAGAGATGACAGTGAAACTGAGGGCAGATCAATGAGTACAGGCAGCCAGGTGAGCGGGGACAGTTCCACACACACACACACAGCAAGTGCCTATGTGGCAAATGACTAGAGTGGAGTGAGCTGGGAATGGGACTTGCAGGGAGGGAAGAGGGCAGGCACTGTTACATCCTCCCCACTGGATATAAGGATAATTACAGAATTACAGAGAACTTCAGGGAGACCGCTATGTGAAGTCAGTATTTTTCAATCATTACAAAAGGGTTTTTCTCCCTATCAGTTTGTATACGTGGCTACTAAAGAATAGGGCAAAACTTGCTTGTGTGTGTATATGTACCCACATATATACACATGTGTGTGAATATAATGTAGAATTATAAAGTCATAACATACCCTGATTGTGTATTGGCAACAGCTGTGTTGGTGGGGGAGGCTGTGGCAATGGAGTTGGCTGAGTGTTCGCAGGACTAAGTACAGCTGTAAATAAGTCTTCAACATCTTTTCCGCCGAGCTCTAGGAGATAAAACAATAATAGTAACAAAATTAAAAGACTAGTAGGGTCCTGGTATGGGGAATGCCATTTTCATTAACTAGAAAATCAAAACACATTTACCTGGAATTTTATATAATTTTCCAAGAATTGCTCCTAGAATAAATTAAAAAAAAAAATAGAAACATTAACAGCTACTAATTCAATATACTGATACAAAATAGTATTTAACTGACAGAAATAATTAGAAGTTAAATTATAACCATGCAAAAATCTTTAAAAATCATATTTACTCAGGTCTTTTAGAAAGCCTAGATGTAGGGCAAATATTTTACCATCTGTGACCATTTTGTCTAGTTCAGGACTGAGGATCCCATCTAGCTGTTCTTCACTTAATGGTCGTGAACTCTGATTGACATTTGGCTGAGGCAAAGAGGAAGGATCATCAGTGACAGGACCAATATCTACGAGAGTAAGGAAAATAAATTTAAAGGTACATTCACAATACTCACACAAAAATGTATAGCACTATTTACCTGTACTTAATATATAACAATATGATTAAAATAGAGAAATAAAGTCTGTAATTCTGAATCAGAATTCTCATATCAATTTGGAGAGTCGCTCAGTAAAAATTAGGCACAACATATTTGTATTCGGTGCCATGTAAAGTTCTATTTCAAGTAAAAACATTTCCTGAGGAATAAAAGAATACATCTGATTTTAACTTGCCAACTCCTGCCAAAAAAAAAAAAAGCTTAAGATAGGAGTTTATGAGAAATCGATATGCAAATAATTGCTTTAATTTGGAAAATAGTGTTATCAAATGTACAGTTCAATTATTATGCACAGTATGTAAAAAGGAATATGTTTCATATGAATTAATGAAAAGCCCTAAAATGCTCAGTGTTTAATATTATCCTTTGTAAATAACTTCAATTATAGGTAATATTTTTAAAGTATTCTATAGGCACATTCTGATTATGTACATTACATTTTATAAAATTGTAACATGCTGTAGCTCACATTTGTAAGAGTCACATGTAAAAGTGGTTTATCATCTACATTTTTTTCATGCTTTCTCAATATTATTACTATTAAAAAGTAAAAATTTAGTCTGTTCTTATTTGATCTTATATTAGGAACTAGCTCTATGACATTTAGGTAATATTGTAAACCACATATTAACAAAAATAAAATTACTCGTTAAAGAAAAACTACTGAGAAAGTCACCCGAAGTACAGTACAGCTATACTATGCTTTAGCCACACACAAAAAGGGAAAAGCAAAGTATGGATTAGTGACAAATTAGCACTACTGATAAACAGCATGCACCTACAGGTTGTTTCAGCTGAAATCACTATAAAAAAAGACTACTTCTAGTCAGCCGTCATCCATTGCTCAGTTTCTTACCAAATGGAAAAGGTGAGCTCTCAACCTGGAAAGTGCATAAATCAAGACCTATAAGACCCAAACCAAATAAAATGGATGATTACCACAGGAGCAGGAAGTGAGGGAAAATACAAACAAAAGAAGAAAAAAGATACAGCAAGACTTTAAGGCAACGTGCCTTAAATGTGATGCAATTAGAAAGACGACAGAAATTAACTAACTTGCTATACCCCTCCTAAAGCAGGAAAGCTGAGGCAGATCAAAGAAAATGCTGAGTTCTTTAACAAAGCCAAAAACAAAAACAAAGTTACTGGGAAACAGACAAAAGGCTAAACTTGTTCCACACATCATACACCTCTCGCTCACATCAGAAACCAGAAAAAGGGTAAACAGTATTCATATATACCTGAATGATCAACTGATTTTGCTAGATCATCTGAAATTATTCCAAGAATGTCATCATCTGTGTTTAAAACTTCAGAAATATCAGCTAATGGGTCATCAGCAGGACCTAAATATAGTAAATATGTTTTTTAAAATTTCAGTATTTTCTCAGATATTAAGCCATTTGCTAAAAACCTAGAGTACAGCAGATACTGAGTGAGGCAAGTGCTAGAATAAAAACCTGAGACTCTTAATTTTACAGTAAAAATTTTTCATAGCAAAGGAGATAATGTTTTGAATTACAAAAATTTACTAAAAATTCAGACTATTTTGTCTTGTGACTAATGTATATTGAGACAAAATTTAAAGACCTGTAGGCAATAAAAGTGAAACAGAATAAATGCTGTAAGAAACAATGCAAAGAAAAAAAAGTTTTTCATTAAGAAAGTGGCATGTCTAAAAGTGACATTGAGAAATTAAAACACAGTAGGAAAAGTTAAAATATGAAAGATAAACCTGTCACTCTTTAGAAATTCCATATGGAGCAACAAGCCAGGTACCATCTAGTAACTACTTGCAGCTTTGCTGTTCATACTGATTACTCACTCATTTATTTAAAAAAGTATTTCACTACCCACAGAACTGTGTCTATGGATCACGTATCAGGCATTGCCCACTCAGCAATGACAAAGTGCCTGCCCTCAGAGGGCTTACTTTCTCAGGGGGAGTTAGTAAATAAACGACATTGCTGAAAGTGCTATTTAAAGAAAAAACAAGGAAAAAGGATTAAAAATAAGCTGCAGGGATGTTGTATTAGACAGAGTGGTCTATGAAGACCTTTAGGAGATGACTGAACATAAAACTAAATGAGGGAGTAAGTTATATGCACAAAGATGGAGATAACCCTCCAAACTAAGGCAAAGCAGACATAAAGCCCCTGGGGCAAGCCGGGTTTGCCAACAAGAGAGGCCAGAGTGTTAACAGTAAGAAAAACTGTGGTAGGGATAAAAAAGAGGCAGCTAGGGCAAGATTATTTAAGATTTTAGAGATCATGGGGAAGACTGGGTTTTATTCTGAAGTGTAATGAGAAGTTGCTGGGAGGCTGAAAGATAGGAGATGACTAATATTTTAAAGGGAACATACTGGCTGCTATATGTAGAGCAGATGAGGGGTGGGAATTAGAGAGGGGCTGGTAAGATTAGAAAAGGGCACTGGTGCTGTCTCAGAGGTGAGGTGATGACAGCACCAGGGTTCTAAGGAAAGTTGAGACAAGTGGTCGGCTTTGGGACGTATTTTGAAGGCAGAGACAAACGTGGATGAATGAAAGGGAAAGAAAAGTCAAGGAGGATTCTACGGGTTTGGGCTTAACCAAGAAACTATTGGAACTCTTGTTTAGGCTAGCTTTAATAATTATATTAGTCATTCAGTAAAGAGAAACTGAAATTTTTAATCCATCTCAAGCTTATTTTTACTTAAAAGGGGGAGGAGGGCATAAATGTAATATTCCAGGTCAAATACTTCTGTCAAACAGTCTTGGTCCCATTATATAGTTTTCAAAATGTAATTCATATGTAACATATCACATTAAGTTTTGCGTGCCCAAATATCCAGGAACTTTTTAGAGAAAATTATTTCAATAATGACAACACTGTAGTTGAATGAAAAAAATTCTGGATAATTTTTTTAGGAGTCATATAGCAGTTTTTTGTTTTAAAGTAATGGAATTCTACTATACAATTATAACTAATTTTTTAAAGACTGTTTTACAAGTTTGCCCCTACCTAAAGGATTTTATATCTGAATAAATCATTAAAATTGATATAATAGGCTATAATGAATGACATGTTAAAAAAAAAAAGGCTTTAGTCATTAATTTTCCATTATAAAGTGAAAAGAGTGGTTCAATTGCAAAGAACAATTAATCTAGGTTTTGAAATGGGTATATTTTTCTAGTCCTCCAAGTTTTGGCCTTATTGTAAAACTGTTCTCTCTTCAGTATTTTTGTGGAAAAAAATAAAGAAAAAAAAAACTTGTATCAATATATTTCCTATATGTTCTCTGTCCAATTTCAATCCTTTTGCTTTTAAAACTCAAGTGCAAAGAGCTCCTATTTAAGTCTTCAAGTGGCTAGTTATGAGAGTTATAAGATATACTTTATCGTAAAATATCCTTTGAAGGACCCACAGGTCTTTCATTATACATTATTTTTAACAATATACTGACAAGGACAAGAGCAGGTCATACTTAAAACAACAGAATTAAAGTAGGAGGTAAAAAATATGTAAGACTGAACAAACAAGAAGCATGACCTCACTACCAACAATGAGGCAGACTGGACATGCACAAGTGTCCAACACGGGGTAAGATTGCTTCTAATTATTTCAAAAAGTCAAAATCAAAAATAGTTGTCAGTATTTCAATTCAGGATAATGCCAAGTTAATGAAGCATTAACTACTTAACATCAAAAGTCATTTTTCAGTGGAAGATTGCTTTAAAATTGTTTTTCAAAATGAGTTTATAAAATTAACTGAGTAACAAACGCAATTAATGGTAAAAAAAGGAAGCTTACCAAAAGAACAATGATTTACAATTGACAGAACCATAGGGGAGAAGTGGGAGAAACACTGATCAAGACACTTACCTACCCAATGAGTTAAACTCCTAGAACCTTGCTGACATTGCTGTAACTCTGTAAATACATCAAGTTCTCATACCTTTCTCTGATTGTTAATAGTTCCTACAGGCACTGCATTTAGGATAATGGTTCTCAACCGGGGGTGATTTTGCCCACCGAAAGATATTTGGCAATATCTGGAGATATTTTTGATCATCATGAGGCCAAAGATGCTGTTAAACATCCTTCTATACACCAGAAAGGCTCCTTCCCACAACAAAGAATTACTGGTGCAAACTGTCAGTAGTAAGAAACCATGACCTAGGGCAACAGGCTTCACTGTAATAACACAGTATGCCAGCAAGTTCCCAAGTACCCCCACATTCATTTTGGTTTCTCTGTTTTGAATTTAAGCTGTATGATTAACAAAAATCTATCTTAGATTTTTAGTCAAAAAGTCACTGTTGGCCAAATTATAACCCCTCACATTGCCCTCAGCAAAGTGTAAACCAAATGTTTTCCTTCACAACTCTTGATGTTGGTACTAGTTACACAGGTAAATTAATTTGCTACATCTTATACACCTGTCCACTTAAAATAGTTCCACTTACTGAATGTAAGTTATACTTCAATGCTGTTGATTTTTAAAATGCATACGAGGCCAAACAAAAACATTTCAAAAAGATTTAACTGAAAGGAAGATGTATGTTATATGGTATAAAGAAAATATCTGTGAATAATTCTACATACCGTGAGTTCCAGATTTTGTTGGAGCCGAGGATGAACTAAGTAGTGGATCTAAGGAAGGATCCAAGAAACCTGTGTTCATGTTTGTTTTATATAAAAGCTGAGCTCCATCTTCTGACAGATTATCTAAACTTATCTTGCTTTGTCTACTTGTATCTAGAAGATCTTTTCCAAAGAAAGCTTCCTAGATGAAGATAAGCACATACAAAAATGGTTAGTTAGAAAATTCTAAAAAGACAATAGATTATTCTGTCATGGTTTTTGACAAGGAAGCAGAAATAACAGAAAAGGTTTATATTTAACAATATAGAAACTGAATACAGAAGTATTAAAAAATAGAAATATCCTGTCAATTATTTTATATAGATTCTCCTTATTTTAAAAATAAGATTTTTTTGGTAGCTTTACTAGAGACAAAATTATGGAAATAAAACCACACAATTATACCAAAGGTTTCTAGAAACTGCAGAATAGCTTCATGAGTATTATTAATTTTTATAGATTACTTGCAGAGGACAGCATAAGACTTTGATCTACGGCTTTAATATTTACTTCAGGTAGATTTGTAATCTATTGATTCATATAACCACACTTACACTATAAGACTACTTACATCATCAATCTGAAAGACAGTTTTATAGTCAGTTTAGCCATACTATGTGTGCAATACTTACAGCTACTAAAGGCTTGTGGTTTTCTATTTATTTAGGCATATTAACATTTTTCCATTTCAATATACTTTCAAGCTGGGTTCCTTGCAACTCCAAGATCTCTCCAAAATTTCTCAAAAATCAATACCAAAGACAAAAGGGAAGCACAGTTCCACCCCTTTACCCTGCTTCAACCCAGGAACTCTGCTTTAGTCTATATCCTATGATGTGGTCTATCTGGAAAAAGGATCCTCCATACAGGACAATTTTGCAATACAACATTTAACACATTCTTGCCAAACATGCACAAAAAAGTTCACTGTAGCATATTTTGTAATGTCAAGAAGTAAAAATGGCCTTAATGTCTATCAACAGGCATAGAACTATCCAAATTACAGACACTTATATTACAAAATACAACAATTTTTTAAAAGTATATAGTTCTATGTTATCAAAGAAAAAGCCCTAAAATACATTACTAAAAGAAAGTAAGTTGAATTACACATACAGTAAATTATAAAATACAGGTCGGGCGCAGTAGCTCACGCCTGTAATCCCAGCATTTTGGGAGGCCGAGGTAGGTGGTTCACTTAGGCCCAGGAGTTAGAGACCAGCCTGGGCAACATGGCAAGACTCTTGACTCTACACAAAACACAAAAATTAGCCAGGCATGCGCCAACATGCCTGTAATCCCAGCTACCTGGAAGGCTGAGGCACGAGAATCACTTGAACCCAGAAGGCAGAGGTTGCAGTGAGCTGAGATCACATCACTGCATTCCAGCCTCAGTGACAGAGTGAGGCTCTGTCTCAAAAAAAAATTAGAAAGTTCAAATCAAGACTATTATAAGTTTGCAAAAATAAATTATAAAAAAGTTTCTGAAGGACAAATGCCAAATTATTAACAATACTACCCTTTGAGAAAAGAGATTGGGAGTGTGTGAAGTCTGGTGGAGGTAATGATATATCTGATTTGAAATGTTCACATTTTAAATCAAAAAGTCGTCTCACTATGAAAAATCTAAAAATTCACAAAACTAGAATACCAGGTAGAAGAGGATTCATTTCTTATAATAATCAATGCTTTTATCATTAGAAAAAATGATGAACAGCAGAAAGCATTTTAGAAGTTTAGAGGTCATTTATTTAATGCCTTCAGTATAAATCTGAGAAATCTTAGACCATCATCAGCAAGAATTCTGTCTAATGACTCATGACTTTACTGGTGTTTATCAAAAACTGTGTCACCCTTATTAATTTAGTGTGTTTTACATTCCCTGTAGATAACATAAAGAGGGGGCTCCATCCACATCATCTCTAAAAGTCCAAGAAAACAGTACCATTAAAAAGGCCTCCCTCATGTCACACATACAGACAGACACACACACACACACACACACACACACACGCTGAAAGTTACTGATGTGCAACAGGGGAACAAGACGGCCCAGGAGACTAAGATCACAGCAGTAACTGGGAAATAAGACCTAATAATTTTAAAGACTCTTTTGCCAAAGTATTAAATGGCTAGTTTTCATACTTGCATAAACACCTAAAGAAAGCTTCTTAAATTTATATTACACTTTACAGAAGGATCAATAGGAGGAAAAGCAGGTTGCCATCACAATATTTCTAGAAAGGACTATTAAGAAGGGAGGTAAAGGGAATCCCAGGAGAAAACAACAACAAAGATGGAAAAAAAAAAAAAAAAGGTAAGCCAAACTATAAATGGATTTCTTTTCCTGACCAATTAAATGATTGTTTAAAAAAAAAACAAAGGTGCAAACCTAGGATATAAGAGATTGAGGGGAAAAACATGTATGAAGGATATACAAAAAGTAAGGCACAGGCTAGGCACTTTACATACATACTCTCACTGAACTTCTGAGCATTTCTGAGAGGCACCACTATGTCACAAATGAGGAAACCGAGACACAAGAGATGTTAAACAGAACAAAATCACACAGCTAACTGGTAGTGGAATGGTATTTCAATCCTGACTTTATAGGCTGAGCTCTAACATGAACACTGCCATTAAGATGTTAGTAGCTACAAAAAAGAAAATTGAGGAAGTTGTATGCTAGTTGAAAGGCAATGTATTTTAAAACCAATTAAACTAGTAATACCTAACTGGAAAATTGATGTAAAAAATAAATGCAACTCAGGCAATGAAGGGTTATCTATGTAAGCCATAGTTTCTTAGGAGGAACAGATCAGATGAATAGTTGTCTACAATGAAATGAGGATGGCCTCTCAATGATAGTCTGTTCCAGTTTAATTTTAACACATGAAGAAATAGAGGCCAGGAAGGATGAATAACACGCTTAGGAATTACAATTAGTTAGATGCAGAGCCAGATATTTAATCTCAGTACAATTTCTAATATTGAGCTGTTTCCGTATCACATGGCCTTAAACTCTGACTTAATGTTTACAAGATGAACTAGAAAAAATTTTTTTTGTAGTCTACATCTATCAAACATAATTTATTCGTACTGAAAGGTATTTTTCTGATGTGTATTTTGGAAAACAAAAAGAATACTGCTTAAATCTTTGGTTCTCCAGGCCTCTAAAAGTGGTAACGATTATTAAAGCTATAACTTTGGCTGAAAAGCCTATCTTTAATCAATGAATATAATTAATGTAACTTGTATTGGCAAAGGAAATTTCAACAGAACTTGGGTGTGGGGTATACATAGCTATCAATGACTTGGAAGATTGAGTTTTTCCTATCCCAAAGTGTCCTTGTTACATCTTATAGAATGCTTAGAAATGAACAACTGGTATTAAAAAACCAATTTATGACAAGTATCAAAGCACACAAAAAAAGTAAATTTAATTTTTATGGACCTCTGAAAGGTAAAAATGGCATTTATGATGACTAAATGACAACAAAACAAGTAAAACATTAACAAAAACAACAAACCTATGTTTTAAAACTCAATACATTTTATTTCCTCAATTAACAAACCATGTAAAATAATGTAAAGCAAAATATTACTTGTAAATAGGCAGGGAAAGTTTCTTCAAGCTTATTTTTCCTTTTTCGGTATCTCTTCTTTATTTTTTCAGTGCTTTCAGTAACAGAAACAGATTCATCAACTAAAGTATCTGGTAACTGCTCACTCCAGCCTGAAACAACAGTCACATTTATAAATATGTGACATTTAAAATTTCTAGACAAACCCACTGAAGGTAATTTTATACCTTACCAACATACACACAGTTTCACATAAACAAACAAGCTTTTTGAACAAAAAAATCTCAAATCAAGTTTGTTACTTTTAAGTGCCATAAAATTTTGATTTCATGTCTATTTAGTATTAGCATTTTTCCTATTTTCTTAATAATCAATTTCTTTACAAAGCAAAAACGTATTTATTTAAACATATTTTGTTAAAGAGTAAAATAATAATAATAAATACCCAAAGCTCATGAGTATGACGAAATGGCAACTTATAAACTATTAAGAGAAATTCTGTGGGTGTAACTTTTTTGTAGGGTGTATTGAGAATACTCAACAAAAACCTTAAAGAAAAAGTGTGTCCTTTAATACAGCAATTCCAAGTTCAGAAATTTATTATAAATTATTTGTAGGATATACACATTGTGAAAACATGACGATGAATATGCTAATATGCAATGAACACTTATTCTTGAAATCAGAAATGGAAATAAATTTGGGGACTATGAAACTAGCAAAGAAACAAGAACACAGCTTAAATTTGACAAATAAACAATCAAATGATATTCTCAGATGCTTCATAATGGCAGGGCAAATGGCACATCCCTTCTGAAAATCAATATGGGCACTCTACCACCAGACTACGTAAGTGAATTGACTCTTCTGAAAACTAGAAATAGACAAACATTTTTTACAACAATCTTTTTAAAGGCACCAGTAACCTAGCCAGAACATAAGGAATCCATGAAAAACAAAAATTAAGATAAATAAGGAACCACAGAAGTAAGCAAAAAAGTAAAAGCTCTCCGAAATTTGCTGAAATCCAACGACCTCAAACTCCAATTTTCAGAGCATTGTGAGGAATAGGGAATAGAAGACAAAGCTTAAGGCCTCTCTCCAAGGCAGACAGGCCAGAGGTGACTTGCATAAAGCTCAGGGTCAGTTTAATAAGAAATACACCTTCACACAAACCATCACTTGCCACCTCCTGCTCACCACCAATAGCAAAAAAAACAAAAAAACAAAAAAACAACTCCTGGCTGGATGCAGTGGTTCACGCCTGTAATCCCAGCCACCTGGGACGCTGACGCACGAGAATTGCTTGGACTCGGGAGGTGGAGGTTGCAGTGAGCTGAGACGGCACCACAGCACTCCAGCCTGGGCAACAGAGGGAGACTGCCTCAAAAACAAAATTTTTTTTAGATATCAGCTGGGCTCACATTTGTAATCCCAGCACTTTGGGAGGCTGAGGCAGGAGGATCGCTTGAGCACAGGAGTTCCAGGCCAGCCTGGGCAACAAAGTGAGACCCTGTCTTTGCAAAAAGCCAAAAAATTAGCTAGGCATGGTGGTGTGTGCCTGTGGTCTCCAGCTACATCAGAGGCTGAGGACAGGAGAACTGCCTGAGCTCAGGAGTGCAAGGCTGCAGTGACCCATGATTGTACCACTGCACGCCAACCTGGGTGACATAGTGAGACCCTTAGATAGATAGATAGATAGATAGACAGACAGACAGACAGACAGATAGATAGATAGATAGATAGATAGACAGACAGACAGACAGACAGACAGACAGATAGATACATAAATAGATAAAAACTGAGGTGCACTGTCACTTGAGAATTTCAAATTATATGATAAGTAGCTAAGGCAGTCAAAGAAAGGCTTTGGAGATGACCAGAAAGTACATTATGTAACTAAGTTATTCAGTCCCTAAACCATTTATATTTAAATATAGAAAATATATTTAATAATTTGATACAGGAAAAAAGAGCTTGTCAAAAAATCTCAAAAGAATGAAGTCTATTGGATTTAAACCATTTCCTTATAAAACCTGATTGCTGTATTACAGATATGAACTCTATACGCACTCAAATCCTTTCATCAATAAAAGGCAATAAGACTCTTATTGAGTAACAATAAGAGGCAATAAGGCTCTTATTGACTGTAACATTATTTAGGATAGTTTTTTCCAATAGAAATATCAAGACCAAAGGGTTACATTAAAAAAAATTTTTTTTTTAAGTCAGTACTATACCATCATCTCTGCAAGGTAACTGCTCGGAAATAGAGCCTGAGGAATCTTTTCTGATCACAGATCTTTTAGTTTTCCCTTGCCCAGTTCGACTTCTTTGCCGCACCATAAATCCACCAATACCTATCCAAAAAAGAAATTAGGTAAACTGATAAATAATTTTTCCCTACGTTTCCACAGTACACAGGATAAAACTGCTTTATCTTGAATAGTAAGTCATTTTCCAAAATTAAATCTGTGCTAATCTAAATCAATAACCTGATTTTTAGGTAAAATAGAAGTTAAAAACGACCAAAATAAAAAAAAAAAGGCAAAGCCACTCTTATCACTTATCAAACAGAATACAAAAAGACCTGTGTGCACTTCCTCTTCTAAACAGTATCAGTGTAAACATCAAACACTAAATTACGCTGGCTTATCTATTTGACAAATATTAGTGCCTCGTACATCACATAACAGTCATGCACTGCATAATGATGTTGGTCAACAAAGGGCTGCATGTTAAGGCAGTGGTCCCATAAGATTATAATGGAGCTGAAAAATTCCCACCACATACAGACATCACCGTAGTTATAATACCGTAGCACAATTACTTTATTTTTTTAAATGAATTTAGCGTACCATACAGCCTAAGTGTGTAGTAAGCTATACCATCTAGGTTTGTGGAAGTGCACTCTATGATGTTCACGCAAGGATGAAAATGCCTAATGATGTATTTCTCTGAACTTAAGTGATGGATGACTGTCTGTATATTAACCGGCTAACTGGTACATTAGCTGGAGGATAGAAGGCACCAACTACCTAGATGACACAAATATTCTTTGACTGATATGATTTCAGGGGGATGGTGTCTGGTACTCCAAGGTATGAGGGCATTTATACATGGGACACATAGAGCCCTGTGTTTAACAGCATGGAATCTGGAGTCAGACTATGTAATTCTGCTTACTCACTAAATACTTCTCAATGCCTCAGTTCTTTCACTGGTTAAAAAAGGGGGTGAGGCAAAGCAGCTTCTCATACATATGTTAAAAGGACAAATAACATAAGTGAAGTGCTTAGAATAGAGGTCTGGTACACAGTCAACACTATAAGCTTTTGTGAAATGATATCGCTGTCTAGCAATTTACTCCGTGACCTAATGGGTCCCTCAATTAGAGGGTTGACTTCCATGTGAGGCAGAGGAAAAGAAAAAAAAAACGGTAAATACAAGTTCCTGGAAGAAATCTGCAATGTCTAAAAAAGTACACTTATAAGCCTCATGATCAGGGAGAAATGAAATCATTTTCATAAAACGATTTAGAAGCAACTAATCTTAGGTCCTTATTATAGATATGACCTATTTAAAAGACAGGTTATCTTTTAAGGTCTCATGGAATACGA
The DNA here is from genome assembly GCF_029289425.2 of Pan paniscus. Taxonomy (NCBI): domain Eukaryota; kingdom Metazoa; phylum Chordata; class Mammalia; order Primates; family Hominidae; genus Pan; species Pan paniscus. The sequence continues at coordinate 188,621,318 of NC_073255.2, forward strand.
ATGAAGTAAGAAAGTTCTTCCTTACATATCAAAAGGGATTTAGATCACTCTTACCAATAAAATATAAGCAATAAGAAGCATAAAGATTGTACGAATCCAATTTAAAACCTCATTGGTAAACAAGATATTAATAAACTGCCTAAGGAAAGCCTACTCAACATGTGTGAAAAGCGGGAAAAAATTTTTTTAAATAAATACATAAAAGCCTACAACTTCTGTATTGTGACAATTTTAATAATTTTTTCCAATAAGGCAAATAAAACTGACAAGCAAGACCGCTTTTCTCTCCACTCCCGAGGCAGATAAGAAATGAGTGTTTAATCAGTCATGGTTTTTAACTAGACTATAAATTCTAGGAGCCATAACTCTGTCTTATTCCCCTTCACACTGTATACTTACTGGCACTCCTGCATAAACACTGAAATAAGTTTTTTCAAAAAAAGATATTAGAAAGTGAATACTGAAAATTAAAAGCGTTACGGAAGTACACATCCAGAGGAACTATATAAATGGCCTTCAAAGTCCAAGTATGAACAAAAGCCAATCTAGTAAAGCCTTTAATAAAATGGTTAACATTTGGGACAAGGCATTCAATAATGATTCATTGTGAAGTATTCACATATTCAAAATAAAGAACTCTAGAGCTAAAAAGTCGTATTCAAATAGTTTAGTTCTTTAATTTATGTGCACATATTTTTGTTTAGACAGTTCTGAATCCTGAATATTTAATTTTAATTAAAGTCTTCAGTATTGTATTTTTCTTTAATTAACCAAGTGTTGATGATATTGAAATGTCTACCTCAGGCACTATACCTGGTCTGTATGGTTTCCTTTTTCTCTTTTTGACACCATCTGTTCCTTCCACTCCCTTAGTTTCATCATCCACAGCTTCCCGCTCAGGACTAGATTCTGATTTTCCATCACAATCCATAAGTTCTCCTTCTGGAAAAAAGTAAATGTATACACAAAACTGGAAAAACCTATCAAATATATAATCCCTACATAATGGGGAATAAAAAGTAGGGTTGTTGCTGAGCCATTTTAATTGTACATCCCTGTTGGTAGGGAAAGTATGAAAGGAGATAGAAGAAGCCCCAAATGGTTGTAGAAATTGTGCTGCTTAGTGCAGTGTTCCCATGAAATAAAACATAATCAGAGAAGGGGAACACAGAACTCAGAGTTCTGTTAAGTGCAATCCATTTGCACTTAACAAATTCACTTGCTTTTAATTATGTCTTCAGGTCCAGGTCTCTAGACTAGAACTCTCTTCTGAGCTTCAACCACAGCTATAATTGAATATTACCTAGTTACTGAAAACTGTATGTCCAAAATGAACTACTAATTTAAAATAAACTTTCTCCTTTTTCCCATGTTACCTATCATCATTAAAAGGCATGGAAATGTAACCCGGAGAAGACAGAGGCCTGGAAGACCACCTTAATCATTCCTAATCTCTTTCCTCCTACAACCAAGACTTCTCAATACCTCTGAAATGCATTTTATCACTCTCTACTACCATCTTAGTCCAACCTCAGATGACTCACTATTAATACAACATGCTCCTATCTAGTTACCCACCTCAAAGCTTACCTCTCTCCAATCAGTTCTTTAAATTACTGCATAAATGATCTTTCTATAAATATGTATCAATTTTCTGCTTAAAATCCTTTCATGTCTTCCCAATGCCCTCAAAATAAACTTCAAATTGCAAGGCCCATTACAACAGTCTCTTGTAAACTTTCCAGCTTCATCTCACTCCCACCAGTGAACTACACTCAGTTCTTTGAATGTATCAAGCTCTTTCTTCCACTATCTTCCCCAATTTCTGCCTTCTACCTAACTTATCTTTCAGGATTTATTCTAAACTTCACTGTATTAAAGAATTCCTGATATTTAGAAAAGATTATGTCAAACAGTTGTATGCTCCTATGTATTAATGTCATGCTTCATTTTTATTGGTTCTTTAAAATCTGTGTCCCTGCTAGACTATATTCTCCATGAGAACAGGTACACAGATTTTCTTAGTAACAGATGTATTGTTAGTAGGATACCTAATACATGTTCAATAAATACTTCACTGAATGAGGTAAATGGAAGGCTTAGAGAATGCTATTTTAGAGAATGCTATTTTAACACTATGGTAATCAAACTTTTCCAAGTTATATATGCTTTACATTGTATTACAGGAAAAAGACATGTTTATCAAATACATTTTAAAATCAAGTTGTTAACTCCTTCAATATTCCCAGTATTAGAGATAACATCTTTCTGTAGTGGCATGAACAGGGTATTTGTCTTTTGTTTTTTATTATATTTGGTCTATATTTGAGGCCAATTCCATAACAATCTGATAATGGCTATCGACTTACGACTAAGCCATGAAAAGAAAAGTTTATAGGCCAGGCACGGTGGCTCATGCCCATAATCCCAGCACTTTGGGAGGCCAAAGCAGGTGGATCACTTGAGGTCAGTAGTTCCGTACCAGCTTGACCAACATGGTGAGTCTCTACTAAAAATATAAAATTATCTGGGCATGGTGGTACACGCCTAAAAGCCCAGCTATTCAGAAGGCTGAGGCAGAAGAATTGCTTGAACCCAGGAGGCGGAGGTTTCAGTGAGCCGAGATCGTGCCATTGCACTCCAGCCTGAGCAGCAAGAGTGAAATTCCAACTCAAAAAAAAAAAAAGGCCAGGCGCGGTGGCTCACGCCTGTAATCCCAGCACTTTGGGAGGCCAAGGCGGGCAGATCACGAGGTCAGGAGATCGAGACCATCCTGGCTAACACAGTGAAACCCCGTCTCTACTAAAAATACAAAAAATTAGCCAGGTGAGGTGGCTGGTGCCTGTAGTCCCAGCTACGTGGGAGGCTGAGGCAGGAGCATGGCGTGAACCTGGGAGGCAGAGCTTGCAGTGAGCCGAGTTGGCACCACTGCACTCCACCCTGGGCGACAGCGGGACTCTGTCTCAAAAAAAAAAAAAAAAAAAACAGAAAAAAACAGAAAACAAAAGAAAAAAGAAAATTACTGAAAAAAACAAGCACCAAAGATGACAATACCAATTCTTTACCTTCAAATAAACCCACCTAAAAGTTAATGACAGGGAATTTTGGGTTAAGATGGCAGACTAAATTCATATGTTAAAATTACATTCTCCTGAAACCCTACTAAAAAACACACTGAAATAATCTATTTTTAAAAGATAAAATCAAGCTGTGGCATGGTGGCATGCCAGTAATCCCAGCTATTTGGGAGGCTGAGGTGGGAGAAGAGAATTGCTTGAGCCCAGAAGGTTGAGGCTACAGTGAGTTATGATCACACTACTGCATTCTAGCCTGGACAACAGAGAAAGACCCAATCTCCTTAAAGAAAAAAAAAAGACAATAGGAAGAAAGGAGAAAAACAACTTAACAAAGGCAAATTCTCAGTTGAGAGCAGAAAGAACTGAAAAAAAGAATCCAGTTTATAACACTCCTCAGAAGGCTGAGAAACTAGGAAAACTGGCCACCTTTGGAAATAAGTGGGAGAAAACCCAAGCAACAAGAGATTTAATTATCTGCAGAAGTCATACTCCCTACACCTGCTTCCTAGGTTTACACACTGAGAAGCTGCTACTCTCATTTGTGGGATGCAGGATTCCTGGGTGACCTTAAATGGAACAATGGGATGAAGATTGAAAATAGGACCAAGAAAATATGGGCATACTAAATGTGGACAACCCCATCCTGCTCCCGCTGCCAGACCCCACGTTTCCCCACTGAATTCTCAGAAAGCTAGCAGCCAGATCTCTAGCCTCCAAGTATGAGGTTTGAAAAGACTGCTGTGGGGAACCTGATCAGTTCAAGAAGAACATCTAAAGATACAGAAACCAGAGGGTTCACCAAATGGTCAGCACAAATCACCCCACTAAACTTACAAATCGACAAGCACCACCACATACAGAAAGCTTTCTAATCAACTACTTAATTCCTTTTTTAAAAAATAAAAATACTATCTATCCAGTCTCCATCTTTAGTTCTTCACTTTTAATCATGCATGTACCATAAAGATTATCTGACTATGGTCTACCACAAGCTTGTCCAACCTGCAGCTAAGATGCTTTAAATGCAGCCCAACACAAATTCATAAACTTTCATAAAACATTATGAGACTTTTTATGAGTTTTTTTTTTTTAAAAAAAGCTCATCAGCTATCATTAGTGTATTTTATGTGTGGCCCAAGACAATGCTTCTTCCAGTGTGGGCCATGGAAGCCAGAAGATCTGCAACACCCCTGATCTGTACAATGAAAGACAGAGACCTGAGAACATAAAAGACAATTTGGAATTAACAGACTAAGTAGGAAGAAAAAAAATCTTAAAAAAGATTAAAATCCTCTGAGGGATAATATAAGATACCCATGAGGCAAGAATAGGATGCTACAAAAGAAACATTCAAAGGGAGGAAAGAAAGCTCTTGAAATAACTGAAATAGAAATAAATCTCAGTAGAGGAAAATAAAATAAGGACATGAATTGGAAAGAAGCAGAGAAAAACTGAGTATGTTTCACATCTGAAAAGCAGAATTCTGGAAAAAGAGAGGGAATTGTTATCAATAATATAGTTCAAGAACATTTCCTACCACTGAAGGATATAAGACAGCAGACTGAAAGAGACCACTCAGTGCCTAACAAAACAGATTTTAAAAATCAAAAATAGACAAAAACAGACGTTATCCTCATGAAATTTTAGAACACTGAGGACAAAGAATTTCCCAAAATCTTAACAGCTTCCAAGAAAACGCAGGTCACATAGAGAGAACCGAGTTCTTCATATACTAGAAACTAAAAGACAGTGGATCAATTGACTAAAATTGATAAATGAAAATGTATTTCCAACCTGGAAAAGATGAGTCAGGTAGGAAGGTAAAATAAAGACATTTTCAGAAGTATATAATGCTCAAAACTTACCTTCCACACATTCTCTGTCAGGGAGCTATGGAAGATACGTTCCACCCAAATTGAGGGAAAAAATAAAGAGAAATTCATGAAATTGCAGAAAACACATGTAACACAGGAGAGAACAGAAGATGATCTCCAGGATGATGAAGAGGAAATCCCCAAGTTAATCATATGTAATGGTTTGTGGCCAAGGATAGCACTGGATCTAGTACAAAGGCCACCTTTCACCTGAAACAATGCACACAAGGACAGTAAAAACCAAGAGAGCACTTTTATTGATGAGGTTCATAGTGACACCAGTAAGCATACATGTTGAGACAAATGGCATAAAGTAGCACATACAGTGCCCTAACACAGGTGGTATCACTGTAAGCTAAAGTCTCTTCTAACCAACATCTTCACAAGGGCCTTCTGATTCCCACAGGCTGAAATAAAGAAAAAGACCGTATCGGCCAGGCACGGTGGCTCATGCCTGTAATCCCAGCACCTTGGGAGGCTGAGGGGGCGGATCACGAGGTCAGGAGATAGACACCATCCTGGCTAACACAGTGAAAACCCGTCTCTACTAAATATACAAAAAATTAGCCGGGCGTGGTGGCAGATGCCTGTAGTCCCAGCTACTCCAGAGGCTGAGGCAAGAGAATGGCATGAACCTGGGAGGCAGAGCTTGCAGTGAGCCGAGATTGTGCCACTGCACTCCAGCCTGGACGACAAAGCAAGACTCCATCGAAAGAAACGAAGAAAAGAGAAGAGACGAGACGAGGACAGAAAGAAAGACAGACAGAAAGAAAAGAAAAGAAAAAGACCATATCACCCAAATATGAGAAATTCTCCCATATATACATACTTGTATCTAGATGACTAATCTCTGGAAAGTTATAAGAAAACACTGGTTCTTTCCAAGGAAGGGATGGTCAAAAGGTAGGCTAACTTAACATTGTTCACTCTTTTTTAAGACCTTTGTATTTCTTGTATCATGCACAGGTATTGCCTATTCAAAAACAAACCTACAACAGGGAAAGACTGAAAGCTTTTCTTCAATATCTGCTACAAGGCAAGGATGCCTACTCTTAACACTTACATTCAACATAGTCCTAGCCAGAGCAATCACATAAGAAAAGGAAATAAAAGGCATCAGCAGAAAAAAGCGGGTAAAATTATCCCTGTGTGCAGATGACATGATCCTGTATGTAGAAACCCCCAAAAATTCCACAGTTACTAGAATAAATGAATTCAGTCAAGTAGCAGGATACAAAATCAATATACAAAAATCAGATGCATTTCTTTATACAAATAATGATCTGAAAAAAAATCAAGAAAACATTTCCACTTAAAATAACATCAAAAAGAATAAAACACTGAGGAACAAATTTAATGAAGGAAGTGAAAGCTTTATATACTAAACACTATAAAATATTGACGAAAGAAACTAAAGACACACAGCCGGGCATGGTGGCTCACGCCTGTAATCCCAGCACTTTGGGAGGCCAAGGCGGGTAGATCACCTGAAGTCAGGAGTTCAAGACCAGCCTGGCCAACATGGCGAAACCCTGTCTCTACTAAAAATACAAAAATTGGCCAGGCAGGCGTGGTGGCCGGCACCTGTAATCCCAGCTACTTGGGGGGCTGAGGCAGCGGAATTGCTTGAACCCAGGAGGCAGCGGAGGCTGCAGTGAGCTGAGATCACACCACTGCACTTCTGCCTGGGCAACAGAGCATGACTCTGTCTCAAAAAACAGAAAAAAAACTAAAGACACAAATAAATATAACGATATCCCCATGTTTGTGGATTGGAAGAATATTGTTAAAATGTCCATACTATCCAAAGTGATCTACAGATTCAATGCAATCCCTATCAAATTTCCAAAGGCATTTTTCACAAAAATAGAAAACACAATTCTAAAATTTGTATTAAATCACAAAAGACCCTGAATAGCCAAAAGAATCTTGAGAAAGAAAAACAAAGTAGAAGGTATCACACTACCTGATTTCAAGTTATATTACAAAGTGATAGTTAACAAAACAGTATGGTACTGGCATAAAAACAGACACATGGATCAATGGAACTGAATACAGAGCCCAAAAATAAACCCAAGCATATATTATGAGCTAATTTTTGACAAGTCCAATAAGATACAATAGGGAAAAGATGGTGTCTTCAATAAGTAGTGGTAAGAAAACTAGATATCTATATGCAAAAGAATGAAACTGGACCTGATGCCTATCTTACACATCATACATAAAAAGCAACTCAAAATAGATTAAATACCTAACACCTGAAACCATAAAACTCCTAGAAGGAAATATAGGAGAAAAACTCCTTGATATCCTCCTTGACAATGATTTTTTGGATATCACACCAAAAGCTCAGGTAGCAAAAGCAAAAATAAGCAAGTGGGACTACATCAAGCAAATAAGCTTCTGCATAGCAATTAAAAAAAAAAAAAACCGGGGTGAAAAGGTAGCACAGGGATTAGGGGAAAATATTGGCAAACCACACATCTGATAAGGGGTTAAAATCCAAAACATATAAGGAACTCACACAACTCAGTAGCAAAAAAATCCCAAATAACTGGATTTTAAAATAGGCAAGGACCTGAATAGCCATTTTTCCAAAGTCACACAAATGGTCAAATGGTATATGAAAAGATGCTCAACATCATAATCATGAGAAAAATGAAAATTAAAACCACAATAGATATCATCTCATGTCTCTTAGAATGACTATTATCAAAAAGGCAAAGACATAAGTGTTGGTGAGGATGTGTAGAAAACGAAACCTTTGTACATGGTTGATAGGAATGTAAATTAGTATAGCCATTATTGAAAACAGTATAGAGTTTCCTTAAAAAAAAAAAAACTACCACCATAAGATCCAACAATGCCTCTGTTGGGCATATATTCAAAGGTAATAAAATCAGCATCTGAGAGAGACATCTGCACTCCCACATTCATGGCGACATTACTCCCAATAGCCAAGATATGGAAACAAACTAAGTGTCCTGATGGACAATTTACTTACCCATTCAAGGACAGATGAATGGATAAAGAAATTGTGACGTGTGTATATACATATATTAAGTCCTCCCTTAATGTCATCAATAGGTTCTTGGGAACTGAGACGTTAAGCTAAATGAACATACAGCAGGTCCTCAAGTAACACTGTTTCCTTCAATCTAATTTTGGCATAATGCAAAATGAAAAAAAAAATCAGTTTTGTCATACTTTTTTTCCCCTCTTAACCACAGTTTCTAAGAACTTACTGATGACAATGAGGACTTTATACAATGGAATAGTTAGCTTTAAGAAAGGAGATACTGCCATTTGTGATAACATGGATGAACCGGGAGGAAAGTATACTAAATAAAGTAAGCCAGACACAGAAAAATACTGTATGATCTCACTTAATAAGCAGAATGGGAGGCAGCGGGGTGAGAAGCTGAACGTATAGAGAGTAGAATGGTGGTTATCAAAGGTCTGGAGGTAGGGGATGGGTGGGACGGGCAGAAGTAGGTCGGAGGGTACAAATCTGCAGTTAGGTAAGATGAATAATTCTAGAGATCAAATTAATACACAGCATGAGAACCACAGTTAATAATATTGTAATGAAAATTTGCTGAAAGAGATTTTAGGTGTACACACACAGAGAGTAACTATGGAAGGTGAAGGATACAGACATTTGTTTGACCACAGTAATCATTTCACTATGTATACAAAGCATGTTGTATACCTCAGATATGTATAATAAAAATAAATGAAAAAAAAAACTGTATCCTACCTGCCAAAAACAGTTTTAAATGCATTATGTCTTTGGATTTAGCAAGGAATTCACCTTTGCAGGCCCACTTACATACAACATTATAAATATACCAGGTGACCATTGTACTATTCACAGTAAAAGATTGAAAGAAAGCCGAGCGCGGTGGCTCACACCTGTAATCCCAGCACTTTGGGAGGCCGAGGCGGGCAGATCACGAGTTCAGGAGATCGAGACCAACCTGGCTAACATGGTGAAACCCCGCCTCTACTAAAAATACAAAAAAATTAGCCGGGCGTGGTGGCAGGTGCCTGTAGTCCCAGCTACTCGGGAGGCTGAGGCAGGAGAATGGCGTGAACCCAGGAGGCAGAGCTTGCAGTGAGCGAAGATCGTGCCACTGCACTCCAGCCTGGGCGACAGAGCGAGACTCTGTCTCAAAAAAAAAAAAAAAAAAAAAAAAGATTGAAAGAAACCCAAAGGTCTATCAACAGGGGAAAGAACAGGTAAATTAAATTGCTTATATTTCCATACAAAGGAATATTTGCAGCCATAAAAAAATGAAGGACAGTAAATAGTAGTAAGACAAAAGGAACAAAAAATATATATATACACACACACACACAAAATATATATATATATATACACACACACACACACACACACATTTCCTTATACATGCATAAAACACATCTGGAAGGTTACACAAGAAACCTCTGTGGTTTCTGGAGATGTAAACTGGGGGCATGAAGGCAGGGGAAAGGGAGAGACTTCACTGTTTACCTTTTAATTATTTTCCAAGTTTAAATCATTTGAATGTATAACTTGTCTAAAAATGAAATTTTAAAAGCTGAGGGAATTAACATTACAGAAAGTAACAAACCTCAAGGAAGCAGCCACCTTCACCAGATGGACAGTCTACCTCACTCTTCCCACTCTCCAGTAGTTAATGAATGCCAGTCCCCTCCCTCCATTCAGTCTGCCCCACCTGCTGGCCTTCTAGAGCCTCAGTGCAGTCCTATTCCCACACCTCCCAACACATCCATACACTGTGATGGTCGATCTGGGACCACCAGTTGAGAGGAAATGTGTTGTGTTTCCACTCTTGAGACAAACAGAGTGTTATTTTATTGAGGTATGGGATTTTTTTCTTGCATTAACAGGGTTTCTAGATCCCAGGAGGTGAATGAGAAAGAAGTATGCTTTTATTGCATAAGGAATTTGTTTCTGATACACCAAAGTGATGATGTATGACTTTTCTTAAGGAAGCGGTTATTAGAAGAGTTAAAAATAAATAGAAACAAAAAGTCATAGGTATTGTTCCAATACTCCAGGAACATCACAGTTTGAATTCTGTAGATGTGTGTAATACAATGTGTAATATTACATTCTGACAACCTCAAGTTGAAAACTGCACAGCTGAAGATCACTTATAGTCAATAATACTTTTCAAACTTTAATTTTAAATTCATCAAGTCTCTCCCTAATGTATTGTACTTTTCAATAAAGGAAACTGTCAGATATGCTATAATACAGAGGAAAACGTTTATATACTCTTTCATTATAATTTTTCCACAACTTCCAAAATGAAGAAAAAGACATGGAAACATTAAGCTCAGAGAATAACTGTGGCAGACAATTCCCTCATCCTAAAAGTTCAATTACCCCAACACAGGCATAATTTCTTACTAACTCAAAAGGAACTGAATTCACATATAAAGACAAGCATGGGATTCTGTTGAGTTCTGTTGGACACAGAACACAATTGCTCAAGCACTGGTTGAGCACTTGTATTCTAATAGCTCACGGTTACTGAGCACTCCATGTGTGGGAAGAGCCAGCGCTGGGTGCCTGGCATGCATCCTTGCACCTCATCAGCACAACTATCCTATGGGCTCATCCTGGTTCACCTATTTTATAAATGAGAACACTAGCATCAGAGAAGTTAAAAAATTTGCCTAAAAACACCCAGAGTAGGTTTCATCATTGCCCACTACTTTATAATGCTTTCCCAAGGGTACTGAGACATTATCAAAACACGTTAGTGAAAGTCTAAAACATCACAAATTTTAGGTTTAATACAAAATACCCAGAAAAGGGCAGTGTTATTAGAAATCTCAGCATAATGTAATAATAAGAACTTACGATGATTGTATTCTTTCCCTATTTTTTCTCCTGTACAGGCATATGAAATACCATAAAACTTATTTTAGGGGTGTGTGTGTACATGTAGTTTCAGGATAATATAGTAATCTAAAACATTTTTAATATGGCAAAGTGTGGCAATACTGAATTTTTAAAAGAGATTTTTATTTAGCAAACAGAAAGCAAAAATGTTGTCCAAGTAACATGCATTTATTTTATCCCTAGGAATGTACCTTTCCTTCTGCAAAGGATGTGAGATCCTGGCACGTAAATGAACATGAGGGACTAGTCATGAAAATGCTGTATATTCAATTCCTTAAATTCTAAAATTGTCTTAGCATTTAACATCCAACACACTAAACAATCTTTTTCAATATTCAATAAAAATAAGGACAAATTCAGTAAATTCAGATGGGCTATTTTATCACGTAAATTTTAAAAAAGCAAGGGTAGTTTTTCAACTGATTTTCTTTTACCCTGATACGAGTCAATGAGAAAATATGAAATTGAAACATATCACCATTTCTCAGTGTTTACAAGTGGTAGTCACAAGGAAAACCTTCCAAGGTCTTTTGTGTTGTTTTTAAAAGGTATTATAATCTCATAATTTGGGAAACAATGTGTACTATTATCAAGAAACCTTTCATATTTTGTGAAATGGAGCACTTCCCAAATTTAAGAGACTATGGAAACCTTTTTCAGACATTTTTTTAACATCCTCAGAAATGGAAATTCTTGTTAAAGCTGATCTGATCAATTCCTCCTAAGTATATGGACTACTTCTTTGCAAACTCCAACCGCCCAAATCAAATTACCTGTTCAATTGTATCTGAAAATCAGTTACATGCAAGCATTAGAAAGTGTTTCTCCCAGTAACATAGACCCAAAACACATTACAAAACAAAAATTATCAAGAACATACAAAAGACATGTCTTTTCATTTATTTATTTATTTTTTGAGATGGAGTCTCACTCTGTCACCAGGCTGGAGTGCAGTGGCTCAATCTTGGCTCACTGCAACCTCTGCCTCCTGGGTTCAAGCAATCCTCTGCCTCTGCCTCCCGAATAGCTGGGGTTACAGGTGCCTGCCACCATGCCCAGCTAATTTTTGTATTTTTAGTAGAGATGAGGTTTCACCATGTTGGCCAGGATGGTCTTGATCTCCTGACCTCAGGTGATCCACCCACCTTGGCCTCCCAAAATGCTGGGATTACAGATTATAGGCATGAGCCACCGAGCCCGGCCACAAATGACATACCTTTTCAAAGCCACAATTACCTCTCACCTGGACCATTGTTTCTCACTGATCGCCTGTCATAACTCTTGTACCTAATCATCTATTTATATCATAGGAGAGTGTTCCTCTTAAAATATAAATAAGATCATGGTGTTCTTCTTTTCAGGAACATTCAATGGCCTCCCATTCCATTGTTATTAAGCACAAACTACTGACACATCACCTTATGGTTGTGTGAGATATACTGAGCCATCCTTCTTGTCCTCACATCTCTAATCTTCTCACCTTCTGACTGTCCCCTCTGCTCACTCTGTTGGTCTCCACAACACTCTTTCTTCAAACATGCTCAGCACACTCTCACCCAGAGCCTTTACATTGGCTTCCTCACTGTCTGGGATGCTCTTCTCTCAGGTAATCAAGTGGCTCACTCACTCACCTCTTTAAAATCTGTGCTCAAATACTGCTTTCTGTTCATATGGACCCTAAACACCCGTCTGTACTTCCAATTCCTTTTTTTTTTTTTTTTTTGGAGACAGAGTCTTGCTCTGTCACCCACGCTGGAGTGCAGTGATGCAATCTCAGCTCACTGTAACCTCCGCCTCCCAGGTTCAAGCAATTCTCCTGCCTTGGCCTCCCAAGTAGCTGGGATTACAGGTACATGCCACTGAGCCCGGCTAATTTTTGTATTTTTAGCAGAGAATGGGTTTCTGTTGGCCAGTCTGGTCTCGAACTCCTGACCTCAAGTGATCTACCTACCTCGGCCTCCCAAAGTGCTGAGATTACAGGCATGAGCCACTGCGCCTGGCCAGGCAATTCTTCTTTATCAAACTTTATTTTTACCATGGGACTTGCCAAACACATTATAATTAACTGATTTTTTTTAAGAGTTGGGTTACCTAACATTAAAATATAAACTCTATGCAGAGAATTCTACCTGCTTTGTACACTGATATGATTTCCAACATCTGACATACAGTAGATATTCAATAAATTCTATTGTCTCAAAGCCAGCTGCAGTGGCGCATGCCTATAGTACCTGCTACTTGAGAGGCTGAGGCAGGAGGATCACTTGAGCCCAGGAGTTGGAAACCAGCCTGGGCAACGTAACAAGACACTGCCCCTTAAAAAAAAAAAAAAAAAAAACTATGAAATAAAATATAATCAAACAGAAATAATTATCACTTCATTTCTGAATCAGTTGAAAATAAATAACCGCCCCAAAAATGAGCAAACCAACAGTAATCCTCTTTAACTCATATTGGATTTTAGGTTACTATTAAAATATTTGGCTATCTCAAGAACTCAGCAGGCTGAGCAGAGCAGATGGTTTGAGCCCAGGAGTTCCAGACCAGTCTGGGCAACATGGCAAAACCCCATCTCTACAAAAAAATACAAAAATTAGCCAGGCGTGGTGGCCTGCATCCATGGTCCCAGCTACTCAGGAGGCTGAGGTAGGAGGGTCGCATGAACCCAGGAGGCAGAGGTTGTAGTAAGCCAAGATCGTGTCACTGCACTCTAACCTGGGCAACAGAGCAAGACCCTGTCTCCCAACTGAAAAAAAAAAAAAAGAATTCAGCTAGAAAAACCTTATATTTACTTTGATCAAGAAAATGTTTATAAACCAATACTTTATGATGCACACTGGTGAATATGAAGTTATACCTGAAGTAACATTAAATGACAGCTTTTCCATTTCTAGAATGTATGCATCAACTACCTTAACTGAAACATGGTATTATCCAAGCTCACAGTATCTGAGAAGGTTTGTGTCGTTATCTAGCAAACTAAAGTCAAGCCCTCTGTAGTTCCCCACCTGTGATCTTCAAAGATATGGTGCTCCTTGAGATTTCTGTAAGGTAGGTCTGTTCTAAAATGTGTGAAAGGAAGAGAACCTGAAAAGGCAAGGTCTAAGAAGATCACTCATTTGGAAATGGCAAGGGTCACATCAGGGGTTAACTAAGTCAGTGTGATTTACCCTTTGGTAAATCATACACATATTTCAAAAGTTACTTTATATGCTTTAATTCTTGCACACATATTTCATGGAAAATAAATTAGTATTACCTCGACTATCATCCATTTCACCATCCCTTGAATGCTCTGATTGGATGTCTGGAGGGGTCTGAAGGACGGCCACGCTATTCTGATTTATAATCTTCAATTTCAATTTTGGTTTTGACCGTTTTCTTCTTGGAACTGTAACTGTGAGGCTCTGTAACTGAGTCATCCCTGATTCAGTCAAACACACACCATCCTGGGTATAAGTCTTGGGTGGGTCTAAAATTACAAAATCCCAAGGATACAAATTTAAACTTTCATTTCAAATTTGACTGATTACTGTTCCAAAATACCCATGTCAAGGGAATGTGACTGTAGTTCTAGAAAGCAATTACGTATCTATGAAATGCATGAATAATTAACTTCATGATACCCAATAAAAACTATGAACAATAGGTCAAACTTCCTTGGATTACAGGCAGAAAGGTTGCATGTTTTTAAAAAATGGTCTTCCTGGGCCAGGTGCGGGGGGCTCATGCCTGTAATCCCAGCACTTTGGGGGGCCGAGGCGGCAGGCAGATCACGAGGTCATGAGATCGAGACCATGCTGGCTAACACAGTGAAACCCTGTCTCTTCTAAAAATACAAAAAATTAGCCGGGCGTGGTGGCGGGCACCTGTAATCCCAGCTATGCGGGAGGCTGAGGCAGGAGAATCGCTTGAACCCGGGAGGCAGAGGTTGCAGTGAGCCGAGATTGTGCCACTGCACTCCAGCCTGGGCGACAGGGCGAGACTCTGTCTCAAAAAAGTCTTCCTGGAATTTCTATTTTCATGTCCCAATAAAAAGAGTTAGAAGCACTGCAACTAAATGCAATGCTCAGCTAATCCACTATGAGCTTTTTCGTAGAAAAGATCAAAAGGCAGGGATCTATTTACATAAGAGAAGACAGAATACTCCAGAAGCTCATCTGGAAAAATCAGAGTATCAACATAATTACTAATAGGGAGAAGTAATAAATAAGTACAAATCCTGCAGATTTAATTTTAAATGTACAAAACTGTTGTTCCTTAGAACAACTCCTGTACTATCCAAATGTTTTTGTATCAGGTGCTATTAAATACAAATATTCAAAAGAATGACTGTTTAATAAGAATATCATATTAATCACCATACTAGGCTTATTAATTATTTTAAAAATTAAGAGACTGAATTAATTCTAAAAGAAATCTGTTTGCCAACTAGGCCGTGTTTTCTGCTAACTGATAATTAAGCACAGTAATATATCAATGAAACTAAAGCAAGTATGGCATTAATGGTTATTCTAAGAGCTGTTATTTTTGTTGCCTACTTGCTGAAATTTATAGGAATACTGCCCCAGTAAAGCTGGATGACATTTTATATATCATTGTGGAAATGATTACCAACATTACAGAATTTGGATAGAACACCCATATGATTGAAGCAGGTTTGACAAGTGGTAAGCCAATTATGTAAAAATTAAGCAAAGTAAATTAATTAAATCAAGTAAAGCATTTCAAATTTTACCTAGCTCTTTTACTTTTGTGACAATTTGTGCTACAAGTGAAGATTCACAGCAGTCTGAGGAAGGCACTGAAACGAAAAAAAAAAATCCAGGTAATTCTTTTCAGAAAAGGTAAAGTGTATTTAAATACTTATATATGATTAAAATTTGTTTCTATACTCATTTTATTAAAATAAATGTTTGAACACTAAAGTTAAAAGTGCTTTTTAAAGCAACAACAAAACAAGAAGTGATGAAGGAAATACTCAAGTCATGGAGGAAAACCTGGCTAAGAAAGAATCAACATATTGGATTCTGACATATTGTCAGTAACTACAAGATCATGTTTCTTGGGAGCAAAATTATAGTTTACATCTAAAGTATATGCTTTTTATTGTTTCATGTAAATTGTTTTATAACAAGTTGCGGTAAGTCATGTATAACCAAAAATAATATTTTTCATGTCAAAGTAAGTTTCACAAAGACAAAATAAGAGTAGAGCTAAGCTAATTCATTGGTTATGGACAGTAAGGTGCAAGTGAGTGGTACAAGAGTGCAGACTCACAGTTTAAATTATTCTCTTACCATTAGACGCAGGCATATAGGGTCTGCACATGCTACAATCAAAACCAATGTCTGCTACATTTTCCACTTCTTCCTCAGTATTTAAGTTCTGACAAACTGCATGCATCCATCTAAAAAGACCATATTTGTACATTTTTTTAAAAAAATGGAATATACTGAGAACTGCTACCTGTTAAAACCTGTAACACTGAGTCTTCAAACTTAAAAGCCCTAAGCCTCACATGCTCCTCCTACCTTCCCCTTTTCTCCTAACTATCTCTATTAACAGAAAAACTTTCATACAGCTAAGAAGGAAATAAAAAGGAATGAGAACAACTATTAGAGAGGAAGCAAAGCACATTACATAAGGAAGCTAATTATTTTATCATCATATATTAAATATTTCAAAGACAGCAAGGAAGCTAGTTAGGGCAAACACAAAGGTATTCAGAAAACTGCAAATGGCAGTGCTAGCATATATGTGCTCCAGGGTAATGCATCTAACTTGAAGTAGACATATCTCATGGAAAGCGACGTTGAATGGTAATCGGGAAATTAAGTAAAAAGTTGTCTTGCAATGGAACAAATAATTAGTAGCCAGAGTCCCAAGAATACTGTACTACTGATAAAATAATACTATTAATAATATATGTTCACTTCTTAACTTCTAAAGAGTACAACAACATACCAATGAAAGCAAGAAAACATTCTTGATTATGAAATTCCACATAATTACGTAGGGAGGGCAGAAGGTGCTATCTAATATCTAGATATCTAGTATCTAGAGCTTTAAGAAAAAGTGGTTTAAGGAGAACAGAATGTGTTAGATATTTTTTATAATCTATTAGAAGATTCAGAAACCCTTCATAAGAAACGGCATAGATGAAGGCAATAATTCTCCATCTAATTTCAAGGGATTCCTAAACCCTCAAAAAGGCCTAAATTAAAAATCTTTAGTCTTGGGCATGCACAGTGGCTCACACCTATAATCATAAAACTTTGGGAGGCTGAGGCGGGCGGTCAAAAGATGGTCAAAAGATGGAGACCATCCTGGCCAACATGGTGAAACCCTGTCTCTACTAAAAATACAAAAATTAGCTGGGCGTGGTGGCATGCACCTGTAGTCCCAGCTACTCGGGAGGCTGAGGCAGGAGAATCGCTTGAACCCAGGAGGCGGAGGTGGAGGTTGCAGTGAGCCAAGATAGCGCCACTGCACTCCAGCCTGGCGACAGAGCAAGACTCTGTCTCTAAATTTAAAAACAAAGCAAAACAAAACTTTAGTCTGGAGTTGAGAATTCAAAACAGGAAATCACTTCTGTAAGTTTCTAGGTGACTAAAAATCTACAAGGCAAAAAGTTCTGTACCTAAAACTTGTGATTAAGGAAAAGCTATTTTCCATTTTTTTTTTTGCTACATTTCAAAGAGAAAAGCTTTAAAAAGATGAAAAAATAGCACAATACCTATCACATTGTCTACATTGCAGAATAAGATCTTCTTCTCTATAGTTTCGATAGCAGACTGGACAGGAAGATAAGCTTGCACAAGGAGCGCACTGTGTGTAATTGTTCTGCCATTCACATCTTAGACCTGCAGATGTTGCTCCACAGTGTCTGCACCAAACACACCTGAAATCCAAATCCCCCCGAAAAGTCTCAATTTTATTTTCTTAGTTACTCAGTTACTGTAATTCAGGAAGCTACATACGAACATAATGGGGGAAATGATTGAATGTGTATGTGAAAATTTTTCTGATTACTGGTATCTATCATAGAATATGTGTATTATTCAATTAAATAGGTGTGGCTAATTTTTAAAAACCAAAGTGGTATGAGAAAGCTCTGAACTTGAAAGACTAACAAGGCAAACAAACCCTAGAGTACCATTTGCACTTCCAGCCTCCTTTGGGAACTGTCTGCAATGGAGGGTCTAGGCAGTAGGTGTGATAACTTATGTCACAATCATCACACAGCAGGAGTCTTCCTGGGTCAGTTGCCTTCCCACAGGCCTCACACACAGTGCACTCAAGACACCTCCAACCTTTGCTAAGAACCACTTTAGTGATCTGTAAAAGAAACAACCAATCCATGTGATTTATGCGTTAACCTAACATAATCAAATATACTATATAAATTAATATGGTGCTTATGTACCTAGAAGCAGAAAAGAGGCAATCAACTAACATTTATTGAGCACCTACGGAGGCCCAATACTGGGTTGGGCATGTTCATACACGCTTTTAGAAGCCTACTGAGCAGAATAATAGAAAATGGCACATATTTTAACACCTTTTTGAAGTCCACATAATTACCTTATGCTGTACATTTAATGTCCACTATATTTATAGAAATAGTGACCAGATTTTAAAGAAATCAAGTAAGCTTCCCTATTATTGATACATAATTTGAAAATACATCAACAAAATCTCCATCTACATTTCCATGCTTAGAATCAATAGAAAAAATACCAAAAAAATTAATGTAAGGCATGAGTTCTTAGGGACATTTTATGATCTTAGAGGATTTCTATTTAGACTATGAAGCTAGGAATTCTGAAGTTCACATTCACTCCTCTGTTTATTCTCCCCTCTCTCAAGGGTATAAGTTAGTAGAATATTTGGGAATCTCCAAATCCCTAATAAACTCCTGAAGGAAGCCACACCATGTAATATTAAGATTGTGGAACTTCTTAAAGATCTCAAAAGACTAGAATCCTCAGACAGAACCAATCAAGTGCCCACATTATAATAAAACAGCAAGTAATGAGGGTACAGAATAAAAATTCAGATCATGAGGTACATGAAAGCCTAAAAGCTACCAGAGAAGAAAATAAAAGAGTTAAATTCAAAGGAACACCCATCAGAATGGCACCAAACTTCCCAACTCCAGATGCTAGAAGAGTATAAGTTTCCAATTCTACAGGAAAATACTTTTCAAAGTACAATTCTCAACCTAGCTACACAAGCAACTATGTGTGAAGACAGAACACGTTGTAGACCCAGGAAGACTCAAAATTCAGCTCCCTCATTCTCCTTTCTAATAAAGTTACTTAGAGATATGCGGAACAGAATGAGGATGTATTATAAAGAATAGGAAGACTTGGGATCTATAAATCAACAGATCCAACAAAGGACATCAGGCCAGGAAGTTTAAGGATGAGAACAACATACCTAGAAGCCACTGGCACATATCAGAGCAGGAGAAGGGAATGTCTAGAAGGAGTGTAGGACTTCTCCCAGAAAAAAACAGTACTTTAAAAAATAATCTTATATGATAGTTCTAGAGTAGGTAAAAACAAAAAACGAATGGAGAGTCACTATTACTTTCTTGTTATAAAAAACTCCATGAAAGACAAAAGAAACTCATAGTATACTGTTTAGACCTGCAGTGAACATTTACTGAGTCATAACCAACACCTTATTAATTGAACTAAACATAGTAATACAACTATATTGGGAGAAGGATGGAGGTGTATTTTAAGACCTAAATCAGAATTTATTTATTCATAGCAGAAAGTCAACAAAATCTAGCATTGATAAAGCAGTAAACCAGTTGATTATTTAGAGCTATAGCATTAACCACAAGAAAAAAGACCTGAAAAGATTAAAAGCGACTGCCTCAGACGTGGAGGTAGAGTAAGACAAGAGTTGGTTGTTCATTACAAGGCCTTTTTTTTTTTTTTTTTTTTTTTGAGATGGAGTCTTGCTCTGCTCTGTTGCCTAGGCTGGAGTGCAGTGGTGTGATCTCAGCTCACTGCAACCTCCGCCTCCCATGTTCAAATAATTCTCCTGGCTCAGCCTCCTGAGTAGCTAGGACTACAGGAATGAGCCACCACACCCAGCTAATTTTTGAATTTTTAGTAGAGATGGGGTTTTACTGTGTTGGCCAGGCTGGCTTGAACTCCTGCCCTCAAGTGATCCACCCGCCTCGGCCTCCCAAAGTGCTGGGATTACAGGTGTGAGGCACCACACCCAGCCCATTACAAGGCTTTTAATGTCATTTGATTTTTAAACATGTATATTTATTATTTTGATTAGCTTATTGATTTTTAAGAATTTGTCTTAGATTACCAAGTTAATGTATTATTTGCCCAAATGAAGGAAATGGCCTAGGGGTAAGATCAGGGTGGCTTATGGCAGTAGCCAGCAAACATTTCCAATAAAGGGCCAGAGAGTAAACAGAAAGTTTTGAGGGCCATATGATCTGTTGCAACTTTATAAAAACTCTGCCAGTGTAATGCAAAAACCGCTACAAATATATGTAAACAAAAGAACATGGCCATATTTCAATAAAAGTTTACTTGCAAACACAGGAAATGGGCCAGATTTAGTCTATGGGCCAGTCTGCCTGACCCTGGCTTAAACAATGACCTGAAGATAAAGTGGCAGACAGATCTGAGGTGTTCAGTGGCAGAATTTTTACAATATTTATCTTCATTCCTACTAAGTTTTCTTCACAGATACCTGTGGTCCCTTTTATAACCAAACTCTCAAGTTTCTCAGCTTATATTCACTCTTCAAAACACTACAGTCTGGTCTCTACACCCACATCCACTCATAACTGCTTAAGCCAGGCTTGTCAAGACCTTCTTATTCTCAAATCTAATGGAAACATTAGTGTTTGTGTTTCTTGACTTCTAGTACTTCAACACTTCAACAATTTCTCCCTCTTTGAAATTTCCTTTTAACCTAGGTACTGGGGTTGTACTATCATTTTTTTCTTCCGCTGAACCAGTCTAGCCTTAGTTTTAAAAGTTTTTTCAAATAAGATGTCATCCAGGATTCCATCCATGGTACCATGTCCAAAGTTGTTACAGATATGTTTTATAATCTAATACGGATACACGCTTCAACTATAATGGAGTAGGTGGGACCAGCCTGTTCTCCCATAAGATAGTAGAAAATTGGACAAAGTGTATGAAACAACTGTTTTCAGATATTGGACAACACATAGTACAGGAGACAGTGGTCTCTGAGAGGAAGGAAACACTCAGGGAGTCCTATGATATTCTGCCTAGAAACATTTTCCAGAACGCTGCCCAGGGAGGGAGAACCTCAGCAGAGTACAATCAATGGCCTCGCTGAGGTTAGGGAAGGCAAGGCAGTGGAATTTGCAGGACACAGTACTCAAAATGAAGAAGCAATAAGAGCTCCAGAAATCTACAAAGGATCCCCTGAAGTCTTTGGTGGAACACCAAGCCGTACTTCTAGAAGCCCAAAGACCCACAACCAGGGGAAAGTACATCTACTGGGAATTTGTAAGCTGCACAATTACCACAGCTTGCAAAAGGCTCAAAGACAAGTGAAGCACAACCAGTCAGAGTACAAAGACACTGGTGAACAGGGAGCAGAATTCAGTAGTGATCCCAGAAAGGCCAAGTCTTAAGTATAGGGTTAAACTAATGCTAGGACCGCAGCTACCAAAATGTGGTCTAGGGAACCCCAGTGAGTCTGTAAAGTTAAAACAAGTTTAAATAATACTAAGATTTAATTTGCCTTTTTTCACTTTAATTCATTCACAATTATACAGTGGTGTTTATAGAGGCTACATGTTGTATCATAATATTACATTGACATTGTACAGGTTGTGCTTCTGTAGTCTTGTGTTATAAAATGTTCCTAGTTTTAATTTCTAAAATGCTGAACAGTCCATAGTTAAAATCCTCATAAACAAAAACTATGGAGTCCCCAGTAATTTTAAAGAGTGTTAAGGTTCTAAAACCATAAAGTTTGAAAATATCCACCTTAGAGTGAAGGCTTTCTAGACTTGCCCCAGCAAGCTTAAAAAGAAGCTTCAAAGGTATCAAACTTATCCACAAACAATTGCCTCCTACAATAAAAATGCAAGCTGAGCCAATTCACGTATCCCTAGTGTATTTCTAGATACTGCTGTATTTCTCAATGAGACTGCAGTATTCTATACTGTCCAAAACAGTGTCATCGTGTAAAAGGAACCACACATAATTTTTAAAAACAGGAATTCAAATTCTAGCTCTACCAGTAACTATGTGTTTGATAGTGCACTAATTGTCCAATCTTAACTTATGTAAGTCGTACTCATCTGTAAAATGGGAATTCGGTAATTGTTGGATGGGTTAAAAGAAATACATTACTATCTTGCAAGGGATCTTATTCAATTTCCTTAGGTCCAAAACATTAAGTATTCTAAAAAACAAAATCTAATGATAGCAGCAACTTTTATACAGAATATAAAGTACAAAGAAGAAAAGAAACATGTTTTATGCATATATAACTCTTTTTTAATTGGCTTTATATACTCTGTGTTTTTCAGTCACATACCATGAGCAACTAATTTTAAAAGACTACATAAATTAACCGTACTAGTCTTCTATTTTGGATAGCATTAATTACAATCTTTCATTTTGATTCCTAAACTCACAAAAAACCTGTATTACCCTATAAAATAAATACTAGTGTAGTTATCAACAAAGAATTCTGAAGGAGATAATGTTGATTTGCTTACTATACTGACATTTTACTGACAATGATATAATACAGTGATGTTTGAAGGGCAGGGGAGAAAGGTATAAAAATCACTCATGGTTCACAACCTGTTATTGAAACTGAGGTTAGTATTTATATTACATGGTATGGCAGTACTAGAAAAGATTTCCTTGTGGAGTATACAGTTTAAGACCTCTGCTGTACAGCTATACCTCCATGCTTGCTTCCAGTGGCCATGACACTTTATTCAAATATGTAAGTTTTATTAAGACTGAGTTCTTAAAAAGAAAAAACCAAGAACCTTAGATACAACTAGTGAAGTATTGAGACCTGTCCATATTTAAAACCAAGCACACGATACCACTTAAAAGGTTCCCCAGAAAGCCTCTATCCTGAAATGCTTCAAAGTGAGCAGTGCTGACTCTCGATTATTACCAATTGCATTAAATATGACACTTGTTTTGTTTCTTTTGGCTATAAGGAGAAAATGTCATTTGGTATACGAGTGAGCATAGAGGAGAGAGAATGCGGGAAAGAACAGAATGGGCTAATAATTTTTTACTAAATATTCCAGTTCTCAGCTTTTTAAATCAGCAGACAAAATGAATCAGCTAAACCTAAAATCTTTGTGAATAGTATAAATTGTCTTTTAAATTAAATGCATATATTTTTATGTTTTACTTTTTCAAGACAAGTATATTGTACAATATAAGATTTATAGAGGAGCAAATTTCTTGAGATAGGAAACCCTTAAAAGCAGTATTTTAAGTACTTAAATACTGTCACATATGTTTAATAATCATAATACTTAATTGTGAGACCTGGGAGCTCATGTTACTACTAAAACCAAATAAAAATTCAATACATATTTGTTAACTCAATTTAAGGATGTTTACCTTAATACTGACACAGTATGGATGGTAACACTGACCACACTGAGAACAGGCAAGTAATCTTCCTTCTGCTCCTTGGCCAAAACTGCCACAAACTACACACATATCCTGAAGTTAAGAAAACAGAACATATTTTAAATGGAGACTAAGCTAAAAACCTACAAATTTTACTTTAAAAATATCTTAACTAATATAGCTCTACAGCTAAATATTGGATGACTTCTGTGTATATGAGATAAAGCAGAAATGTGCAAGGAGGAATTCAATGAGGAAGACAGTAAATTGTCAAGTTCAAACCTGATTCAAAGTGAACTTGTCACTGCTAGAAAACAACACAACTGTATTGTGCATAGAGTTTTCTTCATCATCCTTATTTGATGAAATATCTGCAGTAGACACCTATAAAAAGCAAAATACACAGAATACGAAGTTATATTTTTCACTTGTTTTACACTTAACTGGAAAGCTTCAGAAAATTCATAATCAAAACATATACTTTGGCTAAGGTCTAGAATAACAATTCCAAATATTAATGCTAAGATACTACCGTAAAATGGAGTCGTGACATTTTATTATTCACCTAATTCTCTCTTTAGAGGTAGAATTCCTATAGACCAAGAAGTAATGAGAAAATATAATAAACCTGTCTTAGTAAGACTTGATTATGCAGAATTCTAATCAGGAAACTATAAATGATAATATATGTATGTACACACACAAATCTATCACTATTTTAATGACACACACTTGGGATCTGCAATGTAGCTAGTCTGAACTGAGATGTCCTGCAAACATAAAATACAGCACATAATTACATATTACATGTTGAAATGGTAATATTTTAGATATATCGGTCGAAATGGAAGGCATTAAAATTAATTTTGCCTGTTCACTATAACCTTTATTTTGTTTTGAGAGGAGTTTCACTCTTGTTGCCCAGGCTGGAGTGTAATGGCGCGATCTCGGCTCGTTGCAACCTCTGCCTCCTGGTTCAAGCTGTTCTCCTGCCTCAGCCTCCCAAGTAGCTGGGATTACAGTTGTCCACCACCATGCCCAGCTAATTTCTGTATTTTTAGTAGAGACGGGGTTTCACCATATTGGTCAGGCTGGTCTCTAACTCCTGACCGCAAATGATCCACTGCACCCAGCTCACTGTAACTTTTTAATGTGGTTACTAGGAAGTTTTAAATTGCATATGTGGTTCTCATTATATTTCTATTAGCACTGCTTTAGAATATTATTTTGAATAACATCAAAATTTCAGTATTAGCCAAATGATTATCAACCAATATTGCTCAGTCTGGACTTAGTTCTATTTGACTAAATCAACTAAGTACCCACTGGTTTGTTAATAATTTCTAGAGTGATTATGAAACAAAATAAAGCTCTGAACTAGAAGCTGTAGAAGAAGACAAGGAGGGCACTGCCAAAATCATAAAATACAATCCTCTTTCTTTAAAAAGCTTACAACCGAAGCCTGGAAAGACAGAGTTGAAACACAACAGGTTATGTTCAAGGTCAAAACATAAAACAACTGAATTACTTTTCTTGAGGAACAACTGAAAGAAGATTAACCAGCTGGGTGTGGTGGCTCATGCCTATAATCTTAGCACTTTGGGAGGCTAAAGTGGGTGGATCGCTTGAGCTCAGGAGCTCCAGACCAGCCTAGGCAACACGGTGAAATCCTGTCTCTACCAAAAATACAAAAAACAGCCAAGCGTGGTGGCACACGCCTGTAGTCTCAGCTACTCAGGAGGCTGAGGCAGAAGAATCACTTGAACCCAGGAGGCAGAGGTTACAGTGAGCCAAGATTACGCCACTGCACTCCAGCCTGGGTGACAGAGCGAGACCCTGTCTCAAAAAAAAAAAAGGAAGGAAGTTTGGTTGGTTAACTAAACAGAAGGACTACATCTCAGTATTTTTCAATACAAATATATTTAAAAGCAGTTTTTTTGTTTGTTTGTTTGTTTGTTTTTGAGACGGAGTCTCACTATGTCGCCCAGGCTGGAGTGCAGTGGTGCAATCTCGGCTCAGTGCAAGCTCTGTCTCCCAGGTTCACGGCATTCTCCTGCCTCAGCCTCCCGAGTAGCTGGGACTACAGGTGCCTGCTACCATGCCTGGCTAATTTTTTGTATTTTTAGTAGAGATGAGGTTTCACCATGTTAGCCAGGATGGTCTCAATCTCCTGACCTCATGATCTGCCCACCTCAGCCTCCCAAAGTGCTGGGATTACAGGCATGAGCCACCGCACCCAGCCTAAAGGCAGTTTTAATGGATAGTACTAATGCTTTATAAGAGCAATTTATAGTCATATGAACCCTAATGACTACAAGTGTTAATAATGCCAATATTCATCATTAGGGAGTAAGTAAAGCAATGACAAATCCAAACATTAGAAAATTACGCAACATTTTAAAAGTAGGGAGGTAGAAACTTGTATAGACTGCCATGAAAGAAATTATCAAAAGACATTGTTGAGTGAAAAAATAAATTGCAGAACAGTATTTGAGGTATAGCACTATAATATAAAAACATGCAAAGTCATTATATGTAGTCTATGGGCATATATAATAGGTTGAGTCATAAGAAATTGCTGCTTTTCATCAGTTCAGAAATAATATTGGCAATTTCATATGGATCAACCTAATATATAAATATACCAAACTGATAACAAGGAAATAAGAAGGACTGAGGAGTTAGTAATGGTAAATTCTGATCTACCTATAATGCTTTAATTTTTTTAATAGAGAAAATGTATTGATGTGTTACATGCATAGTATTAACAAAATCAGCTTTCTAAGATTTTAGAGAATCATCCAAGATGATTCACAAAAGTAGAATCATCATCATCAGTAAGAAATTAAGTGACTACTAAAAGTAATCATTAATTCAGTCATAGAACTAATGATGCATTGACAAGACTATTGAGATATATAATTATGGAAATGGCTAAAATAGAGATAAAGTATCTATTTCTACCTCCCAACCACTAACAGAAAATTCAACACATTATACACACTGAGCAGCTCAAAGAAATTGTAAAGATCCATTATTATTTTTAAAAGGAAATTTAACCAGTGAATGCTTTCACTGAAAATGATAAACAATATATTCCCAGTATAAACCAGAAACAAAGTCTGCAGTAGAAAACTACCATGTCCCTAGATTCAAGTGGGGGTGGGGAGTCATACTGTCATATTTAAATAATAAGTGCAGAAAAACCAAAATATTTTAAAATAATTGTCCATGCAAGAAAGAAAACAGTATCATCTAGCTTGAAGACCCACTGTTTTTATTTTATAATTTATTTCATGACCGTTAGACTGCTAGAAAAATAAAACCTACCTTGAGGGCAAAGGTAATCTTTGAGAAAATACGTGCTATTGTTGCCTGCATAGGTAATAGTGTGATTTATCCAGAAGGTGATAGAAATTTCATTTTCCTAGACCACAGATATGAGCCAAGGAGAATAGAAAGTTCTGACCTAAACTTCACAAGTGTCCCTTCCAAGCAAGGACACGTAAGAGTAAACAAAAAAAGAAGATCAAATTAAACTTAAAGTGAGAAGATAGGAAAAAATAAAGATGACAATAAAAATCAATAAAACAGAAAGGGGAAAGAAAATAGACAAAAGTCCATGAAAACAAAGGCTGACTCAAGAAGGTCAATAAGATTGATAAATCTCTAGCCAGACTGATCAGGAAAAAAATAAGACAAGATGCAAATTATTAGTATCAAGAATGAGGAAGGTGAAATCACTACAGATTCTACAGGTATTAAAATAATAAGAAACATTATGATCAACTCCATTCCTTTAATTTGTCAAGATAGACAAAATGAACAAATTTCTTGAAAGATGCAAATTTATGCAAGGAGAGACAGATAACCTAAATAGGTACCTATTAAAGAAATAAAATTTGTTGTTAAAAACTGTCCCACAGGCTGGGCACTGGTGGCTCATCCCGTAATCCCAGCACTTTGGGAGACGGATCATCTGAGGCCAGGAGTTCAAGACCAGCCTGGCCAACATGGCAAAACCCCATCTCTACCCAAAACACAAAAATTAGCCAGGCATGTTGGTGCGCGCCAGTAATCCCAGCTACTCAGAAGGCTGAGGCAGGAGAATTGCTTGAACCTGGGAGGTGGAGGCTGTAGTGAGCAGAGATCACGCCACTGCACTCCAGCCTGGGCATGGTGGCTCACGCCTGTAATTCCAACACTTTGGGAGGCCGAGGCAGGTGGATCAGGAGTTCGAGACCAGCCTGGCCAACATGGTGAAAAACTGTCTCTACTAAAAATACAAAAAAAAATTAGCCAGGCGTGGTGGCAGGCACCTGTAATCCCAGCCACCCAGGGGGCTGAGGCAGGGGAATCACTTGAACCTGGGAGGCAGTGGTTGCATGAGCTGAGATTGTGCCATTGCACTCCAGCCTAGGCAACAAGAGCGAAACTCCATCTCAAAAGAAAGAAGAAAAAAAAAAGGAAAACGCAACAAAAACCCCCCACAAAGAAAATATCAGGCCAAGATGGTTTCACTAATAAATTAATGTATAATATAAGAAGATACATTTCCACTACTACACAACCTTTCCAGAAAACTGAAGAGGAGAATATACTTCCTGATTCATTCTATGAAGCTGTAGTTATGCTGATACCAAAACCAGACGAAGACATTACAAGAATGTAACACTACAGGCTGGGGCATGGTGACTCACGCCTGTAATCCCAGCACTTTGGGAAGCCAACGTGGGAAAACTGCTTGAGCTCAGAAGTTTGAGACCAGCCTGGACAACACAGTGAGATGCTGTCTCTATTAAAAATTTTAAAAAAGGAGTTGGGTGTGGTGGCACACACCTCTGGGCCCAGCTACTTGGGAGACGGAGGTGGGAGGTCGAAGCTAGAGTTAGCTATGATCGCACCACTGCACTCCAGCCAGGAATTAGAATGATAACCTGTCTCAGAAAAAAAAAGAAGAAGAAAAAAAAAAAGTGCACAGGTCTACAACCATGGTGCATCCACAGTTTTATTAATACTCAGCAAGAAAAGGGAGTACACTGTTAACAAACGCAACAGCACAGATGAATCTCCAAATAATTGTGCTGAAATAAATCAGTCCAAAAAGTGTACAGTTCTGTATGGCTCCACTTATATACAACTCTAGAAAATGCAAACTAATCTTGGGGACAAGGATGGATGGCAGGGGGAATGCAGAAAATTACAGAGGGGCATGAAGAAGCTTTGGGAGATGAATATATTCACTATCATGATTGTGGTATCGTTTTCAAGGGTGTATATATATATATATCAAAGCTTATGGAATTGTACATGTCAAATATAGCTTATATCAACTGTACCTCAATAAGCCTGGTTTTAAAATTTTTCTTTTTGAAAAAAGGACAAGAATCTAAGCTTCCTTATTCCTGGTTTAGTAGTAAACTTGAACAATTTCACCTGTCTCCTATACTTAAAATGACATTTCAGAATTTTAAAAACAGGATTTTAATAAAATAGCGAAGTTATTACATAAAATATTTGCTAGTAGTTAGCAAATATATTTGTAATACACATATAAATAAAGCCTCATAACATGATAGTAAGCAAATATCTATCAATCTTAAAATTTTTTAAATAAAAGAGCAACTATATTACATACTGACTTTTTAGAGAGGGTTGGCATAGAAAGATAAGGAGTCAAAGAGGAAGGTAAGAAAAGAGAAAGGATGAGAAAGTAAATATACAAGAAAACATAACCAGAGGCTCAAAAAAAAAGCAAAGTAGGACAGTAAAATAAACATTTTGACCTATTTATATGACTCTTAAGATGAAAATAACTTGCTATGAGATTTTCATCATTAACTGACATTTAGATTAGAGAAAATATACATGAAGCAAGCCTCACCCCAGGCAATACAACAGCTCCGATTCCACTTTTCAGCTTTGACCTGCCTCGGCCACCTCGCCCCGACAGTCCTGCACCTCGAGGTCTCCGCTTTCCTGGAAATCCAGACCCACGGCCCTATGTAACAGATTAGGAAAAGTCAACATTCTGTGACAGCCCAAAATAATTTTTAAATCCAAATGCCACTGAGATAAAACATTTTATTAAATGTTACACAAACACTTCCTTAGATAAGTATTAAGAGACCTGGCTTATTATTTTTATCTTTAAACATATACTCCACAACTTAAAAATCTAAATATAAAATGCTTACAACCTTGGAATCATACCTTAGGCCTGTCACTGTGAATGCTATCAGCAAGCCTTTGCATGATTTTTCTCTTTCCCACTCCTACATTCTCGGTGACGACAACAACTATAGCCTGATCCAGATATTTCGAAGTGCAACAAATTGTATTCAATATAGAGTAAGTATAAGGAAGAACTCTCTCATTAACTGGTCTCGCGGTGATTACAATAATAGCTAACATCTATTGAGTACTTACTATGTACTAATCTAAGTATTTTTTACTCTCAACAATCCCATATAGTAGGTTTTATTATCCCCATTTGAGATGAGTGTGCTGAGGAATAAAAAGGTTAAGTAACTTGTCCAAGGTCACTTAGCTAGCAAGTCTGGCTGCAGCGTCCCTGGGTTGGAAGCATATTCTGTACTGCTACATCAGCATGAAAGTTCATTTTTGCTAGTGTGTAACAGTATTCTTCCTCTCATTAAAATTAAGTCAGTTTCCTTCACTATTCAACAGTTCTCTTATGGACCCAACATTTCTACCTCATTCACCATTGTATTTAGAGGAAAATTTATTATTATTGTTATTACTTTTATTTTTGAGACAAGAACTTGCTCCGTCACTCAGGTTGGAGTGCAGTGGTGTGATCACAGCTCACTGCAGCCTGGAACTCTTGGGTTCAAGTGATCCTCCTGCTTCTGCCTCCCAAAGTGCCAGGATTACAGGAGTAAGCCAAAGCGTCCAGCCAGGAAAAATTATTTGAGGATTATAGGAAAGCTGACAAAAGGCTTTGTGAAAGCTTTGCTTTAAATAATCTGAATAATAAATACTTGAAATGGAAATAATTTATCTGACTTCTTACACAAGAAATAAACCTATGGGAAAATGTGTTAAATTCCCTGATAATTTCAGACATTAAGTACCAGAGTATGGTGTTCCCTGCCCCCTCACCCTTGTTTGTACTAATTAATTACTCCTTGAAAAAACCTGGCACCTCCCTAAGTAGATGAATTATGTATATTTAAAATTATCCAGATGCTCAGGAAAATACTTAGATGTTTCCCTCACAGTTAAGTTAAATAATATGTCATATCTTCAACTGATGTCCCTTATCATAGTTTGAAATGAACTTATTCCCTATTTAGCAGAATGGTTTCCAAGTCAAAAATTTATGGTGATACTGTAAGCATAAAATAGATGCACATGAACAAAAGGAACGGGAGGAATGGCTTTTTTCCCTTTGGATGTAACAAATACAGCCACCTCCCAGTTCAAACTGCCACTCCTGTCTTCTCTTACCCTGCTCTCCTTGAGATCCCTTTTGAGAAGTGCATCAGCTTCTTTGCACAACAGATGGATGGGGTCAGGTTAGTTTTTTGGGGGTTTTTTTTGTTTGTTTATTTTTGAGATGGAGTCTCGCTTCTTTGCCCAGGCTGGAGTGCAATGGTGCGATCTTGGCTCACTGCAACCTCCGTCTCCTGGGTTCAAGCAATTCTCCTGCCTCAGCCTCCCTAGCAGCTGGGATTACAGGCACATGCCACCACACCCGGCTAAATTTCTTTGTATTTTTAGTAGAGACGGGGTTTCACCATGTTGGCCAGGTTGGCCTCGAACTCCTGACCTCAAGTGATCTGCCCCCTCAGCCTCCCAAAGTGCTGGGATTACAGGCATGAGCCACTGCGCCCGGCCGAGTTTGTTTTGTTTTTAAATTGGTATAAAAGATTTTTGAAAAATTAAGTTAGTGATTAAAAATCGAGACTACAGTAATCTCTCAATTTATTTTCTCGAACATGAAATGCTGACCCAGAAAAAAAGTAAGTGAAAATTGGTGGTCTATATTATCAAACTGTCAAATGAGGTATATTTATACCTCAATATCTTGGATGATATCAGGGGGAGGTAGAGAGGTTAAAAAACAATAGTTCTTCCAGTCATGAAAGAAAATAAAGTATAATCTAGAATTCCTTAAAATCCTTGATTAGTCTAAATTAAACAGCCATATTCCAGAATATTAAATATAGAATATGAAGAAAAACTGTCATCTCCAGTCAATGAAGTATTTTAACTTTTGAGTTAATACTTTTTCAAATTAATTTTTTTCTCTTCAAAATGCATCACACTACTTAACTCACTTCAAGGACTGGCAGAGCCATCAACCAATGTCATGGGGGAAAAAGCCTTGTCATTTTAAGGTATTAACTAGACAATGAAATCTGCCACAATTTTGGTATTTCTTCTCCATGAGAACATAATAAATTAATGGAGCTTTTTCTTTTGCTTTTTTCTAAGCAACAAGGTTTTATGATATCATGAATGAAAAGGTCCTTAATTACCTTTTGGTCTACATGTCAAGGACTTCTCCCTCATAAAAACAGTAGTAATCACAACAAAAGGAATTAACCATAAAAAGAGGTATTAAAAATGTATACTTGATTTTTAAATGCAAGCATATTATTTCTTTACATTAAAATTTTTAGATTTAAAAAGTGTTTCTGGAAGCTCAATCTAGAAAAGAAAGATTTAATTCTTAACATCCAGTAGGGCAAAACAAATCAGACAGAAATGATATATGAATGTAAATGCAATTTTATTTACCACTTTGATGCTCCAAATGGCACTGCCAGGAAGCTGCCTGGGTTTAAAAATTTCCCGACCTTCTGAAATGTCTGGGGACCAGGAAGGTGGGCTCACTGTATTATGGGTACTCCAAGCCCCCTAGGATATGGCAGTTGAGAAAATAGATGTGTAAAACTCAGCAACATAAAAGGTCAAAGCCAGCAACTAAGGAATTTTAGAACAGCAAAAACAAATGCAAACGTATGGAAATTTAGGACAAATTGCTTCAAGGAAGGCAAAATCAGCTACTCACTAACAGTGATTTAAACATTTAAGTATAACTTAAATGTTTGCTGCTACAATTTACATTAAATATTTTATTCTGCCTGAGACATCACTACAATGAAACATTAAAAATTAAGGTTTATAGGACATCAACATTGACTCATGAACTGCAATTACTGCACCAGAAAGTAAATAAAAGTCAATCACACTTTAAGAATTAACACTAGAAGAAAGTATTGGGGGGTTATTTTTCTTCTAACAACTATCACTCTACTTAAAAGGAGAAATGGATAACCATAAGGAATTCTATATTCTATAGCTATCAACAACCAAAACCAGTAGGCCAAAGAATGCAAGGAGAAACATAAGCAATCGATAAATGCATACACGTTAAAGTGTAGAGAGCTGGTAACATTAAAATGCAAATACCATTATTATCTAAGCATTTAATCACTCTTTCTTCAGTGACCATTAATTGTCGGTTTGGTTTTGGTTTTTACTTAGGGAAATGAATACTTTATGGAAATTACATCCAATGGACAAAAGTGAAGAAACGTTAAAGTAAATTGTCCTAAATTTGCAAATTAAAATGCCTAAAGTACCTGATAAATTATATAGAAAGTAGTATCTTATTAAAATCTATATAACTAAAACTAAAGCATTTTACTTCCAAACAACCACATTCAGCAATACCCTGAACTAATCTGATGAAGATGCTAAACAGCATAAAGAAAAATGTTTACTCCACAAAGATAACATTTTAAAGAAAAACAAGACAAATGTCAAACAATAAAAGAATATATTTTGAATTAGGTAATTCAATGGTGCATGCTATAATTTTACCAATTAAGTAACCAAAACTTAAGACAAGGTACATAGTACTTACCAGGTTTCTAGAATATCATCAAATTAACAAGTACTATCTCATTAATCACATAAAAATACCACCAGGAATTAAAATAACCAGAAATAAGAATGTGACTACTCTTGGGGTAAGAGATAGGTAATGGAATAACAGTATTTTGAGAAAAGCCACACAAGCAATAGACTGGTTTCATTTTTAAGTCACAAACTGAATCCACACACATTGAAGTCCAGCAATCCAACTCATTCTCTCCAGCAAACACTTTATTTTTTTCCCTCCAGGATTACCGTTAGGTGTTCTTTCTTACCCATCAAATCTCTAACCTAGCTCAGGTAATCACTATGCTGATTTCACTGAGCAGCAACCACTGCAGGTCAATTACCTCACTTTCATAATTTCAAATGAACTTGAATCTGTACCTATGTCTTCTTCCCTACTATTAGTAAGGAAGTGTTGTCAAAAGCCATTTCTCTTTTCTCATTTTACTCATGCTCCTAACATCTGGCATACTGTTCTGCTGGATTTGGCAGCAGCCCACCTGTGGATATTTCACTGACTTCCTCACTAATCTTTCTTCATCTCCTGTACGTGTTCTTCCTCTATTTGACTTCCAAAGCCCTGGAGTTTCCCAGGGCTTGAGCCTAGGTCCTAAATGGTATTATCTACAATGAGGGCATCTTGGAAGTTGATGCTTCCCACATTCTTATTTCTAGTTTTAATCAAAGATCTCCAAATTAGCAGGATTTTCAACTTCCTTCTTAGCATTTCCATTTTCTCACACAAAACCCCTCTTAAGTTTGCCATGTTTAAAATTTCTCCCTTAACCGGCTTCATCCCAGTCTTCCCCATCCTTATAAATGGCATCCAGTCCCTTGTCACTCTCCTCTGCTCCTTCAGTCCTCTCCCCCAACACTTCGTCAATGCAAATCATCAGCAAATTCAAGACTTTTTATCTTCAAGTTTTGTCTCCGATCCTTCTACTTCTTGTCACTTCCACCACTAGCAGCCCACTCGTGGCCACCACCATCTCTCACCTAACCTGCTACAAGAGTCTACTGCTGGTTATGCTTCTCCCACCCTGCATCTACTCAAGCCTTTCCCCACAGCAGCCAGAGGAACTTTTCAAAAGTACAAATGTGATCAAGCAAGTCATTATTCTATTTCAAACCTTCAATTGCTTCTCAGAGCACTTAAAAGACAAACCTTTCCCAGTGCCTTTCTCCAACTAACCTTGTGGCATTTGTCTCCCCGCTGCTACGCTCCAGCTATTCTGGCTTCCTTGCTGTCCTTCAAACATGCCAAGCTCTTTATCAATCAGAGCCCGACTGACTCAGAACACTTCGCTATATCATTCCAGCCCCTCAATAAATGTCTGGCATTTTCTTTCTTTCTTTTCTTTTGAGATGGAGTCTCGCTCTGTCACCCAGGCTAGAGTGCGGTGGTGCGATTTCGGCTCACAGCAACCTCTACCTCCCAGGTTCAAGCAATTCTCCTGCCTCAAGCCTCCTGAGTAGCTGGGATTACAGGCATGTGCCACCAGGCCCGGCTAATTTTTGTATTTTAGGAGCGATACCATGTTGGTCAGGCTGGTCTCAAACACCTGACCTTGTGATCCACCAGCCTTGGCATCCCAAAGTGCTGGGATTACAGACGTGAGCCACCACGGCCAGCCATGTCTGGCGTTTTCTAACCCTTCAGGTATGGCCTTACATATTTTCTCAACAGCAGACCTTTCCTTAGTGCTCCCAGTGAACCATCATCTCTCTTACCACACCATTAGTGCCTCTCATTGCATCACCACCTAGGACGTTTTATTGTTTGTAATTTTATTTAGTGGTAGGCAGTGGGGCAAGAGATACCTAAATTACTTCTCTCAATATTTCCATTGGTTTTTCTCTGAGATTTGGCTAACATACATCTTAAATTCCTTTTAGTCGATAGTTTAATATTATGTTGGCAGTAGAAAGTTCTCAAAAATATGAGACAGAAAGTCGTACTCTAAGATAAAAATAATGTTGAATAATTTTATTTCAGAAGTAAGAATTTTCTGGTAATTATGTATTATTCATCATAATTTAAAAGTTAGCTTTGATGCCAAAATTTTATCTCACTTCAAAAAGAAGACAGACTTTGTGTAATTTTATAGTTCTGAAGAAAAATTATCATTATACTTAGATATTCTGACAAATTATCTAGTATATTCCTTAGACCTTAAAACTAAAATATAGCTATAATTACCAAAGTTTAAATTATCCTTCAGATCTTAGCTTTGATCAAGAACTTACACAAACCATTCAGAAAAGGTTAGCTGCCCCTGTAATGTATGGGCTCTTCTCCTACAATCCAGTTGCAGCACTTTTCACACTGTAATTAAAGATCATGCCCCTTTCTGTTCACTGCTATGTTAAGCAACCTGTTCAGCACTTATTGAACTTTTTTTCTGCTGAGCATCTATTATCTTTTTTTGCATATGTGTATGAATTCATCAATAAACAATGAACTATGATATGAAACACACTAATGCCTCCACCAGTAATAACCTAGAATCTTGAATTTCTTCACTTAAAAAAAAGTTACTAAAAAATCTATATAATGCCTCCTTAATCTACAAACTGAATTAAAAGCAAAATAGTTCCTAATGTAATCATTATTAAGTTGTAAATAGAATCAACTTGCTATCAAATACTACAGAAACTAAAAAAACACTACCTGGCAGGGACTGAATTTGAACCCAAGAAAAATAATTTAACCCAAAAATAGTTTAATATTAGCATTAAGTTTCTTTCTGTTTTGAGGCCAATTTCTCAGGTAAACTGTCCAAGCTAGTAAGTTATACAAGGACTGTGGGATGGGGAAATGAGAACAATAATGACACATGGAGGATAGGCTATTTAGAAGCAACTTTCTATTAAAAGTCAAATTCTATTGCTGGTTGTTAAATATGATCAAAGTCACTCTTACAGCCCAAGAGTACTATCAGTTTTAAAAGTAGCCAGAGAAGGTTTGGTGTCTCACTGGCAAACTTTACACCTCCAAAT
Organism: Pan paniscus; assembly: GCF_029289425.2. Classification (NCBI taxonomy): domain Eukaryota; kingdom Metazoa; phylum Chordata; class Mammalia; order Primates; family Hominidae; genus Pan; species Pan paniscus. Next base: position 188,657,757 of record NC_073255.2, read on the forward strand.
CCTAAATCAACCCCAGCCCCACACTCTTCCAACATACTATGTAAAACCAAGGTTGCTTATAAACAGTAAGTCTAATTTAGGAAAAGTGAAAGCAATGAAGAGAGAGAGCAGAAAGGAAGATAACTGGTAAAAGAAACAAAAGAGTTTACAGTTTGTCTTTTTGGTAAATATAATCACTTGTATACACTGGAGCTACAGCAGCAAACACTTCACTATTTAGGGAATTCTTAAAAGAAGTCTCTCATATATAAAATTGAGTTCGATATCAAGTAGAACAAGAAATTAGACCTAATCCTGTTTTGATAACTACAGAAACAGCTATTATCAGCTTTAGCCTTCAATAATTTCGCAATACAAATTAGGTGGCGCTAGCAACAGTAATATCTCCAAAAATACCACAACAAGCACAAGTGAACTAAAAGGAAAGTCTGGTACTTCTAATCGGCTGTGTTGTTAGCTTGGTGTTCCAAAGGGGTAGGTATTTTTTAGGTTTAACACTATGGTTCTCTGGCTACTTTTAAAACTGAAAGTACTCTTCTTATAATATAAAGTAAACTTCTTATAATTTGTCCAAGAGATATCAAAATACAGTACCTATGTTTTCATTTATGAAATTTTCTTGAAATATTTACTGTAGGCTGGGCGTGGTGGCTCACCCCTGTAATCCCAGCACTTTGGGAGGACAAGGCGGGTGGATCACCTGAGGTCAGGAATTCGAGACCAGCCTAACCAATATGGCGAAACACCGTCTCTACTAAAAATATTTAAAAAATTAGCCAGGTGTGTTGACGTGCGCCCGTAGTCCCCGCTACTCAGGAGGCTGAGACAGGAGAACTGCTTGAGCCAGGGAGGCAGAGGCTGCAGTGAGTGAGGTCGTGCCACAACTCCAGCCTGGGCGACAGAGCAAGACTCAATCTCAAAATAAACAGATAAATAAGTAAAAATAAAATAAAGAAATGTCTACTGCAAATAATACGATTCATAAAATGCTTAATAAAAACTTTCAATACCATCATGAAAGCAATTAGAACATGAAGGTGTCTGAACTAGATCATAGTAGTGTGATTACATTCAATATCTTTCTATAAGACGTGATGATACATACAGGGTAAATAATACAAGAAGAGCTAAGATTATTATCTCAGAATTTCCTAATTAGAATGGGAATACAACTGTGCAATGAGAGAAATGGACTGAAGACAGAAATAAAAACAAATGTTATGATTTAATATGACAAATTTTAAATTTCCACTTTATTTTCCACCATTTTTAAAGAGCATTCCTTACAGTATTCAGTTTAATGCATTTTTAAAAATCAGTAAGACAAGTAGCACATTTCTCTAGTTCAGAACTCCGCTTTCAGGGTTACAGTTAAAGATGATCCTAGAAGTGCATTTTAATTGGTCTAGGGTAGGGCCATTAGCTTGATGTTCTAAAATCTACCGAGTTGATTACAGTATGTGGCAGTGTCAATAATCACTTTCTTAAACCCAGGTCGCAAAGTACATACACCTATAAAAATGCTGAAAAATGGGCCAGGCGCTGTGGGGCTCACACCTGTAATCCCAGCACTCTGGGAGACCCGAGATGGAAGGATCGCTTGAGGCCAGGAGTTCGTAACCAGCCTGGTCTACACAGCAAGACCCCCATCTCTATAAAAAAATAAAAAATATTTTTAAATGCTGAAAAATGAAATACTAAATTATTTATGAATATATAACTTCAATAAAAGATGAGAAAATACAACTAGGTCATTAGGACAATTTGTATGAACCAATATCCAATTTGCTGTCTGTTACTTCTCCTACCTTATCATGTCTAATTTTTCCTCATCTTTGTGAAATCCTGCATCTACAATAGGCAAGAAAACAAAAAACAAAAGGAATCTTATTCTATTCACAGCCATCAGAAAAATGTGTTACTATTCCTGTAGTCAGTTAGGTTCTAAATCATACATTTGAGATATATTTGAAACATGTCATAAAGAAAATAAGCATCATATTTCTCACTAAATAGCACCTGAAATATTCCATATGAAAGGAAAAATACAAAAAACTAAACTTTAATTACTAACCTCCTTAAAGGAAAATAATTCTATATGATTTGATATTTGATAATGGATGTCCAATACCTGAGATATAAATTCCATTTTCTGTGTCCTAACATCTCACCTTCAGAAAATCTCCAATATTGGGTTATTTGGATTATATATTTAAAACTGAATATACTTGAAAATGTGAAAGATTTGTTGCAGCAACAAATGGTTTAGCAATTATCTGCATTAAAATGTGTTCCATGAACAACAGAAAAAGAATATTTCTACTTCAGTCCTTAAAAATTGTGAAAGCACAGCCACAGTCTTAGTTTGTCGATCTTGAATTCTTTTGGTATTTTAATTTCACCAATAATTCTGGAACTGCTGTTTTTATATTTCTCAAAATGTTTTGTCTTGCATCGTCCAATAAGGCAGCCACCATCATATGTGACCACTGAGCACTTCTAATGCAGCTAGCCAGAACTGATGTTTTAAGTATAAAGCATCTTGTTCATTTTTATACTAAATGCTGAAATATTGTTTTGAATATACCAGGTTAAATAAAATAGATTAACATTTATTTCACCTGTTTTTGTTTTTTAAAGTGTAACTACTTGAAAATTTAAAATTACACATATGGTCTGCATTATATTTATATTAGACAGCACTGGCTTACCGTTCTACTAGTTGGCTAGCTTGTACCTCCAGATAACATCTGATAATCCAATCACTAGCTATCACAAACTAGATCTTTCAGATGTTTCCTATTAAAATGTTCATTTAATTTTGAAGTGAATTCCTAGAAAAGCTCATATAATACTATTATAGAAAATCATTAAAATCAACTGAATAATTTGCCCACCATGAAACAGAACTTAAGGTAAATATACATTTCTTTGGTTAGTATTTACTGTACTGGTAAAGACCAAAGAATTGGTAATGTTCAACAAAATATGAAAATGCCAGTGACGTTAACAAAAAATAGCTGGAAACCAAAGAATCTTGCTTACATCACAATCACAGCCAGGAAAATGCAGCTTATTTTACAGCCAGTCCCCAACGTGAAGAATATGTAGAAGAAACAGTAAATAAAAACAGAACTATAATACAGAAATGCCTAATACCAAAGAAAGTCATGTAACAGAATACTGAACTTCAGTATTTCTAATATACGGATATACACATTCCTGCTAACTGTAGAATATTTCCTGCAAGTTATGGTCCCAGTGCCTCACCAATGGAAGATCTATCTTGTACTATTCAATTCATACTCTCCCTAATAACAGCACTATATTAGCAGGTTCATCATCAAGTGAAGGCTGTTTGCTAGATAACTAAAACCAAGATTGGAAAACTAAAAAGCCTCGGAGGGAGGGAAAACACAGCCTACAAAATGCTTACAAGATTAGCAGCAAATGATGAAGTAGTAACAAGAGGGGCAGAAAAATAGAAAGATTATCATCGAATTTGGGAATCAAAGACAGCTCAGCAAAATACTAGGACATGGCTCATATAAGATGGAATAAGCCTGGAAATACACCCCCCTCCCCAACATTTCGGAACATAAAGTCTACAGAAAAAGAGTCCTAATGTATTGAACCTGGTTTCTCAATTGAAACAAAAGTCTACAAGGAAGGAGAGATACGTAAAATTTAACAGGAATACATATGAAGCAGTATCTTTAAAGAATGTAAATAAATCAACCAAAAGTAAATTTGAGATTCAAATTTCCATTGGTAAAGTCTTTTCAGAGTCAGAACAACATAATTATTATATAACTATTCAAAACAAAACAAAACAAAAAGTTACTAGAAAGGAGCACAACTGGTTTGAGAAGAAAAACTTTTCATGGTAGAGCAGAAATAACTGTCAAGGAAAATACTTAGAAAAAGGCATATATAAAGAGTGGCCTAGTTTTACTGCACACGTCTTTGCCATGCAGAAACAGCTAAATCCCATCTGACAACTACTTTCCCTTTCGTGTACCTTGTCTTTAGAGAATAAAATATATCTGGGTTTGATATAGAGGAGACTAATTTTCACATTAAAAAATGATTTTCTTAAAAGCCTGGCCTTACAGTTTAAAAATTATACGATTAAAATCAATATATTATTCCTATAAAAAGCCAAACGTTAATCCATTTAAATCATGAAACTTAAAACTTAACTTGAAGCAATTTCAATCATGAAACTTAAAACTCCAAATTACTATTGTGAATTAACACTTCTCCACTATTTGTTGTCTTGCAATTTTAAAAAACACTTCAGAAAGCAGCAATTTCGTAAAACAATAAATAATTCGTACCTACAGTATCTTCATTTTGCCATGCAGTTTTACTTAAATCTCACTTAAAAAGAAATGGAACTCATTCTTAAAGGGTAGAATGTACATGATGTAAAGCAGACACAGGAAGATTTATCTTTACTTACTGAAAATCAACAGTACAATTCTAAGATTTTTTTCCATGAAACTACTGAAATAAGTCCTACTTGAAAAAAGAAATCCCACAAGAGTTAGCAATTAATAAAAACATCAAAATGAGAAATTCCCCAGCATGGAAAATTCCTGTCATAAATGTTGATGTTTATCCAGTTAAAAATATATACAATGAATAATATCAATAAATAAATATATTAGAAGGAAATAATAGATGTTAGTTACTGTATACCCAAAACTATACTGTATTTTAGGCTCTATATTTACTGCAGCACAGAACTAAAAGAGTTTTTAAAGTTCTTTCTATTAGAAACTATTATCAATAGGTTGCATCTTTATGGCCCAACTGAGTTGAAATTCCAAATAAGATCACTTCAAATTTAATAAATGGCATTCTTCATTAACAGCATTTAAAAAATAATGGCTGAAACACATAATCAACATTACACTGAAGTTCTATCTGAAGACAGAAAAAGTTGCCATCCACACCAAAGCTACACATATACCTTTTGATTTTATAGAATTGTTCCAATATCTTTTCTGTCAATATCATTAAAATCACCCTACCTGTTTGGACCGAGGTCTACCAGGAGAAAATTTTCTCTTAGTAATAGCTGGTTTACCCATGCCAATTTTTGGAGTGACTGAGATGTAAGTTGTTGGCATGATGTTTCCAGCAGAGGAACTAAGAGCTGAAGGGTAATTATGCAGCATGTCATGCGAAGGCAAGTCTGAAGAAGGTGTTGGGGAGGAAGACGCATCTGCCTTGCTTATGTCTGCTGATGATGAAAATGATGACTCTGTCTCAGATGATAACTTTATAGATTTGCTTCCTTGGTATGAAACATCTTTCACACAACCCTCAATTGTAGGAGTCATTTCAGAGTCCATCAATCCAGTAGAAAGTTCAGGATTTTCTTTCTGTTCCTTTTCTCCTTGTAGCCTTTCTATAACCAACTGTTCCTCAGGACATAATGAAGTACTTTCCTCATGTGGGGACACTAAGGTTTCTAGTGGAAGAGTGACAGATTCCATGACTAATTTTGGAGGCCTTGATTCTTCTCTGGATACCACTGTTTTAGGTTCCTCTAACAACTGCAGTTGTTCTTGCTGCACAGTGATCTGGTGTGTAACGACTTCAATGTTTTCTGTCACTTCCATTTTATCTTCAATTTGATCTTCGCCACAAATATGCTTCACTTCAGAAGACATTTGCAGGTCTTCACTATCAACTTCATTAGAAATCTGTTTTTCCAATTCAGTATTCACTGTATGTTGGGATGATACTACAAAATTCAGAACATTTGTTATGGCAATGTACAAACAAATTTTAAATTTTCTAACTATAGATACATAAAACATTTGGCTACACTAGAACTTAAATCAGAAGGTATTCATCAAAGCAGACAATTATTAAGTGAATGAAAGCCAAAGTACACAAGGATTTATGGATTAGAATCAGCCACACACCAGAAAACCTAATGAAAACATTATGTTTTACAACTTAAGGACTTCCAAATGGATTGAAAATTACACAGGAAAAGTTCTCATACTCATTTTTTAGTTAAGAAAATGAGGATCAATCATGTTATGTGAGGTACCTAAGTTAAAAAGTAAAGACTGATCTAGAATGTGTAGGCATTTTCTAATAGTAGATACCCAGATGTAACAAAGTTACTATAGACTCAAAAGCACAGACAGAAAAGATTTACTAACCACCAATATTTATTTTGCTTAACCATACCTGCCAACCTACCCAAAATATTCTTTGGATATAATCCTTGTTCTTCATCACTGTCTATAAATTAAAAGACTAATCTCAGGAAATCTATAAACTTAGATATCAGAAACATAGTCACTGGTAAATTTTAAATCAGGATACCAGTATGTTAAACCTTTAATTCAATCTCATCAAGGTAATTTTTAAGTTATAGTAAAAAGACACTGCTAGCCTCATTTACCAATCAGTGACTAAAATTTATCTATGTTCTTTTTTTTTTTTTTTTTTTTGAAACAGGGTCTCACTCTGTGACCCAAGCTGGAGTAGAGTAGCACAAACATGGCTCACTGCAGCCTCAACCTCCTGGGCTCAAGTGGTCCTCCTACCTCAGCCTCCCAAGCTGCTGGGACTGCACGCATGTGTCACCATCCCCAGATACTTTTTTTATTTTTGTAGAGACAGGGTCTCACTATATCGCCCAGGCCTATACATGTTCTGATATCAAACTGAAATCTCATCTTCTTTCCCACTTTATTGAAAGACTACAGGTAAGGATAAAAGAAAACTACCAAATAACAGATCTGAAAGTACAAAATATTTTTAATCATGACCTCCCCCCTCCAAAAAAAAAAAAAAAAAAAAAAAACCTTTCAAGAGAAACTAACCTTCTTTAGATCCATTGTCAATTCTTTTCCAGAATCTCTTAACTAAAAGATTTAGTTACCGTAATGTATATACATACAGCAATTGCAAAAATGTCTTTGGGATAAAGACATTATCTTGTAACTCAATCAAATTAGACAATATGAACATACTGCTTACCAGCAATAAGAAGACTATCTGTGTCAAGACTTTCTGAGGGATGACTCTTCTGTTGCTCTTCAGTGTGGACTTGAACCGCTGTGAGTAACACATTTATAAAATCTCTAAGGAGTCAAAATTTCTGTAACACTGTTCCCTCAACAGTAATTTGAGTAAAGAGTTTTATTCTACCAAATGTCAATTTCCAATATAAGCATGAAACATTGTACCACTTATTAGTAAGTTATGAAGACAAAATTAGAAGTCTTTGCACTATGGTAAAAATTTTTTAATTGTCTTTTTCTCTTTTTCTTTAACAACTAGACCTCACAAGAAAGATTATAGGAAATAATTTTGAGAGTTATTATACGTAAACTTAATAAATTTCAAAACATCTCAGTGGCTTTTTATGTATACATTATAATTTTTATGTATACTATATAATTGAACATACAACTTCACATACAACACCAAAGACTTTCAGATGAGCCTGTGATTAAATGTAACAAGTAATTTTCCCCCAACATGGTCTCTTATTAATTCCAGATCTGCAAGTACAATAATAGCTCTTATCAATATGTACTACAAAAAGCATAATTGAAACATCATGGAAATAAGTGAAATAACCCTCAATAGGACTGCTGAGATGATCCAATACAGTAAATTTTTCATTATCTCAGCATGAAACATCTCATCATCAGCAACAGCTCTACTTAGCAACTACAACTAAAGAAATAAAAACACGAATTGCTTTTTAATAGAAAATCACTTGGTCCCTTAACCAAGTAAGTACTTATGATTAAGTCTAGATGGTAGCTGAACTACAAATACATGCATGTCCGTTCTCCTATTAATGTGTCTAAGATTATTTTACTAAAAAACTCTTCCTAAGTGACTGCATCTTGGCTTTTACTGAAGTTTTAGTCAATATTCACATATTTATTGTATATTCACATTTTCTTCAAAAACAGAGTATATCCATTAAACATTCTTACCATCTGGAACAATTCCAGGAGTGGACTCCTGACCGTTGACATCTTTATTAACTGCCTGCTCTGAGAATACCATTTGATCTTCAGGGCCTTCAACTTCCATTTCATTGTTATAATCTTAACAAAAAATTATTAATTCTTTAGCTCAGAATGAGTTTTTTTCTTTGTTCATTAAGTCAACAATTATGATTTTGTATGAGTAAGGGCAAATCATCACCAAAAATGCTTTAAGTTTTTCTTCAGATTTTTCTCTGTTGAACCACATGTATATTTACATTTTTAAAAAACATGAAAATTATAATGCATCAAAAGGTGGGCCAACCGTGGTAGTTCATGCCTGTAATCCTAACACTTTGGGAGGCCAAGACGGAAGGAACGCTTGAAGCCAGGAGTTCAAGACCAACCAGGCCAACATAGTGAGAACCCATCTCTAAAACAATTTTTTTTAAAAGGTAACTGGCACATTATTTTAAAAGGATATTTCAAAACTAAATACTGATGGCATTCTGGAAATGAAAGGTTAGTAATTAAGATGTTTAGTTATCCTTGAAGATGATAAAGAGAAGTTTTACAAAAGCTGCCACTCATAATGATGAAAATGAAAAACAATCTGGCGAGCAGTTCTATTTCCTTTACTCTCTAAGACTCATGTTTTTAACAGGAGGATACTACTAAAAATATTCCATCCCCGAACAAAATCTTGGGCTGAAAAGGTGATAATTAACTTAAGAAGGACATTACAAAACTACAACATGCTTAGAGAAAAATAACCCACATTATAAAGAACAAACTAAGCAAACCCAAAGACTGGGGAACTTCCACTGTCGGCCTGAAGAACACAAGTGAAGGAAAGCACACTAGACCCAGAATTCAAATACTAAAAAAAACTATCTTAAGTTAGATTAGATTTTAGCCATCAGATTCAGAGATGACCAAGATAACAAATACATTTAAAGGTTGAGAAACTGAGAACAAGATGGAATCTGGAATACAGGCTCCTCTCTTCCTGATTAAAGCAATATATTGGTGATACAATGGCACAACATTACAAAAACAAAAAATTTAAAAAAAAATCATTCTCAAATTTACCTGTAGTGAGCTCAGCTATCTCCACTTCCTCACCTGGCTGTAAAGGATCCATCTCAGCTCCCAGGTGTTTACAATACATGCAGATATACTCTTCTTTGAGCTGAGTATCCAGTTCATGATCTGTTGGTTTGTCACACTCTAGGTGAACCCACCTGCAGTGATAAGTATACTTAAATAAAAATTTCTAACATCGAGTTATTATCTAGGTAAAGAGAAGGCATTGCCGAAAAGCTGGATATGAAAACAGTTAATTAAGTATGAGAGGAGAGAGGTTAGAGGAGTTGCTAACTGACAAAGGTTTTTTAAAGCACATTTGTGCATGTCACTAGAGATGCTGCCGTATTTTTACTTGACATTTTTAAGCTATTTTCTCTTTACTTTTCCCTATTAGTGCTCATTTCTGATGTGGTCTGGTCTTATCTTTTGCCCATTTACTTCCTTATGCCTTTGAGACTCAAAAACATCATTTAATTCCATCTATAACAGCAATCAGTACTGATGGAATTGCTAGAGTGATAAAAACTTAGAAGCTGTAAGATGGTAGAGCAAATGACCACATGAATAAAACAATCGACAAAACAACTGAATAGAATAACTATCTTCTTACCTTTTGCACATATTACAATGAAGCATGTCTTTCTGCAATTCTGGATGATAATACTTCCCACAGAAGGGACATAAGTTATCCTGCTGTTGGTAACAATTGTCACATATCAGGCAATTGTGGTGCCACTGAGAACTAGACCGTGTGCCACACTCTATACATATTCTGCAATTCTAAACACCAGGAAAAATAAAAAGAAAAACAGTTTGTTATGCATTTGTAATTGTAGTTCTGATGTAAACCTTTAAAAAGTCAAGAATCATTTGTGGATTATACATTAAGCTTTTATTTTCATGACACTAATTTAGGGTACATGCTTTTTTTTTTTTTTTTTGAGATGGACTCTTACTCTGTTGCCCAGGCTGGAGTGCAGTGGCGCAATCTTGGCTCACTGCAACCTCTGCCTCCTGGGTTCAAGTGATTCTCTCCTGCCTCAGCCTCCTGAGTAGCTGGGACTACAGGTGTGTGCCACCACACCCAGCTAATTTTTGTGTTTACTAAAGACACAGGGTTTCACCGTGTTGGCCAGGCTCATCTTCAACTCCTGACCTCAAGTGATCTGCCTGCCTCAGCCTCCCAAAGTGCTGGGATTACAGGTGTGAGCCACTGCGCCTGGCCTTAGGGTATACACCTTTTAAAAAGCTGTTTTCAATGTCTGATGTGGCCTCACAAAATCTGCACTAAAATCTCCAGGAAAATTTAAATAAGGGAATGGGGATATCCAGGAAAACATATAGGTGGAAGAGATAAAACCAAAAAGACAGCAACTCAAAATTCAAAAAAAGAAACATACGCTAGGAGCAGGAAGTAATTTTTGTGGAGTAAGTCTGCTCAACCTATTACACTGCAGAAAGCAAAACGGTGTTGCTACAGTATTCCACTTGCTTCTTGGTAGCTTAAGAACTAAAAACTAAAACTAAAGAACTCTAAAACAATAGCATGGCCAGCCTGGTGTGATGGTTGATGCCAGTAATCCCAGCACTTTGGGAGGCCAAGATGGGAGGATCGCATGAAGCCAGGGATCCGAGACCAATCTGGGCAAGAAGGCAAAACACCTCTTTCTCTACAAAAAAAAAAAAAAAAAAAAAAAAAAAAAAAAAAATTTAATTAGCCATGGTGGTGCGCACCTATAGTCCCTGCTACTTGGGAAGCTGAGGCAGGAGAATTGCTTGAGCCTAGGAGTTTGAGGCTGCAGGGAGCTCACACCACTACACTCAAGCCTGGGCAACAATGTGAGACTGCCATGGTGGGTGGGGAAACACAGAGCATGGTCAACGCCATGTGACTTGGTGTCTGAAAATGTAAAAATATATTGCTCCACATCAAAAGTCCAATGATGGCCCTTCATGTTTTTAGAATAGAGAGAGTGTCCTATCCTTACCAAATTACAATTGTTTATGAAGTAAAAGGCCAACCAGAGGCCAGCCAAAACTACTTCTGTGCCTGTGAGCTAGTCAGCCTTAAAACCCTGGGTATCCCTGGGTATAAGGTTAATACATTGTGGGGCTCTCATTACCCACCCCAAATTTTGAATCTAAAATATCAATAAAAGGGAACTTTATCTTTCTGTGCTACCAGGTTGATATGAAAGGGATGCTCACTTAAAAAGAGAAACTACCAGGAACCATAGATCAGCTAGTCTTAAAGATTAAAATGAATGCATTTAACAACACTGACGCAAAAATCCTAAATAGCTGGGCATGGTGGCACAGAACTGTGGTGTCATCTACTTGAGAGGCTGAGGCAGAAGGATCTCTTGAGCCTAGGAGGTAGAATTCAGCCTGGGCAACACACAGAGACCCCATCTTTTGAAATACATACACATATATTTTTTAAAAGAATGTATTATCCTTTATCTAATGAGAAGGAGAAAAGAAAAACAATCCTAAATAAAATACTATCAAACAGACTCTAATACCACATTAAGAAAATAATAACTATGCCCAGGTGGAGTTTATACAAGAAATTCAAAGATATTTAATATTAGAAAAATCCATTAACAAAGTTTAACAAATTAAAAGGTCTGAGGAGAAAAAATTATTTCAATGCAACAGATGATTAAAGAAAGAAGTCTTTGGGAAGAATCAAAACCCATTACTAGTAACTCTTGAGAAAGTAAAAATGGATGGGTACTTCTCTAATGTGACCAACATAAATACTTCAATTCTAAAGGCAACATCTTATTTTATGGGAGAGCCCGAGAGGCATTCCCACTATGGACAGGAAAAAGCAAGGGTGCCTATTATCTCCACTACTATTTTAACATGGTTCTGGAGCCAATGCAAGCATTGAAACAAATGAAAACAGAAACATAAGACCAGGAAAAGAAGAAACAAAACTCTTAATTTGTAAACAGAGTTGGAACATCCTAGAAAATTGTTCAAAAATTCAATAAAAGAATTCAACAAAGTACTAGGATATAAAATTAGCATGCAAAAGGCAATAGAATTCACACACACAAATAACGAGTTAAAGGATAGTAAGAAAACCCCATTTATAACAGCAGAAAAATAAATATTCAAGAATAAGCTTAAATGTTGAAAATCAGTATGAAGAAAATTATAAAACACTCCTAAAAGACACAAAACTAGACTTTAACAAACTTGTAAAGACATCCCTTTGTTCTTGGTTAGGATGTCTTAAAATCAAGATGTCAATCAACTCTCACTAATATATATATATATATGTGTGTGTGTGTGTGTTTTGGAAACAGGGTCTTGCTCTGTAGCCCAGGCTGGAATACAGTAGCATGATCATGGCTCACTGCAGCCTCGAACTCCTGGGCTCAAGTGATCCTCTCACCTCAGCCTTCTGAGTAACTGGGACTATAGGCATGTGCCACTACACCTGGCTAATTTTTTTGTATTTGTAGAGAGGCAGTTTCACCATATTGCCCAGGTTTGTCTCAAACTCCTGAGCTCAAGCAACACCCCTGCCTTGGCCTCCCAAAGTGCTGGGATTACAGGTGTGAGCCACTGCACCCAGACACTCAATAAATTAAATGTGATTCCAATAAAAATTCCAATGAGGTTTTTATTGGGGCTACATATGGTGATCCTAAAGTTTATACAGAAAAACAAATACACAAGTACAGATAAGAAACCTGTGAAATGGATAAGTTCTGAAGGGGCCCAACATTACCAGATACTACAAAGGCTCTATAACAAAAACAGTGTCGTACTGGTGAATGAATAGACAGATCAATGGAATGGAAAAGAGGTTCCAGATATAAGTTCAATCAAATCTAACATTCTAGTCTGGAATCTCAAGTCACTAGGGCAAAGACAGTCTTTTTAATGAATGGTTTTTAGAAAACTGAATAGCCAGTTGGAAAAAGATACTCACATCATACACAAACATCAACTCCAAATAGATCAGAGATTTAAATGTAAAAAATAAAACAATGCAAGCCATACATGGTGGCTCACAACTGCAATCCCAGCACTTTGGGAGGCCGAGGCAGGCAGATCAATTGAGGCCAGGAGTTCAACACCAGCCTGGCCAACATGGCAAAACCCTATCTCTACCAAAAATACAAAAATTAGCTGGGCGTGGTGGCGCATGCCTGTAATCCCAGCTACTTGGGGGAGCTAAGACATGAGAATCACTTGAACCCGCGAGGGGGAGGTTGCAATGACCCAAGATTGAGCCACTGCACTCCAGCCTAGGCGACAGAGCGAAACTCTATCTCAAAAATAAAATAAACATAAAAACTGCAAATCCTAGCAGAAAATATGAACTCCTCTATACCCTCAGTGTAGGGAAAGGCTTTCTGAATATGACTCAAAAATCCAGAAGCAAAAGAAGATCAATAAATCTAACTCCATAAGAAAGAAACTTTTGCATGGCAAAAAAAAAATAATAAAAACAAAGTCAAAAGACACATAATACAGCCTGGACAACATAGTGAGACCCTGTCTCTATAAAAGTAAAAAATTAGCTGGGCTTGGTGGTACACATAACTCCTAGCTAACTCGGGAGGCTGAGGCAGGAAGACTGCTTGAGCCCAGGTCAAGGCTACAGTGAACTATGACCATACCACTGTACTATGGCCGGGGTGATGGAGTGAGACACTGTCTCACACAAATAAGCAAAAAAAACAAGAACAAATAAGCTGGCAGAAAGTATCTGCATCATGTAACACAGATAAAAGCTTACATCCCTAACCTATAAAGAACTCTTAAATTTAGGGGAAAATGCCAAAATCTTCAATAACAGGCAAAACACATGAACAGACAATTCACGAGAAGAAATAAAAACTGACCCTTAAACACATGAAAAAACGATCAACTTCACTCAGGATAAACAAAAATTAAAACTACACTGATACACCACTTTTCGCCCAGAAGACAGACAAACATTCAAAAGCTGAACAAGTCATCCTGTTAGCGAAGACGTAAGAAAAGTTCTCTCACACATCTCTGGTGGCAATGCAAAGTACCATAAGCCCCAAGAAAGGGAATCTGACAGTATCTAACAAAGCTACATATGTGTACACTCCTGAGGCAATAATCCTACTTCTAGGAATTTACCCTACAGATTTGTCCCTGAGAATTCAAAAACACACATGCACAAAGCTAGGGAGTGTAAAATCATTTATAATGCAAAATATCGTAAACTACTGAAATACCAAAGCACAGGCCATTGGTTGAGTAACCCATAGCACACATACACAATGGAGTGCTATGCAGCTGTTTAAAAGGAGAATGAGATCTCTTGAACTTGCCTAACTTGCCTGGAAGTGATTTCCAGATTTTATTACACGAAAAAAGCAACATGCAAAAGAACATATACAACATGCTACCTTCACTGAAAATAAGAGCAATATATCTTCTTATTCTTAGACGAAAAATAACAGGAGGTTTAAAACAGAAAACAATGAAGTTAGTTACTTCCAAGAGGTTGGGGAAAATGGGGTATAAATAATAAACAAGAGGCAGTGACAATTCTGAGTAAAACTTCATATAGTTTTGAGTTTGGAAGTATACTAATATCTTCTATATTTAAAAAATTAAATCACTAAGAAAAGAAAGGGGAATAAAATCTATTACTGAGAGCAAACTGAAGCAGACTTGCTTTTTAGATTGAGCAACTGAATAAATGTGCTGATATTGCTACAATCCAGAATTTTTATTGTAGAAGAACAGACATGCAAGAATGAGAAGGCAAAGAATTCAGTGGAGAAGGACAAGAACTGGAGGTACTGGTGTAAATTCATTATTTCTAAGTTATGTATATGTATATGAATATTTATGTGTATATACGTTAAGTGTAGGGGTGTTCAATGTTTTGGCTTCCCTGGACCACACTGAAAGAAGAAGAATTGTCTTGGGCCACACACAAGATACACTAACACTAACGATAGCCGATGAGCTACACACACACACACACACACACACACACACACACACACACACAAAACACCTCATAATGTTTTAAGAAATTTTAGGAATTTCTGTTGGGCCACATTCAAAGCCATCCTGGACCACATGTAGCCTGCGGGCCATGGGTTGGACAAACTTCTGTAAGTGTATACACACGCATGTATTTCCTGACACCACCTGCTGAAAGGGTGAAGAAGCAAACACCCTTCAGTAGCAATGAGCACACCCAGCACCCATTCCCCACTAAAGGAATCTGGGTTACTTATTTAACAATGGACTTATTCCAGGACTGGGGCACGGGAGGTATAAGATGAGCTTGTAACATCTTGTTACACCAAAAAGTATGAAGTGTTCAAATAAGTGGTGAGGGCACAACACCAGCGCCAGCTTGAAGGAGCAACCGACAGCAAGTATGGGACTATTTGAGCCAAAAAATAATTAGGTAATGAGTTGTAAATGATTGAAGATAACAGGAGCTCATGAGTCAGTATTAATAAGTAAGTTTACATGTGAAAGAAGTGTTCTTGCTTACAAAAGAAAGCAGAGGGCTAACTGGTAAATGCGGTGGGAGTGCTAGAGCTGGAAATGCATCATTTGCAACCAAAACAAAGCAGGTTAAAATGGCATCATCAGGCAGTAAGTTTGTTGTTGTTGTTGTTGTTGCTGTTGTTGTTTTTGAGACAGAGTCTATCTCTGTCACCCAGGCTGGAGTGTAGTAGCATGAGTTCGGCTCACTGCAACCTCTGCCTCCCGGGTTCAAGCAATTCTCCTGTCTCGGCATCCTGAGTAGCTGGGATTACATGGCACCCGCTACCATGCCTGGCTAATTTTTGTATTTTTATTACAGACAAGGTTTCACCATGTTGGCCAGGCTGATCTCGAACTCCTGACCTCAACTGATCCACCCGCTTCAGCCTCCCAAAGTGCTAAGATTATAGGCATGAGCCACCACACCCAGCCTAGGGAGTAAGTTTTTCAAATCTAGAAGGAAATTCTGAGGAAAAGCAAGATATTTGCATGGTCTTAAAGTGTCCTCACATACTGCTTTATTAGATACAAAGGAGGGGGAAAAGAAATTGGGCAACAGCCTGACCAGGTGATTCCCATGAGGGAAAGTGGAATAATGTGTGCTTCCAGCTGTGATACCCTGAGGATGGAGCAGTACTTTGCAGTATTCTGGCCAATAATGCATGCCTCTCATCTAATTATAAGGGGATATCAAAGACAAAATGGGGAAATTTGTTTGAAAAAAAGAAAAAAAACAAGTATATCGAGAAGAACTCTATTCTTCAAAAATACCAATGACAAAAACTAAATCCTAGAACCTACTTGGAGGAAGGGGTAGGTTATGAAGGACATAAGATCAAATGACATAACTGGAATATGGCTAGTACATTAGATAAACATACTACATTGATGTAAGTTTAGGAAGTTGATAGCAGGATTGTGATTTTTTAAGAATATTCCTACTATTAAGAAATACATACTGAAATGGTGGTAAAAAGGCACAACGTATGTAATTAACCCTCAAATAGTAGGGGGTTAGGGGGAATAGAGACAAAAACACAGACACACGCGCACACACACACACACACACACACACACAGAGAAAGCAAGAGAGGGCATGCCCAGTGACAATGAAATGCTAACAACTGATAAATCTAAGTAAATGGGACATGGGTATTATTTTTATTTTCTCCAACTTTTAGAGTTTGAACTTATTTTCAAGTAAAAACTTTCTAAAAACACGTAACATACCAACAAACAGACATTCTTGAGATAAAAATAGGAAAAAGAAACCTATCTGACAATGACTGGTTTACAATAAAGATCCTGAAAAGATCACCCCCACTCCAGCTCACCAGGGAGCAGCCCCAAACTAGACTGACAGCCCCGGGGGGGCACACTGATTTGCCCCAACATCTCCAGCCTTCACTACAGTTTCACACACAGTAAACACTCAAAAGTTAAATGCAAACAAATGAGCAAATTATGACTCAAGACTACAGAGAGAACTACAGAAGAATTTAACAGCAGAGAAAGATGATCACTCTTCAAATGGTTCAAAGTACAAACCTTTCAATCCATGAAAAACTCTATGGTAACTGTTTCTGTACTTACTTTGTGTTAGGCATTGTGCTGGGCACTTTATAGATACCACTTCATTAAATCCAACATCCCTGTGAGGTAAGTACCATTAACCTTCTATACACTGACTTAGGGAAGTTAAACAGGTAGCCAAAGATCATCAATTTAGTAACTGAAAAAACTGCAATTTGACTCCACAGCATAAGCTTTGAACCACCACACTATAGTGCCTTCATAGAACAGGATAAAAAGATTAAGTATTCAATAGTATTCCCAGAAATTATGTAATTCTGTCACTCTCAAAAGAGAATAGCAGATTACAAAGAGCAAATGAGAAAGAAGCACACCAAAGGGGAGACAGAACAAGCTGAGAAAGACACCCAGAATTCTCTACCAGTTCTCAAGATAATGAAAACCCTAATAAAGAAGATCAAGAGCAAGAGACAAAAATTATCCAGTAGTTACTAGATATTATTAGAGAGTGTAAAGAAGGTAATTTTTTAAGTAAATATATTTTTTTAAAAAGGTGCTGGGGCGGCGTGGGGGATGGGGACTCACACATCTCCCAAAGCTTTCAGGAAGAAAAAAAGGATTATGATTAAATTTTTTAAAGTTAAGATTTTTCTTGTGACAGCATAAACTGAAAAAACTGAAGAAAATGTTTTCAGAGTATAAAAAAGAAAAATTTGTAATATGAAACATTATACTGTGCCAAGTTCTTATAGCCTAAAGGGAACAGTCTCTTTCAGACATGTAGGGTTTCAGAAAATTTATAATTATTTTTAAAGGAACATAATCAAGACTCCGAAAGATTGAGGGTAAAGTTGGAATTAACAGAGGAAATATATTTTTGAAAGAAAATTGTGACAAGGTTTATAATCTAGGTTAATCAAATCAAACAGAGAAAAGGGGGATAAAAACTTCATTTTCAGTGGGGAATGGGAGAAATTTTATATCTTTAACATTTATAATCATTTACATTCACAAAATGAGATTCTGAATTATAAATCATTGCAGGAAGTAAAAGAAAAGTAGAAAGGAATTATAAGAACAATTTTGCCTCAAAACAGCCAAGCATTTCAATTACAACCATCAATCCCAACAGTTACCTCTATTAAGCTTTTCAAAAGATACATTTTTATAACACAAAAGAATCCAAAATAAAAAGATGTGAAAAGATAACCATTCAACTGTTAAACTAACACCCTACGTGACCATAGTGTCAGGCAAAGCAAAATACCTGCCCTTCCTGATCCCTCAACAAAAAACACATTACATAGAATAAAGAACAATTTTATACTGGTAAAAAGCACAATATATTAACACTGGCCTGACCTACTTGCTCAATAACAGCCACAAGGTATTTGTTTAAAAATATGATAAATTGATAGGAACAATTAATAGTGGTCAATTGTAACAACTTGTTGAATCAACAAGTCAAAAAATAAGGTAAAAGGACTTCATCTAACTAAATGAAATTAATAAACACAAATGCTACACCTTTAAAAAGTCACTACAAGTATTAAAACATTTATTTTAAAAAACCTACCTTAGTTAAATTATCTGATTAAATGAAATGAAAGCATAAATTAACATACTTCAGCACAACTTAAAAAAAAGATAAAGATATTCGGTAAGGTATATACATACATAAAGTTACAAATACAATAAATTTGGCTTCAGCCAAAGCTATAGCCTAAGGTAAACTTATAGTCTTAAATGTCCTTTTTCCTTAGGAAAGGAAAGAAAATGAATTACAAATTCAACTTCATATTAAAAATAAAAAGGCAAGTAGAGGAACTGAGTGAAGATAAGAGTGTAAATATACAAATCAGTCAAACAGCAGAGTTTTTCCTTTCCAATGATAAGTCATTCAGCAAGAGAAGGAATCTGAACTACCTGAGGAAGCAGGCCAGAGTTCATCACAATTCTTCAGCCCTCAGACCCCACTTCCCAGGTAGCCACAGCTGAGCACAGTTACCCAGCAGCTCTTTTTCCCCCCAGGAGAGAAAGCCCCTCCCTTCAACCCCCACCACTCAGGCAGATGCCTAATAGAACTTGCTGAAGACCACAATAGAACCTGGTAATACTGCTTGCAGTTCTAGGTGCCAAACCTCACTGGCGAGGACAGGGTGCAGGTACAGAATCTCTCTGCGTCTGCTCCACCTCCTCCCCCAGCTGGGGACCTGGGGTTCTGGCCACATCACCCTCCTTTCCCAGGCCCTCCACCTCCTCACTAGAAAAAGCAGTTCCAAGAAGAGCAATGACAATGCTGTGCCTTCCACTCCCGCATACGGGCCATCACGCCCTCTCCAGCTCCAGGAAAAACCCGCTCCAGGCCCATGAAGCACCTGAGGGTCATCTCCATCCCTCAACCTCACAACACCAGCAGCCCAGGAAGACTAAGCTTAAAAGCTAAACCGCATCTTGGATTCCAAGCGCTATCTCCACTACCCCACTGCCCCCAACCCGGCTCTGAACACCTCACCCTGAAGGGGCAGAAGCCAAGTGAGGTAGGAAGTTAGTTAATGAGTTCATCGGCATTTTTTGTAATAGCTCAAAATTTTAAACAACCCAAATGTTCACCAACAGGTGATTCAATAAACAAATTGTGGTATCTCCAGAACTCAGTAATAAAAAAGAATCACTACTGATCTGTGCAGCAATATGGATGAATTTCAAAATAATTACACTGAGTTAAAGAAGCCAGACCAAAAACGAGTATATACTACATGAAGCTTTTATTAAAAATTCTAGGAAGTGAATACTAATCTATAGTGAAAAAGCAGACTAGGAAGACAGAGTTTGGGTTTGAACAGCCACAAAGCAAGCCAAGAGGCACCAGGAAACTTTTGAGGGTGATGACTATGTTCATTATCTTGAAGAGTGTACAGTTTATTGTATGTCAGTTATATGTCAATAAAGCTGTTTTTAAAAAGCTGATGGTGATGTACAGATTTGAATAGGTATCCGATTTGTCTGTTCTCCATATAAAACATAGAGAGGATTTTAAAAAATAAATAAATAAACAACTTACTTTGCATTTCCAGCCATTGGTTGGTACTGATTTCATAACTGGTTGAAGACAAAAAGTATGATACCCTTTGTCACACGTATCACACACTAGCATCTTGCTATCTTCTCCCGATTGTCTAAAAAATAAGATAGCATTAATGATGCCTTATCTTTAAACTTATGTTGTGTAACATAAGTAATCATGAAAATAATCAGTCCTGGGAACTGCACAGTTCATAAATACCTCAGTATCTGTTTTGTCTCTGCAGATAGTAACAGAGGTAACCCTGCCATAAGGATTACCTCCTAAATGGTGATCTTTACTCAATGCTCACCTATGGTTAACTTGCTCTAGCCATTTTAGGATTCCTGCAAAGGAGGAAGGGTTAAGGCAAGATGAATAGCCTCTGATCTTTACTTTTAAAATACAATTTTTGAGAGGAAGGTGCTATAACTGCTAGGTGCTACTGTGTGGAAAGGAACAAATCTTGGCACAGCGAATTGAAAAGACACTGTCGTATAACGTAAAGAGGATCAAATTTGGCATCAGATCTCTATTTGTATTGAGGCTGCTGTTTTCTAGCTGTGTCACTACACAACTTAGACTAAAGCTCTCTGAGTTCCAGGTATAAAATGGGAATAATAAAGATTACTGCGAGAATTAAATGTAATGCAGGTTCAAGTGCTTAGAATGTCTATTAAGCAGTTAAATGCTGAACAATTATTTCAAAATACGAACCTTGTCATAATTATTAAGAATTATAGTTGAAAACCTAAAATCTTTCTCTAAACATTCTTCTGCCCCCAAAGATTGGGCCCCTGTCCTACAGCTTTATCTCTGTTGAGATTTTTGACTATAATCACTTTCAGATACTATGATTTTAAATTCAAGAGGAGGGGAAAAGAAACAACAGGGAAAGCAAGAAGAGCTGAGAGAGGAATCTCCGAATGAAATCTGGGGGATAAATAGAAGTCAACAGGAAGATGGGTCAGTTAGCCTCCAATTATTATTCAGTTCAACCTCTCCATAAAAAGTCACATGTTTTATCTCTTCAGCTACATGGAAAGATCTTGGAGGACAAGTACTCTTCCTTCAAGTTCTTTTAATCCTTCCCAAGAAACTGAGCGCAGATATAAGGTATCGAATAAATGTTTACTGAATATTTTATCTAATTTTTACCAAAATATGGAGGTACATAGTCCTATTTATGTCACGTAACTCTAAGATACTGACGTTTATTTCTTATCAAACTAAATAATAAAAACAGACTGATCATGGCAGTTGGGCATAATTCTTGCTGGTTACAACAAAAATTCTCAGCCTGTAAATGAAGATACTGGTAACATCCCCAAATTATCATGCTCATTAGAATCATGGGGGTGCAAGCAGAAATCACAGAAAAGACTGGAGAAATGACCAAGAGATGAAATACCATAGGAAAAGATAACCCCCTTACAAATTTGTAAATGCCACATATTTCGTTTTGGAATTATGCTGACCAGGATCTACTCAAGGTGGCTTTTAGAGAGATGCAGATGTACATTAAAATAATAGTAGAAATTGTCCTTCCTGGAATGGAAATTCAAACACATGACTGATTTTTTGGCTCAACTCTAATTCTTCTACTTCTGTAGTTAGACGTTTAAATCCTATTAAATCTCCTCCCCAGTACCCCTTAAGAAAAACTACTTTATTCTTCTGTTTGTTTTAAATTGTTAATATCGCTTATTTTTTAAATTGTTGGCAAATTTAAATTAGCTCTTTAGACGACCAAAGCAATTTAAATGATTAAAATCAGTTTTGTTTAGACTTCTTTCAAAGTTATATAAATGTTATTTATATTATAATATAATAACAAATTATATTATGGATATATACTGGATAAATGTTATAATATCCAGTAATTTTTTTAAGTATGATGAAGTCACTGAATGAATATAGCTAAAATATGAACAACCTCTATTATATTACACAAACCTTTAGCACCTAGTAATAGGGTCCCTCTTAAACCCAATACACAGCTTTGAATTGAAATGAAAACTTACTTGCAGTTCTGGCACACTTTGCACTCAGGACATTGCCAACCTGCACGTTTTAATGGAGTAACCGCTATATCCAGGCACATTCCATGATAGTGCTGACCACAAGTAGTACAAAAGAACTGATCTAAGAGGTCTCCCGGGCTGTCGCACACTGCACAGTTTGCATCTTCCTTCGCTATAATTAACAGTAAAACAATGAAATTGTTGTATAAGAATTTAAATTTTTTCTGACTATACAGTAAAATCATTTGAAAGGATTTGCATCATGAACCTTTCAGACATTTGAAGTTATTCACATTGAATTGTCATCTAATCAGAAAGAGGTACCAATAAAAACACTGTAGGGTATTTAATCTAAATGTAACCACATTAAATTTAATCGTATAGTTTTGCAATTATTTGTGGCTATATCTACTTGAGACCATAAGCAGGTCTTCTTTAATTTTCTATTCCTAATGCCAATGATAATGCTGGATACCTAATTAATGCTCAATATACGCTTACTGGAAAGAACCAAACAAGGAAAATACAAATTAAGAAATGCTTTGCAGTGTAACATAAACATTTTCTTTGAATGTTAAATGTATTTTGAAATTACAAAATCAGATAAGAGACAAAATTAAGAAACATTAATATCAATTAGACTAAGATGCTTCTTAAGCATAAACAGACTATTCAAATCATATAAGGGCTTTTTTTTAATTACTGGAAAATGTCTTATGTGGAAGAACATTAAAGACAGAAGCTACATATTCATACACAAACACATTACTTAATATACTAATTATATATTCATCTATATTAATTTCTAGTTGTAAAAGCATTAAAATCCACATAATTATGGACATCATCCATCCCTAAATGTGGATTAAAAGAAAATGTACTAACAGTTCTTTTACCACATAAAACAGAAAATATAAGGATAAACTGCCCTGCCAAATATACAGTTAAACTTATGCATACTGCAAAATAAGGAAAATAATGTATTCTAAAATCATACCGATCTTAATGTATAAAAAATATGCCTGTATATAACAAGTATCACAAAGTATATGAATCTTTTCATTTTTTGAAGGTTTGATCATTCCTATCTACTATTCTGACTCATATGTTCTTTCTTTTCCAGTCAAGCCTATCATACCAACCTTAGATAATATATATAAATATGCCTGTATTTAACAAGTATCACAAAGTATATGAACCATTTTTTTTTCCTTTTTTTTTGAGACAGAGTTTCACTCTGTCACCTAGGCTAGAGTGCAATGGCACGATCTCGGCTTACTGTAACCTCCACCTCCCAGGTTCAAGGGATTCTCATGACTCAGCCTCCCCAGTAGCTGGGATTACAGGCGTGTGCCACCATGCCCATCTAATTTTATATTTTCAGTAGAGACGGTGTTTCGTCACATTGCCCAGGCTGGTCTCAAACTCCTGAGCTCAAGCAATCCTCCTGCCTCAACCTCCCAAAGTGCTGGGATTACAGGTGTGAGCTACCACATTCAGCCTTTTTTCCACTTTTTGAAGGTTTGGTCAATCCTATCAATTTCTCTCTGACTCATACGTTCTTTCTTTTCCAGTCAAGCATCTTGAAACAGAGTAAAAATATATTTCTTTTATTTGTACCGGAGTCTGCAAACTTTTCCTGAAAAGGGCCAGATAGTAAATATTTTAGGCTTTGTGAGCCATAGCAGTCTCTGACAAAAAGTCAGACTTTTTGTTTTTATTTGCACTCTTTTAAAAATGTAAAAATAATTCCTCGCTTGAGGGCAGTACAAAAACAGGCTTCAAAATGTGGACGCTGGCTGGACCTCTGACGTACTTCATGAAGGCTGGCTTAGCACCTAATACTCATCTGAAGCTACATTAGTGAGGTTGCCAATGTCCATAGGAAACCCGATTGTTACTTTTTAGTCTTTGGCTTTTTGCACTTTGTAGCATTTGCATTGCTAGCCACTCCCACATTAAAACGCCCCTTTCCTTAGTTTCTATCATGGCAACTCTCTCCTAACTTCTCCTTAGTTTTCCCCTACTTTCATCTCATCCTCCTTTGTTGGCTTTTGTACCTATACAATCTTTCTAAATGCTGGAGTTTCTTAGGATTTCATCCTTTTCCTTCTTTCCTAATCCCCCATAGTTTCCCTTTGTGATCACATCAACTCTCATGCCATAAAATGCCACCATGATTCCTAAATCTGTATTATTGGCCCTAGAATTCTTTCATAAACCCCAAACCTTTATTCTTCAAGTCTTATTGGATCTCAATAGCCAGATGTTCTAAAAACACTCAATCTCAACTGCTCTAAAGTGAAACTTTTTTAAAAACCCGAAACATCATCCATTTTTCTCAAGAATAAAGGCAGAAACCTTAGTATCATTGTTGACTCTGAACTCAGCCCTGACCCAACACATCCAGCCAGATCCCAATTCTTATGTATTAAACTTCCTACACATCATTCTTCCTTGTATGTTTATAGTTTAGTCTATCATATTAGGTTGGTGCAAAAGTAACTGCAGTTTTTGACATTACTTTTAATGGCGAAGACTGCAATTACCTTTGTACCTACCTAATACTCTGTCTCGCTAACTGCAGTATCTTCTGCATCAAATCATCTCTACTTATGATTCTGACATCCTCTCTAAATCATTTTCTACACATCCAGAACAATCTTTCAAAAATGTAAATCTAATTGTTAACCTCTGTATAAATTAAAACTCCACCAATACCTCATTTTTCACCTAAAAGAAAATCAGAATTTTCAAGTATGAGGCAAAAAGGCCCTTATCTCCCTTTCCAACTGAATCTCAGAACCACTCACTATCTCGTGGTCATAGTGGGTTGTCTGCCATGCACCTCACATAACATGCTATTCATGTCTGTGTGCTTTTACACATTCTGTTCCCTCTGCTTGAAATTTTGTTTTTCTGCTGTGCTCCCAGCCTTCAAAACTCTGCTCATGGCCGGGCACAGACACTCACGCCTGTAATCCCAGCACTCTGGGAGGCCAAAGCAGATGGATCACTTGAGGTCAGGAGCTCGAGACCAGCCGGGCCAACATGGTGAAACCCCATCTCTACTAAAAATACAAAATTAGCAGGGTGTGGTGGCACATGCCTGTAGTCCCAGCTACTCAGGAGGCTGAGGCAGGAGAATCACTTGAACTCGGGAGGTGGAGGCTGCTGTGACTGGAGTTTGCGCCACTGCACTCCAGCCTGGGGGACAGAGTGAGACCCTGTCTCAAAAAAAAACTCTGCACATTATTTCCTGAATACCTATTACCACACCCAAATACCTTTAGTTGTTGAATATTACTTTTACCCATATGCTTACAAGAAACTTCTGTTACATAATCAATTAATTACAGCACAACTCTGTGAATCCTTGAAGGACAGGGGCCTTAACTTTTTTAACTTTGTATCCCCAACTGCCTAACATGAATCAAGTCTTATTGAACATATTTTAAGTGAAGGGACTTACTGCTAAAATCACTTTTAAATGGCTCTTTAAGTGATAGGCATTTAAAATAAATCATTAATCTAACAATGGAAGCATCATAAATTAGTTCATTTTTGATAGAAAGGACATAACTGGGATGTTATGTTTCTTAAGAGAGTACCAGTATTTATCTTTCAAAATATGTACATTTAAAAATTGATCTCTTTTTGCTCACCGTAAAACTTTTAAAAATTGGGGGAAATAATAAACTAATTATCAGATAAACAATTCATTTTTCTATTATACTTTCCTAGGAACACTAAAATGCTTCTGTGAAACTTTCTAGAGTTTGCTCCCCTGACACTTCAAGTTGCCATGGTAGCTACTAGCGACATGTGGTTTCCGAACAAGTGAAATGTAATTAGTTCAAATCGAGGTGTGCAGTAAGCATAAAATGCACACTGGATTCCAAAATCTTAACAGGGGAAAAAGTATCTCAAAATTTGAGATATTACTATTTTGGATTACTGAATTAAATAAAATTTACTACAATTATTCCCAAATGTTTCCTTTTACTCAAATTTTTAACATACCCACTAGAAAAATTACTTATGTTGCTCACACTGTATTTATACTGCACAGCACTGTTATACACAACAAACTTCGCTCTGCAACAAGACAACTGTCATTGTCACAAAAATCACTTTTTAGACTATGATGATTTCCACCAATTCCTTACTGATAACCTTGCTGTGTTCTTTGATTACTATGGATCATTGGTAATAAATTAGTCAAAGAAAAACATCCATGTAATACATACATCTGGTGCAAAAACACTTAATATGCCTTATGTGAAAAACAATAATTTTTAAAAGCACTACACAAAGAAATGAGGTTGGTTCCAACCATCCCAGTCAGGGAGAAGATGTGTGGGAATACTGAAACAACCTTTTGGAGGTCATGTATAAGATTATCGATACTACTGGATAGCTTTGGTGTCATGACAGAAATTAAATATGAATATTTAGACACACATGTCTGTAAGCCAGAGACACTAAGTTTAAAGCAATAATCAACTAAGAAATTTTTCTTTAAACAGTTGAAAAAGCAAAGACAGGCTATAACTAAAGATAATTTAAGAGGGGAGAGGAGTAAAATCCAGGTCTATTTGGATTCTAAGATCAGGCTCTTGACTACTAATCAAATTGACTCCTCAGCAAACTTTACTACTGATCAATGAAAGTGATGAGTATTTGAGTATACACAAAAGTAGACATGAAATGCCAACAGTGGCATAAGATGAAGCTAAATGAAGTAAAGGGAGCAAGGTTCTTATGGCAGGAGAAAAGTGAGAGGAAACAAAATGATCATCTTTAGAGAAGGTCATTTCCTAAAAGACAGCCGTAAAAAGAGAAGAGATAAATAAAAAAGACAAAAACATTGAGCTTAAATTAGAACAGAGCTTATCACAGATCCTTAAACTTGATGAAACTATTGCTTAAGAAAGTCCAGACAACACATAAGAATAAAAGCATTGGTGAACAGCAACAAAAGTCAAAATAGCTGTCATACAGTGTGAATTTAAGAAGGACCAAATCAGCATTGCTTTCTAATTTCCATCACACCCTATCATCTGCCAATTTTCATTACTGGCAGGACACTGTGCTGCTGAGTGATTTGTCTATAAAAGAGAATCTCTGGAAAGAAAAAATAAATCATGGATGTCATCCAAAGAGGCTAGACCGTATCATTGGCAGGTAGATAAGAAAGGTCAGAGGACTGACAGAATTTAGGGTAAAAGAAAAGCAACAGGACTTAATGTCAAGAAATACAAAGATAACCAAAGAAAAGAGGCTGGAGTTAAAGCTTAAGTGAAGTAAAAGGAATTAAAGCTAAATGATGAGTAAATACACTGAGGAACAGGGGGTGAATTAGGATATGTAGCATTTCCATGTTTAAACCTTGCAAAGACTTCTCATTGCAGACCGAATAGAACCCAAACTCCTTCCCTTGCTTACAAGGCCTACATGATCTAGCCTTTGTTCGCCTTGATGATGTCTCTACTACCCACCTAGTAGGCTACTATGCTCCAAGTAAAATGACATGCTGTCTGTTCATGAATCATGCCAAATCCATTCCTCAAGGTCTGTGTAGTGGTCTGTTCCCTCTCCCTGGAATGTTCTTTCCTCTTATCTTGCATGATTGGCTTTGTGCCATTCAGTTTTCCTATTCAGGAAGTATATCTGGTTGTATCTCCTAGATGAATTTTTAGTGTAAAATTTCCAGACAAGGTTAATGTATCCTTGTATCATCATGAAAATAATGTTGCAACAATGACCAGCCATTTACCTATGACAGAGCACCCTAAAAGTGTTTCCTGATGAAAATCTTGGCCTTCTTCACAGATACTCTCTTTAGTGGATTTCTTTATAATGAGATGCATGCTTTTGTTAAATTTCTCAACTTTTATAAAAAGATGTCAACCTTACTCCTAACTCAGTCAACTATCACAGCTACTGCTCTGCCCCTTAGGAAGCAGCAGAAAATACATATACTCAATATGTATTATCATTCTCATAACTTAATCCTTAGATAGGAGGTAAAATAACTACCCTTTTTAAAGCAATTAATATATACAAGGCACAATGTTATGTGAATTCCATTCATTGTTTTCATTTAACCCTCATAATAACACTATGATTTAAGACAGTATCATTTTAAAAGCATAAAAATTAACTTCTGCCATGACACACAATTAGGATAGGAAAAAATATTTATAAAAGATGTTAAAAAGGTGACAAAACATCCTATCTGCAATATTCTTTAAATTATATCCTTGGAACTTAATCCAAGATTATGATCGTCTTAACAGATGGGTCAGAACGCTTTGTAGTTAGAATGCACTGTTTAAGATCCCTAAGGAGGCCGGGCACGATGGCTCACACCTCTGTATCCCAGCACTTTGGGAGGCTGAGACGGGCAGATCACGAGGTCAGGAGTTCGAGACGAATCTAGCCAACACAGTGAAACCCCGTCTCTACTAAAAATACAAAAAATTAGCCGGGTGTGATGGTATGCGCCTGTAATCCCAGCTACTTGGGAGGCTGAGGCAGGAGAAATCGCATGAACCTGGAAGGCAGAGTTTGCAGTGAGCCAAGGCCATGCCACTGCATTCCAGCCAGAGTGACAGTGCGAGACTCCATCTCAAAAAAAAAAAAAAAAAAAAACCCCAAAGAAATCTAATTTAGTCATTTAGGCCTTGATTTTACACCACCGACTTAGTTTGAAGGCTGCTATAAGAAACAGCCCTATGAAACTGGTATTTTTCTACTGCAAGGTGGCTACTTTAAGACAATTTTTCATTGCATTGTATCAAGTGATGTCTTGTTATTATTATATCATTATATCAAGTGACGTCTTGTTATAAATAGTAAGAATCAGATTAAGGGCTCATATTTCCTTCTTTGTATTGACTGCTGAAAAGGTATGGGGCCAAATTTGTGGTTACGTCTGGAATTATATATTTTTGGGGGGGGTCTCTCTATTACCTTCATATTTATCCTATCTAAATTTTCCATTGCCAAATTTCCTTACTTTAGTTTTATCCTATTGCTCATGTATTTTTATGAGTCTCCATAAGTCTATTTTGGAAAAAGGCAGAGTACTCATAATTTTAGTATATCTTTTAGCTTTATGTTGCCATAAACCTTTCATTATATACATGATCAAAAACAGCATATTATCTCACCTCAGTATTTATTATTTTACAAACTGATTTATGATTGCTAACATGTAACTGAAGGTATACACTGTTAGAACACAGTTTTCAGTAGAAAGTAGCACTGCCATTAAGTAATAAAATGTTCTAACATTAGAACAACATTCTTATAAAAGTTTGCATGTTGTTTACTGAGGTCTAAAGCATGATTAACTACAAAAGGCTGAATAAAATTCAGATTCTTATATACACACAAAATTGTTTTATTGAGATGACAAAGTATATTTATTATGCCACCCAGAATATAATCCACTCTGATAACTGCCAGTTTATGCACTTGCTGAAGTAACTCAGTACATAAATAGTAGCCATAACAGTTGCAGTGCATGAAGTTCTTCTCTTCCAGATTGAAGAGTGTACAATCTAACGCATTTTAAAACTTTAAATCCCTTATTAGCCTAAATATAATTTAAAATTTTAGTTTGCCTTACCTATAATTTGTCTGTACACTAGGTTACTAATGGTGATATGATTACATATGTGGACACAAAATAATTTTAATGGAAAATGAAATTATGGTACTCAACAAAGAAAAGGGTAATGATCATGTAGACTAACTGTATTTGAGATTAGTTTAAGCCTGGGGTAGCTATACTTACGTTTCACAGACCTGGAGAAGATAGGAAAAAAGCTTTTATTAACATTGCTAAGGAACAGGTAAAAGCTAACATTAGGTAACTAAGAGGTGACATAAAAAAGATTGAATAAAATATCATGGAGGTTTCATAATGAGATTGGAAATTCAATAGACTAGGAGAAAAAAGATCCCAAAACATATATGCTCATAGGGAAAACACATAGTAAGAAAAAGGAGAGATCTCTATTTAATGATACAATAGTAAAGAGTTATAATTTCCTATATAATGTAAATTTCAGGCATTTAAACATTTTCATTGAATTATAAAATACTATTTGGAAAAGAAAAACAGCACAACTGCAGATTACAGAAGACTAAGATAGATGAATCATGAAAAGGTACTAGCAGAGATTTCTATTATACCTATCAGGGATACACAATTTCTAAGAATTTCAGAAGTCTTTGGTGTTCTTATTAACGTAAATCCTGAAATAACACCTGAGTGAACTGTCTTCTAATTCTTCAACTGGATGGCTTTTTAGTGTAAAAGATGTTGAATACTGATTGACTTTTTAATAAATTATTTTATAGTATAAATCAGAAATACTGCATAGTCCCTATTTACATCTTTCTACAGTGGTTTTTAAAATGTTTTAAGAATAAAAACCATGCAAACTTTATTTGATTTTTCTGAGGAAATAACTTTTTGGATTTAATTTCAATGAAACCACTGATAACATTTCCCTCCCCAACGATCTCTGGCAACGATCCCTCAGATTTTAAAGATTATGTATTATTACCTTTTAATACAAGTAGAATAACACTCAGGGAATTTACAACATTTGTTATTTTCAGTAAATACATTGGTTGAAGTTTAAAAGTCTATCCGTAGTAAACTTACATCTTTCAGGAGCTTGGTCAATGTGTTCTGGACAAAGCAGGAAGATGTGACTGAAATCCTGAAAGGTGCCGGCTCCTGCAGCACAAGGATAATGATACATCTGGGTACATTTCTCTTCACAGCATTTGATAGTGGCTCCAAGGTGCTTACAAAATGCACATCGCTGAAAGGGGTAAAGGAGAGAAATCTCTTTATAAAACCTTGAAAAGGAATATTCAAATATAAGCTGGGAAGGTATAAAAAACTCTCTGTATATCACAAGTAAAACAAATTGAACCTGCAAAATATTAAACAAAGGATTCGTTAAAAATAATAAAATCTACATTACTCAATTTAGCGCTTCGTGTGCTACCAACTCATCCTTCCATTCAAATTAGAAAGTTAGAATTTCATTCCTTATATTTTCAAAAATAAATTTTGAAGCATTTTTGAAACAAAACCTAAAGATTTTTTTTTAAAGCAAATAGTAATATGGTTAAAAGGGCAGGTTTCTATATTGAGGATTATTATAAAGTTTTTAAATCCCACCAAAACTAGTAATAGGAACATATATTTTATTTATGAGACATATTACTATTTTTTACCCTGCCTAAAAATAAATACAAAATAAACTCATCAATTATAAGTTAACAGGGACACAAATGGTTAAAGACTCACAGAAAAAAACACAAAACTACATACTTCAATGTAGCAATCAACTTCAAATTTCTTAACAAAAGATGGAAATGTGGGCGAAAAAAAATTAGTCATCTGGTATCTTTCCCATTTCAACCTGCCTCCATTATCTTGCAAGTGGTAAAACGCACAGAAATAAGCCCCAAACAAGAGGGGCAGTCTAGGGCAAGTGAACACATAAGAAGTCAGAAGAAATTATGTAAAATGTTGCATTTACTTATTCAGTTTTCCCTTAGAATGATTCACAAACTCTTCCTCATTCTCCCAAGCCCATTTTGAGCATCATTTTCTTTGAAGAGAGTTTGATGGGCCCTGTACTATACAGTATGACATCTCTCTGTGGGAAATGACTATCTAACATAAATTTTTGTTTACACCATTACATGGTACTTACTTGCTTATGCCATTACATGATCAGTTTATCTTTTCCTCATCCTAGTCCAAGATCCTTCAATTGAGGCACCATACTATCTTTGTATCCAAAGCACCAAAAATGCTGCTTGAAACAGGCCCTAATAGAAAGGTGTTCCTATACATATAACAAAAAGACTTAACTTTTGGTGATCTTGTTTGTGAGTGTGGCTCATAAACAGCTTAGCTGAGATAACTGGAGCCTCATGTAACACAGACAGTTGGACCCTGCTAACATTACTGTGGATATCTTCACATGTTACTACACTGACTTTATATTCTGCTAATTAACCAGGGACTACAGTAGTTAAAATTATAATTGTTTTCAATGTTTTATGTGTAAATCTGTATATCACATACTATCAAACTCTTCCTCACTGTCATCAGTCTACTGCATTTGAATCAACATAACAAAGCTAAGTGACTCCTGAGGGCTAAATCAGAAAGAAGAAAAGAAAGAGATACAAAAATTTGGCTGGGCCCGGTGGCTCACACCTGTAATCCCGGCACTTTGGAAGGCCAAGGCGGGTGGATCACGAGGTCAGGAGATCGAGACCATCCTGGCTAACACAGTGAAACTCCATCTCTACTAAAAATACAAAAAATTAGCCAGACGTGGTGGCGGGTGCCTGTAGTCCCAGCTACTTGGGAGGCTGAAGCAGGAGAAGCTTCTAAATAACTCATAAACAGTAATTACTGTTGTGACACTTTAATTTTATATAATATTATAAGTATACAGAATAACATTTCAGTGCTATTTTGGCACTCAAGGGTATTAATGCATTAGAAACACAGAAAATAAATATTTTTCTTCATTGATAAAGTGTAATAACCAGCTTTTACAAAACAGGTAATTTTTTATAACTCCCAAGGTATCTAAATATGTTTAGTGCATTAACAGAACCCAGAATTAACTACAAATACAACACCTCGGTAGTCTAAATGTCTGAATAGAAAGACCACGTAAATGTCGAAAGGAAAAGTACAATCAATCTGTTGAAAAATGTTTATAACAACTCATTAACATAACTAATTTCTGCTAAATTGTTAAAATCTAAAATCGCTTATTTTGATACCATATGGCAAGTTTTGCAGAAGCCTTTTGCACTAAAAATAATCTTGGCAGATAAAATATAATGAGAGGTAAGTATATAATGACAGAAAGTAATTTAAATTGACCAGCTTCTCAATGTCTTTCTCATTTTAGAAACACCAATATGTTCTCTTAATCATATCTGCAATGAAAAATATTATATTAGCTAAACTACTATGAGAAGTACTGGAATATATCTAACATACTAATTTACAATATCATATAAAGATATCAGTGA
Organism: Pan paniscus; assembly: GCF_029289425.2. Lineage (NCBI taxonomy): Eukaryota > Metazoa > Chordata > Mammalia > Primates > Hominidae > Pan > Pan paniscus. Next base: position 188,691,071 of record NC_073255.2, read on the forward strand.
ATAAAAGAAGGAAAATAAAACACTACATTTAGGAGAACGCTTCAAACCCATCTGTTACAATTAAATAGCTAATGAAGAGCACTCGGCATTAAAAGAAAATGTTTACTATATATACACAGTCTGGAATGTATCTTCCTAAACCAAGTAAAAAGTACTTGTAAAATCGTAGACAATATCAAAGAATGGATTTCCACAGGGAACTTCTCAAATGTCAACACTCTTATACACTACACATAAAAGAAATCAAGCAAGTTAAAATATTAATAATAAAATAAGTAATATATAATACATAAGTAACAATTACGAAGCTAATTAACATTTGGGGAGGAGGGATAAAGTAAACAGCTCTTGGCCGGGCATGGTGGCTCATGCTTTTAATCCCAGCACTTTGGGAGGCTGAGGCAGGTGGATCATTTGAGCTCAGGAGTTCGAAACCAGCCTGGGCAATGTGGTGAAACTCCATCTCTACAAAAAATACAATAATTAGGTGGGCATGGTGGCATGCACCTATAGTCCCAGCTACTCACGAGCCTGGGGTGGGAAAACTGCTTGAGCCCAGGAGGTTGAGGCTGCAGTGAGCTGTGATGACGCTACTGCATTCTAGCCTGGGCAACAAAAGTGAGAACCAGTCTATAAAATTCAAAAAAAAAAAAAAAAAAAAAAAAAAAGGCCCTTAAATGGTGTATCAACTACATGGTTTATTTGAATCAATAATGAAAATTCCTAGACAGCATTTTTTCTTTTTACTTTTATTCATCATTAAAAAGACAGGGAGTAAGAAAAGGAAAAAAGTAACATGTTATAATAATATTTTCCCATATTAATCCAAGAACACAATAACAACAACAAAAACTCAGTGAGAACTCGTATTACCAGTTTTAAGAATGAGTCTGAGGAATTTTCAAGACTTTTATTTAATAGTTTGAAATAATCTGTCAAAATGTATCCATAAAACAAAACAGAATGAACAAAATTTGAGATTAAAGTTGTATCATAAAAAAATACCAAGAAGTTAAATATTCCACAGCTCATTTAATTAATTATCCAGTATTTATTCTGTACCAACTATAGCAATGGTTTTAGGCTACGTGCTCTAATAAATAAGTATTATAAGGCTCCCCATGCTCCAAATTTGTTTTTAATCTTCACCAGTCTTTTTTTAGTATTAGGCAACTAGGATTCTCCCAGGATGCAGTAATAAAGAACAAAGATGGAAAGTAAGAGAAAGAGGTAGAATGACATGAAAATCTGATCCAGAAGGTGCAATGTATGTTTTATATGAGTACCAGAATGGGAGAAAATAGGAGGGATTATAATCACCAAAATTCTAAAGGAAAAGTTATGTAAATATCTAATAATAAAAGCTAACATTTAATTAAGCATAATCCTCATTCAACAGATGAGGAATCTAAAACCGAAAGAGTCATTATCACTGTTCCACTTATATATATGCTTACAAAAATACCCACTCTTGATCTGTAACAATGTCTCCTTAAACTCCCTGAATGGCAGCTTCAGGTAAAAACTTCCCAGAAACTTTGAAATAACAAGGATAAAAGGAAAATTCTTGGAGCCACATAAAAAAGAAAACAGATCATTACAAAAAAAGAAGAATCGGGCATCAGTTCTCATTATCAATACTGAATTAAAAAGAAACCCCAAAAAAATCATTATTTTCCTAGGCCTATAAAAAATTATTTAAAACCAAAATTTTAATGTCTGTTAAGCTAACATTCAAGTCCATGGATAACAAATGTAAATAGGTTAAATTCTCTAGTAAAAGATAGCAACTTTCAAAACATGCAAAATATACTACATAACACATATACATATTTTACATATTACTACAGACTTCATTTATGTATGTGTGTGTACACATATATAATATGAAATAAATGAAATACTTTGGATATTTGTCCCCGCCAAAATTTCATGTTGAAATGTAATCCCCAATGTTGGAGGTGGGGCCTTATGGGAGGTGTTTGGGTCATGGGGGCAAATCCCTCATGGCTTGGTGCTGTCCTTGGGATAATGAGTGAGTTCTCACAAGATCTGGTTGTTCAAAAGTGTATGGCATCTCCACCCCTCTCCTTTGCTCCTGTTCTTGCTATGTGAGATGCCTGCTCCCCCTTCCACCATGCTCCTTCCACCATGATTTCAAACTTCTTTTTTTTAATTTATTATTTATTTTTTTGAGACAGAGTTTCACTCTGTTGCCCAGGCTGGAGTGCAGTGGCCTGATCTCGGCTCACTGCAACCTCTGCCCCGCAGGTTCAAGCGATTCTCCTGCCTCAGTCTCCCAAGTAGCTGGGATTACAGGCACCTGCCACCGCGCCCGGCTAAATGATTTCAAACTTCTTGAAGCCCTCACCAGAAGCAGATGCCAGCACCACACTTCCTGTACTGTCTGCAGAATCGTGAGCCAATTAAACCTCTTTTTGTTATCAATTACCCAGCAACAGGTATTTCTTTACAGCAACACAGGAGCGGCTATATATATGCACAATGCACAGTGACATACACAATTCAAAAACAGACTTGAGGGGAAAAAACACAAACGCTAACCAAAAAATGCAGGTATAGCAATAATTGCAAAGAAATAGAATTTAAACTAAAAAGCAGTGAACAAGTCAAAGATAATATTTCATAATAACATGTTTTATGTTACAGTGTAAATTCCAAAAGAAGCCATAGTCATTAAAGTTTATACACCTAATAAATATATGTCACATATAAAAAGTAAAGCTGAGTAGAAATAACATGCATAGATTAGACTTTAACATAGCTCTCAAATCAGGATATTAAGTAGATATGAAATAAATAATAACAATGATCGGGTTTGATTCAAACAGACACATAAAATACACACAGATCTCTGTATTCCAAAAATAGAGAAAACATTCTATTCAAATGCACACAGAATTTTCAAAAAAAAATTCACATGTATGGTCATAAAGAAATGTCCACATATTTTAAAAAGCAGGTATTTCCTAGGTTATATTCAGTAAAAGCAGATGTGTCCCTAGACCTAATACAATAAAAATTAGAAATTCACAATATAAGGATAAAGTACCAAATCTATCCACTGGCAAAATTTAAAAGTCCTTTCTATATAACGGCAGAGTTTCAATCAAGAAGAAAAATCATGTATTATTTTTAAATGATTAAGAAACATCAAAAAAATCTCTGAGACGTGGCAAATGTGGTCTTCAAAGGAAAACATATAGCTTCAAACATGCAAAACTATAAGACTAAAGAATTATAATAAATAATGCCCAATTCAAAAATTAAGCCAATAAGAATCAACATATAATCCATGAGATTCACAATCTAGGGAAGTAAACCCACCCTAATACTGTGTTTATTAAAATGCTGTTAATGAGATCCGAGGTTTAAACAACTGTTCACTTTAGAAAATGAAATAAAGCTGACTGAAATAAAACCTAATCTATGAAATTATTCTGTATATGAATTGACCTGAAGTAATGAACAGTTCATTGACTGACTCATAACTCTTGTTCTGGTCCAGGCTAATCATTCTAGTTGGCATACTATTAAACACACATTTCTGATTGAAACATCTGCTAAAAAAATAACATCAAACGACATTACAAAATCAAAATGGAGACTGCTAAGAGTGGGACTTTTCTCCTGCCAGTATCTTTCCTTTCTGCCACATTCTCCTCCCTGCTGCCACAGTAATCTTTCTGAAGGAATACAAATATATTCTGAATCACACGCAAACCCCTCAATACAGAATGTGTGGTAGGCAGTATTCTAAAATGCCCGCATACCACCAACCCCACCAAATTTCCTACCCTAATACAGAGGCTGTAAATATGATGAAATATCATGGCAAGGATAATGCCATTAATATATTATAAGGCAAAGGAATTCTGCAGATGTGATTAAAGCCACCAATCAACTGCCTTTGAATTAATCAAAAGGGAGATTTGCCTAATCTAATCAAATAACCTCTTTGAAAATGGAGTTTTCTCCAGCTAGTAGCAAAAGGGAAATTCATAGCAAGGGAACATTTCAATACACTGTTGCTATCTTTGAAGATAAAAAGAGCCACGAGGAAAAACCAAAGAGTGGCCTCTAGGAACTGAGAGTTACCCAAGCCAATAGGCAGTAAGAAAATGGTGAGCTCAGCAGGGTGCGGTGGCTCATGCCTGTAATCCCAGCACTTTGGAAGGCCAAGGCAGGCGGATCACGAGGTCATGAGATCAAGACCATCCTGGCTAACACGGTAAAACCCCGTCTCTACTAAAAATACAAAAAAAAAAAAAAAAAATTAGCCGGCGTGGTGGCGCACGCCTGTAATCCCGGCCACCTGGGAGGCTGAGGCACGAGAATCACTTGAACCCAGGAGGCAGAGGTTGCAGTGAGCCGAGACTGCACCACTGCACTCCAGCCTGGGTGACAGAGCAAGACTCCGTCTCAAAAAAAAAAAAAAAGAAAGAAAGAAAGAAAGAAAATGGCGAGCTCAGCCCTACAACTGCATAGAACTGAATTCCTCCCACACCTGAATGCACCTAGAAGAGGATTCACCCCCAGAGCCTCCACCCAGGTAACACCTTGATTTGAATCTTGTGAGACCTTAAACAGAGAGCACAGTTGAGCCTACCCTGAGTTCTGACCTAAGTACATGGATGCTGTTTTAAGATATTAAGTTTATGGTAATTGCTTTATTATAACAGATAACAAACAGAGCAGCATTTCAAGGCCCTCCATGCTTTGGTCTCTGCCAAATCACTATTACATTTTTAAGATTTTTTTTTAAACATTATACTTACATTACACAATGTCTTAACACTATGAAGTAAAAATGTAAATATTTTAAACTCTGGCTTGGAAATGAGGAGGCAGAATCTCAGATATTTTCCTAAAAAAATAGGAGAGGCAAGCTTTCTGAGTCCACAAAAGTGCCCTCTACCTATTGGGTCAAAGAAAAAGTAATCTCTCTATTTGTAACAACATACATAAATTATAAACCCTGAAGAAATAGGTCCCTAATAGCTATAATCTTTAATATAACCATAAATAAAAACATGAATAAATCTGACTACATAGAAATGTAAAAACTTCTATGTGGTGAGAACACACATTACAGAAAAAAAATCAAGTGACAAAAAATAACCTCCAATTTGAATTACAAATATCTAGTATCCTGGATATATACAAATAAAGCATGTAAGTTATAAAAATGAGTATAATTTTAAAATAGACAAGGAGAGTTTATAGAATTTCATAATTTAAGGAAGACATAAGTTAGCCAATAAACTATGGGTAATATGCAAGAATCAGTAAGCATTATTATTTGCCAGCAGCTAAGCCAAGTACTTCATAAGAATTACTTTATTCCCATCTACGCCAGGCACAGTGGCTCACGCATGTAATCCCAACACTTTGGAAGGCAGAGGTAGGTGGATCACCTGAGGTCAGGAGTTTGAGACCATCCTGGCCAACATGGTGAGACCCTGTTTCTATTAAAAATACAAAAATTAGCTGGGCCTGGTGGCAGGCGCCTGTAATCCCAGCTACTTGGAAGGCTGAGGCAGGAGAATCAGTTGAACCCAGGAGGTAGAGGTTGCAGTGAGCCAAGATCGCGCCACTGCACTCCAGCCTGGGCAACAGAGTGAGACTCCATCTCAAAAACAAAAACAAAACAAAAAAAGAAATTACTTTATTCCCATCTAACCACCACCATTTTAGGTAGACATTACTATTTTTCATTTTACAAATGAAGCAGAGAGGTTAAATTTCCTTGTTCAAGCCCAATGAGTCAGGAAATGAAAGGAACTGAACTCAAGGAGTTCATAATTAGTTATATACAAGTAATAAAGACAAATTCATCGACTATGGAAATGTACTAAGTACTTTGTCTTGTTTACGTAATGGTTTTTATTTAGGTTGTAAGAAAATAACATATGGACAGGCACGGTGGCTCGTGCATGTAATCCCAGCACTTTGGGAGGCCAAGGCAGGCGGATCACTTGAGACCAGGAGTTCGAGACCAACCTGGCCAACATGGTGAAACCCCATTTCTACCAAAAAAAATACAAAAATTAGCCAGGCGTGGTGGTGCACGCCTGTAATCCTAGCTACTCGAGAGACTGAGGCAGGAGAATCGCTTGAACCCAAGAGGTGGAGGCTGCAGTGAGCCAAGATTGCGCCACTGCACTCCAGCCTGGGTGACAGAGCTGGACCTTGTCTCAAAAAAAAAAAAAAAAAAAAAAGAAAGTAAGAAAAGAAAGTAGCCACTTTGGGGTTAGAATCCATAAAATACTCTCAGTGTCAACCAAAAGAAATGTACTGCAATGTTCATAGAACACAATTCATAATGACCTCAAATTGAAAGTCCTCAAAATGCCCAACGGTAAAATAAATAAATTATAGTACTCTTAACAAAAGAATACTATACATCAATGGGAAAAATAAATGACTGGAAGGAACAATTTGGATTTATCTCACAAATATATACATGAAAGATGACAGAAAACAGTACTTAGTAGCTCAATTATACAAAGTACAAAGCCAATTACACAAAGTACAAACATAGGCAAGACTCACCTATGTTGTTACTAGATGATAGTGCATGTCTTTGGGGAGTTAGGAATAGTAACCAACAGGAGGCTGAATGGAATTTCTGGGGCGCTATTATTTGTTTCCTGATGTGATTTTAGTATATAGGTTCTAATATTTGGGGTATTCCTAGAAATGTGTACCTATTATTCACTTGCTATATATATAGCAAAGTGAATTTTATATATAATTCTTCAACATATTTTTAGAAAAATTAAAGTTTTTTTTAGAAAATTAAGAGAATTTTAGATAAAAACTCAACTTTTAATGGAAAATATTTTCCTTTTTCTTTCTCACATGAAATTCTATATCAAGGTTAGTATCCTACCTGGTATCTCTCCAATAGTGGGTTAAGAGTTTGTTTTCTTCTCAAGTAACCTGTATTATATTAAGATGATATTAACTGAAATAATCAGATAGATGAATGCGCCATAAAGCTAATTCTAAGATATCTGTCCTAAGCGAAAAGCAGAAAAGGGATACACATAACTTCCACATAAAACATCCACCCCCATTTTTTTGGTTATTCTTAAAAGCTCATAATGTATACAATGATAAAATTTATTGTTTCAAATTAGAGTTTTTGAAATTGAAATATTAATTTAAACACGTTTGCTTAACACAACTTTAAAGTTAATAAGAAAACACTGCATATTACAGAAGAGTTAAATACTTCAAAAAGTGGGAAAAAATTTAAAAGCTTTCATTTGAGTAGGAGTAAACACAGACACAGTAAGAATCAAGTTAGTTGGATACACTTAAATCATGTCTTTTAAGAACATAAGAACAGATTATTTGCTTTCTCTTTAGTCCAAAACCTTGGTGTAATTTTAGTCCAAATTTGAAACTAACAGAAGAATACTCAGCTTCTTAAAAGTTTTATTTCAAGAACAGTAAAAGAACTTCTGGTCTTACAAACATTACACAGATAAAACAAGTTTCTCCAAACAGATGTATGTAAAAATCTAGTATATATACCCCCAAGGTGAGTCAATAAGGTGAACCAGATTCTGGTTGAATGGAATCCTTGAAATATAACTTTGGTGAACAAACTGTTTGTGTTTTCCACTTTTCTTAAAAAAGAAGTGATAAAGCAGATTTTCAGTACCTGCCAACTGATAAAATGCTACTTACCAGGTAAAAACCACTACCAAAAATCAGAATCACAGAAGGGCTATCAGTAAAATTACTAATGCCACAAATTAACATGATGTTAACTGCTGCATTATGCATCAAAAGAGTATTTATATAATCACAGCAAATAACTCAAATCTTTTACATCACTAGTAAACTCAAAAAAAGAAAAAAGCAATAACATTAAATTTCCTTACTGATCTACTAGCTTTAACTATTTAATACTAGTACACTTAGTTTTGATTACTTTGAAATTGAAACAAAAACAATAATCTTTTCTTCTTTTAATGACTTTTTCAGTTATAGGAAAGATGATATTAAAAGAAAATATACAACTATAGCTTAGCTACAGGTATAAAACTATTTTAAAGATATGTAATTGTGCTATTGAATTAAACTGAAAACATAAATATCAACTCATGATTTTGAAAAAAAATCTTTTCTATGTTTGGTTTTGGTAAAAGGAGAGACAAATAAGTCAGAAAAACAGAAAATACAGAAATAGACTCACTTTTCCATATTCAATTAATTTTTGACCAAGGGGCCAAGATAATCCAAGAGAGCAATAAATAGTCTTTTAGAATGATGCTGGAACTGCTAAATAATCCGTATGGAAAACAAAGAAACATGAATCTTATCTCATATTCTCTTATCATATGTGTAATTTAACCATAAATGGATTTTTTAAACCTACAAGTAACACTGGGGCAAGCAAAGATTTTTTAATAAAGCATAAACAGCATAATTTTTTCAACTTCCAAAAAATTAACAAATGACCAATGTCATCAAAATTAAACCCTCTGCTGTTCAATAAACATTGCTAAATAAATGAAAACAAGTCACACATTAGGCAAAAATATTTATAAAATGCATCTCCAAAACTGACTTCTGTGAATAATATATAAAAAAACTCTTACAACTCAAGAAGATGACAAGTAAATCAATTGGAAAAAAATGGTGGTAGAGACAAAATAACAGACATGTCACCAAAGACACACAAATGGCAAAAAAAGACATAAAAAGAGGCTCAATCTAATTAATCATCAGGGAATGCAAAATCAAACCCACAATAAATTATCACTAAATGCCAACCAGATGGCTAAAATTTAGAAACAGTGGCAATATCCAGTGCTGGCAACAATGTACAGCAAATGGAACTCTCAGATCTCTAGAAATGGAAAAGTATACAGACACTTAAGAAACTGTGAAACTGTTTTCCAAAGTTAAGAATATATTTCCAACAAGTCAGAAATTCCAGTCCTAGGTATTTACCCAAGAAACATGAAAAGATACATCCACAACGAAGCATGTTACATAAATGCTCACAGCAGCTTTATATACTGGCCAAAAATTGAACGAAACTTAACTGTAAGCTAGTGAATGGACCAATCTCAAAACCATTATGCTAAGTAAAAAAAGGCAGACAGAAAAGATTCTATACTGTATGGTTCCATTCATATATTAGTCTAGAAAAGGCAAAACTATAGGAAAGCAACAGATCAGTGATTGCCAGGAGCTGGAGTGGGAGGTAGGCAGTAACTTCAAAAGGTCATGAGTGAATTTATGCGTAAAGGGTCTATTCTGTATCTTGACTATGATGGTAATTACATGACTGTTCATATTTACCAAATCACATTCAATACACACCTTAGAAAGGGTGAATTATAGTGTATGCAAAATATACCTTAACAAAACAATGGCTCTCACACATAAATTTATTTATTTATTGGGTAACAGCATAGGGACTAATATCAGAATAACTTTCCTAAAATGTCTCAAATCTGAAGAAAACGTAAAAGCTAACTAATTGAAGTTACCTGTAAATAACCAAAAACTGGTTGGAATGGGAGGACATTATACCCTTGGAAAAAAAGCAGAATATCATTGGCTAAAATCTATATTTAAATAGAGCTTCAGTCTGGGCGCGATGGCTCCTGCCTGTAATCCCAGCACTCTGGAAGGCCAAGGAAGGTGGATAAGGCCAGGATTTTGAGAGCAGCCTAGCCAACATGGCGAAACCCCATCTCTACTAAAAATACAAAAATTAGCTGGGTGTGGTGGTGGGCACCTATAATCCCAGCTACTTGAGAGGCTGAGGCACAAGAATTGCTTGAACCTGGGAGGTGGAGGTGGCTGTAAGCCGAGATTGCGCCATTGCACTCCAGCCTGGGAGACAAAGACCCTGTCTCAAAAGAAAAGAAAAGAAAATTCTACAACTAATAAGTATGGTAATTTCAATGAAAATTTTAGTGGATGGGCTTAACAAGAGATTGGTAGAAAATTGGTCCATCTCCTTGAAAATACATGAATAGTGTATCTATTCTGAGGAACTAAAAGTAAAAACACTGGGAAGAAAACGAACAGACCCTCAGTAATCTACAAAATATCAAATATACTAACATTCATATAATTAGAGTTACAGAGGAAGAGGAGAGAGAAATGAGACAGAAAAAGACTAAGAAATAAAAGTCAAGCTTTTCACAAATTTGGTGAAAAATATCAACTTACAGTTTCAAGAAGCTCAGCAACCCCCAAGCAGGATGAATACAAAGAAAACCACACCTAGGCACATCATAGTCAGACTGCTGAAAACCAAAGATAAAGAGAAAATCCTGAAAGCAGCCAGAGAATATCAAAACATTATTATATACATGGGAATAATGATACTACTGACACCACACCTGACTTCTCATTAGAAACCATGGAAGACAGGAAACAATGCAACATCTTTTAAATGCTTGAAGAAGAAAAACATAATCATCCCAGAACTCTGTATTCAGGGAAAAACAGCAAAAATGAATGCAGACTTCCACTTCCAGACAAAATGCAGAAAATGTACTTTTCCCTGTTCTTTCCACTAAATACAGCTTTAAAAACCCTTGGCCGTGATACATAAGACAAACAAAAGAAGACAACAAAATGTAGAGAGACGGCAGACCAATTAGGGCTTCAGGAGCCAAGAAACAAAAGAGGATGAATTCCCTAGGTTTCCTTTCTGACTCATATATACAAGAAAAGTTGCTAGAGAAGCAGACAACTCAGAAACACCAACAGGCACACACATACGTAAAACTCCAAGAAAATTCTGCTGTCTTTTGTCAAAAAAGCAGGGAAGCGGCAGGCTACCAAGACAAAAAACTCATAGACAACAACAAACCAGTTTAAGCCAAATGGTACAAATAAAAGCCCAAGCCATATACCTTTTGCAAAGACTTAAAAGGAGGACATAGTCAGCCATTCCCCACTCCTGCCCACGGACAACATGATACCACAGCAGGCCAACTGGGACACAGGACATTCATACCCACTGAGCAGTAACGCGGCTTCCTCCCTCTAGAGTGTGGGTGGAAAAAAAGTGGGGAGCCTGAGTTCAACACCCACCCAGTGATAAGGACATATCCCTATCCCTCCCTCTACAGAGATATGACAGGAGAGGCCTATTGGAGAATCCAAACTCAAAGCACTGCCCAGTGATAACTTAACCACCCCTCCATCCCATTCAGTGGAGGCCAAGTGAAAAGCAGGAACCTTTTGAGCCAGGGTGGTAATTCACAAAGGTGTAATGCAAGTCCAGAGTTTTCACTCCTACTCAGCATTTACTAGGTGTACGTCTCCATCAATGAGTCAACAAAGGCCTACTAAGGAACTGGAATCTTCACATACACCTGGGAGTAGTAACAAGGCTGTGCCCCACCTCCACCCCAAAAGCAAAGTTTCAGATAAATCCTACTAAAAGGGGGGATTTAAATAAAATGCAGAGCTTCATAACACAACACTTAAAATGCAAAGGATTCAACCAAATATAACATGTTATACCATACTAAGAACCAGGAAAATCTGAACAGGAATTTGAAAATATAGTCAAAAGGTGCAAACAATGAGAATTCATAGATGTCATAATTATCTATCAAAGATTTTAAACTATATAACACTGCTTCAACAAGCAATTACAGCCGGACACAGTGGCTCACGCCTGCAATCCCAGCACTTTGGGAGGCAGAGGTGGTTGGATCACTTGAGGTCAGGAGATCGAGACCAGCCTGGCCAACATCGTGAAACCCCATCTCTACTAAAAATACAAAAATTTGCCAGGCATGGTGGTGCACGCCTGTGATTCCAGCTACTCAGGAGGCTGAGGCATGAGAATCACTTAAACCCAGGAAGCAGAGGTTGCAGTGAGCTGAGATCATTTACTGCATTCCAGCCTGGGCAACAGAGCAAGAGTCTGCCTCAAAAAAAAAAAGCAATTACAAACATACTTTTGAAACAAAGGAAACAATACAAAGTTTTGCAAAGAAATCAAGAAAGAAACAAATATCAAGTTGAAAACTAAAAAATATGCTAACAAAAATAAAATACAAACTAAGCTGAACAACAAAATGGGAAAGATTACCCAACCTAAACAAGAGAAGAAAATGAACTGATTTAAAAAAAAAAAAAAAAAAAGTGGCCAGGTGTGGTCGCTCAGGCCTGTAATCCTAGCACTTTGGGAGGCCGAGATGGGTGGATCACCTGAGGTGAGGAGTTCAAGACCAGCCTGGCCAACATGGCAAAACCCTGTCTCTACTAAAAATACAAAAATTAGCTGGGCATGGTGGCACACACCTATAATTCCAGCGACTCAGGAGGCTGAGGCAGGAGAATCACTTAGACCCAGGGGCGGAGTTTGCAGTGAGCTGAGATGGTACCACTTCACTCCAGCCTGGGCAAAAGAGCAAAACTCTGACAATAAATAAATAAATAAATAAAATTTTTTTTTTAAAAAAAAGACATTAAAGACACTTGTGGGACTATAATAAGTGATGCAACATTCCTGTCACTGGAATCTCAGAAAAGGAACATGACGCAGCTGAACAATTATTCGAAGACCCACAGATTCAAGAAATTGAATAAATCCTAAGAGGATACACACAAATAAATCAATGCTAATATATATCATAAACTTCTGAAAACTAATGACTAAACTAAAAAACCCTGAGATAAATAAGAGAAATGACACCTTATCCACAGATGAAAAACAACTCAAATGACAGCAGATTTCTCACCTGAAACCATGGAGGCCAGAACAAAGCAGCATAACATTTTTGCAAGTCCTAAAAGAACTGACAACAAAGAATTCTATATCCAGCAAAAACATCCATTAGTAATGAAAGGGATATCAAGAAATTGTGAGATGAATGAGAACTAAAAATTAGTCATGAGACAAAACTACACCAAAAGAATAGTGAGAAAAGTTATTGAACCAGAAAGGAGAATGATAAAAAGAAGGACTCTCAGAACATCCTGAAGGAAGAAAGAACAAACAAATAGTAAAAATATGGGCAATAAAACAGACTTTACTGTTCCTTGAGTTTTCAAAATAATGTTTAACAATTGAAGCAAAAATTGTTACACGATGCAAAAGCTATGGTGGGTAAAACTGTTGATGCATTTCCAAAACTGAAAGCAGTTGGCACCAAGCTGTATTAGAAGTTGTCACATTCTCAATTGGCACTACAAGTACAGTAAAAATAATGTAGAGTATCATTGAGAATATCACTGATGAAGCAGCAAAAATCATTAATGTTTTAAGTCTTGATCCATGAATACACATCTTTTAATTATCTATGTGACAAAACGAGAAATAAAGAGTAAAATAATTGTTACACCATAGTTTTTCTTGAGGAAAGAATTTGTGATCATGTGATTTATAAACTGAAATAACTGCTTTTTTCATGGAACACCGTTTTTACATGTAAGAACAAGTAACAAACCACAATTATTAAAACTTGATTATCTAACATATTTCCTCAAAAATGAATAAAGTGAGCCTGTCACTTCAAGGAAAACAACTTAGAACATGAGTGGACAATAAGAAGATTTGAAAAACTTACATCCAACAATGCAAGCTTAACTAATTCCAATACTTAAAGACTTTTCTGATGAGATCAGTGGATTATAACAAATGTGAATTTTGTTATTTATTAAAAATGTGTAGGACTAGGCAAGGTGGCTCACACTTGTAATCCCAGCACTTTGGGATCACTGGAGGCCAGGAGTTCAAGACCAGCCTAGCCAACACAGTGAAACCCCATCTCTACTAAAAATATGAAAATTAGCTGGGCCTGGCGGTGCATGCCTATAGTCCCAGCTACTCAGGAGGCTGAGGCATTTGAACCCAGGAGACAGAAGTGAGCTGAGATCGCACCACTGCATTCCAGCCTGGGCAACAGAGTGAGATTCTGTCTCAAAACAAACAAAACAAAACAAACAAACAAACAAAAACAACCGTATCAATAGTTGGAATATCTGGATCACTCAGTGAACCAATATTTTCCAAAGACCACTTAGTAATCTTATAAAATCATATATGGGTAAAAGATCCCCTGAAATTGCAAGGTAGTCTAATAAATTATATATATGTGTGTGTGTGTGTGTGTGTGTGTATATATATATATTTTTTTTTTTGGTCTGAGATGGAGTCTCACTCTGTCACCCACGCTGGAGTGCAGTGGCACAATCTCGGCTCACTGCAACCTCCACCTCCTGGGTTCAAGCGATTCTCTGCCTCAGCCTCCCCCGTAGGTGGGACTGCAGGTGCCTGCTACCATGCCCGGCTAATTTTTGTATTTTTAGTAGAGACGGGGTTTCACAATCTTGGCCAGGCTGGTCTTGAGCTCCTGACCTCATGATCCACCCGCTTCAGCCTCCCAAAGTGCTGGGATTACAGGCGTAAACCACTGCGCCCGGCCCATAAATTATAATTTTAAAGGGTAAAGATATAAAGTTCATTGATGAGATTGCAGTCTTCAGATTGCACCAAACCACTTGAAAAACTTGTGAAACTACCACTTCTCAAGCTTTGGTTTAGTATCAAACAAGAATATTCATTAGGGCTTGTGCTTTCATTCTTATAGTATCTTTTAATAAACAGAAGTTATTTCTCAAATGTAGTTGAATGCTCCAATATTTTCCTTTACATTCAGTGCTGTATCTCAAGAACTCTTTTACAAAAATATTATCCTATATTATCTTTTTAAATATAAATAAAAATAATTATCTTTTTAAAAGCTTATGAGTTCAGGTAGAAATATGAAGGGCTAAAAGGAATTCGAAGACATTTTCCTACTATTTGTTCTTTCTCTTGATTTTCATGATTCATTATTCTTGCAGAAGTGACCTTACCACAGTATAAGGTTCACTTATAATCACTGTTCTGCCTTGTAATTTTAGGTGAATCTGTTACAAAATATTATGAAATCTACAGGAAAAGCCAACTTTCAAAGCTATTAAGTATTTGACTTAATAGTTGAGGGCAATATTATTCAGAAAAATTTCAATCTCATTCCGCAGCACAAAAAACTGCAATAAAACTTTACCACTGCCAAGTCATTAAATTGCTATGTAGAATGGCAATTCAGTATATTCTGCCTCTATATCTAACAAAAATTCATAGGATTTGATGATGAAGTCCACAAATGCAAGTCAAAATCACTGCTGACACTATTATATAATAGTTCACTAAAACATGACAGATTTAAATATTTTCTGCAAAGTACCTGCTAATAAATAATACAGTAAATAATCAGGCTTTAAACACCTGACATTTAACAAGCTTTGTAAATTTGTCCAACTCAAGTCTTTCTGCTCCACAGTTATTTTTGCCACTATCAACTGTAACGCATCTTAGCGGATTCCACTTCAGGTTGTACTAAGTTAGTGTCTGCTCAACTTTTCTGAAAATATTTTCTCTTGTAGTTGTTTCACATAGACTATGCATAAACACTAATTCTTCCATCACTTCAAACTCAGCACTAATTTCTGGAATATGTAACAACTGAACAGTACTGGTAACACCTATTCATCCATCAAAAGCCTAAGAAAACCATGAAAAATCATTCACCCTTCTTTCCAAAATGACTTGATATTACTCCCAACGTCCTTAACTTTTAGAGCAATTACTCTCGCTGAAAGGCTAATAGTCTTTTTTAAAGTTTATTTTCTATGGACACATCTTTGTTTACCTTAATAAAACATAATTTAATTATCTACTGTTGGTAATGGTTTTCCTTGCTTGGCTAACAAATAAGCCATTGAAAAACTTACTTTAATTATAGCCTAATTTCCATTTTTTGTTTTTGAGAAGAAATTCTGCTGTGATAAAATTTTGTTTTAATTTACTATTTTTTTTCTGACCTTTTAGTTTTATTCCTGTTGGCTGGGAATATTGTGAGAAGTGCCAAGTCTGGTAATGCTGACATATATTATATTCTTTTAGCACAGCCATAGTCTTCTAGCATAATAAATATAATGCTTTGCTATCTAATTTGTTAATAATAATATACATTCCACTATACCTCTAAAGTGTTACATATAAAGTCCACTTTTCTCCTTTTCTTGTTTTAACATGATAGGTAGGTATGCACTGGTAATGAGAGAAATAAATAAGATGCCAGGGCAATATGTGTGGCGCACACACACACACACACACACATACTGACAAACTGTAACTATGTCATTGTGATTCGTAGCATGCAGAGCAGCAATTTGAAATATGTGTGCTCTCTGCAGCAACCAACTCTGACACTGTAGTGCAACAGAAGTCATATATAATGCCCAAATAAATGGGTGTGGTTTTGTTCCCATAAAACATTAGTTTTAAACACTCATACCTGAATGTCGTTATGATTTCCTATGTCATAAAATATTATTCCCTTTTAAATTTTTTTCAGACATTTTAAAAGGTAAAAAACATTTTTAGCTCATGTCCCACATAAACACAGCTGGAGGACCGAATGTGACCCCACAGGCTGTCATTTGCTGACACCTCCATCCACCCCTCTGTAGCCTTCAGGGTCCTAAATAAACTTCTATAGCATTTAATGACCCCTAAATTCCCTTTTTGTCTTCCCAGCTCTGCAGACTGCCAGAAGCTTCTCAGCTTTTCAACCTCTCAGCTGCATTTTTTTGAACTGAGCAATTAACTCAAGGGGAAAAGAAAATTTAAGGTCAGGCCAAACTCTGCACAACCTTACCCTCTGAATTCTCACTCCCTCAGGTCCTCACCACTCTTCTAGTTTTCTGATCCCTTAAATATTTATTTGAAACAACATTTTATACAGCTTTTCTAATTGTTCTCAGTGGAAAGGCTAGTCTAAACCAAGCATCTCTGCCATAGGAAGAGGTGGAAATAACACTTATACTACCAAATATAAAGACTTAGTATAAAGCTACAGTAACAATGACATCATGATATATCACTGGGATTCTCAAATACACAAAGAATAAAACAGAGAACCTACCAACAATCTAAAATACATTGAACATTTGCTATATAATAGGTTATATTTCAAATGAGGAGGAAAAAGATGTTTCAATAAATGGTGTAGTAACAATTGGCTGTCCATGTGTGAAAAAATGATACTGGACCCCTTATATCACATGATACACAAATCAATTTCAAATAGATAAAACACTTACACAATAGTGCACAACTAGAGAAATAAGTTTTTGAAGTATATTTTCAAAACAAGTTAGAAACTGTTAAAAAGTTTTTAATTTTTGAAATAAAAACATTACCATGGTTCAAAAGTTCCTAAAGGGTATGCAGTACAAAATCACCTTGTATACAACTATATAAAATAAGTTTCCTACAGGCAAAGAATTTTACCAGTTTCCTATGCATCCTTCACAAGATATTTTATGCAGATGTAAGTTCATATTATTCTCCGCCCCTCCCCTAAACTTTACATTCAAGGGGTCCTTTACAATACCAAAGAATACCACCCACCTCATCACAAAGCTAAGTTCATTTCTTTAAACTTATTTAATACTAAAAAGAAAGATTAAAATTAAATTGAGACATCTTCATTGAATGGGCCTACCAAAATTTAACTGTTTTTAAATAGGCATACAAAACTCTTAATTTTCTAAAACAAATTTTTCAGTTTCCTCTTAGCTCCAGAGTCAAGGTGTCAAGGTGACGGGAAATAAACATATTCATTCATTCCCTCATTCATTCATTTTTGAGACAAAGTCTGGCTCTGTTGCCCAGGCTGGAGTGCAGTGGTGCGATCTCAGCTGACTGCAACCTCTGCATCCTGGGCTCAAGCCATCCCTCCCACCTCAACCTCTTGAGTAGCTGAGACTACAGGTGTGCACCACCACACCTGCCTTTTTTTTTTTTTTTTTTTGGTACTTTTAGTGAAAAGACAGGGTCTCGTCACATTGCCCAGGCTGGTCTCGAACTTGTAGCTCAAGTTATGTGCCTGCCTCAGACTCCCAAAGTGCTGGGATTACAGGTGTGAGCCACTATGCCCAGCCACATCAATTTTTAAGTAGATATATGCCTAACGGCATTCCAAGGTCAAATAAATATCTAGGATTATCTTGCTGTACCGACACCTTGCACTTAACATTGTGATGAAATAATCCATTGTTAATTTTTTGATGTCTTCCTTCTATCCCTGCATTTGAGAGTGAAAAGATAAAACAATTTCTTACTGTGTACATGATGATTGAGTACTGACAGGTAACATGACCTGGGGAAGAAGTCACTTGACATTAGCTAACAATGTCAGAGACAGATTAAGAAGTGAAGACTCCCGATTGCTTCCCATTAAAAATAATAATTATGACCAGGTATGGTGACATGTACCTGTAGTCCCAGCTATGTGGGAGGCTGAGCTGGAAACATTGCTAGAGTTCATAGTTGCAGTATACTATCATTACATGTGTGAATAGCCACTGCACTCCAGCATGAGCAACACAGCAAGATCCCTCTCTGCTGGACCCGCCACTCCCAAAATAGAAGACTCTATCTCTTAAAAAATAAATATTATTAGGGTTTATTTAGAAACTTTTATTTAGAAAATTTTATAATACAAAAACACACTTGAGAGGCATTTGAGATTATTGACCATACCTCCTTAAATCTATTAATCCAAACTACTATAATTTCTACTATACTTCCTGTAACTTATTCTGTGTTAACATCCACCTTTTCACTGGTTCTTCCTCAGAGCATTGACCAAAGGATCAATCTTCCATCTTCTTTTCTCTTCTTGTTCTCCAAAGTCAGTTTGATTTGCCACCATTGCTAGTTAGGAAAACTGTCTATGATTCCTACCCTGACATTTAGTGTCAAAGCCATTTCACACGGTTTCAGGCTCAGCACAACCAAACAAAACTTGTGATCTTCCAACATACTTAGACTTGAAAAAAAAGACATCTGCAGTTCCTCCATCTAATTTATAAAGAATCAAATACTATGCATTCTATTACAATATTTCATCTTTATGTTTTACACATAATACCTAAACTCAAGATTTTACACTCATTGGCCTTTAATTTATAGCAGTAATCCTAAATATGTTTGTCTTCAAGTAAACCTTTTCCAATTCAATTACAAAGGGCTGGGGCAATTTAGATCATTTAATACTGCTCTTCTTATTTAAAAAGTACATTACTGAAATTCCTCATCTTGGTATGCAAAGCCAAGGAAATTTTCCATTCCTGTCCCCTAGTATTCTCTACCCTACTTATTCTCCAGTCATTCTTACATATGTGCCATTTTTCCAAAATCCATATACCCTCATAGTTTCAAACCCTGTAAAGGGTGACCCTCTGTCTAGAAGCCCTATGTTAATCTACTGAAACTTACCCATCCTCCAAGCACCACCTTAAATCTTCCCTTCTTTAAAAATATTTTCAGATTCCCTCAGTTAAAACATATTTCCAATAATAGACACTGTTTATTGCCTATAAAATATCCATTCCCCCTTTTTCCTTCCTACAGATTTCCACTTTTTCAGATACGCACCCTGCTCTAAGCAGAAACATGCTTCAGAGGGGCTACTTTCCCCAGCCTCAGAGGAAAGCCATCATGGCTGTCTCAACTTCTTTATCAGTTATTGGTTTAAGATATGAACGCTCGGCTGGGCGCAGTGGCTCACGCCTGTAATCCCAGCACTTTGGGAGGCCGAGGCGGGCAGATCACGAGGTCAGGAGATCGAGACCATCCTAGCTAACACGGTGAAACCCCGTCTCTACTAAAAATACAAAAAAAATTAGCCGGGCATGGTAGCGGGTGCCTATAGTCCCAGCTACTCGGGAGGCTGAGGCAGGAGAATGGCGTGAACCTGGGAGGCAGAGCTGGCAGTGAGCCGAGATCACGCCACTGCACTCCAGCTTGGGCAACAGAACGAGACTCCGTCTCAAAAAAAAAAAAAAAAAAAGATATGAACACTCAAGGTAATTCTAGCTAATAAAATGTTAAGAGGAATATGCTAGGGGCAGGGCGTGGTAGCTCACGCTTATAATCCTAGCACTTTGGGAGGCTGAGGCGGGTGGGTCACCTGAGGTCAGGAGTTCAAGACTAGCCTGGGCAACATGGCGAAACCCCATCCCATCCCTACTAAAAATACAAAAATTAACCGGGCGTGGTGGTGGGTGCCTATAATCCCAGCTACTCCAGAGGCTGAGGCAAGAGAATCACTTGAACCTGGGAGACAGAGGTTGCAGTGAGCCGAGATCGCGCCACTTCAATCCAGCCTGGGCGAAAGGCGAAACTCCATCTCAAAAAAAAAAAAAGAGAGAGAGAGAGAGAAATATGCTAGGATGGGACAAGCATTTGGCAAGGATTTTTCCTTAATTAACATAATAATAAAAAGGTTCCTTTTTCCTTTCTGCCTCTGAATGCTATCCTGAGAGTACAATGCTTAGAGGTCCTGCCCACTATCTTTTGCTCATGAGAGGAACTGGACCAAGAAAGAGACCAATATGTTCTGGATGCACCAAGAAAAGATGTTAAGACCCTGACAACTTGTTATCATGAAGCTACTGAACTACCCATCACCCTAACTCCTAATTTTCTGTTGTGAAATAATAAACTTCTTAGTTACTTGCATAATACTTCTAATTCTGACCAAGATGGAGTCACAGAGACCGGATTATCGGATTTACGCTCCTCCTGAAACAACCATAAAAAACGAAGACATGGCAGGGCATGGTGGCTCACACCTGTAATCCCAGCACTTTCAGAGACTAAGACAGGTGCGTCACTTGAGGTCAGGAGTTTGAGACCAGCCTGACAAACATGGTGAAATCCCATCACCACTAAAAAGAAAGAAAGAAAAAGAAAAAGAAAGAAAGAAAGAAAAGACAGACAGACAGACGTGAATATATGTGAACATATATATGCTATGTGAACATCAGGCAACAAAGGACTGTAGAGCTTTGAGAGAGAAACAAAAGAGGTGAGCCCTACATATGCCCCAGCACACAACCATAAGAGTTTCCAGGCCATGGCATAGAGAGTGGCAACTGAGGCAAATCTCAGCTGACTCCTGAGTTGGAAAGAGAAAGTTAAGAGCCAGGAGAGAAAAAAGCAGCAAAGAATAACTGCACAGAATGCTGAGAGGAGACAGTTGCATAGAAAAGAACCCCAGAGGTCTATAGAGATCTTCTCTCAAGCATTCACCAGATAACTGATCAGCATATGCATATGAGGAAACTATGAGAATCCAGAAAAAGAACCATCAGAAACAATGGGAGGGAACAGGGCCTGATACTCATACAAAGCCAGGAATAGTATCTGTTCCCACTAGCCAAACTGGGAAAACTATTAATTCATGGAACATTCAACAGAGTCCACAGAAAGTCTTGCCTCAGTGGTGAGGAATAATTAGTCCTGGACTAAGCACTCCTTCATATCTGTCTAATAGATCATAAAAACAAAACCCAAAAGAATGAAACGGTTTATAAGTAACTCAACTACATCTCAAAACAAAGCTCAAGAAGATTTATAGAATAAAGAAAATAGCCAGAACCCAAGGTAAATTTTACAACTAAATAAAGATTACCAGGCATAAAAAGCAGCAGACAATCATGATGCAAACTGAAAATAATCAATCAAAACTGACCCAGAACTTAAATAGATGTTAAAATTAGCAGAGGAGGACATTAAAACTGTTTTTATACATGTATCCCATATAATCAAAAAGTTAGAGACATGGGAGATAAACAAGAAAAGCCAAAATCAAACTTTCAAAGACAAAAACATTTGAGATGAAAATTACATTGGATGAACTAAAGCAGATTAGAAACTGCAGAAGAAAAGATTAGCAAACTTGAAGATACAAGAACAGACACTAGCTAAAGTACAAAAAGAAAAAAAAAATCTTAAAAAGTGATTTTTAAAAAGCATCAGTGAGCAGTCAGGCAACTTCAAATAGCCTAATAATATGCAGGTAACTGGAGTCCCCAAAGGAGAAAAAAGAGGAAGAGAAAAAAAATACTTGAAGAAACAACTGCTGAAAATGTTCTAGCCATAAAAAGACGTATTAACTCACGGATTCAAGAAACTCAGCAAACCCCAAGCCCAAGAAACATGAAGAAAATTACATTAAGGGATAACATAATCAAATTGTTCAAAATCAGGGATATATTATTAATAGCAGCTGTATAAAAAGACATGTTACCTATAGAAGAACAAAGATAAGAACAACATCAGATTTCTTTTGAGAAACAATGCAAGTGAGAAGACAGTGGTACATCTCTAAAGTTCTAGAAGAAAAAAGGCCAACTAGAATTCTATGCCTGGCAAAAATATCTTTCAAAAATGAAGGTGAAATAAAGGCACACCAGAAACATAAATAATGAAATAATTCATCACCAGGAGACTTTCACTGCAAGAAATGTTAAACGATATTCTTCAGAAACAAAATGATGTCAGATGAAAATCTGGATCAATACGAAGGAATAAAGAGCACCACAGTGGTAACTATATGAGCAAACATCTTTTAAATTTTTTATTATTTAAATCTCTAAGAGATATATGTTTAATAAAAAACAGCAAAATATTACAGAGTTTATAACATATGTAAAAGTCAAATGCATGGCAGCAATAGCACAAAGTCCAGGAGGGAGGAAAAGAAAGCAAATGAAGGAATGCTTTTATTATAGATGAAGTGTACAATATTACTTGAAGGTAGACCTCTCTAAATGTACACTATAATCTTAAAGCAACTACAAAAATAATTTTTAAAAACAGATAAAAGTAATAAAAAGAGGCAAACTGGAATCATAATAAATAATGTAGGCTGGGCACGGTGGCTCACGCCTGTAATCCCAGCACTTTGGGAGGCCAAGGTAAGTGGATCACAAGGTCAGGAGATCGAGACCATCCTGGCCAACATGGTGAAACCCCGTCTCTACTAAAAATACAAAAATTAGCTGGGTGTGGTGGTGCACGTCTGTAATCCCAGCTACTCAGGAGACTGAGGCAGGAGAATCGCTTGAACCCAGGAGGCGGAGACTACAGTGAGCCGAGATAGCGCCACTGCACTCCAGCCTGGCAACAGAGCGAGACTCTATCTCAAAAAATAAATAAATAAATAAATAAATAAATAAATAAATAAATAAAGTAAAAGAATCCAAGAACCAGGTGCAATGGCTCACACCTGTAATCCCAGCACTCTGGGGTGGCCAAGGCAGGAGACTCACTTGAGCTCAGGAGTATGCGACCAGCCTGGACAACATAGTGAGACCCCATATATAAAAAAATAAAACAAAGTAGCCGGGTGTGGTGGTGCACAACTGTGGTCTCCACTATTGGGAGGCTGAGGTAGATCACTTGAGCCTAGCAGGTCAAGGCTGCAGTAAGGTATGATCACACCACTGCACTCTAGCTTGGGTGACAGAGTAAGACCCCATCTTGGCAGGTGGGGGATACAAGAAAAATGATGCAAGGAACAGATAGAGATAAATAGAAAACATATAAGAAGACAATCACATTAAATGTACATGGTCTAAATACCCCCAATTAAAAAGCAGAGGTTTTAGACCACATACATTTAATGTGATTGTCTTCTTATATGTTTTTATCAGAGAAATAAAACTATCGCCTTCAAGAAACACAAGTTAAATACAAAGATGCAAACAGGTTAAAATAAAAGAATGGAATAATATACACCATGCTTACGCTAGTCAAGAGAAAGCTAGAGTAGAAATACTAATATGAGGCAAAGCATATTTCAGAGTTAAACACAACATTTTTCTACTACTTGCAGTCAAAAGTATCGTTAACAGTCTCTTTACTCTGCTCAAAGTTACAAAGTTCTTTTGTATAAACATTAGAACACTTATCACAGCCTGCCTATAATGGAGAATAATTCAATGTTATATACTATACAACACTCTTACTATATAGTCCATTAGACAGAAATATGTAGCATTTGAGACACCTTCCAATTATAAAACTCTATGCAATCAAAAATTAACAAAGCAGATCTGAGACTACTACATTATCCTGTGAAGGAGGGTCTGTCTGTTTGCACAGTTGGTCCTAGGCTGGCTTCTGAGAACTTGAATTTCAAGAGGGTTCCCTAACTGGTAATCATGGTTTCCTGTATCTAGACTATGGAAATAATGTGGCTTATCCTGCTATTCTTTTTATGAGTCTGGAAATTTCACACATGCTAGGCAGAGAGTACACCTACGTGACCAGCCTAGATAAAAACTGTGTTTCTTGGGCAGTCACATATGTTGTTGTATTTTCGTTAAGGGGGAAAGAAGGTAGTCTGTGTGATCCTCATGGAAGGCACAGCACATAAGGAAGCTGGTACATGGATTTTTCCAGACTCTGTCAGTGTCTTTTGCCATTGAGGTCTTTCTACTATATATCCATACTATGTTACAGTAATAAATCTTAGCCATTACAACCCTAAGCTGATCCCATGAGTCCTTCTAGCAAATCTCCAAACATGGAGGCAGTCTTGTGGACCCCTGACACAAATATAGGGTTGTGATCTCTTAAGGTTTATCCTTCCTCTTAAACTATAAAGAGCTGGCCGGGCACAGTGGCTCACGCTTGTAATGCCAGCACTTTGGGAGGCTGAGGCGGGTGGATCACGAGGTCAAGAGATTGAGACCATCCTAGCCAACATGGCGAAACCCCGTCTCTACTAAAACTACAAAAAGTAGCTGGGCGTGCTGGCACACATCTGTAGTCCCAGCTACTCGGGAGGCTGAGGCAGGAGAGTCGCTTGAACCAGGGAGGCAGAGGTTGCAGTAAGCCGAGATCGCGCCACTGCACTCCAGCCTGGTGACAGAGGGAAACTTCATCTCAAAAAAAAGGAAAAAACTATAAAGGGCTGGGCGCAGTGGCTCACGCCTATAATACTAGCACCTTGGCAGGCCCAGGTGGGAGAATTGCTTGGGCCCAGGAATTGAGACCAACCTGGAAAACAGAGCAAGACCCTGTCTCTTAAAAAAAAAAAAAAAGAAAAGTTGGCTGGGTGTGATGGATCACACCTGTAGTCCCAACACTTTGGGAGGCCGAAGTGGGCAAATCACAAGGTCAGGAGTTCGAGACCAGCCTGGCCCACATGGTGAAACCCCATCTCTACTAAAAAAAATACAAAAAATTCGCTGGGCATGGTGGTGGGCACCTGTAATCCCAGCTACTTGGAAGGCTGAGGCAGGAGAATCACTTGAACCCGGGAGGCAGAGGTTGCAGTGAGCCGAGATCACGCCACTGCATTCCAGCCCGCTGACAGTGTGAGACTCCATCTCAAAAAAATAAAAAAGAAAAGAAAAGAAAAGTTAGCCAGGTGTGGTGGCATGCATTTGTGATCCCAGCTACTCTAAAGGCTGAGACGGGAGGACTGCTTGAGCCTAAGAAGTCAAGGTTGCAGTAAGCCAGGATTGTGCCACTGCATTCCAGCTTAAACAACTGAGATGCTATCTCTTAAAAACAGAAGTAGAAGCAAACAACTATAGGGGAAAATGAGGGATACATACTTTAAGAATTTCTAAAAATTTACATGGAAAAACACTAGGATTCTATAGAAAATAAAACAGTATTAAATAACATTATTTATAAAATAGATACTAGCAAATTACCTTACGTAAAGATTCAAGTCAGTAACTTAAAGGATCTTACATAAAAGTACTTTCCGTTGGTTGGAGGAGAGACTTTTACTATACACTGTTTTTCAATTTTTTTAGACAAATTACATTTAAAAGTTTAAATTTGCTTATCTACATTCTTAATGTGAATTGCCACCTTACTATAGGAAGGCTATTTTTGTTTCTGCAGTCTACAAAAAGAACAAAAATATTAAAAACGTACAACTCTTCTCACAGAACTAAGTTGGTTTTACACAAAGACATCTGGCACAAAATACAATGAAATTTCAATATAGAATTACAGCAGGGGATGAGGGTGGAGAAGGAAGAGATTACCAATTCTATGAGGGGAGACAACAGAAGTATTTTTTTAATGTCTTATTTTAAGAGTAAAACACCTGGTTTTTTTTTTAGATGGAGTTTTAGGCGGGAGTGCAATAGAACGATCTTGGCTCACTGCAATCTCTGCCTCCAGGATTCAAGTGATTCTCCTGCCTCAGCCTCTCAAGTAGCTGGGATTACAGGCACACGTCACATGCCAAGCTAATTTTTGTATTTTTAGTAGGGAGGGGGTTTCACCACATTGGCCAGGCTGGTTTCAAACTCCTGACCTCAGCCTCAGCCTCCCAAAGTGCTAGGATTACAGGCGTGAGCCACCACGCCCAGCCAACACTGAACATTTTATTCAGAAATAGTTAAGAAAACAGAAATATACATTGGGGGTTTATAGATTACTTCTTTTTGGGGGGCAATACTGGGAATAGAAGAGAAAGGAGCTTCCTTTCCCTTTCCTTCTTTCATTCATTCATTCATTTTGAGAAGAAGTCCTGCTCTGTTGCCCAGGATGGAGTGCAGTGGCGAAAACTCAGCTCACTACAACCTCCACCTCCTGGGTTCAAGCAATTCTCCTGCCTCAGCCTCCCAAGTAGCTGAGATTACAGGCACACACCACCACACACGGTTAATTTTTATATTTTTTTAGTAGAGACAGGGTTTTGCCATGTTGGTTAGGCTGGTCTCGAACTCCTGACCTCAGGTGATCCACCCGCCTCAGCCTCCCAAAGTGCTGGAATTACAGGCATGAGCCGCCGCGCCTGGCCAAGAAAGGAACTTTAGATAAATAAAATGATTAAACATTTGTAGCATGCAGAATGAAAATATTCCCTCAGTAATACTCAAGTTATCCAGATTTCCAAGATGTTGGTAGCACCCCAAGAGCTTCAAAAGGGAAATTAAAAGAAAAACGACGTTACCCTTTCTGAAACACAGATTCACTGTTTGCCGTATTCTTTTCTCTAGTAAAAAATGAATAAAGTTTCCCCTGGAAAAACTAAAAACAATCTGAGGTATGTTTCAGAGAAAACAAAATTGCTTGATAAAAATGCCATGTTAACAACTGAGGAAATTATTTTACATATATTAATTTTAACACAGGAATAATATGTCAAACCAGGATTTCTCAACCTCAGCACTATTGACATTCTAAGCTGTATAGTTTTTGCTGTGGGAGGCTGTCCTGTATATGTATATTGTAGAATGTTTAGCGGCAGCCCTGGCCTCTACCCAAGAGGCCAGTAGGACCTACCTCCTCATTCAAGCTAATGCACTAAATTCTGCCCTTCATTGACAAATCCCATTAATGCATGTATTTATTCCATTAGTGACTCTCTTGTGTTCCAGATACTTTGTTAGGCACCAGAGAAAATATGATAAAGCAAAACAGCTATTTTCCTCACTCTCATGGTGCTTACAGCCATGGTGGGAAAAATCCATAGAAAAAGACTCACATACACAAATGCAGACAGAATAAAAAACTCACACAAACAAACGTTGCAGATGTTGTTAAGTTACCTAAAGGAGATATGCATGGCTGTGCATGGTGGCTCATGCCTGTAATCTTAGCACTTGGGGAGGCCAAGGCAGGCGGATCACTTGAGGCCAGGAGTTCAAGACCAGCCTGGCCAACATGGCGAAACCCTGTCTCTACTAAAAATACAAAAATTAGCCAGGCGTGGTGGTCCACGCCTATGATCTCAGCTACCTGGGAGACTGAGGTGGGAGGATCACTTGGGCCCAGGAAGCAGAGGGTGCAGTAAACTGAGATTGCGCCACTGCAATCTCAGCCTAGGAGACAGAGAGAGACTATGTCTCCAAAAACAAAAAAAAAAGAGAGAGAAGACATACATATTCCACTGAGAATGTATAATAAAGCTGCATACTCAAACATTTATTAAAAGATGTGCACAATCAAAAAATTTACAAAGTACTGCAACCCCTCACCTGAGCTTTATAGTATCTCATTCCCTTCCATTTTCTTAGATTAAAAAGCCTAATTCTAACTTTGGTTTATTTTAATATCTAGTTTCTATGGCTCTCATAGGTTTAAAAAAACAGGCTCTCCCCAAAAGTAAAATGATCTAATTAGAAGTAGTACATGATTTCTGCAACCATTTTTAAATCTCAACCGAAATTATCAAAATTTAAGCAAATAAAATTTCACCCTATCTAATAAAAATATTGAATGTTTAATAAATGGGCTTAAACCAGAGCTCTTTAGAATATTTTAAACATATCAGAAAATTCCATGTTCAAGTTTCTTTTAAGATGACAAACATGAGAGTTTTTTGTTTTGTTTTTACAACCTTCATTATTTCTGACAATAAAATATCAATATAAATAGTTCAAAACATCTGTTTTCAAAATGTTCAACGCCCCAGGACATGTTTCTTTGAAAAGTCACTGCATTCTCAATGTTGAAATGTCATCTTTATCTTGAAGGGGCAGGTTAAGCGTTTGTTTTCTTTGAAAATAGAGCTAGGTATCAGAATATACTCAGCTACATAATAAAGGTCAGCAAATTTAATTTTTCATTTTTTATTTTAATAGAGACGAGATCTCACTATGTTGCTCAGGCTGGTCTCAAACTCCTGGGCTCAAGAAATCCTCCCATCTTGGCCTCCCAACATGCTAGAATTACAGGTGGGAGGCACTGCACCTAGCCAAGGTCAGCAAAATCGACCTTTTGGCAAAATAAAAACGTCTTCTAAGTTCAATAGCTATATCGCCCCTAGGGAAACTTTTGTGATAGCAGAAATTTTCCTTGGCTCCTCCTTCCCAATCATTTCTGTAGAACTGTAAAGATTTGCTCTATTTAGAGATTAAGTATATAAACTTTCATGTAATTAGCCATATTGATAACCTCCAGTAACACTTTTGGGTACTTCGAACTTATTTGCTGCCTATGAATGATTCCATGAATGATCTTCAGTGCTATTAATTAGTCTACAAATATTCACTGAGGAATAACCAAAACAGAAAAAAACCCTATCCGAATGGCACTAGTGAGAGGGAGATGAACAATAAGTAAGATTATTACGTGAATATACACTCTGTCAGAGGTGATAAGTACGAAAAAGAAAACAAAAAAGCAGATATTAT
This sequence comes from Pan paniscus, assembly GCF_029289425.2. Lineage (NCBI taxonomy): Eukaryota > Metazoa > Chordata > Mammalia > Primates > Hominidae > Pan > Pan paniscus. Next base: position 188,720,120 of record NC_073255.2, read on the forward strand.
GGGAAGAGAAGGCATTTGAAATCTTTGACAGCAAGCCTAGCAAAGGCCTCACTGTAAAGTCACGTTTGAATAAATACATAAAGGATATGAGGGGGCAACACATGCATTATGAAAGGCCCTGAGGTGGATCTGCGTCTGCGTACTTCAGTAAGACCAATGAGGTCAGCGTGGCTGAAGGAAGTAAATGAACAAACGGTTATAGTGAAAGATGTCTGAGAAGTACACGTGAGGTGTGGTGAAGATCATGTAGAGCCTTACAGGTTAGCAAGGAATCTTTTTTTTTTTCTCAGAATAAAATGGGAAGTCACTGAAGAGTGTTAAGTAGAGCAGTGACATGACTGGACAATCTATATTTATTTACATCAGTATGGACTCGTGTACTTATTCTATGGATGAAAATGCAATATTATCATTATTTTTGTGGTTGCTAAAATTGGTCCAGTTCTTAGGAGCTCCTTCAGGTAGGTTCCCGTGCTTTGAGCAGGTTTTCATCTTTTTAAGCACTTCATTACTTTCTGGCACCACAAGATGATCTAGGCTTACCTTGTATTTTCTCTGCACCAGTCCTGTAAGGAACTACTTCTCAAGGAGCCCTGGTTCCTTTCATTGAAGAGCAATGGTTGGAGACCAAGATCTAAGCACTAGGTATTCTCAATGCTACTGGGGTGTCATTGTTTCTATGCCCTCTCAGGGGATAGAGGTAGGAAATATACATATTCAAATTAACTCATACATATGCACACATCTATATTTCTGTATGTCTGTGTAAATATTAAAAAACATGAGTTTATTTTCATACTTCTGATCTCAACACTACAGCATGACTGTACAGTTCTTTTTGCCTCTAGTTTTATGTTATTTAATCAAGACACTATTTTCTACAGTTACTTAGGTGAGTTCTTTCCCTCCCTATCCTCTTTTATGTGAATTTTACTATTCCTTTTTGGGTTCTCCTGCATCTGGGTAGGTGGTAATTGCTTATTTGGTCTCCCACATCCTGGTTGGTGGCAATTGCATAGAAGCATTTAAAACATTCCTATGGTTCTAAGAATCAGAGTTATACTGACAAATATACTCCGAGAAGTGCCACTCACATTTCATCCATACTACACAGATCTCCACTCCCTTCTTCTCCCTCCCACTCCCTACAGGTAACCAATCTCTAGTTTCTGATTTATCTGCATGGTACTCCATTATATGGCTATATGGATGTAACACAGTTTATTCAACCCTTCTCCTCTGTGTGGGCATTTAGTTTGTTTCCAATATTTCGCAAATTAAATAATACTATAATTAATAACATTAAGTAATACATAATTTGTATTGTTAGAGGCATATTCAGGATAGACTCCTAGAATAATTGAGAGGTAAATGTATACAGTTTGTTAGGTATCACCAAATTTCCCTCCAAAAGATGTGTACCAATTTGCATCTGCAGCAGCAAAGAATGAGAGTACCTGTTTCCCCACAGCCTTGTCAACAAATGTGTTGTTTTATGTTTGAATTTTTGCCAGTGAGACAAGTCTTCCTTTCTTGAGACAAAGTTCTAGCTAACTGGTCCATCTTGTGCCTATTTGATAATGAAGAATAATGAACAAAAGCCAGGCGTGGTGGCACATGCCTATAATCCCAGTACTTCGGGAGGATGAGGTGGGAGTATCGCTTAAGCTCAGGAGATCGAGACTAGCCTGGACAACACAGCAGAACCTAGCCTCTACAAAAAATTTAAAAACTAGTTAGGTGAGGTGGCGCATGCCTGTGGTCCCGGATATTCGGGAGACTCAGGGGAGAACTGTTTGAGCCTGGGAAGCCAAGGGTGCCAATGAGCCATGATCATGCCACTGCTCTCCAGCCTGGACAACAGGGTGAGACCCTGGAAATAAGGGAGGAAAGAAGAGGAAGGAAGGAAAGAAGAGGAAGGAAGGAAGGAAGACGAAGGAAAGAAGAGGAAGGAAAGAGGGAGGGAGGGAGGGAGGGAAGGAGGGAAGGAGAGAGGGAGAGAGGGAGGGAAGGAGGGAGGAAGGGAGGGAAGAAGGAAGAAGGACAAAACAAACAACCGTACAAATGGCGACACAAAACTGACACTCCCGTGAGTTTTGAGTGATTCAATCTAGTGGAGAGGTAAAGGTTTGACAGAGTTACCACTAGGTCCCTTCTAATCCCCACAAGGTCTACCAACTCCAAGTACTCAATCTGCATTTAACTTGCTTAGGCCCACCAAATTCTAATGCCTAAACAAAGTCGGAAGGGATGCAATGTCTCCTAAGGCCTTGTGATTCCTCTGCCAGTGGTAGGACACAGTCTTCATCTCTAAATACCATTTAATTATTAATCAGTAAGAACAAAAATGGTAACTTCTGTCCAAAAGGGACAGAGTGAGGCAAGTTTTCTTTTAACTACCTTCCTAGCAAACAGAGGTAGGAAATACATGGACACATACAAACTCATGCAAATACATACACCTACATTTCTGTACTAAGTATCAAACACTACGAGTTTATATTGATTCCTCTGGTTCTAATCCACCACCAAAAAGCTCATTTAGCCTTTGTTACCTTCCCTGTAATACTTTTCACTGTCACAAAATAGCCCAAAATAAAAATTGCTTTTATGAAGTAATTCATAAAAGAGATGGTTTTCACTGAAATATCATTGTCTTAATCCAGTCTCTAAGAATGTTCAGGCTGGGGAAAATACTATTATGCATTAAACTGTTCAAAATTTGATGACATATACACTCTAATGTAAAATTTCCAAAACAAGCACTCTGACTTCACTACTCTTGAGGTGATGCTTACTCATCTATGTAAATCAGGTCATTTTGATAATCCAAGTAAAGCTAATGTTCTAATGATTGAATTTTTACTTGAATCTAAGTCCTTGTCTCAACTATACTTTTGAAAGCTTTGCCTATGTTCTATCTATTAAAGCCCATATAGTTTCTAAGGTCAAAATTTCCAGTTTTAATATTCCATTGGAAGGGCTGTCTCACTTCTCCAAATATACTTGTTAAAAACCAAAGGGGCCAGGCACAGTGGCTTACACCTGTAATCCCAGCACGTCAGGAGGCCAAGGCAGGCAGATCACCTGAGGTCAGGAGTTCAAGATCAGGCTGGCCAACGTGGTGAAACCACATCTCTACTAAATATACAAAAATTAGCCGGTGTGGTGGCACGAGCCTATAATCCCATCTACTCAGGAGGCTGAGGCGGCAGAATCGCTTGAACCCAGGAAGCAGAGGTTGCAGTGAGCTGAGATCATGCCACCACACTCCAGCCTGCGCAACACAGCAAAACTCCTCTCAAAAAAAAAAAAAAAAAAAAAAGGAAGGCCGGGCACAGTAGCTCACAACTAAACTCCCAGCACTTTGAGAGGCCAAGAAGAGAAGAGAGGATCCCTTGGGTCCAGGAGTTTGAGACCAGCCTGGGCAACATGGTGAGACCCCATCTCTACATTTTAAGAAAAAAGAAAAAGAAAAGCAATTTGTAGACAGCAAAGCGTATCACTTCACAGAGTTTGCTGTCTTTATAGATGGGAGGTAGCTGTTTCATTTGTATTTGTTTCAAAATTACATGAAAATCACAGGAAAATTTCTGAAAAATGGCAGACTATGCACATATTACTTTGATACAATGCAATAAAGATGAACTGAACTGCTGACCGAACTAAAAAAAATTTTTTAATCACTTTTTAAAACATCAAACAGAGGTAGTCCACATTATGGACTAATGACCTTCAAATCTTTTCAAATATTTTCTTTCATTTTAAATCATTATCAAATAGTTTTGTCTTAAAAAGTTACTACATGAATGTATAAGCATAGTGCAAAATTTTCATTTCTAAAATTTTAATTTCTAATTTAAATGTAAACTACTTATTTTAAAAGATTCAAGTTCACTGAGTAACATACTACATTACAATGGCTTACACAAATTTTTTTTTTTTTTTTTTTTTTTTTTGAGGCAGGGTCTCACTCCAATGCCCAGGCTGGAGTATGGAGTGCAGTGGTGCAATCATGGCTCACTGCAACCTCAATCTACTGGACTCAAGCAATCTTCCCACCTCAGCACCCCAAGTTGCTGGGTCTACACATGTGCACCAGCATGCCCGGCTAATTTTTGCATAAAATAACTTTTTTTTTTTTTTTTTTTTAATTAAACGGAGTCTCTCTCTGTCACCCAGGTTGGAGTGCAATGGCACAATCTTGGCTCCGGGCAACCTCCACCTCCCAGATTCAAGCAAATTCTCCTGCCTCAGCGTCCCAAGTAGCTGGGATTACAGGCGACTGCCACCATGCCCAGCTAATTTTTGTATTTTTGGTAGAGAAGGGGTTTTACCATGTTGGCCAGGCTAGTCTCAAACTCCTGACATCAAGTGATCCACCCACCTCGGCCTCCCAAAGTGCTGGGATTACAGGTGTGAGCCACCGTACCCGGCCTAAAATTACTCTTAATAAAAATTAATAATTTCCTATTTTGAGAGCTTTTACACTACAGCAATCATGTAATAATCCTTTCAAGTGAACTTCTGATTAAAGTGAATGTTATAAAACTATGATTTAAATATTTGCTTTGTCTACTTACTTCTGTGCTCCCTGAGACAACAGCTTTGTCCACATTCACTAACAATGGTTCTTCCATCTGGCATACTCCTAGTGACCACTCCACACAACGGTGATGAGCCCAACAAGTGCCTAAAATGGGAAAAATGAAAAGGAGCAAATGAGCAAACATTACAAAATTAAAGCTAATAAATAAAGACATAAAACTTCAAAATCAACTCTAATATGTAAATATACAATGGCATCCTATATTTGTGATAGCAGTAAAGTGGCCCTTCTAAAAATGTGGACCAACCACTGAGTGCCAGTATCAATATCAAACTGAGAAATTCTTAGAAATACAGAATCTGTCTGGGTGCAGTGGCTCACTCCTGTAATCTCAGCACTTTGGGAGGCCAACGCTGGTAGATCTTTTGAGGCTGGGAACTTGAGACCAGCCTGGCTAACATGGCAAAACCCTGTCTCTACAAATTAGCTGGGCGTGGTGGCGCACACCTGTAATTCCAGCTACTCAGGAGGCTGAGGCATGAGAATCACTTGAACCCAGGGGACAGAGGTTGCAGTGAGCTGAGATCGCGCCACTGCACTCCAGCCTATGCAACAGAGCAAGACTCCGTCTCAAAATAAAAACCAAAAAAATGCAGAAGCGCAGCTCACAAGTGAGATCTACTGAATCAAAAACTCATGCAGTGGGGCCCAGCAATCTGTGTTTGGTTCTGTTTTTTTTGTTGTTGTTTTGTTTTGGTTTTGAGACAGGGTCTCACTTTTTTTGTTGCCCAGGCTGAAGTTCAGTGGCATGAACACAGCTCACTGCAGCCTCAACCTCCAGGGTTCAAGCAATCCTCCTGTCTCAGCCTTGCCAAATAGCTGGGACTACAGGCACATGCCACCACACTCAGAGAATTTTTTTCATTTTTTGTAGAGACAGGGTTTCACCATGTTGCCCAGTCTGGTCTTGAACTCCTGAGTTCAAGCGATCCACCTACCTCAGCCTGCCAAAGTGCTGGGATTACGGGCTGTGAGCCACCGTGCCCTGCCAGCAATCTGTGTTTTAACAAGCCGTCTGGTTATTATGATGCACACACAAGTTTGAGAATCACTGAATTAGTGATTATTTCTTCAACAAACAAAATTAGTTTTTAGTCATTTTATTTAAATATTATATATGTATTTGGTATGTTTCTGGTATTACTTAGTACTCTGTTGAGGTGATATACAAAGGAAATGTATAGAAAATAAACTACACATACACCTCTACTTCCCTCATCCCACAGTGAGAGCACGTATCAATGATTATTAACACTTCAGCCTTTAAATTATCCATCACATAACACTTGAACCACTATCAGTCAATCTGCAGTTCAACTACAGAATGAGATGTACTTTAAATTCCAGTAGCACCATATCATGAGTGCTGAGTTACAACACTGTTATAATAAGATAATCTACCCGGCTAAGACCTATTTTCATTCATGCCCAAATAAAATAGACTCAGAATGCCACATTCCCCAAGTTCTCACTTTAAAATTTTCCCCTTTACAATTTTCTCTTTTCTCAATTGTCAGATCTCCATGGCACCGCTATCTACACAAGAAAAAATACAAGTATTTTAAAAAGCATCCAGTCCGGTGGTGGTACTGTACAGATTTTAAATAAATTAGATAAACCTTTTTAGACAACCCTTTTCTTTTACCTAACCAGGCATATTTAATAATGATTTTTTTATAGTATGATTATAATTATTTCTAGACGAAAGGTATTTATTATTGAGGACATTAATAATGTATTAAAATTAAAATGCTTCCAGAATTAAGAGGCAGTTATTATTGAAAACATGCCCATACCTGTAGAATCAAATAAGGCTTGGATATCAATGGCATCTGGAAGCCCAACCAGACTGAGTTCATCCCACAGTTTACCAGCTTGATCATCTGAAGCTGTCTGGGTGCTTACACTTACACAAGATACTATATTCTGCTGAGGAGATCGTTCTCTGAAAATAAAATAAAATAACTGTGAAAGTGAAAACGAGCAGAAAATTGTTTCATTTTTAACTGTTTAAATGCAATGTACTGCCAAATCAATTTTAATTTATCAGCCATTAACTGTCATAAAACAACTTTTAGAATTCATCTGTTAGTATTATCCATGGTATAATATTAAACTGGGTTGCCATATTATATCGTATAAGTAACAAGTAAGAAAAAGAGTCTCCAAACCCACAGGGAAGTATTAAATTGTAAATTTGTTTTTCCATTCCATAATATAATGTTTTTAAAACCGACTCTCATATCCTAGTCAGGAATTGTATTTAACACATAAACTGAGTATTTCCTTTGGCTTTACTTAAACGCTTACAAAACAAAACTTGATCAAATCAGAAATGTTTAGTCTGCTGTATCTTGACTGAGGACTGCCACAACAGAGGTGGCAGTTAACTGTGTAAAGAAAGGATATTTTCCAGGGAAAATGAAAACCCACTACAGAGTGTGAAAACAGAGGCAGGAGGAATGGAATGTATCAGCTGTAGCTTTCTTATGGTCCCGTCAACAAATCTCAACAGCTGGTCTGTGGCATGACGTTGCAAGTACTCTCAATCAAGACTGTACGTCACAAATTGGAAGTAAAAAGCAAAAGCAAAATAGCTACCAAAGGCATGTAGAATAAGGAAGACAGTATAACAGCAAAAACTATAGTCTAAAAAAAGAACATTGAATAAAGTAAACAACATATGGGAGATTTCAGGCTTTCAAGGTCTAACACTTTAGGTATTATTTAAGACCATTAAATAAATAAAAATGGCTATTGTACTTAATTATTAAATATGGGAAATCAGATGACTACCACTAAAACTTAAATCTTCTCCTAATATCATAGTATTTAACCTGATCATAATTCTGGATTAAATCACTATTGAATATAGATCATAACTCACTGCACTTCTGTATGCTGGATATTTATCATGATTCCTATTAAGAGAAAATCAGCACAATGACCAGGGTACTAAACATTTTTATACCTGGAATCATTGAAAGAAAAAAAGTATTAACATATTTCAATAAGTACATTTAAATATCAAACCATATAAAAATAACCAGTAATGTTTTTATGTTCAGCATTAGAAATGCATAGACTTTTTTTAAAAGGTATAGCATGCTATGCTAACTTTAAATTCTCATTTTAATAAATGCCCACAGTAAAATGAGAACAAATTCTTTCCTATAAGTATAATCTCTATTCCTACAAATATATTCTCCATTACAAATCATTGTTATTTTATTGGGAGAAAAAAAAAAGACAAACAGTTCATCTGTAACTACTAAGTGTTGTTTTAGCATACTGTTTTGCACTAGTATTTGATGAGGAAAAGGAGTGTAAAAAAACCAAGAGAATGACTAATGTATTACTAATTAGGTCCTAACCAGCAGCTTAATCAAATTCAACCTTCAAGTTTTGAGACTGGTTTGTATGTATATACCATATCAGTAAGATATCAATGTCAACACTAAGGATGACAGCAGCCCAGCTTAGAAAGAGATATCAAGAGGAATCAGCTGAAATGCATACCCACAAAATTCGTAGTTATAAAACAAAAAAAGGAAAAAAATTATTGATTTTTTTATTTAGTGAAAATGAGCAAAGACATTTTCAAAACCTCCTTTGTAAAATTGTTTTTTAAATTAACTAGCTATTTAAACTTCATTAGCAATATACATTTTGTAAATATTTGAAATCATTACCAAGCTAAATTAATTGCCTACCCTTCAATGATGCCAAACTTTTAAGTGTACTTCATTAACTGCCATATTATCATTACTTATTAAGTTGGTAAGCACTAAGTATATATAAAGACTTTCATTTAACAAAGGCTATTTTTATATAATTATCTGAGCTCATAAGAATTTTCACTAAAAATTAATTTCACTTTTAAAACAAGGAAATGAAACCAATTCTATTTCTCAGGACAGGATTTTATATAATTGCCATTATTTAAGGCAGAACATGAGGATATAAGATACAGCCTGATTCACTCCATTAAATTTGCTAATAGACATTTTAAGTTTCCTGGCCTTTTGATTATTTTATTAAGATGTGTGTACTCAACTGACAACTAAAGAAAAAGCTATAGCCTTCAAAACATCAAAACTCTCCAAATATAGTACTTCTAAGTTTCCTTAAACTGTTCCACCTTAAATTCTTTTAAAAGATTCTCCCTCTTTTTATTGTTTCATTTCCTACTTCAGGTCTTCAAGGCATTGGCAGCAGTTCAAAACAAGGAGCCAATCAAATAAGTACAACACAACAATGATTTAGTACTTAAATTTGGATATAAGCCAGATAAGCACTTGAGTGATTACATCATAACCCTCAAGAGGCAGTGTTAGCTTTGCAAGCTAAATTAATTTTTACACGTTCTCATCAACTACAGAAACTTCTACTCCCTTAACCAGCACAGCCAAGTCTCCATATTAATATGGTCTTTAAACACAACTGTACAAAATATTTTAAACTATATCAGACAAGACCTTTAGGTAATTACAATGTGCCCATGAATACAGACATACACACATCATTACAAAAAAAAAATTCCTTAAAAAAGAAAAAAGCATCTTCTGGGAGGGAAGGCAGGGGAGGGAGGGAGGGCAGAATGTATAGGACAGTGCAACATTTTCTGAAGCACACAAACTTATATATAAATTAAATAAATTAAATGAATGGATCGATGAATGAATGACACAAAAGACATGAGTAGTGAAAACCAATTCTGGATTTGCTATTGTATTATGTTATATTCTTAAAATTAAAAGCTTATTTAGAGAAACAAAAGAAGAACTTTATTGATCTGTTTTATTATTATCTTCTTTCCATTTATAAATTCCATGAACTCCTTCCCTCTCAGCTTGTGTTATGTTCTTTGAAGTTTTCTTCCAGAAGTTTAGTTTTGTGATCACATCGCTTTCATATACAATTAATATAAACTTTTTTAAAAATAACAAGAAAAATTTGTGAAAAGGATAGTTTGTTGGATTAATTGGTTAATGGTGAGTCAGAGTATCCCATAAATGTGGAGAACAGGAGAAACTGTTCAACAAGAACAATCCCGTTTGAAAATTTATAAACATTATAATGGAAATAAATTATATGCAGTCTTAATCTATTCCAACATTTAAAGTCGAAACTGCTTACTTTCTCTGTCCTCTTTGTTTTCGTGGTGCTGAGTTTTGCATTTTCTCATAGGTTCCATTGCTGTTGTCATCAATGTCCTTCTTGTTAGAAGGTTGGTTTCTCCATGGCAAGATAAATCCAGGCGTTATTCTGAATTGTTTTAAGTCTCCTTGTCCTAAGGAACTTTTTTCCCCACAGTAACAAAAAGCGCAGAGCTGTTCACTAGTAAAAATGAAATGTAAGTCAGAGAAGGAGAAAAGTAGCTTTATTCAACTGCTTTAAGCGATAACTATAGATACTTGTGCTTTTAAATTATGTCTAAAGCACAAGCTAAGCTTTTCAATCTATTTTCTACAGTCTATTCAGTGATTACCCATAAGAACAATTAAGTTTAATAATTATACATTTGGAATTCTACTTTTCCATAGCATTTTAAAAAGTAGTACACATATCAAATCCAAAAAATTCTAGTTAGTAGTTAGAAAAGTTATTTTCTTTTATATTTGACTAGAAAAAAATCCAAGTAAGAAAGCTAAAGATGGGGGGCCAAGCACGGTGGCTCATGCCTGTAATCCCAGTACTCTGGGAGGTGGAAGTTCGAGACCAGCCTGTCCAACGTGGTGAAACCCCATCTCTACTAAAAATACAAAAATTAGCTGGGTGTGGTGGCACACCCCTGTAATCCCAGCTACTCGGGTGGCTGAGGCACCTCGCTTGCATCTGGGAGGTAGAGGTTGTAGTAAGCTGAGATCGAACCACTGCACTCCAGCCTGGGTGACAGAGCAAGACTCTGTCTCAGGAAAAAAAAAAAATGCAAGTTAAAAATGGGAAAGAAGGTAGAGTTTAGTAGCCACCCAACTGTATGACAGCTCTGTAAAACATATGGTGACAGTTTTATTTAACCACTTGATAGAACGTTCATTATGCATGATATATATATACCACACACATGCATACACACGGGGAGATATAAAAATATAAACTTAAATAGTTCCTGGGTTGAGTGGTAGTAGATTTTTAGGGAAGCAGAAGAGCTGAACTGGAAGGAGGAAAGGGATGATTAGGAGCAAAGGGGATTTTTTAGGCCAGTGAAACCATTTTATATGATACTATAATGGTAGATACTGAGCCCTAATGTAAACTATGGACTGTAGTTAAAAATAATGTATCCATATTGGTTTACCAACTGTAACACAGCACACAATACTAATCATGAGGGAAACTGCTGGGGGTAGAGGTAGGAGAATGAGCTCAATTTTTGTGTAAACCTAAAAATGCTCTAAGTCTATTAATAAAAAAGGAGAAAACATTAAAAAATTAAGAGACAACAATCAATATACATATATAGAATATACACTTACTAAGAGATCTTAGAAAGAATGAAATTAAAAGGACTGCTTCCTCTTGATTATATTTACACTTCACAAGATATTTACTGCTGCTATACCCAAATCCTCCTTCTTGGGCATTAAAGTTACCTCTACAGTATTTACCCCATGATCTTACATATCTTGCATTACCAGGTGATAGAACTAACCTATAGCCTTTTGAGGTGACTTTTTAAAACTTAGGTTTAAATCATATTGGACTCTCAACTAATTACTTTTATCAAAATTAGCTTTGTTTTTGTAATAAATTACCTATTTCAAGTTCATGATAAACTATGTTGTCTGCTGGTACCGAGACATACACAAATTAAATGTAGTGTAATTTCAAAAAAAAAAATCAAGTCAAGTTGAAAAAGAAAATTTCTTCTTTCCAAAAAGAGACCACCACCTTATGCTTTGCCAGTATCTTACTATCCCCTTATTTGTAATTTTCTCTGAGCTATTAAGCTTACATTTATTTCACCATATCCCATTTCTGGTTTGTTTCTTCCCCTAGAAACACTACCCATGAGAAGCAACAATCAGATTGACATTAGTCTTATCAACATTGATTGTAACGGCACTGATTAGAAAATGGAGCAGTATTTTAAAGCTATTGCAGAAAAATACCTCAGCATTCAATTTTATATTCAAAACTATCGCTTAAATGTGAAGGTATAATAAAATTACTCTCTGGCTTAGAAGACCTCAGAAATTTTGCCAGATAACAGATCAAAAACGAAAATACTTTTAGAGAAGTACTTAAATTATTAAAGAATTAGAAAAGGTTGTATGAAGTAAGGGAGGTCAAACACCTCAGAGTAATTTATTGTTGACTTTTTTTAATACGAGGTCAAGGGAAATTTCTAGCTTTTGGTCTGGCTGTAGAAAGCTGCAAACAACATTGTGCCCAACCACACAACATAACCCAACCAGAGAATCTGCAAATTCACTTTTCTGAAACCCATCAGAGGGCAGAAATCACAAGGCAACCAACTCACCACCAAATGAAAGACACTTCCATAAAGAAATGTGACAATAGCACCTCTGAGGAAGAGGCCACTGATATCATACCAGCAGGGTGATAAGAATTCAGTAAAAAATTTTAAGAAATTGCTGGAAGCCAAGTGTGAAACACAGTAAGACTATGTTAACACCTGTGACCAAAGACAGGGGAATTCTAACCCACACAAAGGCTCCTCTTCATGTACCTCATTAGATGTCACGCACTACAGCAACTCAGCCAGGAACAGTGGCTCACACTGCAACCCCAGTGCTTTGGGAGGTCAAGGCAGGAGGATTGCTTGACCCCAGGATTTTGAGACCAGCCTGGGCAACATAGTGAGACCCTGTCTGTATTTTAAAAAGAAAAAGAGGATGGGCATGGTGGCTCACACCTGTAATCCCAGCACTTTGGGAGGCCGAGACGGGCAGATCACAGGTCTGGAGTTCGAGACCAGCCCGGCCAACATGGTGAAACCCCATCTCTACTAAAAATACAAAAATTAGCCAGGCGTGGTGGCAGGCGCCCGTAATCCAAACTACTCGGGAGGCTGAGGCAGGAGAATCACTTAAACCCAGGAGGCGGAGGTTGCAATGAACTGAGATCGTGCCACTGCACTCCAGCCTAGGCGACAGAGCAAGACTCCACCTCAAAAAAAAATAAAAGAAAGAAAAAACATATATACAGCGACTAAAAAACATTTTCTAAAATAGCATACGAAATCTTACTAGCCATTACAATAATGTAAACCAAAACCACCAATTAAAAGGCAAAAATCACCAATTAAAAGACCATTTTTGAGATTAGATTAAAATTAGATCTAACAATTGGGTGCAGCTGGGTGTGGTGGCACACACCTGTAATCCCAGCACTTTGGGAGGCCTAGTTGGGCAGATCACCTGAGGTCAGTTCGAAATCACTCTGGCCAACATGGTGAAGCACACACCACCCACTCACCTCCTCCCCATCTCTACTAAAAATACAAAAAAATTAGCCAGGCATTGGTGGTGTGCGCCTGTAATCCCAGCTACTCGGGAGGCTGAGGCAGGGGAATTGCTTGAACCAGGGAGGTAGAGGTTGCAGTGAGCCGAGATCGCACCACTGCCCTCCAGCCTGGGCAACAGAGCAAGACTCCATCTCAAAAAAAAAAAAAAAAAAAAGGTGCAAAAAATGTTGGAAGTATAAACACAAATGACATATAAAACAAGGACAAAAATGTTGATGGGAAAAGAGGTAAAAAGATACCAGGCAAACATAAACCAAAAGGAAGTTTGAGTGGCAATAATTTTATCAGACAAAATGAAAGTTATGTCAAAAAGAAAACATGACATTAGAGATGAAAAAGATGTTACACACTAACAAAATGATCAATAGTATAATAGATATCGATCATAACCATATACTCAGACCAACATGAATCTGGTCTCAAAATGAATCTCGAATCTGAAAGAGATGGTTAAGCATCTCCAATCTGAAAATCCAAAATCTGAAATGCTCCGAAATTCAAAACTTTTTAAGCACCAACATGATATCACAAGTAGAAAATTTCACACCTAAGTACTTAATATAAACTTTGTTTCGAGCATAAAATTACTTAAATATTATATAAAATTACCTTCAGGCTATGTGTATAAGGTATATACGAAACATAAATGAATTTCTGTGGGCGGCAAGCCACCCAGGTGCCGAGGCAAGAGACCGAGGGCATAAGCTGTTCCAGTATAACAAAATATATAAAATAAGAATAGTTATATAGATCATAGATATGATTATACATGAATATCATTAATCATTAGTTTGTAGCAATTACTCTTTATTCCAATATTATAATAATCCTCACTCTACAATCATAACCTAGGAAAAACCAGGCCACACGGCAATAGGAGCTGAGGGGACATAGTGAGAAGTGACCAGAAGACAAGAGTGCGAGCCTTCTGTTATGCCCGGACAGGGCCACCAGAGGAGTCCTTGGTCCCAGCGTCTGGGAAGACGCCTGTTGCCAAGTGGACTGTGGTCTAGCGGTAGTGTCAGTGTCAAGGAAAAACACCCACTACTCAGCAGACTGGGAAAGGGAGTCTCTAAACTCTTTTAGAGTTTAGAGAAGACTCTACTCCTCCACCTCTTGTGGAGGGCCTGACATAAGTCAGGCCCGCCCGCAGTTATCCAGAGGCCTAACCGTCTGCCTGTGATGCCGTGCTGCAGTGGTCACGCTCCTAGTCCGCCTTCATGTTTCATCCTGTACAGCTGGCTCTGCCTTTTAGATAGCAGTAGAAAATTAGTGAAAGTACTAAAAGTCTCTGATAAGCAGAAATAATGGCGTAAGCTCTCCCTCTCCCTCTCCCTTTCCCTCTCTCTGCCTTAGCTGCCAGGCAGGGAAGGGCTCCCTGTCCACTGGACATGTGACCCACGTGACCTTACCTATCACTGGAGATGGCTCACACTCCTTACCCTGCCCCTTTGTCTTGTATCCAATACATATCAGCGCAGCCTGGCATTCAGGGCCACTACCGGTCTCCGCGTCTTGGTGGTAGTGGTCCCCCGGGCCCAGCTGTCTTTTCTTTTATCTCTTTGTCTTGTGTCTTTATTTCTATACTCTCGTCTCCGCACACGGGGAGAAAACCCACCGAACCTGTGGGGCTGGACCCTACAAATTTCATGTTTATACATGTCTCCCATCCCCAAAATATCTTATTATGTATGTGCAAATATTCCAAAATCCAAAAAAAATCCAAAATCCAAAACACATCTGGTCCCAAACATTTTGTTTTCGTTTTTTTTGAGATGGAGTCTCGCTCCGTTGTCCAGGCTGGAGTGCAATGGTACGGTCTTGGCTCACTGTAACCTCCACCTCCTGGGTTCAAGCAATTCTCCTGCCTCAGCCTCCCGAGTAGCTGGGACTACAGGCACACGCCACAACATCTAGCTAATTTTTGTATTTTTAGTAGAGATGGAGTTTTGCCATGGTGGCCAGGCTGGTCTCAAACTCCTGGCCTCAGGTGATCCACTTGCCTTGGCCACCTAAAGTGATGGAATTACAGGCATGAACCACCGCACCTGGCCTGTCCCAAGCATTTTGGATAGGAGAAACTCAACCTGTACTAACAAAACTGGAAGACTAAAAAAATTAAATCAACAACAGTGGAAGATTTTAATTATTTTTCTCAGAAAATACTATGTCAAACCAATAAAAATTAAGTATTGAACATCTTTATTGTTCATTATTTATTAATTACCTGAGCATAATAAATTAGTTTGAGATACTATATTCAGCTCCATCTACAACTAACGGTTCACATTCTTTTCAAGTATATTAAAGTATTTCAAGAGTGGATTACATAGTAGGCCATAAAAGAATACATGATACATAGCAAGTGACCAACATCATGCAGGCAACATTCTCTGACAATAATGCAGTAAAACTAAAAATGTATAATAAATGGATAACTTAAAATTTTCTGGCCAGGTGCAGTGGCTCATGCCTATAATTCCAACACTTTAGGAGGCTGAGGCAGGTGGATCACCTGAGGTCAGGAGTTTGAGACCAGCCTGACCAACATGGCGAAACCCCATCTCTACTAAAAATACAAAAGTTAGCTGGGTATGGTGGCACACGCCTGTAGTCCCAGCTACTCAGGAGGCTGAGGCAGGAGAATCGCTTGAACCTAGGAGGTGGTGGTTCCAGTGAGCCAAGATCGCACCATTGCATAGCCTGGGCAACAGAGCGAGACTCCCTTTCAAGAAAATAAATAAATAAATAAATAAATTTGGAAACTAGAAAAGATATTGTTTAAGAATCTTTCACTTAAAATGGAAATCCCAATATGTGAAATAAAATCATAATGAAAATACTGAATATAAAATTGATATAAAATATAAAATACTGAATATAAAAATTTCAATATATTACTGGAAGTCCTAGGCAGAGCAATATGGTCAAGAGAAAGACATAAGGGATCCCAGTAGGAAAGGAAGAAGTGAAACTGTCTTTATTTGCTGATGGCATGATCTTATATATGGAAAACCCTAAAGACTCCACCAAAAAACTGTTAGAACTAATAAACAAATTTGATAAAGTAGCAGGATACAAAGTAAATATACAAAAATCAGTAGCATTTCTATATACTAACAGCAAACGATCCTAAAAGAAAATTAATGTAATAATCCCATTTACAATAGCAACAAAAAAATTAAATACTTAGGTGTAATTTCAACCAGGGAGGTAAAAGACCTGTATACTGAAAACCATAAAACTCACAAAAGAAATTTAAGAAAACATCAAGAAATGGGAAGATATCCTATGTTCATGGACTGGAAGAATTAATACTGTGAAACTAACTGTCCATACTACCCAAAGTGATCTACAGATTCAATGCAATATCCATCGAAATTCCAATGTCAATTTTCACAGAAATAAATTATCCTTAAATTTATATGGAAGCACAGAAGACATCAAACAGCCGAAACAACCTTGAGCAAAAAGAACAATGCTGGATGCATCACCCTGTCTGATTTCAAAACATTACAAAATGATTGTAATCAAAATAGTATGGTACTGGCACCAAAAAAAAAAAAAAAAAAAAAAACATACATCTGGACAGGCACGGTGGTTCACACTTGTAATCCCAGCACTTGGGTAGGCTGAGGCAGGCAGACTGCTTGAGCCCAGAGTCTGAAACCAGCCTGGGCAACATGGTGAAACCCCGTCTCTACTAAAAATACGAAAATAAGCCAGGGGTGGTAGTGAACACCTGTAGTCCCAGGTACTCAAGAGGCTGAGGTGGGTGGATGGCTCCAGCTCAGAAGACAGAGGTTGCAGAAAGCCAAGATCACACCACCACACTCCAGCCTGGGCTACAAATACCACCCTGGCTCAAAAAACAAGAAGACACATCGACCAATGGAACAGGAATGAACTCACGCATTTACACTAAGTTGATTTATAACAAAGATGCCAAGAAAACACAATGGGTAAAGAACTGTCTCCTCAATAAATGGCACTGAAAAAACTGTATATCCATATGCACAAGAATAAAATCATACCCTTGTCTCACATAACACACAAAAATCAATTCAAAATAGATGAAAGTCTTATGTTTAGGATGTCAAACTATAAAACTACTAGAATAAAACATAGGGAGAAAGTTCCATGTGGGCAATAACTTTTTGGATATGACCCTGAAAGCATAGGCAACAAAAGCAATAATAGACAAATGGGATGGCTAAACCACCAAGCTCCTTACGGCAAATGAAAATATTAACAAAGTAAAGAGACAACCCACAGAATGGGAGAAAATATTTAATATCCAAAATATATATGGAACCCAAATAAACAGCAAGAAAACAACCTGATTAAAAAATGGGCAAAGGACCTGAACAGACATTTCTCAAAAGAACACATACAAATGGCCAACGGGTACGTGAGAAAATGTTCAGCATCACTGCTCATTAGGGAAATGAAAATTAAAACAAGTATATATCACGTAACACCTGGCTATTGGCTAACACCTAACAAATGGCTACTATTAAAAAGATGAAAGATAAGTATTGCCAAGGATACAGAAAAAATGGAAGTCCTGTACATTGCTGTGGGGGTGTCAATTAGTACAGCCATTATGGAAAATGGTAAAGAGGTTCCTCAAAAAACTAAAAATAGAATTACCATATAATCTAGTAATCACACTTCTGGGTATATATCCAAAGGAACTGAAATCAATGTCAAAAGGATATCTGCATGCCCATGCTTACTACAGCATTACTTACAATAGCCAGATATGGAATCAACCTAAGTATCCATCAATAGATGAATGGATAAAGAAAACATGGTATATATAAACAATGGAATACTATTCAGCCTTGAAAAGCGGGAGGATGGGGAGTGGTGGCTCATGCCTATAATCCCAGCACTTCAGGAGGCCAAGGCTGGAGGACTGCTTGAGCCCAGATATTCAAAACCAGCCTGGGCAACATAGTAAGACTCCATCTCTACATAAAATTTTAAAAATTAGCCTGGTGTGGTGAGCACACAACTGTAGTCCCAGCCACTTGGAGGCTGTGGTGGGAGGATTGCCTGAGCCCAGGAAGTTGAGACTGCAGTGAGTTGTGAGCACGGCACTGTACTCCAGCCTGGGCAACAGAGTGACACCCTTTCAAAGAAAAAAAAAAAAGAGAGAGAAAGAGAAAGAAAGGAAGGAAAGAAAAAAAGGAAAGAAGGAAGGAAGGGAAGGCGGGAGGGACGGAGGGAGAGAAGGAAGGAAAAAAGAGGGAGGGAAGGGGAGGTAGAAAAAGGGGGAGGGGAAGGGAAGGGAGGCAGGGAGGGGAGGGGAAGGGGATTAAGGAAGAGGAGGGAGAGAGAGAGAGAGAGAGAGAGAGAGAAGCGGGAGGGACCTGTCATCTGCAACAACTCAGATGAATCTAGAGGATATCATGCTAAGTGAAATAATCCAGGCACAGAAAGACAACTACGGCATGATCTCACTTATATGTAGAATCTAAAAAAGTTGAACTAAAAGAACCAGTAGTAGAGTGATGGTAAAGCAGGAAGAAGGAAATAGTAAGTTGTTGGTCAAAGGATACGAAGATTGAGATAGGAGGAATAGGTTTTGAGATATACTACATAGTAGGGTGACCTATATTTTAAAATAACAGTTTGGTGCAAAGGATACGAAGGTTGAGACAGGAGGAATAGGTTTTGAGATATAGTGCATAGCAGGGTGACCTATATTTTAAAATAACTATTAGTTTGGTGCAAAAGTGACTGTGGTTCTGCCATTAAAAGTAATGGCAAAAACCGCAATCACTTTTGCACCAACTTAAGAGTAAATTTCAAATAACAAATGAGAGTTAATCAAGGTAATGGATGTTAATTTACTTGATTCAATCATTCCACTTTGCATTCATGAATTGAAACATCACACTGTACTCATAAATGTACAATTAGGATTTGCCAATCAAAAATAACATTTAAAAAATAATAAATGTATCATGAATCATTTTAGATAAAATGTATATGTTCTGAGAAAATATAACATGAGAAAATTGGTACAAGATGAAACAGACAGCTGAACAGAAAAAAATTTGGAAGTGGGGAGCAAATTTATGGAATACATATTCAAAGAAAAAAAAATCTTTGAATTGAACTGGTAGTGACTTCATTTTCTATAAGAAACCCCACAGACCCATGTAATTTTATGACAGTTACTTCAGACTTACACGGAGTCAATTCCTGTCTTAAACTAGCTGTTCCAGAAAATAAGAAAACTGAAAGATGCCTCACACACGAGGCTGGTGTAATTTTGTCTCCAAAACTAGGACATTACAATATTACAAAAATTCATATTGCTTATGAACATAAACAAAATATTAGCTAACTAAAACCCAACAGCATGTTTAAAAAATGTCATAATCAAGTAATGTTTATTGAAAGTAATCAAGTAATGTTTATTGCAAGTAATCAAGTAATGCTTACTGCCTTCTACAGAAGCTTTTTCTTATTGCATTGTTTTGCTTCATTTTTAAATACATATGAACATAAGTTCTTTGTTAGTTATATGCTTTAGAAATATTTCTCCCTTTTCTGTCATTTATCTTTTTACTCTTGGTATTTTTCATGAAAAGTTGTAAATTTAAGTATAGTGGTATTAATCAATCCTTTTCTTTTCTTTTTTTGAGATGCAGTTTCTCTCTTGTCGCCCAGGCTGGAGTGCAATGGTGCGATCTTGGCTCACTGCAACGTCCACCTCCCAGGTTCAAGCAATTTTGCCTCGGCCTCCCAAGTAGCTGGGACTACAGGTGCCCACCACCACGCCCAGCTAATTTTTGTATTTTTAGTAGAGATGGGGTTTCACCATGTTGGCCAGGCTGGTCCCAAACTCCTGACCTCAGGGATCCACCCACCTTAGCCTCCCAAAGGGCTGGGATTACAGGCATGAGCCACCGCACTCGGCCCCTTTTCTTTTTATGTGTGTGTTTTTTTTTTTGAGACAGGGTCTCACTATGTCACCCAGGCTGGAGTGCAGTGGCAGGATCACAGCTCACTACAGCCTCGACCTCCTGGGCTCAATCGATCCTCCCACCTCAGCCTCCTGAGTAGCACCACCAAGTCCTACTAATTTTTGTATTTTTTGTAGAGACAGGGCTTTGTTATGTTCGAGTCAGGCTGGTCTCGAACTCCTGGGCTCAAGCAATCCTCCTGCCTCAACCTCCCAAAGTGGTAGGATTATAGGCATGAGCCACTGTGCCTGGCCAATCAACCCTTTTCTATAATTAGGGCTTTCCATTTGTTTTTTAAAAGTCTTTCCTTACCCCAAAGCAATGAAGAAATTCCTCTACATTAACTTCTTTTATTAATTTGCTTCTCACGTGTAAGTCTATAAATTAACTGGAGTAGACATGAATAAATTAGGTCTTTTTTTTTTTAAAGTATGACTAATTGTTCTAGCACAATTGTTGAAAGAGACTTCCTTCCTCACTAATTTGTGATGCCCCTTTGTTATAAATAACCTGTCCATATTACTCATGTATCTGTATCTGGGTTCCCTATTCCGATCCATTGGTCTATTTGTCTGTTTCTGTGGTAATACAGCACTGACTTAATTTATTAGCGTGTTACGAAAAGTCTTAGTATCAAGTAAAGCAATCCTTCCTCTTCTTCATGGGTCCTTTGGCTTATCCTGTCTTTTGCATATTCATATAAATTAAAATCAGCTTGTAAAATTTACTGTAGAAATTTTTATTAGAATTTTCTTGAACCTACAGATCAATTGGGAAAGAATATCTTTAAAATACTGAATCCCCTAAAATGTGAGTATTATATTGCTATTGTGTCTGTGATCCTTAATCTTTCCAAAAAGTTTTATAATTTTCTCTATAAAAGTCTTACATTTTTGCACATAATCCTAGTCACATATTATTTTATATTATTGGAAAATATTCTAAAAAATACCATTTAACTCTGTTCCTAATATATATAAATACATGTGATTTTTGCATTTTGATTTTGTTATCTAGCAATCTTGCTAAAATCCTATTAATTATAATAGGATGATTATCTATCTACAGATTCATTTAGAACATTTTATATACTGCACCATTAAAATTCATTAAATTCAGGCCGGGGACCGCAGCTCACACCTGTAATCCCAGCACTTTGGGAGGCCGAGGCGGGCGGATCACGAGGTCAGGAGATCGAGACCATCCTGGCTAACAGGGTGAAACCCTGTCTCTACTAAAAATACAAAAAAATTAGCCGGGCGTGGTGGCGGGTGCCTGTGGTCCCAGCTACTTGGGAGGCTGAGGCAGGAGAATCGTGTGAACCCGGGAGGCGGAGCCTGCAGTAAGCTGATATCGTGCCACTGCACTCCAGCCTGGGCGACAGAGCGAGATTCTGTCTCAAATAAAATAAAATAAAATAAAATTCATTAAATTCAATCTGTTCATCCTATTTTAAGGAAACTGTGGGACAGAGAGATAAAAATGAATAAATAAAGGTCAAAAAGTCGGAGCTTGGAATAAACACCAGGTCTGTATTTACAGTATGCTGGCTTTCTCACAGTGTACATTCACTCTGTCCTGTCTAATGAAAATAACAGTGGTAGTGGTAGTATAGCCCAGGATAAATAAATAACAATGGCATTGCTTATTAATCTACCTCAAGGTTATTTTTCCATGTGGTATGAGCATCAATCTACCTATATATTTTACATAGCCAATTATTAAGTGACCTATTCTTTCCCACTGATAGGCCATGATTATTATCAATGAAATTATCATATATTCATGAGTAGCTTTTAACTTTCATTCTCTGTACAAGTATTAGATGAGGACTAACAGTGACAGTGTGCTACTCACAGGTGACAAAAAGATAAGTCAGTCAGGCATACTGTGTCCTTAAGATCTGCAGAAGAATCAAGCAAGGAGGTTAAGAACTACAATGGGTTCCCAAAGTAGGCCTAGAGGATACAGAGGCACAGAATACTTTCAGAAGGCTCTCAGGCACCTGCTCTAAACTAGCAAATATTCTGCATTCTGTACCTCTCAATTCCACATATGCATTACACCATTTCTAATCTCTATATAACACATAGCAAAAAGTAAAGTTCATGATAGTATCAAACTACAAAAATTTAAGCAGAACTTTAAATGCTTTTCAATCAACTAGAATTCATTATTCATTAAAAATATATTGGGCCGGGCGCGGTGACTCACGCCAGTACTCCCAACACTTTGGGAGGCTGAGGTGGGCGGATCACGAGGTCAGGAGATCGAAATCAACCTGGCTAACACGGTGAAACCCCGCCTCTACTAAAAATACAAAAAATTAGCCAGGCGTGGTGGCGGGGGCCTGTAGTCCCAGCTACTCAGGAGGCTGAGGCAGAAGAATGGCGTGAACCCAGGAGGCAGAGCTTGCAGTGAGCCGAGATCGCGCCACTGCATTCCAGCCTGGGTGACAGAGCGAGACTCCGCCTCAAAAAAAAAAAGAAAAAAAGAAAAAAAAATTTATACAGCACCTAATCTCCATCAGGAACTATTAAGTGCAGGATACAGTGCGGTGAACAAAGCCCACCAACAAAGTGCCTGTCTTCAGAGTTCACATGACAGTCAAATGAACTGTTGGAAAATAATAAGTGCCACAAAGAAAAATAAAGCAGGTTACTATGTAAAATATGGTGGGAGCTGCTGTTTTCTTTTCCATCCTACTCCTTTATTTTGAAAATGTTCAAACCTCCCAAAAAATATTGGAGGAGGAGGAGAGGACTACAGTATAACAAACACCAGTGTGTTCTTTTGTTGATTCACACTGTATGTTCTTTTTCCTAAGCTGACTGAGACTAAGCTGGATGTGGCCCTTCAGAGGAGGCTAGTATTATCAGCAAGGTGGCCTCTCTGGGAGGTAAGCCAGGAGACAAGCAGAGCAAGCACCAAAGCTCTCAGACAGAAACCCCATCAGCACATTTAAAGGAGTGAGGCCAATGTGGTGAGAGCACAGTGAGTGACAAATGACATGAGAGAGGCAGTCAGGAACAGATCACACCTTGTAGACATGGTAAGTACTTGAAATTATCAATATAATTTAAATATAATAGTCATGAAAGGGAATGGAGAGTGGGGACCTGATTATCATTATTAGAATAATTTTTGCAACTGTGCTATAAACAAATTGGACTATGGAAAGGTAAAGAGAAGCAGAAAGACTGGTTAAAAGGCTACTACAACTTCCAAAGGATAACAGTGACTTCAACTAAAATGTTAGGCAAGTTAAGACACTAACAAGTTGTTGGGGTTATTGAGTTGAGCTACAAGGTATGAGAAAAGATAGAAATCAAGGATTAACTTTCAAAGTTTCTGGACTAAACAACTGAGTGAATACTGGCATTATTTATTGAAATGAGGAAATCGTGGGGAGAAGCAGATTTGGGGCAGAGGTGGAGGCAGAATCAAGCATGGTACTGGACATGTTAAGGGTGAGGTGTCTAATACACTTCCAAATAGAGATGTCGAGCAGACAGTTGGACATAAACGTCTGGAGTTCAGGTAAAGAAGAGTAACGGAAATGAACATGTGAGACTCTTAAGGGCACACACAGAGGTTACAGCCATTAGAATGAATGAGCTTTCTTTCCCAGGGAGTGAACAGAGACAAAAAGTAGACAAGATTTCTGAGGACTTATCCTTAACAACTCCAAAATTATAAACATGTAGAGTCTCCACAGCAACTAGCAAAAGATAAAATGAGGAGTGAGATGTCCCAAAAGCAAAAGAAAGAAAATGGTTCAAGAAGATGAGAGCGGTCAGGTGCAGTGGTTCATGCTTGCACTTCCACCACTTAGGGAGGCTGAGACAGGAGGATTGCTTTAGCCCAGGAGTTCCAGACCAACCTGGATAACATAAAGAGACCCAATCTCTACCCAAAAAAAGCTTAAAAATTAGCCAAGTATGGTGGCACACACCTGTAGTCCCAGCCACCTGGGAGGCTAAGGTGGGAGGATCACCTGAGCCTGGGAGGTTGAGGCTGCAGTGAGCTGTGATCACACTACTGCACTCTAGCCTGGGCAACAGAGTAAGACCTTGCCTCAAAAAAGAAAAAAAAGAAAGGAAGAAAAGGGAAGAGGAAAAGGAAGTAGAAGGGAAACGAAGGGAGGAAGGAGGGAGAAGGGATGGAAGGAGGGCGGGAAGGAAGGAGGGAGAAAGGGAGGGAAGGAGGGAGAAAGGGAGGGAAGGAGGGAGAAGGGATGGAAGGAGGGCGGGAAGGAAGGAGGGAAAGAAGGGAGGGAGACAGGTAAGGAGGGAGGGAAGGAAGGAGATGGGAGTACCAAACTGATGGATAACTTCATTATTTTATTCATGTCTTTCAAATAAGGTCTAAAAACTCTTAAAACTTCAAAGCTGAATTATACAATGATATGTTACAGGCCCAGTGTAGTGGCTCATGCCTGTAATCCCAGCACTTTGGGAAGCCGAGGCAGGTGGATCATGAGGTCAGGAGATCGAGACCATCCTGGCCAACATGGTGAAACCCTATCTCTACTAAAAACACAAAAATTAGCTGGGCATGGTGGTGCATGCCTATAATCCTAGCTACTCAGGAGCCTGAGGCAGAAGACTCTCTTGAACCAGGGAATTGGAGGTTGCAGGGAGCTGAGATGGCACCACTGCACTCCAGCTTGGTGACAGAGCAAGACTCCATCTCAAAACAAGGGAGGGGGGGAGGGGTGGTGGGCGGGGAGAGAAAAAAGAAAGAAAAAAATAGGTTATAATGTCCTGTGTTTCCTTTTTTAATGAATGGGGAGAAGGTAAGGAACAAAAGTATAAACTTAAGTTTACAGGTAAGTATCAAAAATTAATCCTCATGCTAAATGCTCACATTTATGTCTTCTGCCAGGAATAGCACATTGGTAATATTCTGTACTGGCCTGAGGTGACTAGAGTAAAACCCTAGTGTGCTGCCCTGCTCTACAATTGCCTAAGCCCACAGGTGTCACTCATCCCAACTAAACACAGAGGTATCAGCTTCAAATTTAGCTACTAAATCATAAAATCCCACCCAGATTTTCATCCTAAACTCATACTCCTTGAATTTTCTCTATAGTCATTTCACTGCTTTATTCCTGTCACTAATATCCAATCCAGCTGCATTCATTCTCTAACCTGATTTTGGCTTCTACACCAACAGAGACCAGGGAGTTTGCCGATTCCTCAGAAACAGATCGCTGAAGAGTTGGAATTAGCTGTTTGCTGTTATCCACTTCTGCTTCAGCATCCTCTTCTGCAGATTGTTCTTTGATTTCTGCTTAACAGTAAACAAGAGAAAACAAAGAGACATTTTTGTGTTTATTTTAATCACTGGTGAATGTATCTATAAAGCATAGATCATAATGTAAAAAGAAACAACAAATAACAATACTTCACTAATACAAGAAAAGTTTATGCACGTAATTAGTGGTATTGTGCATCTTTATTCTCTACCGCAAAATGATTATCAAAATAATGTGAAGCATGGTATACTTTTCCTTGTGCCCAAATTATAGCTGACTCAGAGAAGTTTCATCCTAGTAATAAATGTTAAGAACCTTGGCCAGGCATGGTGGCTCATGCCTGTAATCCCTGCACTTTGAGAGGCCAAGGCAAGCAAATCCCTTGAGCTCAGGAGTTTCAGACCGGCCTGGGCAAGATGGTGAAACCTCATCTCAACAAAAAATGTAAAAATTAGCCAGGCAAGGTGGTGAGTGCTTATAATGTCAGCTACTCAGGAGGCTGAGATGGAAGGATATGCCTTGAACCTGGGAGCCAGAGGCTGCAGTGAGCTGGGATCATGCCACTGTACTCAGGCCTAGGTGACAAAGCCAGACCCTGTCTCAAAAAAAAAAAAAAAAAAAAAAGAATCTTATTTTTGGCCAGGTGTAGTGGCTCACACATGTAATCCCAGCACCTTGGGGGGCTGAGGCAGGCATATTGCTTGAGCCCAGTAGTTCAAGACAGCCTGGGAAACATGGTGACACCCCATCTCTACAAAAAATTAGCTAAGCATAGTGGTACACACCTGTAGTCCTAGCTACTCTGGGGGCTGAGGTGGGAGAATCAATCAAGCCCCGGCAGCAGAGGCTACAGTGAGCTGTGATGGCACCACTGGACTCCAGCCTGAGCAACACATCTAGATCCTACCTCAACAACAACAACAACAACAAAAAGATTTTTTTTCTTTTTTTTTCTTTTCTTTTTTTTTTTTTTTTTGATGGAGTCTCCCTCTGTCCACCCAGGCTGGAATGCAATGGCACGATCTCGACTCACTGCCACCTCTGCCGCTGCCTCCCGGGTTCAAGCGATTCTCCTGCCTCAGCCTCCTGAATAGCTGGGGTGACAGGCACCCACCACCATGCCTGGCTAATTTTTGTATTTTTAGTAGAGACTGGGTTTCACCACGTTGGCCAGGCTGGTCTTGAACTCCTGACCTCAGATGATCCACCTGCCTCGGCCTCCCAAAGTGCTGGAATTATAGGCATGAGCCACTGTGCCCAGCCAAAAAAAGAATCTTATGTCAAGATTATAGCAATTGGTCTACAGAACAAATGTATTTCAAAGTGACTCATTAAAAATTGTTTCACACTTAATAAAATCATCATTAAAAGACTCATTATGTATCTTAATTATTACCCATTCTAAAAGCTTAATATTTGAAAAGGACAAACCTTCACTTTATTGCCTTTTTCCATTCCCCTTGAATCCAACCCCAAACACCTTAAATGTTCTTTCTCAGGAGGCAGCCTAACAGCTGAGAGGATTTCCACACACCACTACCCCTAACATCATTCTTCTTGTTTAATAAAAATTATATGTCCACTCTGTCTGTCATGCTCTATTACTACAATGAAGGGACATTACACCTCCCCACCAGTGCTCATGATGCAGTTCCATGCTCTTGGCTGGCTCCTTCTTTTCTAACTTGAAATTTATTTAGACCTTTCTGCATCACTAACCCCAAACAAACAAAAACATCTCAAAGTCCTTTCAAGCACCTCTTCTCTGTCTTTCCTTTTACCACCAAATTCATGAGATGGCATGACTGAACTCTACTACCTTCCCCTTCAACTATACCTTTCTAATTGTATCCAGCCTACTATTCTAACAATTATTCTCAGCTGGGTGTGGTGACGCACACCTGTAATCCCAGCACTTTGGGAGGCCAAGGTGGGCGGATAACCTGAGGTCTGGAGTTCGAGACCAGCCTGACCAACAACATGGTGAAACCCTGTCTCTACTAAAAATATAAAATTAGCTGGGCGTGGTGGCACATGCCTGTAATCCCAGCTACTCGGGAGGCTGAGGCAGGAGAATCGCTTAAACCTGGGAGATGGAGGTTGCAGTGAGCCGAGATCATGCCATTGCACTCCAGCCTGGGCAACAGGAACGAAACTGCGTCTCAAAACACACACACACACACACACACACACACACACACACACAATTATTCTCGTCAACACCACCAATAGACCAACGGCAAAAGAATTAACAATCCAGTTAGCACCCACAAGCTTTCTTCAAACATCCTAAAAATTCACTTCACACCAGGACCACTTCCTCCTTAGTGAAATGATCTTCTATCTTTTATAAGCACAGAGATATAATAGTCTAATATCTATCTCTTCAGCTGATTTCCTTTAGACCTCTATTTAGAAGTACAGCCCTCTATACATCCTTTATATACTCCTGGGGTTGGGTGGTTGTTTTTGTTTTTGAGAAAAGGACTCACTCTGTCGCCCATGCTGGAGTGCAGTAGTATGATCATTCGCATTCTTGGCCTCAAGAATCCTCCCGCCTCAGCCTCCCAAGCAGCTGGGACCACAGGCACATGTCACCACATTCTTTTTCATTTTTTTGTAGAGATGGGGGTCTCACTGTGTTGCCCAGGCTAGTCGCAAACTCCTGGCCTCAAATCATCCTCCTGCCTTGGCCTCCCAAAGTGCCAAGAATACAGGCATGAGTCACTACTCCCAGCCTATAAGCTCCTCTTTGAAGAACTTATTATCCACATTTCAACAATTTCCTCTGGACTTTACGATTTGTAAGTCAACATCTCTAGCACTAACTCCTCTCCTGAGTTCCACACCATATTTTAACTATACACTAGACATATTTAGCAGCTTGTACACTAAATTTCACACAAAACTTTTATCTCTTATCGCTCAGATTAGCACTTCAATCTGACTTCCCTCTTTAAAAAAAGAAAACTATCTTCTACATTCAAAATGAATTTTAGAAAAGTATTTTGAAAAACAAACAATTTGTATAACTATTCTTGGGTAGTTAGAAAAAACTACAAATAATTGTAAATCCTATCAAATCATAAAATTAATGATAACATGAAGCATCAAACAGATGGTTTTGGTTTTCATACTTAAAATAACATGTTTCTTTTCTTTTTTAAAAAATTGAAATAGAAAAGCTGACCTTAAATTAAGTGTTTATATAGTCTATCAATCAAGGTGTCCTGTCTATCCCTAGAGACAAAATTGATAAAGTATCTAGAATCAAATCTACATATATATGTAAGCTTGTATTCAAAAGGAATAATAAAATGAAAATTTACATTTCTATGTGACAAAAGACCTCATGAACAAAATGAATGTGTCACAGATGAGAGAAAATAAATACAATTTGAATCCCCCCCCAAAAAAGGTATTCAGATCAAGAATAGCTAAATAACTCCAAAGATGAACAAGGCACATAAACCTGTAGAAAGTAGACAAAGGGGCCAGGTGCAGTGGCTCACGCCTGTAATCCCAGCACTTTGGGAGGCCAAGGCAGGCAGATCACCTGAGGTCAGGAGTTCGAGACCAGCCTCAACATGGAGAAACCCCATCTCTACTAAAAATACAAAATTAGCCGGGCGAGGTGGTGCGTGCCTGTAATCCCAGGTATTCAGAAGGCTGAGGCAGGAGAATTGCTTGAACTTGGGAGGCGGAGGTTGCGGTGAGCCGAGATCATGCCATTGCACTCGAGCCTGGGCAACAAGAGCAAAACTCCATCTCAAAAAAAGAAAGAAAGTAGACAAAGGACAAAATCCATACTCTTCATCTTCTATGCTTTTCAAGTTTTAGTAGAGCACATAACTGCTCAGCTAGAGACTTTATTCCCCAACCCTCTTTGCAGCAAACCATGGCAAGTTCTTACCGAGAGAATATGACCAGAAGCAACTGCGCAACCTCATCATCTAAAAGGAAGTGACCTGCTCTTCACTAAATTATAGTCCCCTTTCCTACAGACTGGAATGGACATGACAACAACCCAGTCGCAATGCTGCCAATGAGGCGCAATGCTCCAGGTGATGGCAGAGAGACAAGACAGAAGAAACCTGGGTCAACAAACAATAATATGGAGCAAAAGACAACTCATCAGCCTACACCTCTCCATCCTCAGAAATATTACATGAGAGAAGATCAATTTGTTTTATTTAAGCCACTGCTAGATTTTGGGGTCTCTGTTACAGCAGTTTAACCCATGCCCTAATTAACACAGAAAACTGGTATTAAAGAGCGAAGAATTGCCGTAACAAAATCTTCAAGTGGCTTGATCAGGCCATGAGACACTGATAATGGAGTCTGAAAATCAACTGACCCTTTTTAGGCTATATTAAAATATTTAATATAGCTATGACCTACAACAATTTGGAATGTAGACTGTACCTACAGAGCCTGTAGCTCTAGGCAAAGCATCCGGAATGACCCAAAGGGTATTCTGTGTTGCCTCTCTCTAGTATTTTTACAGCCAAAGATAGAAAAGAATACAGTTCTGCGAGAGAGACTCTCTCTGCCTGCCTATTATATTCAAAGTACTATAAAATTATCATATATATAAATACCTGTATGAAAGCATTTCATTTCTACTCAGAGAGTCCCAGAATACATTTTGGGATATACCCATTTTATACCATTCTTACTACTGGGTAACAAGAAAGGGGAAGAGAAAAATAAGTGACAAACTTAAGGAGGAGTAAGAATAGTGCCTTCAGAAACTTACCAACAATGAGCCAAATGGACCAGGGTCGCAAATCATTACATTACCCTGGAAACACATTTTTTCCCGGAGCCAGATCCGTTTGTCTCCACTCCCAAACTGTGCTCTCTCCAATAAAGTATGACTTGTCTGCTTCCTTTTACTATGCTGCTATCTACCATATATGACCTCTAGTCAAAAATTTCCTTCTCCTAGCAAAGTATATAACAGTTTCAGCTTTTTTCTTATTTTTATCCCCAAAAAAAGAAAATACATAGCACTTTTATTATTTTTAAGGGAGTTTTATTGCTTACAGCTAAGGGAAAACAAGCAGGACAATGTCTATCTCTCCCTCAAATAAGAGCCAGAAGGAAATAGAAAAGTTAAACGTTAATGTTACTGGTTGGCCAGTAGGTTTGCAGGTATACAACCTTTTGAAATTATGTTTCCTGCATTTCAAAGAGAAAAAAACAGATTCAGACTATAGGGTTTTTTTGTTTTTGTTTTTTAAGAAATAGGACCGGCACCAGATCTGATCCCACAAAGCAGGTAAGAAGACAGGCTTTCAGAGTTCATCCTGTTCTCTTTTCTCCTCTAGCTATTATTATTACTGGCTCTGCCCATGATTCTAACCTGGATCTGCTAAAGAAACAGTAGGGAGTGATAAGTTTTGGTTTTACTTTTGGTTTAGATTTTGTTGTTTCAGTCTTGTGTTCTTTAACAAATAAAGAGGACTCTATGACTGCTTCCTAGATAGCAGTAATTCCTGCCACAAAATAGGAACAAACAACAAAAAAGGTATCACTAAATATGTGATACTTCAGGTAATAACAGAAGCTGTCTTTAACTGTCACTCTTCATTTGGTAGACTATGTTAGATCTTAGTATCTGTCAAAGTCAAGGCAGGACAACTGAGTGTTTATGTCTCTCTTGTCTCTCTCTCTTCTCCTAATCCTAGTCTTCAAACAATTGTCAGAGTTTGGCAGCAGAATGTGAAACAGACTGCTCTGGATAAAAATGATGTCAACCAGGGATGCAACCAGAGATGTCATCCAGAGATGCTACGGATGAAATGGCTACAAACCCAGTGATATCTGAGGAAATATGCCTGATGCCAGTACTTAATTATCTCCAGTTTATTATTAAAAATGTACTCTTGAATACTATCCTATGCTTTGCCTAAAGAAAGAAGCTAGCCATTCAACCAATAAAACAGTCCAGGTTTGGCGACTCCACCGCTTTGCAGAGTTTTTGCCTTTCATGAGGTTCAATTAGCTCAAACTGCCTGGAAGCCAAACTGTGGAAATTGGAGCAGACATTTAAAAAATTACATTGCATTTTTAAAAATTCAGTGTGGTATTTTTCTTGAATATAAAATCCCCAATATATCTTTTCCCTTACTTTGAACCTGACCTAAAATACCGGCAATGGCACTTGGTCACAAAATGCACCAAAGTCAGAAAGGTGGGGACAACTGCAACCCTGGGATAAGGACAGGTGAGGCGATTTCACCTGTAGCCACTATCTACAGATAATCTCCATCCACTAGGTGGCACATGTACAGTGGTAACTATACTAAGGAACCTAATCATTGACCTGGCGTGGTGGCTCAAGCCTGTAATCCCAGCACTTTGGGAAGCAGGAGGATCACTTGGGCCCAGAAGTTCAAGACCAGCCTGGGCAACATGGCAAAAGCAAAAAAAATTCAGCCAGCCTTGGTGGCACACACCAGTAGACCCAACTATTCAGGAGGTTGAGGTGGAAGAATCACTTGAGCCTGGGAGGCAGAGGTTGCAGCTGCACCAAGATCACACCACTGCACTCCATCCTGGGTGACAGAGCAAGTCCCTGTCTCAACAACAACAATAAAAAAGAGAACCTAATCACATGTAAGTAGATTCCTAAGAGAACTTGAAGACAATGTGCACTTCATTAAATAGCATCAGCTATGTGCCAGTCATTATCTCTGGGGATGCAAAGATAAATTAGATCTAACACTTTCCCTTAAATAAGTTCATAACATACCCTCTTTTAAACCTTTACTTTTCCACCTCCAATGACTCTAATTTATCCTACACAAATTGGTTCTAAGACATGAGAAAGTTTAATAGCAAAAGGTGTCTGCTGTGTTAGTTAAAACCAAAGGCTTGGAATCCAATGGTTCCGAGTCTGCATTCTAGCTCTGCCATCTGCTAGCAATGTGACCTTTGGCGAGTTATTTAACTTCATCTCAATTTTACTTTGCTCGTCATTTAAGACAGACAATACCACCTAGTATAAAACTGTCTTTATGATCAAAAAAAAAAAAAAAAAACGCATGAAAAGCACTTAGCTCAACGTCTTAAGTGTAGTGATGTAGCTGCTATTCTGATGACCTCTATCTACATTCACACACTATAGTCTATGGATTCACTTGTCCACCTCACTTATACAACTTTTTTTTTTTGGTTTTTTTTTGTTTTTTTTGTTTTTTTTTTTAAGACAGAGTCTTGCTCTGTCGCCCAGGCTGGAGTGCGGTGGCGTGATCTCGGCTCACTGCAAGCTCTGCCTCCCAGGTTCACGCCATTCTCCTGCCTCAGCCTCTCAAGTAGCTGGGACTACAGGTGCCCGCCACCACGCCTGGCTAATTTTTTGTATTTTTTAGTAGAGACGGGGTTTCACTGTGTTAGCCAGGATGGTCACGATCTCCTGACCTCGTCATCCGCCTGCCTCAGCCTCCCAAAGTGCTGGGATTACAGGCATGAGCCACCGTGCCCAGCCCTCACCTACTCAATTTCTAACTCTTGATGTCACATCATGAATTATTAAATTGCATTATGAAAATTAACGAGAATAAAGAGGACATTTATTTAGCCCCCTCCTATCTATGCTCCAGAGTTAATATATCATTAATTTAGAATGGTTATTTACCAAACAAAATTTTGAGTAACAAGTACATACTATAATTTCTATTCAAATGGTAGTCATTACAAAGATAGTCAAGATCCCTACGTTTAATGGATCTA
The DNA here is from genome assembly GCF_029289425.2 of Pan paniscus. Taxonomy (NCBI): domain Eukaryota; kingdom Metazoa; phylum Chordata; class Mammalia; order Primates; family Hominidae; genus Pan; species Pan paniscus. The sequence goes on from NC_073255.2 coordinate 188,753,206, forward strand.
GATGAAAGACTGAAAATAAAAATAGGACACAATAATGATGATGCTGGTAAGCACATGGCATGATGGGAGTTAAGGGGAAGAGGTGGGGAATACAGCTCAGAAAGGCTTCAGAAAGGTATTAGAAGCCCAGCTAAAACTAAAAGGATAAATCAAAGTGTGCCTAATAGTTCTCTCTCAAGTTTTCGCTTTTAAAAAAAGAATAACATCTAACATATTTTCTTCATTCAAAAGATAAGGAAACTAAAATCTGAAAGTTAATTACAAGCTCAAGATCACAAAGCTAATAGGAAACAAAGCTGGGATACAAAATCGGGTTGTGTAACTCTAAAGCCTGATGTGCTCTTTTCACTACTTCCACCGCCTGGCAGAGCATCAAAGTGTAGCACGTAAGTTTTATAAATACATCAATATTAAAGAGAAATGTTAACAGTCTTACTAGGACCGTGTTACTGAGGGATCATTTACTGAATATAAACACTATGAGATAACTAAAAATACTCTTTTTTAAGCACTGCTGAATAAAATTATGAAGTGGACAGAACATTTATCTCACAGTCAAGTTCACAGAAATAAAGCATTTTGATTTTGAACAATTACAAAAGTATTTCCCTCAAAGGTTAAATACTTCTTTGAAAGGACTGTGTGTAGCCTACAAATATACTGAACAAACTTACCAACACTGATAGCATAACAGGCTATGTCAAAAATATTTTAGAGGTCAATTTTGGACTCCCTTATCAATACATTAGCATATTCTTTCAAAGCGTCCTACTTTTTCAATGGATTTTTAAAGTTTACTTACTCAAGGGTTATAGGATTTTAGAGGGAGAAATTACTTCTTTATTTTTACTAACCTCTAATTTTTATTCACTTCCAAAATTTAGAATTCTAAGAAAATATTAAGAATGTAAGCAACAAGCACAGTGGTATTGGTGGATACCTAAGTGTTTGTCACCAACAGAAATCACGGATATTTTCTTATCACATGCAGTTGTTGCAGATATCCCAAAATATCATTCACCCTCATCACTACTTCAAAATTACAGTAGTTATTAAATTCACTGCTAGATTTTATAATTTAAGTGAATTAAAAAGATGTTATAAGATTACAAGTTTGGCTTATTTTTATTTCAATGCAATTGTTTATCTTTGTAATCCTATTTTGGTGTATTTTTATTTTATTCATTTAAAAACATTATTTGAAAAAGAGTCCATGGATTACATCATAGTACCAAAGGGGACTATGGCACTGAAAAAGTTAAGAACCCCTGTTCTGTATGTGCCATTCACAGGAGACCATAGCCCCAATTTGACTATATGCTCTATGAAAACAGGCACTGTATCTGTTTTTATAAACCAGAGCTACCACAAAACCTGAATGATATTCGATAGTTGCTTAATTAATATTAATTATATAATATAAAGCAAGCAGATAAATCTCATATATAGACACAAAGATTTATAAAAAGCACAGAGAAAAATAATATATTTAAAATGAACTCGTATTTACTAACTATGCAAGTAAACACTGACATTCATTATCGACTAGTTATCCAAAAAATATGCCTTCTCCCTCTATGCTTTAATCAACGTTTTTTTTTTCAAGAGATGGGCTCATGCTCTGTCACCCAGGCTAGAGTACAGTGGCACAATCATAGCTCATCAGAACCTCAAACTCCTGGGCTCAAGGTATCCTCCCACCTCAGCTTCCCCACTAGCCAGGACTACAAGGCACATGCGATCATGCCTGGATTTTTTTTTTTTTTTTTTGGGTAGAGACAGGGATTAACTATGTTGCCCAGGCTGGTCTCGAATTCCTGGGCTCCAGTTATCCTCCCACCTCAGCCTCCCAAAGTGCTAGAATTACAGGCATGAGCCACCATCACCATGCCCAGCCTAATCAGCTATTAAATAGAATAACTGACTTCCCTTAACTCCAGAGAATGGCAATATTTTTCATGCTTGCTTCCTACTAAAACTACAGAAGAAAACATAGCTAAGAAATTGTGTAACCATGTCCCTCCCTTCTTTTGAAAGAAGTCTGCCTCCTGACAGTTATGTTTTCTGGATATATCTCATTGAATCTAGTGTATCCAATGTCATCAAAATTGTATTGTAAAGCTAAAACATTAGCACTATATTAGAAAAAGCAAATTATTTATTAACCCTATCTTTATTCACTAAACTACTTAAAATATTGACACTGATTAATAATATGAATATAGTTGCTGCTTTCACAGAACAATGTAAGCAACTAAAAGTAAATACACAAAAAAAGCACTAATTTTCTCTGAGAGTTAACACTTTTACAGGTGACTTACTCTTTTTATAATTACCCAGAGTTCCATAAATTTCTACAAATATAAATTACTGTTATAATATTTAATGTGATTTTTAATGCAAATTCAAAAAGCTTAAGAGTCCAATACTTGTCAAAAGCCAAAAAATATATGGGCATTAATTTAAATAGTAATTGTTTAAGCAGGATAGACTGCTAATAAATGAAAGAAAATAGTAACTGTTAGAAATCAACTGTTCTCTAGGTGTTTTATTTAGTTGTTATCAGTATTTCCTTTAGTTTTCCTACATAACTTTTAAATGTTAATGGAATTTTTTGCAATAAAAGAAACTAAAATAAACCAACAAATTACAACATACATCTTTATAACAATTACTTCTACCAATATTGATCTTCTTCTGAAATTTAACTTTATTTAGGCCTTAAAAACAAAAATGAACCAATGAAACTGTCTTGGACCCTCTAGACCAGCCCAGGTGTCACCTGAATAGCAATAAATGACTCTGGTGGATGCCAGCAGAGCAGAACTGCCCAGCCAAGCCTGACCTAAATTCCTAACCCACAAGATCATGAAATATGTTTGCTTTTTAAGCCACTGTGTTCTGAAATGATTTGTTACGTGGCAATAAGTAGCTGAATTTTTCATTTTAAACTTCGGTTTGAAAATTATGTATGGCTTATCAAAGACATATAGGTGTCTTTGCTTCACCATCTCTTCAACTAAACCCTCGAAGCAGTCAGTATTTCAAACACTGACAGTAACTACAAAAGGAAAAAGCTCAGAGGGTTTTGCTCCAGTCCAGAAGTGACCCATATGATTTCCACCCACAATTCACTGGACACAGTCATATGGGCCTGTCAAGCAGGCTTGGAGCTGTGTAATTCCACCACATATCCAGAAGGGAGAGTGCCAGAGCTATTTGACAGACAACACCAATATCTACCACCACAGTATATAATTTTAAATAATATACTAAAGTTAGGGAAAATTTTATCCAAAGAAAAACCTGATACTTCAAAAAGAGAAGTGTCAATTACAAACTTTCATATCAAAAAAAGATAAGAAAGGACAGGTAAAGTTAAATTGTTAGGCCAATTAATGTAACAAGAATCCAGGCTTTTTCTTTGTGCCAAATGTCACCATAATCTGTTGTCAATTAGCAGCTATACTCAAAATGTACAAACAATTTGGGGTGTCCACTTTTTAAAATAATAATATCACTAAAGTTTCTATTCTTGTAAATAAAGGCATATGTAGGGTTTATACAAAGCTGTATACTTAAACCATATGCAAATAACCAAAAGGCGCTGAAGTAAAGTAACACGTGTATGGCTTTGGAACTCCAATTCCACCTGTCTCATCAAGTGTACTGACAAAGCAAAAGACCCCTATCATGTCTATGTCGATTAAATACTGACATCTGAAAGCCACCACTAAATAAGAACCAATAGTCATTACATAAGCAACAGCTAAAAATTAACAAATAATTAGACCAGAAGATAATCTAAGATTTTGATACGTAACTCAAGGCAGTATGATAGACATCATTAGTGGAAATCCCTCAAAGGTTAGTCACAAATGGTAATCTTGATATTAAATCTGATAGTTTCACTATTTTAATAAGAATTATTATTTATGAGACAAATTTATAATAATGGATAGGTATTAACTTAGTTATTGTTAACTATTAATTATAATCCATTCCACTATAGTTATAACTGGCTTACCAAATTAGAAAAGGGATATAACTATAGTTAATACGTGTAAAAAGCTAAACTGAAAAATCAACAACTCTTGCTAGAACCATAAGGTCAATAAAGTCACAGGGCAAACAGGTACCCTCAGAACTGGAGGGATAGACATGAATCACAACTTACCTGAGCAGAAACCCATGGGTAAAAACCTCCATGGGTACAAAAACCTGAACCATAATTGACAAAACGCTGGAGGTTCAGTGTGGACGAGTCTGGAAGATAAAAACTACAGAGGGACCCAGTCATCGTGGGGCCCCACGGTTTTGTGTTTTACCTCTAGGAGCTCTACCAGTTTCTCACAGTGAACTTCACAGAAAAATCTCTTCTTGCTTTCAACAGCAGGAGGGGAAAAGGAACCATTTCTCTTAACAAGGCCTGCCTTCAGGAGAAACTATTTAACAGAGCCTAACCTACGAGAAGAGAAATAAACTCCACCCAGTTCTAGCCTAAGAGAACTATCTAACTTTAGCCCATTCTAGGCCATTCTGCCCCACCTAAAAGCAGTGAAAGGGCAGGGTGGGGAAGAAGAGTAAAAAATTCAGACTTCCCCCTCCTCCTCCAAAGCCCACCACATTACTACAGGCCTATTTACAGCTGTTGTCTTTACCCAGTGTACTACACCTGGCTATCGAGAAAAAAAATTACAAGGTATACTAAAAAGCAAAAAACACAGCATAGAGCAACATCAGAACTAGACTCGGATGCAGGAAGGAATTTGAAATGATCAGATGAGGAATTGAAAGCAACTATGATTAATATGCTAACGGCTCTAATGGGTAAAGTAGGCAGGCAGCATGCAAGAAGATGTGGGCAATGTAAGCAGAGAACTCGAAATTCTAGAGATTAAAATGATAGAGATTTTTTTAAAACTAACAGAAATGATGAATGCTTTTAGTGGGCCTATTAGTAGACCTCACACAGCTGAGGAAACAATCTCATTGCTTGAAGATATTTCAAAAGAAACCTCCAAACCTGAAAAGCAAAGAGAAAAAGACTGGGGAAAAAAAAAAAAAAAAGAACAGAATGTTTAATACAGAAAACTACAAAAAGGTAACATGTAATGGAAATACCAAAAAGAGACAAAAGAGAGGAAGAACAAGAAATATTCCTCAAATTAATCTCAGAAACCAAATGACAAAGAACATCAAAAAGGATAAATGCCCAAACAAACTACACCTGGTCACATCATATTAAAAACCACAGAATACTGAAAAATCCTGAAAGAGGTCAGAGGAAAAAAAATACCTAAGGTAACAATTACATCAACTCAGAAACCATGCAAGCAAGAAGAGAGGGAATGAAATATGTAACATGTTGAGAGAAAGAAAACATCAACCTAGAATTCTGTACCCTGCAAAATTATCCTTCAAAAGTGAAGGCTTTCTCAGGCAAACAAAAATTGAAGAATTTGTTGTCAGATGACCTACCTTGCAAGAAATGTTAAAAGTCCTTCAGAGAGAACAAGAACGGTACAGGTCAAAAACTTAGACCTATATCAAGAAAGGAAGAGCATCTCAGAAGGGGCAAGTGAAGATAAAATTTAAAAAAAAACTTTTTTCTTATTAACTGATCTAATAGATAACTTTGTTCAAAATATCTGCAACAATGTATTCAATTATGATTGCTTATGTATAAATACATATGCTTATGTATAAGTGAAATGACTGACAGCAACAATACAAGGGATGGGAGGAAGGAATTAGGATTATTTTGTTCTTATAAAGTACTCACATTACAAGTGAAAATTACAGTGGTGCCATCTTATCCATGGGGAATATATTCCAAGACCCCCAGTGGATGCCTGAAACCAAATAACAGCAAACCCAATATATCCAGTATGTTTTTTCAATCATACTAAGATGGCTACTAAGTGACTAACGGGCAGGGAGCATATACAGTATGGATGTGCTGGACCAAGAGATGATTCACATCTCAGGCTGAAAAGCACAAGATTTCATTATGCTACTGAAAACAGCGTACAACTTAAAATTTAGGAATTGTTTATTTCTGGAATTTCCCATTTAATATTTTCAGACCACGGTTAACTGGAGGTAACCAAAACTGTGAAAAGCAAAACCATAGTTAAAGTGGGACACTACTGCACAGTGTTATTAGAAAGTAGACTTGGGTTTGTTGTAAACATATATTACAAACTCTAAGGCAACAACTCAAAAAAAAAAAAAAGAGAACTGTGCTAAGAAAGAAGAGAAAACAGAATCATACAAATTGCTCAATTAAAACCACAAAAGGCAGGCTGGGCATGGTGGCTCACGCCTGTAATCCCAGCACTTTGGGAGGCCGAGGCGGGCAGATCACAAGGTCAGGAGATCGAGACCATCCTGGCTAACACAGTGAAACACCGTCTCTACTAAAAATATTAAAAATTAGCTGGGCAGGGCAGCATGCGCCTGTAGTCCCAGCTACTCGGGAGGCTGAGGCAGGAGAATGGCGTGAACCTGGGAGGCGGAGCTTGCAATGAGCCAAGATGATGCCACTGCACTCCAGCCTGGGCAACAGAGTGAGACTCTGTCTCAAAAAATTATAATACAATAAAATAAAATGAAACCACAAAAAGCACAAAAAGAGTGGAAGACAAAAATAGGAACCAAGAACAAGGACAATAAATAGGAAACAGTTAACAGATATGGTAGATATCCATTCCATTATATCAACAATCACTCTAAAGCTGGACATGGTGGCTCATCCCAGTAATCCCAGCACTTTAGGAGGCTGAGGCCAGCATTTCAAGACGAGCCTGGGCAACACAGCAAGAACCCGTCCCTCCAAAAAAACTATTTTTTTTTAATTAGCCAGGAGTGGTGGTGTGCACCAGTAGTCCCAGCTACTTGGGAGGCTGAGCACAGGTAGTCCCAGCTACTTGCGAAGCTGAGGTGGGAGGATGGCTTGAGCCCAAGAGTTCAAGGTTACAGTGAACTATGATGGCACCACTGCACTCCAGCCTGGGTGATACAGTGAGATTCTGTCTCTAAAAATAAAAAAGAATCACTTTGAATAACAATGGTCTAAATATACCAATTAAAAGACAGAAATTGTTATAATAGGTTGTGTTTGTTTGTTTGTTTGTTTGTTTTGAGACAGAGTCTTGCTCTGTCGCCCAGGCTGGAGTGCAATGGCACGATCTCAGCTCACTGCAACCTCCACCTCCTGGATTCAAGTGATTTTTGTGCCTCAGCCTCCTGAGTAGCTGGGACAGTACCCGCCACCATGCTCGGTTAATTTTTGTATTTTTAATAGAGGTGGGGTTTCACCATGTTGGTCAGGCTGGACTCAAACTCCTGACCTCAGGCGATCCACCCGCCTCAGCCTCCTAAAGTGCTGTGATTCCAGGTATGAGCCACCGCACATGGCCTAGATTTTTTAAAAAGAAAACCCAAGTACATATTGTCTACAAAAAAAAAACCCACTTTAACTATAATATAAAGATACATACAGGTAAGAAATAAATGGATGGAGAAAGATATTCCAGGCTAAAAATAATCAAAAGAAAGCAGGAGTAGCTATATTAATTTCAGACAGATCAGATGTCAAAGCTATCAGGAATAAAGAAAGGCATTTTATAATGATAAAGGGGTTAATTCCCAAGACATCAGTGTGTCTAAACAGAACATCAAAATATGTGAAGCAAAAAAATGATACAATCTCAAGGAGTAAGAGATGAACCCACTATTATAGTTGGAAAGTTTAACACCCCTCTCAGAAATAGATCTGGCATGCAGAAAATCAGCAAAGACATAGTTGAATCTGACACCGTTAATCAACTGGAAATAACTGACATCTAAAGACTACTTCATCAACAATAGCAGAATACACATGCTTCTCATCCACATGGGACACTTACAAGGTAGACCACATTCTGAGCCATAAAACATACCTTAACAGATTTTTAAAAATAGAAATCATACAATGTCTGCTCTCAGACCACGTCAGAATTCAACTAGAATTCGGTAACAGAAAGATAGCTTAAAATCCCAAAATACTGAGGCATTAAACAATACATTTCTAAATAAAGCATAGGTCAAAGAAGAAATCTCAAGAGAAATTGAAAAATATTTCAAACTAAATGAAAATAAAAAGAAAATTTGTGAGATGCAGTGAAAGCAGTGCTTAGAGGAAAATTTATGGCACTGAACACATATACAGTTGACCCTTGAACAATGAGAGGGTTAGGGGCTCCAACCCCCCCATCACACAGTCAAAAATCTGTGTAACTTTTGACTCCTTGAAAACTTAACTACTAATAGCCTACTGCTGACAGGAAGCCTTACCAATAACATAAACAGTAGATTAACAAATATTTCTGTGTTGTATTATATACCGTATTCTTACAATAAAGTAAGCTAGAGAAAAGAAAATGTTATTAAGAAAATCGTGGCCGGGCACAGTGGCTCACACCTGTAATCCCAGCACTCTGGGAGGCCGAGGCGGGCGGATCAGGAGGTCAGGAGATAGAGACCATCCTGGCTAACACGGTGAAACCCCGTCTCTACTAAAGATACAAAAACTTAGCTGGGCGTGGTGGCATGCGCCTGTAATCCCAGCTCAGGAGGCTGAGGCAGGAGAATTGCTTGAACCCGGAAGGCAGAGGTTGCAGTGAGCCGAGATCGTGCCACTGCACTCCAGCCAGGGAGACAAGGAAAAGGAAAAGGAAAGAAAAGAAAAGAAAATGATAAGGAAGAGAAAATACATTTACAGGACCATACTGTATTTATTGATACCATAAGTTTATGTCACCTGTTTACAAGACTGTCTACCTGAAATAGTGGGCAACCTCAGCTACAGACTTCCATCTATGGTACACATCCAGCAGTTCAACTTTTTCTTGTATGTCATGACTTTGCTTCTTGTATGGAGCACTTTAAGCATCATTAGTGGCACTTCATATGGGTCCCGTGGTGTTATGCACAATTTATAGCACTGCACTAAACATGGTGAAAGATACATGAGAAGCGCCAGATCACTTTTTACCAAGATACCCAATTTACTGGAGAGATGAACTGCTCAAAGATCATTAGTATCCCATGGTGTTTTAATCAGATACTTGCAACACTTGAGTTCACTGCAATAACAACAGGAGGTGGCCACATAATTATTACAGTTGTACAGTATGTACTACAGTAAATTTTATTCAGTTATTATTTAATACTACATCTTTACATTTGTTTACGTTTCTCTCAATTGCCAATGGTACCACATACAGTCTTTAAGTGTGTGCTTAAGTTTTGATAAATTTTAACTTTCAGTAATAGATTTGTGTATATTTTATGGTAGTAAACAATAAAACAGACAAGTATCTACATATACTTTATGCATTCATGCATACCTTTTTCTTAATTTTTTAAATATTTCTAGGCTACACAGTCCATCTACGCATTTTTTCAAATTGTCACAAATCTCAACAAAAAATTTCCAATATATTTACTGAAAAAAATCCATTTATCAGTGGATGCACATGGTTCAACCCCAAGCTATTAAAGGGTCAACTGTTTCAGAAAGGAGGGAAAATCTACACTCAGTAATATCAGAAATGAAAAATGGGACATCACTACAGATCCCATGGAATCTTAAATATTCAAGAAATACTATTACCAACTGTATGCCCACAAACTTGATAACCTAGATGAAATGGACCAATTACTTAAAAGACACAATATGCTCAAGCTTACACAAGAAGAAATAATCTGAATACGTCTATACCTATTAAACAAATTGAATCAAAAATTAATAAACTTCCAATATTGAACACACCCAGTTTGGTTCCTTGCTGAATTCTACCAAACATTTAAGGAGGAAATTATACCACTTCTCTATACTCTCTTTCAGGAGATAAAGCATAGGGAAGGCCAGGCACGGTGGCTCACACCTGTAATCCTAGCACTTTGGGAGGCCAAAGCAGGTGGATCACCTGAGGTCAGGAGTTCGAGATCAGCCTGACCAACATGGTGAAACCCCGTATCTTCTAAAAATACAAAAAAAGTAGCCAGGCATGGTGGCAGGTGCCTGTAATCCCAGCTACTGAGGAGGCTGAGGTAAGAGAATCACCTGAACCCGGGAGGTGGAGGCTGCAGTGAGCCGGGATTGTGCCATTGTACTCCAGCCTGGGCAACAAAAGCAAAACTCTGTCTTTAAAAAAAGAAAGAAAGAAAGAAAGAAAGAAAGAAAGAAAGAAAGAAAGAAAGAAAAAAAGCATAGGGAATACAGACACCTCACCAATAAACATAAACAGATGGCAGATAAGCATACGAACAGATGTTCCACATTATATGTTATCAGGGAAATGAAAATTAAAACAACAAGGCATCACTACACACCTATTAGAATGGCCAAAATCTGGAACACCAACAACACCAAATGTCAGTAAGTACATAGAGCAACAGAAACTTTTATTCATTTCTAGTGAGAATGCAAAATGGCACAGCCACTTTGGAAGACAGCTTGGTGGTTCCTTACAAAACTAAACATACTCTTGCCATACAATCCAGAAATCATGCTGCTTGGTATTTATCCAGATGAGTTGAAAACTTACATCCACAACAAAAATTGCACATAGATGTTGACAGCAGCTTTCTTAACTGCCAAAACCAGGGTGCAAATAGAAATTCCATCAGTAGGCAAATGGATAAACTCTGGTCCATCCAAACAATACAATATTATTCAGCACTAAGAAGAAATGCACTATCAAGACATGAAAAGACATGGAGGAGGGCTGGGCGCGGTGACTCACACCTGTAATCCCAGCATTTTGGGAGGCTGAGGCGGGTGGATCACCTGAGATCAGGAGTTCGAGACCAGCCTGATCAACATGGAGAAACCCCGTCTCTACTAAAAATACAAAATAGCCAGGTGTGGTGGTGCATGCCTGTAATACCAGCTACTCAGGAGGCTGAGACGGGAGAATCACTTGAAACCAGGAGGCGGAGACTGCAGTGGGCCGAGATCACACCACTGCACTCCAGCCTGGGAATACAGAGCAAGACTCCGTAAAGAAAGAAAAGAAAAGAGAAAAGAAAAAAAAAGAAAAGGACATGGAGGAAACATAAATGCATATTATTAAGTGAAAGAAGCCAGTCTGAAAAGGCTATATATCCTATATGATTCCAACTATTTGACACTCTGGAAAAGGCAAAACTATGGAGACAGTAAAAAGAACAGTGGTTGTCATAGGTTAGCAAGGAGGGAGGGAGCAAGGAGGGAGGGATTAATAGGTGGAACACAGAGAATTTTTAGGGCAGTGACTATGATACTATAATGACAGATACCTGTCATTATGCCTTTGTCCAAACCCATAGAATGTAAACCAAGAGTGAACCCTTATGTGAACTATAAACTGTGGATAATGTGTCAATCTAGGCTTAAAAAATTGTGACAAATGTACCACTCTAGTATAGGATGTTGATAATGAAAAAGGCTATGCATGTGTCGGGGAAGGACATTTATGGGAAATTTCAGTACCTTCCTCACAATTTTGCTACAAACCTAAAATTGCTCTGAAAAATAAAGGCTATTTTTGGCCAGGTGCAGTGGTTCATGCCTATAATCCCAACACTTTGGGAAGCTGAGGTGGGCGGATCACCTGAGGTCAGGAGTTCAAGACCAGCCTGACCAACATGGAAAACCCTGTCTCCACTAAAAATACAAAATCAGCTGGGCGTGGTGGCACATGCCTGTAGTCCCAGCTACTCGGGAGGCTGAGGCAGGAGAATCGCTTGAACCCAGGAGGCGGAAGTTGCAGTGAGCCGAGATTGCACCACTGCACTCCAGCTTAGGCAAGAAGAGTGAAACTCTGTCTCAAAAAAAATAAACAAATAAAATAAAGTCTATTTTTAAAAACTTATGCTAGAAGTAACTGAATGTATCGATGTGAACTCACATTTGTAAGTGTGTGTATAGATCTATGTAATTACAGTCCTCTCAGAACAGGGATATGTTCTGAAATATGCATCATTAGGCAATTTTGTCACTGTTACACAAACCTAGATGGTATAGCCTACTAAAAACCTAGGCTATTTGGTATAGCCTAGTACTCTAGGCTACAAACCTGTACAGCATGTTACTGTACGCAACTATAACACAATAGTCAAGTATTTGTGTATCTAAATATATGTAAACATAGAAACAATGGTAGAATACAGTGTAAAAACACAAAAAATGGTACACCTACATAGAGCACTTACCATGAATGGTGCTTGTGGGACTAGAAGTTGCTCTGGGTGAGTCACTGAGTGAATGTAAAGGCCTCAAACATTACTATGCACTAAAGTAGGCTTTATAAACACTGTACACTTAGGCTACACCAAATTTTTAAAATAATATTTTTCTTTGCTCAGTAATAAATTAACCTTAGCTTACTGTAACATTTTTACTTTATAAACTTTTTAAAAACTTTTTGACTCTTTTGTAATAACACAGCTTAAAACACACATGTACAGCTATACCAAAAAAATCTTCCTTTCTACCCTTATTCTATTAGTTTTTTGGTTTTAGGGTTTTTCTTTTTTGTTTCTCTGTTTTTGTTTTAAACTTAGCCCAGGCCTACACGGGGTCAGGATCGTCACTATCACTGTCTTTCCACCTCCACATTTTGTCCTGCTGGAAGGTCTTCAGCAACAATAACACACAAGGAGCTGTCATTTCGTATGATAACAATGCCTTCTTCTGATATAGCTCCTGAAGGTTCTGCCTGAAGCTGTTTTACAGCTAACTTTTTTGCTTAAGAAAAGGAGTACACTCCAAAATAATGATAAAAAGTATAGTACAGTAAATATATAAACCAGTAACACAGTCACTTATTATCAAGAGTTATGTACTATGCAAGAGTGTATGTAGTGTACTTTTGTATAGTACATGTAATTGGGAGTACACTGGGTTTGTTTACACCAGCATCACCACAAACATGTGAGTAATGCACTATGCTGCGCTGTGCTATGACATCATGACAGCTATGACATCACGACAGCTATGACATCACGACAGCTATGACATATTAAGGTGATAGAAATTTCTCCACTCCATTATAATCTTATGGGACTACTGTCATATATGTGATCTGCTGTCATTATGCAGTGCATGACTGTACTAGTATATGACTAAAGTGGACTCACATAACTAATTCTTAATAGAAACAATTGTAATATGCATCCCTTTGTTGTGGGAAGTCAGGGACCCCAAACTGAGGGACCAGCTGAAGCCATGGTGGAAGAAATAAATTGTGAAGATTTCACAGACATTTATTAGAGCCCCAAAATAATACTTTTATAATTTCTTAACGCCTGTCTTTACTGTAATCTCTGAACATAAATTGTGAAGATTTCATGGGCACTTATCACTTCCCCAATCAATACCCTTGTGATTTCCTATGCCTGTCTTTAATTTCTTAATCCCGTCATTTTCGTAAGCTAAGGAGGATGTATGTCGCCTCAGGACCCTGTGATGATTGCGTTAACTGCACAAATTGTTTGCAGAGCATGTGTGTTTGAACAATATGACATCTGGGCACCTTGAAAAAGAACAGGATAACAGCAATGTTCAGGGAACAAGAGAGATAACCTTGAACTCTGACCGCTGGTGAGCCGGGCAGAACACAGCCATATTTCTCTTCTTTCAAAAGCAAATGGAAGAAATATCGCTGAATTCTTTTTCTCAGCAAGGAACATCCCTAAGAAAGAGAATGCATCCCTGAGGGTGGGCCTCTAAAATGGCCCCCTTGGGTGCGGCTTTTATGGTAGAGCTGTAGGGATGAAATAAGTCCCAGTCTCCCGTAGCGCTCCCAGGCTTATTAGGACGAGGAAATTCCCGCCTAATAAATTTTTGGTCAGACCAGTTGTCTGCTCTCAAACCATCTCCTGATAAGATGTTATCAATTACAATGCGTGCCCGAAACTTCATTATCAATTTTAATTTCGCCCTGGTCCTGTGATCTCGCCCTGCCTTCATTTGCCTTGTGATATTCTATTACCTTGTGAAGCACGTGATCTCTGTGACCCACACCCTATTCATACACTCCCTCCCCTTTGAAAATCACTAATAAAAACTTGCTGGTTTTGCGGCTTGTGGGGCATCACGGAACCTACCAACATGTGATGTCTCCCCCGGATGCCCAGCTTTAAAATTTCTCTCTTTTGTACTCTGTCCCTTTATTTCTCAAACCAGCCGAAGCTTAGGGAAAATAGAAAAGAACCTATGTGAATTATCGGGGGTGAATTTGCCCAATATCTGGCTGAATTTCCCCCAATATCCCTTGAGCCTAAATTTTTGTCCCTAATACTATTCTCCACTAAAAAACTAGAAGTCCTTAGAGAACAGCTGATTTCATACCTTGTGGCAGCGAGAATTTTAAATGGGTCTGAAAAATAAAACTTTTGCCAAAGAGCACAGAGCTCTGAAAGGTTTTGAGATGTTATTTAAAAGGACTCAGAAGCCAGCTGACAAGGGGCTCCCATGAGCCAAACTATGACAACTTGAACACTAGGAGAAAAATGTTTAATTATAACTAACTGAATTATAATTAGCTAATTATAATTAATGAAAACAAGTTTGCAAAGACCTGATTATGTGATTCTCAAGAAAAAAAAAAGTTTCTCTTCTCTTCAAGTAACTAGCACTTCACTCAAGTTGATTTTATTCATTTAAAAAAAATGCACAGAGACTGGTAACAGCCACCACCAACAAAAGATCAAATTTTCTCAGCTGGGTGTGGTGGCTCATGCCCGTAATCCCAGCACTTTGGGATGCCAAGGCAGGAGGATCACGAGGTCAGGAGTTCAAGACCAGCCTGGCAAAGATGGTGAAACCCAGTCTGCACTAAAAATACAAAAAAATTAGCCAGGCATGGTGGCAGGCACCTATAATCCCAGCTACTTGGGAGGCTGAGGCAGAGAACTGCTTGAACCCAGGAGGCGGAGGTTGCAGTGAGCTGAGATAAAGATGAAATTTTCTTAACATAAAATATTACCAAATGAGGTTTCTTATTACTTTCCCAGTGGCTACTCCTAGATTACTCATTCCCATCCACCCACCATGGTAGGAGATTCATCAGCATTCTTTTCTTTTTTCTGAGACAGGATCTCACTCTGTTACCCAGACTGGTGAACAGTGGTGAGACTGATTACAGGTCACTGCAACTGGTGTCTCCCGGGCTCAAGCGATCCTCTCACCTCAGCCTCCTGAGTAGCTAGGACTACAGGTGCACACCATCACACCCAACTAATTTTTGTATTTTTTTGTAGAGACGGGTTTTCGCCATGTTGCCCAGGCTGGTCTCCAACTCCTGAGCTCAAGCAATCCACCCACCTAGGCCTCCCAAAGGTCTAGGGTTATAGGTGTGAGCCACCACGCCCAGCCTAATACCCTTATATTACTACAAAACATTAAGTAAGCATGTCAAGGCACAGGATTTACAGGAACAAGAGAACCTTCAAATAAACCCTGGGGTCTTGAGACATACATATGTTAAAACCTTGCAGCAAACTTGAATGTGCTTTTAAATGAACTAGAAATTTATGGAACGAACTCTGTCTGGGTTTATTTGCAGGTTAGTGGTTATAACAGTTATTCTTTCTTTCACTGTTCTCCTTGCCCTATGTTCACTATGTTCCCTAAAAGAAGTGGACAATGGACTTTCCAAGGACAAAGACAAAACAAAGACTAATACACGCTTGGCTTTATTAACTTTAGTAAAGCCAGGTTAAAAAAAATAGTTTTCTGCTCCTATTAAAACATTTATCTAAACTGTATTTGCCTTGACCTCTCATAGGAGACAGCATGAGAAGACAGTCCATTCGTGGGGCTTACTACTCTCAAGTAAGGAAAAAAAATGCCAGGAACTTAGTTTTGTTGTAATGTTGTAATGTTCCAAGAATAGTAGGTAGCTTAGAAAACATAAAGAAAATTCAAGAACACAATACTGCTTCACTTAGTGAATCCAATTCCTCCTATATCCCTAGAAGTATTCTTGGCACTGGGGATAAATAAGGTAACAAGACAAATCCCCTGACTTCATAAAGCTTACATTCTAGTGTGGAAAGCATACAATAAGCCAATATGGAATTAAATGTCCTATCTGTTAAGTACTAGGAGAAAAATAAAGCAGGAGAAGACAAAGTGACAAGTGTTACTTTTTAGACAAGTGTGTCAGGAAAGGTCTCTGGGAAAACTGTAACTGAGTAGAGACTTGACTGAAGTAAGGGAATAAGCTGTATGAATATCTGAGAAAAAATTTTTCCAAGCAAAGAAGACAAAAAGTGCAAATGCCTGAGAAAGGAGTATGTTTGGTGGGCTCCAGGAAAAGCCAGGAGGCCAGTAAGGATGGAGCCCAGTGAACAAGGGAACATAAGATACGGTTATACAAGTAGCCAAAGTCAGATCAATGGAGCCTGAAAACAATGGTACTGCATGAACTTTGAATTTTATTCTAAATATCACCGGAGTCTTTGGATGGTTGACAGAGGGAAGTAAAAGGCTCTCACTTTGAATTTGGAAGGATCACTCTGGCTACTATGTGTGGGACAAGAGTAGAATGGAATGAAAAGGAAAAAGACCAGTTAGGAAGCTATTGCAGCAGTCCAGTGGAATGGTAGTGTGAAGTTCTGGAATAATAGCAGTGGAGGGGTCAAAGTAATTGAATCCAGGATATACTGGGTAGGTAAAGCCCTCCAGTGGGCTGAATGTCTAAAATGTGAAAATGTGAAATGTGAATGTCTAAAATGTGAATGTATAAAATGTAAAATGTGAAAATGTGAAATCAAGAAAGACTCCATCTTTTTAAGCCTGAACAATATACAGTGGCAATATACCAGAGGTGGTAACACTGGAAGAGAGGGTTTCAGGATAACAACAAAAATTTCCAGAGAGGACATACTAAATATGAGATCCTCTTCAGACATCTAAGAAGAGATGTTAAGAAACAAGCTGAAAGATACAGGTTGTGTTCAAAGCAAGAAAGAGCTGGTGACGTAATCTTAGAGTCATTAGCATTTAGATAACATAATAATAGCACAAAGATAGATAATAAGCCATTAAACTGAATAAGACCACCTAATACATAAGAAGATGAGCGAAGAGAATGAGAAAAAACCAGTGAAGGAGTAGGAAAAAACAAACAAACAAACAAACAAAACCAAGACAATGCAGTGACCTGAAAGTCAAGTTTTAAAAAAAAGTTTCACTCCTGAGAGTGGTTAGCTGTGTGAAATGATCCTGAAAGGTTAAGGAGGATGAAGACTAAAAGCTGGTCTGGGCAATATGAGATCATTACATTGACAAGAATAATTTTAGTAGAATGGGAGGAAGAAAGCTTCATTACAGTGGGTTCATGAGAAAATGGTGAAAAATAAGTAGTAATCATAGGTATAAGTAACTCAAGGATTTTTGCTATGATGGAGCAAAGAAGCTGTATAGTACCTAAAAGGGGATGTTGGATCAAGAGAGGCTATTTGTGTTGAAAGGGGGTGATTCTGCAGCACCCCCCTTATGCTAATGAAATCAATGAGATGGAAAAGTTATTGATGCAGAAAAGCAAGGACAACTGCAGAACCAAAGTCCGTAATACATGAGAGGGGACACAATGGAAGACACAAGCAGAGGAGCTGGCTTTATCCGCAGACAGTCTTTATCCCATTTTACCAGGACAGAAACAACATACGGGTAGGGATGCAAGCAAGAAAATAGATTTGATGGTAGATGAATATGGAACTTCTTTTCTAATTGTTCTCTATTTTTTAATTTTTCACTGAAATAAGCAAGATCATCACTAAAGAATCAAAAATGAGAAGGGGTGTTGGAAGTTTCAGGAGAAAAGAAAAGGTGGTGAAATAATCATCTTCAATAATCAAAGGGCCGGGCGTAGTGGCTCACGCCTGTAATCCTAGCATTTTGGGAGGCCAAGGTGGGCGGATCACGTGAGGTCAGGAGTTCGAGGCCAGCCTGGCCAACACTGGGAGAACCCTGTGTCTACTAAAAATACAAAAATTAGCCGGGCATGGTGGCGGGTGGCTGTAATCCCAGCTACTCAGAAGGCTGAGACAGGAGAATCACTTGAACCTGGGAGGCGGAGGTTGCAGTGAGCCAAGATCACGCCACTGCACTCCAGCCTGGGGAACAAAGGACGAAACTCTGTCTCAAAAAAACAAAATTAAAAAAAATAATAATCAGGCACAGCGCGGTGACTCACGCCTGTAATCTCAGCACTTTGGGAGGGCAAGGCAGGTGGATCACGAGGTCAGGAGTTCAAGACCAGCCTGGCCAATATGGTGAAACCACATCTCTACTAAAAAATACAAAAATTAGCCAGGCATGGTGGCATCCACCTATAGTCCCAGACCAGGAGGGAGACTGAGGCAGGAGAATCACTGGAACCCGGGAGACAGAGATTGCAGTGAGCTGAGATCGCGCCACTGCACTCCAGCCTGGGAGACAAGAGTGAGACTCCAACTCAAAAAGAAGAATAATAATAATAATAATAGCAATAATAATAATTGGAGCCAGACACGGTGGCTCACATCTGTAATCCCAGCACTTTGGGAGGTGGGTGGATCACCTGAGGTCAGGAGTTTGAGACCAGCCTCATCAACACGGCAAAACCCTGTCTCTACTAAAAATACGAGTTATCCAGGCATGGTGGCGCATGTCTATAATCCCAGCTACTTGGGAGGCTGAGGCAGGGAGAACTGCATGAACCCGGCGGGTGGAGGTTGCAGTGAGCCGAGATCACACCACTGTAGTCCAGCCTGGGAGAGAGAGCAAGACTCTGTCTCAAAAATAACAACAATAGGCCAGGCACAGTGGCTCACGCCTGTAATCCCAGCACTTTGGGAGGCTGAGGTGAGTGGATTATGAGGTCAGGAGATTGAGACCATCCTGGCTAACACGGTGAAACCCCGTCTCTACTAAAGATACAAAAAATTCGCTGGGTGTGGTGGTGGGCGCCTGTAGTCTCAGCTATTAAGGAGGCTGACGCAGGAGAATGGCATGAACCTGTGAATCCGGGAGGCAGAGCTTGCAGTGAGCTGAGATCACGCCACTGCACTCCAGCCCAGGCAACAGAGCAAGACTCTTGTCTTAAAAACAAACAAACAAACAAACAAAAAAACACTAAAGCTTCAAAAAGACTTTTCAGTAGTAAAAGTAACAATATATAGTACAGAAAAAAAAACCATATGAAAAAGAACGGTTTAAAGTAATATAGTAATTCATGAATGTGCACAAAAGGGTGAAATTTAGTATTCTGAGCTTCCAAGCATCATTTTGTTACTCTAACTAGACCTTATTGGAAAGAAACTATAGATTATTTGAAGGCTTTCCAAGAATTATACCTATATAATAGCAACACATCTGACAACTGTAAGGATTTCTGGAAAAATGTATTTTAAAATCTGTAACAATTTTTAATTTTTCTCATCTCTTAACTGTATGATATTCTGTAAGCATCGAGATGATATTCAACTTCAGAGAGAAAGCCTATCACTGTGTCTAAACTCTATCTAACAACTATTGAAAACTTTACCAATGAGAGACTATCTCCTACAGGTATCCTCTCAATACAATATGAATCCTAGTCCCTTTGATAACTTACCACTGACCTGAAAATTTTGGAAACTGCTTTGGGCAACCAACTCTAGCTACCTTTTGCAGATGCACAACATACAGCAGCTTATTTAAGGGCACCTAAAAGTCCAACAGACCAGAAACTATTTGGTCTAGTTTGGCCTAGCCTTTCACAATATTAATTCCATAACGAAACATACTACTTTTTTCAAAACACATATTAACAAAATAAGCTTTAAACAAACACTAGATGGTTCATAGGCCAGAATATACTATGAGCGATTATACTAACAGCCTGGATTACTGTTTCTCCCAGTCTTTATTTCCTTGATAAAACATTTATCTTCAGATATAAAATAATTATACTAAACCAGGGCTTAGGGAAAAAAGAGAGATAGAGGGCTCAGTTTTTTCACTTTGTCATTAGTTATCAAAACAAGGCAGATGGGAAACTTAGAGTTCAGTATAAAAACAAATGCTTAACACAGAATATTGTTATACAAATGCTACATGCAGTGTACAAACATATGCAAAGCATCATTATACATTCTTATAAATTCTTGAGTTCTGATACCTGTTTCCACAATCGTTTCTGTTTCTGTTGTCTCCAGCCCATCCATGCTGTCCTCATCTTCCACTGCAGTTTTCCCCCTACTTCGAGGTCTACAGAAAAAAAAAATAATAATAAGTACATAGAGTTAAATGTTAAATTTTAAGGCTTAGACTTATATTCAACATAAAGCACAATTTGAAGGTATACAAAATAAGTAATTAGGGCATTTTTCCAGCATTTTACCATGTCAAGTAGAAAATATCAGAGTTTACAGTCATTTTCTCCCTTAAATCCAGCACTTCCTTATACTCTAAATGTGAGGACAGATCCACATGAATATAATTGTGTCCTCATAATTCACTTAAGTATTCCTCACTCTGGTTTTGCCCCTCTTTTAGGTAACCTTCTGAAGTCTCCCTCTGTCTACAGTAGTGGCTTTTAACTACATAATGGGTTCTTTACAAAGTTCACATACAAGGTTTAACTTCTATATTTAATAAAGTTGATGCGAAATGACCAGATATATGTATTTTTAAAAGCTTTGTAAAAGGTGCTTTTGGTGACTGTGATGCAGATGACTAAAAACCAAAATTTTAAAAATTAAGCACGATTATAATCATGTCCACCTTACAAGCATAATAAAATTTAATTTATAAACACTTCAGGAAAGTAAAATAAAGGTAAGAGTCACAGCAAGGTGAAATTCCTGACAGAAAGCAATTGAAAAAAAAAAAAAACTAATGCCTTTAAATTCTTTGAATTGTACTAAATACGGTATAGAAATGAGTAAAAGAAAAATTAATAACACATAAGAGCAACAAGATATTACATATAAAAACTTGGAAACTGACAAAGCAGTACTCAGATAATGTCAGTGTTTTAAATTATTTCGCAGTATTTTAAACTCTTTAAAGAAAAAGGCTGGGTAAGGTGGCTCACACCTGTAACCCCAGCACTTTGGAGGGTCGAGTTAGATGGATCATTTGAGTGCAAGAGTTCAAGACCAGCCCGGCCATCATGGCGAAACCCCATCTCTACCAAAAAAAAAATTCAAAAATTAGGCAAACATGGTGGCGTGCCAGTAATTCCAGCTAAAGAAAAAAAACAAAGAAGGGAGGGAGGGAGGAAATAGAAAGAAAAAATACAAATCAACTCAGTATTTAATTGAAAAACATAAAACATTTAAAAAGTGAAAAACAGCTGGCTGTGGTGGCTCACATCTGTAATCCCAGCACTTTGGGAGGCTGAGGCAGATATATCACCTGAGGTCAGGAGGTCACGAACAGCCTGGCCAACATGGTGAAACTCCGTCTCTACTAAAAATACAAAAATTAGCCAGGTGTTGTGGCGTGTGCCTGTAATCCCAGCTACTTGGGAGGCTGAGGCACGAGAATCGCTTGAACCTGACAGATGGAGGTTGCAGTGAGCTGATATCATGCCACTGCACTCCAGCCTGGGCGACAGAGTGAGACTCTGTCTCAAACACACAAACAAAAAAAAGGGGGGTGGGGGGGGACAATACGAAATAAAAGAATAATATGAAAAAAGAATAAAACAAAGAACTATGTTTTAAACAATAAGAAATCCATTTAAGTCTTGTTCTCATAAAAAAGTTAACCAACCTAGGCCAGGCACAGTAACTCACGCCTGTAATCCTAGTACTTTGGGAGGCCGAGGTGGGTGGATCACCTGAGGTCAGGAGTTCAAGACCAGCCTGGCCTACGTGGCGAAACCTCGTCTCTACTAAAAATACAAAAATTAGCTGGACGTGTTGATGCACATCTGTAATCCCAGCTACTCAGGAGGCTGAGGCAGGAGAATCGCTTGAACCTGGTGGGCAGAAGGTGCAGTGAGCCGAGATCACACCATTGCACTCCAGCCTGGGCAACAAGAGTGAAACTCTGTCTCAAAAAAAAAAAGTTAACCAACCTAAACCATGGAGGAGCTATAACATAATAATATATTAAAAATTAAAGTGACCAGCCGGGCGTAGTGGCTCACACCTGTAATCCCAGCACTCTGCGAGGCCGAGGCAGGCAGATCACCTGAGGTACGGAGTTCGAGACCAGCCTGACCAACATGGAGAAACCCCGTCACTACTAAAAAAAATACAAAAACACAAAGAAAAATTAGCTGGGCATGGTGGCACATGCCTGTAATCCCAGCTACTCGAGAGGCTAAGGCAGGAGAATTGCTTGAACCTGGGAGGCAGAAGTTGCGGTGAGCCGAGATTGCACCACTGCACTCCAGCCTGGGCAACAAGGGCGAAATTCTATCTCAAAAAAAAAAAAAAAAAAAATTAAAGTAATCAAAGCCTAAATGGTTTTATAATTAAACTACTAAAAACTATCAAAAAGTCGGTCTTAACCAAAAATTTAAAAAAAGGAAGTACCTGACTCAGAATTCCAACAAACATTGTCAAAAACTATGAATGAAAATAAAAACTGAGAACAATCCTATTGAATATAATCAGAATGCCAGTATGATTCAATATTAGAAATTTGTTAATGTTACATAACAAGTCAAGCAGTCAAAATAGCATCACTTCAAACTTCACAGGGGGAAAGGGGAAAGAAGGCAGAACTAAATAAAAAGACTACAAAACCTGAAAGATGAAAAAGGGTGATTAGGGAGAAAACACTCTAAGGTGGATCTTATTGTTCATGGACAAAAAGAAAGAACATCTTTAGAATTTATTAAGTAGTTGTTTTTAGGCTGGGTGCGGTGGCTCACGCCTGTAATCCCAGCACTTTGGGAGGCTGAGGTGGGTGGATCACGAGGTCAGGAGATCGAGACCATCCTGGCTAACACGGTGAAACCCCGTCTCTACTAAAAATATACAAAAAAATTAGCCGGGCGTGGTAGTGGGCGCCTGTAGTCCCAGCTACTCGGGAGGCTGAGGCAGGAGAATGGCGTGAACCCGGGAGGCAGAGGTTGCGGTGAACTGAGATCACACCATTGCACTCCAGCCTGGGCAACAAGAGAGAAACTCCGTCTCAAAAAAAAAAAGAATTGATTAAGTAGTTGTTTTTAAATTTGATAGAAAACATTAAAATAAAGTGGAAAGAAGGGATGAGAAAATTTGATCAATCCAACAGCAGGCAGAAAAGGAATGAAAACAAATGGTACATAGAAAATAACATAAAAAGATAAATATAAATATGAATTTTCACAGTAAACAAATGGCTTAAACTGTCATAATGATAAAAAAATTAATTTACTTGGATAACATAAGAGAACTTCAGATTATATAAAGCAAACATTTACAGAACAAAGAGAAATTGGTAACTAATCATTAGAGAGATATTAACATCCCACTCTCGGAAACGGATAGATGAAACATTATAGTTTGAAGCATTTTAAACAAGTATTTGGACAACACATTGAGCAAGCATTACTAGATTACTCTATCAATCTTCCTTTGTGTCTGACTCTGTTCAAACACAGTGGATACAGAAATAAATAAAACAAAATCCCTCCCTTCACAAAACTACATTCTAGTGAGAACAGACAACAGTAAACAAGTATTACACATACAACATCCAACAAAAGAAAGCAAAGGAAAAGGGACTAGCTATGTTAAATAACAGATTTATAAAATAAATGTTTTAAAATAAAATTTTGTAAGGAGCCACTTTAGCACAGAACTGAAGATGAAGCAAACCATACAGATATCTGGGAGAAAAGCATTGCAGTAGAAGTAACAGCAAATGCAAAATTCTTGAGATGAGAGCAAGTGAAGGGGGTTAGAGGGACAAGAAGGATATACGGTGGCTGGGGCAGAGTCAGCGGTAGGGGGTAAGAAGGCATGAGGTCTAAGAATTTTTTTTTAATAGGATCACTTTTTGTTTAGAAACCTGTAGACCAATACAAGAACTGGGGACTGGGAGACTAGAAATCCTCGAAACAATCCTAACATGGCTGCTTCAAAGAAAATAGAGAATGACAAAATAATTCACATGCTATTATGGAGGTAGAGTTTACTTTTCATCTTTCTTTTGTGATTTTTCATTATCATAAACATCCATTTTTAAAGAAATTGGAAATCGTATGGTTTAGCTGACTTTTTAACTTAATCTCTCAGACCCATGTTTTGCTCTACTTTGAGTTTTTTCTCCACTATCTTGACCATCACTGTCTATGCTGTTGTTTGTTTTGGCACAACTGGCTTTATTTCAAGCTCGTTCTGTCTAGTTTATAATCTCTATCAACATATCAGTTATCTGCATTGCCCTACTTACTCCTTAAAAAATAATTTTGATTTTAATTTTTGCTTTTCTAATTTTTCTTCTGATTTCTATTCTTGGTTTTGGCACTAGGAAGACATGCTTTTTACGTTGATCAATTCATCAGAATTCCTTTCCTTCTGGGCAATGGACCAACTTATTGACATCATGTCATTTTCAAATTCTTTTATTTCATCGGTGTCCTTATTGCTGCTCATTGGCTTCTGCCATGTGACTTTTCTGACTAATCAAACACTATATTCTGAATGCAAAGATAATGGTCATACTCTTCAAAACCCTATCAGTTGCCAACTTTCATATTTAAACAGCAAAATAGATACATGTTTTATATTTCCATATTGAGTCAGATATTTCCAGTTTCCGTTTTTAATGAAAGTTTGAAGTCTAATTACAAATGACAACATGAAGATTATTTATTTTAACCCTTCTTTGGGTTTTCTTCGTTCCCCTCTTTTTCCTGTCTCTTAACCCTTTCATTTCAGTGTTCTTCACTTCACTTTATTACCAAGAAATGTGAAGTAAAAGAATACAACTAACTTTATTTGAGAAAATTTTCTACCAAAACTTTATGTTCCATATTAATCTCAGAATCTGAAACCAACTTGAGTTCCTGAAGTAACATAGGAGACTTCTACATAAAGCCACATGGGAGTAAGACAGGTCAAAATTACCCTCCAGCCCAAACAACTAGGAAACCAGACAAATATAAGAAACAACCTTATTATAAGACACTGGGCAACAGGTATGGCGAAGGGAACAAAGGGAAAGAAACAGGGCGACCCCTACCATGGCACAGGCTTTCTGCTTGGCATTAATTTAGAAACTACCACACAGAGATAGGAACCCAAAATGAGAGCTGAAATGAGAAGACAGAAATCACAGGTTCAGGTGGCTCAAGAAGACTAGAATTTGTGGGACAGACTACCCAAGAGAAGAGAGGTATTCAGAGAAAGAGCTCCAGAAATCTGCACAGGGATACCCTTGAGTTTCAACTGAATACCAATCTGCACATGTGTGATGTGAAATCCCAGAAGACTGAACAAGAACAACTTCCAGGGAGAGAGCAATTACAGAAGAACAATTCCCAGAGCTCACAGAAAGCTGTGAATCAACTGTATTGTCTCTAGCCAACTGTATTGTCTTTAGCCAGAGTGGCAAGACCTCAATGACTATGTAACACATTCAGTAGAGACCAGAGTGAGACACACCTTTAGGAGCAGGGCTAAATGAGCCACAGAACAAATGCTATTCTAGACCATCCCTAAAAGAGCTGACAAATAAGTCTCAACTCATCCTGAGAGTGACTCTGTATGAAAAAAATAAATAAGTCTCAACTGAACAATAATGATTCACAACTGCTGGGCATAATCCAATAATCTAGCTATTATAAGTATGCGTCATATGCGCAAGAATGTAAAGAAAACATGAATATGAGACAAACAGAAGATATTAAAAATAACATGGAACTCAAAGGTAACATCAAAAGATAACATCAAATGCAAATTTCAGGCCGGGTGTGGTGGCTCACGCCTCTAATCCCAGCACTTTGGGAGGCTGAGGCGGGCAGATCACAAGGTCAGGAGATCGAGACCATCCTGGCTAACACAGTGAAACCCCATCTCTACTAAAAATACAAAAAATTAGCCGGGCGCGTGGTGGCAGGTGCCTGTAGTCCTAGCTATTTGGGAGGCTGAGGCAGGAGAATGGTGTGAACCCAGGAGGCGGAGACTGCAGTGAGCCGAGATCACACCACTGCACTCCAGCCTGGGTGACAGAGCGAGACTCCGTCTCCAAAAAAAAAAAAAAAAAAGAAAAGAAAAAATGCAAATTTCACATTGAAAAGTTAACATGTGATTAGAAATGACAAAAGAAGATCATTATCCCTAAAGACATAACAAAAAAAAAATCTATTCAAAATAAAGAACAGTATGAAAAATGACAACACAGCTACAGTGCCCTGTGGAATAACAGCAACCTACCTAACTAATATGTGTGAGGTTGGGGTTAAAGGGATAGGGACAAAAAAATTGTTTAGTGAAATAATTAGCTGTAAATTTTAAAAGCTGTATTATTATAAGCCCACAGATCCAAGCACAACAAAATCCGAAACAGACAGACAGACAGACAGACACACACACACACACACACACACACACACACACACACACACGTACCAGTAAGGTACTTTATAGTCAAATTGCTGAAAAAGATTAATAAAGAGAAAATATTAAAAGCAGCAAAAGAAAATACACATTGCTTAAAGGGGGAATAAAGCAAAAATGACTGCAGGCTTCTTGTCTGAAACTATGTAAGCCAGAAGACAGTAAAAAACATATTTAAAGTACTAAGGAGAAAATTAAAGGAAAAACCCTTATAAACACTGAACAAAACATGCAGCAAAAAAAAGTATCCTTCAAAAGCAACAGTAGGCTGGGTGCAGTGGCTCACGCCTGTAATCCCGGCACTTTGGGAAGCCGAGGCAGGTGGATCACCTGAGGTTGAGTTCGAGACCAGCCTGGCCAAGATGGTGAAACCCTGTCTCTACTAAAAATACAAAAATCAGCCAGGAATGGTAGCAGGCGCCTGTAATCCCAGCTACTCTGGAGGCTGAGGCAGGAGAATTGCTCCAACTAGGGAGGTGGAGGTTGCAGTGAGCAGAAATCGCACCGCTGCACTCCAGCCTGGGCGGCAGAGTGAGACCCTGTCTCAAACAAACAAACAGTTAACTAAAAACTTCCTCCTTTTTTCTTTTCTTCTTTTGAGATGGAGTCTCGCTATGTTGCTCAGGCAGGTCTTGAATTCCTGGTCTCAAGCGATCCTCCCACCTTGGCTTCCCACAGGGCTGGGATTACAGGCATTAGCCTCCTGGCCCAGTGTTTTGTTTTGAAGTGTGCTTTGTCTGATATTAACATAGCCACTCCAGCTTAATTTGATTAGTGTTGGCATGTTTTATCTTTCTCTTTATGTCATTTTATTTCAATTGTCTTTCAGGTAGACAGAATATAATTAGGTCTAAAATAGATTCTATTAGCGGGGCATAGTGGCATGTGCCTGTAGTCCTGGGTACTCAGGAGGATGAGGTGGGAGGAACACCTGACAAAAACAACCCAACTCAAAAATGAGCAAAGAACTTCCACAGACATTTTCCAAAGAAGTTATACAAATGACCAAAAAAACATGAAAAGATGCTCACGATGACTATTAGAAAAATGAAAAATCAAAACTAAGATATATCACCTCACACCCATTAGGATGGCTACTGTGAAAAATAAAAAAGAGAATAACAAATGTTGGCAAGGACGTGGAGAAACTGAAACACTAGTGCACAGGTGTAGGGAACATAAAATGATATGGGACCTGGAAAACAGTACGGCAGTTTCTCAAAAAGTAAAAAATATAATTACCATATGATCCACAAATTCCACTTCTGGGTATACACCAAAAAGAATCAGAAGCAGAGTCTCCAAAGAGATATTTATACACCCCATGTTCACAGCAGCATTGTTCACAATAAATAGAACATAATTAACAGTTAAGTAAAATGTGGTACAGACATACCACACTGGCAGTATGTCTATGGTGGAATACTATGCAGCCTTAAAAAGGAAGGAATTTCTGACATATGCGATACTACAACATAAATGAACCTTGACAACAATCTCCTAAGTGAATTAAACCAGTCACAAAGAAAAAAAATAGTGGATGATTCCACTTATATAAGGTACTAAGAGTAGTTAAAATCAGAGACAGAAAGTGGAACGGTGGTTGCCAGAGGCTGAGAGAAGGGAGAAACTGGGAGTTATTGTTTAATGGCTATAAAGTATGAGTTTAACAAGATTAAAAAAAAAGCTATGAAAATGGATAGTGTCTACATTATGAATGTATCTCACATCACTAAAATGTACACTTAAAAATAGTTAAGGGGTTGGGTGGCCACAGACGGCCGGGCGGGATGTAACCGGCCGCTGAGCTGCAGCCCTTCCGTGTCCGCAGGCTTCGGCCCGGCCGCCGCCGCCCATCAGCTATGGAGGAGCTTTACAACTTCCCGGCCTGCAGAGCCGGGCGCAGCAAGGGCCAGACGCGGCGCGAGCTGGCGCTGCGAGCCAACGGGCCGGCGCCTGGCGGGCACGATCGCAAGGTCGCGCAGAAGCTCCTCAATGGCCAGCGCCAGTTGCAGCCCCGGCCGCACCCTTGCCTCACCTGAGCCTGGGCTCTTGCTCTTGCGGAATCCACAGGTCTTTCTTGAAGAAATCTGTAGTCAGAACTCTGTGCTGCATTTTTATCCAGAGAAGGAACAGGAAGAGAAGAGTGTGGTCTCCTAGAAATCTAGCACTGGCGAAACGAGGAAAACTCTTCCAAGGATGGTCTCCCACTCAGAGCTGAGGAAGCTTTTCTACTCAGCAGATGCAGTGTGTTTTGATGTTGACAGCACGGTCATCAGAGAAGAAGGAACCAACATTCAAAGCAGCTGCCAACTATTCCAAGTTTCCCAGCTGGAGGAGCCCTGCCCTGCACCTTCGCAGAAGCCCTGAAGCAGACACCCCAGGGAGCACCTACCGGGGGCACCCCCGGCTGGCACCAGCATACAAAGTGAGACAGGGTCTCGCCTTATTTCGCAGGCTGGTCTGGAACTCCTGAGCTCAAACAATCTACCCACCTCGGCCTCCCAAAGTTCTGGGATTACAGGTGTGAGCCACCTTACCCAGAGAGGCGAACCTGGATTGGGAAAGCCGACATTAATCAACTCATTATTCCTCACAGATTTGTATTCTCCAGAGTATCCAGGTCCTTCTCATAGAATTAAAAAGACTATACAGGTGGACAATCCAAAGTTTTAATCAAAGAAGGTGGTGTTCAGTTGCTGCTCACAATAGTTGACACCCCAGGATTTGGAGATGTAGTGGATAATAGTAATTGCTGGCAGCCTCTTATCGATTACATTGACAGTAAATCTGAGGACTACCTAAATGCAGAATCACGAGTGAACAGACGTCAGATGCCTAATAGCAGGGTGCAGTGTTGTTTATACTTCATTGCTCCTTCAGGACATGAACTTAAACCATTGGATATTGAGTTTATGAAGCGTTCGCATGAAAAAGTGATTATCATCCAACTTATTGCCAAAGCAGACACACTTATACCAGAGGAATGCCAACAGTTTAAAAAACAGATAATGAAAGAAATCCAAGAACATAAAATTAAGATATATGAATTTCCAGAAATAGATGATGAAGAAGAAAATAAACTTGCTAAAAAGGTAAAGGACTGTTTACCTCTTGCTGTGGTAAGCTAGTAATACTATCATTGAAGTTAATGGCAAAAGGGTCAAAGGAAGGCAGTATCCTTGGGGTGCTGCTGAAGTTGAAAATGGTGAACATTGTGATTTTACAATTCTAAGAAATATGCTGATAAAAACACACACTCAGGACTTGAAAGATGTTACTAATAATGTCCACTATGAGAACTACAGAAGCAGAAAACTGGCAGCTGTGACTTATAATGGAGTTGATAACAACAAGAATAAAGGGCAGCTGACTAAGAGCCCTCTGGCACAAATGGAAGAAGAAAGAAGGGAGTATGCAGCTAAAATGAAGAAGATAGAGATGGAGATGGAGCAGGTGTTAGAGATGAAGGTCAAATAAAAAGTTCAAAAACTAAAGGACTCTGAAGCTGAGCTCCAGTGGCGCCGTGAGCTAATGAAAAAGAATTTGGAAGCACAGCACAAAGAATTAGAGGAAAAACGTCGTCAGTTTGAGGATGAGAAGGCAAACTGGGAAGCTCAACAACGTATTTTAGAACAGAACTCTTCGAGAACCTTGGAAAAGAACAAGAAGAAAGGGAAGATCTTTTAAACTCTCTATTGACCACCAGTTACGTATTAGTTGCCAATATGCCAGCTTGGACATCAGTGTTTGTTGGATCCGTTTGACCAATATGCACCAGTTTCATCCATAATGATGGATTTAACAGCGTGACAAAAATTATTTTTTCCTGTTTTTCTTGATGGAGATTAGGATGCCTTGAATTGTCTAGGGTGTTGTGTACTTAGAAAGTAACAGCTCTAAGTACCTTCCTACATTTTCTTTTTCTCTTTTTTATTAAACAGATATCTTCAGTTTAATACAGGAGAACATTTTACTGTTGTACAATCATGTTCTGGTGGTTTGATTGTTTACAGCCTATTCCAAAATAAAAGGACTGTGGAAGGTTAAAAAAACCCAAAAAGTTAAGGGCCAGGAGCAGTGGCTCACACCTGTAATCCCAGCACTTTGGAAGGCCAAGGCAGGCAGATCACTTGAGGTCAGGAGTTTGAGACCAGCCTGGCCAACTTGGCAAAATCCTGTCTCTACTAAAAATACAAAAGTTGGCCGGGCATGGTGGCACGTGCCTGTAATCCCAGTTACTTGGGAGGCTGAGGCAGGAGAATCACTTGAACCCGGGAAGCAGAGACTGCAGTGAACCAAGATCACGCCACCACACTCCAGCCTGGGCAACAGAGTGAGGCCCTGTCTCAAAAAAAAAAAAAACAAAAAAAAAACAAGATGGCAAATTATATTTTGTGTATATTCTACCACAAATTTTTTAAAACTCAAATCAAAATCTGACTGTTTGTAAAGATCAATAAAATTGACAAGCTTCCAGCAAAACTAACACACACAAAAAAATGACTACTATGGTTTGAATATCATTTGCCCTCACCAAATCTCATGTTGAAGCTTGGTCTGCAATGTAGCAGTGTTGAGAGGTGGTACCTTTAAGAGGTGATTAGGTTGTTAAGAGGGATTAATGTCGTTCTGAAAGGAGTTCTCACTCTTGGAGAAGTGAACCCACAAGAGTAGGTTGTTATAAAGTGAGGATGCCTCTCATGTTTGGCCTCTCTTTGCAAACATGTGCTTCCCCTTGCACTTCTCTGCCATGTTATGACACAGCACAAAGCCCTCACCACATGCGGCAACCCATCTTAGATTTCTCAGCCTCCAGAACCATAAACCAATAAATCTTTTTCCTTTATAAATTACCAACTCTCGGGTATTTTGCTATAGCAATAGAAAATGAACTAAAACAGGAATGAAAGAGGGGATTTCACTATAGACCCCACAGACATTAAAATGACAATAAGGTTGGGTGCGGTGGCTCATGCCTGTAATCCCAGCGGGCAGATCATGAGGTCAGGAGATCGAGACCATCCTGGCTAACACAGTGAAACCCCGTCTCTACTAAAAATACAAAAAAATTAGCTGGGCGTGGTAGTGGGCACCTGTAGTCTCAGCTACTCAGGAGGCTGAGGCAGGAGAATGGCGTGAACCCTGGAGGCAGAGCTTGCAGTGAGATCACACAACTGCACTCCAGCCTGGACAACGGAGGGAGACTCCATCTCAAAAAAAAAAAAAAAAAAGACAATAAAAGAGCAGTATGAACAACTCCACACACATAAGTTTGATATCTTTAAATGAAATGGACCAATTCATAGGAAATGACAAACTACCAAAACTCACCCAAGATGAAATATGTAACCTGAACAGCTCTGTAACTATTAAAGAAATTGAATTTATAGTATGAAATTTTCTGAAATAACAATCTCCAGGCCCAGATGCTTTCACTAACTAATTTCTAACCAACACTTTAAGATGAGGTAACACCAACTCTACAGAATCCCTTCCAGAAAAAGGAGGGAACAACATTTCTCCACTCATTTAATGAGGTCAGCATTATCCTAAAGCCAAAATCAGGCAAAGACAGTACAAAGAAGCAAAACTAAAGACCAATTTCCAAAGTGAACATAAACACAAAAATCATCAAGAAAATATTAGCAAATCAAACTCAGGAACATAAAAAGAGTAATATACCACACCATGTGGGGTTTATCCCAGGAATGCTACACTTGTTCAATATTCAAAAAATCAATCAACGTAATCTACCATGTTAGAAGTCTAAATCACTGGTCAGCAAACTACGGTCCAGAGGCCAAATCCAGTCCTGTACTTGGTCTTTGTAATAATTTTATCGGAACATAGCCATGTATATTTGTTTACATACAGTCTACATCTGCTTTCATGCTACAATAGCAGATATCAGCAGTTACAACAGACAGCATATTGCCAGCAAAGCCTAAAATATTTACTATGTGACCCCTTACAGAAAAATATGTGGGAGGTCACCACCATTAGACCTGCCTTACAAGAAATGCTAAAGAAAGTTCTTCAAATTGAAACAAAAGAACTCTAAAAACATAAAAACATATTAAAGAATAAAACTTACTATAAAGATAACAATATATTCAAATTCAGAATACTCCAATACTGTAATGGTGGTACCTAAATCAGATTTAAGTCTAGTATAAATGTAAAGAGACAAAAGTATTAAATATTAACTATACATACAACAATTTGGTAATGGATACATGATATATAAAAGATATACATTATGAAATCAATAATACAAAATGTGAAAGGAGATGTTAAATGTAAAGTTGTGGTATACTGTTGAGGTTGTCAGCTTAAAATAGACTATTAACACTATAAGATGTTTTATGTAACTTCATGGTAACCACAAAAAAAAGGCCGTAGTAGATACATAAACCAGAAAAGAACCAAAGCATATCACTATCAAAAAAATCATCAAATCACAAAGGAAGACAGCAAGAGAGGAAGGCTGAAACAAACTTACAAGAGTCAGAAAAACTGACAAAATGGCAATAGCATCTCCTTGCCTATCAATAATTATTTTAAATGGAAATAAATTAAATACTCAAGACACAGATTGGCTGAGTGATTTTTTTTTTAATTTTTTCATTTCATTTTATTTTTTTTGAGATGGAGTCTCGCTCTGTCACCCAGGCTGGAGTGCAGTGGCATGATCTCAGCTCACTGGAAACTCCACCTCCCAGGTTCAAGCAATTCTCCCACCTCAGCCACCTGAGTAGCTAGGATTACAGTCACATGCCACCACACCTGGCTAATTTTTGTATTTTTAGTAGACATGGAATTTCACCATATTGGCCATGCTGGTCTCGAACTCCTGACCTCAGGTGATCCACCTGCCTTGGCCTCCCTAAGTGCTGGTATTACAGGTGTGAGCCACCGTGCCTGGCCGAGTGGATTTTTAAAAACAAGATCCAATGATATGCTGCCTACAAGATACATAAAACAGAAAATCAAAAGCATATCACTACCAAAAAATCGTCAAATCACAAAGGAAGACAGCTAGAGAGGAAGACTGGAACAAAGAAACTACAAGAGTCAGAAAAACTGACAAAATGGCAGTAGTAACTCCTTACCTATCAATAATTACTTTAAATGAAAAGAATTAAGCTCTCCAATAAGAAGACACAGATTGAATGGATTTTTGTTTGTTTAAGACGGAGTCTCACTCTGTCGCCCAGACTGGACTGCGATGGTGTGATCTCAGCTCACCGCAACCTCCGCCTCCTGGGTTCAAGCGATTCACCTGCCTCAGCCTCCTGAGTAACTGGGATTACAGGCGCCCACCACCACACCCAGCTAATTTTTGTATTTCTAGTAAAGATGGGGTTTCACCATGTCGGTCAGGCTGGTCTCAAACTGCTGACCTCAGGTGATCTACCCACCTCGGCCTCCCAAAGTGCTAGGAATACAAGCGTGAGCCACTGTACCCAGCCAAGCAGATTTTTAAAAACAAGATCCACCTATATGCTGCCTACAAGAGACTCTCTTTAGCTTTAAAGGACTGAGGCTGAAAGTGAAGAGATGGAAAAAGATATTCCACACACATGTTAACCAAAGACAGCAGAGGATCCTTACATAAAATAAAATAGACTTTGAGTCAAAAAGTGTTAAAAGAGATCAGAGATCAATTCATCAGGAGAATGTAACATTTATAAATATATATACATGCCCCAATTTGGAGCACCTAAATATATAAAGCACTATCAATAGAACTAAAGGGGGAAATAGCAATACCGTAATAGTGGGGAACTTAAATACCCCATTTTCGACAATGGATAAATAATCCAGACAAAAATTAATAAGGAAACACAGACTTGAACATTACAGACTAAATGGACCTAACAGACACATACAGAACATTCTAGCCAACAGCAGCTGAATATACATTCTTCTTAAGCAGACACAGAATATTCTCCAGGATAGATCATATGTTAGGCCACAAAACAAGTTTTAACAAATTCAAGAAGAATGAAATCATTTCAAGTATCTTTCTAACAACAATTGTATGAAACTAGAAATCAATGACATAGGAAGAAAGCTAGAAAATTCACAAAGAAATCAAAAGGGAAAATCTGTTAATATGGTTGTCATATTTACAAATCAAGGAAAAATGATCATCTCAACAAATGCAGAAAAAAACCAGATATAAATGCAGTAAGACTTCTATGTCCATGGGTTCCGCATCTGTAAATCCAAATGACTATGTATCAAAGAAATATTATTTGTTTATTACTGTCTCTTTAGCTGTATACTCCATGAAGACTAGAAATTTGTTCTATTCACTGCTGCACCCCCAACACCTAACAGCACCAGATGAAACATAAGCACTCAATATATGTTTTGTTGAAAGAGTAGATGGTTCTATAACTCAGGACAAAAATATGGATTCAATAACAAATATTGAGATAACAGCCTAACAATTCTGAAAAGCAAGTTACAGTTCTGTCTCCCACTGAACAAAATAATAAAATTTCACAGGGAATCAAACTTTAAAACAAAGCCACTTAATACTGGATGTTGTGTCATTAAGCTAAGTGATAAGAAATAAGACACTTTAATACCATAAAGGAACAGGCTAAAGTGTCATAACTAGCAGAAAATATCACTAATGTCTACTTAGAAAATACAAGTTTATCAACTGAAATGTTAAAAGAGTTCTTTAAGATTGTCAGATCAACACAGTAACATATAAACATCAATAACTTTTCTATACAGCATACTGAAGAAACAGTAGAAATAATCTATTCTACTGTAATAGAGATATCAACAACAATAAAGTTACTAGGAATAACTTTAATAAGTAATATAAAACTCTACTTATGAACATAAAGGAAGAATAAAGTATCCTGAGACACAAACCTAATTTTTTTTAAAAAGGGACAAAGGATATGAACAACAAATTCATTTTTGAATAAGAAATTCAGACACAATTAATCAACCTATAGAATATGATAAAGTGCTCAACTTTACCAAGTAATCAGGGAAATCGAACAATGATATGGTAGCTCAAGCCTATAATCCCAGCACTTTGAGAGGCCAAAGCGGGCAGATCACTTGAGGCCAGGAGTTCAAGACCAGCCTGACCAATATGGTGAAACCCCGAGATCTCTACTAAAAATACAAAAATTAGCCAGGCATGGTGGCACACGCCTGTAGTACCAGCTACTCAGGAGGCTGAGGCACAAGAATCACTTGAACCTGGCAGGTGGAGGTTGCGGTGACCTGAGATTGCACCATTGCACTCCAGACTGGGCAAGAGAGCAAGACTCTGTCTCAAAAAATAGTAATAATAATAATAATTAATAAAAATTGAAAAGAAATTTTAAAAATAATAATTTTTAAAATGAGTGAAAGAGAAAAACAAATTCTCAATAGAAAAATAACAAATACAGTCCAACAACTGAAAGAGTGAAAGTCTGTGAACACATGAGATATTCAACTAAACAATTTTAGAAATGGAAATGAAAGCAAGGAGTATCATTTCAGATACCAAATTAGCAAAGAGTGATAACACACTCTGCTAGTCAGGTTATGGGAAAATCGACACTAGTAGGAGTGTAAACTGAATAATCAGGCCGGGCATGCTGGCTCATGCCTGTAATCCCAGCACTTTGGGAAGCCAAGGTGGGTGGATCACTTAAGGTCAGGAGTTCCAGACCAGCCTGGCCAATATGGTGAAACTCTGTCCCTACTAAAAATACAAAAATTAGCCTGGCATGGTGGCACACTCCTGTAATCCCAGCTACTTGGGGTGGCTTGAACCCGGGAGGCAGAGCTTGCAGTGAGCTGAGATCGCAGCATTGTACTCTAGCCTTAGTGACACAGGGAGACTCTGTCTCAAAAAAAAAAAAAAAAAAAATTGAAGAGAAAAACATAAGGAAAAAAAATCCATGCAAAATCAATTTTTCAGAACTCCCCGATTAAAAAATAATGTCAAACATTAAGAGGAATATCCATTTTGCTTACAGACATACCTCATTTTATTTCACGTCACAGATAATAAGTTGTTTGTTTGTTTGTTTGGGGACACAGTCTCACTCTGCTGCCCAAACTGGAGTGCAGTGGCATAATCTCGGCTTACTGCAACCTCCGCCTCCCAGGTTCAAGCGGTTCTCCTGCCTCAGCCTCATGAGTAGCTGAGACTACAGGCACGTGCCACCACACCCAGCTGATTTTTTATTTTTAGTAGAGACAGGGTTTCACCATGCTGGCCAGGCTGGTCTCAAACTCCTGACCTCAGGTGATCTGCCCACCTCGGCCTCCCAAAGTGCTGGAATTACAGACGTAAGCCACCACACCCAGCGAGTTTTTTTTAAAATAGCAAAGGCTTTTGTCAACCTTGCACTGAACAAGTCTTTTTTTTTTGAGACGGAGTCTTGCTCTGTCACCCAGGCTGGGGTGCAGTGGGATGATCTTGGCTCAATGAAACCTCTATCTCCCAGGTTCAAGCAATTCTTCTGCCTCAGTCTCCCAAGTAGCTGGGATTACAGGCGCCCACAACCACGCCCAGCTAATTTTTGTATTTTTAGTAGAGACAGGGTTTCACCATGCTGGCCAGGCTGGTCTCAAACTCCTGACCTCAGGTGATCCACCCGCCTCAGCCTCCCAAGTGCTGGGATTACAGGTGTGAGCCATCGTACCCAGCCTGAACAAATCTACTGACACCATTTTCCAGCAGCATGCACTCACTTTGTGTCTCTGTGTTACGTTTTAGTAATCCTCAAAGTATTTTGAACTTTTTCATTATTATTATATCTGTGATAGTGATCTACGATCAGTGATATATATATATTTTTTCCTTTGGTTGAGAAAGGGTCTTGTTCTGTCACTCAGGCTGGAGTGCAGTGGCACAATCACAGCTCACTGCAGCCTCAACCTTCCGGACTCAAGTGCTCAGCCTCATCGGTAGGTGGGACAACAGGCATGTACCACCACACCCGGCTGATTTATTTTTTATAGAGATGGGGTGTCACCATGTTGCTCAAGCTAGTCTCAAACTCAAGCGATCCTCCTGCCTTGGCCTCCCAAAGTGCTGGGATTCCAGGAGTGAGCTACCATGCTATCTTTGATGTTACTATTGTAATTGTTTTGGAACACCATGAACCACGCCCACATAAGATGGCTAACATATAATGTGTGTTCTGACTGCTCCACCAATTAGCCATTCCCTATCTCTCTTTCTCCCTCTTTTCAGGCCTCCCGTTTCCCCAACACACAACCATATTGAAATTAGGCCAATTCGTTAACCCTAATCCTACAATGGCCTGAAACAATTCAGGGAAAGGAAAAGTCATGTGCCTCTCACTTTAACTGAAAAGCTACAAATAATTAATCTTAGTGGGGAAGGCATATCAAAAAATGAGAAAGGCCTAAGGCTAGACCTCTTGTACCACTCAGCCAATTGTGAATGTAAACGAAAAATTCTTGAATAAAATTAAAAGCACTATGTCAGTGAACATGAAACAATCTTGTTATTAATATGAAGAAAGTTTTTAATATGAAGTTATTTAATATGAAAGTTATTAATATGAAGATTAAACCAGCCATAACATTCCCTTAAGCAAAAAGCCTAATCCACAGCAAGGCTCTAACCTTCTTCAATTCTATGAAGGCTGAGAGAGGTGAGAAAACTGCAGAAGAAAAACTGGAAGCAAGTAGAGATTGGTTCATGAGGAAAAATGCTCTCGTCATAACATAAAAGTGGAAAGTGAAGCAGCAAGTGCTGACATGGAAGCTGTAGCAAGTTATCCAGAATATCTAACTAAGATCATTGCTGGAGGTGGCTATACTAAACAAGGTGTTTTATGTAGACAAAAGAGCCTTCCATTAGAAGAAGATGCCATCTAGGACTTTCACAGCTAGAGAGGGAAAATCAATGCCTTGCTTCAAAGGTCAGGCTGGGGCCACACCTGTTATCCCAGCACTTTGAGAGGCCAAGGTAGGAGAATCGCTTGAGCCCAGGAGTTCAAGGCCAGCCTGGGCAACAAGGCGAGACTCTTGTCTCTTTTAAAAATAATAAATAAATAATAAATAAATAAATAAAAACTGACTCTCTTGTTAGGGGCTAATGCAGCTGGTAACTTGACGTTGAAGCTAATGCTCATTTGCCACTCAAAAAGTCCTAGAGCTCTTAAGAATTATGCTATATCTAACCTGCTTGCTGTCTACATATGGAACAACAGTCTCCTGGATGACAGCACATCTGTTTAGAGGTTGGCTTACTGAATATTTTCAGTCCACTGTCAAGACCTACTGCTAAGGAAAAAACATTCATTTCAAAATATTAGCACTCACTAACAATGGACCAGGTCATTCGAGGGCTTTGATGGATATGTTCAGAAAGAAGAATGTTACTTTCATGCCTGCCAGTACGATACAACATCTATCCTGCAGCCCATGTATCAATGAGTAATTTCAATTTTTAAGTCTTACTGTTTAAGAAATACATTTCGGCCAGGTACGGTGGCTCATGCCTGTAATCCCAGCACTCTGGGATGCCAAGGCAGGCAGATCACTTGAAGCCAGGAGTTCAAGAACACCCTGGCCAACATGGCAAAACCCTAGTTCTACTAAAAATACAAAAATTAGCCGGGCGTGGTGGCACACACCTGTAGTCCCAGATACTCGGGGGGGGGAGCTGAGTCAGGAGAATCGCTTGAACCAGGAGGCAGAGGTTGCACTAAACCAAGATCGCACCACTGCACTCCAGCCAGGGCGACAAAGCGAGACTCCGTCTCAAAAAAAAAAAAAAAGTGATTCCTGTAGTAGATTTGGGCAAAGTAAACTGAAAACCTTCTGGAAAGGATTCACCACCGTAGATGTCATTAAGAACATTCATAATTCATGAGAGGAAGTCAAAATATCAACATGAACAGGTGTCTGGAAGAAGTTGATTCCAACTCTCATGGATAACTTTGAGGGGTTCAAGACTCAAGTGGAGGAAGTCATTGCAGATGTAGTGGAAACAGCAAGAGAATTAGAAGTGGAGCCTGAAGATGTGACTGAATTGCTGCAATCTCATGATAAAACTTGCACAGATTAGGAGTTGTTCCTTACAGATGAGCCAAGAAAGTGGTTTCTTAAAGATGGAAACTACTCCTGGTGAAGAGGCTGTGAAATTGTTGAATGACAACAAAGGATTCAGAATACTATATAACCTTAGTTGTTAAAGCAGTGGCAGGGTTTGAGCTGACTCCAATTTTGAAAAAAAGTTCTACTTTTGGGTAAAAAATGCTATCAAACAGCATCACGTGCTACAGAGAAATCTTTCATGAAAGAAACAGGCAATCAATGTAGCAAACTTCATTGTTGTCTTATTGTAAGAAACTGCCAGAGGCACCCCAACCTTCAGCAATCATTGCTGGGATCAGTCAGCAGCCACCAACATCCTCTATCAGCAAAAAATCTTACAATTTACTGAAAGCTCAGATGATCAGTAGCATTTTTTAGCAATAAAGTAATTTTAAATTAAAGTATGCACATTGGTTTTTTAAATATAACGCTACTGAACATTTAATAGACTGCAGTAGAATATAAACATAATATTTACATGCACTGGTAAACCAAAATATTTGTGTGCCTTGCTTTATGGTGATATTCACTTTATTGTGGTAGTCTATAATGGAACCTACAGTATCTCCAAGGTATGCCTGTATTTACTTTGGTACCAATTCTAGATATATATCTGCATATACCCAGGTATTTAACTTCCTGGTCTCATGTTCCTTAAATAGTTAATAAGAAAGAGTAATTATGAACCATGCAGAGCAATTAACAACCCTAACTTCCAATATTTTCTTCACTCTGAAATAAATATTTCCAACAGTGTATTATGTCAGAAGTTCTCAGTTTTGGGGATGCTGTATCTTAATTTTTCTGTACTCTATTTTCAACTTCACTGAAATAATACAAGCTCTATCTTCCTTACAAATTTATAAGGAATCAAATGAAATGAAATATATAAAAGTTGTCCTCTTTCTCCCATCTTCAAAAAACTTCCCCCACACTTCATTTCCTGTTAGCCCTCTCTCCTTCAACAGCCTGGTCTGTAGAAAGAGTCCATACATGGCCTCCCTCCACTCCCTCATCTTCCATTCATTCCTTGTTCCAAGGCCCTCCCAACACCACTGAAACTTTTTTCAATGCCCTTTTTTTACATTTTTTTTTTTTTAAAGCAAATTCTGCCCCCATCTTTTCATTCTTTCAGTTGAACCACTTTTTCCAAAACACTGTGCAGATGTAAAAAATACGTAGTTAAGGCCAGAGTGCAGTGGCTCATGCCTGTATTCCCAGCACTTTGGGAGTCCAAGGCAGGCAGAACACAGGTCTGGAGTTCAAGACCAGCCTGGTCAACATGGTGAAACCCCATCTCTACTAAATATACAAAAATAAGCCAGGCGTGGTGGCGGGCACCTGTAATCCCAGCTACTCAGGAGGCTGAGGCAGGAGAATTGCTTGAACCCAGGAGGCGGAGGTTGCAGTGAGCCAAGATCGCGCCACTGCACTTCAGCCTGGGGCGACAAGCAAGACTGTGTGTGTGTGTGTTGTGTGTGTGTGTGTGTGTGTTGGGGGGGGGAACCTGTTAATAAAAAGAAAAGAAAACAACTCAATTTCAAAATGGGCAAAGGAGGCCTGCCACAGTGGCTCCTATCTATAATCCCAGCACTTTGGGAGGCCAAGGCAGGTGGATCACCTGAGGTCAGGAGTTCAAGACCAGCCTGGCCAACATGGCAAAATCCCGTCTCTACTACAAACACAAAAATTAGCCAGGCATGGTGGCACACACCTGTAGTCTCAGCTACTCAGGAGGCTGAGGCAGGAGAATTGCCTGAACCCAGAAGGTGGAGGTTGCAGTGAGCTGAGATCATGCCACTGTACTCCAGCCTAGGCGACAGAGTAAGACTCTGTCTCCAAAAAACAAACAAACAAAAATGGACAAAGGAGCCAGGCATGGTGGTGCACACATAGAGTCCCAGCTACTCAGAGGCTGAAGTAGGAGGATCACTTGAGCTAGAGGATCACTTGACCCCAGGAGTTCAAGGCTGCAGTGAGCTAGAACTGTGCCACTGCAATCCAGCCTGTGTGACAGAGTAAGACTCCATCAAAAAAGACAAGGACAAAGACATGACAAGAGAGAAAAAATAAGTATAAAAGTAAAGACAGAGAGAGAGAGACTTCAAAAAGGAGGACAGGGCAGGGCACAGTGGCCCATGCCTGTAATCCCAGCACTTTAGGAGGCTGTAATGGGAGGATCACTTGAGCCCATGGGTTCGAGACCAGCCTAGGCAACACAGCGAGACCCCAGTATCTACAAAAACTAGCCAGGAATGGCTGGGCATGGTGGCTCACACCTGTAATCCTAGCACTTTGGGAGGCCGAGGCAGGCGGACTGCCTGAGCTCAGGAATTCGAGACCAGCTGGGTAACACGGTGAAACCCCATCTCTACTAAAATATAAAAACTTAGCCAGGGGTGGCAGCATGTGCCTGTAGTCCCAGCTACTTGGGAGGCTGAGGCAGGAGAATCACTTGAACCCAGGAGGCAGAAGTTGCAGTGAGCTGAGATCACACCACTACACTACTTCACTCCAGGATGGGCAACAGAGCGAGACTCCATCTCCAAAAAAAAAAAAAAAAAAAACAACAACAACAACAACAAAAAAAAAACTAGGCTGGGCACGGCTCACACCTATAATCCCAGCACTTTGGGAGGCCGAGGCAGGCACATCACCTGAGGTCAGGAGTTCAAGGCCAACCTGACCACTATGATGAAACCCCACCTCTACTAAAAACACAAAAATTAGCTGAGCATGGGGGCATGCGACTATAATCCCAGCTACTCGAGAGGCGGAGACAGGAGAGTCGCTTGAACCCGGGAGGCAGAGGTTGCAGTGAGCCGAGATCGCACCATTGCACTCCAGCCTGGGCAACAAGAGCGAAACTCTGTCTCAAAAGAAAGAAAAAAAAAAAAAAACTAGCCGGGCACAGTATTGCGCACCTGTATTCCCAGCTACTTGGGAGGCTGAGATGGGAGGGTCATTTGGGCCCAGAAATTCGAAGCTGCAGTCAACTATGATTGTGCCACCGCACTCCTGCCTAAGTAACAGAATGAGATCTTGTAATTTAAAAAATAAAAGGATAGGTAGGATTTACAGACTGGAAAATGGGAAAAAGATGAGAGTGGAAAAAGGAAGGAGGGGTAGCAAGAATGGCGGGCAGGTGGACAGAAAAGTAAAATTCAGCCATG
This sequence comes from Pan paniscus, assembly GCF_029289425.2. Lineage (NCBI taxonomy): Eukaryota > Metazoa > Chordata > Mammalia > Primates > Hominidae > Pan > Pan paniscus. The sequence continues at coordinate 188,796,066 of NC_073255.2, forward strand.
TTCAAAAGGGAACAAATAAAAGCACCGAAAGGTAAGACAGACCTAGTATATTTATGACTTGAATCCCAAGCTACGAAACTGGAACATAATTTAGCAGAGAGACTCCAAAAGTTTTACAGCAAAAAGTATTAGAATCATTTATATACTGGGAAAAAATAGCCTCCTCATTTTAATAATCCAGATTGAGAAATCAGATCTAAAACAGATGTTCAATGGACATCCCATTTCTTTTGTAAAAGCAATTTGAGTGGTCAGTCATCAAGTTTTGTTCTGTTTTTAATTCACAATGAAAATCTGACTACTCATTTATTCAACAAATATTTGAGTGCCAGCTATGTGCTAGGCACTGTTCTAAACACGCCAATAACATTTATTTAGTGGGACTGATTCTGTACTCTAGAACAATGGTTCTTAACTGGGGAGAGGGAGCAATTTTTGCTCCCCAAGGGACATCTGGCAATGTCTAAAGACATTTTTGGTTGTCACGGGGGCAGGGAGGGGGGGAGGGGCGCGGGTGTGCTACTATATCTAGCGGGTGGAGGCCAGGAATGCTGCTTAACATCCTACACACAGGAGATACTGCCCATGACAAGGAATTAGCTAGCCCAAAATGTCAACAGTGCCAAAGCTGAATAAACCTGTTCAAGAGCAACACATTTCTATTCCCTCTTCCATAGTAACTGTTAATAAACATTAGTTCCATTTTCTACTATTTCTGTTCTACAATAGAGGCTTTAAAATATCTTAAGAAATATAACACCATTTTAATAATTTGGCAAGTAGAAGTAAAGATACCATGAATCCTGAGATTTCAGTTTCAAAAATGTATAAGCTACATTTATTTTACAATATAACTTTTAGGAACAAAGTTGTCTTCTCCTTCTGACACTGATTGTTCTCAAAAACTGTGCTAAAAGCTTTGAGTGATGTTTGATTATTCCTTTTATTTTGGGGTCCTTATAGCAGTTAATTACCACATTCTGCCAGTTCTTTCCAAGTGAATGCCTCACATTTCAATGGATCCTTTTCTATTACCAATGTATCATCTGAAATATTTTACTAACTGGTTTTTCTGAAGTTCAATGTCCATGTCTCCTTCCCTCCCAAGCTATCCCTACCCATTAATACTGTATTTTTCACCTGCTCAAAAGTCCATATGGTTGCCTGTAACATACCAAATAAGAACCTAATTCCTAAAGCTTGACATTCAAATCCTTTTTTCAACTAGCTACAATCCACTTTTCCAACTCTTTTTTCCACTGCTCTCCCTCAGGAGTAGCCTTTTTTAGCAAAATGACTTATTCTGAGATACATAAACAACCTTTCCAGATCAGAGACATCAAAAGCCATTCAGGCTTCATTGAGACAAAAGATACGCATTCAACTCAGAATAACAGTAAGAAATCAACTTATAGGGAAACCAGATCTAGCCATGTTCTATAAATATGAGAGATAACCCCGTTGGCTCATGCCACTGTCCTTATTTATAACAGCCCCTATTTGCCTTTCTACTTCTCTGAACTCCTTATCCTTCAGATCTACCATCTTTTCAAAAACCCAAACACAGAGTCACCTCAGTCACCACTACCTGCCCTTCCCCCACCCCACCCAATGCCTGTGGCTTTCAGGTCATTTATTTTGCAATAAACTTGTCATCTCAATTTTACTGGTTCTCTTTTAGATTCAGACAGCTGAGATTATGATAGATTCATTAGTAAGCTGAATGGGGAAGAAAAGGATATTTACATTCCCAGGCCAATTTTCAATGCTTTTTGGAAGATTCTGTTAAATTCACAATTTCCAGAACTGGCAAGGAATAGGTAAATATATACACTCATATATTACTGGTAAGAGTATAAATTGGTATAATTATCCTAAAGTGATATCTGCCAACATTGAAAGTCTTTAAAATCTGTATACTCTTTGGCCTAGGAATTCAACTTGAAAATTTATCATGAGTAAATTATAAAATGTACAAAGGTTTAACTATAAAGACACTCATCTCTGCATTGTTTCTAACTCTCAAAGATTGAGGCGGAGGGGAAAATTCCTTGTCCAATAAAAAAAGACTATTCCATGAATCATTTATTTAAGTAATGTAATACTCTGCAACTACTAAAATCCTATAGTATCATGGTTATTGACACGTAACTTTTTTAATGGCTTTCTTTCCTAAGCTAAAAAAAATACAAACATGATTCCACATAATGTATTTCAAATATTTGTATACATTTTTCTACTTTTCTATATTTTCTACACATCTATATATAATCTGTGTGTGTGTGTGTGTGTGTATGCATGCATGTAAATAAAATATACCTCTAAGTCTTTGTAACCTTAAGATGGTGGGGCAAAATATTTTTATTTTCTGTTGTTGATTATTTAAAATTTAGCTACATTAAATTTTTTCTGATTTAGTAAACATACATAAGGCCTATTTATAGTTGAATGGCAGTCTTACAAAACCTAAGCAACCTTAGTTTACATTATCTGTGGGAAAAGCATTTTTAGTAGAATGCTTGCACATCTTCCTACATTCCTGTAATCAAACAGTATTTATCATCAACTATGTTGGTGACTCTCACTTTGACATAGGCTGAACCAGAAATCCTAGGAAAAACTGATGACAGAAAGCTAAGGGGAAGGACAGGAAGCCGGGAAACCCTGGGAAAGGAGGGATTATATTACACATGTTATGGGAACTAGTTTGTATATGCGGGGCACAGAGCATACACTTAGATAAGAAGAGGGTCATAAAACCAGAAAGGCAATAAATAGAATGTTATGAGCATGAACTCTAGATGCAGACTGTTAAGGTTCAATCCCACCTCTGCTTCTTACTACATTTATTACCTTAAGCAAGTCACTTAACTTCTTCCTGCCGTTTCTGCCCCATCTGTATAATGGGGATAACAGACCCTACCTTAGAGGGTTGTCACACTAATGAATTCTGAGAATAGTGCCTGGTACTACAGTTAAGTGCTCATTAGTTGTCCACACTCATCATCGTCATTACTCCTATTACTATGACGTGAAGAGTTGTGCTGCTAGGACGGGAGCAGCAACTTTTCAACACCAATCACTTTTTTAGATGGCCTCCTTTCTAGCCTTGTTAGTTGTCCAAATTCTGAAAAAAAAACAAGAACTAAGACTCTAGAAGGAGATCCGAGAGGCAGACATGCGTCTCTGTGTGTGTGTGTGTGTGTGTAGGCGCGTGTGCATGTAGATGAAGGAGGAATCAGGAGTAATGCCAAGAGTGAGAAATCTGTATAAGCAGTTCAGAAAAGGGGCATCATGAGTCACTCTCCTCAGTGCTGCCCCAAGAGTTCCACAGTTTGTTCCTTACATCATTCACTTGGATAAAACCTTTCAATGTCTCTCCATGGCCTTCAGAGTTAAATCAAAACTATTCCTTGGAATGACTTAAAACCCGTACTACCTCTAAAGCCTCATCTCTTGACTCCCTCGCACCAAGCTCACTGAGCTTCCAGCCCTACTGAATTTCTTCAGTAACAAACTCTCACATCTCAGAGCCTTTGCACATGCTGCTCCCTCTGCCTGAAAAGTAACCTCTACCTCCTCCAATAGCAAACTGCTACTCAACCTTCAAAATGCAGCTCAAGGATAACTCCAGAGCTCTTTCCTGATTTCAAGCTAAATGCCTCTGCTATATTATCCCCCACGTGCATAACACCACCACCACCACCAACACCACCACCAACACCACCACTACCACTACCACCACCACCACCACCATCACCACCACCACCAACACCAACACCACCACCACCACCACTACCACCACCACCAACACCACCACCACCACCACCAACACCACCACTACCACCACCACCACCACCACCACCACCACCACCAACACCACCACCACCACTACCACCACCACCACACTGCACTGATCCACCACTAGCCGATGACTCCTTTACAGATCTTGTCTTTGGGTATTTCCAGATACTGTCCTATACAGTAACAGATACATTAAAAATAATAATTTTAAAAATTTATTAATCCCAGCTGGAAAATACAGTGAACCTACTGATTACACTGGAAACTGGTAAAGAAAGGTAAACAAGCAAACATTTATTCTGCCTTTCCCATATGAACAGTTACACTGGGCAACCAAGTAAGAGGTGATGGAAACTTTTCTTTTTATAAAACAGTATTCCAGATAATAAAATGAAGGAGTAACACAACTAGAACATTATCATTTTACAACTCTTAATGAATCAACAGATCTAGGCATTAGTCACCAACAGTTGCTAGTGTCACAAAAAGAGACAACCATATTTTGTGCCTCCTGATGAAAGAATGCACCACAACATATGAAGCAGTCATGTAAAATAAGACTGAACCTGACTCTGACCAAGCCTCTGGTTCTAACTACTCATTTGGAAATACAGAAAATAGAGAAACATCAGGGATAAACCTGGTATTGAATCTCAGGAATCAGCAAAATCCTGACTACAGGAACTCTACAGGGCAAATAACCCATTTCTTTAACGAATAAAAAGGAAGGTGGTGACCTACAGATTAAGACACTTAATCGCAATAAGTAAGCCTTATTCAAATACTTTTAAAAATTGAGACGTGTTTACCTGAACATAGAATATGATGATATTATGGATTTAACTGTCAATTTTTTTTTAAGTATGATGGTGGTATTAGGTTTTTCTTAAGCCTTCACTTTTTAGAACTACATTCTCTAATATTTATAAATGATATCACATTATGCCTGAGGCCAGGTGCAGTGGCTCATGCCTGTAATCCCAGCACTTTGGGAGGCTGAGGCGGGTGAATCACCTGAGGTCAGGAGTTCAAGACCAGCCTGGCAAACACAGTGAAACCCCGACTCTACTAAAAATACAAAAATTAGCCTGGCGTGGTAGCACTCACCTATAATACCAGCTACTTGGGAGGCTGAGGCAGGAGAAGTGCTTGAACCTGAGAGGCGAGGTTGCAGTGAGCTGAGATCATACCACTGCACTCCAGCCCGAGCGACAGAATGAGACTCCATCTCAAAAAAAAAAATTAATAAAAATAAAAATAAATAAAAGCACAGACCCTACAGAAAAGACTGCCTGGGTTCAAATCCTGTGTCCATGACTCACTCTGAGCCTTAGCTTCCTCAGCTATTAAAAAAGAAAAAAAAAAAAAAAGGACAATAGTAGTCTTTACTTCAGAGGACTTTTGTAAGAATTAAGTGAGTTAAGATGGTTATAACATATAGTTCTCCCAAAACAGTGCTTCATAGAAGTTTTCATTATCATCCCCCTTCCCACTTTACAGAAAGAAACACGGACCCGGAGAGGTGAAAAGTGACTTGCTTAATGACTTGAAAACCATCTTCCAGGAACTGTGCTTAGCACTGGTGGCAAAAACTGGCTATTTACCAAAGCGTTTCCTTTTCCTCCTGGCATATGGCTAAACTACATTTCCCAGCTTCCCTTTCACATGACTGGTCTGGACAATAAAATGTGGGCAAAAGTGAAAGATGCCTCTTTAGTACTCCCAGGCCTTGTCCCCAAACCTCCCATGCAATCCCTCACCACTTCTCACCCTCATTCGCCAGGTGGACATCAATGCCTAGGGCAACAGAGAAAAGATTAGCCTGAGTCCCAGTATGACTTAACTGTTACTGTGTTACACTCTTGAAATTTCGGCCGTCATAAAGTCAGTAAGACTGTATTTTTTATGGACTCATCACAAGAATCATTATTCCTATTCAACAGTTGGGGAAACTGAAGTATAAAGAAAGTCATGGTCAATTACTCAATGGTGGATCCAGAACTTGAACCAGCACTGGCTTAATACAGAGCTCGGGATCTTAAGTGACTTCCAAGATCACAAGACCAGTAAGGGCACCAAGATTTCTAACTTAGAGTAGATACATTTTATATAGAATTTTGTTAAGTATTCCTTAAAATATCACTTTAATATGCCACAAGAATAACCACAGAATAGTGTTACTTTAAAGTAAAAAGATATAAATAGGAGCCCAAAATGTTAAGTGGGGTTTTACAATCAAGAAGACACACCAAAATAAGATATTTTTAAAATACCATGTACGTTAAAGAGATCATACTTCCTTACCCTAATAAATAGCCATGTAGTACAAGTTTTAACTTTTTAATTAAATATTAAAATTATTAAAAATATTAAATATACAACTTCTATTTGGTTTTACCTGAGCCATTCCTTTATACTGACAGTTACATGATGTGATTTCAGTTATATATGTAGTTATTGGTAATTTTTCAAAAATAGAATATAATGAAAAAACTTCATTTCAATCATTACTGAACTGCACCTACATTAATCACAATATACCTATGAAAAGATGTATAACATATACTAGTATGCCAAAAAAAAAAGTAAGTGACAAAACAGTATTTATAGTATAATTCCATTTGGTTTTTTTTGTTTTTTTGTTGTTGTTGTTGTTGTTGTTGTTGTTGTTGTTGTTGTTTTGAGACGGAGTCTCGCTCTGTGGCCCAGGCTGGAGTGCAGTGGTGCCATCTCGGCTCGCTGCAAGCTCCGCCTCCCGGGTTCACGCCATTCTCCTGCCTCAGTCTCCCAAGTAGCTGGGACTACAGGCGCCCACCACCATACCCGGCTAATTTTTTGTATTTTTTAGTAGAGACGGGGTTTCACCGTGTTAGCCAGGATGGTCTCGATCTCCTGACCTTGTGATCCGCCCGCCTCGGCCTCCCAAAGTGCTGGGATTACAGGCGTGAGCCACCGCACCCGGCCTAATTCCATTTGTTTTCAAAGAATATATATGCCTATGTCTGTATTTTTTTCTACGTACATACATGTCTTATCTACAAACCAGAAACATCTGGAAAAATATACAAAAAAAGTTTCCAGTGATAACCTCTGGGGAGTAAAACTGAACTTGTGATGTATACCTTTTCTTAGAATTTGAATTTATGAAAAGCACACATACCTTTAGAATAAAAAATACTTTAAAATAAAGCTCTATCATTTACAGTAGTGCAAAGCGATCCAACTCTGAAATTCCCACATAATCATGTTATGCAGTGAAGCTTTCTAGGCTGGGGGAAAAAAATGTAACCTCTTCAAAAAAAATAAAATAAAAAATTAAAGTAAAATAAAAAAAATTGTAACCTCTTATAATGAATATATAAATATATATAATTTCATCAATTTCATTCATTATGGGTATACATTTATACATCTATTTACAAGTAAGTCTGTTTAAATACACATATCCACACCTGCTAAATAAATAAGTATGCTCTGGCCAGGCGTGGTGGATCACGCCTGTAATCCCAACACTTTGGAATGCCGAGGTGGGTGGATCTCCTGAGGTCAGGAGTTCAAGACCAGACTTGTCGACATGGTGAAACCCTGTCTCTACTAAAAATACAAAAATTAGCCGGGCATGGTGGTGTGTGCCAGTAGTCCCAGCTACTCGGGAGGCTGAGGCAGAAGAATCGCTTGAACCCGGGAGGCGGAGGTTGCAATAAGCCGAGATTGTGGCACCGCACTCCAGCCTGGGCGACAGAGCGAGACTCTGTCTCAAAAAAACAGAAACAAACGAAAAAAGTATCTAATCAGGAGATTTTGGTAAGTTTTTCAAGCACACCCTTTTTTGTGAAACTGAGTTCTAACCTGAAGAATACTTGGGATTACATGGCGAAAAAACACAATATATTAAAATTTTAAAACAGTTCCCATTTTAGGCTCAAATTTTATGTTTTGGGGACTACTTAGACTTTTTTTTTTTCCTGGGATGGAGTTTTGCTCCTGTTGCTCAGGCTGGAGTGCAATGGCGTGATCTTGGGTTACTGCAATCTCTGCCTCCTGGGTTCAAGCGATTCTCCTGCCTCAGCCTCCCAAGTAGCTGGGATTACAGGCATGCACCACCATGCACAGCTAATTTTGTATTTTTAGTAGAGACAGGGTTTCTCCGTGTTGGTCATACTGGTCTCAAACTCCCAACCTCAGGTTATCCGCCTACCTCGGACTCCCAAAGTGCTGGGATTATAGGCATGAGCCACTGCGCCCGACCAACTTTTTGTATTTTTAGCAGAGATGGGGTTTCACCGTGTTAGCCAGGATAGTCTCGATCTCCTGGCCTCGTGATCTGCCCGCCTCAGCCTCCCAAAGTGCTGGGATTATAGGCATGAGGCACTGCGCCCAACCAAGTGTCACTCTTAATTTTTTTAAATTAAAAGAAATTAAATTTCTCAATTCTGGAGACTGGAAGTCCCAGCTACTCGGGAGGCTGAGGTAGGAGAATCACTTGAACCTGGGAGGCCGAGACTGCAGTGAGCAGAGATCGTGCAGCCTGGTGACAGAGTGAGACTCCGTCTCAAAAAAAAAAAAAAAAAATACTGTCACTTACGTCACTCAGTTTGTGGTATTTTGTTATGGTAGCTCTAGCAAACTGATAGGAGAGGCCTCTAGTTTACACTATTTAAATTTTCTAATTATTTACTTTTTTTTTTTTTTAAATATCTGGTGGAGTGCAGTGGCACAATCACAGCTTACTGCAGCCTCGAACTCTTGGCCTCAAGCAATCCTCCCAAGTAGCTGGGACTACAGGCATGCACCACCATACCTGGCTAAGTTTTATTTTTTTGTAGACATGAGGTTTCACTATGTTACTCAGGCTGGTCTTCAACTCTTAAGCTCAAGTGATCCTCCAGCCTTGGACTCCCAAAGTGCTGGGATTACAGGTGTGAGCCACCATGCTCGGCCTACACGAACTTTTTTTAAACTAGCAGGGGTTATGTGAATAGTGGGATTACAGACATTTTCTTCATTATGCTGGTCCATATTTAAATCCTCTCCCCCTCGCAAAAAAAGGTAAAAATATACAGCCATAAAAAAGAATGGAATCATGTCCTTCGCAGCAACATGGATGGAGCTGGAGGCTACACTCTTTTTCATCCTCTATCCTAAAAGAAGTAACTCAGAACCAGAAAATCAAATACCATATGGTCTCATTTGTAAGTGGGAGCTAAACAATGAGTACATGTGAACATAAAGATGGAAGTAATAGACTAGAGATTCCAAAAGAGAAGGTAGAAGAGGAGGCACACAGGTTGAAAACTACCTATTGGGTACTAGGGTCACTTTGGATGATGGCTGCACTAGCAGGCCAAACCTCGGCATTACATAATCTAGCCATGTAACAAACCTGCACGTGTACCCCCTGAATCTAAAATAAATTTTAAAAATTGTAAAGAAAAAAAGTATTAAATGACATAACTAAATATTCTAGACATCATTCTACCATAAGTTGTCCAAGAAAAACCACATTTTACCTTACTGTTTATCATTTGAAATAAAATATTATGTTAAGATATTTTAAATTTTTACCAGTTCCACAAAGGAACTAGGAAGTAGAAACTGAAGAACACTTTGTTAAACAAGTCGTTGGGGATTAAAGAAGTAATAGCTACGAAGTATACAACAGTGTGATGAGTGAATCCTTCTCATATTGGGGTTAAAATGGTCATTATAGCTACTGCGTACCACAAATCCAATCAAGTTAGGCATTTTGTACACATTATCATTTAGTTCTCATTACAACCCATCACAATAAATGTTCATTAGTATGTCCCCTATTTTTCGGATAAGGACATTCAAGATCAAACAGATTAAATGGCCAAGGTCATACAACTAAGAAATGAAAGTGCTGAGACTCAAACCCAAGTTCATGTCTTAAATCCCATGCCGTTTGATATTAAGGACCATGTGTGTTTAACAAATATTAGACACCTGCTACACACACACACACTGTGCCAGATGTATAAGATAGAGCCATGACCCAAGAAATACAGTCACTATTCTCAAAAAACTTAGAATCTCTGCCAGGAGCAACGGCTCACGCCTGTAATCCCAGCACTTTGGGAGGCCGAGGCAGATGGATCACGAGGTCAGGAGTTCAAGACCAGCCTGGCTAAGATGGTGAAACCCCGTCTCTACTAAAACTACAAAAATTAGCCAGTCATGGTGGCAGGCGCCTGTAATCCCAGCTACTTGGGAGGCTGAGGCAGAGAACTGCTTGAACCAGGGAGGTGGAGGCCGCAGTGAGCCGAGATTGCACCACTGCACTCCAGCCTGGGCGACAGAGTGAGACTGTCTCCCAAAAAAAAAAAAAAAGCCTTAAAATCTCCTCTTTAACATTCTGTTGCATGTATGTTTTTCCTAGGTTTTTTGTCGTTGTTTGTTTTTTGTTTGTTTTTTTGTTTTTGAGACAGTCTTGCTCTGCCACCCAGGCTGAAGTGCACTGACTGGTGCCATCTCAGCTCACTGCAACCTCCGCCTCCCGGGTGCAAGCCATTCTCCCACCTCAGCCTCCCGAGTAGCTGAGATTATGGTGCCTGCCACCACGCCTAGCTGGTTTTTGTATTTTTAGTAGAGACAGGGTTTTGCCATGTTGAACAGGCTGGTCTTGAACTCCTGACCTTAGGTAATCTGCCTGCCTTGGCCTCCCAAAGCAATGGGATTACAGACATGAGCCACTGCATGCCCGGCTTTTTTTTTTTTTTTTGACACAGAGTCTCTGGCACACAGGCTGGAGTGCAGTGGCACAGCTCACTGCAACCTCTGCCTCCCAGGTTCAAGCAATTCTCCTACCTCAGCCTCCTGAGTAGCTGGGATAACAGGCACACACCACCACACCGGGCTAATTTTTGTATTTTTAGTAGATACGGGGTTTCACTATATTCACCAGGCTGGTCTCGGCCTCAGCCTCCCAAAGTGCTGGGATTACAGGCGTGAGCCACTGTGGCCGTTCTTGTTTTTCCTGTCTTTGTAACTAGACTTTAAAGCTCCTCAAAAGAGCTGGAGTATAAACGAAAACACAAAGAGCTTTGAGTCTCAGATCTGGAAAAATTCTAGCTTTATCATATACATACATAAATTTAAATGCTGGATTCCTCACCAGTAAAAGGGTCTTGGATTAAGTGATATAAAGTAGTCCTGTGCTTATCCATAGGAAATACATTTCAACCCCATACCCTACCCCTGCCTGGCTCCCATAAATGCCTGAAACCACGGATGCTACAAAGCCCTATATACACTATGTTTTATATTTTTCTTTGCCTCCAGTGAATTCCCTCTCTTGGCAATGCCTTATAAGTTACCATGCAAAAAAATATAAATGTATCTCATTTATCTGTTCTCCCCTACCCCCCACAACCCTATCTACCTCTCACAGGACCAAGAATTGGAAAGGCCTTAGTGCAGCCACCACCTAACCACAGAAATGATCCAAACTCACATACTACTACTTCTTTATTTTTCAGTAAAGTTCTCCAAACTAAAATGAAATATGCAGTTTGAAAATAGGTAGTAAAAATACAGCTTTTAAAATATATCCTCTATGCTGTTTCGTAGCCACTTCACAATGACCCTACTTCCCCATTTATAACTCACCTAGTTAGTTATTAGTAAACAACTCTTAATCAAAAGTAAAAATGAAGGGCTATGGAACTGTTCTCATATCCCCTTCAGTGTCTTAGTCACTGTGCTCAGCATTCCACATGCATTATCTTATTGAAAGCGCAGTGTTTAATGAACTTGCCTAAAGTCACATCAGAACCACCAGGAAGCACAATTTCATTGTATTTTGTGTGAATGCCCTCCCCAGCACAACAAGAACGGAGCTGTACAATGAAGTGGTCTGGGTCACACAGCTAATTAAGTAATGGAGTTAAGGCTCAAAAACTCTTCAGTGTCTGATGAGAAAGCTCACATTCAAAACCTCCAAAAAACACTGCTTCACATCACTGAAATTAAAGAATAATAATACAATATAAGTAAAATAAAATGAGAATTCCTTGTTATATAATAAGCCAGTTTATCAGCTTTTTTTGGTGAAGGAAGAAAGGGCAACATAGTGATATCTTGTCTCTACTAAAAATTTAAACATTAGCCGGGTGTGGTGGTATGCACCTGTAGTCCCAGCTACTCTGGAGGCTGAGTAGAGGAAGGATTACTTGAGCCAGGGAGGTTGAGGCTGCAAGGAGCCATGACTGCATCACTGCACTCCAGCCTGGGTGACAGAGTGAGATCCTACCTCAAAAGTGGTGTTTTGTTTTTTTTCCACCACCCCAATGCTACCTCTATAACTCACACATGATAGTTTTATAAAGATAACTACCTGGCATTCAGGTTAAAATGACAACTGCACCCAGAATAGGAAAAACTATAAATTATGCATTGGACTCTGCGATCACCAGCCCCTACTTGTAAATTTCAATGGAGATTCACTTTATTTCAAAATTAGAAAACTGATCTGAGTTTAAAACCTCATTTACAGCTCCAAAATATTTAGAATCTAGAATTATATAACAAATACTTACTTTCTTAGCATGCAAAAATTATTTACAAATCATTTAAAAAGGATGATCGACTTAACAGAAAAATGGGCAATGACAAACAGACTATTAGTTACCTAACCAATAGCCACTCCCCACTCACAATCTGTTCCTTACAGAGTCCACCTCCCATTATCATGGCTGCAAGGAACATCCTTGCTCTCTCACCCTCACTTGTATCTAGGACATGGATGGATACCAATCACGGCTGATGGGATTTAAGAAAAAAATCTGTTGGCCGAGCGCGGTGGCTCATGCCTGTAATCCCAACACTTTGGGAGGCTGAAGCAGGCAGATCACCTGCCTGACCAATAGAGAGAAACCCCGTCTCTACTAAAAACACAAAATTAGCCGGGCATGGTGGTGCATGCCTGTAATCCCAGCTACTGGGGATGTTGAGGCAGGAGAATCGCTTGAACCCAGGAGGCAGAGGATGCAGTGCAATGAGCCGAGATCGTGCCATTGCACTCCAGCCTGGGCAACAAGAAGCAAAACTCCATCTCAAAAAAAAAAAAAAAATCTGCTACGGGCTTCCAGGAAAGGTTTTTAATTCCAAATAAAATAGATGTGCATGAACAAATATACTTCATCTTTACTGGTCATTGAACCTGGTGTGAACTACGAATCCTCTTTTTCTCACATGCCACATCCCTCAACAAATCTTTTCGGCTCTGCCTCAACATATACATTTCTCTGATGCCTATCATGCTTCAAATCATCTGTTACCCTGCTAATATTATCTAACATGCCTGCTTCTTCCTTGATCTCCTTCATTCTAGTCTCAACACAGCAGCCAGCATGAGAGTTTTAGAGTCTTGGTCAGATAAAGCCAGTCCTCCACTTAAAAGCCCCCAAAGGACTCTCATCTAATCCAGAGTAAAAGTCAAAAGATCTCACAATGGTCTACAAGGCCCTGCACAATCTGACTCCCCACGCTACTTCTCTTATGATGTTTTCTCCATAACTCAGCTCCTGCCACACTGGCCCTTTCAGTTCTATGAACATGCTAAGCACATTCCTGCCTCAGGGCTTTTGCACTCACTGTTCCCTGCATCAGCAATACTCTTTCCCCAAATGTCTGCCTTTGCATTCTTATTTCCTTTAAGATTCTATTCGAACATCAACTCACTGAGGCCTTCTCTGATGGCCCCACTTAAAACAATCCAACCCAGCCCTTCCCATCCCTTCCATGGCTTTATTTTTTTCCATAAAACTTAACATCTTCTGACAATCTATAAATTCTACCTATTTGTTTGACTGTCTTCTCCCTTATCCCCACTAAAATATAAGCCCGTGAAGGAAGGCAATGAACTTTGTTTTGCTCACTGCTGTATTTCCCGTGCTTATAGACTACTGCCTAATACATTTTAGGTGGTAAATGATTATTTAAGTGAATTCATTTAGCAACTATCGACAACAAGCTGAGTATAAAACAGCAGGAAAATGAAAACCATCTAGGTCCGTGATAATTTAACTGAGCCACTGAATTACACCTGGACTTCCAGTCATGTGAGGTAAATTTTATTTATGGTTTAAGGCATTTTTAATTAAAATTTTTCTTATTTGAAGCGCAAAGTACCCGAAATAGGGTACTGGTAGGCAGTTTGCAAAAAAAAGTGACAAATATAATCAATTTAACTCAATCGTAAGGCATGCAAATTAAAATAACCATGAAATAATCTCACTCAAGAAAAAATAAAAGTTTGGTACATGTATAATCCCACTTAATATGAATCATTACAACAGTAGTAGCATTAAAAAAATTTTAAGGGTTTTTTGTTTGTTGAGACAGGGTGTTGCTCTGTCGCACCGGCTGGAGTGCAGTGGCGCAACCATGGCTCACTGCATTCTCGACCTTTTGGGCTCAAGTAATCCTCCCATCTCGACTCCTGAGTAGCTGGGACTACAGGCACGTGGCCGCACACCTGGCTTTTCTTTTCCCCCCCCAGTTAGAGACAGTGTCTCACTATGTTGCCCAGCAGACTGGTTTCGAACTCCTGTGCTTAAGTGATCCTCCTGTCTTAGCTTCCCAAAGTATTAGAATTATAGGCATGAGCCACAGTGCCTAACCATTTTTAAGTTTTGTTTTGTTTTGTTTTGTTTTTGAGACAGTCTCCCTCTGTCACTCAGGCTGGAGTGCAGTGGCGCCATCTTGGCTCACTGCAACCTCCGCCTCCTGGGTTCAAGTGATTCTCCTGCTTCAGCCTCCTGAGTAGCTGGGATTACAGGTGCCTACCACCATGCCAGGCTAATTTTTGTATTTTTAGTAGAGACAGGGTTTCACCATGTTGGCCAAGCTGGTCTCAAACTCCTGACCTCAAGTGATCTGCCTGCCTCAGCCTCAGGCGTGAACCACCCCACTTTCTAAGTTTTATACCTAAATAGTAATATATATAACTCAGTAAGAGTGTGATATCCTATCACCAGTATTTTCCCCACACTTTGAGTGCTAGATAGGACTGCCACTCTTAGCCAATTATGTAAAAATATTAGTTGATGCTGATAAAGTGCTTCCTCTTGTGCTGGCCACTTTTACATGTGTAACTTACTGCCCGCAACAATCCTACAACCTACAAAACCTTGTTTTCCCATTTTAAAGCTCAGAAGACTGAGCTACAAAAACAGATCAATGATCAGCCCCAAATCAAACAGCTACTAAGTGTGAGGCTGGGATTTGAACATGGGCAGTTCTGAAAACCAAAACCCAAAGCATTACAAACACTATCACCCATAAGCAGAGCATTCTCCTAAACTGAATGTGCCTTTTCCTGCCATTTATTCTGTGTTTGGATTCTGACCCACAACTACTGACAAAAGGTATTCAAGTAACAGCGCCAAACTTCCCAAAAGATATTTTGACAGAAAAAAATTAATTAAAAAAATACATAAATGAAAAGACAAAGACTGGTGGACATCCTCTGTCTCACTTCAAGAAATCGAGATAATAATAGTAATTACTTTTTAGGTTGTTGTGAGGATTAAATAAATTAATATAGTACGTGTAAAGCACTTAGGATAGTGCTTGGCGTACATTAAACCAATTAATAGTTTTCATTTTCATTGTAATTCTCATAATTATTATGAAAGGCTCCATAAATACCACTAAGCCTAGAAGGACTGACCAACAGCTCTATGATTAGTAACTGGAAAAAACTATGGCCAGAGACATGTTATGACTTTAGGGATACCAAAAAGAAAACGACAATTACTGATTTTCATTCTAGGAACAAAGTGCCAAAGTGATTTAGTAAAGAAAAAATGCTATTAGAACTCCCACTCCCATTTTCAGAAATGTAGGCCCTGCCTACTTTCTCTCCCACCAGGTATGTTGTTAGTGAGGATGCCAGGAAAAAGGCATACTCTGTTGGGGAAATCCAAGCCAACACCTCACTTTTGGAGGGCAACTAATGAATATCCATCAAAACTTGAAACATATGTACTGTCCTCTTCGATGAGAGAACTTTACATGTAGGAATTTATCTTCCAGAATATGTCCACACGTACAAATACACAAGTACAAGGATATTCCTTACAAAGATAATAAAACTGGAAATCAACTAAATGACCATCAGTAGGGGAATGGTTTAACTAATCAGAGGGCCTTCAATCTAGTTTAAAACCTGTTTCTCCACTAAGATCAATCTCTAATCTAAGTAAATGACATTTCTGTCCACTCAACTACTGAAGCCACAAATCTAGAAGACAATTTTAATTCTTCTTTATCTCATATCCATCTCATCAAATCCTTTAGCAGATCTTACCGCTGTAACTTTCCAAGCTTTTTTTTTTTTTAGATGGAGTCTCACTCTGTTGCCCAGGTTGGAGTGCAGGGGCTTGATGTCAGCTCACTGCAACCTCCACCTCCCAGGTACAAGCAATTCTCTCCTGCCTCAGCCTCCTGAGCTTTCCAAACACTTCTGATTGCCTTTCTACTCTGCCATCACTCTACTCTAAGCCATATCTGTCAAGGTTACTTTCACAGCCTTATGGGTGCCCTGGTTTATAACCTTCTAAGGGCTTTCGCTGCACTAAGGATAAAATCCCAGCTTCTTACCACGGTGTGAAGGGCACTGTTTGGACTCCTGCTTGCCTCTCAAATATGGTCTCCTAAGTTCCCCTCATTGCACAGTAACACCAATCGTTTATTTTGGGAGATGGGAGGATCCCTTGAGTATAACACACTTGATATGGTTTGGCAGTGTCCCCCCAAATCTCATCTTGAATTAAAGCTCCCATAATTCCCACATGTTGTGGAATGGACACAGTGGGAAAGAATTGAATCATAGGGGTGGTTTCCCCATACTGTTCTCGTGGTAGTGAATAAATCTCACGAGATATGATAGTTTTGTAAGAGGAAACACCTTTCACTTGGTTCTCACTCTCTCTTGCCTGCCACCACGTAAGACATGCCTTCTGCTGTGAGTGTGAGGCCTCCCCAAACACATGGAACTATGAGTCTATTAAACTTCTTTTTCTTTAAAAATTACCCAGCCTTGGGTATGTCTTTATCAGCAGTAAACGCACTAATACAACACTCATTCTTGTTTTGAGTCTTCACAATAAATCCTGCTCTTCCTAAAATGCCTCCACATCATTCACGTGTGTTTCAATGCCATCACTTCATACAGACCTTCCTGACCACCTTAGCCACATGCGTTCTCTCTCATACCATTAACAGACACACTCAGTACAGTACCACATTTTATTTTCTTCATAGCACTTCTCAGTATTTGAAACTAATTACGAGAAATGCATTTATTTTGTGTTTCTCACCGTTGAAATATTGTTCCATAAGGGCAGGAGCTTGGTCTCTCTTGTTCACCACTGAATCCTTACACCTAAAACACTCCTTGGCAAATTAACCACGTGATTCATATCTTTGGATAAATTTTGAAAAGAATAAGATAGATGTGTATAAGCTAAAATGGAAAGATGCCTAAGATAAACCACAAAGTGACAAAATCAAATCACGATATAAATTAAATGATCCCATTATCATAAAAATGGATATAAGTACATACACATACATAGAAATAGCAAAGGTATACCCATAACAAAAGTCAAGGATACAGTAATTGTCTCTGAAATGTGGGGCAAAACAGGGAAAAGAGGGTCTTTCACATTTTTTGTTTTTTATTTTAGATAAGAGGCTCACTCTGTCACCCAGTGAAACACATGTTGCCCAGGCTGGCCTCAAACTCCTGGCCTCAAGCGATCCTCCTACCTCGGCCTTCCCAAGTATTGAGATTATAAGTGTGAGCCCCCTGCACCCAGCCCCTTTTACTTTTTAAGTTATGCCCTCCTGTGCTCTTTAAATATTTTTACCAGAATGTATTACATTCATAACTTTTTATGTGACATCTTCTAATCTTCCACATACTGTAAAAGGCTTAACACACACAATGAGTACTCGGTTTTGTTTTGGAGACAGGGTTTTAGCTCTGTCACCCAGGCTGGAGTGCAACAGCACAATCTTGACTCAATGCAACCTCCACCTCCTGGGCTCAAGGGATCCTCCCACCTCAGCCTCTGAGTAGGTAGGACTACAGGTTTGCACCACCAAGCCCAGCTAATTTTTGTGGGATTTTTTTAGGGGTAGGGTTTCACCATGTTGCCCAGGCTGGTCTCCAACTCCTGAGCTCAAGCGATCCATCCACCTTGGCTTCTCAAAGTGCTGGGATTTCAGGCGCTCACCACCGCACCCAGCCAGTACTCGCTTTTATAAACACGCAAAACACCTCCTACACCACTTAAAGCTGCTATTATATTTCTACAACCTAACAGATTCTGAAACACTGGATAAATAAATATCTAAATAATTATTAGTTTTTGGTCTAGTCCAGTTTGAGAACTGAAAGAGATTCTCTGGCTCAAATAGCAGATCAAACATATACATTTATCTCTCTTCAGCAAAAGACCATTTTAAACAGTAGTTTAAAAAAATTTAAAGCCAAATTATTATTAAAAAACAAAGTAAAATTAATGGAAAGAGATCTCTTCTAAAGTAAAGAAACTGGAGTCTGGGAGAGAGGAAACTAGTGAACCTAGCATGGGAGTTGGCACTTTGGGGTAAAACAATGGACTCTTGAATGTCAGAATACAAAAGACTAATTAACAGCTTATCCCTAAAGTAAAGCCTGCCTGCCAACCATTAATTCCCACCAAGAGCTCATTGTGAACCCTTTTACTAAATCTTAAAGCTGAGTGATATCCAAGGTCAGCAGATATTTGGTTAAAAGCCTACAATATAAATGAGACTAAGATAACAACAAAAATTACAATAGAGTTGACAGGTAAGAGGGAGGGCAACAAAATTTAAAAAAAAATAAACCTTATTAACATTTTCAGAGACTCAAGAAGATTATTAATCCATAAAATGAGAAAAGATATTGGCGGGGGAGGAAATGAAGGAGAAATCTCAAACATTTAAAATATAACTTCCAATATAAAATTAAAAGGTCCAAGAATAAATAAAGTAGAAGAGATGGCCAGACCAAAAAAAAAAAAAAAACAAACAGACAAAAATATTGGGGAGGATTAATTCAGTAAGTCTAATAATCCAACTAAAAGCAGCTATAGAGAAAACAAGGAAAAGATCACTAGAGGCCGGGCGTGGGGGCTCACGCCTGTAATCCCAGCACTTTGGTAGGCCGAGATGGGCGGATCACGAGGTCAGGAGATCAAAACCATCCTGGCTAACACGGTGAAACCCCCTCTCTACTAAAAATACAAAAACTTAGCCAGGTGTGGTAGCAGGTACCTGTAGTCCCAGTTACCTGGGAGGCTGAAGCAGAATAGCTTGAACCCAGGAGGCAGAGGTTGCAATGTGCCAAGATGGTACCACTGCACTCCAGCCTGGGCAACAGAGCAAGACTCTGTCTCAAAAAAATAAAAAAAAGAAAGATCACTAAAGCCATAATATGAAAACTTTCAAGAAGTGAAGCACATAAAGTATTTTGCTTATTGTAATGGAGAAGAAAATACATCTGGACATCTTTGAGAAATTTCAGTTTAATGAGGATAAAATGAAGGCTCTAAAGGGATGGATGAAAATATGAAACACATCACCCACAAAGGAAGAAGAATCACACAGTATCCGACTTTTCCTCACCAACAACAATGGACATAGAAGACATTGGAGCAATCCCTTCAAAACTCTGAGGGAAAATAATTTTCAGCTTAATTGCACTTGAATAAAATAATACCAGTCAACTGTAAGGGCTAATGAGGACTTTTACAGATAAGCAAGGATTCAAAACTTTATTTCTCACATATTCTTTCTTAGATATTTATGTGGGTGTACTGCATTAAAACAAGTTAGTAACTCAAGAAATGATAAAGCTCTAATAACAGTAGTAGCATTGTGCAAAAACAGTAAGGAAAAGTTCAGCACAAAAGCAAGGCAACAGGTCTAAATACTTCTAGCCCAAACTGAAGGAAATAGGACTAAGGGAAAGCAGGGGAGGGTGGGAGGGACTTGATATACATAAAATAAGTAATAATGACAAACCACAGAAAAAGATTGATAAAATGAATCGTGAAAATATGACAAGAAAAATGCAGTTACAGATTCAAAAACCAAGAAACAATACAAAGAAATGTAATTATATACTACTTGCCTCTGCTGTGAAAAATATTACATGATCATAATAATGTAGAAACTATTCACTAACTTTTTTTTTTTTTTTTCACTCTGTCACCCAGGCTGGAGTGCAATGGCACCATCTCGGCTCACTGCAACCTCCGCCTCCCGGGTTCAAGCAATTCTCCCTGCCTCAGCCTCCCAAGTAGCTGGGATAACAGGCATACGCCACCACGAATTTTTGTATTTTTAGTAGAGATGGGGTTTCACCATGTTGGCCAGACTGGTCTCGGCCTCCCGACCTCAGGTGATCAGCCCGCCTCAGCCTCCCGAAGTGCTGGGATTACAGGTGTGAGCCACCACGTCCAGCCCATTAACTTTCAAGTATTAAAATAAAGTCATACCGGCCAGGTGCAGTGGCTCACACCTGTAATCCCAGCACTTTGAGAGGCCGAGGCAAGTGGATCAGTTGAGGTCAGGAGTTAAAGACCAGCCTGGCCAACATGGAGAAGCCCCGTCTCTATTAAAAATACAAAAATTTGCCAAGCACAGTGGTACGCGCCTGTAGTCCCAGCTACTTGGAAGGCTGAAGTAGGAGAATAGCTTGAACCTAGGAAGCGGAGGTTGCAGTGAACCAAGATCGCACCACTGCACTCAAGCCTGGGGGCAACAGAGCAAGACTGTCTCAAAAAAAAAAATAAATAAACAAAGTAGTAAGGAGTACAATACAGCGCATAACTGTTCTCAACCTTGACAATGTCAATGTCAGAAATGACAGATGTAAGCACATAAAGGGAAAAGGAAAGGTAAAAAGATGAGTTGCAGCCGGGCGTGGTAGCTCACACCTATAATCCCAGCACTCTGGGAGGCTGAGGCAGGTGGATCGCCTGAGGTTGGGAGTTCAAGACCAGCCTGACCAACACGGTGAAACCTCATCTCTACTAAAAATACAAAATTAGCCTGGCACGGTGGTGCCTGCCTGTAATCCTAGCTACTCGGGAGGCTGAGACAGGAGAATCGCTTGAACCCGGGCGGCAGAGGTTGCAGCAAGCCGAGATCGTGCCATTGCACTCCAGCCTGGGCAACAAGAGTGAAACTCCGTCTCAAAAAAACAAACAAACAAATAAACAAAAGTTACTGCTTGGTACATCAAGATCAACAGTCTATATAACATGAAGGAAAGTTCTGATATAAACTGCAGAGATAACTAGCAGAGAAATTAAAAGTGATTTTTAAAAAATCTATTGGGTAAGCAGATGTAAAGAAGCCAAATCCTCCTTTATCAGACCAGAAATCAATCATAAATCATAAAATACGTATATTATATAGTCACGACAATACCACAGGAAGAAATAATTTGAAAGTTTCCTTTGGAAATTGGACCCCTATCTTTCACCATATACAAAAATCAACTCAAGAAGGATTAAAGACTTAATCCAAAGACCTGAAACTATAAAAACCATTAGAAGAAAACCTAGGAAAAACTCTTCTGGACACTGATCTATACAATTCATGACTAAGAATTCATGAATTGAAAGAATTCACGACTAAGACCTCAAAAGCACAAGCAAAAAAAAAAAAAAAATAGACAAATGAGACTTAAGCTAAAAAGCTTCTGCATAGCAAAAGAAAGAATCAGCAGACTGAACAAATGGCCTACAGAATAGGAGAAAAAAGTTTCAAACTATGTATCTCACAGGGTACTAACATCCAGAATTTACAAGGAACACAAACAATCCCATCAAAAAGTAAGCAAAGGGCTGTTCTGAATACCTCACTACTGATAACTGGTAGTGAGTTATCCCAATTGATGGTTCACTGTCAGTTACCGATCAAACTCCTTGTTCTATACTCTTTACTCCCCTTTCACTACTGCACTTAACTGGTCTTAAGAAAAAATTTTAATAAAAAATTTTTAAGAATTTTAAAGTTAGCAAAGGACATTAATAGACATTTCTCAAAAGAAGACATACAAACAGTCAACAGGTATGTGAAAAAAATGCTCATCACTAATCATCGAGGAAATGCAAATAAAAACCACAATGACATATCATCTTACACCAATCAGAATGGCCACTATTAAAGAAACAATAATAATAACAGATGTTGGGGAAGATGCAGACAATGGGGAACACTTAACACACTGTGGGCGGGAATGTAAATTAGTACCACCTGTATGGAAAACCATATAAAGAGTTCTCAAATGACTAAAAAATAAAACTACTGGCCGGGCACGGTGGCTCACGCCTGTAAGCCCAGCACTTTGGGAGGCCAAGGCAGGTGCATCACCTGAGGTCAGGAGTTCAAGACCAGCCTGGCCAACATGGTAAAACCCTGTCTCTACTAAAAATACAAAAATTTGCTGGGCGTGGTGGTGTGCGCCTGTAATCCCAGCTACTCGGGAGGCTGAGGCAGGAGAATCACTTGAACCTGGTGGGCAGAGGTTGCACTGAGCCGATATCATGTCATTGCACTCCAACCTGGGCAACAAGAGAGAAACTCCATCTCAAAAAAGTAAAAATGATAAAAAATAAAACTGCTATTCAATCCAGCAATCCCACTATTGGGTATCCACCCAAAGGAAAATAAATCATTATATCAAAAAGATAACTGCACTCGTACCTTTATCACAGCAACACTCACAATAGCAAAGATAGGGAATCAATCTCCATACCCATCAACAGACGACTGGATAAAGAAAAACTGGGACACATACACACACACACACACACGAATACTATTCAGCCATAAAAGAAGAATGAAATCATGTCTTTTGTAGCAACGTGGAAGGACCTGGAGGCCATGTTCTCACTTATAAGTTGAAGCAAAATAATGTGTACATGTGGGCACAGTGTGGAATAACGACACTGGAGACTCAGAAGGTTGGGAGG
The DNA here is from genome assembly GCF_029289425.2 of Pan paniscus. Lineage (NCBI taxonomy): Eukaryota > Metazoa > Chordata > Mammalia > Primates > Hominidae > Pan > Pan paniscus. The sequence goes on from NC_073255.2 coordinate 188,818,916, forward strand.
CTGGGAGGAGGGTGAGTAACAAGAAATTACTGAATGGGTACACGTACATTATTTGGATGATGGATGCACTAAAAGCCCAAACTGCAGCACTATGCAATGTATTCATGTAACAAAACTGCACCTGTAACCCTTAAATCGATACAAAAAAGTTGTTTAGAGAGTGGCACTAAGGAGTGAAACAGAATTCTTGATCCTTATTATAAGCATTCTGGGCTATTAGACTTTTTTCAACCATGTACATATATTACTATGCAAAGTTTTTAAATGGACTTAAAACCTGAAAGAACATTGATCTTTTAATGAAAAACAAAACCATAAGATACTCTGCCTAAACTTTCCCTCATAATGCAATGAATAAAACTTTAATCTTTCTCTTCAGGATAAATAATTTCTGCGGCTTTAGAACCACCTTAAAAGGTATCTCTAGGCCGGGCGCGGTGGCTGACGCTACAGCACTTTGGGAGGCCGAGGTGGGCAGATCTTCTGAGGTCAGGAGTTCAAGACCAGCCTGGTCAACATGCTGAAACCCTGTCTCTACTAAAAATACAAAAATTAGCCAGGCGTGGTGGTGCACATCTGTAATCCAGCTACTCAGAAGGCGGAGGCAGGAAAATCTCCTGAATCCGGGAGGCAGAGGTTGCAGTGAGCCAGGATCGCAGCACTGCACTCCAGCCTGGGCAACAGAGCAAGACTCAGGTCTCAAAAAAAAAAAGATATTTGTTGACAACTAAATAAGTCAAGTTACATGATGTATAGACTATCATCAAAATTACTGAACCGTCACTGCTTATCAAAGTAAAGTGTAACCAAAAATTTAATGCACAGTACTTCGACCAGACCAAAACATCCAATTCATCCATAGTTTCCTAATTTTAATACTTATTTTACCAGAGTATGAAAACCTTTTTTGTTTTTTTGTTTTGTTTTGTTTTTTGAGATAGGGTCTCCCTCTGTTGCCCAGTTTGGAGTACAGTGGCACAATCTCAGCTCACTGCAACCTGTGCCTCCCACGCTCAAGCAATCCTCCCACCTCAGCCTTCTGAGTAGCTGGGACCACAAGTGTGTAGCACCGTGCCTGGCTAATTTTTGTATTTTCTGTAGAGACGGGGTTTCTTCATATTGCCCAGCTGGTCTCAAACTCCTGAGCTCAAGCAAGCCACCCGCCTTGGCCTCCCAAAATGCCGGGATTACAGGCATGAGGCACCACACCCCACCAAAAATGTATCTTTAACACCTGTTCTCTAGATTGATTTAGGTTTTACTGATCTTAGAGGTATATACAACCATCATTTCAAACTCAACAGATCTAAATTTAGTTTAACTTCACTTTTTTTTTTTTTTTTTTTTTTTCTGCCCAGGCTGGAGTACTGGCTCGATCTCTGCTCACTGCAACCTCCACCTTCTAGGGTCAAGTGATTCTCATGCCTCAGCCTCCCAAGTAGCTGGGATTATAGACATGCACCACCACACTTGGCTAATTTTTGTATTTTTAGTAGAGATGGGGTTTCACCATGTTAGCCAGACTGGTCTCAAACTCCTGGTCTCATGTGATCTGCCCACCTTGGCCTCCCAAAGTGCTGGGATTACAGGCAGGAGCCACTACACGCTGCCTAGTTCACTTTTCATTCTATTTTTTCCTTTGTACCTTTTAGAAGAAGCTTTTAAGTAATATAAAGATTATTATTTTTCAATCTGTCAGAAATTGACAGGGAAAAGAACTTAAAAGTTTAAATACACGATACAAAAAGATTAAAAAGTTATCGCAAATTGGCAGGGTGCGGTGGCTCACGCCTGTAATCCCAGCACTTTGGGAGGCCGAAGTGGGCAGATCACCCAAGGTTGGGAGTTTGAGACCAGCCTGACCAACTTGGAAAAACCCAGTCTCTACTAAAAATAAAAAATTAGCTAGGCATGGTGGCGCATGGCTGTAATTCCAGCTACTCGGGAGGCTGAGGGAGGAGAATCGCTTGAACCTGGGAGGCGGAGGTTGCAGTGAGTCAAGATCATGTGCGCCATTGCACTCCAACCTGGGCAACAAAAGCAAAACTCTGTCTCAAAAAAAAAAAAAAAAGTTATCACAAATTATTGCTCATAACAGTTTAGTTAAAATAAAGAATGTATGTAAAACTACAGAGTAATAGCTTGATAGCAAGACAAAATAGTTTTTAAAAAAATTCTAGGAAAAATATGGCTGACTAAACTATGATGAAAGATTTGAGATATCAAAAATGGGCTGGGTGCAGCTGGCATATGCCTATAATCCCAGCACTCTGGCAGGCCAAGGTGGGTGGATCACTTGAGCCCAGGAGTTCAAGACCACTCTGGGCAACATGGCAAAACCCAGTCTCTACAAAAAATACAAAAATTAGCTGGACATGGTGGTGTGTGCCTGTAGTCCCAGCTACTTGGGAGGCTGAGGTAGGAGAATCATCTGATTCTGGGAAGTCCAGGGTGCAATGAGCCATGATCACACCACTGCACTCCCGCCTGAGAGACAGAGTGAGAACCTGTCTCAAAAAAAAAAAAAAGGCATCAAAAATGGCTAAAAGAAAATCTTAAACAAACCATAAGTTAACAGATTAAAAAGGTGTTCTTGTTTGTTTTTTGAGACACAGTCTTCCTGGGCTGCCCAAGCTGGAGTGCAGTAGTACAATCATGGCTCACTGCAGCCTTGAACTCCTAGGCTCAAGTGATCCTCCTGCCTCAGTCTCCCAAATAACTGGGACTATAGGTGTATCACGACACACAGCCATTTTTTTTTCTTAGTAGAGATGAGGTCTCCTGATGTTGCCCAGGCTGGGCTCGAACTCCTGGTCTCAAGAGGATCCCGCCTTGGCCTTCCAAAGTGCTGGGATTACAGGTGTGAGCCAAAAAAGGTGTGGGGCCAAAAAAGGGGTTTTTTATTTTTTGGTTTTTTTTTTTCTGTTGTTAGAGGTGGAGGTGGTAATGGTTTCTGTTTTGGAGGGAGAAGAGGTAGTGGTGGTAATGGTTTCTTCTTGGGAAGGAGGAGACAGCTGAAGGGGACTGCTGTAGTATTAAGGTTTACAGTGTTTACCATTTTGTTTAACAATATTCTACTATAGAAACTGAAACATTTTAGATGTTAATAAAACGTCTAAAATCATACTATGATTTACTTCTCCAAAGTACAAATTACATCACAAGTAAGCCTCCATGCAATGACATTTTTATCTTTATGGAGCGTCATCAATATCAGTTAAATAAATTAGTGCAAATTGTTCCTAAGGAGAAGTTTAGTTTCCACTTTACCATTAAAAGCCAAGTGCCTATGATGCAGATGAATGCATTGTACAATATATTTCAATCAAGTCACAGACTCACTTCCCCACTATCCATGAAATATAACAAAGGGCTAAGAAACATTAAAAAATAATGTATCAAACTTCCCACAAACCAAAAGACAGGAAGCTACTGAATAATCTGACACTTGGATTACATTTTCATTATCATTAAAATGTAGCAAAGGGGCCGGGCACGGTGGCTCATGCCTGTAATCCTATCACTTTGGGAGGCCAAGACAGGCAGATCACTTGAGGTCAGGAGTTCGAAACCAGCCAGGCCAACATGATAAAACCGGTCTCTACTAAAAATACAAAAACTTAACCAGGCATGGTGGCACACGCCTGTAATCCCAGCTACTTGGGAGGCTGAGGCCGGAGACTCACTTGAACCCAAGGGGCGAAGGCTGCAGTAAGCCAATATCGCACCACTGCACTCTAGCCTGGGCGACACAGCGAGACTCTGTCTCAAAAAAAAAAAAAGGTAGCAAAGGAAAAAAAAAAAATAGGTCAGTGTTTAGAAAGGATACAACTATATCACGTCTTTTACTTATTTTACATTTTGTATTGGTCTAGAAGTTGGAAAATACGTGCCCAAAACAACTATACAACTTGAGCAATGATTTTAAAACAAATATGACACTTTATATTAGAAGCAGCAACTATTTACTCAGAAACATATACTATTAGTTACATTTAAAATTTATCTTGTTAGAATACACTGTTTCCAAATCAACAGTCCTTACAAAACATGGAACATATACTTCAGTATTATTTAGCTTTACTTTTGTAATAGTGGCCAAGGTGGCCGGGTGGGGTGGCTCACGCCTGTAATCCCAGCACTCTGGGAGGCCGAGGTGGGCAGATCACAAGGTCAGGAGTTCGAGACCAGCCTGGCCAATATGGCGAAACCCCGTTTCTACTAAAAATACAAAAATTAGGTGGGTGTGGTGACGTGTGCCTGTAATCCCAGCCACCTGGGAGGCTGAGGCATGAGAATCGCTGAATCCAGGGAGGCAGAGGTTGCAGTGAGCCAAAATCGTGCCACTGCACTCCAGCCTGGGTGACAGAGTGAGACTCCATCTCAAAAAAAGAAAAAAAAAAATAGTGGCCAAGGTGGATTTTGTACTCTGAATATAAACTATATAGTTTATACTACACATATGTCTACTTATAAACTAGGCACTACTGCTTCAATATATTAAAAAAATTATTCTAGAAGATAGTTTATCGTACTCAGGGTTCCCCCCACCTATAGCTGCAGACCAATACCAGTCGGTAGCCTGTTGGGAACCAGGCCACACAGCAGGCAAGCCAGCATTAACCTGAGCTCGGCCTCCTCTAGATCAGCAGCGGCATTAGATTCTCATAGAAGCACAAACCCTATTGTGAACTGCACAAGCAAGGGACCTAGGCTGCATGCTTCTTATGAGAATCTAACTAACCTAACTAATGCCTGATGATCTAAGGTGGAAGAGTTTCACCCGAAAACCATCCCCTCCCTGCTCCCCCTGGGGTCTGTGGAAAAAACTGTCTTCCACAAAACTAGTCCCTGGTGCCAAAAAGTTTGGAGACCACTAACATAAACTACAAGGTTTTGTTAAAAAAAAAAAAAAAAGTAGCCAATGTCCCTTGAGGGTTAATATCAAATATCTTAGAATAGGTAACAGTCTAATATGAATTTAATTGTGAACATAATGAAGTTAATTCTACACTATCTAAAAAACTGTTTCACTTAACATGTATCTAATTCATCAAACTGGATGGGTTTCTCTCTCTTTTTTTTTTGAGACAGAGTCTCCCTCTGTTACCCAGGCTTAGTGTTACCCAGGCTTAAGTGCAGTGGCACCATCTCAACTCACTGCAGTCTTGACCTCCGGAGCTCAGCCTGATCCTTCCACCTCAGCCTCCCGATTAGCTGGGATCACACAAGAATGTGCCATCACACCTGGCTAATTTTTGTATTTTTTGTAGGGACAGGGTCTCACTATGTTGTCTTGAACGCCTTACCTCGAGTGATCCACCTGCCTCAGCCTCCCAAAGTGCTGGGATTAGAGGTGTGAGCCACCAAGACCCACCTTAAAACAAGTTCTTTGAAAACATATTTGCTACGTAATAGTTATGAGCTTTTTAAAAAATTTCTTCTAATGTAATTAAATTCTGGCAATCAGATTTTCAGAAGAAATATGTTAAAATGCTGGTTAAGCGGGCCAGGCGCAGTGGCTCACGCCTGTAATCCCAGCATTTTGGGAGGCCGAGGCAGGTGCATCAGGAGGTCAGGAGATCGAGACCATCCTGGCTACCACACAGTGAAACCCCATGTCTGCTAAAAATACAAAAAAAAAAAAATTAGCCAGGTGTGGTGGCGGGCGCCTGTAGTCCCAGCTTCTTGGGAGGCTGAGGCAGGAGAATCGCTTGAAGCCAGGAGGCAGAGCTTGCAGTGAGCTGAGATCGCGCCACTGCACTCCAGCCTGGGCGACAGAGCAAGACTCCGTCTCAAAAAAAATAAAATAAAATAAAAATAAATAAAATAAAATGCTGGTTAAGTGACCAGAGGTTTTATTTCTTGGGTTTTTTTTTAAATCATCATGGAATTAAACACACATGAAGAAATCTGTTGAAACCCCTCAAACTTGCAATGCTATACCCGAATCACAGTGTTCTTTCAGAGACTTTTCAAATTATACAAATATTTCAAAATGCTGAGTTACTCTACTATAGCTAATAAAACTACTTAAACTAAGTGGAAAACCTTGAGAACTAAAGGGGGAGGGGATATTATTTATTCTCATTACTCTTAAATCAACCAACTTCCAAATCCAGAATATAAAACTTTTATGATTATTTGTTCTTTCCCTGTTTACAAACCTAGTTCTGATTTCATTTTTAAAAATATAGGCCGGGCACGGTGGCTCATGCCGGTAATCCTAGCACTTTGGGAGGCCAAGGTAGACAGATCACGAGGTCAGCAATTCAAGACCAGCCTGACCAACATGGTGAAACCCCGTCTCTACTAAAAACACAAAAAAATTAGCTGGGCGTAGTGGCTGGCACCTGTAATCCCAGCTACTTGGGAGGCTGAGGCAGAAGAATGGCGTGAACCCAGGAGGCGGAGCTTGCACTGAGTCAAGATCGCGCCCTCGCACTCCAGCTTGGGCGACAGAGGAAGACCCTGTCTCAAAAAAAAAAAAAAAAAAAAGAATTAGCCAGGTGTGGAAGCACACCCCTGTAATCCCAGCTACTCAGGAGGCTGAGGCAGCAGAATCGCTTGAACCTGGGAGGTGGAGGCTGCAGTGAGTCGAGACAGCGCCACTGCACTCCAGCCTGGGCGACACAGCAAGACTCCATCTCAAATAAAATAAAATTTTTTTTAAGTTTTAATTTATATATATTATATATTTTATATTATAAATATTATATATAATGTATAATTTTTATATATGAGATTATGTATGTATGTATATGAGATGTATATATAATATATACATCTCAGCCGGGCCCAGTGACTCACGCCTATAATCCCAGCATTTTGGGAGGTCGAGGTAGGTGGATCACTTGAACCCAGGAGCTCGAGGTCAGCCTGGGTAACATCGAGAAACGCCGTCTCTACAAAAAATAAAAGATAAAAAAATTAGCTGGTGGTGATGGCACATCCCCACAGCCCCAGCTACTTGGGAGGCTGAGGTGGAAGGATCACTGGGGTTGGAAGGTCGAGGCTGCAGTGAGCCAAGATCTCACTCCTGCACTTCAGCCTGGATGACAGAGCGAGACCAAGTCTCAAAAAATATATATATATGGTGTGTGTATATATGTATATGTGTGTATATGTGTGCATACACACACAATTCTCTATAACTAGTGCTGTCATACTTAATGCTTTAATAAGGTTAAATACATAATAAATACAATAGTTCATTTTGTCTTTAACAGTACAATCCAAGTCAAGTCATCCTTCCAAACCAGATACAAAAATATCCTATGAAAAGAAACAAAAACTTTTTATCCTTAAGATATTTTGGGGTTCTGGCCTTTTGTTGTGCCAGATATAATACCACTTGATAAGACTTTCAGCTTCATCCCATCCCATCCTGCAACAATGTTTTTTCAGTAGGGCGGGATCCGTGGCTCCCAATCAAGTCCTGACAACCTGATCTCATGGCAGGGCCCACACAAGAAAAAAAAGAGCATTTTATTTCGTGCAACTTTTATGGCCCTGAGAATCTCCGACTCCCCACCCCCTCAACACACAATAGTTGATCTCCCTCTCCCTCCCTCTCTCCCACCTCCACACCATCTATGAGAAAGAGGAGGGGGAAGAAGGTGGAAGAAAAGGCACGAGTAGAGAAAGTAGATCCGACGTAAAGCAGGCACCTAAAAAAAGGTGGGATGGATTTCTCCAAAGCCCAGATCAGGGACTCTGCTACAGCCAGCCAGTGGAGAATGCCTCTAAGGTTAACGCTTTAGTAACCACTTACAAGAACTTCCCCTGTCTACTGCTTAATTTCAAATAACCCAACAGGTCCATTTAATTATTGTATTATTTAAAGAAATCTAGGATTTCTTTAAATAATAAAAGGGAAACAAACGCGTTTTAACATCATTTTGCATCACAATGTTAAAATCTTGGGTTAACTCCCTCAGTAAATCTCTAAATCCTTTCCAATCTACTATCTCTGACCAGGAAGTCAAAACTGAAATATTAACCAACTAAAATGATCTTCATACTTTGGTCAATTTTGCAGAGCAAAAAATTTAAATAAATAAATAAATAGATCTTCAATGTGTATCAAGGATGTCCTACTTGGGCCTCACTCTCCCAAACAGAGCCTATTTTCTTCCATTTAACAAAGGAAAATTTTCATTTAAACAAGTCTAATGAAGATGTTGCAACCTGGCCAAGAGCGGTGGCTCATGCCTGTAATCCCAGCAGTTTGGGAGGCCAAGGCAGGCTGATCACTTGAGGCAAGAGTTTGAGACCAGTCTGGCCAACATGGTGAAACCCGATCTCTACTAAAAATCCAAAAATTAGCCGGGCATCGTGGCGGGAACCTGTAATCCCAGCTACTCAGGAGGCTGAGGCAGGAGAATGGCTTGAACCCGGGAGGCGGAGGTTGCAGTGAGCTGAGATCCTGCCACTGCACTCCAGCCTGGGCGACAGAGCAAGACTCCCTCTCAAAAAAAAATTTTTTTAATGTTGCAACCAATTTTTCTTCCTCATATTTATAGATGTTTATCATGTTTTTTCTTAAAAGTTTTTTAAACCACCTTTTCCAAACCTCAAAACAAGCATCTATAATTATAGACAATTATTCTCCTGGCTCCAAAAACAATTCTACTTTTCCTTCTCCAACTTTCTAATCCTCTCATGAAGCTGACCAAATGTATTCTACTCCTGACACCAAACAACAGAAAAAGAAACACGTAACTGCAGTCTACTTCTTTTGTTTTAATAAACAAATAAACTAGCTTAAATGAACAGTGGTCTTGGATCACATAAGAATTTCAAAATAAATGATTTAAACACTTTAAATATTGTGGTGGGGGGGGGGATGGTGCTGGTAAATAAGGGTCAAGTTCTGACTTTCTTATTGAGGCCAAGGTCAAGAAATTACTTTTTTCAGATCTATAAAATCTTACCAACTCAGAATCCTGATTATAGATTATCATCTCCTACTCAATACTTTCCAAATCTACAATGATATAGGAATCCCACTAAAATTCAGAATAATTAAAAGGAGTTAAGATTTAAGACATAACCAAAAACCAGCCCCTCTACAAGGCAGTTGACTGTACAGTTCATGCTTGTATACAGATGGACAGACTAAGAACAAACTCTACACTTCTGAGAAAAAAAACAAAACTAAACTAACAATGTAAATCTATTCTTTCATTATAACAATTTCTTTCTTCGGAGACAGGGTCTCACTTTGTCCAGGCTGGAGTGCAGTGGTGCGATTTTACCTCACTGCAGCCTTGACCTCCTGGGTTCATGTCATCTTCCCACCTCAGCCTCCCGAGTAGCTGGGACTACTAATGCGGGCCACCATAGCTGGATAATTTACGTATTTTTTGTAGAGACAGGGTTTTGTCATGCTGCCCAGACTAGTTGAGCTCCTGAGCTGAAGCAATCCGCCTGCCTCAGCCTCCTAAAGTGCTAAGATTACAGGTGTAAGCCACTGCGCCCAGCCACAAAATTTTTAAATATCATTCCAAAGAACCATCTATAATGAAATGTGAAATTATGTTAAATACATATGTTTAGAAGATACAATGCAACTTTCTAGTTTTTATTTCCACTGTAACTAACTTCAACTATGAATAAAATTCTACATAAGTTTCCATCTCAGGATTTTTGTTCTCTTTAAAATTACAAAAACTGGCCGGGCATGGTGGCTCACGCCTGTAATCCCAGCACTTTGGGAGGCCGAGGCAGGTGGATCACCTGAGGTCAGGAGTTCGAGACCAGCCTAGCCAACACAGCAAAACCCCATCTATACTAAAAATACAAAAATTAGCCAGGTGTGGTGGCGGGCGCCTGTAATCCCAGCTACTTGGGAGGCTGAGGCAGGAAAATCGCTTGAACCCAGGAGGCGGAGGTTGCAGTGAGCCGAGATCGTGCCACTGCACTCCAGTCTGGGTGACAAGAGCAAAACTCCGTCTCAAAAAAAAAAAAAAATTTACAAAAGTCATTTAGAAAATGTATGAGGCCAGACGCGATGGCTCATCCCTGTAATCCCAGCTCTCTGGGAGGCCAAGGCGGGCGGACCACTAGGTCAGAAATTCGAGACCAGCCTGACCAACATGGTGAAACCCTGTCTCTACTAAAAATACAAAACTTAGCTGGGCATGGTGTCGCACGCCTGTGATCCCAGCTACTCAGGAGCCTGAGGCAGGAGAATTGCTTGAACCCAGGAGGCAGAGGTTGCAGTGAGCTAATACTGTGCCACTGCACTCCAGCCTGGGCGACATAGTGAGACTCTGTTTCAAAAAAAAAAAAAAAAAATGCATATGAAACACAAAAAGCTGGGTGTGGTGGCTGGCTCACACCTGTAATCCCAGCATTTTGGGAGGCCAAGGGGGCGCGGATCACCTGAGGTCAGGAGTTCGAGACCAGCCTGACCAACATGGAGAAACCCCATCTCTACTAAAAATACAAATTAGCCGGGCATGGTGGCGCATGCATGTAATCCCAGCTACTCGGGAGGCTGAGGCAGGAGTATCGTTTGAACCTGGGAGGCGAAGGTTGCCATGAGCCGAGATTGTGCCATCACACTCCAGCCTGGGCAACAAGCACGAAACTCTGTCTCAAAAAAAGAAAGAAACACACAGAGTTGCCAATGTGAAAACTACTCAGTAAGATTTAATAAAAATACTGTATTTGGAAAAAATCTTTTTTTTTTTTTAGCTGGGATTACAGGCGCCCGGCATCATGCCTGGCTCATTTTTGTATTTTTAGTAGAGAAGAGGTTTCACCATGTTGGTCAGGCCGATCTCAAACTCTAGACCTCAGGTGATCCACCCACCTCAGCATCCCAAAGTGCTGGGATTACAGGCGTGAGCCACTGCACCCGGCCTTAACTATTTTTCATTAAGGTAATGAAATAAGTTAACTTCTCAATATTTTCTTTCTTTTTTTTTTTTTTTCTTTTTGAGACAGGGTCTTGCTCTGCCACCAGGCTAGAGTGCAGTGGCATGATCACAGCTCACTACAGCCTCAATCTCCAAGGCTCAAGCGATCCTCCCTCCTCAGTCTCCCAAACAGCTGAGGCAACAGGTGCATACCACATGCAGCTAATTTTTTATTTTTTTGTAGAGACAGGATCTCACCATTTTGCCCAGACTGATTTTGAAATCCTGAGCTCAAGCTATCAGCCTGCCTCAGCCTCAAGTGCTGGGATTACAGGTGATGGCATCCGGCCTTCAATATTTTCTGGATGAAAGAGAGGACTTATTACTAGTCCTAGATTATTTGAAAAACAGCAATATCATGATTAAAATTTTGTTCCTCCTCCCAGTACTGTGTTCTATTAATTAGATAGGAAATAGGAATGAACAAAAATAGACATTAAATCAAATGATTTTACTTTCTAAAAGTCAAAAATTCTAATGCTTTGTTTACCTAATCTACAAATATTTATCTTACTACTTCTATAAATAATTGAATAAAATCTTAAATGAACTAAAAGAAATAATGGGACTTTTCACTACACAAAAGATAATTACCTATACAATGAAATGAGGTGAAATTCTTAGAGCAAATGTCTTAAAATATGTCATACAACAAGCTTAAATTAATAATACGAAACAGTTAGAATGCCCCCACCCCAATAAACCATGGACAAAACACGACTGGGCAATTCGCAAGAAATACAAGTAATAAAATTCAAAAAAAGGCTGACGTGGTGGCTCATGCCTGTAATCCCAATGCTTTGGGAGGCCGAGGCGGGTGGATCATGAGATCAGGTGCTCGAGACCAGCCTGGCCAACATAGTGAAACCCTATTTCTACTAAAAATACAAAAAAATAGCTGGGCGTGGTGGTGGATGCCTGTAATCCCAGCTACTTGGGAGACTGAGGCAGGAGAATTGCTTGAACCTGGGACGCGAAGGTTGCAGTAAGCCAAGATCGTGCCATGGCACTCCAGCCTGGGCAACAGTGTAAGACTCAGGTCTCAAAGAAAAAAGAAAAAGAAATTCAAAATATTCATTAGTCCTACTAATCAAGTAAGTAAAAGCTTAGAACTAAAGTACTTTTTTTCTGTTGTTAAGATAAAGATTTTAATATATCATACATGACAAAGGTTTGATAAAACTAGACCTATCACACATTGCTAATGACATTACAAATTGATGCAACCTTTTTAGGGAGTGGCATTTCAAAACCTTAATAAAAATAAGAGATCAGGGCTGGGCATGGTGGCTTATGCCTGTAATCCAAGCATTCTGGGAGGCCAAGGCGGGGGAGATCACTTGAGGTCAGGAGTTCAAGACCAGCCTGGCCAACATGGCGAAACCCTGTATTTTTAGTATTCTACTAAAAATACAAAAATTAGTCAGGCGTAGGCCAGGCACGGTGGCTCACACCTGTAATCCCAGCACTTTGGGAGGCCAAGGCGGGCAGATCACGAGGTTAGGAGATCGAGACCATCCTAGCTAACACGGTGAAACCCCATCTCTATTAAAAATACAAAAAATTAGCCGGGCATGGTGGCAGGCACCTGTAGTCCCAGCTACTCGGGAGGGAGGCTGAGGCAGGAGAATGGCGTGAACCCAGGAGGCGGAGTTTGCAGTGAGCCGAGATCACGCCATTGCACTCCAGCCTGGGCGACAGAGCAAGACTCATCTCAAAAAAAAACAAACAACAACAACAAAAAATTAGCCGGGCATGGTAGCGCGCCTGTAATCCCAGCTACTTGGGAGGCTAAGACAGGAGAACCGCTTGATCTCAGGAGGCGGAGGTTGCAGTGAGCGGAGATCATGCCACTGCACTCCAGCCTGGGTGACAGGACAAGACTCTGTATCAAAAAAAAAAAAAAAATTCAATGTAATTTAAAAAAATAAGAGATCAAGCCGGGCACGGTGGCTCACACCTGTAATCCCAGGACTTTGGGAGGCTAAAGCAGGCAGGTCACTTGAGACAGGAGTTCAAGACTAGCCTGGCCAACATGGTAAACCTTGTCTCTACTAAAAATACAAAAAATTAGCCAGGCATGGTGGCACACGCCTGTAATCCCAGCTATTCAGGGCGCTGACACATGAGAATCCCTTGAACCCGGGAGGCAGAGGTTGTGGAGAGCCGAGATGGCACCACTGCACTCTAGCCTGGGTGACACAGTGAGACATCATCTCAAAAAAAAAAAAAAAAGAGTTTATATTTATCTCAAAAAAAGAGTTTATATTTATTGCTTGCTAAGGCATCAAATATAAGAAGGAAAAAATTTTAAAAAGTTCATATTTACTAAGAACTTACTAAGTAATAGGCACAGCTCACTGCAACCACTTCCTCCCAGGTTCAAGCGACTCTCCTGCCACAGCCTCCCAAGTAGCTGGGATTACAGGTGCCCACCACCATGTCTGGCTAATTTTTGTATTTTTACTAGAGATGGGTTTCACCATGTTGGTCAGGCTGGTCTCACACTCCTGACCTCAGGTGATCCATCCACCTCGGCCTCCCAAAGTGCTAGGATTACAGGCATGAGCCACTGCACCTGGCCTCTAGCGGCTTTCTTAACACATATACCCTCTTTAAATCTTTTAATAATCCTGTGACAAAGATGCTATTATCATCCCTATTTTATAGGTAACAAAGATACAGATTGAACAGCTTATACAAAGTCCAACAACTAGAAAGTGATAAGACCAGAATTTAACAATAAGCAAATAGACATTAGAGCCTATATGCTTCTGAATACCTATGAAGAATCAAAAAATGCTTCTTTTTTTTGTTTTGTTTTGTTGAGACGGAGTCTTGCTCTGTCGCCCAGGCTGGAGTGTAGTGGCACGATCTCGGCTCACTGCAAGCTCCGCCTCCCGGGTTCATGCCATCCTCCTGCTTCAGCCTCCTGAGTAGCTGGGACTACAGGCGCCTGCCACCACACCCAGCTAATTTTTTGTATCTTTTAGTAGAGACGGGGTTTCACCACGTTAGCCAGGATGGTCTCAATCTCTTCACCTTGTGATCCACCCACCTCAGCCTCCCAAAGTGCTGGGATTACAGGCATGAGCCACCGCACCCACCCTTTCTTTTAAAAAAAAAAAAAAAAAAGATGGAGTCTCACTCTGTCACCTAGGCTGGAGTGAAGTGGCACAATCTTGGCTCACTGCAACCTTTGCCTCGATACTCCTTCCTTAGCTTCCCAAGTAGCTGGGACTACAGGTGTGCGCCACCACACCCAGCTAATTTTTGTATTTTAGTAGAGATGGGGATTCACCATGTTGGCCAGGCTGGTGTCAATCTCCTGACCTCAGATGATCCACCCACCTCAGCCTCCCAAAGTGCTGGGATTACAGGCGTGAGCCACCATGCCTGGCCAAATGCTTATTTTTTAACCTAATTATCCTGCCTATGGTAATCTGTCCTATAAAAATAACCGAAATATGAAAAAGGCTTTATCTACAAAAAGGTCAGCCAGAGCATTACACATAGTAACAAAAGGCGGTAGGGTGAGAAGAGGAAAAGGGGAGACAGCTGTATGGTTACATAAATTATAGTGTGGTTACTCAGTTTTTTGTTGTTGTTTTGAGACAGAGTCTCGCTCTGTCGCCCAGGCTGGAGTGCAATGGTGTGGTCTTGGCTCACTGCAACCTCCACCTCCCGGATTCCAGCGATTCTCCTGCCTCAGCCTCCTGAGCAGCTGAGAGTACAGGCGCATGCCACCACACCTGGCTAATTTTTGTATTTTTAGTACAGAGGGGGTTTCACTATGTTGGCCAGGCTGGTCTCGAACTCCTGACCTTGTGATATGCCTGCCTCAGCCTCCCAAAGGGCTGGGATTACAGTCGTGAGCGACAGCACTCAGCCCTCAGTTTTACTCAATGGAAAATTAAGCACCCTTCAAAAATGTTATAAAAGATTAACAATACGGAAATTTTCTTTTACATGTTACAAGGGAAAGTAGGCTACAAAACTCTACATGTACATAAGTAGTATCACAAAAAAAAACTGTGTATATGAAAAAAGTTTGAAAGAGAATAGGTCAGGCTGGGTGTGGTAGCTGATGTCTATAACTTCGGCACTTCGAAAGGCCAAGGTGGGAGGATCACTTGAGCCTAGGAGTTTGAGACCAGCCTGGGCGACATAGTGAGACGACTGTCCCTATATAAAAAGATTTGTTTTTCATTTAAAAGAAAAAAAATAGACTGGGCATGGTGGCTCATGTCTGTAATCCCAGCATTTTGGGAGGCCAAGGCGGGTGGATCACAAGGTCAGGAGTTTGAGACCAGCCTGGCCAACATGGTGGAAGCCCGTCTCTACTAAAAATACAAAAAATTAGCCGGGCATGGTGGCAGACGCCTGTAATCCCAGCTACTCAGGAGGCTGAGGCAGGAGAATCACTTGAACTCGGGAGGCGGAGATTGCAGTGAGCCGAGATCATGCCACTGGGCTCCAGCCTGGGCAACAGAGCGAGACTCTGTCTCCAAAAAAAAAAGTGGGGGAAAGAAAACATTTACATTTATAACAACATCAAAAACAATGAAATACTTAGGAATCAATTTAACAAAAAAAGTACAAGACCTGTGCATTGAAAATTATAAAATACTACAAACAAATTAAAGGAGATCAGAAATTATACTTCATTTGATACTTAATCACATGTAAAAAATCATTAGTTCCAGTTTTACAGTTGTTGCCGGTTATTTTTCTAACACAGATACAATGTCATACCTCTGTTTAACATCTTCAATGGCTCCCTATTGTTTACAGTTAATATTCAAAATGCCCAATTTACTTTCCCTTCATTTCCTCCCATATTGGACTGTAGTCTCTTAAAAAGCAAAGGTCAGGGTCAGACACACCTGCATTCAAATCCTGACTCAATCACTTACAAGCTATATAAAAATTCATCTTTCATTTGTAAAACGTACTAATGATTCAACCCCATGTGATTAGTAATTATCAAAAAGGTAACTTCTGGTAAGCACTAGTAGTGCCTAACACATAATAGCCAGGTACTAGTTTCTCACTCCCCTTTTTCTCTTCAGTAAAGTCTGTTTTCATTTTTAAACACTCAACAAAGATGTCTTCTTTCTTCAGTTCCTCTGAGATAAGTTCTTCCTTCTCTAAGCTTCCTCAGCACTTTCTGAAATCTACTGTAAAATGTGTCATTTGCATTATACTTTGCACTGAGTTACCAGAAATTGAAGGTAGGGATCTTGCCTTATTTTGGTCTCTCCACTGTATAATACACAGCAGATTCTCAGTATTTGATTTTGCCTAACATCCTCCTTGGGTGATTAACAGAGAACAAATAGGAAAAGTAAATCTGACTAAGAATAAACCATGCTTCAGAAATGTACTTTGAAAGGAAGAGATTTTAAGTCACCTATAATCTAACACCCACACCGATCTGTGATGAACACATAGCATGAGCAAGAAATGAACCTTTGTGACTGATGCCACTAAGAATTGGGATTCTTTGTCACCGTAACATATTCTGTATATTCTGATATACACATTAAAGGAGTTTAGTATTTCTCTGCATCATCCCTATCTCCAGTGTTTAGAATGTTCTGCACAAAGCGGGAACTTCTGCACAGCAAAAGAGATTATCAACAGAGTAAACAGACAACCTACAGAACGGGAGAAAATATCTGCAAACTATGCATTCAACAAAGGCCTGGCCTGGCTCAGTGGCTCACACCTGTAATCCCAGAACTTTGGGAGGCCGAGGTGGGTGGATCACAAGGTCAGGAGATCGAGACCATTCTGGCCAACATGGTGAAACCCCATCTCTACTAAAAATACAAAAATTAGCTGGGTGTGGTGGTGCACGCCTGTAGTCCCAGCTACTCGGGAAGCTGAGGCAGGAGAATTGCTTGAACCCGGGAGGCACAGGTTGCAGTGAGCTGAGATCGCACCACTGCACTCCAGACTGGTAACAGAAAGAGACTCCATCTCAAAAAAAAAAAGGCCTAATATACAGAATCTATAAGGAACTTAAATCAACAAGCAAAAAACTAGCATTAGGAGATACACCTAATGTAAATGACAAGTTAATGGGTGCAGCACACCAACATGGCACCTGTATACATATGTAACAAACCTGCACGTTGTGCACATGTATCCTAGAATTTAAAGTATAATAAAAAAAATAGTTTATAATAAAAAAAAAACAAGCAAAAAACAACCCCATTTAAAAAATGGGCAAAGGGCATGAACAGACACTTCTCAAAAGAAGACATATATGTGGCCAACAAGCATATGAAAAAATGCTCAACATCACTTATCATTAGAGAAATGCAAATCAAAACCACAATGAGATACCATCTCACCCAAGTCAGAATGGCTATGATTAAAAAGTCACACACAAAAAAAACATGTTGGCAAGGTTGTAGAGAAAAGGGAAGGCTTATACACTGCTAGTGGGAATGTTAATTAGTTCAGCCACTGTCAAAAGCACTTTGGGGATTTCTCAAAGAACTGAGAACTACCATTCAATCCAGGAATCCCATTACTGGGTATATACCCAAATTAATAGAAATCGTTCTACCATAAAGACACACATACACATATGTTCATCACAGGACTTTGCACAACAGCAAAGACATGGAATCAACCTAACTGCCCATCAACAGCGGACTGGATAAAGAAAACATGGTACATATACAAGAGAGAATACTGTGCAGCCATAAAAAAAGAATGAAATTATCCTTTGCAACAGCATGGATGCAGCTGGAGGCCATTATTCGTAAACGAATTAATTAACAGAAAGCCAAATACTGTGTGTTCTAACTTCCAAGTGGGAGCTAAACACTAAGTACATGTGGACACAGAGGGGACCAAGAGACACCAAGGCTTACTCGAGGGTGGAGGCTGGGAGGAAGTTGAGGATCCAAAAACTACCTACTGGGTACTATGCTCACTATCCGAGTGACAAAATGATTTGTGCTCTAAGCCTCAGCGACACGCAATGTGCCCATGTTAACAAATCTGTGCATGTAACCCCTGAACCTAAAATAAAAGCTGGAAGGAAAAAAAACAAGTGGGAACTCAGGTTTATTAGAAAACTTTAAAATATGGAATGAATGTAGGACATTTTTAAAGAGAATAGTCAAAGGTTAGCAGAATAACCAAATGTTTTCAATGAAAAGATTACAAAAGTTGAAGTAACCACATTTTTAAAAAGCACAGCGTTAGCATATAAATGGGAGCATGCTTTTACTCTCCTCTTCACCCAAAATACATACTTCTACTACTTCCTCACCATGCTGAGGTCAAAAACTGGAGGCTTAGGGCTGGGCGCAGTGGCTCACACCTGTAATCCCAGCACTTTGGGAGGACAAGGCAAGTGGATCACCTGAGGTCAGTATTTCGAGACCAGCCTGGCCAACACGGCAAAACCCGGTCTCTACTAAAAAAAAAAAAAAAAAAAAAAAAAAAAAAAAAAAAAAAAATTAGCCAGGCGTGGTGGCAGATGCGTGTAATCACAGCTACTAGGGAGGCTGAGGCACGAGAATCGCTTGAACCCAGGAGGCAGAGGTTGCAGTGAGCCAAGATCGCATCACTGCACTCCAGCCACGCGACAGAGCAAGACTCTGTCTCAAAAAGAAAAAAAAAGAAAACCCTGGGGGCTCAGGATTCAACAAAGCATTGTTGAAAGCAGTCACTACCAATCAACCGGGCCTCAACATGAAATTATCTGCCATCGCAAGAACTTCAGTATCATGATTCTCACACGTGAGAAAATTAGGCCTAT
This sequence comes from Pan paniscus, assembly GCF_029289425.2. Classification (NCBI taxonomy): domain Eukaryota; kingdom Metazoa; phylum Chordata; class Mammalia; order Primates; family Hominidae; genus Pan; species Pan paniscus. Next base: position 188,837,630 of record NC_073255.2, read on the forward strand.
GGTGATAAACCAATTGCTCAAAGTGGTAAAGACTATTTACTGGCTATTTCTGTAATATTTATTCCCACCATCAGTAACCAGACTTTGAACCTATTCTAAGTAGCAAGGTACTCATCTAAAAAAACTACATTCCCAACCAGGCGCAGTGGCTCACGCCTATAATCTCAGCACTTTGGAAGGCCAAGGCAGGCAGATCACGAGGTCAGGAGATCAAGATCAACCTGGCTAACACGGTGAAACCCCGTCTCTAATAAAAATACAAAAAATTAGCCAGGCATGGTGGCCTGTAGTCCCAGCTACTCAGGAGGTGGAGGCAGGAGAATGGCATGAACCCGGGAGGCAGAGCTTACAGCGAGCCGAGATCACACCAATGCACTCCAGCCTGGGCAACAGAGCGAGACTCTCCTCGTCTCAAAAAAAAAAAAAAAGAAAAAAAGAAAAAAAAACTACATTCCCAGCCGGGTGCGGTGGCTCACGCCTGTAATTCCAAAACTTTGGGAGGCCAAAGCAGGTGGATCACCAGAGGTCAGGAGTTCGTACCAACCTGACCAACATGGTGAAACCCTGTCTCTAATAAAAATACAAAAATTAGCCAGGCTTGGTGGTGCATGCCTGTAATCCCAGCTACTTGGGAGGCTAAGGCAGGAGAATCGCTTGAACCCGAGAGGCGGAGGTTGCAGTGAGCCAAAATCGTGTCATTGCACTCCAGCCTGCATGACAGAGCGAGACTCTGTCTCAAAAAACAAACAAACTACATTCCCAGCCTCCCTTGCAGCTACAGGTAGCCATGTGAACTCTGTGATAGTTCTAGCCAATTATATGTAAGAGAAAACATACAATATTTCTTCAAAGGAGGAGGCTGTGTGCCCTTGGACTCCTTTCTGTATTTTGCTTCATGGGACATGCATGTAATGTAATTGGGACTTTAGTAGCCATCAAGGAATCTTAGGGCAAAGGCCACAACCTAGAAATGTCTGAGAAGTTAGATAAAGGGAGACACTCCTGATGATTTTGCAGTGTAGAGGGACAATACCAGCCTCAGTACCTACCCTCCAGATTTTGAAGTGAAACAGAAATAAACACTCCTGTTCAAGTCATTAAGGGGTTTTCAATCACATAAAGACAAACCTAGTCCTTACTGATATACCCGGCTGTTAAGAATTGGCCCAGAAACAGAAATCAGTTCTTCTGTCAAGAGTCCAGGATGCTCAAATATATAAAGATCTCTGTACAAGTCAACAAAAATAAATAAATAAATAAACTATATCCTTTTTAGGGTTGATATTCATAATTGTTTTATCTTTCTATTCTGTATGACCTAACTATAGCCCAATCTACACTGGGACAATTCCATTTTTAAATACTATTTAAAGTCCTCAATAATAAAAATCTGTATTTCAAAATACTTTAGAAAAATAAAGGGCAAGGTTAAGGAGCAACTTCATTTAACTATTTCAGTAAAAGAGGATGGAAAATAATGATTTTTATCACTCGTATCCCAAATACATTTTTTTTTTCTGAGACTGGGTATTGTTCTGTCACCCAGGCTGGGTGGGGTGCAGTTGCAGGATCATAGCTCACTGCAGCCTCCAACTCCTCTGCTCAAGTGATCCTCCCACCTCAACCTCCTAAGTAGCTGGGACTAAAGGCATGTACTACCACACCCAGCTCCAAATACTCTTTGTTCTTAGAGTCCCTTAATTCAGAAAACTATCTGCTTCCAGCAAAACAGATTAAAACAACCAGCATTTTACTTATTTATGATTTCGTAACCTGGACTGAGCTTAGCTAGGTGGTTCCTCTGTTAATCTTTTTTTTGTGTGTGAGAGAGAGAAACGAGGTTTCACTCTGTCGCCCAGGCTGGAGTGCAATGGCAAGATAATGGTTCACTGCAGCCTCACCCTCCTGGGCTTGACCAATCCTCCCACCTCAGCCTCCTAAGTAGCTAGGACTACAGAGACATGCCACCACACTCAGCTAATTTCTGTATTTTTTTGTAGAGACAGTGTCTTGCTATATTGCCCGGGCTGGTCTTGAACTCCTGGGCTCAAGTGTTCCACATGCCTTGGCCTCCCAGAGTGCTGGGACTGCACAGTCATAAGCCCCTACGCCGGCCCCTTCGCTAATCTTACTAATCACTTTTGTGTCTGTATTCAACAGGCAAGTCAACTAAGGGCTGAAGGCAGCTAGGACACTGAGATAGTTAGGCCTCCCTCTTTCCATATAGTCCTGGAATCTCTTCCTCTCCACATCATCTCTCCAGCAAGGTATGACAGCTTCTTGCACGGCAGCAACTCAGAGCTCCCAAGAGTACAAAAGTAGAAGCTGCCTGACATGCTCAAGGCTTGTACCCAAAAATAGCAAAGTGTCATTTTTGCTATGTTCTACTGGTTAAAGTGAGTCACAGGGCTAGGCGAGCTACAAAGAGAGATGACTATACAATAGCATGAATACCCATAGGCATGATTTACTATGGGTCTACACCAATACAGTAGACTACCATCTCCTTTATTTACTGTAAAAGTAACACCTTAATATATGACTTCTAGTATTCCATAATCTCTCTGGGGCTCAGTTATCTATAAAATGAGGGATTAGACTCAATCTTCTTGAATTCTCACCTATTAATAGTTCTAATATTCTACAACTCTATAAGTATGAAAGTCTAATATAAGAAACACTTAGGGCCAGGCACAGTGGCTCACACCAGTAATCCCTGCACTTTGGAAGGCCAAGGTGGGTGGATCACCTGAGGTCAGAAGTTCGAGACCAGCCTGGCCAACATGGTGAAACCCCATCTCCATTAAAAATAGAAAAATTAGCCAGGCGTGGTGGCGGGGCGCCTGTACTCTCAGCTACTCCGGGGTCTGAGGAAGGAGAATCGCTGGAACCAGGGAGGCAGAGGTTGCAGTAAGCCGAGATCGTGCCACTGCACTCCAGCCAGGGTGACAAGAGCGAAACTCCGTCTCAAAAACAAACAAACACTTGGCCATACTGACCAAACACTTCAACTATGGTAGAACAATTCAATGATGAGAACTTTAAGAATATGGTTATGTTTCATTTTGTCATTTTATATTCAACTATGTGCTTATTCCAAATGTGGTCCATATGACTAGAATCCCAAAGATCAGGAAATCAAGGAAATTCTTTTTTTGCTAGGCTCCACTAAAAGAACACCACCACACAGACTTCACTGAGACCATCAAGTATGCTGCTTCTAATGTAAATCGATTACAATAAGGTGTAAAGATTTAAAGTGACCGAGGATAAAAGATGTAAGAAATCATTTTAAAACCACCTAAAACAAGTCTCACTGAGGGAGGCCTACTAATAAAACCCTAGCCAGTAGAGTTATAATATGTAAAAATCTACTCTAACAACATTTAAAAGTTTGAGCAATAAAAAACTTTGGAATAATATTACTACATATACAACTCCTAGGGAATTGCTTTGACTGTTTTTCGTGTATTGCTCATAATGAAAAACATTTCATAGAGATTTCTGCTGACCTAGCTTTTTAAAAATCTTTCTTCTATTTATTGGGGACATCTGCGTACAAAGAAAATCTTTGCCACCCCACTATCCCCGCCTCCAATAACAACTGCATTATTTTATGTCATAGTTTTTTTGTTTTTCTTTTTTTGGGAGATAGGGTCTCGCTCTGTCACCCAGCCTGGAGTGCAGTGGCATGATCACAGCTCACTGTAGCCTCCAACTCCTGGGCTCAAGCAATCCTCCCATCTCAGCCTCCCAAGTAACTGGAGCTACAAGTGCATACCACCGCATCCAGCTATTTTTAATTTTTTGTAGAGATGGGGATCTCACTATGTTGCCCAGGCTGGTCTCTAACGCCTAGACTTAAGCAATCCTCCCACCTTTGCTTCCCAAAGCACTGGGATTACAGGTGTGAGCCAACATACCCAGCCTTATATCATGGCATTTTTGGAGTGAGTTTGGTTTCTAATCACTTCTGTCTCTAAATAGTTTATAACAGGCAACTGATTGATAATTCATGATTAGTGGCAATGACAGTAACAACAGTAGTTAAATCCTTACAACAGCACCTCTTAACAGGACTTAGTCTATGCGAGAAACTGTTCTAAATTCTACACATATATATAAATTCATAACAATCCTAAATTAGGTGTATTATTACGTCCTCTCTACAGGTGAGGCAACCATAGCACAAAAAATTTAAGTAACTTGCCCAAGGTCAAACAGCTAATATGTAGTACAACCTAGACTTGAATCCAGAAGGTCTAGGCTCTATAATCAGTGATGCCCCCAGAATTTGGTTTTCTCATTTGTCAAATGATTTACCATTTCTGAAGTATTAAGCTTTTTTCTTTTTTTAAATGCATAAATGTATACTGAAAGAATATACTCCCCAGAGTTTTGTTTTGTTTTGTTTTGTTTTGTTTTTTTGAGACAGAGTCTCACTCTGTCGCCCAGGCTGGAGTGCAATGGCACGATTTCAGCTCACTGCAAACTCTGCCACCCAGGTTCAAGCAATTCTCCTGCCTCAGCCTCCCGAGTAGCTGGAATTACAGGCGCCTGCCACCATGACTGGCTAATTTTTGTAGTTTTAGTAGAGACGGGGTTTCACCATCTTGGCCAGGCTGGTCTTGAACTCCTGACCTCGTGACTCACCCTCCTGGCCTCCCAAAGTGCTGGGATTACAGGCGTTAGCCACTGCGCCCGGCCCCCAGAGTATTAATATTTATTATGTATTCTTCCCAATCTTTTTATATGCACAAAATATACACACAGTTTGGGTTTATGTGCTTTTCACAAAATAAAGTTACTGCTAAACTTACTGCTTTACAACTTTTGGAAAGGTTTTTCTCTAGTTCAACAATGTATCATAGACATTCTCCCACTTCAGGGCCCACAGATCTATCTCTATGTCTTGATTTAAAACTGCATGGTAGTCCATTGATGCATACTTTGTTGTTGCCAACTTTTCTCTACTACTAATACTGCTGCCATGAGCATCTTTTATGTATATGTTGTCCATTTGTAATGAGAATATATTCTGATTTCCTTTCTTGTTTTTCCGGGTATAACTGGTCCCCTATCTCCTAAGGGCAACAAAGCATCCTAATCCTTTACTAATTCCCATACGCCATATTCTCAGTGATTACATGTTAAGTCACATCTTTAAATACTTATCCTAATCGATTCCTCAACTCCAGTCCTACTTCCCCGAATGCTTAGCAGGCATCCAATCTATTTGGATGCCTGCTACAACATCTATGCCAGAAACTGCCGAATTCCTCCTTTGCAGTGACTGGAATCTTCCTCCCCATTCGCACTACCAACATTCTATGCTTTGGCTTGATCTCTCACACTACAACTATTGTAACAGCCTATTATCTCTGCCTCCAGGTAACTCCTGTCTCCATATTATTACCACAGTGTTTTTTTAATAATAGGCATCATTAAATCACCAAGTATTTGAGTGCCTACATTCAAATGCATAAATGCTAAACAGAATACAAAGTAATTTAGTAAGGTTCCTATCCTCAAGAATACTGTAAATACCTGCTTTGAAAACTTTCATTTAAAAAATAAAATAACCGGGCATAAAGCAGAGATTGAGACCTGTAGTCCCCTGGTGGTCCGCAGATTACAAAGTGTAGGCGCAAATACCGTTTTAGATTCTAATTAATGAAAAACACTTAAAATCCAAGTTTAAAAATCATAAAAAGGGCTGGGTGCGGTGGCTCATGCCTGTAATCCCAGCATTTTGGGAGGCTGAGGCAGGTGGATCACCTGAGGTCAGGAGTTCGAGACCAGCCTGGCCAACATGGTGAAACCCCGTCTCTACTAAAAATACAAAAAAAAAAAAAAAAAAAAACAACTAGCCGGGCATGGTGGTGGGCGCCTGTAATCCTGGCTACTCAGGAGGCTAAGGAAGGAGAATCACTTGTACCCGGGAGGCAGAGGTTGCAGTGAGCCGAGATCACACCATTGCACTCTAGCCTGGGCAACAAGAGTAAAACTCCATCTCAAAAAAGAAAAAAAAAAATCATAAAAATCCAAGTTTCCGCCCTCTTGAAAAATCTAGAAACAGCATCTCAAATAGCAACCATCAGCCAGAATTCTGTATCAGTTTCACCTTAAGCAGGGCATAAGGACTCCTAGACTTCCCCAAGGCTGTTTTTATTTCCCATTTTCTCCCCAACCCAAGGTCTAAAGTGTCAGTTGTCATTCAGATTCTTAGAAGCAGCCTACTGTTCATTTAAATTGCTTACCTGCTCCCTGTAAACAGTTTATAACTCCTGGACTACAGGATAAAGCCCAAACTCATGAGTCTGGCATTCAAGAACTATCACAGCTTGGCCTCACCACTACACGCAGCCTCTGTTCTAGTCACACAGTCACAAGCCACCCCACCTTTTACACCTCCTTCCCTCAATAATTTCATTCACATTGCTCCCTCACACGCTCATTTTCTTGTCATTCTACTTGGCTAAATCCCACCAATCCTTCAAGGTCTAATTCAAATACTACTTCCTCCAAATCTTTGAGCACCCCCCTAGCCCACAATAAATCTTCCAGGGTTGATTGTTCATCCCAGGACATATTTAGCACTTTGTAGCTCTTTAAATAACATGTACCAAATGAAAGATCTAAAAAGTTACATAGAAGTATAGAAAACTTAAGACTTGTTAAACAATTTTACACTTGTAGATCATATGTAGTTACTGCCATCACAAAATTAACAGCAGAAACAAAGTGAAACAATTTTCCTTTTACCTGAGGCTTTTTCTAGAATATTACAAAGTGCAAAAAGAGCTGTGTCATTTGTTTCTCTCAACTTGTGCTCTTAAGTCCTTCAAATTCTGCAAATAAAGGGATCAACACTTCCAATTATAAATTCAAGATTGGTCTATTACTTTTTTTTTTTTCTTTTTGAGACGGAGTCTCACTCTGTCGCCCAGGCTGGTGTGCGACAGCACGATCTCAGCTCACTGCAACCTCTGCCTCCTAGGTTCAAGCGATTCTCCTGCCTCAGCCTCCCGAGTCACTGGGACTATAGGTGCCCGCCACCACGCCCAGCTAATTTTTGTATTTTTGGTAGAGACGGGGTTTCACCATATTGGCCAGGCTGGTCTCCCACTCCTGACCTTGTGATCCGCCCACCTCAGCCTCCCAAAGTGCTGGGATTACAGGTGTGAGCCACCGTGCCTGGCCTTTCTATTACATTTTCACAGATAACCACCAGCATATATCTACAAGCAATGGCTATAATAAAAAAAGAAATAATCTCAGCCGGGCGTGGTGGCTCACGTCTGTAATCCCAGCACTTTGGGAGTGCCGAGGCAGGCAGATCACCTGAGGTCAGGAGTCTGAGACCAGCCTGGCCAACATGGTGAACACCCATCTCTACTAAAAACACAAAAATTAGCTGGGTGTGGTGGCATGCGCCTGTAATCCCAGCTTTTTGGGAGGCTGAGTCAGGTGAATCGCTTGAATCCGGAGGGCGGCAGCCGCAGTGAGCCAGGATCACGCCACTGCACTCCAGACTAGGCAAGAGAGTGAGACTGTCTCAAAAAAAAGAAAAAAAAAAAAAAAACAGAAATCATCTCTATTCTACTTCATAACTTTTGCCACTTATCCTGCCAACAAGTTCTCAAAATAACCACTGTGGCACAAACATGATAAAGAAAATTTTTAAAGAGAAAAGGAAGAGATTAATCAGCTTTCTGAAATTAAAAGATAAAAATGGACCAAAACAATATAGAAAAAAAAAAGTAAAGGCAAACACAAACTCACACGCTGACTGGAAAGTTTATTCCATGGCAGCTAAAAATTGTTTGGCCCAAACATCTCACAGATTAAAAACTAAATCACAACCTAACGAGGGTATCTAACACGTCCCCACCAGGCAAGAGTGCAGAGACACCATCTAATGTTCCTATTTATTTATTTATTTAGAGAGTCTTGCTCTGTCACCTGACTAGAGTGTAGTGGTGTGATGTCCGTTCACTGCAGCCTCAACCTCCAAGCCTCACACAATCTTCTCTCAGCTGAGTCTCCAGAGTAGTTGGGACTACAGGTGCCTACCACCACACCCAGCTAATTTTTTTGTAGAGACAAGGCCTCACTTTGTTGCCCAGGCTGGTCTCAAACTCCTTTTAAATGAGGATTAAGTGATCCTCCTGACTCAGTCTCCCAAAAGTGCTGGGATTACATATATCAGCCACCACACCCATCCTTAATGTCCTTTATAACTGGAAACTGACCAATTTTCACCTTGGAAGGTCAATGAAGTTTCACGAAGCCCCTCCATCATAAACTTAAAGTGACTTAAGTTTACAGAGTTGGACAACCACTATCTACCCAGAGAAACATGACTGTGGTCTGGGAAACTTTGCAGTTCTGCGGAACAGAGGAATGAGAGGAAGCAGTGTGGCTTGTCACTTGGCAAATTGACAACAATTCTGGCATTATGGAATTAACTGAAATAGTACGAAAATGTAATAAATCACAAGTGTCAGAATGGGAAAACAAATTGTTGTGATACTTTTAAATTTCCATGGAAATCCATGTTTATCAAGTTTACATATTAGTAACCAATATGTAAATTGGTAAGTTTACATATTAGTAACCAATATGTAAATTGGTAAGTTTACATATTAGTAACTAATATGTAAATTTATATATTAGTAAACAATATATAAATTTGTATAATAGACTAAAAATAACATCTTCTCAAATATTAGAAATTCCCTGGGCCAGGTGCGGTGTCTCATGTCTGTAATCCCAGCACTTTGAGAGGCCCAGGCAGGCAGATCACGAGGTCAAGAGATTGAGACCATCCTGGCTAACAGGGTGAAACCCCGTCTCTACTAAAAATACAAAAATTAGTCAGGCATGGTAGTACGTGCCTGCAGTCCCAGCTACTCCAGCTACTTGGGAGGCTGAGACAGGAGAATCGCTTGAACCTGGGAGGCAGAAGTTGCAGCGAGCCAAGATCGCACCACTGCACTCCAGCCTGGGTGGCAGAGCAAGACTCTGTCAAAAAAAAAAAAAAGAAAAAAAACAGGTTCTTATTCATGGGAATTTCAGGTCAGGTTAAACAACAACCTCCTAACAGGTAAGAAAGGGTAGCAATCCTGAATCAACTTTTCAACTGAATTAAAACATTTCAGTGCCTATTGAGTCCCAGAGACCAATAACTATCAAAAATTTTATCAGATCTCTTGGACAATAAATTATTAAGAATTGCTGTCATAAAAATTACAAATTTGCATTATCTCAAAAAGCATAAATAATAGTGCTATCTCTCAACTATAAACTTGTTTTATTAAATGGTATATATTGTAATGCAGTACAGTTTTCTATCACTTATTTCAAATTCACAGCTATGAAAAGGAGAAATTTTGTTGGGGGAAGGGCGTTACAAATACAGAGTAGCAACCTAGCCATTTTTGCTGGTCCTTGTAATGACAATCACTGGTTGTGCCTAATTTTTCTACAACAATAATGCTTAAGGTGGCTCTCTAATAATAGCAATTGCCCTCTGAAAAGAAAGTGGTTCAGGGTATAAAGAGTTTACTCAAAAAAGGCCAAGGATAGTGCTTCAGAAATCCTATCCCTACCACCTGCTGCTTCTGTACAACCACCCCCATCCCCCACACCCACACCCATTTCTAACATCAACTTTCATGAACTGGTAAGAAACATAGTAGAGTAGAATGTTTCTTTGGCTTCCCAACTTGGTAATGTGAATTTACAGTGTAAGGATGGAAAAAATAAGAAAAAAGCTTCAGAAAAATTTTTTAACATTAACACAAAAATAATCAGATCTTTAATATGTGCATATTCTGACAGAGGCCTGCCAATGGTTAAGACCTGTGCCTCTGATAAAGATGATGAACTACTCCAAATTATCAAATAATTTGATACTTTTTACAGTTAAGGAAAATTTTGAAATGAATGTAAATTTCACTGTGCCACTTGACATTTGTACAATAGGAAACCTCTATGTATTTACTTTTCCAACTCTAAGATTAACAGCTTCAGTTCAAGTTTCTTGATTTTAGGTAGTAACATTTTAAGATATTTATAGTTAATGTAAAAGCAGTAACTATATAGCTATGCTTTTTATTCATGACAAAATACACAAAAACAATCTAGCTAACACTATAAGACAAGAAAATGCTTTATTTACCTAATTATTAAAAATTTAAACTTGAGGAAAGTGTAATTGGTGGTGCATGTTTTTTTAAGCCAAAGATAAATACATAAATCCACTTCATTGTCAAAAGGCATCTTCTCAGCAGGGTGCGGTGGCTCACGCCTGTAATCCTGGCACTTTGGGAGGCTGAGGAGAGTGGATTACCTGAGGTCGGGGGTTCAAGACCAGCCTGGCCAACATGGTGAAACCCTGTCTCTACTAAAAATATAAAAAATTAGCTAGGTGCGATGGCGCACACCTGTAATCCCAGCTACTCTGGAGGCTGAGGAAGGAGAATCGCTTGAATACAGGAGGCAGAGGTTGTGGTGAGCCGAGATCATACCACTGCACTACAGCCTGGGCTACAGAGCAAGACTTCGTCCAGAAAAAAAAAAAAAAAGGCATCTTCTCTACTTAATGTAACTCACTAAGTTAATGAACATCTAAGTAACATTAGCAACTTAAAATATCTCTATGGTATTTAGCAAAGAAGATTAATTTTCATTTCTCAGGTGAATTATTTGCAATTTCACATAATTTCACTGGTTACAAACCTAATTTACATTGGTTATACATAAGTTTCACTTTCAGGGTCTTTACTGTCCAACTACAGGGTCTTTTCTGCATGGATTCTTATACAGTATAGAGATACACAATTCAAAAACCTTCTCTTTGCTTTCCAATTCATATGTTAGTTTCCATTTACATGTTTCTAAAAACAACTGGAGATTCCATTCCCTTCAAAAGACACAATTTCAAAAAAAAGCTCTAAAAAGTTTAGACCCGTCAAATTTACCAGTAGACTTTAATTTCCTATAAAGAAAGCAGTACTAGTTTTCAAATCTAAAAGAAAAAGCTCTCTACAGACTTACATTTGTTCTAAATATTTCCAAAAGTTTTGATTTTTCATAGTTAGATTATACTGTTATTCAGCAGAAATTTTTTATCTTCTCCAAAGGCTACCTATTTCTTCATATGAGATTCAGAATTAAAATAATAAAGTGGCAATACCCTAATCGTCCAGTGCACTCAGGAGCTGCACTAATACAAATGAGCTCATTTCAAAAGTAGGGTGTGTGCGAGTGTGCGCGTGCGAGTGTGCGCGTGTGCGCGTGCACAAGCACGCCCTTACAGGAGTATGGGGTGTGGGGTGTGACAACATAGATCTAATCTTTCTGGAGTAAGAATTCAAATGCAAATTTAAAACAATACTTGCAAATTAATGTTCAGTAAGAGATGAAATGCTTTGCAAATAGTGAAATGGGAGGCAATCAAGGTAAAACCCCAATATGGCTTGTCCTGAGTTGCTTTAAAGGATGCAAAAAAAAGTGGCTTACATGTCTAAAAATTACTTAAACCTCCACTTCCTTCTACAAATTTCAGTTAATATAGAATAAGGGCATTTTATACTTGCCACTGTATTACAACGCAAGTGGCATAATAAATAAGTCCTAACTTTGTATCACGAAGAAGCTAATGTAATAATGTACACACATCCTGTACTTGCTTCCCTCACGATTATCAGAGCTAGGTAAGAGCTGGCAATAAAATATGGAGGCAAGTTGAAGGCCCTGAATCATTTTCATAGTAAAAGGACAGCGGGGCAAGAAAAGAGCACATTCAAGTCAAGAGCTTAATGGGTTCCCACAACCCAGCTCTGCTATGCCTCAGTTCACGCTACTATTTTTACTACAAATCACCAAACAACAATACTATTATTAAGTGAATGCACCCGAACCAAAGAAACAGCCTATCCATAAACGTGCTGGCTTCCTTCACGTCCCAGCGCACCCTTCCACTCCCGACAGTTCAATGAGAATATCATCTCACGAAATGAGTAAGCACACACGCCATTCTACAACTTCGAGAGACATTCACAGTTCTTCCACGGCACACGCGAGAGCCACAGAAGCCGAGCAGTTCGCTGGCACTAAAACGGTGTCTTAATTTACAAGCAAAGCCGTCAAATAACCGTTCTGTAAGAAGACATTTCTGGTCCTCTAATAAGCTGGGGTCCAGCCCTACTGTACGCTCAAAGGCAGGCGACCCTATTCCCAAGCCCCTTACAGCTAAGACTTACGAGGGAAGCGACATTTACATCTGCACTCTCTCCGAATAAGTGCTCTTGGTATTCTGCCTTACGAGGGGACACTGGCTACGTCTCCAAAACTTAGGCAGGCCGTGCCCCGAAGCTGTGGGATCCCACAGGAGTTGTGCTTTCGGAGCCCGGGAGTGCGGTGCTGGGTGTTGGGGGAGGGGGGAGGAAGTCAAATGGCTTCCTAATATATCATCACAAGAAGAAAACACAGGTTTGGGACCAGGAAAAGTTCCAGGAGCAAGTCGCTGACAAACAAAAGCTGCACTCGCCCGGCCGCTTTCTTCTCGCCCCCAGCCCGCGCCCCGAGACCACCTGGCCCGGGCGTTTTGACAGCTCCGAGAGTTTCCCGAGCGCCGACGGCTCGGCGGTTCGCCCGGAGTCCGTCCGGGGACTACCTGGGCGCGCTCCGGGCTTGTTTTCTCAATGATCCAGCTAGGCCAAGACGCGGCTACGAGAAATTTCTCCAAAAGAAGAGTCGCGGAGAAGACCCAGTGAAAAGGCCCGACTGAAAAGTAAAGTGTGCGGAGCCGGGCGCCGGCGGGAGCCCGGGCGGGCGGCGCGGAGCGGGGGAGGCCGGGCGCGGGCGGCTACCGAGGGGCGCGGGGCCGGGGCCGGGAGCCGCCGCCGCCTGCGGGCCCGCCCCGCCCCCACCCCGCCGGGGGGCGCCGGGGCGCGGAGGCCGCGGGGCGGGCGCCCGGTGACAGCTCCGGCCCGGCGCCGCCGCTGGCTCCCGGCCTGGCTCCCTCGCACTCAACTTACTTCTTTCTGGCTCTCTGGAAAGGGGAAGCGCCATCTTTGCGAGGCCGGCCCCGAGGTCTTTTGTCTGCGGCTGCGGGGCTCGGGGCCGGGGCTCCAGGCTCCTCGGGGGGTGGTGGCGGCGGCTGCGGCTGCTCCACGCTCTTGTCCTCCTCCGACGACATCCTAGTCACCAGGAAAGACACATGGATCCCGGTCCTCCTCCTGGGGGGCTCCCGCCGCCGCGGCCGCCGCCGCCGCCGCTGCTGCTGCTCGGGTTCCTCCTCCCCGGCTCAGCCTCTCGCATTTCCCGCAGCCCCGGGAGCAGCAGCAGGTACCGGGAGAGGCGGCAACATGGAGCGAGCAGGACACGCACTCACACACATCGGCGCGGGCGCGCGCACCTCCGCGCGCAGGGGCCGGGCGGGGGGCGGCGGGCGGGGCGGGCGGTGCGGGGCGGGCGGGGCCGGCGGGTGCGGGCGGGCGGGGCAGCCAGGCGGGCGGGCGGCGTGAGGGGCGCCGGCCCCCGGGGTCTCCGCCCGCGGCCCCTCCCCCGGGCCGCCCGCGGCAGGAGGAGAAAGGGGCCCGGCGCGGGGAGGGCCGGCCGCGGGGCCCGGCGGGGGCGGCGAGGGGGTCGCGCCCCCGGCCGGCCGCCCCTCCCCCGCGCGTCAGGCCCGTCAGGCCCGGGCGGCGGCGGCGGCGGCGGCGAAGTTTTGACAGCTGCTCCAGTGGCGGCGCTGGGCGCCGGGCCGCGGCTCGCTCCTCACACTCGCTCTCTCACACACGCTCGCTCGCTCTCCCGGAGCAGGGGAGGAGGAAGTTTTGCGGGTGTGCGTGGACCCCACACACACGCCGCGCGACCGTGGCCGTCGCGCGAGGCCCGCGCCGGGGATCCCCCGGGGCGACCCGCACCACAGACCTCTCCAACTCGCAGCCGTCGCGCCCACACACCGCCGCCTCGACGGCCCCCGCCCGCTCCCCCACTCTCGGCCCCTCGCCCGCCCCCCGCGCGCCGCCGCTGCCACTCACGGGCCTCGCTCCGCGCATGCGCCGCTCCCGCCGCCCGCGGACGCGCGGCCGCCGCTGACCTCACCGCCCCTCCCCCTCCCCCCCGGGTTCCCTCCCCCTGTGACGCGGCGGCCGGGCCCAGCCGCGACTCCGGCTCCGGCTCCGGCTCCGGCTCGGGAGGTAGCCAAGCTGTGGACCCAGAGATCCGGGATCGGGATCGGGGGACTGCGGGCGAGGGCGGGAGGGAGCCGCGGACACACGCCGAGGCGGCCGCGGTCGCCCGGCGCAGACCGGCGCGAGGAGCAAATGTGCGCCCGCACGGCGAGGGCAGCCCGGGCTTCGCTGGTTCTCGCCGAGGTCTTTCCTCGTAGCGCCCACACTACGGGGAGGAAAAGGAATGGAGTCAACTTCGTTCTAATCCAACGCCAGTTAGTTTCCTTATTATAACGTCATTTTTTTTAATCCAGAAAAGGTTCATAAGGATGTAAGACGAAAAGAACGATGACAGCTCGAGAAATAAAACGGTTAGAGACAATATAAGCCAATAAAACCCCAACCACTTGATTTTAACGTTCAGTGTGTTGTGATGAAGAGGCAAAAATCGAAGTATTTCTAAGCCACCTCTCATAATATGTAAAAATGGTAAAAAGAAAAATGGGGCTAGAATCCGCCTGAAAAATGCACTTTCTCAAGAAGGACAGTTACAAATATGGGATTCTGGATTTCTCAGGCTAATACCTAACACTTGGACGATGATCTATTCTGTGCTTTCCATTCACTATCGATTAGTTTATGAGAGTGAAAAAATTCTAGATTTGAATAGGGGGGAAATAGTAAGACCTATCAACCGTTTATGAAGGATTGGGGTAAACTATCATTTAATAAGCATCTACTTTGGGCCTGGCGTTAAGAGGCACACTCTCATGTTGATTTCTTTTGATCTTCGCAGTGTAGTTTTAGTGTAAGGTAAAAAAAAATAGGCTCCTTTTCCAGCGATGTTTGCTTTCCCTTCTAGTAGCTAGGATGTTAACTTTAAACTGTGTCTTCTACTTGGGCAAAATACACACATTTTGATTCCCAGAGCCTATTCTAAATGAAAGCGTAATTTTTTGAAATGGCTGAAATGAGGAATAACGTCAGATAGTCATTTGAATACCTTCAGGGTTTAATCCCTGCTGGCTCTTTCAAATTTACTAAATTTATAACCAAAGGAAATTTGGGATTGAGGAGGAGGCTGGCATGGTAAATGCAAAGTAGAAATTAAAATGCCATGACGATTACACATAGAAATACAACATATATGTGACTAGTGATAAACATATGATGTGATCTAGTGAAAGTTTACTCAGTACAAATTTGAAAGCACCCTTTCTTTTTTCATTTTTTTCAGCACATTGTACTTTAAATAAAGTGTGCTTTCAAAACTGGATTATTGATCCAAATGTTTAGCTGTGTTCCGTACTGAAATTAGAATAGGCACTTCCACGGTGAGTTTCACATGTACAAAATTACACATCAGGATAATTTACTTTCATACGCTTCTCCAGCACTTCCGAGAACTTAAGTGTCAGTGGATACAAATTGCAAGTCACTCCTGCTGGAGAGTTCACAAGAAACAAAGGGTACTAAGAGCAGAAAAGTGAGCCGAGTGAATGGAAGGGTAGAAACAGAGGTTTGTGCAGGGATGCTTCTGGATAGATGATGATGCAGGTAAGTAAACTCAGCCTGAAATCTCCATTCCTTTGGCCACTATGAGCAGGGAGTTGAGATCTGTTTTAAGAGAGCTGATAGCAGTCTCCTTGGCATGAAGTTATCATGAACAGAGCAAATCAAATATAACCCAGGATGCTGAGGAAGGATTCAAGGAATACTTATTCAACATAAATAAAGGTTTTCCAGAGGTGTTTCCATCTCAGTCATCCAAATTACACAGCTCTGAGACCACAGTAGCAAAAATCTAGGAGGCAGGGAGCTGAGGTCCTTCAAAATTATGAAAGCAAAAAGGCAGGAGCATCTGGAAACAGTACCAAATACAATAGAAAAATATTAGAATGTGTACTTTCTAATAAGTATACATGTTAAATATGGGATTTTAAATTTAGGTAGTTGTGTACTAACCTGTTAACCAATCATCTGCAAAGGGGTGAATTACAAGGGACTTTTACTGTCTAAAATATTTGAATATTTCAAAGCACATGTAGTAATCATCTAATCATATATATATATGTAGTTTTTAATGGGGAGGGAATGAGCATTGTTATCTGTGACAAAGAAAAACCAACATCTCAGGAAAATATAGGCAAGGAAGATTCTCAAAGCATCTAGCAAACAAGTGACAGTGAATAAAAATTCATAGTCCAATATTCATTCTTACTAATTGAAGGCCTATAACATGTGATTGTCTTTATTTAGAATGCACAGGTTCACTACTAAATGTTGTCTCTCTTGTTTTCCCATAAATTCCTCAGGGCTTTTTAGGAACCAAACTTTCACAGTTATAGAAGGACCACTGAAATCTTAAATTTTAGATCTTAGAATTTTTGTGTTCATATTGTTATTATTAAAGTTGCACTGTAGGCTGGGCACTGTGGCTCATGCCTGTAATCCTAGCACTTTGGAAGGCCAAGGCGGGTGGATCACTTGAGCTCAGGAGTTCGAGACCAGCCTGGGCAACATAGTGAGACCTCCGTCTCTACAAAAAAATACCAAAGAAAATTAACCAGGCCTGGCTGGGCGCGGTGGCTCATGCCTGTAATCCCAGCACTTTGGGAGGCCAAGGCAGGCGGATCATGAGGTCAGGAGATCGAGACCATTCTGGCTAACACGGTGAAACCCTGTCTCTACTAAAAATGCAAAAAATTAGCCCGGCGTGCTGGCAGGCGCCTGTAGTCCCAGCTACTCGGGAGGCTGAGGCAGGAGAATGGCGTGTACCTGGGAGACGGAGCTGGCAGTGAGCTGAGATCGTGCCACTGCTCTCCAGCCTGGGTGACGGAGCGAGACTCCGTCTCAAAAAAAAAAAAAAAAAAAAAAGAAAAGAAAAATTAACCAGGCCTGGTGGCACATGCTTGTAGTCCCAGCTACTTGGGAGGCCGAAGTGAGAGACAGTCTTGCTCTGTCACCTAGGCTAGAGTGCAGTGATGCGATCTCAGCTCACTGCAACCTCCACCTCAAATTTGCCGGGCACGGTGGCTCATGCCTGTAGTCCCAGCACTTTGGGAGGCCAAGGCAGGCAGATCACCTGAGGTCACGAGTTCGAGACCAGCCTGGCCAACATGGTGAACCCCCATCTCTACTAAAAATACAAAAATTAGCCTGGCATGGTGGCGTGCGCCTGTAATCCCCGCTATTCTGGAGGCTGAGACAGGAGAATTGTTTGAACCCAGGAGGCGGAGGTTGCAGTGAGCCGAGATCGCGCCATTGCACTCTAGCCTGGGCAACAAGAGCGAAACTCTGCCTCATAAAAAAAAAAATTCATATTGCTATATAAGTTATTTCAGTAAAGTATATCATGTGCCTGTTTGGTGGAAAAGTTAAAGGAAGAAACCAGGAAGGAAACAAGCAGAACAGTCATCTTCAAAAGTAATTTGTGTTTAAGAATGTGAGGCTTAAGTAGATGTTTTGCAGTACATTTTATATAGATACGAATCTTGCCCTCTAGGGGTCTATACTTTAAGCCTGGCAGTAGTAGTTAACAAGGATAAATATAAAAGGACAACTAAGCAACTAGAAAATAAACATGGAGGCCGGGCACGGTGGCTCACGCCTGTAATCTCAGCACTTTGGGAGGCCGAGGTGGGAGGATCACGAGGTCAGGAGTTCGAGACCAGCCTGGCCAATATGGTGAAACCCTGTCTCTGTTAAAAATATAAAAACTAGCTAGGCTTGGTGGTGCACACCTGTAGTCCCAGCTACTCAGGAGGCTCAGGCAGCAGAATCCCTTGAACCTAGGAGGCGGAGGGTGCAGTGAGCCGAGATTGTACCAGTGCACTCCAGCCTGGGCAATAGAGGCAGACACCACCTCAAAAAAAAAAAAAGAAAGAAAGAAAGAAAGAAAAGAAACATGGAAAAACATACAAATAGAAAGATTAAATATTTATGTCCATTGTGTACAAGATCATAGTTTTAAAAGAAATGCATCTGTGGATTCAGGGGGAAGGGCAGCAGTGGGAGAAGTCATAGCAGACAACCATATCTATTCAGAAGAGGGTGACAGAACACATTCTGCTGGCAAGTATCATAAACTAGAAATTTTCAGGCCAGGCATGGTGGTTTACATCTGTAATCCCAGCACTTTGGGAGGCCGAGGTAGGCAGATCACTTGAGGTCAGGAATTCGAGACCAGCCTGACCAACATGGTGAAACCTCGCCTCTACTAAAAATACAAAATTAGCCAGGCGTGGTGGCAGGCACCCATAATCCCAGCTATTCTGGAGGCTGAAGCAGGAGAATTGCTTGAATCAGGGAGGCGGAGGTTGCAGTGAGCCAGGATTGTGCCACTGCACTCCAGCCTGGGTGACAGAGTGAGACGCTGTCTCAAAAAAAGAAAGAAAAGAAAGAAAGAGAGAAAGAAGGAAGGAAGAAATGGAATAGACAGCCCTATTCATCACCCTGCAGGCTGAAGCCTAAATTCCTTGGCTTGACTCACTAGGTCCTGGAGAGCCCCTGCTACCCTCTGGCGAACATGCTCATCTCTTCCCCAGCTTTCCTTCTCACCTGACCACCAGTTTTCAGAACTCCTTCCAGTGGGCTACAAACCACCAGGCTGTCCCATCGCCCTTCCCCTTTCCACGAGGCCAGTTCCTACTTTTTCTTCTGCTCTTGCTTTAGACCTCTGCCCTCCGTGAGAATGGCTGTGTCCCCCTAAATGCTTCTGCCAACCTTGTGCTTTCCCCACTCACAGCTCTCATTGCCTGTAATCAAAGTGCCCAGATTAATGTCTGTATTGTCCCTAAACCCAGCGGAGATGGCAGTAGTTATCTGCCTTATTTCCCCTATTCAACAGCAGCTCGGTGAACAGTTGTAGGGTAACTGAAATGAATATGAAAATATAGGTTAGGTGTTAGAAAAAGAGCTAAGAGGATCCTTTATAGGAATGTTTATTTTATTTTATTTTATTTTTTGAGACAGGGTCTCACTCTGTCACCCAGGCTGGAGTGCAATGGCACAATCTCAGCTCACTGCAACTTCCACCTTCAGGGCTCAAGCAATCCTCCCACCTCAGCCTTCCAAGTAGCTGACTACAGGCACACATCACCAAGGCCGGCTATTGTTTTGTATTTTTAGTAGAGACAGGGGTCTTGTCATATTGCCCAAGCTGGTCTTGAATGCCTGAACTCCACCTGGCTGAGGCCTCCCAAAGTGCTGGGATTATAGGCTTGAGCCACGGCCACTGGCCAGTCGTGTTTATTTTATTTATATATATATTTATTTATTTATTTATTTATATTATTTATTTATTTATTTTTTGAGACTGAGTCTCGCTCTGTTGCCCAGGCTGGAGTATAGTGGTGCAATCTCGGCTCACTGCAATGTCCACCTCCCAGGTTCAAGAGATTCTCGTGCCTTAGCCTCTCGAGTAGCTGGGATAACAGGCACCCACCATCACACCTGCCTAATGTGTTTATTTTTTTAAAAAAAGAAACTGTATCTTTAGAGAAAATGTATACATGCATACTTTGCTACATTTTTGTTGATTGTTACATTTTACATTTGTATAACAATACAGGCAAGTCATCTTTGCACTCATAACCACATCTTTTATGCAACATCAAGCCTACTCTGAGGTACAGGCTTTCAGAAGCCTGAATTTGGAGGACCATGCCTGAACCAAATGGAGTCTCCAGAATCAAAACTGCTCAAAATAATCATTCATGGTTCTCAGACCAAATAAGATCTACTTAGAAACATTTCTCGACAGCACGCTGCCACGCCGACACAGACCCCGCTCTGCACGCCAGCCCCCCTGCACCCACCATGGCCACAGTTCAGCAGCTGGAAGGAAGATGGCGCCTGGTGGACAGCGAAGGTTTTGATGAATACATGAAGGAGCTAGGAGTGGGAATAGCTTTGGGAAAAATGGGCGCAATGGCCAAGCCAGATTGTATCATCACTTGTGATGGCAAAAACCTCACCATAAAAACTGAGAGCACTTTGAAAACAACACAGTTTTCTGGTACCCTGGGAGAGAAGTTTGAAGAAACCACAGGTGATGGCAGAAAAACTCAGACTGTTTGCAACTTTACAGATGGTGCATTAGTTCAGCATCAGGAGTGGGATGGGAAGGAAAGCACAGTAACAAGAAAACTGAAAGATGGGAAATTAGTGGTGGAGCGTGTCATGAACCATGTCGCCTGTACTCAGATCTATGAAAAAGCACAATAAAGATTCCATCATCACTTTGGACAGGAGTTAACTAAGAGAATGACCAAGCTCAGTTCAATGAGCAAATCTCCATACTGTTTCTTTCTTTTTTTTTTTCATTACTGTGTTCAATTATCTTTATCACAAACATTTTACATGCAGCTATTTCAAAGTGTGTTGGATTCATTAGGATCATCCCTTTGGTTAATAAATAAATGTGTTTCTGCTAACAAAAAAAAAAAAAAAGAAAGAAAAAGAAACATTTCTCAGGCCGGGCACGATGGCTCACAGACCAGGCACAGTGGCACACACCTGTAATTCCAGCACTTTTGGGAGGCCGAGGCAGGTGGATCCCCTGAGGTCGGGAGTTTGAGACCAGCCCGACTAACATGGAGAAACCCTGTCTCTACTAAAAATACAAAATTAGCTGGGCATGGTGGCACATGGCTACTCCGTCCCAGCTACTCAGGAGGCTGAAGCAAGAGAATTGCTTGAACCCAGGAGGCAGAGGCTGCGGTGAGCCGAGGGTGAGCCAAGATCGCGCCATTGTACTCCAGCTTGGGTGACAAGAGCGAAACTCCGAAACTCCATGTCCAAACAAAAAAAGAAACATTTCTCTGAGCCAAGATAATGTTGAGGAGGAAATGATTACAGAATAGCATATATGTATCACAATCTTATGTAAAATGGTGTAAATCTATAATTATGTATGCATACAATATGTGCAAAGTAGTAATGTTCATCAGGTTGTAAACAATGGTTATCTCTGAACTAGGATTCCAAATAACCTTTCCCCTTTTTTTTTTGAGACAAGTCTCACTCTGTTGCCCCGGCTGGAATGCAGTGGTGCAATCATGGCTCACTGAAGCCTCAACCTCCTGAGCTTAAGCAATCCTCCCGCCTCAGCCTCCCAAAGTGCAGGGATTACACGCATGAGCCACCACACCCAGACTAAATATGTGTTAAACTAAAGCAGAAGCATCATTACCCAAGTAGGCTCTATAGGAAGAAAGAGGAGACGAGTGAGGAAAGGAGAGAGAATGAAAAAAAGAGACTTAAATTGTAAGCATTGAAGGTTAGGATGGGAAGGCAATTCGCATTTAAACCTCAGGGCCCCATTTAGGCTTCTACCTCCCTGACCACTGGGAGGCTGGTTGCTTTTCACCCCTCTGGGTTCACTTCTATTTGTCTGTGAGCTGTCAGCATCCTTCCCCCCTTGTCTTGCCCTGCCTCTGCCAGGGAGGCAGAGTTGGGAGTCGTGGCACAGGCATGCACGCTGTGCAGCCTCCCACACCTGCACCCTGAAAGACCAACAGACACCCGAAGAAACCTGATACACAAGCACAAACTGATAAGATACCCAAAAAGGCAAAGGCAGACAGATAGCAAAACATGGCTAATATTACACAGTACTGCAAGAGAAAGTAACACCAAAACAAAACAAAACACAGACATCATCTCTCAGTTCCTTCTCAAAAAAAAAAAAAAAAAAAAAAAGGCCAGGTGTAGTGGCTCACACCTGTAATCCCAGTATTTTTGGAGGCCGAGGTGGGTAGATCACTTGAGGCCAGGAGTTTGAGACCAGCCTGGCCAACTATGGCCAACATGGTGAAACCCCCCATCTCTACTAAAAATACAAAAAATTAGCCGGGCATGGTGGCTGGCACCTGTAATCCCAGCTACTGGGAGGCTGAGGCAGGAGAATTGCTTGAACCTGGGAGGCGGAGGTTGCAGTGAGCTAAGATTGTACCACTGCACTCCAGCCTGGGCAAGAGAGTGCAACTCTGTCTCAAAAAAAAAAAAAAAAAAAAAGCGTGGGTGTGGTGGTGGCTCACACCTGCAGTCCTAGCACTTTGGGAGGCCAAGGTGGAAGGCTCTCTTGAGGCTAGGAATTTGAGACCTGCCTGGACAACATACAGAAACCTTGTCTCTACAAAAAATAAAAAAACTAGCTAGGTGTGGTGGTGTGCGCCTGTAGTCCCAGGTACTTGGGAGGCTCAACAGGAAGACTGCTTGAGACCAGGGAGTTGGGCCTGCAGTGAACCATGGTCATGCCCCTGCACTCCAGACAGGGTGAAGTGGGTAGTTTTTCACTTGATCTCCTCCTTATTGTATCTAACGTTTAAACAAGTCTCAGACCTGGTGCAGAGGTGCATGTACCTCCATTGCTGGACAAGGCCTGACTTTTGCCTGCTGGTAGGGCCTCCTCGGTTCTAACCAGACTTCTGGGACCTCATTCTCTATCCTGGTTCCATTTTCCACTTTGTGACTTCATCAGTTAAAGATCCCATTTCAGCCACCAAGGTTGAGAGGCCCCAAGACCCAGTTCCTTTACAGAATCAACCCTGGGGTGGCTTTAGGACTGGGCTCTTTGGAGCTCATCCTTGGACCCACAGTGGAGCGCTGGTCTGTGCTGACATCTTCAGATACCAATCAATGGGCATTTGGCTCCTTGCTTCCACTGACCTCTTGAGTACTTTCAACGATCGGTGTCAAGGGTGCCCCTGCTGCTGTTTCTAGAGCATCTCTGCAACCCACGGTGGCCTCTCCTCTCTCTGTGGGCCATGGACAGCACAGTCCCTTCAGCCCTGGAGTTGTCCCAGCGGCTGGCACTGAACCCAAGGGAGAGCCCAAGGAGTCCGGAAGAGGAGGAGCCCCACCTGCTGAGCAGCTTGGCTGCAGTCCAGACCCTGGCCAATGTCATCTGGCCTTGCTATGGCCCCCATGGCCGGCAGAAGTTCCTGGTGACCATGAAAGGAGAAACAGTGTGCACGGGGTGTGCCACTGCCATCCTCAGGGCCCTGGAGCTGGAGCACCCAGCGGCATGCCACTGCCATCCTCAGGGCCCTGGAGCTGGAGCACCCAGCGGCATGGCTCCTCCGGGAAGCAGCCCAAACCCAGGCAGAGAATAGTGGGGATGGCACAGCCTTCGTGGTTCTGCTGACAGAAGCCTTGCTGGAACAGGCAGAGCAGCTGCTGAAGGCCGGCCTGCCTCGCCCGCAGCTCCGGGAGGCCTACAGCACAGCCACTGCAGAGGTCCTGGCCACACTGCCCTCCCTGGCCATCCAGTCTCTGGGGCCTTTGGAAGATCCGTCCTGGGCCCTCCATTCTGTGATGAATACCCACACCCTGCCCCCCATGGACCACTTGACCAAGCTGGTGGCCCATGCCTGCTGAGCTATCAAGGAGCTAGACGGCAGCTTCAAGCCTGAGCGTGTTGGGGTGTGCGCGCTGCACGGGGGGACACTGGAGGATTCCTGCCCCCTCCAGGGGTTAGCAATATCTGGGAAGCTCTGTGGGCAAATGGCCGCAGTGTTAAGTGGTGCCAGGGTGGCTCTCTTTGCTTGCCCCTTTGGTCCTGCCCATCCAAATGCACCAGCAACGGCCTGTCTTTCTAGTCCTGCTGATCTAGCTCAATTTAGTAAAGGAAGCGACCAATTACTAGAAAAGCAAGTAGGCCAGCTGGCAGCCACGGGAATTAATGTGGCAGTGGTGTTGGGGGAGGTCGACGAGGAGACCCTCACACTGCGGACAAGTATGGCATCGTGGTGATTCAAGCTAGGTCTCGGATGGAGATCATTTACCTGAGTGAGGTGTTGGACACACCTCTGCTGCCTCGTCTGCTCCCTCCCCAGAGGCCAGGCAAGTGCCAGAGGGTTTACAGGCAGGAGCTGGGAGATGGTTTGGCTGTGGTATTTGAATGGGAATGTACAGGCACACCTGCCCTCACCGTGGTTCTCAGGGGAGCCACCACCCAGGGGCTGCGGAGTGCAGAGCAGGCCGTCTACCATGGCATTGATGCCTATTTCCAGCTATGTCAAGATCCCAGACTGATCCCAGGAGCTGGGGCCACAGAAATGGCTTTGGCAAAAATGCTCTCTGATAAAGGAAGCAGATTGGAAGGGCCCAGTGGGCCTGCATTCCTAGCATTTGTCCGGGCCCTGAAGTATCTTCCTAAAACCTTGGCAGAGAATGCAGGCTTAGCCGTCTCAGACGTGGTGGCAGAAATGAGTGGAGTGCACCAAGGTGGGAACCTCCTAATGAGTGTGGGAGCTGAAGGGACAATAAATGTGGCCCAGGAAGGGGTGTGGGACACCCTAATAGTCAAAGCCCAAGGATTTCGAGCAGTGGCTGAGGTGGTGCTACAGCTCGTGACTGTAGATGAAATCGTAGTGGCCAAGAAAAGTCCCACACATCAGGAGATCTGGAATCCTGACTCTAAGAAGACAAAGAAACGCCCACCTCCTGTCGAAACAAAAAAAATCCTTGGAATGAATAACTGGTGATACCCTCAATAAAACAGGGATTGCCAAGAAGGGAACAATCACCCCAAAAATGAATGTTTGCCTTTATTCCATGTTTGGTACTTGATTCAGTTTCTTTAAATAAAAACATGAAGGAACATAAAATTTCTTTTCATGTGCTTAGTTCCTTTCCAGTTCTCGAATTTTTTTTTTTTTTTTTTTTTTTTAGAGATGGAGTCTTGCTCTGTTGCCCAGGCTGGTGTGCAGTGGCGTGATCTCGGCTCACTGCAACCTCCGCCTCCCTGGTTCAAGCGATTCTCCTGCCTCAGCCTCCCGAATAGCTGGGACTACAGGTGCGCGCCACCACGCCCAGCTATTTTTTTGTATTTTTAGTAGAGACGGGGTTTCACCATATTGGCCAGGCTGGTCTCGAACTCCTGACCTCATGATCCTCCTGCCTCAGCCTCCCAAAGTGCTGGGATTACAGGCGAGAGCCACCGTGCCCGGCCAGTTCTTGACCTTTTCATTTTCTGTTTCTCTCTATCAGATTCTCTTCCTTTCCTACGATAAGAGCAGGATTCAATTCTATTAAGATTTTTAAACTGAGTACCTATGTGGGCTTTGGGCATGCAAAACACAGTGCAGCCATCTCTTCCCAACTATTTGAGCATTCCCTGCATGATATTCTGACATATATGGACTTATGTCTAGATGTCACTTTAGGAGTCTGAAAACATCAGTTGCAGCTTACAAGAGTGGTCAGTCCTTCCCGTTGTGGTTATTTGAAAAAAAAGAAGGGACTATCATCTTAAAGCACAGAGAGAGAGAGAGCAGGAAAAGGGGCTGCTGTGCTGGCAGGCAGAAATTTAACTTAAAAAAAAAAATCCTTGCCTGACACAGTGGCTCATGCCTGTAATTCCTGCACTTTGGGAGGCTGAGACAGGAAGATCGCTTGAGTCCAGGAGTTCAAGACCAGCCTGGACAACATAGTGAGACCCTGTCTCTACAAAAATAAAAATTAAAAAAAATTAGCCAGGCGTGGGCCGGGCGTGGTGGCTCAAGCCTGTAATCCCAGCACTTTAGGAGCCCGAGGTGGGCGGATCACCTGAGGTCAGGAGTTCAAGACCAGCCTGACCAACATGGAGAAACCCCATCTCTACTAAAAATACAAAAAAGTAGCCGGACGTGGTGGCACATGCCTGTAATCCCAGCTACTTGAGAGGCTGAGGCAGGAGAATTACTTGAACCCGCGAGGCAGAGGTTGTTGTGAGCTGAGATGATGCCATTGTACCCCAGCCTGGGCAAAAAGAGCAAAACTCTCCCTCAAAAAAAAAAAAAAAAAAAAATTAGCCAGGCGTGGTGATGCATACCTGTAGTCCCAGTTACTCAGGAGGCTGAGGTGGGAGGATCACTTAAGCCCAGGAGATCGAGGTTGCAGTGAGCTGTGATTGTGCCACTGCACTCCAGCCTAAGAGACAGAGCAAGACCCTGTCTCAACAAAACAAAACAAAACAAAACAAAACAAAACAAAACCAGCAAACATCCTTGGCATAGATAACAGAAGATAAGAACACATACCTGAGGACTATGCTAAGGTTGTTGTGTAGGTGAGGAGAAAGCTGAGGGTAGGGGGAAGGGCTAGGATTGGACAACCTTGGGCATTAAAGAAGGGGTCTAAGCAGAGGTGAGTGGGTTCAGCACCTAATACCCAAAGCTTTTTCCACATTTTTAACCATCCAAGTTACTCTAGGAAAAGATCAGAACCTATGGGACAGAATCTAGGAGATGAGAAGGTACAATCTCTTAGAATCATAAAAATAAAAAAGCTTTAGGCATATGCAGAGAGAATGAGACTCAAGAAACCATTGTCTTATAGCACGCATATTAGCTGCAACACAGCAAAACAAAATTTTATTTATTTATTTATTTTGAGACAGAGTCTTGCTCTGTCACCCAGGCATAGTGACTGGTGTGGCCCAGGCACCAGTGCAGCGGTGCAGTCTCAGCTCACTGCAACCTCCACCTCCTGGGCACAAATGATTCTCCTGCCTCAGCCTCCTGAGTAGCTGGGACTATAGGTGTCCACCACCACACCTGGCTAATTTTTGTATTTTTAGTAGAGACGGGGTTTTGCCATGTTGGCCAGGCTGGTCTCAAACTTTGGACCTCAGGTGATCCACCTGCCTCGGCCTCCCCAAATGCTGGGATTACGGGTGTGTCCCACCCAAATTTGCTATATCTTGATTTTGTCTAGAATCTAAGTATCCTCTTTAATGTCATCTTTAAGTGTCCTTTTTTTTTTTTTTTTTTTTTGAGATGGAGTCTCACTTGCCCAGGCTGGAGTGCAGTAGCATGATCTCGGCTCACTGCAACCTCCACCTCCCAGGTTCAAGTGATTCTCCTGCCTCACCCTCCCAGTAGCTGGGATTACAGGCGTCCGCCACTAAGCCAGACTAATTTTTTTGAATTTTTGTTTTTTTTTTTTTGAGATGGCATCTCACTCTGTCACCCAGGCTGGAGTGCAGTGGTGTGATCTCAGCTCACTGCAACCTCCACCTCCCAGGATGAAGAGATTCTTCCGTCTCAGCCTCCTGAGTAGCTGGGACTACAGGTGTGCGCCACCATGCCTGGATAATTTTTGTATTTTTAGTAGACACAGGGTCTCACCATAATGGCCAGGCTGGTCTCGAACTCCTGACCTCGTGATCCACCCGCCTCAGCCTCCCAAAGTGCCGGGATTACAGGCATGAGCCACTGTGCCCAGCCAATTTTTTTGAATTTTTTGTAGAGACGGGGTTTCACCATGTTGGCCAGGCTGGTCTCGAACCTCTGACCTCAAATGATTCGCCCGCCTCAACCACCCAAAGTCCTGGGATTACAGGCATGAACCACCAACTCCAGCATAAATGTCCTCTTTAGTTGTCAAAACATATGACTCAAACATCAAGTTGGTTTTTTTCTCCTACTGACTATGGAGAAGTTGACCAGAATTTGACCTCAATTTGGCCAGATCCAGACTCTTCTTCTGAGATTACAGGATCAAGGTCTCCTAGCATGCTAGGTCTCAATCCTCAAAGGCTTTGGCTTTGGGGTTGGCTACATATTTCTCTTCCAAGATGAGCTGCTTGCTTCAATTCCAGAAGCAGTTGAATTTCAGAAATGACAATTCCCGGAGTACATTTTCTTTTTCTTTTTTTTTGAGACGGAGTTTCACTCTTGTTGCCCAGGCTGGAGTACAATGGCATAATCTCGGCTCACCACAACCTCCGCCTCCCAGGTTCAAGCGATTCTTCTGCCTCAGGAGTAGCTGGGATTACAGGCATGTGCCACCACGCCTGGCTAATTTTGTATTTTTAGTAGAGACGGGGTTTCTCCATGTTGGTCAGGCTGATCTCGAACTCCTGACCTCAGGTGATCCGCCCACCTTGGCCTCCCAAAGTGCTGGGATTACAGTCATGAGCCACTGCGCCTGGCCATTCCTGGAGTACATTTTCTACAAGAACTTGTAGCTGGTGGACTCATCCCAGACCCCTTCCAGCTTTGTGACACTGCTTTACTGTGCTCCAGGTTGATCTAGCAACCAGAGAACAATAGCCACAATCCAGAGAAAACGGGAGGAAAATGAGAACTGAGTCCTGGGAAATGAAGGAGATGAGAGGCTGACTTGGATAGTGGAGGCTGGGACTGAGCCTTGGGAACTGCTCATCCATTTGGGCTATATGTAGGCCAGTCATGGTGGCTCATCACCTCTAATCCCAGTAGTTTGGAAGGCCAAGGCAGGCGGATCGCTTGAGGTTAGGAGTTTGAGACCAGCCTGGAGAGCACACTGATACTCTTTTTCTACAAAAAAATAAATAAATTACCCAGGTGTGGTGGCATGCACCTGTAGTCCCACTTATTCGGAAGGCTGAGGCAAGAGAATCTCTTGAACCTAGGAAGCAGAGGTTGCAGTGAGCCGAGATGGTGCCACTGCACTCCAGCCTGGGCAACAGAGCAAGACTCCATCTCAAAATAATAATAATAATAAATTAAAAAATAAAAATTAACTGGGCATGGTGGTGCACACCTGTAGTCCCAGCTACTGGGGGACTGAGATGGAAGGATTTCTTGAGCCCAGGAAGTCGAGGCTGCAGTGAGCAGTGATTGGCCCACTGCACTCCAGCCTGGGTGACAGAGTGAGACCCTTTCTCAAGAAAAAAAAAAAAAAAAAAAGACTTCAATCTACAAAAACATTGGAGTTCTGATGAAGAGAAAAAGGTATCAATTCCAAACTGTGAAAAGAACTGTGAAGAGAAGATTGAAAACAAAACAACAGAAAAGAGTTGTCATAGTTTGCCAGTCCTTTCTCTACATGGGCCAGCCTCTTCTCATGCGTATTGAGTTGTTTCTCCAGAGTCTTTTTTTTTTTTTTTTTTTTTGAGATGGAGTCTTGCTCTGTCACCCAGGCTGGAGTGTAGTGGTGTGATCCCGGCTCACTGCACCAGTAGACAGGTATGACAGATATTCCAAAAGTAGCTGAGTCACCTTTTCCCCTGAAACATCAAGAATCCCCACCCCCACCCCCACGCCCCGCCCCAGGCTAAAGATCCTCTTTCCTAACTAGGGAGGAAGAGGAAGAAGGTTAGGGTAAGAATGAGGGAGATGGTGGTAGAATCTCTGAGAGGGATTCTACTCACCTCCCAGTGGGTTCCAAGGAGTGAGATGGGGGAAAGGACAATTAGAATCCGCAGCAAAGTTTGGGGGTCTGAGAACAGAGGAGATTCTCTGCTTCCAATCTGGAACCCTGGGGCTCCAAGGAGTTCCCTGTGCCAACGGGACAGCAGAGCTGTAGACCAGGAATGGCTGAGGCCTCGGGCGGAGATGGGCCCCGGGTAGTTGATGGGATGTTCGCAGTGCTGAGCAACCTCAGAGAACAGCCAGGGTCCCCCATGAAGCAGCAACCATGAAGCCGCTGAACCTTAGGGCATTTCAAGGTCATGAGAAAAGGTAGGATTGTAAACTTTAGCTGAGGCTTGAGAAAGACAGAAAATGACCTCAGACCACAGGACACCAAGATGCTGCATCAGCCCGTGGACTGGAGGCTAATTGTGGGGTGAATGAGAGAAGGAGGTGAAGGAGAAGATCAAGAATGGACTTGGTTGAGGTTTGGCCTGATCAGGAAAAATCATAAAAGGCCAAAGTTTACCTGGAATTGACTAGATTAATTATTTTACCATCAGGCAGAAAAAGGGGCTAGAAATAGAAATACTGAGATGATTTAGTTATAAAAGCATAGCACGAATACTTCCCACACATTGAAGTGTAGGACTTAAGAATTTAAACTCTCGGCCGGGCATAGTGGCTCACGCCTGTAATCCCAGCACTTTGGGAGGCCGAGGCAGGCAGATCACCTGAGGTCAGGAGTTTCAGATCAGCCTGGACAACATGGTGAGACCCTTTCTCTAATAAAAATACAAAAATTGTCCAGGCGTTTTGGTGGGTGCCTGTAATCCCAGCTACTCGGGAAGCTAAAGCAGGAGAATCGCTTGAGCCTGGGAGGCAGAGGTTGCAGTGAGCCAAGACCCTGCCACTGCACTCCAGACTGGGCAACAGAGCGAGACTCCATATCAAAAAAGAATTTAAACTCTCTACAAACGTGAATTTTCTTTCTTTTTTTTTTTTTTTTTGAGACAGAGTCGCTCTTTCCCCCAGGCTGGAGTACAGTGGCACAATCTTGGCTCACTGCAACCTCCGCCTCCTGGGTTCAAGTGATTCTCCTGTCTCAGCCTCCCAAGTAGCTGAGATTACACGCACCTGACACCACGCCCGGCTAATTTTTGTATTTTTAGTAGAGATGGGGTTTCACCATGTTGGCCAGGCTGGTCTTGAACTCCTGACCTCAAGTGATCCACCTGCCTCTGCTTCCCAAAGTGCTGGGATTACAGGTGTGAGCCACCACACCCAGCCAAATGTGAATATTGAATAAGGACTTCAGACACTGTCCTCTGGGTATTACCAACAGGGTTTGACACTAGTAATTGCAGCACCACATAAGAAAGACCAGACGCTGGTTAGCAAAACAATGGTAATCTGCAATGCAGCACATGTTTGAGAAGCAATTTTATACAGTAGACAGGGTGGAAAAAATGGCTCTTTGGAAGTTTTCTTCTAACTCACAGAATGCATCAGCAAGGAAAGATGGATCCCGGCAAGCTCAGGGGACATATGCCTCTCTATAGTGAAAAATATTTTCTTTCTTTTTTTTTTTTTTTTAGATGGAGTCTCCCTCTGTCCCCCAGGCTAGAGTGCAGTGGCGCAATCTCGGCTCATGCAAGCTCCGTCCCGGGTTCACGCCATTCTCCTGCCTCAGCCTCCTGAGCAACTGGGATTACAGGCCTCTGCCACCACGCCCAGCTAACTTTTTGTATTTTTAGTAGAGACGGGGTTTCACCGTGTTAGCCAGGATGGTCTCGATCTCCTGACCTTGTGATCCGCCCGCCTAAGCCTCCCAAAGTGCTGGGATTACAGACGTGAGCCACTGCGCCCGGCTGAAAAATATTTTCATATCCAGATCAACATTCATTTCTTAAAACATCTTAACACGTGTCCTCTGCCTCCTGTGTCCACAGACTCCAGAACCCTAGCATTCCAGAATCCCCCCTCCCTACTGTGGCTGCTCCCCTCTTGGCAGGCACCCCAAGTTCTGGACTAGTATTTCCCCAACAAAAGAGAACAATATCAGCCAATCTCAGACTTCCCTATGCAGATGCCACATATTATGTTTCATATTTCATTCCTAGTCAGTCATTTTGATTGCAAACCTCCTTCTATTTCAATTTTATTACTGTGGGTTTCTTTTTGTTGTTATTGTTTGTTTTTTTTGAGACAGAGTCTTCCTGTGTCACCTAGGCTGGAGTAAAGTGGCACAATCTCAGCTCACTGCAGCCTCCACCTCCCGAGTTCAAGCGATTCTCCTGCCTCAGCCTCTCAAATAGCTGGGATTACAGGTGCGTGCCACCACACCCAGCTAATATATATTTTTATATATATATATATATATTTTTTGTTTTGTTTTGTTTTGTTTTGTTTTGTTTTTTTGAGACAGAGTCTCGCTCTGTCACCCAGGCTGGAGTGCAGTGGCGCGATCTCGGCTCACTGCAACCTCCGCCTTCCAAGTTCAACTGATTCTCCTGCCTCAGCCTCCTGAGTAGCTGGGATTACAGGCATGCACCATCATGCCCGGCTAATTTTTGTATTTTTAGTAGAGACGGGGTTTCACCATGTTGGCCAGGCTGGTCTCAAACTCCTGACCTTGTGATCCGCCCACCTCGGACTCCCAAAGTGCTGGGATTACAGGCGTGAGCCACCGCGCCTGGCCTATATAGATATATTTTTTGCATTTTTCATAGAGATGGGGTTTCATCATGTTGGCCAGGCCGGTCTCAAACTCCTGACCTCAGATGATCCACCTGCCTCGGCTTGCTGGGATTACAGGCGTGAGCCATGCACCAGGCTAGTGTAGTTTTATTTACAAGAGGCATAACAATCCATGAACCAAGACTGAAATATTGTTTCAGGTGAAAATAGTTTCTAAAACTACTTGTGATATTTTCTACGTTAGATTTTGAGAAGAATCTACACTTGCCTTAATTCCTAAAACTAAATAGAAAACATTTCAAAATACACTCATATGTTACTGAAATTTAAAGTCTTTTTTTTTTTTGAGACAGAGTTTCGCTCTTGTTGCCCAGGCTGGAGTGCAGTGGCATGATCTCGGCTCACCACAACCTCTGCCTCCCAGGTTCAAGCGATTCTCCTGCCTTAGCCTCCTGAGTAGTTGGGATTACAAGCATGTGCCACTATGCTCAACTAAATTTTTTTTTTTTTTTTTAGTAGAGATGGGGTTTCTCCATGTTGGTCAGGCTGGTCTCAAACTCCCAACCTCAGGTGATCCACCCACCTCGGTCTCCCAAAGTCCTGGGATTACAGGCGTGAGCCACCATGTCTGGACTGAAATTTAAAGTCTTAATTTAGATGTTCAACATCTTACAACAAAGATACAATCTATAAAATCTGATGTTCTTTTTTTTTTTTTGAGACAGAGTCTCACTCTGTTGCCCAGGCTGGAGTGCAGTGGCACCATCACGGCTCACTGCAACCTCTGCCTCCTGGGTTCAAGTGATTCTCCTGCCTCAGCCTCCCAAGTAGCTGTGACTACAAGCAGGTGCCACCACGCCCAGCCAATTTTTGTATTTTTAGTAGAGATGGTGTTTCGCCGTGTTGGGCAGGCTGGTCTCAAACTCCTGACCTCAAGTAATCTGCCTGCCTTGGCCTCCTGAATTGCTGGGATTACTGGTGTGCGCCACCACGCCCAGCACTGGATTTTCTTAAATTTCTCTTCTTTCATTTTTTTTTTCTCTACTGAGCACTTCAGCTTTTAATAAAATTTTCTTCTTTTATCTATGAATACTCGTAAACTTTTTTGGGGGGGGACTTATCCAAATGAGCTTCTCAGAGTGTTGCAAGCTAAACATCTCCTCTCATTCTGCATAGGAACAGTGGAGTTCTGGAAGTAAGTGTAACTATTTACCTTTCAAGTCAATAAACCCAAGGGTGCACTTGGGTTTATTGTTCGAACAATTTGAACATTTATTAAGTGCCAACCCTTGTAAAGAATTACCCAGCAACCAGAATTCAACTTGGTCAGCAGGCAAGGAGTCTCGATCAGACAAACTCGCCATTTTGAAATATGAAAAATTATGCCGGGCACGGTGGCTCACGCCTGTAATCCCAGCACTCTGGGAAGCCGAGGGGCGGGCAGATCACAAGGTCAGGAGATCAAGATCATCCTGGCTAACACGGTGAAACCCCATCTCTACTAAAAATACAAAAAATTAGCCGGGTGTGGCGGCGGACACCTGTAGTCCCAGCTACTAGGGAGGCTGAGGCAGGAGAACGGTGTGAACCTGGGAGGCGGAGGTTGCAGTGAGCCGAGATTGCGCCACTGCACTCCAGCCTGGGCGACAGAGTGAGACTCCGTCTCAAAAAAAAATAAAAGAAAAATTACATGGAAGATGGCGGGAGAAGACAAGGGTCGCATGCTTCTGTGTGCCTCCACCACAGAAACATCCCGGATGGTCAGCCCCTCAGTGAATGAATGGAGCTGTTTTGAAACCAGTGGGATGATGACAACTGTGGAAAGACCCCACTCGGATCTCCTGCTGCAGGTGTAATTGACTGAGAACCTCAACTGCTGTCCTCTGAATCTACCACCACCACATTTACAATAAGACCGTGCTTCCTGAGGGCTACGCCCAGACAGCGACTGTGGGATAATAAGGTCACTTCCTGCCAGATTCTAATGGGGACTTGGGTCAGTTTGGCCAAAATCATCTGAGAGCTGCACTGCAGTCTGGGACCCTCCTACTTACTCTGTTCTCTTTTCTTTCTGGGGGGTCAAATTTCCCCATTCCGGCCAGGCGAGGTGGCTCACACCTGTAATCCCAGCACTTTGGGAGGCTAAGGAGGGCGGATCACCTGAGGTCAGGAGGTTGAGATCAGCCTGGCCAACATGGTGAAACCCCATCTCTACTAAAAATACAAAAGTTAGCCAGGCATGGCGGCACACACCTGTAATCCCAGCTACTCAGGAGGCTGAGACAGGAGAATCGCTTGAAGCCAGGAGGCAGAGTTTGCAGTGAGCTGAGATCTCACCACTGCACTCCAACCTGGGTGACAGAGCAAGACTCTGTCTCAAATAAATAAATAAATAAATAAATATAAAAATAAATAAAATTCCTCATTCCTCCAACTTTCTCCACTTTTTTCCCCTCATCAGTGTTTCTTCCATAAATCTCTTGTATGACAATCGTCTTGGCATCTATTTTTCAAAGGACCTGAACCAACACAAGGTGGTAAAATACTAACATAAAGTTACTGATTTAGCCGGGTGTGGTGGTGCACGCCCGTGGTCCCAGCTACTCAGGAGGCTGAGGTGGGAGGATCGCTTGAGCCCAGGAGGTGGAGGTTGCAGTGATCCAAGACAGCACCACTGTGCTCCAGCCTGGGAGACGGATTGAGACCTCGTCTCCGGAAAAAAAAAAAGTTAAAATTAAAAATATAAAAAAAGATGACTGATATAGTTTGGATATTTGTCCCTGCCCAAATCTCATGTTGAAATGTAACCCCTAGGGTTGGAGGTGGGGCCTGGTGGAAGGTGTTTGGGTCTAGGGGTGGATCCCTCATGGCTTGGATAGCCAGTGAGTTCTCACAAGATCGGGTTGTTGTAAACTGTGTGACACCTCCCCCATCCCTGCTATAGCTTCTCCTTCCACCATGAGTAAAAGCTCCCTGAGGCCTCCCCAGAAGCCAGGCAGATACTGGTGTCATGCTTCCTGTACAGCCTGCAGAACTCTAAGTCAATTAAACCTCTTTTCTTTTTTTTTTAAGACAGAGTCTCACTCTGTCACCCAGGCTGGAGTGCAGTGGTGCAACCTCAGCTCATTGCAGCCTCCGCCTCCCGGGTTAAAGCGATTCTCCTGGGATTACAGGCGCCTGCCACCATGACTGTATTTTTTTTTTTTTTTTTTTGAAACAGAGTCTCCTCCTGTTGCCCAGGCTGGATTGCATTGGCATGATCTCAGCTCACTGCAACCTCTGCCTCCCAGGTTCAAGCGATTCTCCTGCCTCAGCCTCCCGAGTAGCTGGAATCACAGGCGTGCAGCACCCCGCCCAGCTAATTTTTGTATTTTTAGTAGAGACGGGGTTTCACCATGTTGGCCAGGCTGGTCTCAAACTCCTGACCTCAGATGATCTTCCCACCTCAGCTTCCCAAAGTGCTGGAGATTACAGGCGTTAGCCACTGTGCCCGGCCTAAACTTCTTTTCTTTATAAAGTACCCAGTCTCAGTTATTTCTTTATAGCAAGGCAAAGAATGGCCTAATGCGATTTCTCTCTAACAGGTTGCCTTTTCCTAGTACTTGATTTGCCCTACCAGATCAGCAACTCTCCTCAAATGTCAGTCAAGGAGAGACAACTTCAATTTATAGCCAACTACCACACCAATCTCTTTCATCCTAAGAACAATTCCCTATGCCACTCCTTAATGGTACACGAAGGGCCATGTCTCAACTACACCTTCCCCATCTTAACAAGAACACGAACATACACACACACACCACACACTCTCAAGTGCCATTATTCATTTTGAACCAAGTAAGCTTATCCTTTGAAGGCACTCTCCATTTCTCCCCTTAATGAGGCATAATTGCTACATTAATAATAACACAAATAAAATGCTTCCCATAAGAATAGCATTTCCAGGCGGGGGCAGTGGCTCACACCTGTAATCCCAGTACTTTGGTAGGCCGAGGCGGGTGGATCATCTGAGGTCAGGAGTTCAGGACCAGCCTGGCCAACATGGTGAAACCCCATCTCTACTATAAATATAAAAATTAGCCAGGTGTGGTGGACGCCTGTAATCCCAGCTGCTTGGGAGGCTGAGGCAGGGGAATCGCTTGAACCTGGGAGGTGGAGATTGCAGTGAGCCGAGATCGCACCACTGTACTCCAGCCTGGGCAGCAAGAGCGAGACTACGTCTCAAAAAAAAAAAAAAAAAAAAAAGAATAGCATTTCCAAGCCTTATACATAAACAGTACCTCATTTGATCCTCATCATAACATCAAGGGTAGACATGACCAGTATTATTAGCCTCACTTCACAAAGGAAGAAACTGAGACTCAGACTGTTGTCTCTGGGTGTCAGTTTCTAAGTCTGTCCAATGAAGGATTGAGCCCTGTGACCTCTAAGAACTCTTCCACTTCTAAAATTGTATAATTTCCAAAATTTGTCTGACATCACTAAGATAGTAGTTAGTGGCAGATTAGGGACCTGAGACAATGACTTGGTGCCAGGCTGATTCTCCCACAATGTGTTATCTTTGCTGCCAATAGCAATGGCTAACATCAGCTATGCGATATGTCCTGCACTATGCCAGTTACTCACGAGGCATTGTTATTTATTTATTTATTTATTTATTTATTTATTGAGATGGAGTTTCACTCTTGTTGCCCAGGCTGGAGTGCAGTGGCGCAATCTCGGCTCACTGCAACCTCCGCCTCCCAGATTCAAGTGATTCTCCTGTCTCAGCCTCCCAAATAGCTGGGATTACAGGCGTCCATCACGCCTGGCTAATTTTGTATTTTTAGTAGAGACAGGGTTTCACCACGTTGGTCAGGCTGGTCTCCAACTCCTGACCTCAGGTGATCTGCCCACCTCAGCCTCCCAAAGTGCTGGGATTAGAGGCGTGGGCCACCGCGCCCGTCCAGAGCATTGTTGAATACCTACTCAGCATTGTCCTCCATCCCGCTGCGTAAATGTATTGAGATTTCAGTTACATACACACTTAATGGAGAAGGCGACACCACCCCTGCTCCAAGGATGTACTCTGATCGACACTTTCCATTCTTCTGGCCATAGTCATTGGGTGACTTGGGGGCTCTGAACTGGAATGCCGGAACAGAAGTACACTCTCTCCTACTGAACGTACATTAGGAAGCACTGGCTTCTGCTGCTACTGGCAGCCTCTCTGTGGCCCTAAGGGGAAGCCTCAGGATTCTTGTTTGGAACTGATAGTTTTTAGCAGCTAAAATCTGAGACGTCTATACCGTATCCTTAAAACACTGAATAAACAACATAGGCAAAGACAGATGATGTCACTGAGACCCAGAGAGGATATTAGACCTTGCCCAGCATACATTACCTATTGGGGGCCAGTTAGGACTAAATTACAAGTCTCCAGCAACTGACCTAGGGTTCTCTTGGCCTCAGCATGTGGAAGGGGCCCCACGTGCAAAGGTTCCGGATAAAGATCAGACTGTGATCTAGCTGATGAACAGAACCCAGAAGTATGTTTGAGGGGGAGGAAGGAGGAGGCTAAGAGAGGCCTTCTTCTGTTCTGCTTTTTTGCCCTGAGGGGATGACACTTAACCACTGCAGGGGCTGCAGCTGAGCTGCAGGGATGGTCACACTGAACCAGTACTTCTTCCCTTCCCCCACTCTAAACCTCTGCCAAGCAGAGAGCCTCTGAGACTGCTCTGGAGAAAGAGGCTGCCTGCCAACTATCTGCCCACCTGGGGCCAGGGTGAGGGCAAGGCCAGTGGCTACATTCTGTGAACAGCTGGAAAAAAAGTAGGCAACACAGTGGCCTTGGGACAATGGCCTTCCCACTCTCCTTGTCACAAAATAGCAGGATTAAAAAAAAAGGAGGGGGAGGATATTTATTTAATCCTTTTGTTACAAATTAAAGTTGCT
Source organism: Pan paniscus (assembly GCF_029289425.2). Lineage (NCBI taxonomy): Eukaryota > Metazoa > Chordata > Mammalia > Primates > Hominidae > Pan > Pan paniscus. The sequence continues at coordinate 188,875,557 of NC_073255.2, forward strand.
AAATTGTTTTCAAAAATTGCAGGAAATAAAGTACACGAATCAAAGAAACATAAAATATTTAAAAACAAAATAGCTATTTCCCCAACTTTCTTACTTATAGGTATGTCTATACAATTGTGGCAGAATTCAAAGGGAAGAACAGTTTGGTTAGTCCATTTGGTCACAGCAAATGTACCTGTTCATTTGTTCATCAACGATTTGCTGAGCACTCACCTTGTGCCCTGAAGATACAGTTCAGAAAAAACACCGAAAAGGCCCCTGTGTCCAGCAGCTCACATCTTAATGGTGGAAGGGAGATGAAGGAGAACAGACCATAATAAGTAAGTAAACAATGATGTCAGACTGTGCCAAGAGCTCTGAGGAAAACAGGGTGATATGATAGGGAGCGGGGAAAGGTACTTTAGGTACAATGTCAGAAATGCCTCCCCCAGGCCAGGCGAGGGGGTGCAAGCCTGGAATCCTAGCACTTTGGGAGGCCGAGGTGGGTGGATCACTTGAGCCCAGGAGTTTGAGACCAGCCTGGGGTTTCACCATGTGAAACCCAGACTCTACAAAAAAAAAAAAAAAAAAGAAAGACAAAAAAAATCAGCTGGGTGCCATGGCTCATGCCTGTAATCCCAGCACTTTGGGAGGCCAAAGTGGGTAGAGCTCAGGAGTTCAAGACCAGCCTGGCCAACATGGTGAAACCCCATCTCTACTAAAAATACAAAAATTAACTGGGCACCGTGGTGGGTGTTTGTAATCCCAGCTACTTGGGAGGCTGAAACAGGAGAATCACTTGAACCCAGGAGGCAGAGGTTGCAATGAGCTGAGATCACGCCACTGCACCCCAGCCTGGGTGAAAGAGCAAGACTCTGTCTCAAAATAAATAAATTAATTAAATTAAATTAAAATTTAAAAAATTAGCCATGTGTGGTGGTGCATACCTGTAGTCCCCACTACTTGGGAGGCTGAGGTGGGAGGATCACCTGAGCCCAGGAGGTCAAAGCTGCAGTGAGCCGAGATTGCACCACTGTACTCCAGCCTTGGAGCCTTGGCAACAGAGTGAGACCCTGACTCAAAAAAAAAAAAAAAAAGAAAAGAAAGAAAGAGAAAGAAAGAAAAAAAGAAAAAGAGGCCAGGTGCAGTGGCTCATGCCTGTAATCCCAACACTTTGGGAGGCTGAGGTGGGCAGATCACTTGAGGTCAGGAGTTCGAGACCAGCCTGACCAACATGGCGAAACCCTGTCTCTACTAAAAATACAAAAACTAGCTGGGTGCGGTGGCAGGCACCTGTAATCCCAGCTACCAGGGAGGCTGAGGCAGGAGAATCACTTGAACCTGGGAGGCAGAGGTTGCAGTGAGCCAAGCATGGGCGACAGAGTAAGACTCCATCTCAAAAAAAGGAAAAGGAAAGGAAAGGAGGAAGAAACGAAGAAACGAAGGAAGAAAGGAAGAAAGAAAGAAAAATAAAGAAGAAAAGAGAGAGAAGAGGGAAGGGGAGGGGAGGGGAGCAGGGAAGAGAGGAGAGGCTGGGCCCAGTGGTTCACACCTGTAAGCTGAGGTGAAGGAGTTTGAGACCAGCCTGGCCAACATCGTGAAACCCCATCTCTACTAAAAATACAAAAATTAGCCGGGGGTGGTGGCACGTGCCTGTAATCACAGCTACTCAGGAGGCTGAGGCAGGAGAATCGCTTAAACCTGGAAGGCGGAGGTTGCAGTGAGCTGAAATTGCACCATTGCACTCCAGCCTGGGCAACAGGGCAAGACTCCGTTTCAAAAAAAAAAAAAAAAAAAGAGAAAGAAACAAAGAAAGAAAGAGAAATGCCTCCCCAAGGTGACAGATGAGCTAAGCCAGGCGAGAAGTCTAAAGAAATTCAAGTGCAAAGGCCCTCTGGCAAAAAGGTCTTGGCAGAAAGGTGGTCAGTGTGCCTGCTGCATTGAAACTGCTCCTGTAAGGCAGGGATCCTATAACGTAGGCCTTGAATGCCATGATGGGGAGCTCGGTTAGGACCCCCATGATAGGTAGGAAGGCAGCTGGAAAGAGCAGTTCTGCCATTCTTACGGATACATTCATGAGCCATGATGGGTCGTCCTGGTGGACCTCTGGAGCCTGACCTGGGTCCACGTTTGAGGTCTCCGACTTTAGTGACCCTGGGAAAGTTACTTGAGTTTCCTCGTTTGAATAGCCAAGGGTTTCTCGTGTTTGATGCCAAATGCCTTGTGCGGGGATTGGCTCCAAACCTCAGCCTAATCAATCAATTTATCCTTACGTTCAAGAGCAGCCATTTACAAAACGAGCTCAGAAAATTAAAAAATAAAATACAAACTTTAAATCGTCAGAATACTGCATAAACTAAAAGTAGGCCGGGCGCGGTGGCTCACGCCTGTAATCCCAGCACTTTGGGAGGTCGAAGCGGGCGGATCACCTGAGGTCAGGAATTCGAGACCAGCCTGACCAACATGGAGAAACCCCGTCTCTACTAAAAGTGCAAAAATTAGCTGGGCATGGTGGTGGGCGCCTGTACTCCCAGCTATTTGGGAGGCTGAGGCAGGAGAATTGCTTGAACCCAGGAGACGAGGTTGCAGTGAGCTGAGATCGCGCCACTGCACTCTAGCCTGGGCGACAGAGCGAGACTCCATCTCAAAACAAACAAACAAATAAAAACAAAGTAAAAGTAAATTCCCCAGGCAAAGCTGATTATATTGCTGGGATAATCGACTTTGTCACTGCAGTCTCACTTGGTACTTTAAGAAACTCCATCTTGATCCTAGGTCTGGGTCGATCTGGGCGTTCCTGCTAATTTTCTGTTTTAAAAACCTAAAGCAATAAAAATGTTGATATTGACATTTATCATTTTTATCCTCGCCCTCTGCCTTGTTTTGCTGGGAGATCTGTTCCACTTGGCTGAGTTTAGGGAGGGCGGGGAAGCGGGGGAGAAACCGAGGCGCAGGGTGGAGAAAGGGAGAAGCCTTGCAGACTGAACACATGAGAAAACCTGGAGAAGGGATTCGCTGCTGCTTATTTCAGGGAAGAAAACCGAGAAGTGAAGCACAGAGGGATCAGGTTCCGGGAGCGGCGGGAAGGTTGCAGGGGGCCCCGGGGCAGGTCCTGGAGCTCAGGCAGCCGGCACCGGGAGCCCAGCTCAGGCCGCGGGGTGCAGCCGGGCACGAGCGCTCGGGCTGCCGAAACGGGAGATCAGAAAAAGGAGAGACATGGAAAAAAGGAGAGGAAGAGGAGCAACACTCAAGCGGGAAGGAAGAAGGCAGACACTGAGGAACGCCCGCAGGAACCCGCAGACAAGCAGAGAGCCGGGCTGGGCTGGGAGAGGGGCCCGCGGAAGGGGCGGGACGCCAGGCGGCTCGAGGCCAATGGGAGGGCGGGCCGGGGCGAGGGCGGGGCACTAGGCGAAACGACGCCAATGGGAGGGCGGGCCGGGGCGAGGGCGGGGAATTAGGCGGTGCGAGGCCAATGGGAGGGCGGGCCGGGTCCTCTGGGCTGAGGCGGGGTGCCAGGCGGCACGAAGCCAGTGGGAGGGTGAGTTAGGGGCAGGGGCGGGGTCCCAAGCCAATGGAAGAGTGATACCGAGAGGGCGGGGCGCCAGGCGGCGAGAGAGCCAATGGGAGGCCGAGCCGAGGACCGCGGGCGGTGGGCCTCCCTGCGAGGGGAGGGAGACCCGGAAGGCGGTGGGGGCGGGGAGTGGAGCTGACAACCTGTCAAATCCACTTTGGGACGAACTAGGTCACGCGCTCCGCGGGCCGGGCACCCCCGCCCGCCAGGCACGGCCGCGGCTCCTTCCTCTTCCTGCCCGCGGTGGTGGGGGTGGGGCAGGCCTCGGGACACCTGCCTCCGCCGCCGGCCGCCGGCCTCGCGCGGCTTCCCGGGCGGCTCTGCCCCGACCGTACACTCCCGGCCCGCTCGCGGCGGCAGGAGCCTTGGTTCCGTGGACCTGGGCGCGCTCTCTCCCTGGCCACTGGGAGATCCCCCGCGGCCTCGCGGGGAAAACCTCGGGACTGCCCCGCGCCCCCGGCCGTCTCTGCGTCGCTCCTTCTCGCGCGCGACCGTGGACTCGTCCCCGCGAGCCCGGGTTGGCGGAAGCTGCGGGGGCCGGGGTCGCACTACTTGGCGCGGAAGGGCCGGCGGTGGGCGGAGGGATCCCCGTCCGCGGGGTGAGCCGCAGGGAGGAGCCGGGAGGAGCCGCAGGGGGGAGCCGGGAGGAACCTGGCGCCGGCACACACCCGCCGCGCCCACGCGTGCCGCGGTCGCCTGTTTCCCGCGGGAGCCCGGCCGCGCTCGGGGGGAGGCGCGCGCGCAGCTGGGGCTGCCTGGGTCTAGGAGCTCCGGAGCCACCGTTTTGTGCCCGTGGAGCCGCGGGGAAGGCGCCACGCGCTGGGGTCTTCCCGGCGGGTCATCCTGCACTTTCTCTCTCTCCGGTACGGACCGCGGCGTTCTGTTTCCAGGCAAAGGAAAATAAGTCAAAGACTCAGAAGGCAGCGTGAATCCAGGGCCCGGGATGCAGGGTTTGCTGGAACGCCAGCCGGTGCGATCGCGCCCCTGGGATTCCGCTTAGTCCGCGCGTCCATTTCCCTGCACGATGGACTCAGTAAAGCCGGATCTGTCCAACGCCTGCAGCGTGGATGTGGAGGCGGACTAATCAACCGGTGCTCTGTTATTATTTCTACCCATCCCTTTTCTCCATGCTAATTTGCTTAGAACTTTAACATTGAATGGACAGCAAATGTCATGTTCTGTTTAATTATCACTCCTTGACCATTATGTTAATTTCTTTCCCTAACAAGGTGACGCATTGTTTTAAGTAACAATGACCAACTCATCTACTCTTCTTCCAAATTGTGTAAATTGAAGGGTAAAATGTGGGAAAAAAATTTTAGCTGAATTTGAATGCTAAATTTGAACATTTCACACAACAAAAATTTGAAATGCTTCTTTGCAATATTATGGCGTTTCGGAACAGATAAAAATACTTCATTTTCAGACATTTGGTGAACAAATACTTCTTGGACGTTTATATGCAAAGCAATGCATGTAACATTTTCATTACTTTGCAAGTGTGCTTATCAGTAAAATAATTTTGTTTTAAATTCTAGCCTTCGTTTAAATGTATTTTAGTTACCACATTGGGAAGAAAATAAAATATTACTGTGTACGGAATGTACAGACGTATGTTTTTTTTATTTACAAAAAATAGTCACTAAGAAAGAAAATATGACCGGGTGCTGTGGGTCACGCATGTAATCCCAGCACTTTGGGAGGCCGAGGCAGGCGGATCACCTGAGGTCAGGAGTTGGAAACTATCCTGACCAATATGGTGAAACCCACTCTCTACTAAAAATACAAAAATGAGCCTGGGCGTGGTGGCGGGTGCCTGCAGTCCCAGCTGCTTGGGAGGCTGAGACGGGAAAATTTCTTGAACCCGGGAGGCGGAGGTTGCAGTGATTGTGCCACTGCACTCCAGCCTGGGCAACAGAGCGAGACTCCGTCTAAAAATATATATATATAGATAGATAGATAGAGATATAGATATATATAGATCTATGTATAGATATATAGATATCTATATCTAGGTCTATATAGAGATATGTATATATCTATAGATATCTATATAGGTCTATATAGATATATGTATAGATATATATAGATACCTATATATCTAGATAAATGTATAGATATATAGATCTATAGAGATATCTATATAGATGTATGTATAGATATATAGATTTATGGAGATCTCTATAGATCTGTACAGATATATGTATAGATATATAGATATAGATACATAGGTATATATATAGATATCTATATATAGATATATATGTTCCTTAAATTCAACATAAGAATGAGCTTATTCATAATTAGCTGTAGTATTACACTTGAACTACCATATTTATTACATTTATAAATACTATTTATAAATAGTAATATAAATAGTAAATGCTATTAACATTTAGTAAATGCTATTAAGGTAGGAATAGAGGTTCCAATCTTTTAAATAGAAATTAAATACAAACAAAGCAACAAAAAGAGACCTTTCATATATGGTTATTGGCTTGTCATTGTAGCCAATTCCTTACTGCCAGCTAATTTTCCAAAGGGAATCGTTGCTTTCTGTTCTGACCAGTTGGCAACCTAAACAGTGCTAGAAACTCTTAGCCCTCATTGGGTATATAAATATATATCTTATTTCAAATGTTTTGTTATCTATTCCTACTGAAGGTTGTTTTCTTCTCTCTTTTTTTTTTTTTGAGACGGAGTCTCACTCTGTCACCAGGGCTGGAGTGCAGTGGCGCGATCTCGGCTCACTGCAACCTCTGCCACCCGGGTTCAAGCGATTCTTCTGCCTCAGCCTTCTGAGTAGCTGGGATTACAGGCGCCCGCCACTATGCCCAGCTAATTTTTTGTATTTTTAGTAGAGATGGGGTTTCACCATGTTGGCCAGGCCGGACTCAAACTACTGACCTCGTTATTCACCCAGCGCGGCCTCCCAAAGTGCTGGGATTACAGTCATGAGCCCGGCCCTCCTTTTTTTTTTCTTTTTTTTGTGCTCATCATTTTGATCTTAATACCCACTAAAAAGATAATAAAACCACAAGTGTTTTTCTTCAGATCACGAGATTGTCAATAATAGAAAGTCAACACTGTCAAATCATGAGAATGAATTGCATATCATTGTACAAAAATTGAATACTGGAATTTAGCTCCTAGATCTATTATATTACCATAATAAGAAAAACTAAAGAATTAAAAAATCTAAACAAAATGCAATCCTAAATGATATTGCGGCCAGGCACAGTGGTTCACACCTGTAATTCAGCATTTTCGGAGGCCAGAGCAGATGGTGGCTTGAGCCCAGGAGTTGGAGACTAGCCTAGGGAACATGGCAAAACCTCATCTCTACAAAAAGGAAAAAAGGCAAAACCTCATCTCTACAAAAAATTAGCTGGGCGTAGTGGCACATAGCTGTAGACCTAGCTACTCAAGAGGCAGAGGCAGCAGGATTGCGTGAGAACGGGATGTCGAGACTGCAGTGAGCCATAATGGCGCCACTGCACCCCAGCCTGGGCGACAGAGCAAGACCCTATCTCGAGACAAGAAGTTCATCTTGCTGCATTTCAGTATTTTTAACTCCTTTAATGTAGTGTAGACAATTTTGATATGATGTGTCACATCTTTTTTTAACATCTAATTTATTATTATTTTTTTTTGAAATAGAGTTTCACTCTTGTTGCCCAGGCTGGAGTGCAGTGGCGTGATCTCTGCTCACTGCAACCTCTGCCTCCCGGGTTCAAGCAGTTCTCCTGTTTCAGCCTCCCAGGTAGCTGGGGCTACAGGTGCCTGCCACCATGCCCAGCTAATTTTTGTGTTTTTGGTAGAGACAGGGTTTCACCTTGTTGGTCAGGCTGGTCTCGAACTCCTGACCTCAGGTGATCCACCCACCTCGGCCTCCCAAAGTGTTGGGATTATAGGTGTGAGGAACCCGGCCTTAACGTCTAATTTCAGAAGAAAGCTAATTCTTTTTTTTTTTTGGAGACGGAGTCTCGCTCTGGCACCCAGGCTGGAGTGCAGTGGCGCTATCTCGGCTCACTGCAAGCTCCGCCTCCCGGGTTCACTCCATTCTCCTGCCTCAGCCTCTCCGAGTAGCTGGGACTACAGGCGCCCACCACCACGCCCAGCTAATTTGTTGTATTTTTAGTAGAGACGGGGTTTCACCGTGGTCTCCATCTCCTGACCTCATGATCCGCCCGCCTCGGCATCCCAAAGTGCTGGGATTACAAGCATGAGCCACCGCGCCCAGCCGAAGAAAGCTACTTCTTTCCTTTCCTCTTAAAGATGAAAATTAGAAACATTCTGCCTTATTTTTATTTTTTTGAGACAGAGTCTTGCTCTGTCGCCAGGCTGGAGTGCAGTGGCATGATCTCAGCTCACTGCAACCTCCGCCTCCTGGATTCAAGCAGTTCTCCTGCCTCAGCCTCCCAAGTAGCTGAGACTGCAGGCTCACACCACCACACCCATCTAATTTTTGTATTTTTAGTAGAGACAGGGTTTCACCATGTTGGCCAGGGTGGTCTTGATCTCTTGACCTCGTGATCCACCCGCCTCGGCCTCCCAAAGTGCTGGGATTACAGGCGTGAGCCACCATGCCAGGCCTTTGCCTCAATTATTTCTTCTGTTGTATCCCCTGCTAGCAAACTTTTGGAATAGGTTTGGGAAATTAATTACCTTTATAAATGGAATTACTATTTTGCCCAAACATTTCATGTATAATTCTGTAAGGAGGATTTTTATAATTCCCTACCCAAATGTCTCGGCACAGTTTTATTTCTCAATTGGTAGTGAATTTCCTAGACTAGGAGGAAAACGCAGGAAGTCTTCTTACTGCTTTTGGGGAGAAGGGTGGGTGGCTTTACCTTGGTAAGGACATTCTCAGGGCAGCTCAGAATGCTGAGGTTGAGGACTCTGTGGTTGGAAATTCAGCTCGAACCCAAAAGGGTGGAATATTTTGTGAATGGGAAACAAATATACCTTGAGTTGGAAGTTACAAATCAGTGGTCACAGATATGTATTGTTTGTCTCTACAATGTCTAGAAATTTTAACATTAGTTTCCAAGATTTAAAAAATAAGAGATTTCAGGGCTGGGCATGGTGGCTCACACCTGTAATCCCAGCACTTTGGGAGGCCAAGGCGGGTGGATCACTTCAGGTCAGGAGTTCGAGACCAGCCTGGCCAACATGGTGAAACCCCATCTCTACTAAAAATACAAAAAATTAGCCGGGTGTGGTTGCAGGTGCCTGTAATCCCAGCTACTTGAGAGCCTGAGGCAGGAGAATTACTTGAACCCGGGTGGTGGAGGTTGCAGTGAGCTGTATCTTACCACTGCATTCCAGCCTGGGTGACAGAGCAAGACTCCATCTCAAAATAAATAAATAAATAAATAAAATAAAAAATAAGAGATTAGGAATACAGAATTGTAACTTCTTTTGGAAATTAGTCAGATTTGGCCATTTCTTGCACGATTACCTGCGGTATTGCTGACTAGCTGCTGCCCTCTTTACACAGGGTGTACACTCCATATATCAGGCTCAGTACAGTCATTTATCTTCACCACCTGGCCACTGCAGGCATCTGTGTTTGGAATACTGATATGGTTTGGCTCTGTCCCCACCCTCCTAAATCTCAACTTGAATTGTAACTCCCAGAATTCCCATGTGTTGTGGGAAGGACCCAGAGGGAGGTAATTGAATCATGGGGGCCAGTCTTTCCTGTGCTACTCTTGTGGTAGTGAATACATCTCACGAGATCTGATGGGTTTATCAGGGGTTTCTGCTTTTGCTTCGTCCTCATTTTTTCTTGCTGCCGCCATGTGCATTTTGCCTCCCGCCGTGATTCTGAGGCTTCCCCAGCCATGTGGAACTGTAAGTCCAATTAAACCTCTTTCTGTTCCTAGTTTCTGGTATGTCTTTATCAGCAGTGTGAAAACAAACTAATAAATCCCAGCACTCTGGGAGGCCGAGGTGGGTGGATCACCTGAGGTCTGGAATTCGAGACCAGCCTGACCAACATGGAGAAACCCCGTCTCTACTAAAAAAGTACAAAATTAGCTGGGTGCGGTGGCACAAGCCTGTAATCCCAGCTACTCAGCAGGCTGAGGCAGGAGAATGGCTTGAACCTGGGAGGTGGAGTTTGTATTGAGCCGAGATCGTGCCATTGCACTCCACCCTGGGGCAACAAGAGCGAAACTCCATCTCAAAAAAAAAAAAGAAAAGAAAAAAGAAAAGAAAGAAAGAAAACGAACTAATAAAGTAAATTGGTACCAGTAGAGTGGGGTGTTGCTGAAAAGATACCCAAAAATGTGGAAGTGACTTTGGAATTGGGTAACAGGCAGAGGTTGGAACCGTTTGGAGGGCTCACAAGAAAACAGGAAAATGTGGGAAAGTTTGGAACCTCCTAGAGACTTGATGAATGGCTTTAAAAAAATGCTGATAGTGATATGAACAATAAGGTCCAGGCTGAAGTGGTCCCATATGGAGATAAGGAGCTTGTTGGAAACTGGAGCAAAGGTGATTCTTGTTATGTTTTAGCAAGGAGACTAACAGCATTTTGCCCTGTGCTAGAGGTTTGTGGAATTTTGAACTTGAGAGAGATGATTTAGGGTATCCGGCAGAAGAATTTTCTAAGCAGCAAAACATTCAAAAGGTGACTTGGGTGCTGTTAAAAGCATTCAGTTTTTAAAGGGAAACAGAGGCCAGGCACAGTGGCTCATGGTTGTAATCCTAACACTTTGGGAGGTCGAGGTGGACATATCACCTGAGGTCAGGAGTTTGGGACCAGCCTGGCCAACATAGTGAAATCGTGTCTCTACTAAAAAATGCAAAAATTCGCTGGGTGTGGCAGCATGCAACTGTAATCCCAGCTACTCAGGAGGCTGAGGCAAGAGAATTGCTTGAACTGGGGAGGCAGAGATTGCAGTGAGCTGAGATTGCAACATTGTACTCCAGGCTGGGCAACAAGAGCGAAACTCCGTCTCAAAAAACAAAAAACAAAAAACAGGAAAACAGAACATAAAAGCTCAGAAAATTTGCAGCCTCTGATGCAGTAGAAAAGAAAAACCCATTTTTTGAGGAGAAATTCAAGCTGGCTGTAGAAATTTGCATAAGTTGCAAGAAGCCTAATGGTAATCCCCAACACTATGGGGAAAATGTCTCCAGTCCATGTCAGAGACCTTCACAGCAGCCCCTCCCATCACAGGCCCAGAGGCCCAGGAGGAAAAAGTGGTTTAATGGGCCAGGCCCAGGGTCCCCATGCTGTGTGCAGCCTAGGGACTTGGTGCCCTGTGTCCCAGCCGCTCCAGCCGTGGCTGAAAGGGACCAATGTAGAGCTTGGGCTGTGGCTTCAGAGGGTGGAAGCCCCAAGCCTTGGCAGCTTCCATGTGGTGTTGAGCCTGCACATGCACAGAAGACAAAAATTGAGGTTTGGGAACCTCTGCCTAGATATCAGAAGATGTATGGAAATGCCTAGATGCCCAGGCAAAAGTTTGCTGCAGGGGCGGAGCCCTCACGGAGAACCTCTGTTAGGGCAGTGCAGAAGGGAACCATGGGGTCGAAGCCCCCAGACAGAGTCTCTACTAGGGCACTGCCTAGTGGAGCTGTGAGAAGAGGTCCACCATCCTCCAGACCGCAGAATGGTAGATCCACGGACAGCTTGCACCATGTGCCTAGGAATGCCACAGACACTCAACACAAACTTACGAAAGCAGCCAGGAGGGAGGTTATAGCCTGCAAAGCCACAGTGACAGAGCTGCCCAAGACCATGGGCACTCACTTCTTGCATCAGCATGACCTGGATGTGAGACCTGGAATCAAAGGAGATCATTTTGAAGCTCTAAAATTTGACTGTCCTTGGGGCCGGGTGTGGTGGCTCATGCCTGTAATCCCAGCAGTTTGGGAGGCCGAGTCAGGTGGATCACAAGGTCAGGAGTTTTAGACCAGCCTGGCCAACATGGTGAAACCCCATCTCTACTAAAAATAACTACAAAAATTAGCCAGGCATGGTGGCATGCCCCTGTAATTCCAGGTACTTGGGAGGCTGAGGCAGGGGAATTGCTTGAACCTGGGAGGTGGAGGTTGCAGTGAGCCGAGATTGCGCCACTGCACTCCAGCCTGGGCGACAGAGCAAGACTCTAAAATAAATAAAATAAAATAAAATAAAACAAAATAAAATAAAATAAAATTTGACTGCCCTACTGGATTTCAGACTTGCATGGGCCCTGTAACCCCTTCGTTTGGCCAATTTCTCCCATTTGGAATAGCTGTATTTACCCAGTACCTGTACCCCCATTGTATCTAGGAAGTAACTAGCTTGCTTCTGATTTTACAGGCTCATAGGCAGAACGGACTTACCTTGTCTCAGATGAGACTTTGGACTGTGGACTTTTGGGACTTTGGGGAACTGTTGGGAAGGCATGATTGGTTTTGAAATGTGAGGACAAGAGATTTGGAGGTGTCAGGGACAGAATGATGTGGTTTGGCTGTGTCCCCACCCAAATCTCAACTTGAATTATATCTCCCAGAATTCCCACATGTTGTGGGAGGAATCCAGAGGGAGGAAATAGAATCATGGAGGCCAGTCTTTCCTGTGTTATTCTTGTGGTAGTGAATAAGTCTCACGAGATCTAATGGGCTTATCAGGAGTTTCCACATTTGCCTCTTCCTCATTTTTCTCTTGTTGCCACTATATAAGAAGTGCCTTTCTCCTCCCGCCTTGATTCTGAGGCCTCCCCAGCCATATGGAACTGTAAGTCCAGTTAAAACTCTTTTTGGCCGGGTGCAGTGGCTCACGTCTGTAATCCCAGCACTTTGGGAGGCCAAGGCAGGTGGATCACGAGGTCAGGAGATCGAGACCATCCTGGCTAACATGGTGAAACACCATCTCTACTAAAAATACAAAACAATTAGCTGGGCGTGGTGGCGGGTGCCTGTAGTCCCAGCTACTCAGTAGGCAAAGGCAGGAGAATGGCCTGAACCCAGGAGGCAGAGCTTGCAGTGAGCCGAGATCATGCCACTGCACTCCAGCCTGGGCAACAGAGTGAGACTCTGTCTCAAAAAAACAAAAACAAAAACAAAACTTTTTGTTCCCAGTTTTGAGTATGCCTTTACCAGCAGTGTGTAAATGAACTATAATACAAATACTCTAGGTCATATAAATTGTTTTTTCTTTTTGAGACAGGGTCTTGTTCTGTCACCCAAACTGGAGTGCGGTGGCATGATCTCAGCTCACTATAGCTTCCACCTCCTGGGCTCAAGCAGTCCTCCCAACTCAGCCTCCTGAATGGCTGGGACCACAGGCCCACATCACAATGCCTGGGTAATTTTTGTACTTTTAGTAGAGATGGGGTTTCAACATGTTGCTCAGGCTGGTCTCAAACTCCTGGGCTCCAAGCAATCTATCCACCTTGGCCTCCCAAAGTGTTAGGATTCCAGGTGTGAGCCACTGTGAGCTTAGGATTTTGTTCAAGGTAAATACAGTGAACTAGTAAATAGAAAGTTATTAAGATCATATATGGCAACTGGATGCATCCCATTATTTTGTTTACCAGTCCCCAGGCACAGGGAATGGTCAGGCAATATTTAGGTGAAAATGTTAATAAAAAATGGAAATAATGGCTGAGCACGGTGGCTCACACCTGTAATCTCAGCACTTTGGGAGGCTGAAGCGGGCGGATCATTTGAGGTCAGGAGTTCGAGACGAGCTTGACCAACATGGTGAAACCTTGTCTCCACTAAAAATACAAAAAAGTTATCTGGCTGTGGTGATGCGCACCTGTAATCCCAGCTTCTTGAGAGGCTGAGGCAGGAGAATCCCTTGACCCCGAGAGGCAGAGGTTGCAGTGAGCCAAGATCACGCCAGTGCACTCCAGCCTAGGAGACAGAGCCAGACACTGTCTCAAAAAAAAAAAAAAAGAAAGAAAGAAAGAAAAGAAAAAAAAAGAAAATAATGTTTTTGTGCTTTCCTTTCCATGTAGAAAGTCCTTCCCCTGGGCCGTGCGTGATGGTGTGCACCTGTAGTCCTAGGTACTCTGGAGGCTGAGATGGAAGGATCGTTTGAGTCTAGGAGTTCAAGGCATTATGATCACACCTATGAAGTAGCCACTGCATTCCAGCCTGGGTAATGTAGCAAGACCTCATCTCTAAATAATTATAATAGTGAATAATAATAATGATGACAGTCCTTGCCTTGATTCAAATGAACATCACTGGAAATCTTGACTAATTAGAACCTAGCAGTAGTAGTCAACTGTGAAAGATTATACTAGAAGAAGAAATTCCCCAAAGTACTACAGAACTAATAACGATGATGACAATAACAATGTCTTGACATTGAGCAGAGTGCTGGACATTGTTCTAAATAATTTATGTACACTGTGTTATCATATTTTAGTTTCCTCATTGTGCACATGTACCCTAAAACTTAAAGTATAATAATAAAAAAAGAAACACACACAAATAAATAAATAAATAAACTCTACACAGCAAAAAAAAAATAATTAAATATTTTAGTTTCCTATTTGCTACCTCATCTTCCTTTACTTTTTTTTCCCTTTCTTTCTTCTTTTTTTTTTTTTTTTGAGACGGAGTCTGACTCTGTCGCCCAGGATGGAGTGCAGTGGCGCAATCTCAGCTCACTGCAATCTCTGCCTCCTGGGGTCAAGTGATTCTTCTGCCTCATCCTCCCTAGGAGCTAGGAATATAGGCACGTGCCACTGGGCCCAGCTAATGTTTGTATTTTTAGTAGAGATGGGGTTTCACCATGTTGGCCTGGCTGGTCTTGAACTCCTGAGCTCAGGTGATCCACCTGCCTTGGCCTCCCAAAGTGCTGGGATTACAGGCATGAGCCACCGTGCCTGGCCTGGTTTTGTTGGGTTTTGATGAGGAAGTAGATGGAGGAGGGGAGGTGGTAGCTGTGTCTAGGTCTGTCTCCATCTATTGGCCCTTAGTGCTCTCGTATTTCTCTCTCTTTTGAGTTTCTCATTTTGCTCCTACCACATTTGCTGCCTCAGTCTTGGCTCATTCTCTCTCTCCTCTGCCCTTATCAGGGAATATTTCTTACTGACATGAGAAGTCAGATGCCAGTAGGAAAAGACACACCAACCATGACAGAAAAGACCTGAAAGAGGATATGCTTGGGGTACAATTGGAGAAAGGCAGGAAAGAACAAACATTCAGTCACTTTTTAGGACCAGTAAGGGCCAAAGGTTAGCATAATCCCAAAGGTACAGCAAACTATAGCATTCATCTTGTGCCTGGGTTGGAGGGTTCAAGGCAGCTGAAGAAATGGAAGATGAGGCCGGATGCTATGGCTCACGCCTGTAATGCCAGCACTTTGGGAGGCCGAGGCGACTGGTTCACCTGAGGTCACGAGTTCGAGACAAGCGTGGCCAACATGGCGAAACCCCGTCTCTACTAAAAATACAAAAATCAGCCGGGTGTCGTGGTGGACACCTGTAATCCCAGCTACTCAGGAGGCTGAGGCAGGAGGAGTGCTTGTACCCAGGAGGCGGAGGTTGCAGTGAGCGGAGATCGCGCCACTGCACTCTAGACTGTGCCACAGGGCGAGACTCCATCTCTAAAACAAACAAACAAACAACAAAAAAAACCAAAAAACCAACGAAGCCCAATGAGAACAGCAGCATGCTGGAAAAGATTCCAGGTTTGTTCAGATGGGTTGTGTATTATGATGATTGTGAGTAGTCTGAAGAAATAGAACGATTCTGTGAAGTTACATTTAGTTGGGATCTACATGCATTGATAGAGAAATGTTTAAATAAAATGTATATCTTCGGCCGGGCGCGGTGGCTCACGCCTGTAATCCCAGCACTTTGGGAGGCCAAGGAGGGTGGATCAAGAGGTCAGAAGTTCGAGACCAGCCTAGCCAACATGGTGAAACCCTGTCTCCACTAAAAATACAAAAAGTTAGCCGGGCATGTTGGCAGGCGTATGTAATCCCAGCTACTCGGGAGGTTGAGGCAGGAGAATCGCTTGAACCTGGGAGGTGAAGGCTGCAGTGAGCTGAGACCGTGCCACTACAATCCAGCCTGGGCAACAGAGCGGGCCTCCGTCTTAAAAAAAAAAAAAAAAAAAGTGTATCTTCATATAACGGAATGCTTATGAGAAGGGTTTAATAAAATGGCCTAATACCATATGTTAGATGAACAGAGAACCATGAAATAAAATTATGTATAACAACACATTTAGGAGTTAAAAGGTGGTGTTAGTTTTTTGTTTTTTGTTTTTTGTTTTCTGAGACAGAGTTTCACTCTTGTTGCCCAGGCTGGAGTGCAATGGCGTGATGTTGGCTCATTGCAACCTCCACCTCCCGGGTTCAAGTGAGTCTCCTATCTCAGCCTCCTGAGTAACTGGGATTACAGGCGTGTGCCACCATGCCCAGCTAATTTTTGTATTTTTGGTAGAGATGGGGTTTCACCATATTGGCCAGGCTGGTCCCAAACTCCTGACCTCAGGTGATCTGCCTGCCTCGGCCTCCCAAAGTGCTGGGATTACAGGCGTGAGCCACCGTGCCCAGCTGGTGTTAGTTTTTTAATTGATTAAAATACAGTTAAAAGGATAGAATAAAAGAGCAGATGAAAATATGGCAAAATCATAGCAGTTATGGATTTCCAAAATTTTTTCTAGTGACATGTTGTACATACACAATCAGGGAAGAAACTAAAAATCAAACTGAGCATGTGCTTATTGAGTTTTAGTTCCATAAAAGAAACAAAAATTATACTACAGCTACAGATGTTACTGTCTCCAGATTTCAAAAATGTTTTCCAACTATCTCAAGGGAACTGGGCAAGAGAGAACAGATGGCTGAGCATAACCTACTCCCAATGCTAGAGAAGTAAATCAAAGTGCATTTCATACTGATGCTACCTCAGTAATACCGGCTTTGAGCAGAGAGGGATGGTGTGAATTATTTTCCCCCACTGTAACCCTTAAAGCCCGCCCGTCCCCCAGCATTGTTTGAGGAAGGATAGTCTATGACGGATGGATAGCATCTAAGAAGGGATGTTAGTTTGCTAGGGCTGCGGTAACAAAGTAGCACAGACTGGGTGGTAGCAGAAATGTACTTTCTCTTAGCTCTAGAGGCCTGAAGTCCAACATCAAGGCATTAGCAGGGTTGGCCTCTCCTGGGGGCATCTCAGCTTGTAGATGGTGTCTTTTCTTGTGTCTTCATATGGTTTTCCTTATGTGTGTGTCTGTGTCCTAATCTCCTCTTGTTATAAGGACACCATTCATATTGAATGAGGGCCCACACTGATAACTTTTTTTTTTTCAGACAGGGTCTGGCTCTATCACCCAGGCTGGAGTGCAGTGGCTCCATCATGGCTCACTGTGGCCTCAACCTCTTGGGCTCAAGCAATCCTCCTGCTTCATTCAGCCTCTCAAATAGCTGGGACTACAGGAGTGTGCCACAATGCCTGGCTAATTAAAAAAAAATTTTTTTTTTGGCCAGGGGCGGTGGCTCATGCCTGTAATCCAGCACTTTGGGAGACTGAGGCAGGCGGATCACCTGAGGTTAGGAGTTCTAGACCAGCCTGATCAACATGGAGAAACCCCGTCTCTACTAAAAATAAATACACAAAATTAGCCGGGCGTGGTGGCACATGCCTGTAATCCCAGCTACTCAGGAGGGTGAGGTAGGAGAATCTCTTGAACCTGGGAGGTGGAGGTTGCGGTGAGCCGACATTGCACCATTGCACTCCAGCCTGGGCAACAAGAGCAAAACTCCATCTCAAAAAAAAAAAAAAATTTTTTTTTTTTGGCCAGGCATGGTGACTCACACCTATAATCCCAGCACTTTGGGAGTCCGAAGCAGGCGGATCACCCAAGATCAGGAGTTTGAGACCAGCTTGGCCAACATGGCAAAATGCCTTCTCTACTAAAAATACAAAAATTAGCCAGGCATGATGGTGGGCGCTTGTCAACCCAGCTACTCAGGAGAATCCCTTGACCCTGGAAGGCGGAGCTGAGATCGTGCCACTGCACTGCAGCCTGGGCGACAGAGCAAGACTCCATCTCAAAAATAAATAAATAAATAAATAAAAAAGACAAGTATAACAACAAAACAAATTCCAAACTGCATTGACTTTTTCTACAGCAAGGAAATTTTGATTTGAACCAAAGAATCCTTCATTTCATTTTGTAGCAGGCTCCAGTCCCTTTTGGGAAAGGTAAGGGTATATATAATGAATAAATAAATAATATCACTGTATTTTGCATGGGCAGAAAAAAAATCTGCATGTGCAAGCAACAATCTTTTCCTTGTTTCAATATTAAATTGCTTACTTGGACTAAAGTAAACCTTTAGAAGTATAAAACTGCTTGGTATTCGTATCAGTTAGCATAAATTCAAAGGAAATCAATCAGCATAACCAAATGACATTGAGTCAATGTTGACTTACTCTTCTACTGGACTTCTTTTTTTTTTGAGACAGGGTCTTGCTCTGTCACCCAGGCTGGAGTGTAGGAGTGATCCCCACTTACTGCAACCTCCACCCCCCAGCTCAAGTGATCTCCCACCTCAACCTCCCAAGTAACTGGGACCACCCCGCCATCATACCCAGCTAATTTTTTTTTTTTTTTTGAGACAGAGTCTTGCTTTGTCCCCCAGGCTGGAGTGCAGTGGCCCAATCTTGGATCACTGCAACCTCTGCCTCCCGGATTCAAGCGATTCTTCTGTCTCAGCCTCCTGCGTAGCTGGGATTACAGGCACAGGCTGCCACGCCTGGCTAATTTTTCTTTTTTTTCAGGGGAGGTGGGGGGACAGAGTTTCACTGTTGTTGCCCAGGCAGGAATGCAATGGCGTGATCTCGGCTCACCACAATCTCCGCCTTCCAGGTTCAAGCAATTCTCCTGCCTCAGCCTCCTGAGTAGCGTGGATTATAGGCATGCACCACCACGCCCAGCTAATTCTGTATTTTTAGTAGAGACAGGGGTTTCTCCATGTTGGCGGGCTGGTCTTGAACTCCCAACCTTAGGTGATCCGTCTGCCTTGGCTTCCCAAAGTGCTGGGATTACAGGTGTGAGCCACTGCGCCTGGCCACCTGGCTAATTTTTTGTATTTTAGTAGAAACGGGGTTTCACCATGTTGCCAGGCTGGTCTTGAACTCCTGAGCTCAGGCAATCCACTCACCTAGGCCTCCCAAAGTGCTAGGATTACAGGCGCAAGCCACCACACCCGGCCCTTTTTTTGTATTTTTAGTAGCGATGTAGTCTCATCATGTTGCCCAGGCTGGTTTGAACTCAAGTGATCCGCCCTGTCCTCCCAAAGTACTGGGATTACAGGTGTGAGTCACCACTCCCGGCCAAGACTTCTTTTTATTTACATTTCACGGGAATTATATTTTGGAGATGCCTAAGGCACATAAAACTTAAATGATGCTATAGACTGAATTGTTTCCCCCCACCCATTCATGCGTTTAACCCCTAACCCCCAATATCACTGTATCTGGAGACGGGATCTTTAGAAGGTAATTAAGGTTAAGAGAGGTGCACGGATCCCAGCCCCTCTCTCTGCCACGTGAGGACACTTAGAGAAGGTGGCAGCCACAAAGCAGGAAGACCGCTCTTGCCAGAAGCAGCAGCTGCAGGCGCATTGATCTTGGGCTTCCTAGTCTCCAGAACTGTGAAAATAAATTTATGTTTATTTATTTACAGACAAGGTCTCACTCTGTTGCCCAGGCTGGATTGCAGTGTCATGATCATGGCTCACTGCAGCCTCGAATTCCTAGACTCAGGTGATTCTCCCACCTTGGCCTCCCAAAGTGCTGGGATTACAGGCATGAGCTACCATGCCCAGCCAATTCTGCTGTTTAAGCCACCCAGTCTGTGTGTTTTGTTATAGCAGCCGGCAGACTCATACAAATGACCTGCCTAAACCCCTGACTGTCTCCTTTGTAGCTTTCAGGTCTTCATCTTACATATGTCTTCATTATTTCCTTTTCTGAAGAAATGACACCCAGTCCACCCTAGCAAAAGTAAGCCCCATGCTCATTCTCTGTCAGAGCACTTTTTTGTTTCTTTTTTTTTGAGATGGAGTTTTGTTTTTGTTGCCCAGGCTGGAGTGCAGTGGTGCGATCTCAGCTCCCTACAACCTCCACCTCCCAGGTTCAGGCGATTCTCCTGCCTCAGCCTCCCGAGTAGCTGGGATTACAGGTGCCCACCACCATGCCTGGCTAATTTTTGTAGTTTTAGTAGAGACAGTGTTTCACCATGTTGGCCACGCTGGTCTTGAACTCCTGACCTCAGGTGATCCACCCGCCTCAGCCTCCCAAAGTGCTGGGATTATAGGTGTGAGCCACCAGGCCCAGCCATCAGAGCACTTTTTAGAAAGCATTTATCCTGGCCGGGTGCAGTGGCTCACAGCTGTAATCACAGCATTTTGGGAGGCCGAGGCAGGTGGATCACGGGGTCAGGAGTTTGAGACCAGCCTGGCCAAGATGGTGAAATCCCATCTCTACTAAAAAATACAAAAATTAGCCAGGCGTGGTGGTGGGCGCCTGTAATCCCAGCTACTTGGGAGGCTGAGGCAGGAGAATTGCTTAAACCCGGGAGGCGGAGGTTGCAGTGAGCTGAGATCGCGCCACTGCACTCTAGCCTGGGTGACAGAGAGAGACTCTGTCTAAAATAAAATAAAATAAAATAAAATAAAATAAAATTAAATTAAATTAAATTAAAATAAAATAAAATAAAATAAAATAAAATAAAATAAAATAAAATAAAATATAGCATTTATCCTAGTCGGTATTGATTTGTTTACTTGTTGATTTTCACTTGCATATCACAGAGACCCTCTCTCTCTTGCTCTGTCAAGTACCTTCTCAAGGCGGAAGGACTCGCACATGGCAGGCAGTACAAGGAAATCCTCTGTCTATCAACAACTGTGCCCTATCGGGCTGAGCAAATAGGCCTGAGGACTTTAGTTTTCCAGTCACAATGAAGAACATGTAATAAGTGGGGCCAGTGGAAGCTGTTTCCAACCTAGGCTAGGCAATTAACCCACTGACTCAATGTGATGATGCTGTCTTGATTTGATTCTCTACTTCATTCAAAACAGGCTCAGACTGAATAGAAAAGAGAATCTGTTCAAAGTTTGGTTATAGATTCCACTTGTTAATTGATGATGATGGTGAACGAGCAGAGTGTATGACATTTTGCTAAGTGTTCATTGTGAAAAGAGTTCAGAGCTTGGATCCAGGAACTTGCCCACCAATGGGGTTTTGCTGTAGGCAGCTGTACAGCCTTGGGCGAGGCATTTACCCCTTTCTCTCTCTGTGTTCTTTCTTTCTTTCTCTCCCTTCTTTCTCCTTTCTTTTCTCTTCTCTTCTCCTTCCTTCCTTTCTCTCTCTCCCTTCCTCCCTTCCTTCCTTCCCTCCCTTCCCTCCCTTCCCTCCCTTCCCTCCCTTCCTTCCCTTCCTTCCCTTCCTTTTCTTTTTTGAGACAAGGTCTGGCTCTATCACCCAGGCTGGAGTGCAGTGGCATGATCTCTGCTCACTGCAACCGCCACCTCCCAGGTTCAAGCAGTTCTCATGCCTCAGCTTCCTGAGAAGCTGGAACTACAAGTATGTACCACCATGCCCGGCTAAATTTTTTTTTTTTAGAAATGCGTTTTTGCCATGTTGCCCAGCCTGGTCTCAATCTCTTACAATCTCAAGTTGCCAGAAGGTGCTCCTTTGCCTCTTAGGAGGGTGACAAGGTGGTAGATAAACTTCTCCATGGCCAAAGATGGCATGCTCCCTGTAGAACCTGCTCCCTTCAGAAACTCCCCCACCAGGGCTGGGCGCAGTGACATACCTGTAATCCCAGCACTTCGGGAGGCCGATGTGAGAGGATTACTTGAAGTCAGGAGTTCGAGACCAGCTTGCGCAAGGTAGTAAGACTACCCCAACTTCTCTGTAAAACATTGAAAAAATTAAAATAACAAAAAAGAAAGAAACTTACCTACCAGAATATGAATTAAGGTGTTTCCCCATGAAGAAATCACATCGTAAAATAGCATGATTAATACAATCACATTGTAACAATAGCATGAGTATGAGGTCAAGCCTGGTCACACCCTCCAACTCTGTAAAAGAAAACTTAGCCGGGGGCCAGGCATGGTGGCCCACGCCTGTAATCCCAGCACTTTGGGAGGCCGAGGCAGGTGGATCACTTGAGGTTAGGAGTTCGAGACCAGCCTGGCCAACATGGTGAAACCCTGTCTCTACTAAAAATACAAAAAGTAGCCAGGTATGGTGGCGCATGCCTGTAGTCCCAGCTGCTCGGGAGGCTGAGGCAGAAGAATCGCTTGAACTCGGAAGGCGGGGGTTGCAGTGGGCTGAGATCTTGCCACTGCACTCCATCCTGGGAGACAAGAGAGAGACTCTCCATCTCAAAAAAAAAAAAAAAAAAAAAAAGGCACGGTGGCTCATGCCTGTAATCCCAGCACTTTGGGAGGCCGAGGTGGGTGGATCACGAGGTCAGGAGTTCAAGACCAGCCTGACCAGCATGGTGAAACCCCGTCTCTACAAAAATTAGCCGGGCGTGGTGGTAGTCGCTTGTAATCTCAGCTACTCGGGAGACTGAGGCAGGGGAATCACATGAACCTGGGAGGCAGAGGTTGCGGTGAGCCGAGACCACACCACTGCACTCCAGCCTGGGCGTCAGAGCGAGACTCTGTCTTAAAAAAAAAAAAAAAAAAGACCAGGCATGGTGGCTCATGCTTGTAATCCCAGCACTTTGGGAGGCCAAGGTGGGGGGATCACGAGGTCAGGAGATTGAGACTATCCTGGCTCACATGGTGAAACCCCATCTCTACTAAAAATACAAAAAGAATTAGCCAGGCATGGTGGCGGGTGCCTGTAGTCCCAGCTACTTGGGAGGCTGAGGCAGGAGAATGGTGTGAACCCAGGAGGCGGAGCTTGCAGTGAGCCGCGTTGCTCCACTGCACTCCAGCCTGGGCAACAGAGCAAGACTCCTTCTCAGAAAAAAAAAATTTTAGCCGAGAGAGGAAAGGGAAAGGCTCTTTTGCATTAGAGTTTAGAGAACTGATTGTAGAGCTAACAGGCAACTTGCAGGCCAGCGTTCCCTCAAGTAGAAATGAACTCTAATACCCATGATCAAGCCCAGGAACGTGTTGGTTTCTTTTTTCTATGCCTCTAAGAAGTTAATTAATTCCAGCTGAGTCCTAGCCTTTCCTGGCCAACGTACCTGGCTATCTCCGCAGTCAATCTCACACCTATGAAAGCTTATACTTTTTCTAAGGGATGGTGTAATAGTTGGGAGAGCTAACCCAGGATTAGACAGGCCAAGGTGGTCCAAGTTGGGAATTTAATTATATAAGTGCATAACTCACCATTTTCTACTTTTCCTGACATATAGATACAAACCCTCAAAATGACAGGAAAGTAAATTTTAAAATGAAGGAAGGGCAGGAAGGAAGAAAAGAAGAAAGGGAGTTCAAATGTTAAACATTAAAATGGTCTACTCTCTTGAGTATACCTGCAGATATTCCTCAAGTTCTAGCATTGGCCCATCTCTCTCTTTCTCTTCCATGATGATTTTGTAACTTAGGTACTGTTTGCCAAATGCCTAACCTAACTTTCAAACAATATTCAGAGCAGCTGTTTTCAATTCTCATCTTTATGCAGTGAACTCTGAAATCCACATCTCTATTTTGTTTTTTGTTTTTTGAGACGAGTCATGCTCTGTCGCCCAGGCTGGAGAGCAGTGACAAGATCTCAGCTCACTGCAACCTCCGCCTCCCGGGTTCAAGTTATTCTCCTGACTCAGCCTCCCGAGTAGCTGGGATTATAGGCATGCACCACCACGCCTGGCTAATTTTGTATTTTTTTTTTTTTTTTTTAGTAGAGATGGCGTTTCTCCATGCTGGTCAGGCTGGTCTTGAACTCCTGACCTCAGTGCCTCCGAAAGTGCTGGGATTATAGGTGTGAGCCACCATGCCCAGCCTAAGAAGGACATTTTTGAAAGCTCCCCAGCTGATTGTAACATGCAGCTAGTGTTAAGAACTACTCTTTCTTTTTTTTTTTTTTTTTTTTTCTTGAGGTGGAGTCTCGTGCTGTCTCCCAGGCTGATGTGCAGTGGCATGATCTCAGCTCACTGCAACCTCCGCCTCCTGGGTTCAGGCAATTCTCCTGTCAGCCTCCCAAGTAGCTGGGACTACAGACACATGCCCCAACACCTGGCTAATTTTTTGTATTTTTAGTAGCGACAGGGTTTCACTGTGTTAGCTAGGATGGTCTCCATCTCCTGACTTCATGATCCTCCCCCCTCAGCCTCCCATAGCGCTGGGATTACAGGTGTGAGCCACCACACCCGGCCTACTCTGCTTTTTGCAGGCTCACAGTTGCGAGTCCAATCTGTGACTTTTACCCCTAACGTAGCTCAGAAATCTATTTCCTTCTTTCCTACCTTCCTTCCTTCCTTCCTTCTTTCCGCCCTCCTTCCCTCCCTCCCTCCCTCACTCCCATCCTCCTTCCCTTCCTTTCTGACAGAGTCTCTGTCACCCAGGTGGGAGTGCAGTGGCACGATCTTGGCTTATTGCAACCTCCACCTCCCAGGTTCAAGTGATTCTCCTGCCTCTGCCTCCTGAGTAGCTGGGATTACAGGCATGTGCCACCACGCCCAGCTAATTGTATTTTTGGTAGAAATAGGGTTTCACCATGTTGGCCAGGCTGGTCTTGAACTCCTGGCCTCAGGTGATCTGCCCACCTCGTCCTCCCAAAGTGCTGGGATTACAGGCGTGAGCCACCGTGCCCAGCTCTGTTTCCCTCTTTCTATTCCCAGTATTATCCCTTTAGTTTAAACACCATGAAAGCACATCTTGGTTTCTTGTTTTCCCTGCTCCTACTCATGCCTGACAAATCCTTCCAATGTATGGTTCTGATCATATTAGCCCTCATTTCAAAAGCTTCCTGCCATGTGCCTTAGTCAGGCGGTCATATCTGTTAATGATGAGGCCCCTGCCTCTTTGCCAAGCTTGTTAAGTATCCTCTACTCCCCCCATTTAAAAAAAAAAATAGGCCGGGTGTGGTGGCTTACGACTGTAATCCCAGCACTTTGGGAGGCCAAGGCGGGCAGATCATGAGGTCAAGAGGTTGAGATCATCCTGGCCAACATGGTGAAACCCTGTCTCTACTAAAAATACAAAAAATTAGCTGGGCGTGGTGGCGTGCGCCTGTAGTCGCAGCTACTCAGGAGGCTGAGGCAGGAGAATCGCTTGAACCCAGGAGGCAGAGGTTGCAGTGAGCTGAGGTCGCGCCACTGTACTCCAGCCTGGGCAATGGAGTGAGACTCCATCTAAAAAATAATAATAATAAAAATAAATAATAGAAACCGGGCCTCACTATGTTGCCCAGGCTGGTCTCAAACTCCTGGGCTTAAGTGATCCTCCCACTCTGGCCTCCTGAATTGCTGGGATTACAGGTGTGAGCCACCCTGCTTGACTTCTACTCCCTTTAATGAACCCTTATGACAACCAAGGAAAGTTGCTTGCCCTTCCCTACACATGCCCTTTTCCTGCCTCTGTGCCTTTGCTCACGCAGTTTCCGCCCCCTGGGGCACCATTCTGCACATGTCTCCATCCTGTGTTTTCATCAAATGCTACCATCTCCCAGGACAGCCTTCCCTGATCTGTCCAGCTACGAGTAAATTCTTCCTTTGAATTCTCTTAGAATTTACATATTCTGTCAAAAAACCACTGAAGGGAGAGCAATTTGCAAAATAATGAATTGTTTTTCTGCTTTAGGACATTGGTTCTCAAAATTGAGTATACATGAGAATCATTTGGAGAACTCATTTCAAATGCATACCCCAGGCAGAGCGTGGTGGCTCATGCCTGTAATCCCAGTACTTTGGGAGGCCTAGGCAGGAAGATAGCTTGAGCCTGGGAGGTTGAGGCTGCAGTGAGCTGTGGTTGTGCCACTGCACTTCAGCCTGGGCAATAGAGCAAGACCCTGTCCCCCGCCAAAAAGAAGAAGAAGAAGAGGAACAAGCCTGTTGCTTATTTCAAGAGATTCTCAGGCTTATTTCCAGAGATTCTCAGTTTTTTCTCACATGGTGTTCCTGTCCACCATACTTTGAGAAACATTGAGCTAAGAGGTTCTTTGTTAATTTCATGTCAGGTGGATCCATGAATACATTGACTTGTTGGAGTTTCGTGATATAAATCCAGCCATACTAGCAAACTGTTAACAGTCCTGAAAACAGTGTAAAGTTTTTCATATACCAGGAACTGAAAACTCAAATGGATGGGTAGGTTGAGGGTTCACTGCTGAGGACCACAGGAAGTAGTAGGACTACAAGAGACTACGGAGCATCTCTGGTATTCACCTTTCAGTAACGATTTCCATCTGAGAATTTGGAGCAACTACTGCCAGAATTTCCATTTTCCCAGAAAGCTGGAAATCCAGAATTTTAGGTGACATTTCCAGATTATTACATGGTAACTTAAGGTTTTAACAACTCTGTGAGATTTGATATAACCCAGTTGCAGTTGATTTAATCCAACAATTAGCTTTCATAATTGAAGTGTAAATAGAAGTAAATGTTGGTTTGTTTTGCTGCAGAATGACATAAACCATTATTTCATCTATATAGTGACAAGAAATCCACAGAAATGAAGAGACAGGCTCATTTTAGGATTTCCTGGAATCATTAATTTTTTAAAAATTATTTTCTCTCTCCTTCCTTCCTTCCTCTCTCTTCCCTTCCTTTCCCTTTCCTCTTCCTTTCCTTTCCCTTCTTCCCTTCCCTTCCTTTCTTTTTCTCTTTCCCTTCCCTTCCCCTTCCCCTTTCCCTTTCCCTCCCCCTCTCCCTTTCCTTTTCTCTTTCCTTTCCTTTTTCTTTCCCCCTGTCCAGGGGCCCAATCTCAGCTCACAGCAACCTCTGCCTCCCGGGTTCAAGTGATTCTCCTGCCTCAGCCTCTCCAGTAGCTGGGATTACAGGCCCCCACTACCACGCCCGGCTAATTTTTGTATTTTTAGTAGAGACGAGGTTTTGCCATGTTGGCCAGGCTGGTCTCAAACTCCTGACCTTGGCCGGGTGTGGTGGCTCATGCCTGTAATCCCACCACTTTGGGAGGCCAAGGCGGGCAGATCATGAGGTCAAGAGATAGAGGCCATCTTGGCCAACATGGTACAACCCTTTCTCTACTAAAAATACAAAAATTAGCTGGGCGTGGTGGCATGCGCCTGTAGTCCCAGCTACTCAGGAGGCTGGGGCAGGAGAATTGCTTGAACCCAGGACATGGAACTTGCAGTGAGCCGAGATGGCACCACTGCACTCCAGCCTGGGCGACAGAGAAAGACTCTGTCTCAAAAAAAAAAAAACAACTCTTGACCTCAGGTGATCCGCCTGCCTCGGCCTCCCAAAGTGCTGGTATTACTGAGCCACCTCCCCTGGCCTACAGATTTAAAATATATATCTTTTCATATTTTTAGTACTCAGAGATGGATAATTAGATATAGTGTCTCTCTCCATTAAAGTCAACAACTGTGGGCCAGGTACAGTGGCTCATGCCTGTAATCCCTGCACTTCAGGAGGCTGAGGCAGGAGGATCACTTGAGGCCAACAGTTCAACACCAGCCTGGGCAACATAGGAAGACCCCATCTCTACAAAAAAATTTTAAAATGAGCCAGTCATGGTGGCGCACACCTCTAGTCCCAGCTGGTTGGGAAGCCAAGCTGGGAAGATGGCTTAAGCCCTGGAGTTTGAGGCTGCAGTGAGCTCTGATGGTACCACTGCACTCCAGCCTGGGCAACAGAGTGAGGCCTTATCTAAAAAAAAAAAAAAAAAAAAAAAAAAATCAACAACTGTGGCTGGTGGCTCACACCTGTAATCCCAGCACTTTGGGAGCCCAAGGCAGGAGGATCACTTGGAGCCAGGAGTTTGAGGCCAGCCTAGGCAACACAGTGAGGCCTTGTCTCTACAAAAATAAAAAAAGAAAAATAAATCAACAGGCTGGGTGCGGTGGCTCACGCCTGTAATCCCAGCACTTTGGGAGCCCGAGGTGGGCAGATCACTTGAGATCAGGAATTTGAGACCAGCCTGGCCGACATGGTGAAACCCCGTCTCTACTAAAAATACAAAAATTAGCCAGGCGTGCTGGCACATGCCTGTAATCCCAGCTACTTGGGAGGCTGAGGCAGGAGAATTGCCTGAACCCGGGAGGCGGAGGTTGCAGTGAGCAGAGATTGCGCCACTGCACTCTAGCCTGGGTGAAGAAACGAGACTCTGTCTAAAAAAATAAAATAAAATAAATGAAAATAAATAAATAAATCAACAACTGTATTTTAAATTATAAGTGTAGCCCCTTGTTTCATTTTACTATTTAAGAGACATCAGTCATACTTCTATGCTGTGCTGGAAATGGGGGAGAATTGACAAGTATGGAATTTCCCAGCCCCCAACTGTAGGATCCTGAAAATGACAGAATTGTAAACAGATATTTCATGTTAATACAAAGACCTCAGAATAGGCTTTTTTATTCCCACGCCAGTCCCATCTTTATTCTAATGTGCCACGCTCCAATGCAGCGGTTCTCAGCGTGTGGCCTGAGGACCCCTGGGATTCTGGAGGCCCTTTCGGTGGGTCTGTGAGGCCCTTCGTTTTCCAACTTCATATCCATGTGAGGCCAGATTCTCTTCATGTAATTCAACCAAAACATCAGACTGCAATAGACTGAATGCAGATATGAGAACCAGCTGTCCTCTATTAAGCCAGATAGCAAAGAGATTCATAAAATTGTAAAACAATGCCACTCTTTATGGTGTCTTTTGTTTTGGAGAATATAATTATTTTTAATAAAAATGTGTTCTTTACATTAACATGATGGGTTTGTTGTTCTTTTAAAATGAAGTAATAAAGAAGTGTTTTTAAATTTTCTCAATTTTAGTTTCTAATATGGTAAATATCAAAAAATATGATCCACATAAACGAACCTCCTGGTGGGTTCTTTGTAATTTTTAGGAGCGTGAAAGTGTCCTGAAACCAACCAGGTGCGGTGGCTCATGCCTGTAATCCCAGCACTTTGGGAGGCTGAGGCGGGCAGATCACGCAGTCAAGAAATCGAGACCACCCTGGCCAACATGGCAAAAACCCATCGCTACTTGCTCTGTTGCCCAGGCTGGAGTGCAATGGTGTGATCTCGGCTCACTGCAACCTTTGCCTCCTGCGTTGAAGCGATCCTCTTGCCTCAGCCTCCCGAGTAGCTGAGACTACAGGTGTGCACCACCACACCCAGCTATTTTTCTTATATTTTTAGTAGAGACCAGGTTTCACCATGTTAGCCAGGCTGGTCTCGAACTCCTGACCTCAGGCACCTGCTTTGGCCTCCCAAAGTGGTGGGATTGCAGGCGTGAGCCACCATGCCCATTTTTCATATTCCAACATTATCTCTTGATCTCACAACTCTGATATCTAGTCAGAAATCCTTCTTTTTTCTTTTCTTTTCTTTTTTTTTGAGACAGGGTCTCGCTGAGTTACCCAGGCCGGAGTGCAGTGGTGTGATCATAGCTGGTGTGGAACTCCTGGGCCCAATTTTAAAGTTGCAGAGGCCAGGCACAGTGGCTCACTCCTATAATCCCAACACTTTGAGAGGCTGAGGAAGGAGGATGACTTGAGGCCAGGGGTTCTAGATTTGCCTGGGCAACATAGTGAGACCCTGTCTCTCCAAAAAAAAAAAAAAAAAAAAAAACGGAAGAAACTGAGGTTCACAGGTTACTAACACGGTTAGTAAATAAATAAATCAGAAATAAGATTAATCTTGTAGGGCTGGGCACGGTGGCTCATGCCTGTAATCCCAGTACTTTGGGAGGCCAAAGTGGGTAGATCACTTGAGCCCAGGAGTTCAAGACCAGTCTGGGGAATGTGGCAAAACCCTATCTCTACAAAAAATACAAGAGTTAGCTGGGCGTGGTGGCATGCACCTGTATTCCCAGTTACCTGGGAGTCTGAGGTGGGAGGATTGCCTGAGGCCCAGGAGGCAGAAGTTGCAATAAGCCAAGATCACACCACTGTACTCCAGCCTGGGTGACAGAGCGAGACCCTGTCTCAAAAAAGCAGAAACAATGATTAATCTTGTGGCTCTTCCATTACAATTTATGTCTTTTAAAAATGCTCCTCTCTTTTTGTCTTTCCTTCCAAGTGTTTTTTTCTATCCTCTCTCTGAATGCAACAAGAAGGGAAGTGGGGAATGGAGACCAATAGCAAAATAGAACCATCTCTTCTAAACCTTTTGCCTTGCCTCTCTGCTTAAAGCTGCTATCATTTCATCATTAATTATAGGCGATGGAGCAAAGGTCCCTGGGTTGTCATTTGTTGCTGTTGCACCATCTAACATTGATTTGAGTGTTTATAATGGGGTTGGTACTATTCAGAACATCTGATGACAAATCTTGGCTTCTATCTTTTTTTGTTTTTGAGTTTCACTCTGTCGTCCAGGCTGGAGTGCATGGCGCAATCTTGGCTCACTGCAACCTCAGTCTCTTGGGTTCAAGCAATTTCCCCCTCTCAGACTCCCAAGTAGCTGGGACTACAGGCACCGGCCACCATGCCCACCTAATTTTTGTATTTTTAGTAGAGACGGGGTTTCACCATGCTGACCAGGCTGGTCTCAAATTCCTAACCTCAGGCGATCCACCTGCCTCAGCCTCCCAAAGTGCTGGGATTACAGGCATGACCCACCGTGCCAGCCAATTTGTCTCACCTGAGGTCAGGAGTTCAAGACTAGCATGGCCAACATGGTGAAACTCCGTCTCTACTAAAACTACAAAAATTAGCGGGGCATGGTGGCAGATGCCTGTAGTCCCAGTTACTCAGGGGGCGGGCGGGGGCGGGAGAATCGCTTAAACCTAGGAGGTGGCAGTTGCAGTGAGCCGAGATTGCCCCACTGCACTCCAGCCTGGGGGACAGAGTGAGACTCTGTCTCAAAAAAAAACAAAAAAAAGAAACTTGGCCTCTATCTTATTGTAGTGTTTGCAGCAGCAGGGGTAAACCCAAAGTATCCGCTACTCCTACAATTATTTCTAATTAGTTTATAAGAGGTTCTTTGTAATTACCGGAGAATTGGGGTCTATCTGAAGTTTAGGGGCATCATAATACTTCAAAAAAAATAACAAACCTATGCTGGAGTGACTTCTATGGGAGACTTAGAGCTCTGTGGAATTTCCCACACTCACCCTCCACTCTGCTCCTCCTGGCCACACTACCCATGCTGGGAAATTCATCCCTTCTCATCCCACTACAAGGTACCGTTCTATTTCTCTCACACTAAAATTGCTTTCTTCCAAGGTGTCCCTGGGGCTAAAACAGATAATTAAGAATTTTTTCGCTGGGCGTGGTGGCTCACACCTGTAATCCCAGCACTTTGGGAGGCCGAGGCAGGTGGATCACCTGAGGTCAGGAGTTTAAGACCAGCCTGGCCAACATGGTGAAACCCTGTCTCTACTAAAAATAAAAATAGAAAAATTAGCTGGGCATGGTGGTAGGCGCCTGTAATCTCAGCTACTTTGGGAGGCTGAGGCAGGAGAATTGCTTGAGCCTGGGAGGCCCAGGCTGCAGTGAGCCGAGATCGCACCATTGCACTCCGGCCTGGGTGACAAGAGCGAAATTCTGTCTCAAAAAAAAAAAAAAAAAAAAAAAAGATTTCAAGACGAAGACATCTCAAACCTCTTTCTCTGGGGCTACCACTATAATATAAAAACAAGAATTCAACAGAGATAATAATGCCTTAAACTTTTTAAAAAGATTACTAGTTGGAGCTTTTCTTACTTTTCTCAAGTATATATTCTTTACTATAATGTCTGTTCAGCTTTCAGAAAATTAACAGGTTATATTGTCAAAAAGGTTTTCCAAAGTTCTAGGTTATAAACTACAGCTCTGTAACAGGAATAGAGGAGGAAAAAGCAGGTTAGAGACATTCCATTTTTTACTTTATAGCTTGAAAATTGCTTTAATTTTCATGCAGGAAGCAGGTATTACTTTTGTAATTGAGACTTTTTAATTAAAAAAGAAAAATTTTCCCCATTGTTTAATATCTGGAAAAAAATAATCTTAACTTCAAAGTGTTAGCTATTATCCTATGTTGTTATAGTAGAGAGCTTTTTGAGACAAAAATTACTTCTAGCTGATGCTTTTATAATCCAGAATCAGATCTTAAAGCAGGTGCAGATCCTAAGTGAAGCACAAGCCTGTATCTTCTTGAAGTAGGGTAACATTTTCTGGATTCTGCAGCTATGAATTACAGGATATAAAATTTATCGGGCAGCTCTCAGAACCAGGACAGGCTCAGAGGGGTTCGAGGACAATATTTTAAAATATTAACTGAAATCTCCTTCACAATTTTTTATATTCCTTGTCCTTTTCCCATTAGGAAATTTTTTTTTTCTTTTTTTGAGATAGGGTCTCCCTACATTGCCTAGGCTGGAGTGCAGTGGCTATTCACAGGTGCGATCATAGCACAGTACAGTCTTGAACTCCTAGGCTCAAGCAATCCTCCTGCCTAAGCCTCCTGAGTAGCTGAGACTCCAGGCATGGGCCATCATATCTGGTTTGATATCTAGAAATGTATCAATACATTTGCAGTAGTCTAAAAAAGCAAACTCATCAATTTACTGAAAACTGAACAGATATATAGTAAAGAATATATAATTGAGAAAAGTAAACAAAGCTCCAAATAGTAATCCTTTTAAAAAGTTTAAGGTGGCTGGGCATGGTGGCTCACGCCTGTAATGCTAACACTTTGGGAGGCTGAGGCAGGTGGATCACTCGACGTCAGGAGTTCAAGACCAGCCTGGCCGACATGGTGAAATCCCATCTCTAAGAGAAGCACAAGCCTCTGTCTTCTTGAAGTAGGGTAACAAATACAAAAATTAGCTGGGGATGGTGGCAGATGCCTGTAATCCCAGCTACTCGGGAGGCTAAGGCAGGAGAATCGCTTGAACCTGGGAGGCAGAGGTTGCAGTGAGCCAAGATCGTGCCACTGCACTCCAGCCTGGGCAACAGTGTGAGACTCCATCACAAAAAAAAAAAAAAAAAAAAAAAAAAAATTAAGGTGTTATTATCTCTGTTGAATTCTTATTTTTATATTATAGCAGTAGCCCAGGAAAAGAAGTTTGAGATTTCTTTCTCTTACTTAGACACCTTCTTAGCCTGATGCCAGAAGTCTACAGCAGATTTCAGAGGTGATGCAGAAATTTTAGAATTTCCCTTCCCTTCCCTTCCCTTCCCTTCCCTTCCCTCCCCTCCCCTCCCTTTCCTTCCCTTCCCTTCTTTTCTTTTATTTATTTTCTTTTCTTTTATTTCTTCTTTTCTTTTCTTCTCTTTCTCTTTCTTTTATAGGGTCCCAGTTTGTCACCCAGGCTGGAGTGCAGTTGTGTGATCATGATTCACTGCAGCCTCAACCTTCTGGGCTTGAGTGATCCTCCTGCCTCAGCCTCCTGAGTAGCTGGGACCACAGCATGTACCACCATGTCCTGCTAATTTTTAAATTTTTTAGAGACAGGGTTTTGCTATGTTGTTCAGGCTGGTCTCAAACTCCCGGACTCAAGCAGTCCTCCTGCCTCAGCCTCCCAAAGTGCTGGAATTACAGGCATGAATCACTGCGCCCAGCTGATGCATTTCTTTAAGATAGGGAACATGACAATGTTCCCTCCATTGTCCTTGAGGCCACTTACCTTTGTCCTCCCTGCCATATGTCCTGCTGCCAATTCCCCCCAACATTTGGCATACAATAGGAGGCTTCCAGCTCTATGCCAAGAGAGGAGGTACATGCAAGAGGTAAGAGCAGGAAGGGAAATAGCAAAATGATCAGTATTTCAGATGATATAATCATTTCTATTAGAAATTCAATAAAATTGGCTGGGTGGGGTGGCTCACACCTGTAATCCCAGCACTTTGGGAGGCTGAGGTGGGTGAATCACAAGGTCAGGAGTTCGAGACCAGCCTGGCCAATCTGGTAAAACCCCGTCTCTACTAAAAATACAAAAATTAGCTGGGCGTGGTGGCGGGCACCTGTAGTCCCAGCTACTCTGGAGGCTGAGGTAGGAGAATCACTTGAACCTGGGAGGCGGAGGTTGCAGTGAGCCAAGATTGCGCCACTGCACTCCAGCTTGGGCAACAGAGTGAAACTTTGTCTCAAAAAAAAAAAAAAAGTTAGTGAACTTAAAGACACATCAATAGAAACTTTAAAATGAAACAAAGAGAAAAAGCCTTTTAAAAAATGAACATAACATCACTAAGTGAAACAACTTTGCATACCTAATATACATGAAGCTGGAGTACTAGAAGAAGAGGGGAAAGAGAAGGGACATTTCTTTTTAAGAAATAATGGTGGGTTGGCATGGTAGCTCATGCCTGTGATCCCGGTACTTTGAGAGGCTAAGGCGGGTGGATCACTTGAGCCCAGGAGTTTGAGGCCAGCCTGGGCAACATGACAAAACCCTGCTTCTACAAAAAATACAAAAAAATTAGCCAAGAGTGGTGACGCATGCCTGTAGTTCCAGCTACTTGGGAGGCTAAGGTGGAAGGATTGCTTGAGCCTGTAGTCAGAGGTTACAGTGAGCTGAGATCTCACCACTGCACTCCAGCCTAGGCTACAGAGTGAGACTCTATCTTAAAAAAAAGAAAGAAAGAAAAGGAATAATTGTCAAAAATTTTCTGAATTTGATGAAAACTATAAACCCACAGATCCAAGAAGTTCCATGAACCCCAAGCAAAAGATAGAAACAAAAAACCTACATTGTCACAAGTATAATAAAAATACATAAAACTAGTGTTAAAGAGAAAATCTAAACAGCTGTAACAGATACTTGATATAATTTGTCCAGAGGGATAAAAATAAGAATGACAGCTCACTTCTTGCCAAAATTTTGTTATATGAGATGAATTGTGCTTAGTTGTGTTTTGTGTTTTTGTGTTTTGGTTTTTGGTTTTTTTTGAGACAGAGTCTCACTTTGTTGCCCAGGCTGGAATGCAGTGGCATAATCTCGGCTCACTGCAACCTCTGCCTCATGGGTTCAAGCGATTCTCCTGCCTCAGCCTCCTGAGAAGCTGGAATTACAGGCACGTGCCACCATGCCCATCTAATTTTTGTATTTTTAGTAGAGACGAGGTTTCACCATGTTGGTCAGGCTGGTCTTGAAGTCCCGACCTCAGGTGATCCGCCCACCTCGGCCTCCCAAAGTGCTGGGATTACAGACGTGAGCCACTGCGCCCGGCCTACTGTGTTTTGTGTTTAACTGAGTTTTCCATTCCTAAGAGCAGAAGACATCCTTCCTGAGGGAATAGTGTTTTGTATATATCTGGTAAATTATGCAGAATACACATTTATTTTACCTTCTTAGTTTTTACTGCAGAGGAGGAAAATAATGATACATTTTCTGTTACTCATTTAGTAGAAATTTCCTACTTAAAGAAATAATAGGCCGGACGCGGTGGCTCACGCCTGTAATCCCAGCACTTTGGGAGGCCAAGGCAGGCGGATCATGAGGTCAGGAGATTGAGACCATCCTGGCTAACACGGTGAAACCCCGTCTCTACTAAAAACACAAAAAATTAGCCAGGCGTGGTGGCGGGCGCCTGTAGTCCCAGCTACTCGGGAGACTGAGGCAGGAGAATGGTGTGAACCTGG
Organism: Pan paniscus; assembly: GCF_029289425.2. NCBI lineage: Eukaryota > Metazoa > Chordata > Mammalia > Primates > Hominidae > Pan > Pan paniscus. The sequence goes on from NC_073255.2 coordinate 188,910,744, forward strand.
GAGGCGGAGCTTGCAGAGAGCTGAGATGGCGCCACTGCACTCCAGCCTGGGTGATAAGGCAAGACTCCGTCTCAAAAAAAAAAAAAAAAAAAAAAAGAAATAATAAATTAAGAACATGATCCTTTTTAAAAATTATTTCTTGAAATGGAGTCTCACTTTATCACCCAGGCTGGAGTGCAGTGGGCCTATCTTGGCTCACTGCAACCTCCGCCTCCCAGGTTCAAGCGATTCTCCTACCTCAGCCTTCTAAGTAACTGGGATTACAGGCACCCACCACCACGCCTGGCTTATTGTAGACAATGATCCATTTACGGGCAACACAAATATATGATAGTGGTGACAGTCATAATTAGTGTTTTGTGACTGCCTTTGTATAGAACTTTAGTAGGGATTTCATAGATATAATCTAAATGACATATCCTCAATATCCGTGCTCCTTTTCTTTTTTGAGATAAAGTTTCACCCCGTTACCCAGGCTGGAGTGCAGTGGCTCGATCATAGCTCAAGCGGTCCTCCTGTATAGTTGGGACTGTGCGCGCATGCCACTGCATCCTGATTTTATATATATATGTTTTGTTTTGTTTTGTTTTTAAGAAGGAGTTTCACTCTTGTTGCCCAGGCTGGAGTGCAATGGCATGATCTTGGCTCACTGCAACCTCTGCCTCCCGGGCTCAAGTGATTCTCCTGCCTCAGCCTCCTGAGTAACTGGGGTTACTGGCGCCCGCCACCACACCCAGCTAATTTTTGTATTTTTGTTAGAGATGGGTTTTCACCATGTTGGCCAGGCTGGTCTTGAGCTCCTGACCTCAGGTGATCCACCTGCCTTAGCCTCCCAAACTGCTGGGATTACAGTTGTGAGCCATCGCGCCCGGCTTTTTTATTTTATTTTATTGTTAGTAGAGATGAAGTCTTGTTATGTTGCCCAGGTTGGTCTTGAACTCCTGGGCTCAAGCAATCCTCTTGCCTTGGCCTCCCAAAATGTCAGGATTATAGGTGTCAACCACCGTGCCCAGGCTTTTTTCCTTTTCTAGTAACAAGAATCCTGATTTTTTTGCTGGGCACCTGGCTGTGAACACTACAATGCTCAGCCCCTCTTACAGCTGGAGTGGGTACCTTCTGGAAATCATCCTTCCCTTTCTCCTCTTTCTCCTGGCCAGCACGCAGAGGAGCAGGCCAGGGCTGAGACAGCTGGCATGGACCACCTGAGGCCATGGAGTGACGTGCAGCCAAGAGCCTGACAGAGGAGTCAGGGTCCCTCACCCAGGGATGGCAGAACCAGCCTTGATTCTATCTAAGGGAGAGATGGACTTCTATCTGCTCAAGCCACTGATTGTTGGCATTTTCATTACTTGCTGCTGAACCTTATCTTCATTAATACAAATAGGTTGTCATTATATATTTTCTTTTTTCTTTTTTTTTTTTGTTTCAGAGTCTCGTTCTGTTGCCAGGCTGGAGTGCGGTGGCGCAATCTCGCCTCACTGCAACCTCTGCCTCCCGGGTTCAAGCAATTCTCCTACCTCAGCCTCCCAAGTAGCTTGGATTACAGGCACCCACCACTACGCCTGGCTAACTTTTGTATCTTTTTGTAGTAGAGATAGGGTTTCACCATGTTGGCCAGGCTGGTCTCGAACTCCTGACCTTGTGATCTGCCCACCTCGGCCTCCCGAAGTGCTGGGATTACAGGTGTGAGCCACTGCGCCAGGCCATCATTATTTATTTCCTAAAGGCATTAGGCAAGTTCCTAAGACATGGCAAAATTTGAATATGAACCAGGTCTGTTTTCTGTAAAACTTTGTTATTTTCAGTAAATTATTCTTCTTACCATGAATGTTTACAAAAATGGCAGCTGTATACTATTAAAGATTTGCAGAGAATACAAAGTCAAAATATCAGTAGCCACTGAGAGCTTTAACTGAAGCTCTCAGATAAATATTTAAAGACCTAGGACTTTTAAAGGGAATATTTACAGTGGAATAGTGTCATAAACTGAATTTTGAAAAAACAAACAGAAAATGTAAAAGAAAGCTCTCCAAGGGACCAATACTTTAATTTCAGGAGTGTTCTCATCCTTTGTAACATGGTATTTTCTATATAGTGTGAAAGGAAAATAAATCTTGGGACCCCAAAATTACTAAGCCAAGGAAAAAGTCAGGCTGGGAAGCGTCAGGCAAACCTGCTTCCCATTTTATACCTAAATAAGATAGTTACAAAGATAAAAAAGCTATATACCTCATGTAATCATGATTGTGGTATTTTTATTTCTTATTTATTTATTTATTTATTTATTTATTTGAGATGGAGTCTTGCTGTGTCGCCCAGGCTGGAGTGCAGTGGTGCAATCTCGGCTCACTGCAAGGTCTACCTCCCGGGTTCACGCCATTCTCCCGCCTCAGCCTCCCGAGTAGCTGGGACTATAGGTGCCCGCCACCACGCCTGGCTCTTTTTTTTGTATTTTTAGTAGAGACGGGGTTTCACCGTGTTAGCCAGGATGGTCTCGATCTCCTGACCTCGTGATTCGCCTGCCTTGGCCTCCCAAAGTGCTGGGATTACAGGCGTGAGCCACCACGCCTGGCCTGATTGTGGTATTTTTAAAAAAAAGAAAAAAGAAAAAAAGTAAATTAGAAAAAAGCTACATGGCTGGGTGTGGTGGCTCATGCCTGTAATCCCAGCACTTTGGGAGGCCGAGGCAGGCAGATCACAAGGTCAGGAGTTTGAGACCAGCCTGACCAACATGGTGGAAACCTGTCTCTACTAAAAAAATACAAAAATTAGCTAAGCACGGTGGCGCACACCTGTAATCCCAGCTACTTAGGAGGCTTGAACTCGGGAGGCGGAGATTGCAGTGAGCCAAGATCGCACCGCGGCACTCCAGCCTGGGCAACAGAGCAGACTCTGTCTTAAAAATAAATAAATAAAAATAAATAAATAAAAGCTACATACCTTCCTCACAATTTGCCCCCAGAGAAATTCCTTGTGGGCCTCAAGATCTTTACCCTAAAACAGTTCTGTTGAATTTCACCCTGGCAATGTAAATTGATAGCTTATCTTTACAGATAAGGGACCATCCCTCTGCTCACCTGAGACAAAGGCATATCTGATTGCTTCCTCTACTAGTCATGTAAAAATGCAGATTCACTGAGTCATGGTCAGCTATGTATTCAGCGAAAGGCTGATCAAGGACTCCAAAGAATGCAACCTTTTTTTTTTTTGAGACAGAGTCTGGCTCAGTTGTCCAGGCTGGAGTGCAGTGAGGAGATCTCGGCTCACTGCAGCCTCTGCCTCCCAGGTTCAAGTAATTCTCCTGCCTCAGCCTCCTGAGAAGCTGGGACTAAAGGTGCACCACCATATCCAGCTAATTTGTGTATTTTTTTGGTAGAGAAGGGGTTTCCCTGTGTTAGCCAGGTTAGTTTTGATCTCCTGGTCTCAAGTGATTCCCCCTGCCTTGGCCTCCCAAAGTGCTGGGATTACAGGCGTGAGCCACTGTGCCCGGACTAGAATGCAGTCTTTTGTCTCTTATCTACCTGGACCTGGAAGCCCCCATTTTGAGTTGTCCTGCCTTTTGGGACCAAACCAATGTACATCTTTTTTTATTTTTTATTTTTTTGAGATGGAGTTTCGCTCTTGTTGCCCACGCTGGATTGCAATGGCACGATCTCGGCCAACTGCAACCTCCGCCTCCCGGGTTCAAGCGATTCTCCTGCCTCAACCTCCTGAGTAGCTGGGACTACAGGCGCCCGCCACCATTGCCTGTTTAATTTTGTATTTTTAGTATACACGGGGTTTCTCCATGTTGGTCAGGCTCAAACTCCCGACCTCAGGTGATCCACCTGTCTCGGCCTCCCAACCTCAGGTGATCCACCCACCTCGGCCTCCCAAAGTGCTGAGATTACAGGCATGAGCCACCGCGCCCAGCCGAACCAATGTACATCTTACACATATTGATTGATGTCTCATGTCACTCTAAAATGTATAAAAGCAAGCTGTATCCTGACCATTCTGGCACATGTCCGCAGGACCTCCTGAGGCTGTCTCACGAGTGGTCATTAGTCTTGGCAAAATCAACTTTCTGAAATGACTGAGACCTGTCTCAGATATTTTGGGTTGACAATACACACACACATACACACACACACACACACACACCACACAGAGAGTTTTGGTGACAGGGTTAGAGAAAAATAACATCTACTTTCATGGCTTACGACTCTGGTTTTACAATGGAAGTAAAAAAAATTTTATTCTAATAGCATGATTTATCTTTGCCAATTTTTGAAAATTTTTATTTTATTTTATTTTATTTTTTGGAGAGAAGTGCACAGTCATAGCTCATCAGAACAGAATATCTTACCAGGAGGCATGTCACCCTTGTCTCCTTAAAACCTTTCCCCGCACACACACAAAACACTCTCATTTTGGATTTTGTGCCTGTGTTCATGTCATTCCCTCTGTTTGCAATTGCTTTCTTTCCCACCAATCAACTAACTGCGCTAATTACTAAGTCTTGATCTTCTCCTCCATGAAGGCTTCCTGGATTGGTCTAGTCTACAACAGTAGTTCTCAAAGCACAGTACGGCAGCAGCGGTGTCACCTGGGACTGGAAATTCACTCCTGCAACCCCAGACCTACTGAGCTGGCAATGCTGGGGGGCCCAGCACTCTGTGTCATTGAGTCTCAAGATGCTTTTGATGTGACTCAGATTAGCTTGTCACTGCTCTAAGGCCATATTGATCCCTCCCTTCTCTGGGCTCCCATGCCACGTACAGTTCACAGTACATCACTTGGAGCTGAATCCCCTTTTAAAGAATTGTTTTAGTAGGCTCCCCTAGATTCAGGTAGATTGTCTACTCCCCAGGTAGATATTCAATAAAGATTTAGTGCTTGGCTCTTTGAAAGAAGGTGGTGGCTCATGCCTGTAATCCCAGCACTTTGGGAGGCCAAGGTGGGCAGATCACAAGGTCAGGAGTTCAAACCCACCTGCCCAATCTGGTGAAACCCCATCTCTAAAAAAAAATACAAAAATTAGCTGGGTGTGGCAGCACATAACTGTAATCCCAGCTACTTGGGAGGCTGAGGCAGGAGAATCGCTTGAACCTGGGAGGCGGAGGTTGCAATGAGCTGAGATTGTGCCATAGCACTCCAGCCTGGGCAACAAGAGTGAAACTTTGTCTCAAAAAAAAAAAAAAAAAAAAAAAAGATTGAATGCTAAAGGTCACCGCAGCAATCAATGTCATCTTCTGTTGCTGTGGATGTTTATGTTATTATTATTATTCTTATTGAGACAAAGTCTCGCTCTGTCGCCCAGGTTGGAGTGCAGTGGTGTAATCTTGGCTCCCTGCAACCTCCACCTCCCGGGTTCAAGCAATTCTCGAGCCTCAGCCTCCCAAATAGCTGGGACTACAGGCCTGACTGATTTTTGTATTTTAGTAGAGACGGGGTTTCACTGAGTTGCCCAGGCTGGTCTCTAACTCCTGGCCTCAAGGGATCTGCCCACCTCGGCCTCCCAAAGTGCTGGCATTACAGGTGTGAGCTACCACGCTCGGCTGGATGTTTATATTAACACAAGATGCTGTATCAAGACCCACGCGATACTGAACAGACATGACCCTTATCCTTACATGTGAAGATGTGGAATGGTCCTCTCAGGTACATGACTCCACAGGGAATGTATATATTATCATAATAATTCTACTTACTAACTTTGATTGAGCACCTATTGTGTGCCAGGTAATGTTCTCAGCAGGACTAGCTGCATAATTTGCAGGGCTCAGGGCAAAATGAAAATACAGGGCTCCTTGTTCGAACAGCAGAGAAAAGTGCTGTTAAAGGTACCAAGTACAGGCCGGGCACAGTGGCTCGCGCCCATAATCTCAGCACTCTGGGAGGCTGAGGTGGGAGGATCGTGTGAGCTCAGGAATTTGAGACCAGCCTGGGCAACGTAGTGAGACCTCATCTCTACTTCAGAAAAAAAAAAAAAAATCAGCTAGGCATGGTGTTGTGCACCTAGTCCCAGCTACTCAGGAGGCCAAGGTGGGAGGCCTGAGCCCGGGAGTTCAAGGCTGCAGTGAGCTATTACTGCACCACAGCATGCCAGCCTGGGCAACTGAGCAAGACCCTGTCTTAAAAAAAAAAAAAGCGTACCAAATACAAAGTATTCTTTTTTTCATGATCTATCTGTGTAACTGTCCTGTTTGTAAATCTTCTGTTGAATATTATACTCCCTGCAGCATCAAGGATGCTCCTGGAGGAGTGGGGACGCTCCCAAGGGCTGGGGTCCCTGCCCTACCATTCTGTGTTCACAGGCGCATCCATCTGCCACTGAGCCCCACTCTGACTAGCCACTAGACCAATGCACCATGCCCTGGCTAGGGGCCAGGAGCCTACCACCCAATCTGTGGCAGAGAGGTCACCCTCCAAGGCATTGCAAAGTTTGCACCAGCACATGCTAGGTACCTGGGTAGGCAGCGGGCAAGAGGCTTGCCCCCACCAGGGGTGCTCGGGAGCATGCTGTGTGCTCAAGACACCAGGGGACACGTGCCTTACCCTGATCCTCCTGCACCCACACTCAGGCCCTGCCCAGAGTGAAGGGTGGCCAGGTGGCCAGGTGGGAGTGGGGAGGGGGCCATGGAACCCAGGGTGCAGGGGACAGGGGAATGGGCAGTCAGGAACCTGCCAGGGGGAGGCAGGGAGGTGGGACCACACACGGCACTACAAGTCCATGATGCATGCACACTCCATTGCCCTGTGGGAACAGAAATTCAAAGACAAAATCATTAAGAATTTCAGGCTGGGTGCAGTGGCTCATGCCTGTAATCCCAGCACTTTGGGAGGCTGAGGCAGATCTCCTGAGGTCAAGAGTTCGAGACCAGCCTGGCCAACATGGTGAAACCACATCTCTACTAAAAATACAAAACTTAGCTGGGTGTGGTGGCAGATGCCTGTAATCCCAGCTACTCAGGAGGCTGAGGCAGGAGAATCACTTGAACCTGGGAGGCGGAGGTTACAGTAAGCCGAGATCATGCCATTGCACTCCAGTCTGGGTGACAAGAACAAAACTCCATATCAAAAAAATAAAAAATAAAGAATTTCAAGATGATGACTGCCGAACATTCAGTCCCAAGCGTGGGACCCTTTTGAGCATGGGGACGCTGTGTCACGGCACTAACAGCATACCCCTGAAGCCAGCCTCATTCTGAGACTTTTGTGGGACTTATTAAATCTCCACAGCAAGCCTATAAGGGTATTGTCCCCAATTAGCAGACAAGGAAGTTGAGGCATAGACAAGTGGCCTGCCCAAGATTGCTTAGCTGGGTGGGTGGGTGGGGTGGTACCAGCCCAGTCTCACCCACATCTGCCTGCTTCACCTTGCTCATTGCTGCTCTTCAGAGAATATTCGCAGAGCAATAGAAATTCAGAAGGACAGCCAAATAATTACAGCTCATGCTCGTCCAGTTGGCATTAAAGCTCTGTCCTCACTGCAGTCCCCACCCCCCACCAATGGTTTGTTGATCCTCTCCCATAGCAGAAGCAGGAACACTGAAACCATGATAGGTATGAGCTCAGGAGACGTTCCCAGGAGATCTGCCTATGGCCTTAGGGAAAACTGGTAGAGCTGGTTGGAGCTGGCCCTCTCCCCAGCTGCCTTCCACAATTGGCTCAGGGGGCACACTTAGTCCCTCCTGGAGGTTTCACGACCTGGCACCAGATGCAGACCCCGGTCGGCTGTGTTAAGGAAGGACTCTGTGAGCAGGTGCTGGTGTCAGCCAGGACTTGGGGTAATCTTCTAGAACTTTACTGTAGTTTTTTCAGTGTCCACACTTCCTGGAATTCATCTAGTTTATTTCACTGAAAGTGGGCAGGATCTTTGAAAAGACACTCTCAAAAGAATTGGATTCCCCTTATCTATTCAGCATTTCCTTTGTCACCAAAGTGATCAGTCAGAAGTAGTTAGAAAGTAGCCCCAACACGGCCGGGCACAGTGGCTCACGCCTGTAATCCCAGGACTTTGGGGGGCCGAGGCAGGTGGAGCACGAGGTCTGGAGTTCTTAGACCAGCCTGGCCAACATGATGAAACTCTGTCTCTCCTAAAAATACAAAAATTAGCTGGGTGTGATGGCAGGCGCCTGTAATCCCACATACTCAGGAGGCTGAGGCAGGAGGATCGCTTGAACCCGGGAGGTGGAGATTGCAGTGAGCTGAGATTGCACCACTGCACTCCAGCCTGGGCGACAGAATGAGATTCTGTCTCAAAAAAAAAAAAAAAAAAAGTAGCCTAAAAAATTTAGACAAACTAGTGGTGTGCTGGTAATTGTTTCGTAAACAGCTCTCTGGAATACATTTTTTTTTCTTTTTTTTTTTTTTGAAGCGGAGTCTCATTGTTGCCCAGACTTGAGTCCAGTGGCCTGATCTTGGCTCACTGCAACCTCTGTCTCCTGGGTTCAAGTGATTTTCCTGTCTCAGCCTCCCGAATAGCTGGGATTACAGGTGCCTGCCACCACACCTGGCTAGTTTTTGTATTTTTAGTAGAGATGGGGTTTCACCATGTTAGCCAGGCTGGTCTCGAACTCCTGACCTCAGGTGAGCTGTCCTGCTTGGCCCCCCAAAGTACTGGAATTACAGGTGCCACCGTGCCTGGCCTGGAATACATTTTTTTCAAAGGTGCTATTTGTAGCTTTTAATGATTTCTACGGTGCTGATATTCCACTAAAACAAATTTCAAGCTACCAGGGTGATATCTCCCTGGTTGCAAAATCCCTGAAATTTTGCCAGTCTGCTCCTGCAGGCTGGTAAGACCCAATGTGTTTCCATCCAGCACACCTCTGGACATGGACCTTCCATCAAGGACACCAAAGTGCTTTAGGTGAGTGTCCTAATTGTTCCAGTGATTTGGGAGCAAGCTGGAACAAGAAAAAAGAGCTATAATATAGTCATATCAATTTTACAGCTGAGCATACTAAGGTTCCAACACATAATATTTTGCCGCGGGTGCCCCAGCAAAGGCCCAAGCCTTAGATAAGAAGGCTGTTGAACAGCTTCCAGCTGAGACCATGTCACATGGCTGAGGTATGGAGATGGCTGAGGTGTGCCACCCTAGAGGCTATAGTCTTTAGGAAGGAAAGACCTTGAGAACAAGAGGAAGTAGTGACCAGATGCCTAAGTGGCGTGATTGATTGATTGATTGATTGATTGATTGATTTTGAGATGGAGTTTCACTCTTGTCGCCCAGGCTGGAGTGCAGTGGCATGATGTTGCTCGCTTTAACTTTGGCCTACCAGGCTCAAGCGATTCTCCTGCATCAGCCTCCCTAGTAGTTGGGATTACAGGCTCCCGCTACCGCGTCCAGCTAATTTTTTTGTATTTTTTGTAGAGACGGAATTTCATCATGTTGGCCTGGCTGGTCTCGAACTCCTGAGCTCAGGTGATCCACCCGCCTCGGCCTCCCAAAGTGTGGGGATTATTATTATTATTACTGAGACGGAGTCTCGCTCTGTTGCCCAGGCTAGAGTGCAGTGGCACGATCTCAGCTCACTGCAACCTCCACCTCCCAGGTTCAAGCGATTCTCCTGTCTCAGCCTCCCGAGTAGCTGGGATTAGAGGCATATGCCATCACGTTTGGCTAATTTTTGTCTTTTTAGTAGAGATGGGGTTTCACCATGTTGGCCAGGCCGGTCTTGAACTCCTGACCTCAAGTGATCTGCCCCCCTCGGCCTCCCAAACTTCTGGGATTACAGGCGCGAGCCACTGCTCCCGGCCATTGTTTTTGAGACAAGATCTCTGTCATCCAGACTGGAGTGCAGTGGCATGATCATGGCTCACTGTAGCCTCAATCTCCTGGGCTCAAGCAATCCTCCCGTCTCAGCCTCCTGAGTAGCTGGGACCACAAGTGTGTACCACCACGACCGGCTAATTTTTTTGTTTTTTTATTTTTTAGTAGATATGAGGTCTGTCTATGTTGTGCAGGCTGGTCTCAAACTCCTGAGCTCAAGTATGCTCCTGCCTTGGCCTCCCAAAGTGCTGGAATTACAGGCATCAGCCACCGCACCTGGCCTACACGGTGTGATTTGAAAGATGCTGCGAAATTCTCAGAGGAGGGATAGATGCTCTAGGCCTCTCCTCCATACTCAGGAGAGATAACATGGGGATGGTGGCAAAAAGAATCAAGTGACTTCAACAATTTCATTTAGTTGTAGAAAAAGCATTGACCCTGGCTGGGTGTGGTGGCTCACGCCTGTAATCCCAGCACTTTGGGAGGCCGAGGCAGGCGGATCATGAGGTCAGGAGATCGAGACCATCCTGGCTAACACAGTGAAACCCCTCTCTACTAAAAATACAAAAAATTAGCTGAGCATGGTGGCATGTGCCTGTAGTTCCAGCTACTCGGGAGGCTGTGGCAGGAGAATTGCTTGAACCCGGGAGGCAGAGTTTGCAGTGAGCCAAGATTGCACCACTGCAGTCCAGCCTGGGTGACCGAGCAAGACTTCGTCTCAAAAAAAAAAAAAAAGAAAAAAAAAAGCAATGACCCATAAAGAAAGAGCCTGTTTGCTCCTCTGTATTTAAATCACATTTGGCCGGGTGCGGTGGCTCACACCTGTAATCCCAGCACTTTGGGAGGCTGAGGTGGGCAGATCACTTGAGTCCAGGAGTTCAAGACCAGCCTGGCCAACATGGTGAAACCCCATCTTTAATAAAAATACAAAAGCTAGCCAGGTGTGGTGGTGCATGCCTGTAATCCCAGCTACTTGGGAGGTTGAGGCATGAGAGTTGCTTGAACTTGGGAGGCGGAGGTTGCAAGATCATGCCATTGCACTCCAGCCTGGGCAACAGAGTGGGACTCTGTCTCAAAAAAATAAAAGATAAAAACAAATAAATAAATAACTCACATTTGACTGCCAGCTGGATTTCTCTTGAGTTTTTCTCCTATCACCCCTCCTCCAATATTCTTACCAGTATCACCATCGTTACCAGTATTCATCGTATATAGTCTCAGAGTTTTCTTTAATCAAACTTGGCCTTGCTAGCTCTTAGAAAGAGTTTCCATTAGGGCAACATCACTATCAAATATCTTTTTTTTTTTTTTTTTTTTTGAGACGGTCTCACTCTGTCACCCAGGCTGGAGTGCAGTGGTGCTATCTCAGCTCACTGCAACCTTGGCCTCCTGGGTTCAAGCGCTTCTCGTGCCTCAGCCTCCCGAGTAGCTGGGACTACAGGCATGCGCCACCAGATTCAGCTAATTTTTGTATTTTTTGGTAGAGACAAGGTTTCACCATGTTGGCCAGGCTGGTCTTGAACTCCTGACCTCAAGTGATCCGCCCACCTCGTCTTCCCAAAGTGCCAGGATTACGGTTGTGAGCCACCACGCCCAGACCCAAATATCTCTTTATATAGTTATGGGTGGCTACAAGGGACACATTTGATGGAATGCGATCCGAGGCCTCTGGAGAGATTTTTCATGGGCATGTATCTGTCGGGAAGAACCTCAGGGTGGAGACCATTCCTCTTTCTAAATTAGCTAGTGTAGAAGACAGGGCAAAGTTCTCATAAAATTTCTACCATCGACGAGAGTGTTGGCATTAGAAATGAGAAGACAGAAAAAGTATGAAAATGCAAAAATGGAAAATGTACATAAATACAAAATTTTATTAAATAGTATTCATTGATTTTAAATGTGTACAACATGCTTGTTGGTATTTAAAAATAGAATGATGGAGGATGATTTGGTGGGAGTAATTGTTTGAAAAAAAAATCAATTTAACATCACTTTGCTTTCCATTTCTGCTGCCAAGAAATCTCAGGCAGTATCTTCTAATTCAAACATAAGTGTCTCCAGAAACCTTTGGATCACATATTACAAAGCCCCATCTGTTTTACCCTCTCAAAATTAGCATTTTAGCTTAATTCACTTATACATTTTCTGACATTAGCTTGATTCTTCTCTTCTTCCTTTTTGTCATCTTAAATCACACCTGGCATCTTTTAGATTTGGATTCAACTGAAAAAATAATTTTTAGCTATTTTAAGTCCTTTTTAGTAGTAAGCAGAGTGTAAATAAAATTTAAAGCATAATGATGCAAACATATATGCAGCTAATGTTTCTTGCAGGATTGTTTACAATAGCAAAAACTGGAAACAAATGTCTATGGGTTGAGAGGTGGTTAAAACAATAATTGCTAAATCATTAATAATTCTTAAAAGGAGTGAAATATATATGTGTGTGTATATATCTATATCCTGATATGTATGCAAGGCTGTATACAATCTATGTAAGTGGAAAAAAGCAAGTTGGAAAAAACAGCAAACAGATAGTTTTATATGTTGAAAAAAATCAAGGCTTTTCAAAAAAGGTATCTTTGTGTAAGGGCATAGAAAGTAGCTTGCAAGGCACACACTAAGTGAGGAATGTGACTTGCTCTGGAGGGGAACAGGGTAAAGGCAAAGGTGGCAAGGGGACAGTCCCATTTTTCCCGTCGGCTTCTGGTATGCTTGAATTTTCTACAATAAGAATGTGTGGGCCGGTGTGGTGGCTGATCACAAGGTCAAGAGTTTGAGATCAGACTGACCAACATGGTGAAACCCTGTCTCTACTAAAAATACAAAAATTATCCAGGCATGGTGGTGTGTGCTTGTAGTCCCAGCGACTCGGGAGGCTGAGGCAGAAGGATCGCTTGAACCTGGGAGAGAGGTTGCAGTGAGCTGAGATCGTGCCACTGCACTCCAGCCTAGGCAACAGAGTGAGACTCCGTTTAAAAAAAAAAAGTGTGGATGTATGTGTTATTTTGCAATTAGAAAGTCCAAACCAAGGCCAGCATGGTGGCTCATGCCTGTAATCCCAGCACTTTGGGAGGCAGAGGCAAGAGGATCACTTGAGCCCAGGAGTTCAAGACCAGACTGGGCAACACGGCAAAACCCCATCTCTACACACACACACACACACACACACACACACACACACACACACACACACACACACAAATTAGCAGAGTGTGGTGGCTCATGCCTGTAGTCCCAGCTACGCAGGAGGCTGAGATGGGAGGATTACTTGAGCCCAGCAGGCAGGGGCTCCAGGGAACTGTGTTCACACCATTGCACTCCAGCCTGGGTGCCAGAGGGAGACCCTGTCTCAAAAAAAGAAAAAAAAAAAATCCAAAGCAAAAACTATTAAATAACCAAGCATATATAATAAAATAACACATGACACAAGGCTCATCACAAATTTCTGAAGGTTTCCTTTCTACTCCTATTTTGAATCATTTCCTACTCAAGGCAAAATAAAAAGAATTTTTTAAAAAAATTTAAAAATAGAGATGGGGCTGGGCGGGGTGGCTCACGCCTGTAATCCCAGCACTTTGGGAGGCCAAGGCAGGCGGATCACGAGGTCAGGAGATCGAGACCATCCTGGTGAACATGGTCAAACCCTGTCTCTACTAAAAATACAAAAAATTAGCTGGGCGTGGTAGCAGGCGCCTGTAGCTCCACTACTCAGGAGGAGGCTGAGGCAGGAGAATGGCGTGAAACCCGGGAGGCGGAGCTTGCAGTGAGCTGACATCGCGCCACTGCACTCCAGCCTGGGCGACAGAGCGAGACTCTGTCTCAAAAAAAAAAAAAAAAGAAAAAGAAAAAAAAAAAGAAGTGGAGGGGAAACTAGCCCGAGCGTGGTGGCTCACACCCATAATCCCAGCACTTTGGGAGGCTAAGGCAGGTGGATCATCTGAGGTCAGGAGTTTGAGACCAGCCTGGCCAACATGGTGAAACCCCGTCTCTACTAAATACAAAAATTTAGCCAGACGTGGTGGCACATGCCTGTAATTTCAGCTACTCGGGAAGCTGAGGAGGGAGAATAGCTTAAACCCAGGAAGTGGAGGTTGCAGTGAGCTGAGATTGTGCCATTGCACTCCAGCCTGGGCAACGAGAGCAAAACTCTGTGTGCAAAAAAAAGTGGAGGGGAAACTAGACAGGAAAGCTATGACTTAGTAATTAATCAGCAGCAGCAGCAGGTGCAGGAATAACCCTTAGGCTTTCTCGTATGTGGTTTTGTTGAACTAGCTCTGTAGCGGAGGACTGTACCTATCACTTTTTGTAGATAAAAAGGAAGTAGATGAAGTTGAATGATGAGCAATCAAAAATAAAATAAAAAGGAAGTAGAAGTCAGCTTCCAAACTCAAGGAATTTTTTTTTTTTTTGAGATGGAGTCTTGCTCTGTCACCCAGGCTGGAGTGCAGTGGCACGATCTTGGCTTACTGCAACCTCTGCCTCCCAGGTTCAAACTATTCTCGTGCCTCAGCCTCCCGCGTAGTTAGGATTACAGGCGCCCACCACCACAGCCGGATTTTTTTTTTTTTTTTTTGTATTTTTAGTAGAGAGAGGGTTTCGCCATGTTGCCCAGGCTGGTCTCAAACTCCTGAGCTTAGGCAATCTGCTCGCCTCGGCCTCCCAAAGTGCTGGGATTACAGGCATGAGCCATCACACCCAGCTGAAACTCAAGGTATTTATAATTTATGGTAATATGATAATGATATCCACAGATGAACACACAAATAAATAGATGATAGATAGACAGAGCTAATTGCCAGTAAAGAAACAAATCCTGGCCAGGTACAGTGGCTAACGCCTGTAAACCCAGCACTTTGGGAGGCCGAGTCAAGCAGATCACCTGAGGTCAGGAGTTTGAGACCAGCCTGGCCAACATAGTGAAACCCTGTCTTTACTAAAACTACAAAAATTATCCAGGCGTGGTGGTGGGCGCCTGTAATCCCAGCTACTCAGCAGGCTGAGGCAGGAGAATTGCTTGAACCTGGGAGGTGGAGGTTGCAGTGAGCCGAGATCCCGCCACTGCACTCCAGCTTGGGCTACAGAGCAAGACTCTGTCTCAAAACAAACAAACAAAATAAAATAAAAAAAAGGAAAAGAAATACTAAGCAGAGGGTTTGGGTTTTGGATCACATGTCAGCTCCAGCTTCGTTATGCCGTCTGGGGTAGCCTCCTTCACCTTTCCCAGAGCCTGTTTTCCCAGCTTTATTACAGGTAGATGACTCCTATGTCATTGGGTTGCAGTGAGGACCAGACGAGGTAACACACGCAGAACAGACCTGTAGAGCCCCACTGGGGTGCTTCCTGCCCAATCCCTCCTTCCCTCCCACCCTCCACAGGTGTCAGACCCGTGTCTTAGTCAGAAGACTTTCCCTGCCGACCTATGCTCCCTCTAATTCCACCTTGACATTTGTTTCCCAGAAGTCTGGAACTGGCGCGGGGGCTTTGGAAGTAGCAAGTAGCAATACAGTAGCAGCAATGAGTGATGGAAGCTGATAGAAAATGCAGTCACTTTGGTTAGCGGTTGGCCTGCACGAGATGGCATGGGCATGTCAATCCGAGGTCTCTGCCTCTGGGAGACAAGATTTCTATGCATGAAAGAGTCCTGTTGCAGCCTGAGACCGAAAGTGCTGGCAGGGTTAAAGAAATCAGGGCTGCAAATCAACTGGGATCTGCTATATTCACAGGACGTTGGAGTTTGGATTTTGCTCATGGCTGGCGAAGTGTTTAGATCCTTTTGGATGTAAGTGGTCCCCTTCTTTGTTTACATCTTTTACAGAATTTTCCAGTCTTATTTCAGGGGCTGGCGGTGGTATTTGCTCAGTTAGTGAGCTAGAAGCTGTGAGGCCTCACCCACATTCCCTTTTCTGGGCCAGCACTCCAACCCCAGCCGCCAGCGATCAAGGCTGCCTCTTCTCTGGGATGTCATCCTTGGCTGGCAGGAGCCAGTTTGCTCCAGGTTTTTGCTGTCCTGCCCCTGCCCCCCATGACTGATGCGGAGGCACAGAAGGCGCTCCTGTATCTCCGGAGGGGTGAATCTGCCAGGGACACCTGCTGCGTGGGTCAGGCTAAGACCAGACTTCCAGAAATCCTCCCCGGTCAGCTGCATCTCCTTCCAAGCTTTGCTTCCCTACTTTGCCTTGCAGGTCCTTCCAGAAGAGCACTCCCCATCAAACCCTGGGCACCTGAATTCCCACCTCAGACTCTGCTCCAAAGGCGCAGTGTCTACGGAGGCGACCCTGAGGATGGCTTATCAGGTTGGGTCACTCACCCCACCACGAGGACCTGACCTTAAATTCTCGGTGCATCCTAAGTGTGACCCAGAGACCACCTGCGTCAGAAGCACCTAGAATGCTGTGGAAGCACCTTCAATGCAGATTCCTGGGCCCAACCCTGGTTCCACTGAATCAGGGTCAGCTGGTGGGCCCAGGAATTGGCATTTTCAACAGCTTCCAATTGTACACCAGAATACTCAAGCTTGTGACTCCCCTGCTCAATGTTTTCTTCATCCTTTCTCACTTCCTGCTGAGTACATATGTATTTTACTACTTTTAGAGATACTTTCACAATAAAGGCAGTCTTGAAAGTGTGTCCGGAATTGGTGGGTTCTTGGTCTCGCTGACTTCAAGAATGAAGCCGCAGACCTGAGTGTTACAGTTCTTAAAGGCGGCACGTTGGGAGTTGTTCGTTTCTCCCGGCGGGCTCGTGGTCTCGCCGGCTTCAGAAGTGAAGCTGCAGACCTTCGCGGTGGGTGTTACAGCCCATAGAGGCAACGAGTTCGGAATTGTTCCTTTCTCCCGGTGGGCTCCTGGTCTCGATAGCTTACAGGAATGAAGCTGCAGACCTTAGCGGTAGATGCCACAGCTCATAAAGGTAGTGCAGACCCAAAGACCAAGAAAACAAAACTACCACTACACAGAACAAAACCCTAGCGGGTTGCCGCTGCTGCCTCAGGTAGCCTGCTTTTATTCCCTTATTTGGCCCCACCCACATCCTGCTGATTGGTCCATTTTACAGAGTGCTGATTGGTCCGTTTTGACAGAGTGCTGATTGGTGCGTTTACAAACTTTAGCTAGACACGGAGTGCTGATTGGTGCATTTACAATCCTTTAGCTAGACAGAAAAGTTCTCCAAGTCCCCATCTGACCCACAAGCCCAGCCGGCTTCACCTCTCAAAAGCATTTAATCAATTGGATTGTGGGTCCCACCAAACAAGAACAATGTATTCATCTTTGTATCACCACAGTCTGACACTCTGCCTGGCACCTAATATGTGCTCTGTAAACTATTTATAGAATGAATAAAACATTAAATGCTTGCATCATGTTGAACAGGGGATACAAAGAAGTTTAAGCCACTCTCATGTTCCTTTAAGCAGATTATAATTCAGATCAGGGGCCGAGTGTGGTGGCTCACACCTGTAGTCCTAGCACTTTGGGAGCCCGAGGTGGGTGGGCTCAAGGGTTCGAGACCAGCCTGGGCAACATGAATACACAGCTCTTGTTAAGGATTTTATTCTTTATTCCAAGAATAGTAGGAAGCCAGGGAAATGGGTCAGTCAATGTGATGGGCAATGAAAGGCTGGCTGGAATTTGGGATGAGACTGTAGGAGCACTGCCAGGGTGCTGCACGGCTCGGCTCCTGCTTGGCCCCAGGCTCAGCCCTGGAGCCGCCTCCACCTGGGCTATTTCACCCAGGCTGGTCCGCCACCTGGGAAGGCTCTTCCCCAATCCACTGAAGGAACTGCCTGAGGTATGAACGGCAGAGCCTCCCGGGAGCCTGCTCACCCACACTCTCCTCATGAGGTCCCCTTTCATTCTCCATCTTAGCCCGAGATTCTTTCCTTGCTTATGCTGAGTACAACCTGCAATCATTATATGGATTTGATTGTTTGGGTTTCTTTCTAATAATCTCCCTCATATAAGCTCCAGGAGGGAAAGAACCATAACTGCCTCGCATCCCCTTTGCCTGGGACAGTGACTGGCACAGGGTGGATGCTGAAGACATTGGGGCAGTAGGAATGAGTGACAATGGGTCAAGTGGGTGCCTGGCGGGAGTCCCTCTGGGAGGGTGTGAGTGATGACGGGTTGTAGGTTGACTGTGGTATAGACAGCAAGAAGAGGCTGAACTCAAGCAGCCATTGTCAACCTTTTTGATCTCAGGACCTCTTTTTACTCTTAAAAATTATTGAGGATGGCCTGGTGTGGTGGCTTACGCCTGTAATCTCAGCACGTTGGGAGGCTGAGGCGGTTGGATCACCTGAGGTTGGGTGTTCGAGACCAGCCTGACCAACATGAGGCAACCCTGTCTCTACTAAAAATACAAAATTAGCCAGGCATGGTGGCACATGCATGCCTGTAATCCCAGCTACTCTGGAGGCTGAGGCAGGAGAATTGCTTGAACCCAGGAGGTGGAGTTTGCAGTGAGCCGAGATTGCACCATTGCACTCCAGCCTGGGCAACAGGAGTGAAATTCTGTCTCAAAAAAAAAAAAAAAATTGGCCAGGCTCGGTGGCTCACGCCTGTAATCCCAGCACTTTGGGAGACTGAGGCGGGCAGATCACGAGGTCAGGAGATCGAGACCATCCTGGCTAACACAGTGAAACCCTGTCTCTACTAAAAATACAAAAATTAGCTGGGCAAAGCCTGGGCACAGTGGCTCACGCATGTAATCCCAGCACTTTGGGAGGCTGAAGTGGGCAGATCACGAAGTCAGGAGATCGAGACCATCCTGGCTAACACATTGAAACCCCATCTCTACTAAAAAAATACAAAAAAACTAGCCGGGCATGGTGGCGGGCACCTGTAGTCCCAGCTACTCGGGAGGCTGAGGTAGGAGAATGGCATGAACCCAGGAGGCGGAGCTTGAAGTGAGCCAAGATCGCACCACTGCACTCCAGCCTGGGCGACAGAGTGAGACTCCATCTCAAAAAAAAAATTAGCTGGGCGTGGTGGCAGGTGCCTGTAATCCCAGCCACTCAGGAGGCTAAAGCAGGAGAATTGCTTGATAGAGGTAGAGGTTGCAGTGAGCCAAGATTGCACCATTGTACTCCAGCCTGGGTGATAAGAGCAAAACTCCATCTCAAAAACAAACAAACAAACAAACAAACAAAAAAACCAAAACCAAACAAACAAAAAACCCGTGTTTGCCAAGAGAAAAAAAAGTGTAGTGAGATGAATGACATTGTTATACATTTCTGCATGTCTTTAATGTCTGACTTATTAGTAGCTGTTGGATTCTTGTATCTGTTGCTATACCATAAGCCATGCAGCTTCTGGGAAGCTCTGCTATACGTTTGTGAGAGAATGAGAATGGAAAAGACAAATAACTCCTTAGTATTCATGTGATAATAGCTTTGACCTTTTGGACTTCCTGAAGGGACCTCAGCACCCCTATTCCCCCATTCAAGGAACCCAGGTCAAACTTTAAGAACTGCTGGATTAATGAGGTATTTAAGAGACAAGGTTGACATGCCTTTGTTATATTATTATTGCTAATATTTATGAATATTTATCATATGCCAGGCATGTTTTTACTCTTCACAACAATTCTATGCAGTAGGCACCTTTAGTGTCCCATTTGACACACGAGAAACTGTGATTTTAACACATACAATTTTTCGCAATGCATAAATATGTGTTTGTGTATACTTTTTTCACAAAGAAATTGGACATTGTTATTTTTGCGAGACCAGAATGACTAAATTGACAAATGTATAGCCTTTGGATGGTGCAGCTGAGCCCAACTCCAAACAGTGAGTCTGCAATATAAAAGTGCCCTCCAGTACTTTCCAGAGCTCAATTACTTTTGAAATCTAACTTTGATTTAAATGTATTTTTGAGCCATTTCATTTTTAAGAGCTCATTTGGAGAGCTTAAAAAATTAATTAAATCTTTTGTCTTTGAAGTTTAATTCTTCCACTTTTGGCATATTCTCTATGGCTTATGAGAAAAATTGCCAATCACTCGGGTAATTTGCACCTAAAATAAAGGTACAGAGTTGAAATTAGAAGCAGCTAGAATATTAGTTCCTTGGTTTCTCCTGCCAGGGCTTTGGACCAAAATTCACAGAACTTTCCTGTATTTTCACATTTTCCTTTTTTAGGAACTTCTAGGAGAAAGTGGTACTTGAACCAAGTCCTGTTGAAGGCTCTACTTTCTCAAGGCACCTGGTCACCACCACTGTCTCTCTGCTTTGAATATGGGTGGTTAAGAATGTTTATGAGTTTTAAAACATTTATAGCAACAAATATCTATAGAAAGATCTATAGGATATAATTTTGAGAAAAATGGCCACCCCTGGTGTTGACTACTATCCCAATGGTACTGATTAGTTGTCTGGTTGGTCTTTAATAGTAGGGGCACACCTCTCTACACCCTAAGATTAAAAAGATAAAGTCATTAGGGTGCTCAAGTTGTGAACATCTCATTGATGAAGGCTTTGGCTCAATTGTCGATGATTATGATGCTGTTGGCCTCTGCTTTGCCCCACAGTTAAATGCATTAAATAAACATTTCTGACTATCGGTGCACTCATGAGGGCCCTCAGCTTAGCTGGGATGAAATGGCTTCAAAAGTAGGTAAAGGAATTCATGTTGCATTTGACAAACCCTAGCTCCTACCTAAACCCTAATCTAAATAAGAGATTTTTCACTGGGTTTCTAGAACTGTGCTCCTGGAGGGCAGAGATGAGCACGTTCATTTCTGTGTCTTCAGACCTGCCTGACAGACAGGAAGTGCTCAGCAAGGTGGTTTTATGAACGGTTTTCATGCCTGACAGGGACATGCCACTGCTTCCATTTACAGCAAGATGTGCCAAGTTGCAGGGATTTCTCCTGCAGAGGTATTTGTGGTGAGGAAGGAACCCTCATGCCTGTTAAGTCAAGAAATCTGCCTGCTGTGTGCTCAGCCTTGAGTGTCCATAGGAATGAGTATGTGGACAGGTGAGGGTCTCCAGCTGTCCTGCATGTTGGCTGAAGCTCTGTTATTGTTTTTTGTTTTTTTCTGGGATGGAGTCTCACTCTGTCGCCCAGGCTGGAGTGCAGTGGTGCGATCTTGGCTCACTGCAAGCTCCGCCTCCCGGGTTCATGCCATTCTCCTGCCTCAGCCTCCTGAGTAGCTGGGACTACAAGCACTTGCCATCACGCCCGGCTAATTTTTTGTATTTTTAGTAGAGATGGGGTTTCACCATGTTAGCGAGGATGGTCTCAATCTCCTGACCTCAACTGATCCACCCTCAGCCTCCCAAAGTGCTGGGATTACAGGCATGAGCCACTGCGCCCAGCTGTTTTGTTTTGTTTTCTGAGACAGAGATTCACTCTTGTTTCCCAGGCTGGAGTGCAATGGCATGATCTTGGCTCATTGCAACCTCCACCTCCCAGGTTTAAGCGATTCTCCTGCCTTAGCCTCCCAAGTAGCTGGGATTACAGGCATGCACCACCACGCCCAGCTAATTTTGTATTTTTAGTAGAGAAGGGGTTTCACCATATTGGTTAGGCTGGTCTCGAACTCCCGGCCTCAGGTGATCTGCCCGCCTCAGCCTCCAAAAGTGATTACAGGTGTGAGCCACCATGCCTGGCCTTGAAGCTCTGTTATTGTGCATGAGATGTCTGGCAGCCTTGTCTTCTAAGGGAGGGCCGAGTAGTATGGTGGGAAAAGCATAAGACACGGAGGGCCAGGCATGGTGGCTCACACTTGTAATCCCAGCACTTTGGGAGGCCAAGGTGGGCAGATTGCTTGAGGCCTGGCCAACATGGTGACACCCCGACTCTACTAAAATTACAAAAACTAGTCGGGGCATGGTGGCATGCACCTGTAATCCCAGATACTCGGGAGGCTGAGACAGGAGAATCCCTTGAACTCAGGAGGCGGAGGCTGTAGTGAGCGAGCTGAGATCAAGCCACTGCACTCCAGCCTGGGCAACAGAGTGAGACTCTGTCAAAAAAAAAAAAAGCACGAGACACGGACTCTGAGAATCTGCTTCTATACCTTTACTGTGAGCTGTTATCTATTGCTGCAAAACAAACTCCCCAACACAGTGACTTAGAACTATTGACAAAGACCTTCTCTTTGACCAAACTTGAGTCAGGCTTCCCTGAGTCTTCTTCTCAAAGAGGCTTTAACCTTGCCTGTGAAAACCACAAAATCTCGACAGAAACAATTCTGTTCACCCTCACACTAGGAGACTTGAAAACACACTAGCTTGGTTTCTAACTGCTCAAGGTCACGTCCCTAGCATGACCCAGCTCCTCTTGAGTTCCTGCCTGGAAAAGCTCAGGGCTGCCAGCAGAATTTACTGTTTGAGATTTGCATGGACCCAATGACTGCCTTGTCTAACAATTCTCTGAAAAGGGCCCCCCACCCACTCTTAGTAAGTTTCCGCTTACGTGACTCCACCCGACCCCACCCAAGCTCCTCCTGCTTGTTCCTCCTCCATCCTCCCTCATCCTCCCCTTAAAAATGCCCAGTCACTGCTGGGCGTGATGGCTCCCACCTGTAATCCCAGCACTTTGGGAGGCCAAGGTGGGCGGATCACAAGGTCAGGAGTTTGAGACCAGCCTGGCCTGGCCAACATGGTGAAACCCTGTCTCTACTAAAAATACGAAAATTAACTGGGTGTAGTGGCACGCGCCTGTAATCCCAGCTACTCAGGAGGCTGAGGCAGGAGAATCGCTTGACCCCGGGAGGGGGAGGTTGCAGTGAGCCAAGATCCTGCCACTGCCCTCCAGCCTGGGCAACAGAGCGAGACTCTGTTTCAAAAAAAAAAAAAAATGCCCAGTCACCTCTGCATGGCTCAGAGTTGAGCTCAGCATGCACTGATGTCTCTCTCCCTTACTGGAGTAGTCTCAATAAAGTCCATCCTGCTGTCTTTAGTAAGTGCCTGGCTCTATTTCTCTTTGATACTGCAATAAACTCTTATTAACTCACACAGTTTCAGTGGCCAGGAATTCAGGAGAGCCTTAGCTGGGTGGTTCTGGCTCAAGATCTCTCAAGATGTGGACCAGGGCTGCACTCATCTGAAGGCTCGTCTTGGGCTGGAGGGTCTGCTTCCAAGGTGGCACACTCACGTGGACGGCTTGGTGCTGGCTGTTGGTGGTAGGCCTCAGTTTCCACCATGTGGGCCTTGCCACAAGTCTGAGTGTCCTTGTGACGTGGCAGCTGGCTCCCCCCAAGAATGAAGAGAGAGCAAGCTGGGGGCTGCAGAGTCTTTCATGACCCGGCCTTGGAAGTCCCACATGGTCCCTTTTGCAGTGTCCTGTTGATTTCAGAGATTCTAGTCTCTGTGGCAGGGACTCCAAGGGTGTGGACACAGAGGCAGGAATCACTGGAGGATATCTTGGAGACTGGCTGCATGACTCAGCTTGTAATCTGTGTTGTGACCTTGGGCAGGTCACTGGAATTCTCTGGGCTGGAACAATAAGGGTAGGCGAGGCCTGACCTGTGAGGGCCCTCCTGGGCCTGACTTTACCTTCTTTTTTTTTTTTTTTTGAGATGGAGTTTTGCTCTTGTTGCCCAGGCTGGAGTGCAATGGCATGATCTCGGCTCACTGCAACCTCTGCCTCCTGGGTTCAAGTGATTCTCCTGCCTCAGCATTCCGAGTAGCTGGGACTACAGGTGCGTGCCACCACGCCCGGCTAATATTTTGTATTTTAGCAGAGATGGAGTTTCACTGTGTTAGGATGGTCTCGATCTCCTAATCTCATGATCTGCCTGCCTCAGCCTCCCAAAGTGCTGGGATTACAGGCGTGAGCCACTGCACCCGGCCGACTTTACCTTCTATTAAGCAAGAGAGTGATGTGCTGAATGAAAGAGTTAACGTGCCTACAGAAGCATTTCTCACAGAGAGGAACTCATCTGCCAGGGTCTGGCCCAGATCCTAGAATTGGGCTGCTTGTTTTGTGGGGGAGGGGGGAGGGGATCGCAGCAGCTGTCTGGGTTTCCCGTCATTTCTCCTCTCACTTCCGAGGTCAGGGAGATAGGAGGAGACATGAACAGGTGGCTCCTGACGAGGCTGGCTGGGATCAGCCCTGATACAAAGACACCAAGGATTTGGAAATGAAAATGCAAGTGGGGGAGATTGGCAGGCTGCCCTCGGAAGGAGCTGGTCCTAGTTTTGCTCCTTTGAGGAGTTTTGCACCTGATTAATGATTCTGTTCAAGATGGATTAAGCTGCTGGAACCTTTCTCCATTTAGCAGTGCCAGCTCTCTCCTCCTGTTAACGCTTTTTTTTTTTCTAGTCCCAGTCTCCCCTGCCCCCAGTTTGTTCTCGGGACAAACCATCGCTCTAGGATGAACTCCGTTTTCCACTGGAAGGTCTCAAGAGGCTAAAGGCACCCCACGGGCTTCTCCCCGAGGAAGGGACTGAGGACAGAGGAGGGCCACGGTTGCAATGAGGACAGCTCCGGCTCAAAAGCGTCCCTGGACCCTTGACTCTCAGCTTGTCTTGTCTTCCTTAATAAATTTCAGTTTGCGGGGGAGGGGAGAGGGATAGCATTAGGAGATATACCTAATGCTAAATGACGAGTTAATGGGTGCAGCACACCAACATGGCACATGTATACATATGTAACAAACCTGCACATTGTGCACATGTACCCTAAAACTTAAAGTATAATAATAATAAAATTAAAACAAAATAAATAAATAAATTTCAGTCTGAACAAATATTCTCACTTTCGGGGGACAGTTCTTGGCTCTATTCTACTTTCCCCTGAAATGATCAGGAAGAAGGCAGGGAGCAGGCAACTCAACCAAGAAATTGAGAAGGAACTGCTGTTATTCAAGATGGAATAATAATAATAATTCTACATCCAACACCCCCTGCAGAGTTTACATTTCCCCCTTTTCTTCTGTCATCTTCTCCCGTTCCTTCCAGTGTCACATGGGGAGCAGCAAAGCCTCAAAATCATGGCCTTATAATTTTCGTCATCACTGGAATGGATTCTCAGTTTCTTCTCTATTCTTCTCCTTCCTGCAAGAACATGCTTCTAATATGTATTGATTAGTCATTTGAAAGATTGCTCTTCCTGTTTTTTGTTTGTTTGTTTGTTGAGACAGGGTCTCACTTCGTCATCCAGGCTGGAGTGCAGTGGCGTGATCTCAGCTCACTGCAGCCTCGACCTCCCAGGTTCGAGCGATCCTTCCACCTCAGACCCACAAGTTGGTCTTTCTAGTGGACAGCTGTTAAAGTGAGCTTCTGATTGGACCTTCGTTATTTTGGGGTGACGGAGAGCAGTAAAAACATAGGAGAGCTTGGTCTTTGCCTTTGATTCCCTCCGATCCTGCTGCAGCCCCTGTTTTTAACACCACTTTCCTCTTGGCTCTGCCCGCTCCTCCCCCTGCCGTGTCCCCCCCAGGCTCCCTCGCCACGTTCCAAGTTGTTCTTTATTCAGCTGGGATCCAAGGATCTCCCTCCAGAGAAAGCGGATCATTGCCGGCTCCTTCGAGTCCCGGGGTGCCAAGTCCTGCGCCCAGCACAATGGTCCTTTATACCTCGCTGTGTGCTCTCTTTCCTGGCCCCAGCTGCCCCCATGCCCTGTTTTTCCTTACTCTTTTCTGCAGTATTTTCTTTCCAGTTGACTTAGTTATTACAGTACATGGACCGGGGAGGAAAACTCCGGAGCCTGGGCCTGGCGCATGGAGTCTGAGAGCAAGTGTGGCTCCCTGGCCCTGCCATGAAGCTACCAGGAGGTGATCGGTCACATTCCTACACACAGAGCCTGGGCTCGCTTTGCTTTCATGGCAGGGGACAGAGGCAGGGCTTGTCTCCTGATAGCCAGCTTCCCTGTGGGGTCCTGGCCCTGCCAGCCTAGGACATTTCCACAAACAGAACTGAGTACTGAGTGGTGAGTGGGTGAGGCCATCATTTCTCAACTGCAGCTTAGCATGAAGTGTAATAAATAAGACTGACACGGCCGGGCGCGGTGGCTCACGCCTGTAATCCCAGCACTTTGGGAGGCCGAGGCGGGCGGATCACGAGGTCAGGAGATCCAGACCATCCTGGCTAACACGGTGAAACCCCGTCTCTACTAAAAATACAAAAAATTAGCCGGGAGTGGTGGCGGGCGCCTGTAGTCCCAGCTACTGGGTAGCCTGAGGAGGGGAATGGCGTGAACCCGGGAGGCGGAGCTTGCAGTGAGCCGAGATTGCGCCACTGCACTCCAGCCTGGGCGACAGAGCGAGACTCAGTCTCAAAAAAAAAAAAAGAAAGAATAACACGTTTAAAAAAGAAAACAGCTCCAATTAAAGGGAAGGGGTTGAGGCTGGGCATGGTGGCTCACATCTGTAATCCCAACACTTTGGGAGGCCACAGCCTGAGGATTGCTTGAGCCTAGGAGTTTGAGACCAGTTTGGGCAACACGGTGAGACCCCCGTCTCTATTAAAAAACAACAATAGGCTGGGCACGGTGGCTCATGCCTGTAATGCCAGCACTTTGGGAGACCGAGGTGGACAGATCACCTGAGGTCAGGCGTTCGAGACCAGCCTGGCCAACATGGTAAAACCCCGTTTCTACTGAAAAATACAAAAATTAGACCAGACGCGGTGGTTCATGCCTAATAATCCCAGCACTTTGGGAAGCTGAGGCGGGTGGATCACCTGAAGTCAGGAGTTCGAGACCAGCCTGACCGACATGGTGAAATCTCGTCTCTACTAAAAATACAAAAAAATTAGCGGGGCGTGGTGTTGTATGCCTGTAATCCCAGCTACTTAGGAGGCTGAGGTAGGAGAATCGCTTGAACCGGGGAGGCAGGGGTTGCAGTGAGCCAAGATTGCACCATTGCACTCCAGCCTAGGTGACAAGAGTGAAAATCCATCTCAAAAAAGCAAAAAACAAAAATTAGCCAGGCGTGGTGATACGTGACTGTAGTCCCAGCTACTTAGGAAGCTGAGGCAGGAGAATCACTTGAACCTGGGAGGCAGAGGTTGCTGTGAGCCGAGATCGTGCCACTGCACTCCAGCGTGGGTGACAGAGTGGGAGTTCATCTCAAAGAAAAAAAAAGCACAACAACAATAGCTGGGTACAGTGGCCCACACCTGTAATCCCAGCACTTTGGGAGACTGAGGCAGGCAGATATTTGAAGCCAGGAGTTAGAGATCAGCCTGACCAACATGGCGAAACCCCATCTCTACCAAACAAAAAATACAAAAATTAGCCGGGTATGGAGGTGAGCACCTGTAGCCCCAGCTACTCAGGAGGCTGAGGCAGAAGAATTGCTTGAACCCAGGAGGCAGAGGTTGCAGGGAGCCGAGATTGGGCCACTGCACTCCAGCCTAGGCAACAGAGTGATACACCATCTCAACAAATAAAAAAATTAAATTAAATTAAATTTAAAAGATTTTAAAAACCAACAATAATGAATAATAAAATAAACAGAAGCGGCTGATACTGGAGTAGATGGAAGTAGAGGTGCCACCATCAGGGACTTGGAGACTTTCTGTCTGTGCGTGGGATCGACCAGCGGCGAGGTGTTACTACCCTCCCCTGGCTGCCAGGGGAGCCTGGAAGGCAAGACGGATACAGGCCCCTTTCAACTCAGAGATTTGACTTCCTCCTTCCCTCTTGTTTACAAGGGGCTACCAGAACTTCAAGAGCTACAAATGGTGATGTTGACATGAAACACCTGCTTTCAATTTTTTAAACATTTTAAATTAAGCTCTTTAAGTTTGTAATAAAAAAAAACTAGGGTTTCGGGGTAGGGTGTGGTGGCTCACGCCTGTAATCCCAGCACCGTGGGAGGCTGAGGTGGGTGGATCACGAGGTCAAGAGATTGAGACCATCCTGGCCAACATGGTGAAACCATTTCTCTACTAAAAATACAAAAAAAAAAAAAAAATTAGCTGGGCGTGGTGGCACACACCTGTAGTCCCAGCTACTCGGGAGGCTGAGGCAGGAGAATCACTTGAACCTGGGAGGCGGAGGTTGCAGTAAGCCGAGATCGCGCCACTGCACTCCAACCTGGCAACAGAGCAAGACTCCATCTCAAAAAAAAAAACAAAAAGAAAAAAAACTGGTGTTTGATTTTTGAGGTCCTGGATTTCAGGAAGAAAATGAAAAAGTCTAACATGGACAACAAAGATCACCCAGAACAAGGAAGACAAAATTCGTGACCAGGTTGGCTTCCCTCTCATTTACGTACTCGTGAATATTTGCAGGGTACATCGCCTGAGGACTAGGAGCAGGTGACTGATTTGTATTGCAGCTGAAACTGTGGAAAGAGGGTGGAGGGTGACCGCGGGTACGTTTTTAGGTGTGATGCTGTTGATGAAAACTCATCTAGAATGTTGGACACAACTGAGAAAACACCATCAGCTGGATGTGGTGGCTCATGCCCATAATCCCAGCACTTTGGGAGGCTGAGGCAGGAGGATCACCTGAGGTCAGGAGTTTGAGACCAGCCTGACCAACATGGTGAATGAACCCCTGTCTCTACTAAAAATACAAAATTAGTCAGGTGTGGTGGCGGGTGCCTGTAATCCCAGCTACTCAGAAGGCTGAGGCAGGAGAATCGCTTGAACCCAGAGAGGCCGAGGTTGCAGTGAGCCAAGATTGTGCCACTGCACTCTAGTCTGGGCAACAGAGAGAGATTCCATCTCAAAAAAAAAAAAAAAAAGGGAAAGAAAAGAAAAACAGAAAGAAAGAAAAAACACCATCACCACTACCACCGCCCTGGGACTACAAAGGCGATTGTAATCCAGGTTTAGGAGATGGCCCTTGCCAGGCTGCCTGGGCGGCTGTAGGTGCAGTGGATACCGGTAAGCACTGTACCATACTGCATCCAAAAATACTTAACTACGTCTCTACCAGTCGTTAAATAGATGCTGCTCCATCTCTCCCCACGCCCCAAAATCTGCCTCTTCTGGCCCCTCTCTAGGGATCTCCTGGAGCTTCTTAAAATCCAGCTGCTAAAGGGCTAAGTCTGGCATAGCTGGGGTCCAGGACCTTGTTTCAGAGTTAAAGCTGGTATCCGTTGTTAGACATTTTGAATATTGCCCCTGCTTATACCGATGACTGTAATATGTGTTGGCAGAGACATCTGGAAGGAGCTTTGCCATGGCAATGCTTGAAGGCTGATCCACTGAATATGAGAGTGAGTTCTGGTACATGGGAGGGGGGGCCATGGCATGAAACCCGTTCCTAGACATCGAAATTTGATTTATTAACATTGGCAACAGATACAGGCCCTCTTGCCAACAAACTTTCTGAAATTGAAATCACATGAAACTTTCCTAGTTCCTGCTAGTGCCACATACGCCCTTTTCTTTCTAAGGCAGCAAATTCACTTAAAAATAATTAAGAAAAGATTGATGGGATTTTGGAATTGTAATGAAAAATATGATCTCATTAGTAAGTCATGAGTCAGGGCCAGGCACTCTGTCAGATGTACGCACTTCTGCATAATTAGAAGCTGATGCAAGGAGAACTAATAATGGCATGAATTAAAAAATTAAAATGGTTTCCCTTTATACTTTTTTGGCTGTGCTGAAATTCTTCCTTTTGCAAAGATTCAGAAAGAGATCTCTTTCAAAAGACCCTATCACATGCAACTGAGCTGATGAAAAAGAAAATGGCGGTGAAAGAATGGAAAGGGAGGCTGGGGGTGTGGCTCATGCCTGTAATCCCAGCACTTCGGAGGCCAAGGTGGGTGGATCACCTGAGGTCAGGAGTTCGAGACCAGCCTGACCAATATGATGAAACCCTGTCTACTACTAAAAATACAAAAATTAGCCAGGCGTGGTGGTGTGAGCCTTTAGTTCCAGCTACTTAGGAGGCTGAGACAGGAGAATCGCTTGAACCCGGGAAGGCGGAGGTTGCAGTGAGCCGTGATCGCGCCATTGCACTCCATTTTGGATGACAGAGTGAGATTCCATCTCAAAAAAAAAAGAATTGAAAGGGCTAAATGGATTTCCACTAAATCCGCTGGGAATTCTCATTTAGGCCACCAGTCCAGGGTGAGAACTGCTGTAATTCACTCGCCTTCAAGAGGGTAAATACATACCTGAGGGGGATATGTTTTGAAAAGAGCCACTAGACGAATCATGTAAATGTCACATAATCTCTGACTTAACCACAGAATAAATAAAACAGTTACCCTGCAGAAGCAGCATTCATGCTTTTCGAGGCTGTAGTATTCATGCTTTTCGAGGCTGCAGTGAGTTTGGAGTGAGACACAGTGGGCAGCACCCTTATCTCTGCCGCTTTGAGTGGGGTGACCCTGACTGACTGAATTAGTTTAAGCCGTGATTTACTCATTTGTAAAATGAGAATAAGGAAACTAGCCTCTCAGGTTTAGTACAAGAATGAAATCACATAACATTCAGAGGGCAGGCATTCATTAAAAATTATTTATCCCTTCATGAAAAATATTGCAGAGGAAACAAACAAAATGTATCTTCCCCCCACCCCCTTTTTTTTTTTTGAGACAGAGTCTCACTCTATCGCCCAGGCTGGAGTGCAGTGGCGTGATCTGGGCTCACCGCAACCTCCGCCTCCCAGATTCAAGCGATTCTCCTGCCTCAGCCTTCTGAGTAGCTGGGATTACAGGTGCGCGTCACCACCTCTGGCTAATTTTTGTATTTTTAGTAGAGACGGGGTTTCACCATGTTGGTCAGGCTGGTCTCAAACTCCTGACCTTGTGATCTGCCCGCCTCGGCCTCCCAGAGTGCTGGGATTACAGGCGTGAGCAACCATGCCCCGCCTTTTTTTTTTTTTTTTTGGGATGGAGTCTCGCTCTGTGGCCCAGGCTGGAGTGCAGTGGTGTGATCTCAGCTCACTGCAACCTCTGCCTCCCAGGCTCAAGCGATCCTCCCACCTCAGCCTCCCACGTAGCTGAGACCATAGTTGTGCACCACCATGCCTGGCTAATTTTTTGTATTTATGGTAGAGATGGGGTTTTGCCATGTTGGCCAGGTTGGTCTTGAACTCCTGAGCTCAAGCTATCCTCCTGCTTTGGTCTCCCAGAGTGCTGGGATTACAGGCGTAAGCCAGTGTGCCCTGCCATCCTTTCCCTTTTCTTTAGGTACCTTACTTTGTTGACATTTGAAAGTAGAACATTGGCCGGGCACGGTGGCTCATGCCTGTAATCCCAAGAGCAAAACTCCGTCTAAAAAGAAAGAAAGTAGAACATTTTTCCCTTATTTTTTTTTTTTTTAGATGGAATCTCGCTCTATCACCCAGGCTGGAGTGCAGTGCCTCGATCTTGGCTCACCGCAACCTCTGCCTCCCGGGTTCAAGTGATTCTCCCACCTCAGCCTCCCGAGTACCTGGAATTACAGGTGTGCATCACCACACCCAGCTACTTTTTGTATTTTTAGTAGAGACGGGGTTTCACCATGTTGGTCAGGCTGGTCTCAAACTCCTAACCTGAGGTGATCCCCTGGCCTCGGCCTCCCAAAGTGCTGGGATTACAGGCATGAGCCACCACATCTGGCGAAGGTCTTGACCATTAAGTGAGGAGATTAAACTTCCTTTGGTTGGGAGTCATGGAAGATTTTGGAGCAGGTAAATGACAGAGATTCATTTTGAAGTAGTGCCTACAAAATGACATGGAGGCAGAAGAAACAGTGGGAAGACTGTAGTCCAGGAAAGAAATCATGGAGGCCTGAATGGTAATGATGATGGTAATATAGCAGGGGAAAGGGAGATAAGAGACGTAGCTGAAGCAGACACTATGGGACCTGGGAACTGAGAAACACCCAGGCCCTCATAAGCTCCCCAGAGAGATGGAATCTGATGCTAATGTCACTCTTCCAGACATTATCACAAAAGAGTTGGAACCTGCTGGGAACCTGATGCTAGGCCAGGTAATTCCACTGCATTTCCCATCCCTGTCCTCTCCACCACCCAGAATGTGCACCCTCTCTCTGTCTCCTGCTGGTGTCGCTTCCCTTCCCTTGACATGCTTCCCGTCAGGACCCCTCTTCCCTTTCCACAGAGTCTTCTGGCTAAAACCCATCACCTCCCATGTGCCAAGCACTATACCAGGGACTCTGCACACATGATCTGATGCAAAACCTTTTTTTAGGCCGGGCGCGGTGGCTCACGCCTGTAATCCCAGTACTTTGGGAGGCCGAGGCGGGCGGATCACCTGAGGCCAGGAGTTTGAGACCAGCCTGGCTAACGTGGTGAGACCCCCATCTCTACTAAGAGTACAAAAGTTAGCCGGGCATGGTGGCAGGCGCCTCTAATCCCAGCTACTTGGGAGGCTGAGGCAGGAGAATCGCTTGAACCCAGGAGGCGGAGGTTGCAGTGAGTCGAGATCACGTGAGACTTTGTCTCAAAAAAAAATAAGTAAATAAAAATATAAAACCTGTTTTTAGTGGAAGGCTCCCTCCAGAGCTGTGCTGCACGGCGGTGGTTTGTTGATAGAAACTCCCTGCACAAGGACTTCAAATCAGTATCCTGTTAGTTCCTTGTTACACACCAGCTTTTTCAAATCATCATGTCACCTTGGTGTAAAACCCCACATGCTCTTTTTTTTTTTTTTGAGATGGAGTCTTGCTCTGTCGCCCAGACTGGAGTGCAGTGGCGTGATCTCGGCTCACTGCAAGCTCTGCCTCCTGGGTTCACGCCATTCTCCTGCCTCAGCCTCCCAAGTAGCTGGGACTACAGGTGCCCACCACCACGCCCGGCTAATTTTTTTGTATTTTTAGTAGAGACGGGGTTTCATTGTGTTAGCCAGGATGGTCTCGATCTCCTGACCTCATGATCTGCCCGCCTCGGCCTCCCAAAGTGCTGGGATTACAGGCGTGAGCCACCACGCTTGGCCAAATCCCACACACTCTTGCATAGTTTGTCTTTCTGTTTCATCACTTCTCACCTCTCCTCCACGCCGTCTACCCAAGTCCTGGTCACGGCCATATTTATTGAAGGCTCTGGCATGGGTTGTGGCAGTCTTTCATTCTAGCCCACGTCCCCATCATCCTCAGTGACTGCAGTGCCCATTTGAATAATCGGCATAAAACTCTAGTCTCAAGCTTCCTTCACCTCCAGCTCTGAGTCTTCACCTCCTTTCTCCTTGCTCCACCTGTTCCAATGGTACACCTAAGCCTTGCCATTGCTAGGACTACAGATCCGTATCAGAAATACATTCTTGGCTGGGTGCAGAGGCTTGCACCTGTGATCCTAGCACTTTGGGAGGTCGAGGCATTGGGATGCTTGAGCTCAGGAGGTTGAGACACTGTCTCTACAAAAAATACATAAATTGGCCAAGCCTGGTGGCTCACACCTGTAATCCCAGCACTTTGGGAGGCCGAGGAGGGCGGATCACCTGAGGTCGGGAGTTCAAGACCAGCCTGATTGACATGGAGAAACCCTGTCTCTACTAAAAATACAAAATTAGCCAAGCATGCCTGTAATCCCAGCTACTCGGGAGTCTGAGACAGGAGAATCGCTTGAACTCGGGAGGTGGAGGTTGCAACGAGCCGACATCATGCCATTGCACTCCAGCCTGGGCAACAAGAGCAAAACCCCACCTCAAAAAAAAAAAAAAAAATACAAAAATTAGCGGGGCATGGTGGCGTGAGCCCGTAGTCCCAGCTACTTGGGAGGCTGAGGCAGGAGGTTGGCTTGAACCCAGGAGGTGAAGGTTGCTGTGAGTTGGGATCGCACCACTGCACGAGCCAGTTTTGAACCAGACCCTGTCTGCAAACAACAACAACAACCAAAAAAAAAAAAAAAAGAAAAAACCTCTCAAACTCCACCTTCTCATTTTTCATTTCCTTCAGGCTACCACCACCTCCACAACCACGCTGAACAGAAGTGGTGAGAGTGGACATCTTTCCTCATTCCTAATTTCAAAGGGAAAAATGTTCACATTTCTTTTTTCTTTTTCTTTTTTTTTTTGAGATGGAGATGCATTCTGTCGCCCAGCCTGGATTGCCTTGGGTGATCTCAACTCACTGCAACCTCCGCCCCCCAGGTTCAGGCGATTTTCCTGCCTCGGCCTCCCCAGTAGCTGAGATTACTGGCGCCCACCACCACGCCTAGCTAATTTTTGTATTTTTCATAGAGACGGGGTTTTGCCATGCTGGCCAGGCTAGTCTCGAACTCCTGGCCTCAGGTGATCCAACCACCTTGGCCTCCCAAAGTACTGGGATTACAGGCGTGAGCCACCATGCCCAGCCATTATTATTATTATTATTATTATTATTATTATTATTGGAGACACAGTTTCGCTCTTGTCACCCAGGCTGGAGGCAATGGTGTAATCTCGGCTCACTGCAACCTCTCCCTCCTGGGTTCAAGAGATCCTCCTGCCTCAAAATCCTGAGTAGTTGGGATCACAGGCATGCACCACCATGCCCGGCTAATTTTCTTTTTTTTTTTTTTGAGGCGGAGATGCACTCTGTCGCCCAGCCTGGAATGCAGTGGCGCCATCTCAGCTCACTGCAAGCTCCGCCTCTCGGGTTCACGCCATTCTCCTGCCTCAGCCTCCCGAGTAGCTGGGACTACAGGTGCCTGCCACCACGCCCGGCTAATTTTTTGTATTTTTAGTAGAGACAGGGTTTGACCATATTAGCCAGGATGGTCTCTATTTCCTGAACTCGTGATCCACCTGCCTCGGCCTCCCAAAGTGCTGGGATTACAGGTGTGAGCCACCATGCCTGGCGAAGTCAGGCTAATTTTTGTATTATTAGTAGAGATGGAGTTTCACCATGTTAGCCAGGCTGGTCTCAAACTCCTGACCTCACGTGATCCACTGACCTCAGCCTCCCAAAGTGCTGGGATTACAGGCATGAGCCACTGTGCCTGGTTACAGTTCTTTTTCTCTTTTTTTAGACTGAGTTTCTCTCTGTCACCCAGGCTGGAGTGCAGTGGCACGATCTCAGCTCACTGCAACCTCCGCCTCCCAGGTTCAAGCAATTCTTATATTTCAAGCGATTCCCAGCCTCCCGAGTAGCTGGGATTACAGGCGCCCACCACCATGCCCAGCTAATTTTTGTATTTTTAGTAGAGACAGGGTTTCACCATGTTGGCCAGGCTGGTCTCGAGCTCCTGACCTCAGGTGATCCACCTGCCTCGGCCTCCCAAAGTGCTGGGATTACAGGTGTGATCCACTGAGCCTCGCCCATATTTCTCTATTCAGTATATTTGCAGAGGTCAATTTTATTAAATATTTTAATGCATCTATTGAGATGGTAACATAATTTTCTCCTTTATTTTGCTAATGTGCTGAATTACACTGTTTTTAGTAAACCAATTTAACATTCATAGCATACACGTAAATTGGTTACGCTGCATTAGTTTTCTTATACATTTGTAGAATTGGTTTGCAATATGTTATTTGGCATTTCTGCATCTATGTTTATGAATGATATTGGCCTGTAATTAAATTTTTTTTAAGTAATATCCTTTACAGGTTTTGCTACAAAGTTATGATAGCCTCATAAAATGTACTTTGTTTCACTTCTCTGGGAGAGTTTGTGTGAGATTGGTTTTACTTCTTCCTTACACATTGATAAAATTTATAGAAAAAGCCATCTGGTCTTAGAGTTTTCTTTGGGGGAAGGTTTTATATTACAGATTTAACCTCTTTTATAGTTATAAAATAATACAGGTTTTCTGTGTCTTTTTGTGTCCATTTTGTTTTTAGTAAAAATTTTCAATCTTTACATAAAGTTATTTAAAGTGTATACCTATTATTTTTTTGAATATCTGTGAGATCTGTAGTGATGTCTCTTTTTTCATTCCAAACATATTTTTTTGGTTCCTCTTCTCCTTTTTTCTTGAGCAGTTTTATCAGAGATTTATCAATTTAATTTTTTTTTTTTTTTGAGGTGGAGTCTTGCTGTGTCACCCAAGCTGGAGTGCAGTGGTGCGATCTCAGCTCTCTGCAAACTATGCTTCCTGGGTTCAAGGGATTCTCCTGCCTCACCCTCCTGAGTAGCTGGGATTACAAGCGCACGCCACAACACCTGTGTGCCACCACACCTGGCTAATTTTTGTATTTTTATTTATTTATTTATTTTTGAGATGGAGTCTTGCTCTGTCGCTCAGGCTGGAGTGCACTGGCGCAATCTCGGCTCACTGCAACCTCTGACTCCTGGGTTCAAGCGATTCTCCTGCCTCAGCCTCCTGAGTAGCTGGGATTACCAGTGCATGCCACCATGCGCAGCTAATTTTTTTGTATTTTTAGTAGAGACAGGGTTTTACCACATTGGTCAGGCTGGTTTTGAACTCTTGACCTCGTGATCTGCCCGCCTCAGCCTCCCAAAGTGTTGGGATTACAAGCATAAGCCATCGCACCCAGCCTAGTATTTTTTTTAAAAGAACCAATTTTTGGCCAGGTGCAGTGGCTCACACCTGCAATCCCAGCACTTTGGGAGGCCAAGGTGGGAAGATCACTTGAACCCAGGAGTTTGAGACCAGCCTGGGCAACACAGTGAGACTTCTTCTCTACAAAAAATAGAAAAATTAGCTTAACATGGTGATGCGAGCCTGTAACTCCAGCTTCTTGGCAGGCTAAGATGGGAAGATCAGTTGAGCCTGGGAACCTGGGATGTTGAGTCGGCCATGAGCTGTGATTGTGCCACCTCACTCCAGCCTAGGTAACACAGTGAAACACTATCTCAGAAAAAAAAGAACGAATTTTTTGCTTTACTGATTTTCTCTATTTTCTGTCTGTTTTTATATATAATCTGTTTGATTATATATATTATATATATATAATCATTAATATATGCTTTTATTGGCTGGGCATGGTGACTCATGCCTCTAATCCCAGCACTTTGGGAGGCCAAGGCGGGTGGATCACCTGAGGTCAGGAGTTCAAGACCAGCCTGGCCAACATGGAGACACCTTGTCTCTACTAAAAATACAAAAATTAGCCAGGTGTGGTGGTGGGCACCTGTAATCCCAGCTACTTGGGAGGCTGAGGCAGAAGAATCGCTTGAACCCAGGAGGTGGAGGTTGCAGTGAGTGGAGACAGGTCCACTGCACTCCAGCCTGAACAACAGAGTGAGACTTCACCTCAAAAAAAAAAAATATATATATATATATGCTTTTATGTATATTGTTATTATTATAGAGATAGAGTCTCGCTCTGTCATGCAGGCTGAAGTGCTGTGGCACAATCACGGCTCATTTCAGCCTCAACCCGCTGGGCTGAATCGATTCTCCTTTCTCAGCCTCTCGAGTAGCAGGGACCACAGGCGCCACACCTGGCTAATTTTTTTATTTTTGGTAGGGACAGGGTTTCCCTATGTTGCCAAAGCTAGTCTCAAATTCCTGGGCTCAAGCTGTCCTCCCACCTCAGCCTCCCAAAGTGTTGGAATTACAGACATGAGCCACCATACCTGGCCATTAGCTATATTATTTTCTTCCTTCTACTTTCATTTAGTGTTTTCTGCTACTCCTGTTCTAACTTTTGAGATAGATGCTTAACTCATTAACTTTCAGTCTTTCTTCTTTATTAATATAGCATTTTCTTTTTTTATTTTTAAGCCAGTCAAATTTTAATATAGTACTTTAGGCTATAGATTCTTCCCCTAAATAATGCTTTAGCCTACATCTCACCAGCTTTATATGTAATATTTTAATTGTCATTCAGTTTAAAATATTTTATAATTTCAGCCGGGTGGTGGCTCACGCCTGTAATCCCAGCACTTTGGGAGGCCGAGGCGGGGGGAATCACTTGAGGCCAGGAGATCGAGACCATCCTGGCCAACATGATGAAACCCCGCCTCTACTAAAAATACAAAAATTAGCCGGGCATGGTGGCGGGCGCCTGTAGTCCCAGCTACTCAGGAGGCTGAGGCAGGAGAATCGCCTGAACTTGGGGAAGGTGGAGGTTGCAGTGAGCCGAAATTGTGCCACTGCACTCCAGCCTGGCGACAGAGTGAGACTCTGTCTCAAAAAAATTTTAAAAAGAGTCATTTGTCTCCTGGAAGAGCTCAGGAAATGTTAGAATCTCTCCTTTGCTTCTCTCCCTCTTGCTGTGCTGTTCCTATTACATTGTAATTATTTGTTTACATGTCTGTTCCACCTTCCCAAGTGAGTTATGTGAGGGAAGGCTTCATGTCAGGTCATCTGGTATCCTCAGAAGATAGCAACGTGCCTGGCACATAGTGGGTCAATAAATGGACTCTAGTCCTGTTTCATAAATAGTAATTCAATGAATCTGAAAAAAATCAATCTCTATAGGCAAAAACTCAATGCCATATATCTATGGAATTTTTGCTTTAATGATGGTTAATGATGCTTTAACTGATCCTTGATTGGCCCAAATGATTAGAAAACAGTCATAAACAGTGGCTCATGGCTGTAATCCCAGCACTCTGGGTGGCTGAAAGAGGTGGATCACTTGAGGTCAGGAGTTCGAGGCCAGCCTGGCCAACGTGGTGAAACCCTGTATCTACTAAAAATGCAAAAATTAGCCAGGTGTGGAGGTGGGCACCTGTAATTCTAGGTACTCGGGAGGCTGAGGCAGAATTGCTTGAACCCAGGAGGCAGAGGTTGCAGTGAGCCAAGATCGTGCCACTGTACTCCAGCCTGGGTGACAACACGATACCCTGTCTCAAAAAAGAAAAAAAAAGACGAAAGAAAGAAAAGGAAAGAAAGAAGAAAGAAAGAAAGAAAATATTCATAGAGGTAAGCTTACCCTTAGCAAAACTGCGAAGCTGGTGACATCTGTCTTTGTTTTTTGTTTTTTGTTGTTTTTTTTTGAGAGGGAGTCTCACTCTGTCACCCAGGGTGGAGTGCAGGGGGGAGATCTTGGCAACCTCCACCTCCCGGATTCAACCAATTCTCCTGCCTCAGCCTCCTGAGTAGCTGGGAATACAGGCATCCGCCACCACACTTGGCTAGTTTTTTAATTTTTAGTAGACACAGGGTTTCACCAGGTTGACCAGGTTGGTCTCGAACTCCTCACCTCAGGTGACTCGCCACCTTTGGCTTCCAAAGTGTTGGGATTACAGGCATGAGCCACCATGCCCAGCCATCTGTCTTTGTTTTTGAACCTGCCTGGCGGCGGCCGTCACTAATCCAGGTACCTTTTCCATCCTCAGCTTGCCCTCAAGGCTGGAAAACACAACATGTGGATTCAGCTTTAAGGCGGAAGAGCATCCAACACTCTGGTCAGTCATGTGTCCTGGATGGAGATGGGAGCTCTGAATGCTTCTTTCCTTAATTTAGCAAAATAAGAGGACAGAAAGAAATATTTATCAGGATTACAACCGCCACTATTTATTGAGTCAGACACTGTGAATCATTTACGTGCATTGTTGCATTTTTGCACTCTTGACAACATTTCTATGAGAGAGATACTACGTTGTTCCCATTGTTGAGGTTAGGAAGTAAAGGCTGACTAGATACGCCCACAGTTCGGCATCGGACAAATGGCAAAGCTGGAAATCAAACTTACCTCCTCTCGTTTAAAGTGGGTGCTTTTTTTTTTTTTTTTTTTTTTTTTGAGAGAGAGTCTTGCTCTGTCACCTAGACTGGAGTGCAATGGCACAATCTCGGCTCACTGCAACCTCCGCCTCCTGGGTTCAAGTGATTCTCCTGCCTCAGCCTCCCAAGTAGCTGATGGGTCCGGAATTGGTGGGTTCTTGGTCTCACTGACTTAAAGAATGAAGCCGCTAACCCTCGCGGTGGGTGTTACAGTTCTTAAAGGCGGCGTAACCGGAATTTGTTCCTTCTGATGTTCAGATGTGTTCCGAGTTTCTTCCTTCTGGTGGGTTCGTGGTCTCGCTGGCTCAGGAGTGAAGCTGCAGACTTTTGCGGTGAGTGTTACAGCTCATAAAGACAGTGTGGACCCAAAGAGTGAGCAGCAGCAGGATTTATTGCAAAGAGTTAAAGAACAAAGTTTCCACCGTGTGGAAAGAGACCCGAGCGGGTTGCTAATGCTGGCTCCGGCAGCCTGCTTTTATTCTCTTATCTGGCCCCACCCACATCCTGCTGATTGGTAGAGCCCAGTGGTCTGTTTTGACAGGGCGCTGATTGGTGCGTTTACAATCCCTGAGCTAGATACAAAGGTTCTCCACGTCCCCACCAGATTAGCTAGATACAGTTAAGACACATAGGTTCTCCAAGGCCCCACCAGAGTAGCTACATACAGAGTGTCGACTGGTGCATTCACAAACCCTGAGCTAGACACAGGGTGCTGATTGGTGTATTTACAATCCCTGGGCTAGACATAAAGGTTCTCCACGGCCCCACCAGACTCAGGAGCCCAGCTGGCTTCACCCAGTGGATCCTGCACCGGGGCTGCAGGTAGAGCTGCCTGCCAGTCCCGCGCCGTGCGCCCGCGCTCCTCAGCCCTTGGGTGGTCGATGGGACTGGGCGCCGTGGAGCAGGGGGCGGTGCTCATCGAGGAGGCTCCGGCCGCACAGGAGCCCATGGAGGGGGTGGGAGGCTCAGGCATGGCGGGCTGCAGGTCCCAAGCCCTGCCCCGCGGGAAGGCAGCTAAGGCCCGGTGAGAAATCGAGCGCAGCGCCGGTGGGCTGGCACTGCTGGGGGACCCAGTACACCCTCCGCAGCCGCTGACCCGGGTGCTAAGCCCCTCATAAGCCGGCCGGCTGCGCCGCGAAGCCCACGCCCACCCGGAACTCCAGCTGGCCCGCAAGCGCCGGGCGCAGCCCCGGTTCCCGCTCGCGCCTCTCCCTCCACACCTTCCTGCAAGCTGAGGGAGCCGGCTCCGGCCTTGGCCAGCCCAGAAAGGGGCTCCCACAGTGCAGCGGTGGGCCGAAGGGCTCCTCAAGTTCCGCCAAAGTGGGAGCCCAGACAGACGAGGCGCCGAGAGCGAGCGAGGGCTGTGAGGACTGCCAGCACGCTGTCACCTCTCACTGAGACTACAGGCGCACGCCAC
Source organism: Pan paniscus (assembly GCF_029289425.2). Taxonomy (NCBI): domain Eukaryota; kingdom Metazoa; phylum Chordata; class Mammalia; order Primates; family Hominidae; genus Pan; species Pan paniscus. Next base: position 188,951,351 of record NC_073255.2, read on the forward strand.
CACGCCCCGCTAATTTTTGTATTCTTAGTAGAGACAAGGTTTCACTATGTTGGCTAGGCTGGTCTTGAACTCCCGACCTCAGGTGATCCGCCTGCCTTGGCCTCCCAAAGTGCTGGGATTACAGGCGGGAGCCACCGCACCCCACTAAAGCAGGTGCTTTTAACCACTATTCCAAATTCCCAAATGTACAGACCATGGCATTGTCCGAACTGGAAGGCATGGTCAAAACTTTAGTCTGAATTATTAAAATCTTATTGAAGAATTTAATAACTGAGGAAAATAAGCAGAGAAAATATTTCTGGACAAAGGGACCAATTTGTTGCTTCTAAAATTATATCGCATGATATTTTGTTTACTAATATTCGAATTTGGCAATTGTGAGGCTAAGAAAATGGAAATGGGGCTGGGAGCTGTGGCTCATGCCTGTAATCCCAGCACTTTGGGAGGCAGAGGTGAGCAGACCACAAGTTCAGGAGTTCGAGACCAGCCTGGCCAACATTGTGAAACCCCGTCTCTACTAAAAATGCAAAAATTACCCGAGCATGGTGGCGTGCACTTGTAGTACCAGCTACTCAGGAGGCAGAAGCAGGACAATCGCTTGAACCCGGGAGGCAGAAGTTGTAGTGAGCTGAGATCGTGCCATGGTACTCCAGCCTGGGCAACAGAGTGAGACTCTGTCTCAAAAAACAAACAAACAAACAAAGAAAATGGAAATGGTTAAGTTAGGGGAGCTGTAGACCAAGTCAGTACTCCAGTGATCAGACAAAGTAGCCCTCCTCAGTTTTTTTTTTTTTTTTTTTTTTTGAGATGGAGTCTCACTGTGTTGCCTAGGCTGGAATGCAATGGCATGATCTCAGCTCACTGCAACCTCTGCCTCCCGGGTTCAAGTGATTCTCCTGCCTCAGCTTCCCAAGTAGCTGGGATTACAGGTGCCCGCCACCACGCCCAGCTAATTTTTGTGTTTTTAGTAGAGATGGGGTTTCACCATGCTGGCCAGGCTGGTCTAGAATTCCCGACCTCAGGTGATCTGCCTGCCTAGGCCTCCCAACGTGCTGGGATTACAGGCATGAGCCACTGTGCCCGGCCTGTATTTTTTTAGTAGAGATGGGGTTTCACCATGTTGGTCAGACTGTTCTCGAACTCCTGAGCTCAGACAATCTGCCCGCCTCGGCCTCCCAAAGTGCTGGGATTACAGGCATGAGCCACCGCGCCCGGCTCACCATGTTGGTTTCTAAGATTTCCTGTTTGTCTCTTGTTCCTTGTGTAAGAGCAGGTACTATCATAAATCCTGCCCTTACGGCAAACGACCTTGAGGTCATCATACTTCAGTTCCTGCATAGCCCTTCTGAACCACCCCTCCCCTATGCTACATAAGCCCAGAGTAGGGGAGTGGCAGCCTGCGGATCCACCACCTCCATTAGCTTTTGTTTATAAGTCTCCATTAGGTGATTCCGGCTAAGAAACAGGATTTGTCACTCTTTCTTTGACCTCTCAGCTTCCTGGGATTCTGGGGCAGGTTTGGATAGTCCTGCCAACCGCAGAACACTCATCAAGGTGGGAGTGGAAACTGCTGCAGAGAAGAATCCTGTTTGTGTTTGTGCTCTTACCCAGGGCTGGGATGTGAGGCCCCTCCTCAGTTTTTAACAGGACAAGGCCAGAAATGTATCAAGAATCATTCATTCTTCTGCAGCAAAACAAACCTCCCACTGCTCCCTGGAGAACAAGACAGTTTCAGAAGGGAAAAGATAAGAGTTCTTCTGAGCTTTCAAAGAACTTAATAGGGAGGCAAAAAAGAAAACAAACAAACAGAAAAACAATGCTTTCATAAAGTGAAGGAAAAAAATCTCTGGCTAATCTGATTGTTAAAGTGATTGTACCGAAATAAAAAATCTCTCAAACAGGCCGGGCACAGTGGCTCACGCCTGTAATCCCAGCACTTTGGGAGGCCGAGGCGGGTGGATCACGAGGTCATGAGATCGAGACCATCCTGGCTAACACGGTGAAACCCCATCTCTATTAAAAATACAAAAAATTACCCGGGCGTGTTGGTGGGCGCCTGTAGTCCGTTGTAGTCCCAGTTACTCGTGAGGCTGAGACAGAAGAATGGCGTGAACCCGGAAGACGGAGCTTGCAGTGTGCTGAGATCGCACCACTGCACTCCAGCCTGGGCGACAGAGCGAGACTCCGTCTTGAACAACAGCAAAAAATCCCTCAAACATTTGATCATTCCTACTCTTGGAACTAATAATATTAAATATATATTTGTAACATGATTGTTCATATTTTAATTATAGGTTAACAATGGTGCGTTCTTGCGGTGTTTGCTTGCTTGAAGAAGTTGCTTTATAATTAATATAGTATTAGCATATAATTTGGAACAACTGGCTGGGTGCGGTGGCTCACGCCTGTCATCCCAGAACTTTGGGAGGCCGAGGCGGACAGATCACCTGAGGTCAGGAGTTCGAGACCACCTGGTCAACATGGTGAAACCCCCATCTCCACTAAAAATACGAAAATTAGCCGGGTGTGGAGGTGCACGCCTGTAGTCCCAGCTCCTCGGGAGGCTGGGCAACAAGAGCGAAACTCCATCTCAAAAACAAAACAAAAAAAATAAAATTAAAAAAAAGCAGGAAAGATGTAATTTTTTAAATAAATAAAATTAAAAATAATTGCCTGTTGCTCAGGCTGGAGTGCAGTGGTGCAATTCCACTCACTGCAACCTTCGCCTCTATGGCAAGAACTTCGGAAGGGCACAAGTCATATTGCATAATGAGCGTGACAAGCCTCAGCTTGTTGATGCCAATATTTCTGACACTCACTTGACCATGGAGGTTTCTGTGAAGGCCACAGCCAGGTACCCAGTAGGCCATTAGTGAGCATCTGTGGTGAACAAATGAACCTTGCAGGCCACACACTGGGAGATGCTGCTGTAAGGCAGAGGATGGTCTACGATAATATTACATACAAAATGCAGGAGATACTCTTTTGAATAGGTGGCGTCTTACTACTCCTTCAAGCCACATACAAGGTTAGCATCCCCACCAAGTCAGCCCTACTTTGTATAGGCTCAGTTTCAATGAATGGAAACTCCTTGAGGGAAGGGATTAATGAATGCTTACTGGATGAATAAGTTAACAAACGAATATCAGAATTGCTTGAACCTGGGAGGTGGAGGTTGCAGTGAGCCAAGATCACTCCAGCCTGGGGGACAAGAGCGAGACTTTGTCTGAAAAAAACAAAAAAAAAGTTAAAAAAAAAAGTAAGCATGTTGGGCAGTAGGGAGTGGGAACTGAAATGAAAAGCTATGTGTGCTCGTATTGGCCAACATCTTAAGTAGAATTAGAATAGTACGGTTCCACCAAAGCTGTCTTCTCAGACACTTGATTTAAGGTAGTCTCTTCCTTGAGATGGCATCCATTTCAGGACAGAATTAGAATATTAGAGGAACTAAAGTTAATTATTAAAGCCTTAAAAAGAATGGGGCTGGGGCTCACCCTAACCAGTGGCATGGTCTTTATTTTTTTATTTAATTAATTAATTTATTTTTTTGAGACAGAGTCTTGCCCTGTTCCCCAGGAGATGGAGCGCAGTGGCACGATCTCCGTTCACTGCAACCTCCGCCTCCCAGGTTCAAGAGATTCTCCTGCCTCAGCCTCCTGAGTAGCTGGGATTACAGGCACGCGCCACCACGCCCAGCTAATTTTTGCATTTTTTTTAGTAGAGACAAGGTTTCGCCATGTTGGCCAGGCTAGTCTCGAACTCCTGACCTCAGGATTCACCCGCCTTGGCCTCCCAAAGTGCTGGGATTACAGGCGTGAACCACCACACCCAGCCTATTTTTTTATTTTTTATGTTGGCCAGACTGGTCTCAAACTCCTGACCTCAGGGAATCCACCTGCCTCGGCCTCCCAAAGTGTTGGGATTACAGGCGTGAGCCACCACACCGGGCTGGCATGGTCTTTATTAACAATGAGGACAGGCGGGGCATGGTGGCTCGGCCTGTAATCCCAGCACTTTGGGAGGACAAGGTGGGCGGATTGCATGAGACTAGGAGTTTGAGACCAACTTGAGCAACATGGTGAAACTCTGTCTCTACAAAAAAAAAAAAAAATTATCTGGGCGTGGTGGCGTGCACCTGTAGTTCTAGCTACTTGGGAGGCTGAGGTGAGAGGATCTTGAGCCCAAGAGGTCGAAGTTGCAGTGAGCAGAGATCGTGCCACTGCACTCCAGCCTGGATGACAGAGAGAGACCCTGTCTCAAAATATATATATATATAACAACGACGCTGTTATTTCTGAATGGGAGATGTCTCTGTCCCCAGTCTGCTAGGAGAGAACTGGCCAAAATATATTAATTGAATGAAATAGGAATTACGGGAATTTGGAAATGGAGCTGAAGAAAATGCAGCCAGTGCTAATCCAAGGCTAAGTATTCTCCACGGGGAAGATGACTACGTGGGGGTGTGAGTTCCACGAAGACAGAGCAGCCGAGGAGGAAGGAAGGACCAAGGCCAGGCCTGGATGCCACTGCAGGGAGGGTGGCCTTTTCATTTTCTGTGAGTGTTTCTCATTAGTCAAAAAATGTGCCTGGGTTTGTATCCTCTTGTTTACCAGATGAAGGGTTGCCCTGGGGGGCCTCTGGGCTCTGGGCTACAGTAATGATTGCGGTGAAGAGGATGACAATTTACATTTCTATGGTTCTCCCTAGAGGACTCAGCCTGGGGAGGAGTGTTCTGACTACATTTTAGTGTTAGACGATCAGATTAAAATGAAGGTCAGAGAATCTCACAGAATGCGAAAGGGAAGACTGGCTGGAGAAGTGGGTGGGGAGGATGTTAGGGCGGATTGTTTCTAACCGTCTCCTCCCCTCACTGACTCTTTCGCAGGTCAGCACTCCGTCCACCAACTGCCTAGTTCTCTGCTCACTGCAACCTCCGCCTCCCGGGTTCAAGCAATTCTCCTGCCTCAGCCTCCCAAGTAGCTGTGACTACAGGCGCCCACCGCCATGCCCGGCTAATTTTTGTGTGTGTGTGTGTGTGTGTGTTGTAGTAGAGGCAGGGTTTCACCGTGTTGCCCGGCTAATTTTTGTGTGTGTGTGTGTGTGTGTGTTGTAGTAGAGGCAGGGTTTCACCGTGTTGCCCGGCTAATTTTTTTTTTTTTTTTTTTTTTTTTGTGTGTTGTAGTAGAGGCAGGGTTTCACCGTGTTGCCCAGGCTGGTCTCAAACTCTTGAGCCCAGGCAATCCGCTTGCCACCGCCTCTCAAAGTCCTGGGATTACAGGCGTGAGCCACCGCGCCTGGCCTTGGCTTCTTAGTTTGTGGTCATGTTTTTTTCAGGCAAACGCTGAAGTCGTGGCACTTCAACATCAGTGGGAAGGGAGCGCTTTGTAACAACAGGGAGGAAAACTGACTTGTAAATACAGGAGCTCAGGAACCCCATGCGGCCACATTTAAATACCAGCGGGAGAAGTAGGGGTGTTCCCTTCTGCTTGGACCCCCGCTGCCTCAGCTGGAGAGTCTGTTTGTCCAGCAGAAAGAAGAGGGAGAAATATACAGAGCTGATACAGCTTCTGATCGCGCAAATGAAGAGCCATAAATATCTTAGCCGGGCGTGGTGGCGCGGGCCAGTACTCCCAGCTCCTGCGGAGGCTGAGGCACAAGAATCGCTTGAACCCAGGAGGCGGAGGTTGCAGTGAGCTCAGATTGCGCCACTGCACTCCAGCCTGGGTGATAGAGCGAGACTGTCTAAAAAAAAAAAAAGAAGAAGAAGAAGAAGAAGAGCCAGAAATATCAACATAGAAGGAATTCAGAACAAAGCAAGTCACAAAAACTATAGCAGTCATCTAACCCAGCCTTCCACGGGGTGCAGCTCTCTCTGCTGCCTGTGCAACCCGCGCTTGAAGGCCTTTATTCGGGAGGAATTTAGGAGCTACCTCCCAGGCAGCTCAAGTATGTGATAAAAAGTTCCTTCTTAGATTAGGCCAAAATTTACTTCCTGGTAACTTTTACCCTTTGGAGTAATAAGAGCGAATCCATTCCTTTTTCCTTCTACACCATTGCCTTCCTACTAGTTGAAGACAGTCCCTAGTCCCTGTAAACACTCTCTTCTCAGAGGCAGGGAAGCCAGAGGCAGGAAACAGTGGCTCCTGAGTCGGGGCACTCCCTCCCAGCATCCCAACAGGACAAGCATTCTGGCCTCTACGTCCTGAGGTCGCGTTGCTGGCCAAAGTCTTTAGGAGACGCAAATATCAAACAAATGGTGATAATAACATTTGGACAAAATAGTATCGTTTCTTCTCTATTCTTGTCAAACCTCTCAAGTAAAGGTTATATTGTGAAAAATTCTAAACAAGGAAGGCAAGGCAAAGATTTGCAAAGTACATGGTAAAGGTATACTCTCCTTAATGAAGTGGTGTTCAAAAGTTGTTTTAAGACTTTTTTTTTTTTTTTACAGGTGCAGTGGCTCACACCTGTAATCCCAGTACTTCGGGAGGTTGAGGTGGAAGGATCACTTGAGCCTGGATGTTCAAGGCTGCAATGAGCTGTGGCTGCACTGCTGCACTCCAGCCTGGGAGACAGAATGGAGACTCTGTCTTGAATAATAATAATAATAAAAATAAAAATTGTTTTAAGATTTTTTATTTTTTGAGACGGAGTTTCACTCTTGTTGCCTAGGCTGCAGTGCAATGGCACGATCTCAGCTCACCGCAACCTCCACCTCCTGGATTCAAGTGATTCTCCTGCCTCAGCCTCCCGAGTAGCTAGGATTAGAGATATGTGCCTCCACGCCTGGCTAATTTTGTATTTTTAGTAGAGACGAGCTTTCTCCATGTTGGTCAGGCTGGTCTCGGACTCCCGACCTCAGGTGATCCACTCGCCTCGGCCTCCCAAAATGCTGGCATTACAGGCGTGAGCCACCGCGCCTGGCCTAAGATTTTTTTTTTTTTTTTGAGACAGAGTCTTGCTCTGTTGCCCAGGCTGGAGTGCAGTGGCATGATCTCGGCTCACTGCAACCTCCGCCTCCCGGGTTCAAGCGATTCTCCTGCCTCAGCCTCCTGAGTAGCTGGGATTACAGGCGCATGCCATCACACCGGCTAATTTTTTGTATTTTTAGTAGAGACGGGATTTCACCATGTTGGCTAGGCTGGTCTCGAACTCCTGACCTCATGATCCGCCCTCGGCCTCTCAAAGTGCTGGGATACAGGCATGAGCCACTGCATCTGGCCAATATTTTTTTTTAAGAGCAGTTTTAGGTTCACAGCAAAATTGACAGGAAGCACCAGAGATTTCCCATATATCCCTGTCCCCACACACTCACAGTCTCTCCCATTGTCAACCACAGAGTGACACATTTCTTACGATTTTTTTTTTTTTTTTGAGACGGAGTCTTGCTCTGTCGCCCAGGCTGGAGTACAGAGGTGCCATCTCGATTCACTGCAAGCTCCGCCTCCCGGGTTCACACCATTCTCCTGCCTCAGCCTCCCGAGTAGCTGGGACTACAGGTGCCTGCCACCACGCCCGGCTAATTTTTGGTATTTTTAGTAGAGACGGGGTTTCACCATGTTAGCCAGGATGGTCTCGATCTCCTGACCTTGTGATCCGCCCTCCTCGGCCTCCCAAAGTGCTGGGATTACAGGCGTGACCCACCGCACCTGGCTATTTCTTACGATTAATGAGCCCACCCTGACACATCATCACCCAAGTCCACAGTTTACGTTCGTGTTCACTCTCGGTGTTTTACTAAATTTAATGGACAAATAAGAGCTAATACTTCTGAAGTGCTTACTGCAAGCCAAGCACTGTTCTTCGTGTTTTGCATGTGCTATGAAGTAATTTAATTTTTACAATGACTCTATGCATTACCTGATGTCCCCACTTTACAGACAGGGACACTGTTTGAGATTGGTTACTTGTTTGAGATCGAACAGCTGATGAATGAGGCAGAAGTGGATGGAGCTCAGGTGGTCTGGTCCAGTCTGTTCCTGTGCTCCTGACCACCCTGCTGTGCTGTCTCTATGGACGGGGACACAGAAAGAGAAGTCGACAGGGGAAAAGGAGAAATCTCACCAGCAGCTAGGGACGTTTAGGGCGAGGCACTGAGACACTGTCTGTTTTGAACCTTCAACTGAAAAAAATCTCATGTTTGTGAAGTCACAGGGAAAAGGCCACTTTCTGTGCTGCCAAAGGCGTTCCATCCTGAAGGACGGCCTAACACCAGGCACCAACAAAATGTGTAGCTCAGGCGTGCTATTTATAAGACCTTGGCGGCGCGTGGTGGCTCACGCCTGTAATCCCAGCACTCGGAGGCCGAGGTGGGCGGATCACTTGAGGTCAGGTGTTCGAGACCAGCCTGGTCAACATGATGAAACCCTGTCTCTACTAAAAATACAAAAAATTAGCCGGCGTGATGGCATGCGCCTGTAATCCCAGCTACTCAGGAGGCTGAGGCAGGAGAATCGCTTGAACCCGGGAGGCGGAGGTTGCAGTGAGCCGAGATCATGCCACTGCAGTCCAGCCTGGGCAACAGAGCAAGACTCTGTCTCAAAAAAAAAAAAAAAAAAAATCTTAGGCCAGGCACGGTGGCTCACGCCTGTAATCCCAGCACTCGGAGGCCGAGGTGGGCGGATCACTTGAGGTCAGGTGTTCGAGACCAGCCTGGTCAACATGGTGAAACCCCGTGTCTACTAAAAATACAAAAATTAGCCGGGCATGGTGGCAGGCACCTATAATCCCAGCTACTTGGGAGGCTGAGGCACGAGAATCCTTTCAACTCAGCAGGTGGAGCTTGCAGTGAGCTGAGATCATGCCACTGCACTCCAGCCTGGGTGACAGTGCGAGACTCAGTCTCAACAACAACAACCAAAAACCTTATCCTGAGGGGCTAAGTAAGAATCACACAAAAGTTTAGTTATTGGCTGGGCACAGTGGGTCATGCCTGTAATGCCAACACTTTGGGAGGCTGTGGTGGGCAGATCACCTGAGGTCAGTAGTTCGAGACCAGCCTGGCTAACATGGTGAAACCCTGTCTCTACTGAAAATACAAAAATTAGCTGGGTGTAGTGGCAGGTGCCTGTAATCCCAGCTACTGGGGAGGCTGAGGCAGAAGAATCACTTGAACCCGGAAGGCAGAGGTTGCAGTGAGCAGAGATTGCGCCATTGCACTCCAGCCTGGGGAAATAAGAGGGAAACTCCATCTTAAAAAAAAAAATTAGTTACAAACAATCTCAGAGTTGGTATGGTAGAGTGGCTATGATAGAGAAAAGTTAAGAAAAAAAACAAACTTTTGGCTGGGCGTGGTGGCTCACGCCTGTAATCCCAGCACTTTGGGAGGCCGACGCAGGTAGATCACAAGGTCAGGAGTTCGACACCAGCCTGGCGAAAGAGACCAGCATGGTGAAACCCCATCTCTACTAAAAATACAAACATTGGCCGGGCATGGTGGTGGATGCCTGTAATCCCAGCTACTCGGGAGGCTGAGGCAGGAGGATTGCTTGAACCCAGGAGGCAGAGGTTGCAGTGAGCTGAGATCGTGCCATTACTCTCCAGCCTGGGCAACAGAGCAAGACTCTGACTCAAAAAAAAAAAAAGAAAAAGAAAAAACCAAACTTTCAACACAAGGAGATTGGTTACATGAAGCAAGACACATTCTTTTTGTTGCTGTTGTTGTTGTTGTTTTGAGGTGGAGTCTTGCTCTGTCGCCCAGGCTGGACTGCAGTGGCATGATCACGGCTCACTGCAACCTCTGCCTCCTGGGCTCAAGCGATCCTCCTGCCTCAGCCTCCCTTGCAGCTGGGATTACAGGCGTGCGCCACCATGCCTGGCTAATTTTTGTATTTTTAGTAGAGACGGGGTTTCACCATGTTGGCCAGGCTGGTCTCGAACTCCCGACCTCAAGTGATCCACCCACCTCAGTCTCCCAAAGTGCTGGGACTACAGGCGTGAGCCACCACGCCTGGACTTAGGACACATTCTTAAAGTGGGTGCCAGGCAGTCAACAGAAAAACTTGCTAACATTTTTAATTTTTAATTTTTATTTTTATTTTCAGACAGAGTCTTGCTCTGTTGCCCAGGCTGGAGTGCAGTGATGCGAGCTTGGCTCACCGCAACCTCTGCCTCCCGGGTTCAACTGATTCTCCTGCCTCAGCCTCCAGAGTAGCTGGGACTATAGGCACACACCACCACGCCTGGCTACTAAAGTTGCTAACATTTTGCCAGACAAGAATTTCAAAAGACACTGGGTGTGGTGTCTCACACCTGTAATCCCAGCACTTTGGGAGGCCAGGGTGGGATGATTGCTTGAGGAAGGAGTTTGCCACCAGCCCAGACAACAAAGGGAGACCCCATCTCTACAAAATAAATAAATAAAAATAATTTCAAAAGAATTTTTCACACATGGCAATGTGTTTGTGATATGTGGGAAAAAAACAGGTTTCAATATAAGAATAAATCACTATTTTCTCATTGTTCTGCTGAGAAATGATCGTAAAGATTTATGCCAGGCCGGGCACGGTGGCTCATGCCTGTAATGCCAGCACTTTGGGAGGCCGAGGCGGGCAGATCACCTGAGGTTGGGAGTTCGAGACCAGCCTGTCCAACATGCTGAAACCCCGTCTCTACTAAAAATACAAAAATTAGCCGGGAGTGGTGGAACACGTATGTATTCCCAGCTACTCGGGAGGCTGAGGCAGGAGAATCGTTTGAACCTGGTAGTTGGAGGTGCAATGAGCCACAGGCCACTACACTCCAGCCTGGGTGACACTGCGAGATTCCATCTCAAAAAAAAAAAAAAAAAAAAAAAGACATATGCCAAGTTGTAATTAGTGATTATTTCTCAATGAAGTAATGGTGATTTGATTTTCTTCTTTGAGTCTATTGTATTTTTTTTCTAAATTCAACACAAAAAAGGTAGTAATAGGAAAGTAAACATTATTTTTAATTAAAAATAGTAAGCAGAACATTTCAAAATAAAGCACCTATTGGGACTCTGCTGTGAGAAAAATAGCCCATCTCCCATGGCACCTCATTGTCAAAGTCTACAGGGGTCTCTGAAAAATGGTGATTATACTTTTGTCTCACTATTAACACACAAATCCCATCAGAATGCAGTCATTTTCTCGTAAAGGAGAAAGTTCTTGGTAAGGAAGCCACTAGTAGAAATAGTTTTCCATTTTCCTTAAATTTGTCCTTGAAAGTTTTCTACCTGAGTATGGACTCTCTCAAGCAGCTTTCCTAAGGAGGTCAAAATGCTGATGCTGAAGTTTGTCTCTGTTACCCCCTAGGACCACCACCTCTATGGGGACCGAGAGTCTCCAGGGAAATTCTACTTTGTAATGAGATGTTTTCTTCCTTTATCAGATGACTCCTAAGCTGGACAAAATCTGTTCTGTAAATAAAGGTGGCGAATGCCTCAGTCGGTACTCTTGGGTCCTGTTTGAAGCAGAAGAATGCGAGAGACTCTTAGCGATGCACTTTGGGCCAGGGTGTGTCTTGTGCATTGGTGGCTCAGCCCGGACCACCGGCACCCCACATCAGGGAGGGCTGATGGCAGCTTTCTGGACAGCTTGAGGCTACACGATACACATCCGGTCTGTGCTAGACCTGCTGGTAGAAGAAGTGCTCTTTCACAGAATGGTTCTCTTTCTTGAACTTGCCTATGGCAAGGGCAGAAAAGAAACATGGAGTCTGGGCTTTTCAATCAGGTTGTATATCTCTTCACTGCTCTTCCTTCCCACTCTCCCCACCCAGATGGCCCAGGCTTGCTCATTCCTCATTTCCACCGCGGGCATCACATCGCACAGTCCTCAACAACCCCAGCCTCTGACCCCACTAACCCACCCTGCCAGCTCTCCCTTGAAGACGTCCTTCTCCATGTTCATGCTGACGTTGCCTTTCTTGTTTTTCATCCACCTGTAAAATACAAGTTTCAAGGCCAACTCAGAGGACAAAGAAACTGCTTCAGGCCGGGTGCTGTGGCTCACACCTGTAATCCCAGCACTTTGGGAGGCCAAGGTGGGTGGATCACTTGAGTTCGGGAGTTCGAGACCAGCCTGACCAACACGGAGAAACCCCGTCTCTATTAAAAATACAAAATTAGCCAGGCGTGGTGGCGCATGCCTGTAATCCCAGCTACTCAGAAGGCTGAGGCAGGAGAATCGCTTGAACCTGGGAGGTGGAGGTTGTGGTGAGCCGAGGTCGCGCCATTGCGCTCCAGCATGGGCAACAAGAGCAAAACTCTGTCTCAGAAAAAGAAAAAAAAAATTAGCTGGGTGTGGTGGCGCCTGCCTGTAGTCCCAGCTACTCAGGAAGCTGAGGCAGGAGAATCGCTTGAACCTGGGAGGCGGAGGTTTCAGTGAGCTGAGATGGCACCACTGCACTCCAGCCTGGACGACAGAGCAAGACTCTGTCTCAAAAAAAGAAAAGAAAAGAAAACTGCTTAAGGTTCATCTTTGAGCTGGAGAGTTAGTCTTTAATAAATGCTGTCCTGCAGCAGAGATGCTGTATGGACACACAGCAGGAGGTGAGGAAAGCAAGCTTGCCAGTGGATGAGTAATTGAGGAAAACCGGGGAATAACTAGGAGACTAATCAAAGTCTGAGAACATCATTTACAATGACCAAGTCAACCAGGCATGGTGGCTCATGCCGCCCAGAATTTGGAAGGCCAAGATGGGAGGATTGCTTGAGGCCAGGTGTTTTGAGACCAGCCTGGGCAACATCGTGAGACCCTACCCCTACAATAAATAAATAAATAAATAAATAAGTATAAAAAGACCACGTCAATGTGTTTTGCAACTTACACAGTGTTTGTCTCATTGTGGCAGGATCCTGTGCTAGGTTGTGTATTTAGCAGACAAAGGCCCAAGATAAGAAATAAGCTTGGCAGATAGGTATGGAAGAAGGTCAGGTGGCTGACAAAGTTCAAGGTAGAACAGAGGACTCAGTGCAGTGGGTGGCAGGGAAAACTGATGATATCAGTCTGGAATTACCAGACTAGACTTTTTTTTTTTTTTTTTGAGACGGGATCTCACTGTGTTGTCAAGGTTGGTCTTGAACTACTGAGCTCAAGCAATCCTCCTGTCTCAGCCTCCTGAGTAGCTGGGACTTCAGGGGCACACCACCGTGCAGCTTTCAGCCCAGATTTTCACTGAAGAAGTGCAAGTACAGAAATGCAAATTTTAGGGCCAGCGCAGTGGCTAACGCCTGTAATCCTAGCACTTTGGGAGGCTGAGGCGGGTGGATCACTTGAGGTCAGGAGTTCATGACCAGCTTGGCCAACATGGTGAAACCCTGTCTCTACTAAAAATATAAAAAAGCTGGGCGTGGTGGCAGGCACCTGTAATCCCAGCTACTCAGGAGCCTGAGGCAGGAGAATTACTTGAACCTGGGAGGTGGAGGTTGCAGTGAGCCAAAGTCGTGCCACTGCACTCCAGCCTGGGCAACAGCAAGACTCTGTCTCAAAAAAATAAAATAAAATAAAAAAATAAAAAATGCAGAGATAGTAGAAAACCCAGGGGGTGAGCAAGAGGAAGAAGGGAGCATTAGGAAAAATGTCAGGTGACATAAGGCAGCCTTGCCCTGGCTGCTCTCTCTCCCTGACTTAAGCATGGCTGGCATCTTTGCTTCCTGCCCACCTCTTCCATGAAGCCCTCTGTGACCCCTTGGTTTGAAATAGCTGCCCAATCACTCTGTCCATCAGGTTATTTCATATCTCAGCCAAGCACTTATCACTCCCTGTTATTTTCTTGTTTGTCAGTTTACTCCCTGTCTCTCTCAATAAGGATGTCAGTGCTCTGCAAGCAGAGATCTTGGGTGGCAGAATCTGGAACTGCCTGCACACAGTACATGCTCAATAAGCATTGCTGAATGTGTCTACCTCTCCCATTCATCTTTGAATTTAACTACCAAGCAACATGGCTGGATATAAAGAAGGAAACCCATAAGTTACTGACACATAGTTTGTCTCATGCACATTTTGACATTAAATATATTAACAGTGACAAGTCCTTCCCTCATATACCTGTTGAATGAATGTATCTTGCACTGTTCTCCGACAAACTGTCCTATTCATGCTGGCCTTGTCATTTTATCATTCTCAACACATCCCCACACTTGCCTGACTTCTCTGCCTTTACACACAGTGTCCTCAACACTGAGGCACTATTCCTTTTCCTGCTATCTATGGACAGCCAACCCATGCTTTAGATTCCAGTTCAATCTCTTTTCTTTTTTTTTTTTTTGAAACAGAGAAACAGAGTCTTGCTGTTGTTGCCCAGGCTGGAGTGCAATGGCACGATCTTGGCTCACCACAACCTCTGCCTCCCAGGTTCAAGCAATTCTCCTGCCTCAGCCTCCCGAGTAGCTGGGATTACAGGTGCACGCCACCACACCCAGCTAATTTTTGTTTTTTAGTAGAGACTGGGTTTCACCTGTTGGCCAGGCTGGTCTTGAACTTCCGACCTCGTGATCTGCTCGCCTCGGCCTCCCAAAGCGCTGGGATTATGCTTCATCATCCTACTGGGAGCAGACTCCACAGCTGGGTGCAGGAGTGGTCTGCGGCTCCTGTCTGTCGGATGACAGCTTCACGTTACCCCCAGCACAGAGGTGGCACTGGGATAGGCACACGACTCTGCAAAGCCAATCGGGTACCAGGAGAATTTTGCTGAGGGCGTTGGGATTATGGCAGGTGCTCCTCCCTGTGGTGCTTGATTTGAGAGCATTAAGGCCTGGAGCTAAGTAGCCACTGATATGGTTTGGCTCTGTGTCCCCACCGAAATCTCCTGTTGAATTGTAATTGCCAGCACGGGAGAAGGGGCCTGGTGGGAGGTGATTGGATATCGGGGATGGACGTCCCCCTTGCTATTCTCCTGATAGTGAGGGAGTTCTCGCGAGATCTGGTTGTTTAAAAACGTGTAGCCGCCCTCCACGCCCCCCCCGCGCCCCGCCCCACGCTCTTCCTCCTTCTCCAGCTTCCCTTTCGCCTTCTGCCATGATTGGAAGCCTCCTGAGGCCTGTGCAGCCACGTGAGTCAATTAAACTTCTTTTCTTTATAAATTACCCAGTCCCAGGTAGTTCTTTATGGCACTCTGAGAACGGACTAATACAGCCACCTTGTGAGCCTAAGGGAGAAGCGTGCTGGGGCCGTGACCCTCCCCCAACAGACCCCTGCCTCCTGTGGAGGGAATGGCATGTTTGAAGGAAAAGGTCTGGCATTTAGGGGAAATGCAAGAAGTTGTGTGTATGAATGTAGAGGGAAGAGGCAGGGGGAATAGGGTGGGGAGAGGCTCTATATGAAGGAAGAGAGGTAGGCAGGGTCCTGATCATATAGGACTTTGAGGAAGCCAAAGGACCTTGTGCCTTTCTTCCCCTGAGCTTACATTCTGGGAGCTCCAGGTTAGACAGGACCACACGAGGCCTTTGAGCTCCTGGGGGAATACAGATATGTTCTTGGGTGTTTGAAAGAGTTCTATGAGAATTTTGCAATTTTGTATTTTAGTTTTGAAAAACAATGTGACTTTTACTTTTTTTTAATTTAAAATTTTATTTTTATTTATTTGGCAAATACACATTGTGTGTGTGTGTATGTATATATTTATGTATTGAGACAGGGCCTTGCTCTATTGCCCGGGCTGGAGTGCAGTGGCGCCATCTCGGCTCATTGCAGCTTCAACCTCCTGGGCTCAAGTGATGCTCCCACTTGAACCACAGGTGTGCACCACCATGCACAGCTAACTCTTTTATTTTTTGTAGAGATGGAGTCTTGCTATGTTGCCCGGGCTGGTCTCAAACTCCTGGACTTAAGAGATCCTCCCACCTTGGCCTCCCAAAGTGCTGGGATCACAGGTGTGAGCCACCAACCCTGGCCTAAAAATTGTATATTTTTATTGTGTATACCATGATGGGTTTTTTTGTTTGTTTGTTTTGTGAGACAGGTTTTGCTCTGTTGCCCAGGGTGGGGTGCAGTGGTGCGATCTCGGCTCACTGCAACCTCCTCCTCTTGGGTTCAAGCAATTCTTGTGCCTCAGCCTCCCAAGTGCTCTGACTACAAGCGCATGCCACCATGCCTGGCTAATTTTTTTTTTTTTTTTTTTTTGGAGACAAAGTCTCACTCTGTCGCCCAGGCTGGAGTGCAGTGATGCGATCTTGGTTCACTGCAATCTCTGCCTCCTGGGTTGAAGCAATTCTCCTGCCTCAGCCTCCCGAGTAGCTGGGATTACAGGTGCACACCACCATGCCCGGCTAATTTTTGTATTTTTAATAGAGATGGGGTTTCACCATGTTGGTCAGGCTGGTCCTGAACTGCTGACCTCGGGCAATCCGTCTGCCTCGGCCTCCTGAAGTGCTGGGATTACAGGCGTGAGCCACTGCGCCTGGCCAATTTTTGTATTTTTTAAGTAGAGACAGGGTTTTGCCAGGTTTGCCAGGCTGGTCTTGAACTCCTGACCTCAAACGATCCGCCCACATTGGCCTCCCAAAGTGCTGGGATTATAGGCATGAGCCACTGTGCCTGGCCCACCATGATGCTTTGAATAGAATGGCTACATCAAGCAAATTGACATATGCATTACTTCCTGTACTTACTTTTGTGTGTGTGTGTGTGTGTGTGTGTGTGTGTGTACAATACATTTTCTTTTTTCTGTGAGATGGAGTCTCGCTCTGTTGCCCATGGTGGAGTGCAGGGTGCAATGTCGGCTCACTGCAACCTCTGCCTCCCAGGTTCAAGCAATTCTCTGCCTCAGCCTCCCACATAGTGGGATTACAGGCGTGCACCACCATGCCTGGCTAATTTTTGTATTTTTAGTAGAGATGAGGTTTCACCATCTTGGTCAGGCTGGTCTTGAACTCCTGACCTCAGGATCCACCTGCCTCGGCCTCCCAAAGTGTTGGGATTACAGGCGGGAGCCACCGCCTCCGGCCCACAATATATTTTCTAAACTAGCTGGTGATCACCCATGACTGAGTGTCCGCATACCATATCAGGCTTGCGCATGTGTCCTGGTACTACTTGTTCATTTGCCCTCTTCCCTCTCTGGTCTCCACCACCCACCTTTCTCCACCCGGCAGAAACTGATCAGTATGGACGGAATCCACAGGCTCCCTTGCCTTTTGCTTTCTGGTGTGAGGAGCCCTGGCGGGAGGGGACGACAGCAAGAGTGAGGCCTCTCCCAGCGAGCCTGGCCCTGGCTGTCTGTGCCCCTAGACCAAAGGTCCATGTCTTACGGTGGCTTCTCTCCTTGACTCCCTCCTCCTGTTTGGGGGCCCCTCACCGTCCTGTGTCCTGTAAGCCTAGCAGCTCCTCTGCCATCAGCCCCTGGTTTCCGCACCACCTCAGCACATGCCAGGCGTCTCCTTGTAAGTCAACCCTCCCCCGAGTACCCAAGGCTCGGTGAGCCCGCCACCTTCTGTTGGGATCCTGACTGATACAGGCACCGAGTAGGATGACTTTTACTTTTCCGCATTAATTACAAGAGAGAGATAGTTGGACTGAATCTGGGAAAGATTCATTCAAATTGAATGAAGGCTCGATGACATCAAGAGCCCTGTGCTTCGCGCCGTTCACATAAGGATACTGAGCAGTTTGAATGGAGAAAAGCAGTAGAAAAACCGACTTCGCACAGCAGTTGCCGGTGGCTGCCAGGCAGTGGCAATCTGTACTCTGTTCTTGTATGGAGAGTGATTTCATTTCAGCAAAACAACATCAACTGTTACATTCAGTTAGAGCTGTTAATTTGACTTCATTTGCCTTGTACTTGTGTCTGTATATTATTTGCAAATTGTTTGGTTTGATTATAGTATAAAATTCACAATCTTTTTTTTTTTTTTTTGAGACGGAGTCTCGCTCTGTGGCCCAGGCTGGAGTGCAGTGGCACAATCTCGGCTCACTGCAAGCTCTGCCTCCTGGGTTCAGGCCATTCTCCTGCCTCAGCCTCCCAAGTAACTGGGACTACAGGCGCCCGCCACCACGCCCGGCTAATTTTTTGTATTTTTAGTAGAGACGGGGTTTCACCGTGTTAGCCAGGATGGTCTCGATCTCCTGACCTCGTGATCCGCCCGCCTCAGCCTCCCAAAGTGCTGGGATTACAGGCGTGAGCCACCGCGCCCGGCCAAAATTCACAATCTTAAGCGTTTATACCTAGGTTCATGTTTATTACTTTTTTGTGTGTGTGTGTGAGGTAGAGTTTCACTCGTTGCCCAGGCTGGAGTGCAGTGGCGCGATCTCAGCTCACTGCAACCTCCGCCTCCTGGGTTCAAGCGTTTCTCCTGCCTCAGCCTCCTGAGTAGCTGGGATTGCAGGCATGCGCCACCACGCCCAGCTAATTTTGTATTTTTAGTAGAGATGGGGTTTTCACCATGTTGGTCAGATTGATCTCGAACTCCTGACCTCTGGTAATCCACCCGCCTCAGCCTCCCAAAGTGCTGGGATTACATGTGTGAGCCACCACACCTTGCCCATGTTTATTACTTGTAAATGGTACTATGATAAAATAATTTGATTTTTTAACAATGGCTCCATACATCCCTCAACTTGAGAACACTGGTCTAGTCCAACATTTCGTCTGCTGCAGAAATGCTTCTGATACACCAGAGGCTCCATATCCACTTGTCAAAAAGGTTTGACATTAAACTAAAGTTAAACATTTCCAATCATGCATCCTGATTTTGCCCACTATAGTGACCCTCATGAAAAGTCCAAGCTCTTTTCTATGGAACAGTTTTCCATCTCTGATATCCCATAATAGCACTCCCGCCTCTCCATTCCTGTTTCTCAAATGCTTACCCCTCTCCCGGGTCTCAATGCAAATGCCCTCCTCCGTGAAGGAGTCCTTCACGTTCTTCCCCTGACCAGAAGCGGCCTCCCCTCACTGGAACTTTCACAGTGAATCATAGCCCACTGTGCGTGCCGGTTGCCGGTGTACAGCTTCCTTTCTCCTATTAGTTTTTGCTTTTGGAAAGCAGGATTTGTTATTCATTCATTTGTACTCACTGTAGCCCTGACCAGTGTCTAACATATACAGATGTTTAATAAATATTGAATTAAAGGAATCAGTGAAAAGTGTAAGAATATATTACACACACACACACACACAAATGAAAAATAGAAAAGTTCTGCGTAAATGTATAATACACATTTGCCTCTTTTTTTTTTTTTTTTGAGATGGAGTCTTGTTCTGTCGCCCAGGCTGGAGTGCAGTGGTGTGATCTTGGCTCACTGCAACTTCTGCCTCCCAGGTTCAAGTGATTCTCCTGCCTCAGCCTCCTGAGTAGCTGGGACTATAGGTGCCTGCCACCATGCCCGGCTAATTTTTGTATTTTTGGTAGAGATGGGGTTTCGCCATATTGGCCAGACTGATCTTGAACTCCTGACCTCCAGTGATCTGCCTGCCTTGGCCTCCCAAAGTGCTGGGATGACAGGCGTGAGCCCCCGCACCCGGCCTGCCCGGTATTTTTAGTATTCGTTCTCTCTGAATCAGGAGCCCGGTTCAGGCTGCCGTCTAGCAGCACCACTGAATGCCGTGTGTTAATCTGTAACCTTCAACTTCTCTGTGCTAGAGACCACCTTCTGTTTGTAAAGCACCAGAATTTCCTTGTCCCTCACACCACTTCTTCTCTAAATGGAGTCTAACATCAGCCTCTTTTTTTTTTTTCTCAAGACAGAGTTTCGCTCTTGTTGCCCAGGCTGGAGTGCAGTGGTGCAATCTCGGCTCTCTGCAACCTCTGCCTCCCTGGTTCAAGTGATTCTTCTGCCTCAGCCTCCTGAGTAGCTGAGACTACAGGCGTGTGCCACCACGCCTGGCTAGTTTTTGTATTTTTAGTAGAGATGGGGTTTCACCATGTTGACCAGGATGGTCTTGAACTCCTGACCTTGTGATCTGCCTGCCTCGGACTCCCAAGGTGTTGGGATTACAGGCATGAATCACTGCGCCTAGCTGGGTTCAAACAATTCTCCTGCCTCAGCCTCCCGAGTAGCTGGGACTACAGGTGCCCGCCACCACACCCAGCTAATTTCTGTATTTTTTTTTTTTAGTAGAGATGGAGGTTTCACCATATTGGCCAGGCTGGTCTCAAACTCCTGACCTCAAGTGATCCACCTGTCTCAGCCTCCCAAAGTGCTGGGATTACAGGCATAAGCCACCACACCCCGCCCAAAACTCGGAACTTTAAAAGAATAGATAGGGAGTCACTGATTATTTATTTTACAGCAGATTTTAAAAAATACCTGGTTTCCCAAGTTATTTGAATCCTCATTGATTTTAAGGCTGGCTAGTCCTTAAACATTATCTATAATACTTTAACACTTAATGTTTTACAAGTGAAGAAATAGGCCATCTGTTTGTTCAGTTTATTCCGGGACTCTTCAACCCTGTGGGTAGAAAATCACAGAGCAAAGCAGATGAATGTCATTGCCAAGCAATGGATGTCATTGCTAAGTTGAAGGCCGGCTTCATTTGGGGGGCCTCAGCATTATGGAGTGATTGAGCAACCTTTTAATTACCCTCTGGTCACCACCCCCCCTTCAAATGCTATCCCGACCTGTCTCACTCTCTCTTCCTTTTTTATTCCCTTTCCCAAACTCATTCTTCACAGCCAAACTTGTCCTCATTCAACAAATATTTATTAAGTGCCTTCTATGTCCCAGATATAGCTCCAGATGCCGTGAGGACAGCAGCACCTTAGGCCAAGGTTCCTGATCTCAAGAAGCTTTTTTTTTTTTGAGACAGGGTCTCACTTTGTCACCCAAGCTGGAGTGCAGTGGTAGGAACATGGCTCACTGCAGCTTCGACCTCCTGGACTCAAGTGATCCTTCTGTTGCAGCCTTCCATGTGGGACCACAGGCCCACGCCATCATGCCTGGCTGAGTTTTTGATTTTTTGTAGAGGGGGGTCTCACTTTGTTGCCCAGGCTGGTCTCAAACTACTGGCCTCAAGTGATCCTCTTGCCTCAGCCTCCCAAAGTGCTGGGATTACAGGCGTGAGCCACCATGACCTGCCAGAAGCTTCTAGTCTTGTCGGGGCCCAGGGAAGCCAGGCAACACATAAACAGGCAAACTCACACATTTTTTTTCAAACACATTTTAAAAAGTGATGGTGAAAGGTAATTAAAAATAGACGGGTGCAATGGCACATGACTATAATGCCAGCGCTTTGGGAGGCCCAGGTGGTAGGATCACTGGAGGCCAGGAGTTCAAGACCAGCCTGGGCAACATGGTGAAATCCCCATCTCTACAACTCTACACACACACACACACAAAATTATCCAGGCATGGTGGGGTATGCCTGTAGTCCCAGTTACTTGGGAGACTGAGGCAGGAGGACTGCTGAAGCCCAGAGGTCGCGGCTGCAGTGAGCTATGATTGCACCACTGCACTCCAGCCTAAGTGACAGAGCAAGACCCTGTCTTTTTTTTTTTTTTTTTTTTTTGAGATGGAGTCTTGCTCTGTCACCCAAGCTGAGTGCAATGGCATGATCTTGGTTCACTACAAACTCTGCCTCCCGAGTAGCTGGGATTACAGGCGTGCCTGGCTAATTTTTGTATTTTTAGTAGAGATGAGGTTTCACAATGTTGGCCAGGCTGGTCTCGAACTCCTGACCTCAGGTGATCTGCCCGCCTCGGCCTGTCAAAGTGCTGGGATTACAGGTGTGAGCCACCAGGCCCGGTCTTCCTGTCTTTAAAAAAAAAAAGAGTGATGTGATACAGTGACTATTTTATATTAAGTGATCCTTAAAGGTTTCTAGGAGGGGAGATGTCTAATCTGAGTTCTGGAGGAACAAAAAGTTCAGCTTTTCAAAGTTCAGAAGACTATCCTGGGCAGTGGCGCAAGTGAAAAAGTAGCAACAATTATGTACGGAAAAGTAGACAGGTGGCAGGTCATGTTGAGCTTTTCAGTTCAGGGGATCAAGTTTAGATATTATTCCAAGTGAGGCTGGAAACCATTTGAATAGTTTAAGTGGAGTTGTGGCAAATTTTTATGTGTACTTTAAAATGGGGGCCCCCAACCCCAGGGCCACATGCCAGCACTGGTCTGTGGCCTGTTAGGAACCAGGCCGCGTAGCAGGAGGTGAGTGGCAGGTGAGGGAAGCTGAGCTCCACCTCTGTCCAATCAGTGGTGGCATTAGATTCTCATAGGAGCTCGGGCCCTATTGTGAATTTCATATGTGAGGGAGCTAGGTTGCGTGCTCCTTGTGAGAATCTAATGCCTGGTGATCTGTCCCTGTCTCCCATCACCCCCATATGGGACCATCTAGTTGGAGGAAAACAAGCTCAGGACTCCCACTGATTATGGTGAGTATGTAATAATACAACTAAAGTACATAATAAATGTAATGTGTTTGAATCATGCCGAAATCATCCCGTTGCCCCCCCATGGAAAAATTGTCTTCCATGAAACCAGTCCCTGGTGCCAAAAAGGTTGGGGACTGCTGGCTGGGCGCGGTGGCCCACGCCTGTAATCCCAGCACTTTGGGAGGCTGAGGCGGGCGGATCACCTGAGGTCAGGAGTTCGAGACCAGCCTGGCCAACATGGTGAAACCCTGTCTCTACTAAAAATACAAAAATTAGCCGGGTATGGTGGTGGGCACCTGTAATCCCAGCTACTCAGGAGGCTGAGGCAGGAGAATCGCTTGAATCTGTGAGGCAGAGGTTGCAGTGAGCCAAGGTCATGCCACTGCACTCCAGCCTGGGCGACAGAGCAAGACTCTTTCTCAAAAAAGGAAAACAAAAAACAAAACAAAACAAAAAAACGTTTAAAATTACAAAGCTAGCAGATAGACTAAATGAAAGGTTGAACAGGGTTAAAAGTGAATTGATGACCTAGAAGATTTTATTGACGTATTCTCTCAGACTATAGCATAAAATAAGAACAGATGGACACTATTACATGGAAGGTAAGCATCATGGGCGTAAGCCTTTACAAGGAATACCGGAGAGGATGGAGTAGGGAGAAGTAATGACATAAAGATCACAGAATTTCCTAGAACATATTAAGAATCTCACTGAGTCCTGAGAAGAATAAAAATAAGCAAAAAAAAACTCCACACCTAAATAGGGGGTAGTTAAGAATAAAGAGAAAATCCTAAAAGCTGTCAGAGAAAATCTGGCAGATTACCTACCAAAGCGTGAGAGTGAGACTGACATCAGCCACGGGGCCAGTAAGAAGATAATTTAGTGGCGCCATCAAAGTGCTGAGAAAAATATCTTTGATCTTAGAATTTTATTCTCAATCTCCCAGTCAATATTAAGAGTAAAATAAAGACATTTTGGATCTTCTAAGAGTAAGACACGTTAGGACCTACAAACTCTCTCTGAGGGAATGAATAAAGGACATTCTCCAAGAAGAGAAAGGAACCTTGGAAGATATAATGGATTGCAAGAAATCAATGTGTGCAAAGAAATTAGCAGACTTGGTGCGGTGGCTCACGCCTGTAATCTCGGCACTTTGGGAGGCCAAGGTGGGTGGATCGTTTGAGCTCAGGAGTTCAAGACCAGCCTGGGCAACTTAGACTCGCATTTCTATGAAAAAAAAAAAAAAAAAGACATAGGGCCAGGTGTGGTGGCTCACGCCTGTAATCCCAACACATTGGGAGGCCAAGGTGGGTGGATCACCTGAGGAGTTCGAGACCAGCCTGGCCAACATGGTGAAACCCTGTCTCTACTAAAAATACAAAAATTACCTAGGCGTGTTGGCACATGCCTGTAATCCCAGCTACTTGGGAGGCTGAGGCAAGAGAATTGCTTGAACCTGGGAGGTGGAAGTTGCAGTGAGCCAAGATCGTGCCATTGCACTCCAGCGTGGGTGACAAGAGTGAGACTGTGTCAAAAAAAAAAAAAAAAAAAAAGACATTAGGCCGGGTGTGGTGGCTCACACCTGCAATCCCAGCACTTTGGGAGGCTGAGGCAGGTAGATCACCTGAGGTTAGAAGCTCAAGATCAGCCAGGCCAACATGGTGAAATCACGTCTCTACAAAAATAGAAAAATTAGCCAGGCGTGATGGTGGGGCACCTATAATCCCAGCTACTCAGGAGGCTGAGTCAGGAGAATCGCTTGAACCCTTGAGGCTGAGGTTGCAGTGAGCTGAGATCAGGCCACTGCACTCCAGCCTGGGAGACAGAGCAATACTCCAGTGTCAAAAAAAAAAAAAAAAAAAAAGGACATTAGCAAAAGTTATTTGTCTAAGTAAATATGGATTGTGAATTGTTTTGACATTTTAAAATTATAATCTGTAGCTAGAAGGAAACAGGGACTTAGAAGAAAAGTAGCTCTCTCAGAGCCAAAGCTTTTAACCACTTGTTTTTCGGTTTTTTGCTTGTTTGTTTTTGTTTTTTTGAGAGCCTCACTCTGTCACCCAGGCTGGAGTGCAATGATGCGATCTCGGCTCACTGCAACCTCCACCTCACGGGCTCAAGTCGATCCTCCCACCTCCGCCTCCCAAGCAACCAGAACTACAGGTGCGTGCCACCATGCCTGGAGACCTTTGTATTTTTAGTAGAGGCTTGGTTTCACCATGTTGCCCAGGCTGGTCTCGAACTGAGCTCAAGTGATCTGCCCGCCTCGGGCTCCCAAAGTGCTTGGCTTACAGGCGTGAGCCGTGGTGCCGGACCTTAACCACTTGTTTTGTAGAACTGGTTCCTCAGTGTCTAGCGCAGGGCCCAGCACAAACCAAGTGCTTTGCAACCACTTGCCGAAAGAAGGAATGAACGGACCGATGAACGGTGCTATCAGCATGCAGCCTTTCCAGAATATTGCCATTTTCTTTTTTTTTTTTTTTTTTTTTTTTTTTTTCTTTTTTATTGATCATTCTTGGGTGTTTCTCGCAGAGGGGGATTTGGCAGGGTCACAGGACAATAGTGGAGGGAAGGTCAGCAGATAAACAAGTGAACAAAGTTCTCTGGTTTTCCTAGGCAGAGGACCCTGCGGCCTTCCACAGTGTTTGTGACCCTGGGTACTTGAGATTAGGGAGTGGTGATGACTCTTAACGAACATGCTGCCTTCAAGCATCTGTTTAACAAAGCACATCTTGCACCGCCCTTAATCCATTCAACCCCGAGTGGATACAGCACATGTTTCAGAGAGCACAGGGTTGGGGGTAAGGTCACAGATCAACAGGATCCCAAGGCAGAAGAATTTTTCTTAGTACAGAACAAAATGAAAAGTCTCCCATGTCTACCTCTTTCTACACAGACACGGCAACCATCGGATTTCTCAATCTTTTCCCCACCTTTCCCCCCTTTCTATTCCACAAAACCGCCATTGTCTTCATGGCCCGTTCTCAATGAGCTGTTGAGTACACCTCCCAGATGGGGTGGTGGCCGGGCAGAGGAGCTCCTCACTTCTCAGTAGGGGCGGCCGGGCAGAAGCGCCCCTCACCTCCCGGACGGGGCGGCTGGCCGGGCGGGGGGCTGACCCCCCCCACCTCCCTCCCGGATGGGGCGGCTGGCCGGGCGGGGGGCTGACCCCCCACCTCCCTCCTGGACAGGGCGGCTGGCCGGGCAGAGGGGCTCCTCACTTCCCAGTAGGGGCGGCCGGGCAGAGGCGCCCCTCACCTCCCGGACAGGGTGGCTGGCCGGGCGGGGGGCTGATCCCCCCACCTCCCTCCCGGACGGGGCGGCTGGCCGGGCGGGGGCCTGACCCCCCCACCTCCCTCCCGGACGGGGCGGCTAGCCGGGCGGGGGGCTGACCCCCCCACCTCCCTCCCGGACGGGGCGGCTGGCCGGGCGGGGGGCTGACCCCCCCACCTCCCTCCCGGACGGGGCGGCTGGCCGGGCAGAGGGGCTCCTCACTTCCCAGTAGGGGCGGCCGGGCAGAGGCGCCCCCCACCTCCTGGACAGGGCGGCTGGCCGGGCGGGGGGCTGATCCCCCCACCTCCCTCCTGGACGGGGCGGTTGGCCAGGTGGGGGGCTGATCCCCCCCACCTCCCTCCCGGACGGGGCGGCTGGCCGGGCGGGGGGCTGACCCCCCCACCTCCCTCCCGGACGGGGCGGCTGGCCGGGCAGAGGGGCTCCTCACTTCCCAGTAGGGGCGGCCGGGCAGAGGCACCCCACGCCTCCCGGATGGGGTGGCTGGCCAGGCGGGGGGCTGACCCCCCCACCTCCCTCCCGGACGAGGCGGCTGGCCGGGCAGAGGGGCTCCTCACTTCCCGGTAGGGGCGGCCGGGCAGAGGCGCCCCTCACCTCCCGGACGGGGCGGCTGGCCGGGCGGGGGGCTGACCCCCCCACCTCCCTCCCGGACGAGGCGGCTGGCCGGGCAGAGGGGCTCCTCACTTCCTGGTAGGGGCGGCCGGGCAGAGGCGCCCCTCACCTCCCGGATGGGGCGGCTGGCCGGGCGGGGGGCTGACCCCCCCACCTCCCTCCCGGACGAGGAGGGAGGACGCTCCTCACTTCTCAGACGGGGTGGCTGCCGGGCGGAGGGGCTCCTCACTTCTCAGACGGGGCGGTTGCCAGGCAGAGGGTCTCCTCACTTCTCAGACAGGGCGGCCGGGCAGAGACGCTCCTCACATCCCGGACGGGGCGGCAGGGCAGAGGTGCTCCCCACATCTCAGACGATGGGCGGCTGGGCAGAGACGCTCCTCACTTCCCAGATGTGATGGCGGCCGGGAAGAGGCGCTCCTCACTTCCTAGATGGGATGGCGGCCGGGCAGAGACGCTCCTCACTTTCCAGACTGGGCAGCCAGGCAGAGGGGCTCCTCACATCCCAGACGATGGGCGGTCAGGCGGAGACGCTCCTCACTTCCCAGACGGGGTGGCTGCCAGGCAGAGGCTGCAATCTCGGCACTTAGGGAGGCCAAGGCAGGCGGCTGGGAGGTGGTTGTAGCGAGCCGAGATCACGCCACTGCACTCCAGCCTGGGCGCCATTGAGCACTGAGTTAACGAGACTCCGTCTGCAATCCCGGCACCTCGGGAGGCCGAGGCTGGCGGATCACTCGCGGTTAGGAGCTGGAGACCAGCCCAGCCGACGCATCGAAACCCCGTCTCCACCAAAAAAATACGAAAACCAGTCAGGCGTGGTGGCGCGCGCCTGCAATCGCAGGCACTCGGCAGGCTGAGGCAGGAGAATCGGGCAGGGAGGTTGCAGTGAGCTGAGATGGCAGCAGTACCGTCCAGCTTCGGCTCGGCATCAGAGGGAGACCGTGGAAAGAGGGGAGAGGGGAGAGGGGAGAGGGGAGAGGGGAGGGGGGGAGGGGAGAGGGGAGAGGGAGCTCTATCTACCACACAGTCTTGGGTGCAAAGTCCCAATATTGCCATTTTCACAGAGGAGTGAGATTTGCCACCTCTGTGAGTCCACTGAGGTCCCTGTAGCCATGAGCGGGGACACGGGCAGCCAGGAGTGCTGTGCCGCAGACTCTTCTAGAAACAAGTTTGGATTGTGCTCCTTCCAAGGGCTTCTGGGAAAAATGCCTCTCTGCTGGCAGCTCTGCCCTTCCGCCTAAGGCCAAGAACCCTCTGAACAAATAGCAGCTTAGTGAGAGGGCAGGAGGGGACAGCCACATGTCTGGAGAGCATACACTTCCTGTTCACTGAGTGCCACGTGGGACTTTTTTCTACTTATTCCAGAGCCGGTCTAGATTCTTGAGCAAACAAATAGACCACCCCTGTGTGCAAGCCCACTTCTCGACCTGTGGGAGAAACCCCAGTAATGAGTCAAAAGTCTACGTTGCAATATTTCCTGACCCCGTTTAATTCTGACACTCCAAGCCTGAGCTTTCACAAATACATAGTGACTTAGAAACTAGAGGATGCTCTTAAATGCCATTTATTCCAGATGCAGAGACGCGTTTCAATGCAAGGCACAAAAAATGAAGTTACTCAGCTTTTTCTAATGTTGGGGTGAAATATGGCCACAGAGAGGGCAAACTCCACTCATTATTTCCCAGGGAGAAATCATGATATTTTAGAAAGGGTGGGGAGAAGTCTTGAACACCACAACTAATATCTAACACAACAATTGAGTTTCCAGAAAAGTTCAAAACCAAGGGCAAGACAAATAGGAGACGTGACTTGGCTTGGACACAGACTGCCAGTGTGAACGGCCATGGCACCTACCTTTCGGGAGAGGACTCCCTTTTCTAATCTATTGAGACCATTGAGACTCCATCTTTAAGGTTCTTTCTAGTCCTAAAGTTGTACAATTTGCCATATTTTGGCTGCAATAATTTCCTAGTCTCCTCTGGCCATTTCTATTCATTTACTCACTTTTAATTAAATGAGTGTTACCTGAATTCACCCTTGTAGGAATTGTATATAGTTGCATTGCTACTTTTCCAACCACATTCCTGCATCAACCAGCCACCAGCGCTCTCAATTCCTGCACAGCCACCAAACAGCCAACAAATATTTATCAAGTTCCTCACATGAGCCAATCAATGTTGGACAGTAAAGAAAGCAAACAGACCCCGTGTCCAAGGAACTTGTATTTCACTGGGGGAAAACAAACAGTAAATGTGTAAACACATACATACGTAGAATAATTCCAGGTATTAGTAAACACTAGGAAGATGTGGATGGTGAAAACAGCCACAGTGACGAACCAGAGGAACAATCTTCTAAGCATAGCAATGGCAACCACACAAGTCCCGAGACAGGAAGCAGCCTGGCACCTCTGAGGAAGGAGGGGACTGCAAAGTGGCTGGGGCACAGTACATGAGGGGAAAGTGTAGGGAGAAGGGGTGAGAGCCCTGATCATGCGGGCCTTTGAATTTTATTCTGAAGACTTTGGTCTAAGTGTAATGGTACCACTGGATGGTCTTAAGGCGGGGAGTTGATGTGAGCTGACATATTTCCGAAAGATCACTCTGTCTGCTGTGTAGAGGGGTGGGCTGGAGAACAGGGGGACTATGCAGTCACCTTAAGAAAAGTTCTTGGCTGCCTGGGCTAATGTTAGCATTGCAGAGGGTGAGAAGTGATTTGGGACACACAGCATGCAAAGGCTGCTGAGGGCAGCTACAGAAACTCACGGGGTTGCTGTCATTCTCCACTAAATTCTCGGTAATGCTGGCATGTTTTCTCCTGTCGTTGCTCAGGACACTCTCAGCACATTCTCCCTTAAAGCCTTCTACCCTGCCTCTTCCCTCCAGACGTTAGCTTGCAGCTTCTGTAGAGTAAAAGGATGCCACCCACCTGCGGGATCGCACTCCACTTCGTGCCCCACGCATACATGTCTGGGAACCCCGATTCCATGTTTTCAGGCTCCAAGGAAGTCCCTGGGAGGCTTCTCTCTAACCCCCACCCCAGGTCCTCCTGCTGATGTCCTCTGAGCCGCTGCTCCTCCACCAGGCCTTCTCTTCCACACGCGCCACTCCCTGAACTCTGTTGATTCCTTCACCTCATCTTAGGAACTTGCCCGAGTCTCTCCCAAATCCAAAAACCAACTGCCACTTCCTGCACGTCCTGCCCTCCCTTCGTTCCCTCCTAGCTGTCTCCACGCCGTCGCCTCTCATTCACTCCTTGATTGGTCCTCGCTGCAGCCATTCCTCCAAATCCTCACCTGCAACCTTGTAATAAATGGACACACATGACTTTTCCTCTCCTTTCAGCTCCCCGGCGAGGTAGCCCCCTCGCCCAAAGAAGGGCTTCACTCACTTTGGGGCCCCTGTGCACCTCTGGCTTGCCTGGAGCCAGCTGGCTGCCACTCCCAAGCTCTGCCCACTTCACCTGCGCCGCTGTTCCCAGGATCCTGGGCTGGCTTCTTGATATTCTCACTTGGTGGGGTGTCTGTGAGTAATGTTCTCTGGGATCAGGGCTTCAGCTACCAGGTCGCCAGTGACTCAGACCCCACCTCAGGTCTCCCTAAATGGCTCCCTCTCCTCTCCTCTAGTCTCCTCCTTTTCCCATGGCTACTGTTTCATTCAAGCCTTCCTGTTTTCTTCCCTGGACTACCATGGTAGCCACCACGTTGATCACACTGTCTACAATGTTTTTTTTTTTTTTTTTGAGATGGAGCCTCATTTTGACGCCAGGCTGGAGTGCAGTGGCACGATCTTGGCTCACTGCAACCTCCTCCTCCCGGGTTCAAGTGATTCTCCTGCCTCAGCCTCCTGAGTAGCTGGGACTACAGGTGTGCACCACCACGCTCAGCTAATTTTTGTAGTTTTAGTAGAGATGGGGTTTCACTATGTTGGGCAGGCTGGTCTCGAACTCCTGACCTTGTGATCCGCCCGCCTCGGCCTCCCAAAGTGCTGGGATTCCAGGTGTGAGTCACCTGCCTGTTTTTTTTTGTTTTTTTTTTTTTTTTTTTTTTTGGACAGAGTTTCTCTCTTGTCGCCCAGGCTGGAGTGCAATGGCACCCACTCGGCTCACAGCAACCTCCGCTTCCTGGGTTCAGGCAATTCTCCCATCTCAGCCTCCCCAGTAGCTGGGATTACAGGCATGCGCCACCATGCCAAGCTAATTTTTGTATTTTTAGTAGAGACAGGGTTTCACCATGTTGGCCAGGCTAGTCTCAAATTCCTGACCTCAGGTGATTCACCTGCCTTGGCCTCCCAAAATGCTGGGATTACAGGCGTGAGCCACCTCACCTGGCCTACAGTTGTTAATCCTTCCAATTCATCCTCTTTAAGCCACTAGAGTAATCTTTTTAACAGTGAAATGCCATGCCATTTCACTTTTTATATCCTTCAGACTGGGTTTAGTAGCTCACGCCTGTAATCCCAGCACTCTGGGAGGCTGAGGCGGGAGGATTGCTTGAGCCAAGGAGTTTGAGACCAACCTGGCAACAAAGTGAGATCCTGTCTCTAACAAAAAACAAAAAACAAACAAAAAAAAACTTAGCCAGGCTTGGTGGCTCACACCTGTGGTCCCAGCTACTCTGGAGACTGAGCTGGGAGGATCCCTTGACCCCTGCAGGTCGAGGCTGCAGTGAGATGTGATTGTGCCACTGCACAAGAGCCTGGGGGACAGAGCAGGACCCTGTCTCAACACGAAACCAAAAACATCCTTGAATGTCTCCTTCCGCACCTTTAGAGCACTTGTTTTTCTTTTTTGAGGTTGTTTCACTCTTGTCACCCAGGCTGGAGTGCAATGGCACGCTCTCGGTTCACTGCAACCTCTGCCTCTTCCTGGGTTCTAAAGTTTCTTAGCTAGAATCTTACATCTTTCATCTGGTCTGTCTTACTTTTTTAACCTCATCTCCTGCCATTTTCCACCAAGCACCTGTGCCCACCACCTGCTGGGAATTTTCTGAAAATGCCATGCTTCTCAGAAGCACAGGCTAGATAATTTGCGAGGCTCTTGTTTCAGCTCCCCGGTGAGTTAGTCCCCGTTCTCTGTGAGAAGTACTTTGCTCACTTTAGGGACTTGATGCACCTCTGGCTTCCCTGGAGCCTGAAGCCAACTGCGCTGCCACTCTCAAGCTCTGCCCCCTTCACCTGTGCTGCTGTGTCCAGGGTCCTGGGCTTGCTTCTTTGATTCTTGTTTAGAAATCGTTGGCCGGGCGTGGTGGCTCACGCCTGTAATCCCAGCACTTTGGGAGGCCAAGGTGGGTGGATCACAAGGTCAGGAGATCAAGACCATCCTCGCCAACATGGTGAAACCCTATCTCTACAAAAATATAAAAAAATTAGCTGGGCGTGATGGTGGGCACCTGTAATCCCAGCTACTTGGGAGGCTGAGGCAGGAGAATCACTTGAACCCATGAGGTGGAGGTTGCAGTGAGCCGAGATTGCGCCACTGCACTCCAGCCTGATGACAGAGCAAGACTCTGTCTCAAAAAAAAATAATAAAAAAATCAAGAAGTTTGAGGGTGACAGCAGCAGCAGCACTTTGAAGGGAGCACAGGCGCTCCGAGTGTCAGATTCTGTGACTGCATAGGTCTTGTGCCCACGAAGCCACTTTACTTCTTTCTAAACTGTTTGCCATGCTGGAAATGACCTTTCCTATGTTGTCTGCCTGGCGAACTTTTAGTTATACTTCTAGACCAGTGTAGGTAGCTCTTCACCTTTTGAGGTGGTCACTAACCCTTTAAGAATATGTTGGGGCTGGGTGCAGTGGCTCATGAGTGTAGTCCTAACACTTTGGGCGGTTGAGGCAGCTGGATCGCTTGAGCCCAGGAGTTCAAGACCAGCCTGGGCAAAACCTTGTTTCTACAAAAAAATACACAAAAAAATTAGCTGGGCATGGTGGCACCCGTGTGTAGTCCCAGCTACTTGAGAGGCTGAAGTTGGAGGATCACTTGAGCCCAGGAGGTTGAGAGCCAATATCGCACCACCGTACTCCAGCCTGGTGACAGAGTGAGACACTGTCTCAAAAAAGAAACGAACAAAAAAAGTATGTTGGAAAGTACAGGCCGTCTGTATGCGTACAACTTAAGGTTTGGAGCACAACTGAAGAGACCTCATATGCTCTCTGATGCCCATCACCTGAACCTATAGAGGCTCTGTCACTTGAGATTCAGTTCAAATGTCACCCTCTCTATTAAGCTTTTCTGGCCCCTGCTGGGCAGGAGAAAGCACTCCTTCCCTTGTAGGGCCTCATCCACCCCTTTGTTGTTATAATAATCATAATAAATTATGGATAACGGTTACCGTTTCCAGAGGGCCCACCATCTGTCAGACACATTTCAGAACTTACTGTAACTTGGCCTATTAGGCATTTTATCCCCATCTTCACAGATGAGGACCTGAGGTTCAGAGTTTAAGGACCGGAGCTCAAGGAAAGGGGCGGGGCCCCCGAGGACTGCAGAGTGCCCCTCATGGCTGTGGCGCCCTGCCCTCAAGTCACCTGTCCTGCTAGAGTGACTGATCTCATAGCCTGTGCCCTGGGAAGGTGCAAAGATTGTGCCGTGTTCATTTCTGCACTCCCAGTGCCTTTCCAGAAGATGGTTGCTACTAAATGAATGATGTTGGATGAATAAATACTTGACTTTACCCACAGGCCTTTTTTTTGTTTTGTTTTGTTTTGTTTTGTTTTTTTTGGGACACGATTTTGTTCTGTTGCCAAGGCTGGAGTGCAGTGGTGCAATCTCAGCAACTTCCACCTCCTGGGTTCAAGCGATTGTCTTGCCTTAACCTCCCAAGTAGCTGGGATTACAGGTGTGTACCACCACGCCCAGATTTTTGTATTTGTATTTTAATTTTTAAAGATTTATTTTATTTTTAAAAATTATTATTTATTTATTTTAATTAATTTATTTTTTGAGATGGAGTCTTGCTCTGTCGCCCAGGCTGGAGTGCAGTGGTTCGATCTTGGCCTATTCCAACCTCCGCCTCCAGGTGTGAGCCACCGTGCCCGGCTACCACAGCTCTTTTTATAGTCCTAGATCAGTCAGCGCTGGGCATCCACCAACGATGACTGGAGAAAACCAGAATGTGACTTCCACAAAAGATGCCACATCCTTCTATCTGGGCTCTGAGATTCTCTTAGACTTCAGCCACCACCAAGTGACTGCCCACAGATAGCTACGAGTCGAACTACATTAACCAAACTCTGAGGTTACCAGGCCGGAGTATTTCTTTCTCTTCCCTAGAGCATCTTCCTCTTGACCATGGGTTTGCCAGCTCTTCTATTTTTTCCTCAGGCATTTCTGATAAGATGGTGGTGGTTTTCTTTTTTTTCTTCTTTTTTCTAGAGAATGGGGTCTTGCTATGCTGCTCAGACAGGTCTCAAACTCCTAGGCTCCAGCAATCCTCCCATCTCTGCCTCCGTAAGTGTTGGGATTACTGGAGTGAGCCAATGCACCTGGCTTCTAATGAAGTTTTAAAAATAAGCAAACATGCTGGGCGCGGCGGCTCACGCCTGTAATCCCAGCACTTTGGGAGGCTGAGGCAGGAGGATCACGAGGTCAGGAAATCGAGACCATCCTGGCTAACATGGTGAAACCCCGTCTCTGCTAAAAATATAAAAAATTAGCCGGGCATGGCGGCGGGCGCCTGTAGTCCCAGCTACTCGGGAGGC
Source organism: Pan paniscus (assembly GCF_029289425.2). Taxonomy (NCBI): domain Eukaryota; kingdom Metazoa; phylum Chordata; class Mammalia; order Primates; family Hominidae; genus Pan; species Pan paniscus. The sequence continues at coordinate 188,985,222 of NC_073255.2, forward strand.
TGAGACAGGAGAATTGCTTGAACCTGGGAGGCAGAGGTTGCAGTTAGCCAAGATCACGCCACTGTACGCCAGCCTGGGCAACACAGTGAGACTCCATCTCAAAAAAAGAAAAGAAAAAAAAAGCAAACACAAATTCTAATCACTTTGGGTGAATATTTGCCCTATAAACATTACTGTGATCTGGGGTTTAGGTTCCTAAATGTCTTGATATTCAGGTTTAAATGACTTAATATTTGGATTCTTGCTGATTTTTTTTCTGTTTTTATCTGAATGCCTAGTTACAGTGGTGTCCAATCTTTTGGCTTCCCCAGGCCACACTGGAAGAAGAAAACTGTCTTGGGCCACATATAAAATACACTAACACTAATGATAGCTTATGAGCTAAAAAAGAAAAAAAATCCCAGAAAAACTCATAGTGTTTTAAGAAAGTTGATGAATTTGTGTTGGGCCGCATTCAAAGCATGTCTGCAGCCTGAGGGCCGTGGGTTGGACAGCTTGGCCTAGTAAGTATATAAACTGTACTACGGATGGAATTAGAAGTGATTGTGTTTTTCAGCTTTGGAATATTCATTGAGCTGCTGATTAGAATATCTGATCTCTAATTGGTGTAGCTGACTCTAGAATATCTGATCTCTAATTGGTGTAGCTGACTCTGATGTATCCATCCATGGCGCTAAGATTCAGGAAGAGAACGGACATAAAACACTCAAATGTTTGTGAAACCGGTGATTTCATTCTTCTCCTTCCCAGACTTGAAAACCCACCCCTCCTGTGGAGTTTTCCTAGCTGGCACGGCTGAGCAAGGTTTCCCCTGGGAGCTGCTGAGTTTTCCTAGCTGGCACGGCTGAGCAAGGTTTCCCCTGGGAGCTGCTGGGAGACTCAGGCAGCAGCTGGGGTTCCAGGCCTGACTCCGCTTCAGAGACCCTCTGTTTCAGGTCCGCTGGTCTTCAGCCACTGCAGGGAGCTGCTCTGCCTGTTTCAATGTGTTCCAGGACAGACTTGCAGAGGTGAAGAGGACTGAGCTATGGGCAGTAGAAGGGTCAGCGCTTAATGCACGATCCTGCTTTTCCTGTTTCAGAAGCTGCACCCACTGTAGTCAGCAACAGCCAGCTCAAGACCAAGACAGTCGATTTTTTGGTTTTTTGTTTGTTGGTTTTTGAGACAGATTCTCACTCTGTCACCCAGGCTGGAGTGTAGTGGTGCAATCTCGGCTCATTATAACCTCTGCCTCCTGGGTTCTAGTGATTCTCCTGCCTCAGCCTCACAGGTACCCACCACTACACCCGGCTAATTTTTGTATTTTTAGTAGAGACGGGGTTTCGGCCTGGCGTGGTGGCTCATGCCTGTAAACCCAGCACTTTGGGAGGCCGAGGCGGGTGGATCATGAGGTCGGGAGATTGAGACCATCCTGGCTGATACGGGGAAACCCCGTCTCTACTAAAAATACAAAAATATTAGCTGGGAGCGGTGGCGGGCGCTTGTAGTCCCAGCTACTCTGGAGGCTGAGGCAGGAGAATGGCGTGAACCTGGGAGGCAGAGCTTGCAGTGAGCCGAGATCGCACCACTGCACTCCAGCCTGGGCGACAGAGCGAGACTCTGTCTCAGGGTGAGGGGAAAAAGGTAGAGATGGGGTTTCACCATGTTGGCCAGGCTGGTCTCGAACTCCTGACCTCAGGTGATCTGCCTGCCTCAGCCTCCCAAAGTGCTGGGATTACAGGCGTGAGCCACGGCGCCCGGCCCCAGTTGATTCTTTTAAGCAGCTGCTAAGAAAAAATTAGATTGTAGGTAAAAATAGATTGTAGGTGGGTGCCTTTTGGGAACTTTTTGTTATTGTTGTTAATGACATTAATAGACTTTTCTTAGGTTTTATGTAGTGTCACAAATGACACAATAGCGAGAATAAAAAGCTCCAGTTTCTTTAGGAGTTTACCACATTCCACATTCCACGTACTGTGCCAAGGCTTTCAACACGCATTTTCTTATTCTCGTAGTAACCCTATGAGATGGGTTTTAGATTTTCATATCTATATTTTATGAAGCAGGAAACCAAAGCACAAGGTTAAGTAATTTATTCAAAGTCATGTGATTAGCAAGGGGCACAGCAGGGACTGGAACTCACTCAATTTGGTCTCAAAGCCGGTCTTCCCTGCTATAATGACCTACTGTTTCTTAGTTGTAGAAAAGCCACCTCCCGCTTTCCTCCTCCCCATTACGTCCATTCTATAGACCAAGACCAGATTAAAATTTCCTGAAATACTGCTTTAATCCTTCCACTGCCTACTCGAAACGTTCCTGTTACCTAGAGAAGCAGGATCATGTTCTCATTCCTTCTTCTGATAATCAGTTGTCCTCATCTTGCAGAATATCCCTTCCATAACTTCTCCAGCCTGAGGAGCATAAGAAATCTGGAGCTGGCCCAGCATGGTGGTGCACACCTGTAGTCCCTGCTAATCAGGAGGCTGAGGTGGAGGATGGCTTGAGCTCAGGAGTTTTAAGTTGCAGTGAGCTATGAACGCACCAGTCCGCTCCAGCCTAGGTGACAGAACGAGGACCCCAACTCAGAAAGCAAACAAACAAAGGAAATTCAGAGCTGCCTGGCATGGTGGCATGTGCCTGTAATCCCAGCTACTTGGGAGGGTGAAGTAGGAGAATCACTTGAACCTGAGAGGCGGAGGTTGCAGTGAGCTGGGATTGCACCACTGCACTCCAGCCTGGGTGACAGAGCGAGACTGTCTCAAAAAAAAAAAAAAAAAAGAAAGAAAGAAAGAAAAAAGAAATCCAGAGCTAAAATTAGGAGGGGAAGGATGTAAACTTTGAACCTATATAAAACTGTAGGAATATTTTGTACTGTCATTAAAATGACACTAAAGAAAGCATTTTATTTTTATTTTTTATTTTTTTTGAGTTGGAGTCTTGCTCTATTGCCCAGGCTGGAGTGCAGTGGCTCAATCTCGGCTCACTGCAACCTCCACTTCCCGGGTTCAAGTGATTCTCCTGCCTCAGCCTCCCGAGTAGCTGGAGTAGCTGGGACTACAGGCACATGCCACAACGGCCGGCTAATTTTTGTGTTTTTAGTAGAGATGGGGTTTCACCATGTTAGCCAGGCTGGTCTCGAACTCCTGATCTCAGGTGATCTGCCCTCCTAGGCCTCCAAAAGTGCTGGAATTACAAGTGTGAGCCACCATGCCAGACCTAAAGGAAACATTTTAAATAAATAGTATATCAGTGACATTTTCTACTTCTTAAAATTACTAATGGTGGCTAATGCACAATTAACTTCTCTTTACCATCTGTTGCTTGCTTGCTAAAAACTTTAGTATGTCTTTCCAAGGGAATTTTAATCAGGGGCTTAAAAAAAAAAAAAAAAGAAAAAGATTTATTTTTTCCAGGTGTGTATATTAAATTTTTTCTTGTATGATTCTCTATTCACTGTTTCAAGTTGTTTTGATTGTAAAATGTATTTGAAGAGCCTCACAATTTGAACACTTGTTTTAAATCCTGTTGAACGAAAGGTATGAGGAAGTACGTCAATGCATTTTTCATTTGCTATGTTATGGTTCAACCAGTTTTCTCTGATTGTTACTAAACTCTCTTTCCAATAATATATTGATTCTCCTCTGTGTTTACTAAACATTTTTTTTTCTAATTTTTTTTTTTGTTTTTGAGACAGAGTCTCGCTCTGTCACCCAAGCTGGAGTGCAGTAGCGCAATCTCGGCTCACTGCCGCCTCTACCTCCTGGTTCAAAGCGATTCTCCTGCCTCAGTCTCCCAAGTAGCTGGGATTACAGGCACCTGCCACCAAGTCCAGCTAATTTTTGTAGTTTTTTTTTTTTTTTTTCTTTTTCAGAGAGAGTCTCGCTCTGTCGTCAGGCTGGGGTGCAGTGGTGCTATCTTGGCTCACTGCAACCTCCGCCTACCGGGTTCAAGCGATTCTCCTGCCTCAGCCCCCTGAGTAGCTGGGACTACAGGCGTGCGTCCCCATGCTCAGCTAATTTTTGTATTTTTAGCAGAGATGGTGTTTCACCATGTTGGCCAGGATGGTCTTGATCTCTTGACCTCATGATCCACCCTCCTCGGCCTCCCAAAGTGCTGAGATGACAGGCATGAGCCACCACGCCCAGCCTTTTTTTGGTTTTTTAAAATTTTATTTATTTTTATTTGAGATGGAGTCTCACTCTGTCACCCAGACTGGAGTGCAGTGGCATGATCTCAGCTCACTGCAACCTCCACCTCCTGGTAAACATCATTTTTGTAAAGCTACAGAAAAATTATGGTGAGAACAAATGCTGTCATATCTGTTTTGTGTGTGTGTGGGAGAGGGGTAGCTTTTAATTTTTTTTTGTCTGTGTTGAAGGTGAAGGGGAGAGTCATGACATGTTTTACCTGACAAGGGGGTACTGAGCCCTGTCTATCCACTCCATCCCTACCGCATACCCTGGCTGAGACAGGAACCTTCCCAAGCAGCACTCCCAAGGAGAGTAGCCATCACTTGGTCCTTGCTGGACATGAGCATTCCTGCATCAGGGAGAAGGCAAACCTCATCCCACATTTCCTTCTTATCCCAAAGTGCTACGATCTGGTCCTTGCTGGCCATTACGGCAAGTAATCACAGCCAGGTCATTTGCTTACTTAGACCTCAGTTTCCTTGTCTGTAAAATTAGCATGTTTGTTCATGTTATCTCAGAGGGCTTTTAGAGCTCTAAAAGCAGAAGCCACAGAAAGCCTGAGAGGAGCACAGGTGAAGGCTCTGGGTGTGGGTGGCTTTGCTCCTTCCATTAGGTCCTCTTCCCGCAGGTACTTTCCAGAGTGCCTGTAATTAACACAGTGGGAGAGCAGAACCGCCATAAACCCTGTTCAAGCAGGAAGGGAATGGAAGGTCGAGGCGCCCGGACTGCAGCCGCAGCTGTGCTTGGGGCTGATCGGCCTTGGCTTCGCCCCTCCTGGCAGCTGGGGACTGCTGTGGGTTTTGCATGGTTCACAGAATAAAGTGCAAATGGGGTCCTGTCATTTTTTATTACTCAGAGCCGCTTTCACTAAACCTGAAAGCTTATCTCTTGGTCGATGAAAAGTCTTTGTACCGTGGACCCCAGAGTCTGGACTTCCCCTCACTAAGCAGCTGTGTGACCTGGGGCAAATCAACCTCTGGGCCTCACTTAATGGTTATATGATTCACTGTCACCTGAGCCAAGTTGAAAAATAGTCTTAGACACGTAAGCACCACCCATTGTCCGCAGAATCCTCCTCGGACCACCCACCCACATCTGCCCTGGGGGGTTTAAATGCCCCTCCCAGACTCCAGCCTCTTACAGGCTGGGTCACGCTGCCCTGGGGAAGTCTATCTGGCTCCTTACAATAGGGAGAGCAAATCCCTGCTACACCTACCTGAAGCCCAGGACAAACCCCTTTCTGCAACTACCGAGAACCCATCAAAGTTTAATTTCAGTCACAATAACCTCAAACAGACTCTCAGCATCTCCCTGCACCACTCCTGCTCTGACAAAAAGAAAAAAAGAGGCCAGGCACGGTGCCTCATGCCTGTAATCCCAGCACTTTGGGAGGCTGAGGCAGGTGGATCGCCTGAAGTCAGGAGTTCAAGACCAGCCTAACCAACATGGCAAGACCCGCCTGGCCAACATGTCAAGACCCTGTCTCTACCAAAACACACAAAAATTACCCGGGAATGGTGGTGTGCACCTCTAGTCCCAGCTACTTGGGAGGCTGAGGCATGAGAATCACTTGAACCCGGGAGGCGGAGGTTGCAGTGAGCCGAGATCGCGCCACTGCACTCCAGCCTGGGCAACAGAGAGAGACCCTGTTTCAAAAAAAAAAAAAGAAAAGGAAAAAAAAGGAGAAGAATCGTACTTATGTTCAGCTGCAATTTACTCAGCAGAGTGATTAATCCATTAATTATTCCATTCAGTGAACTATTCGAAAGCATTTGCGAGTGTTTACCATATGCCCTCTTATTGTTGGAGGGTCGGACTATTCGAAAGCATTTGCGAGTGTTTACCATACGCCCTCGTATCGTTGGAGGGTCGGAGCAGCCGGAGTTGGGAGGCCTGTGATGAAAGAGATCTGAACAGCTGCAGAGACACATTTGCAAGTGGGCCTGGGGCCCACCTCAGGACTGGGGGCCGGTCGGGCACCCTGCCTCTCACCCCCAAACACCGCAATTGTTTTTTTGTTTTTTTGTTTTTTTGAGACAGTCTTGCTCTGTTGCCCAGCCTGGTGGAGTACAGTGGTGCAATCTCAGTTCACTGCAACCTCCGCCTCCCGGGTTCAAGTGATTCTCCTGCCTCAGCTTCCGGAGTAGCTGGGATTACAGGCACGTGCCACTACGCCCGACTAATTTTTGTATATTTAGTAGAGACGAGGTTTCGCCACGTTGGTCAGACTGGTCTCAAACTTCTGACCTCAGGTGATCCGCGTCCTTGGCCTCCCAAAATGCTGGGATTACAGGCGTGAGCACCTGCAATTCTAGGGGGTTCTTAGGCTGTCCCCACCTCCACTGTGACCCTCCAGTTTGTCTTTCTTACAACCAACAGAGTGATCACTTGAAAGTGAGAATCTACCTAAAGCTCTTCCTTGCTTTCCGTAGGTTTCTCCTGCCCTTAAGGAAAAAGGGCTTCTACACAGGCGTTGGAGACCCAGCACAGGGGTCTCAACCAGCTCCCTAGCCGCATCACCCTGCTCCCTGCTTCCTGTGTGTTCTTCTGGCAACCAGACTGTGAGCCATGCCTGCCCGTGCACACTGTGCGGCTCTTCACCGCTATACTGAGGCCCTTCTCCCAACTGCCCCTCCCAAAATACCACCAACAGCAGAAAGCCTGGCTAAGACATCGTTATCCTCCAGGATTTTCCAATTCTTCAGAAAGCTGCTCCTGCAATCACCCAGTGGTTCTTCCTGCCTGCTGCACAGACAAAACCAATGCCCTGAGACCATGGCATTACCGCAGAGAGAGTTTAATTGGAGGCCTGGCACTATGCCTCACACCTGTAATCCCAGCAACTGGGGAGGCCAAGGTGGGAGGATTGCTTGAACCCAGATATTTCAGACCAGCCTGGGCAACAGAGAGAGCCCCAGTCTCTTAAAAAAAAAAAAGGAGAAAAAAATGTTTAGTAGAAGCTGGCCACAGTATGAGGGAGATGGAGCCATCACTCAAATCACTCTCCCCTGAAGTCTCGAACCTTAGGGTTTTTATGGGCAATTGTTGGGCAGGAGACTAGGGAATGGATGCTGCTGATTGGTTGGGGATGAGATCACAGGGGTGTGGAAAATAGTTCCCTGTGCTGAGTCTGCCTCTGGGTGGGGACATAGGACCACTTGTCATGACTCCCAAGTCCAGGTGGGGTGGGGTCAGTCTGAAAAATATCTCAAAAAACTAACCTTAGGCTTTACAGTAGTGATGTTATCTGGCTGCATGATCCCTGAGCAGTAAGGGATTATGGAAACACCTGTTGGGCAGGGCAGGTGGCTTGTGCCTGTAATCCCAGCACTTTGGGAGGTCAAGGCAGGAAAATCACTTCAGGCCAGCAGTTCAAGATCAGCTTAGAGACAAGATATCATCTCTACAAAAAAACTAAAAAATTTGCTAGGCGTGGTAGTGCACACCCATAGTCCTAGCTACTAGAAGGCTGAGGTGGGAGGATCACTTGAGCCCAGGGAGGTCAAGGCTGCAGTGAACTGTGATTGTGTCATTGCACTCCAGCCTGGGTGACAGAGCAAGACCCTGTCTCAAAAAAAAGATCCAATACAAATTTTTTTAAAAAGGAAACTACATCTATCTTATGGCCTTTCACTCATCTTACAAAGCCGGTGTCAGCAGCCCAGAACAGGGAAGGGCTTAGTTTTAAGAAGGGATTATTATCACTCTTGCTTCAAGGTTAAGCTATAAACTAAATTTCTCCCAAAGTTGGCCTGGCCCAGGCCCAGAAATGACCAAGGACGCTTGGAAGTCAGAAGCAAGATGGCGTTAACTATGTCAGATTTCTCTTACTCTCATAATTTTGCAAAGGCGGTTTTGCTCTAACCTTATTAACCTACTTTCTTTTTCTTTTTTTTTTTTTTGAGATGGAGTTTTGCTGTTGTCACCCAGGCTGGAGTGCAATGGCGCATTCTTGGCTCACTGCAACCTCCTGCCTCCTGGGTTCAAGCGATTCTCCTGCCTCAGCCTCCCAAGTAGCTGGGATTAAAGGTGCCCACCACCACGCCCGGCTAATTTTTTGTATTTTTAGTAGAGATGGGTTTTCACCATGTTGGTCAGGCTGGTCTTGAACTCCTGACCTCAGGTGATCCACCTGCCTCCGCCTCCCAGAATGCTGGGATTACAGGCATGAGCTACTGCGCCTGGCCTATTAACCCACTTTCTACATATCTCTACTCCCTCACCCTACTGCATGACAATTATCTGCTTATTTTAGTGTCTCTTCCACTCCTTGCAGCCTAGAAGGCTGTCCTTATTTGAAACTCCAGTGCCAGGCATGGATAGGTTTGAATTAAAGTAAGCCCTCAATATCTATTGGTTGACTGAATTAATTTGGGATGTGTAATTACACGTGCCTATAATGATTTTTGGTTTGGAGAGGCCAAGGCAACAGTCTGTACTTCTGAATCCAGAAGATAAGAGAAACTAAGATTTTGAGAACATCAGGTGGGTCAGAAAGCCAAGCCAGCCCAGTGCCTGCCTTGCATTTCACCTGGATCTATGTGTCAGGGTGAGAAGATGTTTGTTTGCTTTTAACTGCTTGCAAATCTCTTAAAAAATGTGTATTATTATTGTATACCCAGGCCAGGTTCTTCTCCTTAATTTCTCTGGAATCAGAGTTAGAAAAACTGAAGGACTGTTCCTGGGTGTCTTGTTCTTCATTCAGGAGCAGAGGTGGCAATGTTCTTCCACTGATGCCCGCTCCGTGGACTGTTAGGATTAGGTCAAAGATGTATTTGCAGTATTTGGCATCACATCTGGCCCATAGCGCGTGCTCAGTAAATGCTGCTCTTCTGATTGTTGTGATTGATGAGGTATGCTAGCAGTTTTGTTTTGGCTCCTCTCCAGGACGCTGGTCATCCTCGGGATATGAAGCCTGTTCGCCGGGGCGGCCGTTTGCTGGGTTCCCAAAAACTCTCTGTTCTTGGGTGGAGCTCATAGAGAGAGCTCTACTGTCCCAACAGCTTCATGATGCCACCATCCCTGCTGGGAAGAAGCCTCTTGAGCTTAAGGGACTTGCTAGCTGCTAATGAAGACCATCCAGCCCCGTTCTTTCCAGTGATCTCATTTCACCATCTCAGGTAACAATGCCCAATGCCTTCTGTCTTCATTTTCACTCCTTTTTTTTTTTTTTGAGACAGAGTCTCGCTCTACTGTCCAGGCTGGAGTGCAATGGCACAATCTCAGCTCCTGCAACCTCTGCCTCCTGGGTTCAAGCGATTTTCCTGCCTCAGCCTTCTGAGTAGCTGGGATTACAGGCACCCACCATCATGCCCAGCTAATTTTTTGTATTTTTAATAGAGACGGGGTTTCACTGTGTTGGCCAGGCTGCTCTCGAACTCCTGACCGAGACAGGGTCTCACTCTGTCATCCAGACTGGAGTGCACTGGCACAATCACAGCTGAGTACATGCTTGACCTCCTGAGGCTCCTACCTCAGCCTCCTGAGTAGCTGGGACTGCAGGCACGCACCACCATGCCCAGCTAATTTTTCGTATTCTTTGTTGAGATGGGTGTTTTGCCATGTTGGCCAGGCTGGTCTGGAACTCCTGACCTTGAATGATTCGCCCACCTCGGCCTCCTAAAGCGCTGAGATTACAGCTGTGAGCCACTTTGCCCAGCCATTCACTCTATTTTGGATATTCAAATCTATCCTCACTGATGTCTTTAAAATCTCAGTGTAGCCACTTGGGTATCTGTTTTGTGTGCTTTTTCCTGTTCACGAATGTCCCAGACAAATGCCAGGGTGATTAGGCTGCTCTCTGCCTCTCCACGTTCTACATGGATGTGCATGGGGGTCAGGGTGGAGGAAGAAACACAATTCAGGGGATAGACTGTGTGGATATCACTTCATTTCCCCCTTTTTCACTAGGGGGAACATGTACATGGGTTATATGTACTACGTGTTAAAATGTACATAAAAGGAGGCAAAATTGAAAAAGAACAATTCAGCTTGACAGGCATATGTGGAAAGAAAGTAGGAGCGGTGCCGCCCTTTTATTTTGGGGACAGTGCAAATATTACTGATTTTTTTTTTATTTTTTGAGACGGAGTTTTGCTTTTGTTGCCCAGGCTGGAGTGCAATGGCATGATCTTGGCTCACCACAACCTCCGCCTCCCGGGTTCAAGCGATTCTCCTGCTTCAGCCTCCCGAGTAGCTGGGATTACAGGTATGTGCCACCACAACCAGCTAATTTTGTATTTTTTTTTAGTAGAGATGGGGTTTCTCCATGTTAGTCAGGCTGGTCTCGAACTCCACTGCCTCAGCCTCCCAAAGTGCTGGGATGACAAGCATGCTCCACCGTGTCTGGCCATGGACTGATTTTCTGTAGAAGAGGTTATTTTTATGTATTTATTTATTTTCGAGACAGTCTCGCTCTGTTGCCCAGGCTGGAGTGCAGTGGCGCGATCTCCGCTCACTGCAAGTTCCACCTCCTGGGTTCACACCATTCTCCTGCCTCAGCCTCTTGAGCAGCTGGGACCAGAGGTGCCCGCCACCATGCCTGGCTAATTTTTTGTATTTTTAGTAGAGACAGGGTTTCACCATGTTAGCCAGGATGGTCTCGATCTCCTGACCTCGTGATCTGCCCGCCTCAGCCTCCCAGAATGCTGGGATTACAGGCGTGAGCCACCGCTCCCGGCCAGTTATTTTTTTTTTAAACCCAGCTGAGTCCATTCTTTACCCTTGTGAACTGGTATCATTAGCCATTTCCCAGGGTGGGGAGTCCAGGAAGCCTCCCAAGCTTGGGACCTGGGCCTCATCCTGCTGCTCCACCCGCAAGCCTCCCGAACAATCTGCATTCAGACAGTGGTGGTAGCATCCTCAGGGGACTCCCTAAAATTGACTTACAGTCTTGGCGGAAAACAGCCTTCTTCGATCAAGGAAGATTGTTCTCTGTAGATGAGTGCTCAGGAGAGTTTCTGTGCCCCATCAGCAAGGTCAGCTAAATACATCCATCCAGTGAAAGACAGGTGGCAGCTGAGCTTGTGCTCAGGCCTTCCATGGAAGCAGAAGTGCCCTGTCCTAGAGAATCATGCCAAAAATACTGAATGCTTGCGGGCAGGGGCTGGGGGAGTAGTGTGAATCTAGCCTCAAAGGTGAGAAATAGTCATGGCATTGGTATAGGGCTGTCAACTCACATTCAGGTTAAAATTCCAAAGCAAGCCCCCCAAAAAGTGCCTAGGTTGAAATGGCAACTGGAATTGCTTAGAATCCTACCATTCCAGTAGGTTTTATATAAAAATAGCTTTACTGAGATACAGTTGATAGACAATAAATTATATGTACTTAAAGGGTACAATTGGATAAATTTTGACATATGCATATACTCATGAAACTGTCAACACCACCAAGATAATGAACACTCCCAGAAGTTCATCACTCCCAGAAGTTTCCCTGTGGCCTTTTGTAATCTGTCCCTCCTGCCTTTTCCCACCCCCATCCCACCACCACGCTCTCAGCCGTTTCCCCACGGGGTCTTTATATATGTATATATATAAAGCTGGGATTACAGGTGCCCAACACCACGCCTGGCTAATTTTTGTATTTTTAGTAGAGACGCGGTTTCACCATGCTGGCCAGACTGGTCTCGAACTCCTGACCTTATCATCTGCCTGCCTCGGCCTCCCAAAGTGCTGGGATTACAGGCGTGAGCCACTGCGCCCGGCCCCCCACATGCTCTTATAGGTCCGTTGGTATTTGCTAGAAGTTTGTATAAATATAACCATACAATACGGATTCTCTTACTTTTTTTCCCCCACATAACAGTTATTTTGAAATTCATCCATACTGTTGCCTGAATTTCATGGTAGGAATGTACTAGTTTACCCGTCACCTAGTGAAGGCCATTTGGGTTATTTCCAAATTGTGGCACTTTTGAGGAGAGTGGCTGTGAACATTTGTATACAAGTCTTCGTATGTCCATGTTTTAATTTCTCTTGAGTTGATGGTACATCTACTCAGTGTATGTTTAACTTAGAAAAACCCACCCAGCCAGGCGTGGTGGCTCACGCCTGTAATCCCAGCACTTTGGGAGGCCGAGGCGGATGGATCACGGGTCAGGAGATCGAGACCATCCTGGCCAACATGGGGGAATGAAACCCCGTCTCTACTAAAAATACAAAAAATTAGCTGGGTGTGGTGGCAGGCCTTCACCCAGCTTCTCGGGAGGCTGAGGCAGAAGAATTGCTTGAACCCAGGAGGCAGAGGTTGCAGTGAGCCTGGGCAACAGAGTGAGACTCCATTTCAAAAAACAAAAACAAAAAACCAAAAAAACCCCACCTACCTGACTTCCAAAGTTGTTGTTATATTTTACATTGCCAACAGCAGTGTATGAGAATTCCAGTTCTCTAATAGCCTCATTAGTGCTTCATACAATCAGTCTTTAAGCCATTCTATAAATGTACGGTGGTATCTCATTGTGGGTTTAATTTGCGTTTCCCTAACGGCCAATGACTTGAACATCTTTTCATGTGCTATTTGGCATTCATCTATGTTCTTTGGTGAAGTGTCTGTCCAAATCTTGTACCTTTTTAAAAATTAGGTAGTTTACTTTCATTTTAATTTAATTTAATTTAATTACTTTATTTATTTATTATTGAGACAGAGTCTTGCTCTGTCACCCAGGCTGGAGTGCAGTAGCATGATCTCAGCTCACTGCAACCCCTGCCCCCTGGAGTTAAGCAATCCTCCCACCTCAGCCTCCTGAGTACTTGGGACCACAGGCATGCGCCACCGCACCTGGCTAATTTTTTGTATTTTTTGTAGAGACTGGGTTTCACCATGTTGCCCAGGGTGGCCCTGAGCTCAAATGATCCACCTGCCTCGGCCTCCCACAATGCTGGGATTACAAGTGTGAGCCACCATGCTTGGCCCTCATTCTCTAATATCCCTTTTGAAGGGCAAAAATTGTTAACTTTTTTGAAGTACAACTTATCATTTTTTTTCATTTATGGATTGTAGTTTTGGTTTTCTAAGAAATCTTTGCCTTAGGATCAATATATTTTCTTTTAGAAGTTTTATAGTTTTAGGTTTTACATTTAGAGTTAATTTTTGTGTATGATGTGAGGCAGGGATTTAAATTATTAAAACAATGTTTTTTTTTTTTTTTTTAGTTAGAGATAGAGTTTGGCCATATTGCCCTGGCTGGTCTCAAACTCCTGAGCTCAGACAATCTGCCTACCTTGGCCTCCAAAGTATTGAGATTACAGGCATGAGCCACTGTGCCAAGCCTTAAATAATTTTTTGCACGTGGATATCTAAGTATTCCAGCACCATCTGTTGAAAAGATGATCCTTTCCCTTAGCTGCCTTTGCATATCTCTTGAAAATCAATTGATGTCCATATATATATGTGGGTCTATTGCTGCACTTTTATTCTGTTCTATTGATCTGTTTGTGTGTTTTTATACCACTATCACATTGCTTTGATTACTGAAGCTTTGTAGTAAGTCTTGTCCTTTGCATTTCCATATGAATTTTAAAATCGGCTTGTCAATTTCTACAAAAAAAAGACTGCTGAAAATTTAAGTGGGATTGTGTGGGATCTAGAAATATTGAGTCTTTTTTTTTTTTTTTTTTTTTGAGACAGAGTCTTGCTCTGTCACCCAGGCTGGAGTGCAATGGCACAGTCTGGGCTCACTGCAACCTCCACCTCCTGGGTTCAAGCCATTCTTCTGCCTCAGCCTCCTGAGTAGCTGGGATTATAGGCACATGCCACCATGCCCGGCTGATTTTTATATTTTTAATAGAGATGGGGTTTTACCATATTGGCCAGGCTGGTCTTGAACTCCTGACCTTGGGTGATCGACCCACGTCAGCCTCCCAAAGTGCTAGGATTACAGGCATGAGCCACTGTGCCTGGCCATTGAGTCTTCTAATTGATGAATAAATATATTTCTTGTCTGGGCATGGTGGCTCATACCTGTAATCCCAGCACTTTGGGAGGCTGAGGCAGGAGGATCACTGGAGGCCAGGAGTTCGAGACCAGCCTAGGCAACACTGTCTCTACAAAAAAAAAAGGAAAAAATAAAAATAAAAAACTGAATAAAAAATATATATGTTTCTCCATTTATTTAGGCCTTTGATTTCCTGCAGCAATGTTCTATTAGTTTTCAGTGTATATCGTTTGTTCATCCTTTGTCAGATTTATGCCTAAGTGTTTCACATGTTTTAATTCTATTATGTTATTTTTAAAATTTCAAATTCCAATTGTTCATTGTTTGAATGTAGAAATAGTTGTTTTTGTATACTGATATTGAATCCTCCACTCTTGCTAATTAGCCTTTTTGTAGATTCATCAGATTTTCCACACAGCTGATTATGTTATCTGTGAGTAGAGATAGTTTTACTTTTTCCTTTGTTTTATGACTTCCTTACTTTTATTTATTGGTTTATTTTTTAGGCCTTATTGCTCCATTGGAGCATCTAGGGCACTGTTGAATAGAAGTGGTGAGAGTGGACATCCTTGCCTTGTGTCTGACCTCAGTGGGAAAGCATTCACTCTCTCACTGTGAAGTATGATGACAGTTGTATGTTTTTCATAGATGCCCTTTTCAGGTTGAGGAAGCACCCTTCTATTCTTAGTTTACTGAGAGTTTGTTAGGAATGGATACTGGATTTTGTCAAATGCTTTTTCTATGTCTGTTGAGATAATGTTTTTCTTGAGTCTATGAATAGAGTTAACTACATTGATTGATTTGCAAATGTTAAACCAACTTTGCATTTATGGGATAAACCTCACTTGGTCATGATGTCTTATCTTTTTTACATATTAGTGTATTTAATTAGTTGAGAGCTTTTGCATATGTTCATGAGGAATATTGGTCTTCTTTTAATGTCTTTATCTGGTTTTGGGAACAGAGTAATACTTGCCTCATAGAATGAGGGAATGGGAAGTGGTCCCTACTTTTCAATTCTCTAGAAGAGTTTGTGTAGATTTACTATTAGGTATTTCTTCAATATTTTATGGAATTCAAGAATTAATTCTTACTAGCTTGGAAAAAAATTGTGTATGGACTGAAAGGATTAGAAAGTATATCCTGCGTAGCTCAGCTCCTAAGCTATCTCAGCCTGTCTTTGTCTTTGGGATGCTTTACAACTCTGTGACTTTTAGAAAATTGATTCTTGTCCGTAGAAGTGCAAACTAATTGTGTCTGGTGGAACACAATTTATTTTTGCCCTGTGGATTGATCTATCTTGCATATATCGTAAAATCATTTTACATTATTGCTTGTTGTTTGAATTTCTTTTGAATTAGTTGTAACATTTTACTGGTTCCCCATTAGATAATGAGCTAAATGAAGTCTCTGACATGAGTACATTTTATATTTGCAGAGCAATTATAATTTTACCTTTAAAATTATCTTTTGGCTGGACGCAGTGAAATCCCAGCGCCTTGGGAGACTTGAGGTGGGAGGATCACATGAGCCCAGGAATTTGAGGTTACAGTGAGCTAAGATTGCACCACTGCATTCCAGCCTGGGTGACATAGGAATGATGAAAATTCTCAGTACAGGCTTTGTTTATTCTAAGTGTTGTTAGGTTGGTTAGTTGCTAATGACACACAAGGTCATTTGTTGTAGATGGCAAAAATGATGATATCCAGAGAAGAGTTATTTTAGAGTTAAGATTAAAGAGAGGACTGAAAATTGTGTTCTCGGCTGGGCGTGGTGGCTCACACCTGTAATCCCAGCACTTTGGGAGGCTGAGGCGGGAGGATCACCTGAGGTCAGGAGTTCGAGACCAGCCTGGCCAACATGGTAAAACCCTGTCTCTACTAAAAATACAAAAATTAGCTGGGTGTGGTGGTGGGCGCCTGTAATCTCAGCTACTGGGGAGGCTGAGGTGGGAGAATCGCTTGAACCCGGGAGGCAGAGGTTGCAGTGAGCTGAGATTGTGCCATTGCACTACTCCAGCCTGGGCGACAAGAGCAAAACTCTGTTCAAAAAAAAAAAAAATTGTTTTCTCATTTTCAAAAAGAGGTATTTGGATAGATACTTTTTTATTTTTTCTTTTGAGATGGAGTCTTGCTCTGTCGCCCAGGCTGGAGTACAGTGGTATGATCTTGGCTCACTGCAACCAACCCCCACCTCTCCCCTGGGTTCAAGCAATTCTCCTGCCTCAGCCTCCTGAGTAGCTGGGACTACAGGTGCATGCTGCCATGCCCAGCTGATTTTTTGTATTTTAGTAGAGATGGGGTTTCACTGTGTTGCCCAGGCTGGTCTCGAACTCCTGAGCTAAGACAATCTGCCCGCCTCGGCCTCCCAAAATACTGGGATTATAGGTGTGAGCCACCGTGCGCAGCCGATACTTTTTTTTTTTTGAGAGAGAGAAAGGGATTTGTTCTGTTGTCACCCAGGCTGGTGTGCAGTGGTGCAACCATGACTCAGTGCAGCCTCCGCCTCCTGGGCCCAACCTATCCTCCTACCACAGCCTCCCAAGTAGCTGGGATAACAGGTGCTTGCCACCACACTGGCTATTTTTTTTTTTTTTTTGTAGAGATAGGGTCTCCCTATGTTGTCCAGGCTGGTCTTGAACTCTTGGCCTCAAGCAATCCTCCTGCCTCAGCCTCCCAAACTATTGGGATTACAGGTGTAAGCCATCATGACCAGCCTGGATAGATACTTTCTAAGGTCCTTTCCCATTCTAACCATCCAACTCCAATCCACTGATTTCATGATGAATTTATTTTAATTTCCTGAGTTCAGTTTCGTTATTGTGTTTTTGTTTTTGTTTTTGTTTTGCGACAGTTTTGCTCTCATTGCCCGGGGTGGAACGCAATGATGCGATCTTGGCTCACTGCAACCTCCATTTCCTGGGTTCAAGTGATTCTCCTGCATTAGCCTCCTGAGTTATAGGCATGCACCACCACCATGCAGAGACAGGGCTTCTCCATGTTGGTCAGGCTGGTCTTGAACTCCCGATCTCAGGTGATCTGCCTGCCTCGGCCTCCCAAAGTGCTGGGATTACAGGCGTGAGCCACCGCGCCCAGCCGGCTGGTTTCATTATTTGTTAAACGAGATAGTAACATCTGGCTGGGCGCAGTGGCTCATGCCTGTAATCTCAGCACTTTGGGAAGCTAAGGTGGGTGGATTGCTTGAGCCCAGGAGTTTGAGACCAGCCTGGGCAACATGGAAAAACCCCATCTCTATAAAAAATAAAAAATAATAATTTGCCGGACATGGTGGTGTGCACCTGTAATCCCAGCTACTTGGGAGGCTGAGGTGGGAGGATCACTTGAGGCTGGGAAGTGAACGTTGTTGCAGTGAGCTGAGATTGCACCACTACACTCCAGCCTGGGTGACAGAGCAAGACCCCATCCCCCCCCCCCAAAAAAAAGGACAGGAACATCTTCTGTATACATTTCAGATAATCAAATAACATGGAAAGCAAAAATAGATGTTCCTAACTCCAATTCCCTCATTTGGGCCATAGATTAAATTTTGTCATCCATGTAATCTTCTAGGAAACCTGAATAAGCTGATTTTAATTTAATTTTTTTAACAACTGATAATCAATTTATTAAGACAGTCGACTTAAGCATCTGCAATGATGACTTCCACCTCAACTCCTGGCTCAATACCGATGGAGTCATCTGCTTAGCAATCTCAGAAGGACTGCGCGAGTTAGTGAGTTGCTTGTGGATTCTCATCTGGAAACGATTCCATGTCTTAGAACCTTCACCAAAAGGAGTTTCTCTTGTAGTGGTTCTCAAAGTCTTGGTAGGCATTCCAGTTGGTCCTTTCACTTTGAGATTCTTTTCTTTTGTCCCTCTGATCAAGTGGGCACACACCTTCTCCAGGGATTTTACCTTGCGGCTCGTTAGAGTGGTTCGAATTCGGTGAATTGCCACCTCAGCTCCACGGGTGATTTTACAGTATCTTTAAAAGCCTTGGCTCCTGCGTGGCTTCCTGACCAACTTGTTCCTGGGCAAGAGTAAACAGCAGTGAGTGAGGAGCGGGAGCGGGTGGATCCGAGCTCCTCACCACCTACGACTGCATCCTCCTCAAAGAGTGAATTTTTTTCTTTTTGTGACAGAGTCTTGTTCTGTTGCCCAGGCTGGAGTGCAGTGGTGCCATCTCGGCTCACTGCAACCTCCGCCTCCTGGGTTTAAGCAATTCTCTTGCCTCAGCCTCCCAAGTAGCTGGGATTACAGGCACACGCCACCACACCCAGCTAATTTTTGTATTTTTGTCTCGCCATGTTGGCCAGGCTGGTCTCAAACTCCTGACTTCAGGTGATCTGCCTGTTTTGGCCTCCCAAAGTGTTGGGATTATAGGCATGAACCACGGCGCCCGGCCTAGTCTATGTTCTTAGTAGCTGAGCATATGTATACATCCTTTGAACCTTTGTGGGCCTGTTTCCTTATATTTTTTTCCCTCTTTATTTATTTTTTGAGACAGAGTCTTGCTCTGTCACCCAGGCTGGAGTGCAGTGGCATGATCTCAGCTTACTGCAACCTCTGCCTCCTGAGTTCAAGCAATTCTGCTGTCTCAGCCTCCCGAGTAGCTGGGATTACAGGTGCCCGCCACCACGCCTGGCTAGTTTTTTTTTGTATTTTTAGTAGAGACAGAGTTTCGCCATTGTTGACCAGGCTGGTCTCCAACTCCTGGCCTCAAGTGATCCACCTGCCTTGGCCTCTCAAAGTGCTGAGACTACGGGCATGAGCCACCTACCTGGCCTGTTTCCTTATCCTTAAAATGAAATTAGGTTGGATAATATTTAAGTTCTCTTCTGATCTAAAGTTCAGAAAAAAATTTTATAACGTGAGAGAACAATAGGAAGTATATCATACATTTTCATGTCTATCAATCTATCCACCAATCTTCCATCCCTTTACTCTGTAAATATTTTCTGTGTGCGAGGCGCCGTGCAAGCTACAGAAACAACGTCCAAGATGTAGCCCTGCTTTCAAGGGTGTTATGGAAATCCTTCTCCTGCCAGGGTGTGAGGAGGTGGGGAGAGAGGAGAACTGGGGAGAACTCCTTGAAGGGGCCTTTACTAGCCAGTGCTACAGGAAGCTGCTAATCAATCAGTTAATTAATTAACAATCAGCAAATGGCAGCCAGTGGGGAAGTGTGGCTTAGCTTCCAAATGCTAATTACTGGCCCCTTTATGGAGCCGAGACAGGGCAAATCATTGCAGGATCCCAGATGAGTTGGCACACAGACATTGCGAGGAGGGTGCGATTCTCCTTTGTACCAGCATGCTTGCCAGCTTTTATCTAGTGAGATTAATTAGAACTTTTAGAAGTGCAAGTTAGGGCCATAAAATATTAACATTCATGTCACTGGTAATCTGTGAGTGTACTGAGAGAGCCCGGAGCGATTTTAGGGTATGGTTGCTTGGACGGGGATCTGGAGGTTTAGTTTTCCACTCTTCTCCGGTGAAGGTTTCTCAGTGGCTGCTCAGTGGCTCTGGATCATCACCAAACTGACCCCTGCCATTGGATGTCCCTTGCCTCTGTGAGTTCATGCATTCATCTCTCTCATCCCTTTCATGCTTCCCAGAAACTCTAATGTCATGTTGGCGCATTTGTCGTACACCTACATGTGGAATCCCGGCTGTGGGTCTCTAGGAAAACGGCCTGGCTCAGTGTTCCAGGTTGTTCCTCCCATCGTTATCATGACCTCTGATGCCCCATCAACAGAAACTCCCGTGACTAAATGCTCCGGGAAGGTGATGCTAATGATGGACTGGTTCATTTGCCTTACTTTTCTTTTCTTTTTCTTTTTTTTTCTTTCAGAATAGCTGGGATTACAGGTGCCTGCCACGACGCCCGGCTAAATTTTGTATTTTTAGTAGAGACAGGGTTTCACCATGTTGGCCAGGCTGGTCTCAAACTCCTGACCTCAGGTGATTCACCCGCCTTGGCCTCCCAAAGTGCTGGGATTTACAGGCGTGAGCCACCGTGCCAGGCCACACCTACAGCACCCAGTATTCCCAGGCAGTCTCCCATCCACGTACTAACCAGACCTGACCCTGCTTAGCTTCCCAGATCAGACTAGATCGGGTGCATTCAGGGTGGTATGGCGGGAGATGATTTTTTTTTTTTTTTTTTTTTTTTTGAGATGGAGTCTTATTCCATCACACAGGCTGGAGTGCAGTGGCGCGATCTCAGCTCACTGAAACTTCTGCCTCCCAGGTTCAAGCGATTCTCCTGCCTCAGCCTCCTGAGTAGCTGGGATTACAGGTGCCCACCACCACACCCAGCTAATTTTTGTATTTTTAGTAGAGACGGGGCTTCACCATGTTGGTCAGGCTGGTCTTGGACTCCTGACCTCAAATGATCCACCCGCCTTGGCCTCCCAAAGTGCTGGGCTTACAGGCATGAGCCACCGCGCCCGGCTGCCTTACATATTTACATATTTCCCAAGTGTTCCTAGCTAGGAACTATTGCTGTTACTCAAACTCCTACAGGGAAGGTCAGGGCCTGCTTTGGACAGTTCCAGGGACAGTGACCAGTGCAAATAGTGGGTTGATGCTTCTTTCTTTCTTCTTCTCTTTTTTTGAGACAGGGTCTCCCTCTGTTGTGTAGGCTGGAGTGTCGTGGTGCAATCACCGCTCACTGCAGCCTCAACCTCCTGGTTCAGTTGATCCTCCCACCTCAGCCTTCTGAGTAGCTAGGACTACAGGTGCGTGCCACCATATTCAGCTGATTTTTTGTTGTAATTTTTGTGGAGATGGGGTTTTGCCATGTTGCCCAGGCTGGTCTTGAATTTCTGAGCTCAAATGATCCACCTGCCTCAGCCTCCCGCAGTGCTGGGATTACCAGTGTGAGCCACTGTGCCTGGCTAGGATAATGTTTCTTCCAATCACAATTGCAATATTATGGATTTTTTTTTTTTTTTTTTGAGACAGAGTCTCATGTTGCCTAGGCTGGGGTGCAGTGGTGCAATCTCAGCTCACTGCAACCTCCGCCTCCTGGGTTCAAGCAATTCTCCTGCTTCAGCCTCCCAAGTAGCTGGGATTACAGGCATGCACCACCATGCCTGGCTAATTTTTGTATTTTTAGTAGAGACGGGGTTTCGCCATGTTGGCCAGGCTCGTCTTGAACTCCTGACCTCAGGTGATCCACCCACCTGGCTCGACCTCCCAAAGTGCTATGATTACAAGCTTGAGCCACCGCGCCCGGCTGCAGTATCATGGATTTACATGAAAAGAAATATACGGTATTAGAACTCTGGGACTTTAAGATGTGCTAGGTAAGATTTCTCAGGTACAGATGAATTGTCTCAGACACAGAACTCTCACAATGCACTGCTGGGGAGACGCAGAAACCCTGAGGTACCCCCTTCCCACATGCTGTCTTCTGAGGAATGACAAGACCTGACCACAACTAGACCCAATAGGCTAACATGACCATTTCAGCTCCATCATGTGAGTGGGCCTTTGTCCCACTGAGGTTTCCCATCACCCTCTGGGTACCTTTCTCCAGTTAAATTTCCATATTATGAACTCTGCCTTCCCTACCAAGAAGTGTGAATTCACGGCTGGGTGCAGTGGCTCACGCCTGTAATCCCAGCACTTTGGGAGGCCAAGGCAGGATGATCACTTGAGATCAGGAGTTCGTGACCAGCCTGGCCAGCATCGTGAAACCCCGTCCTACTAAAAATACAAACATTAGCTGGGCATGGTGGTGCATGCCTGTAATCCTAGCTACTTGGGAGGCTGAGGCAGGAGAATCACTTGAAACCAGGAGGCAGAGGTTGCAGTGAGCCGAGATTGTGCCACTGCACTCCAGCCTGGGTGACAGAGCAAGACACCTTCTGGAAAAAAAAAAGAAGTGTGAACTCAGACTCCTAGAGACTCCTAGCCTCTCTGCCAGGAGACATGGACACGCTTCCCAGCTCACACCCCTCGGATGCACCTGTGTTAAGCTTCGGCGTGACAGGGACCGGTTGACGGGAGAGGCTGTGTGCAGAGATCCTGCTCCGCTGGTACTGCTGGTGGTGGTGACACCTGGCTGCTGGGGGCAGCAGCAGTGGCAAGAGTGAGTCCCTGAGGGCCCATGTTGGGTTCAGCTATGCTTGCAGGAAAGTCACGCCCCCGGGTTCAGGTCTCGGGATAGGCTGTGGCTGTGGCTGTGGCCATGGTCCTGAGAGTTGCCGCAGGAAGCTCAGCCTCAACGCCTTTCTTCCGACCCCTCTCAAGGGGGGTTGAGCTTGTGAGTTACCTGAGGTCTTTTTTTTTTTTTTTTTTTTTTGAGACGGAGTCTCGCTCTGTTGCCCAGGCTGGAGTGCAGTGATCTCGGCTCACTGCAAGCTCCATCTCCCGGGTTCACACCATTCTCCTGCCTCAGCCTCCCAAGTAGCTGGGACTACAGGCGCCCGCCATCACGCCCGGCTAATTTTTTGTACATTTAGTAGAGACGGGGTTTCACCATGTTAGTCAGGATGGTCTCAATCTCCTGACCTCGTGATCCACCCGCCTTGGCCTCCCAAAGTGCTGGGATTACAGGCATGAGCCACCGCGCCCGGCCAACCTGAGATCTTTAGCAAATCTTTTGTGTGTCTGTCTTTTTCTGCTTAAATTAGCCATAGTGAATTCTGTTCTGAGTTTTGTTTTTGGTAACTAAAAATCCTGACCCTTACACATTGGTACCAGGAGTGGTCCCAAGCAACAGACCTTCAGGAAAAGCGGGATATGAAGTTTATTATCTGAAATGAGTGGGTCTGAACACAGAGAGAATGCATTTTGTGTAGAAGGGTGGGCACCAGGGGCGAAAGTGTTACTTCAGTGAGGACTTGGTCGTGACCTGGATTGTCACATCCATTGGAGGCAAGGCTTTGTGCGGAATGAAAGGGGACAGCCATGGAATGGGATGGAAACAAGAAGGTTAAACTTGGCGGGTTGTTTGGCTGCATTTAGATACACTGGAGGCCCCTGTAGTTCCCGAGCACGATGACTGGGTGTTCACGTGCACGTGTGGGATGTGCCACCCTCTGAACCTTGTTACGATGTTGGCACATTACCCTGGACCTGACCTTGGATAAATAAATAAATAAATAAATAAATAAATAAATAAATAACTACACTGGATGCCAGTTGTGGTGGCTCACACCTGTAATCCCAGCACTTTGGGAGGCCGAGGCAGGCAGATCACTTGAGGTGAGGAGTTTGAGACCAGCCTGGACAACATGGTGAAACCCTGTCTCTACTAAAAATATAAAAATTACCTGGATGTGGTGGCGGGTGCCTGGAATCCCAGCTACTCAGGTGGCTGAGGCAGGAGAATCACTTGAACCCCAGGAGGCGGAGGTTGTAGTGAGGCAGGATCAGACCACTGCACTCCAGGGCGACATAGTGAGACTCTGTCTCAGGAAAAAAAAAAAAAAAAAAAAATTGGCCAGGCATGTTGGCTCACACCTGTAATCCCAGCAATTTGGGAAGCTGAGGCAGGTAGATCACCTGAGGTCAGGAGCTGGAGACCAGCCTGACCAACGTGGTGAAACCCCGTCTCTACTTAAAATACAAAGTTAGCCAGGTGTAGTGGCGGGTGCCTGTAATCCCAGCTACTTGGGAGGCTGAAGCAGGAGAATCACTTGAACCTAGGAGGTGGAGGTTGCAGTGAACCAAGATTGTGCCATTGCACTCCAGCCTGGGTGACAAGAGCAAAACTCCGTCTCAGAAAACAACAACAACAACAACAACAACAACAACACTGGAGATAATAAGTCTTAAGGTTTGGCTTAAGATGTTTTCAAAGAACTGGGGAATTTCTGACTCTTCTGAATGGGAATCTCCAACAATGGCAGTGTGCGGCTGCCGGTCTATGCAGCTTTGGCCACTGGGTACTGTTTACAGTCTGTGACAGGCTATGCACTATTTTGTGAACAGTAGGACTCCCATAAGGAGGACTCCACAGGGTCCTGTGGCTTGGATGGGGCCATGCGGAGAGATCTGGATGACCTGGAGCTTGCTGTATCCCCAACCCACAGAGTGCCCCTTCCAGCAGAAGCTGCCCCACTTCTGCCTGATGGAGCTTGAAGACCCCATAATAGGCTCACAAGACTGTCACATGCGAGAAGGAGCCAGCTGTCCTCATGCTAAACTCTTACCCCACCTCCTGCCTCCAAGCCGGTGAATGGATTCTAGGCTGTCTTTCACTGAGCTGGTGGTTATTACTTGCCCCCAGAGTCTAACTAATAGATTGCTGCTTTAGGCTCCTGTTGTAACAGGGAGTTCTGCTATCAAAACAGAACAAAATAAAACTGGCTGGGTGCGGTGGCTCACACCTGTAATCCCAGCACTTTGGGAGGCCCAGGCCGGTGGATTATTTGAGGTCAGGATTTCGAGACCATCCTGGCCACATGGCAAAACCTCGTCTCTACTAAAAATACAAAAATTAACTGGGCATGATGGAGCGTGCCTATAATCCCAGCTACTTGGGAGGGTGAGACGGGAGAATTGCTTGAACCCAGGAGGCAGAGGTTGCAGTGAGCCGAGATGGCGCCACTACACTCTAGCCTGGACACAGGGTGAGACTCTGTCTCAAAACAAAAAAAGAACACAACCAAACCCAGCCTACTCCCTCTCCGCTGTCACCTCCCTCCGTGGCCCTCCTGGTTTGAATTAGTGACAGTGGTGGAGGGTGGGGCAGAACAATTGGCCACAACAAGAAACAAACCAACCAAAAAGTATGTAGGTGGCTATGAGGCAGTCACTGTGGTGTCCTGCCCAGGGCCCACGCTGGGTAATCATGTTTGTCTGTCTGTTTTCCTTTGCATCTTCAACTAGACGTGGGCGTTCGTTACTCCTGGACAAAACTTCCGTTAGCTCCTGGTCCCCTGTGGCAGGCCTGCCTGCACTTGCCTGGGAGGGATTTCTCTTTCCAGGAGCAAATAAGTTTGTCCCTGAGCAGTTTCTGGATTTGTTTATGGAGACTTTAGGGAAGATAAACATGAAAATTTTGATACAAACTTGAAGTCCTGGGAGTTGTGATAATGAGTGTGGCTGTGAATATTGCTTCCAGTTCTGGAAAGACCTGTGCAGCTGCAGCTCTCAGTGGGCTTGTGGGACTGGCCTGGGGACCCAGCCACTCTCAACAAGGTCCCCAGACCAGAATTGCTCTGAAGGTGTCTTTCTTTTGTTTTGTTTTTGTTTTTTTGAGATGGAGTCTCACTCTGTCACCAGGCTGGAGTGCAGTGGCGCGATCTTGGCCCACTGCAACTTCTGCCTCCCGGGTTCAAGCCATTCTCCTGCCTCAGCTTCCCGAGTAGCTGGGATTATTACAGGCACACACCACCACGCCCAGCTAATTTTTGTATTTTTAGTAGAGGTGGGGTTTCACCATGTTAGCCAGCACGGTCTCCATTTCTTGACCTCGTGATCCGCCTGCCTCAGCCTCACAAAGTGCTGGGATTACAGGCGTGAGCCAATGCGCCCGGCTTTTTTTTTTTTTTTTTTTTTTTTGAGACGGAGTCTCGCTATGTCGCCCAGGCTGGAGTGCAGTGGCGCGATCTCGGCTCACTGCAAGCTCCGCCTCCCGGGTTCACGCCATTCTCCTGCCTCAGCCTCCCGAGTAGCTGGGACTACAGGCGCCCGCTACCACGCCTGGCTAATTTTTTGTATTTTTAGTAGAGATTGGGGTTTCACCGTGTTAGCCAGGATGGTCTCGATCTCCTGACCTCGTGATCCGCCCGCCTCAGCCTCCCAAAGTGCTGGGATTACAGGCGTGAGCCACCGCGCCCGGCCTTGTTTTTTTTTTTTTGAGACAAAGTCTGAGTCTGTCGCCCAAGCTGGAGTGCAGTGGCATGATCTCGGCTCACTGCAACCTCTGCCTCCCGGGTTCAAGCAATTCTCCTGCCTCAGCCTCCCGAGTAGCTGGGACTACAGGCACATACCGCCATGCCTGGCTAATTTTTGTATTTTTAGTAGAGACGGGGTTTCATTATGTTGACCAGGCTGGTCTCGAACTCCTGATCTCGTGATCCGCCCGCCTTGGCCTCCCAAAGTGCTGGGATTACAGGCGTGAGCCACCGTGCCCAGCGAAACTGTCTTTCAAGATGTTTCTTGGTCTTTAGTGTACATCTGAATATTCACATAAATGCTTGCTTGAGTGCTGTTTAAAAGGGAAAAAACCTTGGAAGTAACCTAAATGTCTGCAGCAGGAGAAAGTCTGAACTTATCACGGTACATCTAGAGACAGGAAATCTAGGTGTTAGGTAGATGTCGGAAAGTTGGAGAGCTAAGTTTTGAAAGAGTTTGTCAAAAGCAAAATGGCTCAGAGACGTCACTTTAAATGGCAGCGTCATATTTGATTATATGGATACACAGGACTGTAAGTAACTTCTTTATCCAGTTTCCTATTGTTAAGTAGTAAAGTTGTCTTCAGTTATATTTGCTATTAGAAATAACTTGATGGTCTTTTTTAATACAAAATTTTCTATTGCTTAAAAGTTTCCTTAAAATAGATTCCCAGCAGGGGAATTTCTAGATCAAATGGTTTGGATTTTAAGGATTTCCAAAGTGCTTTTCACATTTGTACTGATTTACTCCCCTGCCACTGTGTATGAAAATTGAATTCTACTCTCCCCAAAATTATTATTATTGTCTTTAATTAGAATGCCTAAAATGCTGTTTCGTATTGTTTTAGTTTACATTTCTGGATTATCACTTTGGCTGACCATTTGTATTTTATTTATATTTTATTTTGGTTTTTTTGAGACAGGGTCTCGCTCTGTCACCCAAGCAGGAGTGCAGTGGCACAATCATGGCTCACTGCAGCCTTGACCTCCTAGGGTCAAGCAATTCTCCTGCCTCAGCCTCCCAAGTAGCTAGGACTACAGGCGTGTACCACCATGCCCGGCTAATTTTTGTATTTTTTGTAGAGACAGAGTTTCACCATGTTTGCTGATCTTGAACTCCTGGGCTCAAGCTCAAGCAATCCTCCCACCTCAGCCTCTCAAAGGGCTGAGATTACGGGCATGAGCCACCATGCTCGGCCCGGCTGACCACTCTTAATGGTTTTTAAAGTTACTTGTGTACTTTCTTGGAATTACCTGTTTACACACTGGGCCCATTTTTCTCTTGAGTTTTAGTGTTTTTCCTATTAATTTATACAAACTTTTAACTAGGGCAGTTTATGGTACTGCACACCGCCTACCTGCGGCTGGCCTTTGGAAACCCTTTAGTTCGGTAATAACGAGTGGCCTCTGCCTTGTGCCAAAGAGTTCTTCTGCGAATCCCAAAGTTAACAGCTTATATCTTGTCCAGGCAAAAGGAGACGCGTCCTACGCAGATTGTTTGTATGTAACAAGAGCGTATTTTTAAAACCATGTGAATAACTCACATTACAATTCATTTAAAATATGATCCTCTTGCATGGCTCATTAAGTGAAACCTGAAGGAATCAATATTAGATTTATTTATTTATGTGTTCATTTATTTTGAGACAGACTCTCTCTCTGTTGCCCAGGCTGGAGTGCAGTGGCGCATTCTCGGCTCATTGCAACCTCCCGCTCCTGGGTTCAGGCGATTTCGTGCCTTAGCCTCCCAAGTAGCTGGGACTACAGATGTGCACCACCACACCCAGCTAACGTTTTTTGTATTTTTAGTAAAGGCAGGGTTTTGCCATGTTGGGCAGGCTGGTCTCGAATTCCTGGCCTCAAGTGATCCGCCCACCTTGGCCCCCCAAAGTGGTGGGATTATAGGCGTGAGCCACTCTGCCTGGCCAACTTAGATTTATGTGTATGCGGTGAGTAACCAATCTGTTTTATTTAGACCATGACATTGTAAGTGATTTATTGTCTTTGGAAAGTGACAGTCCCAAAGCTGGCTATATCAATAATTTTGTTAGATTTGACAGCAATAGAATATTTTGAGGATATTTGTTTGTGATAAACTACCAAAAGGGAGGGCAAATAGGAGCCTGGACTGAAGGTCCTGAGTGGGCACGTGACATCTGGGAGTCCAGCAGCTGCTGCAAGGCATATGATAGCATATGAGTTTTAACTGACCTCCAAGGAAAATTGCATTACTAAGAGGGGAATTTTAAGACAAAAAATAATGTGGTACGGTTAGACGCTGATTCAAAGGACATAAAAATTATTATTATTGTTTTTTGAGACAGAGTCTCACTCTGTCACCCAGGCTGGAGTGCAGTGGCATGATCTCAGCTCACTACAACCTCTGCCTCCCGGGTTCAAGCGATTCTCCTGCCTCAGTCTCCTGAGTAGCTGGGATTACAGGTGCGCACCACCACGCCCGGCTAATTGTTTTTGTATTTTTAGTAGAGATGGCGTTTCACCATGTTGCTCAGTCTGGCCTCGAACTCCTGACCTCATGATCTGCCCACCTCAGCCTCCCAAAGTGCTGGGATTACAGGTGTGAGCCACCACACGCGGCCCATATAAAACTGATTTTTAAGAGAAGCCATAGGAAAACCACAAACTTAGTCTTGAGTAGCAGAGCCTCATTTACTGGCCAGCTCCCAGGAACTAATCAGAGTTGGTTGGGGACTGGTTCTCTAGTTTTCCTCACGTTTACCTGAGTGAGCTTGCTGTTGCTAGTCGTGCACTAACGGAAGATGCCTTCACACTGCCTTTTGTGACTTTTCCTGTCACCACCCTCTTTGGGCAGATGCAAACCACGCACGCGGCAACTCAGTTTTCATGCAGCCAGCTTTTCTTGCCCCTTTTTTTTCTTGAGTAAATGCTATCCTCCTTTTACTGGGGTAAAAGCCTTTGTAGTCATCCCTAATTCTTTCTCTCCCATTGTACCTCCACGCCATCAGCCTAACATGAAACGTGTGTCTGCCGTATCCCGCCACTTCTCCCCCCCACGCCGGGGCCGCCTGTCTAAGCCACCAAGGCCGCGCGTCTTCTCTGCAGAAGTTGTCTCCTAACTGGCTCTTCTGTGTCCACTTAGGCCCTGGCAACCAACTCTACGCACAGCAGCCAGAGTGATCTTTCCAGAGCATGAGTCAGGGAATGGCACTGCCCAGGACAAAACTTTCCAATGACTTCCAATGACTTTTATTAAATTAAAAATCAAAATCAAAATCTTTACTACGGTCTCCCAGATAGTCCCAGCCCTGGCCTCTGACTCCCCCTGAATTTGCCTCCCAGCCCTCCCTGTTGCTCCTCGAGTCCCTGCTGCTCCTTGAGCAGGCCAGTCCCCTCCCATCCAAGGGCCTTGCAAATATCTGGGCTTTGCTTGAATGTTCCCTCCTCAGATATGCCTTCCCTCACCACCGCATCTAAAACAGTACCCTCTTCACCACCTGTCACCTCTCTCTTCTTTATTTTTCCTCCTAGCACCTGTCACCACCTGACATTAGATTATGTAATTGTGTGTTGATGTACTTGCTATTATCTGTGTACTCTCCCTACTCCCATCTTGTTCACTGTTATACCCCCACTACCAAGAACAGTATCCGGCCATAGTACGTGCTCAGTAAGTTCAATATTAGTTGAATGAATTTTTTCCTTTTTCTTTTTTGAACATAAACTCAAGATTTTATTATGTCTTCATAATAAAACAAAAGATGACACTTAGAACTGGATCACTTGGCCCTTTCTCTTCTTACCTCCTCCCAGTTCAAAATGCTTGCATCTTTTAATAGCCAGCATTCTCTTAGATCTGCAGTTGGGCTCAATGCACTCAAGCCTTAGCACAATCTTCTTTGTAATTTTAGCCTTTTTCCAGAAAATCGGCTTAGTCTGCCCATTATAGCCGCTCGGCTTCCTGTCATAACCCACTCACCCTGGGCATACAGAGAATCCTTGTCCTTCTTGTACTGTGTCACTTTGTGGGGATGGTGTTTGCCACACTTCTTACAGAAAGTCCCGCGGGTTGGCCAGGCATGGTGGCTCACGCCTGTAATCCCAGCACGTTGGGAGGCCGAGGTGGGCAGATCATTTGAGGTCAGGAGTTTGAGACCAGCCTGGCAACATGGTGAAACCCCGTCTCTACTAAAAATACAAAAATTAGGCAGGCGCGGTGTTGGGTGCCTGCAATCTCAGCCCCTCAGGAGGCCGAGGCAGAAGAATCGCTTGAACCCAGGAGGTGGACATTGCAGTGAGCTTA
This sequence comes from Pan paniscus, assembly GCF_029289425.2. Lineage (NCBI taxonomy): Eukaryota > Metazoa > Chordata > Mammalia > Primates > Hominidae > Pan > Pan paniscus. Next base: position 189,015,457 of record NC_073255.2, read on the forward strand.
GATCTCACCACTGCACTCCAGCCTGGGTGACAGAGTGAGACCCTGTCTCAAAAAACAAGCAAGCAAACAAACAAAACAGAGCGAGACTCTCTCAAAAAAAAAAAAAAAAAAAAACAAGTCCTGTGGGTTTTAGGAACATTCACCATATTTGCAGGTCGCTATTGGCACAGAAGGCAATTTTTTTTTTTTCTTAATCTCAAATGCCATAGTAGAATGAATGAATTTTTGAGTCCACTTTTCTGTTTTCTACCTTTAAATCTGAGTGGATAGAGACTGTCTCAGCTTTGGAGTGACCTAGGTGATAAGATGGATAATGAGAGAATTTCATTTCAAAGAAAAGCATGCAAATATGGAATGTTGTGGGCAGTGCGTGGGAAGAAAGGTTAAGCAAGACGGCAGAGTTCAAGTGAGTGGGCAGCAAGAGAATCGAGAGGGGAACGTTAACTTGGAGAATTTTGAAACTATGAGCTTTCAATTCTACTTTAGATGATGCCAGAGAAATGAAGCAGATTTAGAAGGTTTCAATCGTTTTGTGGATGTCATTGCTATTGTAGTTATCATTTTCAGCAAGATAATTTGTTAAGTACTTGATTGGTAAACAGAGTTTTCTGGGCAGCTACAAAAAATAAGTCAAACTAATATAGTCAGTAGAATAGCAAGATGGAGTGGAATTGCTAAATTGAGGGGGAAAGGAATAAAGAAAATCAGATCAAAGCAGCAAAACACAGAAGGGGGAAAAAAGCCAAACCATAAAAAGCAAGATAAACAGAGAATATGAGGATATTAAAAATTAGACCAGCCATATCAAGGATCATTAAAATTTTAAATAGATTAAGTTCTATTAAAGTACAAACAATCTCAGATTGCATTAAAAAGTTATAAGCTTTTTACAAGACATGTATCTAAATAGAAAACATGAAGATATTAAAAATTACACCAGCCATATCGAGGAGCATTAAAAATTTAAATAGGCTAAATAAAACAGTTAAATAGACCAAGTTCTGTTAAAATACAAAGAAACCTACATTGCGTTTAAAAAGTTATGCTTTTTACGTGAAGTACATCCAAAACAGAAATTTCACAGCAGGTTTGAAAATATAGGATGGACAAAGAGAAGGAAAAGTAAAGAAAGCAGGACTTGGAATAGATACAACAAAAAGCATTAATGGGACTAAAATAGATATTTATATTAATAAAAGATATTAATTAAGATATAATTCTTTATGAATTGAGCAATATAGCTTTAAAATAATAAGGTAAACCCTACTGGAAATAATAGAATTTGACAAGGCAATGACAACTAGAGACATGAAATTCTTTAAAAAAAATTAAAAGATCAAGTAAATAAGGAAAAGAAATTGTAAGTTTAATAATACATTTGAAAATACAGATGATAGTTTGAAACAATTTTGTTTGGAAAACATAAATTAATCAAAAATAGAAAAAATTGAGTGGCCAGGCGCGGTGGTTCATGCCTGTAATCCCAGCACTTTGGGAGGCTGGGGCAGGCGGATCACGAGGTCAGGAGTTTGAGAGCAGCCTGGCCAACATGGTGAAACCCTGTCTCTACTAAAAATAAAAAAATTAGCTGGGCATGGTGGTGGGCGCCTGTAATCCCAACTACTCGGGAGGCTGAGGCAGGAGAATTGCTTGAACCCAGGAGGCAGAGGTTGCAGTGAGCCGAGATCGTGCAATTGCACTCCAGCCTGGGGAACAAGAGTGAGACTTCATCTCAAAAAATAAAAAAAAGAAAAAAAGAAAAAATTGAAATATAGTCAGATTTATTCCCCAAAATATTCCAAGCAAATTTCATGTTTAATAGGTAAATTCTATCGAAACTTCCAAAAAGTTATAGGTAACACACTTTTTTTGTTATTCAATTGCTCCAGAGAATAGAAGAAAAAGTGGAAAGAATTTCAATTCATTCTACAAGGTTAGCATAACCTTGATAGCAAAATTGGGCAAAGATACACTAAAAAGAAAATTATAAACATTGATTTAAAATGCCAGATAATGTATTAGCAAATCAAATCCAGTAATCAATTAACAATTAATAGGTAGGGAGACATAAAAGTGTGAAATCTACTACAAATGCAGTTTACTATATTAATAGATAAGCGTAGAAAAAATTATTTCAATAGATGCAACAATCAGTCCTAAAAAATTCTTAGTAACCTAGGAATATAAGGGACCAGGTGCAGTGGCTCACGCCTGTAATCCCAGCATTTTAGGAGGCCAAGGCGGGTGGACCACCTGAGGTCAGGAGTTCGAGACCAGCCTGACAATATTGTGAAACGCCCATCTCTACTAAAAATACAAAAATTAGCCAGGCATGGTGGCCGGCACCTGTAATCCCAGCTACTCGGGAGGCTGAGCCAGGAGAATCACTTGAACCCAGGAGGCAGAGGTTGCAATGAGCCAAGATTGAGCCACTGCACTCCAGCCTGGATGACAGAGCAAGACTCCATCTCAAAAAAAAAAAAAAAAAAAAAAAAAAAAAAAAGGAATATAGGGAAACTTCTTCACTTTGATAAAGAAGTAAGCAGCAACCACACTTAAAGGTGAAAACACAAGCCATTCTCCTTAAAGTCAAGAATGGGACGAGGATGCTGCATAGCACTACTACTAGTCAGTATCTTACTGTAGGCCCTAGCCGCTGCGAGAAATAAGGAAAGCAAACTAAGTTTATAAAAAGAAATGACAAACTTACTGCTTACAGATGATACAACTGGTTATTTATGAAATCGTAAGAATCAACTAGCCAGGTGCAGTGGCTCACATCCGTAATCCCAGCACTTTGGGAGGCCTAGCGGGCTGACCACTTGAGCCTAGGAGTTTGAGACCAGCCTGGGCAACACAGTTAGACACTGTCTACACACACACACACACACACACACACACACACACACACACAATTAACTGGGTGTGGTGACGTATGCCTGTAGTCCCAGCTACTCGGGAGGTTGAGGTGGGAGGATCACTTGAGCCCAGGAGGTCAAGGCTGCAGTGAGCCTTGATCATGCCACTGCACTCCAGCCTGGATGACAGAAGAAAAGAAAACAGAATAATTCAACTAAAAACGGAAAATTGTTCATATAAAAAGAGCACAACAGGATAACCAGTTATGAGTAAAACACAATATATTAATAGCATTGGCAGGCTGGGCGCAGTGGCTCACGCCTCTAATCCCAGCATTTTGGGAGAATGAGACTCTGTCTCAAAAAAAATAGTAATAATAAGGCAATAACGATAAATTAGAAAACTTAATGGCAATAAAATTTTATTTAATAGCAAAACAAAAGCCCACCAAAACCATAAAATATTTAGGACTAGGAATAAGAGTGAATGTGTTATGTTTATTTTCCTTGTTATGTTTATTCTCTAAAACTCAGGAACATGAAGAATGTCTGAATCAATGGAGCTCTGCATTGCTTCCTAGTCAGGGAAGCTCATTCTTATGAAGATGCTAATTCTTTCCAAACTGATCCATAAATTGAATCCGATTTTAAGATGAAATACAACTCATTTAAAATTGTATCTTTATAAGCTGATTTAAAAGTTTATTTGGAGGCTGGGCACAGTGGCTCACGCCTGTAATACCAGTGCTTTGGGAGGCCGAGGCAGGCAGATCACGAGGTTAGGAGTTCAAGACCAGCCTGGCCAACATGGTGAAACCCCATCTCTACTAAAAATACAAAAATTAGCTGGCCATGGTGGTGCGTGCCTGTAATCCCAGCTATTCGGGAGGCTGAGGCAGGAGAACTGCCTGAACTGGGACCTGGGAGGTGGAGGTTGCAGTAAGCCGATATCACGCCACTGCACCAACCTGGGCTACAGAGCAAGACTCTGTCTCAAAAAAACAAAAAACAAAAATGAAACAAAAAAATGGTTTTGGAATAATAGCTTGTGGGAGAAGAGCCAGAGCCAGATATATATATATATATATATATAGCTTGAGCCCAGGAGTTCGAGACCAGCCTGTGCAACATGATGAAACTGTCTCTACTAGAAATACAAAAACTGAGGTGGGAGGATCACCTGAGCTTGGGGAGGGCAAGGCTGCAGTGAGCTGTGATCGCGCCACTGTACTTCAGCCTGGGCGGCAGAGTGAGACCCCATCTCAAATAAATAAATAAATAAAACTACAAAAATACTAGAAGGAGATGTAAGAGGATGTTTTTGTAATGTTGGTGTGGGGAAGTCTCTCCTATACAAGACATCATCCAGAAGCCATAAAGAAAATATTTTTAGGTTTGGTCACAGAAAAAACTTTAAGTTCTACTCAGTGGGAGATATGATAAGTAGAATTAAAAGATGACCCATCTAGGAAAGGCATATAATGATAAAAATAATAACAAGAGCCAGCATGAATATAGGGGTTATTATGTGCTGGGAATGGTGCTAAGCATTTTACATGCATTATCTAGCGACTACTTGTAGGTATTATTGTTCCATTTTATAGATGGAGAAACTGAGGTCTAGGAAGTTCACATATATGCTAAAAGGGTTAATAGTGTACTGAGCATCTGCTGTTTTGGGTTGTTCAGCATCCCCTTTCCCTAAGAAGAGTCTCCTTTTGGCTTTGGAGCTCAAGAAGAATGGACCTTACCTTTGGGTTGACAAAGCTTGAAGGACTGAGGTGTCCTGTGGTTGCCGATGATTCTGGCTACAGAAGGAAAAGCTAACTGCAGAAGGATGGCATCAAGGCAAACAGAGATGAGGGAAGGTGAAAGGTAAATGGAGAGAAAGGTTTGAGTTATTGTTAGGGTCCCTGGATCCTGTTGCACCTGAGTGTAGATCTACTCTTGGGCTTCCAGTTATGGAGTCAATGAGTTCCCTCTTTTCTCCTTCCTTCCTTCCTTCCTTCCTTCCTTTCTTTTTCTTTTTTTTTTTTTGGCAGTCTTACTCTGTCACCCAGGCTGGAGTGTAGTGGCAGGATCTCAGTTCCCTGCCACCTCCATCTCTCATGTTCAAGTGATTCTCCTGCCTCAGCCTCTCTAGTAGCTGGGATTACAGGCCCCTCACCATCACGCCCAGCTAATTTTTGTATTTTTAGTAGAGACAGGGTTTCACCATGTTGGCCAGGCTGGTCTCAAACTTCTGGCCTCAGGTGATCCACCTGCCTCGGCTTCCCAAAGTGCTAGGATTACAGGCATGAGCCACCGTGCCCGGCCAAGTTCCCTCTTAAGCTAATTTGGGTAGTTTATTCAACCCTAAGAACCCCAAACGCCCTGGCTAGGCTGATATAATATTCTCAGCGTGTAAAGACTTCAACTACTTCAACTACAGAACAAAGACAGACCAAGATAGCCAATGGGCAAAGCATGTGAGTATAAACTCAACGAAGAAGCACGAATGGGGGTTAGTTCTGAAGCTCGTCTCTGGGGTCCACGCCTCCCATGTGGAGGACCTGTAGTGTTTTTACCCACTTCTCCTGAGGTCTCCCCACTGCTGAGACGGCATCCACAACCATCTGGGTATGCAGAGGGTTTTTCTTGAGCTCACTCTGCCCTACTATATGGACCTCTTATTTGGTTCTCTGAAATAATCTTCCTCAGAGAATTAGAAAAGATGAGAAATCGCTAGTGGCATATTGTTTCTGAAATATTAAGGAACTGAGAAAAGATTTCCCCCATCGTGTGGCTTCTGAGAACACCACGTGTGTGGGGGGGGGCTCAGGTGTGCCATGGGAGGGGTTTTGGTCATTAACCCGCTCCTTCTCCAGGATTCGACTGCTCTCCCACGTGGCTGGCTGCAGGGCCCGTAATGAAGCTGACAGCTCTTCCAGGCACGATTTTTCTTCCTTAAAGCGTGGCTTCTTCGGAACAGAACCAATCAGAGTTTTATTTTATTCCGGTTCTATGAATTGGTTGTGGGATGAAGCTTCTTTGGTGCGGGAGAAAAAGTGCCTGGATGAGGGATTGATGAAGAGCGGAGAAGGCACGTCACCACCAAGTATGTGGCATGGTGATAATTCAGTTGCAACCTTAGCGAGGACATACTCTGTGTTCAGCATTGTGGAAGGTTCAAAATGAGTCAGAAAGGTCATTCTTGCTGTCCCAAGTACCCTATTAACCCTTTTAGCTCAGTACACTATTGACTCTTTTAGCATATATGTGAACTTCCTAGACCTCAGTTTCTCCATCTATAAAATGGAGCAATAATAATACCTCCTTCAGTACAGTTGAGGAGATAAGATAGGGGACTGGGAGGCAGTGGTGGGCATCTCTGATTCACCCACAGAGGGGATGAGGCTGAAGGTTGGAGAGAGTGAGGCAATAATGGAAGTAAAGACATCAAAAGCATATTTTAGACTCTGGTTCGTTTGGGGCAGGAAGGAAGAAGTTTAAGATGGGCAAGGATGTATTTACATTTGTAGGATACTGATACCAGACTGAATTTAATACAGGTTCACTGTCTCCTTAAACATAATAAGCTGGACAAGAAGCAATGACAATCTGTTAGTAAGGAACACCGTAATTCAAAGTTCTACTGAAAGGAACATGGCACCTTGGAAAACAATTATTCCAAGCACGGGACAGAAGAATGTCAAAGACTAGTAGGGCAACTCAGAAGGGCACATGACCCTTTCCTGCACCCCTTTAAGGCTGATGCAATGCTTTAAGAGGCTAACACAGAAGGGTGAAGCCAGTCTCCTTAAAACCCAAAGAAGAGATTGTAAAACTTCTCTTTGGATCCTGTCTGGAGTCACAGCTGGAAAAAAAAGGAGCAGGGATCCTAACAACAAATTTGAAAAGGCTATTATTTTATTATTATTATTAATTTTGAGACAGAGTCTCACTCTGTTGTCCAGGCTGGAGTGCAGTGGCATGATCTTGGCTCACTGCAACCTCCGCTTCCCGGGTTCAAGTGATTCTTCTGTCTCGGCCTCTCGAGTAAGATGGAACTACAGGCACGCACGCCACCACGCCCTGCTAATTTTTTTGTATTTTTAGTAGAGGGGGGCTTTTGTCCTGTTGCCCAGCCTGGTCTCAAACTACTGGCCTCAAGTGATCTGCCCACCTCAGCCTCCCAAAGTGCTGGGGTTACAGGCACGAGGCATCATGCCCAGTGGGAAAGGCTATCATTGGTTAAACTTGGGATAACTTTAGCTTTAGAAAGTAGGACTGCAAAGATTGAAACACATCAAACATAGAAAAATCCATGAGTTCATAATGATATTCCAAAAATATTTTCATAGTTAAAGGTGCTTAAGGAAGCAACTCATTAATTTGATGTCAATAAGGGGAAGGAATCAAGTATTTATCCTGCCTTTGCAAACATGACGGGGGAATTCTTCTCTATAGAAGAACTATAGCTAATATATGCCAAAGGAATGAAAACATTAGAATGCTATCATTTAGTAAACCCTAACAAAATCATTCTAGCCACTGATTATCAATATCTGCTAAAATTATTGGGTGAAATGTTATTAATAGGGAACTTTAGAATAGATGGGTCAGGCTGACAACATTTGAACTCTTTGATCAGTTCTAACATTATTGGATAGTGATTTTGTGCCTCCTGAATAAAAAGCAAAAGCAAGTTCACAGCACCACCTATAAAGTATTCTTGGGTTTTTTATTTGTTTGTTCTTTGTATTTCTTTGTCGCTCTGTCATCCAGGCTGGAGTGCAGTGGCACGATCTTGGCTCACAGCAATCTCAGCCTCCCAGGCTCAAGCGATTCTCTCACCTCAGCCTTCTGAGTAGCTGGGACCACAGGTGCGTGGCACCAGGCCCGGCTAATTTTTTGTATTTTGTGTAGAGATTGGGTTTTGTCTTATTCCCCAGGTTGGTTTTGAACTCTAGGGCTCAAGTGATCCTCTCACCTCGGCCTCCCAAAGTGGCAGAATTACAGGTGTGAGCCACCGCGCCCAGCCCAAGGTATTCTTGAAAAACAAAAACAAAACAAAACAAAAAAAACCTAACTCTCATGAATGGTCTAAATTTTTCTACTAGTTTATAGAAAATATGGGGGCTAAAGGAGCACATAAAAGAACACTGTGAGGCGGCCAGGCACGGTGGCTCATGACTGTAATCCCAGCACTTTGAGAGGCCAAGGCAGGTGGATCACTTGAGGTCAGGAGTTCAAGACCAGCCCGGCCAACATGGTGAAACTCTGTCTCTACTAAAAATACAAAAATTAGCTGGGCGTGGTGGCGGGTGCCTGTAATACCAGCTACTTGGGAAACTGAGGCACGAGGATCTCTTGAACCCGGGAGGCGGAGGTTGCAGTGAGTTAAGATCGTGCCAGTGCACTCTAGCCTGGGCGACAGAGCGAGTCTCTGTCTCAACAACAACAACAACAAAAGCACTGAGGATATAATCTGCCACATTTAGACTGTAAAATTGTGTAGGACAAATGACGACCTCATCATGCAATCACAACTAAGTTCAGGGTGACCTTGATTTCATCCTGATTCAAACAAACTGAAAAGGCCGGGTGCAGTGGCTCACGCCTGGAATCCCAGCACTTTGGGAGGCCAAGGTGGGCAGATACCTGAGGTCAGGAGTTCAAGACCAGCCTGACCAACATGGTGAGACCCCCATCTCTACTAAAAATACAAAAAATTGGCTGGGTGTGGTGTCAGGCACCTGTAATCCCGGCTACTCAGGTGGCTGAGGCAGGAGAATCACTTGAACCTGGGAGGCGGAGGTTGCAGTGAACGGAGATTGCACCACTGCACACTGCACTCCAGCCTGGGTGACAGAGAGAGACTCCGTCCCCCCAAAAAACAAACAAACTGAAAAGACATTTTAATTATTTTAGTTGTTCGGTCTTTTATTTTTAGAAACAGAGTCTGGCTGTGTTGCCCAGGCTGAAGTACAGTGGAGTGATCATGGCTCACTGCAGCCTTGAATTCCTGGGTCCAAGTGATCCTCCTGCCTCAGCCTCCTGAGTTCCTGGGGCTACAGGTGCACGCCACCATTCCTGGCTAATTTTTTATTTTTTGTGGAGACAGCATCTCCCTCTATTGCCCAGGCTGGTCTGGAACTCCTGGCTTCATGCAGTCTTCCCGCCTTGGCCTCCTACAGTGCTGAGATTACGGTTGTGAGCCACCACACCCGGCCTAGTTTTTAATTTTTATGGGTACATAATAGGTATATATGTTCATGGGCGCATGTGATAATAAAGGTAGACCATGTGTAATAATCACGTCTGGGTAAGTGGGGTATCCATCACCTTGAGCATTTATCATTTCTTTGTGTTAGGAACATGGAAAATTATACTCTTTTATCTATTTAAAAATATACAATAGGGCTGGGCACGGTTGCTTATGCCTGTCATCCCAGCACTTCGGGAGGCCTAGGCAGGCGGATCACCTGAGGTCAGGAGTTTGAGGCCAGCCTGACCAACACGGTGAAACCCTGTCTCTACTAAAAATACAAAAAAAATTAGTTGCGCATGGTGGCAGGCACCTGTAATCCCAGCTACTTGGGAGACTGAGGCAGGAGAATCACTTGAACGCAGGAGAATCACTTGAACCCAGGAGGCAGAGGTTGAATTGAGCTAAGATGGCACCATTGTACTCCAGCCTGGGCGACAGTGCAAGATTCCATCTCAAAATACGTGTGTGTGTGTGTTTGTGTGTGTGTATAAACACAATAAATTATTGTTTAGTGTAGTCACCTGTTGTGCTAGATCTTATTCTATCTAACTATATTTTTGCCCCCATTAACCATCCTCACTCCACCCCCACACCTACCACTACCCTTCCCAGCCTCTGGTAACCATCATTCTATTCTCTATCCCCATGAGTTTTAAATTTTAGTTCTCACATATGAGTGAGACATGTGCAATTGGTCTTTCTGTGCCTGATTTCACTTAATGTAATGTCCTCCAGTTCCATCTGTGTCACAAATGACAGAATTTAATTCTTTTTTTGGCTGAGTACATGTCCATTGTGTACATGTACCACATTTTCTTTATTCATTTGTCGGTTGATGGAGGCTTAGGTTGCTTCCAAACCTTAGCTATTGTGAATAGTGCTGTGATAAACATGAGAGTGCAGATATCTCTTTGATACATTGATTTCCTTTCTTTGGGGTTGATATGGTTTGGCTGTTTCCCCAGCCAGATCTGAACTTGAATTGTATCTCCCAGGATTCCCATGTCTTGTGGGAGGGACCCAGGGGGAGGTAATTGAACCACGGGGGCCAGTCTTTCCCATGCTATTCTCATGATAGTGAATAAGTCTCACGAGATCTGATGGGTTTATGAAGGGTTTCCGCTTTTGCTTCTTCCTCATTTTCTCTTGCCGCCACCATGTAAGAAGTGCCTTTCGCCTCCAACTATGATTCTGAGGCCTCCCCAGCCATGTGGAACTGTAAGTCCAATTAAACCTTTTTTCTTCCCAGTCTGGGGTATGTCTTTATCAGCAGTGTGAAAACAGAGTAATACACAGGTGTATACCTAGCAATGGAATTGCTGGATCATGTGGTAGCTCTATTTTTAGTTTGTTGAGGAACCTCCATACTGTTCTCCATAGTGGCTGTACTAATTTACCTTCCCACCAACAGTGTATGAGGGTTCCCTTTTCACCACATCTTCGATCCTTGTCAGCATGTGTTATTGTCTGTTTTTTGGATGACAGCCATTTTAACTGGGGTGAGATGATATCTCATGTGTATTTTTTTTTTTTTTTTTTTTTGGTTTTTTTTTTTTTTTTTGAGACAGAGTCTCACTCTGTCACCCAGGCTAGAGTGCAGTGGCACTATCTTGGCTTCACTGCAACCTCTGCTTCCTGGATTCAGGCGATTCTCCTGCCTCAGCCTCCCAAGTAGCTGGGACTACAGGTGTGTGCCACCACGCCCAGCTAATTTTTGTATTTTTAGTTGAGACGGGCTTTCACCATGTCGGCCAGGATGGTCTTGATCTGTTGACCTTGTGATCCACCCACCTTGGCCTCCCAAAGTGCTGGGATTACAGGCATGAGCCACTGTGCCTGGCCCTCATTGTGGTTTTAATTTGCATTTCTCTGATGATTAATGATGTTGGCCATTTTTTCATTGGAAAGACCTTTTTTTTTTTTTTTTGAGATGGAGTCTTGCTCTGTCGCCCAGGCTGGAGTGCTGTGGCGCGATCTCAGCTCACTGCAAGCTCTGCCTTCCGGGTTCATGCCATTCTCCTGCCTCAGCCTCCCAAGTAGCTGGGACTACAGGCACCCGCCACCACGCCCGGCTAATTTTTTGTATTTTTAGTAGAGATGGGGTTTCACCCTGTTAGCCAGGATGGTCTCAATCTCCTGACCTCGTGATCCACCTGCCTCGGCCTCCCAAAGTGCTGGGATTACAGGCATGAGCCACCGCGCCCGGCCTGAAAAGACATTTTTGAGGCATTGTGGAAATGTGAACATGCCTGGATAGTGGGTGATATTAAGGAACTGTTTATTAAGGAACTGTTTATTAAGGAACTGTTTTTTGGGGGTGCAGTAATTATGTTATGGTTATTTTTTGAAATATCTTTACCAGGCTGGGCAACATAGCAAGACTGTGTCTCTAAAAAAATTTTTTTTAATTAGCTGGGGGTGGTGGTGCACGCCTGTAGTCCCAGCTACTAACTTAGGAGGTCATGGCAGGAGGATCGCTTGAGTGTAGGAGTTTGAAGCTGCGGTGAGCCACGATCAAACCACTGCCCTCTACTGCACTTCACTCTGGGCAACAGGGCAAGACCCTGCCTCAAAAAAAAAATTGTATTAAACTATATTAGAATGACATGCTAAAGCACTTATAAGTAAAATGATATGTCTGGTATTTGCTTAAAAATTCTCTAGTAAAAAGAAAAAAAGTGGAGGTGGGGGGAATAGGCCAAAAAGGATGGCAGAAGGTAGAGAATTCACTGATGGACAGGTATATGGGGGTATATATGGGGTATATGGGGGCTTATTCTACTTTTGTGAGTTTTTGAGAATTCCCATAATAGAAACAATTAAAAAAAAAATTTTTTTTTGAGACAGGGTCTCTCTGTCGACCAGGCTGGAGTGCAGTGGTATGACCTCGGCTTACTGCAACCTCCACCTACCAGGTTCAAGCAATTCACGTGCCTCAGCCTCCTGAGTAGCTGTGATTACAGGTGTCCAGAGTAATTTCTGAATTTTTAGTAGAGTTGGGGTTTCACCATGTTGGCCAGGCTGTTCTTGAACTCCTGACCTCACATGATCCACCTGCCTCGGCCTCTCAAAGTGCTGGGATTACAGGCCTGAGCTACCACGCTGGCCTAGAAACCAGTTGTAAATCCTCCTTTGCTTTTTCCTCTCTGAGGTATTTTCCTGCTAAAGAGCAAGGTTGAGCACTTCACACTTTATCTCAAAGTGTCTTTGAAGAGTAAAGCAAATCTCTCAACAGAGTATTCCAAGATAAAGAACAGCCATCTCCAAACTCATGCCACAGTGAGGAACTGTGCTAGGTCAGGAGACTGTTTGGAGCCCGGGACACTGGGGGTTAACAGCCTGTGCCTGGCAGCTGAGTGTCCCCACAGCTGCCAGCAATTAGACTAGCTGGCAGTCCCCTTAGGAAACTCCTGCTGCCTGATGAGGACTAATTGCTTGCCGGCGTCTAAGTCCCCAATCGATAGAAATGGAAACCCATTAGGGAAAGGCTGGCGGGAGGGACTGCCTTCTGGGGAGGGTGCAGCCCTGCAGAGGCACAGGCCCGGCCAGGGTGGGTGCTGCCAACACTGCCAACACACCCTACCATGGGTGCTGCCAACGCACCGTCCCTGGAAAACCACCCGGTGAAATGCTGTCCCCCAGAGAGTGTTCCTTTCCTCCTGACTGTGGTCTACCACTGAAGAAGCCTGTCTGCCCAACGTGGCATTACCAAAATTGCTTCTCAGAGAAACAAACCACGTGTCCTGGGAGAGTGGCAGAGGCCAAGGTCAGTACAGACAGGGATGCTCTGTAAGGTTCGGTGCAGCTAAGCAAGGGGGCTTAGCTGAGCTTTGAGTCAGGCAGTTTTCTGTAATAAGCAGACTCAGTGCAGTGACTCGTAAGCAGCTACTGAAAATCCATACTTCAGATCCCTGTCAGTTAGAAATTGTGTCCACACACCAGAAAGCAATGGCAGTTTTCATGGGAATTATTTCAACCAATGATATGCTGGTTTCTGAGAAAACAAAGATGAGTAGGACCTGGTCCTTACCTTAAAGAATCCTACCATCCATGCAAGTTCAAAAACAACGTGATTCCAGAGGGACAGTTTAAAATGCTTATGAGAACAAAATAAAACAAAATGAGGATTTCTAATCCCACCACCACCACCAAATCTTCTCACTTAATTGATTTTTTGGTTAAAACTACCCCTCCCACTCACAAGGAGTTTTGTTCTCAACCTATTTGGAAATTCAAGGCTATTATAATGAAGTATGTATTGTATTATTGGAGAAAATACATTTGCGAGCTTACTTTAGATAAGTTGCACAAGTTGGATACGGGTCACATAAAAAGTCCTTTCTTATCAGGAGTTCAGGAACAAAAGGTCCCTCTGTAGGATTATATATAAAGATTATATTCAATTCAAACTGTGATTTTGTTTCTCCAGAAATAACATGCTTGTTGTTAAGAGTTTATGAAAATTAGACGAGAAGAGAACCACAGTATTATTTTGCAACTTTGTGCAGAGGCAGATTCTTGTCCCTCTTGCACTACAATTGCAAGAATTCTGAACAGGGGCCGGGCACGGTGGCTCATGCCTGTAATCCCAGCACTTTGGGAGGCCAAGGTGGGTGGATTGCCCAAGCTCAGGGGTTCAAGACCACCCTGGGCTACATGGCGAAACCCCATCTCTTCTAAAAGTACAAAAATTAGCTGGATGTGGTGGTGAGTGCCTGTAGTCCCAGCTACGGGGGAGGCTGAACGCAGGAGAATTGCTTGAACTGGGGAGGCGGAGGTTGCAGTGAGCTGAGATTGCAGCACTGCACTCCAGCCTGGGCGACAGAGCAAGATTCCATCTCAAAAAAAAAAAATAATAATAATTCTGAATGCAATTGAAGTAAAACTATTGTAAAGTTAAAAAATGAAGTGAAATGTGTTCTTGTTATTGACCTCAAATATAATCTAGAACAACCTGTGTAAGCACTTAAAGCATTTGCTTTTAAGGCATTGGATTCACAGTCAGGTTCATTGCAAATGATCCACTCATTACAAGAAGGTCTGGCACCCGCAACTCATTTAAGTTGTGTGTGTGTGTTAAAGGAACACTGAAACTGCATTTCTGTTAAAACATTGATTCGTATTTTCCCAAAGTAGTACCGTATGACTTCTCAATGTAGACTTAAGACAATTTCAAATACCAATTACCACATTGTAGAGAAATCCTTAAAATTTCACCAGCGTTTTCTTTTAGAATAAGTGCTGCAGATGGGCACGGAAGAGACGCCTGTGGAAATGATCTGGATTTCACTGTACAGTTATGTCTCTGAGGCTATTGCCTATCAAACCACTTTTTGTTTAGGAGGTTGCTTAATGGGAGTAAATTCTTACTATTCTTCCATGCTGCTGAACAGGGTGAGGTCATGCAGGAAGCCGAAAGGGACAGATGAATTTCAGTGACAGAGCTCAGGAAGCCATCAGGAGAACAGACCTTGTCAGTGACTTGCAAATTCACTTGTTTAAAGTATATATTTTTTTAATGTTTTCATAAAATAGCCTGATTATAAAGTAAGGAGACTGGTTTTAGAAACTTCAAAAGAAAGCAAATCTCATTGTTCTATGCTCAAAACCTATACTTTGTCATTTGATCCAAAGGAAGACATGTATTACTTATTACTGTGTTGGTCAATAAGAGGGGAAGAAGGAAAAGAAAGTGATCTGTCGGAGATGACACAATTGATGAACAGCAGGGCTGGTCTGACAACCTGATTCTATCAATTTCTAATTCAATGCTCATCCTTTACTTTTTTTTTTTTTTTGAGATGGAGTCTTGCTCTGTCACCTAGGCTGCAGTGCAGTGGCATGATCTCGGCTCACCTCAACCTCTGCTTCCCGAGTTCAAGTGATTCTCCTGCCTCAGCCTCCTGAGTAGCTGGGATTACAGGTATGCGCCACCATACCCAGCTAATGTTTGTATTTTTAGTAGAGACCGGGTTTCACCATGTTGGTCAGGCTGGTCTCGAACTCCCGACCTCAGGTGATCCACCTGCCTTGGCCTCCCAAAGTGCTAGGATTACAGGCGTGAGCCACCGTGCCCAGCCTGATTGCCACTTTCATAGGGAAGAACAATGACAAAGGAAGAAGGATTAGACTGCCAGCAAAAATGTGACACTCTAAAATGGGTGTACTGCCTAACATCCTCCAGGGTTATCTCAGGCTTTCTTTTTCTTTCTTTTTTTTTTTTTTTAAATTTTTTTTCGTATCTCAGGCTTTCTTTTTACTTGAATTATTTCATAACTTCATAAATTATTTTAAAAAGGTAGAAATATGAATAACTTGTCCAGAGAAATGGAAATGAACTTTTTTGGTGGTGGAGATGCAATTGATTATTGCCTTGTGGGATACTGACCAGTTTTGCACTGTTAGGAAATTTATTTCTGCATTCTTGACTGCCTGTATATGTGTGTTATTTGACTTCTCTTTGAACCAGCTATAACATCTTATTGGTTCCCTCATGAAGCCGTGAGTTTAGTAAAATCTTTGACATGTGTTTATTATATTTATATTTCTATGAGTGTCACAGTTTTATCCTTTAGATAATTATTGTTGAAATAGTTCTCAGGCCAGGAGCAGTGGCTCACGCTTATAATCCCAGCAGGCGAGCTGGGATTTGGGAGGCCAAGGCAGGTAGATTGCTTGAGCTCAGGAGTTTGAGACCAGTGTGGATAACATGGCAAAACCCTGTCTCTACAGAAAATGTAAAAATTAGCTTGGCATGGTAGTGCGTGGCTGTGGTCCCAGCTACTTAGAAGACTGAGGTGGGAAGGTCACTTGAGCCTAGGAGGCGGAGGATGCAGTGAGCTGAGATTAGGCCACTGCACTCCAGCCTAGATAACATAGATAACAGAGCGAGACTCTGGTTTAAAAAAAAAAAAAAAATTAGGCCAGGTGTGGTGGCTTACGCCTGTAATCCCACCATTTTGGGAGGCCAAAGTGGGTGGATCACCTGAGGTCAGGAGTTTGAGACCAGCCTGACCAACATGGTAAAACCCCGTGTCTACTGAAAATAAACAATTAGCCAGGCATGGTGGCGGGCACCTGTAGTCCCAGCTACTTGGGAGGCTGAGGCAGGAGAATTGCTTGAACCTGGGAGGCGGAGGTTGCAGTGAGTCAAGATCACACCACTGCACTTCAGCCTGGGTGACAGAGCGAGACTCCATCAAAAAATATGTATTGTGGGATAGAATTTTAGCTAGATGTTTCATCTTTATAACTGCTGTTAAATGCCACTGTGGGTCACAGGTAAATCCTTGCCTGTGATGTAAAAGTCCCAATATTTGTTGGTTGGAATAATCTCCAATGCAGTGAATTCACATCTATGGAGCATGTAATACGTCACTTCCTCATCTTGTCCTGTTTTTTCATCACAAAGAAATTATTATTGGAAAGGAAGGGGGCTGAGTTCTATTTTGTGTTGGGGAAGTAACAGGGATGCCTGGTAGGGAGAAGGCCCAGTAGCCCCATGGGCCAGAGCATGAAGAGGAGAAAAAGAAAAAGAACTTCAGGAATAGGGTAGATCTAGGGCAATCCTGAGAGGTCTGAGAATCCCAGATTCTCTAAGGCAAGGATTCTCAAAAGTGCAATCCCAGGCCAACTTCAGCGGCACCTGGGAGCCTGTTAGAAATGTGGAATCTCAGCCGGGCGCAGTGGCTCACGCCTGTAATCCCAGTACTTTGGGAAGCCAAGGTGGGTGGATCACGAGATCAGGAGATGGAGACCATCCTGGCTAACACGGTGAAACCTCGTCTCTACTAAAAATACAACAAATTAGCTGGGTGTGGTGGTGGGGACCTGTAGTCCCAGCTACTCAGGAGGCTGAGGCAGGAGAATGGCGTGAACCCAGGAGGCGGAGCTTGCAGTGAGTCGAGATCACGCCATTGCACTCCAGCCTGGGCGACTGAGCGAGACTCCGTCTAAAAAAAAAAAAAAGAAAAAGAAATGTGGAATCTCGGCCAGGGCGGTGGCTCATGCCTATTATCCCAGCACTTTGGGAGGCCAAGGCTAGTGGATCACCCGAGGTCAGGAGTTCGAGACCAGCCTGGCCAACATGGAGAAACCCCTGTCTTTACTAAAAATACAAAAATTAGCTGGGCGTTGTGGCGGGTGCTTGTAATCCCAGCTACTCAGGAGGCTGAGGCGGGAGAATTGCTTGAACATGGGAGGTGGAGGTTGCAGTGAGCCAAGATCGCCCCATTGCACTCCAGCCTGGGTGACAAAGCAAAACTCCGTCTCAAAGAGAAAAGAAAAGAAAAGAAATGTAGAATCTCAGGCCTCGCCCCAGATACTGAATCAAAGTCTGCATTTAATGAGGTCACCTGGTAATTTGTATTCACATGAAGTTTGAGAAGCACTAGTAGAAAACAAGAGTTTTACCGTTTTGTGTCCTAATGGTCTTGCCTTATTTAGGACTCTATAATAGAGTCACCCTAAAATGCACTTGGACTTGGGAAGTACTTGGAACAGGGCTCATGATCACATAGAATAAAGTGGTTCCTTATGCTGTCTATCCCTGTGTTAGCTCACATCTGGCCCCCAAGACTCAGTCAAGGAGTATTTAATAAGTCCTGTAAGCAAAGTACTAAGACATATGTTATGAAGAATATATTTTATTTTTATATTATTTAATTAAATTATTCATTTTTGGAGACAGGGTCTCACTCTATCACCCAGGCTGGAGTGCAGTGGCACAATCTTGGCTCACTGCAGACTTGACCTCCTGGGCTCAAGCCATCCTTCAGACTCCAAGTAGCTGGGACCACAGGCATGTGCTACCATGCCTGGCTAATTTTTTATTTTGTGTAAAGACGAGGTTTCGCCATACTGCTCAGGCTGCTCTCAAACTCCTGGGCTCCAGCAATCCTCCTGCCTCAGCCTCTCAAATTGCTGGAACTACAGGCATGAGCCACTATGCCCAGCCAAAGAATATATATATATATATATATATACATATATATATATTTTTTTTTTTTAATGAAACCTCAGTTTTTGTGACAGAGACACGCCATCCTCAAATGAGGAAATAATCTAGCTGTTACCCTATGCTAAGGTTAGTCTCCACACTAACTCTCTAATTGGACTTTTTTAGATTCTAACATGAGTAGCTACCATGAGAAATGAGGCATGTTGCTTTACTCAATGTTTCATTCAACCAAATGTGCAATACATCCTATTATATTTGTTCTTACTCTGTGCGCACTCTGTTCTTCATTAGATGAATCCAATTTAAATAAGACATTGAAAATTTAAGAATAGTTTCAGAAGCTCTCTGCTAAGTAAATGCAATTTCAATTTTAAGACAATACTGTATAAAGAAAACAATAATAATGGGTGTGGACGGCTGAAAAAATGCTGTACAGAGGACTGTACTAATTACTTCAAGATTATCCAGAGAAAGAAATTATATCATTTACCAATGAATTTGATTGTCTTTCAAAATGGTCAGACTACAGTTTCTTTTCTGCCTATACTGGCCAGGAGTAACCAGCTGGCATGAACCAACCAACAGGCATTCATTATTGAGTGCCTATTGTATAACAAACACTGGGGAAGATATCCAAGCAGAGGATACAAAATTTGTTTTCCAGGGGTTTACAGTCTGGACTGGGAGAAAAAGTACATGCACATAAAAATACAAGTCTTAAATGGAGGATACAGACAAGTGCAGAAGCCAACTCTGGCCCAGGATGATCAGGAAAGCATCACAGAACATGTAGGATTTGAGCTGGGTCTTGAAGCTCAACCTAGGTGGAGCAAAATGATAGACTCAGTGGCCGCCTTGAGTGACATACTCTCCCTCAGACTTGGTGCTTGTGATGCTTTTCCCCGAAGAAAGGTTTTCTTATGACCTTCCCATATCTGAGGTCCAATTCTAAAGTCCAAATCTGTTATACTAGGGTATTAGCCATCCTGTAAAGAAAGCGATCATTTTGGGTGATGTATTAGTCTGTTCTCATACTGCAATAAAGAACTTCCTGAGATTAGGTAATTTATGAAGAAAAAAGGTTTTTGTTTTGTTTTGTTTTTGAGATGGAGTCTCACTCTTGTCGCCCAGACTGGAGTGCAATAGTGCCATCTCGGCTCACTGCAAACTCTGCCTCCTGTCTCAGCCTCCCCAGTAGTTGGGATTATAGGTACATGCCACCACGCCTGGCTAATTTTTGTATTTTTAGTAGAGACGGTGTTTCACTATGTTGGCCAGGCTGGTCTCGAACTCCTGACCTCAGGTGATCCACCCGCCTTGGCCTCTCAAAGTGTTGGGATTACAGGAGTGAGCCACCGCGCCCAGCCTTATTTTTATTCTTTAATTTTTTATTTCTTTTGGAAAAAGGGTCTCGCTGTGTCTCCCAGACTAGAGTGCAGTGGTGTGATCTCAGCTTACTGCAACCTCTGCCCCCTGAACTCAAGCAGTTCTCACACCTCAGCCTCCCAAGTAGCTGCGGCTACAGATGTGTGCCACCAGGCCTGGCTAATTTTTGTATTTTTAGTAGAAACAGGGTTTCACCATGTTGGCCAGGCTGGTCTCGGACTCCTGACCTCAAATGATCTGCCCACCCCAGCCTTCCAAAGTGCTGGGATTACAGACGTGAGCCGCCGCGCCTGGCCACCACATACTTTTAAACCATCAGATCTCATGAGAACTCACTCACTATCATGAGAAAGGCAAGGGGGAGGCCAGGTGTGGTGGCTCATGCCTGTAATCCCAGCACTTTGGGAGGCTGAGGGGGGCGGATCACCTGAGGTCAGGAGTTCAAGACCAGCCCGACCAACATGGAGAAACCCTGTCTCTACTAAAAATACAAAATTAGCCGAGTGTGGTGGCGCATGCCTGTAATCCCAGCTACTTGGGAGGCTGAGGCAGGAGAATTGCTTGAACCCGGGAGGCGGAGGTTGCAGGTGAGCCGAGATGGTGCCACTGCACTCCAGCCTGGGCAACGAGAGCAAAACTCCGTCTCAAAAAAAAAAAAAAAAAAAGACCAGCAAGGGAGAAATCTGTCCCCATGATCCAGTCACCTCCCACCAGGTCCCTCCTCCAATTCGACAGGAGATTTGGATGGGGACACAACAATAACACATGATAACTTAGCTAACGTGGCAGGGAGCTTTGTCCACTTACTTGGCCAAAATGCTAATTTATTAACTTCATTTTATTATCGTTGGGGATTTTTTCCCCTTCTCCTCTGGCCAAGCACAACTCTAGTTGAAAACAATAACGTGAAGCTATACAGCAACCTCTCCCCACCCCTTTAATTACATGTTTACTATGCACTCTGGGGCCATGCTCTTCACACACAGGGCTTCATAAATATTGCAGGCAGACGGATTAACTAAAAGAACTGTCTGGTGAAGCTCTCTAGCCTATATTTTCTAGGTTACAAGAAGAGAAAGTATTCAACAACAAAAGAAGGAAAAGAAGTCTGGGCTATGATTGCCTGTTGGCTTTTATAGTAGTAGCAGCAGCATGTTATTTTGTTTCTCAATCAACCTCACTTACTTGAAAGCTAAATTTAAAAGAAGAGGTCTCTAATAGTAGACTAAAAACTAATTTTCAAAAGAGTAAAAGCATCTCATACAAATATAAAATGAGGCTGGGCGTGGTGGCTCATTCCTGTAATCCTAGCACTTTGGGAGCCTGAGGTGGGTGTTATCATTTCAGCCCAGGAGTTCAAGACCAGCCTGGGAAACATGGTGAGACCCCCATCTCTACAAAAGATAAAAAAATTAGCAGGTGTGGTGGCTCATGCGTATAGTCCCAGCTGCTCTGGACACTGAAGTGGGAGGATCACTGGGTCCAGGAGGTTGTGGCCGCAGTGAGCTGTGATCATGCCTCTGCATTCCAGCAGAGGCAACAGAGTGAGACCCTGTCTCAAAACAACAAAACAAAAAATATATATAAAATGAACATGTGGCCAAACATTGTATTCAATTTGTTAGTTAATGAGGAAATTGTAAAAGACTAGGTTCAAATAAGAATTTGAGGAGGTAGGTATTTATAACAATGTAATAAAGAAATGTTAGATTATTATTATTTTTCTTTTTTTTTTTTTTTCTTTGTTGGAGACAGAATCTCACCCTGTCACCCAGGCTGGAGTGCGGTGGCGCCATCTCAGCTCACTGCAAACTCTGCCTCCCAAGTTCAAGCAGTTCTCTGCCTCAGCCTCCCAAGTAGCTGGGATTGCAGGCACCCGCCACCATGCCTGGCTAATTTTGTATTTTTAGTAGAGATGGGGTTTCACCATCTTGGCCAGGCTGGTCTCAAACTCCTGATCTTGTGATCCACCCACCTCAGCCTCCCAAAGTGCTGGGATTACAGGTGTGAGCCACGGCACCTGGCCGAAATGTTAGATTCTTTATACGATCAGTAGGTTAGATATAAAACTATTTAATGTCATACAGGTAAGCCACATCCTCTGGG
Source organism: Pan paniscus (assembly GCF_029289425.2). Taxonomy (NCBI): domain Eukaryota; kingdom Metazoa; phylum Chordata; class Mammalia; order Primates; family Hominidae; genus Pan; species Pan paniscus. The sequence continues at coordinate 189,037,019 of NC_073255.2, forward strand.
GTTATCTTTCCCAATGGGCAGAAATGACTTCCATCTCTAGCTGGACAAGAACCTACAAGTTACCCTCTGCGCCTACAGAGCTGTCAGATAACCCAGTTATTAGACAGTCAGTCAAAGGAACAAGCCCAGCAGTGCACTGAAAGAACACCTAGTGTATTAGGCCGTCGTTGGACTGCTATAAAGAAGTACCTGAGACTGGGCAATTGATGAAAAAAGAGGTTTAATTGGCTCAGGGATCTGCAGGCTGTACAGGAAGCATAGCAGCTTCTGCTTCTCCGGAGGCCTCAGGAAACTTCCAGTCAAGGCGGAAGAAGAAGGGGAAGTGGGCTTATCACATGGGGAAGCAGGAACAAGAGAGAGAGGCAGGGAGGTGCCACACGCTTTCAAATGACCAGGTCTCAGCAGGGCGCGGTGGCTCACGCCTGTAATCCCAGCTCTTTGGGAGGCCAAGGTGGGCAGATCACAAGGTCAGGAGATCGAGACCATCCTGGCTAACACCGTGAAACCCCATCTCTACTAAAAATACAAAAAATTAGCCAGGCATGGTGGCGGGCGCCTGTAGTCCCAGCTACTTGGGAGGCTGAGTTAGGAGAATGGCGTGAACTCGGGAGGCAGAGCTTGCAGTGAGCTGAGTTTGCGCCACTGCACTCCAGCCTGGGTGACAGAGCGAGACTCCGTCTCAAAACAAACAAACAAAAAAACAGGCCAGGTCTCCTGTGAGCTCAGGGCGCAAGCTCACTTATCACCAAGGGGCTAGCCCAAGCCATTCATGAGGGATCCACCGCCATAATCCAAACACCTCCCTCCAATCCCCACCTCCAACACTGAGGATTACTTTTCCACATGAGATCTGGGCAGGGACAAATACCCAAACCGTATCGCTTAGGAATCTTGCGTGTCTCCTTCCAAGTTTTGAATAATTTCTCTGACATTGAGAAGAGGCTCTCAAAAGGCAATGGCGAAGGTCCAGCATCAATATTAGAATAGTATGCAGATCTTTATAATGAAGATGACACTGTATCCACTATAAAAGAACATTGTCAAGAGAGGTACTCATCTTGTACAGTTTGAGGAAACACAATTTAAGTAATGACCAGACTCAGAGAAGTAGGGCAAAAACAATATTCCAGTGAACAGTAATGGGTGCAGAGGTCACCTACATGACAACTTCAATGACCTGGAACCCCGTTGAGAGCCAATCTAGTTATAAACTTAAAGTGTATTTAAGTCCAGTTTTAGATTTAATCCTAATGATTTTACTCATCTGGAGAATGCTAGCCATAGTCATACAGCAGCAGAGATATGCCATTATAAAGAAATACATAATCTATAAGCATCTAGGCCCATTTAGTTATAGCCTATAGCCTTGTAAACCAGCATCTTTTCTTTTATTATTATTATTATTTTTCATTATACTTTAAGTTCTAGGGTACCTGTGCACAAAGTGCAGGTTTGTTCCATATGTATACATGTGCCATGTTGGTGTGCTGCACCCATTAACTCATCATTTAACATTAGGTATATCTCCTAATGCTATCCCTCCCCCCTCCCCCCACCCCACGACAGGCCCCAGTGTGTGATGTTCCCCTTCCTGTGTCCAAGTGTTCTCGTTGTACAACTCCCACCTATGAGTGAGAACATGTGGTGTTTGGTTTTCTGTCCTTGCGATAGTTTGCTGAGAATGATGGTTTCCAGCTTCATCCATGTCCCTACAAAGGACATGAACTCATCCTTTTTTATGGCCGCATAGTATTCCATGGTGTATATGTGCCACATTTTCTTAATCCAGTCTATCATTGATGGACATCTGGGTTGGTTCCAAGTCTTTGCTATTGTGAATAGTGCCACAGTAAACATACGTGTGCATGTGTCTTTATAGCAGCATGATTTACAATCCTTTGGGTATATAGCCAGTAATGGGATGGCTAGGTCAAATGGTATTTCTAGTTCTAGATCCTTGATGAATCACCACACTGACTTCCACAATGGTTGAACTAGTTTACAGTCCCACCAACAGTATAAAAGTGTTCCTATTTCTCCACATCCTCTCCAGCACCTGTTGTTTCCTGACTTTTTAATGATCACCATTCTAAATGGTGTGAGATGGTATCTCATTGTGGTTTTGATTTGCATTTCTCTGATGGCCAGTGATGATGAGCATTTTTTCATGTGTTTTTTGGCTGCATAAGTGTCTTCTTTTGAGAAGTGTCTGTTCATATACTTCGCCCACTTGTTGATGGGGTTGTTTGTTTTTTTCTTGTAAATTTGTTTGAGTTCATTGTAGATTCTGGATATTAGCCCTTTGTCAGATGAGTAGGTTGCAAAAATTTTCTCCCATTCTGTAGGTTGCCTGTTCACTCTGATGGTAGTTTCTTTTGCTGTGCAGAAGCTGTTTAGTTCAATTAGATCCCATTTGTCAATTTTGGCTTTTGTTGCCATTGCTTTTGGTGTTTTAGACATGAAGTCCTTGGCCATGCCTATGTCCTGAATGGTATTGCCTAGATTTTCTTCTAGGGTTGGGTTTTTATGGTTTTAGGTCTAACATTTAAGTCTTTAATCCATCATGAATTAATTTTTGTATAAGGTGTAAGGAAAGGATCCAGTTTCAGCTTTCTACATATGGCTTGCCAGTTTTCCCAGCACCATTTATTAAATAGGGAATCCTTTCCCCATTGCTTGTTTTTCTCAGGCTTCTCCAAGATCAGATAGTTGTAGATATGCGGCATTATTTCTGAGGGCTCTTTTCTGTTCCATTGGTCTATATCTCTGTTTTGGTACCAGTAACATGCTGTTTTGGTTACTGTAGCCTTGTAGTATAGTTTGAAGTCAGGTAGCGTGATGCCTCCAGCTTTGTTCTTTTGGCTTAGGATTGACTTGGCGATGCAGGCTCTTTTTTGGTTCCATATGAACTTTAAAGTAGTTTTTTCCAATTCTTTGAAGAAAGTCCTTGGTAGCTTGATGGGGATGGCATTGAATCTATAAATTACCTTGGGCAGTATGGCCATTTTCACGATATTGATTCTTCCTACCCATGAGCATGGAATGTTCTTCCATTTGTTTGTATCCTCTTTTATTTCATTGAGCAGTGGTTTGTAGTTCTCCTTGAAGAGGTCCTTCACGTCCCTTGTAAGTTTGTACAAAAATCACAAGCATTCTTATACACCAATAACAGACAAACAGAGAGCCAAATCATGAGTGAACTCCCATTCACAATTTCTTCAAAGAGAATGAAATACCTAGGAATACTCTTTATTTCTTTCTCCTGGCTGATTGCCCTGGCCAGAACTTCCAACACTATGTTGAATAGGAGTGGTGAGAGAGGGCATCCCTGTCTTGTGCCAGTTTTCAAAGGGAATGCTTCCAGTTTTTGCCTATTCAGCATGATATTGGCTGTGGGTTTGTCATAAATAGCTCTTATTATTTTGAGATATGTCCCATCAATACCTAATTTATTGAGAGTTTTTAGCATGAAGGGCTGTTGAATTTTGTCAAAGGCCTTTTCTGCATCTATTGAGACAATCATGTGGTTTTTGTTTTTGGTTCTGTTTGTATGCTGGATTATGTTTATTGATTTGCGTATGTTGAACCAGCCTTGCATCCCAGGGATGAAGCCCACTTGATCATGGTGGATAAGCTCTTTGATGTGCTGCTGGATTCAGTTTGCCAGTATTTTATTGAGGATTTTTGCATTGATGTTCATCAGGGATATTAGTCTATGATTCTCTTTCTTTGTTGTGTCTCTGCCAGGCTTTGGTATCAGGATGATGTTGGCCTCATAAAATGAGTTAGGGAGGATTCCCTCTTTTTCTATTGATTGGAATAGTTTCAGAAGGAATGGTACCAGCTCCTCCTTGTACCTCAGGTAGAATTCGGCTGTGAATCCGTCTGGTCCTGGACTTTTTTTGGTTGGTAGGCTATTAATTATTGCCTCAATTTCAGAGCCTGTTATTGGTCTATTTAGGGATTCAACTTCTTCCTGGTTTAGTCTTGGGAGGGTGTATGTGTCCAGGAATTTATCCATTTCTTCTAGATTTTCTAGTTTATTTGCGTAGAGGTGTTTATAGTATTCTCTGATGGTAGTTTGTATTTCTGTGGGATCAGTGGTGATATCCCCTTTATCATTTTTTATTGTGTCTATTTGATTCTTCTCTCTTTTCTTCATTAGTCTTGCTAGCGGTCTATCAATTTTGTTGATCTTTTCAAAAAAACCAGTTCCTGGATTCATTGATTTTTTGAAGGGCTTTTTGTGTCTCTATCTCCTTCAGTTCTGCTCTGATCTTAGTTACTTCTTGCCTTCTGTTATCTTTTGAATATGTTTGCTCTTGCTTCTCTAGTTCTTTTAATTGTGATGTTAGGGTGTCAATTTTAGATCTTTCCTGCTTTCTCTTGTGGGCATTTAGTGCTATAAATTTCCCTCTACACACTGCTTTAAATGTGTCCCAGAGATTCTGGTATGTTGTGTCTTTGTTCTCATTGGTTTCAAAGAACATCTTTATTTCTGCCTTCATTTCATTATGTACCCAGTAGTCATTCAGGAGCAGCTTGTTCAGTTTCCATGTAGTTGAGTGGTTTTGAGTGAGTTTCTTAATCCTGAGTTCTAGTTTGATTGCACTGTGGTCTGAGAGACAGTTTGTTATAATTTCTGTTCTTTTACATTTGCTGGGGAGTGCTTTACTTCCAACTATGTGGTCAATTTTGGAGTAGGTGTGGTGTGGTGCTGAGAAGAATGTATATTCTGTTGATTTGGGGTGGAGAGTTCTGTAGATGTCTATTAGTTCTGCTTGTTGCAGAGCTGAGTTCAATTCCTGGATATCCTTGTTAACTTTCTGTCTCGTTGATCTGTCTAATGTTGACAGTGGGGTGTTAAAGTCTCTCATTATTATTGTGTGGGAGTCTAAGTCTCTTTGTAAGTCTCTAAGGACTTGCTTTATGAATCTGGGTGCTCCTGTATTGGGTGCATATATATTTAGGATAGTTAGCTGTTCTTGTTGAATTGCTTTATAATGATCCCTTTACCATTATGTAATGGCCTTCTTTGTCTCTTTTGATTTTTGTTGGTTTAAAGTCTGTTTTATCAGAGACTAGGATTGCAACCCCTGCCTTTTTTGTTTTCCATTTGCTTGGTAGATCTTCCTCCATCCCTTTATTTTGAGCCTATGTGTGTCTCTGCATGTGAGATGGGTCTCCTGAATACAGCACACTGATGGGTCTTGACTCTTTATCCAATTTGCCAGTCTGTGTTTTTTAATTGGAGCATTTAGCCCATTTACATTTAAGTTTAATATTGTTATGTGTGAATTTGATCCTGTCATTATGATGTTTGCTGGTTATTTTGCTTGTTAGTTGATGCAGTTACTTCTTAGCATCAATGGTCTTTACATTTTGGCATGTTTTTGCAGTGGCTGGTAAACCAGCATCTTATAGTAGAATCCTATCCATCATCTTTATAGTTCATGTCAATTGCTAAAAATTGTAAATTGTTTTTCAGTATACTCTACTTGAAAAGTATGCACTGTCAAATCCCGTCTCTACTAAAAATACAAAAATTAGCCGGGCTTGGTGGCACACGCCTGTAATCCCAACTACTCAGGAGGCTGAGGCAGGAGAATCAGTTGAACCCAGGAGGTGGAGGTTACAGTGAGCCAAGATAGCACCATTGCATTCCAGCCTGGGCAACAGAGTGAGACTCCATTTAAAAAAACAAAGTATGCAGATAAGCCAGGCAAGGTGGTTCATGCCTGTAATATCAGCACTTTGGGAGGCCGAGGCGGGTGGATCGCTTGTGTCCAGGAGTTCGACACCAGCCTGGGCAACATGGTGAAACCTCATCTTTACAAAAAATTAAAAAATTAGCCAGACAAGGCCGGTGCGGTGGCTCATGCCTGTAATCCCAGCACTTTGGGAGGCCGAGGTGGGCAGATCACCTGAGGTCAGGAGTTTGAGACCAGCCTGGCCAACATGGTGAAACCCCATCTCTACTAAAAATACAAAAATTAGCCAGGTGTGGTTCAGGTACCTGTAATCCCAGCTACTCATGAGGCTGAGGCTGGAGAATCACTTGAACCCGGGAGGCAGAGGTTGCAGTGAGCTGAAATCATGCTACTGTAATCCAGCCTGGGTGACAGAATGAGATTCTGTCTCAAAAAAAAAAAAATTAGCTGGACATGTGCCTGTAGTCCCAGCTACTCTGGACGCTGAGGTGGGAGGATCGCCTTGGCCCTGGAGGTTAAGGCTGCAGTGAGCCATGATTGCAGCACTGCATTCCAGCCTGGGCAACAGAGTGACACCCTGTCTCAGAAAAAAAAAAAGGTATGCAAACACATAATCCAGAAATATTTCTCTCAAAAATATTAAAATATTTAAAAGCATTGGTAATTAAAGAACAAATCAAGCCCTTGTATTGAATATAGGCTCTGTTGTATTCATAGAAATGAAATATTGTTCCTGCTTTCAAAAAGCTTATAATAGGATAAATATCTTTGTAAACACATTTAATACAACAAAGTCTGAATGAAGTGCTAAATGTGTGCGTGGGAACACGGGATGGATGATTAAGTGACGCTTGAGTTAGAGGAAGTCAGGGAAGACTTCATGGTGAAAGGGTCATTTGAGCATTTAATACCCATTTGACCAGAAAATTCTCCAAAAGGAATGACTATGAATAAATGAAGAATTGCTGTAATATTTTTTCTCAAAATGATTCTAATTATGTAAAAAAATATATTAACATGATACTATAAACAAAGACAAGTGATAGATTGAGATAAAAATATTAAGATAACGCTGGGTGCAGTGGCTCATGCCTGTAATCCCAGCACTTTGGGAGGCCAAGGCGGGTGGATCACGAGGTTAGGAGTTCGAGACCAGGCTGACCAACATAGTGAAATCCTGTCTCTACTAAAAATAGAAAAATTAGCCAGGCATCGTGGCACACACCTGTAATCTCAGCTACTCAGGAGGCTGAGGCAGGAGAATCACTTGAACCCAGGAGGCAGAGGTTGCAGTGAGCTAGATGGCATCACTGCACTCCAGCCTGAGTGACAGAGCGAGACTCCATCTCAAAAAAAAAAAAAAATTAAGATAAACAGACCCATGTTGTAGACAATTCACGAAAGAAATAGAAATGGCCAATGCACATTGAAAATTGTATGTGATCTTGCTAATAAGCAAAGAAATGGAAAGCAGAATGGATACCATTTTGAACACAGGAGTATGACCAAGATTTTCCGGGAGAGATACTTGTGGTTTGCAAGTACATAAAGAAACTAATGTTTTCATATACAGTATAGGAATATAAACTGGCACAACTTTTAGAAATTCATTTTCAATACTAAGAATTTATCTTATGAAAATAATTAGACATTAGTACAAAGACTATATGTAAAGGTCATCAAAACACAGCAAGTTTTAAAGAGAAAAAGCAAAGAAATAGGCTGGGTGCAGTGGTTCACGCCTGTAATTTCAGCACTTTGGGAGGCTGAGGCAGGCAGATCACCTGAGGTCAGGAGTTCAAAGCCAGCCTGGGCAACATGGAGAAACCCTGACTCTACTAAAAATACAAAAATTAGCCAGTTGTGTTGGCGGATCCACAGGGGTGCATGACTGGGTCCACACAGCATCTCACCACGCTCAGCCGACTGCGTGGTCTCATGGGATGTCCTCAGTGGCGTCATAGGAAATGCTGAAATGCTGCATTCAGGAGGAAGAAACTGACTTCCACGCTCCTTGTCTTCTTTTCCTGACTCTCCTTAGTTAAGGTCAGCCCTAGAGGGAGTTCAGTCCCCTAAACTTTCAGGATGTGTCACCTCGCCACTCTAGCAGCTACTGGGGAGGAAGGGCCCCTGGATGACCGGTGGGCAGGCACAGGCATTGGCTTTTCATTGTCTTCGAGGGTGCTTATTTGCAAGGCAGTGGTGGCAGCAAGCAGGAGTGGTTCTATAACCAAGGGAGGAACATGAGCCATGCAGTGTTGCTCCAGAAGCCGAGAGACCGCGGTGTGGAGAGGCAGGGGGTGAAATGGGCGTGGCCATGTGGATTTTGGTTGGCACATAAACACTGGGTGGGACAGTCAACCCTTTGTACCACTCCAATGTACTCACTTCCTCTTAATGATATCCAGATCTCACAGGAGACTAATGCTCTTACTTCTTCCCCACAAGAACAAATGAAAGCGTAATGTTAACAGAAGTGGCCGTGGATCTCCCAGGCATACCAAGATCCAGTCCCTGCTGCTGTGGCGGCTCCCAGCCCGTAACTGGTGTCTGTTATCTCCCTCCCACCATCCATTCCAGGTTGCCCCACTTTCAGCCAAACATTTTGGCTGGTCTGGCTCATTTGTCAGCTGAGGGGATCCAGACTTTCATCTGTAAGGGGTCCGAGCCCTTCATTGCCTTGCCCTTGCCCGGCACGGCTGCTTCACTTCCTCATTGACAGCTATCAGCGGGCATGGGAGCGTCACAGGAGATCCTCAGTTTACCCGAGACAGGGATTCTTCCCACCCATACCAGACCTTATTACGGCACATGCTGCTGGAGGTGGAATCTTTTGAGCACCAAAAATAAGGGGTGGCAGGGTGAAGGGGATCAATTGAAAACACTGATGTCTCTGAGGATTCCTTTAATCAAAGAACCGTGAACCCATAGTAGAGTTTCATGTTTTCCCCTTTCATAGGTTAAGGGTGGGCTATCTTTATACAGTGGGCCAGTGGAGAAAAGAACAGTTCTCTTAGTGACCTAGTATCTCTGATTATTTAGAATGCATCGCTTATGGGGAAAATACTGTGTGCAAAGAGGGAAGAGTAGAAATTACTGAAGGCAGTGGAGGCTTCATCCAGGCAATGACATGGCCAGCCTTGGTGATTCTGTCTGTCTATCATCTATGTATCATCTGCATATCTACCATCTGTATATCTAACTATTATCTATCTATCATCTACCTATCATCTATGTATCAATCTATCACCTATCTGTATCATCTATGTATCAATCTATCACCTATCTGTATCATCTATCATCTATGTATCAATCTATCATCTATCTATATTACCTATCTATTGTCTATGTATCAATCATCTATTATCTATCTATTATCTATCTATCTATCTATCTATCTATCACCTATCAGCCACCCAGCTATCTATTCCATCCACCCCACCCACCCACCCATCTATTCAAGCATCTATCCATCCAATAATTAAAATATTCAAGATGTGTAGATAACATTTTGGAAAATGCCAGTTTCTTACAAAATGCATTTTCTCTGTAATTTCAGAGTTCCTGGTAATGGGAAAGAACTTGACAATTATGGTCGTTCACTTGTGTCTCAGTTGCATATTTTGCCCGACTACAAGGAAGAAGGGTGAAAATGCCCATGTTTTCTTTTGACAGATGAACATTACCATTTCAAGTGAAAGGAACATAAACTCAAGGTAAGTTAATGTTTTATGTTGATGTTACAGTTTCATTAACTTTTAGATTGTAGGATATTAAAATCCATATTTATTTTTGAACTGAGGCAAGTCTCCTTCCTGATGTTACGGATCAGCTAATTATGTTCATTTATTCAGTCCTATTATGTACTTACTATATTTAGACCTAACAGATCTTATTAAGAAATACATTTCTGACACTTTTTGCTTTTTGTTACCCATTATTTATCAATATCTGAAATATTTAGGTTGTTTTGATGAATTGTGTCCTACTAATAGCTATTACAATTACTCAGTTACTTAATATTTGGAGTCTTAAGGTCATGGGAGAAAATAGTTCCTTTCTTTTTTGGTTTTTGAAACAAGGTCTTGGCTCTGTCACCCAGGCTGGAGTGCAATGTTGCAATCATAGCTCACTGTAGCTTGGACTTCCTGGGCTCAAGTGATCCTCCCATCTCAGCCTCCTGACTAGCAGGGACCCTAGGCATGTGCCACTGCACCCAGCTAATTAAAAAAAAATTTTTTTTATAGAGACAGGGTTTTGCTATCTTGCCCAGGCTGGGGAGAAAATTTAAATTTATATGCATGTATTTGTTGCAGAGACCTGTGTCTGGGCCAACAAAGTCAATAAAGGAGTTTCAAATATAAAAGGCACAATTATATCAGATTAAAATTCTGTAGGGGAATAGGAATGGAATAGAAATTAATGAAACTAGGAGTTATGTAAAAATTCTGACAAGTACAAGCATTACTTTTTAAAATTAATTTTTAATTGTAAAAACATTGTGATAAAATACATTAATATTTACCACATTCACCGCTTAGACCTGTACAGCTCAGTGTGTGAAATATAGTCAAATCATTTGCAAACAGTTTCCAGCACCATCCCCAGCCCCTGCACCCACCCTTCTGCTTCCTGTCTCTATGAACATGGCTACTCCAGGTACCTCCCACAGGTAGAATCATGGAGCTTTATTTTTGTATTTTAGAAAATGTATGGTGTGGCCGGGTGCGGTAGCTCATGCCTGTAATCCCAGCACTTTGGGAGGCCAAGGTGGGCAGATCAGCTGAGGTCAGGAGTTTGAGACCAGCCTGGGCAACATGGTGAAACCCCATCTCTACCAAAAAACACAAAAATTAGCTGGACGTGGTGATGCATGCCTGTAGTTCCAGCTACTTGGGAGGCTGAGGCAGGAGAATCACTTGATCCTGGGAGGTAGAGGTTGCAGTGAGCCGAGATCACCCCACTGCACTCCAGCCTGGGCGACAGAGTGAGACTCCATCTCAAAAAACAAAACAAAACAAAAAAATGTATGGTGGGTAGCAAACTGCTGTGATATGTAGATTTTAGTGGATATTTTAAATAAATGTTTTATTTTAAAATGTGAATATGCCATAAATTAAATACTTATAAATGAAAGTTTGAATGTTAAGTCAAAACATGTAAGGGGATACATAATTTTCCAAATTTCTTTTAGCGACTACGTTAGTAGAAAAGAAGCTAGTGATCCTAATTCAGACTCTTTGTTTTATCCATGAGATTAAGCAGCTCGCACACAGTCACACGTCCAGTGGGTTACGCCACATCAGCAAGCCCTCAAGGCTCCCGACACCCAACAGCTGCTTGCAGTCACAGGTTCTGTTGTCCATACATTGTAGCCATTTATTTTGATTTTCAGTGCACTATTCACATATACCCTTATGTATGAATACTTTTTATAGCCAAGAATCCATAAGTAATACCCTATAATTTATCTCTGGCATAAGTTAGATTTTTATATAGTAGATTTAAATAGACAAACCGGTATTTGGTAATCTGTATTTTGTTTTAAGTAAGATTAAGCGTATCACCCTATAAATTATCATTACCCCAATGTGAGCTTGGAGAGGTAGAAGTGACGTGAGAGGTCAGTCAGTCAGAAATACAGAAGAATCAACTTTGGCACAGTAAATTATCCCCAAAAAGCTTTCAGGAAATTCTGAATCATATTTGAAATGTTAAAGGCATGAATTATATGACTATCCATAAATATTTCTGAATCTTTAAAAAAGATCCTTTAAGAAACTTCAAAATAAATGAATGGAATCCAATAATTTAAAACTCAAGTGCTGTTATTTCTGCAATATCTTGGATTATATGTTCATTTGTTCATTGGAAGAAAAATCACATTTTCATTTCTTATATTTTATTTATATTAGAAAGAGCACTTCAATATTAATTCAAATATCTATCCATTAAATGCAAAAATGTTAATGCAATATTAAAAATGAAATTTAAATGAAAGCAAGGGAATATCACATTAAGGTTCCCATGGCAACCCTCACTACACTTCTCAGCTTCTGAATTGTAATATGGTCATTTATTACTGGCTCATATAAAATATAATTTTGCAAATATTTAAAGATCTATAGGTTAATTCGTGTCAATTCAAGCCTTCAGATGCAATATAATATAATACATTAGGCTAAGAATACTCCAAATATTAACCCATATTCATAATTTAGATATATCTATATAAAACAGATGCAAACTTCCTAAATTTTGAATGATTTGTTAGCACTCACATGAATCATACCATTTTGCAGTTCCCATCACAGCTGAAATCTGAGCCTTATGTTACTGAAATACTAATATAGGTATAGTCAAGTGACTGTCTCACTTTAGAAAGAATTTGAAATTACAAATGTCAGATTTTGCCAGAATAGGCAAAATGTAAATTCATTACCTCATATAAATCAAAAGTCCAAGAATTGAGTTTTGCAGATCAAATGATTCTGCCCAAGACCTGTTTATCATTGGCCTCACTTTTTTCTACCTTTAGTGGTACGTATTAACGTGTTGAAAACTCAAAAAAGTAAACATCCTTTAACCAAGAAGTATATCTCTTTATTTATCTAAAGGAAATAATTGGGTAACTGCCAAGCTGTGCGTATAAGGATTTAGGAAAAAATGTAAACAACTGAAATGCCCATCAACAGGAGTGGGTTAAGCAAAGTATGATGTACAGAGCTTTGAAAATGATTGGACCGATATATTGATATGGAAAGATGTCCAAAACCCATTGTTAAGTGAACAAAGCAAATAAAGAACAGTATGTCCAGCAAAGAAAAAACAACAAAAAGCCAAAACACTCCCTCAAGGACAATGTGGGCTACATGCAGTGGCTCACACCTGTAATCCAGCACTTTGGGAGGCCGAGGTGGGAAGATGACTTGAGGTCAGGATTTTGAGACCAGCCTGGGCAAAAAGCGAGACTCTCTCTCTACAAAAAAATTTAAAAAATTAGCCAGGTGTGGTAGTGTGTGCCTGCAGTCACGGCTGCTCGGGAAGCTGAGGTGGGAGGAACACTTGAGCCAAGATTGCGCCATTGCACTCCAGCCTGGGTGACAGACTGAGACCCTATCTCTAAAAAAAAAAAAAGAACAATGTATAGAGACTCATCTGGAATGATACACTCCAAATGATAATGGTGGAGATCTTTGGATGGTGAGATCACAGCTTTTTATTTTATTTTTCCGAATTTTTTTCAAATGAATATAATTAGAAAATAAAGCTTTAAGACAATATAAGTACTGCCTGCTGTTATGAGTGTGAAAAGACTGATACTCTCCTCCTCTGAGGGTAGGAGCATAAGTTGATATAAATATTCTTGCAAATTTTTTTTTTTTTGAGACAGAGTCTCACTCTGTCACCCAGGCTGGAGTGCAGTGGTGCCATCTCAGCTCATTGCGGCCTCCCTGGGTTCAAGTGATTCTTGTGCCTCAATCTCCCAAGTATCTGGAATTACAGGCATGTACCACCATCCCCAGCTAATTTTTGTATTGTCAGTAGAGTCAGGGTTTCACCATGTCAGCCAGGCTGGTCTCGAACTCCTGACCTCAAGTGATCCGCCTGCCTTGGCCTCCCAAAGTGCTGGGATTACAGGCGTGAGCCACTGCGCCCAGCTGATTTTTTTTTTTTTTTTTTTAAATCAGACAAGATCTCACTCTGTTACCCAGGCTTGAGTGCAGCAGCCTGATCATGACTCCCTGCAGTCTTGACTTCCCAGGCTCAAGCGATCCTCCCCTCTGAGCCTCCCGAGTAGCTGGGACCACAGGCATGCACCACCATACCTGGGTAATTTTTAAATTTTTGTAGAGGCCAGGCGCAGTGGCTCATGCCTGTGATTCCAGCACTTTGGGAGGCCAAGGTGGGTGGATCACCGGAGGTCAGGAGTTGGAGACCAGCCTGGCCAACATAGTGAAACCCCACCTCTACTAAAAATACAGAAATTAGCCGGGCGTGGCGGCTTGTGCCTGTAGTCCCAGCTACTCAGGAGGCTAAGGCAGGAGAATCTCTTGAACCTGGGAGGCAGAGGTTACAGTGAGCTGAGATCGGGCCACTGCACTCCAGCCTGGGTGACAGAGCGAGACTCTATTTCAAAAATAAATAAATAAATAAATAAATAAATAATTTTTTTGTAGAGATGGGGGTCTCACTATATTGCTCAGGCTGGTCTTGAACTCCTGGACTCAAGCATCCTCCTGCCTTGGCCTCCCAAAGTGCTAGGATTACAGGCGTGAGCCACTGTGCCCAGTTTGGGATGTTCGATAACATTAAAAAATTGCAGAAAAATTGTATAATTCTTGTAAACTTTTTAAATTTTTTTACTTCTATAATTCTATTTTCAAAAAACAAACAAATTGAAAGCCACTCAAATATTTCAAGTGATTAAATAATTACATATTTATTCCATAAGAGGAAATACGATGTACTCATTAAAAATCATAAAATATTTCTGTGGGTAAATACCATTGCAATTCCGTCAAATCAAGATGATTTTAACTACAAGGAATAGAAAATGCAGAGTCAGCTTAAATGATAAAACTTCTGGATAAACACTGCAGTTGAACATGCTTGTTAACCAGTAATTCCTCCTGAAACCTACTAAAATCACAGGAAAGGGGAAAAAAGCATAAACCCATAAAGACAAAAAAGAAAAAAAAAGAAAAAAGGAGGGAAGACAATAGCAATTCCCCCTCTTTTCAAAATAGGGTGGTTTCCCGAACCAGAATAGGCTCATCGGCTCAGAGTTTCCCTCATTCCAATTAAAAAAAATTTTTTTAAATTGTTTATTTTCTGTATTTTGTTGAAACATTCCAATATTTATTTATTTATTTATTCTGAGACAGAGTCTCGCATGTTGCCTCAGCTGGAGTGCAGTGGCACAAGCTCAGCTCACCGCAACCTCTGCCTCCTGGGTTCAAGCGATTCTCCTGCCTCAGCCTCCTGAGTAGCTGGGATTACAGGTGTCCACTACCACGCCCGGCTAATTTTTTGTATTTGTAGTAGAGACGGGGTTTCACTATATTGGCCAGGCTGGTCTCAAACTGCTGACCAAAGTACTGGGATTACAGGCGTGAACCACCGACCCTGGCTGAAACATTCCAATAGTTAAAGCTGGTAAAGTTGGGTAGGTCTGTGGACATAACAGCAGATGCTGTGAAAGCAAAGCAGAGAACTGGGCGTACTTGGAAGCGGAAGTGCGGTGGGACCGAAAGGGAGAAGGTGGACGCGTCTAAGAAACCAAAGTCTACTTTCCCTCCCACATCCAACCATGAAGCTTTTTACAAAATGTGGAGGCCAGAACACCCTATTTGTATGTGTGTGTATGTTATGATTATTGTAATATGTGATGAGTTATGAGGAATATTAAAAAAAGAACTCGAACTCACTGGAACATTCCCAAATAGCACGCTGCTGGTCCCCTGCTTTTCTTCTAATTTTAGCATATATTGTTTAGTTTTGTTTTTGAACCTTATTTTAAAAGGCATCTCCACACGAAGACTTGTAAATTGATATTCATTGCAGCATTAATCAAAATAGCCCCAAATTGGAGACAATCCAAATATCCATCCATTGATGTTGGATTTTTAAAAAGTGGCATATTTGTGCAATGGAAAATTATACAGCTATAAGGACTAAACTGGCTGGGTGTGGTGACTCACTCCTGTAATCCCAGCACTTTGGAAGGCTGAGGTGTGTGGATCACTTGAGCCCAGGAGTTCAAGACCAGCCTCTGTAACATGGCAAAACCCCATCTCTGCAAAAAATACAAAAATTAGCTAGGTGTGGTGGCACATGCCTGTAATTTCCAGCTACTCAGGAGGCCGAGAGGTAGGAGAATTGCTTAAGCCCAGGAGGCGGAGGTTGTGGTGAGCTGAGATGGCACCATTGCACTTCAGCCTGGGTGACAGAGTGAGACCCTGTCTCAAAAAAAAAAAAAAAAAAAGGAATAAACTATTGACATATATTATGACATGGATGAATCTTGAAAACATACTAAGTGAAAGAAGACTTGGACCACAGAGTATATGATTGTATGTATTTGAAATGTCCATAGCAGGCAAATGCAGACAGAAAACAGTTTAGGATTACCAGGAGCTGGGGAAGAGAAGGGCATGAGGAATGACTACTAAGTGGTATGGGGTTTCTTTTCCTTTTGGGGTGATGACAATGTTCTAAAATTAAATGGTCGCAGAACTTGGAGTTGACTAAAACCACCAAATAGTATACTTTAATAGAGCAAATTGTATAGTATGTGAGTTATGTCTTTTTTTTTTTTTTGAGATG
Organism: Pan paniscus; assembly: GCF_029289425.2. Classification (NCBI taxonomy): domain Eukaryota; kingdom Metazoa; phylum Chordata; class Mammalia; order Primates; family Hominidae; genus Pan; species Pan paniscus. The sequence goes on from NC_073255.2 coordinate 189,053,059, forward strand.
AAGTCTTGCTCTTGTCCCCAAGGCTGGAGTGCGGTGGCACGATCTCGGCTCACTGCAACCTCTGCCTTCCGGGTTCAAGTTATTCTCCTGCCTCAGCCTCCCGAGTAGCTGGGATTACAGGTATGCGCCACCATGCCCAGCTAATTTTGTATTTTTACTAGAGATGGAGTTTCACCATATTGGTCAGGCTGGTCTCAAACTCGTGACCTCAGGCAATCCACCCACCTTGGCCTCCCAAAGTGCTGGGATTACAGGCATGAGCCACGGCGCCTGGCCGAAGGTATTATTTTAAAAGGTATTATATTGAAGGTATTCCTTTGTAATGTTCTTTAAGAAAAAGCAGACTCCACCCTCAGTCCCTTCCCTCTCTGCCCAACCCCACCCCTTCCTTAGCCTCTGAAAAAAAAGACAAAGTAAAAAAAAAAAAAAAGAAAAGAAAATTCGGGATTACGTTTGTATGATTTATTTCCTGTTTATGCATCCGATAGTAGTGCATTCATTTTTAATGCTGTCGGGTGCTTCCTTGTATGAATATGCCACCATTTGTTTATCCATTCTGTTGTGAATGGATGTTTGAGTTGATTCTGGCTTTTGTTGTTATGAATAATGCTAATATAAATATATTTATACATCTTTCCTGATACACATGAGCAAGAATCTCTCAAGGATATATGCCACGTTGAAGGGTATTATGTGTATTTAACTTTGAAAAATAATGCCAAACCAGGCGCGGTGGCTCATGCCTGTAATCCCAGCACTTTGGGAGGCCGAGGCAGGCGGATTACAAGGTCAAGAGATCGAGACCATCCTGGCCAACATGGTGAAACCCCATCTCTACTAAAAATACAAAAATTTGCTGGGCGTGGTGGCGGGTGCCTGTAATCCCAGTTACTCAGGAGGCTGAGGCAGGAGAATCGCTTGAACCCGGGAGGCGGAGGTTGCGGTGAGCCGAGATCACACCACTGCACTCCAGCCTGGCGTCAGAGCGAGACTCCGTCTCAAAAGAAAAAAAAAAGAAAGAAAAATAATGCCAAGTTCGTTTTCCAGGTGCTTGCACTTCTTTGGTTTGACTTTGCCAGCAGCACAGAGTTGGCGTTCTTTGTTGCACATCTTCTTCGCGACTTGGTAATGTCAGCCTTTAAATTTCTGTCATCCAAGTGTGCGTGAAATGACACCTTACTGAACTCTTAATTTGTATTTGCAATTACCAATGAGATTGAACATCATTTCGTGTTTTTTGACCAGTCCTGTTTCTTTTCTGTGAAATGCCCCTGAATATCCTTTGCCCATTTTTCTACTTATTTTGTCTTGATTTATGTATACGTACATATTTGTGTGCACAGATATACACACTTATGAGTATACACACTACATTTTGGTTTTAATATTAAACGTGTTGTTCGCATGGGTTGCAAATATACTCTGTTTGTAGCTTCTCTTTTTGCTTTGTTGATGGAATCTTTGATGAGTAAAAATTATAAGTACTGATGTAATACAGTTTTCAGTTGCATCTTTTTCCATCGTGTATCATCCATCCTTGTTACAAGGATTTGAATAGTCCATCCTTTCCACAATGATTTGCTGCTTCTGAAATATGCTAAAGTCCATACGTGTGGGTTTGTTCTGAAGCTCTATATTCTGTTCTACTTGTGTATCCTTTTACCAATAGCATACTCTCACTTTAGCGACAATTTTTTTTTTTTTTTTTTTTTTTGAGACGGAGTCTTGCTCTGTCGCCCAGGCTGGAGTGCAGTGGTGTGATCTCGGCTTAGTGCAACTTCCGCCTCCCGGGTTCAAGCAATTCTCCTGCCTCAGCCTCCGTAGTAGCTGGGACTACAGGCGTGCGCCACCATGCCCAGCTAATTTTTGTATTTTTAGTAGAGAAGGGGGTTTCACTATGTTGGCCAGAATGGTCTTGATCTCTTGACCTCGTGATCCGCCCACCTTGGCATCCCAAAGTGCTGGGATTACAGGCCTGAGCCACCATGCCTGGCCTTAGCTACATATCCTTACATCGAATAGGGTAAGTTCCCCTACATCAGCCTCCTTTAAGAACACTTAGCAGCCAGGCTGGGTGCAATGGCTCACACCTGTAATCCCAGCACTTTGGGAGGCCGAGGCAGGCAGATCACTTGTGGTCAGGAGTTCAAGACCATCCTGGCTAACATGGTGAAACCCCGTCTCTAGTAAAAATACAAAAATTAGCCGGGCGTGCTGGCATGCGTCTGTAATCGCAGCTACTCGGGAGGCTGAGGCAGGAGAATTGCTTGAACCCAGGAGGCAGAGGTTGCAGTGAGCTGAGATCGTGCCATTGCACTCCAGCCTGGGCGAAGAAGCAAGCCTCCGGAGGAAAGAAAGAAAGAGAGAGAGAGAGAGAAGAAAGAACACTTAGCTCGGATCTCCCTTTGAAAGTGAGTTATCTGACAGCGTCCAGCTGAAGTGCCTTTTGCTCTGCCACAGTATATGAGCTGAGGTCATGTGCTCCTCGTGAATACTTCTGCCCAGTGAGGGTCCTCCAGACAATCCTTGCATAGGAGTTCCCTGGTGGACAGGCCAAGACTTTCTTTGAGCTGTGCTGCCAGTCTGAAGTTCTTCCTCTTCCTGCCTCCTTCCTTCCACAGGTGTCAGGCCCTAAGGTTTTCCCTGCCTCATTCTGCCCCCTCTTGTCTTTCACCTCTTATGCTCCTGACATCATTTTTGCAGCTGCCTCCTGGCGGACCTGAGCGGATACAAGGGGCTCCAGGATTCCTGGCTCCTCGCTGTACTAAATTTAAGAATCAGTTCCAAAATGAAGCAAAACAAAAATAGTTTTGTTGGGATTTTGACAGTAATTGCATTGGATCAATTGCTCAGTCGCAAAACTGACATCTTTATATTAATGACACTGAGTCTCTCAATCACAAACATGCTACTTCTCTCCATTTATTTAGGGGTTCTTTAACCCTTTTCCCATTTGTCCTGAGAATACTCACCGGCAGTGCTTACAGCTGCAGCGTTTACCCCGAGATAACTTTGCCACGAAATATCTCGCTTTTATGATTATTTTCACATCGCTCTAGTATATCGACTTTAGAAACAAAAGACATCATTCTATTTATAGCATTCTGTCTTTAGTAGTGGTATTTCCATTTACAAAACATAGTAATTCTCGATCGCTGAAAATGTCAAATCCTGGAAAATGTAGTATTCCTACATGTGATGTTAACATCGTTCTCAACAGTTAGCCGAAGATTCATTCGATGAGTCCGATTTTTCTGAAATAGATGATTCTGATGATTCAGATGATTCTGATGTTAGTTCTGTTTAGAAATAACTCCAAGAACAGTTTTTATATTTTATTTTCACATTGAAAATCAGTAAGATTTGCTTCAGCCTCCAAGAGTGTGTTTACGTAAAATTAAATGAGCGCCGGCAGTGAGCTGCACTTTTTTTTTCTAAATGGGAAAAGGGTTAAACTCTGCTTCTTACAATAAAGCTTTGTAATTTTCTCCAAAAAGGTCTTGCATATTTTTATTAGATTTATTTCTAGAAACTTTATATTTTTAGTTATGATTAAATATTATATATATTTAAAATTCCATTTTCTTGTTTAAAATTTATTTTTATAGAGACAGGGTCTTACACTATGTTGCCCAGGCTGGTCTTGAACTCCTAGGACTCAAGCAATCCTCCCTCCTTGGCCTCCCAAAGTGCTGGGATTACAGTTGTGAGCCACTGCACTCAGCCTAACATTCTATTTTTTAATTCTGTTGCTGGTACTTAGAAAAACTTAAATGTTGATGTTTTAGCTTGCAAATTTGCTAAACTCTTAATTCTGATAATCTGCTTATAGATGATATTGGATTTCCATACATACAATCATCTAACCTTTAAAGAATGACAGTTTTGTTTCTTCCATATGCCTTTTTTTCATGCCTTTTTTTTTTTCATTTTCCTTGCTTTACTGTGTTGACACTTTCAGTACAATGTTGAATACAAGTAATAATAGCAGGCACTCTTGTTCTTGATTTTAAAAGAGACACTTCTAATATTTCACTATTAACTAATGTTTACTGAGGGATTTTTGTATATACCTTTTATCAATTCAAGGGACTCAGCTAGGCAAGGTGGCACACACCTGTAATCACAGCTACTTTGGAGGCTGAGGTGGAGGCTCACCGGAACCCAGGAGTTCGAGGCTGCAGTGAGTTATGATGCCACTGCACTCCAGCCTGGGCAACGGAGCGAGACCTTGTCTCTAAAAATAAAACAGCAAATATGTATTTTAAAAACCAGCCTACAACTGTCATTTTAACTGGAGTCCTCAATCCCTTTGCATGTAATGTAATGATTGGTGTGGATGGAGTTAAATACACCATCTCCTCTGTGCTTTGGATCTGTCCTGCTGTATTCGGTTCTTTTAAATTTAAAAATCAGCCCACCATTTTCCTGTTTCATTTTAAAGTTATGCCCCTTTTCTATCCTTGAGTGGTTAAGAAATCAAAAGGTGCAGACCCTTTATCAATGTCTAATATTGATACTTTTCCCCTTCTCCCGGACAATGCAGGGACCTTAGAACACTAATTCTTCTGCTCCCAATGTCAAATTATATGCTTTTCTTGCCACGTATTCTAAGTCTGTGAGAGGGTGTGTGTGTGTGTGTGTGTGTGTGTGTGTGTGTGTGTGTATTGTTCCCTTCTTTGTATCCAGGAGTTCTCATCATTTAGCTCCCACTTATAAGTGAAAACATGCAGTATCTGGTTTTCTGTTCCTATGTTAGTTTGCTAAGGATAATAGCGTCCAGCTCCATCCATGTCCCTGGCAAAGGTATGATCTTGTTCCTTATATTTTATTTTTTATTTTTAGAGATGGAGTCGCCCAGGCGTGAGTGCAAGGGCGCGATCTCGGCTCACTGCCACCTCCGCCTCCCTGGTTCCAGCAATTCTCCTGCCTCAGCCTCCTGAGTAGCTGGCACTACAGGCACGCACCACCATGCCCAGCTAATTTTTTGTATTTTAATAGAGATGGGGTTTCACCGTGTTGCCCAGGCTGGTCTTGACCTCCTGAGCGCGGGCAATTCACCCACCTCGGCCTCGCAAAGTGCTAGGATCACAGGCATGAGCCACCACGCCCAGTCAGTCTTGTTCCTTTTTATGGCTGCATAGTATTCCCTGGTGTGTATGTACCACATTTTTTTAATCCAGTCTGTCACTGATGGGCAGTGCTGCAACGAACATACGCGTGCATGTGTCTTTATAACAATGATTTCTATTCCTTTGGGTATATACCCAGTAATGAGATTGCTGGGTCGAATGGTATCTCTGTCTTTATCCCCACACTGTCTTCCACAATGGCTGAACTAATTTAATTTACATTTCCACCAACAGTGTATAAGCATATCTTTTTCTCCACAACCTCACCAGCATCTGTTATTTTCTGACATTTTTATAATAGCCATTTGGACTGGTGTGAGATGGTATCTCGTTGTTGTTTCGGTTTGCATTTCTCTAATGATCAGTGATGCTGGGCTTTTTTTCGTAGGATTGCTGGCCACAGATGTCTTCTTTTGAAAAGTGTCTGTTCATGTCCTTTGCCCACTTTTTAATGGGGTGGTTTTTTCTTCTAAATTTGTGTAAATTACGTATAGATGCTGGATTTCAGACCTTTCTCAGATGCATAGTTTGCAACAATTTTCTCCCATTCTGTAAGCTGTCTGTTTACTCTCTTGATAGTTTCTTTTGCTGTGCAGCTCTTTAGTTTAATTAGATCCCATTTGTGAATTTTTGCTTCTGTTGCAATTGTTTTTGGCGTCTTCGTCATGAAATCTTTGCCTGTGCCTATGTCCTGAATGGTACTGCCTGGGTTGTCTTCCAGGATTTTTATTGTTTTGGGTTTTACATTAAGTCTTTAATCCATCTTGAGTTAATTTTTGTATATGGCATAAGGAAGGCGTCCATTTTCAGTCTTTTCCATATGGCTGGCCAGTTATCCCAGCACGATTTATTGAATAGAGAATCCATTGCCCATTGCTTGTTTTTGTCAGGTTCATCGAAGATCAAAAAATTATAGGTGTGTGGTCTCATTTCTAAATTCTCTATTCTGTTCCATCAGTCTACGTGTGTTTTTGTGCTAGTACTATGCTGTTTTGGTTACTGTAGCCTTGTAGTATAGTTTGAAGCTGGGTAGCGTGATGCCTCCAGCTTTGTTCTTTTTGCTTAGGATTGCCTTACTATCAATATTTCTTTAGATTTACTCAAGTACTTACCATTTACTCATTATTACTTCTTACCTCTCAGATTTACTTTCTGAGATAATCTTTTAAAAGTTCCTTTGGTGAAGAAATTTTGGTGGTAAATTCTGTTTTTATCTGAAAATGTCTATTTCACTCTCATTCTTAGATAATCCATATATAACATAGTCTACATAAAAAATTAATGATATTGATAATACAGCATCTTATAGTTAAAAGCAGAAAACTATATATTTGAAGCAAGTGATAAGGTACATACCCTATTTTGTATAGTATATATGAAATGAATGTCAGAACTATTTTTCACATGTATTTTTTCACTAGATTCTCAAAATGACCCTGAGAAGAAAAGTATTTTATGATCCCCATTTTTTTTTTGCAGGTAAATAAAATAAATAAATGGGATATTCTAAGATTTGTAAACATGCACTTCTATTATTCCTCTGGTTCTATCCCGCATCTCCAGTGTCTGCTACGTATGTAACTTACAATGTGGTGTCTTTCTCTTTATAAGGTGGATTCTTTTTACAAGTGCTAAAATTTCTTTTTTTTCTATTTTTTTGAGACAGGGTCTCATTCTGTCGTCCAGTCTGGAGTGCAGTGGCATGATCTTGGCTCACTCCACCCTCTGCTTCCCAGGCTCAAGCAATTCTCCTGCCTCATCCTCCCGCGTAGCTGGGATTACAGGCACATGCCTCTACCACCTGGCTAACTTTTTTTGTATTTTTAGTAGAGACAGGGTTTCACCAAGTTGGCAAGGCTGGTTTCAAACTCCTGACCTCAAATGATCTACCTGCCTCAGTTTCCCAAAGTGCTGGGATTACAGGTGTGAGCCACCATGCCAGCCTTAACATTTCTAGTGTATAACTTTTAAATATTTTTTTATTAACCGGTATTTTTTTTTTTTTTGAGATGGAGTCTCACTCTGTTGCCCAGGCTGGAGTGCAGTGGCACAATCTCAGCTCACTGCAACCTCCGCCTCCAGGGCTCAAGCAATTCTCTTGCCTCAGCCTCCCTGGTAGCTGGGATTACAGATGTGCACCACCACGCCCAGCTAATTTTTGTATTTTTAGTAGAGACGGAGTTTCACCATGTTGGCCAGGCTGGTCTCGAACTCCTGACCTCAAGTGATCCGTCCACCTAGGCCTCTCAAAGTGCTGGAATTACAGGTGTGAGCCACCGCGCCCGGCCTAGCCAGTATTCTTAATTCCTTCCAACATGTCAAATAACAAATCTTTTTAAGATAATGAAGTCTTTAGTCTGATACATTAATATATAATTGATAATTTAATATAAAAGTTCATTATTTTTAATCATGTTCCTGAAGAATAAGTTATAAATCTGTGAATAACAGTCCATTAAATTAACACTTCATTTATAGAAAGAGGAAATGGAAAATCCTATCATATTCAAGGCTAGACTTCTGCCGAGAGTTGCTGAGTTTTTCATACACACTTGGCACACACAATTTACAGAGTTTGAAAGGGAAGGTAACTGAATATTCACATCTTTTATCTAGAGCTGAAGATTCTGAATTGTATTGACCATACACACTGATGGGGGGAAATTAGCATATTTCCCCAACTTACAAATGTTTATAAATTACTTATGTATAACATGTATTGCATATAATAAAAGTACATAAAATTTAGAAAGATGAACTATTAAAATATATATATATTCGTGGCCAGGCGTGGCGGCTAAAGTCTTAATCCCAGCACTTTGGGAGGCTGAGGTGAGTGGATCACCCGAGGTCAGGAGTTCAAGACCAGCCTGTCCAACACAGCGAAACCCCGTCTCTACTAAAAATACAAAAATTAGCCAGGCATGGTGGCAGGCGCCTGTAATCCCAGCTACTTGGGAGGCTGAGTCAGGAGAATCGCTTGAGCTCGGGAGGCGGAGGTTGCAGTGAGCCGAGATCACACCACTGCACTCCAGCCTGGGTGGCAGAGTGAGACTGTCTCAAAAGGAAACAAACAAACAAAGGAACAAACAAACAAAATATATATATACACACACACATTTTTTTCATGGTAAAATTATTTAGTGGGAGCATACAGGTGTGTGGGTGTGAACAACTGCCGTCGTGTTTAATTTCTTCATGTGGCTGAAGGGCAAACACCATTGAAGGGCTGTTAGTTAGTCTGATGACTTTTTACTGTCTGGTAACACGTTCCTAAGACAGGCCTGTTCACAAGGGAAACATCCCAGGAGGCCCCTGAGAAAGTAGGGAAGTGAGGAATGGAAGGGAGGGAGGCAGTAAGTGATGTGTCTATGAAGAGGTTATTGCTGTAAGCAACTGGGGATGCCTCCTGCTGGGGCCACTCTGAGAAACAGCTCAGTGTCCTCTCACTGAGAGCTGAGGAAATCCAGGTGTTTATGCACGAAATGCCCCTCATTGGTTAAGGACGGCCCAGCTTGCCCCACATGCAGCCCGGCAGGCTGTGGCGTCAAGAAGACACCCTCAGAAGCCCTGGATGTTTGGAAACTGGTGGGCCAGAGTAGCAGGCCCAGGACTGGTGGGTGGGCACAGACGGCACCTGCTACATCTGCTAGGCTGCATTATGAACACGATTTCCAGCTCAGTTTCTTTGCAGTGTTCCTCTTAAACCCTTGAAAAGAACGTTCATTAGATAAGTGCATTTACGGTGAGATAGTTTTAACTGATAGGTAACGTAACTGATAGGTAACATACAAATGAACAAACCTGTGAGAACACTACTCTAAATCTCTTCCATTTTTCCCACGGAGTAACTCAGATACATATGTGACATATGACATTCTGACATACAGATTGAAGGAGACTGCTGAAGTCAATCTAAATATCAAACCAATATAAATTGATCTTTTCTTGAATTAAAATCAATAGAATTTCTAAAATTTTCTTCCTCCACCACATCACCTTGTATATATACCCCTTGAGGTGCATGCTCCCGTTTGGGCCATCCCTGCACCAAAATTCCTGTCCAGGCTGAGAGTGGTGGCTCACACCTGTAATCCCAACACTTTGGGAGGCCAAGGCAGGCAGATCACTTGAGGTGAGGAGTTCAAGACCAGCCTGACCAACATGGCAAAACCCCATCTCTACTAAAAATACAAAAAATAGCTGGGCGTGGTGGAGCATGCCTGTAATCCCAGCTACTTGGGAGGCTGAGCCAGGAGAATCACTTGAACCCGGGAGGTGGAGGTTGTAGTGAGCCAAGATTGTGCCATCACACTCCAGCCTGGGCAGCAGGGGGAGAGAGTCCATCTCAAAAACAACAAAAAAAGTGCCTCAGCTGGAAATGATTCAATCCATTTTGAGGTATGCCTGACTACTCTAAATAGGTAAGAAAATACTAGTAATTGGCTGGGCATGGTAGCTCACACCTGTAATTCTAGCACATTGGGAGGCCAAGGTAGATGGATTGAGCCCAGGAGTTTGAGACCAGCCTGGCCAACGTGGTGAAACCCATCTCTACAAAAAAATACAAAAATTAGCTGGGTGCGGTGGCCCATGCTTATAGTCCCAGCTACTCAAGAGGCCAAGGTAGGAGGGTCACCGGAGCCCAGGGGGTCGAGGCTGCAGTGAGCTGTGATTGCACCATTGCACCACTGCACTCTAGCCTGGGAAACAGAGTGAGATCCTGTCTCAAAAAAAAAAAAAAAAAAAAAAAAAAAACATCTGAGAGAGAGAAAAGGAAAGAAAAGACGCCAGGCTTTTACACCTCATGCCTGTAATCCCAGCACTTTGGGAGGCCGAGGCAGATCACGAGGTCAGGAGATCGAGACCATCCTGGCTAACACGGTGAAACCCTGTCTCTACTAAAAATACAAACAATTAGCCGGGTGTGGTGGTGGGCACCTGTGGTCCCAGCTACTCGGGAGGCTGAGGCAGGAGAAAGGCGTGAACCCAGGAGGCGGAGCTTGCAGTGAGCCGAGATTGCGCCATTGCACTCCAGCCTGGGCGACAGAGTGAGACTCCGTCTCAAAAACAAAACAAGACAAAAATTATCTGGATATGGTGACGCATGCCTCTAGTCCCAGCTACTTGGGAGGCTGAGGCACGAGAATCGCTTGAACCTGGGAGGCAGAGGTTACAGTGGGCCAAGATCACGCCACTGCACTCCAGCCTGGGTGACTGAACAAGACTCCATCTCAAAAAAAAAAAAAAAAGAAAAAAAGAAATGCACTTAAACTTTCTTAAACAAAAAAAGACTTAACTGAATTCCAAAAACGTGACACAAAGTTATACATGTCCATTTTATTTAGGCAGATATATGTATATATTATTTATTTCCTTTTAAAGCAAGCTTAATACAAAGTTTAATTGCTAAAATCACTTTGATTCAACAGCCTAGAAACAGAATAGTCTTTACTTTTACTGTGCTAGTTTAACAAATCCATTCTGTAAAGAAATACTGTTAATTCCCCTAGAGTTTAAAACTTTAGGGCTGGGCACGGGCCTGTAATCCCAGCACTTTGGGAGGCCGAGGTGGGTGGATCACTTGAGGTCCGGAGTTCGAGACCAGCCTGGCCAACATGGTGAAACCCCATCTCTATTAAAAATACAAAAATTAGCCAGGCGTGGTGGTGGGTGCCTGTAATCCCAGCTACCTGGGAGGCTGAGGTGGAAGAATCACTTGAACCCAGGAGGCGGAGGCTGCAGCGGGCCGAGATTGTGCCACTGCACTCCAGCCTGGGAGACAGAGTAAGACTGTTTCAAAAAGAAAAAAAAAAAGAAAGAAAACTTTTGGCCACGAGCAGTGGCTCACGCCTGTAATCCCTGCACTCTAGGAGGCACACATAGGAGGATCCCTTGAGGCCAGGAGTTCAAGGCTGCAGTGAGCCATGATTGTGCCACTGCACTCCAGCCTGGGAGACAGAGCAAGACTCTGTCTTAAGAAAAATTTTAAGGCTTGCGTAGTACCCTGCAAAAGACTATTTTATGATGTATATCAACAAAATTCAACCCCACTTTCTCCAATAATAAAAAAATGTTTTTTTAAACTGTTACTTTTTAAACAACGTGAAACTAATGAAAATTGGTTGCTGCTTTGAGAATCATCTTGTTTGGAGAAAAACATCCTGTGCTTCACCAGTTGCTGCCATGCCTTACAGAGATAAGGTCTGTAGTCTATGTCCACATCACACAGTCGTGGAGAGGCATGAGAAGGTTCTTCTGATGAGTTCGAGGCTTTCTGCATTATAGTTTGTGTCGTTGCAAAAAGAACCAGGCGATAGTCGTTTACAAGCTTCTCTAAGCACTGAGAACATTTCCTCAGAGTAGACTCCTGTAAGTTCACACTTTCTCCTCCATTGACGCGGTCTATCCAGTAAAAAGCTGACAGGCTATCCAAAATCAAAAGGCAGAGAGATGGGTGACTACAAAACATACTTTCTAGTGAGTAAAGTGTAAGAAGTAAGTGGGTGCTACTACTGCAGTACACCAAAAAAAATCTTCCCAGGCAGTATTTGATTATTTCTTCAGAGCTTTGGGATAGTCTGTGCTCAAGAATTGTAACTAGCCGGAGCATATCAAAGTGGTAATCTGTATCAATAAATAAGACTTCTACTTCCAGGCCACCTTCTGATTTGGGAAGTATACATCGTGCTGTTAGGTGATAAAGCATTTCTGTTTTTCCTGTTCCTTCTGGGCCATGAAATTCAAGAATATCACCTGTGTAAAATTTAAAAATCTCAGTCAAAATGCAGTAGCTCAAGGGTAGGTTACAAAATGCAAAGTCTGCAAAAAAGTTTAAAAAGACATTTACTGGAATGTGAAAGAAAATCTAAATTCACTTTTGCCAAAATGGAGCTGTACAAGCAAATACAATAAATAAGGAAATTAGAGCCTGGTGGGAAGGTTGGAAGAGGCTAGGGGACTCTCCTCCGGCCAGGCTCACATGCACTCCCACTTCAATTTGTAAGATTCAAAAATAAAGAGCCACAGATCTAGGGCCTTTCCAAAATCTGATGACTACAGTACACACCCTTTCTGGTAGTTGATTACACTATATCCATTCTTCCCTTCTTCCTAAAGGATAAAACCCAATTTGATGGGGAGGGAAATGTGTCCACTTTAAAACTATTTTTCATAGTCTCCTTTGAAAAGCAAGGTTACCAGGTAACACAGCTGTCGCCAGTGAGATGCAGGCTGCTCTCTGTTGATGATTCTTTCCTATCCAGGGACCCCTTCTGCCCTGCCGCGCCCTCCTGTGGGGGTGGAGCAGCCATCTGGAAGCAGTGAGGATGAAAGCCACCCTTAGGATGGTGGCGTGGAAGACAGAAGGTACCCAGGACTCTGGGCACACGGAGCCCCCACCAGCCACGCACAGCCTGCCTCTGTGCCACTCAGGATGTGAGGAAAACAAGCCTCCACCTGGGCAAGCCACTAAGTTGGACTTCTATGACACGCAGGTGAAGGCACTCCCTAATTAGGTTTCTCAGTGTTATTGATGTTATGGGGGGAACAATTCTGGATTTTATGGTTTCACACATTATTGAGGCAAGAGCCCATGGCTCTCAGGCCCTAAATGCCAACAGCATCCTTCAACTGAAAACAACCTTACACGTTCCCAAACTGCCTTCAGTTATTCTTTGCTATTTGAATTATCTCTGGAAACCATGTCCAGCTGCATTAGAAATTATTTTCCTAGCATTAAAAATCAAAGTCAACTACTCTGAACGTTAAAGACTCCAACTCTCCTTCTATCTAGGCTCGAATAACTAAGGACAGCACAAGTTAAATCAAACAACACTGGGGAAGTTGCCTTGCTTCCAGAGCTTTTCAAAATGCACTCACAGTGGCATTCAACTCTTGCTTGTCATTATTAATTTACGGCTGAACTACCTGATTGGAAACACTATGTTAAAATGCCAATTATTAGCCCCAACCAAATGATGGTCTAAATACGGATTCAAGGGCTGGGCGCAGTGGCTCACGCCTGTAATCCCAGCACTTTGGGAGGCAGAAGCGGGAGGATCACCTGAGGTCAGGAATTCAAGACCAGCCTGGCCAACATACTGAAACCCTACTAAAAATACAAAAAATTAGCTGGGCGTGGTGGCGGGCACCTGTAATCCCAGCTACTTGAGAGGCTGAGGCAGGAGAATCACTTGAACCCGGGAGACAAGAGGTTGCAGTGAGCTGAGATCACGCCATTGGACTCCAGCCTGGGCGACAAGAGCGAAACTCCGTCTCAAAAAACAAAAACAAAAACACAAAAAAATGCAATTACTTTATTTCTTCTTATTATTTAATTTTAATTTTTTTTGAGATGGAGTCTTGTTCTGTTGCCTAGGCTGGAGTGCAGTGGTTCAATCTTGGCTTACTGCAACTTTCGCCTCCTGGGTTCAAGCAATTCTCCTGCCTCAGCCTCCCAAGTAGCTGGGATTACAGGCATGCGCTACCGCGCCCAGCTGATTTTTGTATTTTTGGTAGAGATGGGGTTTTGCCATGTTGGCCAGGCTGGTCTCGAACTCCTGACCTCAGGTGATCTACCCACCTCGGCCTCCCAAAGTGCTGGGATTATAGGTGTGAACCACCGCACCTGGCCTTTCTTATTATTATCAACAAACCGTTGTATATTGGAGTATTCACAAACAATGTATAAGAAATCTAGGCTGGGTACAGTAGCTCATGCCTGTAACTCCCAGCACTTTGAGAGGTCAAGGCAGGAGGATCACTTGAGCCCAAGAGTTCAATATCAGCCTGGTCAATATAGTGAGACCCCAACTATACAATTAAAAAAAAAAAAAAAGCCACCCATGGTGGTGTGCATCAGTAGTCCCAGCTAATTGGGAAGCTGAGGTTGGAGAATCAGTTGAACCCAGGAGGTAGAGGCTGCAGTGAGCCAAGACTGCACCAAATTTCCACCATAATCTTACATACAACTTGCAATTCTAAATTTACCTTAAGAAGAACTTTAAAAAATGATTCCACCTCAGCCTCTCAAGTAGTTGGGACTACAGGCATGTGTCATCATGCCTGGCTAATTTTTGTATTTCTTGTAAAGACTGGGTTCCACCATGTTGCCCAGGCTGGTCTTGAACTCCTGGGCTCAAGTGGTCTGCCTGCCTCAGCCTCCCAAAGTGCTGGGATTACAGGCATGAGCCACCATGCCTGGCTTCAGCTTTCTTATAGCATAGTATGTTATCAGTTCTCATAGACTTCTCTTTTGTATTTAAGAATTCTACACATGGCTGGGCATAGTGGCTCACATCTGTAATCCAGCACTTTGGAAGCTGAAGTGGGAGGATCACTTGAGCCCAGGAGTTCATGATGAGTCTGGGCAACATAGGGAGACCCTGCCTTTACAAAAAATTAAAAAAAAGAAATAGCTGGGCGTGGTGGCATGTGCCTACAGTCCCAGTCTCAGCTACTCAGGGTGAAGTGGGAGCCTGTGAGGTTGAGGCTACGGTGAGCCATGATCATGCCACTGCACTCTAGCCCAGACAACAGAGGGAGACCCTGTCTCTAAAAAGAAAAGAAAAGAAAAAAAAAAGATTCTAGGCTCAAGGAGTAAAACTATTTTCATATTAACAATTGTCCATCTAATTAAAAGTTAACATAGCAACTAACCTGTGTTCCACCCAGATGTTCAGTGTGCCCTCTCTTACTATGTTACTGAGGAGCTATGCTGAACCCGCCACTCCTGCCAAGCGTCTTTTACTGCCCTATGTGATAGAGAACGAGGGACCATGCAGAAGCGCAGACGGGGAAACCAAGAAGCAGACCACAGCGAATCCTCCCTCTCCTGCTCCCATAGAGGCAGCCAGAGAGGCCGACCCACAGCTACTCACCTTTCTAGAGTACTGCATGCCTTAAAGAGGCTGCTTCAGACATATCCTATTTGCTCCTAATAACACTGAGGTAGGGAAAGCAAACTCTATCATCTCCCATCATCACACAGATCACACTATATAATCACTATTTACTTGATTACATTTCCTGCTAGCTTCTCTAAGGTTGGGACTTGAGTATTCTGTCCCCAGCACAAAACCCAGGATCTTCTGAATGTGCTTCATCAGTTACCTTCTTTTCAAGATCCTCTTGAGAGACATCTAAAGAATAAAAATATAAGTCTTGGTTTGTGAGGGTTAAGGGCCTAAAAGCCAATTGTGAAACTGGCATTTTAAATGGAAGCAGGTCTGGTAGGGAATGACAGGTGGAGTGTGTGGCTTTGGTGGCAGAGTTCAGCAGGTAAGAAAGTCCTAGACCAGGGTTGACACAGGGACCAACATAGGAGGCAAAGCAAGAAGAGCAAACTGCCAGGTGTGGGGCCTGCTGCCCAGAGACCACAGGGTGCTCACACTTAGCGTGGTGAGGGCCTCAGTTCTGCAGGTGATATGGTTAGGCTGTGTCCCCACCCAAATCTCATTTGAAATCCCACGTATTGTGGGAGGGACGCAGTGGGGGTAATTGAATCATGGGGGCGGGTCTTTCCTGTGCTGTTCTCGTGATAGTGAGTAAGTCTCATGGGATCTGATGCTTATTATAAGGGAGAATTTTCCTGTACAAGCTCTCTTTGCTTGCTGCCATCCATGTAGGATGGGACTTGTTCCTCCTTGCCTTCTGCGATGATTGTGAGGCTTCCCCAGCCACATGGAACTGTAAGTCCAATTAAACCTCTTTCTTTTGTAAATTGCCCAGTCTTGGGTATGTCTTTATCAGCAGCGTGAAAATGGACTAATACAGCAGGTAAACCTAATGTGGTGACTTAAAAGTTCTCAAAGATAGGCTTGGAAGTACCTGCACAAATCAAATACAGACATAAAGTAGACTTTTTTTGAGACAGGGTCTTATTCTGTCACCCAGGCAAGAGTGTAGTGGCGTGACCTCAGCTCACTGCAACCTCCACCTCCCAGGCTCAAGCCATCCTCCCACCTCCGCCTCCTGAGTAGCTGGGACCACAGGTGTGTGCCACCACACCTGGGTAATTTTTGTATTTTTTTGTAGAGATGGAGTCTTGCTGAGTTGCCCAGGGTGGTCTCAAACCCCTGGGTTCAAGTGATCCACCCACGTCAGCCTCCCAAAGTGCTAGACTTATAGGCATGCACCACCACACCCAGCCCAAAGTAGAAATTTTTAGTTCACATAATTCACATTGAGTATTCCAGCAAAAATTTAGCTTTCAAAATGGTATGGGTTTTTAAAAATGTTATCTCTAGGTGTCACAAAATGAAAATGTCCTACAGCCACTAAAATTTAAGATTCAAGATGGTAAGCCGGGCGCGGTGGCTCACGCCTATAATCCCAGTACTTTGGGAGGCTGAGGCAGGTGGATCACCTGAGGTCAGGAGTTCAAGACCAGCCTGGCCAACATGAAGAAACCCTGCTTCTACTAAAAATATAAAAATTAGCTGGGCATGGTGGCACGTGCCTGTAATCCCAGCTACTTGGGAGGCTGAGGCAGGAGAACTGCTTGAACCTGGGAGGCAGAAGGTTGCAGTGAGCCCAAATTGTGCCATTGCACTTCAGCCTGGGCAACAAGAGTGAAACTCCATCTCAAAAAAAAAAAAAAAAAAAAGATTCAAGATGGTAGGTAATAAGGGGCTGGTTATAGCAGTCTGGGAGTAATCCACACAGAAATAATAGAGAAAAAACAAAAATCTCTTTGATGGGTGGGTATTATGGACCTAAAATTAAGGCCAAAACTAAATTTTTGAGATATATCCACAGTTAGAAGAGGCATTAGAAGACAGCTAAAACAGAAATTTAATAGGAAAACCAGGAAGAAAAACATTATAGGGCAAAAGAGAATGTTTCAAGAAAATGAAACTACTAAATAATAAATGCAGCAGAAAAGTCATGACAATGAAAAACAGCAGGGAAAAGATCACTGAGTTTGTCCAAAATAGTGACCTTGGAGCATTAATTGTGTAGTCCGCAAAAGCACATTTAACATCTCATTTTGTGAACCAAACTTTTAAAACTGAGATACTCAGAAGACAGGAGACAACGGCACTAGCCTAGGCATTCACTGCTTCTAGAGTAACAGCAAGGACAGAGTGGATTCCCGACGAGTGAAACTGAGGCAAAGAAGTTGAAGGTTAAATCCCTGCCTAAGAGATACTCTTTTTCTTTTACACATTAATAGCAAAGCAGGTATAAAAAAGGCTTTTATAACAACCGGGAAGACACTGCAAACTTGCAAGAGACACATGAATTATCATTAAGGTCCTTGAACTAAATTCCTCACAAATATGTTTAATGATGAACTGAAATCAGTTTTACTGATTTTATAAACATTTACTGTTTGATCCTCAAGATCAAAACCTGTAATCAAATATTATGTCCTACAGAAGGGACATCATCCTTTTCAATGTACTTGAAGTCACCGTCTCATATGTTTCTGTGGCTGCTACAGCATCCTTGTCCAGCCAAATTATGGAACGTGACAACTCGCAGTAAAAAAATCCCTAAGGTTTGGCACTTGAAGATATTAAACTAAATCAGAAAATCTGGATGATTTGGCCTTGACAGTTCCTCTTACGAATAGAACGCTGTAAGGAGTTTGGGTAACAGATTGTCAGAAAGAGTTCTGAATCTAAAGATCCTTCAAAATAAGGAAAAGAAAGGAAAAGCCAAAAAAGCTATCATCTTGGTACCAGCCTACCAACTATATAACAAATATGTTGAATTTGCAGATTATAATCATTATAGAAGTAAAGAAGTAATGAATTGGTACATGGTACTGAATAACTCCTATCCAAAAAAGCATTAAAAATATGTTTACAGGTTGGGCGTGGTGGTTCACGCCCATAATCCCAGCACTTTGGGAGGCTGAGGTGGGCAGATGGCTTGAGCCCAGGAGTTCAAGACCATCCTGGGCAACATGGCAAAACTCCATCTCTACAAAATACACAAAAATTAGTCTGGTGTGGTGGCACACATCTGTGGTCCCAGCTATTCAGGAGGCAGAGGTGCGAGGATCACCTGAGCCCGGGGGTTGGTCGAGGCTGCAGCGAGCCGTCACGGCGCCACTGCACTCCAGCCCGGGCAACAAGAGTGAGACCCTGTCTCAAAAAGAAAAGTTTGGCACTGGGCACAATGGCTCATGCCTGTAATCTCAGTACTTTGAGAGGCTGACACAGGTGGATCACTTGAGGTCAGGAGTTCAAGACCAGCCTGGCCAACATGTTGGAACCCTGTCTCTACTAAAAATACAAAAAATTTGCTGGGCATGGTAGCATCTGCCTGTAATTCCAGCTATTTGGGAGGCTGAGGTTGCAGTGAGCCAAGATCGAGCTGCACTCCAGCCTGGGTGACAGAGTGAGACTCTGTCTCAAAACAAAACAAAACAAAAATAAAAATAAATGTTTGGATGAGAACACATGGACACAGGGAGGGGAACAACAGACACTGGGGCCTGCTGAAGGCATGAGGGGAGGGAGCGCATCAGGACAAATAGCTAGGACAAGTAACCTAGGTGATGGGTTGATAGGTGCAGCCAACCACCATGGCACACGTTTATCTATATAACAAACCTTCACGTTCTACACATGTATCCTAGAATTTAAAATTAAATTAAAATAAATTTTAAAAAATGTTCGGATGGGTGCAGTGGCTCACACCTGTAATCCCAGCATTTTGGGAGGCCAAGGTGGGTGGATTCCCTGAGGTTGGGTGTTCGAGACCAGCCTGGCCAACATGGTGAAACCCCATCTCTACTAAAAATACAGATGAGACAGAGCAAGACTCTATCTCAAAAAAAAAGTTTACAATGGCATTGAGACTCTATAACCCCTAAATCTTACTACTTCAACTTAAGCTTTTCTGTAACAAGCTCTGATAAACTTCTATTGTTGATAAATAATCTTTATAATCCCAGTCTTCTATCTGCTATTGTTCCAATGGAATACTCATCTAACTAGTTTTACAGCTATAGGATCTTCGGTAGTTTTCAGTAAACTTCTTTGTTAGTTACTGAACATGATGGTGTTTTTCAATGTTTCTATATATAATATTCTAATGTAGAAGTTGTTCCACAAACCCATTTTAACATATTGTCAGTTTCATAAGGCTCACCTTAATAATATCCTTCCCTACAGAGAGAGTACAAAGACCATTCTGTTTTTTGTCTTACATATTTGATCAAAATTTGTGTTTTATTATGGAGAATTTTGGTTAGCAAATCTGCTGTACAAAAAATACTAAAGGGAGTCCTGCAGGCTGAATGAAAGGACAGTTCCTGAAATCCAAATGAGAAAATAAAGAGCACAGGGAAATGTAACTATCTAGGCAAATATAAAAGACAGTACAGGCCAGGTATGGTGGCTCACCTCTGTAATCCCAACACTTTGGGAGGCCAAGGTGGGCGAATCACCTGAGGTCAGGAGTTCAAGAGCAGCCTGGCCAACGTGGTGAAACCCCGTCTCTACTAAAAACAAAAAATTAGCCAGGTGTGGTAGCACACACCTGTAGTCCCAGGTACTGGGGAGGCTGAGGCAGGAGAATCGCTTGAACCCAGGAGGTGGAGGTTGCAGTGAGCCGAGATCACACCACTTCACTCCATCCTGGGCGACAAAGTGAGACTCCATCTAAAAAAAAAAAAAAGATAGTATAAACGTGTTTTTGTATTTGTAACTGTTTTTTCATCTATCTGATTTAAGAAGGAAGCTGTTTTTGCGACAGTCTTGCTCTGTTGCCCAGGCTGGAGTGCAGTAGTGCAATCTCGGCTCACTGCAACCTCTGCCTCCCAGGTTCAAGCAATTCTCCTGTCTCAGCCTCCCGAGTAGCTGGGATTACAGGCACCCGCCATCATGCCCAGCTAATTTTTGTAGAGACGAGGTTTCACCATGTTGGCCAGGCTGGCCTTGAACTTCTGACCTCAGGTGATCCACAGACCTCAGCCTCCCAAAGTGCTGGATTACAGGTGTGAGCCACCGCACCTGGCCAGAAAGTATTCTTAAGTGATCATTTTAATTACTTTAATTCAGTAATATTAAATGTGCTGATGACCATACAATGTATAAAGATGTAGGGAATACCTATACAGTAAACAAAGCTTTTTACAAAATATGGAAATTAAGTTTGTATTAATCCAACTAGACTGTTAGAAATTATGATCTTACTTGTAATCCCAGGGCAATCACTAGAAAAATAATTCAGAAAAATATAGTGAAAACAATGACAAGGGAATTAAAATGGTACATTAGAAAATATTTAACACAAAAGAAAACAGTAAAGGAGAAAGAAACAGAAAAGACATAAGACATATATAAAAAACAGACAGCAAAATGCAATCATAAACTTTTTGTCTTTGTTTTTTTTTTGTTTTTTTTTTCTTTTTCTTTTTGAGAAGGAGTCTTGCTCTGTCACCCAGGCTGGAGTGAAGTGGCGCAATCTCGGCTCATTGCAACTTCCACCTCCCAGGTTCAAGTGATTCTCCTGTCTTGACCTCTCAAGTAGCTGGGATTACAGGCATGAGCCACCACACCTGGGTAATTTTTCTTTTTCTTTTTCTTTTTTTGAGGTGGAGTCTCACTCTGTCGCCCAGGCTGGAGTGCAGTGGCACAATCTTGGCTCACTGCAAGCTCACTGAATCCCTCCCGGGTTCATGCCATTCTCCTGCCTCAGCCTCCCGAGTAGCTGGGACTGCAGGCGCCTGCCACCACGCCTGGCTAATTTTTTCTATTTTTAGTAGAGACGGGGTTTCACCATGTCGGCCAGGCTGGTCTCCAACTCCAGACCTCAGGTGATCCACCTACCTTGGCCTCCCAAAGTGCTGGGATTACAGGTGTGAGCCACCGTGCCTGGTCCCTACTTTAACCATTTTTCAGTGTACAGCTCAGCAGTGTGAAGTACATTGACATTGCTGCAAAGCAATGAAGCAGAACTCCACAACTTTTCCATCTTGCAAAACTCCCATTTTGCACCCATTAAACAATGACTCCCTTCCCCCGCCTCTCCCCAGCTCCTGGTAACTACCATTTTACTTTCTTTTCTGTGAATTTAACTACCTTAGAAACTGCATATAAGTGGAATCAAGCAATTTGTCTTTTTGTGTCTGGCCTATTTCATTTACCACAATGTCCTCAAGGTTCATCCATGTTGTAGCACGTGACAGAATTCTCTTCCTTTGTGAGGCTGAATAATATCAACTGCATGTATATATCACATTTTGTATACACCACTCAACCACTGATGGATACTTTTCCCCCCAGAGATTCGTTATAAGCACATTGATGGACATTTAGGTTGGTTTTACCTCTTAGCTATTGTGAATAGTGCTGCTATAAACAAGAGTGTGCAAATATTTCTCCAAGATCCTACTTTCAGTTCTTTTGGATGAATACCCAGAAGTGAGATTATGTGATCATATGGTAGCTCTATTTTTCATTGTTTGAGGAACCTCCATACTGTTTTCCATAATGGTCGCACCGTTTTACAATCTTACCAACAGTGCAAAAGGGTTACAGTTTCTCCACATCCTTGCTAACACTCGCTATTTCCTGTTTTTTTTTTGATAGTAGCCTTCCTAATGGATGTGAGGTGACAAAGAAGAACATTTTATAATGATAAATGGGTCAGCCAGCAATAAGACAAAATAAAAAGTTATATGTGCTTAACAATACATGAAGCCCCAAAATACAAAAGCAAAAAATGATAAAACTCAGGAGAGAAACAGACAATTCAACAATAACAGTTGGATACTTCATTTTTAGTAGAGATGGGGGTTTCACCATATTGGCCAGGCTGGTCTCAAACTCCTGACCTCGTGATTTGCCTGCCTAAGACTCCTAAAGTGCTGGGATTACAGGTGTGAGCCACTGCGCTCGGCTATAACCTGATTTTTTAAATGAGCAAAGGATCTGACGTTTCTTCAAAGATATACAATTTGCCAATAAGCCTGTGCAGAGATACCCAACATCATTGGCCGTGAGGACAATGTAAATCAAAAACCACAAAGAGATAACACTTCATACTGACTAGGATGGCTATTATCAAAAAGACAGACAATAACAATTATTCCCAGAATATGGGAATTGCTGGCAATGCAATGATGGTGCAAGTAAAATGTGAAGCTCCTTTGGAAAACAGTCTGGCAGTTTCTCAAAAGGTTAAATGTAGAATTGCCATATGACCTAGCAATGCCTATCCTAGGTATTACCCGATAGAACTGAAGACATCTATCCACAGAAAAACATGTACACAGATAACCACAGCAGCATTATGCACAACAGCCAGCAAATGGAAACAACCCAAATGTCCATCAGCTAACAAATGGATAAGCAACATGTACACCCATGCAATGAAATATTTAACAAAGAATGAACTACTGATACGTGTTATGATATGGTGACACTGAATTATACAATTCAGTGCAAACTATTCAAAGTAAAAGAGGCCAGTCACAGATCACATATTACATGATTCCAATTATATGAAATGTCCAGAAAAGGCAAATCTACAGTTAGAAAGTAGATTAGTAGTTGCCTAGAGCTGGGGAACATGGGAGATGATGATTACTAGAAATGAGCTTCTTTACGGGGAGATAAAATGCTCTAAAGTCAGCTGTGGTAACGGTTGCACAACTGTGTAATAACCTAAAAATCACTTAACTGCACACTTCGGTGGGTGAATTTTATCTCTATGAAGCCGCCACATTAAAAGAAAAAAAATCAACCTAAGCGCACGCCCTTAGTAAGTTTTCCCTGTTGTAGAAATACTAACAAGTGGGTACCCAAGGACTTCCCTACAACTCCGCAAGCTTCTAAAGAAAAGGAATTTCAAAATAAACTATAATAACAGGACTTGCATAAATATTGTGTGTTGAGAATAAGACAGAGGTCAAGGCATATTCTGAAGATTTACTGCAGAGAAGCAAACTTGTCTGACACCGATGAGGAAAGCTTCAAAGCTTTCTGTCACAACCTGTGTCTCATTTTCCAGTTGTACAGTTTAACCTGTATAAACTCTTGTGAGGAGTATGTGTATACATGAGCTTATGTGAAAAATCCTTTTATAAAGATTTGCATTTATTTATATAAAGGTTGTATTTTTACCATGCACAGGTGAATCTTCATCAGCAAACAGATTTGGTTCTATTTCTTTCAAGGAACTTCTACCTTCAAGTCGGGCAAGGAGCTTATAAAAGAAGAGAGAAGGAAAACTCATTATTTAAAAATATAAAATCCTAGACATCTATATTTATACCATTTTCCGAAAGTCTGTAAGATTTCATAACTTTAGGCTGGGTGCTGTGGCTCACACCTGTAATCCCAATACTTTGGGAGGCCAAGGTGGGCAGATCGCTTGAGTCCAGTTTCAGACCAGCCTGGGCGACATGGTGAAACCCGACTCTACAAAAAATACAAAAATTATCTGGGCATGGTGGCACACACTGTAATCCCAGCTACTGAGGAGGCTGAGGTGGGAAGATCACTTGAGTCAAAGAGGCAGAGGTTGCAGCCTGGGTGACAGAGTGAGGCCCTATCTCAAAAAAATTTTTTTTTCATAATTTTGTGGATTTGGAAGAAAATATGAAATAGGAAATATAGTTTAGGAGAAATGTTGTGTTTACTTATTTTTCAGATATTTTACTTTTTGTTTATCTACCAAATACTGACAGTATAAAATGAGTCTGTACCCTCAAAGGAATGGATAGTCTAGTTTAGGATATAGGACAAACTGCTATGGCAAAATTTTTACCTTCCTCGTAATTAACTTTCACACAGTTAATTCTTACCACACTTGTTACACAGTTATCTGCCTTCATTTGTCTGCCCCATTCATTGTGAGCTCTTTATTTCACTGGGGAAGGGGACAAAGGAGAAAGGTGGAGGAGAACTTCCTTGAGGAGCCACCACCTGGGCTCTCTCCTAAGTAAGACAGAACGGGGCACAGGCAGGTGAATGGGGCACAGGCAGGTGAATGGGGCACAGGCAGGTGAATGGGGCACAGGCAGGTGAACGGGGCACAGGCAGGCCTAGTAGACCTGCTAACAGAAACAGGAGCAGCCACAGTGCAGAGGTTATAAATAGCATTGTGCATAGGGACACTGTGAGCAGCTTTGAACTCCTAGATACTGTAACAGCACCAAACAGGCAGGACCCAGGGAAGCCCTAAAAGAGAGCAGAAGTCAGAGCATGGAAGGGCTCAGACGCCATGTTTGGGAGCTTATCTTTGGCTTGTAGACAACAGCCAACAGGTGTGACACTAAGCAGTGAGAAGTATTTAGCACATAGTTAAGAGTAGACATTTGGGACCCCAGAGCCAGACCTGCTAGGTCACTGAGGTCCTTAGGCTTCTCATCTGTCAAGTGAGGATAACAAACAGCACCCTCCCCATAAGGCTGATGAGGATTAAATATGTGAAAAGAGTACCTGGCATATTATCCACTTCTTTTTCTTTTTTGAGGCAGAGTCTTGCCCTGTCGCCCAGGCTGGAGTTCAGTGGTGCGATCTCTGCTCATTGTAACCTCTGCCTTCTGGGCTCAAGTGATTCTCCTGCCTCAGCCTCCTGAGAAGCTGGGATTACAGGCACCCACCACCACGCCCGGCTAATTTTTGTTTTTTTTAGTAGAGACAAGGTTTCACCATGTTGGGGCAGGCTGGTTTCAAACTCCTGACCTCAAATGATCCGCCCCCATCGGCCTCCCAATCTGCTGGGATTACAGGCGTGAGCCACCGCGCCCAGCCTATCTGCATTTCAAACAGATCATCTTGGTGGTTACTAGGGGACAGATGTGAGGAGAGTAAAACCATACGTGGAGAGAGGGCTGGGGTTTGTCACCCTAGTCTGGAGGAGGAGTGTCTGCACCATGACAGAAGTCATTAGGATCACATGGGGCAATCTCGGTGAAGGATTTAACTGTCACAAGGGAGACAAAACTGATTCTCAAGTTTCTTGGGAATCAGCACAGATTTGACAACCCTTCTATATGACAAAAGAAAAAAAAATCTGTCACAAATGGGAAGAAAACGTCACCTTTTATTTGCATTTTTTTAAACCAAATCAAGTTGTGGAAAGACTTCCTCAAGTGATGAAAAAGTTCTATGCATTAATTTAACAGGCGTTCGTTGAATTTCTGTTGCGTATGAAGCACTGTGCTAGGTAAAATGTTGACTACAAAGATGAAGATGACAACCTACCCTCAAAGAATGTGCAGTCTCAGTCCTCTAGATGAGATTATGTCATAATACAAGGTAAAGTTACAGGGTGCTTAATTAGAGCAGAGGTTCTGAGGGCATACCCATGGCCAAAACTATTTTCGTAAACAGAAAAAGTAAAAATGAAGATGTTATTTGCCTAGTTTGATACTAAGGTCCTAAAAGCAATAGTGGGTACCTGCTGACAGCTAGCGTAATCAAGGTAGTGGTGTGGAAATGTATTAGCACACATCGCCAAGCACTACCTGCACTCAGGCAGAACAAAACCAGCTTTACGTAAGAATGTCTTTGATGAAGTAAAAAAAAAAAAAAAAAAAAAGACTGCTTTTACTAAATCATGACCCTTGAGTACACTTTAAAAAATATTCTTTGTGATGACATGAGAAACATACTGTGTAGTGAATAATTTAACCTTGCCCAAAGGGAGGTCTGGCTTTTGTCCTTGGCTCCTGAGAGGTAATTCTAAACCCTTGGAATGTCTTGCCTGATAAAAGCGTCTTTGGGCCGGGCACAGTGGCTCGCGCCTGTAATCCTAGTCCTTCAGGAGGACAAGGCAGGAGGCTCGCTTGAGCCCAGGAGTTTAAGACCAGCCTGGGAAACATGGCGAAACCCTGTCTCTACAAAAAATACAAAAATTGGCTGGGCATGGTGGCATACACCTGTAGTCCCAGCTACTCAGAAGGCTGACAGAAAAGAATCGCTTGAGTCCAGGAGGTCGAAGCTGCAGTGAGTCAAGATTATGCCACTGCACTCCAGCCTGGGCCACAGAGCAAGACCCTGTCCCCCCGCCCCCCCACCCCCAAAATAGTCTCTGTTTACAAGAGAACTTTGAGCCACACAGCAATGTGATTTATGGTGGGGGCTATGGGTCATGCAGTGTCAGGCCAACCTGGAAGTGCTGGAAGCTAAGGTCAGCTATGCAGGCGGTTGACTATGTCCACATGGCAGAGCCCCAATAAAACCTTTGGACACCAGAGTCTAGCTGAGATTCCCTGCTTGCCAATATTCTATTGTCACACATTGTTGCTGGGAGAATTTAGCACTGTTGATGACTCCACTGGGAGAGGACAGCTGGAAGCTCTGTACTTGGAACTTCCTGAACTTTGTCCTATTGTGTCTCTTCCCTTGGCTGATTTTAATCTATATCCTTTTGCTGTTGCAAACCATAACCATGAGCATAACAGCTTTCATTGAGTTCTGAGTTCTTCTAGAGACTTATTAAGCCTGAAGGTGGCTGTGATGGTTAATTGTATGTGTCAAGTAGATTGAGATGCCCAAATAGCTGGTAAAGCATTATTTCTGGGTGTGTCATGAGGGTGTTTCTGGAGGACACGAGCATCATCAGTAGACTGATTAAAGAGGATCCATCCTCACTAATGCAGACGGGCATCCTCCAATCCCTCTTTTCTTGAACTGGGACACCCATCTTCTCCTGCCCTCAGATATTGGAGCCCGTGATTCTGGGACTTACCCCAGTGCCGCCTGTCCCCCAACCCTACACCATTCTCGAGCCTTTAAAGCCCTGGACTGGGAGTTCCACCATGGGCTCTCCTGGCTCTCAGCCCTTCAGACTCAGACTGAATTACACCACAGGCTTTCTGGTTCTCCAGCTTGCAGATGGTGTGTCTGGGACTTCCTGGCCTCCATCATCACGCTATTAGAGTAGGTAGACAGGTGTGAGTGGGGCAAGACAGGCCCCAAGGAATGTCCAGGTGGCCTCTTCAGGAATGATAACTGGTTGCAGCTGGCACCAGGGAGGGGAAAATTTCCTAACAGGAAACATCTTGGGCTTATGGGCAACAACTTCCTGATAAGATCCTAGGAATTGAGCAAACATGTCCAGGAATGTGCAGTAGGGAGCAAAATGGTGGAGTGTGACCAGTATATGACCTTTCTCTGGGAGCACTAGACCAGTACGGGAAAATTGCCCTACGCGAGCATGCACAGAACTCCAAACACCAAAGCAAGTCACTGCACATGAGGCAATTAGCCAGCAGCTCATCCAAGGAGAAGGATGAGAGGAGACCAGGAAGGATCAGGAAATAGGGGCATTCAATATTTCAAGTTGCCCATTTGGTCCCTTCCAAGTGAACGTTACTTCAAAAACCCTTCAGTCCTGCCTTGAATCTACTTCTGTCTTGGCTGAATTCTTTCTTCCAAGAAGACAAGAACTAAGGACTGTGGACCCCAACCAGACTTGCTGCCCTGGTAACAATGTGAGCCAATTTCCATAATAAATTTCCTCTTATATATCTACATGTATCCTATTGGTTGTTGGTTGTGTTTCTCCTCTGGAGAACTGTGCCTAACACATAACTCAGTGAACCATCCAAAAGATGCATGGTGTGAAATCATTCCTGGGTAAAAGATTTCACTCCAACTGTAAGACAAACCTTTTTTTTTTTTTTTTTTTTTTTTAGACAGGGTCTTACTCCCGTCACCCAGGTTGGAGTACAATGGCACGATGAGACTCAACCTCCCAGGCTCAAGTGATCCTCCCACCTCGGCCTCCCAAGTAGCTGGACTACAGGCTCGTGCCACTATGTCCAGCTAATTTTTTTGTTATTTTTAGGAGACAGGATCTCACTATGTTGCCCAGGCTGGTCTCGAACTCCTGGGCTCAAGTGATCCACCTGCCTTGGCCTCCCAAAGTGCTGGAATTACAGGTGTGAGCTACTGCACCTGGCCAAGGTCTTAAGATTTTATATCCCACATTGTAGTTAGCCTTTAGGAAAACTACTACTTGTCAAGCTTTGGTAACAGTAACCAAGAAGAATAGTTATAATTCTGTGAAAAGGTCTTAAAATACTCCTCCCTTTCCCAACGTGACTTTCTCTGAGAGGATGGCTGTTCTTCATATACTTTAACCCAACCAACATATGATAACAGACTGCATAAGAACCCAGTTCCATTAAGCCAGATATTAAAAAGATTTGCAAATATGTAAAACAACATCATTTTTCTCAGTTTTTTCTTAGAAAAATACAGCTATTTTTCATAAAAATATGTTTTATAAAAATATTCAATATGTGTGTCACTGTACATGAATGTAAATATTTTAAAATTTTAAATTTGTTTCATGGACACATATAAAGAAAAGCTCTTTAGATTCTTCAATAATTTTTTTTTTGAGACAGGGTCTTGCTCTGTCACCCAGGCTGGAGTGTACAGTGATGACATCATGGCTCTCTGCAGCCTTGACCTCTTGGGCCCATGCAATCCTCGCATATCAGCCTCCTGAGTAACTGGGACCACAGGTGTGTGCCACCACACCCAGCTAATTTTTTTACTTTTTGCAGAGACAGGGTCTCCCTATGTTGTCCAGGCTGGTCTCGAACTCCTGGATTCAAGCAGTTCTCCCACCTTAGCCTCCCAAAGTGCTGGGATTACAAGCATGAGCCACCATGCCCAGTGGAATCTCCCATTTTTAAATGTGTTACATGGTCCTAAGACTAAAACGTATAAGAACCACTGGGCTACAAGACTGAAAGAGTATAACTCAAAGAAAAATACAGATTCTTTTTTTTTTTTGAGACAGAGTCTCGCTTTGTCACCGAGGCTGGAGTGCAGTGGCACAAGTTCAGCTCACTGCAACCTCTGCCTCCTGGGTTGAAGCGACTCTTCTGCCTCAGCCTCCTGAGTAGCTGGAATTACAGGCGTGTGCCACCATGCCTGGCTAATTTTTGTATTTTTAGTAGAGATGGGGTTTCGCCATGTTGGTCAGGCTGGTCTCAAACTCCTGACCTCAGGTGATCCACCCGCCTCAGCCTCCCAAAGTGCTGGGATTACAGGCATGAGCCACTGCGCCCAGCAAGACAGAGAGACTTTCATGGACAAGAAAGAGCACGTGGAAACAACTATAAAATATCTTCAAAGGCATGTATACGAATGAATAACATCCTCATTAGATTAACTTGGGAAGACACTCCAATTGTTTACTCTTACTGTCATTTCTCAAAACACTGTAGAATCTTCACCCCTGAGAAATCCTGGCAAAATAGTACTCAAGAAAGTATTACAGGCCAGGTGCGGTGGCTCACGCCTGTAATCCCAGCACTTTGGGAGGCCAAGGTGGGCGGATCACCTGAGATTGGGAGTTCGAGACCAGCCTGACCAACATGGAGGAACCCTGTCTCTACTAAAAATACTAAATTAGCCAGGCGTGGTGGCACATGCCTGTAATCCCAGCTACTGGGGAGGCTGAGAAGGAAGAATCGCTTGAGTCCGAGGCAGAGGTTGCGGTGAGCCGAGATTGCGCCATTGCACTCCAGCCTGGGCAACAAGAGCAAAACTCCGTCTCAAAAAAAAAAAAAAAAAAAAGAAAAAAAGTATTATAATTTTATTGATGGGACTCTTTTGGGTGAAGATGGTATTATTCCTCTTAGTTACCCACAAGGATTAGGCAATCTGCATCAGACTTTCCACTGTTACTTAGAAAATCAAATTTATTTTCAAAGGAGAAAAACCGTCCACCACTGAGAATATCCAAAGCAATGTTTTACAACATCAAAGCAGAGTATACTGAATTATAAAGGGGGTGAAAGAACCTCCCAGAAATAGGAAATAGATTTAAATTTACAAGTAATGGATAATATTAACAATTCACAAGCCGAGCAAATTGTTAATATTACAATTAACAATTGTAATTGTGGCTCACACCCATAATCCCAGCACTTTGGGAGGCCGAGGCAGGTGGATCACCTGAGGTCAGGAGTTCAAGACCAGCCTGGCTGACATGGTGAAACCCCATCTCTATGAAAAATACAAAAAATTAGCTAGGCGTGGTGGTGGGCGCCTGTAATCCTAGCTACTCGGGAGGCTGAGGCAGGAGAATCACTTGAACCCAGAAGGTGGAGGTTGCAGTGAGCCGAGATCGCACCACTGCACTCCAGCCTAGGAGACAGAACGAGACTCCATCTCAAAAAAAAAAAAAGAAACTTCTAAACATAGGCAGAAAATACACTGGTCCCCCCTTATCTGCAGTTTCATTTTCTGTGGTTTCAGTTATAGCCAACCACAGTTCGGAACTATTAAACAGAAACTTCTAGAAATAAATACACAAGTTTTCAATTGCATGTCATTCTGAGTTGCATAATAAAATATCGTACCATCCTGTTCTGTCCCACGTGGGACATGAATCATCCCTTTGTCCAGCATATCCATGCTGTACACACTACCTGTTCATTACTGTATGGGAAAAAACATAGTGTATATAGGGTTCACTACTATCTGTGGTTTCAGCATCCATTGGGGGTCTTGGAACATATCCTCCATGGATAAGAAAAGAGGTACTCCAAAAATCTGACATAGGCCTATTACAGAAAATTAAAATTAATGATGTCCAGATTCAAGGAAAGAGTCAATAGAAGCAAGGTATGGTCAACCTGCAGTTTCAGAAGCGAAAGAAGAGTTTGTTAAGTGTCCAGGGTAAAGGGAACCCAAGTAAATTCTGCTTGACATGACAGTTTAATCCTCTTAGGGAAGACTAATACATCAGGCATCAGAGCTTGGTGATGGTAGCCATTATGACAAACTGTTTCTCTTAATTCTCTAAGCAACCTTTCCGAGGCAAAATTTCCTAACTAGAAAAGAATACACAGTGGACATAATAATTTTAATCTATTTGACAGTTTCACTAATATTGTGAGTCAATAGATTTGATATTTGGATTGTAAATCAGCATCTGCTAAGTTCTATTATCGTAACAATAGCTATCTAATAATAGTTATTTGAGCTTACTGTGGGATCAGCAGTACATTCTTTATATTATGTCCTTTAATTGTTACATCAACCCTATTTGTTACTATTGTATTTTTCACATGAGAAAACTAGTAAATGCCAGGGCCAGGATTTAATCAAGATCTCTGTGATTCTCAAAGCCTGGAATTTTTCTACTATGCTATACAACCTCAGTATCACTGAGACTAATCAAATATGAGTACAAGGACTAAACTGAGTTTTTGGACCTATTAAACTGAAAATCAGGCCAGGTGCAGTGGTTCACACCTGTCATCCAAGCACTTTGAGAGGCTGAGGCAGGAGGAGTACTTGAGGCCAAGAGTTCAAGACTAGCCTGGGCAACATAGTGAGATCCCACCTCTACAGAAAAATAAAAGTTAAAAATTAAAAAACAGGAGGAAAGCCATCTGAGGTCCTGTCTGGGCGATTATCTGACTTCTTTCAACCATTCCTTTAGTTGAAACTTGAACGCTAACAAGGTGTCCCAAACGTCTTCAGCAGCAGCAGCATTGCTGGAGCAAGCATTTAGTCTGCAAAAGAGATAATGCTCAATTATACAGACATTTAATGGTAAACATTTTACAGAGTCTCACTCTGTCGCCCAGGCTGGAGTGCAGAGGCACAATCTCGGCTCACTGCAAGCCCCTGGGTTCAAGCGATTCTCCTGCCTCAGCCTCCTGAGTAGCTGGGATTACAGGCGCCCACCACCAAACCCGGCTATTTTTTCTATTTTTAGTAGAGACGGAGTTTCACCATGTTGGCCAGGCTGGTCTCAAACTCCTGACCTCAAGTGATCTGCCTGCACCGACCTCCCAAAGTGCTGGGATTAGAGGCATGAGCCACCATGCCTGGCCACTTACCGGTGAACATTTCATGCAAGTCAAGTATGTTCCAGGAACTGAGGTAAGTGCTAGGGATATAAAGATGTAGCCAACACAGTTGCTGTTTTCAACAAAACTGATGGGGAGGCCAGGCATCGTGGCTCATGCCTGTAATCCCAGCACTTCGGGAGGCCGAGGTGAAAGGATGCTTGGGCCAAGGCTAGCAACATAGTGTAACCTATTTAAACTAAACAGTCAAAAGGCTGTAAAAAAAAAAAAAAAAAAAGTACAATAAAGTTAGGCAGGTGCTGTAACAGAAATACACATGGGGCATTGTGAGGGCATAAAAGAGAGTTGGCCAATTCTAATCTGCGTGAGAGTGACTTTTAATTTTGAGTGACAGATTTTAGTACATAGTTCTTTCAGGTAAATATAAATTGTGTACTGAGAGAGAAATGCCTTTTTTCCTTCTACCTGGAATATCTTTACCCTATTTCCTCCAACTAAATTCCCTACTGAATGAATGAAAATTCTAGGCATTCTTCAAGGTTCCTTCCCTCCATGAAGCTATTACTGTCCTTAAGAACACATGCTAGCCACTCTCCCTCATCTGGATATAAACATTTAAAAGGAAAGAGATCAATATTGGCTTTGTTACCAATTCCAAAATGCAATGCTTTATGCTTGGCAGAAACTTATAGCTGCCTATTAAACTACAGGCAAACAAGGCATGCACAGGCAGAACTGGGAGAAGAATGGGGAGTGTAAAGAACCTCCAACTATTTAGAAGTTCAGGTTTGGATAACTGATGCAAACCTCTATTACACAGAAGTCCGTGAGTACACATCCTTATGACTACCATCAAGGTACAAACAAAACATTGCCCTGTTTTAGGGCATCAGTATACCGCCTATTTAGTAGAATACATATTATATAGACTTTTTTTTTTGAGACCAAGTCTCACTCTGTCACCCAGGCTGGAGTGCAGTGGTGTGATCTCAGCTCACTGCAACCTCTGTCTTCCCGGGTTCAAGCAATTATCCTGCCTCAGCCTCCTGAGTTGCTGGGATTACAGGTGTGTGCCACCATGCCCGGTAATTTTTGTATTTTTAGTAGAGACAGGGTTTTGCCATGTTGGTCAGGCTGGTCTCGAACTCAGGTAATCCGCCCACCTCAGCCTCCCAAAGTGCTGGGATTACAGGTGTGAGCCACCACGCCCGGCCCATACAGATGTTTTTAAACATCATTTAGAAAAGCTTACACTAGTCTGGGTGTGATGGCTCATGCCAGTAATTCCAGCACTTTGGGTGGCCAAGGCGGGCAGATCACCTGAGGTCAGGAGTTCGAGACCAGCCTGGCCAATATGGTGAAACCCCATCTCTACTAAAAATACAACAATTAGCCAGCTATGGTGGCACCTGCCTGTAATCCCAGCTACTAGGGAGACTGAGGCAGGAGAATCACTTGGATATGGGAGGCGGAGGCTGCAGTGAGCTGAGATCATGCCCCTGCACTCCAGCCTGGGCGACAGAGTAAGACTGTCTCAAAAAAAAATAAAAATTAAAATTAAAAAATTGAAAAATTTAAAACCTCCAGAGAAAGCGTAAGAATAGTACAGTGAACCAATACCTTCACCTAGATCCACCAATTGCTAACATTTTGCCAAATTGAGTTAACTTTTGTTGAACAGCTTCCCCTCATATACTTTAATATGTATCTCCTAAGCAAAAGGATATTCCTAACAAAGAAACAGAAACAAAAAATAAAACCAAAATAAACTCAAAAAAGAGGTAAAAGGTATTCTGCATAGTCACATTACAATCACAATCATAAATTTAACATTGATACATACAACACTCTTCTCTTATACATATACTCTTTATTATATTTTCCCTGGATCTAGACGCAATTGAGGATAAATATGTTAAATCTGGGATGCCTATTAAACATACACATAGTGATGTCAAGATGATAGAACATGAGTCTGGAATTCTGGGATAAGGTTGGATGTTTTGTAGTGAGAAAGTGAATTACTAGAGAAATATAGTTAGACCGGGTGCCCATTTGAGAATGATGATGATAAATTTAAAATGGAGCCAGGCACAGTGGCTCATGCCTGTAATCTCAACACTTTGGGAGGCCAAGGCAGGTGAATCACTTGAGCCCAGGAGTTGAGACCAGCCTGGGAAACATGGCGAAACCCCATCACTACAAAAAATACAAAAATTAGCCAGGCGTAGTGGTGTGTTCCTTTAGTCCCAGCTACTCGGGAGGCTGAGGTGGGAGAATCACTTGAGCCCAGGAGGTCAAGGCTGCATGGAGCTGTAATCGTGCCACTGCTGTCCAGCCTGGGTGACAGAGTGAGACCCCTTCTCTAAAACATGAAAATAAATATATAAATTTAAAATAAAATCAAGTCAGCCTAGTTGTGATTTTCTCTAGTAATATTCAGCTGAGTGGAAGTAGACAGTTGGTTTTCACCATGCGTAGGTAAATAGCTTAGAGGTGTTAAGAGGCAAGTAATTTGATGGCAATAATAATGGAATAATTATAATGAAGGAACATGGGATTCTATTCTGGGTAAAAGGGAAGCAAAGACAAAAGGTGAAAAGCATTATTCTAAAACTCTGTGATTATACAACACCAATTATTATTTTACAAGAAACATTAAATATTTGTCTTATGTAATATTTGCCTCTAGCAAAGACCACCCTGTAGCTTTTCTTAAGAAAATCAACCTTTATTATCAGTAAATATTTACATTTACTATGCAGACATTGTGTTTAGTTCAAAGGATACAAAGAAGTATATGAGCTGTAAGGGAACTGAGAAATCAGTCTACCACCTTCATTTCGCAAAAGTACAGCAAAGGTTAAATGACTTATCCAAAATCACAATGCTTGCTCCTGGCAGAACCAAGGTTTCTGAACTTCCAGTCCAATATTCTCTAGATCTCAGCCTCCAAAATACGTCATTAGAAAATTCCTGGAAGAATGTGCAGATATTCACAGGGCTATCCTTGGGTAATGATAATGGGAGTGGAGACATTTCCTACTTTTCACTTCAGTGCTATTGGAATTTTCTGCCATGTACATGAACTGCTTTAATAATAAATATAATGGAGTTAGTTTTTTAAAGAAAAAAAAACATGGTATGCTGTGCATAGCAACCAAAACTGGACAGACACTTCCAATTTTTTATTTACCAATTATTTTAAAATTCAAGGCATATTAGCATTCTTGAAAAAATGCAAAGTACACCATTATTTAACAACTGTATCCAAATGAAGCCATTTGGTGGATGATACCAAGATACTGCCCAAATCACTGAATCTTTTCTCACAATCTCAGTGAGATATAAAAGTAAAAATCCTATTGCTACTGTGCAAAGGGAAAAATGGATTGTTCTATTGTGAACTGTAGTCAAATGCTTGTCTTCTTTAAATCAAGGGCACATATGTTTTCCACTCTCCACCTGGCTTACCATAAACTTCATCCCTAGAATCTGCTAAAAAAAATATATATTCTTTTTTTTGAGACAGAGTTTTGCTCTGTCACCCAGGCTGGAGTGCAGTGGCGTGATGTCGGCTCACTGAAACCCCCGCCTCCCGGGTTCAAGCAGTTCTCTTCCTTCACCCTCCCAAGTAGCTGGGATTACAGGCGCCCACCACCACACCCAGCTAATGGTTTTTATTTTTAGAGACAGGGTTTCTCTCTAACTCCTGACCTCAGGTGATCTGCCCACCTCAACCTCCCAAAGTGCTGGGATTACGGGCATGAGCCACCGCACCCAGCCTAAAAAAATATTCTTACAACTTTATTTTCTTGAAGACCCCCATATGAAATGTCTTTTCCTTGATACTTACAAGAAAGATTAACTATTTTATTAGGTTCTAATTCTAGTGAATTTTAAAGCAGGCCAGGCGTGGTGGCTCATGCCTGTAATCCCAGCACTTTGGGAGGCTGAGGCAGGCGGATCATGAGGTCAGGAGTTTAAGACCAGCCTGGCCAACATAGTGAAACCCGGTCTCTGCTAAAAAATAAAAATAAAAAATAAATTAGCCGGGCATGGTGGCGTGCACCTGTAGTCCCAGCTACTCGGGAGGCTGAGGCAGGAGAATTGCTGGAACCCGGGAGGCAGAGGTTACAGTGAGCCAAGATCGCGCCACTGCACTCCAGCCTAGGCGACAGAGTGAGACTCTTGTCTCAAAAAAAACCAAAAATTTAAAGTAGTTTATTTCAGTTTCTTGGGTTAGCTTATGGCTTCAGATATATTCCTCAACACAATCCCTCCAAGTAAACTCAAAGTAGATGAATGTGCAAAGGAGCTAGAGTTCAAACAAATGTGGCAGTGGCCACATAGTTCCCAAGACACTTAAAGGGAAAGAGACTGGCTTAACTGGTTTTGTTAATAAAAAGGAAAATAGAGCAGCGCCAATTGCCTAGCTTCCTATTCACCATTCCACCCCACTCTACTCCAGAGTAGTATGAGCTAGGCTTAGGATTGCCACACAGACAAGGCAGGCAAAGGATATGATGTTAAATTCTTTGTTCCATGACTTAACTGTGCTAGACTCTCATTTTTTGGATACAAGGCTTGTTCTGATTGCAAAAATCATCGGACCTTAACCTGGGTTTCAAATAATCATTTAAATATAAGGTTTTGGCCGGGCGCAGTGGCTCACACCTGTAATCCCAGCACTCTGGGAGGCTGAGGCGGATCACCTGAGGTCAGGAGTTCGAAATTAGCCTCGCCAACACGCCGAGACCCCGTCTCTACTAAAAATACAAAAGTTAGCTGGGTGTGGTGGCATGTGCCTGTAATCCCAGCTACTTGGGAGGCTGAGGCAGGACAATCGCTTGAACCCGGGAGGCGGAAGTTGCAGTGAGCTGAGATGGCACCATTGCACTCCAGCCTGGGCAACAGAGCGAGAGTTCATCTCAAAAAAATATACATTTATATATAAAAAATATGTTTATATGTATTATATACTTTCTATATAATCTATATTATAAATATATTTTTAAATATATATTATATATAAATATATTTTTAAATATATATATATCTATGGTTTTAACTGTAGCCGTTCTTATACTAAGCAGTGGTTCTACTCTTTAGGAACAGGGATTATCAAACTATGGCCAGCAGGCTAAATCCAAAAAACAAAGCTTTATTGGAACGCTGCCATGTGCCTTTATTTATCTATGACTGCCTTCCCATTAGAACAGCAGAGTTGAGTGGTTGTGACAGAAACGGCATGGCCTGCAAAGCCTAAATATTTACCACATGGCCCTCCACAAAAATGTTTGCTGACTCTTTTGAGATTGCTTCCTCTCGCATCTGCATAAAAGATCCTTCATAGCCTGCCCACTGCTCAGCGCTTACTTCCCAACCTATTGTCCCTCACTCCCTTTGTTCCAATTTTACAGAAATACTTGCAGTTATCTAAATAAGCCATGCTCTTGCTTAATTCAGAATCCATGTACTCCCGACTGTCTCCGCTCTGAATGTCATCCTCTCCTTGCCAAACCATTTCAAATGGTCCTTGAAACTTCAGTCATCTCCTCCTGCATCTTCCATGATGCCCGCCCCTCTAATGGACAACAAACTTTTGTGCAATACTGTAATTCTTACAGCAGCCTCCCTTACTAGTTCTTTAATGGCAGAAGTTATGTCTTTTGTTGCTTACTCCTATCCCTTAACACGTAGTTGACACACAGTAAGTGCTGGACACTTGGTTCAATTCTTGAGGGGCATCCACCGGCTTGTGTGGCTCTGGAGCTACCTGGGCTGGAAACGAATACCAGGGGGTGGCGAGGGCCAGCTGCCCTAAGCAGAGACACGTGGGCTACAGGGAGGTGAGGCAACCTCCGCAAACACCACCTGTTCCAGAAAAGCTCCAAATGCTCCAACGGGCGACCCCTCCCCTTTTCTAGCTTTTCTTGCATAGCTTGACATTTCCAACGGTAGTTAATTTGTGAGGGGTTTTTAGACCATAACTCTTGGGAGGAGAGACCTCGTATGTTATATCGATCTGGGCAGGCAGCACGTCTTCCAAAGAAAGACTTCCTCCACCTCCGCCCGGTCCTCCCACCTCGGAGGACTCCAGGCTGCCCAGGGGCGGACCCCTGGGGCCCAGGTGAGAGGTGGCAGAGGGTGCCAGCATCGCCGGCGTCCAGGCCGAGAGGCCGGTCCCAGCCCGGCCAGGCTGCGCCGCCCCAAGCCTCCCAATCCCCCGGGTTCCCTCGGCTCCCCTCGCCCACCGGCGGCCTTGTTCCCATCTCCCTCACTCCCAACCCGGCGGCTCTCACCTCGGTCCCAGACTCAGCCCTATGGAAGGCACTACACATCGCCCCGAAGGCTCGGCGCAGGAGAGACTCAACTTGCCCGCCACCAACGCCATTCACCAACTGCGCAGACTCTACAGCCAGTCAAACCCGCCCACCCGCGCGCGTGCGCACTGCGCCAGGCCGCGGCCGGGGAGGCGGGAGCATGCGCAATAGGGTGTGCGGGCCTCCCCGCCCCGCCCCCAGTTCCTGTGACGTCAGACTTCCGCGTCCCCCCGCGGCGCTCTCCCGCGTCCCCCCGCGGCGCTCTCCCGCGTCCCCCCGCGGCGCTCTCCCGCGTCCCCCCGCGGCGCTCTCCCGCGTCCCCCCGCGGCGCTCTCCCGCGTCCCCCCGCGGCGCTCTCCCGCGTCCCCCCGCGGCGCTCTCCCGCGTCCCCCCGCGGCGCTCTCCCGCGTCCCCCCGCGGCGCTCTCCCGCGTCCCCCCGCGGCGCTCTCCCGCGTCCCCTTGGAGATCGCGCCGGGGTGGCGGGGACAGCTGGTGCTTTTCTTGTCCGTTGTAAACTTTGGTTCGTTATTATTATATTAGGTAAAGCTGGTCTTATGTATTAATTTGTTTAACCATTAAAAATAATTGTATTGCACAAGCAGGCCCTTTTGTCCGTTCTCGGGTTAAAAGCCTCTGGCTGTGTGTGCGATTCATGGTTAATTCTGGAAAAAAACAGAAAAGTATACTGTATTTAAAAGAATTTTTAAAATATACCGAGCCTGTGGATTTATCAAGTTGCTTTTTGA
The DNA here is from genome assembly GCF_029289425.2 of Pan paniscus. Lineage (NCBI taxonomy): Eukaryota > Metazoa > Chordata > Mammalia > Primates > Hominidae > Pan > Pan paniscus. The sequence goes on from NC_073255.2 coordinate 189,092,028, forward strand.
GGTAGGCAGGAGGATCATTTGAAGTCGGGAGTTCGAGACCAGCCCGGCCAAAATGGTGAAACCCCGTCTACAGTAAAAATACAAAAATTAGCCAGGCGTGGTGGCGCATGCCTGTAATCCCAGCTACTCAGGGAGGCTGAGGCAGGAGAATCGCTTGAACCAGGGAGGCAGAGGTTGCAGTGAGCCGAGATCGCGCCACCACACCTGAGCGGCAGAGCGAGACTCTGTCTCAAAAAAAAAAAAAGACAAAAATTTGGATATAGTAGCATTGGCCATTATTATCAAGATGACAAAATGTTTTCTGGAATGAAAAAGTTTCATGCACAGATATACTTTTCACCCAGCTAGTTTAGTTTTCAAAAACGCTAGGAAAGAGCATATACCAATGAAGTATTTCTCATGGGTAATATTAAAGTTGCTCATTTTGTAAATTAGAATGGTTTTGGTTGCAAGTCACAGAAAACTCAAATCTTATTTACTGAAACAAATGGGCTTTAGCGGGTGACATCACTAGAAGTCCAAAGGTAAGACAGGCTTCAAGGTTAGTTTAATTGAGAGGCTTGATAAGGCAAACAAGTACCTCATTTCTTTTTACCTCAGATTCATGTTTTCTACCTTGGCCTCTTCTCTACGTAGGGCTGCGGGCCCGTATCTGAAACATTAACAACCATCAGGAATGAGGTTGGTCTGGTTAGCTTAGGCCTGAACCGTGTGCCCCACTTACTTTTGTTTGTTTCTTTTCTTTTTTTTTTTTTTTTTGGAGACGGAGTCTCATTGCACTCTCGCCCAGGCTGGAGTGCAGTGGTACCATCTCGGCTCACTGCAACCTCTGCCTCCCGGGTTCAAGTGATTCTTCTGCCTCAGCCTCCCAAGTATCTGGGACTACAGGCACGTGCCACCACGCCAGGCTAATTTTTGTATTTTTAGTAGAGATGGGGTTTCACCATATTGGCCAGGCTGATCTCGAACTGCTGACCTTGTGATCTGCCTGCCTCGGCCTCCCAAAGTGCTGGGATTACAGGCGTGAGCCACCGCGCCTGGCCCTGTGTGCCCCACTTCTATCCGGAGTAGAGACATATTTTTTCAAAGCACACAGGCCTTGTGGAAAGGTGTGGAGAACAGTAAATGACAACAATAACAACAAATTGTGAATCATTAACAAGAGGAGTGGGAGTGGATGCTTGGGAGGCCACCTCTACCGTCTTTTTTTTTTTTCTTTTTTCCCTTTCCTATGGTGCTGAACCACCTCTATCTTCATTACACCCTCTGTAATGAGGATATGTGTATACCAAACCACATGTGTTGGTCAACCCCCTCGTCCAATTCCACACACTTCTATACAAAGTAAATATTTCCTCACATAGTAAATCAATATTTGAGAAAGGAGACTTTACAATTAAATAGCTGCTCTAGGCTAAATTAGTTTTTCAGTCTCCACACTGTTCCTAATGAAGAAGACATGTCAGCTGAACTAGTTTAGTCCATTAAGTGCACACCTGTTTGTGTGAGCACAACATGGTTTTGAAATCACTTCAGTTTTAATGCTCCAGAAACATCACTTCTTGTTTAAAAGGATACTTGAAGCGCTCTCACAAACTGCTGGTAGGCATGAAAACATACGGTCTTTTTGGAAAGGAATTTGGCAATATCTTTTTTTTTTTTTTTTTTTTTAATTAATAGAGATGGGGTTTCGCCATGTTGCCTAGGCTGGTTTACAACTCCTGGGCTCAAGTGATCCTCCTGCCTCCTAAAGTGCTGGGATTACAGGCATGAGCCACTGCACCTGGCCGAATTTGGCACTATCTAACAAAATGATGCATTTATTAACTTTTTCACTCAGCAATCCTACTTCTAAGAATTTAGCTTGAAGTCATACTTCCAACATTGCAAAAATGTGTATGCAAAAAAAGCATATTGCAGCATGGTTTGTAATTGCAAAATCTTGGAAACGGCCTAAATGTTTATACATAGGAGAGTGGTTGTAAACAATACGGCACTGCCACAAAATGGAGCACTATGCAGCTGCAACAAAGAATGGCCAAGATCTCTATGCATCTGTAAGGAATGATTTCCAGGATATAGTGTTAAGTGAAAAAGGCAAAGAGGAAGGGGTGTCTACAGTTTGCTAGCTTTCTTGTAACAAGGGAGGGGGAAAGAAAAAGATACACATGTCTCTGCTCATTTGGGTAAAAAGAAACACAGGAAGAATACATGAGAAGCAAACGGGATTCTTTATCTACAGAGGGTAGATAAAAATAGGTTGGAAAAAATGGAGGATGGAAATAGGGTAAAAGAGATGGGGTGAGGGACACTCCCCTATGTGTAACTTTTTTTGATAGCTCCAATTTTTTTTTTCTTTTTTTTCTGAGACAGAGTCTTGCTCTGTCACCCAGGCTGGAGTGCAATGGCAGAATCCTGGCTCACTGCAACCTCTGTCTCTGGGTTCAAGCGATTCTCATGCCTCAGCCTCCTGAGTAGCTGGGATTACAGGCACCTGCCACCACGCCTGGCTAATTTTTGTATTTTTGGTAGAGATGGGGTTTCACCATGTTGGTCAGGTTGGTCTGGAACTCATGACCTCAGGTGATCCACCAACCTCGCCATCCCCAAAGTGCCAAGATTACAGGTATGAGCCACCATGACTGGCCAGCTCTAACTTTTAGAAACACATGATGTTTTACCTCCTAAAAAAGAGATCATCAGTGGCTTACGCCTGTAATCCCAGCACTTTGGGAGGCTGAGGCTGGTAGATCACCTGAGGTCAGGAGTTTGAGACTAGCCTGGCAAACATGACAAAATCCTGCCTCTACTAAAAATATAGAAATTAACCGGGTTTGGTGGTGCATGACTGTAATACCAGCTACTCGGGAGGCTGAGACAGGAGAATTGCTTGAACAGGGAGGTGGAGGTTGCAGTGAGCTGAGATCATGCCATTGCACTCCAGCCTGCGCAACAGAGTGAGACTCTGTCTCAAAAAAGAAAAAAACAAAACAAAAGCAAGATCATGTCCTTTGCAGGAACATGGACGGAGCTGGAGACCACTATCCTTAGCAAACAAACGCAAGAACAGAAAACCAAATACCACATGTTGTCACTTATAATTGGGAGCTAAATGATGAGAACTCATGCACGAAAAGAAAGGAACAACACACACTGAGGCCTACTTCAGACTGGAGGGTGGGAGGAGGGAGAGGAGCAGAAAAAATAACTACTGGGTACTAGGCTTAGTACCTGGGTGACGAAGTAATTCCTACAACAAACCCCCATGACTTGAGTTTACCTGTATAACAAACCTGCACATGTACCCCTGAACCTAAAATTAAAATGTTTAAAAATTGCCACAGTAGGCCGGGCACGGTGGCTCATGCCTATGGCGCCACTACTCTCCAGCCTGGTGACAGAGTGAGACTGTCTAAAAAAAAAAAAAAAAGAAAAAAAGAAAAACAAATTGCCACAGTAATAGTTTGGAAGAGGAGATTAAGAGTAATCAATTGATACTAAAATTACTGGATAAAAGTATAATTAAAGACAGACTATAGCCTAAAGTATCTCCCTACAAGATACTTGTTAATTACAAAGAAAAGAGTGACCCTGCCATGGAGAAACTTTTTTTTTTTTTAATTGAGACAAGAGTTTCGCTCTGTCGCCCAGGCTGGAGTGCAGTGGCGCGATGCAACCTCCACCTCCCGGGTTCAAGAGGTTCTTTTACCTCAGCCTCCCGAGTAGCTGGGACAACAGGCACGCACCACCACGCCTGGCTAATTTTTGTATTTTTAGTAGCGACCAAGTTTCACCATATTGTCCAGGCTGGTCTTAAATTCCTGACCTCATGATCTGCCCACCTTGGCCTCTCAAAGTGCTGGAATTACAGGCGTGAGCCACCGTGCTCGGCCGCCCAGCTAATTTTTTTTGTATTTTTAGTAGAGACGGGGTTTCACCATGTTGGCCAGACTGGTCTCGAACTCCTGACTTCAGGTGATCCACCCGCCTCAGCCTCCCAAAGTGCTGGGGTTACAGGTGTGAGGCACCATGCCCTGCACCATGGAGAAACCTATTAAACATCACCTTAACCAAGTGATCCAAGTTAACATCACCTGTAATGAGAAAAATAGGTATCACGTGCCTCCTAATACAGTGCATTGGGAAGAACACAGCATCCCTTCTGTGGTATTCCCACCGAAAATGCATAACCCAAATCTAATCATGCACAAACATTACACAAACCCAAACTGAGGTACATTATATTCTAGAATATAACCAACCAGTATTATTTTAAAAATCTAGATAAAAAAAAAAAGAAAACAAAAACGTGGCTGGGCACAGTGGCTCCCACCTGTAAGCCCAGCACTTTGAGAGACTGAGATGGGTGGATCACCTGTTGTCAGGAGTTCAAGACCAGCCTGGCCAACATGGTGAAACCCCGTCTCTACTAAAAATACAAACATTAGCCAGGCATGGTGGCAGGTGCCTGTAATCCCAGCTACTCCAGAGGCTGAGACAGGAGAATCGCTTGAACCTGGGAGATGGAGGTTGCAGTGAGCAGAGATTATGACACTGCACTCCACCCTGTGCAACACAGTGAGATTCCATCTCAAACAAAAGACTGAGGAACTATTCCAGATTAAGGGTGACTAAAGAGGCATGACACCTATATATTAATATAATGTGTGATCCTGAACTGGATTCTGAACCAGAAAAATACATTAGTGAGACAGTTGGTAAAAGCTGAATATGTCTGTTATTTATTTATTTATTTTCTGGAGACAGGGTCTTTGTTACCCAGGTTGGAGTGCAGTGGTACCATCTAGGCTCACTGTAACTTCTGCATCCTGGGCTCAAGTGATCCTCATGCCTCAGCCTCCTAAGTAGCTGGGATTACAGGCATGCACCACCACACCTGGCTAGTTTTTGTACTTTTGTAGAGACTGGGTCCTGCTATGTTGCTCAGGCTGGTCTTGAACTCCTGGGATCAAGTGATCCTTCCATCTTGACCTCGCAAAGTGCTGAGATTATAGGTGTGAGCCACTGGACCTGGCCACATATGTAATTTAGATAATTTTTTATCAATATTAATTTCATAATTCTGAAATTATGCTCTAATGTTCTGAGAGAAAGCCCTTGTTTCAAGAAAATATACACTGATGTCTTTAGACATCTTTTTTTTTTTTTTTTTTTTGAGACAGAGTCTCGCTCTGTCGCCAGGCTGGAGTACAGTGGTGCGATCTCGGCTCACTGCAACCTCCGCCTCCCAGGTTCAAGCAATTCTCCTCCCTCAGCCTCCCAAGTAGCTGGGACTACAGGTGCACAGCACCATGCCCAGCTAATTTTTGTATTTTTAGTACAGACAGGGTTTCTTCATGTTGGTCACGCTGCTGTCGAACTCCCGACCTCAGGTGATCCACCTACCTTAGCCTCCTAAAGTGCTGGGATTACAAGCATGAGCCACCACGGCCAGCCAAGATTTTTTCCTAAAGATATTTCTATTAGTATGAATGAATTTCAAATTCACTTATTTAAAATCATCAGAAACAAATAGAAAGTCAATCTACAAAGCTATGCCTGGTCAGGCATGGTGGCTAATCCATATAATCCTAGCACTTTGGGGGGCAAAGGTGGGACAATTGTTTGAGCTTAGGAGTTCAAGACCAGCCTGGGCAACATAGTGAGACCTTGTCTTAAAAAAAAAAAAAAAAAGGCCGGGCATGGTGGCTCACGCCTGTAATCTTAGCACTTTGGGAGGCCGAGGTGGGTGGATCACCTGAGGTCAGGAGTTCCAGACCAGCCTGACCAACATGGCGAAACCCCGTCTCTACCAAAAATACAAAAATTAGCCAGGCATAGTGGTGGGCGCCTATAATCCCAACTACTTGGGAGGCTAAGGCAGGAGAATCGGTTGAACCCAGGAGGTGGAGATTGCAGTGAGCCGAGATCGTGCCATTGCACTCCAGTTTGGGTGACAGAGCGAGACTCCGTCTCAAAAAACCAAACCAAACCAAACAAAAAAACCAACAAAAAAAACCCTATGCCTAAAGAGTCATTCAATCGCTGGCTTTTCAATCAATACAGTTCAGGGTCAAGTAGACAAATAGAAGCAGGATAGCAGGGTGGAATGGTTCTGGAATGAGGGTCAAGAGATTCAAAATCCGTAATCAGCTCTGCTCTCCCTACGTGATTCTGGGCCCGGCCTCTGAGACATGATGGCCTCCACTTCTTTCTTGGGGATTTGGATGAGATGACAGATCTTCCATCACTACTATAAGGCCTGTGGTCTTTCTAGCATGTTAAGTTGCTTCCAGATGATTCCAAGGATCTAAGGCCATTTACAAGGCTAGATTCTATGATTCTTTAGTATGAGGAAGCAAGAAGCTAGAGGAAATGGGCATGTTTATTAAGGTGCCAATAGGTTATAACCTAAATTTTCATTCCCTTTTCCCAGGGGAATAACAACAGCTAAATGAGTATCAGCTAAATGAATATTCCCTTATGCTAAAGTCTTTCTCACTGAACTTCTTTTCTTTTTTATGTACTTGGGGTTAGTTAATTGCACTTTTCAATTTGTGGCCAGTTCTCTGCTCCTGCAGGCCCTGCTCTTCTTCATTTATTTATTCCCTCTTAGTCCCATTTCTTACTCCCTATCTCATCCCTGCATAGGCAATTACTCTAATGTATTTTAAATATTTACTTGTGTTTGTAACTTCCTTGCCAAACAAAGTAGTTTTGTTTTGAATGCGTACTTATGTGTAATTTGTATGAAGAGTTGTTCAGGCTGGTGTTCAGGCTGTATGGTGTTCAGGCTGGTACCTTTTACTCTCAAATTCTCTTCTTCTTTCCCCACCCTGCTTTGTGTCACACGAGAGGGCAGGGGACGGGAGAGTGGGGTGGGAGGAGGGGAGGCGTGGGCTGACCTTTCCAACTGCGTTTCCAGGTTCCCAGGTGAGCTTCCTTCTGAGCTCACCGTGGGCGGCACAGTGGGGAGCCTAAAGGAGGGAGGAAGAGGAAGGCAGCAGATGCTGTGTCTCCGGGAGCAGCCTCAATTCTATTTTAAAAGTACTTAAAGTCTAAATGAGTTAATATTTATAATAAAAAATAATTAAAGGGGCCAGGCGCAGTGGCTCATGCCTGTAATCCTAGGACTTTGGGAGGCCAAGACGGGAGGATCACCTGAGGTCAGGAGTTTGAGACCAGCCTGGCCAACATGGCGAAACACCATCTCTACTAAAAATACAAAAAAATTAGCCGGGTGTGGTGGTGCACACCCATAATCCCAGCTACTAGGGAGGCTGGGGCAGGACAATCGCTTGAACCCGGGAGGCAAGAGGTTGCGTTGAGCCGAGAATGCGCCATTGCACTGCAGCCTGACAAGAGTGAAACTTCGTCTAAAAAAAAAACTTAAAGTAGTTTCTGTTTTCCTGATTAATCCCCTGCTGATACGTTTAGTTTTCCCCCTTTTTATGGACACCATATTTTAAGGCCTAACTGTGCTTTTCTGTGTGCACATATACCGCTCTCTAACTGCCATGGAGCATCCGGGCTGTGCATCCTCCACGTTTCACTTTCCCACATCCTCTAAAAAAAAAGTGCCTCCTACTCCAATAACCGTGCACAACTCTCTGAGGAACACTCTTGGATACATGAGCCCTATGGATCTTTTGTATAAATGTTCCTGCAATCTGTATTCTGGAATGGGATGACTAGGTCATAGAGCACACACATGCCCACCTGGACTAAGTCCTACCAGACTTCTGTATGGGATGGAGACTACATTTCCTCTTTGCCTCAGCCTCATCTCCTGGCATCAGCCTATTGTACAATTTCATTTACATGAAATGTCCAGAATAGATCAGTTTAGAGACAGAAAGGAGATTAGCAGCTCCCTATGACCAGAGAAGATAGGAAACTTGGGGGCGATGGCTAATGGGTTTGGTTTTTTTTAGGGTAACAAAAATGTTTGTTTTTTTTGTTTGTTTTATTTTGTTTTGAGACACGGTCTCACTCTCTTGCCCAGACTGGAATGCAGTGGCCCGATGTTGGCTCATCGCAACCCCTGCGTCTCAGGCTCATGGGATTCTCCCACCTCGGTCTCCTGAGTAGCAGGGATTACAGGCACACATCACTACCACCCAGATAATTTTTTTTTTTTTTTTTGAGATGCAATCTGCAGTGGAATGGCTCGATCTCAGCTCACCGCAACCTCTGCCTCCCGGGTTCAAGTGATTCTCCTGCCTCAGCCTCCCGAGTAGCTGGGATTACAGGTGCACACCATGCCTGGCTACTTTTTGTATTTTTAGTAGAGATAGGGTTTCACCCCCCGTCTCTACTAAAAAATACAAAAAATTAGCCGGGCGTGGTAGCGGGCACCTGTAGTCCCAGCTACTCAGGAGGCTGAGGCAGGAGAATGGCGGGAACCCGGGAGGCGGAGCTTGCAGTGAGCCAAGATTGCACCACTGCACTGCAGCCTGGGGGACAGAGTGAGACTCCGTCTCAAAAAAAAAAAAAAAGAGGGACCGGGTTTCACCATGTTGGCCAGGCTGGTCTTGAACTGCTGACCTTGTGAACTGCCCACCTCGGCCTCCCAAAGTGCTGGGATTGCAGGCGTGAGCCACCGCACCCGGCCTAATTTTTGTATTTTTAGTAGAGATGGGGTTTCACCATGTTGGCCAGGCTGGTCTTGAACTCCTGACCTCAAATGATCCAACCACCTCGGCTTCCCAAAGTGCTGGGATTACAGGTGTGAGCCATCGTGCCCGGCCCAAAAATGTTTTAAAACTGGTTGTGATTGTGGTGATTGATTCACTACTCTGTGAATGGACTAAAAGTCCAGACGAAAGTATAATTATACACTTTATTTATGTATTATTTTAAATGGGCAGCCTCCTGAGCCGGAGTGTGTTCAGAGATTCCTAATTATACTTTTTTTTTTTTGAGAGGGAGTCTCACTATGCCGCCCAGGCTGGAGTCCAGTGGCACGATGTCAGCTCACTGCAACTTCCACCTCCCAGGTTCGAGTGATTCTCCTGCATCACCTTCCCAAGTAGCTGGGACTGCAGGTGTGCACCACCATGCCCAGCTAATTTTTGTATTTTTAGTAGAGATGGGGTTTCACCATGTTGGCCAGGCTGCTCTCAAACTGCTGACCTCAAATGATCCACCTGCCTTGGCCTCCCAAAGTGCTGGGATTGCAGGTGTGAGCCACCATGCCCAGCCTAATTATACATTTTAAGTAGGTCAGTTATATAGGATGTGAATCATATCTCAGTAAAGCTGCATAAAAAAAGGCTATGAGGCCAGGAACAGTTGCTCACACCTGTAATCCCAGCACTTTGGGAGGCTGAGGCGAGAGGAGAGCTTGAGCCCAGGAGTTTGAGACCAGCCTGAGCAACATAGCAAGACCCTGTCTGTACAAAAAAATAATAATAATAAGAGGAAGAAAATTTGCCAGGCATGGTGGCTCATGCCTGTAGCCCCAGCTACTAGGGAGGCTGAGGCATGAGGATCACCTGAGCCCAGAAGTTGAAGGCTGCAATACACCATGCTCATGCCATGGGCAATAGAGTGAGACTCTGTCTCAAAAAAAATAATAATAATAAAATAAAATAAAGAAAGAAATAAAAAAAAGAAAAAAAAAGCTATGAGGTTTTGAAATGGGCTACAATGACATTCCCCTTTTTAAAAAATTGTTTTTAAACTTTGTTTTTTTTCTTCTTTTTTTTTGAGATGGAGTTTCACTCTTGTTGCCCAGGCTGGAGTGCAATGGCCCGATCTCAGCTCACTGCAACCTCCACCTCCTGGGCTCAAGTGATTTTCCTGCCTTAGCCTCCCGAGTAGCTGGGATTACAGGCATGCACCAGCATGCCCGGCTAATTTTGTATTTTTAGTAGAGATAGGGTTTTGCCATGTTGGTCAGGCTGGTCTCAAACTCCTGACCTCAGGTGATCCACCCGCCTTGGCCTCCCAAAGTGCTGGGATTATAGGCATGAGCCACTACACCTGGCCAAAAAAAATTTTTTTTTTAATTATTATTTTTTTGAGACAGAGTCTCGCTCTGTCGCCCAGGCTGGAGTTCAGTGGCACAATCTCGGCTTACTGCAAGCTCTGCCTCCCAGGTTCATGCCATTTTCCTGCCTCAGTCTCCCAAGTAGCTGGGACTACAGGCACCCAGCACCACGCCTGGCTAATTTTTTGTATTTTAGTAGAGACAGGGTTTCACCATGTTAGCCAGGACGGTCTCAATCTCCTGACCTTGTGATCCCCCCGCCTCAGCCTCCCAAAGTGCTGGGGTTACAGACGTGAGCCACTGCGCCCGGCCTTTTAAAATTTTTTTAAACACAACTATGCACACATCAGTCATATCAGAATAAAATTTTACTTCTTAGAGACAGCTTTTTTGGTCATATGTATGTGTCTTTTGGGTTCTGTGGTACAGGACTTCCTATTCTCTTTCTCTTTTTATTTATATTTACATATATGTATACATATATACGTATATATACATATATATACACATATATATATACACATATATGTAAATATATATATTAACAGTCCTTAGCATAAAAACCTATTATATACGTAGGGATGGAATTAAGAGAATTTTCTTATCTTTGTGAGGTAAAAAACATTTCAGAGGAAGATCTAACAAAACTATCCAGACAGGCCGGGCGCAGTGGCTCACGCCTGTAATCCCAGCACTTTGGGAGGCCAAGGCAGGCAGATCACTTGAAGTCAGGAGCTCGAGACCAGCCTGGCCAACATGGTGAAACCCCGTCTCTAAAAATACACAAATTAGCCAGGCGTGATGGCGCGCACCTGTAGTCCCAACACTCGGGAGGCTGCGGCACAATAATCACTTGAAGCTGGCAGATGGAGGTTGCAGTGAGCTGAGATCGTGCCACTGCACTCCAGGCTGGGTGACAGAACAAGACTCCCTCTCAAAAACAAAACAACAACAATAAAAAACTATCCAGACTGGATTTGAATCACTATTTTAGTGTAGCAGTTCTCAAACTTTTGGGGCCAACAACTCTGTACTCTTAAAAATTATTGCCGGGGACCGGGCACGGTGGCTTACGCCTGTAATCCCAGCACTCTGGGAGGCCAAGGTCAGCAGATCACAAGGTCAGGAGTTCAAGACCAGCCTGATCAACATAGTGAAACCCCATCTCTACTAAAAATACAAAAAGTTAGCTGGGCGTAGAGATGGGCACCTGTAATCCCAGCTACTCTGGAGGCTGAGGAAGGAGAATCACTTGAACCCAGGAGGTGGAGGTTGCAGTGAGCCAAGATCGCGCCATTGAACTCCAGCCCGGGAGACAGTGCGAGACTCCGCCTCAAAAAAAAAAAAAAAAAAAAAAATGCAGCAGTGGCTCACGCCTGTAATCCTAGCACTTTGGGAGGCCGAAGCAGGTGGATCACTTGAGGTCAGGAGTTCGAGACCAGCCTGGCCAACAGGGTGAAACCCCATCTCTACTAAAAACGTAAAAATTAGTTGGGCGTGGTGGCACATGCATGTAGTCCCTGTTACTCGGGAGGCTGAGGCAGGAGAATCGCTTGAACCCAGGAAGCAGAGGTTGCAGTGAGCTGAGATCGTGCCAATGCACTTCCACCTGGGCGACAGAGCGAGACTCCATCTCAAAAAACAAAAAAAAAACAACAAAAAAATCAAAATAACAACAACAAAAAACTATCCAGACTGGATTTGAATTACTATTTTAGTGTAGCAGTTCTCAAACTTTTTGGGCCAGTAACTCTGTACTCTTAAAAATTATTGTTGGCTGGGCGTGGTGGCTTGCACCTGTAGTCCAGCACTTTGGGAGGCCAAGGTGGGCAGATCACCTGAGATCGGGAGTTCGAGACCAGTCTGACCAACATGGAGAAACCCCATCTCTACTAAAAATACAAAATTAGCCGGGCGTTGTGGCGCATGCCTGTAATCCCAGCTACTTGGGAGGCCGAGGCAGGAAAATCGCTTGAACCCAGTGTTACCGGGGGTCCTTGCTCCCAGAGCTTCCAAGATGGTGGCGGGCCGCTTCCAAGATGGTGGCGGGCCGCTTCCAAGATGGTGGCGGGCCGCTTCCAAGATGGTGGCGGGCCGCTTCCAAGATGGTGGCGGGCCTCTTCCAAGATGGTGGCAAGCCTCACGTTCTCTGACCTGGGGTTCTTGGCCTCACTGATTCCAAGGAATGCAATCTTGGCCCATGTGGTGAGTGTCATAGCTCTATTAGAAGCCGCGGGTCACGGAAGAGAACCGTGGAACCCAACGACTAGTGTTCAGCCCGATTAGGACAAAGCCGGGCACTTAGCCACGCAGGAATAATTGCGAGCCTCTAGCCCAATCAGGAGCAGCAATGGGCGCCTCACTGGATCAGAAGGGCAGCGGACACCCTGCCGGATCCGGAGGGATGGAAGTCAGTGGCGGGTCTGCGACGGCGGCAAACAGCAGTGGTGGACGGCGAGCAAAAGCTCAGCTTGAGCCATAACAAACACGGACCAGAAAAGTGGGCAGTTGCAAGATTTAATAGAGTGAAAACAGAGCTCCCATACAAAGGGAGGGGACCCAAAGAGGGTAGCCATTGCCGGCTCGAATGCCTGGGTTTATTTCCCGATCATTGTCCCTCCCGCTGTGCTCTCAGGCAATAGATATTTGGCTATTTCTTTACCTCCTGCTTTTGCCTAATTAGCATTTTAGTGAGCTCTCTTTACTACCTGATTGGTCGGGTGTGAGCTAAGTTGCAAGCCCCGTGTTTAAAGGTGGATGCAGTCACCTTCCCAGCTAGGCTTAGGGATTCTTAGTTGGTCTAGGAAATCCAGCTAGTCCTGTCTCTCACCGGGAGGCGGAGGTTGCCGTGAGCTGAGATCGCACCATTGCACTCCAGCCTGGGCAACAAGAGCAAAACTACGTCTTAAAAAAAAAAAAATAAAAAAATTATTGCCGGGCACAGTGGCTCACGCCTGTAATCCCAACACTTTGGGAGGCCAAGGCAGGTGGATCACCTGAGGTCAGAGTTCGAGACCAGCCTGACCAACATGGTGAAACCCTGTCTCTACTAAAAAATACAAAATTAGCCAGGCTCAGTGGAGCATGCCTATAATCCCAGCTACTCAGGAGGCTGAGGTAGGAGAATCCCTTGAACCCAGGAGGCTGAAGTTGCAGTGAGTTCATTGCACTCCAGCCTAGGCAACGGAGCAAGATTCCATCTCAAAAAATATATATATATTAAGGACTCCAACAAAGTTTTTGTTCATGAAGGTTATATCAACTGATATTTACCATACTACAAATAAAATGGAGAAATGACAATTTTCTTTATTTATTCAACCAATTACATGTGCACATAAAAAACTTATTTTATTAAAAACTTTATTTTCTGGAATAAAATATTGGGAAGAGTAGCATTGCTTTTCATTTTTGCAAATCTCTTTAATGGCTGGCTTACGTGAATGGTTAGCTGCAAGCTCATGTCAGCTTCTGAACTCAATCTGTCATGGTACCAACATAATGTGAATGCCGACGCAACAGAAAAAGAAAATGACCTCTCAGTATTTTTACGAACATAGTTTTGATCTTGTGAACCCCGTGAAAGTCATCCTGAAAAGTCTCCAGGGGTCATTTTTTTTTTTTTACTATTTTTTGAAACGAAGTCTGGCTCTGTTGTCCAGGCTGGAGTGCAGTGGCAAGATCTGGGTTCACTGCAACCTCCACCTCCCAGGTTCCAGGGGTCTTTAGATCATACTTTTACAACCACTGGTTAAGGCTGGGGACAGTGGCTCATATCTGTAATCCCAGCACTTTGTGAGGCTGAGGTGGGCAGATCACTTGAGGTCAGGAGTTCAAGACCAGCCTGGCCAACATTGTGAAACCCCGGTTCTTCTAAAAATAGAAAAATTAGCCGGGTGTGGTGGCCTATGCCTGTAATCCCAGCTACTCGAAAAGCTGAAGTGGGAGAATTGCTTGAACCCAGGAGGTGGAGGTTGCAGTGAGCCGAGATTGCACCCCTGCACTCCAGCCTGGGTGACAGAGTGAGATTCCCGTCTCAAAAAAAAAAAAAAAAAAGGCTATAAATTGGGTGGTTCAGTGTGTACTTGCTCAGGTGATGTGTACACCAAAATCTCACAAATCACCACTAAAGAATTTACTCATGTAACCAAATACCACCTGTTCCCCCAAAACTTATGAAAATAAAATAAAAACAATTTAAAAAATAAAAAATAACAACAAAAAAACCTGTGCACCTATTATGGGAACACACATCCTGGTGGAGAAGACGGTGGGAAGCTTAGGAAAGCAGAAATGGGGAAGGGAGGTGATTATAGGGAGACCCGGCCAGAGACTGCCAGGCCCATGGGGAAAATGAGAGGCAAAGCCAGCACGGGAGCACACAAGGGGTTAAGCCGTCTGCTCATTGGTGGATATCTCATTCTGTTGGAAGCAGAGCATCCGATACAAACTTTACTTGGATGTAACAAAATTTAAAAACTGTTCAAAAGGATGTTAAATGAGAGGAATTGTTATATAAAACTTAATTCTCGGCCGGGCTGGGTGGCTCATGCCTGTAATCCCAGCACTTTGGGAGGCTGAGGCAGGGGGATCACTTGAGGCCAGGAGTTCGAGACCAGCCTGGCCAACATGGTGAAACCCCGTCTCTACTAAAAATACAAAAAATTAGCCAGGGGTGGTGGCATGTGACTGTAATCCCAACTACTGGGGAGGCTGAGGCAGGAGAATCACTTGAACTCAGGAGGTGGAGGTTGCAGTGAACCGAGGTCATGCCAATGAACTCCAGCCTGGGCGACAGAGCAAGATTCCGTCTTAAAAAAAAAACCTTAAATTCTGCAACAACTTAATTCTGACAGAGTGGAAAGGGCAGTGGAAAGTAAGCTTGTAATCTTAGAGGAAGCATGGGGTCCAGTCGGGTATGTCCTAGACCTAAGAATAGTAGAATTTCAGAGAAGGAAAAAAATAGAGCTGAAACTGTGTGGATAGATAATTTAAAAGAGAATAGGGTCAAAGAAAGATAAGTTTCTAAAAATGAGTAAGTCCTTATATCATGCAATTGTCATAGACGTGATATATTTTTATTAAACCAAACATTCAATAATTTGTGAATAAGATGGACAAATAAGACTAACAAAACAGATTCACTATTTCAAAATCTTTATTTCTAGAAGACTTAAAAGACTACAGCCAATATCCTTAGACTCCTCAATGTCCCTCTAAGTATCCATCTATCAGAAATACTAGCACACTGGCCAGGTGCAGTGGCTCATGCCTGTAATCCCAGCGCTTTGGAGGCTTGAGTGGGAGGATTGCTTGAGCCCAGGAGTTCAAGACCAGCCTGGGCAACATAGTGAGACTCCATCTATACAAGAAAAAATCAAATAAAATGAAGAAATAATAGCACACATACATAAACAAATATTTGCAAAGATGTGTACTGTATCCTTTTACTAGAAAAAGTAAAATAATGCAAATGTCTGTAAATAAATGCTTAGCTTAATAAATTATGGTGATTCCATGGAACAAAATAGTACATAGCTCTCATAGCGGATGTAAATCTATATATAGGTATGAAAAAGGTATGGACGGAATATTGTTCAGTAAAGGCCAGGCCTGGTGGCTCATGCCTGTAATCTCAGCACTTTGGGAGGCCGAGGTGGGCAGATCACTTGAGGTCAGGAGTTCAAGACTAGCCTGGCCAACATGGTAAAAACCCATCTCTACTAAAAATATAAAAATTAGCCACGGGTGGTGGCACACACCTGTAATCCCAGCTACTCGGGAGGCTGAGTCAGGAGAATTGCTTGAACCTGGGAGGTGGAGGTTGCAGTGAGCCCAGTTCATGCCTCTGCACTCCAGCCTGGGCAACAGAGAGAGACTCCATCTCAAAAGATAAAAATAAATAGATAGATAGATGATAGATAGATAGATAGATAGATAGATAGATAGATAGATAGATAGATAGATAGAGAATGATGGGAGCAAGGTGTCTCACTGTTGGGGTGGGAATTTACAGGTAAGCAAGGGAAGTAGGCTAGAACAATCAATATGGTAATGGAATAGAGTTAGATGGATTAGTAAGAACTCATATTTTGCTTAATATAGATACACGTAGTAACATATATAAATATTTATAGATATGGGGAGGGTTACTATACTCACGCATATTTATGTGCTCTGTCATCTGAGAGGTCTTAGGAGAAATGATATCACGGTAGTAGTGAGCACATCCAGACCATGGTTTCTGATACTATTAGAATACAACAGCATCCAGACCATGGTTTCTGATACTGTTAGAATACAACAGCATCCAGACCATGGTTTCTGATACTATTAGAATACAACAGCATCCAGACCATATGGTTTCTGATACTATTAGAATACAACAGCATCCAGACCATGGTTTCTGATACTATTAGAATACAACAGCATCCAGACCATATGGTTTCTGATACTATTAGAATACAACAGCATCCAGACCATGGTTTCTGATACTATTAGAATACAACAGCATCCAGACCATGGTTTCTGATACTGTTAGAATACAACAGCATCCAGACCATGGTTTCTGATACTGTTAGAATACAACAGCATGCAGACCATGGTTTCTGATACTGTTAGAATACAACAGCATCCAGACCATGGTTTCTGATACTGTTAGAATACAACAGCATGCAGACCATGGTTTCTGATACTGTTAGAATACAACAGCATCCAGACCATGGTTTCTGATACTGTTAGAATACAACAGCATCCAGACCATGGTTTCTGATACTGTTAGAATACAACAGCATCCAGACCATGGTTTCTGATACTGTTAGAATACAACAGCATCCAGACCATGGTTTCTGATACTGTTAGAATACAACAGCATCCAGACCATGGTTTCTGATACTGTTAGAATACAACAGCATCCGGACCATGGTTTCTGATACTGTTAGAATACAACAGCATGCAGACCATGGTTTCTGATACTGTTAGAATACAACAGCATCCGGACCATGGTTTCTGATACTGTTAGAATACAACAGCATCCGGACCATGGTTTCTGATACTGTTAGAATACAACAGCATGCAGACCATGGTTTCTGATACTGTTAGAATACAACAGCATCCGGACCATGGTTTCTGATACTGTTAGAATACAACAGCATCCAGACCATGGTTTCTGATACTGTTAGAATACAACAGCATGCAGACCATGGTTTCTGATACTGTTAGAATACAACAGCATGCAGACCATGGTTTCTGATACTGTTAGAATACAACAGCATCCAGACCATGGTTTCTGATACTGTTAGAATACAACAGCATCCAGACCATGGTTTCTGATACTGTTAGAATACAGCAGCATCCAGACCATGGTTTCTGATACTGTTAGAATACAGCAGCATCCAGACCATGGTTTCTGATACTGTTAGAATACAGCAGCATCCAGACCATGGTTTCTGATACTGTTAGAATACAGCAGCATCCAGACCATGGTTTCTGATACTGTTAGAATACAACAGCATCCAGACCATGATTTCTGATACTATTAGAATTATTAAAATACAACAGCATCCAGACCATGCTTTCTCTTCTTTTTTCTTTTCTTTTTTTTTTTTTTTTTTTTGAGACAGAGTTGCACTCTTGTTTCCCAGGCTGGAGTACAGTGGCACGATCTCGGCTCACCACAACCTCTGCCTCCTGGGTTCAAGCGATTCTTCTGCCTCAGCCTCCTGAGTAGCTGGGATTACAGGCATGCGCCACCACGCCCGGCTAATTTTGTATTTTTAGTAGAGACAGGGTTTCTCCATGTTGGTCGGACTGCTCTCGAACTCCCGACCTCAGGCGATCCGCCAGCCTCGGCCTCCCAAAGTGCTGAGATTACAGGTGTGAACCTCTGTGCCCAGCTTAATATTTTTAAATGTAACAAATATACCATCCCAATGTAAGATGCCATTCATGGGTGAAACTGGATGCTGGGTATATGGCAACTCTGCACGATTGTCTCCACTTTTTTTTGTAAAAGTAAAATTATAGAATTATGCCGGGCATGGTGGCTTATGCCTGCAATCCCAGCACTTTGGGAAGTCAAGGCGGGCGGATCACTTGAACTCAGGAGTTGGAGACCAGCCTGGCCAACATAGTGAAACCCCGTCCCTACCAAAAATACAAAAAAAAATTAGCCAGGCGTGGTGGCGTGCGCTTGTAGTCCCAGCTACTTGAGAGCCTGAGGTATGAGAATTGCTTGAACCCAGGAGGCAGAGGGTGCAGTGAGCCAAGATCGCACCACTGCACTTCTGCCTGGGTGACAGAGCGAGACCCTGTCTCAAAAAAAAAAAAAATATATATATATATATATATATATGTGCACAAATGAAACGTTTAAGGATAAAAAGATTCTATTTAAAGTGGTAATTTAGTGCATTTTATCACCTTTTGTATTAAAGCAAAAATGAAGGGTACAGTGTGGCAGATATCACAATATATTTACCAGTTATAGTACAGAATCCCAATGATTCTCTCGTTAAAGGACTAAAACATTTCATATAAATTATAAATTTCTCATAATTTATACATTTAATTTTAATTACTGGTGGCAAAAGAGTATTCTTTGCCTTGTTTAAAGTATAACTGAGTTGGGAAGCTCATTTTTACCCATTTTACTCACTTTAGACTTGAAAGTATTTTTTATTCTTGCTAGTCTCCCAAGACCTCCTCCTGTCAAACTGAAATATATAACTTTTTTTCATTTTTGATCTTCGCATTTGTAAGGGATAAATAATTGATTAGCATAGGAATTATGGGAATATATTTAGCTTATGCTCAGCACTAAACTATTTTTAAATGTCCTCAGGCATCAACCCAAAATGTACATCCAAAGGGTGTCAATTGGAAATTGGGAAGTGGAGTGACAGTATAGATTAGAACGATGAAATGGCAAATGCAACCGGAGGAATAGCAGTTGTCAGTTTCACTGCAACTTCAACAGTCAGTCTACCTTGCTGTATTTTTTAAAATTCCTTAAATGGGTCGGGTGCGGTGGCTCATGCCTGTAATCCCAGCACTTTGGGAGGCCGAGGCAGGCTGATCACCTGAGGTCAGGAGTTTGAGACCAGCCTGACTAACATGGTAAAACCCCGTCTCTACTAAAAATACAAAAATTAGCTGGGTGTAGTGGCAGGTGCCTGTATTCCCAGCTACTCGAGAGACTGAAGCAGGAGAATTGCTTGGACCCAGAAGGCAGAGGTTGCAGTGAGCCGAGATCGCACCTTGGCACTCCAGCCCGGGAGACAGAGTGAGACTCTATCTCAAAAAAAAAAAAAAAAAAATCCCTAAATGTCTCCCTGATAAGACTATAACCTCAGGTCAGGCGTGGTGGATCATGCCTCTAATCCCAGCACTTTGGGAGGCTGTGGCAGGCGGATCACGAGGTCAGGTTCGAGGCCAGCCTGGCCAACACGGTGAAACCCGTCTCTACTAAAGATACAAAAAATTAGCCGGGCGTGGTGGTGGGCGCCTGTAATCTCAGCTACTCAGGAGGCTGAGGCAGGAGAATCATTTGAACCCGGGAGGCAGAGGTTGCAGTGGGCAAAAAAAAAAGACTATAACCTCTTTGAGAGCAGAATCTTCCCTTCTAATTTCACAAAATTGTGTTGAAAGCAGAAACTTCAGACCAGGTACAGTGGTTCATGCCTGTAATCTCAGCACTTTGGGAGGCTGAGGGGGGCGGATCACTTGAGGACAGGAGTTTGAGACCAGCCTGGCCAACATGGTGGAACCCCATCTCTACTGAAAGTACAAAAATTAGCCAGGGGTGGTGGCATGTGCCTGTAATCCCAGCTACTGGGGAGGCTGAGGAAGGAGAATTACTTGAACCCAGGAGGCAGAGGTTGCAGTGAACGCAGATCATGCCACTGCACTCCAGCCTGGGCCACAGGAGCAAGACCCCATTTCCAAAAAAAAAAAAAAAAAAAAAAGCAGAAACTTCAAAATGAATTGAAGAAAAAGTAAAATTTTAAAAACTTTATTTTAATATTTTAATATAAGATCACTTAACATGAGAGCTACGCTCCTAATACATTCTAAGTGGATAGGGTACTGGATAGGGTACTGTTAACTATAGGGACAATGTTGCACAGCAGATCTCCAGAACTCACTCAGCCCCCATCATCAAAACTTTATGCCTGTTAATTAGCTGCTCCCCATTCCCCCTCCGCCAGCTCTTGGCAGCCATCATTCTACTCTCTGATTCTTTGAGTTTGACTATTTTAGATGTCTCATATGCATGCAGTCATGCAGTATTTGTCCTTCTGTGACTAGCTTAATTCACTTAGCATAATGTTCTCCAGTTTTGTCCATGTCCTTGCATATTGCAGGATTTCCTTTTGTTTTAAGGCTCCACGATATTGCATTGTATGTATATACCACCCTTGCTTTATCCACTCATCCATCCATGGACATTTAGGTTGCTTCCATAGCATTGCTATTCTGAACAATGCTACAGTGAACACTGGATTACGGTTGATTTCTAAATATATAAAGAATTCCTACAATTCAATAGCAAAGCAAAAACAGCAAATAACCTGGTTTTACAAAGTATATGGGACATGAACTCAAATATGAAGACTTTTTTTTTTTTTTTTTTGATACGAGGTTTTGCTCTTGTCGCCCAGGCTGGAGTGCAATGGCACGATCTCGGCTCACTGCAACTCCAGCCTGGGCAACAGAGTGAAATTCTATCTCAAAAAAAACAAAAAACAAAAAACAAAAAACCCAGTCTCTACTAAAAATACAAAAATTAGCCGGGTATGGTGGTGTGTCCCTGTAGTTCTAGCTACTGGGGAGGCTGAGGCAGGAGAATCGCTTGAACCAGGGAGGCGGAAGTTGCAGTGAGCTGAGATCGTGCCATTGGACACTAGCCTAGGCAACAAGACTGAAACTCGGTCTCAAAAACAATAAAGAATGAATGTGTTGAATATTGAATGGAATAAGAATGAACTAGAGCCCATCTTCCAACCATCTCAAGGCCTATGTTAAATTAACACTGGAATTGCCAGTGTCCCCAGGCTCCTGCGAAAACCATATGTAGATCTTCTCTAGCAAAAGATAACATCATGGCCGGGTGCTGTGGCTCACGCCTGTAATCCCAGCACTTTGGGAGGCCAAGGTGGGCGGATCACGAGGTCAGGAGTTTGAGACCATGCTGGCCAACATAGTGAAACTCCGTCTCTACTAAAAATACAAAAAATTAGCCTGGTGTGGTGGTGTGTACCTGTAATCCCAGCTACCTGGGAGGCTGAGGCAGGAGAATCACTTGAACCCAGGAGGCAGAGGTTGCAGTTAGCCAAGATGGCGCAATTGCACTCCAGCCCAGGCAATAGTGTGAGACTCCACCTCAAAAAAAAAAAAAAAAAAAAAGGTAACATCATAGTGGAGCTGCCTGCCAGCCCCAGTGCAGGATCCACTGGGTGAAGCCAGCTGGGATCCTGAGTCTGGTGGGGACGTGGAGAACCTTTATGTCTAGCTCAGGGATTGTAAATACGTCTATCGGCACTCTGTATCTAGCTCAAGGTTTGTAAACACACCAATCAGCACCCTCTGTCTAGCTCAGGGTTTGTGAATGCACCAGTTGACACTCTGTATCTAGCTAATCTGGTGGGGACGTGGAGAACATTTGTGTCTAGCTCAGGGATTGTAAAGGCACCAATCAGCGCCCGGTCAAAACAGACCACTTGGCTCTACCAATCAGCAGGATGTGGGTGGGGCCAGATAAGAGAATAAAAGCAGGGTGTCTGAGCCAGCAGTGGCTACCCGCTCGGGTCCCCTTCCACACTGTGGAAGCTTTGTTCTTTCGCTCTTTGCAATAAATCCTGCTGCTGCTCACTCTTTGGGTCCACACTGCCTTTATGAGCTGTAACACTCACCGCGAAGGTCTGCAGCTTCACTCCTGAAGCCAGCGAGCCCACGAGCCCACCAGGAGGAACGAACAACTCCAGACAAGCTGCCTTAAAAGCTGTTAACACTCACCGTGAGGGTTCGCGGCTTCATTCTTGAAGTCAGTGAGACCAAGAGCCCACCAATTCCGGACACAATAGTAGACTCAAGTTATTTCTTCAATAATTAAGACAATTATTATTTCTACTTACTTTACTCCTCATGAACCTATTTATTTATTTATTTTTGAGACAGAGTCTCACTCTGTCGCCTAAGCTGGAGTGCAATGGAGCGATCTTGGCTCACTGCAGCCTCCACCTCCCAGGTTCAAGTGACTCTCGTGCCTCAGTCCCCTGAGTAGCTGGGACTACAGGTGTCCTGACCTCAAGTGATCCACCGGTCTCAGCTTCCCAAAGTGCTGAGATTACAGACGCCTGGCCTGCCTATTTACTTTTCACTGTGTGCAAGACATTCTGTAAAAATGTAAAAATAAAAAATAAATAGGCTCATGACGAGTCACATAAGTAGAAGTAATAATTGCCTTAATTGTTGAAGAAATAATTTGAGTCTACTCTGATGTTCCCTTTTGCTAGGGAAGATCTACATATGCTTTTGGCAGGAGCCTGGGGACACTGGTAATTCCAGTGTTAATCTAATATAGGCCTTGAGATGGTTGGAAGCTGGGCTTTAGTTCACCCTTATTCCTAGGGTCTAGCCCTTGAGTTTCCCAACCCAAAGCATGATTTTTTCCCCCCAAGATTTCCTCTCATTTGTAGGTCCTCCTCACCAGGCTGTTGAAACATCTGCTCAGCTTCTCAATCTTTCGAGACCTCATTAAACGCCCTGGGAGAACAGTAGCCCTAAAGCTGGGCTCATCTTCTTGGATTTACTTCTTCTGTGGATCTCAGTCCTGTAACTCTTTAATTGTTTATTGTGTCGTGAGCTCCCCCAATGCCTTAAAGCAAATTATTCTTAGATTTTCTGCTGCTTTGCAGTTGTTTTCAGTGGAAGGGTGGTTCCTCATTATCTAGTCTGCCATTTTCAGAGATATCAAGCTCAATCCTTATGGAAATTTTATTCTTACCAAACAAGCTAATAGTAAATAAACAAAATACAGGGTTGCCTTTTTTTTTTTAATGTCACTTTCTGTTTCTTTAGTCATTGGTGAAGATGCTATTAAAGTACTTTGTAAATAACTGAGAAGCAAGGCAGATGGCCAAGCAAGATAAAGGAAAAGATCAGGTTAATTCACAAACTGTGTATTCAGCCTGAACAATGGAGATAAAAGAGATATTCCCCAAATTAGACTGAGCAGACATCCTCTTTTTTAAAGGGCAATCCCATTTTCAGTATTTATGTCTTATTTGTTCCCTGAGGCAAATGTCTCTTTATGCAAAGCATAAAGTAATCAGGTATTTCATCAGGTAGGAAAGAGCTTGTTTTTTACTCCCTCTGTGACCTGGAGTTGTGCACAGCATATGTCACATCAGGGGTGTCAGCAGCACCAAGTTGAAGATTCAAGCAAGACAGGTGACCTTATAAAAAGGACTGTGAAGAGTTAGGCATCAAAACAAAACACAGCATTCTAAGCCTGGGCCACAGTAACTCAGCCAAAGTGGGCATGAGCTAAGGAGACAAGATGGCACTGGCCATCACCAGAGGTCAGCAGACCTGGACAGGGCCACAGCAGCTGGAAGGAGCTTGGTGAGACACTGTAGCTGGGGCAGTCTGCTTTCATCTCCTTGTCCAGTGCCAGCCTCTTTCTCAATGGGACCAGCCCAAAGGAATGCAAGGGAAGGGGATTTCATTGCCACTGGCTTCTGTGGGCAAAGAGGGAAGTGGAGTTTTTTTTTTTTTTTCTTTTTTTTTTGAGACAGAGTCTTGCTCTGTCGCCCAGGCTGGAGTGCAGTGGTGCAATCTCGGCTCACTGCAGCCTCGGGAAGTGGAATTTGATACCTCTCCTAACAGGCAATTGCAGCCTCCAGAAGCCAAAGCCAGGGTGGCATTTCCCCAGAGTGGATCCTATGTCTCTCCCTGGCTTGACAACTGCTTCAGGACAGGGATAATGTTTGTTGGTAAGATCTGCTATGGTGCTGATTTGAAACTGAAAAAGGGATTAAATGCACAAGCAGAAAAGCATAAGGAAAAAACCAGTACAGGGTCGCAGCCTTCTCTCCTGCCTCGGTCCAACAAGCACTGCTCATCCAGCATTGCTGTGCTCCTGAGAGGAGAAGGCCCCTTTCTCCCCTCCTCTGGAGGGAAACGGGGCAGAACAAGACAACCTCACTTCCCCTGTCTCTCTCGCCTCTTCTCCCTCTACCTAATAACCTACGAATAGCATCTCTAAATTAATAGGGAACTTAGTGATACCATCAGGACCCCATCCTTACTCAAAGTAGGAATTCCTTTTAAAAATTTGCGTCTCCTGGGCCGGGCGCGGTGGCTCACGCCTGTAATCCCAGCACTTTGGGAGTCCGAGGCGGGCAGATCACGAGGTCAGGAGATCGAGACCATCCTGGCTAACACGGTGAAACCCCGTCTCTACTAAAAATACAAAAAAAAATTAGCCGGGCATGGTGGTGGGCGGCTGTAGTCCCAGCTACTCGGGAGGCTGAGGCAACAGAATGGCGTGAACCTGGGAGGCAGAGCTTGCAGTGAGCCGAGATCACGCCACTGCACTCCAACCCAGGCAACAGGGCAAGACTCCCTCTCAAAAAAAAAAAAAAAAAGAAAAATTTGTGCCTCCTGGTTGACAAGACCCTGTTTAAGTGCTGTCAAAGTCAGAAAAACTGTTAGGACATTCCTTTATTTTTGTTTTATTGTATATTAAAATACATGCAGAGCCTGGCATGGTGGCTCACGCGTGTAATTCCAGCACTTTGGGAGGCTGAGGCAGGCGGATCAATTGAGGTCAGGAGTTGGAGACCAGCCTGGCCAACATGGTGAAACCCCTTCTCTACTAAAAATACAAAAAAATTAGCTGGGCCTGGTGGCACGTGCCTGTAATCTCAACTACTCAGAAAGCTGAGGCAGGAGGATCGCTTGAACCCTGGAGGCAGAGGTTGCAGTGAGCCGAGATCGGGCCACCACACTTCAGTCTGGTAGACAGAGCAAGACCCTGTCTCAAAATAAATAAATAAATAAGGCCGGACGTAGTGGCTCACGCCTGTAATCCCAGCACTTTGAGAGGCCGAGGCGGGTGGATCATCTGAGGTCAAGAGTTCGAGACCAGCCTGGCCAACGTGGGGAAACCCAGTCTCTACTACAATACAAAAAAATTAGCCCAGTGTGGCCAGGCGCGGTGGCTCATGCCTGTAATCCCATCACTCTGGGAGGCAGAGGCGGGCAGATCACGAGGTTAGGAGTTCGAGACCAGCCTGGCCAATATGATGAAACCCCGTCTCTACTAAAAATACAAAAATTAGCCAGGCCTGGTGGTGCGTGCCTGTAGTCCCAGCTACTCAGGAAGCTGAGGCAGAAGAATCGCTTGAACCTGGGAGGTGGAGGTTGCAGTAAGCCAAGATCACATCACTGCACTCCAGCCTCGGCAACAGAGTGGGACTCTGTCTCAAAAAAAAAAAAAAGAAAAGAAAAAGAAAAAAGAAAAAGAATATATACGTAAAATAAAATAAAATAAAATACATGCAGAACAAAAGAGTGTGCTGGGCGGGCCATTCCCCACCCTTCTTCAGTCTCCCTGTGGCAACCATTGTCAGGTTCTGTGTGTGTGTGTGTGTGTGTGTGTGTGTTTGAGATGGAGTCTCACTCTGTCACCCAGGCTGGAGTGCAGTGGCGCCATCTCGGCTCACTGCAAGCTCCACCTCCTGGGTTCACGCCATTCTCCTACCTCAGCCTCCCGAGTAGCTGGGACTACAGGCGCCCGCCACCACGCCCAGCTAATTTTTTGTATTTTTTTAGTAGAGACAGAGTTTCACCATGTTAGCCAGGATGGTCTCAATCTCCTGACCTCGAGATCCGCCTGCCTCGGCCTCCCAAAGTGCTGGGATTACAGGCGTGAGCCACTGTGCCTGGCCTCTATGTGTTTTTAATAGGAGGGTTTTGTACACGTGGAATATGATAAAACACACTTCCTTCAACCAGCACCACACATATATTTTTATACACAATGACAATAGGCTGGGCATGGTGGCTAACACAGTACTTCAGGAGGCCAAGGAGGGAGGACACTTGAGGCCAGGAGATCATACCAGCCTGGGCAACATTGCAAGACCTCATCTCTACAAAAAATAAAATAAATTAGCCAGGCATGGTGTCACGCATCTGTAGTCCCAGCTACCCAGGATGGCTTCAGCCCAGGAGTTCAAGGCTGCCATGAGCTATGATCACACCACTGCCCTCCAGCCTGGGTGACCGTTCGAGACTCTGTCCCAAACAACAGCAACAACAAAAATGACAACATAATTGTGGATCAAATTCAATTTTTTTTTCTTTTGAGATAAGGTCTCACTCTGTCACCCAGGCTGGAGTACAGTGGTCTCAGCTCACTGCAGCCTCAACCTCCCCAGCCTCAGGTGATCCTCCCATCTCAGCTTCCTGAGTAGCTGGGACTGCAGGTGTGTGCCACCATGCCCAGCTAATTTTTGTATTTTTTTATAGAGAGAGGGTTTCATCATGTTGCCCAGGCTAGTATTAAATTTCATTTTGAGCACTCAAATTGACAGAAAGTTGTACCCAAAATTGAACTGGCCAGGCACAGTGGCTCACGTCTGTAATTCCAGCACTTTGGGAGGCCGAGGCAGGCGGATCACGGGGTCAGGAGATCGAGACCATCCTGGCTAACACAGTGAAACCCCATCTCTACTAAAAATACAAAAAATTAGCTGGGCATGGTGGCAGGTGCCTGTAGTCCCAGCTACTTGGGAGGCTGAGGCAGGAGAATGGCATGAAGCTGGGAGCCGAGATCATGCCACTGCACTCCAGCCTGGGCAACAGAGCGAGACTCCGTCTCAAAAATAAATAAATTAAATTGAACTAAAATCTTGGTGGATTTCAAGTGGTTAGTCTTTGTTTTGGCTTCCAGAACATCATAGAATGAGTGGAGCTCTTCTATGCAGTGATGGCTCTGCAGAATTTTCCAGACAGCGATTGCTTTTCTCCTCTAATGTCTACCTCTCTCTCCCATCCCTGTACCACATGATTCATTGCCAGCCAAAATATTTCCAGTTTTTTTTTTTTTTTAACAATTCCTCCTGTGGCATTGTGGAATTGAAATAATTATATGTATTTCTTGCCAAAGAAAAACATTCAGAATAGGAAGTTTGCTTTGAGTTAGATAAAACAAGTTAATTACTTTTGGTGAAAGGTTTGTTTGTTTGTTTTTGCTATTATAGCATCATTATGCTATTATATAGCATATATTATGCCATAACACTAGGTTATAGAGTGAAGACTTTCCATATCTGAATTATCTGTATTTTGCCTGTGTAAATAAGATAATCAGATACTCATGTGATTTTTATTTTTCAGCTGGAAAAGTAGACTTTAAAAATCAAGATAACTTTTTTTTTGACAGTTTCAAATTTTGCTCTTTTGCCCAGGTTGGAGTGAAGTGGCGTGATCTTGGCTCACTGAAACATCTGCCCCCCGGGTTCAAGCGATTCTCCTACCTCAGCCTCCCAAATAGCTGGGATTACAGGCGCCGCTACCACACCTAGCTAATTTTTTGTATTTTTGGTAGAGATGGAGTTTCACCATGTTGGCCAGGCTGATCTCGAACTCTTGACCTCAGGTGATCCACTCGCCTCAGCCTCCCAAAGTGCTAGGATTACAAGCACAAGCCACTGCACCTGGCCAACTTAAAAAATATATAGAGTACACCTAAATTGAAAAGTTTCAATACATTTTATAGTATGGCATGTTTATAGATAGTATCAAATTTACTAATTGAAAAGAAAATACATGGACTAAATGAAAAGAAAATATAAATCCCCAGCTATATAAACTCTCCATTAACCTGAAACTGGCTAACTATAATAATCAATAAATTTGCTGGGTGCAGTGGCTCATGCCTGTAATCCCAGCACTTTGGGAGGCCGAGGTGGGTGGATCACTTGAGATCGGGAGTTCAAGACCAGCCTGGCCAACATGGTGAAATCCCGTCTCTACTAAATATACAAAAATTAGCCAGGCATGGTGGCGGGTGCCTGTCATCCCAGATACTCAGGAGACTGAGTCAGGAGAGTCGCTTGAACCTGGGAGATGGAGGTTGTAGCGAGCCAAGATCGTGCCACTGCACTCCAGCCTGAGCAACAGAGCAAGTCTCCATCTCAAAATAATAATAATAATCAATAAATTAGGCTTTCTTCCTCAGAGTTATGCAAGTGTAGCTACTTCAAGATTTGTATTTATCAAAGAATTTGTGCTTTGACATAAAGATCAAGACACAAAATTGCAGGATATATTTCAGGACAGGTGGAATTTCCTAACTTCTTAAAATGCATGAGCAAGGGTGTTAAATATAGTGAACCCCAGTTTCTCTTCAAAGAACCAGTATGTCAGTATGTTCAGCTCTCTTATTCTTTGATTCTCCATTTTAAAGTTTAACTTCCTGGTTCTCTTAGCCCCCTTCCTTCTAGTTTCAGTAAACAACTTTCCCACGAGTCCTAACCAGTAGTTCACAGCGGTCCCCTGGTCACCTGCTTTGACCTAAGTCACCTTTAGTTACCTGTTCCTAACCATCCTTCCTGCCAAAGTACTCACCCTGCCACTCCAGCTCGTATTCCTGTTCTCTTTAAAATAGCCAATCAGAATTAGCTTAGACTGTGTGGTCCAACCCTAGCCAATATGGGAATGACACAACAGTAGGGGCTACTTGCGTCAGGAATAAGAACTCCTGCCCCTCCCCTGTTCAGGTGTGCTCTCACCATTGTTCCATCTACAAGAAGCACCCTTTCTGCAGAAAGTAAAAATTGCCTTGCTGAGAAAATTAAATTTATGTTCAAGTGCTATATCTTTGTGGCACTGAGGAATAAGCATTTTGCATTTCTAGCAAAGGGTAAAAAACACTGTATTTGAATCAGAAGACTTGGGATTGTGTCCCAGATTTGCCTCTTTTAGTTTTTAATGTATTTGAACTGCAGTTTCCTCATAATGTCATCATCAATAACTATTTAGTGAGCATTTACTATATGCCAGTCACTGTACTAAGTGCTTTACAGAGATGATCTATGTAATCTACACATCAACTCTATGAGGTTCATGCCTTTATTAACCTTGTTTTACAGATGAGAAACAGGCTCAGAGGGGTTAACCAGCTTGCCCATGGACACTCAACCCTGAGAGAGAGTTGAAATTCATATGCAAATAGCCTGAGCCTTGCCTCTCCCATTCCAGAGGTAATTCTGGTATACTTTTTTGTAAAGTTCCTTCTTGTTTGTACATCCTTCAATCTATTCTACCTTACACAGTCAGCCAGGTCTTCTTTCAAGATACTTCTCAGATGATTCTCTTCTAAAAACCATAACTAGCTTTTGATTTGCATATGTGAAACTTCACATTTTCTAACCTGGCATTCAAGACATTTTATAATGTGCTCCAATTCATCTTTGGAGACACAGCTCCTAGAGATTTACCTGCTGCCAATTGAACTTACTGAAAAGCCTCTCAGGTGTCACCTGTCCCCCACTCTTTTTTTTTTTTTTTGAGACGGAGTCTTGCTCTGTCTTGCCCAGGCTGGAGTGCGTGGCATAATCTTGGCTTACTGTAGCCTCTGCCTCAGGGGTTCAAGCGATTCTCCAGTCTCAGCCTCCCGAGTAGCTGGGACTACAGGCGTGAGCCACCACACCCGGCTAATTTTGTATTTTTAGTAGAGACAGGGTTTCACCATGTTGGCCAGGCTGGTCTCAAACTCCTGACCTCGGCTTCCAAAAGTGCTGGGATTTCAGATGTGAGCCACCACACTTGGTATTTTTTTGTTTTTTGTTTTTGTTTTTAAGCAGAGTTTCGTTCTTGTCTCCCAGACTGGAGTGCAGTGGCATGATCTCGGTTCACTGCAACCTCCGCCTCCCGGGTTCAAGTAATTCTCCTGCCTCAGCCTCCTGAGTAGCTGGGATTACAGGCACCTGCCACCATGCCTGGCTAATTTTTGTATTTTTAGTAGAGATGGGGTTTCACCATATTGGCCAGGCTGGTCTCAAACTCCTGATCTCAGGTGATCCACCTGCCTCAGTCTCCCAAAGTGCTGGGATGACAGGTGTGAGCCACAGCCCCTGGCCAGGTGTCACCCTTTTGTGAAATCAGATTATTCCTGTCCACAGGGATCTCTGCCTACCTAAATGTAAATCCTAAGGCAAGGACAGTGAAATTATTGTATTTCCCTAAATGTAACATTACATATAGTTATTTGTGTGCATGAATTATCTCCTTTATTATCCTATAAGAAGATAGAGACCAATGTATAGAAAGCTATTTATAGCTCTTTCCAAACCCATTTTGGGAGCTCAGGGAGTATTTCCAAAAGACATAGATTGCCGGCTTTTCCCAGAAATGGGACCTGCAGGGAGGTGTGGCCCCTGAGGGGGTGGAATCGCTGAAGCTCGGGCAGATAGCAGTGGAAGCTAGACTATTACTACCTTCTTTCAGTATCACTTCTACTTTGCTTTGCTAACAAAAGAAAGCTGTTAAGCCTCCGGCCATAGGAATCAAATGGAAATGTCCCTCCCTTCTAGGCAAAGCTAGTGCCCTGGGCTTCGTTGCATTGCAAGTTTACCTGGAAAAAAAATTTTGAGCTTTTATTCAGTATTTATACAGTCATTCCCTAGAATCTTCTTCATCCGGTCTTGAAACTAGAATTTGACACAGTGGGTTTAGGTTGAATGGTTTAGGCAACCAAATTAATCATGGCAGTCAAAAGTCCCTTTGCATTTTTCTTTTACAGTCCTCCCATAAAGCTAATATATTTAAATGGTTGTGAGATAGACAATTAAGCATGGCCCTTTACCTTTTTACAATAAGGGATCACAGCAAGTGGGATGGAGAGAGAGAAAAAAAAATTCCTTGACTTGTGTCCTTGCAAACAGACAACTAGCCAACGCTGCCTCCTAGTGTCTAAGGTAGACACTGCCTGAGGGATTTGGATGTGAAGCTGTGGTTTGTTGGAGGGGAGGTTTTGCAGTCTATGTGAATATCTATTAACTGGCCAGCACAAGCAGTGGATTAAAAAGTTTAATCACGGTGGGGCGTGGTGGCTCATGCCTGTAATCCCAGCACTTTGGAGGCAGAGGTGGGTGGATCACCTGAGGTCAGGAGTTCGAGACCAGCCTGGCCAACATAGTGAAACCCCATCTCTACTAAAAATACAAAAATTAGCCGGGCGTGGTGATGAACGCCTATAATCCCAGTTACCTGGGAGGCTGAGGAAGGAGAATCACTTGAACCTGGGAGGCAGAGGTTGCAGTGAGCCGAGATCGCGCCATTGCGCTCCAGCCTGGGCAACAAGAGGGAAACTCTCTCTCAAAAAAAAAAAAAAAAAAAAAGTGTAATCATAAAATGGATCCCAAGCAAGGAATTTTTGACTTTTTGTGACCAGATTCAAACCAGGTCTACACACTCACACGCCTTCATGAGCCTGGCAGGTGGACGTGACATCCCAGGAGTGGCAAAGGCATGCCCCGCATGAAGGTGCTCAGTTTCCTCAATGTTTAAAACGTCGTGTGAGCCCAGAAACATTTCTGAGGACCACATCACTAAGGCACAAGTTTACATTTAAAGGATTTTAAATAGGAGAAAAGAGATTTTCTTTCTCTTGGAGCTTCTTTTTAACTCTAAGAAGTTGCCAAACCTAGTGAACTCTGCTACTGAGTTTGTGAACGTGAGATACTTGTTTTCCCCAGTGTGTGCCACAGCACAATAGGTGACACAGGCTCTTGTAACCTCCGTTGGCGTTGTGGGTATGTGACCCGTACAAACAGGCCCCACGCTTAGGAGTCCCGCACTTGGTTCAAGACTTCAGTTGCTATCTTGAAATGCTGAATGCTTTCTGACCAGGGGACATGCATCTTCATTTTGCACAGGGAACTGTGAATTATGTGGCGGGTCTTGGATGTAATAGAATTTGCTACCTTTGCTTCCGTTCTCTTCTGCCTATTTCCTGCCCATCGTCTATGTTTTTGGTTTGGTGCTATGCCCTAAACCTTACCCAGAAAAAGAGAAGAGTCTTGGCAATGGTAACAGGAATCTGCCCCATCTTTTGCCTCCCAACTCCAGAGGAGCTTGTGTCCTCTTCTGATTTTTTTTTATTTTTTATTATTTTTAATACAGGGTCTGGCTCTGTCACCCAGCCTGGAATGCAATAGCGCAATGATGGTTCACTGCAGCCTTGACTCCTGGACTCAAGAAATCCTCTTGCCTCAGCCTCCTAGATAACTGGGACTACAGGTACACGCCACCATGCCTGGCTAATTTTTTATTTTTGTGGAGACAGGGTCTCACTATGTTACCCAGGCTGGTCTTGTACTTCTGGGCTCAAGCAATCCTCCCCACTTGGTTTCCCAAAGTGCTGGGGTTAAGTCATGAGCCACTGCACCCCAGCCGCGTGTCCTCTGTTGAAGTGCACCTGCCAGGGTCACCACACAGTGACGATGGCAAGGCCTGTGCATCCTCACAGTTTGTTTTGTCATCACTTAGTGGCTCCTTTCCAGTTACCATGTTTATACCAGCACTATCTTTTTTTTTCTTTGAGGCAGAGTCTCCCTCTGTTGCCCAGGCTGGAGTGCAGTGGCATGATCTCGGCTCACTGCAACCTCCGCCTCCCTGGTTCAAGCGTTTCTCCTGCCTCAGCCTCCCAAGTAGCTGGGACTACAGGTGTGTGCCACCGCGCCCAGCCAATTTTTGTATTTTTTGGTAGAGACAGGATTTCACCATGTTGGCCAGGCTGGTCTCGAATTCCTGACCTCAAGTGATTCGCCTTATAATCACTTGTGTGCTCGTCTGATGTGATGGCATGGTAAGAAAATGAGACTGGGCCGAGCGTGGTAGCTACTGCCTGTAATCCCAGCACTTTGGGAGGCCGAGGTGGGCGGATCACCTGAGGTCAGGAGTTCGAGACCAGCCTGGCCAACATGGTGAAACCCTGTCTCTACTAAAAATACAAAATATTAGCTGGGCGTAGTGGCAGGCGCCTGTAATCCCAGCTACTTGGGAAGCTGAGACAGGAGAATCGCTTGAACCCAGGAGGCAGAGGTTGCAGTGAGCCGAGATCACGCTGTTGCATTCCAGCCTGGACAACAAGAGCAAAACTGTCTCAGAAAAAAAAGAAAAGAAAAGAAAAGAAAATGAGACTGGTTTCCAGAAGCCATTCAATAGAATCGGCCTCAGGTTTTCTTCTTTGTATATAGTCACATGAACTAGCTGATTAGACATCTGCCGTTGGGAGACAGTTTGAGGGGCATTACCAACACTTTTGCAGACCAATAACGAACATTCCCAGTGACCCAGAACAAACTCCCAGTAACCCAGAAACCACTTTTCAGTGACTGCAAGAAGAAAAGCTCTACGGTAAAAAGCAGAAAGCTTTTTAAATGACCATAGAATCACCTTTGGAAAAGTTGCCTTAGGGCCAATTTTAGAAGTAGACAGGTTCTCAGTATTAGGGCCTTAATGACACAATTACCACCACCCTCCTTATTTAGTCAGATTCATTAAGCCCTTGGTTTCCATGAACTAAATCCAGCCCTTTTGTTGGTAGTTGAGGTAATAAATGGTAAATGGCACCTTTCTCTAGCACCCATTTGATTAGTTTAAAATGACCTCATACTAGTGTCACAGACTAGTGTGACTCAGCCTGATGTCATCAACTCCTCTTAAATGACTGCTAATTCCCCCTGGCAATCAGCACCTTCCCAAAAGCTTCAGCAGAGAAGAGTCATAAAAGCCTTTTGTTCTAACTTCTTTTTTTTGGACATCGTACAATAGGCTTTAGCCTTGGGTTAATTGTCTCTGTGGACATAGTAAGTCCTTAATGTTTAGTGTCTTGCATGCGAACAACTTGTTGAGAATAAGCCACCCCTTCGGTTCCAGTTTTTAGTAAAAGCTGTCTTCTAATAAGACTGAATGGAATAAAAAAATCAAAATCCAAGAACCAGTTTACTCTGTTAGAGAATATTAGTCAGTGTTCCAGTTCATGAATTATTAATAATAACACCTGACATTTGTCTTGTTCTTCTCCCTTCATCAAAGCACTTTCTCATTTATTATCTCATTTGACCTTGCCATGCACCTTTCAGACAGTGGGGAAGGCACTGTCACAGCAGGGACCAGCGAGATGCTGGTGAGTGGTGGAGAATGCCACATTTAGCAAGAGGTAGATGCTTAGAAATCTTTCTCAAAATCAGCAAGTAATACCTTAAAATAAAAAAAAAATGGGCTGGTGATCTGGGAAATAGAGGAAACAGGGGCAAAGAGAAGCAGGAAAGAGGAGAAAAGGGAAGGAAAGAGGGAGGGAGGAAAATTTATATCAATGGACATCAAATCTCAACTCTCCAAACCTGAAGGGAAACATAGTAGTTTTTTAAAAGAATTAATGGATGTTAGTTTTAAATGGACACCTTCCTCTTTTTACAGAAAATTTCTGGGCTGTTTGACATCACCACTGAGAGCAGCTAGAATTTGAATGGCGGGGATACTTTAAAAGCTCAGAACTATAGCCAGGCGTGGTGACTCACTCCTGTAATCCCCAGCACTTTGGGAGGCTGAGGTGGGTGAATCGCTTGAGCCCAGAAGTTCAACACATCTGGGCAACATGGTGAAACTCCGTCTCTACCAAAAATACAAAAATTAGCCAGTCTCATAACCTGGTCTCAAAAAAATAAAATGAAAGCTCAAAAGTGTAAAATCAGAGGACAAAAGCATGCACATAGGGAAAGAGTATGTCTGTGCAACAGCCAGGGTCCAACTGACCTTAAGGGACAATGATTCATCTGCTGTGTAAGGTCCCATCCTTGGATTTTACAGTATCTGTAGCTACCCCCATCTCATTCTTTTTTTTTTTTTTTTTTTTTTTTTGAGACGGAGTCTAGCTCTGTCGCCTAGGCTGGAGTGCAGTGGCACCATCTCGGCTCACTGCAACCTCCGCCCCCTGGGTTCAAGCAATTCTCCTGCCTCAGCCTCCCTAGTCACTGGGATTACAGGCACCTGCCACCACAGCTAATTTTTGTATTTTTAGTAGAGACAGGGTTTCGCCATGTTGGCCAGGCTGATCTTGAACTCCTGACCTCAGGTGACCCTCCCGCCCCAGCCTCCCAAAGTGCTGGGATTACAGTCGTGAGTCACCGCGGCCGGCCATCTGATTCTTCTTCATGGGCAGTAACCTGCCGCCATGTGGTGAGAATGATCTTTTACCCACACCGTGGGCGCTAGCTTATTTCTCTGTGACTTACTCATGCCTGGCCTATTACCTAGTTGAATAGATCTGCGCTGTGTTTGACTCTCAAGTAAAAACACATTCTAAGGTTGATTTTGAGGCAGGAGAATATGGCCTAAGGGGCAGGAAACCTAAGGACTTCCTAGAACTAAATCAAATGGAAACACTCCAGCTATGGCAGGAAATATCCTCTTCATTTACATAGGGTATACACCAAGTAAATAACTTTGTAACTGCAGTTTAGCCTCTTCATTTACATAGAGCCTACGCCAAATAACCAATGGAAACCTCCAGAGGGTATTTAAACCCCAGGAAATTCTGTAACCAAGCCCTTGAGCCACTTGCTCGGCCGCTCCCACCCTGTGCAGTGTGCTTTCATTTTCAACAAATCTCCGCTTTTGTTGCTTCATTCTTTCCTTGCTTTGTTTGTGCGTCTCGTCCAATTCTTTGTTCAAAACGCCAAGAACCTAGACACTCTCCACCTGTAACAATTTGGCAATCTGACAAGATTGAGAATTGGTGTTGACAATGAGATGTTCAAAAATAATATGTGCTGGGTCCGGCGCGGTGGCTCACGCCTGTAATCCCAGCACTTTGGGAGGCCGAGGCGGGCAGATCACGAGGTCAAGAGATCGAGACCATCCTGGCCAACATGGTGAAACCCTGTCTCTACTAAAAATACAAAAATTAGCTGGTCTTGGTGGCAGGCGCCTGTAATCCCAGCTACTCGGGAGGCTGAGGCAGGAGAATCGCGTGAACCTGGGAGGCAGAGGTTGCCGTGAGCCGAGATCGCACCACTGTACTCCAGCCTGGGTGGCAGAGCTAGACTCCATCTCAAAAAAAAAATAGTGATAATGATAATATGTACTGGATATGTGTCCTGATAGGGTTTCCTCAAGTAGCCTGGCTGGCTAGAGAATAACAATCAATCAATACTCAGTTGTTTATTGAGCATTTTATTTTGTGTTCTATATGGTAATAGATGCCAGTAATAAAGGCTTACATTTAACAAGTGCATCATTGGCTTCTAAATCATGTTCATAATTGTTTTCCCGCAGTCTCATTACCTCTGAGGTGGGTGACAGTGTAGGTATCATTCACTCCTTTTGGCATGTGAAGAAATGGGCACTCAAGGATGAAGGGACTTGATAGAGCCTCTGTTTTCTATTAATGACCAAGATGTGCCAAGATATGACCTGACCCTTCCCTTCCTTTCCCTTCCCTTCCCTTCCTTCCCTTCCCTTCCCTCCCCTCCCCTCCCCTCCTTTCCCCTTCCCCTCCCTTCCCCTCCCTTCCCCTCCCTTCCCCTCCCCTCCCCCTCCCTTCCCCTCCTCTCCCCCTCCCCTCCCCTCCCCCTCCCTTCCCCTCCTCTCCCCTCCCCCTCCCTTCCCCTCCTCTCCCCTCCCCCTCCCTTCCCCTCCTCTCCCCTCCCCTCCCCCTCCCTTCCCCTCCTCTCCCCTCCCCTCCCCCTCCCTTCCCCCTCCTCTCCCCTCCCTTCCCCTCCTCTCCCCTCCCCTCCCACTCCCTTCCCCTCCTCTCCCCTCCCCTCCCCCTCCCTTCCCCTCCTCTCCCCTCCCCTCCCTTCCCCTCCCCTCCCCTCCTCTCTTCTCTTCCTCCCTCCCTTCCTTCCTTCCTTCCTTCCTTTTCTTTATTTTTTTTTGAGACTGAATCTCATTCTGTCACCCAGGTGGGAGAGCAGTGGCGTGATCACAGCTCATTGCAGCCTCATTCTCCTGGGCTCAAGCGATCCTCCTACCTTGGCTTCCCAAAATCCCAAAATGCTAGGATTATAGGCATGAGCCACCGCAGCCAGATATGACCTGTTTTTTTTTTTTTTTTTTTTGAGATGAAGTCTTGCTCTGTCACCCAGGCTGGAGTGCAGTGGTGTGATCTTGGCTCACTGCAACCTCTGCCTCTCAAGTTCAAGCAATTCTTCTGCCTCAGCCTGCCGAGTAGCTGGGACTACAGGCCTGTGCCACCATGCCTGGCTAATTTTTGTTTTTAGTAGAGACAGGATTTCACTGTGTTGGCCAGGCTGTTCTCGAACTCTTGACATCAAATGATCTGCCCGCCTCAGCCTTTCAAAGTGCTGGGATTACAGGTGTGAGCCAGTGCACCCAGTCCAGATATGACGATTTCTGTTGACTCCCACTGCCTAGATATTTCACCTAGAAAGATTTGTGTTGTTTTTATTTTGTTTTTTGGTTTGTTAGCTATGGAATCTTTATACCTAACAGGGTTGGGGAGGGAACTGCAGACTCTTGATCAAGAGTTTCAGTTGGAATGAAAGGTCAAATTGTAACAGAGCTTTAACCCAATTGGTAGACAAATTTGTAGGGTAAATATGAAATGATAAGGAAATGAGTAAGGATATATTAGCATGGTAACTAAGGACTGGAAATTATGGGAGTTTATGTGTAACTTTATTCTTTTTTATTTTTTTTTTTAGGGAATAGAACATGCATTTAGTAGTTTCGTTTCAATGAGTTTTTATATATGTGTACAGTGATGTAATCCCCATCCCAAACAAGATATAGAATATTTCCGGCTGGGTGCAGTGGCTCACACCTGTAATTCCAGCACTTTGGGAGGCCGAGGCAGGTGGATCACCTGAGGTCAGGAGTTCAAGACCAGCCTGGCCAACATGGTGAAACCCTGTCTCTACTAAAAAAAGTACAAAAATTAGCCAGGCATGGTGGTGCACACCTGTAATCCCAGCTACTCAGGAGGCTGAGACAGAAGAATCGCTGGAACCCGGGAGGCGGAGGTTACAGTGAGCTGAGATCATGCCACTGCATTCCAACCTGAGAATGTTCTTTTATTTTCTTCCC
Source organism: Pan paniscus (assembly GCF_029289425.2). Lineage (NCBI taxonomy): Eukaryota > Metazoa > Chordata > Mammalia > Primates > Hominidae > Pan > Pan paniscus. Next base: position 189,130,153 of record NC_073255.2, read on the forward strand.
AGTCAATATCCACTCTCCCCATCCAGAGCTAAGAGCAATTCAGAATTCTATAACCATATATTAGTTTTGCCTATTCTTAGCCTTCAGATAAATGGAACCAGACAATTCCTACTTTTTGTGTCTGTGTCTTTTGCTCAACATCATAGCTGTGAGATTCATCTTGTTGTATGCAGCAGTCATTTTTAATGGTTATGCAGTGTTCTATTGAATGACTATGCCATTATTTATCTATCCATTTTACTGTGAATAGATATTTGAGTTATTTCCAGTTTTGGGTTTTTATAAAAAAGCCACTATGAAGATGTTTGGGGTTTTTTTTTGAATGTTTTTGAACTTTGAATTTTAAGTTTTGTAAGTATATAGTAGATGTATATATTATATTTATGGGGTACATGAGATAGTGTTTTTTGTTTGTTTGTTTGAGCCAGAATCTCACTCTGTCACCCAGGCTGGAGTTCAGTGATGCGATCTCGGCTCACTGCAACCTCTGCCTCCTGGGTTCAAGCAATTCTCGTGCCTCAGCCTCGCAAGTAGCTGGGGCTACAGGTGCCTGCCACCACGCCCTGCTAATTTTTGTATTTTTAGTAGAGATGGGGTTTCACCATTTTGGCCAGGCTGGTCTCAAACTCCTGACCTCAAGTGATCTGCCCACCTCGGCTTCCCAAAGTGCTGGGATTACAGGCATGAGCCACAGTGCCTGGCCCATGAGATATTTTGGTATAGGTGTGCAATGCATAGTAACCACATCATGGAAAATGTGGTATCCATCCCCTCAAGCATTGATCCCTTGTGTTAGAAACAATCCAATTTTACTCTTTTAGTTATTTTAAAATGTACAATTAAATTATTATTGACTACAGTTATCCTGTTGTGCTAATACTAGGCCTTATTCATTCTTTTGCTATGAACATTTTCATACATGTCTTTTGAAGTATGTGTGTTTCCCTCATCTTGGATATATACGTAGGATTGGAACTGCTGGGTCACAGAGTAGACATATGTTAAAATTTAGCCATTACTGTCAAACAGTTTTCCAAAGTGGCTGTATTGATTTACACTTACACCAGCAACGTCTGAGATTTCAGCCTCAGGAACACTTGTTCCTGGACCCAGATGCTCAATCTGATTGAGGTGGGATTCCTTTGGCAGAGCTAGAGGTGGTGTTTTGTTCTTTCATCAGACAACACATAATATCTGTTTTTCTCTCTTCTTTCATGTTAGCAGCTACTGAGACCCAGTGTCTAGATCTATTAGTTCATTAGAGGTTGCAAAATGGTGACATTCTAATTCTTTAATCTATAAACTGAAATAATTTCTTCTTTTTTTTTTTGAGATAGAGTCTGGCTCTGTCGCCCAGGATGGAGTGCAGTGGCGCAATCTTGGCTCACTGAAACCTGCGCCTCCCAGGTTCAAGCGATTCTCCTGCCTCAGCCTCCCAAGTAGCTGGGATTACAGGCGCGTGTCACCACATCACTTGGCTAATTTTTGTATTTTTAGTAGAGACGAGGTTTCCCTATGTTGGCCAGGCTGGTCTCGAACTTTTGACCTTGTGATCTGCCTGCCTCAACCTCCCACAAAGTGCTGGGATTACAGTTGTGAGCCACTGCGCCCAGCCTGAAATAACCTTTTTTTTTTTTCTTTTTTTGAGACAGAGTTTCGCTCTTGTCGCCCAGGCTGGAGTGCAATGGTGTGATCTCGGCTCACCGTAGCATCTGCCTCCCAAGTTGAAGTGATTCTCTTTTCTCAGCCTCCCGGGTAGCTGGGATTACACTCATACACCACCACGCCCAGCTAATTTTGTATTTGTAGTAGAGATGGAATTTCTCCATGTTGGTCAGACTGGTCTCAAACTTCCGACCTCAGGCAATCTGCCCACCTTGGCCTCCCAAAGTGCTGGAATTACAGGCGTGAGCCACCGCACCCAGCCTGAAATAATTTCATAAGAAGCTACCCCTGGGCCAGGCGCGGTGGTTCACGCCTGTAATCCCAGCATTGTGGGAGGCCGAGGCCAGCAGATCACTTGAGGTCAGGAGTTGGAGACCAGCCTGGCCAATATGGTGAAACCCTGTCTCTACTAAAAGTACAATAATTAGCCAGATATGGTGGTGCAAGCCTGTAATCCCAGTTACTCAGGAGGCTGAAGCAGGAGAATCCCTTGAACCCGGGAGGTGGATGTTGCAGTGAGCTGAGATAGCCCCACTGCACTCCAGCCTGGGCGACAGAGTAAGACTGTCTCAAAAGAAAGGAAAAAAGAAGCTACCCTTCACCTAAGTACCTCATTGGTAAAGTTCTTACAGGAAAGGCAGGATACATGTTTGATTATTTCCTTTTATTTGCTAAGTTTTCAAATAATGAATTAGTTTCTTATTATCCTCAGAAGGTAACCAATTAAAAACATATATTATTGTGGCTGGACACACGGGCTCATGCCTGTAATCCCAGCACTTTGGGAGGCCGAGGTGGGCAGATCACTTGAGGTAGGGAGTTCAAGACCAGCCTGGCCAACATGGTGAAACCCCGTCTCTACTAAAAATACAAAAATTAGCTGGGTGTGGTGGCTCACGCCTGTAATCCCAGCTACTCAGGAGGCTGACGCAGGAGACTCTCTTGAACCTGTGAGGCAGAGGTTGCAGTGAGCAGAGATTGCGCCACTGCACTCCAGCCTGGGTGGCAGAGTGAGACTCTGTCTCCAAAATAAAATCAAATAAAATAAAAATAAAAACATATATTATTGTGAATTTATCTATTTAAGCATAGTTGTTGATTGTTTATGGTTTTCAGAGACAGGGGCTCGCTGTTTCCCAGGCTAGAGTGCAGTGGCAGGATTATAGTTCGCTGTAATCTCAAACTCCACTCCTCCTGCCTCGGCTTTCCAAAGCACTGGGATTACAGGTGTAAGCCACCATGCCCAGCCTACGTGCTGGATTTTAATTCATACTAATTCCTATTTTTCCTGAAACTCAAATGGTCCAGTCTCTGGCCACCGTGGGCTTCTTTAGGTCCTTTTGCCATAACTTTAGTGGTCTTTCATAGTGTCCTTGCTTTCTGATATGTCAAGATGTTCCAAGCTTATCTTGTACATTTCCTGCCTCAGATTGGGAACTAGCCATTTCCTGAAGATGCTCTGATTTATTTATGTATTTATTTATTTATAAAATGAGACAGGGTCTCACTATGTTGGCCAGGGTGGTCTCAAACTTCTGGCTTCAAGCAATCCTCTCACCTTGGCCTCCCAAAATGCTGGGATGAGAGATGTCAGCCACCGCGCCTGGCCTTGCTCTGATTTATTTCAATGGGAAATAGTTTGCAAGACTATGATCTAAGAAGGAGACATGCTTTCTCCTACTGGGTTGTTCATTGTCTCTTGACTTTTCTATTGGCTAGAACTAAAAATTATATATTTAAAGATAAAAATACCTCATGAGCTCATATTAATATTTAAAATACAAATTTTGGACTACAGTGGTTTTCCTTAACCTCTTTTATATTGCATTTGTATCTTATTTCTTCCACAGCAAGGATTTTGGTTCTCAAGGGAATGATGGAATTAGAATAGCCCAAACTTACTCAAGGAATTAAAATATCCCACAACTAAACACAATACTGTCAATATAAAAATAATAAATAGATAAATAAATAAATATATATATATATAGAGAGAGAGAGAGAGAGAGACAGAGTTTCACTCTTGTTGCCCAGGCTGGAGTGCAATGGCGGGCGAGATCTTGGTTCACCACAACCTCCACCTCCTGAGTTCAAGCCATTCTCCTGCCTTAGCCTCCCAAATAATTTTTTTTTTTCAATGGAGTCTTGCTTTTTTGCCCAGACTGGAGTGCAGTGGCACGATCTTGGCTCACTGCAACCTCCACGTCCTGGGTTCAAGCTACTTTCCTGCTTCAGCCTCCCGAGTAGCTGGAACTACAGGTGCACGCGCCACCACACCCGGCTAATTTTTTATATTTTTAGTAGAGATGAGGTTTTGCCATGTTGGCCAGGCTGGTCTCAAACTCCTGGCCTCAAGTGATCCGCCCACCTCGACCTTCCAAAGTACTGGGATTACAGGCGTGAGCCACTGTGCCCAGCCACACTTGGTCTTAATTCTACAACTAACTATATTTAGTTGTACATGTTCACTGTTCACACCAGTGTCTATATCTAGACATTCTGGTGTTGGGCGCTCCATCTCTAGTAGCTTCCTTAGGAAGGGCTAATGAGAACCATATTCCTGGTGGAGGTTTGTGCCGTTTGTGCTTGAGGATTGGTTTTACTGACAGAAAATCCTTGGCTCACAAGAATCTACTTCGTTTTCTTCTGGTATGAAGTATCACTGCCAGTAGTTTGATTAGAATCTAGTTTTCTTTCTTTTTTCCATCATATGTGTTTTACCTATATGTTCAATGGAGGGTTTTTTCCCCCCTTAAAGTTCTGTAGTTTTACTAAAATATACTTTGGTGTGACTTATTTTGGTCAATATTTTCAGGTGCAGGGGTTTTTCTCTTAATGTGCAGTTTTAAACCTTTTAAAATTTAATCTCAGGAAAACTTTCCTGATTTATATTATTTACTATCTACTTTGGTTTTCTTTTTTTTTCTTTTACTTACTTGTGTATTTATGTATTTATTTATTTTTTGGGGTTTCGCTCTTTCTGCTCAGGCTGGAGTGAAGTGGCGCGATCTCGGCTCACTGGAACCTCCATCCCCCGGGTTGAAGCGATTCTCCTGCCTCAGCCTCCGGAGCAGCTGAGATTATAGGCGCTCGTCACCACACCTGGCTAATTTTTGTATTTTTAGTAGAGACGGGGTTTCACCATGTTGGCCAGGCTAGTCTCAAACTCCTGACCTCAGGCGACCCACCTGCCTTGGCCTTCCGAAGTCCTAGGATTACAGGCGTGAGCCACAGCACCCGGCTTTTTTTTTCCTTTTAAATTTTTTTATTTTTAATAGAGACAGAGTCTCCCTGTGTTGCCCAAGATGGTCTCAAACACCTGGGCTCAAGTGATCCTCCCACCTCAGCCTCCCAAGTAGCTGGGACTACAGGCATGTACTATTGTGTTCAGCCAGTTTTTTTTGTTTGTTTTTTTTTGTTTGTTTTTTGTTTTGAGATGGAGTCTCACTCTTGTCACCCAGGCTGGAGTGCAATGGAGCGATCTCAGTTCACTGCAACCTCTGCCTCCTGGGTTCAAGCTATTCTCCTGCCTCAGCCTCCCAAGTACCTGGGATTACAGGTGCCTGCCACCACGTTTGGCTAATTTTTGTATTTTTGGTAGAGATGGGGTTTTACCATGTTGGCCAGGCTAGTCTCGAACTCCTGACCTTAGGTGATTGGCCCACTTCAGCCTCCCAAAGTGCTGGGATTACAGGCATGAGCCACTGCGTCCAGTCATGTTCAACTAATGTTTTAAATCTACTTTTTGTAGAGACAAGGTCTCACTATGTTGCTCAGGCTGGTCTTGAACTCCTGGGCTCAAGTGATCCTCTCACCTCAGACTCCTAAAGAGCTGGAACTACAGATGTCAACTACTGTACCAACCTTTGTCTATTTTTTTTTTTTTTTTGTCGAGACGGAGTTTGGCTCTTGTTGCCCAGGCTGGAGTGCAATGGCACGATCTCGGCTCACCGCACCCTCCACCTCCCGGGTTCAAGCGATTCTCCTGCCTCAGCCTCCTGAGTACTGGGATTACAGGGATGCGCCACCACACATGGCTAATTTTGTATTTTTAGTAGAGACGGGGTTTCTCCATATTGGCCAGGCTGGTCTCAAACTCCCGACCTCAAGTGATCTGCCCACTTCGGCCTCCCAAAGTTCTGGGATTACAGGCGACTTCTACTCTGTTCTTTTTTTTTTTTATTATTGTAAATTTTCCCAAGAATTTTTGGTTTCACTGTATAAGTTGCTCTGTTGGTTTTTACGTGGGGATTTGGAACATACAAAAACTCTGCCCAGGGCTGGGCACGATGTCTCACGCCTGTAATCCCAGCATTTTGGGAGGTCGAGGTGGGTGGATTGCTTGAGCCCAGGAGTTGGAGAACAGCCTGGGCAACATAGTGAGACCCCCATCTCTACAAAAAATACACCAAAATTAGCTGTGCATGCTGCTGTGTGCCGGTGGTCCCAGCTACTCAGGAGCCTGAGGTGGAAGGATCACTTGAGCCTGGGAAGTTGAGGCTGCAGCGAGCCGTGATAGCAGCACTGCACTCCAGCCTGGGCGATAGAACAAGACCCTGTCTCAAACAAAACAAAACAAAACAAAACACCAACTCCGCTGGCACCACTGCCACCAGCTCCCCCAAGCCCACCTCCTTGGAATTTTAGTCCATTTAAGTCCTCATTTCCATAGCTCTCCAAGACCTTTAAAAATTTATTCTGTGGCTGGACGTGGTGGCTCACGCCTGTAATCCTGGAACTTTGGGAGGCCGAGGTGGGTGGATCACCTGAGGTCGGGAGTTTGAGACCAGCTTGACCAACATGGAGAAACCCCATCTCTACGAAAAACACAAAATTAGCTGGGCGTGGTGGCACATGTCTGTAATCCCAGCTACTCCGGAGGCTGAGGCAGGAGAATCGCTTGAACCCAGGAGGCAGAGGTTGCGGTGAGCCGACATTGCACCATTGCACTCCAGCCTGGGCAACAAGAGTGAAACTCTGTCTCAAAAAAAAATGTATTTTATAATTTATCCTTTTTATCTAGGTCTTGCAGTAGAAGTGACAGCATGCCACTACCAACAACATTCTATGCAGCTGTGAAACTCTTGTCTTTTTATCCTGCCTATTTAATATATTTTCTGGCCAACCATGGCAGCAGTTTTAATGTTTGCTTTGTGATGTGATTCTTGAGGACACATTTGGAACACATTCATGACTTGAGATGCAGGCTATAGATTAGGAGAGAAAAGGCTCAGGATTCAGAAATCCTCTTCAGAGCGAAGAAACATGAAAATATGAATGTATTACACAATTTTATAAAATACTCCCATGGAACCTTCACCAAGCTTCTTTCTACAGAATCCTGGTGAATTGGTTCACAGGGCTTGAAAGCCGCCACCTGTGTTTGAATTATATCCTAGGACTCACTTCTTCCGTGTTGGCTTCACCTGAGCCTCAGTGCTCGAGCAGTTGCCAGGGCTGTGGACTTCTCTACTCTTTTTTTTTTTTTTTTTTTTTGAGATGGAGTCTCGCTTTGTTGCCCAGGCTGGAGTGCAGTGGTGCGATCTCGACTCACTGCAGCCTCTGCCTCCTGGGTTCAAGCAATTCTCCCACCTCAGCCTCCTGAGTAGCACGCCACCACGCCCAGCTAATTTTTGTATTTTTGGTAGAGACAGGGTTTCCCCATGTTGGCTAGGCTGGTCTTGAACTGCTGGGCCCAAGTGATTGGCCCGCCTTGGCCTCTCAGTGCTCACGCCACCGCACCTGGCCTGAGGCCTCTTTTTTTTCTTTTTTTGAGACGGAGTCTGGATTCTCACTCTGTCGCCCAGGCTGGAGTGCAGTGGTGCGATCTTGGCCCACTGCAACCCCCGCCTCCTGGGTTCAAGTGATTCTCCTGCTTCAGCTTCCTGAGTTGCTGGGACTACAAGTGCCCGCCACCACAGCTGGCTAATTTTTGCATTTTTAGTAGAGACAGGGCTTCCCCATGTTGGCCAGGTTGGTCTCAAACTCCTGACCTCAGGTGATCCGCCCACCCCGGCCTCCCAAAGTGCTGGGATTACAGGCGTGAGCCCCTGCGCCCGGCCTCTGAGGCCTCTTTCTAAGGGCACTAATCCCATTCATGAGGCTCCACTCTCATGCCCTAATCACCTCCCAAAGGCCCCTCCTCCAAATACCATCACACTGGGGATTAGGTTTCAACACATACATTTTGGGGAGCCACAAACATTCAGACTATAGAGGCGGAGAATCTAGGATAGGCCAAGAGAGGGGGTAATGTTAGCAAGGAGAGGATTTCAAAAGGGAGGAGCAAAGATGTAAAGCAACGTTTTGCGGTGGTAGATTGCAAGGAGCACTCAGGCTGCTGAAGAGGTGAGGCTGGAGATGTAGGCAGGTCACGGAGAACTGGATCACTATTTTCATTTTCATTTGTTTGTAGAGTTGGGGTCTGGCTTTGTTGCCCAGGCTGGTCTTGAACTTCTGGCTTCAAGTGATCCCTGCATCTCGGCCTCTCAAAGCACCTAGGATCACAGGCGTGAGCTTTGGAGTGATCCTCACGTGATGAACATGATCAGATTTCAGTTTCCCCCGGAAGACAGAATGGAATTTGGGAGATTATTCAGGAGGAACATTTGCAAAAGCTAAGGTAGGAGAATGAGGGTATGAACCAAGGCTACAGCATGGCGGGGATACATAGAGAGGATATACATATTCGGTCGGGCAAGGTCGGGCACGGTGGTTCACACCTGTAATCCCAGCACTTTGGGAGGCCAAGACGGGTGGATCACCTGAGGTGGGGAGTTTGAGAGCAGCCTGACAAACATGGAGAAACCCCGTCTCTACTAAAAATACAAAAAAAAAAAAAAAAAAAAAAAATTAGCCAGGCATGGTGGCACATGCCTGTAGTCCCAGCTACTTGGGAGGTTGAGGCAGAAGAATCACTTGAACCCGGGAGGCAAAGGTTGCAGTGAGCCAAGATAGCACCATTACACTCCAGTCTGGGTGACAAGAGCAAAATTCCATCTCATAAGGAAAAAAAAAAAAAGATGGAAGACTAACAAGAATTGAATGTAGACTCTGGAGAAGAGTAAGGGGATGGTAAGAAAAATTATCCAAAATTGAAAGCAAGGTAAAAAGGTAAACCACACAGCTCCTCAATGACATACAAGGACAAAGGTCCATCCAAGAGGGACAATCTAGGGAATATACTTTGCTCAGCCACTAGGTACTATTGATTAAAGTTCTCAGGCTCAGAGAAGTTGCCTGTAACTTAGAGATTCTTGTCTGGTAGAAATGCAGGCTGGGGGCTGTGACTGGTGCCTGTAATCCCAGCACTTTGGGAGGCCAAGTGTGGGAGGATCGCTTGAGCCCAGGAGTTCAAGATTACAGTGAGCCATGATTGTGCCACTGCACTCCAGCCTGGGAGACAGAGCAAGACCTTGTCTCTAAAAATAACCCCCCACAAAATCCAGAACCAGAAAGGCCAGGCATGGTAGCTCATGCTTGCATCCCAGCACTTTGGGAGGCCAAGGTGGGTGGATCACCTGAGCTCAGGAGCTTGAGATCAGCTGGGCAACATGGCAAGACCTCTGTCTCTACAAAAAATACAAAAATTAGCTGAGTGTGATGGCACGCATCTGTAGTCCCACCTACACAGGAGGCTGAAGTGGGAGGATCGCTTGAGCCCAGGAGGCAGAGATTGCAGTGTGCTGAGATCACACCTGTCTGGGTGACAGAGTGAAACTGGGTCTCAAAAAACAAAACAAAACCCAAAAAAACAGAACAAAACAAAAAGAGATGCAAATAATTTTCATGCAGCAGAAAAGAAAACCCCAAAGGTCATGGTCTGGTACCCTCTAGGATATTAACCAGTTTTGGATCCATCAATTTTATCCTAATATTTATTTATTAATATGATTATAAATACCTAGCTCCTCATTTGTCCTTTGAACCAGTCTTAACGTCTTACTATTTTCCTCACTAATTAATGAGTTGAATAAAATATTTGACAAGTGTTACTTTTAATTTTATTATTTATGTATTTATATTTAATTTTTAAATTTTTTTTTGAGACAGAGTTTAGCTTTTTTTGAGATGGAGTTTAACTTTTTTTTTTTTTTTTTTTTTGAGACAGAGTCTTGCTCTGTCGCCCAGGCGCCATCTTGGCTCACTGCAACCTACGCCTCCTGGGTTCATACCATTCTCCTGCCTCAGCCTCCCAAGTAGCTGGGACTACAGGCGCCTGCCACCACACCTGGCTTATTTTTTTATATTTTTAGTAGAGACAGGGTTTCACTGTGTTAGCCAGGATGGTCTTGATCTCCTGACCTTGTGATCTGCCCACCTTGGCCTCCCAAAGTGCTGGGATTACAGGCGTGAGCCACCGTGCCTTGCCTGGAGTTTAATTTTCTGGAGACGGAGTTGTCCAGGCTGGAGTGCAATGGCATGATCTCAGCTCACTGCAACCTCCGCTCCCCAGGTTCAAGCAATTTTCCTGCCTCAGCCTCCCAAGTAGCTGGGATTACAGGCATGTGGCCACCATACCGGTTAATTTTGTATTTTTAGTAGAGATGGGGTTTCACCATGTTGGCCGGGGTAGTCTTGAACTCCTAACCTCAGGTGATCCAAAAGTGCTAGTATTACAGGCATGAGCCACCACTCCTGGCCATATTTATTTATTTTTTTGAGACAGAGTCTGCCTCTGTGGCCAAGTGCAGTGGCGTGATCTTGGCTCACTGCAACCTCTGCCTCCCAGGTTCAAGCGATTCTCCTGCCTCAGCCTCCTGAGTAGCTGAGATTATAGGCACGTGCCACCACACTCAGCTAATTTTTGTATTTTTAGTAGAGATGGGGTTTCACCATGTTGGTCAGGCTTGTCTTGAACTTCTGAACTCAAGTGATCCACCCACCTCAACCTCCCAAAGTGCTGGGATTACAGGCAGGAGCCAACGCGCCCAGCCTTGTTAAAGTTTCTAAAAACTCTGTATTAAAGGCATTTTTTTTTCTTAAAAAGTGATTGTGGATTGATGGTTTAGCTTGTGATTAGGAAATATTGTACTATTTTAGTTGTGCTTTATTTATATCTATGTTAAAATTTATATTAACTAAGCAAGTCTAATTTTCCGTTTATCCACTGAAGACACTGACCAACATTAGAGTGCTTTCAGTAGTTGACAGCAGTCAATCAATTAACTTAAAAGCACAATTATGAGAATAAAGCTTGTCAATTCTTTTTAATTTTCTTCTCCAATGGAGTGTTTTGATGGCTAGGTTGAGTGAAGCAAAAGACATATATTTTGATTTTATTTGAGCATTTAAATTTCATATTTTGAATAACACAGTCAAGCACAGCTATTAGCTATTAATTTTTTTTTTTTGATACAGGGTGTCTCTTGCTCCATCTCTGAGGCTGGAGTACAGCAGTGCGTTCACAGCTCCCTGCAGCCTCTACCTTCCAGGCTAACGTGATCCTCCTGCCTCAGCCTCCTGAGTAGCTAGGACTACAGGTGTGTGCCAGCACACCCAGCTAATTTGTTTTTAATTTTTTTTTTTTTGGTAGAGACAGAGTCTCTCCATGTTGCCCAGGCTGTGCAGCTATTAATTTACAAAAATTTTTTTAGGCTGGGTGCATTGGCTCATATCTGTAATCCCAGCACTTTGGGAGGCCAAGACAGACAGATCACTTGAGGCCAGGAGTTTGAGACAAGCTTGGCCAACAGGGTGAAAACCCGTTTGTACTAAAAATACAAAAATTAGCTCGGTGTGGTGGTGGATGCCTGTAATTCCAGCTACTTGGGAGGCTGAGGCATGAGAATTGCTTGAACCCGAGAGGTGGAGGTTGCAGTGAGCTGAGATCACGCCACTGCACTCCAGCCTGGGCTACAGAGTGAGACTCTGTCTCAAAAAAAAAAAAATTTTTTTTTTTTTAGCTAAGCATGGTGGCTCACACTTGTAATCCCAGCTATTAATATTTGGGAGGTTGAGGTGGAAGAATCACTTGAGGTCAGGAGTTTAAGACCAATCTGGGCAACATAGTGACACTCTGTCTCAAAGCAAAAAAAAAAAAAAATTCTTTTGAAAGCGTTAAATGCCTTGGGGTACATAATATTGTACATACGATGTTATGACATCATAAAGTAGAGCGAGTACACAGTCCCTTCATAGTTCTGCATCTGGATTTTCAGGGTTACTCAGCTTATTTTTCTTCTAGTGGAGTGATATTTTAAAAATCATTAGGACTTTCACTTGAAGGTGAGCTGAGAAAAATGCAATGAAAGAAGTTAAAAATTAATCTGGTTTATTTTACTGCTTTTTAATATTTTGGAGTATAAATCATTATAATAAATGGTCAGTTAAAATAAATGATTTCTCCCTCATTGCAACTGATAGCTGAATGTGAGCTGAAAGGTTATGTACGTGCAAGCAAATGCATTCCTGGTAGAAGAAATCATTTGAGCAAAGACCTACAATTTCTTGTTCACTATTTACAGGCAGTGAAGAAACCAGAAACTTTGGGAGGTCTATTTCAGGAGAAGCAGATAAGTAAGATACTTCTTGAAGGCTGGGCATGCTGTCTCACGCCTGCAATCCAGCACTTTGGGAGGCCGAGGTGGGCAGATCGCCTGAGGTCAAAAGTTTGAGACCAGCCTGGCCAACATGTTGAAACCCCATCTCTACTAAAAACACAAAAATTAGGCTGGGTATGGTGGCTCACGCCTGTAATCCCAGCACTTTGGGAGGCCGAGGGGATTGGATCACCTGAGGTTGGGAGTTCGAGACCATCCTGACCAACGTGGAGAAACCCCGTCTCTACTAAAAATAAAAAATTAGCTGGGCGTGGTGGCACATGCCCGTAATCCCAGCTACTTGGGAGGCTGAGGCAGGAAAATGGCTTGAACCTGGGAGGCAGAGGTTGCGGTGAGCCAAGATCATGCCATTGCACTCTAGCCTGGGCAACAACAATGAAACTCTGTCTCAAAAAAAAAAAAAAAAAAAAAAGCCAGTCATGGTGGCGGGTGCCTGTAATTCCAGCTATTTGGGAGGCTGAGGCAGGAGAATCGCTTGAGCCTGGGAGGTGGAGGTTTCAGTGAGCCGAGATCATGTCATTGAACTCCAGCCTGGGCAACACGAGTAAAACTCAGTCTCCAAAAAGAAAAGATACTACTTGAAGATCTTTGTCCACATTTTCTCCAGGTTGTTTTTTCTCCATCAGAGTAAGATGCCCATACTTCCTGTCAACGTGGTGCATTGCTGGTGGCAGTTCTGCTTTAACTCCACGCTGGAAGCTTCTAGAATGTCAAATGTTGGAGAAGCCTAGTTATTGAGGTGGCAAAGGGGAAGAGTTAATGCCAACAGGCAAATGCACTGCCTATATTTAGAAAAAGAGGAGAAGGGATGTAACCAGAGATTATAGTCCAGTCCACTTAATTTTCATTTCTAAAATGTCCAAAAAGTCACTTTAAACATATCAATTTTTTTTTGTTTTTTGTTATGTTTGTTTTTTGTTTTTTTGTTTGGAGACAGGGTCTCGCTCTATCACCCAGGCTGGAGTGCAGCGGCGTGATCTCGGCTCACTGCAACCTCCGCCTCCTGGTTCAAGTGATTCTCCCACCTCAGCCTCTCCGGTAGCTGGGACTACAGGCGTGTGCCACCACTCCCAGATAATTTTTGTATTTTTTGGTAGGGGCAGGGTTTCACCATGTTGGCCAGGCTGGTCTCAAATTCCTGACCTCAAGTGATCCGCCTGCCTCAGCCTCCCACAGTGCTGGGATTACAGGAGTGAGCCACCAGACCTGGCCTCAAATGTTGGTTTTGTAAGGGACACACTTTATCAGACCAATCCCACTTTTATTCCATAATGATGATTAATTTACCGGAACGGCTTGGAATAGGCATGAGGCTGTTCAATTTCAGTGAATTTTTGCCTTTATATTCTGAATAGTAATATAATTACTGGTAGGTTGTGAAATATTTAGAACTTATTGATATAAGGTCGACATATACCATGAAATTTTATTATCTAGAGTTTAGTATGTGTAAGGACACACATCCCTTGCAGAAATTCTGAAGTCCAAAACAGCCCTGAAAACAAATTTTGCTCAGCATGTGGCAAACTTTTTGACTGCAAAACTTGGCTTGAACTGATATGAGACTATTTTAGTCTTTATCCTACTTAGTGTGAAAGCCCATGTGTTTCACTGCAAAAGGATGAGCGTGATTGATTATAAGGTGTCACTGCAGACCTTGCTGATGTGATGTAAGGGTCTCTATACGTACTGTGTTTCCTTCCCGAAGTTCAAACCATTCTGAATTCTGAAATGCAAACTACTAAAGAATATGGATAAAGCGTTGTGGAAAAATATTAAATTTTTTTGGCTTTGTTTTTATTTTTATTGTTATCTATTTTTTGGTAGAAATGGTATTGTGTTTATTTTTCGGTCTCACTATGTTGCCCAAGCTAGTCTTGAATTCGTGGGCTCAAGTGATCCTCCTGCCTTGGCCTCCCAAAGTGCTGGGGTTACAGGCACGAGCCACTGTGTCCAAACTTGTTTTTTTAAATAAAGAATTAGCAAGCACAAATAAAATTTATGAAGGACATTAAGTTTCTTTTTTTTTTTTTCCCCAAGACGGAGTCTCGCTCTGTCACCCAGGCTGGAGTGCAGTGGCACCATCTCGGCTCACTGCAACCTCCGCCTACCGGGTTCACGCCATTCTCTTGCCTCAGCCTCCCGAGTAGCTGGGACTACAGGCGCCTGCCGCCACGCCCGGCTACTTTTTTTTATTTTTAGTAGAGATGGGGTTTCACCATGTTAGCCAGGATGGTCTTGATCTCCTGACCTTGTGATCCACCCACCTTGGCCTCCCAAAGTGCTGGGATTACAGGCGTGAGCCACCTCGCCTGGCCGAAAAACACTAAGTTTCTAGAGGTGGATTAGTATTCACCTCCTTTTCACTTAATAGAATTAAAGGATTTGTTAATTATTATTAAAGGCTGGGTCTCATTCTGTTGCCGAGGCTGGAGTGCAGTGGCACGATCATAGCTCACTGTAGCCTCAAACTCCCGATCCTAATGTGTCCGGAATTGGTGGGTTCTTGGTCTCACTGACTTCGAGAATGAAGCCGCGGACCCTCGCGGTGAGTGTTACAGCTCTTAAGGTGGCGCGTCTGGAGTCTGTCCCTTCTGATGTTCACATGTGTTCGGAGTTTCTTCCTTCTGGTGGGTTTGTGGTCTCGCTAGCTCAGGAGTGAAGCTGCAGACCTTCGTGGTGAGTGTTACAGCTCTTAAGGCAGCGTCTGGAGTTGTTCCTTCCTCCCGGTGGGCTCCTGGTCTCGCTGGGCTCAGGAGTGAAGCTGCAGATCTTCGCGGTGAGTGTTACAGCTCATAAAAGCAGCGTGGACCCAAAGAGCGAGCAGTAGCAAAATTTATTGCAAAGAGCGAAAGAACAAAGCTTCCACACAGTGGAAGGGGACCCGAGCAGGTTGCTAATGCTGGCTCCGGCAGCCTGCTTTTATTCTCTTATCTGGCCCCCACCCACGTCCTGCTGATTGGTAGAGCCCAGTGGCTTGTTTTGTCAGGGCGCTGATTGGTGCATTTACAATCCCTGAGCTAGATACAAAGGTTCTCCACCTCCCCATCAGATTAGTTAGATACAAAGTGTGGACACAAAGGTTCTCCAAGGCCCTACCAGAGCAGCTAGATACAGAGTGTCGATTGGTGCACTCACAAACCCTGAGCTAGACACAGGGTGCTGATTGGTGTGTTTACAAACCTTGAGCTAGATAGAGTGCCGATTGGTGTATTTACAATCCCTGAGCTAGACATAAAGTTTCTCCACGTCCCCACCAGAGCAGCTAGATACAGAGTGTCGATTGGTGCACTCATAAACCTTGAGCTAAATACAGGGTGCCGATTGGTGTGTTTACAAGCCCTGAGCTAGATATAAAGACTCTCCACGTCCCCACCAGACTCAGGAGCCCAGCTGGCTTCACCTAGTGGATCCCGCACTGGGGCTGCAGGTGGAGCTGCCTGCCAGTCCTGAGCCGTGCACTCGCACTCCTCAGCCCTTGGGTGGTCGATGGGACTGGGCACCATGGAGCAGGGGGCGGTGCTCGTTGGGGAGGCTCCAGCCGCACAGGAGCCCACGGAGTGGGTGGGAGGCTCAGGCATGGCAGGCTGCAGGTCCCGAGCCCTGCCCCGCGGGAAGGCAGCTAAGGCCCGGTGAGAGATCGAGCACAGCACCAGTGGGCTGGCACTGCTGGGGGACCCAGTGCACCCTCCACAGCCACTGGCCCGGGTGCTAAGCCCCTCATTGCCCGGGGCCAGCAGGGCTGGCCGGCTGCTCCGAGTGCGGGCCGCCAAGACCACGCCCACCCAGAACTCCAGCTGGTCCGCAAGCGCCGCATGCAGCGCCGGTTCCCGCTCGCGCCTCTCCCTCCACACCTCCCTGCAAGCTGAGGGAGCCGGCTCCGGCCTTGGCCAGCCCAGAAAGGGGCTCCCACAGTGCAGCGGTGGGCCGAAGGGCTCCTCAAGTGCCGCCAAAGTGGGAGCCCAGGCAGAGGAGGCGCCGAGAGCGAGCGAGGGCTGTGAGGACTGCCAGCACGCTGTCACCTCTCACTAAGTGATCCTCTCACCTCAGCCTCCTGAGTGGCTGGGACTACAAGCATGTGCCACCAGAGCTGGCAAATTAAAACAAATTTTTTTTTGTAGAGATGAGGTCTTGCTTTGCTGCCCAGGCTCATCTTGTTTGAACTCCTGGGCTCAAGCGATCCTCCTGCCTCATCCTCCCAAAGTGCTGGGATTACAGATGTGAGCCACCGAGCCCAGCCCATAGAATTTAAAGGATTTTTAAGTAGGATCTAGTCCAACCCCTTCATTGTACAAATGAGGTAGCTGAGATCTAGGGAGGCTACGTGATTGGCTGAAGCTCCCTTATTTTGAAATTGATACAGAGCCAGAACCTTCTGAATGATTTTGCAAGTCCCTGCCTATAAATAGCCCTGTCCAGCTACAGAAATAAAAATCTGTAGCCTTTAAGTGTGGTCCTGCCTAATCCCTGAGTAAAAAAAAGAGAGAAAGAGAACAAGAACAATCAAGATTCCCTTCGTCCCATAGGTGCAAAAGGATTTATTTATTTGTTATGAGGAATTTGTTTTGTCACCTTCACGCCCGGGGCCTCGGGTACTGTGGTTGGGGCTGAGGTTCAGCAGCCCACAGAGCAGCCCCTTCTCAGGGGACCCTGGCCCTCAGCCTGCTTGGTTCTTGCCTGAGGCTTGGGTCACATGGGGTCTTTACAACCTGACTAGTGCCTGGCATCTTCCTCTCCCTGGAGCACTGGTCTCCAAAGTGGGGTTTATGTAAGACAATTCACGGAGGTTGCAGGAAAAACAAAGAATAATGCTTGTGACCGGGTGCAGTGGCTCACGTCTGTAATTCCAGCATTTCGGGAGGCTGAGGCCGGTGGATCATTTGAGGTCAGGAGTTCAAGACCAGCCTGGCCAACATGGTGAAACCCTGTCGCTACTAAAAATAGAAAAAATTAGCCAGGTGTAGTGGCGGGTGCCATAGTCCCAGCTACTCGGGAGGCTGAGGCAGGAGAATTGCTTGGATCCAGGAGGTGGAGGTTGCAGTGAGCCAAGATTGCACCACTGCACTCCAGCCTGGGCGACTCAGGGATTAGGCAGGACCACACTTAAAGGCTACAGATTTTTATTTCTGTAGCTGGACAGGGCTGTTTATAGGCAGGGACTTGCAAAATCATTCAGAAGGTTCTGGCTCTGTATCAATTTCAAAATACGGGAGCTTCAGCCAATCACACAGCCTCCCTAGATCTCAGCTACCTCATTTGTAAAATGATTGAAACTCTGTCTCAAAAAAAAAAGAATAATGCTTGTATCTATTTTTTAAATAAACAGAAATGAAACAAGGCTTTGATGATTTGTAATTGACAGATGGACACGGGTACTCTCTTGGCCATGTGCCACTGATGAAAAGTGACAAAGGATGGGTTGCTTTTGGCACCTCGCGCTGGTCAGTGGTCTGCGTGGCCTTTTATGTGTATTGTATTATCTTAAGTTGTGTGATCTTTACAAAGGTTTGTGGTGAGTTGGGAAATGACCTTGAAAATCTATACATGAGTTCATTGGGTGTTTCATTGGAAGGTACTTCCAGGAGTCTTGATATTTAGGGATGAACCATTAATTTCTCCACTTTTGTGAAGTATCATTTCTAGCCTTGCCAGCAAGGTTCAGTAATGAAAACAAGTGCAGAGGTAACTGGATTTGATACCAGCCTTCAAATAACTGTGCCATCTTGGTAAATAAAGATCTTATGAAACAGTGAAGCATAATCAATCACAAAACAACTTTTTTGTTTCATTAATACAGGAAATGGAATGAGAATTTAAAGTAATATTTGTTTCAATCTTTTACAGTTTATCATTTATGTATGTTTTATTTATTTATTTATTTTGAAACAGAGTCTCGCTCTGTCACTCAGTCTGGAGTGCAGTGTCACAATCTTGGCTTGCTGCAACCTCTGCTTCCTGGGTTCAAGCAATTCTCCTGCCTCAGCCTCCCAAGTAGCTGGGATTATAGGTGCGCACCACCATGCTCAGCTAATTTTTTATTTTTTTTTTGAGACAGAGTTTTGCTCTCGTTGCCCAGGCTGGAGTGCAGTGGTGTAATCTCAGCTCACTGCCTCAGCTTCCTGAGTAGCTGGGACTACAGGTGCACACCACCATGTTCAGCTAATTTTTGTATTTTTAGTAGAGGCAGGGTTTCACCACATTGGCCAGGCTGGTCTTGAACTCCTGGCCTCAAGTGATCCACCCATCTTGGTCTCCCAAAGTGCTGGGATTACAGGCATGAGCCACCGCACCCAGCCACTTTCATTGTTTTTCTCTTGTCAACTGTAGGTAATCCCAGTGAGGACTATAAATATCACTGAATTACTATGGAGGTGGGCTGCTGCTATAGGCTGTGTGGAAATACTTTTGATGATGTGTTTGCATGTATATTTCTTGGGAGGAACTCCTGTTTAATATCCCATGATGAAATGCTGAGAATCTGCCAGGCGCTGTGGCTCACACGTTTAATCCCTGCACTTTGAGAGGCCGAGGTGGGCGGATCACCTGAGGTCTGCAGTTCGAGATGTTAGAAACAAATGCTTGTTCCTCAGTGCCGAAAAGAAGAACTAGCACTCAGACAAAGAATTTTCTCAGCAAGGCAATTTTACTTTCTGCAGAAAGGGTGCTTCTTGGAAGTCTGATTGCCATGAGAGCACCTTGAACAAAGAAAAGCAGAGGTTTTTATCCCTGCTGCATTGGGTCCTTACTGCTGTGTCCTATCTCCATTGGCTGGAGCTGGACTACACAATCTAGACTGATCCCAATGGGCTAAAAACTTAAAACTTTCCTAAATAGGTAAATGCTCGATGGAGAACAAAGAAAGGAAAGGGGTTGTTTACGGGAAACTAGGAGAACAATAACATTTCCAAATAAGGAAGGGGCATAGGCTGTAAGCTGGGAAATGCCTGGTCATGTTCAGACATGTCTCAGCAGGCTATAGGCCAGAACAAATAACTTGGTTAAAGTACAAGGACATAGAATGTACTTATTCCCTTGCTATATTTAACAGCTACATAGGGCTTAACAAAGAGTTATTAGCGAAAAGCAAGGAAGCTGGAAGGAAATTAGTTTTTAAAAGAAACTATTATTTCTAACACTTATTATTTATTCTTTAACAAAAAGGGAAACTTTGAAGCCGGGTGCAGTGACTCATGCCTGTAATCCCAGCACTTTGGGAGGCTGAGGCAGGCAGATCACGAGGTCAGGAGTTCTAGACCAGCCTGGCCAACATGATGAAACCCTGTCTCTACTAAAAATATAAAAATTAGCCGGGCATGGTGGCACATGCCTGTAATCCCAGCTAATCAGGAGGCTGAGGCAGGAGAATTGCTTGAACCTGGGAGGCAGAGGTTGCAGTGAGCCGAGACCATGCCACTGCACTCCAGCCTGGGTGACAGAGTGAGGCTCTGTCTCAAAAAAAAAAAAAAGGGAAACTTTGCAGAGGAACTTTTTACTTTTCACAGAGACTAGCCTGGCCAACATGGCAAAACCCTATCTCTAATAAAAGTACAAAAATTAGTGGGGCATGGCAGGTGCCTGTAATTCCAGCTGCTTGGGAGGCTGAGGCAGGAGAACCACTTGAACTCAGGAGGTAGAGGTTGCAGTGAGCGGAGATTGCACCATTGCACTCCAGCCTGGGCAACAAGAATGGAACTCCATCTCAAAAAATAATAATAATAATAAAATAAATAAATAAATAAAATGCTGAGAATCGAGGGAAGAAATAGAAGGCATTATCCAACTCTCCTGTTTTGGTGCAATCCTCCCAATTTCTTGTTGGATATTTCATTTTTCCAAGTACTCCCTCCAGGGCTTACGTGTCTGCATCCAACGCAGAGGTGGTACACAGATGGGGGATGCAGAGGTGGTACACAGAGGGGGGCACAGAGGTGGCACACAGAGGAGCGGCTGCCATTTACTGCGTGCTTATTAAGTGCCAGGCATGCTTTATGTCCACGTTGTTTAATCTTCACACCATTTCTATCAGGTCAATGTTACTTTCCCTGTTTTACAGACGAAAGTATTAGGTTTCAGGGAGAATGCGGAACCTGCCCCAGGTGACTCAGCTAGTAAGTGGCAGAATTAGAACCTGAGCCCGAGTCTATTGGGCTCAAGGTCGCTGCTCTTAGTCACCACTCAGGGTGCCTCCCACGAGGACAGCACCCAGAATCGCCTTGGGGAGTGACACCCTTTGCTTCTTCCCAGGATGAATACAAGTGACTGCCACTGTCCGGCTGTTGCCGGATCGAATCCTGGATCCGCCACTTGGTATCGAAACCTGGTTCCTCTATCTATAAAATGAATGTAATGATAGTATGAATCTCACAGAGCCGTTGTGGGGATTAAATGAAATTAGCCACATCATAAAGCATTTGGCACAGGGACGAATAAGTGTTGAAAAGTATTCGCAGCTACTGTTATTGTTATCATTAAGCTCCCAACTTGAACGTGCACTGAGTTCCAAAAGTTCCTTTTACATTCGTTGTTTGAACTCAGAACATATTTACCCATGTAAAGGATGCTAAACATCCTATTTAATTACCCATAAATACTAGGATAACGTAGCTTATAGGGTGCTGATTGGCTTGGATATGCGTCCTACAAGCTGGGCAATGCTGGATGGGGAGAAGGACCAGCTGGAACCAGTTGTACACGAGGACTTTTCTCCTTAGGAGGCTGAGTCCAAGAGCCCTCCAGCTGCCTCAAGCCCTCCATTCTAAAGGAGATTTTCTGCTTCAAAAATTATCCTCTTCCTGCAGTAGTAATTAAATTTTCAGTGCTTCTGGCGGTTGTTCAAACCTTAAAAAAATAGACAACCCCTTGCCCTGCGTGCCTTGCATGGAAACTCCCATTTCCTCAGTCCCTGGCTCAGGAAGCCAGCATTCATTTATAAGATCTGGGAATGCCCTGTGCCCCTTAACCTTCCCGAAGTTGTTGATGTTTGTAAGGAGTGGGATCCAGAGTTTCAGGAGTGACGCAGAGAGCTGTCCCAGCATCTGCAGCGTGGATGTTGGCAATGCCCTTCTTATAAAGCTGCCGTGACAATGCTGGTTTCCTCAGGCGGGTTCTCCGCCCCTCCTCTTTGCTCATGTGACACTTTGCTGCTGGAAGGTGCTTTGAGGTAGACCAGCTATCCCTGGAGGGTCACCTGGAGGATCAGCTCTCTTAAGCTGGTCTTTCTTCATCCCTGCTTTCCTTCTTCTGTTTCTTGAGCCAGTTTTTCTAAGAGCCCCTGGATTTTTTTTTTTTTTTGAGACACAGTTTTGCTCTTTGTTGCCCAGGCTGGAGTGCAGTGGCACAATCTTGGCTCACTGCAACCTCTGCCTCCCAGGTTCAAGTGATTCTCCTGCCTCAGCCTCCAGAGTAGCTGGGATTATAGGCATGCACCACCACGCCTGGCTAACTTTGTATTTTTAGTAGAGATGGGGTTTCTCCATGTTGGTCAGGCTGATCTCGAACTCTCAACCTCAGGTGATCCGCCCACCTTGGCTCCTACGGTGCTGGGATTACAGGCGTGAGGCCACCGTGCCTGGCCCAAGAGCCCCTGGATTTTTTTTTGGAGGGGAGCCCCTCAAAGAAAGATAAAGGGGCTCTTAGAAAAACTGGGAGTGTGTGGGGACGGACCTCTGGCAGGGTCTGGGCTTGCTCAGGACTCAGTCAAGGTTATCTATGCCTTTGCGGGGCTCAAGGGCATCTTCAAACCAGTGACAGAACACGTGGGTTACGGTCAACCAATGCCTAAGGGGTGCATTGGCCAAGCCAAAAACTGCGACGCATATTCTGACAAGTACAAATAAATTTATGGGGACAATGGGACCGAATAATTGAAACCGGGATGAAAGCCAAAGTCACGCAGCTGCCAGAGCTAGGCAGAGCACTGGGAAGAGGGGACGAGTTCTGACATTTCTATATCCCTGTGTCAGAGACAGAGATGGACAGGAATCAGCCGGACTTGCCACACCCCTTCCAGACACTAGCAAGGACCAGCAAGGCCCGTCTCCGTCCCGCAGTGAAGAGCGCTTGACCTGTTGGCTCCGCAGCCGCCTCTTGAGCATCTCTCCAGGCAAATCCCAGCAGCTCTTCGAAGGACAAGTCTGTCGGATCTTTCTTTCTTTTTTCTTTTTTTGGTTGGTTTTTTGAGATGGAGTCTAGCCCTGTCGCCCAGGCTGGAGTGCAGTGGCGTGGTCTTCGGTCACTGCAACCTCTGCCTCCCAGGTTCAAGTGATTCTCCTGCCTCAGCCTCCCCAGTAGGTGGATTATAGGCACAGCCACCATGCCTGGCTAATTTTTGTATTTTTAGTAGAGACCAGGTTTCACCATGTTTGTCCGGCTGGTCTCCAACTCCTGACCTCAGGTGATCTGCCCACCTTGGCCTCCCAAAGTGCTGGCATTACAGGCATGAGCCACTGCGCCCAGCCTGGTCCTTCATTCATCTCAGCTCATAGCTCTGCCATGCGCAGAGCCATCCAAGCTACAAACAACGATTATTTTGTCTTCTTTACTTGAAAACATCCAACCGGTCCCTGAGACATTTTATTTCTACCTCTGACATGTCTTTTCTATTATTGTTGCCATCACAATATTCTTTTTTGTTTGTTTGTTTGTTTGTTTTTTTGAAACGGAGTCTCACTGTGTTGCCCAGGCTGGAGTGCAATGGCGTGATCTTGGCTCATTGCAACCTATGCCTCCCGGGTTCAAGCGATTTTCCTGCCTCAACCTCCCGAGTAGCTGGGATTACAGGCGTGCACCACCATGCCTGGCTAATTTTTATATTTCTAGTAAAGACAGGTTTTCACCATGTTGGCCAGGCTGGTCTCGAACTCCTGACCTGAGGCGATCCGCCCACCTCAGCCTCCCAAATTGCTGAGATTACAGGTGTGAGCCACCATGCCCAGCTGCCATCACAATATTCTATTCGAGCCACCTCAATAGTTCTCTGGTGAACGACCGCATGTCCAGTCTCTCCCACCACACTCCTTCCACCCAGCAACACACACACACTCATACTCACACACACACACACACGGCCACGTACACTACACACAGGCACACACATACAGGCACACAGACACACACATTCACCTGGGCACATAGACACATAGAGACATACACAGACAGATGCACACATGGACATGGACACATACACACAGGCACACACATATAAACACATACAGACAGACACTAGACAAACACAGACACACGTCCAATTGGACACACAGGCACATAGAGACATATACAAAAACAGACAGACAGACACATGGACATGGACACATACAAACAGGCACACAGACACACATACACTCACCTGGACACACAGACACATAAAGACGGATGCACAAACACACACAATATATACATACACTGAGACACACACAAAGACACACATAGATATACACACAGACACATAAACACGTACACAGACATAGACACACAAACGCAGATACATACACAGACACACACATATATTTCTCAGCCAGGCACGGTGGCTCATGCCTGTAATCTCAGCAGTTTGGGAGGCCACGGCAGGCGGATCATGAGGTCAGGAGTTTGAGACCAACCTGACCAACATGGTGAAACCCCGTCTCTACTAAAAATACAAATATTAGCTGGGCGTGGTGGTGCGCACCTGTAATCCCAGCTACTCGGGAGACTGAGGCAGGAGAATTGCTTGAACCTGGGAGGCAAAGGTTGCGGTGAGCCGAGATTGTGCCACTGCACTCCAGACTGGGTGACAGAGTGAGACTCTGTCTTTTAAAAAAAAAAAGATATTTCCCTTTTGAAAAATCTTTGGATATTTATTTATTTGAAACAGAGTCTAGCTCTGTTGTCCAGGCTGGAGTGCAATGACGCAATCTCTGCTCACTGCAACCTCTGCCTCCCAGGTTCATCTCTTGCCTCAGCCTCCTGAGTAGCTGAGATTACAGGCATGCGCCACCATGCCCGGCTAATTTTGTATTTTTTAGTAGAGACAGGGTTTCTCCATGTTGGTCAGGCTGGTCTTGAACTCCCAACCTTAGGTGATCCACCCACCTTGGTCTCCCAAAGTGCTGGGATTACAGGCCTGAGCCACCGTGCCCAGCCCTGTTTTTTTTTTTTCCTTTTTTTTTTTTTTTTTTTGAGATGGAGTCTCACTCTGTTGCCCAGCCTGGAGTGCAGTAGCGCCATCTCAGCTCACTGCGACCTCCACCTCCCGGGTTCAAGCGATTCTCCTGCCTCAGCCTCCCGAGTAGCTGGGATTGCAGGTGCATGCCACCACGCCCAGCTAATTTTTGTATTTTTAGTAGAGATGGGGTTTCACCATATTGGCCAGGATGGTCTCGTTCTCCTGACCTCGTGATCTGCCCACCTCCCAGAGTGCTGGGATTACAGGCATGAGCCACCGTGCCCGGCCACCTTTTTTTTTTTAATTCTTTGAGACAGGGCCTTGCTTTGCCGCCCAGGCTGGAGTGCAATGGCCCCATCTCGGTTCACTGCAGCCTTGACCTCCTGAGCGCAATGGATCCTCCCACCTCAGCCTCCCAAGTAGTTGGAAATACAGGCTTGCACCACCATACCTGGCTAATTTTTTCTTTTTTTGAGATGGGGTCTCACTCTGTCACCCAGTCTGCAGTGCAGTGGTGTGATCCCCCCAATCCTACTGCCTCAGCCCCTTAAGTAGCTGGGATTATAGGCGCACACCACCATGCTCAGCTAATTTTTGTATTTTTATAGAGATGGGGTTTTACCGTGTTGCCCAGGCTGGAGATTTTAAAAATTTTTTTATAGAGACAGGGTTTCCCTGTGTTGCCCAGGCTAGTCTTAAACTCCTGGGCTCAAGTGATCCTTCTCCCTTGGCCTCCCAGAGCGTTGGTATTACAGGCGTGAGCCACCATGCCTGGCCTTGATATTTATTGTTTAGAATAATGTACAAATATCATAGAATAGTATTGAAAGTTTTTTCCAATTTGTTCCCAATGTGATTTCAAATCTACCTTCGGGCCAGGCACAGTGGCTCACGCCTGTAATCCCAGCACTTTGGGAGGCTGAGGTGGGTGGATCACTTGAGGTCAGGAGTTCGAGACCAGCCTGGCCAACATGGTGAAACCCTGTCTCTACTGAAAATACAAAAATTAGCCGGGCGTGGTGGCACGTACCTGTAATCCTAGCTACTCGGCAGGCTGAGGCAGGAGAATTGCTTGAACCCAGGAGGCAGAGGTTGCAGTGAGCCGAGATTGCACCCTTGCACTAGCCTGGGCGAAGAAGTGAGACTCCATCTCAAAAAAGAAAACAACAACAACAACAACAAAACCTTCCCTCCCTCCTTCTTTTCTTCTTTTCTTTTCTTTCTTTCTTTTTCTTTCCTTCCTTCCTTCCTTCCTTCCTTCCTTCCTTCCTTCCTTCCTTCTTTCTTTCTTTCTTTCTTTCTTTCTTTCTTTCTTTCTTTCTTTCCTCTTTCTTCCTCTCTCTCTCTTTCTTTCTTTTCTTTTTTTTCAGAGTCTCACTCTGTCACCCAGGCTGGAGTATAGTGGCACGATCTCAGCTCACTGTAACCTCTGCCTCCTGGGTTCAAGCGATTTTCCTGCCTCAGCCTCCTGAATAGCTGGGATTACAGGTGCCCACCACCATGCCTGGCTACTTTTTGTATTTCTAGTAGAGATGGGGTTTCACCATGTTGGCCAGGCTGGTCTCGAACTCCTGACCTCAGGTGATCTGTCCACCTTGGCTTCCCAAAGTGCTGGGATTACAGGTGTGAGCCACCACTCCTGGCCCAAACCTTTCTTTCTGACCTTATCTCATCCAACACAGCCTTCTTCAGCTCACAGAACCACCAGCCATTTCCTGAAATCAGCCTCTGTGCCTTTCAAGTGTTGTTCTGCTTCTCCCACTTTTTTCTTTTTCTTTTTTTTGAGACAGCGTCTTGCCCTGTTGCCCTTGGAGTGCAGTGGTGCCATCATGGCTCACAGCAGCCTTGACCTCCTGGGCTCAAGTGATCCCCCCACCTCAGCCTTTTGAGTAGCTGGAACTATAGGCACTGCCACTGCACCCTGCTAATTTTAATTTTTTTTTGTAGACATGGGGTCTCACTGTGTTGTACAGGCTGATCTCAAACTCCTGGGCTCTTGGGAGGCCGAGGTGGGCAGATCACAAGGTCAGGAGTTCGAGATCAGCCTGGCCAACATAGTGAAACCCTGTCTTTACTAAAAATACAAAAAACCAGCTGGGCGTGTTGGTGTGCGCCTGTAATCCCAGCTACTCAGGAGGCTGAGGCAGGAGAATCACGTGAACCCGGGAGGTGGAGGTGACAGTGAGCCAAGATTGCGCCACTGCACTCCAACCTGGGCAGCAGTGCAAGACTCAATCTCAAAAAAAAAAAAAAAGAAAAACAAAACAAACCAAAAACAACAACAACAACAAAAAAAAACTCCTGGGCTCAAGCAATTCTGCCTCAGCTTCTCAAGTACCTGGGCCTACAGGCGTGCACCGCCATGCCTGGCTAATTTTTGTACTTTTAGTAGAGACTGGGTTTCGCCATGTTGGCCAGGCTGGTGTTGAACTCCTGGCCTCAAGTGATCTGCCCATCCCGGCCCCCCAAAGTGCTGGGATTACACGTGTGAGCCACTGTACCCGGCCAAAAACTGGTTTCTTAATGAAACCTACAAGAATGGTGATATTTGAGCACTAAAGTCATTTGGGATATGGCAGAGGTGAGAGCAAGGTTAGTGCTGGGGCAAGAGGGACAAGGAAGTCCCAGTTGTCCTCAAGGAGGTCACAGGCAAGTAGAAGCAGCAACTGCCCCTTCACACAGAGGAGGTCGGGGGGCCAAGGAAGGGGGCTGTGGGCAGGGAGAGGCATGGAAGCTTCCGGGAGCACCTCCCCTGGGAAGGCAGTCTCAAAGGCGGCCACAGGGAAGGACGTGGGAAGCAGAGGCTCTGTGTGACCGTGCAGGTGGGAGGGAAAAGGGCTTCTCTGTCCAGCTGGGTGACCGTGGAAGGAGGACGTGTACGCAGTGCCTGTTCTCTAGGTGCGGGGCTGCCTTTGCTCACAGTATCCCAAATACTGGCCATTTAAGTCTACTTGTTAAGGGATAATTCACTCTGTGCCAATGAGGAAGGACTCAAGGTCAAGTGTATGCTGTTCATTTATTTTGGAGTATTGTCCCTGGGGAGAAGGCACAGTCCTGTCTTCATTTCACACAGCAAAGGGGGCAGAGGGGCGAGGACAGTGCGTTTCTTCTGGGGGGTCTTCAGCTGAAACAGTGCTTGTGTTAACCCTCCCACCCCTCATTATCTCTCCTTCCTTTTCCTTCACAAACAGACACTGAATCATATCTGTGTGCCAGGCTCTGTGCTGGGTGCAGGGGACTCATCAGGGATGAACAAGGTGGGGTTGCTGCTCTGTGCCCTACAGCCCAGCCTTCATTTCTCCCCTCCTGGCGAGGGAGTAGGTCAGGGTGGTTGTCCTGCACTTTCACCCGTATAAGACCAGGCACTGGTACCAGCTGCAAAATTGGCAGCATCCAGTGCAAAATAAAAATGCAGGGCCCTTTGCTAAAAAGATTGTTAAGCACTTCAGGACAGCTAATGCGGAGACTAAACTAAGCACGGGGTTCTAGTGATCTACCGCAGAACATGGCAACTGTAGTTAATAATAATGTATTGTTATTTCTCTAAGCGGCTAAAACAGTAGCTTTAAAATGCTCTTATCACAAAGAAATTGTCAGAATGTGAGGTGATGCCTGTGTTCATTAGCTTGATTTAATAACGCCACAATGTCTACATATATAGTAACATCGCATTGTACCCCATAACTATACACAATATTATTAACAGTACAATTTAAAAAACAAAATAAAACCAAACATGAGGCCTTTGTGCATCTGCACAGGTGACAGACTGTGAAAGCCAGCCCTGTCAGGCACTACATTCCTGTCCAGTGATGGGACAGAGGGGAGCGGGGAAGGTGGGAGGTAGCGGTAGGAAGAGAAGGGGAGGAAGAAGGTAGCTGACAGTAAAGTGATCGGCGGCTCAGGTTCACGACAGCCACCCATGAAAGGCCCTTGGTTTTCATTCTTAAAGAATCCGTCTCGGCCAGGCGCGGTGGCTCACGCCTGTAATCCCAGTACTTTGGGAGGCCGAGGCGGGCGGATCACGAGGTCAGGAGATCGAGACCATCCTGGCTAACACGTGAAACCCCGTCTCTACTAAAAATACAAAAAATTAGCCGGGCGTGGTGGCGGGTGCCTGTAGTCCCAGCTACTCGGGAGGCTGAGGCAGGAGAATGGTGTGAACCCGGGAGGCGGAGCTTGCAGTGAGCCGAGATCGCGCCCCTGCACTCCAGCCTGGGCAACAGAGTGAGACTCGGTCTCAAAAAAAAAAAAAAAAAAAAAAAAAAAAAAAAAAAGAATCCGTCTCTAGTCGGCTTTCATACAGCAAGTGTCCTGATCCCTTAATTATTTTCAGAATCCCATCTGGGGACCTTTTGCCATCCTTCTAGGTTTTTGTCATTGTGTATAGTAGAGGACAGTATTTCCTGGTTTCTCTGCACCGAAGCTGAGTCAGGAGAACGTCTGGGAAAGGGAAGTCGTTCCCGATGGGGAAGGGTGTGGAGAAGAGCGGGGAAAGCTCTGCCGACGGTGGACTAAAAGATTGCCTTTTCCAGGCCGGGTGCGACAGAGCCAGACTCCATCTTGGGAAAAAAAAAAAAAAAAAAAAAAGATTGCAGTTTCCAAAACCAGCCAGCAAGAATATGATAGTTAACTGAGTTCTGAACGGAGCTCTATATTGGACTGTGATGATGCACATCTGTCTTAGTCTGTTTGCACTGCTAGAACAAAACACCTGAGACTGAGTAATTTATAAGGAGCAGAATTTATTTCTTACAGCTTTGGAGGCCAAGATCACCGCGCCTGGTGTTGGTGTCTGGTGAGGGCTGCTCTCTGCTTCCAAGATGGCGCCACGTTGCTGTGACCTCCGGAGGGGCCAGTGCAGTGTCCTCTCCTGGTGGACGGCAGAAGGCAAGAAAATGCTCCCTTCAACCTTGAGCCCCCCCACTTTTTTTTTTGTTTGTTTGTGTTTTGTTTCTGTTTTTGTTTTTGAGATGGAGTCTCACTCTGTCGCCCAGCCTGGAGTGCAGTGGCGCGATCTTGGCTCACTGCAACCTCCGCCTCCCAGGTTCAAGCTATTCTCCTGCCTCAGTCTCCCGAGTAGCTGGGATTACAGGCATTCACCACCACACCTAGCTAATTTTTAATATTTTTAGTAGAGATGGGGTTTCGCTATGTTTGTCAGGCTGGTCTCGCACTCCTGATCTCAAATGATCCTCCCGTCTCAGCTTCCCAAAATGCTGGGATTACAGGTGTGAGCCCTTTTTATTTTATTTTTATTTTTGAGACAGAGTTTCACTCTTGTTGCCCAGGCTGGAGTGCAATGGCACAATCTTGGCTCACTGCAACCTCTGCCTCCCAGGTTCAAGCCATTCTCCTGCCTTAGCCTCTGAAGTAGCTGGGATTACAGGCATGTGCCACCATGCCCGGCTAATTCTGTATTTTCAGTAGAGATGAGGGTTCACCATGTTGGTCAGGCTGGCCTCAAACTCCTGACAGCAGGTGACCCACTCGCCTTGGCCTCCCAAAGTGCTGGGATTACAGGTGTGAGCCACAGCGCCCAGCCAGTGAGCCCTTTTGTAAGGGTGCTAATCCCACTTATGTGGGGAGAGCCCTCCTCACTTAATCACCTCCCAAAGGCCATACCTCTCAACACCACTGCACTGGGGATGAAGTTTCAACATGAATTTTGGAGGGGATGCCACATCATCATTCAAACCATATCAACGTTCACACCAAAGCGAGGGGGATCTTGTTTACTAAACTGTGGGCTACCAGCTCCTGCAGTGGGTGGGTCCATGGGAACCAGAATCCAGCTTTGTGAAAATTAAGATTCAGCCACTTCAAAAGTGGGAAATTACACTTAGACCAGTTCCAGCGTGGTAGAGAAATCTGCAGCATGATGGCATAAGCATTCTTTTTTTTTTTTTGAGTTGGAGTCTCCCTCTATTGCCCAGGCTGGAGTGCAGTGGCGCAATCTCGGCTCACTGTAAACTCCACCTCCTGGGTTCAAGCGATTCTCCTGCCTCAGCCTCCATTGCCTCAGCAATGGAGTAGCTGGGACTACAGGCGCATGTCACCACACTCGGCTAGTTTTTTTGTATTTTTAGTAGAGATGGGGTTTCACCATATTGGCCAGGCTGGTCTCAAACTCCTGACCTTGTGATCCACCCACCTCGGTCTCCCAAAGTGCTGGGATTACAGGCGTGAACCACCACGCCCGGCCAGTATTCATCTTTAAATAGGAATTAGGGGATGGGGAAATTATTAGTAATCTCTTTCTTGCTCAATAAGGAGCTTTGGGGAGTATTTTGGCTGAAATGTTTGAGTTACTATTCTAAATGCCTCTGTCCTTCTCAGGAATGAGACCCGCAGACCAGAATGGGAGAGATGGGCAGAAACTCTAGAGCTGGATGGATCTTTTTGGAAAGAGGGAAGAGTTAACTGATGAGAGAGAAAGGATAGCTGCTGCCAGGAGGAAGGACGCTGGGTGGCTGACGGTGAGTCTTGGGCAGGTAGGCTGAGAAAGAGATGGTGAAAGGGGCATTGGAGAGGGTCTGCAGGCAGGAGCAGTGTAAGCGCTCACTCAGCTACTTGAGAGGCTGAGGTGGGAGGATCCCTTGCACCCAGGAGGGTGAGGCTACTGTGAGTTGTGATTGTCCCACTGCACTCCAGCCTGGGCAACAGAGCAAGATCCTGTGTCAAAAAGAAAAAAAAAGATAAGCTCAATTTAAAAGCAAGTAGTGCCCATGTCAAGCTGTATGCTTGTTTTTGTTTTTTGTTGTTGGGGGGAGGGTTGGATCTTGCTAGGTTGCCCAGCTGTTCTCCAACTCTTGGGTTCAATTGATCCTATGGCCTCAGCCTTCT
This sequence comes from Pan paniscus, assembly GCF_029289425.2. Lineage (NCBI taxonomy): Eukaryota > Metazoa > Chordata > Mammalia > Primates > Hominidae > Pan > Pan paniscus. Next base: position 189,161,368 of record NC_073255.2, read on the forward strand.
GAGTAACTGGAACTACAGGTGCATACCACCATGTCTGGTTGGGCTGTATGGCTTTGCCCTTGCATTAGGCACAAAGCTGTGGGCTTCCTGGTGAGCACTTTCAAAGCACTCTTACTCAAAGAAGCATTGGTCAGGCCCTTAAAGTCACTGAAAGCACTCACAGTCACCATGGCATCTGATATGGTTTGGCTCTGTGTTCCCACCCAAATCTCACCTGGAACTGTAATCCCCGTAATCTCCACACGTCAAGGGAGAGACCAGATGGAGATGATTGAATCACCGGGGTGGTTTTCCCCATGTTGTTCTTGTGATAGTGAGTGAGTCTCATGAGATTTGATGGTTTATAAAGGGCAGTTTCCCCTGCACTCGAACACAGGCTCTCCCACCTGCCACCAAGTAAGACGTATCTTTGCTTCTCTTTCATCTTTGCCATGATTGTAAGCTTCCTGAGGCCTCCCCAGCAATGGAGAACTGTGAGTCCATTAAACCTCTTTTCTTTATAAATTACTCAGTCTCAGATATTTCTTCATAGCAGTATGAGAACAGATTAATACAGCATCTTCCAAGCAAACACTGAAGAGGGGGCTGGAACATTTTCCAGTGGTAATTTTTCTTTTTCTTTGTTTTTTAAGACATGGGGTCTCACTCTGTCACTCGGACTGCAGTGCAGTAGCGTGATCTTGGCTCACTGCAGCCTTGACCTCTGGGCTCAAGTGATCCTCCTGCCTCAGTCCCCCAAGTAGTTTGGACTATAGGTGCGTGGCACCATGCCTGACTAATTTTTTAATTTTTTTGTAGAGACAGGGTTTTGCCATGTTGCCCAGGATGGTCTCGAACTTGTAAGGTAATAAGGTAATTGTAAGGTAATAAGGTAATAAACTGCATCTTTATTCTTCACATCAGCCCTGTGAAGTCACTTCCTACATTTTGACAAGATGGAAACTGAGTCACAGAGAGGTTAAGTACCTTGCCTAAGGTAACAAATGCATCAAGCCAGAGCTGAGATTTAAATCAGGCAGTTTGGCCTCAAAGCCTGTACCTTTGACCAACATGGACTATTTGGCTCTGAATTACGGAAGTTCTGGCACCATGACCATTAAGTGTCTTTGGACACAAGGGAGAGCTGGTATGAGGACATGAAAAATTCAACATAGCTCATTTCTATTAATGAAAAGATGTCTCAAATCTTAGTAATATTGAGGATAGGTGTCTTTCAACCATTTTTTTATACCTTAGTTATAATCCAGATAACCAAAAACAGCTGTGTGATTTTGGCCACACAAATCTAAAGCTGAGAGAATCACGAATGAGAACAAGCTTGGCCCATGACCTGCGGGCCAAATGCAGCCCAGGATGGCTTTAATGCAGCCCAATGCAAAATCGTAAACTTTCTTAAAACATTATGAGTTCTTTTTGTGATTTTTTTTTTTTTTTTTTTTTGCTCATCAGCTACCATTAGTGTTAGTGTATTTCACATGTGGTCCAAGACAATTCTTCATCTTCCAGTGTGGCCCAGGTAAGCCAAACGATTGGCCTGCCTTTGAGTTAGAAGAAGGCAGCTGCTGAGGATGAGGGCAGTAATGATATGGACACTTGCCATGTGACACTACTTAGCATTTTTATTTTTAAAAACTTTATTGATTCATTTTTGAGACGAGGACTCACTCTGCTGCCCAGGCTGGAGTGCAGGGGCTTGAACATAGCTCACTGTGGCCTTGAACTCCTGGGCTCATGTGATCTTTCTGCCTCAGCTTCCTGAGCAGCTGGGACTACAGGTACACCACCATATCTGGCTAACTAATTTTTTTTTTTTTTTGGTAGAAGTGGGGTATTGCCATGTTGCCCAGGCTGGTCTCGAATGCCTGGGCTCAAGCTATCCTCCCACCTCAGCCTCCAAAACAGCTGGGATTATAGGCATGAGCCACCATGCCCAGTCCTTGGTATTTTTATACACTAACTTTACAACTCAGAAAAAGCCTTTCTTACAGACAAGGAAACTAAAGCTCAGAGATATTAAATTACTCATACAAAAACATACACTTCTTTTTTTTCTTTATTTTTTTTTTGAGATGGAGTTTTACTCTTGTTGCCCAGGCTGGAGTGGAATGGCACAATCTCGGCTCACTGCAACCTCCACCTCCCAGGTTCAAGCGATTCTCCTGCCTCAGCCTTGCAAGTAGCTGAGATTACAGGCATGCGCTACCATGCGGCTAATTTTTGTATTTTTAGTAGAGACGGGGTTTTACCACATTGGTCAGGCTGATCTTGAACTCCTGACCTCAGGTGATCCGCCCTCCTCGGCCTCCCAAAGTTCTGGGATTACAGGTGTGAGCCACCGCGCCTGGCCTCATTTCTAAAATGGGCTTTGAATGCAGGTCTTTGAGATTTCAAAATGTGGGCTCTTTTTATTCTGCAAAAAACAAGTACAGTTAATTTTATGCATTTTTCTTGGTATAAATTAATATAATTAAAAATGTTGGGGGCCGGACACAGTGGCTCACGCTTGTACTCCCAGCACTTTGGGAGGCCAAGGCGGGTGGATCATGAGGTCAGGAGTTCGAGACCAGCCTGGCCAACGTGGTAAAACCCCATCTCTAAAAAAAAAAAAAAAATACAAAAATTAGCTGGGTGCAGTGGTACGCGCCTGTAGTCCCAGCTACTCGGGAGACTGAGGCAGGAGAATCGCTTGAATCCAGGAAGCGGAGGCTGCAGTGAGTGGAGATTGCGCCACTGCACTCCAGTCTGGGCAACAGAGTGAGACTCCATCTCAAAAAAAAAAAAAAAGTTTGGGCCAGGTGCAGTGGCGCATGCCTGTAATCCCAGCACTTTGGGAGGCCGAGGCAGGCAGATCACTTGAGGTCAGGGGTTTGAGACCAGCTTGGCCAACATGGTGAAACCCCATCTCTACTAAAAATACAAAAATTAGCTGAGCATGGTCGTGGGCACCTGTAGTGCCAGCTACTCGGGAGGCTGAGGCAGGAGAATTGTTTGAACTCAGGAGGCGGAGGTTGCAGTGAGCAGAGATCGCGCCACTGCACTCCAGCCTGGGCGACAGAGCAAGGCTCTGTCTCAAAAAAAAAAAAAGTTTGGATTAAGAATACAGTATTGGTGAGTGGCCATCTTGCTCCTGCCCCTGACAGAGTCTCCGGTCGGGGTCACAGGGACATTAAGACTGCTGCCTGGACCTTCGATGACCACGCTGTCCCGGGTGGAACTTTCTGCCACTGCCACAGTGGCCCCCTCTCTGAAGAATGCAGCCTTCCTAGGTCCAGGGGTATTGTGGGCAACAAGGACCTTTCACCCAGGCAGCCACACCTTGCCCCTCTACCACCTTTTCCTGAAAATGGAGGAAAAGTTCGTCTTGGACTGATCCTTGAGGAATTCTTCAAGTTTCTTTATCTTAAAGCCGGTGTAACAGGACCCTGTGTGCTCGGAACTGGGCTTATCTTGTATGCTTTATCCAAAGAAATATATGTGATTATTGCAGAGACCTTCTCGACCATATCAGTAGTAGGGTTACTTGTCTATGCAATTAAAAAATATGGTGCCTCTGTTGCAGAATTTGCTGGTAAACTCAATGAGCAAAAACTTGCCCAACTAGAAGAGGCGAAGCAGGCTCCCATCAAACAAATCCGGGATGCAATTGATTTGGAGAAGTCACAGCAGGCACTAGTTCAGAAGCGCCATTACCTTTTTGATGTGCAGAGGAATAACATTGCTATGGCTTTGGAGGTTACTTACCAGGAACTACTGTATAAAGTATGTAAGGAAGTAAAGAATCGCCTGGGCTATCATATACCTGTGCAGAACATGATGCATTGAAAGGAACAAGAGCACATGATCAATTGGGTGGAGAAGTACGTGGTGCAGAGCATCTCTGCACAGCAGGAAAAGGAGACAATTGCCAAGTGCATTGAAGACCTAAAGCTTCTGGCAAAGAAGGCTCAAGCACAGCCAGCTATGTAAACGTATCTATCCCAATTGAGACAGCTGGAAACAGTTGACTGTTTGTGTCTACTGAAGTTATAATTTACCTCTCCTAAAAGTGAAAAGTTTACTTCATAGAGTGAAAGCACAAAATCTATTGGCCAGTCAGATGTTTCTCATCCTTCTTACTCTGCATTTGAGTTCCATGATCACTTCTGAATAAGCAGTTTGCCTTCATTAAAACCTGCTGCCTGACTAAAGATTACCAGGTTACAGTTTAAATTTGTAATTAATCCTACCATCTTTAATGAAGTGACAATCAAATGAAAAAAAATACAGTATCATTTTTACCTTAACTATCAGCTCCAGATATCAGGAACTCAGTGGCCATCTGTTGTTCTGCAAGTTACTCTTGCAGAGAATTCACTTTGCACTTTTTCTTGTAAGGCAAGTACACAAAATAGAGGGGTAAGACATGGAAATGTTGACCTAAAAGGAAGAAGCTGAGGCAAAATTAATCTAAATAGAGAGTTTTTTTGGGCCAAGTTTGAGGATTGCAACCCGACAGTGTAGATTTCAGTTGCCCTGAATCTGCACTCAGGTTAGCAGCAGTTACAAGTGACTTTTTTTTTTTGAGACGGAGTTTTGCTCTTGTTGCCCAGGCTGGAGTGCAATGGCATGATCTTGGCTCACCGGAACCTCCGCCTTCTGGGTTTAAGTGATTTTCCTGCCTTAGCCTCCCAAGTAGCTGGGATTACAGGCATGTGCCACCACGCCCAGCTAATTTTGTAATTTTAGTAGGATGGGGTTTCTCCGTGTTGGTCTGGCTGGCCTCGAACTCCTAACCTCAGCAATCTGCCCACCTCAGCCTCCCAAAGTGCTGGGATTACAGGTGTGAGCCAACGCGCCGGGCCACAAGTGGATTTTTAAAGGGAAAAAAGAAGCAATTCCTGGCCGGGTACAGTGGCTCACGCCTGTAATCCCAGCACTTTGGGAGTCCGAGGTGGGCAGACCACAAGGTCAGGAGTTCGAGACCAGGCTGACCAACATGGTAAAACCCCATCTCTACTGAAAAAAAAAAAAAAAAATACAAAAATTAGCCGGGCGTGGTGTTGGGCACCTGTAGTGCCAGCTACTCAGGAGACTGAGGCAAGAGAATCGTTTGAACCCGGGAGGCGGAGGTTGCAGTGAGCCAAGATCACACCACTGCACTCCAGCCTGGGCAACAGAATGAGACTCAGTGTCAAAAAAAAAAAAAAAAAAAAAGGCAATTCCTGAGTTGTTACCAACAATTTATATTAACATCAAATAAACTATTGATGGGCTCTACATTGTTAAGCTGTAGGTTGTGGGTTACAGTGTCCAGTGTGGCATTATTAGGTTAATTTATAGCTACTTATGGCAATAGTAAGCTGTTTCAAGACATGAATATATAGCTCGGAAAGGGGAGAGTAGGGCACGATCACTGTTTCATTTCAGTGCCTCTTTGGGCCTGGTAGTTTAAAAGGACTGGTATTCCTCTAATAAAAGGTCTTTTCTCAGAAACATAGTGTAACTTTGCACCCAGTTTTCAGATACACATTGTTGCAACTAGAGGTTCTGCTGAATGAAACAGTCTAAGGCAGCAAGTGTGGGTTCCCATTTACCTCTCTGCATCTGTGCCTGCTCTGTTGCTCCCCCCAATTCACTGTGACCTCCTAGTTTCCCAGCACAACTTCTGCTTGAATGGACCAAGTTAATATCTGGTGAAGATAATTTTGTAATGACACAGATTTGCTTCATTTATTCTACTATAATTACATGAGAATTCCTGCTGTCCTGCTTCTGATAATGTTCTAGAATGAACATCAATAAGGAGAGGAGAGACCCTTGGAAAGCCAGCTCCTCCAAAACCTGTTGCTTGTGAGATTGCACAATGGCAAGAAACATTTGGACCTAGTTTTTGGCAGTACGCTGTGTCCAGATTGCCTGGAGTCCAATTTATGCTACTCAGCAGTTTCATTCCCTATTGGCAAAATAGTTTAATTTTTGTTGGATACCACTCAGTCTCTAGGACATACAGTGATTGCCTGATGGGAGTTCATGGGCATTTGTTACTGAAAATAGACAACATTCAAGGTAAAGAGCTCAAAAGTAGAAAAGTGTATGTAAAATGATAAAAGGACTGGGTTAGTCTGAAGGACTGATGACTGAGATTCCTTCTGGCTCTAACATCTATTTCTACCTCTGCTTACCAGATGCTGGTTTTGCAATGCTTTCGGGGTTCCTGTTTTGTCAAGAGAGCCTAAAGAAGGTGCTCGGAACAAAATTAAATTTTAATCTAGGCTAATTTTCAAAGTATGAGCCTCAGTTTTCTTATTTGATTAAGGGAGGTATTTATAATATCTACCTCGTGGGAATGTTAGGAAGATTAAATGTAATGGTGTGCTGAAAATGCTTTGGAAATGAAGATATTATTGTAACTCAGTTCTCCATAAGAATTGAATAGGAGATTGTTACAAACTGTCAACTGAAGAATGATGAGGTTCATACATTTGGAAAGGAGAGCTTTACTTCTCAAAAAGGGCTGCAGCCTGGAGGGGGCCCATTCTGACAGGCTGGGAAGTGTAGCCTCTGGCCAGAAGCTGGAAATAGGCGGTTTGAAAGTTGGAAGAAGAGACAGGGATTTACGCTGAACGGAGTGGCAGAATATACATATTCAATAAGCTATAGGTGGATCCATGAATATTTATGAGACGGGAAACATGTGCATGTGCAATTGAGCTTCAGGCTTCTCCCTGGGTCCCATGTTTAAAAAATGGTGGCTTTAAAAGCATGATCTCAGGGTGGAATTTTCAGGACTCTGATGTCAAAAGGTGAAGCAGAGGACTGGAAAACCCTCACTGTGCACCTTGTGTAGACTGGCCAAAACCACTCTGTGGTTGGTGGTCTCTCATCAGGAAGGAATGCTGTTCAGTTGTGTACAAACTGTAAAAAGGGAAGGGTGGCAGTCTAGCCTTTGGTTGAACTCAGTGGTGGCATCTTTTAAAGGCCTGGTTTCTGTTTACCTTTAGGGAAGAAAGTCAAAAGGCAGTTAGAAAGGGAGGGGGTGTAACCAGCCAAGTCCAGCCTTTCACCCTATATTAGTCAGTTTTTATGCTGCGGATAAATACATACCTGAGACTGGGAAGATAAATAGATATGTATGTACGTATGTATTTATTTATTTATTTATTTTGAGATGGAGTTTCGCTCTTTCACCCAGGCTGGAGTATAGTGGCACGATCTCAGCTCACTGTAACCTCTGCCTCCTGGGTTCAAGTGATCCTCCCACCTCAGCCTCCCAAGTGGCTGGGATTACAGGTACCCGCCACCAGGCCTGGCTAATTTTTGTATTTTTAGTAGAGACGGGGTTTCGCCCTGTTGGCCAGGCTGGTCTTGAACTCCTGACCTCAGGTGACCTACCTGCTTTGGCCTCCCAAAGTCCTGGGATTACAGGCGTGAGACACTGTGCGCAGCTGATAAATAGGTTTAATGGACTCACAGTTCCACATGGCTGGGGAGGCCTCACAATCATGACAGAAGGTGAAAAGCACTTCTTACATGGCAGCGGCAAGAGAGAATGAGAGCCAAGAGAAAGGGGTTTCTCCGTATAAAACCATCAGATCTCGTGAGACTTATTCACTACCATGAGAACAGTGTGGGGGAAACTGTCTCCATGATTCAATTATCTCCCACCGGGTCCCTCCCACAACACCTGAGAATTATGGGAGCACAGTTCAAAATGAGATTTGGGTGGGGACACAGGGTCAAACCATATCACACCCCATTATGGCTAGGAACTCAGCTTTCAAGGTTTCTCTGGAGTCCCCTTGGCCAAGAGGGAGTCTGTTCAGTCAGTTGTGGGGCTTAGAATTTTATGTTTATCTCTCAAACCCTAAATATTGTCTGGTAGCGTGGATGAACTTATTAAAATGCAGCTCCCCAGATTTCATCTCTGGATTCTGAGTAGTGGGCATAGAATCAGTGACTGATTCTGATGACAGGCACATGGAAGCACTCAGCATATTTTGTTGAATAAATGAAGCGGATGTGAATTGAAATTGGAAGGATGAGTGAAGCTTTGAAAAGAGTTTTGAAGGATGATGAGAATGAGGTAGGTGAGGAATGTTCTAGATTCAGAGGCCTGCACAAACACCTGACAATACAGAGGGTTTGAAGGACAGTGTGTGGTCTGGTATGTCCTGATGTGCCAAGGGGCACAATGTGAGATGAGATTGCAAAGGTAATTTAGAATCTGATCTTAGAGAACCTTGAATGCCATAATAAAGGTTTGGACCAAATTCCATAAGAATAACACACTACTGATGGTTGTAGGGAAAGAAGACTGACATAATACATACATTCTGGAATTCTGTCATGATGTCCCTCATAGCAGTATAATTTTCCTGAAAGATTTCTTGTAGAGACAAAAGCCTGGAGACAGGGTGGCTAGTGGGAGGCTATTGAGCAGTTGAGCAAGAGCGACAGTTGGAATGAAAAGCAGGGGACAGAGACACAAGGGAAGCGGTGGGGTTGAATGACCAGGCCTTGGCAGCTGAGTGGTATAGGAGGGAAGCAAGAAGAGAAGGGGGCATGGAGGGTCACAGTCTGAGTAATTGCCCTCGGCAGAGACAAAAACATAGCAGAGTTGGTCTGAATATGTTCAGTTCTCTCGGTAATTTTCTTAAGACTTGTGGTTTGGGGTCTGTTATTAACTCTCTGAACACACTCAACACACTCCGGCCAATCAACTCTTGCTTGGACCATTTTCTCCTGCTGTTGCCAAGACATCAGCGAGGCCCATTGAGTCCAGTGACAGACCCTTCCTCTTAAAGGAGAATGCCAGCTACTTTCAAAGGAACGGGGTTCTAATTTTTTTGGTACTCCTTTCTCGTTTGCATCCTCATGGCAACAGGGAACACACAGCTTGCTCTTGCCTGCAGCTCTGAGATTTAAGATTCGCAGAGCTGCTGGGTGGGCAGTTTTGGAAGACAGCGGTTAGTTTTTGGGTTCTTTTTCCATCTTGGCCCAGCACAACTAGTTACATGCAGGACATTAAGATCACATTGCCCGGGGACTCATGCACTAAATCCCATTAGATAGATAATCTCTGAGCCCTAATTATTTTGTTCTTAAGCTGTCTTCATATGCATAAATACACGGCATTGCCAGAATTGAATGGTGTTTATTACAAGTTCATTTGAGAGTGGTGCTGATAAGAGGCAGTACTTGGGATAGTAGTTGTGAAACGGTCACATCGTCTGCTAGAGGAGATGCGGAATTGTATATGGGAGGTGTTCGGGTTTCCATGTTTCTGACTGTTGGCAGCAGGTGGAGTAGGATGCCATTGTTGGGTAGAAGTACAATAAAGAGATGCTTCTTCCTGCTGACAAAAGCCAACTAAAACGCTTCTCTCATGACAAGTTGAATTTAAGGCATAAATCAGAAAGCAGGCTGAGCTACTCAGAGAAAAGATTCCTAGGTTAATATGCATTCAGTAGCAGGAATTTTGTAAAGTATATTGAAGAGGGCAAACCTCCTTGGCAATATAATGAATAAAGATAGTACTCAAAGTGCTTTATTCTTTTGAGACGGAGTTTCGCTCTTGTTGCCGAGGCTGGAGTGCAATGGCGCAATCTCAGCTCACTGCAACCTCCGCCTGCCGAGTTCAAGTGATTCTCCTGCCTTGGCCTCCTGAGTAGCTGGTGGCATGTGCCACCATGCTCAGCTAATTTTGTATTTTTAGTAGAGACGGGGTTTCGCCATGTTAGCCAGGATGGTCTTGATCTCCCGACCTTAGGTGATCCACCCGCCTCGGCCTCACAAAGTGCTGAGATTACAGGTGTGAGCCACCACGCCCCACGAAGTGCTTCTTATAGAGTATGAGGTTTATACCTCTGTGGGTGTTTTGCCCTAGGCACTGTCAAAATGGATGCAATCAGTTTCTGATGTATAGGAGTTAACAATCTAAGAAGAATAACACAGAAGAATACACAGAGAATTGTCTTAGACTGTTCAGGCTGACATGACAAAATACCATTGACGGGGTGGCTTAAACAACAGAAATTTATTTTTTTCACAGTTCTGGAGGCTAGAAGTCTGAGATCGGGGTGCCAGCAGAGTTGGGTTCTGGTGAGGCTTCTCCTCTTGGCTCGCAGACAGCCACCTTCTTGTGTTCTCACAAGACAGTGCTGTGTCTTCACACAATGGCCATTCCTCTTCTTGTTGATCAAACCCAATTTCAGTCAGGTATTAGCAGCCATATATTTCAGAGGAGATGAGGCCCCTCTCCAGCCCAAGGGGGTCTTCTTCAATAATCTAAGTCAGTTCAGTATATCAGGTGTGACTATTTCATAACTACTATTCTGAGTCTTGCCTCATCCCAGCACCACTCTCAAATGAACTTGGAATAAACACCATTCGATGCTGGCAATGCTATGTATGTATGAATATGAATAAACCATCCAGTGACTGCTTTTGGCACAGGTTGGAATTATGGGTTGAACTGTGTCTCTACAGAAACATGCTGAAATCCTAACCTTTGGCACTGGTGAATGTGATATTTGGAAACGGGATATTTGCAAATGTAATTAAGTTGAGATGAGGTCATTAGGGTGGGCACTAATCCAATATGACTGGTGTCCTTATAAGGAGAATGCCATGTGAAGATGCAGACACAGGGAGAATGCTACGTGATGATGGAGGCAGAGATTGGAGTGATGCACCTACAAGCCAAGGAATGACAAGGGTTGCCAGCAGCCATCAGAAGCTGGGTATGGAACAGATCCTCCCCTAGAGTCTTCGAGAGAACATGGCTTTGCTGACACCTGCATTTGGCCTTCTGGCCTCCAGAACTGTGAGAGCATAAATATCTCTTGTTGAAGCCACCCAGTTTGTTCTACTTTGTCATGGCCACCCCAGAAAAAGAATAGAAAAAGAGCTGATTAATGACACAAGAAGAGAAGCAGCTGGGAACTTCCGGAAACATTTCCTCCCACTGCCTTTGAGAAAGGGCATCAGGATGGGGCATTTCTTCCACTGTTTTTGTCCATCATGATTTTGGTGCACGGAGGGGCTGCAGCCGTCTCAACACTGCATGGGATAAGCTGAGGACAAACGACAACACGCAGGGCCCTGGCAGAGCTGAACGTACAGGCCCATGATGATGCCATCGAATGGTCAAATCATCCTGGAGTCACTGGATTTCCTATTGTGCGAGATAACAAATTTGCTCTTTCCTTGTGCCACTTTTAGTTAGGTTTTCTGTTATCTGCCCACAAAACACCTTTGATATATCAAGGGTTAGTGGTATTTAGAGGAAATCACTGAGGTCAGGAAATCTTTTGTTTTCTACCAGCTGCTGACCGTGGCCATCAATCCCAATGAGTCCTATGCAGAGAAGATGCTCCCTGAAATCGCACACCCTTTATTACTAGCCAGTCCCAAGTTCCTGTAAAGGCTTCTTCCCTGGTGTAGTAGCTGGGTCCTATACAAGCCTTGAGGTCTTTCTTCCTGGGCTTTGTGCATGTTTTCCATCCCAGAAACACTCTTCCACCCTACAGTCTCCTCCACCTAGCTACTCTGCCCACCTTCTGGGTTTCAGCTTCAATATCATTGCTTTGAGAAGTTTCTACTGATTCCCAAGTCAGCCCCTCTATGGCTTTCTGGGCACCCTGGACTTGCCCTGTCTTAGCATTGACTACACTGTATTGTAATTGCCTGTTTACTGTTGCTATCTCCCACTGGACTCTTGTGGGCAGATACTCTGAACATCCTGTTTACTGCTGCATGCTCAGTCTAACACAAAGCCTGACTCACAGTAGGCGCTTGATATATGTTTGTTAAGTGAATAAAATAAAAGACATGGCAGTGTCAACAGTCTGTAATTTAGAATTAATCTATGTTTAGGCTAGGGCCGTGAAAAAAATGGGAGCCGGGCTGGGAGCAGTTGTACTTGCCTGTAGTCCCAGATACTCGGGAGGCTGAGGTGGAAGGGTCCCTTGAGCCCAGGAGTTCTGTGCCACCCAGAATGACGGATCTGTACTAAGTTTGGCATCAATATGGCACCCTCCCAGGAGCGGGGAACCACCAGGTTGCCTAAGGAAGGGTGAACTGGCCCAGGTCAGAGATGGAGCAGATCAGAACTCTCATGCAGATCAGTAGTGGGACCGTGCCTGTGAATAGTCGCTGCCCTCCAGCCTGGGCAACATAGTGAGACCCTGTCTCTAAGAAACAAGCAACAAGAAAAGAAAAAGAAAAGGGACCAAGGCAGGGCTTTGGCAAAACACAAAGCAAGCCAGCCAATCTTTAACCCCAGCCTTGGGCTTCTAAACTGGGATTCCTCCACACTTACTCCCTTTTATTTTCCTCCCATTTGCTTCTCTCTTCAGTTCTCCTGAACATTCTCTAGGTCTGGGCCTTAATGGGTACTTATGAGTTAAAAAAAAGAAATGATGATGGGTTACCTAGGAGTGGTCAACGTATCTATTACTTCTAGGTAAAAAAACACAATGTTTTAAGTACCTGTAAAAACAACATGTCTTGGCTGGGCGTGGTGGCTCATGCCTGTAATCCCAGTACTTTGGGAGGCCGAGGCAGGCAGATCACGAGGTCAGGAGCTCAAGACCAGTCTGGCCAGCATGATGAAACCCTGTCTCTACTAAAAATACAAAAAATTAACCGGGCATGGTAGTGGGTGCCTGTAATTCCAGCTACTTGGGAGGCTGAGGCAGGAGAATTGCTTGAACCTGGGAGGCGGAGTTGCAGTGAGCCGAGATTGCGCCACTGCACTCCAGCCTGGGCGACAGAGTGAGACTCATCTCAAAAAACAAAACAAAACAAAAAAATACATGTTTCCAGAAAGCTCCTAAAAAATTAGTATCAAGAATTTACGATCGGGCAAGAAGCAGGAAGCAAGTGGCAAGTGGGACTCTCAGTACCTTTATAATATAGTAGGTGATGTTTGCCTTATTTGGTTTCAGTAAGAACTTTTGGGCGATCATCCCATTTTTGACACTTGAAAACATTTTCCAGGAGTGATCTTGGTGTGGTTTACTCAGTCTAAGGTCATTCATTCCTTAAGGCTGGCCAAGCATTTGTGTTGCAGATTTTTCTTCTTAGAAAAATTTAGGCCGTGTTAAGTATAATAATTCCAACTAATTTTTTTTGTTGTTTTTTTGAGACAGACTCTCGCCCTGTTGTCCAGGCTGGAGTGCAATGGCGCGATCTTGGCTCACTGCAACCTCCGCCTCCCAGGTTCAAGCGATTCTCGTGCCTCAGCCTCCGGAGCAGCTGGGATTACAGGCACCCACCACCACGCCCGGCTAATTTTTGTATTTTCAGTAGAGAAGGGGTTTCACCATGTTGGCCAGGCTGGTCTGGAACTCCTGACCCTGTGATCCACCCTCAGCCTCCCAAAGTGCTGGGATTACAGGCGTGAGCCACCGCGCCCGGCCAATTCCAACTAATTTTTTTTTTTTTTTTTTTTTTTTTTTGCTATATGGGGAAGGTTACTCAGTCATTCAACAAACATTTGGGCACTTCCACAGGTACAGCAAATACTGTGCTAAGCACCTGCTGCTCATCAATAGTGATTAAGACAGACTCAAGCCCTATCCTAGAAGATTTGATAGTCCAGTAGGGGAGGCAGACAACAAATACATAAATATAAAAATATAAACACTTTGCTTTAAGGGTTAGGAATGAAACCAACAGATTGTTGAGACAGAGGATACAGTACCGGTAGGGGACATAGGGTGATCAGGAACAACTTCCCTCGCAAGGTGACATTCGAGCGAAGACTTACAGGAGGAGAAAGGCGCCAGGCCTCGGAAATGGGGTCACGTTCATGTAAGTCAGTTAAAAATAAACCCCAATCTCTCCAGCAGCAAGGTTGGACGTATGGGGCCGAGAAGCCTCGCTGCCAGCACTAAAGATGGCGCGCCGGAGTGGGGGTGGGGATGTTGGGGGGAGGCGGGGCGTGCGCGCGTTCTGATTGGCCGACCGGGGAGTGACGTCACGTGTCGGCCGCCGAGCATCCGGGCTCCCGGCAGCGGAGCTGCGGCGGCTCGCGGGAGACGCTGCGCGCGGGGCTAGCGGGCGGCGGAGCGGACGGCGACGGGGCGCTCTCGGGCGGCCGGCGGGGCCGAGCGCCGCGCGTCCCGAGCATGGCGGGCTCCCTGCCTCCCTGCGTGGTGGACTGTGGCACCGGGTAAGAGCAGCTCGGCGCCCACCCCCGCTCCTCCGCGGCCCCGCTCCCGGCCCCTGGCGTCCACCTCGCCTGGAGGTCGAGCTGCGTCCGTCGCCCCGGGCTTGAGCCCCGCGATCACCTGGGCAGGTGGGGCGCCGGCCGCCGCTTCCCTCCAAGCCTTGCCTTGACGTCGTAAAACCCCCTCTTCCCCGCCAGGAAGGGCCACAAGAGGAAAAGCACGGAGGGTAGGGACGCGGTGCCCACTCTGAGCGAGCCCGGCGCTTCTCGCCTCCCCCGCCCACGTGGCCGGGGCCCTGGACCCGCAGCCCGGCTCCGGCCGTCGCCGGGGTGGACACCCTGAGGGACACCGGGAGCGCGGGATCTCCCCTCCTAGGAATATTCGCCAGCGTGAGGCACAGATCATCACTGCAGATCCTTTAACGTCACTCATCTCCTAGTGAACGGTGTCCCTGCCTTCCAGCGTTCTCAGCACTGGCCCTCGTTCTGTCCCCGCGTGTGCGTGTCATTCCTCCTGGCTGAGGATTCTTTACCACCTACTTGTGGAGAGAATAGCATCGATCTCCCAACTTGATACCATTTTTACTGCCCTCCCTGCGCTTTTCCAGTATGAAATGGCACACTCAGGCCAAGCTGTCCCTTTGGTTTGCATAGATTTGCCTTTTCGCTGAAAAAATGATGTGTTTAAAAAGACTCCATTTTGAAAAACACCCTAAATTTGGGAGAGCATGTTTGTGGAATTGTGGTAGAGGTTTTTGTTTTTAACTTTTTGAGTGTGACCACTTCTTTCGTTGCCGTTAAGCTATTAAAAAGAGATCTTAGGAAATGCCCTGAAGTATCGGTGGCCCAAGTTAGCTCGTTGTAGTAAGGTGATTGCTGAATCCATGTAGCTGGTAGTTTGGGAATACAAGCTTGCCTGCCTGCGTTATGGGTGTAGTGCTTAGTAAAATAGCCTGGAAGTAAATTTGGTCTCTTAGCGATTTTTTTCAAGAAGGGATTTTAATCATTTTTGCCACAAAATGTAGCATGGCATGTTCACCTTACCCTTGATTCTTTTCTATAGAAAAATGCACTTGGTTTGGTTTCCTTGACAACCTTGTGGGGGTGCCTTCTTTAGTTTGCTACAGTCCATCTCCTACTGTTAGTTCCTTCCTTTTGCTGCTGAAGCGACCAGAAGTGGTTGTGGACTGGAAAAATCCTCTTTGCTTGTGTGAATTCTTTTTGAAATACACGTCATATCAAGCTTTGTAGCTCTTTATTTTAGAACTTGCTTTTCTACCTAAAACACAAGCCAAAATCAGCGTTGTCGATACTACAACTCCCCTCCCTCAATTATTGACACCCTTAACTCATGCCCTCCCCCAGTGGGTTCACCTCATGTCCCCTCAGGTCTGGTTGTGTCAAGAGTGAAACCAGTGGGTGAAAGTATTTTTCATTTCCACATTTGCATGTGAGATTTTTGCTTTGTAGTTTTAGTCTTGCAGAACTATTAAAATATAAAGGAATTCTTGGTAGTAGCAATAAAATAATGCTCACAGAGTTGTCATACCTTTAAGATTAGTAAGTCGTGGACCTTACTCATCTTTCTTGCTATAAATACCTAAAATGTCGTGCTCAGTTTTGACCTTTTGAGGTAAGTGATTAATGTAACTTGGCTAACTTGGAGATTCAACTTCTATAGATCATTGTTTTGTGGCCCAAAGTCATGCTTCAGAAGTTGGTGTCAAGACTTAGAAATGGTGGCAGGGAATCTCCATATGAATTCCCCATATCCAGTGTATGGCCAGAAGGAGCCTGAAAGAGCCCGAATTTACCAACTTGAGCACATCAGTAGTTCTTACATTTCCCAGAGAGCCAAAATGATTTTTGGATTTAGTTTTGCCTCAAAATAGGACAAAAAGTGGTAAAATTCAGATAAAAATAACCAAGCCAAAGGAAAAGAACGGACCCAGGAAGTCACCCTGAGCTTTAGCCCAGTGGCTGCTGAAGTTGGTCCGCACATTCGACCTTAGTCTTCCTGTCTGACAACATCATAAGAGTCATGGTTATGTAATTCCTGTCATCAGAAATCAAGAGAAATACCTGTTTCTTGGGTGAAAAAAGCCTTTTTTTGTAGTACTAAATTGTAAAAGCATTGAGCTATACATAGTGGGCACTAATGATTTATTGGACAGTGTGATAAACAGTATTTTTTACAAATAAATTTCATCCCAGTATCCTTGAATCCTCCTCAGGTAAGCCCCGAGACTAACTGAGTAAGCAGTGATGTGCTGGAGGCCAGGATAATATGGACAAAGGGATCTGCTGAGTCCAAAAATAAAGCTTCATCTATTTAAAGGGATGACTAGGCTGCATAGTTTTCAGAGAATATTTCACAACTCCGGTCTCACTTCTCTGAGCCAAACATTTTAAATGAAGTCTTTTGCATTTTTCAACTTATTTTGAAATAATTTCAAATCTACTGAAAGCTGGAAGAGAACAAAAAACTACTGTATACTCTTCTTCCAGTTTTACCAACTGTTAACATTTGCTTTGTCACTCTCTGTATGTCCATACATATTATTATTACTTTCCTGCACTGTTTGAGAGTAAGTTGCAGAGATCATATCCTTTTATATCAAAATACTTGAATGCGTACTTTCTGAGGACACATTTTCCCTTCTAGAATCACATTCCAATCATCAAAATCAGAAAATTTAACATACATACAGTAGTATCCTATATACAGTATGGATTCATGTCTTTTATGGAATGTCACCCATGAAAGACCTCCCCATCAGCGGCATACATTGCATCTGGTGGGTGTCATGTCTTTTAAGTCTAATTTAATCTGGAATAATTTCTTAACCTTTTTTTGTCTTTCAAGATGTTGGCATTTTTGACAGCCAGTTGTTACCTAGTGTTTCTCTGTGATAGATACAGGATATGCATATTTGTCAGGACTACCGCAGAAGTCCTGTTGATCCTTCTTAGTGCATCCCATCGAAAGGCTTAAGATAGGGACTCGCCTCACTCTTGATGAAGTTCACTTGGATCATTTGGAGAGGGTGATGTCCACGAGGTTTCTTCACTGTTCAGTTACTATTTTTCTTTGTAATTAATAAGTCGTTTGGCTGGGCGCGGTGGCTCATGCCTGTAATCCCAGCACTTTGGGAGGCCGAGGCGGGTGGATCACCTCAGGGCAGGAGTTCGAGACCAACCTGGCCAACATGGTGAAACCCCGTCTCTACTAAAAATACAAAAATTAGCTGGGTGTGGTGGTGCGTGCCTGTAGTCCCAGCTGCTTTGGAGGCTGCTCAGGAGAATCGCTTGAACCCGAGAGGCGGAGGTTGCAATGAGCCGAGATCGGGCCACTGCACTCCAGCCTGGTAACAGAGCGAGACTCCGTCTCAAAAAAAAAAAAAAAAAAAAAAAGTCATTTGTGGGGAAATATTTTATGTAAGTACTCTATTCTTAAACTTTCATCCATTAGTTTAAGTATCCATTGGTGACTCTTGTTTTTTGTTTTTTTTTTTTTGACAGAATCTTGTTCTGTTTCCTAGGCTGGAGTGCAGTGGCACAATCTCTGCTCACTGCAACCTCTGTCTCCCAGGTTCAAGGAATTCTCCTGCTTCAGCCTCATGGGTAGCTGGGATTACAGGCATGAGCCACCATGCCCGGCTAACTTTTTGTATTTTTGGTAGAGACGGGATTTCATCATGTTGCCCAAGCTGGTCTTGAATCCTGATCTCAAGCAATCCACCCGCCTTGGCCTCCCAAAGTGCTGTGATTACAGGCGTGAGCCACTGTGCCTGGCCCATTGGTGATTCTTGCCTGAATTACTAATTATGGTGATGGTTGCAAAATGGTGATTTTTGAACTCTATTATTCTGTCTCCATTTATTAGTTAACATTTTATTTTAAGGGAGAACTTATCCATAGGCCTCATTTGTTTATTGTCTGTATGAGTTGTCGTTCTGTTCAAAGAATGATAATCCGTTATGCCGTCCTCATTGTTGTCAGTGGGTTATTATCTATTGCTTAAATTGTCCCAGATTTTGCCAAGTGAAGCTCATTCAGGCTGACTCCCATGTTCTTTATTTTTTATTTATTTATTTTTTGAGACGGAGTCTTGCTGTGTTGCCCAGGCTGAAGTGCAGTGGTGTGACTTCAGCTCACTACAACCTCTGCCTCCCGGGTTCAAGCGATTCTCCTGCCCCAGCCTCCTGAGTAGCTGGGATTATAGGTGTACACCACCATGCATGGCTGTTTTTTTGTATTTTTAGTAGAGATGGGGTTTTGTCATGTTGGCCAGTCTGGTCTTGAACTCCTAACCTCAGGTGATCTGCCCACCTCTGCCTCCCAAGGTGTTGGGATTACAGGAGTGAGGCACTGCACCTGGCCTTCCATGTTCTTTAGACGTGTCTTCATTTTTTGAGCATTCTGGCCAGGCGCAGTGGCTCACACCTGTAGTCCCAGCACTTTGGGAGGCCGAGGAGGTGGATCACGAGGTCAGGAGATCGAGACCATCCTGGCTAACACGGTGAAACCCCGTCTCTACTAAAAAAAAAAGAAATACAAAAAAATTAGCCGGGCACACTGGTGGGCTAATTTTAGTAGTCCCAGCTACTCAGGAGGCTGAGGCAGGAGGATCGCTTGAACCAGGAGGTGGAGGTTGCAGTGAGCTGAGATCGCGCCACTGCACTCCAGCCTGGCAACAGAGCGAGACTCCATCTCAAAAAAAAAAAAAAAGAAAAAAATAAAGCAAGGATATCTTTTTGTATTTTTTGCCTGAGTATCTGTGGCTTAGATTTTTAGAAATGGGATTTCTGGGTCAAAGGGCAAATGCATATGTAATTTTGCTAGGCAGTGTCAAATTACACTCATTAGTGTGCATTCTCACCAGTAATGTGTGAAGGATGCCTGTGTCTTACAGACTCACCAATAGAGCCTATTGCCAATTTGTAAAATTACCAACCTAGAATAAATGATATCTTAATGTCTTTGTTTTGTGTTGCTGTAACAGAATACCACACACCGGGTAATTTATAAAGAAAAGAATAGAATGATGAAGGTGACAGCAGTTAGTTGGAGTGAGCATCCCCCAAAGTTCTACAGTGTGGCCGAGGACCTTGATTATACATTGTTCTTTATTTTACTTATTTATTTTTATTTTTGTTTTGAGACTGGGTCTTACCCTGGCCCTTTTTTTTTTTTTTTTTTTCGGAGACAGAGTTTTGCTTTCATTGTTCAGGCTGGAGTAGAATGGCGCGATCTTGGCTCACCACAACCTCCGCCTCCCGGGTTCAAGTGATTCTCCTGCCTCAGCCTCGCAAGTAGCTGGGATTACAGGCATGCACCACTATGCCCGGCTAATTTTGTATTTTTAATAGAGACGGGGTTTCTCCATGTTGGTCAGGCCGGTCTTGAACTCCTGACCTCAGGTGATCTGCCTGCCTCGGCCTCCCAAAGTGCTGAGATTACAGCCATGAGCCACTGCGCCTGGCTTTTTTTTTTTTTTTTTTAAATAGTCATTCCACATATTGTGAGATGCATTGTTACAGGAAGTCCCTTGCCCTCCCAAAAGCCACCCCACTTCTCTCAGGAGAACGGCCCAGTTCTCTCCTGAGTCCACAAAGGGGAGGTTACAGGATTGCTTTCATGTAAATTATGTAATGCAACATTTAAAAAAATCTTCACCTTAATACTTTTTGTTTTATTTTGAATAATCAGCCATCATGGTCCCCATTTTTGTCCCTACCTTGAGATGTATGAAGGCTTTTGGTCTCCCTGGGAGTGGGTGGAAGTGTGGAGGCAGCCAGGGCATACCTGTACACTGACTTGAGACCAGTTCAGTAAAAGTGCACACCTTAAAAAAAGAAAAAAAAAAGTTTATTTGGCTCACAGTTCTGGAGGCTGCAGAGTCTTAGAGCATGGTGCCAGCATCTAATGAGGCCCTGCGTGCTGTGTCATCCCATGGTGGAAGAAGGAAGGGCAAGAGTGGGTGAGATTGTGAGCACGAGAGAAGGCTGAACTTCATATTTTAACAACCCACTTTCATGATTATGATAATCTTCGCATTTATTTTTTTCTGTCTCTTCATTTCTCTAACTTTTCTCTGGGGTTTTGGTCTTTTGCTTCTTCATTTTTAGAAGCTCTTCATGTATTAGGGTCTGTTCAGGGGTTCCGCAGACCACTCCCAGTTCCAGTGATTTGCTAGGAGGAATCAGGACTACGGTGAAAATGTACAAAGCAAAAACAGCCAAGGGAAAAGATGTGGGGTGGAGCCTAGAGGAAACCGGGGCAAGCTTCCCGAGTCCTCACCCAGTGCAGCCGTGCAGGATGCAGTTAATTCCTCCAGCATCAGGCTGTGACAACACGTGTGCAATGCTCCGTACCAGGGAAGCTCCTCAGAGACTCAGGGCCCAAGGTTTTCACTGGGGACTTGTCATGCAGGCACCCTGTGCATAGCACGTGCCAGAATTCCAGAGTCCCAGAAGGAAAGCAAGGCATTGGCATAAACCACGTTGTTTGCCACTCTAGGAGCAGTGAACTACTTTTAGCATTTAGGGAATGGTGGGAACGCCTGAACTCCAAGATCCTAGATACCAATTAAAGGCCATTCCTCCAAGCAGGACTTTCTAAGAGACAGCAGTCTCAGGCCCATTAACTTTCTTCTGCACATAGGGAATATTAACCCTTAATGACATACGTTGCAAATATATTTCCCCTACTTATCATTTGTCTTTTACCATGCAAAGTTTGTTTTCTTTAGGCAATTGGATTTATTCATCTTTTCTTTATTGTTTCTAGATTTTGAGTCATAGTTAAGAAAGGTTTTTTTCATTCCCAGATTACATGGTGGTTTCTTTTCTTCTTTTTCTTTTCTGTTTTTTTGAGACAGAGTGTCACTCTGTTGCCCATGCTAGAGTGTGGTGGCACAGTCTCCACTCAGTGCAACCTCCACCTCCTGGGTTCAAGCGATTCTCCTGCTGCAGCCTCCCGAGTAGCTGGGACTACAGGTGCATGCCACCACATCGGACTAATTTTTGTATTTTTAGTAGAGAAGGGGGTTTCACCATATTGGTCAGGCTGATCTCAAACTCCTGACCTCAGGTGATCCAGCTGCCTCGGCCTCCCAAAGTGCTGGGATTATAGATGTGAGCCACTGTGCCCAGCTGGTAGGTTTTTTTTTTTTTTTTTAATGGTTTCATTTTTTTCATTTAAATCTCTAATTCATTTGGAATTTATCCTGAGATAAGGTATGAAGAATGGACCCAGTTGGATCCACTTTTGTGTGTGTGTGGCTATGGCTGTCCTGTTTATCTCAACATAATTTATGGAAAAAACCCAATGACTGGAGATGCTGCCTTTATCATATGCTGCATTTGTCTATGCAATTGTGTTTCTTTCTGGATTTTGTATTGTGTTGAGTTAGTCTATTGGTCTGTTCATAATAGCAGCACCACACAGTTTTAATTAGGCTCTTTAGAATGATTTCATTTCTAATGGTGCCGGCTTCCCCTGCCCATCTAATTCCTTTTTAGGGCTTTCCCATGTATTTTCGATTGTTGTTCCTCCAAGTGATCTTTGTAATCAGTTTCTCTAGTTCCGGGAGAGAAAGCCTGATGGCATTTTTATTGGGATTTTATTAAACTTAAAAATTAATTTAATGAGCATCATCATCTTTATAATACTGAGTCTTCCCATCAAAGAACATGGTTTATCTCTCCATTAGTTCAAGTCTATTTTGTGTCTTTTAGGAATATTGTGGTGTTTCTGCGGGTAGATTTCTTGTTAACTTTATGTATTTGATTTTTTTTTGCTATCATAAATGGTGCCTTCTCTTCCATTTTATCTTGTTTTTCTTGAATATATGAAGATTGTTAGTTTTTTCATTCCTAGATTACATGGTGGTTTTTCATGGTAGTTACTCATTTTATAACGTGCTGCTTTACAGAATGCTCACATTATTTGTATAATTTTTCCCTTGATCCCTAGGGATTTTCAGATATAAAAACTTGTCATTGGGCCTGGCGCAGTGGCTCACACCTGTAATTGCACGCACTTTGCGAGGCCGAAGCAGGCAGATCACTTGAGGCCAGGAATTTGAGACCAGCTTGGCCAACATGGCAAAACCCTGTCTCTTCTAAAAATACAAAAAAATTAGCTGGGCGTGGTGGCACACACCTGTAATCTCAGCTACATGGGAGGTTGAGGCAGGAGACTCGTTTGAACCTGGGAGGCGGAGGTTGCAGTGAGCTGAGATTGAGCCACTGTACTCCAGCCTGGGCAACAGAGCCAGACGCTGTCTCAAAAATAAAAACCAAAACCTGTTATTGGCAAAAGAGATTGTTTTACCTCTTCCTTTCCATTTTTAGGGACTCTTAACTGCTTTTTTATTGACACAGTGCAGAGGCCATTACCTCCAAAGCAATGTTAATTTAAATCAGAGTGGAGTTAGTGGGCATTATTATTTTATTCCTGATTTTAGTGGGATAGTTCTGGTGTTTTTTTTTTTTTTTTTCACTTATTGTGGCCTAAGAGGGTTTGCGAATGTTCTTTGTATTCATTTTTTTGAGTCAGAGTTTCACTCTTGTTGCCCAGGCTGGAGTGCAATGGAGCGATCTCGGCTCACTGCAACCTCCACCTCCTGGATTCAAGCAATTCTCCTGCCTCAGCCTCTCAAGTAGCTGCAATTACAGGCGCACGCCATCACGCCCAGCTAATTTTTTATATTTAGTAGAGACGGGGTTCCACCATGTTGGCCAGGCTGGTCTCGAACCCCTGACCTCAGGTGAGCCACCCACCTTGGCCCCTCAAAGTGCTGGGATTACAGGCATGAGCCACCACGCCTGGCTAGGAGATACAATATTTATAAGTTCTGAGTTTAATGTGTCTATATGAGCTACCTTATTAATTATGTTATTTAGGGCTTCCAATTTTTTTTTTTTTTTAATTGAGACCGAGTCTCCCTCTGTCGTACAGGCTGGAGTGCAGTGGCGTGATGTCGGCTCACTGCAACCTCCACCTCCTGGGTTCAGGCAGTTCTTTGCCTCAGCCTCCCGAGGAGCTGGGATTATAGGCACCCGCCACCATGCCTGGCTAATTTTTGTGTTTTTAGTAGAGACGGGGTTTCTCCATGTTGGCTAGGCTGGTCTCGAACTCCTGACCTCAGGTGATCCACCTGCCTCTGCCTCCTAAAGTGCTGGGATTACAGGGGTGAGCCACCATGCCTGGGCTCACATTTTTGTGTGTGTGTGTACCTAGTCTGTCATGGACTGAGAATGGCATACTAAGGCCTCCTATTGTTAGTAACCTATTAAGGTCTCCTTGCATTTTCTGTGGGTTCTGCTTTATGAAAGTTGTTGCTGCCATATTGGTTATCTAGATAGAAATAACTTGTCTCTTCACTAGAGTTGTTGATGTAGCATATCAAGTAGCCTTCTAATTGTTTTCTCAGCCGAGTTGTACTTTGTCAGATATCAAGATGTGTGATCCCTGCTTGCTTCTCCTTGTGTTTATCTGATATAGATATATATATATTTGTCCATCCTTTTATTATTCTTTCTGAATTGTCTGTACCCAAAATATTGTTTTGCTTTTTAGTCAATATGAAAATGTTGCCTTTTGTTGGATGACTTAAGCTCATTTATACTCATAGATAGGTGATTTAAGCATATTTATATGTATTGATATGATTGATATATTTGGCCTCAGTTTTGCAATATTTACATATATATGTATTTAAACATCTTTTGCCATGTAGTCCATTTTATTTTATTAATATCTTTTTTGGTGCACTTTAGGGCAGACTGTATTTTTGTCTAATTGTTATCATTATGTATAGTCCTTTTATTTGTGGCTGTTTTCTGTTGGCTCCCAACTATGAGTAATTATGAAATTAGCTTGCATCTCTTCTTCCTCTCTCCCTTTCTCCGTTTCAGCATCTGATTTGTAAAAAAAAAAAAAAAAAAAAAAGCCTTTTACTTCTAATTAAAACAATTATTAGTAGTCAACAAATTTATTATATTTTATGTGCATTCTTTTCATGTTGCATTGGACCTGTATTGATAGAGGACAGAGCCATAAATTACTATACTCTTTCCCTTACAACTGCCATAAAAGCTTCATTTAGGAAAAGTTCTCTGTAGCATTGATTTTACCATATGTCTTATATCCTTTTCATACTAAAAGATTCTTTAATAGTTTATTGGGCATATGGTGCTATAAATATACATTCATGTAACACTACTTCCTGGAACCTCCTAAAAATGAACAAAACTAACCAAAAATAGAGAAGAAAACAGCTACAATTCATATCACATTTTATGACATTTCCAGTGAAGTGTGGGTCCATTTGCAGGAGGATACTGAGATGTGGCATCCCCGCCCATCTCTGGCTGGTTGCAGGTGTCTGAGCATAGGTTTCTGAAGGTACTACTCACAGTCGTTACAGCAGAGCTAGGAGCTGATGGATGAATAGACCATTGCCAAAGAAGCATATTCTGGCAGCAGCTCCTTTCCATCCTAAAATATAGCAGGGCATGCTGGGCTGAAAGAGGGATCATGTAGTAATGGTGTCATTATGTTCTTTGACTTTGTTTGACTAAAGGAGAAAATCTGTGAGGATGACCAGCTTATATCTGATCAGGAATTGCTAATATCTAAGATAAGGCATTTCCCCTTAAACCCGCCTGTCCTCCACAATGAACTTTGGAATTAGATATACACCCAGAACAAAGGATTTAGTAGAATTAGTGGGAAAGTATACCCAAGTTCAGGCTCTGATTGCTCACTGTTCAGCCAATTCTTCTGAACAACCAGAGGACTACACAGAGATTTCAAGACATTGTATTCAGTGTCATTGTAAGCATGGCGACGAGTTGTTGTTGAGCAAGCAGGTCCAGGGAGACCTGCACCCATTCAAAGCTGAGTGTGAAGCAGAAAGGACCCATCATGGGACTACGCACAGAAAATAAGGAAGGAAACATAACAAGCAAAAATAGATGAAAAAGTATACTTTGGAAAGAGTACTTCAGTAATTAGAATGGAGTTTTATTTTTTTTTTTCATTTTTTGAGACAGAGTCTCGCTCTGACACCCAGGCTGGAGTGCAGTGGCTTGATCTCGGCTTACTGCAACCTCTGCCTCCTGGGTTCAAGCCATTCTCCTGCCTCAGCCTCCCGAGTAGCTAGGATTACAGGTGCCTGCTACCATGCCTGGCTAATTTTTGTATTTTTAGTAGAGATGGGGTTTCACCATGTTGGCCAGGCTGGTCTTACTTCAGGTGATCTGCCTGCCTCAGCCTCCCATAGTGCTGGGATTACTGGTGTGAGCCACTGTGCCTGGCTAGAATGGAATTTTAGATAAAGCCACTTTGCTCTTAAATTTAGACAACATGAGCTCAATAAAACAAAAGAACAAAGAAGTAATTTTAAAAGATTAAAGAAAGCTAAAAGGAGGACATGGAGGTCAGCTGACATCCATAAGGAAAGAAATAGAAAACTAAAATCATTTCAGGAATTAAAAGCATGTTGGAGGTTACATGAGGTAGTACCAGTGGTTCTGAAATCACTGATGTGAGGATCAACTTCCTGAAATTACGTAGACCACGGTAGGAAAGAACAAAGAGGTCATGGTGATTAGAGAGAAGATGGAAGCTGTGGGAGAAGAGTCCAGAAGGCATCTACTGTAGTCAGAGCTGGTGTTCCTGCTGAAGAGAACAGAGTGTGTGGAACAGATGTAACATTAATAAATAAAAGACAAAGTTTTCCTGGAATATAATGAAAGATCATATAATATTAATATAAGGACTCACTGTGAACTGGAAAAAAATTCAGAGTCATTAAAATGGAAGCGTATCCTGGTTAATTTATAAAACCTGAAAGATAGGCCGGGCACGGTGGCTCGTGCCTGTAATCCCAGCACTTTGGGAAGCCGAGGTGGGCAGATCACCTGGGGTCAGACCAGCTGACCAACATGGAGAAACCCCATCTCTACTAAAAATACAAAATTAGCCAGGTGTGGTGGTGCATGCCTGTAAATCCAGTTACTCGGGAAGCTGAGGCAGGAGAATCGCTTGAACCTGGGAGGCAGAGGTTGAGGTGAGCCAAGATCACGCCATTGCACTTCAGCCTGGGCAACGAGAGTGAAACTCCATCTCAAAAACAAAACAAAACAAAACAAACCCCTGAAAGATAAAAGAATACTACACATATTTAAGCAGGAAAAAAGCAAACAGGCCACCTATAATGGAAAAAATAAAATCACCTTAGTCTTGGGGTTTTCAACAGTGTAATGTGCCAAAAGATGATGAAGCAATGCTTAAGAATGTAGGGGGGCTGGGCACAGTGGCTAATGCCTGTAATCCCAGCACTTTGGGAGGCCAAGGCAGGAGGATTGCTTGAGCCCAGGAGTTGGAGACCAGCCTGGGGAACATAGCAAGACCCTGTCTCTATCCCCCTGCCCCCTAAAAGAAAAAGCCAGGTGTGGTGATGCGTGCCTGTAGTGCCAGTAACCTGGGAGGCAGAGGTGGGAGGATGGTATGAATCTAAGAGTTCAAGGGTGCAGTGAGTTGTGACTGTGCCACTGCACTCCAGCCTGGGTGACAAAGCGAGACTCTGGCTCAAAAGGAAAAAACAAGAGTCGGGGAGTTAGGGCAAGAAGGAAGACAATGTGATTGGATTGCAATGTCATTAAAATGCAGCATAATAAGACATTTGCAAATGGGCAAAAGCTCAGGAATTAATGGCATTCATAAACCTCACTGAAAAATCTACTTGCAGATATAACCCAGCCAACTGAAAGATGAATCAGTGAGGGCTCCAGAAATAGAGAGGTTGAAGTATAAAGATACCAGCTTCAATAATTGAATAATCTTTCTTGGAGAAATAAGCCAGAAGGCAAAAACAATTGAATAAATACTGACTCAACCTTAAAAATGTCAACACAATGATAACATGCCATAGCAAAATTTCCTGAAAGTCAACAATATCATGGGGGATTAGGTTAGGTTTGGGCTGGGGAGTGGGAGACACCACTGTGCTAACTGTCGTATCTTTCAGAATATGTAGTTAAGGAATTCTGTTTCAGTTTTTGAAATTGATAAATTGAGAAGGCTATTATGCTAAAAACAGACTTTGTATACCTTTGAAATGTAAAAGTAAAAGTAAAATTGAGAGGAAGAAAAGCAACCAAATAAAATAGATTACAGAGTAAAAGGAAACAGGCAACAACAAGGAATAGTACAAAAGTTAAAACAAGAGTAAGACTGTTGCACCTGAGATGACCTCACCTGGCATGGACTCAACTAAATTCACTTTCTGTACTAAACGAAAACTATGGTAGTTACATATAAGTCATTCATTCAGAAAGTAAAAGGATGGAAAAAAATTCAAAAAAGAAAGTAAAAGGGGCCGGACGCGGTGGCTCACGCCTATAATCCCAGCACTTTGAGAGGCCGAGGTGGGTGGATCACTTGAGGTCAGAGTTCGAGACCAGCCTGGCCAACATGGCGAAATCCCGTCTCTACTAAAAATACAAAAATTAGCTGGGCGTGGTGGTGGATGCCTGTAATACCAGCTACTCAGGAGGCTGAGGCAGGAGAATCGCTTGAACCCGGGAGGTGGCGGTTGCAGGGAGTGGAGATCATGATACTGCACTCCAGCCTGGGCAACAGAGTGACTCTGTCTCAAAAAAAAAAAAAAAACAAAAGGATGGTTCAAAAATAAGCCAAACAAATGCACAGTAAAAGAAAGCATGAGTATTATTTAATTGCAAAACAAAAAAAATTAAATGAAACAAGGGTTTAATTGTTATTTTTTTGGTTTATTTAAAAATGTTTGATTTTATCATTGTACTCTGACCCTGCCAGTTAACTGTGGGTGCAGAGAGCCTTTGCTTTACACATTCCGGAAAACTTGTAGAGAAGGCTGAAGCCAGGGAGGAGCAAGTGCCCAGCAGTGTGGGGCGGCAGAGGGTCTCACCATGGCCTGAGTATTTTGGGCTGTCCGCACTTGCTCCTCAGCCCTCCTATTCCAGTCCCACAGGTACGTGGGCACCAACAAGTTCCAGAGCCTTTAAGGATCTAGGGAGTGTGTTGGGCTCGTTCTCAGCTCTTGCCCCTGCTGTCTTTCTTGTATCTCTAAAGTCAGGCACGATGGGTCCTCAGCTTTTCAGGGCCAAAATCTTGCTGTTGTCACCTTTTCTTTTCTCCACATCCTCATGGTTTAATATTGCTTTAAAATTTTTTTGTTGTTGTTTTTTGAGATGGAGTTTTGCTCTTGTTGCCCAGGCTGGAGTGCAATGGCGTGATCTCAACTCACTGCAACCTCTGCCTCCTGGGTTCAAGCGATTCTCCTGTCTCAGCCTCCCGAGTAGCTGGGATTACAGGCATGCGCCACCACACCCGACTAGTTTCGTATTTTTAGTAGAGATGGGGTTTCTCCCTGTTGGCCAGCCTGGTCTCGAACTCCCGACCTCAGGTGATCCGCCCGCCTCGGCCTCCCGAAGTGTTGGGATTACAGGTGTGAGCCACTGCGCCTGGCCTACATTTTTTTTTTAATTTTTAAAATAATTGCTTAAAATTTTGTTTTGCTTTGGTTTTAGTGGGGCTTTGGGAAAGAGTGAAATTAGATAATATGTTTAGTCCATCATTTAAACAGTTAAAACACTTTTAAAACACTTTAACTGGAAGTCAGAGTTTACCTTACAATAATGTTCAGAATCCACAAAAGGGCAGTGTGCTTTATGATCTTATATATACGAAGTAACAGAGAGAAAAAAAAAGTACTCAGAAGGAGAAATAGAAAATTTAAGGACAGGCAAAGATACTGGATTTGGATAAAATATTTAAGTTTGAACTTTATATATTGAATTCTTCGTTCTATAGAGACTATGCTTTTCTATGTAACAAGCCAAGGAGCATTAAAAAATTGGTCATGTAATTTACATTGCACAATATGGAGATTGTGTGTTGCTTTAAAACTATTGTTAGGGTCTGGGAACAATTTTACTTTTATCAAAGCCATATTTAAACTGTGAAAAATCTTAGGAGGGAGTAGAGCTATTCTGATTGAAGTTTGGGGTTTGAGACTGGGCCTCACCAGGGGTCTCAATCAAAAGGACTTCTCACAGGACACAGTTTGAGAACACCAGCCAGGCATGGTGTCGTGCACCTATAGTCTTGGCCACTCAGGAAGTTGAGGCAGATGATTGCTTGAGGCCAGGAGGTCAATGCTGCAATGAGCTATGATTGCACCACTGCACTCCAGCCTGGGTGACAGAGTGAGACCCTGTCTCAAAAAAAAAAAAAAAAAAAAAAAAGATGTAAAACACTGTTTTAAGATGTAAGATTTGTACTTTCAAACATAAATTAATTGACCTTAGGGTCATTACCTTCTGCTTAAGACACATGGTTGGAAGAGCAGTTTCAATTATATATAAATATGTTGAGTCAACAGTAGGTTAATTTTCATGACTTTGCAGAACTGAAAAGTCTACATATTACTGCTGTCAAAAGATAGGAGCATTTAACAAGTAAAGTGGAAGAGTCTTCGTGCAAGGACTGTTTAAAATGTTTGGGGCAGGCTGGACGTGATAGCTCAGCCTGTAATCCCAGCACTTTGGGAGGCCGAGGCGGGCAGATCACCTAAGGTCGGGAGTTTGAGAGCAGCCTGACCAACATGGAGAAACCCTGTCTCTACTAAAAATACAAAATTAGCTGGGCGTGGTGGTGCATGCCTGTGGTCCCAGCTACTCGGGAGGCTGAGGCAGGAGAATCGCTTGAACCCAGAGGCGGAGGTTGCAGTGAGCCAAGATCATGCCATTGCACTCCAGCCCGGGCAACAAGAGCGAAACTCCGTCTCAAAAAAAAAAAAATTGGGGGCAAATAATAATATATTGTATGTACAGAGAGAAGCATTGGAAAGATACACAGGAATAGAAGGTGGATAGAAGGCAGAAATGAGGTAGTGTAAGACTTCTTAAGGGATACCTTTTTATATTGCTTTGAATTTTGAGCTATAACATATTCTTTGCTTAAAAGGCAGACGTGTAACTATTGGTAGTGCTTTATGCAGCTATCGATTGGGTCTGCTTCCATAGCTTCCTCTTCTGTCTTTCCTGATTTCTGTATGAGAAAAGGTCTCAGACAAGTTAAGGGACTCATGGAAGGTGGTGTGAGTTTGAGAACATGGCTGGCAATCTGTAAGTATAGTTTATGTATTTTTGAGAGTAGTGCCTACCTCCATCATGCTAGCTTTGGGAAGGTAGTGTTAAAAAAAACCAAGGGCTTTTAATGCAAAGTTGATGGTCTTGAATGCTTATATACATATGTTTGGGAAAATTGGATTAGTGTAGTTCTTCCCATTTGGGATAAAATATATATATATAAAAGTGGAAGAGAAATGATATGACATTTTAGCATATAGAGGGACTTTCAAAGTAGAAACATAATAAAGGAAATTATTCAGGAAAATAATTGGTAGATTTGATCACCTGGACTGTTTAAATACTTATATTGCAGAAAATGTATAACAAGGTAAACAACAAGCTGGGAAAAATTAGCAATGTAATGAGCAAGCACAAATATCCTCAGTGTATAAGCATTCACACAAATTGATAAGAAGCACTAAAACTCCAGTAGAAAAGTTATCCAAGGACAATTCATGAGAGAAATAGAGATCACTAGTATACAAAAAATAATATTCAGTAATAAGTAAATAAATCACTGCACAATGAAATCCTACTTCTTTTGAATTAGGAAATATTATCCAAAAATGGCAACATTTAACACTGAGGTAGGGATTATTACCCACGTTTTAGAGATGAAGAAACCAAGGAATGAAGGGATTAATTTACTTGCCTGAAATCACATAGCTGGTGCTGGGATTTGAACCTAGCATTGTGTCCCTATTAAGCTGGCCTCACATTATAAATATATACTGTTTTCAAGCACTTTCAAGCTATATTATACATCCATTTATGGCAGTAAGTATACATCTTCATTTTTGATGGTTGTATAGAATTTTATTGAATGGATATAATATAATTTATTTAATATATCCTCTATTTTGAGTGTTTCCAGGTTCTGGTGGTGGTTTTGCTATTATAGTGCTTCACCGAACATTTTTGTGTGTGTATATCTTTGCATACAAGTACAAATACTTATGTGGGGTAGGTTCCTAGAAAGGCACTATTTGGCTAATAGGGTATGTGCATTAAAATTTTTGATAGCTAATGTGACCCTTTATAATGGCTCTTTAACCCTTTACTATCACCTGTGTATAATTTACCACCACCTTCAGTATTGGCACCAGTTTTGAATGGCTTTGCATTAAATTTGTAGGTAGATTTAGTGATATTCAATATTTCTTTAAAAAATATTGACTCTTCCTCATCCTGAACCAATTGACCAGAAAACAAAAAACAAAAAAAACAAAACGGACTCTTCCTGTGTAAGATTAAGGCATGTCTCTATTTGTCTGCTTGTATATAGAGAGTTTATTTAAAGAACAATATTATTTTTAAGGGTAGGAGTAATAGCTTATTCATGTCATTATGTGGTGTATTCTTAAGGGTAACATTCTATTGCTGTTGCCATTCTGAGTGGGATGTTTTCATCCATTATATGTTCTTATTGTTAGACAGGGTAGTTGTTGATTTCTGTCTATTCATTTAGTAACTGGTCATCTTTTTGAATTCTCTTATTGCTTTAGTTTTTCACTTAATTTCCTTAGTTATTCAAGGTATACAGTTATCATCTATAAAGAATGAAATTTGCCATGCGCGGTGGCTCACGCCTGTAATCCTAGCACTTTGGGAGGCCAAGGTGGATCGCCTGAGGCCAGGAGTTCGAGACCAGTCTGGCCAACATGGTGAAACCCCGTTTTTACTAAAAATACAAAAATTAGCGGGGCGTGGTGGTGCACGCCTGTAGTCCCAGCACTCAGGAGGCTGAGGCAGAAGAATTGCTCAAACATGGGAGGTGGAGGTTGCAGTGAGCTGAGATTGTGCCACTGCACTCCAGCCTGGGTGACAGAGCAAGACTCCGTCTCAAAAAAAAAAAAAAAAAGAATTAAATTTTAATCTCCTCCTTCTTCCCCAAATCCTTTTCATTTACTCTTTTCTTTTTGATTTGTAATATCTAATTCTTCCTAAACAGTGTAAAATCAGAATAATGATAGTAGATCTCCTTGGCTTAATTCTGGCTTCAATAAGGATTCTTCTAGTGTTTCATTTTATTTTGGTTTGAGATTTTTTTTTTCCACCATTATCTCTTCCTAAGGAATCTTTCCCTTTTTAGCTTAAGTTTTTTACTTTCCTGGATTGAGCCTAGATTTTTTTTTTTTTTCTACTTCTGTTTTTTTATTTTTTTTTGAGATAGAGTCTCACTCTGTTGCCCAGGTTGGAGTGCAGTGGCACCAGGGCTCAAGCGATTCTTGTGCCTCGGCCTCCTGAGTAGCTGGGACTGCAGGCACGTGCCACCACGCCCAGCTAGTTTTTTGTATTTTAGTATAGAGATGGGGTTTTACCATGTTGCCCAGGGTGGTCTTGAACTCCTGAGCTCAGGTGGTCCAACACCTCAGACTCCCAAAGTGCTGGGATTACAGGTGTGAGCCACTGCGCCTGGCCTTTTTTCACTACTTCTTAATTGCATAGTTTGAATTGAAAAGCATTTCCTACATTATTTTTTTCATAGAGTACCTAAACACACAGTGTTTTAAATAATAAGACAAAATTGCTGCATTTGGTAGCTGGG
This sequence comes from Pan paniscus, assembly GCF_029289425.2. Taxonomy (NCBI): domain Eukaryota; kingdom Metazoa; phylum Chordata; class Mammalia; order Primates; family Hominidae; genus Pan; species Pan paniscus. The sequence goes on from NC_073255.2 coordinate 189,194,264, forward strand.
CTCGGTGGCTCACACCTATAATCCTAGCACTTTGGGAGGCCAAGGTGGGAGGATCCCTTGAGCCCAAGAGTTTGAGACCAATCTGGGCAACATAGGAAGACCCCTCTGTACAAAAAAAAAAAAAAAAAAACTTAGCCGGGTGTGATGGCATGTGCCTGTGGTCCCAGCTACTTGGGAGGCTGAAGTGGGAGGATCACTTGAGCCCAGGAGGTTGAGGCTGCAGTGAGCCGTGATCACACCACTGTACTCCAGCCTGGGTGACAGAGTGAGACTGTGTCTCCAAAAAAAAAAAAAAAGGACATATGAGTTATTTCTTCTGAACTTCTGACCAGTATTAAACTTCAGTATTATAGATATATCGTGCTAAATGTGGTGGGTGGAAGAAGGTTTTGGTATAATGTGACAGTGAGGAAGCTTGCATTATATAAAATGCTAAAGGTGACTTCATGTGGCGTAGTTGAGGTCAGTGAGTTCTAAGCTGGTTGACCACCAGAACCATGCGGGTGAGCGAGGGGTGTTAAGAACACAGATGCCCAGCCTTCTCTGGAGATTCCCATTTAGTGAATCGCGCACAGCCCTGGGGAATCTGTTTCCGGAGTTTCCCAGGTGATCTGGTCAGCCACATGTGGCTTATTCTTCCTTGATGCCTACCCAGATCTTAAACTTGCCTTCCAGGTAAAGTAAGCCATGCTACAACTGGAAAACTCAATCTGAAGTCCTGTAACTAATAGGTAAACATTTTGAGGAACACTTTGAGGACCTGGGCCATGTCCACCCGCCTCCCCTATCCTCAGTCTGAGGACGGCTCAGTGACTAGTACAGTGCCTGCTACATTGTTACTAGCTAGTAAACTGATTGAAATAGGGAACGTTTCTTTTTTTGGTAAATGGTGTCTTGAGCACTTGCCATATTTAAGAATTGTGTTTTGCTTTGGTTTTTTTGGTCCTGCTCTTCATGGCATTGAGCTGTGATGTTAACATCTCTAATGGGGCAGGCCAGTCTAGCATTGAGTTCTCCTCCCGGGAAAGAATTTGAGGATGCGTACTTTTTAGATGACATGTACTGAGTTATATTTAATAGACTGTCATTGAAGTTAGTGATGGATGAGCCTATGTTGGTGCAGATTTTATTAAAATTTTAAATTTGAATGTCTCAATTTGTTTGATGTTTGTTACATTATGATTATTCAAAGTAACAAAACTTCAAGTGTATTTGATACTATTAATATATAAGGAATAGCCCAGGAAAATGGAAAGATATTATATTAGAATAAAGTGATCTGAAGAATTTGTGCTTTTGCCAGTGTTTTTAAAAATAACGTCAGTTCTGCTAGGAGGGTAAGGATCTCATAGTAAGTTGTTAACACATAAGAATATTAGGGCCAGGCATGGTGGCTCACGCCTGTAACCCAGCACTTTGGGAGGCTGAGGCAGGCAGATCACAAGGTCAGGAGTTTGAGACCAGCCTGGCCAACATGGTGAAACCCCATCTCTACTAAAAATACAAAAATTAGCTGGGTGTGGTGGCAGGCGCCTGTAATTCCAGCTACTGAGGAGGCTGAGGCAGGAGAATCGCTTGAAACAGAAAGGCGGAGGTTTCAGTGAGCCGAGATCGCGCCACTGCACTCTCTAGCCTGCTCGAAAGAGTGAAACTCTGTCTCAAAAAAAAAAAATATATATATATATCTTCATGTTAGTTTGCCTCAGTCACGAAAATCATTGTTGGCTTAATGTCATTGATACTTAAGGTACCCGTGTGACTTTGACAGAGACCTCCTTCCAAGACTATACTGTCTAAAAGAATGTTGTGACTTAAGAATCTGAACATTCCAGCAGCTGTCGCTGAGTCGTATCATCAGTGTTTAGTTGAATTTTAGAGCTGTGAGCCTAACAGTGCTCAAGTCTGTTTTTGTAGTCTGACCTTTTCCTGCTGTGGGCCATAGTGATGATTTCAGGGTACAAAACTTTGGGATGGAAATGAGGCATAGTTGTTGAAGGCCTATCAGGTATCTACTAGATTTACCATTTGTTTCATACATTTCATTCTCACCACTATACAAATTAAACTGTCCATGGTGCACAGTGGGAAGAATGAATGCTATCACTTGGGATACAGAACAAATTGCTTTTTGTTTGTTTTTTTTAACTTTTCAGATTTTTTTTTTTTTTTTTTTCGAGACAGGGTCTCGCTCTGTCACCCGGGCTACAGGGCAGTGGTGCAGTCATAGTTCACTGCAACCTCGAACTCCTGGGCTTAACGGGTCCTCTTGCCTCAGTCTATTATCCCCATTTTATAGTGACTGACATACAGATAGGTAAAGTAACTTGCCCAAAGATACACATTTGGCAAATAGTGGGGCTGGGATTTGAACTCAGTGTGGTGCCAAAGTGTATGATCTTAACCAGTATAGTATACTCAAAATACGAAGATGATATAATAGCCTGAATGAAACTTAGCACCTAATTTTAATAAATGTTAACGCTTTACCATATTCGTTTCAGTGGTTTTTTTTTTTTTTTTTTTTTCTGAAACCCATTACACATAGACCACTGCTCCTCTTTAAGTAGGAGATTGTAGGAGATGATATCTGTGATTTTTTTTTCTGGTTCCATCAGATTCTTTTTCTGACTTTCAGCATCCCTCTTGCAAATATTGGTCCTTCCGCTGGCAGTTTGACAATGATTACCTTTTTTACAACTGGTGAGAATACATTGAGCTGTTATTTCTGGAGTATTTGCCATGTGCCAGGCACTGTGCCGGGGGTGTAGATATAACCATGAGAAAGGACCCTGTTCTGGGCAGCGTGTGGAACTCATAGTCTAACATTGTGGGAAGGTGGATTTATTTCAGCATAAGGTGCATCATTTTTGTGGGAAGTAGCTGATGTAGCTTGTTAAAGACACAGATTTGATGATTTTAGTGATTTCTGGTCTGCTTGTTGGATTCCATAGGCATCTTTAGCCTTGGGTTAGTAATTCACTTATTTATATTTATTTTCTGGAATATAATTCCAGAAATATGTTAAAATTGGGAAGGATCTGGAATTCTAAAGGTCAGGCTCTCTATTGCCTCCATCCTGGGTTGGCTCTTGGTTGGCTCTGAATTCTACCTTGTAGGTGGAACCCTGGAGTGGAGTTGTGGTATGTCCACTTGGCCTTGTACTCTGTTTCCAGCTCTTGAGCTGTGGAGCTGGAGAGGGCTTCACCTGGGTCTTGCCTCCAGAAGCTCCTTGTAGGCCTGAGGAGTCTCAGGACTTGGCGTTGCCCTGGCTCCTGTGGCACGAAGACCTCAGGTCCTGTGGAAGTTGAGCAGCAATGTGTGATTTGAGGGGAGCTGACTTGTTTTTTTTTGGTTTCCCCAGACCTTATCCATTCACCGTGTGTTCAAAAATAGTAAAATTAGCATATGGTAAACCATACTTAAAAATTGTAAAATTAATTTATTAGAATTTAGAAATATTACCCGATCAAAAATTTAATATTAAGCATCTTGAAATAATTTTTAAAATTGAATGAATAAAGTTAGTTTCAACACTGCTAGTGTTAGCAGTGTTGAAATAATAATAATAAGCATTATTACAGAATGACGGCTTGGTTGTCCAGACGTTACTGTTAATTAGAGTAGTCCTAATAAGAAAGGAAGCGCTGATGAGTCTTCTCGATTTACTTACCGCGTTTCAACTTTATTTCCAGCAGATGGTTCTGAGTGGTGTTTTTTTTTTCCACCACCCCCCCTTTTATATTTAGGAGATTAGCAAATGCTTTTGGAACAGAGAGTAGTATTTTGGCATTTGTTTTAGTTAAGACTTTTGGAATCTATCATGCAGTGTCTTGACAGAAAATGGGCTCCTTCTGAAATGAGATGATAAAGAGATGCTCTTGTCAGATGATTCTCAGGAGACGGCAGTAGCTGTTTCTTAGACATATGCCATGACATTTTAAGAAAATTATATAATCATTTTCTAACCGCCGCCCCCCACCCCACAAAGTTCAGGAAGTTTGTATAAAAGTTCTAGGAAGTAAGTACACTTCTTAGAGAGCCAGTGTTGGAATTAGCCTGCATATGTAGATTGGAGTTCTTTTTCTGCAGTTCACTAATGTGGGCAGTTTAATCAACTTCTCAGTGCCTCCCTTTTCTCATTTGCAAAACAGGGATAATTTCTACTTTCTTCACAGGGTTTTTGTAAAGATAGAGTGTAAAAGCACTTTTAAAGTTATTAGGGATGCATAAATGTAATTTATATGTTAGTATATATGTGTTTCTTTTTTTCTACTAGAAACAAGCATAATATTTTAAGTTTTTGCAAAACTGCTTTCTTTGAAGTTAGTGTTTGATTCTCAGTGATCACAAGTTTTTTTTTTTTTTTTTAATTTCAAGGAGTATTCTGAGGCTTGCTATTTTAGGACTTGGAGAGCTTATAATAAAAGACATTAATCCAATATAGACGAGAGTATTATTATCTAAACATGTGTTGATGACTTTGTGCTTTTAGGTATACCAAGCTTGGCTACGCAGGCAACACTGAGCCCCAGTTCATTATTCCTTCATGTAAGTAAAGCTCTATCCTTGGGTTTATAAAGGTTTGTGTTTCTCAGAATTGTTCTAAGTGTTCTGATCTGTTTTTCAGGGTATATTAATGTACTTACCATCTTCTTGTAGAAGACCGTTCTGGTTACCCCACGACTTTCTAGTCCTTCTGTTCCATTCTGATAAAGCCCCTTGTCACTGTCGTTGGAATCTCAGCTTGGGTAGTCAGCAGGGTCCATTTATTCAATTATAAATGCCTGAACTGCCTAGAAAAAGTATATCTGGTCTTTAAGGTAAATTTGTAAGTTTAAGTACATACAGTCTGTTAGCTTAGTAACTTAATGGACTGAATATCTCTTGTACTACACTATTCACTCTGTTGAAAGATTTTTTTTTTTTTTTTTTTTGGTGGAAATGGTAGGCCTGATGACTGTTTTTATTGTGTTTAGTAGTATTCTGTTTTTGTTTAAGTTTTAATCAGTAGAGAATAACAGAAGTGTCCTTGCAGTTTGGCATGGGGTGTTCTACTCACTCTTTATTTCCTGTAGGAGTCTTCCCGAGGTTAGTCGGTTGTTAAAGGATAGGATTCTTGGCTGGGCGTGGTGGCTCACGCATGTAATCCCAGCACTTTGGGAGGCTGAGGCGGGTGGATCAGCTGAGGTCAGGAGTTCGAGACCAGCCTGACCAACATGTTGGAACCCCGTCTCTATCAAAAATACAAAAATTAGTTGGGTGTGGTGGCAAGTACCTGTAATCCCAGCTACTCGGGAGACTGAGGCAGAAGAATCACTTGAACCTGGGGGGCGGAGGTTGCAGTGAGCCGGGATCGTGCCACTGCACTCCAGCCTGAGTGACAAGAGTGAAACTCCGTCTCAAAAAAAAAAAAGATAGGATTCCCTGGAACTATCTATATTTCAGGTTATTATTTGGAAACGATTTTCTAAAGAGTAGGATGTATTAATCAAGAGAAAGTGAAACTCTGTTCTCTACATGTAGCTCTAATAAGATAAGTTGTGATTTTAGAAATTGTAAGTTTTTAGGGGGCCACGATGTTGTAATAACAGGCTTTGTGAACAGTGGGGAACGTTGACAGGGAAAAAACAGCTGGAGAGAAGGTGCTTGATTAGTGCTTATTCAGGGGAGGGCTAAAGCTGTATTTGGTGAATGTGGGTATTCACATCACTAGAAAGTGGACTCCAGATTCTTTGAGAACATTTAAGTAACCTCATTCCGGTTCCTTGCTTGCTGAAAAACTGGCCATGAATGTGATTTTCTAGATCTAAACGCTCTGCTGCCATGAATGGGTTATCCTGATGACAGGCATGATTGGTCTGCTGTGTCCTCATTTTGAATTCAGAAACGAGTGTCTTAGTGTGCTTGGGCTGCCATAACAAAATACTAAAGACTGGGGAAATTAATGTTATCATAGTCTGGAGGTTGGAAGTCCAAGATCAAGGTGCTGTCAGGGTTGGTTTCCTGTGAGGCTTCTCTCCACGGCCTGCAGAGGGCTGCCTTCTCTCTGTGTCCTCCCATGGTCTCATCTCTGTGTCAGTGTGTGGGGTTGCTGGGGACCTCGCTGGTGTCTCTTTCTCTGCTGATAAGGCCACCACTCTTATTGATGGGGACCCCACATTTACCCCAACCACCTCTCTAAAAGTTTCGTCTCCAAATCCAGTCACATTGAGGGTTAGGGCTTCTGCGTGGTGAATTCTGTGGGGACATGGTTGAGTCCATGACAATTGGTGTTCTGTAGGATGAATCAGTCTTTTGTGAATTTCATTAATGTGAATGCCCCAGAACCCGATCATTCCATGCTGAGTTGATAAATTGAACTCCCTGACTTTTCAAAGCAGAAGATTAGATTTTAACCTTGTTAAGTGTGACAGCTATAAAAGGCTGACCTTGCACCTTTTGCTTTAATGTGTTGCCATTTAAAGCTGTCGGTAGCATTCAGTTGGCTGCCCCATTTAACCTGTCATCATTAATAGAGACGGGAAGCGAAGACAGTTATTATCAGGATTTCATTCACTGTCAAAAAGCAGGAGAGCTCTCAGACTGCAGCTATCAGAACCTTAGCAGTCGCAGAAGCTAGGAGGATAATACAAATGTCAAAGAGGTGGGAGTAAAAGAACAGTTACATTGTTGGGCTGAGTTTGTTGAGAGAGAGAGAGAGAGAGAGAGAGAGATAGAGAGAGATAGAGATAGAGAAGAGAGGCCCCAGGAGTCAAGGTTAGAAGATGTTCGGGCAGCAGTGAGGATACTGAGATGGGGAAGTGAGGGCCTGGGTCACCGTGGACAGTTGGCCTGCTGCGTGTCTTGGGGCTGGGAGTGGAACCATTTTGTGCAAGTGTGTGGATGTGTGGTGAGTGCTGGAGCAAGACTTTCTCTGCATGGCATGGAGGTGAGGTGCTGTGGGGGTGTGGAGAAGCAGGGGTGCTGTGGGATGGTGGGGAGAGCGCCAGGAGGTGGAGACGGCCTGTGGAGAAGGACTGGGTGGCAAGGGACTTGCAAGTGTCCTCTTAAGGAATTCTGTTTTTATTTTGCATACCAGGAATTTTCAGACTGTTTTTGAGGCTTCTCTCTGGGGCCTGGCCCACTGGACTAGAGAATCCTCAAGCCCCGTCCCTGCCTCCAGGGGCAGCTCTGCTTATGTCTGGGTTGTTGGAGCTTCTGTGCAGAATTTGCTTGGTTGCTTGAAGAAAGTTACTCCCTACTTTTTTTTCTTAAGTTGTTGGAGGAGATTGGTGGTCCTGCCGCAGCTTCAGGCGGAGAATGTGTGGTGTAGAAAGAGGCTAGAGGAGGAGCAGCGAGGAGCTGAGAAAAAGGGCACACATTTTAGACATTCAATATTGGAAGAGTTCAGGTGTGAAGAGGTTTAAGGCCTAGGGAAGAGAGTTAGGCTGCAGCTAGAAAATATAACAATGGGCTGGGCGCGGTGGCTCACGCCTGTAATCCTAAACACTTTGGGAGGCCAAGGTGGGCGAATCACCTGAGGTCAGGGATTTGAGACCAGCCTGGCCAAAATGGCAACACCCCATCTCTACTAAAAATACAAAAATTAACCTGGGATGGTGGTGGGTGCCTGTAATCTCAGCTACTCGGGAGGCTGAGGCAGGAGACTCACTTGAACCCAGGAGGTGGAGGTTGCAGTGAGCCGAAATTGCACCACTGCACTCCAGCCTGGGGGACAGAGTGAGGCTCCGTCTCAAAAACAAACAAACAAACAAACAAACAAACAAACAAACAAACCCCACACACAAAAAACCCATGGACTCACCACCAAGAATGAACACGTCATTACTGCATATTTCATCTCTGTATCAGAGTAAATGAATAAATGACACATTATAGGTTGAGTATCAGCCCTCTCTTCTTTTCCTCTTTTCTTTCCTCTGGTGGATATTTTCTGGTTGTGTTTCTACTCCATTTTTATCCGTATATTACATGTACAAAGATACATTGTCTGTGAGTTCAAACATTTCCAATATGGTATCACACTGTAAATAACTTTCTGCATGGTCTTTAAAAAGAAAAACCCTCAATATTATGTTTTTATCATGTATCAGTGCTGATACGTACAGATCTACATCAGAATTCTAACGTGAATATACAACAATTTTTTTCCTTTTGGGCATTTTTCACAGTTCTCTGTTATATAAAATGGTGCAGTAAAAATTTCCTTATGCGTATCTGCTAGTTTCCTGAGAGGAAATAATCAGAAATTGTTTTGTCACAGAGCATACACCCCTTCATCCTCAGGCAACACCTAATTAGGTATTGCCACGTTACTCCTCCAGGAGGCTGTTCTGATGGATATCCCATCAGCAGTGTGTGAGAGTTTCTGTTTCGTAGATCCTTGATAATTGGTATTGTGTGACTTACATTTTGGTCAGTCTAATGAATGTAAAATGATGGCTCATTCAAAAAATTTCTATTTCTCAGATTACTGGTAAGGTTGAACACCTTTCATTGCCTGTTCATATCTTTGCCCATTTTTCTATTGCATTTTTAAATGGAATTATAGGAACTCTTTGTAGAGGTTAAATATGAATTTTTCGCAGATACTTTTTTATTCTATGACATTTTTAAAAATTATCTTTTATCATCTAGAAATTTAAAATTTTGATATAGTAATACTTTTCAGTCTTTTTCTTTTATAATTTGTTTCTGTTTAAAAAATGCATTTCTACTCCAAAGTCATAAAGACTTTCTATATTTTTTCTAAGAAAATTTTAAGTTAATTTCTGAGTATGGTGTGAAGGAGATAGGTAATTTTGTTTTCCATGCGGAAGGCTAGTTGTCCCAACACTATTTATTAAAGAGTGTGTTCCCATTTGGCACACCTCTTTGATCATATCGAGGTGCCATTTATGCTTGGGAATGTTTTCGGTGTCTTTTGTTTCATTGATGTATTTATCTGTGTTCTGTACGTTCCATACTCACAGTGTTAAACACTATTACTTTATCATGTTTTAATCTAGTGGGTTCGATTCTTACTCATTTTTTTTCTCAGAATAGCTTTGGCTCTTACTCTTTAGTGTTCATTTTAGAATCAGCTTAAGTTCCATGAAAATTATAATGGGGTTTTGATTATTATTATTATTATTTTTATTTTTTTGAGATGGAGTTTCGCTCTTGTTGCCCAGGCTGGAGTGCAATGGTGTGATCTCGGCTCATTGCAACCTCCGCCTCCCAGGTTCAAATGATTCTCCTGCCTCAGCCTCCCGAGTAGCTGGAATTACAGGCGCCCACCACCACGTCCAGCTAATTTTTGTATTTTTAGTAGAGACATCCAGCTAATTTTTGTATTTTTAGTAGAGATGGGGTTTCACCATGTTGGCCAGGCTGGTCTGGAACTCCTGACCTCATGATCCTCCTGCCTTGGCCTCCCAAAGTGCTGGAATTACAGGTGTGAGCCACTGTGCCCGGCCTTGATTATTATTTATAGATTAATTGGGGAAAAATTTGACATCAGATTTGACTTTCGTGGATAGGAATTGAGTATTCCTATCCTTGAAGATGGTATATGTGTTTTATTGTTTATTCATGTCTGTTGTGGTTTTCAGTAGTGTTCTAATGCTCTAAAGTTTTTGTTTTGTTTTGTTTTGTTTTTTTGAGATGGAGTCTTGCTCTGTTGCCCAGGCTGGAGTGCAGTGGCACAGTCTCAGCTCACTGCAATATCCACCTCCCGGGTTCAAGCGATTCTCCTGCCCTCAGCCTCCCGAGTAGTTGGGACTACAGGTGCATGCCACCATGCTCAGCTAATTTTTGTATTTTTAGTAGAGACGGGATTTCACTATGTTGGCCAGGCTGGTCTTGAACTCCTGACCTTGTGATTCACCCACCTCAGCTTCCCAGCGTGCTGGGATTACAGGAGTGAGCCACTGCGCCTGGCCTTAAAGTATTCTTTAAAAAGCTCTTACAGGCCAGCGCAGTGGTTCACACCTGTAATTCCAGCATTTTGGGAGGGCTAAGGTGGGTGGATCACTTGAGGCCAGGAGTTAGAGACCAGCCCAGCCAACATGGCGAAACTTTGTCTCTACTAAAAAATACAAAAATTAGCCGGATGTGGTGGCTCACACCTGTAATCCCAGCTACTTGGAAGGCTGAGGCATGAGAATTGCTTGAGCCTGGGAGTGGAGGTTGCAGTGAGCTGAGATTGCGCCACTGCACTCCAGCCTGGGCAGCAGAACCAGACGCTGTCTCAAAACAACAACAACAACAACAACAATAAACAGCAACAACAACAAACAACAACAACAACAAAGCCCTTACACTCGTACACAGAGGGCTGGACACAGTGACTCACACCTGTAATTGCAGCACTTTGGTAGGCCGAGGTGGGAGGATTGCTTGAGCCCAGGAGTTTGAGACCAGCCTTGGCAACATAGTGAGACCCTGTCTCTACCAGAAATAAAAATAAATTAACTATGTGAGTGACACTCACCTGTGGTCCCAGCTACTTGGGAGGCTGAGGTGGGATGATTGCTTGAGCCCAGGAGATCGAGGCTGGAGTGAGTTGTGATTGCACCACTACACTCCTGCCTGGGTGACATAGTGAGACTTTGTCTCAAAAACAAGCAAAACCCCAAAACAACTCTTCCATAGTTTTTGCTAGCTTTATTTTTAGGTACCTTTAAGTTTTCGTTGCTGTTGTCAAAATATTTTAAAAATTCTATTTTCTAATTCATTATTGCCAGCATATGGAAATGTTACTGAGGTTTGTAAGATTTTTTTTTTAATCCAGCAACCTTTATTGACCTCTCTTATTTAACAGTCTGCAGATTCTTTAAAGTTTTCTATGCAGACTATTGTATTGCCTTCAAATAGTGGTTATTTTGTCTCTTCCAATTCTAACACTTCGTGTTTCTTTTCTTGGTCTTGCTGTGTTGGCTAGAACTTCTATTAAAATAGTGATCAGAACTGCAGACAGCAGGTGCTTTTTTGACTTTCTGACTTTAAAGAGAATGGGATTTTATTGTAGTACTCTACTAGTGATAACTGTAGGTTTTTGTGGAAATGCTTTTTCAGATTAAAACAGTGCTCTTCTATTCCTAGTTTAATCTGAGGGTATTTTTTTAATTAAAAAAATCATGAATGACAGTGAGTATTGACATTCAGTCAAAGCTTTTCTGTTATTGAGATGACCATATGGTTTTGGACATTTGTACTCTTTCTTTTTTTTCTTTTTTTTTTTTTTGAGACACTGTACTTTAAGGCTGGAGTGTAGTGGCTTGATCATGACTCACTGCAGCCTTGACTTTCCAGGTTCAAGAGATCCTCCCACCTCAGCCTCCCAAGTAGCTGGGACCACACGTGGGAGCCATCATGTCTGGCTAATTTTTAAATTTTTCATAGAGATGGGGTCTCATTATATTGCCTGTCCTGGTCTCGAACTTCTGGGCTCATGCAATCCTCCCACCTTGGTCTCTCAAAGTGTTGAAATTATAGGTGTGAGCCACCCCACCTACTCTTAATAGGAGGAGTTACTTTAATACATTTTCAAATATTGAACAGTTATTTCTTTTCTTTTTTTTCTTCTTGTAGAGATGGGGGTCTCTCTTTGTTGCCCAGGCTGGTCTCAAACTCCTGGCCTCCAGTGATCCTCCTGCCTCAGCCTCCCAGAGCACTGGGATTACAGGAATGAGCCACCTTGTCCAGCTTGAACAATTATTTCGTTTTTGGGATAAATCCTACTTGGCTATGAAATATGAAGTACATGCTGAACTGTAATTGCAAATATTTACTTGAGAACTTTGCATCAATATTCAAAAGTGAGATTGGACTGTAATTTTGATTTCTTGTTTTTGTCTGGTTGTGTATCAGGATTATATGGGCTTCATAAAATGAGTTTGTTAGCTTTCTTTTTTTATTCTCTGGAACAGTTTGCATAAGATAGGAATTGTTTATTCCTTCAAGCTTTAGTAAAAATATCTAACAGTCTTTTGAGAAATATACTGGATTAAAAAATTACTATTGTTGTGTCTCTCAACTGTTGTAGCAAATGTTCTGAAGTATCTGTGTCTTAAGTCCTTAGATACACTCTTCTTGATAGCCTTCCTTAGGTTGCCCTCAGATGACTTTTTTGGCATTTAGGAAAGTAGTCATGTCTTTTCTGGTTACCCACATCCTATAATCCTATACCCAAACACATTTTTTTTCAACTGCAGAGCTTGTTAGAAAAAAGAATTGTTCTTTTTTTTTTTTTTTTTTTTTGAGACAGAGTCTTGCTCTGTCGCCCAGGCTGGAGTACAGTGGCACGATCTTGGCTCACTGCAACCTTCACCTCCTGGGTTCAAGCAATTCTGCCTCAGCCTCCCAAGTAGCTGGGATTACCGACGTGTGCCACCATGCCCGGCTGATTTTTGTAATTTTAATAGAGACAGGGTTTCACTGTGTTGCCCAGTCTGGTCTTGAACTCCTGGCCTCAAGCTATCCACCTGCCTCAGTCTGTCAAAGTGATTACAGGCGTGAGCCGCTGTGCCAGCCCATTGTTCTTTATTATTAAGTTTAATCTTGTTAGTTTTGATTCATCATTATAGCTGAAGTATTTTATTTTCTAGTTTGTCATTTATAAACTCTGTATTTAAAATATTTTATTTTGAAATAATTATAGATTAATAGGAAGTTGCAAAGATAGTTTAGAGAGATCCTGTGTACACTTTTCCTATTTTGCCCCCAAAGGTTACATCTTACAAATTGTAGTGCAATATTATAGCCAGAAGTGAGACCCTGTCTGTAAAAAATAAAAACAAAAACAGACCAGCCCCAGGAAACGGATGTTGGTACAATGTGTGTGTATAGTTCTATGTCATTGTAATTCTACCTGTAGATTCCTTGAACTACCACTGTAATAAAGTTACAGAATTATTTTCTCACTACCAAGATCTCTCTGGTGCTATTCCTATATAATTACACTTAACTCCTCTCCCTCCACTGTTCTTAACCACTACTCTGTTTTCATCTCTATAATTTTATCATCTCCATAATATATGTTCTTCAATAGATTAATATTTAAACTGACGGTAGTACATCATACACTAAATACTACTCAGCAGTAATGCTACTACTCATACAGTATGTGCCTTTTTTTGAGACAGAATCTCGCTTTGTTGCCCAGACTGGAGTGCAGTGGCGTGATCTCGGCTTACTGTGACCTCTGCCTCCTGGGTTCAAGCGATTCTCCTGCCTCAGCCTCCTGAGTAGCTGGGATTACAGGTGCCCACCACCACGCCTGGCTAATTTTTGTATTTTTAGTAGAGATGGGTTTTCCCCATGTTGGCCAGGCTGGTCTCAAACTCCTCAAGTGATCCACCTGCCTCGGCCTTCCAAAGTGCTGGGATTACAGGTGTGAGCCACTGTGCCTGGCCCCCCATTTCTAATATAATTGTCTTAAATCTTTCCTCGATATACATTGAATCTCATGAGATTCACATCAGTTATAATTTTTGCTTCAACTGCCAGACATAATTTAGAAAACGCAAGAGGAAAAGGAAAATAATTATGATCCATATTTTTGCTCTTTCCATTGTTCTTTCTTTTTTCTTGATGTACCCAAATTCCTTCTTTTGTCATTTCTTTTCTCTTTAGAGAACTTCCTTTAGCCATTCTTTTTAATATTTATTTATTTTTTCTTAATTAAAGAAACATAGGCCGGGCACGGTGGCTTATGCCTGTAATCCCAGCACTTTGGGAGGCAGAGGCAGGCAGGTCACGAGGTCAAGAGATTGAGACCATCCTGGCCAACATGGTGAAACCCTATCTCTACTAAAAATAGAAAAATTAGCTGGGCGTGGTGGCGTGCACCTGTAGTCCCAGCTATTTCGGGAGGCTGAGGCAGGAGAATCGCTTGAACCCGGGAGGTGGAGGTTGCAGTGAGCTGAGATCGCGCCACTGCACTCCAGCCTGGGTGACAGCGATACTCCATCTCAAAAACAAACCAAAAAAACAAAAACAAAAACAAAAATAAACAAACAAAAAAAATGGACTGCCTGAACATCCCAAGCCATTCTTTTGAAGTAGGTGTGCTGTTGACAAATTGTGTTAGTTTTATTTCAACGGAAAGTCTTGATTTGCTCTATTCTCAGGGGATATTTTTGCTGAACATAGAATTCTGGATGGACAGTTCTTTCAGCACAAAAATGTTCTGGTACCTTTTTTTTCGGTGTGTGTGTGTCAAGATTTCCGATGAGAAATGTCCTTGGAAGCTGAATTTTTTTTTTTTTTTTTTGGTCTTTAGTTTTTAGAAGTTTGAGTATAATGTGTTTTGGAATGGATTTTTTTTGTTTTGTTTCGGGTTAACTTATTTGGGGTTTGTTCAGTATTGAATCTATTAGTTTATTTCTTTTTTTCTTCCCTTTTTTTTTCTTGCCAAATTTGGCAGTTTTAGCCATTGTTTCTTTGCATACCTTCTGGTCCTGCCTTCTTTCTCTTTTCCTTCTGGGAATTGTAATCCGCGAATGCTAAATCTTTTCTTATATATCCCAGATGTCCCTGAGGCTCTGGGCCCCGGTTTTTGTTTTTTTTTTTACTTCTTCCAGTCTATTTTCTCTCTTTTGTTTGGACTGGGTAATGTCTGTTATTCTGTCTTCAAGTTAAGTGTTTCTTTCCTCTGTCCTTTTCTTCTGTTGAGGCCATCTCTTAAGATTTTTATTTCAGTTATTGTGATGTTTAATTCTAGAATTTCCATATGGTTTTGTCTTTATATCTTGTTTCTTTGCTGTGGCTTTGTATTTGCTTGCTGAGACTTCCTTTTATTTTCCATTTGTTTCAAGAGTCAAGAGTATTTGAGATTGTTCATTGAGGCATTTTGTGATGGATCCTAAAATCCTTGTTTGATAATTATAACGTCTGTGTTATCTCGGTGGCATTGTCTATTCATTGTCTTTTCTCTTTTCAGTTGAGATGTTACTGGTTTTTGCCACAGTGAGAGTTTTAAAGTGGAAACCTAGATACTTTGGGTATTATGTTATGAGGTTCTTATTTTAATTTTGTGTTTTAGCAAGTCTTTTCTGACACTACTCCAGCAGGGGAATGGGGATACCACTTCATTATTGCCAGCGTGGGGGTCAAAGTTGAGGTTCTCCTTTTGGCCTTTGTTGACACTCACTTGGGGAGGAGCTCCATGTTACTGCTGGGCCGGGGTGGAAGTGGGGACTGTGGTATGTTGTGCTGTACTAGAGATAGCTTGGGTGACATAGATTATTTAGACAGATTTCTCCATTGTGTTCATAAGAACTGTCTGGGCCACATCTTGTTCCATAGGTATAGACAAAATATTTGGAATATAAGCTCTATATACTTTTATTCTCTTGCATGGATACAGTTGCTTCCTGTATAGTTGTTAAAAGAAGTATACTTTGTGTGTGTGTGTGTATGTGTTTTAATTTATTTTTATTTTTATTCTTTTTGATTATTATTATTTTTTACACAGAGTCTTGCTCTGTTGCCAGGCTGGAGTGCAGTGGCGTGATCTTGGCTCACTGCAACCTCCACCTCCTGGGTTCAAGCAATTCTCCTGTCTCACTCAGCCTCCTGAGTAGCTGGGACTACAGGTGTGCACCACCATGCCCAGCTAATTTTTGTATTTTTAGTAGAGTTGTGGTTTCATCATGTTGGCCAGGATGGTCTCGATCTCTTGACCTTGTGATCTGCCCACCTCAGCCTCCCACAGTGTTGGGATTACAGGCGTGAGCCACTGCGCCCGGCTATCTTTACAATCTTTTATATTGACTTGACAGTTTAATTCTGGATTCACACACAATTAAGTTTGATCTTGCCTAGAGGATAGGATCTGTCACTTGTATTGGCACATTGGCAGTGGCCCTTTGGAATACCAGACTTGTACATCAGATGGTTCTGTGTGGTGTCAGTCAGTGTGCCATTGAATGGTGTGGTCAGAGATGGGTGTTATCTATTTCTACAGATCACCTCAGTCGTCGTGGCCCACAAGACTTTTCTAGCCCATGTTCAGCCCAAGGTCTCCGATGTCCTCTTCACTTCTCATTTCAGCCCGTGTTTTCACTTCACTCGTGCTTTCTTCAGTTCTGCTGAAGTTCTGTCCTTTACTTGTGTGCCACTGTTTATAATTTGATATCTTTGAGTCTTTAAATGTGGCAGTGAGTTGGAATGAGAAAAGGAGGTGGGGAAAGTGATTTCTGCCCTGTGTCTTTTTCTTTTCACCTTTTTATCCTGTTACCTCAAGATGCCCTTCTGAGAAAAAGGCTTCAGTTTCACTCTTTTTTTTTTTTTTTGAGATGGAGTCTCACTTTGTCACCCAGGCTGGAGTGCAGTGGCATGATCTCAGCTCACTGCAACCCCTGCCACCTGAGTTCAAGCAATTCTCCTGCCTCAGCCTCCTGAGTAGCTGGGATTACAGGCATGGGCCACCACGCCCAGCTAATTTTTGTATTTTTTATTTTATTTTAAGAACAGATGGGGTTTCACCATGTTGGCCAGGGTGGTCTTGAATTCTTGACCTCAGGTGATCTGCCCACCTTGGCCTCCCACAGTGCTGGGATTACAGGCGTGAGCCACTGCTCTTGGCCTCAAATTCACTCTTATAGCTGTGTTGTTATTCTTCATTTGTAGTAAATTGGAGATTCCAGATAATCTACTTTTAGAAATAATTGTATATGTTTACTAATTTGTCTTGGAACAAATTTTAATATAAATTTCTAGCTAGCTTAATAGCTCTCTGTTTGAGAAAATTCTATAGCCTGACTTACCTTGAAAACTTTTCATTTGGAAATGAGGCATTAAAGGTAAATGATTTTGAGAGGTAACAGGGTAAATGCTTTAGCTCACAAACAAAAGATTAGCTTTTACTTTTATTATGTTTGTTTAGCTTCTTTTTCATAGCTGAAAAACCAATATACCCAGTAGAAGAAGCAAAAGTCACCAGTAGCTCTACCATCCATGGTTAACCAGTATTAATCTTTTGTCTGGCCATCTTATTTTTCTGAATTTACATTAAACACACCCGTGCAACTCTGTCTGAAGTGGAGTCATACTGTGGTTATTCTGAAAGGCAACTTAGTAGTTCTTGTTTTTTTTTTTTGGAGGCGGTGTCTTGCTCTGTCACCCAGGCTGGAGTGCAGTGGCGCGATCTCGGCTCGCTGCAACCTCCGCCTCCCAAGTTCAAGTGATTCTCCTGCCTCAGCCTCCCAAGTAGCTGGGATTATAGGTGCCCGCCCCCATGCCTGGCTAATTTTTGTATTTTTAAGTAGAGATGAGGTTTCACCATGTTGGTCAGGCTGGTCTTGAACTCCTGATCTCAGGTGATCTACCTGCCTCGACCTCCTAAACTGCTGGGATTACAGGTGTGAGCCACCGCGCCCGGCCTTAGCAGCTCTTTCTAAGGATTTGATATAATTTATTTACCTGATCTCTGATTTCAGGTCAGTTAACTTTCCTCCTTCAATTTGTTGCTATTATAATTAGTTCTACAAAGAGTGTTGTTGTGTATATACTTTTATTTACTCAATGATTATTTCTTTAGAATGAAATTCTAGAAGTGGAATTGCTGGATAAACATATTATAATATTTTTCTCAGTTCTTCTCTGGAATGGTTGTATCTGGGTACCTGTTCAGTTCTACCAGTCACAAATTTGGTCTCCAATTTAGTATAGATAATATTGTTTATTGAGTACTATTCTATATCACAGTCTCTGCTAAACACTTTGTAAACATTGTTCCATTTAATACTCACCACCCTGATAGGTAGTGGTATATGCATTTTGGAGGAGAGAGCACTGAGGGTTAATAATAACTTTCCTCAAGTCAGCTAACTAGTAAGTGCTCAAACCTAGGTTTTCATAACTTCAGAGTCTGTGTGCTCATTCATGAAGTAGCTGTGCAGAAAAATTAACTTGGCTGGACTGTTTGAAGAAATTAGTTCATATCAGAAACTGTTTTTTGTTTGTTTGTTTTGTTTGTGACTGGGTCTTGTTCTGTTACCCAGGCTGGAGTGTGGTGGCGTGATCATGGCTCACTGCAGCCTCAATTTGCCAATCCCCTTGTCTCAGGCTCCCAAGTAGTTGGGACTCCCGGCTAGTTTTTGTGTGTTTTTTTTTTTTGTAGAGACAGGTTTTCACCGTGTTGCCCAGACTGGTCTCAAACTCCCAGACTTAAGCAATCTGCCTGTCTCGACCACCCAAAGTGCTGGGATTACAGGTGTGAGCCACTGTGCCCGGCCTAGAAACATTATTTACTCTCTCCTGAAATTCAGTCACAAGGATTTAAAAAAAATTTTTAATTAAAAACAGTTTTTAAAAATTTAAACTTTTTTGATATAGGGTCTCACTCTGTTGCTCAGGCTGGAGTGCAGTGGGGCTATCATAGCTCATTGCAGCCTCAACCTCCTGGGCTCAAGTGATCCTTCCAAGTAGCTAGGACTACAGGCATGTGTGCCATTGTGCCTGGCTAATTTTTTAGCTTTTTTAGAGATAGGGTCTTGCTATGTTGCCCAGGCTGTTCTGAAACTCCTGAGCTCAAGCTATCCTCCTGCCTTAGCCTCCTGAGTCTCTGGGATTACATGCATGAGCCCTGAGCCACCACAACTGGCTCTGATTTTAATTTTTTAAATTGAGAGATAACATTGTGTGTTTTTATCGTGTATAATATGATGTTTTGAAGTATATATACATTGTAAATGGTTAAATCTAGCTAATTAACAAATGCATTACCTCATATAGTCATCATTTTTGTGGTGAGAGCACATAACATGTACTCTATATTTTTTAAGAATGCAATATATCGTCATTAACTGTTGTCACCTCGTTGTATGCTAGATCTCTTGTAATTTATTTCTCCTATCTAACTGTAGTTACGTATTTTTTGACCAACATCTCCTTGTCCTTCCCATCCCCGAACAGCCTCAGCCCCCTGTAACCACCATTCTATAGCCTACCTCTATGAGATCAACTTTTTAAGATCCTGCATATGAATGAGACCATGTGATATTTGTCTTTCTGTGCCTGGCTTATTTTACTTGACATAGTGCCCTCGAGGTTCATCCATGTTGTGGGCAGATGGCAGAATTTCCTTTTTTTTTTAAATGGCTGAATAGTATTCCACTGTTTATAAAGCCACATTTTCTTTATCTATTCATCCGTTAATGGACACGTAGGTTGACTCCAGATCTTGGTTATTGTGAATAGTGCTACAGTAAACATGGGAGTGCAGATAGCTCTTTAACATACTGATTTCATTTCCTTTGGATATATGCCCAGTAGTGGGATTGTTGGATCGTATGGTAGTTCTATTTTTAATTGTTTGAGGAGCCTCTATACTGTTTTCCATAATGGCTCTACTGATTTGCATTCCCACCTATAGTGTATAAAGGTTCTCTTTTTGTCACATCATCACCAACACTTATTATCTTTTGCTTTTTTGATAATTGCCATTCTCAGTGGGGTGAGGTGATTGATATTGTGGGTTTCATTTGCATTTCCCCGATGATTAGTGATGTTGAGCATTTTTTCATATACCTGTTGGCCATTTGTATGTCTTCTTTTGAGAAATGTTCATTCAGGTCTCTTGCTCATTTTTCACTTGGATTATTTGTTTTTTTATTGCTGTTTGAGTTCTTTATATATTTCGATTATTAATCTTTTGTCAGGTAGATAGTTTGCAAATAGTTTCTCCCATTCTATAGATTGTCTCTTCACTCTGTTGATTGTTTTCTTTGCTGTGCAGAAGATTTTTAGTTTGATGTAATCCCAGTTATCTATTTTTGTTACCTGTGCTCTTGAGGTCTTGTCCAAAAAAATCCTTGCCCAGACCAATGTCATAAAGCATTTTACTGTTTTCTTCTAATAGTTCCACAGTTTCAGGTCTTACATTGAAGTCTTTAATCCATTTTGAGTTAATTTTTGTATATGGTTGAGAGATAAGCATTCATTTTCATTCTTCTGCATGTGGATATCCAGTTTCCCCAGTAACATTTACACTTTGCCCGTTGTGTAAAATCAGTTGAGTGTAAATACATGGATTCATTTCTGGGCTCTTTGTTCCACTGGTTTATATGTCTGTTTTTATACCAGTACCATGCTGTTTTGATTACTGTAGCTTTATAGTGTACTTTGAAGTCAGGTAGTATGATCCCTCCAGCTTTCTTCTTTTTGCTTAAGATTCCCTTGACTGTTTGGGGTCTCTTGTGGTTCCATGTGAACTTAGGATTATTTTTTCTATTTCTGTGAAGGATGCCATTGGTATTTTGATAAGGACTGTACTGACTCTGTACATCACTTTGGGTAGTAAGTCACAAAGATTTTGATTCAGAGAAATTTTATCTAGCACTTACATTCGTATAGCTACAGAGTCGTACTTTCATCAGAAATACATTAAGGACAGTGAGAAACCATTAGTATATTTATGGAATTAGGTTTATGTTAGAATTATTTAGGTATAGTTTGACCATTTTTCAAACCCATAATAAATATTTTAGTGGAGTAAAATGTTAATTTAACAAATATTTTTCTGATGTCTATTCTGATAGCCAGTGGCCTGCTTAGGTGCAAATCCTGTCTGTGTCTTAGAAGCTGTGTGACCTTGATAGATTGTTAAGCTTCCATTTCTGTGAAATGCAGATAATAGTACCTGTCTCATAAGCTATTGTGAGGATGTAATAAAATAGTGTGCAAAAGGAAACACTTAGCAGAGTGTTCAATAAATGTAAACTTTAGTTATTATTATTAGTTATTGACATCTGAGCCTCCCACTAGAGAGACAGTAAAAGATGGATGTTATCTGACGTCAAGGAATCTACAGTTTGGTAGACTGATCTTAAACAATTGTAATTCATCCAGAAAAATGCCTTAATGCAGGTATAAAAGGGCCAGTGGAAGCATCAAACACGTGTGCAGAACTGCAGGTTGTCAAGGAAGCCTTCAAGTGAGGAGATGGTGTTGATGTCGAGACCTGATGGATGAAAATAGCTCATGGGAGAGCTCAAGAGTATGAGCAGGAGTTAGAAATTTGAATGGAAAATGGAATCTTTGTGATGCCCTCCACATTTCATTAGCTGTTAAATTCTGGAGTGAAGTTTGATATGATTATTTACTGCTAAGTATATTCCCAAATATTTAAGGTTAAGATCTTATTAAAATAATGAATTATAAAGCCATTAATATTTGGAATTTTTATGTAATAGTTATTTGATTATGGTACTTTTTTTGGCTACAGATATTAACCAATAACATTCTAATTTATCCTTTTAATGGGATATATTTTAACGGGTTTTTTTCTTCCTGTAACAAGACTAAAAGTACATTTTAAGGCTATGTGATGTAGAGTCTTATTATAGACATTATTTTTCAGTTTACTCTCCTTTTCTGTATTGTACAGAATTTTGTCCCCTTCTATATTGTATTTTAAATTTGGAACCTACTGATGTATAGGCATTTCACTTACTATCTTGAGGGATTTTTCCAGATAAAACTGAGAAATTTTGCAGTGGACCTTCTGTCAGTATAAAAGCAGAGCAGCTCATTTCCTTTGTCCCATTCTGAAAATCATACCAGAACAGAATAGCCTGTTTCTGTATTATTTTATGTACTCATTGACATTGTCTTTTCTATGAGCACCCTTCACCCCACATGGAGCCCTAACAATGAAAATTTACTTGTGTGTATATAAGGATATTATCCCTTTTGATCATTTAAATAGATATGGATAGTGATAGAAATCTGTGTGTGTGTGTTTTTTTTAAGGTATTGCCATCAGAGAGTCAGCAAAGGTAGTTGACCAAGCCCAAAGGAGAGTGTTGAGGGGAGTTGATGACCTTGACTTTTTCATAGGAGATGAAGCCATCGATAAACCTACGTATGCTACAAAGGTAAATTTCCGACAGGTGTTTGCTTCTCTAAGAGTAGAGCAGTAGGATGAGTAATGCAAAATGGTCATCTAGAAGTTGTATTTGCGAGTTGTAGAATATATTTCTATTCTTATGTTTGAATTCTTATGTTTGAATAGAGGTGGTGGTGATGGTTGGTTTTGAATGGGGGTATTTTTGATTGGAGAATTAAGGGAATTAACAGATCCCTGGAATGCAGAATAGACTCAGGAAACACCAGGTCACACATGAAAGCAAGATCCCCTCCTCTGGAAAATTGTTGACAGGTTGACTAACCTGTCAGATGAGGGAAAATTGCAGATTGGTTAATTAAAAAGAAACACGTTATTTAAGCAGACATTTATTTTTTTAAAGCTCCAGATCCAATTGTGTGATAATTAGCTACAGTTTTCTATTGGTTCCTCATTGTATTTTTTGTTGTTGTTTTTTTAGAGATAGGTCTTACTCTGTCATCCAGGCTGGAGTGCTGTGATGCCGTCTTGGCTCACTGCAGCCTCGACCTCCTGAGCTCAAGCAATCCTCTCACCTCAACTTCCCAAGTAGGTGGGACTACAGGCACGCACCACCATGCCTGGCTGATTTTTTAATTTTTTGTAGAGACAGTGTCTTGCTATGTTGCCCAGGCTGGTCTCGAACTTCTGGGCTCGAGTGAGCCTCCTGCCTTGGCCTCCCAAAGTGTTGGATTAGAGGCGTGAGCCACTGTGCCTGGCCTGTCTCCGTGTCATTGTTAAGGTGATTCTTTGTTTGTGGAAATGAGTGGAGGAGAATATGAACAATAATGTAACTTAATCTTTTTTTTCCAAATGCTGTTGTTTCTTTACAAGAATTAACAACAACTGCAATGAGAAGGATACCTTTATTCTGTAATAACACAGTTTCTTCTGTGCCACTGTTAAACTGTTGCTCTTATTGTTGGGAACTGAGGCTTGACAACTCTGGTTTCTCTTCCTCCAGTGGCCGATACGACATGGAATCATTGAAGACTGGGATCTTATGGAAAGGTTCATGGAGCAAGTGGTTTTTAAATATCTTCGAGCTGAACCTGAGGACCATTATTTTTTAATGGTGAGTAACTGGAACTAAGAGGAATATATTCCTGTAAATTCCAAATTGCTTAGATTTTAAACTGAAGATATTCTTTTCTAGGGCGTTTTAAATTTCTTCTAAAGATATGTGCATGAATCAGGCTGCTTTTTTGAAAATAAAGCTCAATAAAAATGTTCAGAACAAAAAGGGGCTTGTTAGCTCACCAAACAGGAAGCCCAAGTGAGGCAGCTCTAGGGCTGTTGTTTTAGCAGCTCAGCGATGGAATTGCACATGCAGCCTAGGGCACTAGCTAGAGCTCTTCTGTTTGTTCCCCCTGGGTCCAGGGTGGCTGCCAAATTCCTAGATCACCTCTTTGGACATTTCCATACAGAGATAGAAGATTTCCCTTTCACTTTTTAAGAATTTAGAGACCCTTTCCCAGAAACCTTCCCAGCACATTTGCCCCATCTGCCTATGCCTAACCTGGTTAGAGCAATAGGAATGGATTTACTGTGACTGGTTTAGATTCTTGAAGACTTTCTCCTTGGGGTGGGGACCAGGAGAACCTGTCTGATGTTCTGGACCCTGGAGGAGGGTAAGTAGCTAAACAGGCCTCCAAAAGCAAGGACAATAGAAGGAGGAATGGATTTGGATAAACCAACTGCCTACTTTAGTTTTCTTGAGACATAGCAAGATGATTGTAATTATTGCCACTTATAGCAGAGGAAACCAGGTCAAGATGTTGTTTTTTTCTAGGGTTTAAATGTTACTGTAAAATAAAACTGAACTGAGTTATGGGCCCTAATTATATACTTAACTGATTTCATTCAAATGAAATGAAACATCACAGATAAATGAGAAGAAATATCTCCTCGTTCTCTAGTGGTTCTACTCAACATTACATGTTTTCTTCCGTGAGATGCTCTTTTCATCAAGTTAAAATTAATTATATGTACAGAATGCTTGCTTTATAGAGGGCAGTTTCATGTGACGTAAGCTGCGTATTAAACCTGCATAATTTAGGTTTGGATTTTTTTTCATGCAAGTACATTGTCAAATGGTCCCAGATCCAATTATAAAATTCTTTCTGATGTTAGAATATGAAGTGTTTTTAAGAATTATCTGGTAAAAGAAATATTTTAACTATAAGGCTAATAGTTAATGGAATAACTATTAAATATGGAATAACTCTATAACGAATATATGTATTTAATGTATATTAAAGCCAGTCTTTGATCTTTTTTCCCTGGCTGTGTTTTCACAGCTGAAATTGCCAAGTATGGCTACTGCGTTTCACAGGCCACTCTGTTTTCTCTGTACATCCACAGTGGTTTATTTTATTTTACTGTTTTGCTCTGTATTTTATTTTTCTAGAAATGGGATCTTGCTCTGTTGTCCAGGTTGGAGTTCTGTGGCACAATCCTAGCTCACTGCAGCCTCGGACTCTGGACTCAGTTGATCCTCCCACCTCAACCTCCTGAGTAGCTCGGACCACAGGTAGAAGCCACTAGCCTGGCTAATTTTTAAAAATTTTTTGTGGAGATGGGGTCTCGCTGTGTTGTCCAAGCTGGCCTCAAACTCCTGGGCTTAAGTGATCCTCCCACTTTAGCCTCCCAAAGTGTTGGGATTACAGGCGTGAGCCACCATACCCGGCCCACAGTTGTTTATGTGGAGCAAATGGAGCCAAGAAACTGACTGTGTGTGAGTGGCTTTGTCTTTACAGCCAAAACAAATCACAGATTCCCACCTGTCAGATTTGGCATTTTTCCTTCTGTAGCATATCACATAAACTACCTGTTGGACAGGATTTTAGGAGCAGGCACCGAGCCCAGCTGCTTCCTTCTGTCTACTTCAGCTTCCCGTGCCAGGAGTTCTTGCTTTACTTAGAGGGACATCTAATCTTAGGCATGTGGAGCAAATATGGACCACCACACAGCTCACAGGAATTTTTATTAAAGGGGACTCTTCTTCTGATTTAGCTGGCATACATGAGATAGTAAAATGTAACCACTTGCCAGGATAGAATTGGAGGGGTTTGGTGTGAACATGGAAAAGGCCATTTGCTAAAAATGGGTACCTGCAATGAATGTTCAAAAACAATCAAGTTTATTATTAAAAAGATAAGAAAATATTGTATTATATGTGTTGTGCTTTGAATTCTGCAAGTCATTTTGTTGCGTGTTGTGGTTGAGGAAGTGATGAGAATGGTAAATTTCCTTCAGGTATTTGTCCTTAACCGTATGTTGATGGAATAGTTAAAGGGGAGTGAACCAGGTGGAAAGATTTAAGACCAAGCCATCAAAGTGAATTGAAGACATTAAGAGAGTCTTGAGAGGCCCAAATGATGGACCCCACAGGAGCTCACAGAATTATCCTTTCTGATGGCCGTGCCCAGTCATCTGAACATGCAGAGAGAATGAGCTCCTTGCCACTGACTGTTTTCAAGGAGGTGCAGAGACTCAGCTTACACCGGTTATGTGGACTGAGCACCTGGGAACTCCACTCTTCCCCAATATTGCATTACCCAGAGCTCAGAACACACTCAGAGATGTCAAAGAGATGCAGTGCTCTTGAGTGGAAACTGAATTAGAACTTCGGAAGGGATTTGCAAACTTTTTGAATATAAATCCTGCAAGAGCAAACAAGCAGCACATGCAGACGACCAGCAATGAGAGGGCGTGGTGACTCTGAGGACCTGACTTGGTTAGGGTGACGAGAGCAGGGGAGTGTGGAGAGAGGAGGTCAGGCAGCCTTTGCGCAGTGTAGACAGTGAGAGCCACGTGGCCAGTTTTGTGTTTTAGGGAGACTTTGTGGGCAGACACCTCTGGCACACAGAGTCTTGAAGATGACCCCATGTGAGGTGACAGGTGCCTCCGAGGAGGGCGTAGGGTGAGAATGGCAGGAGTGGGTGGAGGGGAGTTCTGTCATTTGCGAGGTTCTTAAAATTATGTAAGGAGATATGTATAGTCAAAACCACCCATGAAAATCCTTCAGGAAGGGCCTGTTTATATAGCTCTGAGTCAGTGGGAGAAAATGGATTTTCCCTCAGCGTGGAGGAACTTTCTTCTGCACCAGCTGGGGTGGTTGACTTACATTTAGGAGTACAGTATGGTGTGTGGAAGCACACATTGTTTGTTAGGTTGCCCTCAGTCCAGCACTTTGCTCCCAGTCCCGGTATGTTGAAGCTGAGACCGCCTGAGAACAATCAAGCTCCCAGAGCCAGTACTCATTAAGGAGCCCGGGCAGACATTGTATTGAGCAATCAGGCTTCCAGAGCCAGTACTCATTAAGGAGCCCGGGCAGACATTGTATCACTCATGGAGTTATTTCTCCTGCTCTCACATTTGGCCTCATTGTTCTGGCTTGTACCCTCACTAGCTTTTGTATGCTGTTGTGTTTTTGGAGCATGTACATTTGGTTGGGGTAAGTTACATATAGTTAGCAGAGATATACAGGAGGTAGAATTGATGGGTCTTAGTGATGAGAATTGGTAGCAGTTAAGAGAGAAATCTAGGATGACTCAGATTTTGAGATGGGGCAGTGCATGGATGATAATGTGATTGGTTAAGATGGGAAACATGAGAAGAAACTCACTTGAGGGAGGGAGGGAGGAGGAGGAAGGAGAGTTTGGTTTTGTACATGCTGAGGTCGAAGGGTCTGACTGGGCTACACAGGTAAAGAAGCCGAGGAGCAGCCAGCTCCAAGCAGCAGGCATTGATGCAGGAGTCAGTAGCATTCACGTGTTGATAGTTGATGGAAAATTAACTCTGATTACTAAAAATAAAACGTACCATCCTTGGTATTTTAGAGATGAACCTACGAATACATGATTATCTTGAAATCTCTAGGTAAAGTTAGTGCTGTGTGAAATCATTTTCCTCATGAACCTGGTGAAATAAAAAAATGCTAGCCATAGCAGTGCCCTACATCTGAATCACAATTGCGTTATGTCCTAGTTTCCTTCCTGAATTCTTGAGAATGGTTAGACCTGCCTTGTGCACTTCACTAACCAGTGTAGACCTAGCTAATGTAGACCTAGCCAGTGTAGAGGTCAGCTTTCTTGGATTTGCTAAGTCACCTCCTGCACGTACTTTCCAGCTTCCAGTATATTGCCGCCTCCTCTCCTATTCTCGCTTCCTTGAGGATTTGTATTTTTAAAAATGTTTCTTTACTGTAGTTTTAGAGGGGCATGGAGGTGGAGTAATATTAGATACATGTGTTCCATTTTCTATCTTTATCCAGAAATATGGGTTGGTTTTATGATAGTCATTATTCATTTTAAAATCAATACCAGGTGATAATTTTACCATTGTTATGAATAAAAATGTTTGTGTAGCTTGCATTCATTGATGCTTTGATCATATGCTTCTATATTTAAAAAACCAGATTATTCTCTTTCTCTTCTTCTCACTGCTGCACTTGACTAGTCTTAAAGAGAGAAAAACCCCAGAAAAACTGGACGTCTCCAATTTAGATCTTGTTATAAATAATAGTTTGAGAATAATTCATCTGTCTCCTAAAGGAATAATTCTAACATCAATAGTGGTGGATAGAGATGAAATGGGAGGTTGAGGAAGACGGAGGGTTTGTGATTGTGGTCCTCAGAACCCACAAGGATGTGGCCTGAATAACGTCGATTTTGATTCAAGAACCAGGAGAACATCATTATATTGTAAATGTTCCCTTAAATGGAAATACATAGATTTTAATTCTTCAAAGATGGTGAAATGTTTTTGGCAGCAAGTAATAGAAGTATAAAAGCAGTAGTTTAAAAAAGTTAAGGCTTTATTTTTCTTAAATAAATTTGCAGTAGAGTCCAGTGCTGATATGGCAGCTCTCTGGTGTGGCTAACAATCTCTCTACTCTAGTGTCTTGAATATATGGCTTTCATTCTAAGGATGCCTCATGATCACAAGTTGATTACTGCACCTCCAGCTATCACCTCTGTGTTCCAGGAAGGAAGAGGGTGTTAAGGGCAGGAGGCAAGTCTACTACTTGAGTCTACCTCAGCTTTGTAAGGAGCTTTCCTGGCAACCATACTCCAGCTTTTGTGTCTTACTGGCCTGAACTTACTTAGTCATCCCTGTCCACAAGGAAGTCTGGGAAATGCTTTTTTCTGGGCCTGTTGCCATTTCCTATCATAGATCAGTGGTCTGTCAGTCACAAACTTGCAGTGTTGGTAAGAGCAACTCAATGCCTGTCATAGTGGTGTCACTCAAAGGCATGAAGACAGTAGCAAGGGAGAGATTCAGCTGCTTTCACAACTCTGGCTGGATTTTACCTATGTGGAGAGTGTCACCCACGTTAGGGAGCCTCTGGCCAGGAGGAAGCTGTGGCAAGATGTGCTGCGTCTCCTGCTTGGCATTGCCATCTTGCTGCCGTAAGTCTGTCTGTGGATAAAATACATTAGGAAATTGGGAAGTTAGATGAGGAGTTTGTGTGATCTTGCCCCACAGCCATAACTCGGAGTTTAACACTTCACATAGAGATCATTTCCCCCTTCACTACAGTAGAATTGTAAGTGTGGTATAGAAAATTTGGAAGATATCTATGGGACTTTTTATAGTCTTATCACATTAACATAGGTACTGTTGACATTTAGTATATTTTCATTTAATCTTTTTACCCATTTTAAAAATGATTTTACACCCAATATTATACTCCTCATTTCCTTACAGTTTTCATAACCCTTATTTTAACAGCTATATGATAATCTATCTAGTAGGTATTTCCTGCTTAGCAGTTCCACTATTTTTAGTCATTTTCTTGGTTTTATAAGAAATAATGTAATCTTTGTGCATACAGTTTTTCCTGTATTTCGAGTCTTTTTTACTTAAAAAGAACTAGCAGTGTTTGATTATGGAGTTCAGCAGTGTTAGTAATTTTATTAGTCTCTGCACAGTGCGCCATTTCAGACTGCCGTCAGCACCGTACAAGAGGCTTGCTTTCTTTGTACTCTTGTCAGCATTAATATTATTTTTGATCATTTAATGGATTAAAATTTGCCATATGCTTTACATTTGCATTTTTGATAACTTTGACCTTATACATTTTTCCACATTAGTTAGTTGTATTTCCTCTTTTGCGAGCTGTCTGTTCATGCCCTGTGCTCTTTTACGTATCATTGTTTTATTGCTTTTCTTGTTGCTGTGATTTCTATGAACTTTGTTTTTACTTAACTTTTTTTTATTCTAAAATACACGTAACAGAATTTATCATTTGAGCCATTTTTGAATGTACAGCTTGGTGGCATTAGGCACATTCACAAACCATTGCCACCGTCTGTCTCCAGAAGCCTTTTCATCTTCCCAAACTAAAACTCTGTCCCCGTTGAACACGAATTCTCTTTACTCCTTTACCTGCCCCTGGAATGCCCGTTTTACTTTCTGTCTCTATACATTTGATGACTCTAGGGCCCTCATATAAATGGAATCATATAGTATTTGTCCTTTTGTGACCAGCTTACTTCACTTACCGTCTTCAAGCTTCATCCATGTTGAAGCATGTGCCAGGATTCCTTTCTTTTTAAGGCTGAATAATATTCCATTGTACATAGATACCACATTCTGCTTATTCTCTGGAAGCTTTCATATAATTAAGATAGAAAGCTTCTTTTGTTGTTATATTTGCAGCAGGTTAGTTTTACTCAGTTAATTTTTTGCCTTTCTCTTTTGGTTATTTCATTTGGACATCCATAACTTTAAATTTGTATGTTGGTAAAACCCATTTTCCTTTGATGTTTGTATTTAATCTTCATCCATCTGGGATTTATTTGGATCATCATTTCACACTGAACTTAGACCCAGAGAGAATGCAGGGAGCCAGGGTTAATCTGATTCTTGTTGGTGATGTCTTCCTACAGGTCTGTTTTTGCTTCAGGTTAAATAGGCAGCTCTTTGCTGGGAGGCAAGAAACCTTCCCCAGCTCTACTCAGAAATCTTTATACCTTCTTAACCTTTCTCTCTTGATACTTCCCCACCTCTACTCAGTTTAAATATTTTGTTTATTTCACTTATAATTATGCTTGGGTTCCTATTCAAGATGACAAACATAGGTTTCTTTAGTTAATATGTTATTTCTTCTGGAATGAGATACAGTATTGGCTATTATGGCTGTTTATTGAGTACTTCTATGTGCCCAGCCCCATTCTAAGTGTTTACAAGTATTAACTCATTTTTAATGCCACCAACAACCCTCTGAGATAGGTGATGTTATTAGGCCCGCTTTTCAGATCGATAGGAGGTAGCTTAAGAGAGAGATTGTACACACTACTATTGGAATCTGCATCTCTTACTCATGTGCTTTAAATGAAGGAAATCTAAAGTAGTAATCGCTAACATTTATACTTCTGTGTTCTGGGCACTTCACTGCTATTAGCAAATTTAATCTCCTCAGCCCGAGTAGGCGCATTGAAATAAATACCATGTTGTGGAGTGCTTTTTAGGTTCCCTATTTGCAGCCTGTGTTTGAGTATGACTTCATTATTCTCCCTTCCACATTTTGAGATGGTTTCCTCTCTCCCATCCAGGAATTGATGGATTCTAATTACAGTGACTAAAACTTACTTGGGGCAGTGTGTTTGAACTTTTCACCAGCTGCTGTGCCAGAGTTTAAAGTGCCAGGCTAGTTGGTAGGTAGATTTGCTTGCTTGTTGTTTGAAGAAGTGATGCACACACTGTGCAGAACTGAAAAGGTGCTGGAAGATTTCTAGGGAGCGTGCCCCCCTCGCCTCTTTCCTGCCTAGAGGAAGCTGCCCTTACCCGTTCTTAGCCAGCTGATTGTTCATGTTCCAGGGGTGATTGTGTGTAGGCATATGGGTTAGCACACACTTGTTTTTGTTTTTTGTTTTTTTTTGTTTTTGTTTTTTTTTGAGACGGAGTCTTGCTCTGTAGCCCAGGCTGGAGTGCAGTGGCACGATCTCAGCTCACTGCAACCTCCACCTCCCTGGTTCAAGCAATTCCCCTGCCTCAAGCCTCCTGAGTAGCTAGGACTACAGGTATGTGCCACCACACCTGGCTAATTTTTGTATTTTTAGTAGAGACGGGGTTTCACTATGTTGGTCAGGCTGGTCTCAAACTCCTGACCTCATGATCTGCCCACCTCAGCCTCCTAAAGTGTTGGGATTATAGGTGTGAGCCACTGCGCCCGGCTAGCACACAGTTTTATTTTACACAAATGGTAACACAATATGTATACTGTTGCACACCTTGGATTTTTGAATTAAACTTTTTTTTTTGGTTTAAATTGTAAAAAAAACCCTAATACTATTTGTACCCTATTAGCCATTTTTAACTGTACAATTCTGTAATGTTAACTATATTCACACTGTTGTGTAAGAGATTCTAGAACTTTTCCATCTTGCAAAACTGAAACTCCGTACTCATTGAACGAGTCCCCATTATTTCCCCTCTCCCCCCACCTTGTTTTTTGTTTTTGAGATGGAGTTAACTCTTGTTGCCCAGGCTGGAGTACAGTGGCACCACCTCAGCTCACTGCAACCTCTGCCTCCCGGGTTTAAGCAATTCTGCTGCCTCAGCCACCTGACTGGCTGGGATTACAGGCTTGCACCACCACGCCCAGCTAATTTTTGTATTTTTAGCAGAGATGGGGTTTCCCCATGTTGGCCAGGCTGGTCTTGAACTCCTGACCTCAGGTGATCCACCTGCCCCTGCCTCCCAAAGTGCTGGGATTACAGGTGTGAGCCACAGCACCCAGCCTGTTTTTTTGTTTTTTGTTTTTTTTTTTTGAGAGGGGGTCTCTATGTTGTTCAAGCTGGAGTGCAGTGGCTATTCACAGGTGCAGTCATACAGCCACTACAGCCTCGACCTCCTGGGCTGGAGTGATCCTCCCGCCTCAGCCTCCTGAGTAGCTGGGACTACAGGTACACACCCGGCTACCACACCTTGTTTTTTAAAAATAGTTTGTGGCCTGGCATGGTGGCTCACGCCTTGTAATCCCAGCCTTTGGGAGGCCGAAGTGGTGCATCACTTGAGGTCAGGAGTTCGAGACCAGCCTGGCCAACATCGTGAAACCCTGTCTCTACTAAAAATACAAAACTTAACTGAGCGTGACGGCATGTGCCTGTAATTCCAGCTACTCTGGAGGCAGAGGCAGGAGAATTGCTT
Organism: Pan paniscus; assembly: GCF_029289425.2. Classification (NCBI taxonomy): domain Eukaryota; kingdom Metazoa; phylum Chordata; class Mammalia; order Primates; family Hominidae; genus Pan; species Pan paniscus. Next base: position 189,226,299 of record NC_073255.2, read on the forward strand.
GAATTCTGGGAGGTGGAGTCTCCCAGAGATCCGAGATTGGGCTACTGCACTTGAGCCTGGTTGACAGAGTGAGACTCTGTCTCAAAAAAAAAAAAAAAAGTTTTCATTACAAATTGTTGAAGCAGAAGGATATTTAAGAATGTATACGGAATGGAGACATCTTTCTCTTTTTCACGTAACAATTCATCATAGAGATTGTTTCTTCATAGAGTTCATTTTTTTAAATTGTTCCAAAGTGTTTAGTGATGGGTATTTAGGTTGTTTCTGATCTTCTGATACAGACAATGTTGACTTTTTACCTTTCCAAGCTACTTTGTTTTAGTTGGGTCTCTTAACCTCAGAATGTAATTTGATTTTGTTTTTGTTTTTAACTGAGAGACTTTTAGTAGTTGAATTTCCCATTTGTATTTGCTGATAATTTTAGTAATAGCAACTCACTTCCATTGAACACATCTGTGTATCCAGTACTGCTCTAAGCACATTATTTAGACTGCCTTTAATCTTTCCACCTCTCTGAGTGGGGTACTAATTACCTGCACTTTACCCATGAGGAGACTCAGGGAGAAAGGAAATAGCTTACCAAGCCTAGTAAAGTGGAAGGCTGGGATTTGATCCCAGTCAGTTTGACTTCACATCTCTTAATCGGACTGGTATGGCATGCTACTATGTGACAGATATGTTTGGTCTTAATTTAACTATTTTTTTTAAATGTTATGCTTCATGTTTTTAATGTATTTTATTTATGTATTAGTATTTTTTAACTGAAGACTTGTTTTTCTCTTTGCTTTGTATTGGGTGTGTGTTCTTGGTAATAATTAAAAGGACTCATGTTTGCATATTTTAGTATAATTTGATATATTTACCCTGTATTTGTTTAGGGGTAACTATCTCCTTCCTGCTGTAATCAGTGACCAGGTTGGTATTGCCACATGTTCTTGCCTCCCCTTCCTTCTCTCCACCACCTGCTTTTGATTAATGATGTTACTAAACTTATTCCAGTGTTAACATTTATAACTTTATGTTTACTAATGCCTCTGATACTTTATCAGTTTTAAATAATATCTTTTGATTTCACTGTAAGAGGCAAGTGTCTTTACACTCTCTCCTTCTTTCCTTGTGCACTGCTCAACTTGATAACATTTTTTTCCATTAAAATTTATAACATTTACATTCTGTTCTTAATTCCCAGAAAATAAAAGTCTTTTTTTTTTTTTTTTTGAGACAGAGTCTCACTCCATCGCCCAGGCTGGAATGCAGTGTTGCGATCTCAGCTCACTGCAACCTCCGCCTCCCACGTTCAAGCAATTCTCCTGCCTCAACCTCCCAAGTAGCTGGGACTACAGGTGCACACCACCATGCCTGGCTAATTTTTGTATTTTTAGTAGAGATGGGGTTTCCCCATGTTGGCCAGGCTGGTCTCAAACTCCTGACCTCAGGTGATCTGCCCGCCTCGGCCTCCCAAAGTGCTGGGATTACAGGCATGAGCCACCGTGCCCGGCCAAAGAAAAGTCTTTATTCCTACGTCTTAAATGGCTTCATTGCCCACCGTAAGTCTTTTGCTGGACTTTCTGCATTCTTCTTGAGTGGATAAAGTTTATCCTCTAATAGTTCATGAACCCATACATTTTGGCTCATGGGAATGAAATTTTCCAAGTTCTTGTATGTTTAAGGATATATATTTTTTCTCCTTAGTATTTTATTTTATTGTTTTTTTTTAATTGACACATAATGTGCATATTTATGGGGTATAGAGTGAAGTTTTGATACATATAATGTGTGGTTATCAGATCAGGGTAATTAGCATATCCATCATCTCAAATATTAGATATTTTGATTTTGTAACATACTTGATTGACACTGTGGCCAGATATAGAATTCTTGGGTCGTACCTTCTTCCCTTGAAGACTCTAAGTGTGGCCCCATGTGTCCTAGTGTTAAATGTAGCCGTGTTGAAGGCTGAGGCTGATTGTACTTTCCCTGTTGTAGGGGTGTATTAGTCTACTCGGCTGCTATAATTTTGTTTATACCACAGGTTGGGTGGCTTAAACAGCAGACAGTTCGTTGTTTTCTCACAGTTCTGGAGGTTAGAAGTCCAAGATCGAGGTGCCGTCGGGGTTGGCTCCTGGCGCAGCCCTCTTCCTGGCTTGTATGTGGTCACCTTGCCTGCTGTGTCCTCACATGCCTTTCCCCTGTGTGAGCGTAGAGTGGGGAGAGAATAGGAGAGAGAGGTTGATTTCTGGTGTCTCTTCCTTTTCTTAGAAGACCTTCCTCCAGTCCTATCAAATTAGGGCCCCGCCCCTATGACCTCAGGTAATCGTGATGACCTCTTGAAAGGCCCTATTTCCAATTATAGTACACTGGGAGTTAGGGCTTTAATGTATGAACTGGAGGTAGGGGGAGCACAGTTCATTCATAATAAAGGGTAATGTATACGTTTTGCCCAAAGGTCCAGAGACTTTTTATTTTTTCAGTTTTAAATACGAGATATAGACCCATATTTGTTGACAAGGAAAAATGTTCATAGTATAATGTTGAATGAGAAAAATCAAGTTTATTTATTCTTTTTCTGTTTCTGTTGTCTGTCATTTCCTCCTGTTTGATGATGGTTATTGTTTTAAAATAGATACTTGGATTCTTGGAAATGTCTTTGGAAATTCTTGGGAATTTTTATCTGCTTTGTTTCAATATTTTTCCAGATATTTTTTTTTTCGTTCTTTCTGGAGACAGGATCTTGCTCTGTCACCCAGGTTTGGAGTGCAGTGGCACAATCTTGGTTCATGTAGCCTTCACCTCCGAGGCTCAAGTGGTCCTACCTCAACCCCCTAGTAGCTGGGATCACAGGCATGTGCGACCACACTTGGCTGACTTTTAAATTTTTTCATAGAGGTGGGGTCTCCCAATATTGCCCAGGCTGGTCTCAAACTCCTGGACTCAAGTGATCCTCCCTCCTCAGCCTCCTAAAGTGCTAGGATTATGGGCGTGAGCTACCACGCCTGCCCCTAGATATGTGTTTTTGTCTGCCATTTGTTTTTTCCTCTTTCTCTGTCCCTTTTCTTTTTCTTTGAGTGTTTTTATATCACTGTTGGCTGGCTTCTTTGTGCCCCTTACTCGTCTCCGAATGAGCAGAGTTCTTCTGGACTAATGGCGTGTGGGTAGGCTGGGGAGGTCCTGGGCAGTGTCTGGGGGAAGCTGTGATCTGCCCTGGACTCTTCCCTTGCCGCTGGACTGCAAGGGTGCTTGGCCTAACCTTGCCTGCTCTGCCACCCTGTGGCTCCTCACACCGGCCTGACCTGAGCAAGGGCTTGCTGCTCCTCTGGCTCTCCTTTGCTGAGACCTGAAGTCACCGGTTCGCCTTTGATGTCCTCACTCGTCTTGGTTGTGTTTTCATAGCCCTTGGCAACTTGCTTCTGGGATATTCAGTTTCAGGGTGTTTAGGTGTTACGTTATTGAAGATAGAGTTTCTTTTTCTGTAACTTGTTCTAATTTGGGTGGGTAGTAAGAACAGAGGCCTTCAGAGAAGTATTTACTCTGACGTCTTAAAGCTTTTAAGGCCCACGGCCAGATTTCTTTAATACACTTTGGGCATCCTCTGTCTGTAAAATCAGGGAATTGTATAATGTCCTCGCTAACATACTTTCAGGTTAACCTGTTTATGGTTCTGATGTATTTACATGAAATTTGGGTAAACACTAAATATAGTGAATGTTTTCTTACAGACAGAACCTCCACTCAATACACCAGAAAACAGAGAGTATCTTGCAGAAATTATGTTTGAATCATTTAACGTACCAGGACTCTACATTGCAGTTCAGGTAAAAACAGTTATGTTTGTGATTACTAAAGCACCTGAGCTGTCTACTAGCGGAAGAAATGGTATTTCCCAAGGTTCTCCGCTGGAAGACTGCGCTGTGCGCCCTTCCTTTTTCCACTCCCTCCCCCGTCCCCATGCCATTCAGGACCATAGGGAATGTGTCCCATGACTTTTCTTTTTATATTGATGCCATTTTTTGGTATAGACGTCGTCTGGCTCTTTTTACATGCATTAAAGTCTAATGCATTTTTATCTGGGTGACAAGATATAGGTGTAGATGTGCTTCTTCTTTTGGCATCTTTGACTTTGATCAGAAAAACAAAATAATTACCTTTAGAGGTTTCCCCTTTCTGATTTTGGGCTCTTATGAGTCCCAGTGTACTTGATTCTGAGGGACCCTGTGTTTTCATGAGCTCGCAGAACTTGTTCTGAAGCTGCAGTTCTTGATGTGATATTTTTTGGTTGCATTTGGTCATTATTTGCCTGCCACCTTATATAAGGGAATTGACTGAAATTTTGGGGAATAAATGAGATGGGTGTTGCCCAAATGTTTTCTGCATAATACTAGTCACTTCTAAGGAGGAGGAGGAGGAGGAGGAAAAGTTCCATAGAAAGATGAATTTGGGCGATGCTGCATCCTGCAGCTTTCTCGGGCTGATTCACAGCGCCTATCAGCACAGTCCAGGCTCTGAGGATTCCTGTGTCGAAATCTATGTATTCTAGCACTTCCAAATTCATTTAACTACAGATCTTCCCCCTGGCTAAGTTACTTATATTCCATGGCCTAGGGAAACACTTCAGGAGACATAAGACTGGTGGTTCTCAAAGTGGTCTGTGCAGCAAGTTTACCTGGAGAATGTTTTTTAGAAGCACAGATTTTGGGCTTCATCTTCGACCAGGGTTTTCCACCCTCAGTGCTTTGGGCTGGGTAGTCCTTTGTTGTGGGCGCCGCCATGTGCATTGCAGGGAGCTTAGCAGCATCCCTGGCCTCTGCCCACTAGAAGACAGCAGCCCCACCTCAAGCCTCCCCGCCCCGACGAAGAAAATGGTACCAGATATTGTCAGATGTTCCCTTTGGGGCAACATTTTCTTTGGTTGAAAAATTACCCTGTACCTTCCAGATTAGAATTTCTGGGTGTGAGGCCTAGTAATCTCTATTTTAAACAACTCCACAAGTGACCTCATTGCCAATCTGTGGCCCCACGCTGGAAACCAATGAATTAGAAATTAAAATCTTATGATTCTATAATGAAATATCTTTTTCACTGGCTTTTCTTTGTAAAACTTTAGTTTTTTTTCTTTCTTTCTTTTTTTTATTTTTGAGACAAGGTCTCACTGTGTTGTCCAGGCTGGAGTGCAGTGGTGCAATTATGGCTCACTCTAGCTGCGACCTTCTGGGGTGAAGGGATCCTCCCACCTCAGTCTCCCAAGTAGCTGGGAGTACAGGTGCGTGTCACCACGCCTGGCTAATTTTTGTATTATTTGTAGAGATGGGGTTTCACCATGTTGCCCAGGCTGGTCTCAAACTCTTGGGTTCAAGTGATCTGCCTACCTTGGCCTCCCAAAGTGTTGGGATTACAGGCGTGAGTCACCACAGTCAGCCACGTTTCTTTATTGAAAACTTGACTCCTATAGTTGTAAGTACTCAACATTTTCATGTTAGTTGTCCAAGTTTGAATTGGAATTTGAGGAACAGGGGTTAGAGGATGGATAGGAAAAGGAAAGAGTTACTCAGACATATTAAGTAAGAGAGTTTGTTGATTGGACCTGGAAGGGGCAGGCAGGTGGCTTTAGAAAGAGTTCCTATGTGCGAGCGTTTTCATGTCTTTTCTCCAGGCAGTGCTGGCCTTGGCGGCATCTTGGACATCTCGACAAGTGGGTGAACGTACGTTAACGGGGATAGTCATTGACAGCGGAGATGGAGTCACCCATGTTATCCCAGTGGTAAGCAGAATAGTTAATATATAAGTCTCTGTAGGCTTAACACCTGATTCGAGGTAAGGATGGAAATAAATAAAAAAAAAACCTCTTCTGTAATGAAAATACAATTTAGATGATAGTTGTACTTAGAAAAGATAATAAAAGTTTTTTATTTTTTTGCCACCTTATATAAAGGAATTCCCCAAGTATGTGGGAAAGAATGAAAAGGATGGCCAATTATTGTGGCTTTGGCAATTTTCAATTCATGGTGGCATATTTTTACAGTCAGAATGTCAGAGAATGTCCAGGATGTCTCTGGATCTTCAGAGCCTCTGCTTGATCCCCGTGGGTGTAACATCAACAAGAACATTTTCCGGGGTTATTCCGACATGTTGGGAGATAGACACCGTTTTGGATGTTGAACTTGTAGGTGCAGTGCGTGGCCATTTGAAGGAGCACATCTGTGTTCTCTGAAAAGATGTGAATGGCAACCAGCTCAGGCTTGGAAAAATTGCTTTTTGTTTTAAAAATTTATTTAAGGGCTGGGCGCGGTGGCTCACGCCTGTAATCCCAGCACTTTGGGAGGCCAAGGCGGGCGGATCACCTGAGGTCGGGAATTTGAGACCTGCCTGACCAACATGGAGAAACCCTGTCTCTACTAAAAATACAAAATTAGCCAGGTGTGGTGGTGCATGCCTGTCCCAGCTACCTGGGAGGCTGAGGCAGGAGAATCGCTTGAACCCGGGAGACGGAGGTTGCAGTGAGCCGAGATCGCGCCATTGCACCCCAGCCTGGGCAACAAGAGCGAAACTCCGTCTCAAAAAAAAAAAAAAAATTTAAAAGCCAAGAAGGGGAGATTGTACATTTTGGCTGGCAGAAGGCTCTGCAATACCGCTTTTTGGTTTCAGAGAAGTGATTCCTAATTTGGGTTTCAAGAGATCTCTGAATTTTTCTTTTGGTCCAATGGACTATTTAAAGGAATTATCTTAAATTCATTTTTTTTGGAAAAAGTATCGGAAGTGTCTGAAGAGGGTATTCAGAGGGAAGTCAGACTCATCCTGGTCTTTCTCCTTTGAGGTCTCCTCCTCAGGAACCACCATTGCTAGTTACTTCTGTTATGTTACAGATAATGTTTCTGCATATGTATATGGGGGGGTGTGTATGTGTATATATTTACATACACACAGCTCTTCTAAAATGCAAATTAGGATTTTCAAAAATCATTTAATTTAATTGAAAAAATGGTCACCATTTCATTTTGAGAAGGTGATGCGGTGATGTACTAATACTAATGCCTTTAATTCCTTGAAGGTTAGGTATCACTGCAGAGGAAAGGCTTAATGGTCGATGGGCCTACAGTCAGGGAGAAAAAAGCCAGCCTCCCGCCCCCATACCTTGTACTCCTGGCTATGTGTCCTTCCTGTGGGGAGGAGAGGTGGCTGCCCTGCCCTGTGAAGTGTGCTCTAGACTTGAGCCCCCTTCAAGCCAGTCTCAGCACTCCTTTCCGTGGATCTTGAGAAGAGTTAGTGCCCTGGGTGCAGAGCACTCACCGAGAACTCAGGCTGCCGTTTCCTCAGAGAGCTGCGCTGCTGAGATCCAAGATGAGGCCCTCGTAGGCCCCTGGCCTGCACCCCCTTTGGTTCTTTGCCTATTTCTTATGTCTGATTTAGGAAAAGGAAAGAAAATACATTTCACAGTGTGTCCAGGCCCACTAAGAAAGTTGTTTGAAAAGATTTTTAATCGTATCTTAGTTCAGTTTTTCCTCCAGCTATAAAAATTACATTAGTCATTGAAAATTTGGATAAAATAGACAAATTTGAAGAAATAAAATTACCTTTAAAGCCGCCCAAAGACCTGCATTATACTTTTAGCTGTATAGTCTTTAAGCTCTTTTTCTTTTTTTTTGGAGATGGAGTTTCACTCTTGTTGTCCAGGCTGGAGTGCAATGGCACGATCTCGGCACACTGCAACCTCTGCCTCCCAGGTTCAAGCAATTCTCCTGCCTCAGCCTCCTGAGTAGCTGGGATTACAGGCATGCGCCACCATGCCTGACTAATTTGTATTTTTAGTAGAGATGGGGTTTCTCCATATTGGTCAGGCTGGTCTCGAACTCCCGACCTCAGGTGATCCGCCTGTCTTGGCCTCCCAAGGTGCTGGGATTACAGGCGTGAGCCACTATGCCCGGCCTAAGCTCTTTTTCTAAGACACGTGTGCGCACGCATGCGTGCACACACACACACACTTTAAACACAATTGGAATGTCTGATGTCTGGTTTGGGATTCTACATATAATACAATCCTAAGGTTATATTTTGCGTATTAATTTAACCCTAGTTTTTTTCTCTTGTGGTTAAATATTCTGTGAAAATACATTTAAGAAGTACATAATTTATTTTTCTGTTGTTGGACATGTATCTTGTTTTAATATTTTTACCACTGTCATGAGCTGATATTTATTTAACAGTATTTTAGAAAATATTACGTGTAATGCATAGAATATAGTAATTGTGAATAGTTTATGTGTTAGAAAGCTAATATTATTTTTATGGGTTTAAGTTGAGTTTTAGTAATTTGTACTTTTATCTCCATCTTAAAATACTTTACAAATACTTGGACTCTGCAGAAAGGCTAAATCTTTTTTTGCTTCTAGAAGTTAGGTATATCAGAAAGAAACCATAGGAGGAATTCAGTAAGTTGTTCTTGCAACTTTACTGGTGACTAGATGCAGCTATTAGAATGAATACATCTGTAAAATGAAGTCAGCATTTCACTTCTGTTCCCTTCTGTCTCACTTGGGGATTGTGGCACAGAAGCTGTGATGTGCTGTAACGTGAAACCTGAGTGTCTTTACCGGATGATCCAGCGGTGGGCGTTGTCCACTCTGATGGTCAGCATCCTGCTCATCTCCTGGAGAGCAAGCTGGATGTGTGTCCAAGCCTGTGGCTCCTGTGGCAGGTCTGTGCCCACAGGAAGGCTGATGAGGGAGCTTTGGGCCCATCATTGCTGTGGGCATGTGGACACTTGACACTGGCCCTGCCATTGATCGGCCCAGGTCGTGGTCACCCTCCTTTCCTGGCCCCTCACAGACATGCCTTTACTGGCTTAGGGAGGCAGTGGAATGAGAGGCTCCCGGCCCCCAAAACCAGTGCTGCGTGCTCGACACACGCAGTTTCATCTGAACTGTATTATTGGCCCCAGCAGGGTATTGTTTGCCTCATACGATGGACAAACGCGCTGAGGCTGAAGCATGTGAAACTTGCAAATGTGGAGCTGGGATTTGAGTCCAGGTTGTTAGAATCTAAGCCCTGTGTATTAACCAAATTGCTGACTTTTAAACGTAAGTAGATTTATAGTTGGCTTAACAATTTATAAATAAAACTTCTTCCTTTTTGTTAGGGAAAGAACCTATCGGGTTTAGTGTTCTTACAGACAGCATTTCTTTTTGGAAATGAACTATCTTATGTGGTTTTTCTTTTCATATTCCTAATGAAATCATTTTGGTTGCTTTTGGAGAGTGTCAGGTTATTGGAATAATCTGGAATTTTGAATATTAATGGAATTGCTTATGCAGTCCTTTTGAAAGACCTTCTGTACTGAGCTTGCAGAGGGTGGGGATTCTGTCAATGCTTGTCAGTGCCGTGAGGGGCAGACAGGGAGGCTGAGGCAGGAAACCTCGTGAGTCCAGGCTGCTCTCCACCACGAAATCACTAACACAGCTGTTCTGCCTCCTCTTCTTCCCTAGGCAGAAGGTTATGTAATTGGAAGCTGCATCAAACACATCCCGATTGCAGGTAGAGATATTACGTATTTCATTCAACAGCTGCTAAGGGAGAGGGAGGTGGGAATCCCTCCTGAGCAGTCACTGGAGACCGCAAAAGCCATTAAGGTAAAAACAGATGGGAAACCGGCCGGTTTGGGGGTGAGAGAGATGGTGTTCTGGACACTTCCCCTTGGTGCCATCATCCCTGCTCCTCCTTTCCTTCCTCTCCCCTTCCCATGAGTGTGGGGCTTGATTTGTTTTACCCCTTAAGTGGGCTGAAGATGTAAAGCTTAACCTCTTCCAAACTAGATGCTCTGAGGTTCCAGCTGTCACTGAGAACAGCTTGGTAGCTGGTGCAGCATACCAGCGTGCAGAGGCAGCATTGTTCAGCTGGAGCCTCACTGCTGGAGCCTCATCTACCAGAGCGCTCCTTCCATACTGCCTCCATGCTTCGCTGTAGAATCAGGAGGCGACCACAGCAGCAGAACACTGCCAACCTAGGATCCAGAGCTATTGCACAAAATTCACACACAGGTGTGGCTGTGACGTGTGGCCATAAGCATCTTCTTCCTTTATGGCACAGTTTCTGAGTGTAGCGGAGCTTCATGGGGGTGAGCCTGACACCCACCCTTCTCCTCACTGCCTTCCTCCCTTCTCAGCACCTCGTAACTGAGGCTGGCTGAAGGAAAGGAAGCACCAGAGATGATTCCCGAGGTGTTTTTAGGTCAGGAGGCACTGGCATGAGGCAGGCTGTGCAGTTGGGTATGACCTGCCCTGCTTTACCTGGGACCAGAGATTCCTGGGAAGGGGGCTCTCAGCGCTGAAATGGTGATGTGGGGAAGACGTGGTCCCTTCCATCTCAGGGGAAGGTTTCCTGAGGTATCATTAGACATTCTTTTTTAGACTAAAATATTTCCTAAGGGGTTACCTTCTCCTTTCTTTGCCTTTCCTCCATGGAAGAATATTTGACTATTTGATCCAAGCTCCCTTGCCACTCCAAATCTGTTAGAAATGTAAGTCAGAATTGAGCCCCTTCATAGTGGCTCACATCTATAATCCTAGGGCTTTGGGAGGCTGAGGCTGGAGCATTGCTTGGGGCCAGGGTTCGAAACTAGCCCAGGTGATATAGCGAGATCTCGTCTCTATTTCAAAAAAAGAAAGAAAGAAAAAAAAAAAGCATTGAGCCTTTTGTTATTGACGCCCAGGGTCCACTCCAGTGAGTCTGAGTCCTCCCTATTTCCGCCAGGATTGCTGAGCAGCACTGCCAAGGAGGGGCTTTCCTGACCCTCATGCTGGGCCTTCAACTCTCCTCACGGGCTGTTGGGGTTCCAATTTGGACCCTGAAATCTGGGCTGATGTGCTCGATGTGACTGTGTGTCTCCCCCCAGTGAAGGCTGGGAGTAAAAGAGACTGTTCATAGCCTCCGAATCAGCTGCCCTGGCCCTGCTGTGTGGGGTAGCCCTGTTAGTTCTCACCTCACTTCTCTCTTTGAAGGAACAGATCCTGAAAGGCGTGGTTTAGAGCTCCCCCTGCTTCCCCTTACTGCCATGGCCTTCTGTGGTCGTGAACAGGCCTGAGGGAGTGTGTAACGTGAGCACACCACCCTTGCAGCATGAATCCTGAACCTTAAGGTTAAGCCTGTTACTCTGCACCCAACTCAATGGAAATATTTCCTAGGAAGCATTTGAGTTAAGTAAGCTGAGATGCTGTAGGATGTTGACCAGGCCTGTGAGGAGAACTGAATGCCTTTGTCTCCAGTCTTGGTAGATTTGAGGTTGTAATCAGCTGACCCTGTTTCTCTGTGTCATCAAAGAACACAGGGTTGTGTAACACTTCTTGCCTGTCAGTCTTCTTAAAATTCCGCTAGAGTATATCCAAGATACCCAGAAGATGGCATTAGAATATGTTTCAGGGATGCTAAGAAACTTTAAACTTAATACCACGAGAACGTCTTTGGAGGTCCTTGAGAGAGCCATTCCTTCCACGGTGTGCTCAGCGCCAGCTGGGCGGCCCACCTTGTGCTTCCCGTAGGCAGCAAGTATCTGGGGGTCACCTGCTGCTATGCTGAGGCCAGCTCTAAGGATACATATCAACACAAAGGTGTCCAAGAACATTCATCTTACCAGATACCCAGGAAACACTTCGCATCCCTCAGGCTGCCTGTCGGTGCAGGGTGGGAATCGTTAGCGACTTCTCTCGCAGCAGCAGCAGCAGCAGCCTGGCAGCTTCAGTCCTCCCACCTGACTCTGCTTTTCCTTTCTTCCCCGGGACCTATCACTTTATAACCTACCATGTCATTTACTTATTATGGTTGCTTATTGTTTTCTGACTCCCAGCTAGAGTGTAATCTTGGCAGGGATCTGTGTGTTTCGCTACCTTGTGTATCCCAAGTGCCTAGACAATAAATCTGTGTTGATTGAGGGACTTAGAATACCCAGTCAACAAGGTACACTGTCTCTAGGCAAAGAGATGGTGTCAGTGGAGCTGATGACAGTGCTGTGGCCAGCTCCACACCAGATTAACAACCAGCAGGTTGACAGTGGCCACCCGGCTTGTGGCATGCTGGGACCCAAATGGGACCCAGAGAAGCCGGTGCAGTCAGGTTTAGGGTGTAGACAGTGCCGCACTCGGTAGTTGAGCTCGCAGCACGAGTCCGCTGGTCCAGTGTGGACCACAGTGAGGTGCCAGAGCAGGCCATAGGAGGCATCTGAGAGGAACAAGGCAAGACGAGGTGCTTTCTAGACACCTGTAGACATCATTTCAGATATGATAGCGATAGAATTGGATAGACCAAGGCTGAGATTAATAGCTGAGTTGCAGAGAAAGCAGACTTACCTGTCCGAATTCCAAGTGTAACCATGTCTAACATGAAAAGACGATGGAATGTGAGGCTTGATGCATATCCACACTAGAGTTACGGTGGGGGCGGTTCTGATCCCAGGGTGTGTTTGCTGCATGGGCTTCCTGGTTATTTGTCTGAGGGCAGAGACACTGGGCAGTTGTTAATGCCTGGCAACATCTTTGTGTGTGTATGCAGGAGAAATACTGTTACATTTGCCCCGATATAGTCAAGGAATTTGCCAAGTATGATGTGGATCCCCGGAAGTGGATCAAACAGTACACGGGTATCAATGCGATCAACCAGAAGAAGTTTGTTATAGACGTTGGTTACGAAAGATTCCTGGGACCTGAAATATTCTTTCACCCGGAGGTGAGATGTTTCTTTTTTTGTGTGCCCAAGTGTGGGATGGAGCGATACTGCCACCCAGAGTGCAGAAAGAGCAGTTCCCAGCGAAGGGCCTGTGAGCAGGGTGGCCGGCATTCGGTCTCTCTGCATCCCCCGTGCAGTTTGTCTGCTTGACAGATTGTTCAGTTTGCCTCTCCGTAGAGCTGGTTATCTGCTTTAATAGTTAAGGATGGGTTATACCACAAATAGGAAGACTTTTAGGAGCAATAGATGACAATAGAATTAAAAGTAATCTCCAAGGGTTGTGGGTGGTCACATGCTAGCATTACAAGTAGCTACCCTCAAGGCCTGTGTGGAGGTTGCCTGTGCATAAGAGTGGGATAATATGTAACCTTTCTATCTTTGGTGATTGCCCTTCCTAACTTCTAATTTTAACCCTGCACAGTTGGTCCTGCTCTGTTCCCTGCTGCAAGTTAGGTAAAGCTTCTAAGGCCAGCATTTCTATTATTTAGATAATCTTAAGAATTAGAAATGTCATCATTTTAACTAGTAGTCATAAGGAATTATTAGTGCTTTTGCAGAAAGCAGTAATTAAGAGGCACATTTTAAGATTTACATATAATGCATTTTATTTATATTTTGGTATATTTTCCTGGCTAATTCAGTTTATATTCAATAGGTGGGTTACAAACTGCTGTTTGTTTTTAGATGTGTATATGACTATTTTGTACAGAGAAACAGCATAGAATGTGTTTCTCGCTAGTAATCTGAAGAATAAAATAATAATGATAATCTAGTGAATGCTCACTTTTAATAGTGTTGATTTGAAATGGACATAGAACAGTCAAATGTCCAGTGAACAGCTGGTGAGCAACTGAATATCCTCCTCCTTCCTCTGAGAGTGCACATTCAAGCTTACTTTGATTTTTAAAATATTTCAAATGAAATGTAATTGAGTTGAATTTGTTATACTTTAGCTTATTTAACTTATGGAATTGAATCTATGGCTGTTTATTCAATAACATGATTATCATGTGGATTGTTTCATGTTAAACAAACCCTTCTCATTAAACAAAACACTTCCCTGCATCTTCTAGACCAGGTTTAATTAATCTTTCATTGAACCTGTTTCTTTTTCCTTATATACTAATTTTCTCATAATACGAATATTGTCAAATGATATGTCAAAGTCATGTTTCTCACTGCGTGTCACATAGATCGTGCACATACTCTCCACTGCTCTTAGTAGACTGAATCACTGTGTATTCATGGGGTGGGGGTGGTCTGTCTGTGATGTTGTTGGTATTTTTTCTTCACTAAATCCATACATTTTACCTCATGAGGAGAAATGTGTCATCACCGCCCCACGCACACGTAGTCACATGGGATTCATTTGACATATCCTTCATTCCAATGTGAATTCTTTTAAGTTATAATAAATTGTATATTTGTTAAAGTTACTTTAAAGAAGTGTGCATGTTGTTCTATTTGAGAGAAATGTGTAATGTTTCTTTTATATTGATACACAATTCAGTTTGCCAACCCAGACTTTATGGAGTCCATCTCAGATGTTGTTGATGAAGTAATACAGAACTGCCCCATCGATGTGCGGCGCCCGCTGTATAAGGTATGAGCTGCCTGGGTAAGGTACTTTGATTTCATTCCACAATTAAAGGCCCATAATTCTTAGAAGACGGTATTACTGTCTATTACTAGTAAATATCCCTGTTTCACCTTCTGTTTCATAGGATTTGTTAAAGACAATATAATTGTAAGAGAAAATGGAAATATGACTCAGTTAACTAGAATTTTTATTTTATTTTATTTTATTTTGGAGACGGACTCTTGCTCTGTCACCCGGGCTGGAGTGCAGTGGTGCGATCTCAGCTCACTATAACCTCCGCCTCCTGGGTTCAAGCAATTCTCCTGCCTCAGCCTCCTGAGTAGCTGGGACTACAGGTGCATGCCACCACACCCAGCGAAATTTTTTTTTTGTATTTCAGTAGAGACGGTGTTTCACCATGTTGCCCAGGCTGGTCTCGAACTCCTGAGCTCAGGCAATCCACCCGCCTTGGCCTCCCAAAGTGCTGGGATTACAGACATGAGCCACCATGCCCGGCCAACTGGAAGTATTTCAGTATTGTAAATATATTTTATTATTATCTGACAAGATATATTTTAAGGTGGACAGTTTTAGCCACAAATATCGATGGAAAGTAAGAGCGGTGCCCTCCCCCATGCTTTCCGTGAATTCCATTGGTTTCGTTTCATGCATATTTGGGTTTGGTGCCAATGTGGTGTCATCACATAGAAGTTAGAGCCCAAAATGGGACAGTCAGATAGAATATGCTCATGTATTATTATGATTTTTTTCAAAATTCTTAGATTTCAGGGAATTTTGAAACCTGGAATGAGGAAAATCTAGTCTATATGATTATTGAGTAAGAAGAAATCCTACTGACAACCCGAGATGGTGAGCAGGAGGTGATGGGCAATTAGCCTTCCTGCACCTTTAATCAGTCTTTGCTTGAGTGAGTCGCGCCGTCAGCTCAGTGGCATGACTCACTCGCCTTACTCAGACTCAGGTGGCTGAATTGTACAGAGAAGAGAATCATGCTCAACTGACAGCACTCAGCATTGCATCACCTGTGCCGTGGAATACTATGTAGCTTTTTAAAAGAATGAGGTAAATCAATATAAATTCAGATGAAAAGATAGCTATAGTATATATGAAGTGAAAAAGGAACTTGTAAAATTTACATATATTTCATTTTATATAAAATATATAGTTTGCGTATTTTTTGAATTATGTATGCTAAACTCTTAAAGTAAATAAAATATCTTTGGGGTGGAATGATGGATAACTTTTACTTTCTCCATTTTGTGTTTTAAAGTTGTTTGAAATTTTACTGTTAAAATTTTTTTATAATTAAAATTTTTTTCTGTTTACATAACTTTTGTGGGTGTAAACAAATTATAGTTCAGTTTTTGCTGCATATTCTTAAACACTTGTCTAATACAAAGTACAAAGGGAACTAGAAAGAGACTGGAGTATGCAAATTAAGAAAGCTAGCGGGTCATGTCCTTCCCACTTCAATCCCGCCTGACATTAGCTGTGTCTCCTCATCAGTGAAAGCAGCAGCAGGGAACACTGTTCAATCTTAATCCCATCATAAAGCAGAGGAAACTGCCAGCAGTTACAGATTGCTCCTCACGGGGTGGGAATTTTCTTGTTTGACAGTTTAGCTCCCTGGACTTTATAGAAGTTTTGGAGCAGAGATGGTCTTGGAGACCATGTAGATGGAGCCCCTTATTTAGTAGATAATGACACTGAGCCCCAGAGTTGGGAAAAGGTGGCAAAAGGCGCCTGGGTTATGTGCTAGGTGAGATCATGTGGCTGCCAAGTGGCACGGTTGGCTTTTAAGCCCGTTTCCCGCATCTTTGAAGACTCATGCTTTTCCCACCGTATCACACTGAAAATTATGTAAAATGCGGAGGGAAGAGGATTCTTCTTTTTGTTGCCTGTGCTGGAGTGCAGTGGCGTGATCACAGCTCACTGCAGCCTCGACCTCTCGGGCTCAAGCGATCCTCCTGCTTCAGTCTCCCAAGTAGCTACAGGAACATGCCACCATAGCCAGCAAGATTCTTCTTCAAAGAGGGAAACCCTGTCCCTGACCACTTTGTCACTAGGATAATCATTTCTTCTCTGTGGCTTTCAGAAGGGTGTAGCTTGGCCCTGGCTGTCAAGTTTGTGCAGAATAAATCCTGTCTTCCCTCAGCCGTCTTGGTTTTTTTGAACAGGACCTCTCCAGTGTTATGAGTGCCTTGCAAGTGATAGAGAATTCACGTAGGATTGAGAGGTGGAAGGATTGAAGGTCCTGGGGCTGGCCATGCTTTCTCGTTTGTCACATAGCTGAACTCTATACCCGGTTGTGGGAAAGGAGAGACACAAAGGAGGTCACCTCCTTTGCCACCTAAGTTAGAGTAGACCAGAATATGTTACGATAAAAATTAATCCAAAATCTCAGTGTTTAGCAGCAAGGGTTTATTTCTTTGCACGTGGTTCACGTCTGGTGTGGTCGGCAGTAGGCTCCATCACCGTGTTGTGGCTGCCCTTCTGGAACACATCGCCTCAGGTCCCCGCTGCCGGGGAGGAGACAGCTGGTGCGCCATTCCACCCCTCCTCCACGGGCCGTCACGTGGGCCAGCCTCCACCGGGCACCGGAAGCGGGAGGGTGATGGAATGTTTGGTGGGCACCACTGCCTCTCCTGTAGCCACGAAGAAAGGGACTTCTTTCCAAAGTATGGGGCTTGATGACTAAGTTGAAGTTTAATATTGAGGCCTAAGAACGCCCGTTTCTGTGCGTTAGCCTGCCAGGTAACAGCTGCTGTAGTGTTTTTTTCCCCATGGTGATATGAGACCGGGAGTTGGCCAACTTTTTCTGTAAAGGGCCAGATGGTGAATCATTTTGGCTCTGCAGGCCGTATGGTCTGTGCTGCATTTATTCAGTTCTGCCAGAGCAGCCGAAGACCGTGTTGAACGACTAGGAGTGGCTGGGTTCCTATAAAGTTTTATTTACAAAAGTAGGAGAGAGCCTGTTGTAGACATGTGAGGAGTTACTTATGAAAGCCTCATTCTAATACTGTCCGGGTTGGCCTGTGACAATTATCTGCGGACCCTCCTCAGGCGGTGCATGTTGAGGCGTGACCTTTGCTAGTTCCTCAGCAAGTCAGTGCTGCCTTTAGGAAAGACTGTGGAAGAGTCACTGCTGAGCTCTGCTCACAGCCCAGGGTAGAGTCACACACTACTCTAGGGCTCCTGCTGACTTGGTTTCTGGAAGCCGTCAGCCTTCCCAGATGGACTCTCGCTGTGTGGGATGGAGGAGGGTCCCTCCAGAAGCAGTGTCTGAGCAGTGAAGCTGCACTGACGAGGTTCGCTCCTGCTCGGTGCACTCCCTGCTACGCTCCCTTCTGTAACTCCTGCTCCTTAGTGCGGTGGAGAGCATGCCCCGAATCGTCTGTGTTAGCAAGTGCACAGATCAGTAGGTCTGTGGGTTTTTAAAAATAATTCTAAAACACTGCTCTGGTTAGAAGACATGCTGCAAATCCTTCTGCAGAGCACGCAGTCACCTTTCTCTGGACGGCCGCTCGTTCCTGTGTCTTAGGGGTGTGCCTTTCCTCTTGGTTCACTATGCAGTGCTTCCAACCTGCTGGGCCACTCTTGCCGGGTAAGACGCCCTCTCTCCAGGAGTGATGGTGCCGATTCCTGACCTCGGCTACCTGTGTGCTTTCACTGGTTCCACAGCCTCATTTGGTCAGCTGTGCTAGCCACATAGACCAACAGAGTGGGTGCCCTGAAGATGCGCTTTTGGCTTCAGAAGAGGTCGTCTCTCTCCCTCTGCCACACCTGCGCCTTGAGGCGCTCGTCTGGGCCAGTGGGGCTTTTTTCTCCTAGCTTTATTGAAATATAATTTTTAATTTTTATGAGTACTTAATAGGTATATTTTTGAGGTATATTGACAAGTAAAAATTGTGTGTGTGTGTATATATATATATATACACACACACATCAAGAGCAGGAAAATTGTGCATATTTAAGGTGCACAGTGTGATGATTTGATACAGGTATGTACATCGTGGAATGCTTACCACAATCAAGCTAATGAAGACATCCATCACCTCACACAGCTACCTTTTTCAATGTGTGCAGTGAGAATATGTAAGATTCCTTTCTCAGCAGATTTCCACTACACCGTACCCTCTTCCTAACTGTACTCACCGTGCTGGAATTAGGCCTTCAGAGCTTGCCCATCTTCTGACTGCAAGTTTGTTCCCTTTGACTAACATCTCCCCACTCCGCAGCACCTGGTAACTGCCATTCCACTCTCTGCTTCTGTGAGTTTGACTAAAAATTCAGAATCTTTAAACAAGCAAAACAGTTTTTTTAGATGAAAGTAGCCATCATCTGTCTGATTTTTATTTCCGTCTGACGTAGATGAGAAGGGTAGTTACACATCTGCTTCATCTGTTCCGCCTCCAGGGAATGACAGAGGTGGGGCCTGCGGGGAAGCCTCCGTGTGAGAGCAGGTGAAAATCAGCCTGGGCCCACCGTGGGCTTCATCCAGGAGCTGTAAAATGGACCGGAGTCTGGGTCCCACCCTGGGAGATTCTGATGTAATTGGGCTTGGGCTGGGTGGAGCCTGGACACCTGGATCGTAAAAGCTTCCCAGGTGACTCTAATGTGCTTCTAACTTGAGAACCGCCATCAGCGCCAGCCCACTCTTGGATCAGCCAGTGTTTAGTAACTTGCACGCTTTACTTGAGGGGGAAGCCAATTTGAATTGCTTTGTAATGTAATGGATGTGTTTCTACTTCTCAGTTCTATTCAGGAGGTACTTGAGTACCTACTAGGTACAAGACACTGTTGTTAAATTAGGGGATTTAAGTATGTACGAGATGATTCGGTTCTTGACTTCAAGAGCTTATAAAAAAGCTAAAAATACGGAAATAACTCTAATGGGAACCACTACAAGCTAAATGTCATTAAAGTGAATCATGCAAATTATGGTAATTGAGAGAAGGGGCAGATTGCATTTAATTAGAGGGGATCAAGAAAGGCTTTGAGAAGCTGCCATCTGAGCTGAGTCTGAGAGCTTGGCCTGCAGAGCTGGGGGTGGGTGGACAGGCCAGGTGGAGGGAAGATAATGAGCGCAGATAGAAGGAGAGTGGGCAGATGCCTGCGGTGCCTGTTTTGACCACAGCCTACGGTGGTGGGGAAGGTAGTGGGAAACAAACCTAGGAGGGAGGGTGGGGCCAGCAATAAAATATCTTTAGCCTGCTCCAGCAGTCTGGGTCCAGCAGTGGGTTGGGAGTTGTTAAAAACTCTTCATGAAGTTTGTGAAGCAGATGTAAATACATCCTGCTATAGCAAAGGGATTGATTTTTCTGTAACAAATTGCTTGAATTGAATATATATAATTATGTGAATGCATTTTAAACTAGAGAAGCATGTTGCAGGGTAAATGAGTTATAGATATAAAATAAATAAATACTTACTATTGAGAGACAGAGCCTTGCTCTGTCGCCCACGCTGAAGTGCAGTGGTGTGATCACAGCTCACTGCAGTCACCCACGCTGAAGTGCAGTGGTGTGATCACAGCTCACTGCAGTCACCCACGCTGAAGTGCAGTGGTGTGATCACAGCTCACTGCAGTCACCCACGCTGAAGTGCAGTGGTGTGATCACAGCTCACTGCAGTCACCCACGCTGAAGTGCAGTGGTGTGATCACAGCTCACTGCAGTCACCCACGCTGAAGTGCAGTGGTGTGATCACAGCTCACTGCAGTCACCCACGCTGAAGTGCAGTGGTGTGATCACAGCTCACTGCAGTCACCCACACTGAAGTGCAGTGGTGTGATCACAGCTCACTGCAGTCACCCACGCTGAAGTGCAGTGGTGTGATCACAGCTCACTGCAGTCACCCACGCTGAAGTGCAGTGGTGTGATCACAGCTCACTGCAGTCACCCACGCTGAAGTGCAGTGGTGTGATCACAGCTCACTGCAGTCACCCACACTGAAGTGCAGTGGTGTGATCACAGCTCACTGCAGTCGCCCACGCTGAAGTGCAGTGGTGTGATCACAGCTCACTGCAGCCTCGACCTCCTGGGCTCAAGCAGTCCTCCCACCTCAGCCCCTCGAGTAGCTGGAACTACAGGTGTGGGCGACCACTTGCAGCTAATTAAAAATTTTTTTTTGTAGAGTTGAGGTCTTGCTCTGTTGCCCAGGCTGGTCTTAAACGCCTGGCCTCAAGTGATCATCCTGCCTCAGCCCCAAAGCACTGGGATTATAGGCGTGAACCACTGCGCCGGCTCTATTTTTAATTTTTAATGTTTAAGAGTATGTTTAAATACCTTTAATATTTGAAGAGAGAAAATCAGAAAAAAATACATATCATTGGTTTTTTCGTCTTTTCAAATAGGTCTTTTATTCAGATGAAGTCCTGGTTGAAGTGTAATATGTGAACAGATAAAAAGGTAGCTGCTCTGGTTTGGTCAGGCTAGTGGGCAGAGAAGGTTCCAGAGCTCTGCTCTTTTAGCCCCAGTTCCACACTAATATCCCTCATAACTTCTATTTGATGCTTCCTGTTGATAAATCCCCAAATGGCATGATTTTGTCTTAGTGGGAAGGGAAGGCTGATGTTAACAACTGGAAACTGGACATTGACTTGCCCAGCTCACAAGAACATTAAGACACCTGTTGCCGTGGGAGGCCGGTGGAGATGTGGATCGCGGAGCTCTGCCACTGTGGCAACATCGAGTAATGTCAGTGAGCACCTGCAGAGCGCCAGGTCCCACCGCGGGCGCTGAGCAGCCAGGGCATGTCAGGGCTGTGCTGGGAGAGCCGCAAGAGCCCGGGGTGGGCCTCCGTGTGGACAGGAGTGTGAGGATCCGGGTCCGTGCTCTCCAGTGGTGCTCGGTGGTGATGGCAGTGTCTGTCTCTGTGCTGCCCAGGGTGGCCACTGAGCCCCTGAAATGTGACTGGTGCAGCTGAGGAACAGCCTTTTAAACTTTAACTATTGTGAGTTAAAATTGCCATATGTGGCTGACGGCCGTCCTACAGGACGACTCAGATCAACTCAGGTCGGAGGGAAGGCTGGTGTGACCTGGTCAGTGCAGGGAATGCAGCATGGGAGGGGAAGGGTTTTCCAGCAGCAGGATCTGTGTGCAGCACTAGGGTAAAGGAGAGTAGCGCGATCCTGTGGGTCTGGAGGGAATTTAGCCTCCCTGGACCTCATGTTTGAACGTGGGAATGGGGAGTGTGAAGCCTGGGATGTGCTTGGGGCCAGATTACACAGGGCTTATGGGGAAGGCACAGGGGCCAACATTACCAACTGGGGCTCTGAGGAAAGACAGGCCTATCCACCTGGAGGGGCCTCGCATGGAGTTAGATTTTATCCTGAGGGCGTTGATGATTTTCTGCAGGAGTGTAATGTGACCCAACTTAAGTTCTAGAAAAGTGCTTGGGCTGCACCAGGGGATGTGGATTGGAGATGGAGTCTGGATTTAGGAAGGCCACTGTAGAACCACGCGGAGGCAGGACAGTGCCCGTATTGGGAAGTGGCTGTAGGTGGCTCATGGAGGAAGCCGGGAGAGGAGAGAGGCTCCAGAGCATAGGTGAGAGCTTGACAAGTGGGAGGAAAAGGTTCAGGGTTCTTGCTGCTTATCTAGGAGGGTGGGGGGTCATTTACTGACAGGAGATACAGGAGCGGGGCACCCTTCTGAGGCAGCGGAAGACTAGGTCTAGTTTGGTGGAGATGTTGAGTTGCATTTATAGGTTGGAGGCTTTGCAGGTCTGGGCCAGACATAGAGATTTGAGGACCAAAGGTGTGCTCACAGAAACAAAAGGTCTGCACATGGATGTCACCAAGGGAGAGTAGCAGGTGAGGACAAGACGGCCTTAGCCTGAACCAGCAGAAAGGTCAGGCTTTTAAGGATGAGCAGAGAAAGAAGGGCAGAGAGATTGTTAGTCAGGGCTCTTTAGAAACAGAACCAATAGCGGGTATCTCACGATCTCTTTTTCTTTTAAGAGATGGGATCTTGCTGTGTTGACCATGCTGGTCTCGAACTCCTGGGCTCGAGCCTCCCAAAGTGCTGGAATTACAGATGTGAGCCACCACACCTGGCCACTATCTCTATCTCTACATTATCTATAAAATGTAAGGAATTGGCTTGCTTTCAGGCTGGCAAGTCCAAAATTTGTAGGAAGGCTGGCAGGCTGGAAACTCAGGCAGAATTCCTTCTCGGGGAAATGAATTCCTTCTCGAGGAAATCTCAGTTTTTGTTCTTGAGACCTTCAGCTGACTGGATGAGGCCCAACCACATTATAGAGGGTCATCTTTCCTTAATGTTGACCACATCCACAAAACACCCTCATAGCAACACCTCGGTTAGTGTCTGGTTAAATCACTGGGTGCTGTGCGCTGGCCAAGTTGACACACAAAATTAACTGTCACAGAAGTCAAGAAGGAGTCGCCTGAGAAGAGAAAGAAAACTCTAGAAGCCAGGGGGCCCTGTTAAGTGGCACTGAGAGGTCACACAGGTTGAGGGTCAAGAGGTTAGCCCTTGGTTCACCACACAGGGGTGAGCAGCCTTGTGAGAGAAGCTGGGCAGAGGCCAAATCACGGCAGTTGCAGGCCGAAGAGGGTGTGGTTAGAGGAAAGAAGACGTGTGGGTAATCCTTGTAAGAAATTTGCCATTAATTGTTATGTCCCTTCCCATCAGGCGGCCGTTGAGGGCTGGACCTGGAGATTGGCTTGGATTTCTCCTAGGACACCGTTGGGTATCATAACAGCCCGTATTTTAGACATAGATTTGTTCAGACTTCGCTGGGATTGCAATCTCTGGGTTCAGTTCAGCAGTAAAAAGCTCCAGTTCCTAAGGAAGTAAAACTTTTCAAGAACACAATATAGAAAGAGCAGGGGCTTCTAATAGGGCTGTCCTCTTAACCTGTGGTGGTCTTTGGCATGTAAATAGCAGGGAGAGGGGAAGGCTTGTCTGTGAGCGGTTCTTTACCTTGCACCTGCAGTTACAGAGGATGGCTGATAGGTGGCACTGTGTGTCTGTTAAATGGAGTTAAGAAGAGAGCCTCTTAGTATTACAGGAATGAAAATTTTTGTTATTTTTAATACCGCATTTGATATTAAGCACTTGCTGTTAATATAGATTTTATTTCCAATCTTTCTGACATAAATTTCAGGAGATGAATGGGTTATGTGTGGCGTTTATAATGGTATGTGCTGTGACATTCTTTTACCAGCATAAAGACAGGGCCTTTCCATCTGCAGAGGTGGTTTAAAATGGAGATTTTTATTTGGCATCATGAAATATACATTTATCCGGCAAGGTAAGGTTGCGGGCTATTGAGGAATTCAGTCGATATAGTGAACTGAGTAAATAGACGGTGGCTGACCCCGGGTGGGAAGCAAGGTGTGCCGTGAGACGGGGTTGAAGGGAGGAGGGTGGTCAGAGTTTCACCGAAGAGAACTTAGACTCTACAGATGAGCAGAGTGCATGATTTCCAATCTAAAATTCATGTTCAATTTAGAACATTTGAGATGTAAAAAACACTTTTACAAAGGAGAAGTTACTCCTTTGTAGTCGCTGTTTTTGTTTTTTTTTTTTGAGACAGAGTTTTCGCTCTTGTCACCCAGCCTGGAGTGCAGTGGTGTAATCTCCAGTGACGGCAACCTCTGCCTCCTGGATTCAAGCAATTCTCCAGCCTCAGCCTCCGAAGTAGCTGGGATTACAGTTGCCCGCCACCACGCCTGGCTGATTTTTGTATTTTTAGTAGAGACGGGGTTTTGCCATGTTGGCCAGGCTGGTCTCAAACTCCTGACCTCAGGTGATCTGCCTGCCTCGGCCTCCCGAAGTGCTGGGATTACAAGTGTGAGCCACCGCGCCCGGTTGTCGCTGTTTATGTTATTACTTCATCTTTCCCTTTTATTTTCATGAACTGTAAATAGGTGGATAGATATGTCCTGTTGTATTTATGTTTCATATGCTATGTATTAACAGCATTATGTTGTGAGCCCTTTCTTAAGCGACTGAAATTCTTTAAAAACATGATTTGTAATGAGGCCTGATGCTCCATGCTGTGTCTGTTTCGATACCAACTCTTTTTTCTGTATTTAGGTTTTTGACATTCTTCTAGCTTAGGTCAAGATTTATTGCATTACCAGGACATGTATGCTTTTCTGGCATAATCTGGCATACACAGGAGTCTGTAACTAATGGTGCTTTTTGAGTCAAATGATTGTGATTTGAGAATCTGCTGGCTTGAGTGAAGCAGATACTTTCTGGCTAAAATGCTGACCTGGCTTAGCCAGTTTTTGAATGCGTTTGGATTTCCAGGTGCAGTTCTGAGTGGGCCGTGGGAGGGAATGACTGTGGGCTGGTGTCCGGAAAGTGTCCAGAAGACTGCTGACCGCCAGAACGTCATCCAGGAGATCTGCTGATTTCTCACACTGTATCAAAAGTGATAAGCGATCACTTTGTTTTCTGAATTAAGTGTTTTTTTAAGAATCGATCATATTGGATTTTGGCTTTTGTGGGAAGCGTTTTGAGCAGTATTATTTTTAGTTTGTCGTGGTTAAGAGTATAGGCGTCAGGGCCAAGCCGCGTGGGTCTCCACGTGGGCTGAGCCGCTTCCTAGCATCGTGACTGCACTCATTCCCCAGCCCCTGCGTCCTCAGGTGCAGGATGGGCCAGGCGTAAGCGTCTCATGGAATTATTAGGTCACCCTTACACAGGCTGAAGTGTAGTGCTTGATATGTGATAGATATTACTACAGGCATAACTTGGAGATTTTGTGGGTTCAGTTTCGGACCATCCCAGTGAAGTGAATGGTGCAATGAAGTGAGCCACACACATTTTTTGGTTTCCTGGTGCACATGAAGGCTATGTTTGCACTATATTATGGTTTAAGTGTATAATAGCATTATGTCTAAAAAACCAGTGTACATACCTTCATTTAAAAAATAAGTTATTGCTAAAATATGCTGATACAGAGACACGAAGTGAGCGTGTGCTTTTGGGAAAATGGCGCTGACAGACCTGCTTGGTGCCGTTTCCTCAAACCTTCAGTTGGTAACAAACACATTATGGGCAAAGTGCAATAAATGCCGTCTTCTAGTGAGGCGTCCTGACCACCCTGCTCTAGACTGCACCTCGCGCTTTTTCCCACGTCATTTTGCCCAGCCTTGCTTTATTTTTTTCTCCATAACATTCATCTCCTAATTTGCTATATATTTTAGTTATTTATACTTAATAGTTCTGTCTCCCTACCCGAAACACATCTCAAGAGGGCGACCATTTTGATATGTCAGATTCATTGCTGACCCGTGGTGCTTAGAACACTCCTGGCCCATGCGAGGTGCTCAGTGAATGCTGCTGACCTGGTGAACGAGATGCCCGGCAGGCTATGGGGCCTGGGGGCTTTGCGCTCTCACAGAGGAGTCAGGGAAGGAGGGGTTGCCAGGCTGGTGAGGTGGTGAGCAAGGGCTTTCCAGGCACTAGAGACATCCCTCAGAGATGCTCAGAGTCTGCAAGACCACAGAGATGTGGAGGCCGGAGGGCGGGGGTACAGGTTGGGGTGAGACCTGAGGGGCCTTTGTCTGCTGTCTGGGGGGTTTGACTTTAGATTTGAAGACCAACTCTATAATCTTACTGAAAGAAGTATTTCAAAAGATAGGCTCAGTAAATATTTGTTAAACTGCGAAAGTAAACAAACCTTGAGTTCAGAATCTGATTTTAGGAAGTCATCATGTTAAGCTGAGTGCAGGGGCTCACACCTCTGTAATCCCATCACTTCGGGAGGCCAAGGCAGAATTGCTCGAGCCCAGGAGTTTGAGACCAGCCTGGGCAACACAGGGAGACCCCATCTATCAAAAAAATTAGCCAGCTGTGGTGGAATGCACCTGTGGTCCCAGCTACTTGGGAGGCTGAGGTGGGAGGATCCCTTGAGCCCAGAAGGTCGAGGCTGCAGTGAGCTGTGATTGCACCACTGCGCTCCAGCCTTAGCGACAAAGGGACACCCTATTTAAAAAAAAAAAAAGGTTGGTTTGTGCTCTATAAGCAGTGAAATAAAGCAGTGATGTATGCTATTTCTGTCATTACTTTGAAAACAGTATTAGATGAATAGGGCATTTTAAAATGTTTTGTCTGGGCTAGATTTGCTGATGAGAGCTTTCTTTCAGACTGTTGTGTGGGATAATCTGCTGCTTTTCTGTAAGTAAAGTGATTTTATTTTAAAATGTTAAAATGTTATTATTTATGACATCTTTTCTTTATTTCTTAGAAAAATGTTTACTTACTCTTCCTTGTGGAAATTGATTAAGAATGCAGGCCGGCCTTCATGGCTCATGTGTGTAATCCCAGCACTTTAGGGGGCTGAGGAAGGAGGATTGTTTAAGACCAGGAGCTGGAAACCAGCCTGGTTGACATAGCAAGACCCCATCTCTACAAAAGAAAAATTAAAAAAATTAGCTGGATGTGGTGGCATGCACCTGTAGTCTTGGCTACTTGGGAGACTGAGGCAGCAGGATTGCTTGAGCCTGGGAGGTGGAGGCTACAGGGAGTTAGGATTGCACCACTGCAGTCCCGCCTGGGTGACAGAGTGAGAACTTGTCTCAAAAAAAAAAAAAAAAAACCAAAAAAACAAAAAAAAGAGACACTATTAGGCTAAATGTGTATATTTCTGAGGTACAGAATTATTAGAGTAAGCACTGTTGCTTTACTTTGAGATGAGATGGAAAGAATACATTTATTGGTAATTTCACATGTTTCTCTTTTTTTCTGCTTTTTCCTCACTCTGAAGGTGAAACAAGCACAGGTGATAAGAAACCAAAGCAAGTGACGCCTATAAGCCACATTTAAGCCATCAGAGTAGTTCTGGATAGTCACTTGAGTTGAAAAATAATAAGCTCAGACAACGTTTTAATCCTCATAAAAGACTAGTTAGAAAACCAGTTTTACTTTGATGCAAGCAAGCTAGCTAAAGTTAGAGAAGGGGTACTAAGAAAATAAGTGGGGACAGTCTGTTCTCTCCTGATCCCGCCCCTCAGCTGCTCGGGGGACGTCTCCTTGTGTTTAATCTCCCATCAAGACCCCTGCTGAATACATTTTAGGAATGAGAGGCAGACTCTCAACCATGTCATTTTCTCAGAGAATATTGGATTGTGTGTTGGTAATAACAGTACCTGTCACACTGAGAAATGGTTTGTCGTCGGCAAGGCTGAGAGGCTTCGGACCGACTTTGTTGTGGTTTGCTCTCTCATTTATTTCTTATGTTTTCAAGCAGCAGGAAAGGGATGCTGACAGTGTGAGGGGCTGTGAAGCCTGCGAAGTTGGGTCTAGGGCTTTTTCCTTTTCCTTGTATAAAGTAACTTTTAGAATGGAAATAACCCTTCCATTAAAGTTTTTCCATTTCATCTGGGCGAGGGGGGAGGTATGCTTTTGTAGTTGAGTGTTAAGACGAGAAAGGGTTTCCTTGGTTTCAGTTACTGTAACACTTAATTTTTGATTTTCTGTTTGTCATGTGCAACATGGTCGTTGGTGGTTAAGAATGGGTTCATTTCTTTTCCTCCAAAGGGACTAAGGGTCTAGAACCAGAAATACCATTTGACCCAGCAATCCCATTACTGGGTATATACCCAAAGGACTATAAATCATTCTGCTATAAAGACACATGCCCACATATGTTTATTGCAGCACTGTTCATAATAGCAAAGACTTGGAACCAACCCAAATGCCTATCACTGATAGACTGGATAAACAAAATGTGGCACATATACACCATGGAATACTATGAAGCCATAAAAAAGGATGAGTTCATGTCCTTTGCAGGGACATGGATGAAGCTGGAAACCATCATTCTCAGCAAACTATCACAGGAACAGAAAACCAAACACTGCATGTTCTCACTTGTAAGTGGGAGTTGAACAATGAGAAGACATGGACACAGGGAGGAGAACAGCATACATCCGGGCCTGTTGGTGGGCCTGTTAGGGGAGGGACAGCATTAGGAGAGATGTAGATGACGGGTTGATGGGTGCAGCAAACCACCGTGGCACGTGTATACCTGTGTAACAAACCTGCACGTTCTGCACATGTACCCCAGAACTTAAAGTATAATAATAATTTAAAAAGTAGTCATGCTTCCTCCATTTCCCACTGTGTCAGACGTAGAGGTTTTTACAGCCACTGACCACTTTTTGCTCTATTAGGAGATGGCAAGTCATTTGACGTTGATTGGCCCTCAAGGGCAGGGTTCCACCTCACTGCTTCAGAGTCTTTCTGTTTGTCCCGGGGAGACATGCTGTGTTGATGGTGTTGTGTTCTGCTGTGGAGGGGAGTCCACATTATAAGAGGGTTGTTGTTGGATTTTGAAGTATATCCAGAGGAGCGTCCCCAGAACAGCAAGACTTCCTGAAAAGATGGCCTGTGAGAAATGGTTGAGGGAAGTAGCATTGTTTGACTTGTGACCTGGCAGGAGCATGAGGCTGTCTTGGGACATGTGATGGGCAGCTAGACGGTGAGCAGTGCCAAGGAAAGAGAGAAACCAGGGCCAGGTGGGTAGCAGATTTCAGCTCAGCACAGGGAGAGCTACTTTACAAATTGGTCTATACAAGGTGGGGTCCGAATTCTGTGTCACAGGAAGGGAGGCAGTGTGGACTGGTGGTTAGAGTGCTGTGCTGAGCACATGGGCTGCAGGGCGGGGGGTGGCGCCCATGTGTGTTGAGTGCGTGGATCCTGCATGGTGGTGAGCATGAGGTCTGCAGGTGTGGATGCCACGTGACCGAGAGCTTCTAGACTGCCCGGTGTGTGTTCTGCCCTGCCTACTGCTTGTTCAGTTGTGTGACTTTGGCATGTTACTTGATCTCACTGTGCCTCAGCGTCCTTCTCGGCAGAATGGGGATGGGAATAGTACCTGCTTTATCCCATTATTGGCGAGGTGAAAGGAGTTGGTGTGTGGAATTGCCTTCAGCTGTGTCAGGCAGTGCGTAAGCACTGTGATTGTATTCCATGAAATGACTTCAAGTGATATTCTGGAATCGCGCTCCACATCCAGGCCAGGGCAGCAGATTCCTCACCCGCTGCGGCCTCTAGCCGATTGACTTTTCTATTTTTAAAGTTCCCAGGGATTTTGCCTGGTTTCCTTTGCTTTTTTGCCCTGAGCAGCCGCTGCCTTTTGGGACTCCTGCACATCTCGGATTAGCTGCAGAGTGGTACACCACTTCCCCAGTGGCCCTCTTTGCTGGTGTACAGGCACCTTTGGTTTTACTGCTCAGCGCTAACTAGGGCAGGGTTTCTTAGCCTTGGTGCTGTTGACATTTCCATTGTAGGATGTTTAGCAGCATCTCTGGCCTCTACCCACAAAGTGCCAGTAGCACCTTCCCACCCCCACCCAGTCCTGACAATCAAAATCATCTCCAGATGTTGCTTAATGTCCCCTGGAGGCACAATTGTCCCTGATTGAGAACCCGCGCACTAGGGAGAAACATTAGGAGGTTACCAGAGTCCAAGGACTTAATCAGAAATTGTCAGTTATTGTTTCTGGTTCTTGAGTTACTTGCTGGAGTCTTTTTTCCCTTACTGACCCCCTTTATTCCAGAGGGTAGAGCAAATGAAATGCTCCTTGTTCATTCCACGATGCCTGTGGAGGGCCCCTGCTTACCGAGCGCTGTGTGTAGTGGCGGCTTCAGGGAGGAGTGGACAGACGGGGTGTAGACCTGGCCCTGCTCCAGCCTCTGCATGGCCCAGGGCGGAGAGGGCCAAACAAGAGAACCCACTGTGCTTGTCGCCGTCCTGCCTTCCCTGGGCCGGTGCTGACGTCATTACCCTCTAATTTCCCCTCAGACCTGCGAGTGGCTTGGTGATGTCTTCACAGATGAGGGCGTGGGAGCCCACGGGTGCGGGGGTTTGCTGCTTGCTTCAGGCCCCAGCACCAGACAGTGGGGGGAGTGTGAGGCCTTTGGGCATCCCCACCTGGCTCCAGGGAGTAGGCTGGGGTCAGATTGTGAAGGGCTCCGAACGCCCTGTCAGGAAAACCGGGTTTCTACTGCTTTGTCTTCTTAAATGCTTGTCTTCTGCTGGGCTGTGCTCCGGCAGTTCCATAGAGCCTGTCACTTAACACTTGTATGTTCCTTTTAGACTGTATTCCACCCTCCACTCTCGCTCTGGCAGGTCCCCCTTGTCCCCTGAAACTTCTGCTGTCAGCGGTGGGGTGAGGGGAAAGAGTTGCAGCCGGGAGTCGGCCCCATGGGTGGTGCAGGACGGCTTAGGGCCGGGCGGTTCAGGGGCTGCTGAAGTACGAGCCAGCTCCCTCGACCTTGTCCTTGGGAGGCGCCGTCCGGGACAGCTCTGCTCTGGCCGGCCTTCCCCAGGACGTGCCCACACAGGGATCTTTCTAACCGCAGGCTGTAGTTCTTCTGTGGATAGAGATAAAGTTCAGTTCAGTAATTCTAGGCTGAAGCTCAACATGCTGAAAATGAGAGTACTTTGCAGCATTAATGTAGAAACAGTATCTGGGCAGAGCTGGTGGAAGACATGTAGGACGGCAGCCTGCCTGGTGACGCGTGTGCAAGAGACCTCACCAACTCTGCGTTCTTACAGATCCGGAACCCGCTGTGTGTGCCACATCCGTGTAGACAGTGGACGTGGGGATGTATCTGCTGGTAGTTGTCGTGTTCCGAAGCTCAGGCAGGAGCAAAACACGAGTTTTAAACCTGTTATTTGGCCTGGGGCACAGAAGCTCTCGCTTTCTCCCAGAGTTCTCTGTAA
Source organism: Pan paniscus (assembly GCF_029289425.2). NCBI lineage: Eukaryota > Metazoa > Chordata > Mammalia > Primates > Hominidae > Pan > Pan paniscus. Next base: position 189,257,316 of record NC_073255.2, read on the forward strand.
AGTGTGTCTGTGTGAAAGAGGACATTTGCCAGTGGGGAGGAGTTGGGCTGGAGGGTGGGGACAACAGGAGTGTATTCAGAGGGCGGAAGGAACAGGGTGGACAGTTAACTTTGGGGAGGACTGAGTAGAGATCAAGGGTTGTTCCTTCTTAAATAGTAAAGGGTTTGTTGAGTTTACTGGTTCACATGAGAATTTCTGAACACAAAGCAAGGTATGGAACTAGGGTGGGAGCTGGAGTTTGCTTTTAGGAAAGGCCTGGAAGTATAGTGCATATTGTTTTCCTGTTGTCCATAGCAACTATGGGGGATTAAATGTTAAAAATGTTAAAATAAAATTGGGCGACTTGGCTCAATCTTATGTCCTCACACAGTTACAGAACATTGAGAAATGAAGACTTAGAGACTGTACACATTGGCCAAATGTACACCCCCTTTAGGGCATCTTTTCTCATTTAAGTCCCCGATGCCACCTTTTCAGCAAGGCCATTCCTGCCCTCTCAACTCAGAGTGGCCCCTTGCCATCACTTTGTCTTCTGTTGCTCTGTTTAAAAGGTTCAACTTTGAGATATAATTTATATAGAGTCAAATGAACCATTTTAAATGTACGGTTTGAAAAGATGTGACAAGTTTACATACTTAACGTGATAATCCCCACAGTTAAGGTACAGAAGGGAACCATCGCTGGCAGAAGTTCCTCAGCCCCTGCTCCAGGAAGGCACCCATCTGCTTCCTGTCACTGTAGATGGGATTTGATTTCCCGAAGTTTCATATACAGGAGTCCCTTCTTATCCGTGGGGCATGCGTCCCAAGACCCCCAGTGGATGGTTGAAACTGTAGATGGTACCACACCCTCTGTATATGATCTTTTTTTCCTGTAGATACATACTTTTGATAAAGTTTATAAATTAGGCACAGTAAGAGACTAGCAGCAATAACTAATAATAATATGGATCAGTTATAACAGTGTGTTAGCATCACCACTCTCGTGCTGTGGGGCTATTATTAAATAAAGGGAAGGTCACCTGAACTCAAGCACTGTGATGCTGCAGTAGTCGGTCTGACCACTAAGGTGGCTACTGAGTGACTCAGGGCAGGTGGCGTATACGGTGTGGAGATGCTGGACAAAGAGAAGAGACTCGTGCCCTAAGCGGGACAGGGTGGGACAGCTCGAGATTTCGTCATGCTTCTCAGAATGGTGTGCAGTTTAAAACCTGCGAAGTGTTTATTTCTGGAATTTTCCATTTAATCTTTTCAGACTGTGGCTGACCACGGGTAACTGACACCGTGGAGCGTGAGCCGCAGATAATGGGGGGCTGCTGGAAATGGAGTGCTCCGCGTGTTCTCTGTTTCCGGCTTCCTTCACTCGGTGCTTTTGAGGTGCGCATGTCATTTGACCCTTCTTTCTGCTGGGAGCGCCTCAGCGAGCGACTGTGCCACAAGTCAGCCGTCCCCTGCTGGTGGACATTTGAGTTGTTTCCAGTCTTAGCTATTACAAAAAACCCTGCTATGAACATTGGAAATGTTCTCAGTGTCTGCTGAATATGTTTTATTCTCCTTGGGAAGTACCCAGGAGTGCAGTTGCTTTGTTGTATGGTTAAGTTTTTCCAAAGTACTTACAGCATCTACCCTCCCACCAACAGTGTACAAGAGTTGCAGTTGTTCGTCTTAACCCAGACTTGGTGTGTGGTGGATTTAAGCTGTATGATCCTGATGACAAATATTGTTGACTGTCTTTTCCTGTACTTAGCGGTCATTTGTATATTTTCTTCTGTGAAATGTCCGTTTGAATCTTTTGCCCATTTTTAATTGATTTGTTTATTGAGTGACAACTCAATAGTAAGAGTTCTTCAGATATCCTGGATACAAATTCTTTGTCAGATTTATGTGTTGCAGATTTTTTTTCTAGCCTGTGGCTTGTCTTTTCATTTTCTTAGTGGTGGTTTTTGAAGAACAGAAATGTATGGAAGCCCATTTATCAACTTTTTTCTTTTATGGTTCATGCTTTTTTATGTGCTAGCTAAGAAATTTTTGCCTACCACAAAATTACGAAGTTTTTAAAAAATGGTTTTTAAAAGAAATTTTGTACTTTTAGCCCTTACATTTAACTCAGTGATAAATTTTGAGTTAATTTGTGTATATGAAATGAGAAAGTAAATAAATGTTCATCCTCTCACTCCATGGATATCAATTATTCCCACATCATTTGTTGAAGAAGACTGTTATTTCCCTATTGAAGTATCTTGATGACTTTGTCTAAAATCATTTGGCCACATATGCATAGCACTGTTTATATGGTTATGTGAATAAAAGAAATGAATTTATATAATGCCTTTGAAGGAAACTCAAGATCATGTAATACTTCTCAAGTATTATAATGAACATTTATTTTCATACCCTACTGAATAATTTTTTAATTAAAAAACCTATTACAGAGACATGACAAGTAATTGCACAGTCTTACCCTGCACTGGACTCTGGACTGGAGAGAAAAAAAATGCCTTAAAGAATATTAATAAATCAAGTAGCAAAATGGGAATAGGAACAGCAGATTAAAGTTTTGTATTAATGTTAAGTTTATGAAGTTGGCAGTTGTACTGTGTTAACGTAAAAGAATGTTCTCAGTTTTAGTAAATACACACTATTTAGTAGTAAAGGGCCATGATGTATATAAGTTACTCTCAGATGCTCCCCGCTCCTAGATGTGTGTGCGTGTGGGAGGGGACAGAATAAATGCATGCAAACGATAAATAAAAACACTCTACCAGAAATGTTAACAGTAGGTAAATCTGAATAAAGAGTGTATCACTTTTGCTGAGCTTGAAATTCTTTCTAAATTAAAACATTATTTATTTTTATGTTTTTGAGATGGAGTTGCCCAGGGTGGAGTGTAATGGTGCCATCTCGGCTCACTGCAACCTCCGCCTCCCAGGTTCAAACGATTCTCCTGCCTCAGCCTCCTGAGTAGCTGGGATTACAGGTGTGTGCCACCATGCCCAGCTAATTTGTGTATTTTTAGTAGAGATGGGGTTTCACCATGTTGGCCAGGCTGGTCTCTAACTCCTGACCTCAGGTGATCCGTCTGCCTCGGCCTCCCAAAGTGCTGAGATTACAGGCATGAGCCATCACGCCAGACCTAAAAAACTTTTTTTTAAATAAAATGTTTTTTTAAAAAAATCTATTACATTAATTTGTTGGCTTAATATTTGCCTTTTACATAAAAGTGGAATTTAAATGTATTAAAATAGCCATAATAGTGATTTAAAAAAATCTAGGTTGTTAGGCTTACGTTTATTTGAAATAGAAATTTATCTGAAAACTAAATGGCCATTCTAGATGTAATGGTCATTTACCATTTCAAGAAAAAAAGTTTTATGATGATGTCTTCTGTTACAAATTCTTTCTTATTGTCTGAAATCCAGCTCTCAGTTTGGCTGGGTAAACTGGCCTTTTTGAAGTTTTCTGAGGATAAATTTTATCTCTCACTATCTTTTTGGTGACCTAGTTTGATTACAGTGGTAAAAATTATTACAGAGCCTTATGCACAAGAGCCCATGTATGTCTTAAGAAGGTGGAGTTACTGTTCAGTTCGGGTATCACTCCAAGGATTTAATGTGAGTCTGATTGTATTTGTTAAGTCCTCTTTTGTATTTCATCTATTTTCTACCACAGCAAAGTCAACAGAAAAAGCCTGTAATGCTACCAGATACAGATTATCTACTTCTAGGCCAGAAGTAAATCTGAGAGGATTTAGAGGAAATTAGTACAACCGGTGAGCTCTCATACTGTGGTTGACCTGGTTGGTGAGACCATCTTGTCCACTTGCCATGGCCAAGTGGGGTCCGTTGCTGTCTTATCCACCACCTGCAACTGTGAGTGTCTTAATTGACTCGGTTTAGGGACTTTTGTTTTCTTCAACTTGTCTTTGCTTTGAAGTTTTAATATACATTTATATACAGTATATGCTGGGTAATATAATATACGTTATAACCTGGACTCAGAGCACCCCTCAGTTAGTGTTTTCATTTTTTGCCCTTTTTCTGTCTCTCCTGTTCCACATTCTTCTCATTTGCTGAGTACTTTCTGAGCTCATGATGTTCCTTTCTGAGTTTTCTAACTTCTCCAGAAGCACCTTGATGGCACAGGCCATCCCGAATCTTGCCAGTATTCATGCAGTGTTGTCTTCAGGTTTTATTTGTTGCCTAGTTTTAAAGTTCACTGTCTGTGGCCACGCTGATGGTGCCCATGCAGAGTGCTGACCGCAAGGAGCTCTATTCCGTGCTGAGCTGGACACTTGGAGCTCACATGACGTTTCACGGTGAGGAAGCAGGGATTCTGAATCGCAAAGGAGCAGCGCGAATGAGGGCTGTTTGGCCCCCGCCTGTTGCTGGGTTGTGACCTCCCTTCACAGAATCTCTTGAGATGGATGCCACTCCTGAAGTGACTTGGCTCTGTTTTAGGGGCCTACTCGTGGGGTAGTGTGTGCAGCTCTCGCGGGGCTCAGGAAAAGTGGGGTACAGGGACGCCTGAGGGATGATCTGCCATCAGCCAGGGCCCTGCCTGCCTTAGCCCCCGCTGAGAGCTCAGCATAGTCGTAGCTTCCACCTGCAGCTGTCTTCCTGAGCATTTTCTTAAGTGAAAATAAAGATTCAGCCATGAAATGATTTTTGTTTTATTTATTTATTTTTAGTGTAGGAAACAAATAGAATTGCTTTTTAGAAGAAAAATCTGAAATGAATGCATTTAAAACATTCAAATGATTGTTATAAAGATACAGATCCTCAGAATGACAAAGTATGTGTTTTAAAGTTCCCTGTTTACATTTCTGAACTTTTAGGAATCTCTAGGTTGGGGAGGTTGAGACATCTTCAAGCATCCCAGTGAGCCCCAGCACCCAGGCTGCAGTCTGCAGTGAGCTCTAGTGCCTGGGCTGCAGTCTGCAGTGAGCCCCAGCGCCCGGGCTGTAGTCTGTAGTGAGCCCTAGCGCCCGGGCTGTAGTCTGTAGTGAGCTCTAGTGCCCGGGGCTGTAGTCTGCAGTGAGCCCCAGCGCCTGGGCTGCAGTCTGCAGTGAGCCCCAGCGCTCAGGCTGCAGTCTGCAGTGAGCTCTAGTACCCGGGCTGCAGTCTGCAGTGAGCTCTAGTGCCTGGGCTGCAGTCTGTAGTGAGCCCCAGCACCCGGGCTGTAGTCTGTAGTGAGCCCTAGCGCCCGGGCTGTAGTCTGTAGTGAGCTCTAGTGCCTGGGCTGCAGTCTGTAGTGAGCCCCAGCGCCCGAGCTGCAGTCTGCAGTGAGCTCTAGTACCCGGGCTGCAGTCTGCAGTGAGCTCTAGTGCCTGGGCTGCAGTCTGTAGTGAGCCCCAGCACCCAGGCTGTAGTCTGTAGTGAGCCCTAGCGCCCGGGCTGTAGTCTGTAGTGAGCTCTAGTGCCTGGGCTGCAGTCTGTAGTGAGCCCCAGCGCCCGAGCTGCAGTCTGCAGTGAGCTCTAGTACCCGGGCTGCAGTCTGCAGTGAGCTCTAGTGCCTGGGCTGCAGTCTGTAGTAAGCCCCAGCACCCGGGCTGTAGTCTGTAGTGAGCCCTAGCGCCCGGGCTGTAGTCTGTAGTGAGCTCTAGTGCCTGGGCTGCAGTCTGTAGTGAGCCCCAGCGCCCGAGCTGCAGTCTGTAGTGAGCTCTAGTGCCTGGGCTGCAGTCCGCTCCGCAGGGCTCACCGCGATGTTTTCTTCGCGTTTGCACCGTGATGTTTTCTTCGCGTCTGTAGCTCAGTGTCTTTAACACAGCAACTGCTTGTTGAATGCAGTGGGATGTTTGCTGCCCATCACAGGGATGTTTAGGCTGTTGAAGTTTGTCCTTCAATTACTGAAGGAAGAAAGGAATTCAAAATGAGAACCCAGCATCCTTTCATAAACTCGTTGAACAATTAACTGTATTTTGCCTGAAGATCAGGCAGCTGGGCTTCAGCTCTCCTATTTGTCTGTCCTTAGAAACCCACACCCCTGCCCCCTCCTGCCTGCTTGCCTTCTAGTGTGGAAAATTTGAAACAGGCAGGAAAGTATATCTAATATACAAGGATGAAGTTGCTGAAGGAATCTGGGTGAGGAGAAGTCAGGGCGGCAGAAGAGCGCAGCAGGGTCAGGTGAGGACAGAGCCCGTGCACACAGTTCTGTGGTCGCGCCTAGCTATGGGAGAGGCCCCTCGTGGTTCTGAGCTGCTCAGCAGACACAGGGCCCCTGGGACATAGGATTAAGGCCAGTGGGTTTTCCGAAGAGGCCCAGCTTTTTCTGACACTGAGGCCTGAGAGAAATTTCTTCTTTAGACCCTCACTAGGAATACCTCCTTCACCCCTCCCTACAGTGGATAATGATGCGCGTTTCTTCCCGCCGTGTCTTCTAACCGCTCGCGGTGCAAGTTCAGAGGGTGAACAGTCTTGTGAGTGAATACTGAAGGAGTGCTGAGCAGACAGGGAGCACTCCCCTGGGACTTTTGGATCCAGTGATAGAATTTAGAAGACTTAGAGGTGGGAATGGACTATGTACCTCTCAGATTATCCTTCAGAATAACAATAGCTCAGAATTTGGAGATGAGGCAGCAGGTGTGCTCACGGTGCCGTGTCGGCCATTGGGTGTTACAGTGAGAAGCAGCCCCGCGTCTTCGACAGTTGTCTTGGGAAGGATGAGCTCACCCAGTCTGGGGTGACAGTCAGGGAACCCGGCCCTGTGGCCCCTCTCCTACACTGCGGTGGGCCAAGGGACAGCTCTCAGACACCCCAGGCTTCCTTGGGGCACTGTTTGGGATCGCCTGACATATGGGCTGTTAGGAGACCAAGGCTGCAGCGTTCCCTGCCAGAGAGCGAGGCTGGAGGAATCTTAGCCTGGAAAAGTTTTAAAGGAGGTGTCTGTGATGGGCTTTAAAAAAGTAAATGAAAAACAATAGCAAAAGAACAAAAATACAAACCCCAAAACCTCAGCAAAAGCGCCCTTAGAAATGTCTAATTCCAAGCACTGACCCATCCTTGTTCTTCCCCAGTCCTCACTTAATTCTTAATTGGATATAAGTCAGGGTCTGTCTCTCCAGAATATCATCGGCCAGCGTGGCCAATCATGAGAGAGCAGGACCAGGGGTCAGTTGAGGCTTATTCTAAGATGAGATGATCAAAATACCAACATGCTTTTAAGTTATGATTCTTGATATTATGGTAACTAGGTATGCAGTGTGTCTGAAAGAGTCACCAGGCCACAAGACCCATCTGAAGGAAGCCAGGGATCAGAATATAACCCTGTTTACGTGATTTCCAGCTGCCACCCCCCGTAGCTGCAGCTGTGGTTGATGGTCCCTAGACTCTGACAGGAGCCAGGCGCTCTCAGGTTGGTCATGAGAGATTTCTCCACAGGGTGACAGAGGACAACAGTGATTATTCATGATGCTGATCTTGGGGCAGGATGTTGGCTTGAAAACTAGACTTAAAATGGGTCAAGAAGGCAGGTGCCCAGTGACCTCATGGTCTCCCTGTGGCGAGGGGCGTCAGGGGGTTGCCTCTCGAGAAATGGACGTGACAGCGGTTTCCTTGATTGGCCACGCCGACAGAGTTTTGAGAAAGCAAACAAGTGCATAGCAGTGAAACCCCCAGATGAGGACAGACTGCAGAGTTCTCAGGGCAGAAAACCATTGCCAGGTATTTTATTCAGTGTGTTCATGATCAGATAGTCTCCATAAGGCATGGGTACCCTTTAGGGGGTCTGCTATGCTCAGGGCTGTTCCCTGTGAGTAGAAGTGTGGGGCAGACACCAAGGAACGGGGCGGGGTGGGGGTTCCGGAGGATCGCTTCACTGCTGCAGAGAGCCCTGAAGGGTGGCCTCAGAACCACCCTGGTTCCCAGCCCTGAAGGCCAAGCCCAGATCCTCCCTTAACAATATATTAGCCTTGACCTTCTTGAAGCTGATAACAAAATATTGTGGCACAGTTTTGTGAGGCTCTGTCCCTGGCCAAGCCACTGTAGAAGGTTTAGCCCAGGGGTGTCCAACCTTTTGGTGTCCCTGGGCCACAAACTCTTGGGCCACACATAAAATACACTAACACTAATGACAGTTGACAAGCTAATAAAAAGGTCCTGTGCATAATGTTTTTGGTATTCACCACTGTGGATAAGCAAAACAGTTGTTGCATTGAAAGGGTTGGACATGGCTTCTTTAGCCCCTGACAGTCTTTCACCTTAGCAACTGGAGCAGCTACAGCATGTTACATGATTTATCTAACATCTGCTGCTGGCAGGTAATCAGAGGTGAAATTTCTCTATACAGACACTTGGTAGAATTGGAGCAGATCCCAGGTGGAAGACGAGGTCACTGGTGGCTTCTCCAGGTGAAAGGCCAGATCCCTGGTGGCTTCTCCAGGTGGAAGACCAGGTCACTGGTGGCACTCCCAGGTGGAAGGCCAGATCACTGGTCACTTCTCCAGGTGGAAGGCCAGCTTCTTCAGGTGGAAGGCCAGATCACTGGTCGCTTCTCCAGGTGGAAGGCCAGCTTCTCCAGGTAGAAGGCCAGATCACTGGTGGCTTCTCCAGGTAGAAGTTCAGATCACTGGTGGCTTCTCCAGGTAGAAGTTCAGATCACTGGTGGCTTCTCCAGGTAGAAGTTCAGATCACTGGTGGCTTCTCCAGGTAGAAGGTCAGATCACTGGTCACTTCTCCAGGTAGAAGGCCAGATCTCTGGTCACTTCTCCAGGTGGAAGGCCAGCTTCTCCAGGTGGAAGGCCAGATCACTGGTGGCTTCTCCAGGTAGAAGTTCAGATCACTGGTGGCTTCTCCAGATAGAAGTTCAGATCACTGGTGGCTTCTCCAGGTAGAAGGCCAGATCACTGGTCACTTCTCCAGGTGGAAGGCCAGCTTCTCCAGGTGGAAGGCCAGATCACTGGTGGCTTCTCCAGGTAGAAGTTCAGATCACCGGTGGCTTCTCCAGGTAGAAGGCCAGATCACTGGTGGCTTCTCCAGGTAGAAGTTCAGATCACTGGTGGCTTCTCCAGGTAGAAGGCCAGATCACTGGTGGCTTCTCCAGGTAGAAGGCCAGATCACTGGTGGCTTCTTCAGGTAGAAGGCCAGATCACTGGTCACTTCTCCAGGTAGAAGGCCAGATCACTGTGGCTTCCCCAAATGGAAGGCCGGATCACTGGTGGCTTCCCGTGGTTTCTGCCCCGTTTCATTCTTCCTGCTCTGACTTCACCATCTCTAATCCTGAGTCCACGTGGGTGCTATCACAGCAGTTCTAGGAGCTGGCATGAGAGAAAAATGATCCCTTTGTAGTCAGTCCTGGCTGTCTTTCCCCAGAACAGCAGTAAGCAGGAACGGACTACTCTCATATCATATAACTTAGAACCTGGGTTGCTAGGGACAGAAAAGTGCATTTTTTTTCTGTGCTGATTCCCTGTGACTTCTGCTTACCTGTAAACTTGTTGAGGGACTCACTGTTCACACACTCAGAGCTGACTGGGAGGAGTGCCTGAAAGCAGAGAGCTCTGTAGTTGCTCAGGAACTCGGGAATAGCTAACATATTTAGAGGGTCTTAAAGGAAATAGGGCTTTTTGACTCCTTGAAGGATTAATTTCCTTATGTAGTTTTCACATAAGGTGTTTTCTCTAAGAAAGTTCAATCAGGAGATACACTAGTCCCCCTTGTCAGTGAGGATATGATTCAAGACCCCCAGTGGGTGCCTGAAACTGCAAATAGTACCGAATCCTATATATACTGTGTTTTTTCTTGTACATACATACCTATGATAAAGTTTAATTTAGAAATTAGGCACAGTAAGAGACTTCTGAACAGCAGTAACTACTAAAGTAGAATAATTATTGTAACAATATACTGTAGGAAAAGTTATATAAATGTGGTCTCTCTCTGTCTGTCTGAAAATACCTTTCTGTACCGTACTCACCCTTCCTCATCTTGTGAGGGTGTGAGATGATGCAGTGCCCCATGGTGAGAGGGCGAGAGGTGAGTGACGTAGGTGAGGCCACTGTGGCCTCTGACATACATCAGAAGAGGACCGGCTGCTCGGGTGACCTGGGCCATCAAACCATGAGGATGTCAGTGGCTGCAGGTCAGGAGCTGACGGTGTGGATGACTGACAGGTGGGCAGGGTCGACAACGCGGAGATGCTGGACAGAGGGCTGGTTCGGGTTCTGGGCAGGTGGAGCGGGACAGGCGAGTGCTTCCCCTTCCTCAGCCCCCCACCGAGCTTCTGGGGTGGCCACCGAGCGAGTCTTGGCCCTGGAGGGCAGTGCTGGCTGGGTGGCTCACCTGAGAATGTTCCTTCTGGTAACTTGGATGCTTTCTTCCCAAGATTGTCCTGAGAAGCTTCAAGCACCCATTAGAAGACTTTCCCCCAGTGATGGTTAAGGCGGAGCAGCGGGAGAGCTGGTGTTATTTTGGCTCAAGTCAGCTGGACAGTTTCTGTTGTTTGTTTTGGCTTCCTGGTCCATGTGAGGGGTTGGCAGGGGGAGCATGAGGGAGCAGGATCGCCTTGTTTTTGCTTTGCTGTAATTGAGGAAAGGATTAAGGAGCCATCTGTGGCACATTGTTGTCTCCATAAAAAAAATCTACACTTTTCCAATAGCATGAAGTTTGCTTTTGTTCGCATCTTTCATAGGGCCGATGTGTCATGCCCACAAGCGATGGGACCTGTGGGAGTTCTGTTGTGGGTGGTTCCCGGAACTGTGGGCGGGCGGTTTTACCCAGGGCTCCCTCTGCTTTGTGTCTTGTAGAATGTCGTACTCTCAGGAGGCTCCACCATGTTCAGGGATTTCGGACGCCGACTGCAGAGGGATTTGAAGAGAGTGGTGGATGCTAGGCTGAGGCTCAGCGAGGAGCTCAGCGGCGGGAGGATCAAGGTAGGAGCCAGAGGCCTCCACGCAGTGCCTGAGGCTATTGCCCCAGGCCTGACCGGGGCCCTCCTGACACAGAGCCGAAGGAGCTTGTCTGGGCTGCGTAAAATAAAAACAAGTGTTCATCGCTTTCTGAGCTGCATTGTGACATGACCATGGAGGTTTGCTGCCTGAGTTCCTTCCAGGCTGGTAGTTCAGACCGATGGTCCTGGTGACACAGCAACGGCAGCTTCACACTCTCCCTGGCCATGCCTGCCAGCAGTTTCCTTTTGTGTCGTAAGAGATCAGGCATGGGGTGTAATGACCAGTGTCCCAAGGAGATGGGACTAATTTATGGTGAGGATCTTTCATGTCCTTCGGAAATGTTCTCATTAAATGAAAATAACTAATATTAGCAGGGAGTTACAAGGCGTTCCTCCAAGATAGTAATTCTTAAGTAGCTGGTGATCATTGTGGGCTTCTAACCAAGAGTGGGCTTCGATAGGGGCAGTGGGCGCAAGGAAGAGATCCCACGAGTCCACTGTTGGAAGAGCACAGTTTCTTTTCTTTTTTTTCTTTTTTCTTGAGACAGAGTCTCTCTCTGTCACCCAGGCTGGAGTGCAGTGGCGAGATCTCGGCTCACGGCAAGCTCTGCCTCCCGGGTTCACACCATTCTCCTGCCTCAGCAGGAGAATGAGTAGCTGGGACTACAGGTGCCCACCACCAAGCCCGGCTAATTTTTTGTATTTTTAGTAGAGACGGGGTTTCACCGTGTTAGCCAGGATGGTCTCGATCTCCTGACCTTGTGATCCACCCGCCCCGGCCTCCCAAAGTGCTGGGATTACAGGTGCGAGCCACCACGCCCGGCCAGAAAAGCACAGTTTCTTTTATTATTTTGAGGATGGTTAATCTTATTTGGGGTGATCTCTACAGTGCCAGAACATCTGTTATGTTAGGTTTAAAAAAAAAGCAGTGGGGTTAATTGCTTGGATTTTGTGCTTTTGAACTTTAACGCTTTGAGCCTTGAGAGAGGGAGGTGCTGCTTGCCGGGTGCACTGTGTTCCTTTGAGCCCTGGGGGCTGGGATTCTGGTAGGTCTTAGGGGGATTTGGCAGCAGGGGCGGAGAGTCACTGAGCGCTGGGTGTGAGGTGGTGCTTGTTCCAGTAAGAGGAGGGCGGCCCTGGGTGCAGCCGTGGTCTCGTCAGCCGGGGGATGATTGGATCACAGATGTGTCTGTGGGTGTGGGGTAAGTGAGAGCTGCTTTCTCTTCCAGCCGAAGCCTGTGGAGGTCCAGGTGGTCACGCATCACATGCAGCGCTACGCCGTGTGGTTCGGAGGCTCCATGCTGGCCTCGACTGTAAGTCCCTCTCTTGAGGGCTCTGTGTCTCCATTCCTGTGCTCTCGGTTGAGTTTGGGTAAATACTGTCTACGAAGGTGAAATAGTGTGTGCCCTAATCGTGTGGCTCTAAACAGACAATTCTATAAGATATAAATTATATCTTTTTTGTTTTTTTGAGATGGAGTCTCACTCTGTCGCCCAGGCTGGAGTTAAATGGTGCGATCTCAGCTCACTGCAACCTCTGCCTCCCGGGTTTAAGCAATTCTCCAGCCTCAGCCTCCTGAGTAGCTGGGACTACAGGCGTTCACCACCATGCCCGGCTCATTTTTTTTTTGTTGTATTTTTAGTAAAGATGGGGTTTTGCTGTGTTGGCCAGGCTGGTCTCAAACTCCTGACCTCAGGTGATCCACCCCCCTGCCTTGGCCTCGCAAAGTGCTGCGATTACAGGTGTAAGCCTCTGTGCCCGGCCTGATATAAACTATATCTTAATAATCACACAACACATTTATCACGTGTCCTTGCTAATTAGGGGTTACAGAAAACATGGTAAGTGGAATCCAAAAATAATCTAAAAAAGTCCTGCATTAATCATTAATTCCAGTGACTTTTCCGAATAATTATTACTTTTTCCCTTCAAATTTGTGAATAGCTCACACATTGTTAGTGGGGGACCGGCATTTGGTTGGTCCTAAGAAGATAGAGGCTGATGAAATTTCTAAAAAGTGAAATAACTCCCCATTTAGTAGTTTAGTACATCAGAGAGGTAAAATCTTGCAGCAGCGGTCCCGGGAGGGAGGGTGGAGGCCGGGATGAGGAGAGTGTCTTGCCTGCTTGGTAGCTGGTTCCCTTGACTTTCTTCTGAAATGAGTGTCTTTCTGTCTGCCTGTTGCCTCTCGTAGCCCGAGTTCTTTCAGGTCTGCCACACCAAGAAGGACTATGAAGAGTACGGGCCCAGCATCTGCCGCCACAACCCCGTCTTTGGAGTCATGTCCTAGTGTCTGCCTGAACGCGTCGTTCGATGGTGTCACGTTGGGGAACAAGTGTCCTTCAGAACCCAGAGAAGGCCGCCGTTCTGTAAATAGCGACGTCGGTGTTGCTGCCCAGCAGCGTGCTTGCATTGCCGGTGCATGAGGCGCGGCGCGGGCCCTTCAGTAAAAGCCATTTATCCGTGTGCCGAGCGCTGTCTGCCAGCCTCCTCCTTCTTCCGCCCTCCTCACCCTCGCTCTCCCTCCTCCTCCTCCTCCGAGCTGCTAGCTGACAAATACAATTCTGAAGGAATCCAAATGTGACTTCGAAAATTGTTAGAGAAGACAACATTAGAAAATGGCGCAAAATCGTTAGGTCCCAGGAGAGAATGTGGGGGCGCAAACCCTTTTCCTCCCAGCCTATTTTTGTAAATAAAATGTTTAAACTTGAAATACAAATCGATGTTTATATTTCCTATCATTTTGTATTTTATGGTATTTGGTACAACTGGCTGATACTAAGCACGAATAGATATTGATGTCATGGAGTGCTGTAATCCAAAGTTTTTAATTGTGAGGCATGTTCTGATATGTTTATAGGCAAACAAATAAAACAGCAAACTTTTTTGCCACATGTTTGCTAGAAAATGATTATACTTTATTGGAGTGACATGAAGTTTGAACACTAAACAGTAATGTATGAGAATTACTACAGATACATGTATCTTTTAGTTTTTTTTGTTTGAACTTTCTGGAGCTGTTTTATAGAAGATGATGGTTTGTTGTCGGTGAGTGTTGGATGAAATACTTCCTTGCACCATTGTAATAAAAGCTGTTAGAATATTTATAAATATCTTTCTGCTGTAGTGTGGTGGTCTGTTGGTTTTCTCCCTGTCGCTGTGCTTCCTTTAAAGAATATTGACATTGTTTTACATCATTGGAGGATTTGATTAATACCCAGCTTGTGGGAGGAAATGTCTTTTCGCGAATGGTGTGGGCTGCCTGCCCCGCAGTGACCACTCCATCGCTGGGGGTATCGTGAGTCTGGATAACCCGTCAGAGATGGTTTTTGAATCTGGGGTATAGTGGGAAGGAGTGCCTAATGATTTCTGATGTTCCTTCCTAGAAGTTCAGGATTCATGACTGTAAGCTTTCAGTAACTACTCTGATGTTTGCTGAATGGACTGCTAGCTTGAAAGGTAATTTGCTCAATTAATAGATTTAGGTTGATTTCACTCTTCATATTATTCTTATAATTATGTTACTTTAAAAATTGTTATTTATGGTATTTCTTCTAAGTTGTGAAGTATGTTTTTTTTTGTTCTGTTTTAAAATTTTTTCCTTAGTTTCACTCTCAAAGGAGGTGAATGAAATATGTTTTGTTCTCAGAAAATTTGCCTTCACAAAGAAACGTAGCCAGGTGCAGTGGTGTGCGCCTGAAGTCCCAGCTCCTCAGAAGGCTGAGGCAGGAGGATCACTTGAGTCCAGGAGGTCAAGGCTGCAGTAAGCTAGGATTGAGCCACTGTATTCCAGCCTGGGTGACAGAGTGAGACTCCATGTCTTAAATAAAACAAAAACAAGAAAAAAAAAGTTATGTTATTATTTGAGTTTAGAAATAAGTTTAATATTGAACTCAGTATGGTGAAATCTGAGTTTACCAACCTCAGTTGACCAAATCTCTGATACTGTCACTGTGCTAGGCCCTCAGTCTCCCCAGTCAAGAGTCTGGTACCACCTGGTTCTCCCCTCATCCGTAGTGTTTCTCTGCATTCCCTTGGGGGATTTGCTGCTTCTCGGGATTGCTGTACCGTTGGCTTCTCATGATCTTCCAGCCATTTTATTGCATCAAGTTCCCGGTTGGTCTGCCTGCCTTCAGTCACACCTTTGCACCCTGAACGTGGTAGCGAGAGCCGTTCCTTCTAACGCCATTTTCCTCTTAGTTCTATGCTATTCAGGGACCTACCTGATACTCCCATCTTCACCCTGCCCCGCCCAATTCAGCATGCTTTGCACATCTCACAGTGGGCACCGTCATTCCCACCTCTGCTCTGCATCTGTGCGTTGGCAGGTGCTTTGTTGCGCCTTCTCCAAACCCTGGGAATAACACCACTCTGTATGTCAGTGCTGTGGCAGCCTGGCTAAGCTAGAGCTGTATGAGCTGTCCTTCCACCACAGGATACCCAAAGCTTCCATGTGCCTTCTTTGGTACAAGATTAGCTTTGAGATTGTACTTCTGTTTGTCAACTGTGGGAGAATATATATATATATATATTTTTTTTTTTTTTTAATTTTTTTTTTTTTAAGATGGAGTTTTGCTCTTGTCCCCCAGGCTGGAGTGCAATGGCGTGATCTTGGCTCACCACAACCTCTGCCTTCCGGGTTCAAGCGATTCTCCTGCCTCAGTCTCCTAAGTAGCTGGGATTACAGGCGTGCACCACCATGCCCGGCTAATTTTGTATTTTTAGTAGAGATGAAGTTTCTCCATGTTGGTCAGGCTGGTCTCAAACTCCCCACCTCGGGTGATCTGCCCGCCTTGGCCTACCAAAGTGCTGGGATTACAGGCGTGAGCCACCGTGCCAGGCCGAGAACATTTTGTTTTAAACCTACATTGACAGGACAGAATGATCCATTACAATGTGACAGGTATGATGCTGTGGTTCTCAACCCTGGGCAAGACCCATCCCAAACTAAGAGAATCAGAATAGGCGCCCCAGGGAAGGCATCCAATTTTTGCTTTTTGTTTTTAAACTCCTTAGGCAATGCCAGCGTAGCTGGATCTGAAAGGCTTATGAGCAGAAGGAAGGGTTTTTGACTCAAAAAGATCTGAATACCAATTCTGGCTGTTCCTTAAGCAAATGAGATCCTGTTTTCTGTTTGCTCATCTGTGGGAGAATTGTAATGGTCCTTTTCCTGTTAATAGAGGTGAGTTATCATTTTTTGTTTATTCAGTAAGCCTGGCAGATACTATAGATAGAAATGAACTGTGATGGTCATGTGCACCTGTCATTTTATAAGGAAGAAAAATGTTTACAGTTAGTAATTTTGATAAAATCTGCACATACCTTTTGTTCAGGTTGAATTAGTTAGATCATAATATAGAAATGAGTTAAGTATTCCTAGAGTTGATGGGTAAAATCGACCTCCTATGACAAAATTACAACTCCAGGTGAGCAGTTTTCTGTAAAAAACATTTCATCAAATACACTCGTTAAATTCTAAAATTATAAGTCTACAGTCTTTAGGACTATTAAACCTTTTAATAGTGCAGGAGCCAGGTGTGGTGGCGAGTACCTGTAGTCTCAGCTACTGGGTAGGTGGAGGTGGTAGAATCCATTGAGCCCCGGAGCTCAAGGCTGCAGGAGCCAGGGTCATGCCACACACTCCAGCCTGGGCAACAGAGTGAGACCTTCTTAAAAAGTGCAGGAAGTTGCTTTGCCCTGTTCAACAGATTTAGACATAAACTCAGCTTTATGATGGTGAGAATATGATACGAACGGCCTTAACTTAAAAAAAAATCTGGCAACTAGTATGTGAATATTTAACAAACATTATCTTTCTAAGAAGATATCACCGCTGGCTCAGAGTTGCTCTTTCCAACACACCTGAGGAAACAGCCTCTCACTTCTTTGGGGATATTCATCAGCTGTTCCTGAGGGTTTAGCTTCTGTTTCATGAACTTTTAAGCCAAGATTAGACTAAGTAACATGAAGCTTATGAGTTTGTTTCTGCATATGGTGAGGGTTGGGGAAAAAATGAGAGAAAAGACTCCTGAAGTGGGGTCTGTAGAAGAGGAGCCCCAATCAGGGCTGCTGAGGACGGGGGAGGTGACCGCATCGCTTACAGAGGGAGGAAGGGTAAACGCAGAAGGCACCTGGTGCTTGCGTTGACCAACTGCAGGTGGGTGGGGGACTCTCTCCGATTGAGTTTCCATTTCCATGTAGCCTAAATTGAGGAGGGAAGAAGGCGAGGCTTTCTTAGGGGTTGGGGTTTGGGTTTTGCCAGGCAAATGTGATGATGGGTGGGGCAGGTGTCCTGGGGGCAGGCAGGTGTAGACGGGGTTTCTCTGCTGCTAACATGAGGGACCACGGACTCCAGGTAGGGTGGGAGCAGAGGGAGATGAGAGATTGGGAGGAATGGAGGCGTCTGAGGACTGGCGGCCCTGGGCTTCAAGGTTAGGAGGTTGTGGTCCTGAAGAACGATACTGATTAAGATTTCAGAGGTGGAGCACCTCTCAGTGATAGCAGGGTCATCGAAGTGGTGATTGTGTAGAGTTTAAATTCACTGGAAATGGAAGAATGTAGGGAATTTTGAGAGAAGGGCATTGGATAGGTTGTCTGGTGGGTGCTGGCTCACGCAGGAGGCTGTGGGGGTGGAGATGAAAGTAAGACTGGTCCAGCTGCCTGAAGTCGTGCCTCAGTCTCGGGGGTGGCAAGGAGCTGAGCATTGACCGTGAGCTGGGCACTGCGCCGAGAGTCACCCCACGTTGGGAGTGATGCTGTGTAGCCTCCTTTCACCTGAACCGAACCCTATGAAGTTGGTATTGCTACTCCCATTTTCCAGACAGGAAAGCTGTGGCTGAAAGAAATTCAACAACATGCCAAAACCACACAGCCAGGACACCGAGAAGTCATATTGAATCTATTTTCTCCAGTCTTGTAGAAGTAGGTCATAGCAACTGGTGAGAGACCGGGTGGTAAAACCCAGTGATAGGAATCTGCAGCATGACTTCATCAGATAGTAGAGTAGAAAGAGTTTGGAAATGGCCATGGGGAGCTGGAAATACCCCTCGAATCCAGATCCCTTGGTATGTAACGTGTTCCAGGAAGCTACTGATGCGGGATGTTTAGATGTAAAATTATTTTCATTTTTGTTCACAGCGCTTTGTTAATACATGTCTTATCAGGTGCACTGGCTTTATGTTACAAGGCAAATACAAGACGGTTGTTAATCTGAGTGCTTAGAACCATAATTAGCCCCTAGTAAGTGTTCAATAAATTCTAGCCATTATTATTATTCTGTTACAAAGCAGTTGCTGTGTCTTAAGAGCTCTACTTATCAAAATTGTGTTTAAAAAAAGTTTCAGCATAGGAAAAGGGAATTTTAGATTCATGAACTGTATTGCCTTTAGGAATTCCATTAAGAAAGGGTTAGAAAAAAGATACTAGTATGTAGTTGTAGAATGCAGACTCACGGGGCTTTTCTTACCACTGTAGCTGATATGATTGAATCACTTTTATCGTCCATCTAAGGAAAAGGAAGCCACTTGGAGCCCTGGGTTGCCTGCGTGGCAGCTGTCTCCCCACTAGGCTCCAGACCAAGTCATCCCGTCTGAGCCACATGAGGATGTCTCTGTTTTGGGCTGTGCATGTTCCATAGCCTTGCCACTTGGGGGCAGTATGGTGGAAGGTGCCCTGAGTGGCCCCCCTGGAGGTGTTTGTTCCCTTCCCTGGAGTGCTCTTGCCTGTCCGGGATGTTCACCCTCCTCTGCCGCTGCCCCTCTGTGTGTAGAAGGCAGCCTCTCTCCTTTACCAGTGCACCAATGACACCTGTGTCCCTCGCTGGACTGACATCCTGGAACATGGGGGCCGTATGGTGCTTATCTTGGGAACTCCCGAGGCCTTCACAAGGCCCGGTAGGTGCCCCGTAGACACTTAACTAAGCTCCTATCCGACAGCTGGACTGACGTCCTGGAACATGGGGGCCGTATGGTGCTTATCTTGGGAACCCCCGAGGCCTTCCCAAGGCCCGATAGGTGCCCCGTAGACACTTAACTAAGTTCCTATCCGACAAGAAGAAGGCATCACTGGTTTTCCTGGGCTGCGTGTGCTCTGGTGCTGAGACACATTGTGTGTCTGGATAACTGTAGGACGGTGAGCACCCAGGATGTAGCTATCGTTACCTTAAGAGTTTAATGGTATCATAAAATCTAACTCTTGGGCCTGGACTTCAGGAGGTTTTGGGAACCTGAAGAGTAGAGGATCAAGCTTGTCTAAGGCTGCCGCCTGCCTGTGTCTGCTGTGCCGCCAGCCAGAGGCCGGTGGAGCAATCACCCTGCAGAATCCTCGAAGATGTGCCTGTGTTTTATGGCAGTCGTAGCTCATTCCACAGCTTTACTCATATGAATAATGAGCTCTCGTGTGACTGAAGTGCAGATCGTTCGGTGATTAATTCGTTCTTTATGATCCCTCCTTTCTATCTCATTTGTAGAAATTACGATTGTGCCAGACAGGCTTGTGGGGTTAATCAAGTGCAAAGCTTATTGAAAACCACAAGAGAGGCCCATTAAGAATATTTATCTGTTAAATAATTCTTTACTTAATTGAAGAATATTTCATAATGTTTCTTTTAAAAGTATCTGTCACCCTTGTTAAATAGAAATATAACTTGATTGGCAAAATAATTACATGGGGTTCTAATTGGCAATTACTTCAATTTCACTTGGTCAGACAGAAATAAATCTTTTTAAAAAGAGGAAAAGAAACTATAGCTTGATCTTAGTATCACTGTGAAAGTTTTTTTTTTAGTTTTAAAATATTAGCTCTTTTTACCCTATATTGGTTTCTTAAAAGTAAGCCGTGGCTCATTCTCTGCAGGTTGACTTCTCAGCTTTGATTTTTTCGTTTTTCGTTTTGACTGCCGTGGATTATTTTTTCTGTGTGCGTGTGTATGTGTGTATAATCATATATGTATATAGTTGTTAATGTCATATTGTTGCTAGGAATTTCAAGTTTTTAAATGTTTTAATCAGAAAGAACACAGCTTTAAATTATTAAAAAAAATTATAAACCTAAGGGTTTATGATGTCAAGCAAAATTTGTTTGTTTATTGAGACGAGGTCTCGCTCGGTCGCCCAGGCTGGAGTGCGGTGGTGTGATCATGGCTCATTGTAGCCTCAATCTCCTGGGCCCAAGCGATTCTCCTGCCACAGACTTTGGAGTAGCTGGGACTACAGGCCCACACCACGACGCCCGGCTAATTTATTTTTTGTAGAGATGGGGTCTTGCTATGCTGCCCAGGTTGGCCTCAAACTCCTGGCCTCAAGTGATCCTCCCACCACAGTCTCCCAAAGTGTTGGGATTACAGGTGTGAGCCACTATGCCTGGCCTGCAAAATTTAAATGATAGGACATTGGCTGTATTTCTAATATTTAGGGGTCAGATGTACGTTGGCCTTGAGTCATCTTTTTTCTGCTTCTCATCTGTGACTGGCAATAGCGACCGTATGATGAGGTGTTTTTGACGTAGTGAGCTGTACGCCATTTTTATAATTGTATTGCAGGAGCTTGGGGGCTTGAGCAGAGAGTGGGTCACCCAGAATCTTGAGTGCAGACCCTGGCATTGCCATTGGCTGGTCCTCCGTTTTTGCTCACGTCAGTCATTCCGTCTCTGTCTCTTTCCTTCCCTTCACCCAGTGAGACGATGGTAACAAGCAGTAGTGGAGTTCATGGTCCCAGGATCCCACATTTCTGAGCCACTCAGAATGAGAACGTGGTAGAAAGATGAGCCGTGAAGGGCGACTGAGGAAGCTGATGTGAGGGGCTGGACGTGTGGATGTGGAACTGCGGCCACGGCACAGTTCCGGGGCCTTCCATGCATGGAAGGAAAAGCCGTCAGTTATCGAACGCTTGCTCAGCTCTGGATCGCCTGTTTACCAAGTGCCCGTCGGAGGACACAGTCCTGATGATGTGGAGCTTCCATCCCAGCAGAAGAGAGGGACGTGCGTGGGTCCCAGAGTCATGCTATATCATCACAAACCACAAAGGCCTGTGAGAGGAAGTACAGGGTGCCAGGAAACTCACAGCAGGCCCGGAATGGGGTATGAGCGACAGGTGTGAAGGAGGCGCCGAGGGGAGGTGGAGCTGAGAGCTGCAGGGGACTGGAGGCCGCCAGGCCACGAGGTGGAGGGACAGCAGTGCAGGAAGAGGCATATATTATTAGGTTGATGGAAAAGTCATTGCGGTTTTTGCAATTATATTTAATGGCAAAACCCGCAATTACTTTTGCACCAGCCTAACAGCTTGAAATGGCTGTTTCTGTAGGTCAGATATAGCAAAATGTTAGCAACGTCTAGTGAGTCACTAAGACAAATGCCTGGAGCAGAAGGAAGCCTGCCTGGCCTTTTAAGAAAGAAGGCCGAGTGTGCGGGATGTTCAAGAAAAGAGGTGAAGTTGTCCACATGGGGCTGGGCTATGCATTTTGGTCCTTATCCTAAGAACAAAGTCCTGGGACACATGAAAAGATTTTTTTTTTTTTGAGATGGAGTCTCGCTCTGTCGCCCAGGCTGGAGTGCAGTGGCGCAATCTCAGCTCACTGCAAGCTCTGCCTCCCAGGTTCATGCCATTCTCTTACCTCAGCCCCCCAACTAGCTGGGTCTACAGGCCACCACGCCCGGCTAATTTTTTGTATTTTTAGTAGAGACGGGGTTTCACTGTGTTAGCCAGGAAGGTCTTGATCTCCTGACCTCGTGATCCGCCCGCCCTGGCTTCCCAAAGTACTGGGATTACAGGCGTGAGCCACTGCGCCCGGCCATGAAAAGATTTTTAACGGAAGAGTGGGTGCCTGGATATGTGCTGCATAGACACACCTAGAAGGTTTGCCCGAGAGGTGGAGCTTTTCTCTAGAGTCATGGAGCAGAGCTGGAGGAGGAGAGGTGAGGTGGGCTGCACAGGCTGTACGGGAATGCTGCTCTCGTGTGAGACAGTCTCGCTCTGTCACCCAGGCTGGTGCAGTGGCGTGACCTCGGTTCCCTGTAACCTCTGCCTCCCGGGTTCAAGAGATTCTTTTGCCTCAGCCTGCCGAATAGCTGGAACTACAGGCACATGCCACCATGCCCGGCTAATTTTTTATTTTTTATTTTTAGTAGAGACAGGGTTTCACCATGTTGGTCAGGCTGGTCTCAAACTCCTGACCTCAAATGATCCACCTGCCTCGGCCTCCCACAGTGCTGGGATTACAGGCATGAGCCACTGTGCCCGGCCTGCTCTTGTGCTTTCTAACGGCAGCTCCAGAAAGATGGCCTCAGCAAACAGGTCGTATGGTTTGGTAGATACAGCATGGGAGCCATGGAGGAACTGTGTGTCTCCCTCTGGGCAGTTAATAAAGGATGTGAGAAGGGACTCCAGAATCAGAAGGGTAACATACTACAACCTTTAGCTGAAGGAAGGGAATGAGCTTTTTGAGGTTTAGTGTAACAAAATATGTAGCTAGTGGATGTGGCTCGATTTTAGTTTTAAAATGTAAAGTGCCAATAAGATCATTTCTCTTGCTAGATTTAGAAGTAGTTTGTCTTCTCTCCCACCCCCAACTCTGCTTTATTTCTTTTGTAGGAAAAAAGCTTCTGTGATTTGTCCAGAACAGGGGTATTTGAGAACTATTAAAGAAGAAGTTAGGATATAGCCCAGCGTAGAGAAAGAGCTAGACACATAGATACTAATTAGGAATATGCTGGCTGGAGAAGTAACTTTGTGGGCTATAAAGGTACAAATGACTGATATTTTTCACTGACATCTTTTATCTTAATTAGGTTGGTATACTGCATGGGCATTTCTGATTATGCAATCATTTTCTTGAGCTGAATTAGCATGTTTTACATATTTATTCATTAGGTCTTATGTCCATGATAAATTAAACTTTATGGGTAATGAAAACATTATTGCATGATATAATTACAGCTCTCCTGAATTAGAGTTTAAGAATGTGATTGCCACACTCTACGTAACTTAATGTCCCCTAATGGCAAAGATTAATAGCATTATAAACTTTCTGGTCATGTGCAGTTCAGGTCCGGGTTGATTTACAGTCAGGTGACTTTTAAAGAGCTGACAGCCCTTGTGCTGAGATTTTATGAACAGCATCATTTCCCGGGGGAATGTCCTCTGTAATTTAGTGCTAATCACTAAACCACTAGTAATCATTTGTGTACTAAGTTTATTGTGCCAGTACTCTGAGAAGTTGTATATTTGTGACAGAGTAAAGTAGGTGCTTGAGTTCCCTTGGAAGTGAAATAACAGTAATGTTGATAGGGCTTAGTAACCACACCCAGGGACAGATTTTCAGTTTTTTTTCCCTTTTCTTAAAAATAAAACAACTGATGCATTCACACAAAGAGGTATGCATCTTGAGTGTTTATATATAATTTAATTTAAACTCTACCATTACAGCAGATTGCTCTGGGAAGCCTTGGGCTATGAACACTGGAATTGCACCTGCTCCAACCTTACGCCCCGGTGATGTGCGTGGCCAGTTTGAATGGACCAGGAACTGGACTTGGTGTCCATTTTCACCAGTATTAGAGATGGGTTTGTGGGCATGACAGAATTACAGACTGCTAGACTGACAAGTTCACCTCTCCCCACCCTCCCCTTTTACCAGGAGGCGATGACTTGTGATGAGAAAGGGCTGATGGGATTAGAATCCAGTCTGTGTCCATAAGACACAGTCAAGTCCACTGTTACACAGGAGTCAAACCGGTGACCTTGTGGAGGGGAACAACACCGATTACTCGGTCCTGGCCCGGGGAACCATGGCTTCCTATTGAGCAGCTGCTCCTGCCTTCCCTTGGTACAGCAGAGATGTGAAAAATCTAGCTCCAAGTCAGATGTGTTTAGGAAACTTTGGGCTAACAAAGGCTGTGAGAGCTGTCGTTAATGTGCTGAGCCGCACTGTGTCCTGAGCAGGAGCCTGTGGGGACTTGGCACAGAGCCTTGGTGCTTCCCACTGCACCTCCAGACCAGACCTCAGAGTCGGGGCCACTGCACCTCCAGACCAGACCTTGGAGTCGGGGCCACTGCACCTCCAGACCAGATCGCAGAGTCGGGGCCACTGCACCTCCAGACCAGACCTCAGAGTTGGGGCCACCGCAGAGTCAGGGCCACTGCATCTCCAGACCAGATGGCAGAGTCAGGGAGCCATCGTATGGGGCTTGCCGTGAAGGGCTGCCTTCAGATGGGGCCTCTGTGGAGGGACTTGTGTAAGTGGACTGTGTTTAGTGAGAGAGAGAAGCTGGTTTCTAAAAAGGATTTTTTTTTTTTACTTTGGAATATTTTACTGTGGACTGAGGAGAAATGATTATTGTGCTTTTGATGGTCGGTGATACATAAGGAGAATTGAAGTTACAGAGGGTATTTTGGTACTTAGCAGAAAGATTATAATTAACAAAATGGACTGTTTGGCGTTTCTTTTTGTTATTTTTCATTGCTTTTTTATGCTCATACTCATCATCTAAGATAACGGAGAAATTCAATCTATTACTCTCTTCAGAATGCACTTAAGCAGCCTCTTTTAGAAAAGGATATAATTTCCATCTACTGGAATTCCATTTCAAATATAAACAAGACACCCCAGAGGGAAAGGAGTTACAGATGCTGGTGATTCTGACAGCATTAACCAATGGGAGTTGGTAAGTGTGGCTGTGATCACTGCGACATCAGATTTTCCTTCCCTTCCCTGTTTCTTTTTCTTTTGTTTTTTTGAGACATGGCCTCTCTGTCATCCAGGCTGGAGTGCAATGGTGCAATCTCAGCTCACTGCAATCTCTGCCTCCCAAGTTCAAGCGTCTCCTGCTTCAGCCTCCCGAGTAGCTGAAATTACACATGCCCACCACCACACGCGGCTATTTTGTATTTATAGTAGAGACAGGGTGTCACCATGTTGGCCAGGCTGGTCACGAACTCCTGACCTCAAGTGATCCACCTGCCTCGGCCTCCCAAAGTGCTGGGATTACAGGCATGAGCCACCGTGCCCGGCCTCCCTTCCCTTTTTCTCCCCCCCCCACTTCCTGTTTTCCTTCCCCTTCCCCTTCCTGTTTCCCTTCTCTCTTCGTGGTCTCCCTGTGCTGCCCAGGTTGCTCTCGAACTCAAGTGATTCTCCCGCCTCAGCCTCATAAGTAGCTGGTGCACACGGCTGTGCCCAGCTGAAGTGTCCACGGCTTAGGGAAAACAAACTCCTTCCGTGCATGTGATATAAGTAGATACATTGTGGTATCCGGACTCACCTCTTGTGAGTAGTGGGCATCGTGTTTGTGGACAGAGTTTCTCTGTGTCGTGGCCATTTCGATTCGGAACTCGGGTGACCGCTGCTGTTCCCAGCCTCCTGGGCTGCTGCTTTACTGCGGTGGGGACTCTGGTGGTCTTGCTGCCCCCCTGGCTATTTTGCTTCATGGCAGCACCTCTTCAGAGAAAGCAGAGGAAAATTAACAATGAAAACGGCTTTCCTTTTAGTTCTGGGAAAAATAATCTGTCATAAAGAAGATAAAACATGGTTGTGTGGGAATAAATGAACGCCGGCCCCGTGAGCGCAGGCAGAGGCTGTTCCCTCCAAGCCCGCTCTGCAAGGGCCTGGGCGCCGTCCTGCCCGCGTGGCGGAGGCTCCTGGGGGCACGGGAGCAGGAGGCGTCATGGAGAGGAGGGAAGCTCCGGGGTGCCGAGGGGGTGCTGTAGGCACGCGGAGCTGGAGGCCGGCTCGCCACAGTCAGGCCCTTGTGTGATGGGTCAGGAGAGCACCGTTCTCTGATGGGTCCGAAATTGAAAGCGGTGGCTAAAAGGAGGGCAGCGGGAAGGCACGGATCAAGTCCTGAGCATTTGGGGCCGATTGCTGCAGAGGTCACAGTTTCTCCTCCTGGGCTGCAGACTGTGGGTCAGTATTACAGTCTACCGTTGTTTATATCATGTGGTTAATATCAAGCATGCGAGTCTCCCTGTTTCCTGGGAACTGACGGGTACCCTCAATGCTCCTGGTAGATTGTTTATATACAATCTACCATTGTCCATTTGTGTATTCAGTCTCGTTTTGAAAAGTGGAAGTTTGAATAAGGTGTGGCCGCTCCATTCTACATTTTTCTGTGACTCAAAATGCAAAAGTTGAAGGCCTCAATCCTGAATCTGTGCTGTGATACTGCTGTTACTTTACTGAGATAAAACCTTCAATGCCTTTCTACCATATCACACATTTTTCTTTAACAGAATTTAGGTTCCCGATGGTGGCCTTGTGGGTTTGTGAAAAAAGCCTCAAATTAAGGCAGAGGCCTGTGTTCTAATCCTGACTCTGCCCCTGACGTGCTCTCTGGTCTGGGTGAATCATTCCACTGCCTATTAATTAAATTATTTGAGATGGAGTCTCACTCTGTTGCCCAGGCTGGAGTGCAGTGGTGCGATCTCGGCTCACTGCAACCTCTGACTCCCGGGTTCCAGCGATTCTCCTGCCTCAGCCTCCTGAGTAGCTGGGATTACAGGTGCAGCCATCACGCCTGGCTAATTTTTGTATTTTTAAGTAGAGTTGGGGTTTCACCATGTTGGCCAGGCTGGTCTTGAACTCCTGACCTCAAGTGATGCACCCGCCTCGGCCTCCCAAAGCGCTGGGATTGCAGCACGAGCCACCGCGCCCGGCCTGATGCACCCGCCTCAGCCTCCCAAAGTGCTGGGATTGCAGCGTGAGCCACCGCGCCCGGCCTGATGCACCCGCCTCAGCCTCCCAAAGTGCTGGGATTGCAGCGTGAGCCACTGGCCTGGCCTGAGATGGCTTTTAAAGTGGGTATGAGGAGCTCCATGCCCATGACCCTCCTGGAAAATGTGATGATACCAAGAACATTTTGAATATAGTTGAGGAGACCTGTATCAGTGTCCTGGGGCGATTGTAACAAAGTATACAAACTAGGCGGCTTAAACAACAGAAATTTATTTTGTCACAGCCTGGAGGTGAGAAGTCTAAGGTCAAGATGTGGGCAGGGCTGGGCTCCCACTCAGGGCGCTGGGGGAGGCTCAGTCTCGGGCCCCTCCTGGCTTCCAGTGGTCCCCTGGCCTGTGGCAGCATCGCCCGCTCTCTCTGCATGTGGCGTTCTCCCTGTGTGCCTGTCTGCTTCTGTGTCCAAGTTACTCTTGTTACAAGGACACAGTCATATGGGATCAGGGCCCACCCTACTCCAGTGTGACCTCATCTCAATGACTTTCCTCTGCAATGATCCTACTTCCAAATAAGGTCACATTCGGAGGTCCTGGGAGTTAGGACCTCAGCATATGAGTTCTGGGGGGATGCATTTCAACTCACAGCAAGACAAATCCACGTCGTTAATATCAAGCACGTGAGTCTCCCTGTTTCCTGGGAACTGATGGGTACCCTCAGTGCTCCTGAGGTTGACTCGAGTGTTGACCGGCCAATTCTGGGCAAGTGACCCAATCGCTGTAACTCTAACTCTCCGTCCTTACTCTAAGGAGAGTAGGGATGTGCACTTCTTGTGGTTGGAGGGATTAGCAGGGGAGACACATGGAAACGGCTTGGCGCAGTTCCCAGAGCCTGATGGCCTTTTTGTTATTAGCACCTCGGAACGTGACCAGAACCGTGGTCTGCAGGGCTGCATGCAGAGTGGGGGCAGAGGAACACAGGCATTTCTTGTCCTAAGGGATTTGGGCGTCTTGCTTCTGGGGAGCACTTCCTTTTCCACCCATCCCCAGGGTGGGTCCAGCCCACTCCTCTCAGCCCCTCAGCACCTTGCAGGTATGGAAGGGTCGGCACAGGCCATGCTCCTCCCCAGATCTGCCCAGCCCTGCTGAGGGCCAGCAGCATGCCCTGGCACTCGTCTGTGCCTTCTGGTGCACGGACTCGCAGTGGTGCCCATCCTGCCCCGTCCACCCCCTCGTGGTGCTCCCCCTCGCTGGCAGGGCCTTGTTCTGAGGTCTCCTCTGTGCAATCAGCACCATGCACCCCACAGCAAGGCCTCCCAGCAGCTTCTTGTTGACGGGTCTCAGGGTGGGCACTTCATCTGCAGGCCTGGTGCAAAAGGAACATGCGGGGCCTCTTGCTATAAATGATTCAGAATTTCAAGATGGCAGAGCAGGTGTTCAGCATGGGTGTCGGGTCTGCGTGTGACTCCGTCGGTTGGACGCCCGTGAAGCCCTGGCTGGTGCCAGATAAGCCACAGTCTCCCGGAAGCACATATTGTTCAAAAAACGATGCCATCCTGGGGTGCAGAGGAGCACACAGGCCAGAGGACCCGGCCTGGCGCCGCCCACCCCGACCTGTCACCACCTATGAAATTGGATCCCTCCCGAGAGCGAGGACCTGTGCCAAGCCCCTCAGCACCTCTGGGGCGTTCTGACTGATGCCTGTTACTGACAGCACCATGTTCCTCTGGGAGAAGTGGTTGAGACGAAGGGCTTGGGATAAATAAGTCACAGCATGCTGGGCCATGGTAGTTCCTGAGTCTCCCTGTAAAGCAGAGGACAGACGCAATGATGTGCTGAAGAATACGATTTAATTATTTAAGTCATCCATTAGGCTTTCACACTTGAGTCATGACTTAGAGCACAGCGGGTCTGCCTGGAAGGGCTTTTTGCTTCTCCTGCTGCACGGTTCAGGGGTCCTCGGGTTCAGGGGCGAGGCGTTCTCTTGCACCCACCTCTAACTGTCCGGCACACTGCACCATGGTCACTGCTCACGGACCATGCAGTAGATGGTTAGCCGTGCCCACAGCGCGCCTGGCTTTGGCCCTTGACCTTTGGTCCCTGGAAGGTTGGTCCCCAGGCCACTGAGGTGTCCTGTCTGTTGGGAGCACTTTGTTACCTGAGCACCTCAGGCCCCCCTAGATAGTGTACGCTGACAGTGGTGTTTATAGTGGGGACCTTGGGCCACACTCTATTGGCTTGACCTCCCAGGGCTGGACATGGAAGGCAGCCAGGGTCAGAAGTGAGGTGGTCCTGGGGACCCCCAAGCTCCGCAGTTAGTTTCATCAATGAGGTGGTCTTGGAACCCCCAAGGTCCACAGTTTGGGTCAGAAGTGAGGTGGTCTTGGGGCCCCCAGGCTACACAGCTGGGGTCAGAAGTGAGGTGATCCTAGGGGCCCCCACTTATCTATCAGTCCTACTAGAGAACAACTTTTCTGCAGCTCCAGTACAAGGCCCAGCATGGAAGTGCTCAGCGAGTGTCTGATGGAGAAAGGAATGAATGGAAAGCTCTGGTTTGAAGAAAAGGCCCAGGCAAGGGGCGCATGGATCTGGGAGGGTCTCTGCAGGATGATCCAGAGCCGGGGGGTCTCTGCAGCAGGATCTGGGAGGGTCTCTGCAGCAGGATCTGGGAGGGTCTCTGCAGGAGGAGGGAGGAAAGCCAGCACTGCCAGCCTCTGGGGAGAGCCAGGCTCTCTCATCCTACAGTGACTCCCAGTGGTCACGCCTTGTGCTCCTGAGATCCGAGGACACCAGTGTTTGTCCAGACCCTTCCTCCCCGCCTTGCCCTCCAGGTCGCACCCTGATTTCTCCAACTTAATGTGCAGCTGCTCTCAAGCGGCGAAGGGCCCGGGCTCTAGAAAAGCAGCGCCAGCTTTTAAATGGAGGTTCTCTCGGATGGCCCCGGAGCAGGGCCGGTTTCTTGAGTTGGGACGCAGGTGATGCCCTCACCCTTGGGGCAAACGCACTTCCTGACCCTGGGGGTCACCTGGGGGGTACTGCACCCTGTATGCTTGCATCTGGCCACCTGCTCCCTCCCTGGTGAGAGGGCCCTGTGAGCCGGGGCATTGAGCCTGTCTCTGTGGGGCCTGACACAGAGCCAGCTCCAGAATCTCTCCTGTTGCTGCCGCCACTTCTGTCCTGAGCATGGCCGAGAGGGGAGAGTGCCTGGCAGCCTTCCAAGCTGGGGCTGGCCGAGGGTCCCAGGGCTCTGCTTTTCTGGGGATTGACTGATCCTCAGGATAGACACCCTCGTGGCAGCAAAATGGCTGCTCTAGGCCTCATAGTCACACACCACACCCCCAGGGAGAGAGGCCGTCCTTCCACTGTGTCAACGTGCAGCCAGGCTTCTTACCCAGATGCCCCAGAAATCACCTGTGTGTAATTCATGACCCATCACGGAACCAGTCCCCAGAGCCAGGGCCCAAGCCCAGCAGGTCCCAGTCTTGCAGCTGTGGTGGTCAGCCCATTTCCCCTGACACCCATGAACCCATTGAGGAGTCTGATAATCAGAGTACAGTTACCAAGAGGAGGGGGATGGACGCAGCGCGGCCTAACATAGCAGGACTTCACTCCAGCACTCACTACTGATGAAACTGTTAGCTCAGATTCTTGGGAATTCATGAATTCCCAAGAATGTCTTTGGCCCAGGTTCTCCTTCTAGAGCTGGATCCCACAATGACAGACTCCTGGGCAACCTGTGGCAGCCGTGACTTTTGTATGTGTGGGGTCGTGTCACCCGCTGTCTCTCAGCGGTGGCTCTGGGGGCCACACGATCTCAGCCCAGGTTCCCCAGAATGCAGCGCATGAGGCGGTGACTGAAGTGCAGGGCTTTGCTGTGGATGTGGTCACAGGGAATGGAGTGGGCCGGGAGGAGGGCAGTGCTGAGAGGCCGCGCAGGAGGGGCAGTCTGGTGACCGCGCAGGAGCGGTCGTCTGGTGACCACGCAAGAGGGGCCGTCTGGTGGCCATGCAGGAGGGGTGGTCCAGTGGCCGGGCAGGAGGGGTGGTCAGGTGGCTATGCAGGAGGGGCGGTCTGGTGACCGCGCAGGAGGGGTCGTCTGGTGACCACGCAGGAGGGGCCGTCTGGTGACCACGCAGGAGGGGCCGTCTGGTTGTCACGCAGGAGGGGTGGTCTGGTGGCCGGGCAGGAGGGGCGGTCAGGTGGCTATGCAGGAGGGGTGGTCTGGTGGCTGGGCAGGAGGGGCGGTCAGGTGGCTATGCAGGAGGGGCGGTCTGGTGGCCGGGCAGGAGGGGTCGTCTGGTGACCACGCAGGAGGGGCGGTCTGGTGGCCACGCAGGAGGGGTCGTCTGGTGACCACGCAGGAGGGGCCGTCTGGTTGTCACGCAGGAGGGGTGGTCTGGTGGCTGGGCAGGAGGGGCGGTCAGGTGGCTATGCAGGAGGGGCGGTCTGGTGACCGCGCAGGAGGGGTCGTCTGGTGACCACGCAAGAGGGGCCGTCTGGTGGCCATGCAGGAGGGGTGGTCCAGTGGCCGGGCAGGAGGGGTGGTCAGGTGGCTATGCAGGAGGGGCGGTCTGGTGACCGCGCAGGAGGGGTCGTCTGGTGACCACGCAAGAGGGGCCGTCTGGTGGCCATGCAGGAGGGGTGGTCCAGTGGCCGGGCAGGAGGGGTGGTCAGGTGGCTATGCAGGAGGGGCGGTCTGGTGACCGCGCAGGAGGGGTCGTCTGGTGACCACGCAAGAGGGGCCGTCTGGTGGCCATGCAGGAGGGGTGGTCCAGTGGCCGGGCAGGAGGGGTGGTCAGGTGGCTATGCAGGAGGGGCGGTCTGGTGACCGCGCAGGAGGGGTCGTCTGGTGACCACGCAGGAGGGGCCGTCTGGTGACCACGCAGGAGGGGCCGTCTGGTTGTCACGCAGGAGGGGTGGTCTGGTGGCCGGGCAGGAGGGGCGGTCAGGTGGCTATGCAGGAGGGGTGGTCTGGTGGCTGGGCAGGAGGGGGGCGGTCAGGTGGCTATGCAGGAGGGGTGGTCTGGTGGCTGGGCAGGAGGGGCGGTCAGGTGGCTATGCAGGAGGGGTGGTCTGGTGGCTGGGCAGGAGGGGCGGTCAGGTGGCCATGCAGGAGGGGCGGTCTGGTGGCCGGGCAGGAGGGGTCGTCTGGTGACCACGCAGGAGGGGCCGTCTGGTGGCCACGCAGGAGGGGTCGTCTGGTGACCACGCAGGAGGGGCCGTCTGGTTGTCACGCAGGAGGGGTGGTCTGGTGGCTGGGCAGGAGGGGCGGTCAGGTGGCTATGCAGGAGGGGTGGTCAGGTGGCTATGCAGGAGGGGTGGTCAGGTGGCTATGCAGGAGGGGTGGTCTGGTGGCCGGGCAGGAGGGGCGGTCTGGTGGCCACCCAGGAGGGGCGGTCTGGTGGCCACGCAGGAGGGGCAGTCTGGTGGCCGGGCAGGAGGGGTGGTCCGGTGGCTGCGCAGGAGGGTTGGTCGAGCGGCCGCGCAGGAGGGATGGTGGAGTGGCCGCGCAGGATGCCTGCTCTGACCTGCCTATCTGTCTATGCTGTGACCTGTCTGGGTCTGTGCTGTGACCGCCTGGAAGCCATGTGGACTGTGTCTCAGAGTCACCCCTTTGCTGGGGAGAGAGGAGGGAGTGTTATCCACTCCTTCTGCCGCCCCCGCTCAAAGTTTGCCCCATGTCTCATCTCACACATGCCAGGAACTTGCCCTTCAGGTCCCTGTGACGTGCTCTCCTGCACATAAGCAGGGAGGCCAGGGTGGCAGTGAAGGTACATGGGGCGGGCCGGGGGCAATATCTGCCAGCTGCACCTGTAGGAAGCTGGTTACTGCAGCGGTGGCCTCAGGAAGGGACAGGTGAGGCCATTTGGGTCTGCTGTGGTACGTAAGAGATGTCTACTGGGATGCTCTGAGAGCACAGCTTAGCAAGACAGGTTCCTGGAAAGATGGTATCCTTCTGCCCTGCAAAGGTCTGCTTGGGATGGGGATCAGGAGTAGCGTCTGAGCTGCCCAGCTTCAGGATCTGGCCTCGATAAGGGAAAGAAGAAACCATTCTCTGGACGTTGGTCCTATTGGAAACTGGAGAGTCAGTCAGGTGAAGACAGGATTTCAAGAGCCACTGTGTCCACAGATCTTAGGCAAGGATTGTTATAAACTCTTGATAAGTTTACACAACATTCATCTACTTTTTACTTTTATAGGTTGTGTCATTTTCTCCAAGAGTCTTCTATTAGAGTTCTGTCACGGTGCTTTGGCAAAGACTGAGATTATCCTTCACAATGTATTTTTCTCACTTTCCATTTGCAAAGCATGTTGCTTGTCTACAGATAGAATGTATTGAAAACACAGTATGTTAACTGAAGAAATAGGTAGGAAAGGGATTTTAAGAAATACCTGCATTAAGGCTTGCTTCTCTTCTTGATTTTTCAAACTTAAATAAGATCTAACTCTAGAAAGCTTGAATACAGAGATTTAGTTTAGAATTCCTGAAGGAACAGGGCAGGAGTTTGCATATAAAATACAGCATTTTAAATATTCCACTTTCCCACCATCTCAGGGTTTTAGTTACAGACTACGGAATCCAAGTTAGCTTTTTAAATTTTTAATTTTTAAAAATTTTACTGTAAGTTCTGGGATACATGTGCAGAACGTGCAGGTTTGTTACGTAGGCATACATGTGCCATGGTGGTTTACTGCCCCTATCAACCCATCATCTAGTTTTTAATCACCACATGCATTAGGTATTTGTCTGAATGCTCTCCCTCCCATTGCTCCCAACCCCCTGACAGGCCCCGGTGTGTGATGTTCCCCTCCCTGTGTCCATGTGTTCTCATTGTTCAACTCCCACTTACGAGTGAGAACATGCGGTGTTTGGTTTTCTGTGCCTTTGTTAGTTTGCTGAGGTTGATGGCTTCCAGCTTCATCCATGTCCCTGCAAAGGACATGAACTCTTTATTTATTTATTTTATTATACTTCAAGTTCTAGGGTACACGTGCACAACGTGCAGGTTTGTTACATAGGTATACATGTGCCATGGTGGTTTTCTGCACCTATCAACTTGTCGTTTACATTAGGTATTTCTCCTACTGCTATCCCTCCCCCGGCCCCCCACCCCCCGACAGGCCCTAGTGTGTGATTGTTCCCCACCCTGTGTCCATGTGTTCTCGTTGTACAACTCCCACCTATGAGTGAGAACATGTGGTGTTTGGTTTTCTGTCCTTGTGATAGTTTGCTGAGAATGATGGTTTCCAGCTTCATCCATGTCCCTGCAAAGGACATGAACTCATCCTTTTTTATGGCTATATATTATTCCATGGTGTATATGTGCCACATTTTCTTAATCCAGTCTATCATTGATGGACATTTGGGTTTCCAAGTCTTTGCTATTGTGAATAGTGCCACAAAAAACATACATGTGCATATGTCTTTATAGTAATATGATTTATAATCCTTTGGGTATATATCCAGTAATGGGATGGCTGGGTCAAATGGTATTTCTAGTTCTAGATCCTTGAGGAATTGCCACACTGTCTTCTTCCACAGGGCTTGGACTAATTTACACTCCCACCAACAGTGTGAAAGTGTTTCTATTTCTCCACATCCTCTCCAGTATCTGTTGTTTCTTGACTTTTTAATGATCGCCATTCTAACTGGTGTGAGATGGTATCTCTTTGTGGTTTTGATTTGCATTTCTCTAATGACCAGTGATGATGAGCATTTTTTCATATGTCTATTGGCTGTGTAAATGTCTTCTTTTGAGAAGTGTCCATATCCTTTGCCCACTTTTTGATGGGGTTGTTTTTTTCTTGTAAATTTGTTTAAGTTCTTTGTAGATTGTGGATATTAGCCCTTTGTCAGATGGGTAGATTGAAAAGATTTTCTCCCATTCTGTTGGTTTCCTTTTCACTCTGATGATAGTTTCTTTTGCTGTGCAGAAGCTCTTTAGTTTAATTAGATCCCACTTGCCTATTTTGGCTTTTGTTGCCATTGCTGTTGGTGTTTTAGTCATGAAGTCCTTGCCCATGCCTATGTCCTGAATGGTATTGCCTAGGTTTTCTTCTAGAGTTTTTATGGTGTTAGGTCTTACATTTAAGTCTATAATCCATCTTGAATTAATTTTTGTGTAAGGTGTAAGGAAGGGATCCAGTTTCAGCTTTCTACATATGGCTAGCCAGTTTTCCCAGCACCATTTATTAAATAGGGAATCCTTTCCCCATTGCTTGTTTTTGTCAGGTTTGTCAAAGATCAGATGGTTGTAGATGTGTGGTATTATTTCTGAGGGCTCTGTTCTGTTCCATTGGTCTATATCTCTGTTTTGGTACCAGTACCATGCTGTTTTGGTTACTGTACCCTTGCAGTATAGTTTGAAGTCAGGTAGCATGATGCCTCCAGATTTGTTCTGTTTGTTTAGGATTGTCTTGGCTATGCAGGTTCTTTTTTGGTTCCATATGAACTTTCAAGTAGTTTTTTCCAATTCTGTGAAGAAAGTCAGTGGTAGCTTGACAGGGATAGCATTGAATCTATAAATTACTTTGGGCAGTATGGCCATTTTCATGATGTTGATTCTGCCTATCCATGAGCATGGAATGTTCTTCCATTTGTTTGTGTCCTCTTTTATTTCACTGAGCAGTGGTTTGTAGTTCTCCTTGAAGAGGTCCTTCACATCCCTTGTAAGTTGGATTCCTAGGTATTTTACTTTCTTTGTAGCAATTGTGCATGGGAGTTCACTGATGATTTGGCTCTCTGTTTGTTATTGGTGTATAGGAATGCTTGTGATTTTTGCACATTGAGTTTGTATCCTGAGACTTTGCTGAAGTTGCTTATCAGCCTAAGGAGATTTTGGGCTGAGATGATGGGGTTTTCTAAATATACAATCAGGACATGAACTCTTTCTTTCTTATGGCTGCATAGTATTCCATGGTGTATACGTACCACATTTTCTTTATCCAGCCTATCACTGATGGGCATTTGGGTTGGTTCCATGTCTTTGCTATTGTAAATAGTGCTGCCCAAGTTAGCTTTTTAAGGGAGAGAGTGTTAGGGGCTTCAGCATACCTGGGAGGGCAGGGACATGGCATATATGCCACCGAGCCAGGGGCACACCAGGCAGGAGATATGTCCACCCAGAAATGCAGAAACCCCACCTCATCCCCCGCTGGGCTCCCCACTTGCAATGCCAGAGCTGGGATGGGAAAACCCCTTCCACAGCTGCTGGAGGAGAGCTCCAAGTGTCCACCTGTGGCTGCCACGAGATCTAATTTCCCTGTGTGGGCTGCCATCTCTCACACTGACTTCTGCCTGAAGGGCCCTGGTCATATGTGGAATGGTAGCTGCAAATCATCTGGGAAGTGACCTTGGCCTTCCTATACAGATTGTACGAGAACCACAGGCATGTGCCTGGGCCGGGAGTTGAGCTTGCTACATGCAACAACTTCCACAGTACGACTCCCAAGTCTTTCCTCTTTCTGCCTCCTGTACTTCCCCTCATTCCCACCCACTGCCCTCGCTGTCCTCTCCCACATCTGCACATCATCGCACACCTACCTGCCTTCCGCTGCAGGCATGCGGGCCTCCCTGCTGCAGCCCACAACCCCTGGGAAGGGCAGTCTCATGCCCACACAGTTTTTTCTCTTGTGAGGAGAAACTCCCTGGAATTCTGTTGGGTATAAATTTCCATCTCATTATATTTCTATGCTTATTAAAAGTATTTGGTTGTGGCCTGCAACAGGCACTTCTGTTGTCAACCTGTGGTTATGAATGTGTCAGAAAGATACTCCCTCCACCTGCCCTCCTGGGTAGATGCTCTTCTGTGGAGTAAATGGCTATCCTCTTGGGTAGATGGTGCCCTCTTGGGTAGATGGTGCTCTCTTAGGTAGATGGTGTCCTTTTGGGTGGATGGTGTCCTTTTGGGTAGATGGCTGCTCTCTTGGGTAGATGGTGCTCTCTTAGGTAGATGGTGCCCTCTTGGGTAGATGGTGCCCTCTTGGGTAGATGGCTGCTCTCTTGGGTAGATGGTGCTCTCTTAGGTAGATGGTGTCCTCTTGGGTGGATGGTGTCCTTTTGGGTAGATGGTGTTCTCTTGGGTAGATGGCTGCTCTCTTGGGTAGATGGTGCCCTCTTAGGTAGATGGTGTCCTCTTGGGTAGATGGCTGCTCTCTTGGGTAGATGGTGCCCTCTTAGGTAGATGGTGCCCTCTTGGTGGGTTGCCCATGGTGCTGCCTCTTGTAGAAAGAAATTGAAATTCCAGTTCTCTTTAATTTGCCTCTGACCCCAGCTCTTTCTCCACCTTCCTTTGCCAGTACTCTGGTTCTACTTTATGCTACTTTATTTCCTGTGTTTATTTAAAAGACCTGCACACTGTCTTCAGCACAGTTAAAAGCAAATTGAGTTCCTCCCAGGAAGCAGCAGAGGCACAAAAGAGGCTGAACCAAAGGATACTCAGAATAATACGGAAAGAGACAGAAGAACTGAAGGAAAAAGAAAAACGATTGTGTGGGAAGGAAGTAGCAGGGCCCTCCTGTCCCCTTTGTCATGAGATACATGGAGATATAAACTCTAGTTCCAAATTTAGTTAAAGTATATTCTTTGTAGGATCAAATTTTAAAATAATTTTAGAAATCAAAATGCTATCCAGTGACTAAGAACCAGGAGCAGAAACAGCCCAGGCCAACTGAAGACAAAGGCTCCATTTTGCTATTAGATTGAAATATGAGATGTATCCAAGGATTAAAGCAGTGAAAAACCAAAAAGAAATAATTTAAACTGCTCTTGTTGCAGTAGCTCTATAACCTCTCCTTCAGGGTGAGTAATGATTGCTGTCAATCAAGTAAGAAAATATTCCCATTTCATGACTCCAATTATCTACAAACAAGCTTTCTGAGGTGGAGGAGGTTGGTTAAAAATACTGGGTGTAGGCCAGGTGTGGTGGCTCATGCCTGTAATCCCAGCACTTGGGGAGGCTGAGGCAGGAGGATCACCTGAGGCCAGCAGTTTAAGACCAGCCTGGGCAACATGGTGAGACCTCATCCCTACAAAAATTTAAAACTTAGCTGGGTGTGGTGGTGCACATCTGTGGTCCCAGCTACTTGGGAGGCTGAGGTGGTAGGATCTCTTAAGCCCAGGAGGCGGAGGTTGTAGTGAGCCAAGATTGCACCAATGCACTCCAGCAGGGGCGACAGTGAGACCCTTTCTCAAAAAAAAAAAAAAAATACTGGGTGTAGAGACCTAATTTTCCTTCCTCTGTGTATATATCGTGCTGCTGTAAGAATGGAGCTTTTATTTGTAAATAAAATAATTCACTTATTTTGACCATCTTCCCATTGACCTTTGTAACCTCAGTGATTTGCTTGAGGAAGTTAAGAGGCAGTTGCCATCCACAGCACATAATTGAAACAGTGAGTTAGGGCCGGGCGTGGTGGCTCATGCCTGTAATCCCAGCACTTTGGGAGGCCAAGGCAGGTGGATTACTTGAGGCCAGGAGTTTGAGACCAGCCTGGCCAACATGGTGAAACCCCGTCTCTACTAAAAATACAAAAAATTAGCTGGGTGTGGTGGTGCACGCCTGCAATCCCAGCTACTTGGGAGGCTGAGCCATGAGAATTGCTTGAACCCAGGAGGTGAAGGTTGCAGTGATCCGAGATCGCGCCACTGCACTCCAGTCTGGACGACAGAGTGAGACTCTGTCTCAAACAAACAAACAAACAACAACAAAAAACCAAAAACCAAAAAAAGAAACAGTGGTTAGGCTATCAGTTTGTGATCTTTCTGTCTTTTTGATGTAGGTGTTTAGTGGTATACACTTTCCTCTTAGCACTGCTTTTGCTTTACCCCAGAGATTTTTGATAACTTGTCACTATTATCATTCATCTCGAAAAATTTAAAAATTTCCTTCTTGATTTTATTGTTGACCCCAGAATCATTCCCACTAGAAAGTGGGCAAACGACATGAACAGATATTTCTCAAAAGAAAACATACAGGGCCAGTGTGGCGGCTCACACCTGTAATCCCAGCACTTTGGGAGGCTAAAGTAGGAGGATTGCTTAAGCCCAGGAGAAGTTCAAGACCAGTCTGGGCAAGATAGTGAGACCTTGTCTCTATTTTTTAAAAAAAATGGTATTGATGGGATGTATCTCAAAATAATAAGAGCTATTTATGACAGACCCACAGCCAATATCATACTGAATGGGCAAAAACTGGAAGCATTCCCTTTAAAAACTGGCACAAGACAGGGATACCCTCTCTCACCACTCCTATTCAACATAGTGTTGGAAGTTCTGGCCAGGGCAATCAGGCAAGAGAAAGAAATAAAAGATATTCAATTAGGAAAAGAGGAAGTCAGATTGTCCCTGTTTGCAGATGACATGATTGTATATCTAGAAAACCCCATCGTCTCAGCCCAAAATCTCTTTAAGCTGATAAGCAACTTCAGCAAAGTCTCGGGATACAAAATCAATGTGCAAAAATCACAAGCATTCTTATACACCAATAACAGACAAACAGAGAGCCAAATCATGAGTGAACTCCCATTCACAACTGCTTCAAAGAGAATCAAATACCTAGGAATCCAACTTACAAGGGATGTGAAGGATTTCTTCAAAGAGAACTACAAACCACTGCTCAACGAAATAAAAGAAGACACAAACGGAAGAACGTTCCGTGCTCATGGATAGGAATAATCGATATCGTGAACATGGCCATACTGCCCAAGGTAATTTATAGATTCAATGCCATCCCCATCAAGCTACCAATGACTTTCTTCACAGAATTGGAAAAAACTACTTGAAAGTTCATATGGAACCAAAAAAGAGCCCACATTGCCAAGTCAATCCTAAGCCAAAAGAGCAAAGCTGGAGGCATCACGCTACCTGACTTCAAACTATACTACAAGGCTACAGTAACCAAAACAGCATGGTACTGGTACCAAAACAGAGATATAGACCAATGGAACAGAACAGAGCCCTCAGAAATAATACCACACATCTACAACCATCTGATCTTTGACAAACCTGACAAAAACAAGAAATGGGGAAAGGATCCCCTATTTAATAAATGGTGCTGGGAAAACTGGCTAGCCAAATGTAGAAAGCTGAAACTGGATCCTTTCCTTACACCTTATACAAAAATTAACTCAAGATGGATTAAAGACTTAAATGTTAGACCTAAAACTGTAAAAACCCTAGAAGAAAACCTAGGCAATACCATTCAGGACATAGGCATGGGCAAGGACTTCATGACTAAAACACCAAAAGCAATGGCAACAAAAGCCAAAATTGACAAATGGGATCTAATTAAACTAAAGAGCTTCTGCACAGCAAAAGAAACTACCATCAGAGTGAACAGGCAACCTACAGAATGGGAAAAAATTTTTGCAATCTACTCATTGGACAAAGGGCTAATATCCAGAATCTGCAAAGAACTCAAACAAATTTACAAGAGAAAAACAACCCCATCAACAATTGGGCAAAGGATATGAATAGACACTTCTCAAAAGAAGACATTTATGCAGCCAACAGACACATGAAAAATGCTCATCATCACTGGCCATCAGAGAAATGCAAATCAAAACCACAATGAGATACCATCTCACACCAGTTAGAATGGCGATCATTAAAAAGTCAGGAAACAACAAGTGCTGGGGAGGATGTGGAGAAATAGGAACACTTTTACACTGTTGGTGGGACTGTAAACTAGTTCAACCATTGTGGAAGACAGTGTGGCAATTCCTCAAGAATCTGGAACTAGAAATACCATTTGACCCAGCCATCCCAATACTGGGTATATACCCAAAGGATTATAAATCATGCTGCTATAAAGACACATGCACACGTATGTTTATTGTGGCACTATTCACAATAGCAAAGACTTGGAACCAACCCAAATGTCCATCAGTGATAGACTGGATTAAGAAAATGTGGCACACATACACCATGGAATACTATGCAGCCATAAAAAAGGATGAGTTCATGTGTTTTGTAGGGACATGGATGAAGCTGGAAACCATCATTCTCAGCAAACTATCATAAGGACAAAAAACCAAACACTGCATGTTCTCACTCATAGGTGGGAAGTGAACAATGAGAACACTTGGACACAGGAAGGGGACTATCCCACACTGGGTGGGGGGAGGGGGGATAGCATTAGGAGATATACCTAATGTAAATGACAAGTTAGTGGGTGCAGCACACCAACATGGCACATGTATACATATGTAACAAACCTGCACGTTGTGCACATGTACCCTAAAACTTAAAAAAAAAAAATATATATATATATATATATATATATATACAATTGGCCAATAAACAAACATATGAAAACATGTTCAACATCACCAGTCATTGGGGATATTAAAGCCACAATGGGATGCCACGTTACCCCAGCCATAATGGCTACTATTATTATTTGTTCAGTCAGGATCTCGTTCTGTCGCCTAGGCTTGAGTGTTGGTGCAAATATGTCTCATTGCGGCCTCGACCTCCTGAGCCCAAGTGATCCTCCCACTTCAGCCTCCCAAGTAGCTGGGATCACAGATATGTGCCACCACACCCAGCTAAGTTTTACATTTTTTTGCAGGGACAGGGTCTTGCCATGTTGCCCAGGCTGGTCTTGAACTCCTAGGCTCAAGTGATCCTCCTGCCTCGGCCTCCCAAAGTGCTGGGATTACAGATATGAGCCACAGTGCCCAGCAACAGTAGTTTCAATACATAAAGTTTTGTTTTTTTCTCTGGGTGGGCTATCCAGGGATGCTCAGAGCTTCCATGAACCCCAGAGTCCTCTGCTCCTTGCGGTGTCCTGGCCTGCCAACCCTAGATTGTAGTCCTGGTCCTCATAGCCCTAAATGACAGCTGGAACTCCAGCTGACATGCCTGCTGAAGGTCAGCAGGAAGAAGGAAGTGTCAAAAGGGGTGTGCCTCCTCCCCTTTAGGGTACTTCACAGAGTTACTCTTGCTAGAGTTGGGTCACATGGCACCAACTCGCTGCCGGGCATGGTGGTAAATGTAGTCATTGAGCTGGTGGCAGTGGCGTAGGTAAGAATCAGTGTTTGTCATGAAAGAAGAAGGGAGTGGACATGGGGTGGTAATGAACAGCCTCCACCGCAGCTGAACTGGACAGAAGGCTCCATCTTTACAGATTGCTTTCTTTAAAGTGCAGGAGGGCTGGGCCTCCCCTCTGAGGCCCTGGGCCCAGCACCTCTGCCTGTGTGTCACGTGTATCTCGTGAAGCTCCATTTTCTGGAACAGCCTGGGTGGCTGAAGGGACATGTCCCTCTGCCTTTCTGATGGGTTTCTGAGGTTCTTCCATTTGATCTTAAAGAAACTAAGTGCTTTCCTGGATAATGCTCATTGCTGGCTTTTAATGCCCTATGAACATAGCCAATTCTGTCTCCTCCGGCCCTTTGAGAGTCGAGCAAGGGGGTGAAATAACTGGAAGAAGCCTTCATTGTAACCTCAAAGTACAATCTCCTTCCTCATCACCCTTCCCATGGTGACTGTTTCAAACAAAACAGAATGAAGCAACTGTATTAGTTCCTAGAGTGGCTGTAATAAACTGCCACAAACTGGGGGGCTTAACACATTAGAAATTTCTTCTCTCAAGTCCTGGAGGCAGAAGTCTGAGGTCCAGGTGTGGGCAGGGCTGCACCTTCCCGGCCTCTGGGGCTGTGGCCGTCCTTGGCACTCTGTGGTTGCGGCTGCGCGGCTACCATCTCTGCCTCCGTTGCCCCACGGCCGTCTTGCCTCTGTGTGCCCATCTTCACGGGGCCTTCTCTCTGTGTCTCTTCTCTTCTTATCAGGACACAGGCATGTTGGATTAAAGGCCCACCCTACTTCAATATGACCCTCATCTTATATCTTAATTACATTGCAAAGACCCTATTTCCAAATAACATCACATTCTCAGGTACTGGAGTTTAGGACTTCATCATATCTTTCTTGGGGGAACACAGTTCAACCCGCCACAGCGCAAGTGCACGCCCGAGGCTGGTGTGGAGCCACCCCTCACTGGCGGGGCTGCTGGCTGATGGATGGCACCTGTTGGGATCCGTGGGGTCTGTGCTGCACTGGGGTGTAAGTAGTTCAGTATCATCTGTGCATGTGTTTGATCGTTTTATTTTTTTCTTTCCTTTTTAAGAGACGGAAGTCTTGCTGTGTTGCCCAGGCTGGAGTGCAGTGGTGCAATCTCAGCTCACTGCAACCTCTGACTCCCGGGTTCAAGTGATTCTCATGCCTCAGCCTCCCAAGTAGCTGGAATTACAGGTGCACGCCACCATGCCTGGCTAATTTTTGTATTTTTAGTAGAGATGAGGTTTCACCATGTTGGCCAGGGTGGTCTCAAACTCCCGACCTCATGTGATCCACCCATGTCAGCCTCCCAAAGGTGTGACCCACCGCACCCGAACTGCGCTTGATCTTTTAACTCTTCTACTGGTACCGGTAGCGTAGGATCTTAAAGGGTGGGGAGGAGAAGAAAGAAAAAGACCTAAGTCTTCCTGAGGCTCTTGGTTACGCATCTGGGAAGAAGCACTGGCCCTCAGCATGGTCGTCTCTGAGACTGGATCCTTGCGGCTCTGAGCGTGCTGTGTGGAGCCGATGCATTGATATCTCCTGGGAACTTGCTAGAAATGAGGGCTCTCAGGCCCCACCAGTCCTACTGAACCCAGCTCCTTGTGTTACAGGCTGCAGGGTGACTTGTGTACACGTTAAGTTTGAGAAACACTGGAGTAAAGGGTGGAGGAAGGAGGAGAGCCACCACAGGCCCTTGGGCTTGATATCAAAGTGCTCCGATAATTCGAGCAAGGCCTGGGCCCTGTTAAATGCAGAAGGGCTGTTGGTCTAGTGGCTGAGGGCCTCTCACTGGGAAGAGACTGGAAGAAGGCTGGCAGGGTAGGTGGTGAGGGACAGAGCCGTGTGTGTCCTGGGGCTGACTGCAGGGGTCATTGGAAGAGCTGCAGCGAGAGGCTGAGGTCGCCGTGCATCACAGAGTCCCTTCCCGGCATGGAGGAGCCGGGCAGAGGGGTGCGCATGGGCAGGGGGTGTGCCAGGAGAGGCAGGGGTGCAGGAGAGGCACCCGCAGGGTGCTGGGCACTCCATGGTGGTCTCTACCCCCTCCCCCACTCACCAATTGATACCTCGTAAAATTTACTACCTACTGTGACTGGACTTTTAATAGATGAAGGTTTTAAATTTTACAGTTACTCACTTATGCAAATGTCCATTGGAGACAATGAGCTCCTTGAAGTAGTGAAGTGACAAATAATGAACCAGGGGAGCAGGAGGCAGAAGGTGCCTGAGGGCAGAGGCTGGGGAAGGGGGAGGCTGACACCAGGGGCACATGGTGGCCCCCATCTAGTTACTTTTGATTCTTCACAATGTAGAAGCTGTGGCTTGGGAGGCTAGAGGCTGACTCCTGCACCTGCCTGTGCACCTGGAGCTTGACGGAATCCCAGCCCTCACTGCTTCCTGTGACAGAGCAGAGTGTGTGTTCTGAAGGTCAGAACTGGAGGTCAAGCCCAGGGTGAGCCCCTCTGTCTCTGTAACCGGAGGCAGGATCCTCCATTTTCCTGTTGATAAAATGAGACTGTCAGGCCTCTGAGCCCAAGCCTGCACATATACATCCAGATGGCCTGGAGCAAGTAACGAATCACAAAAGAAGTGAAAATGGCCAGTTCCTGCCCTAACTGATGACATTACCTTGTGAAATTCCTTCTCCTGGCTCAGAAGCTCCCCCACTGAGCACCTGGTGACCCCCGTCCCTGCCCACCAGAGAACAACCCCCTTTGACTGTAATTTTCCACTACCTACCCAAATCCTATAAAATGGCCCCACCCCATCTCCCTTTGCTGACTGTCTTTTTGGACTCAGCCCGCCTGCACCCAGGTGATTAAACAGCCTTGTTGCTCACACAAAGCCTGTTTGGTGGTCTCTTCACACTGACACGCGTGACAGAGACATCGACTGCACAGGGGTATTGGGACCACCCAAGAGGATAATAATACGGAGAAGTGCTTTGTCAGGTATCTGCCAAATGACTATTGTTATGACGATTTTTAGAGTGTGGCAGATGCCCGTCTAAAGGGGCATCATTTTTGGAGCATTTGTTGACCAAAATAGTGGGATAGAAGACACAGCCGCTATTCTAAAAATGTGCAATTCTGATGCAGGGAGAA
Organism: Pan paniscus; assembly: GCF_029289425.2. Lineage (NCBI taxonomy): Eukaryota > Metazoa > Chordata > Mammalia > Primates > Hominidae > Pan > Pan paniscus. Next base: position 189,302,014 of record NC_073255.2, read on the forward strand.
GTTATCGTCACGACGTGCTAAACAACACAACATACCAATGTCAAACGAGGCTATGGGGAGGGGCTCCAGGGCCAAAACCATGTGAGGCCATGTGGTCTCCGTGATTGGACAAAGTCTTATGGAGGGTGTGAGACTTAACCGGAGCTCTCCCAGGTTGGAGAGAGAAAGCTGAGCAAACAGAGACGTTCACTGGTTCCCAATTGTTAGCCAGGGCAGAAAATCTGCGGCTATCTGCAGGGTGCACTAATTATACAGATTTGATGGAAGGCTGTATTAGGGGGCTTACTAGAGAGACTGAGTGCATAAATTTGATCAAGAAGATTAGAAAATGACTGAGGAAGTGGATAATCGGTTTTTACAATGGTGCTCTTGGAAATTCTAATTAGTAGTAGCAATTGGATTCTGCAATTTTTTCTTTGGTGAGTCCCAACAAAACCAATTAACTTGTATTGCATCCATACATTACCACGCACACAACCATAAGCAAGGGAAGGCGTACTGAGTCTAACTGCTGCCTTTTGGCTTTTAACAGAAAATCAATTCATTTTGGCACATTAAACCATTAGTGCCCATTGGATATGAACTTCCCCTTTTTCTTTAAATTTGTCTCCCACTTCCCCTTTTTCTGTTATGGGGGAGGAAACTGTTGACTTTGAAGGCTGTGAATGGGAGGCTTCCCAGGAAATCGGGATAAACTCATGCACACTGATGTGTCTTTGGGCCTCAAGGAACTTTCTGATTGAATTCTCAAAGTCCTCAAGGCTTCTAAATTCTACAATCAAGCATCAGCTTTATGAATTCCATATTCCGTGAAGAGGTGGTGTCATTGAGAACCTGTTGGATGGATATCATCAGCACTGTCTGGAGGGTTTCTCAGAGGTACAGCAGATTAGATGAGGAGGCACTTCTACACGAGGGACGGAAAATTAACGGTACCTGTGATGGTTAATGTTAGGTGTCAACCTGGCCAGGCTCGGCTAGGCTGTGCAGGTGCGTGGTCAAATGTTACTCCAGATGTCGTGAATATATATATATATTTATATATTTGGTTTATATTTATATAATATATATTATCATATATAGATAATAATACATATATTATAAATATATATAATATAGATATATAATACATATATTATATATAATAATATAGATATATAATACATATATTATATATATATTTATATAAATAGATTTATGTATTTGGTTTATATATAAACCAAAATATATATATATTTGGTTTTTTTTTTTTTTTGAGACAGGGTCTCACTCGGTTACCCAGACTGGAGTGCAGTACACAATTATGGCTCACTGCAGCCTTGACCTCCCAGGCTCGAGTGATCTTACCTCAGCCTCCTGAGTGGCTGGGACCACATTCATGTGCCACCATGCCCAACACATTTTTTGATTTTTTATTTTTTGTAGAGATGGGGTCTTACTGTGTTGCCCAGGCTGTTCTTGAACTCCTTGGCTCAAGTGATCCTCCCGTCTTGGCCTCCTAAAGTTCTAGGATTACAGGCATGAGCCACCATGCCTGGCTGTGAACATATTTTGTAGATATGATTAATGTTTACACTCAGTTGATTTTAAGTAAAGGAAATTACCCTCCTGTATATGGGTGGGCCTCACCCAATCAGCTGAAGGCCGTAAGAGCCAAAACTGAGGGCTCCTGGGGAAGAAGGAATCCTGTCTGAAGACTAACATAGAAATCCTGCCTGAGTTTCCAGCCTGCTGGGCTGCCCTACAGATTTTGGACTCGATGCTGAAACATCAGTCATCATCAGTTCTTTTTTTAACATTTTTTTGAGACAGGGTCTTACACCACCATCCGGGCTGGAGTGCAGTGGCCTGATCTCAGCTCAAGTGATCCTCCTGCTTCAGCCTCCCGAGTAGTTAGGATTATATAGGTGCAAGCTATCACAGCCAGCTAATTGTAAGTTTTTTGTAGAGACAAGGTCTTGTATGTTTACCTGGCTGGTCTCGAACTCCGGGCCTCAAGCAATCCTCCCACCTCAGCCTTGCAAAGTGCTGAGATTACGGACATGAGCCACCGTGCCTGGCCCATCAGCTCTTACCTGAGTTTCCAGTCTGCTGTCCAGTCCTGCCAGCCCCGACAATGCCGTGAGTCAATTCCTTAGCATCTCTCCCTCTCCATCTATGTCTAAATCTGTGTGTATATCTTTTTTTCTCTCTGTCTCCTATTGGTTCCATTTCTCAAGAGAACCCTGACTGGCACACTGCCTGCACCACCAACCGCTCTCTCGGGCCCAGGGTGGCGATGGGTTGTAGCCGCTGCCGATGCTCTTTCCTTCTGATGCCAGATGCAGCTTCAGTATCATCTGCAAGTTGGGGGGACCGTGGTGATTGGAGTCAGCGCTTGAGAGGAAACGTGCTTGCTGTTCCAATTCTAGTGGATATTCTTCGTGGATGTTGACTAATAAAACAAATGGACATTCTCATGTTAGGTACCGTCTAATTAATTTTTCAACAAATATTTGTGGGCTTCTGATGCCCAAGTGCTGTGTTTAGTGTTACGGTGGATATCAGGAGGGATGAGACACAGAGCAGCCGAGATCTGGGCGGAGCATTTCTTTCCACACCCTCAGTGGGAGCTTCTGGAGACCAGGGTGCGGTAAGCGGCCGAGGCAGGGGTGGAGTCCCACTAGTTTCCCACGACCTCGCCATCATGACAGCTTCCCAGGAACTGTAGAGAGAGAGAGAGGCAAGGACGGCACCCCTTGCAGGGAGGTCGGAAGCTGGGAGTGGACCTGCAGCCACCTGTGAACTCGATCCCAGAGCAGCCTGGGGTTCTCTGAAAGAGAGGGCGTGCCCACCTGCCCTTTTTCAATTCTGGTGTTCACAGAGTGACCTCTAAAATCTCAATGTTCACTTTTTGAGAGATGGATCTACTAAAAGCCCAGATTCCACTACTATGCAATATAGACAAGTAAGAAGCTTGCACTCCTACCTCCTAAATATATAAAAATAAATAGCTAAAAAATGAAAGTCAAGTAGATATTACAGTGACAGTGGTTATGGGATGGATGAAAGAATCAATTTTTTTTTTTTTTTTTGAGATGGAGTTTTGCTCTTGTTGTCCAGGCTGGAGTGCAGTGGCGCGATCTCAGCCCACCGCAGCCTCTGCCTCCCGGGTTCAAGTGATTCTCCTGCCTCAGCCTCCCGAGTAGCTGGGATTACAGGCATGCGCCACCATGCCTGGCTAGTTTTGTATTTTTCGTGGAGACGGGGTTTCTCCACGTTGGTCAGGCCGGTCTTGAACTCCCAACCTCAGGTGATCTGCCCACCTTGGCCTCCCAAAGAGCTGGGATTACAGGCATGAGCCACTGTGCTCGGTGAATCAAATTTTTAACCAGAAAGAGCAAAGGAAGGACTTTGAAATCAGTGTGTGTGTGTGTGTGTGTGTGTGTGTGTCTGTGTGTGCGTGCACACGGGTGACACTGGTGGTTGTGGGGTAAGATTGATAGAACAGATGATGTCATTAATAAGTGTGGAGGAGCTTTTAAATTAACAGCAGCCCAAGGTTGGAGATTAATTTTTTTAATGTTTCTTAACCAGAAAAATGAAGCAAATGAATTCCGACAATTAGGAAGTAATGAAGACCTTTCGAGAATCGCTTATTAAAGAGAGGAGGTCAGGGAATTCCTAGTGCATGTGAAGCCAGTGTCAATCAGCAGGCTCAGATGCCAGCGCCTTCGGGCACTGGGGAATTGGCTTGCTCACTTTTGAACCCAAGTAGTCATCTTTGAAATATCTTGGAGAATGTGCCAAGAAAGGCAACGTAGGATCTGCAGCCCTTGCCACCGAGGGTGCCCCACTGGGCCGGGGTTCTACTCTGTCCATCCAGCCCTCCATCCCACCCCACCCCATGGTACGCCAAAGGGCTGGCGGTCCTGCGTTGGGTCTGCATTGCTCTGATGCTCCTGGGACACGCCTGACCTTGTGACGGTGGCCGGTGACTGCTGGGAAGTATGAGCAGGGCCACTGCAGGCTTGGAAGGAAGTGAAGGACCGAGGGGCCTGGAAACAAAGGGGGACCTGGCACTGGAGAAGTGGACAATGGTCTTGGATGTCTGACACCTCATACGTCAGGAGCTTTGTTGATTGTTAGCTGCTAGCTTCTGCGTGATTTTTATGTCTTTTAAATTTTTATTTTGTTTTTGTTTCCTTTACTTTTGGAGTCATATTCAAGAAATCATTGCCCAGACCAATGCCATGGAGTTTTTTTCGCTGTTTTCTTCTAGTAGATGTCTAGTTTCAGGTCTTACATTTAAGTCTTTAATCCATTTTGAGTTGGTTTTTGTAGGTGGAGGGAGGTGAGTTTCATTATTCAGCATGTGGCTCTCGTTTTCCCAACACCCTTTGTAGAAGAGCCTGCCCTTTCCCCCAGTGTGTGTTCCTGGTCTTGTCAAAGACCATCTGACTGTGACTGTGTGGATTTATTTCCGGGCTCTCTATTCTCTTCCATGGTCCTGGATGTCTGTTTTTGAGGCTTGGGCACCATGTTTGTTTTTTTTTTTGAGATGGAGTCTTGCTCTGTTGCCCAGGGTGGAGTGCAATCATGCGATGTTGGCTCACTGCAACCTCCGCCTCCTGGGTTCAAGTGATTCTCCTGTCTCAGCCTCCTGAGTAGCTGGCATTACAGGTGCCCACCACCATGCCTGGCTAATTTTTAAATTTTTAGTAGAGATGGGGTTTCGCCATGTTGGCCAGGCTGGTTTTGAACTCCTGACGTCAGATGATCCTCCCACCTCTGCCTCCCAAAGTGCTGGGATTACAGGCGTGAGCCACTGTGCCTGGCCTGGGCACCATCTTTTAAGATTAGCAGAGTGATTGTAAGGTGCTCCAGAGTTGACAACCACTGAGTTAGGGAAATTGCATTATGAAGGTTGTGTCTTCATGCATTATGAAGGTTGAGCTGCTGAATGCTGTAAACCGGGCAGATCTGGACCCTGGCGTTTGGAAACCAGATCTCTTCCTGGCTTGCACAAGGCTGTCTTCTCATTATGTCCTCACATGGCCTTTCCTCGGTGGGTGCACTCAGGGCCTGGTGGGAGGGTGGGAGGGAGAAGGACCTCTTGTGTTTCTGTTTTTATAAGGACACTCATCTCTTCAGGGAGGCCCCACCCTTGTAACCTCATCTAACTCTAATCACCTCCCAAAGACCCCACCTCCAAATACCATCGTACTGGGGATGAGGGCTTGAAGATGTGAATTTTGAGGGAGACACAAGCATACAGACTGCAGCAGGTGGATTCTCAGCAGTTCATCACCCCTGCAACAGAAGTACAATTCCTCAAGACGGCAGAGACCAGGGCTTGCATCTCTGCATCCTTGCTGTGTGCCAGGCGCCAAGCTGGCTGCTTCGTGGAGGTTTGGTCATATAATCTACAGATCCGCCTGTGGACTTAGTATTCTTTTATTTATTTATTTATTTATTTTTGAGATGGAGTTTCACTCTGTCACCCAAGCTGGAGTGCAGTGGCATGATCTCGGCTTGCTATAAGCCCTGCCCTCTGGATTCAAGTGATTCTCCTGCGTCAGCCTCCCAAGTAGCTGGGATTACAGGCGCACACCACCACGCCTGGCTAATTTTTGCAATTTTAGTAGAGACAGGGTTTCACCATGTTGGCCAGGCTGGTCTTGAACTCCTGACCTCAGGTGATCCACCCGCCTCAGCCTCCCAAAGTGCTGGGATTACAGGCGTGAGCCACCTGGCCCAGCCTGGGCTTAATATTCTCATCGTCCTTTTATACATGAGGAAACAGGCTGACTCGCATATGACTGAGCAGCAAGTGAGTGCAGGAGGCAGGATTTAAATGGGTGGAGTCTGTGCGAACGCAGGGCCACAGTGTCCCCACCGGGCGTCCCCACAGCGCCCACACAGTGCGTTCCCACATGGCATCCCCACAGCGCCCCCAGAGCACATCCCCACAGCAGCCCCAGCGCGTCCCCACGGCGTGCCCACTGGGCGTCCCCACAGCATCCCCATCGGGTGTCCCCACAGCCTATCCCCACAGCCCATCCCCACATTATCCCCACAGCGCCCCCATAGCCTGTCCCCACAGTGTCCTCACAGTGCGTCCCCACGGTGTCCCCACGGGCGACCCCACAGCGTACCCACAGCCCGTCCCCACAGCGCATCCCCACAGCTTGTCCCACAGCGCCTCCACAGGGCGTCCCCACAGCGTGTCCCCACAGTGTCCCCATAGCACGTCCCCACAGCACACCCCCACAGCGTCCCCACAGTGTCCCCACAGCAGGTCCCCACAGCTTGTCTCCACAGTGCATCCCCACAGCATCCCCACAGCGTGTCCCCACAGTGTCCCCACAGCATGTCCCCATAGCACCCCCACAGTGCACTGAGGCATGCAAAGGCACCTCTGTGGGCTGAATGGTGCCTCCCAAATCCATGTGTTGCATCCTCATCCCCAGGACCTCAGAATGTGACTGCTTTTGGAAATAGGGTCTTTCAAGAGTAATGAAAGGTAATGAAGTTAAAGTGAGGTCATCAGGGTGGGCCCTAACCTGGTGGGAGTGGTGTTCCTATGACCAGGGGAGATTAGGACACAGACATGCAGCACAGACGACCACATGAAGACACAGGGAGAAGACGGCCATCTACAAGCCAAGAAGAGAGGCCCTGGGAGAAACCCACCCTGCCGACACCTTGATTTCTGACTTCCAGCCTCCAGAACTGCGAGGAAAGAAGCCACTCTTGTTTCTGGCACCCTGTCTGTGGCTCTTTGTTACAACAGCCCTAGCAAACGAGTACAGTGTTCATATTTAAAATCTTCACAAATGCCGATGCCTGTCGAACCAAAACAAAATAGTCTGTGTGCCACCACAGCCCGGACCTGTGACGTTTCAAATGATAGAAGTCACTTAGTAAAAGCTGCCTGCAGACTTTCCCCCTGGCTGGACCAGGAATCTTGGGGTGGAGGTTTTTGGATGTTGACCAAGCCAGCTTGGAAAAGGGGAATAACATGAGAACTCTGCTTAAACTTGGAAAGATTATCTTCCCCTGGATGCTGTCTTGCATTGTTTTTAAGTAATAATAATGATACCGGCTGGTTTGAATGCTTACTGTGCTGGGCGTGGCTCTACGTGCCTCACATGTATCAGTGACTCTACTTCTCACAAACTCTGTGGATGCCCTGTTTTTACAGATGCGGAAAGCGAGGCATAGAGAGATATAAAAATAGTTAAAGAAAGAAAGAAAGAAAAAAAGAGCTCGGCAAAACCAGCTCAACTAATGTGCCATATTTATATTATACAATACATCGTCCAGGCAAAGATATAAGCTCCTCTCTGTGTAATGAGATGTTGTTCATAGCGGATTAAGGGATGGGCTTGCCAGGAAGCTGCCTGAGGCACTGATACGCGTTGAGACCATACGTGAATAATCTGAAACACAGGGCCAGGTGCCTCTGGTCTCCCCATGTTTGTTTGTCCATGATGAAGAAAGCAATAGCCTCACACATCTCAGAGACTACCTTTAAAATAATTCATCACCAGCAACTCCAAATAGGGGAAAATGATATATTACATTCAGGGTACTTAATGCATGTCTTATTTGGAATACAAAGAGTTGTTACATGTTTATGAATAGAAAAGTAATTTCTTCCTACCTGCACTGGTCAAATATGTAGACTGGCTCTGAAGGGGTGACTCGTTACTCTCTTGGGTACTCCTCCTGTTTCTCTCACTGTTTGCTACCCCTTTCCCACACTCCTGCCACGTTCTAGTCCTCATGTACAGCACCCTAAAGCCACTCCTGAGCCCAGAACACTGCCCGAGCCAGCTTGCAAATAGAACTGCAGATAAAAGGACGCCCAGCAGAAACTTAGATTTCTGATAAACAACACGTCATTTTTTAGCATAAGCGCGTCCCATATGATATTTATAGCACAAATATTGCATGGGACATACTTATACTAAGACATTATTCATTGTTTATCTGAAATTAAAAACGACGTGTGTGTCTTGTATTTTTCTTTGTTTAATCTGGCCACCATACTTGCAAAGGTAGACGACATTAATGGATTTAACCTAATTTTTTGGAGGAAAATGTGTGGCCGGGTGTGGTCGCTCACATCTGTAATCCTAGCACTTTGAGAGGGCGAGGCAGATGGATCACTTGAGTCCAGGTGTTCAAGACCAGGCTGGCAACCTAGAGAGACCACATTTCTACCAAAAAATGCAAAAAATTAGCTGGGTATGGTGGTGTGCACCTGTAGTTCCAGCTACTCGGAAGGCTGAGGTGGGAGGATTGCTTGAGCCCAGGACATTGAGGCTACAGTGAGCCAAGATGGTACCATTGCACTCCAGCCTGGGTGACAGAGCCAAACCCTGTCTCAAAAAAAAAAAAAAAGAAAAAGAAAATGTGTGTGTTGTGGAATTGTATGAATTACTGATTGTGTAGGTTAATCTTCAGTTTGCAGTTTAACGGTTTTATGAGTGATGATAAATATATGAACATGACTCCCCCTTACAGAACTCAACTCCTCCCTACATGGCCTCCCCGAGCGCCCTGGACCTCCCCGAGCGCCCTGCACCTCCCCGAGCGCCCTGCACCTCCCCAAGTGCCCTGGACCTCCCAGGGCACCCTGCACCTCCCCAAGCACCCTGAACCTCCCTGAACGCCCCGCACCTCACCTAGCACCCTGGACCTCCCCGAGCGCCCTGCATCTCCCCGAGCACTCTGCACCTCACCGAGCACCCTGCACCTCCCCGAGCGCCCTGCACCTCCCCAAGTGCCCTGGACCTCCCAGGGCACCCTGCACCTCCCCAAGCACCCTGAACCTCCCTGAACGCCCCGCACCTCACCTAGCACCCTGGACCTCCCCGAGCGCCCTGCATCTCCCCGAGCACTCTGCACCTCACCGAGCACCCTGCACCTCCCCGAGCGCCCTGCACCTCCCCAAGTGCCCTGGACCTCCCAGGGCACCCTGCACCTCCCCAAGCACCCTGAACCTCCCTGAACGCCCCGCACCTCACCTAGCACCCTGGACCTCCCCGAGCGCCCTGCATCTCCCCGAGCACCCTGCACCTCACCGAGCATCCTGCATCTCACCTAGCGCCCTGCATCTCACCGAGAGCTCAGGGGTCCTCTCCGTTGTCAGTGTGCCCACCCGGCCCGGTGCCCGCATCCTGCCCTCCTAACCCCCGCTCCGCCTTCCATGCGCTCTCCTCATTACTCGTTCACAGCTGTGCTTGTGAAACCTGCCGGAAGAGTCGGAGAGCGATGTGGATTCTGAATTGGGTGAACCTCAGCAGCTTTCTTAACCCGGTTTCCAGGCCTCCAAATGGAGGCTGTGACTTGAGGTCAAGGTTGGTGGCAGGCGCGGTGAGGGGACGCGGGGATGCTTGGCCGGGACCCCTCTGGGTGCCGGGTGCCTTCTGCTCTGTGCTCTGCCCCCCAAGGTTCTGGAGGGCGTGGGTTGCAGGCTGGGGCGCTCCCCCTTCGCCCCGGCCGTCGGTGGGCGCCTCTGACCTGGGCCGTAGTTTCCAGGCCCGCGCGTCCCCGAGGCGGACGCCAGAGGGCGCGCGCCCCCCACTCCTGCCCGCGTCGGGGCCGCCGCCGCGCTCCGCCCTTTGCCTGCAGAGCGCTGGGGGTTTACAGTCCTGAACCCATGCACGGCTGTTCATTCTCAGAGGTCCCTTGGGTTGAAATCTGAAGGAATGGAGCAAAAGCGGCCTGCAGCAGCCCTTTTAAGTGATGTTAAAATCTTTTCATTACGTGCAGTAGCAGTGAACCACGTGGGATTTGGCTGAGAGAGCGAAGGATTTTGTGATTTTGCCTTTGGAGTAAACGTGCCCATAAGCCCCTCCGCGCTCTTTGGAAACAAGAACCCAGATGCAGACCCTGGGCGCTGTACCCGTCTGTTGGCCGCGAATCCAGCAGCCCTCAGCTGTTAGGACCGTGCTGAGAAGTGGGTCCCCGAATGCCCTGGACCACGACTGTGGCGTCAGGCCGCTGCCCAGCTCCCTGCTGTGAGGCCAAGCCTCCCTCTCCCAGAGCCTGTGATCTCTCACAGTCTCCAGCGTCTCTCTCCTTGCACACCAGATCCACAAGTGCGAAGGAGGAGGAAGCGGCTGCCCACCAGTTAACAGAAATAGCCACTGGGGCCGGGCGCGGTGGCTCAGGCCTGTAATCCCAGCACTTTGGGAGGCCGAGGCGGGAGGATTTAGGCTGTAGGCCAGGAGTTTGAGACCAAACTGGGCAACATAGTGAGACCCCCGTCTCTACAAAAATACAAAAATTAGCCAGGCTTGGTGGCGCGTGCCTGTGGTCCCAGCTACTTGGGAGGCTGAGATGGGAGGATCGCTAGAGCCCGGGAAGTGGAGGTTGCAGTGAGCTGAGATGGCACCACTGCACTCCAGTCTGGGTGACAGAGCCAGACCCTGTCTCAAAAAATTAAAAAAAAAAAAAAGTCTACTGATGGTAAGGAAGAAGGCGAGCTCAGCACGGCCTTAGTAGTCACGGTGTGGCTGAAGGTGGGGCTGGAAGCCGAGCAGGACTCACTGTTTTGGAAGGCATGAAGGTGTGTGTGGGTCTCGGAAAGCTTTTACGTTCGTGGGTTAAAATAGGGCTGTGGTAAATGAACCAGTGGAGCTGATGCTATATTTGCAGCTGCGATGCAGCTAATATCTTATTGACACAGGATGGCCTGGAAATGAAGAACTTGCTGTGCCGATTTGCAGCGATTGTCTCATGACGATTCTCTACGCTGCGCAGCATGTCAGGCTTTGAGTGTTTAAATGGAGGGTAATGATTTTAGAAACATTTCTCCAGCGCCTTTGATTATTAGTGAGTGGGCACCTGTGTGTTGGGTTGGGGTTGAGAGAGGGCACAGCGGTGACTCTGGAGAGTGTCAGTGGAGGTCTTCCTGGCTGTTGTCAACACCCGGTAACACTGAGGTTCCCTGGCAGGAGGGGAGGAGGGGAGGAGAGAAGGAGGCCACAGGCTTAGGAACTGAAAGGTGAACAGAGTTTGGGATGCCGGCACACACCTGTTGGGAAGCTCTGCCGTCGGGTATGATGCCAGAGGATGGGTGGACGGTTCCGACGTGTCAGACATGTGGCCAGTCGTCCACACGGCTGAGGAAAGAGGCTGAGGAGGTGTGGTTTGCTATCTAACGTTGAGCCCTGGATCTTCCCAGGTTTAAGCTCCCTGGGCTGTACCCACCCCTAGCTAAGCGGGGTCTCCAGGTTGCACCTGAGGGACCCCAGCACAGAGGCTCAGGAAAGGATGTGAGTGGAGGGAGGGGGCCCCCACTGTGAGGCTCAGGTATGTCCACCTGGTGAGCCCCCTCCCCACTCCCATGGCAACGCTAACTTCCCGTCACCGTGGCTGCCTTCATCCCGTGTTTTCTGATGTTGGCTCTGCACCAGAGTGTGCAAGCCTGGGGTACGGCAGCTGTGTCCTTGGCTGGACCTCTCCTGATGTGCTCCCCACTCCACATTGACTGGGGCTGCCTCCCCATCTCTATCTGTTGATCAGACACAAAGCTGACGGCCCACTTTCCCGAGTGCCAAGACACCCAGCGTTGTGCCAGGCACTGTGGGGACAAGGAGGATTCGGCACATTGTCTACCTGGAGGATTTCATAATTTTAATGATCGAGGAAATAGTTCACACAAAGGAAACTGTAAAAATTAATATGCAATCAAGGTGGAGGGCTCTGATCTATCTATAAATGGTGTAGAATTTCAGAGAAGAGAGGGAAAAGATGGTATTGGGTGGGGCTTTGAATATTGGGTAGAAGCTTTGGGTGGTTTAGCCTGAGGCTAATCCTGGCGTGGTTCTCAGTTTGCAGGACTGGGGGGAAATGGTGGCGTGCCCCACTGGTGTGATGATGTAGAGGAATGACACTTGTGACTTCAGGCACTTTTCATCCAAAGAGAGAGCTGGAAAAAACACAGCTCCTCCCCCTCAGAGCATAGACAACATGTTTGCCTATAAATACACGTGCACATAAAGTCTGTTATCAAGAGCAGAGGATGGGATGACAGCGGCTGGGGGCTCCGAGGAGGTGGCCACCTCTTGGGACTGCAGGGCTCTCACTGGAGTGGTAGCTGCAGGTCAAAGGCCCAGTGTTCCAGATGCTTCCACGGATGCAGCCCAAGCGCACACCAATCACACCTCCTCCTCCAGGCTGGCTCCCCCAAGGCCAGCATCTGCCCCAGACTTAGCTTATGACTTCACAAAGGCGATTTATAGCTGTGCAGCCTCAGGCTTAGTGCATTGACCCTCTGTAGATTACTGACGACAAAGTATTGGGCTGTGATACCAGGCAGATCTTTTTCACTTTGCCTCCACAGGAGTCTAAAATTGACCAGTGGGTTTAACTGAAGTTCTTTTCAAAAGAGCATGTAATCTGTGTTGGTCGGGTTTTAAACACTGGGGCCAGGATATTGGGTGGGATATGTTCTTTTGACTTTCATGCCTTCTACATGTCTTGGGCATGGAGCTCCGGCTCTGGAAACGTGTGCAGTGCTGCCCGCCTTGGGCCCTTCGCGATCTGAGAAATGTGAGCGTGCTTTGTCCCCAACAGGCTCCACAGCCAGAGGCTTCGGCAGCAGGTGAAATCCACTGCTCCTTTTTAGCTGGGCATTTGGAGATCAGAGCCTGGGGAGCGAGCGTTGGCCTCAGGGGACACCTGAGATAGCCTTGCAAGGTCTGCTTTTCTGAAGATGATGAGAGGGAAGCAAAGCCCTTGATGGGAGGATATTTAATTTAAGGCGACAAAAATTTGTCATATTCCATTTTTAAAGACATCGTGCCTAAGTAATAAGACTTCAAAGTTGAGTGAGTCAGACTTTACCCTTGGGGAGTGGTGGATGCTGTGATGTGTCACCCGGATTGTCCAGAATAAAGGGCTGGTCCCCCAGCAGACAGCTCTCAGCTGCTGGCTCCCTCTGCGATTGCCTGGGCTGCAGAGAGCCAACCCTAACCCTAACCCTAACCCTAACCCTAACCCTAACCCCCACCCCTCACCACCCCCACTTCCTGAAGTCAGTGACTAGTTGAAGTGTGGCGAGAAGGGGCAGTAAGATCACCGCCTCCTGCTTCAACCTGGACAATTCTAAAATGCTGTCTCTGCCTCCATGCCTGCCTCGCAGCATCGGCTGAGGTCTCCATTCAGACTGCATCACAGCCACAGGCAACTTCTCCCTTGGCCCAGTGTGGCCCCTTTCCCTTCTCTTCCTTTCCCCTTCCCTTCCTGCAAATCCTAAGAGCAGCCCCCAGTATACCCCCTGTAAGCTCATCTCCACTCAGAGTTGGCTTCCTGGAACCTTTCTGACATAGGAGCTCACAGTTTTGCAAAGGAGGCAGATGCAGCCAGGTGATGGCGGCACAGCCGGCAGCCCAGAGGTGTGCACACCTGGAGCATGGGAGAATCCAGAGGGGCTTCCATGGGCATCGGAGCCTCCACTCTGGGGTCACATTAATGCTGAAGCTTTAAGGACCTCTGAGGATGTAGGAGTTTCCCAGATGGCCTTGTACAGAGAGGCAAAGACACAGACGGGTGGGGCTAGAGGAAGCTGAGCGCTGTAGCCAGAGAGTGGGGATGGTGGTGAGGGAAGGTGGAGAGATGAGCAGGAGGTGGAGTTTGGGGACAGGTTGTCAAGAGCCTGAGTGCAGCTCAGGAGTGGCAATTTTGCTCTGTAGCCGGTGGTGGGGGGCAGATGGGAGTAGGAAGGAATTCAAGCATAGAGCATGATGAGCATCTTAAGTAAGAAAGAACATTCAGATCACGCAGTTCACAGCCTGGGGGATGGGAAGCAAGGTCTCCACTGATGGCTGGAAGCCTCAGTTTCTCCTCTCTGCCTATTTAAATGCTCCTGGGCCTTTAGGATCCCATCTCCCTTGCATGGATTTCTCCCTTCCTAAACTCCACCAGACCTCCTGGTGTGCAGCACACAGCCCGGCTCGCAGAATCCTGTGTGTCCACAGCCCATCCTGTGGCATTGCTGGCAGTCCCTGTAGATTCCTCAACCACAGGCTGTGCCATCTTTGGGGCTGCCTGTACTGTGTGGATAGATCCAATCTGACGTTGGCTTCCTTTAATCACGATAAGAAAGATGCTTCAAGAAACCAAGATACAGAAGCTGGCAGCCTGTGGGGTGCTCTTGATGTGCCATGGAGTGCGGCGCTCGGCCCCGGCTGAAGTGGGGACCTTCAGGTGTCTGAGCAGCACCCTGTCCTGAGGTGCTGGAGCTTGGGCACAGGGCCACGGGCAGAGGGAAGCCTGGCCGCCTTTCCAGTAATGGCAAATAGGCATTTTCAGACAACCAAAGATGCGAGGTGGACACCAAGGACAACTTCCTTTTGCCTTTTTGTGGAACACAAAGGGTGCATTTCTCCCTGATTTATTACTTTTCTCTGGGCAGAAAACGTCCACCTTGGAGAAATCCAGTTACAGCTTTCTTTATCTTTAATCTGTACTGTTAGAGCGAACTAAATGTGGCCTGAGAAGGACTCTGTGCTGCTGTATTTGAGTCCTTGTGGACAAACTGCAACCTAACTTAATAGGTAGACAAGATTGAAACCCTAACTTAGGAGTGTGTGCCTGTCACAATCACCGAGTCTTGGTCAGTCGGAGCAGCCACACTTCAACCACTCATTCCCTGCCGAGTGCTCGGACTGTGTCCAAATAAGCCAAACGCCGAGCTGTAACCAATCCAGCTGCTTCTGTCCCTCACCTCCGATTTCTGTAGGTCACTTTACTTTTTTGGTCTGTAAGTTTGTTCTGACCACGAGGCACCCCTGGAGTCTCTCTGAATCTGCTGTGATTCTGGGGGCTGCCCGATTCATGAATTATTCATTGCTCAATTAAACTCCTTTAAATTTAATTTGGCTGAAGTTTTTCTTTTAACAGTACCCACAAGAAAGAACAAGCAAGCAGGATTCCTGCCAGTGGGAGCAAAGCTCAGGGATGTGTGGGTACTCTGTGTACTTCCTGAGCGCAGTGTAGGGCCTGTCCCGGGAGAATGCTGGTACCTGGGCTGGGCCTTGCTTCAGAGCCAGGGTCAGATGGTGAGGCCCACTTGCTCCTGAAGATGAGAAAAGGATGACAAAGAAGCACCATGCGCTTAAGTCCCCTTTAGGAGCTTCCCCAAGTAGCAACCATTACATGATTTATTAGTCCTTCAGATATTAGTAGAGGGCCTGTTATCTGCCTGCACTGGACTTTGCTGTGGCTGCCATATCAAAGCACCACAATCTGGATGCTTAAATTTAACAACAGAGATTTCTTGCCTTGCAGCTCCTGATGCTCAAGACCAAGCTGTGGGCGGGGCTGGTTCCTTCTGAGGCCTCTCTCCTTGGCTTGTAGATGCTGTCATCGTCTCTACCTGACACCCTCCCTGCTGGGTGTCTGTGTCCAGACGCCCCCATTTTATAAGGACTCCAGTCATGTTGGAGTAGGGCCTGCCCTTACTGCCCGTATTTTAACTTCTGCAAAGACCACGTATACAAATAAGTTCGCATCCTGAGGTGCTGGGGGTTAGGACTTCAGCATATGAATTTTGGGGGCTGGGGGGACACAGTTTAACCTGTAATGGTTGACAAGATCTGATGTTCTTTTCCCTTTTACTGTGTGTCTCTCTTTGTCAGGCTGTATCATTCCGCCCCAGCACTATTCCATGGGGTGGCCTCTCCCTGCCACTGCTCAGAAGGTGGTTTCAGCTCCCCCCTCCCCCTCCAGCCACCACTCCATGTTTTCCACTTGCATGTTCTTTTATGTTTGTTATTTTATTTGTGTCCTGAAAAACGGCCACCAGGTTCCCCAAGTTGTCATCACTCTATTCACTTGTACACTGGGGAGGGGTGGAGAGAGGGACAGATGATTGCAGGGGCGGGGGGCAGGTTTATGGGGACGGACAGACACACACAGACAGACATGCACACAGTAAAGGGGAAAAGGACATCACCTTTACCTTGGTCTATGTCTATATTTATCTACATCTGTGCCTATGCCGATGTCTGTATTTATATCTGTATTTATGTCTACATCCAGAGCTCTGTCTATATTGACATGTGTATTAGTCTGTTTTCACACTGCGGATAAAGACATACCTGAGACTGGGTAATTTGTCAAGAAGAAGCGGTTTAACAGATTCACAGTTCCATGTGGGTGGGAGGTCCTCACAATCATGGTGGAAGGTGAAAGGCACATCTTACATGGCAGCAGGCAAGAGAGAGAATGAGCGCCAAGCAAAAGGGGTTTCCTTTTATAAAACCATCAGCTCTTGTGAGACTTATTCACTACCATGAGAACAGAATGGGGGAACCACCACCATGATTCAGTTATCTCCCACTGGGTCCTTCCCACAGCAGGAGGGAATTCTGGGAGCTACAATTCAAGGTGAGATTTGAGTAGGAACACAGCCAGCCCATATCAACATCAATGTCTCTCATGTCTGTATGTATATAATTTGTAAAAGTGACAGCAGACCTCCTGAGACCGTGTGAGTGTGGATTTCATTCCATAACCAGCTCAGTGTCAGGGGTGACATGCTGGGGAGAGGGACATGGAGCAGGTGTGACCGGCAGTCCTCTGGTGGGGTGGTTTTGTGTGACCTGTGGATCCGTCTCCCTCCCCGCAGACACCTGCCCACCCCAGCCCATGGCCTCCAGTGTCTCCGCACCATCTCTTCCCTGGACCTTCTCTTGGTGAGGAGCTGGAGGTGCAGTGCCCAGTGGCCCTGTCCTGAACCAGGACTCCAGCTGCCTCTCTTGTGTCCTTTCCTAAATGAAAAAACTTTCTCAGTCATGCTTGGAGCTAATAACTTTTTCTCAGGTGGGAAAATGTAAAACACGTCTGACATTTGCAGTTCTAGCATGCGCTGCATGAAACGCGGTCAGATTGTGTTTCCCCCTCCATGCCTGTCTCAGGGCTGGGCCCCTAGCAGGGACCCGGAGAGGACTCAGTGCCTTCCTGGGTAATTTTTTCCGCATGGGAGAGTGACTTCTGGGGCAAAAGGGCAGGAGGCTCTGTGGCTTTAGGAATATGTTTGCAAAGGTTCTTTTTGCAGTCTGGAAACCATCTGGCAGTGTTACCTGGACTGTTTTTAAAAAACGAAATCACCTGTCCAAACGTTCTAGTTTAGAGCTGCAGAAGCTGTTTTGGTTTCAGGCTGTTTTGCAGGATGATTTATTCAGAACGGAGCCTGTAAGAACCAGCTCTGTGCAGCTGGAGCAGGCCTGGGCCACATGTAGGAACTAAATCACCCCGGTTTACTCGGCTCTCTCCTCTGTAGCGGAGCCACTGCCCCTTGGGCCCTGGGGCCCCATGCCTCATCAGAGAAGCTCAAAGTGTTTGCGTTTCTGACCTGAGCAGCTCCGAAACAAGAGAACGCTGCGGCTCCCCTGTAGAACTATATGCTTCCAGAGTGTTCTGTTGGGAACCTCTGAAGCGACTCTCACAGCTAACAGCTTATGTGTGCAAGGATCCTCCTGGGCCTGTCCCCTCCCTCACCATGAGATACATCAGATTCAGGAAAGATAATCACGTCTGGCCGCGTCACTCACAGAACGACTCCACTGTGGCCTCCCACCGTCACTGCCTCCCCATACTCCCCAGCCACCGCTCCGTGTTTCCACTCTGCCTGCTTTTGGGTTTATTTTATTTGTGTCCCTAAAAATGGCCACCAGGTTCCCTGAATCGTCATCACTCTGTTCACTTCTACGCTTGGAGAGGGGTGGAGAGGTGGATGGATGTGTGGTTGGGGAGGGCAGGGCTGTGGGGGTCAGGGAGCGAGGGGGCCCATCTGTCCTGTGGGACCTGAAAGCAGGGCTGACGGGTATGGAGAAGGCGTCCGAGGCTCATGGGGGCTGTAGGATCCGGCCTAGGCTGAATCTGGGCCCCCGGGTAGCTGGGTGATGCCAGGGCTCTGTGAGGGATGGTGCTGGGAGTGGAGGGCAGGGCAGTGTGGGGCAGCTGAGCAGGCGATCAGAGCAGGTTGGGTGCCAAGCCCGTGGGCACTCCTGTAGGGAGTGGAGGGCTGGGCACACTCCTGGGAGAGCTACATGCCCACACGTTACCGGGGGAAGCGGGCCTTGGAGACTGTGGGCAGGGTGGTGAGTTCGTGGTGAAGGGATGAAGGATGGGCTCAGGTGATGGCAGGGCGTGTGCTGGGTGAGGTGGAGGAAGGGAGAGGATGCCTCTCAGCTTTGCCCTGGCCGTGTGGTGTGTGGCCGGCGCTGGCCTCGAGGGTCCTGAGGCCTGAGGTGGCCATGGGGTGGGTCTGTGTGTCACACACGCAGCACTGGGGCCTGGCCCAGGTGCTTGAATATTCCAGGAGGTCGCATCTGAATCAGAGATGGGTGTCTCTGTTCCAAAATAGAATCCCTGCTGCATCCGTTGGGGCGGCCGTCACACCCGAGGGAAGACTTTCTGTCCCATTACGGATGATATGGGGTGAGCCCCAGACCATCCCGCTCAGGCCGCGCGCCGCCCGCCATTCCGAGCCGTGTCCCATCCTCTGTGTCGCCTCTCCCAGGGCTTTCCTTCCGCACCTGCCTGTCACCTGTTCACTGCAGCACCTCGTTAGGTGAGTAGCAGGCCAGGGCGACAGACGATGGCGGCGCTGACCTTATGAAGTTGGCATTACGACAGACAGGACGGGCGACCTTTGTAAAGCAGCCTGGCTGGGAGCTTGGCTTCGGCTTGTCAATTCCTGTGGGCGTGTGCTGTGGCGGCGAAGAATGTGTGGGCATTCTGACCGTGCCATGACCAAAACCACACCGCCTACGGCCTGCGGTGGCAACAAGAAATCCGAGGTCATGGAGACCACTGGCCCGCTCTGGCCTGTGGGCTGGCAGTAGAACTGGAAGGCACCTGGCAGTTCTTGCTTTATGTGACAGATATGAGTTCCCAGGAGGCCACAGGGGTCAGCATGGATTCTGTCATGGAGAATAATGGCACTCATAGACGTGTCCTTCTATATTTTCCACTATCTATCAACATAATATTTTCAATAATTAGATAGATAATAACATACATTGAAGTGATATTAAAAACATATAACCTGCAGTGTGGGGCTGAGTAGGAGTTCTGGGAGACTGAGACCCAGTCCCAGCTCTGTTTCTTGCCAGGCAGGAGATCTTTGGCAGGTTACGTTACCTCCTGTGTGCCTCAGTTTCTTCTCCTGTAAAATGGGGACGATAATGGTATGTACGTTATATGATTCTTGTGAGAATTAAATGAGTTTCCATGCTCAGCAGTGCCTGGCTCACTATAAATGCTTAATAACTTTTGGTTTAAGATGTTCCCTATAAAATGGAAGAGAGAAGAAATATGTGTGCGGCTTCCTTTACCTTCATAGGTCTGTAGGGCTTGCGAGAGAGACACAAATGATGTCTTTCTTTCTGAGAAGATGGCGGTGTTGATTGGCGGTGGATGAAGGAAAGAGGCACAGGGAAAGGAATGGGGAGCAGAAGCAGGGAAGGGTCATTGTGACGACATCACCAAGACAATGGTGTTGAAAAGGAGCCGATACTGCAACTTCTTGAGGCTCAAACTTGATGCCTAGGGAGCAGAGATGGGGCCAAGCCTTCTCTTCACATAACTCCTGTGCTCTCAGGCTAGCACAGCCTGCCTGATGGTTCCACCATCTCTCTTTATGTCTCCTCATCACATCAAACCTGCTCGCAAGGAGAAAGCCTTGTGTGGTTCCTGGCGCCAGAGCTTCCTGAAGATGATGTGACTTGTTGTCAGGCAAGCAGCTTGATAGGGAGAAGCCAGTCCCCCTGGGCAGTGCAGGAAAACCCGAGAGAGCTGTGGAGACCAAAAGAATAGGAGGGACTTCCTAGCGGGCGGGTGGGCAGGTGGGGGTTACTGCACCCCACGAGCTGCAGCTCACTGTCCTGTCCTGTGGGCCAGCCCGCATGCGTGGGTGCCAGAGGATTCCAAGGCTTTGGAGAAAACCTCCTAAAGAGAGGAGAGCTGCTGCCACCATCGGATCCAGACACTTTCACTGGGTGCCCATTTGCGAGGTGCTCACGGTGGGGAACGAGATTTCACATCATTTTCTGAAATGAACGCTCATACCTCCAATTAAACCTTACTTGTTTAGTTTTCAATAAGAAACGCCTAGACCCATAATCTAAGATATTTTTAAGCTAGCAAGATAATGTATTCAGTTTATATAAAGGTAATTTCACTCTCAAGAGATTGGTTAGGTCATAGTTACTGATTTAATTGTAACGAGGTTGGCAAATGAATTCAATTTTCCATGGCAAACATTGTTCATAACTCTCAGAGAACTATGTGATCTGCTATAACAGACATATTCTAACATATACAATTTCTTATCACTAACGTTTAAGGGAAGCATGAGTTGATGTAGATTGAAGGTCATGGGGAGGTAACGAGGACAAGCTCCCTGAGGATGGAGGCTGCATATCCTCTGTAGAGCACACAGTTACACTCATCGGACACAGAGCGTGCTCAATGTAATCTTTTTTTTTTTTTTGAGATGGAGTCTCGCTCTGTCTCCCAGGCTGGAGTGCAGTGGCGCGATCTCGGCTCACTGCAAGCTCTGCCTCCCGGGTTCACGCCATTCTCCTGCCTCAGCCCCCTGAGTAGCTGGGACTACAGGTGCCTGCCATCACACCCAGCTAATTTTCTTGTATTTTTAGTAGAGACGGGGTTTCACTGTGTTAGCCAGGATGGTCTCGATCTCCTGACCTTGTGATCTGCCCGCCTCAGCCTCCCAGAGTGCTGGGATTACTGGCATAAGCCACTGCGCCTGGCCTCAATTTAATCTTAAAGGAAACCTGTCCCCTTTGGCAGACAGAATGTTTTGTTTTGCCACAGTGCATGTTGCCATAACTTGAATTAACCGTATGCAAGTGACAAATAGGAGAATGTTTTCAGTGTAATGCAGAAATTACATTTTCACAGGTGATTTTTCCTAACAAACTAGTAAAAGAAGAGCAAATGGAACTCAGTAAGTAGAAGAAAGGAATAATAAAGATAAGAGCAGAAATCAGTGAAATAGAGAGAAGATCAACAGTAGAGAAAATCAATGAAGCCAAAAGTTGGTTCTTGGAAAAGATCAACACAGTTGATACATCACTGGCATGACTGTTTGGGGAATGAAGAGATAAAGCTCACGTTAACGCTGTCAGAACAAGAGGGAATATCCTACAGGTTCAGCAGACATTACAAAGATAATAAGAGAATATTGTGAACAATTTTATGCCAAAAGATTCTACAATTTAGATAAAATTGAAAAATTCCTTGGAAGACACAAACTGTCAGAACTGACTCAGGAAGGATTAGATCTACTGAATATTCCTGAGTCTGTTAAACAATTGAATTTGTAATTAACAGTCTTCACATAAAGAAAACTATAGCTCAATTCGTGAATTGTACCAAAATTTAAAGAAGAAATGATATGAATTCTACACAAACTCGTAAAACTGAAGAGGAGGGAACAGCTTCCGGTTCACTCTATAAGGCCAGCATTACAAGCATTGCATGGATTCCATGCCAGAAAGAGGCTTCACGAGAAACTGGAGCTGCCGGTCATTATCCATCATGAACCCAGAGTCACATATGCTTTCAAATGTTAGTAATGCGAATCTAAAAATATGTAAAAATTGTATATTTATCTAGTTATATGTTAATTATATGTATAAATTTATATATCCCCACCATGACCATGATGGTTAATTTTAGATGTTCTCTTGACTGGGTTAGGGGACGCCCAGTTCGCTGGTGAAGCACGATTTCTGGGTGTGCCTGTGAAGGTTTGCAGAAGAGATTAGCCTTTGGATCAGTGGGCTGAGTAAGGAAGACCCACCTCACCAATGTGGGAGGCGCCATCCAATCTGATGGAGGACCTGGGTAGAAGCAGGGCCAATTTATCCCCTATTCTGGCTTTGGACGTCAGAACGGCAGGTTCTCCAGCCTTTGGACTCTGAGGTTTACACCAGCAACCACTCCTCTTCGCCTCAGGCCTTAGGACTCAGACTGAATTATATCACCTACTTTCCTGGTGTCTAGCTTTCAGATGGCATAGTGTGGGACTTCTTGGTCTCCATAATTTCGTGAGCTAATTCCTGTAGCAAATCCTCTATCTATCTATCTATCTATCTATCTATCTATCTATCTATCTATCTTCTATCTAATCTACCTATCAGCTGTTATCTGTCATCTATCATCTCTATCAATCATCTATCATCTATTACCTATCATCTATCAATTATCTATCAATCATCTATTGATCGATCGATCTATTGATTGATCAATTGCTCTCTCTTTTCATTCTGTTTCTCTGGAGGACCCTAATACCACAACCAACAGGAGTTTATCCCAGGAATGTAAAGTTGGTTTAACATTCAAAAATCAGTGTAACTCACCATATTCACAAATATAAAAAGAAAAAAATATGATGATCTCAATGATGCAGAAAGAATATTTGATGAAATCCGATTATCTGTTTCTGAGGAAAACCTTCAGAACTGTTCTCTGGGCTGTGGTGACTGTTCCCTCCTTCACCCCTTCTGACTGGGGATGCTAAGATTCTCCACTGATACTGGCTCTGACAGCCTCGCCGTCTTTTCTTGATGTCTCATAACCCTGCCCCCACCTTTAGGAATATTCCCTCTGTTAAACTCTTCAATCTCCCCCTTTGAGCGTGCCATTTATTTCCTTCTGGGACCCCGACTGATACAGTCTATCTTGAAATAATTCATAAAATCAGAACTACACTACATATTTAGGAATGTGCTTAGTGAATCTCTATTTGATAAATCACAATAGCATTACGTATATTTCTGAAATTGTATGCACAGTGCATCCTGTTTATTCAGGGTTCAATCGATGCTTGGGTTAGGTTCCTTGTAATTATTTCTCAGGCTCCACCAGAGATCGAAAGCCGTGAGCCTAGGAATCCATCTGATGGATCACTGGAGATCAGAGTGGAGAAGCACAATTACTGTAGCCTTGAAGATGACTTGGGACTCAAGTCGTGGTCCCCAGCCTGGCCGGTGAGCAGAATCACCGAGCCCTTTAAAAACGGGGATTCCCAGGCTTCACCCCGTCCCTTCAGAGTTTCGCCCTGGCTGTTCTGAGGACCGACATGTTTGAGATCAAAGATTTAAGTGACTGAGAGTCTCCTACAGGGAATGGGGAGTTTGGTTCGTCAAAGTTTGACTTTTGAAAACAAAGGTCAGCACTGGGAACGAAGAGTTCATTTACGGCAAAGCTAAAGTTGGTCAGGCAGCATCAGGGCTCAGGTAGCTCCAGCCTTTTTTCCCTTCCTGGATACGTGGAAGACTATTTTCCAGCCCCATGGAGGTGACAGATTCTGGCCAATGGACTGGAAGCGGAAGTGACTGTGTCACCCAGGGGGAAGCAGGAAAAACTGGTGTGCTATTCTTTATGCTCCCCTCCCTCCTGCAGTTAGCCTGGAAGTCACATTCAGAGGGAAGGACCACCAGACCCAAGCGATTTGTGTCGTGAGCAGTCACCTGCAGTACAGCGCCAGGACAGTCTCCCAGACACAGTGGGCTCTGCGTGAGCACAAGATAAACCTCAATGGACAGTCCAGAACTGATGATCATCCCAGCAAAACCCAGCTTAGCTCAGCTGATTTGCCATTATCGAGATATTGCTCAACTAATATGAATTATAATCCAAAAAAATGATATAGCGTCATGGGAAAATGCTTATAATACAAGGTTAAGTGAGAAAATCAGGCTACAACATTGCTTGCGTTTGATGTATGCTTACGTAAAAATACACATGCACTTGGACCCATGCTGGATAGGAATATACAAAAATGAAAATACTTGTATTAAACTGATGGGAATTATGAGTTTTTAAATTTTAAATTTAACTTCATTTAATTTTACTTTAAGTTCTGGGATACATGTGCAGAACGTGCAGGTTTGTTACATAGATATACATGTGCCATGGTGGTTTGCTGCACCTATCAACCCGTCATCTAGGTTTTAATTCCCACATGCATTAGGTATTTGTTCTAATGCTCTCCTCCTCTTGCCTCCCACCTTCTGACAGGCCCCGGTGTGTGATGTTCCCCTCCCTGTGTCCATGTGTTCTCATTGTTCAACTCCCACTTATGAGTGAGAACATGCGGTGTTTGGTTTTCTGTTCCTGTGTTAGTTTGCTGAGAATGATGGCTTCCAGCTTCATCCTTGTCCCTGCAAAGGACGTGAACTCATTCTTTTTTATGGCTGCATAGTGGTAATTATGAGTTATTAAAGAGAAAACAATTTTGCCTTTGAAATCTTTGAAATGTTTATAACAGTTTCCTCCTCTTCTTACTTTTTTCTTTTCTCCACCTCCTCTGCCTTTTCAAAACACATTTTTCTAAACTGGGGAGCAGGCATTGCTTTTTGACAGTGTCGAGAAGAGCACGGGTACTCTGCTCCCATGTGAAGAGACGGCACAGGGGAGGGGACGCCAGGCAGCCTGTGCCACCAGAGCTGCATCGCAGCCGCCCTGGAGTGAGGGCGTTTGGATGTCATGAAGTTCTTTGAGGATTTGAATGAGATTCTTGGAAAGTAAACTTAGACTTCAGATTGCTTATTTTTATGCTGTTCATGTTTTCCATAATTATCATTTTTGCCTTTCATTAGTTTTTAGCTATGTTCCATTAGAAAATAATTAGCCTAAGGCAGTGGTTCTCAACTAGGGACAGTTCTGCTTCCCAGGAGACATTTAACTCATGTCTGGGGACAGTTTTGATGGTGTGACTGGCATTTAGTGGGCGGGGGCCAGGGACCTGCTGGATGTCCTGTGACGCACGGGATGGCCCCACACAAGGAACTCCAGGGCTCCAGTGTCAGCAAGGCCTGCAGTGAGCCACGCTGGCCTAAGAGAAAAGAAGAAAGGGTTCTTTGTTTTTTTCTCTTCCTGCATCACAGCTTTGTAGGAGGAGCAGGGTGTTTCTACTCCGATAACTGATAACCTTGGAAAATCAAAATCTAGGCCGGGTGCAGTGGCTAACACCTATAATCCTCATGCTTTGGGAGGCCAAGGCGGGAGGATTGCTTGAACCCAGGAGTTCGAGGCTGCAGTGAGCTATGATTTCAGCATTGCACTCCAGCCTGGGTGACAGAGAGACTCTGTCCCTAAAAATACATACATACATACCTACATACATACATACATTGAGAACTTCAAGGAAAGATGAAGGTTCAGGTGGCCACCACTTTTCACAGGGGAAGGAGAGAGTGAAGTCTTTATTGGAAAATCCTGTGTGTCAGGAATGTACTAATTACTAAGCATAATTACCGGCTGTGGCCAGCACCCAGCCCACCCAGCGCGGTCTTCCCATCTGCTTGCAAGGTTGTGCTGGCTTTTAGGGAAGATTCTTTTCTTCATTTCTCCTATGCTGTTCATGTTTACATCCTTCTTTGGTGACAGGCAGGACTAGGGTCTCATGGGAAGGGTGAGTTTTTGGGGGAGCCAAGGGGAAAGCACGGGGAGGGGAATGGGGTGCTGGAAACCGAGCTCACTGGCTTCATGAAGGTGCTTGACCTTGATCTCTATCCTTCTCACTAGGAGTGCATTCATAGCATTCTTTCTGCAAATTCTGAAGGTCGAATGAAATGGAAATTGCTGGAAAACTGCCAAGAGCCTCATTAGAGCTAGTGGCATGTACTTTGTGTATTTTGTAGGGGGTGTGGAGATGTGACACCCAGCACCCCCAGGAGGGATCTGCTGCTCTAACTGCTGGGGGCGGGGCTGTCAGGTTCTGTCTCTGCGGGGGCGTCACTGCCGCTGCGCTCACCCCTCCCTGGGGTGGCCACCTCCCAGGGCTAATTGCAGGTACGAGAGGACTCTGTGGCATCACATCACCCCAGGCCTCCCTTCACAGGGCCTGTGTCTCCTTTTGACGTGTCCCTCTCCCCAGCACTCCACAGGTGCTCGTGCCTGACAGGCATCCGTCACCTGGAGCCATCTCAGTGTGGGGCAGGGAATAGGGTACTCATGAGGCTCAACTCTCTCAGCATCCAAGGGCTTCTGGAAGGGACTGAATGTCAGACTGACTGACAAAAACAAGCCACCAAGGAATGAAAATGTCGAAGCCATTGGACACAGAGCCCTGGAAGCTGCTGAGACGGCATGTTTGGTTGGGGCTTTCTCCTGTGCTGATGATTCATATCAGGCCATATATTTCCTGGCTGTGCTTCCCCGACAAGATGAAGTGCATTCCTGACACACAGAACTTTCCAATAAAGATTTCATTGTCTCCTTCCCCTGTGAAAAGTGATGAGTGAACTTGATATTTCTCTGTTCAACCTTCATCAATAAAAAATGTTTCTGGTTGGGTTATTCCTGTTGATTCTTAATGAAGTGGCGTTTTATGAGGTGCCATTCAGTCCTGAACTTCAGAAAGAGCCAGGGATCTTTGGCATGCTAAAGTGGATGCTTTAAACTTGGAAATGTATATTAATGGCTGTATGCATACATAACACGGGAGGTAAATACGCAGTTATCAGGGATTTAATACACCTCACCCCGAAAAGGATATATCACACATTAAAGTGTAATTACCTGCTGGAAATAGAAATAGATGACCCGCCAGACCAGATTTATCACCCGGACTCACATACATCAGCTACTGAACCAGATCTAGCACCCGTCGACTCTGACAGATCGCCGCCCCACCCAGACACAAAGCAACTGATTTATCCACAGCACCAGTATACTCAGTCGGTGACCACCCTTTGACTGGCATATATTGTCACCTAGTGAAAAATACCTTTGTGACAAATCACACTGGCTGAAAGTGAAATCCACTGTACAGTATGTTTAACTCAGCCAGGGTTGCCTGGAATGGGCGGGGGGTAGTGGGGGGTGTTGGCCGGCCTGGCTCTCAGGGCCCTGGCAGGAGGCTGGTCGTGGTGTGGGGAGAGGTGGCCCCCAGTTCATAAGTCGGTCAGCAATGGTGCATGGCACGCGCCAACCACAGCTCCCTGCAGATGCCTCCCAGGACCATGGATGAGGCTGTCTCAGAGCTGGCTGCATCCCCCTGCAGACCAGAGGTGGCTCCCTTGCTGGCTGTGGGGCCCAAGGGCAGGAGGCCGCTGCAGAGGGGAGCAGGTTTCACCGTGTGCCTTGATGAGCTCAGCCTATGCGACTCCTTTTCTTTAACCTTCCGGGACCATTCTGCGTGGGGTGTGGGAGGGGTAGGGAGCTGCCCTTCTGTGCACGTCCCTAGGGTTGCTCTCGGAGGCCTTCGTCCTCACAGGCCATCCTTGGTTACCCTCTAATTTCCAGGGGGATGTGCGCACAGATGCCCACGCGCAGGTGTGTGTGTGTAGTGAATGTGTGTGCTGTGTTTGTGTGTGAGGTGATGGTGGTGGTAGTGTGTGTGTTAGTGTGTGTATCTGCGGTGCGTGTGTGGTTAATGTGTATGCCTGGTGTGTATGTGTATGTGTGTGAGCTGGTGTGTGTATACCTGTGTGTGTGTGGTTAATGTGTTGTTCATGTATGAGGTGATGGTGGTAGTAGTGTGTGTGTATGCATCTGGTGTGTGTACGGTTAGTGTGTGAGTTGGTGTGTGTGTGGTTAATGTGTGTTGTTTGCGTGTGAGGTGATGGTGCTGGTAGTGTGTATGTTACAGTGTGCATCTGGTGTGTGTGTGTGCGTGTGTGGTTAGTGTGTGGGTTAGTGTATGTGTGTGAGTTGGTGTGTGTATGCATGTGTGTGTGGTTAGTGTGTGTTGTGTTTGTGTGTGAGGTGATGGTCGTAGTGTGCACATTAGTGTGTGCATCTGGTGTGTGTGGGAGGTTAGTGTGTGTTAGTGTGTATGTCTGGTGTGTGTGTATGTGAGTTGGTGTGTGTATGTGTGTGGTTAGTGTGTGTTGCGTTTGTGTGTGAGGTGATGGGGGTGGTAGTGTGTATGTTAGTGTATGCATCTGGTGTGTGTTTGTGGTGTGTGTATGTGTGTGAGCTGGGGTGTGTGTGTATACCAGGTAGTATTTGCTTCAGGCTGTAGGTTTACATGGACTGCTGAGCCTGAGCTAGGACTTGAGGAATGTGGACCAGGGAGCTAGAGGCTTCAGTAGGAAGTACTTCTTTATTTTACAGTCAGAGAAACTGTGTTCTGAAGAGAGTAGTGATTTGGAGAACCAAGCTCTCCTGAGTCTCAGCCCAGTGGAGAGGCCACTCTCCACCGAGTATCACCTGAGTCTTCCAGATGTATGCAGTAGGTGTGGCTCATTACTGCAGCAGCAGGTGAGAAATGTGGTGTTCCACAAGGCTGCTGGAAGACAGATAACTGTTTTTTGCACCAACTGAGCCTAAAGCTGCATTTAATTCCAGGCTCTGTCAGTTAGAAGTGAGGTATGCAGAAGGTGCCAGCATTTGAAACTTGATGGATGAAAGAAGGTCATTAAGGAACACAAACTTCAAAGTTAATTTGCCACCGTTTTTTTTTCCCACAACACTTGCCTTTACCATTATGTATAGAAAGGGGCAGGGGGTCTGTTCCCACTCCCACCATAAGACTTGAGCACCCACAACCAGTGACTCTGTCTTTGCCTCTAACAAATTGATTGGGGGGAGGGGAGGGGACATCATGGGGAGGTAACCCAGCTGGGAACGAATCACACACATTTCTGTGCTGTGGGCTCAGGGAGGCAGCAGGAGAGTAATATAAAGATCTTGCTTCCAGTCCTGGTTATGCCACAGTCTAAAGTCTGTCACAGACAAACAAGACAAAGAGAGGAGATGAAGGAAGCTGATGACTGCATTTGGGAGACATCCAAAGAGGGTGCGTGACAGAGGACAACAGGACTGTGATGTGCTGCTGGAGAAAATTCAAAATTAGGAATGGGGAAATAAAAGGAAATGAGACTGTCCCAAATGAAAAGACAAGACAGGTATGTGGGAAGGTATGCCCTATAATAGCAAAGAGGGTGAAATGAAAAGACAATTGGGGCATCGCCTAAATTTCAGCACCATCATCATCACCATCATCACCATAATCACCATCACCAGTATCATCATCATCACCATCTTCATCATCACCACCATCACCATCACTATCATCACCATCACCACTATCATCATCACCATCACTATCATCATCACCATCACCACTATCACCATCATCATCATCACCATCATCACCATCATATCATCATCATCATCATCACTACCATCACCATCACCACTATCACCATCATCACCATCATCACCATCACCACTATCATCACTATCATAATCATCACCATCATTATCACCATCGTCATCACTATCACCATTGTCACCATCATCACCATCACCATCATCACCATCACCACCATCATCATTACTATTGCCATCATTGTCACCATCATATCATCATCACCACCATCATCACTATTGTCATCATCACCACCATCACCATCATCACTGTCATCACCATCATTGTCACCATGATCATCATCACCATCATCACCATCACCACCATCATCACCAACATCATCACTATTACCATCGTCACTATGATTGTCACCATCATCGTCATTACTATCATCACCATCACCACCGTCATATCACCATCATTGTCACCATCATCATCATCACAATCACCATAATCATCACCACCATCACCAACATCATTACTATTACCATCTTCATCACCATCATTATCACCATCATCATCACTATCATCACCATCATCATCATCACCATCACCATTATCATTATGACCACCATCATCACTGTCATCAGTATCGTCACCACCATCATTATCATCACCACCATCACCATCATCATCACCATCATTATCATCACTATCATCATCACTACCATCATCATCATCACCATCATTATTATCACCATCATCAACATCATCATCATCATCACCATCACCAACACCATCATCACCACCACCATCACCAACACCAACATCACCACCATCATCACCAACACCATCACCACCACCATCATCATCATCACCGTCATCACAATCAGCAGCATCATTATTCTTACCTTCAACACCAGCACCATTATCATCCTTACTTGTGCAGAACATTGAAGGTTACAAAGTAGTTTCACAGTCAGAATGTAATCAATTTGCATGACCTTCAAGGCGTGGTTTATTATTCTTATTTTATCAGCGGAATAATGAGGCTCAGGAAGATCAGAGCCTAGGCCATCTGATTTCAAGTATGGCAAAAATGAGTGATCTAGAGAACATAACGTAGAACCTGGAAGGCCCACGATGGGCCAGTCAGGCCACATGTGGCTCTCAGCTGCAGGCA
Organism: Pan paniscus; assembly: GCF_029289425.2. Classification (NCBI taxonomy): domain Eukaryota; kingdom Metazoa; phylum Chordata; class Mammalia; order Primates; family Hominidae; genus Pan; species Pan paniscus. Next base: position 189,332,280 of record NC_073255.2, read on the forward strand.
TCCTCTGAAAGGCATGGTCCCACCCACAGGTGGTCTATGGAACCTGGAGCCACTAGTCATGGGAGCTGACTGGGCCTGGACAACCCATGACAATCTCTAATCTCAGGTCAGAAATGAGAAAACAGTAAGGAAAGGGGGGACAGGACTTCGTGAAAGTGATAGAAGGACCCATGCAAACTTCAATTGCTACTGAAATAAAAAGAAGCAAAGAAAAGATCGTGGTTGCTATGAATAGAAGTGCATCACCCCAGGATTTTCCAATTTGGACAGTTTTCCAGAACCATAAAATGGAGATAATAGTACCTGTTTCACCAGGTTGTCAAGAAGATAATATATGTAAAGTGCTTGAAACAATGATAATAGCTCATGGTAAGAGCTCAACCAATGTTAGATGCTGTTCTTGTTGCTCTCTTCCCCCTTCCTCCCTTTTTTCCCTCCTTTTCACTTTTTCCTTTCCTCTCCCTTCTCCCCCTTCTCACCCTCCTTCTCCTTCTCCTCCCCCTCCCCTCATCTCCTCCTCCTCCTCCTCATTTTTTCCTCTTATTCTTGGCCAGGCTGGGGTGCTGGGACAGAGCAGGGGAGTGGCCATTGCTGTTGGTGGCTGTGCGGTACCCAGGAAGCTGAGTGCAGGAGGCCAGCTTGTCTTCCCACTTATAACCAAGGGCTCCACTCACACCGGGCCCACAGGCTGCTCCTCTAATGTCCACTGGTTGGAAAGGCAGAGAGGGCTTTTCCCAGGCCCAAGACCTCCATGTGGAGAGGGCCCTCAGTCTTCTTCCCTGGGGGTAACTGAAAAGTGATGTGATGTTCTCCCCGCCATCTTCCTGGATAAATATTTAATAATAACGGAGGAGGCAGGTATCTTCCTATGCTTCCTGTTAGGAGAAAACCGCTTTCCACATCTGCACCTTGGGGCTACTTCTGAACCAAGCTGCTTTTCTGAAGACTGGTTCCAGTTTGGTCATTTGGAGCCCAGATCTTTTTGCTCAAAGATCCATTGTTCCCAGTGATGCTTACCTGCTGACGGTCTTCCCCATAGACAGTGCAGCAGAGCTGCGGGAAGCATAGTCCTGGCCTGAGTTTGTGGACTTGGGGATGAAAGAATTATTTCTTTTAATGGGTACGGGGCCAGCTCAAACACAGTTTTAAAAAATTTCTGCGTGTGTATTCTTTCTAATTTATTTATTTTATTATTATTATTTTTTGAGACAGGGTCTCTCTCTGTTGCCCAGGGTGGAGTGACGTGGTGCGATCTTGGCTCACTGCAATCTCTGCCTCCCGGGTTCAAGCGTTTCTCTTGCCTCAGCCTCCCGAGTAGATTACAGGCATGTGCCACCGTGGCTGGCTAATTTTTGTGTTCTTAGTAGAGACAGGGTTTCACTATGTTGGCCAGGCTGGTCTCCAACTCCTGACCTGAAGTGATTCTCCCAAAGTGCTGGATTACAGGTGTGAAACACCATGGCTGCCCTAATTTCTTTTTTTATTAATACAGCTTATTTGTAAGATCAGTTTTAGATTTCAGAAAAATCCAGCAGAAAGGACAGAGCATTCCTATATAAGCCCCACCCCTAGTTTCCCTTATTACTAATATATTAATATTATGTAATATTATATTATCCAATAATATAATAATTATGCAATATAATAATTGCATTCATGTGGCACATTTGTTACAATTGGTGGGCTAACATTGATACATTATTATTAACTAAAGTTTACAGTTTACATTGGAGTTAACTCTCGGTGTTGTACATTCTATGGGTTTAGACAAATGTATCCACCATTATAGTGTCATATGGGACAGTTTCACTCCCCTAAAAATCCCATGGGCTCCACCTATACCCCTCCCTCCCTCCGCCAACCCCTGGCAACCATTGATCCTTTTACAGTCTCCATAGTTTTGCCTTTTCCAGACTGCCATAAGGTTGAAATCATACAGTATGTAGTCTTTTGAGATTGGCCTCCTTCCCTCGGCAATATGCATTTAAGTTTCCTCTATGTATTTTCAGGTCTTGACAGCTCACTTTTTTATTTTTTTAAGACAGGCTGGAGTACAGTGGCACGATCTCGGCTCACTGCAACCTCTGCCTCCCAGGTTCAAACGATTCTTCTGCCTCAGCCTCCTGAGGAGCTGGGACCATGGGTGTGCACCACCACACCTGGCTAATTTTTGTATCTTTTTTTTTTTTTTTTTGAGACAGAGTCTCACTCTATCGCCCAGGCTGGAGTGAAATTTTTGTATTTTTAGTGGTGATGGGGTTTCACCATGTTGGCCAGGCTGGTCTTGAACTCCTGACCACAAGTGATCCACCTGCCTCCACCTCCCAAAGTGCTGGGATTACAGGAATGAGCCACCTCACCCAGCCAACGAGTCACTTTTGTTTTAGTGCAGAATAATATTCTGTTGTTTGGATGTGACACAGTATATTTAACCATTCACCCACCAAAGGACATCTTGACTGCTTCCAAGTATTGGCAATTATGAAGAAAGCTGCTATAAATGTTCATGTGCAGGTTTTTGTGGGCCTAAGTTTTCACTCATTTGGGCAAATACCAAGGAGTGAGATTGCTGGATCATATGGTAAGAGTATGTTTGGTTTTATACGAAACTGTCAAACTGTCTTCCAAAGTGGCTGTATCGTTTTGCATTCCCACCAGCAATGAATGAGAGTTCCTGTTCCTCCACACCCTCCCCAGCATTTGGTAATGTCAGTGTTCTGATTTTTGGCCATTCTGATAGGTGTGTAGTAGCGTCTCATTGTTGCCAAAGAATCTAGATGAAGTTCTCATTCTAATCATTTTATCTCTTTCCTCGCAGCCCATCTGACCTTGTAGCCCACTCTTCTCCTGCCTAACACTGTCTTAGAACCCTCAGGGTACCTTTCGTATCCACCCATCCCACTCTGGCACTCCACCCAGGCTGGTGTCACGAGATGTGTCCCGTGTTCCAGGTAGCTACTTCTCCCCATCTACCTCCCCATTCACCCCCATTGTCACAGTTGTTGAGGAGGCTTAGAGAAAAGGTGCTCAATTGTCCACTTAACAGAGACGTGAGACTGACTCACAACCCCTGAATTCTTTAGACATTTGCATTTTGAAAATATTAATCTCTCATTTGTTCTGAATTTTGCTGCTAAAGACCCAAATTAATTTAAAACCAGAATCCCTAGATCTCTTAATCTCTTCTTCACCTGTAAAATGACCCTATCAGACTCTAAGGATTAATTTCTAAAGTCTCATCTGACCAAAAAGGCTTAAACGTGAGAAAGGGAATGGAATGAAGAGAACGGTGTCGGCAGTGGTCGGGGTGGTGAGTGTCTGCCACAGAGGGAGGAGATCGCTCTTGCTTTTCAATTTCCTCCCACCTTTCACTTCTGAAATGTCGGAGTCTCAAAAAGCTCCTCTGAATTTTATTTTCAAGCCCACAGAGTCTCCCTGGCAGCAGGATAGGGAGGCCTAGGGATGGGAAGGGCACAGAGGTGACTGCAGCCCCTGCGTAGATGTCTGACTGGTAAATTGGGGGCTTACAAGGGACCTTTGGTAATTCAGCCCCTCTTATGAAAGACTCCACTGGAGAGCCAGTGCCAGTGCTCCCAGCCTGCCTGTAACATGCCTGGTAGTTCTCAAATCTGCTGCGCAATCCAGCCACCCGGAGCGGGGGTGGAGGCAGCTTGTTAGAAATTTAGTGTGTAGGGTCTCACCCCCAGAGGGTCTGATTCTGTGAGCCTGGGACCCAGAAATCAGGACTGTTTTTTTTTTTTTTTTTTTTTTGTGACAGGGTCTGCGTCATCTAGGCTGGAGTACAGTGGCACAATCATGGCTCTCTGCAGCCTTGACCTCCTGGGGCTCAAGTGATCCCCGCACCTTAGTACCTGAGTAGCTGGGACTACAGGCGTGCTCCACCATGCCTGGTTAACTTTTTTTTTTTGAGAGGTGGGGTTTTGCTATGTTGCCCAGGCTGGTCTTGAACTCCTGAGCTCAAACGATCCCACCTTCTCAGTCTCCCAAAGTGCTGGGATTACAGACACCCGGCCTCAGAAATGGAAACTTTTGCCAAGCAATACAGGTGATTCTGATACAGGGCCATTTTATGGACAAAGAAACCAAGTTGAAATAGTGGCCTAGGGAGTCACAGCTGGTCATGCTGTCAGGATCCGCACTTGAACCTTGGTCTGTTAAGTTCCATGGCCTGGTTCCTTCCACTGGGTCATTCTGCCTCTCTGTTGAATCAATACTGGACTAACCTTCATAATTGGCACCTCAAGGAAGCAAGGAGAGTGTATGGGGCTTGGTATGTTCCCAGCTATGCGGTGCTCTGCACATGTGATCTCATGTCAGCCTCATGCCATGCTGCAGGGTTGTCTGGTGTGATATTTGCACTGTCCCTGTTTTATGAATGAGCAGGTTTGAGGGCCAGAGAAGGAAAATTATTGGCTCAAGGTCACCCAGCCAGAGAATGGCAGAGTCAGCATGACTGTGATTCAAGACAACCTTCCTCTTTTTATCACATGGGACAGCTGGTGGATGTTGATGTTGCCACCTCCCCAGGGGTCCCCTCAGGTCTCTTTCCTGTGACTTCCATGGCTATGCCATTGTCTCTGGTGTTTGTGGTAGGAGCCTGGAGAACATCTGGGCACAGTGCAGCTCCTGTTTTCAGAGCGTTCAGGGCCTTCTGCAGGTGACATTCCTAAATTTATGGAGTCCCCTTCATCTGCCTCCCTCCTCATTTCCTTCTGGGTTCTGGAGGTCATAAAGTAGCCTCTTTCCAGGCCACAAGGATGGTGATATTTTACCAAGGCTGCTTCTTGGATCTTCCTCTTTGCGTGTTAGATTGTTCTTTTACCTTAAAGTGGAGAGCACATTCCGGGAAGGTACATATATTTTTTTCCAATTGATTTCTTGTCAGGTCTAACAAGATCAATCAAATCATATGGCCAATAAAACTGATTTAGCACTCATAAAGTCCCATGACATCTCATATGTGCTGAGAATGAATGACAAGGAGGCAAAACTGCTGGTCACAGGAGAATGCTGTATCCATGTGCTCAGTGGCCAAGGCTCCCTTCGCACCCAACAGAAAAATGCCAGCCAGACAGAGGCAGGCAGCCCCTCGGGTGCTGGTGGGAAGCCATGCCCACCAGAGTGGCACCAGGAAAGACCCCATCTTCGAGCTAGGAGGGGAAGAAGGCAGCAACTACAGCCTGAGGGTGCCACTAGAAAGATGGAAAACCAGAAATGTCCAGAGAAAATATAACTCAGAAACTTGAAACTGTCCATTTTGATCTTGTATTGGGAAGTTCTGTTGCTCACCCCCATCCACTGTGTATTAGTCTGTTTTCACGCTGCTGATATAGGCATACCCAAGACTGGGTAATTATAAAGGAAAAGAGGTTTAATGGACTCACAGTTCCACGTGGCTGGGGAGGCCTCACAATCATGGCCGAAGGTGAAAGGCACATCTTACATGGCAGCAGGCAAGAGAATGAGGACCAAGTGAAAGGGATTTCCCCTTATAAAACCAGAAGATCTCGTGAGACTTATTCACTACCACAAGAACAGTATGGGGGAAACTGCCCCGTGATTCAATTATCTCCCACCAGGTCCCTCCCACACCACATGGGAATTAAGGAGCTACAATTCAAGATGAGATTTGGGTGGGGACACAGCCAAACTATATCACGCTGTCTAATTAATAAGTGTGCTCATATGGCTAGGATTGGACTTCATGTCTTGGCCCTTCTTGGGTCATTGCTGCTCTGGAGCTGGCTCTCAGATAGGCCCAAAGGATCCTCCCATAGGAATTTGAAAGTGGGCACTTAAGAGACTGAGCCAAGAGTGGAGGAACAGAGGAGAAGCCTGTGCTTGCACGGTAGCTCGTCTCATTAATGGGAGTCACTAGGCTGAAGGGCATAGAATCCTTTGGCTGAGGTCCCTAGAAAGACCCCTGTGCCTATTTCTCCAGCTACTTTGGGGATCCCTGAAACCTGTACCCTACAATAAATTATATCCCAGACAACCAAATGAAATCAGATTTCTTTGAGGGAATGATTTGTCCCAGTTCATAGAAATCTTGGAAGTGAGAAGTTTTATGTAAAGTGAGCTTTAGAGACTGTGTGGCCGTAGCATTGCTGATTTGTGGGCTGCAGAAGTATTTCTTGTAGGCTGCCCTTTAACAATTTTAAATATTTTTAGGTGTTCATGTAGACTCTCCAGTTTACCCCAGTCGCTACCACTCCCTCTTGTCTGACCCCTTGTCTACATCACACAGTGTCATTCCTTGCTGGCCCCTGAGGACATTCAGCTGGTGACTCCGGATTGAGCCCAACCCTCTGACTTTATAGAGAGGTGCAGTCACTTACCCAAAGCTACACAGGGGTTAGCATGGCAGGGGCAAGAGCTAAGATTTTTCTAACTTCCAGGAAGAGTGGAAATGGAATGCCAGCCTTCCGAAAGAACCTGTGATATGGACGCTGTTGTCAAACATACATTGATTGAATCCCTAATATGTGCACTGGTAGGTGCTGGAAATACAACGTGGACAAGACCAAGACCTTGATCTGGTGGGGCTCACATTCTCGTGGAGAGAGACAGATCGTGTTCTATTAAGCAGTAGTTGGCATGAAGAAGAAAAAGAAAGCATGGTGGGAGATGGAGCATGGAGACAGTGCTAGTTTGCACAGGGGGTTCTTGGGGAAGTGCTGACGCAGGTGAGGGATGAGCAGTTGGACAACTTGGGGATGAGCATCCAGGTTGAGGGATGGGACAAAGGACCTGGTGGACAAATCAACCTGGGGGTTTGAGAAACAGCAAGAGGAAGAGGGAGGGGCCAGGTGCAATGGCTCACACCTGTAATCCCAGCATGTTGGGAGGCTGAGGCGGGCAGATCACTTGACCCCAGGAGTTTGAGACCAGCCTGGGCAATACAGTGAGACCTCGTCTCAGTAACAATAACAACAACAACAACAACAAAAAAAAAAAAAAAAAAAAGAAGAGGGAGGGCAACGTGTGCAGGTGTTCCAGGCCAAGGTAAAGCTTTTAGCTCTGTTCCCAAGTGGCTTGAGAAGCTTCTGGAGGGTTTGAACAGAAAGGTGAGTTCATTGCGCTTCTGATCGGACAGCATCATTCGGGCTGGTGTGGTGGTGGAAGAGAGCAGGCCACGGTCAGGTCAGGCGAGGGGCCAGTGCGGGGCCACCGCAGTGCTGCAGGTCAGAGCAGCAGCCACAGAGGCTGTGGGAGGGGTGCTGCCTGCTTAATGGAGCTTCACAATGCACATTTGTATCTTAACAGCTTCCAGAAGCCTCCACTTAACAATGATGATAACCAGCACCACAAACCCTGCATTTCCCAAATTATGACACCCTTTCCCCCCCATTACTACAATTGATATCCTGCAAAACTGATTTCTGGAAAACACAATTTGGCAAACTCTACTCCTCTTTCTGCTCCATGCAATTTCAAATAATCAGGTTACCAGGGAGGGTGGTGGTTGATAGGTCCCCTGCAAAGCATTCTGACTCTGCTCCATCCTGTCTACCCCGTGGGTATCAATTAGGGCCATTCCTTACAGCTGGTCCAGCTGTATCAACTCAACATACTCTATCTGGAGCAAACACCACCCCTTCTCTGCAATCTAGCTGGGGAGATAAATTCAGTGAATCTGTGAATGACTCGATGTGAATCAGATTTATTTGAGAGGAGGGAGGGGAGGTGATGGCTCGCAAAGACTGCTGTTCCCCACCGGGCGATTCGAGCCCAGGCCGTTTGCCTCTGGTTCTGCCTGCTCAATGCCTTGTACTGCTGAGGCTGCAGGTGAGTAAAAGCTCAGCAATGTCTAGAAAGGTCTCAGAGGGCATAGACCTACCTATTTCCCTCCCTCTAACGCTGGCTTATAACTCACCTGCTGCCAACCCTAAGCTGACCTCTGAGTTTTATTGTTGTTTGCTGGCATCAGAGAAGGTTACTAAATTGAAATGTTGAGCTGGGCAGTATTAAAGATTCTGTCTGGTTTTAGAGCTTTGGGGCCAATAAAGGCCGAGCAGAGCAGCTCTTAGTGGCTTAGTGTTGTGAGGATGTGGGGAGGCTGTAGCTTTGGACACAGAATGAGAAGGAGGTCAGTTAGGGCTTTCCAGCGTGTTCTTTATGCTCCAGGCTCTGGGGGAGGTAGCACGAGTCCTCTTGGGTATCTCTGCTGTTATGTCACCTGGGTGAGTACCTGTATTTATTGAATGTCCTTGGGCCAGGCTTGTGCATTCACAGACATTGACAACTGGAGTCCCTCGAGGCACTCTGCAAAGCGCCCTGGGCCTTACACTCCCACCTTTTGTTGCCTGATTGTGGGAGGAGGGCAGGAGTTGGACTTTCTGCGGCTGGGTCCTCATCTGTGGAGACTGGGCTGCCCGCAGGCCTCCCAGGCCCCCATCCTGTGCTCTGTGACTGACTCTTGCATGCTCATGCCCAGGTGCTTGTGAGCTCTCACCCATTCCCAGGAGTGGGCAGGCTGGAGATGAGGAATTGTGGTCTTTTGCATTGGGCCGTCTCCCCTTTCATCAGTGACTGGAATGACCCTAACGGGAGTGATGTGAGTTGTGGGTCCATCCCAGCAGCTTCTCCAGCCGCCACGTCGGGGTGTGTGGCAGCAGCCAGTCCCCAGGAGCTGTTTGGTGCTGCCAGGCGCGGCATGCCGCACAAGGCTGGTGCTTGGTGAAGCTTGAGTGTGTGTGCGTCTTTTCGTGCATTTTCAACTCCCCTTCACCCAAAGCTTAGCCAGAGCTTCAGAGATAGGAAGAAGCACCCACATCCCAGGACCAGAATTACACAATCATAAATGTGTGCAAGTGGGAGACAGCTCAGAATCCCAAAAGCTTGCTACAGCGTGACAGATGAGATCAGTCCACATGGGCAAATTATTTAATTGATAAATGACCTATATGAGTTTTGGAAGACTAACGGAAGCACGACTATATTGCAACAATTCCCAAGCAATGTCCTCTAACAAACAGCTATTGTTTGTGGCATCAACATAGTGGTAATTCTTTGGTCTCCAACACCAGGCTCGGGTGTGACGTCAGTGAGCCGTTCACAGGCCCTGCTGCTTCCCATGCAAGACTCAGCATCTGCAGGTGTCAGGGCCCCTGAGGGTTTCCAGCCTGGGATGGATGAGTCTCTACCCTCTGGAAGAGCTCTCCCTTTCGGCATGTAACCCCGGGTGAGGGAAAGCAGAACTTGGGGGGAGACTGTAAAACCCAGAGTAAGGTGGACCCTGGGCAGAGTGGGGGGAGCTCACACCTGCAAGCTGCGTGCAACTGAAAGGCTGGCGACCTGTAGCTTGTCAAATTCAAATATGGTGCAGGTGAGGGCCTGGCAAACATTTAGTTTAATTTCTGAGACCGTTAGAGACAAGATTAAATTCCAGGTGAACGCGGTTCCAGAGTGGCTGAGATTCCCACTCTCAGATGGGAACACTTCAGACAAGAGTAAAACAGGAGGGACTTCTTCGCCGCCCGCCCTGCGGTGTGTGCCACGGAGGCCGCTGGGTGGGGGCGTCCAAATGTGGAAGCGTTCCTCCAGCATGCGTGGATATCCTGAGGACTCACGGACACCGAGTCCCTCTGCCGGGCCCAGACGTCCTAATTCCCGTCCCCCTTGAGGTGAGATCCCGTTTTCCCCCAGCCAAAGGGACTCCGGATCCGCATTCACCTGACTTGGCTGCCAGCGCCCGCCTTCCTCGAGTTCTCAGGGCAAGGGGCTGTGGTGCATTTTCTGGGGATGGTTTGTGGATGTGGAGTAGGGAAGTCCTTTCAGGGATTTTAATCATTTGGCAATTGGTGATTTTCATATGACGTGCTGGTTTTAGGGGCCAACTCTGATAAGCTGGGACGCCCTCCCCTTGATTCTAGAACAGAAGGCATTTTGGGCTAAGGACGCTGACAACCTGGTTTCCTGTCCCGCGTGGTTCATGGGGCTTGCCCTGGGCCTGGGAGGCCGGTGGCGGGAGCCTCCCCTACAGTGAGGTGGGCGGGGGGCGCCACTCGGCGTCTCAGGGAGAGGGGAGAGGCGGCTTCTGTTCCGGGAACAGGGAACGGTGGAGGCCGGCGTTCTCTTGGGCGCGGCCTCTGCTGGGGGACGGCGGGGACCCAGGCCCGGGGCCGCTCGCCTCGGGGCGGGGTCTCTGGAGAGCGCGCAGAGGGGACGCTTCGTAAATGCCTGCCGGCCTGAAGGACGTCGCTGATCTCCGCCCCCTTCGCCAAGGCCGGGCCAGGCGAGTAGGGGCGCGGCCTGAGCCCCTGCGGTGATTCCCCAGGTGTGGAATCAAAACAGATCCCGGACCGCGATCCGCGGGGCTTGGAAGGAGCCGCCCAGGGCTGGAGATTCCGAGGCAAAGACCCGGAATCTTCTGTTTTTGTCAATTGATAAATGACCTATATGAGTTTTGGAAGACTAACGGCAGTAAGACTATATTGCAACAATTTCCAAGCAATGTCCTCTAACACACAGCTATTGTTTGTGGCATCAACATAGTGGTAATTCTTTGGTCTCCAACACCAGGCTCGGGGGTGTGACGTCAGTGAGCCGTTCACAGGCCCTGCTGCTTCCCATGCAAGACTCAGCATCTTGCAGGTGCCAGGGCCCCTGGGGGTTTCCAGCCTGGGATGGATGAGTCTCTACCCTCTGGAAGAGCTGTGGGCGCAGCTGGAGATGGCGGAGGCCCCAGCAGGGAGTGGGGGCTCGGGGTCCGCAGAGGCAGCTCCATCCCCGGCGCTGGGGGCCGCATGGTTCCCGCAGGCTGTGGCGAATCAGGGACCGGGCTCCGCGTTCTTCAGACGTTCCTGGGCCCCCTCTTGCCCCAACGTCCCCCTCCCAGGCAGCCCCACAGTGGGCGATTTTCCCGCACTCCGCACGAGTCCATCCCCATGGTGGACTAGGGGCCGGGTCTAGGCTCTGCGCTACCGGCCAGAGCGTCCAGCGGCCCCACTGGGCGGCGGCGCCACGCGGACGTGGGTGGGAACAGCCCCCGGACCCGCTGGGAGACCCTCGCGGGGAAGAGAAGCCGAGCAGCTTGGGGGCGCCCCGGCAGGGAGGGACGTGCGGCTGGGAAGAGCTGGCAGGTGGCACCCGACCCGCAGTCTGGTGAGCAAGGCGCCAACTGCCCGCCCAGTTTCCTGTCCTTGCAGGAAAACTGTAAAGGGAGACATTTAGCTCGGCAGGAAACTCAGAGCTAAATTTTGCAATTTAATTTTAATTAAAAACAAAATTATCTTTATTTTTTTATATGTGTATATATATAGAGACAGCGAGCGAACTGATTTGAGAACTTTATACACATACATATATATGTATGTGTATATACATATGTGTGTGTGTGTATATATATATGTATATACATATAGCTGATTTGGGAACAAATAGCTGCTCATCGTGTGGAATTTCTGAACATTCACAAAAGTTATTTAAAGAAAGTAAAGGCCGGGCACGGTGGCTCACACCTGTAATCCCAGCACTTTGGGAGGCCGAGGCTGGCGGATCACTTGAGGTCAGGAGTTCCAGACCAGCCTGGTCAACGTGGTGAAACACCTTCTCTACCAAACAAACAAACTAACAGAAAACAAAAATTAGCTAGGTGTGATGGTGCACGCCTGTAATCCCAGGCTGAGGGAGGCTGAGATTCTCAGGGAGAATCCCTTGAACCTGGGAGGTGGAGGTTGCAGTGAGCCGAGCGGGATCACACCACTGCACTCCAGCCTGGGTGACAGAGTGAGACCCTGTCTCAAATAATAATAATTAAAAAAAGTAAAAAGTTCTGACATACCACTATACAGGTGGCCAGCCCCGTAAATACTTCCATGTATGGGCTTGACTTTTTTTCTAGTAATATTCAATGCATACATGGCTTATATGGTATATGATGGTTTGTAAATTGCTTTTTCATATACTACTAACGTATTTTATGTCAGACATCTACCTCATTTTAATTTTTAAATTTATTTTTATTTTTCTTTGATATTTAAAGAACTTTTATTTTTAAACCTTTTGTAAGAATACAGAATTTCAGTTAGGAGGAATAGGCTCAGGAAATCGATTGTTCAGCATGGTGACAGCTATTCATTAATAGTAATGAATTGTGTACTTGAAAATTGTTGAGAGAGTAGGTTTTGAAACGTTCTCACCACACAAAAAAATGTAAGTATGTGAGGCTGGGTGTGGTGGCTCACGCCTATAATCCCAGCAGCTGTGGAAGGCTGAGGTGGGTGGCTCACTTGAGGTCAAGAGTTCGAGACCAGCCTGGCCAACATGGCGAAACCACATCTCTGCTAAAAATACAAAAATTAGCCAGGCGTGGTGGCACATGCCTGTTATCCCAGCTACTTGGGAGGCTGAGGTGGGTGAATTGCTTGAATTTGCGAGGCAGAAGTTGCAGTGAACTGAGCTTGTGCCATTGCACTCCAGCCTGGCCAACAGAGCGAGACCCTGTCTCAAAAAAAAAAAAACAACAAAAAAGACAAAGTGTATATATATATATGAGGTAATGCATACGTTAGATAGCTTTATTTAACCATTCCATAATGTATCAAAACGTGATGTTGTACATCATAATTGTATTCAATTTGTCAATTAAAAAACCTTTTATAAAGTTGCTAGTGTCTTGCTAATTCATCTTGATAAATCTGAATTCCTATAGGTGCTTCTCTCCCCACCACCTCCAGCTTTATTGAGTAGTGGGTACACAAAAAACATGCATATAGTTAATGTAGATGACGTGGTGAGTTTGAGTTTGGACATATGTATGTACTGGTGACTCCTGTCTTTGTCACCACAATTTAAATCGAATTACTAAGTCTAAGTTTTCTGGTGAAGCGATTTTTTTCTTCCTCCTTCATTGAGTAGGCTTGCCATTTTACTCATATTTTAGTGATTTTCACTGCATTCATGTCCCATGTCTTTTTTTTTTTTTTTTTTTTTTTGACGGAGTCTTGCTCTGTTGCCAGGCTGGAGTGCAGTGGTGCTATTTCAGCTCACTGCAACCTCTGCCTCCGAGGTTCAAGCGATTCTCCTACCTCAGCCTCCCGAGTAGCTGGGACTACAGGTGTGTGCCACCATGCCCAGCTAATTTTTGCATTTTTAGTAGAGACGGGGTTTCACTATGTTGGCCAGGATGGTCTTGATCTGTTGACCTCATGGTCCACCCCATGGATTACAGGCGTGAGCCACCGCGCCTTGCCTCATGCCTTTTTTTAAAAGGCACCACAAAGGTTTTGTTTTTTGTATAAGTCCTGTTACTTATGTGAACATTCTGATCTAGCCAAATCATTGTATCTTGCCTAAATATGGCTTTTAATCTTTTTGTCTGTGTCCTTACCTGGGGTGTTTTCTTCATTCTTTTCTGCTGTTAAAACTCTCCCATTTTCTTCAAATTCTTCCATCCTATGTGAAGGTTTCCCCTTTTATAGTGGGCCTGAGTGACTGGTGCTGCCTCTGAAACTGAAAGCACTTACTCTCCCACCTGCACTTTTGATTCACACACATATATAGCTTTGTGATAGCCTTGTTTTCTTGAATTAGTTACAGGCCTCGATAATGTTTTCAACTTTTTCCAAGTGTGGGCATGTCTGAGCTAACCTATACATTCCAGGAGGAACACGCATCATCTTTTGTAAGGAGGGTGATTATAGGTAAAAGTATATGTAAATACAGCTGAGACTCATTAATCAGGCGAATGGGGGCAAGGCCAGAAGGAATCTGTGCCAAGTCTGAGTGATAGTATTCATTCAAACCGTTGTCACCTTCGTGTTTACACAAAACACTAGTGAGATTAGCAATGTGTTGTGTATTCATCGTGCAAACTCCAAGGTTCTGTTTTAATGAATGAATGGATTCACAAGGGTTTATATTTGATTTGGTTTATTGTATGTTAACAAGTCCTCTGTATTAAAAAATTGTTCTATTAAATTCAGTAAACTGCAATCTGTTCACACTGTTAGCAAGCCTATTTCTGTTTTCTCCTTTACATATTTGTGGAGTTTGTGTGTTCGTTACATGCATAGAATGTGTAATGATCAAGTTAAATATTTGGGGTACCCATCACTGTATTAGTCCATTCTCACACTGCTATAAGGAAATACTTGAGACTGAATAATTTATAAAGAAGAAAGGTATAATTGACTCACAGTTTTGCAGCCTATACCAGATGCATGATGCTGGCATCTGCTGGGCTTTGGGGAGACCTCAGGAAAGTTATGGTCGTGGTGGAAGGCGAACGGGGAGCAGCACTACAAATAGAGAAGGAGAGAGAGAAGAGGGAGGTGCTACACACGTAAACAACCAGATCTCATGACAATTTACTCAGTATCACAAGAACAGCACTAAGAGAATGGTGCTAAGCCATCCATGAGAAATCCACCCCCATGATTCAGTCACTTCCTGATATGGTTTGATTGTGTTCCCACCCAAATCTCATCTTGAATTGTAACTCCCACAATTCCCATGTGTCGTGAGAGGAACCCAGTGGGAGGTAATTGAATCATGGGGGCAGGTCTTTCCCATGCTGTTCTCGTGATAGTGAATATGTCTCATGAGATCTGATGGTTTTAAAAATGGAAGTTTTCCTGCTCAAGTTCTTTTTGCCTGCCACCATGCATGTAAGACATGACTTGCTCCTCCTTGCCTTCCACCATGATTGTGGGGCATCCCCAGCCATGTGGAACTGTAAGTCCACTAAACCTCTTTTTCTTCCCAGTCTCGGGTATGTTTTTATCAGCAGCATGAAAATGGACCAATACACCTTCCACCAGGCCTTACCTCCAACATTGGAGATTATATTTCAACATGAGATTTGGGTGGGGACATGGATCCTAACCATATCAATCACCTTGAGTGTTCATCATTTTAATGTGTTGGTAACATTTTAAGTCCTCTCTTCTAGTTACTTTGAAATATACATATAATATTGTTTCTGAGTATAGTCACCCTAGTCTGCTATCAAACATTAGAACTTACTTCTTCTCTCTGTCCATTTATACCCATGACTATCCTTTCTTCCTCCTCCATCACCTCTCACAACCTTCCCAGTCTCTGGTATCCATCATTCTATGTTACATGTCCATAAGGTCAAGTTCCTTTTAGCTCCCATGAGTGAGAACATGTGATATTTGTCTTTCTGTGCTTGGCTTATTTAAGATAATGGCCTTCAGTTCCGTCCATGTTGCTGCAAATGACATGATGTCATTCTTCCTTATGGCCAAGCAGGATTCCATTGCGTATAAGTACCACATTTTCTTTATCCATTCATCTGTGGATGGACACGTAGGTGGCTTCCACATCTTTGCTGTTGGGACTAGTGCTATGATAAACATGTCAGTATGGGTATCCCTGCCATCTACTGATTTCTTTTCCTTTGGATTAATACCCAGTGGTGGGATTGTTGGACTGTATGATAGTTCTAATTTTAGCAAACATTTCTTTTATATTTACTTACATAATACTTACAACTCACAGGAAATTCAGAGCTAAGTTTTATATGTAATTTAAAAATTGATTTGGGGATTTTTTTTTTTTTAAGCATCCAGACATGTATTAGTCTGTTCTTGCACTGTCGTAAAGAAATACCTGAGACTGGGTAAGTTATAAATAAAAGAGTTTTAATTGGCTCACGGTTCTGCAGGCTGTACAGGAAGCATAGTGGCTTCTGCTTCTGGGGAGGCCACAGGAAACTTACAGTCATGGCAGAAGGTGAAGGGGAAGTAGGCACATCTTATGTGGGGGTGGGGGCGGTGGGGGGAGGTGTGATACACTTTTAAACAACCAGATCTCGTTAACGAGTACCCACTTACCATCACAAGAACAGCACCAAGGGGATGGTCCTAAATAATTCATGAAGGACCACCCCCATGATCCAGTCACCTTTCACCAGGTCCCAACTCCAACACTGGGGATACAATTTGACATGAGATTTAGTGGGGACACAAAACCAAATCATATCAAGACCTTAACCTCAATGGATGCCCATTCCGAATAAGTAGTGTCTGAGAAATGAGAGCTTAATTTTCAAACCCCAGTCCTAGGAAAAAGAGCCCAGCATGGGAATTCAGAACATTTGGCTTCTAGGAGTTGTGTCCTGCCATCATGATCTGGGTGGCTTCCCCATTTCTACACTGAGAAAGTCTGATGATCACCAAGCTGTCTTGCAGGTCTATGAGTTTATGTGGAAATAGGTCATAAGGGTCCTTCCAGGAAGCAAGAACTCAAACAGCCTGGAGCCTCCCGGATTGCATGAGCTCAGTGTGAGGCTGACCTCAGGGCTTGTTATGCCCAAGTACATATCTTCATTTCGGGTTTCGTAACAGTGACCCAGCACATAAAAACAACATTAGTGGTTAGTGGTCTTAATGAAGTGCCTTTATCTTGTTCTCCCTGGTCTATTCTAGTGTGCTGGAGGCAAAACAAAAGCTGCTGAAGCCAGTGTGTAGTTTAAAGACAATAATGAGTTCCTGCTGGTAACACTTTATGCACACACAGCCCAGGTGACTCCCATAGAAGCAGGACAGAGAGAACCATTATCTGACAAAGTAGCATACCCACCAAATGATTTTCCTACTGCCTTCTGCACAGCAGGGCCTGCAGTTGCCTCCCCTCCTCCCAAAGGTGCTTCTGTGGTTGAAATGAAATAGAAGCAATTAAACAATAAATACGAATTACTGGCTCTTCGGGAGCTCCAGGGGTATTGATTCAAGTCCTACAAGAATAAATTGTCATCCTCTTTGACTTATCTGGGATTATATTTCACCACTAATTGAAGTTCACCCAGGGAGTGTTCCCTTGAATATAAAGAGCTCTTGGGCTCTGGCTGCTTTAAGAAACAGTTGCTTTACTGAAAGAGAAGGAGGACCTTTTGCAACCGAAGCTATCTGGTGCTACAGGCCCCGTGCACATTGCATTGTGTGAGCAATGTTGTCAAAAGTGAACATTGCTGCCTTATTTAGAGTTCCAAAAACCACTTGATCTAATAAAATGGACACAGTGTCCTTAGAGCAAAGGGAATTTTCTTGGTTCACAATTGCTTGAGGTTGACTTCATGGTTGATAGAAAGCCAACTGCTGGATATTTTTTCATTAGTGGTGTTACAATCATATCTAAATGGAAACATACAATAAAGTCAGCTATAATTTGTGCTGATCATAGACTGTCTCATTATTTGGAGGACAGATTGCTTCACAGAGCTGGGCTGAGATAGCATTGCCCTCAGTTTTGTGATATTGGAGATCTTGCCTTGATGAATTTTAAGACCATTTGGTTTAAATGCAAATGTTAAAATAAATAATTGCTTCGCTGCGAGCCAAAGTTGAGCAGGCTAAGAATATCTTACTGTGAAGCACATGGATAAGATGAATGTTTTAAAGGAAAAGCTTGATGTGTTATCAAGTATATTATGTAGAAGAATTAATAGAAAAAAATGCTTGTAATAATTTCCTCTTCTCCAATCACACAGTAAGAGGCCAGTGTTAGTCTGACTTGGAAAGCATCCTGATCTCTTTTATGGACAGTGTTAACAGTGTTTCCACACTTAATACAGTTTCCGAGGCAAAATATTTGTGTGCGTGTGTGTATGTTGTGTCTTTCTACCCTACACTATGCCATCTTCTAGGCAAATTTCATTTCTATTTCCCTACCACATCTCCTACCTACAGGCTACGTGTTCACACAGATGAGGCAGTGAGGCTCTTGGAGCCTGCCCCACCAAAGTCCTCCCTCTGGAGGGTGGAAATGTACCAAACCACCATGGTGCACTAGCAGGACTCAGCAGTGGGCAAGTACACCTCTTCTCCAGCCTATGCCCTGTTCAGCTTCGTTGCACCATCTCCTGGTGCTCCCCTCATCTGGCCAGGGTCCTATTTGCTTTGCTGTGTACCCCTGGAGCTCCCGAAGAGCCAGTAATTTGTATTTATTGTTTAATTGCTTCTATTTCATTTCAACCACAGAAGCGCCCTTGGGAGGAGGGGAGGCAACCGCAGTCCCTGCTGTGCAGAAGGCAGTAAGAAAATCGTTTGGTGGGTGTGTTACTTTTTAGATAATGGTTCTCTTTGTCCTGCTTCTATGGGAGTCACTTGGGCTGTGTGTGCATAAAGTGTTACCAGCAGGAACTAATAAAATCCTAAGAACCCCCAACCATCTGAATGGGCTCTCCTTCTTGGTCAAGGGGATTCCAAAGTTAACCTGAAAAACTAATTCAGGCCATGATGTGAAGGGAGGGTCAGGCCTGCTTCATTAATACCCTCCCCCCTTTTGAAATTGAGGCCCAGCTGACCAGCATTAACATCAACACAGACTTTAAGAGTGATAGACTCTTTAAGTCTGATAAGAAACATTTACCGTCTATTCTCTCCAGGTAGATGAAGCTACCTGGAGGCTTCATCTGCATGATAAAACCTTGGTCTCCACAACCCCTTGTCATAACCCACACATTCCTTTCTATTGATTCTAGGCCTTTAGATAATAACTCTTTCAACCAGTTGTCAGAAAATCTTTGATTCTGCCTGTGACCTGGAAGCCCAGCTTCCGGTTGTCCCACCTTTTGAGACCAAACCGATGTACATCTTACCTGTATTGATTGTTGTGTCATGTCTCCCTAAAACATAGAAAACCAAGCTGTGCCCCAACCATCTTGGGCACATGTTCTCACAATCTCCTGCGGGCTGTTTCATGGGCCATTGGTCACCCATATTTGGCTCAAAATAAATCTCTTCAAGTGTTTGACAGACTTTGACTCTTCATCGACACATCTATGCCTTTCCATGTAAAGGGTTGCAAGATTTACCATCTGCTGTATCAGGCACCTTGGGCCACCACCTCCCATCCCCAGGCCCGGCCTCTGAGTCCATCCCTGGTGGTGGAAAACGGCTGTGGCAAACAGGTTTTCCTGCTTTGTTCTGACAATGCCTCACCTGAAGTGTCAACTGTGGCCCTGGCTTCCTGCCCAGGGACCTTCCCCCGACATGTGGTGCCGCCGAAAGCACTCATATCTGTGCAACTGGTCTAGGGGAGCTCACTCCCCAGGGCCATGGTAAGTGGAGTTTATGGATAAGTACTTCTGCCTTTCACTTCTCAGGTGGGCAACTTTGTAGCACATTCTGAGCTGCTCCTCAGAAGCCTCCAGCAGGATGGAGCATGAGGCAGAGCTCGGGTCAATTCTCAGCAGTCCTAGTATTGGTCTTTCTTCTTGATTCTCCACTCCTGCACCCCCAAGGTCACATCCCAAATAAACTTTGTGTAAGTTTTGTCTTGAGCTCCACTTTTGGAGGAATGAAGGCAAAGAAACTTGAAAAACTTGAAACTGGGAATATTAATTTTTGAAAAACAAAGATCATGTTGGCCAATTTGCTTTTGGCCAAATTGGTTTCAGACAATTGTTTCCTGGCCAAAATAAGCGTTCCTAAATGTCTACCTCTTCTTTCTTTCTGACCACAAACATGCATGCATATTCCTGTCTCCACGTGTGCACACACACCCCCCCAAGCACCTCTACATGTGTGCACATACCTCCCATATGCACACATGCACACACCTTTGCATACATATGGCATGCACACACATACTCAGGACAACCCCCCACATTGACACACTCGTACACATGCACCCATGCATGATAACATGCACACACCCATCCCCGGGGACACACATGCGCACACACACCCCTTGGGTTGCTCCCGCCTTGACCCTCTCCCCAGGCATGCTGTGCAACTGGCCTAGAGGAGCTCGTGCCCCGGGGCCATGGTAAGTGGAGACTGTTCCCTGAGCATTTTGGTCCCTCTGACTTGGTCTCAGGGCTCTCTGAAGCTGTCCTCTGAGAGCTCTGGCGAGGTGTCCTGGTGCCCTGATGACACAGCTTCATTCCTGCTGCAAGGAGCAAAGCTTGAGCGCCCAGCCACAAAATAGGAAAAGCAAAATCTGGGGCTGGACAAGCACTGGTGAGCTTGGCTCTGTGGAGAGGCACACCTGACCCCCAGGTTGCTGTGTCCTGAGTTGGGGTGTGCGGGGCTTGTGCAATCTGACACAGGACTTCGATGCTGGCTTTGTCATGACTACTGTCTACTCATGTGACCTCATCTGTACTTTCTGCTCGATGCTTTCATATGCTCTCTTCTTGTCTCCGTCCTTTTACCTGCAGATCACCTGTTACGGGAGGCGGAAGGGTGGAGAGTGAGCCCATTTTGAAAGAGAGACCGGAACCGATGATGAGTAGATAAGGCCGTGGGAGTCTGCTGGATTATGGTGGAACTGGAGGTGGGCCTTGGAAGATGAGTTAAAGCAAACACGGGAGGAGCATCTTAGGCATTGGCCAGGGGGCGTATGATAAGCAAAGCTACAGATAAATATTCACAGGAAAGTGATTCAAAACACATCACAGTTGCTTAAATTGAGAGAAGACTAAAACATATAGCAGCAGAAATTGGAGTGTGTCCTAGAAGGAAGGACTCACATCTTCTTGGGTATATGTCTGAGGCATTATCATAGCAGGTGACTGTCTCACCCCACCCAGCCTAAAACTGTGCCAGACCTCAGAGAAAAAGTCCATGAGAAAAGAGACCTCAGGAAAAATTATTCGCTCACTTCCAAATCCTTTCACATTAGATCAGCTCTGCTGACAAATACAAGAGAAACAAATAAAGCCCTGCCCTGTGGTAGTGTCCCTCATGATGGTGCGCATTGGGTATAATGCAGCTAGCTGTTGCTCAGGCTGTTCTCCCAAGAGGTGGACTGAGCTTGGGAGAGCGGAGGGGACTGAGGTGACCAATGCCTCCTCAGCGGCACTGAACTTCACGCAGGCTTCTCCCTGACTCTTGGCCCCTGACTTCCCTTTCTTACAGCATTTACTTTAGAAAACTTGTAAATTGTCCGTCTGCCCATTTGAGCCTCTTGTCAGTTTTACAACCCAGGAATGCCTTTCTCCAGGACCTGGGAGCCATCCCTTTGACATGTGATTGTAGGAGAAGATAGCATTCCTATCTTTAGTTTCCCTGGGAAGGTGGGAGTCTAACTTCTGCAGGTACCTTGCTCCAAGTTGTAAACTACTAACTGTCATGAGGATATGAGAGTTTCCTTTCCCTTAGAGTAAAGGTGATTAGCAAACACAGATGGCCCGGGTCTTCCCCTTGTCCAACTCTTTTTTCTTTCTTTTTTTTTTTTTTTTAGACAGAATCTCTGTCACTCAGGCTGGAGTGCAGTGGTGCAATCTCAGCTCACTGCAACATATGCCTCCCGGGTTCAAGTGATTCTCCTGCCTCAGCCTCCTGAGTAGCTGGGACTACAGGCATGTACCACTACACCTGCCCCTGGCTTTTTTTTTTTTTGAGACAGTCTTGGTCTGTTGCCCAGGCTGGAGTGCAATGGCACGATCTTGGCTAACTGCAACATCTGCCTCCTGGGCTCAAGCGATTCTCCTGCCTCAGCCTCCCAAGTAGCTGGGACTACAGGCATGCACCACTACACGTGCACCTGGCTTTTTTTTTTTTCTTCTTTTTTCTTTTTTTTTTTTTTTTTTTTTGGAGAAAGAGTCTCAGTCTGTTGCCCAGGCTGGAATGCAGTGGCACGATCTCAGCTAACTGCAACATCTGCCTCCTGGGCTCAAGCAATTCTCTTGCCTCAGCCTCCCGAGTAGCTGGGATTACAGGCACCCGCTACCATGCCTGGCTAATTTTTGTATTTTTAGTAGAGTTGGAGTTTTGCCATGTTGGCCAGGCTGGTTTTGATCTCCTGTCCTCAAGTTATCTGCCTGCCTTGGCCTCCCAAAGCACTGGGATTACAGGCATGAGCCACTGTGCCCGTCCCTCCTTGGCCAACTCTTAAAAACTTACCTGCCATTTGTTTCAGCAGAGTTGAGTTTGGATTCATCTCTGACCTCTCTACCCTACTGCAATAGCCTTGAATAAAATCTTCCTTGTCTGTTTAACTTTGTCAGGTGCAATTTTTGTATCACTAAGAAGTGGAGAGATGGTGGTGAGTCCCCATGTCCCCAGCGTTTTTGTGACTCCTTTTCTATAGATAGGGCAGTTAAAATGGGGAGATCCTGGAAGTCTCAGCCAACCACAGGAACAAAAACTGTTCTTATTAATATTTAATCCCCAAAGGACAATGGCCTTTAGATGACACCAAATTGCAGCTGGGACCAATACCCATTTGGATCTTGCAGCTACACCCCCATCTCCTGGGAGACCTGGGCAGGCTGCATAGACTCCCCCAGGCATTTCACAGTCTTAGTATTTTATGTCATTGGATTTTCTGGACTCCTTTCTGACTTTAGCCCCTCCCAACATTTCTCCCTTGTGTACTGGGTGAGGAAGCTTTTGGAACTGAGCCCGGTGGGAACCTGGTTCCTGGTACTGACCAGCCAATCACAGGACAGTGCTGTGGGAAATTCACTCAAGAACAAGAAATGTCAGATAATTTTGGCTCTGTTCTGAAACTGAAGTCAAAGATTCAACTGAGCCAGAGGTACTTAAATGGCTCTCCATTGAAATCATTACATTTTTTCCTGAGTTGCAGTGGTCTTTTGTGGTGTCACATACATAGCTTATTTAAAGTAAATCCTTTCCCCTCTGTGTTTAATAATCTCTTGGCATCCTATTAAATACATTCCCCTTTCACTTCAAAAAATATTTTCCACTGGTGCTCGAAATTAGCCTAGGATTTTTTTTTTCTTTTGTCCTTCCAGTCTGTCAATATTACAGGTACCATCAGGCACTCCTACTGAAGTTGATTTGAGAGGCAAAAAGTCCAGGCAAGATGGCACTGATTCCAAGATTTTGATACTTTTCCATTTCCTCAGGGTGAGAATGATTATGCTTTGAAAACACAGACATTTGTAGCTGATTATAGTATACGATGGACATACTGTTTCTTTTCAGCAAACATTACCTTCCTTCAATGTCTGGTTAGGCGACAGCTCCCACATGATGGCCTGGGGGCTTTGATATTTCAGGATATTTCTCACTTTTTGGATCTTCTTTTCTGGTAGAGACTTGGAGAGCAAAATGGTGAAATGAGTGGGGGGATGCGAAGAAGGACATTATAGAAAGCAACAAAAGCAGGACTTGTAGCACATTTATTAATTATTAATGAGGTGTTTTTATTTGAATCTCACAAATCAAATCAAAAGGGATACCTGTTGGAATGAAGTCTGGTTAGTTAAGTAGACATAATTCTTGATATAAGGTTCCATCCAATGATGTTTGTTTGGTACACACATTTTATTATTTTTATTATTTTTTATTGGAGATGGAGTAGCACTCTTGTCGCCCAGGCTGCAGTGCAGTGGCTCACTGCAACCGCCGCCTCCTGGGTTCAAGTGATTCTTCTGCCTCAGCCTCCTGAGTAGCTGGAATTATAGGCTTGCACCACCACGCCTGGCTAATTTTTGTATTTTTGGTAGAGACAGGTTTTCACCATTTGGCCAAGCTAGTCTTGAACTCCTGGTGCCAAGTGATCTGCCCGCCTTGACCTCCCAAAGTGCTGGGATTAGAGGCATAAGCCACCGTGCCTGGCCGGTACACACATTTAAAAATGTCTAGAACTTTAAAAAATTAGTTCCAACATTTAAATTTCAGGGGCTAGCATATAAAATTTTGGGTTTCTGGCTTGGAATCAGACGATCTGATCACAGTAGTCCACATTCCCAAATAGGAACAGCCACTGGATGAGGGTGGGGAGATGAAGGGGAAGTCTCCCGGTGGATGTTTTTGTAACTCAGTTTCACCTGAAGTGCTCGTTGGTTCATTCATTCATTCATTCATTCCCTCCCTCCCTCCCTCCCTCCCCCCCAGTGAACACCTGCTGTGAGCAAGTGGCACAGCTCTACAGGAATGGGGAAGAGGCAAGTTCTGGCCGGACCGAGGGTGGAGGCTGTTTGTCATTCTGGGGAGGCATCTTAGGACCCACATCAACAATTAGAGGCCACCCCAGGTGGTGATGAAAGTGGAGAGAGCACTGGACAAAGAGTCAGACGGCATGGTTTCCTGCTGATCCTGCCGTTTATTTATGGGTAGTTTTGGGCACATTATTTAATCGCCCTGCATTGGATTCCTCATCTATAAGGAATGCTTATCCTAATGATCTCATTGGGTGGTTTTGTTTAAAAAGATAATAACTAAGCTGACATGTACAGAACACTGACCACACTCAGCCTCCAGGCTAAGCCCCTAGTGAGTGTGGACCAATTATTCCACGCAGCCATCTCACGAAGCAGGGGTTTCTCTTCTCTCCCCTTTACAAGTGAGGAGAAGTAGCATCCGCCACCATGACTCTGGTGCTGTAGAGCCTGCCCCTTCTCACCCTCTCTCTAAGGACAGGATCTGTTCAGGTATGTTAAGGTATTCTCTTGCTTGAGAGTTCACCTATCCTCATAAGGGGACTTCGTATATCTCTGGACCTCTCACTTTTGAATTTATCTTATGACTTCTTTAAAAATAAATAAGTATTAAGCCCCAGTGTCGTGACTGTAGGTGCCAGGCCCACAGCTAGCAACGTACACCACGGGAGACGAAGACACAGCTTCTGTTCATGTAGTTAGAGATGGACCGGGGAGGAGGGGAGGGAACACATTCATCACCTAATTAAACAACAATGCAAAAAACTAGCACTTAACGCTGGTCCACAGAAGAATGGGGGATTTGGTCCAGCTGCAGTGGTCAGGGAGGGATTCCCCAGGGAAGTGACCACTGAGCTGGGTTCTGAAGGAAGAACAGGTCTCAGCCAGTTGGGGAGAAAAGGGAGGTTCCTTCTGACAGAGGGAGCAGGTGGCACCGAGGTGCCTTGTCAAGGAGAGCAAAGCGCATTCCAGGGAGCAAAGGAGGCTGACTGGATGGGGGCGCCAGGGCTGGTGGGGCCAGGGTGAGTGGATGCTCACCCTGAAATATTTAGGGGCTATTAAGGAGAAATATTTAGGGGCTAGACCTCTGGGACTTCTAAGGCTGTGTGGAACAGTTTGTCCTTATCCTAAGAGCAATTAGAAGTGACTGAAGTACTGAAACCAGAAGGTGGACATGCTTGGATTTGCATTGTGAAAACTGCTTCTCTGCAGAATGAGTTGGAGTAAGGACATCTGGATGGAGATGGTCACGTTGAACGGCTGTTACTGTCATACTCGTGAGAGGTGGTGGCAGCCAAGGGTGGTGGCAGTGGAAGTGGAAAAAGTCCTTAGCGTCTAGAGATATTTAGGGTTAAAATCAATGGGACTTGATGATGTGTTAGATATCAGAAAGAGGATGTGACAGGGGATGTCAAGGACAGCTGTGGAGTTTCTGGTCTTCATCATTAGATAGAATGGACTGAATTGACACTGAGCTGGGAGGACCAGGCTTGGGGCTGGTGGACAGCAAGTGAAGCAGAGATGGTTTGGTTTCCAGATTTGTTGAATTTGAGGGGCCTTTGACATATCCAAATGGAAATGTCAAGCAGAGAGTTGGATTATATGAGTTTTGTTGGGCAAAAGGCATCCTTTTTTAACTTGATATTTTGAAATAATTGTAGACTAATGAAAGTTGCAAAAATAGTGCAAGGAGACCCTTCACCCAGCTGTCCCCAGTGCTGACATCTTATCTAATTATAGATCAGCACCCAAACCAGAAAAGCCATGTAGGGACAATATTGCCACTAGACAACAGGTCATGTTCAGATTTCATTATTTATGTGCACTCATTTGTGTGTGTCCGTGTGTATTGTTCTGTGTGATTTTATCCCACATATAGATTCATGGACCCTTCACCAAAATCAACGTTCCATCAATACAAAGAAGCTCCCTCCTGCGACCCTCATATTCCCCTCAACACCTGTCCCTGTCCCTTTCCCTCTGGCAACCAGTAGTCCCCTCCCTATCTCTATGCTTTTGTCATTTTTAGAATATTATATAAATGGAATTATATAGTACATAACCCATTACATACTGCCATGGCCTTTTTTTTTTTTTTTTTTTTTTTTTTTTTTTTTGGCTAAGCGTAGTGCCCTTGAGATCCATCCAGGCTGTTGTATGTGTGTCAAAAGTTTCTCCTTTATCTTGTTGAGGGATATTCTACTGTGTAGCTGTACCAGAGTTTGTTTACCCATTTGCCTATTGAAAGACATTTTAGTTTTTTTTTTTAATTTCCATAGGTTATTGGGGAACAAACAGGTGGTGTTTGTTTATATGGGTAAATTCTTTAGTGGTGATTTGTGAGATTTTGGTGCACCCATCACCCAAGCAATATATACTGCACCCTATTTGTAATCTTTTATCCCTCACCCCCTTCCCACCCTTTCCCTCTGAGTCCCCAAAGTCCATTGTGTCATTCTTATGCCTCTGCGTTCTCATAGCTTAGCTCCCACTTATGAGTGAGAACACACGATGTTTGGTTTTCCATTCCTGAGTACTTCACTTAGAATAATGGTCTCTAATCTCATCCAGGTTACTGTGAATGCCATTAATTCATTCCTTTCTATGGCTGAGTAGTAGTCCATCATATGCACATATATATGACAGTTTCTTTATCCACTTGTTGATTGATGGACATTTGAGTTAGTTCCACATTTTTGCAATTGTGAATTGTGCTGCTATAAACATGCTTGTGTAAGTATCTTTTTTTGTATTATGACTTCTTTTCCTCTGGGTAGATACCCAGTAATGGTATTGCTGCATCAAATGGTAGATCTACTTTTAGTTCTTTAAGGAATCTCCACACTGTTTTCCATAGTGGTTGTAACTAGTTTGCATTCCCACCAGCAGTGTAGAAGTGTTTCCTGTTCACTGCGTCCACGCCAAAATCTAGTATTTTTTGATTTTTTGACTATGGCCATTCTTGCAGGAGTAAGGTGGCATTGCATTGTGGTTTTGATTTGCATTTCCCTGATCGTTAGTGATGTTGAGCATTTTTTCCTATGTTTGTTGGCCATTTATATACCTTCTTTTAAGGCTTGTCTGTTCATGTCTTTAGCCCACTTTTTGATGGGATTTTTTTTTTTCTTACTGATTTGTTTGAGTTTGTTGTAGAGTCTGGATATTAGTCCTTTCTCAGATGTGTAGATTGTGAAGATTTTCCTCCACTCTGTCGGTTTTCTGTTTACTCTGCTGACTGTTCCTTTTGCTGTGCAAAAGCTCTTTAGTTTAATTAAGTCCCAGCTATTTATCTTCATTTTCATTGCATTTGCTTTTGGGTTCTTGATCATGAAATCTTTGCCTAAGCCAATGTCTAGAAGGGTTTTTCCAATGTTATCTTCTAGAATTTTTATAGTTTCGGGTCTTAGATTTAAGTCCTTAATCCATCTTCAGTTGATTTTTGTATAAGGTGAGAGATGTGGAATCCAGTTTCATTCTACATGTGGCTAGCCAATTATTCCATCAGCATTTGTTGAAAAGGGTGTCCTTTGCCCACTTTATGTTTTTGTTTGCTTTGTCGAAGATCAGTTGGCTATAAGTATTTGGGTTTATTTCTGGGTTCTCTATTTTGTTCCATTGGTCTATGTGCCTATTTTTACCAGTACCATGCTCTTTTGGTGACTATGGCCTTACAGTATAGTTTGAAATTGGGCAATGTGATGCCTCCAGATTTGTTTTTGTTGCTTACTCTTGCTTTAGCTATGCGGGCTCTTTTTTGGTTCCATATGAATTTTAGAATTGTTTTTTCTAATTCTATGAAGAATAATGGTGGTATTTTGATGGGAATTGCATTGAATTTGTAGGTTGCTTTTGGCAGTATGGTCATTTTCACAGTATTGATTCTACCCATCCATGAGCATGGGATGTGTTTCCGTTTGCTTGTGTTGTCTATAATTTCTTTCAGCAGTGTTTTATAGTTTTTCTTGTAGAGATCTTTTACCTCCTTGGTTAGGTACACTTCTAAATTTTTTTTTTTGTTGCAACTATTCTAAAGGGGGTTGAGTTTTTGAGTTGATTCTCAACTTGGTTGCTGTTGGTGTATAGAAAAGCTACTAATTTGTGTACATTAATTTCGTACTGGAAACTTTGCTGAATTCTTTTATCAGTTCTAGGAGTTTTCTGGAGGAGTCTTTAGGGTTTTCTAGGAAGACAATCATATCGTCAGCAAATAATGATGGTTTGATTTCCTCTTTGTGTCGTCACACAAAGATTTGGGTGCCCTTTATTTCTTTCTCTTGTCTGATTGCTCTGCCTAGGACTTCCAGAAATATGTTGAAGAAGAGTGGGGAGAGTGGGCGTCCTTGTCTTGTTCCAATTCTTAGAAGGAATGCTTTCAACTTTTCCCCATTCAGTATTATGTTGGCTGTGGGTTTGTCATAGATGGCTTTTATTACATTAAGGTACGTCTTTTGTGTGCTGATTTTGTTGAGAGTTTTAATCATAAAGCGATGCTGGATTTTGTCAAATGCTTTTTCTGCATCTATTGAGATGATCATGTGATTTTTGTTTTTAATTCTGTTTATGTGGTGTATCACATTTGTTGACTTCTGTATGTTAAACCATCCCTGCATACCTGATATGAAACCCACTTGATCATGGTGAATTATATTTTTGATATATTGTTGGATTTGGTTAGCTGGTATTTTGTTAAGGATGTTAGTATCTAAGTTTATTAGGGATGTTGGTCTATAGTTTTCTTTTTTGGTTATGTCCTTTCCTGGTTTTGGTATTAGGGTGATACTGGCTTTATAGAATGATTTAGGGAGGGTTCTGTCTTTCTCTGTCTTGTGGAACAGTGTCAATAGGTTTGGTACCAATTCTTCTTTGAATGTCTGGTAGAATTCTGCTGTGAATTGGTCTGGTCCTGGACTTTTTTTCTTTGTAATTTTAAAATTACCATTTCAATCTTGCTGCTTGTTATTGGTTTGTTCAGGGTATCTAATTCTTCCTGATTTAAGCTAGGAAGGTTGTACCTTTCCAGGAATTTATCCATCTCTTCTAGTTTTTCTAGTTTATGCCTGTAAAGGTGTTCATAGTAGCCTTGAATGATCTTTTGTATTTCTGTGATGTCAGTTGTAGTATCTCCCATTTTGTTTCTTATTGAACTTATTTGAATTTTCTCTCTTCCTGGCTAATCTTGCTAATGGTCTATCATTTTATTTATCTTTTCAGAGAACCAGCTTTTTGTTTCATTTATCCTTTGCATTTTTTTTTTTTTGGTTTCAATTTCACTTAGTTCTGCTCTGATCTTGGTTATTTCCTTTCTTCTACTGGGTTTGGGTTTTGTTTTTTCTTGTTTCTCTAATTCCTTGAGATGTGACCTTAGATTGTCCGTTTGTGCTCTTTCAGACTTTTTGATGTAGGTGTTTAGGGCTATGAACACTCCTTTTAGCCCTGTCTTTGCTGTATCCCAGAGGTTTTGATAGGTTGTGTCACTATCGTCATTCAGTGTGAAGAACTGTTTAATTTCCATCTTGATTTCATTTTTGACCCAGTGATCATTCAGGAGCAGGTTATTTAATTTCTATGTATTTGGATGATTTTCAAGCTTCCTTTTGGAGTTGATTTCCAGTTTTATTTCACTGTGGTCTCAGAGAGTGCTTGATATCATTTCAATTTTCTTAAATTTATTGAAGCTCATTTTGTGGCCTATCATATTGTCTATCTTGGAGAAAGTTCCTTGCGCCATTGAATAGAATATGTATTCTGCAGTTGTTGGATGGAATGTTCTGTATATATCTGTTAAGTCCATTTGTTCCAGGGTATAGTTTAAATCCATCATTTCTTTGTTGGCTTTCTGTCTTGATGACCTGTCTAGTGCTGTCAGTGGAGTACTGAAGTTCCCCACTATTATTGTGTTGCTGTCTATCTCATTTCTTAGGTCTATTAGTAATATCTTCATAAATTTGGGAGCTCTGGTGTTACGTGCATATATGTTTAGGATTGTGATATTTTCCTGTTGGACAAGCCCTTTTATCATTATATAATGTCTCTCTTTGCCTTTTTAAACTGCTGTTGCTTTAAAGTTTGTTTTGTCTGATATAAGAATATCTACTTCTGCTCGCTTTTGGTGTCCATTTGCATGAAATGTCTTTTTCCACCCCTTTACCTTAAGTTTATATGAGTCCTTATTATGTGTTAGGTGAGTCTCTTGAAGGCAGCAGATAGTTGGTTGGTGAGTTCTTATCCATTATACAATTCTGTGTCTTTTAAGTGGAGCATTTAGGCCATTTGCATTCAATGTTAGTATTGAGATCTGAGGGACCATTGTATTCATCATGCTCTTCGTTGCCTGTATACTTGTTTTTTTGTTTTTGTTTTTCAAACTGTATTTTTGTTTTATAGATCCTGTGAGATTTATGCTTTAAAGAGATTCTGTTTTGATGTGTTTTCAGGATTTGTTTCAAGATTTAGAGCTCCTTTTAGCAGTTCTTGTAGTGGTTGCTTGGTAGTGGCAAATTCTCTCAGCATTTGTTCTTCTGAAAAAGATTGTATCTTTCCTTCATATATGAAGCTTAGTTTCACTGGATAAAAAATTTTTGGCTGATAATTGTTTTGTTTGAGGAGGCTGAAGATAGGACCCCAATCCTTTCTAGCTTGTAGGGTTTCTCCTGAGAAATCTGCTGTTATTCTGATAGGTTTTCCTTTATAGGTTACCTGGTGCTTCTGTCTCACAGCTCTTAAGATTCTTCCCTTTGTCTTAACTTTAGATCACTTGATGACAATGTGCCTAGGCAATGATCTTTTTGTGATGAATTTCCCAGGTGTTTTTTGTGCTTCTTGTATTTGGATGTCTAGGTCTTTAGCAAGGCTGGGGAAGTTTTCCTCGATTATTGCCTCAAATATGTTTTCCAAACTTTTAGATTTCTCTTCTTCCTCAGGAATACCAATTATTCTTAGGTTTGGTTGTTTAATGTAATCTCAAACTTCTTGGAGGCTTTGTTCATATTTTCCTATTACTTTTTCTTTGTCTTTGTTGGATTGGGTTAATTCAAATACCTTGTCTTTGAGCTCTGAATTTCTTTATTCTACTTGTTTGATTCTATTGCTGAGACTGCAGAGCATTTTGCATTTCTATAAGGGTATCCATTGTTTCTTGAAGTTTTGATTGTTTTTTATTTATAGTATGTATTTCACTAAATATTTCTCCCTTCACTTCATGTGTCATTTTTTGGATTTCCTTACATTGGGCTTCACTTTTCTCTGGTGCCTCCCTGATCAGCTTAATAACTAACCTCCTGAATTCTTTTTCAGGTAAATTATGGATTTCTTGGTTTGGATTCATTGCTGGTGAGTTACTGTGATTTTTTGGGGCTGTTAAAGAACCTCCTTTTGTCATATTACCATGGTTGGCTTTCTGGTTTCTTCTTATTTGGGTAGGCCCTGTCAGAGGGAAGGTCTAGGGCTGAAGGCTGTTGTTCAAGATATTTTGTCCCATGGGGTATTCCCTTGATGTAGTACTCCCCCCGTTTTCCTTGGGATATGGCTTCCTGAAAGCCAAGCTGTCGTGATTGTTGTCTCTCTTCTGGATCTAGTCACCCAGCAAGTCTACCAGGCTCTGGGCCGGTACTGGGGGTTGTCTGCACAGAGTCCTGTGATGTGAACCATCTTGTGGTTCTCTCAGCTGTGGATACCAGCACCTGTTCTGGTGGAGGTGGCATGGAGGTGAAATGGACTCTGTGAGGGTTCTTAGCTTTGGTGGTTTAATGCATTATTTTTGTGCTGGTTGGCCTCCTGCCAGGAGGTGGCACTTTCCAGAGAACATCAGCTATGGTATTATGGGGAGGAACAGGAGGTGGGCAGGGCCCTAGAACTCCCAAGAGTATATGCCCTTGTCTTCAGTTACCAGAGTGGGTAGGGAAGGACCATTGGGTGGGGGCATGGCTAGTCGTGTCTGAGCTCAGACTCTCCTTGGGTGAGTCTTGCTGTGGCTGCTGTGGGAGATGGGGGTGACATTCCCGGGTCAATGGAGTTATGTTCCTAGGAGGATTATGGCTGCCTCTATTGTGTCGTGCAGGTTGTCAGGGAAGTGAGGGAGAGCCAGCAGTCACAGGCCTCACCCAGCTCCCAAAGAGTCCGAAGGCCTGGTCTCACTCCCACTGTGCCCCTCACCAACAGCACTGAGTCGGTTTCCAGACAGTGGGCAAGCAGGGCAGAGAACTTGCCCCAGGCTACCCACCTCCCAGCTGTGAATGCAAGTATGGCTTTGCTTCTTCCCCTGCTTGTGGAGTCTGCACACCGGATTCATACCCTCCCCCAAGTTCTGGCCAGGACACTTCTTGATCAGTTCAAACTGTTACAAAGTTCAGCTGAAGATTCCCTTCTCCCTGTGGCCTTTTCCTAGTGCCTCTGGCCACCCTGCTGAAGGACCCCTGTGAGGCCAGGCAGAAATGGTTTGCTAGGGGACCCAGCGAGCTCACAGGGCTTTTGCCACTGCTTCCTCTACCCCTGTATTTTGCTCAGCTCTCTAAATTGACTCAGCTCCAGGCAGGGTCAGAATCTTCTCCTGTAATCTAGACCTTCAGTTTCCCCACTAAGGGTGTGTGTGTGGCGGCAGATGATCTCCCTTTCCCACTTCCACAGTTTGGGCACTCACTGTATTTGGGATGTCTCCCGGGTCCTGCAGGAGCCATCCACTTCCTTCAGAGGGTCTGTGGGTCCTCTTGGGTTTCCTGATTTATTCCTGCAGTCGTCCTGGAGCAAAAATTCACAGTGTGAGCTTCCATATGCTGCTCTGTCTGTCCAAGTCAGAGCTGCAATCTAGTCCTGCCTCCTGTCTGCCATGCTCCCTCCATTTTAGGTTTTTGCTATTATAAGTAACACTGGTATGAACACTTCCATACAGGTTTCTTTGTGTGAACATGTTTTCATTTTTCTGGGATAAATGCCCAAGAATATGTTTTTTGGGTTATGTGATATGTGCATGTTTAGTTTTATAAGAAATGGCTCAAACATTTTCCAGAGTGGCTGTATGGTTTATGTTACCACCAGCAATAAGGTTGTTCCCAGTTTCTCTGCATCCTCATCAGCATTTGGATTGGAATGGGTTCTCTGCTCCCACAGGATGGAAAAGAACTTTCCTCCCCTATTCCAAATTTCCAGAGATAGAGACTAGAGAGAAAGGGATAGAAAGTGGACCTGCAATTACACAGTTAAAAAAACTTCAAATAATATTGAAATAAATATTTTTGTACATAGACTTCTTTGTTGTTTATTTAGTTATCACAGTGGTTAGGTACAAGACTTCCGAGTACTACTTTTTACCTTCTCTGCACCCTTTTCTCCCATCTGTAGGCTACCCCTGCTTAGGGGCTTACCTTAATCTTGCTAGGGTGGTAGGAGAGTGTCAGGGAAGTTATGGCTACCTCTCCCTCCACCACTACTGCTACTGCCACTATTACCATTACTGCCACTACCACTACCATTGCTGCTACATACTATAATCACTACTACCATTACTACCACCCCATAACAACTCTTACCACCACCATTCCTACTATCATTACTCCTACCATTACTATCACTACTACTACAACTGTTACCACCACCACTACCACTGTCGCCACTATTACCATCCTCATGACTACTACCACTACCATGCTGCCACTACTCCCTCTACTACTGCCATTACCTTTGCCACTACTACTACCGTTGTTACCATGATCACTCCTCACACCAGCACAACCACCACGAGTGTTTGCCGTGAGTCAGACACTCTGCTGAACATTTACAGTATCTGATCACATTTACTCCTCATGGCAACTCTACAGTAATTTATCATTTCCAGGTTAAAGGTAAGGAACCTGGGGTTTCAAGGATTCCTCTTGAGTTCAGCATCAAATTGGCACCACTGTTGGCTCCACTCTGAATTTTAAAATAATTTTTATTTTAGATTTGGGGCACATGTGCTTGTTTGTTACATGGGTTCTGCATGCATAATGGCAGGGTTTGGGCTTCTAGTGTACTCCTCACCCAAGTACTGGACATTGTACTGAGTAGGTAACTCTTCAACCCTCACCCCCCTCACTCTCTCCTGGCTCAGAGTCTATTTTCTCCATCTTTATGTCCATGTGTACCTTTTGTTGAGCTCCCACTTAGAGGTGAGAAACTTGTGATATTTGATTTTCTGTTTCTGTGATAGTTCACTTTTTACAATAATGGCCTCCAGCTCCATCTGTGTTGCTGCAAAGGACATGATTACATTCTTTTTTTTATGGCTGTGTAGTGTTTTATGGTGTATATATATTACATTTTCTTTATCCAGTCAACCATTGATGGACACTTAGATTGGTTCCATGACTTTGCTTTTGTGAATAGTGCTGCAATAAACACACAGGTGCAGGTGTCTTTTTTATATAATGACTTCTTTCCTTTGGGTTGATGCCCAGTAATGGGATTGCTGGATCAAACGGAAGTTCTATTTTTAGTTCTTTGAGAAATCTCTATACTGTTTTCGTAGGGGTTGTACTAACTTACATTCTTGCCAACAGTGTATGAGTGTTCCCTTTTCTCTGCATCCATGCCAACATCTGTTGTTTTCTGACTTTAATAAAAACCATTCTGACAGATGTTAGATGGTATTTCAGTGTGGTTTTGCTTTGCATCTCTCTGACAATCATCCCCATTGACTTCGGTACCCAGTAGCTGACTTGCCGTCTTACTCCCTTGGCCAGTTTCCTTCAATCCTTAGCTTGTAAACTCATCTCTTCCTCCCTCCGACCCCCATCCATCCTCTAGGACTGACGGGGCATCTCTCAGGTGCTAGGCTCTGTCAGCTCTCAATGAGCCTTAGTCTGGAGAAAGTCTCCTGGGGAAGAACCCATCAGGACAATGACCACAGTGACCACAGTGAGGGTGTAAGTAAGGGCGACACATGCAGCAGGCTCCACACCTCTGCTCCCTGGTACTGCCTGTCCTGCCTTGCACTCTGGTCTTTTGAAGAAACCGATTTCTCTCAATAACTGAATTTTTAATTACCTTCTGGGATTCCGGTTTTCCTTGCTGACTTCCTGTCCTTATCTCTTCAAGATAAGACTTCAAGTCTTATCTGACTTGCTGATTGAACCATCTCCTAGCTCTGGAGCTCTGGAGCTAGGAGATGGAAATAAACGATATTAACTTTATGTGCTTGGAACATAAAGCATATTAACAATTATCATTTTTATTTTATTTTTTAAAAAGTTGAACCAAAATATTAACATTTAAATAATTGCAAACATATTTATTATAATTTACAGATTAGTTAATTATACACACAAATATAATTTTAGTTATAAAATCCCAACAAAATAGTTACATTTAAATCACTGGATGTGTAGAAGC
The DNA here is from genome assembly GCF_029289425.2 of Pan paniscus. Taxonomy (NCBI): domain Eukaryota; kingdom Metazoa; phylum Chordata; class Mammalia; order Primates; family Hominidae; genus Pan; species Pan paniscus. Next base: position 189,367,492 of record NC_073255.2, read on the forward strand.
CAATTTAGAAGTCTTCTGGTCCCCTAAGTTCACCATCCTTAAATTATTAAAAAAAAAAAAAGTGATCATTTTGATTTCAAGTGAAAGATGAGGAGGTGTTGTTATCACATTTCATCATTCAAAAATGAAAATTTTATCTATCTGTACGAAGCCGTTCACAGCCTACATGGACACTTAAAGCACCATTGCAAGACTTCAAATGTGTAAAATATTTAATTAAAACCTCCAAGGGGCTGGGCGTGGTGGCTCATGCCTGTAATCCCAGCACTTTGGGAGGCCGAGGCAAGCGGATCATGAGGTCAGGAGATCCACACCATGGTGAAACCCCATCTCTACTAAAAATAAAAAAAATTAGCTGGGTGTGGTGGCGGGCGCCTGTAGTCTCAGCTACTCGGGAGGCTGAGGCAGGAGAATGGCATGGACCCGGGAGGCGGAGCTTGCAGTGAGCCGAGATCGCACCACTGCACTCCATCCTGGGCGACAAAGTGAGAACCCATCTCAAAAAAAAAAAAAAAAAAAAAAACCTCCAAGGATTTTCTTTGGGAGTTTAACTTTGTTCTAACAACTAGAATTGTGATGAAACTAACAATAATTTTGTTTTTCTCCTTCAGTCTAATTTTAAAATAGTTCTTTCTGTCCTTCCCATCACCATTTACTTATAAAGGAGAGTAGTATATGGAAGAATTCTTAACCAAGTGTTTGCCCATTTTGTAGTGAGGTTGGAATCCCATGGCGATATGGTTTGCTGTGTCCCCACCCAAATCTCATCTTGAATTATAACTCCCATAATCCCCACATGTCATGGGAGGGACCCTGTGGGAGGTAATTGAATCATAAGGGCGGGGCTTTCCTGTGTTTTCTTGTGATAGTGAATGTCTCATGGGATCCTATGTTGTTTTATAAAGGGCAGTTCCCCTGCACACGCTTTTTTGCCTGCTGCCATGTAAGACATACCTTTGCTTCTCCTTTGCCTTCCACCATGATTGTGAGGCCTCCCCAGCCATGTGGAACTGTGAGTTCATTAAACCTCTTTTTCTTTATAAATTACTCCATCTCTAGTATGTCTTTATAGCAGTGTGAGAATGGACTAATACACATGGGGAACAATTTTCCAAAATCCAATGAAAAATCTCCCATTATTTTCAAATATGCAGAGGTGCTAGATTTCAGAAACACAAAATACAACCTAAGTCTCTGAAATAAAATAGTATGCTTTAGCATGTTTTAAAAGAAAGTGTGTGCATTGTCAGAAAGCTTTTCTCAAGGCAAATGATGTGAGCTTTCCGACTAACATAGCTGGTGCTGGAAAGTAGACGGTTTCCAGGGTATGATAGCAGACTCTGTAAATGCATTCCCTGTCATTACCTAGGAGGGCCATAACACACCTAGAATAAAGGCTCTGAGAAATCTGACCAACTCTTGTGGTGCTGCACTCTCCATGTGTTTCTGTATGGGCACGTAAACACTGGAGGCAGTTCTTAGGGCAAACCAGATAGAAATAAAATCGTGACCAGGTAGATTACAAAGTGAGGTGCCAACCCTGCAGGCAGTTAGGATGAAAAATCCATCACCACACTGAAATAAGCTCAAAGTTAAGGTCATCTATTTTAACAAATATCGTTTGTAATGAATGAATGAAACTCTCTTCACTCCATGTTCTAAGTTGACTTTTACAGAATCTCTGGATTCTGCTAATGACACTGATTCCCGTCGGCCCTTCCCCACCTCCACCCACTCTTGGTGTTGTGTGTTCCCCACCACTCTAGCCCCGTGGCTCTTACAGTGTCCTGGCTACAGCCATCCTTAGAATTTCTGCGTGAGTCCCAAGACAACAAATGCCTGGCTTTGCCTGTGTGCCCCAGAAGCCTTGTTCTGTCCAGTTCTGCATGCTGCCTGACCTGGACGTCGGGTGTCAGAAGGCCCACTCCCTTACTCTGACCTGGCAGTGTGGGGAAGGAGAAATGCCATTTCTAATTAGATGGAAGAGACATGGCTCTTTTGATGCAGTTAGATTTCACAATAGTAAGATATTTGAAATTATTTTCTTGTAGGGTTTTGATTTGTTTTCAGTTAGACAGATTGAAAAATAATGAGGCAAGTGGGGATACTTTTAAGTTCTGCTGCCGTCTGGAGGGAATTAATTTGTCCCTTTGTAATTGAAGATTAGATCCAAAGATGATTTTTAGCTGGAGGCCTTCTTAAGGCATGTTGAAATCTTGCCAATCAAACATTTTAAGTGTTTTTTTTTCTTTTTTTGAATTTCTTTTTTGTTATTTTCTGGCTGATTGAGGCACAGACAGATGGAGTTTTTTCTAATGGTCTGGCTGATGCCTGGAAATAATATGCCTTTTCTTTTTCTCCTGAGTAATAAAAACAATACCAACATGTCTTCTTTGTGTGGGATAACGGATCAGTTGGAGTAAATACTAGAAGTTATTGGGGAGGTGGAGTGGAGTGGAGTCAGGGTCCAGGTTCTGGAGCTGGACTGCCTGGGTGTGAGACTCTGCTGCTTATAAGCTGTGTGGCCTTGGGCAAATTACTTAATCTCTCTATTTTCACATTTTCTCATCTATGAAAGGAGGATGGTAATGAGACATCTCTTGGGTTGATGTGAAGATTAAAAATAATATTTATAACTCAGAACAATGTCCTGGTACATTATAAGCATAATAATAATCATCTTAAGCATGTTATTTCCTTTCCAGGAAATAGTATAATTAGTGGAAGAGTCTAACCACCTTTTTGTAAGAGCTCTGAGCATTGAAGGCATGTAGAAGAGCAGCTAGCTGGCTCCATAACTTGACACTTTTTGATAATAACTGATGTGCATTGAGAATTTTGTGTGTGCCAAACACTTCACAAAATATTTCGCCTGTGCCAGCCACGTCATCCCCCCACTAGCCCCATGAGGTGGGTACCGCTCTTGTTCACACAGAGGAGGGCACTGACATTTACTGGGCTTCTGTGCATCTCCCAAGGTTACAAACACAATGAACAGCAGAGCAGGGATCAAATCTAGATTTAAATGACATCAGAACATTTGCTGATAACAATAATCCCCAATGGCCTCTTTTGTGCAGTCAACAACAAATGACCTATTGGGAAATTTAGGAATAACACTAAAAAATCATTCCTAACCCATCCTCTAACCTGACTTGCCCTCCAAGTGATGCCCGATTTTCTGTCTAGTTAAGTTTCATTAAAGAAATTACAAAAAAGGGACCAGATTGCTCTCATTGGAATAATGATGTAATGTGTGAGAACATGGTGGCATACAGTACCTAGGCAGCATTCACTTACTCATTTACTCAATAAACTTTTATGCATCATCTGCGGGCTGTAAGCTCTGGCCGAGGGTAGGCAAAGAGGGATGACAATTGATATCTGCTCTGTGGTACCTTCAGTTTAGCGGGACCTTCCTCATCTGCAGTAATATCTGCAACAGAGGCCAGATTCTAATGAACTTGAGAAATAAGAATTTTGGTCATTTCTTTCTGAAGCCCTGTTACCGGTGGAGGGTGTCCAGGTTCTTGGCATCTTGAACAAAGAACTGGACAAAACGCACAAACAAAGCAAGGAAGGAATGAAGGGATTTACTGAAATTGAAAGTATGCTCCACAGTGTGGGAATGGACCCCAGCATAGGGGCTCAAGGGCCCCGTTGCAGAATTTTGTGGAGTTTAAATACCCTCTAGGGGTTTCCACTGGTTACTTGGTATACACCCTATGTACACCAAGTACATCCCTGGGAGAGCATGAAGTGGTAAACTTACAAAGTCATTTCCTCGGGGTGCTCCCTACGGAGAGGATATCTCCTGTCATAGCTGAAGTGTGAATCAGCCTTAGGTTCCCTGCCTCCAGACCCTATTTTCCTGCCTCAGCACTGCAACCTAAGTCAAGTTTCCCCCAAATTGTACTGAACATAAACTAGCAAACCTACTTCACTTGGGCCTCTGAACACAGCATTTTTTTTCTTTTTCTTTTTCTTTTTTTGAGACAGAGTCTCGCTTTGTCACCCAGGCTGGAGTGTAGTGACACGATCTTGGCTCACTGCAACCTTCCGCCTCCTGGGTTCAAGTGATTCTCCTGCCTCAGCCTCCTGAGTAGCTGGGATTACAGGCGCGAACCACCACACCCGGCTAATTTTTGTGTTTTTAGTAGAGACGGGGTTTCACCATGTTGGCCACACTAGTCTTGAACTCCTGACCTCAAGTGATCCGCCCATCTTGGCCTCCCAAAGTGCTGGGATTACAGGCATGGGCCACCTCGCCCAGTCCAAGTACAGTGATTCTTTTCCTTTTACATTTTAGATTTCGGAATGGGCAGCATTCTTGTATGGTTGGGTGTGTTCCCTCAAGCAGAACCATTTAAGGCTGCCTGAGAAGTTACTTCTGCTTAAATATTCCATTTTCCCTCTCAGAGATGGTTTCACTCCAGACACTTGAGTCTTAAGCTAAGACCATGGAGAAGCTTTAATTGTGGGGTTTAAAACAGATCTTCAGCTTCATGAACACGAGTGCTCTGGCCAGCTTAGGGGGGCCAGGAAGCCCCCAGGAGCGGCAGCCACGCTGGCTGGTTTGTTTGATGGCCTCGAGAAATGCCACCTGCTTTGCTCCTGAGTACGGCTGCCATGCTACAGTATATTTCACAAGAAACTAGGTCCAGTGCCCCTCAGTCTACAGGCTTCATTTCAGAATATTCTGTTTAGAGCTTTCTTAGCAAGGCTAATTATTTCATAAAGTGTTAGGAAAAATCATAGCCCATTGATTTGTAAAAGTGTGTGAGGCTGAGCTCCTAGAGGAAATTTATCTAATTCCTGCAGGAAATGGAGAGATACTGGTCACTAGTACAAAGGTTCAGTTGTATGATGAACAAGTTCTGGGATCTAACATCCAGCACAGTGACTCCATTTAATCACACTGTATTGTATAGTTGAGATTTGCTATGAGAATAGATCTTAAATATTCTCACTACACTCACAAAAAAATGTGAGGTGATGGATAGGTTAATTAGCTTGATCATGGTGATTATTTAACAATGTATACATCTATCAAAACATCATGTTGTACACTATAAATATATTTAATTTCTATTTGTCTATCATAGCTCAACAAAGATAGAAAAAATTTTTTTAAAATGTCTGCAAATTCAGTGGACACAAGAAGAGACTCAGGAGTTCTGAAGTCAAAGAGGCAGATATTTTGATCTGAAAGCAAGCATAAAGGTGACCCTAACTCATGTATTTGCTAAGAGTTGCTCCTAGTGAATGGGCACCAACTTGAGTCATGCAGGAGAAACCTCCTTCCTCTGATACTCTGTCCAGCAGAGCCCAATAGCGGATTCTGGAAAGTTAGCAACAGGCAAAAATTCCAAGCCTGCAGCTTGAAAACATCCTCATTTGGTTTCCTTTCCTCTTTTCCCAACTTTCTTCCTAATCCCACCCAAATTTATTCTTTCATGTTTCAGACTTTCATTCACTCATTCATTCACTCACTCATTCCATAGCAAGAGGGCAGACTTTATTTTCTGGGTTGGTTTTGACTGAGCCGTGTGCTCTAGCCCATGAGCTGGTAATGGATGCTCTACCAAAAAAGTGTCTCATTGGTCATGTATGTTCTAGAATCTCCAGGTTGATTACAGTTACACACATTTCTTTGCTGGAGAGCCTCTTGGAGCCTTTAATATGCTGATGAGTGTTGTCAGTCTCTAAGAGGAGGCTACTATACACCATTTTGCAAACTCAAGGTTTTCCTTGCCACTCCTCTGGGGGCGCCGGGCACACGGCAGTCTGTCTTCCCCAGAGTTGTGCAGCAGATGGCCTGCATGGATACACTTGAGGCTCTGCTCCTTAGCCCTTTATTGCTCAACTGTTTTGTGCTTGTTTTTTATTTTACCTGTAACATGGATGTGTATAATAAAAAAGCAAGACATTCATTCCGTTCACTCTCCCAATTCATTCCCAGAATTCATACAGTCAATTCTGCTATAAGCATTCCTAAAAGTTACCATGTTATGCAAAATTGTGCAGTAAAAGCGACAGGGCTTCCATGAGAAATGAGTTAGAGGAATAATACTCAAAACTATCAGTGACATGTTAAGAAATATGGCACTTAGGCAGAGTGCGGTGGCTCACGCCTGTAATCCCAGCACTTTGGGAGGCTGAGGTGGGCAGATCATGAGGTCAGGAGATCAAGACCATCCTGGCTAACACGGTAAAATCCCATCTCTACTAAAAATGTAAAAAATTAGCCGGGTGTGGTGGCGGGCGCCTGTAGTCGCAGCTACTCGGGAGGCTGAGGCAGGAGAATGGCGTGAACCCAGGAGGCTGGAGTTTGCAGTGAGCCGAGATCGCACCACTGCACTCCAGCCTGAGTGACAGAGTGAGACTCCATCTCAAAAAAAAAAAAAAAAAAAAAAAAAAAATGGCACTTAATAAAAACAGTAGCTCAATTGTTTACATGTTAAATGGTTTAGGAATACAACATGCTACGATCAATATGGCACTTTTAAAAAGCTTGAATGTTGGGCTGGGCATGGTGGCTCACAGGGGAGGCCAAGGTGGGCAGATTACTTGGGCCCAGGAGTTTGAGACCAGCCTGGCCAACATGGCAAAACCTCATCTCTACAAAAAATATAAAAATTAACCTGGCGTCGTGGTGGACTTCTGTAATCCCAGTGACTCGGGAGGCTGAGGTGGGAGGATTGCTTGAGCCTGGGAGGTTGAGGATGCAGTGAGCTGAGATTGCAGTGCTGCACTCCAGCCTGGGTGACAGAATGAGACCCTGTCTCAAAAAAGTAAAGTTTCAATTTTGTTTGTGGACACGCGTGTCAGATTTCAGTTTGTGAATGATCGTGAAGTGGTGGAAGGGAGGGTCCTCTGATGTGGAAGGACAGTGGTGACACCAAATGTGGATGGATGGAGCCTGTAACAATGGTGTGAGCTGAGGCAGCCAGGAGATTCTTGAGAGGGTAAGTGTGTGCGCATACGTGCGTGTCCTGTGTGTTCCTCTTGTGCTTGGTTAAGCTGGGAGCAGATTTCTGCAGATATTTTGTGTTTCTGGTGGACAAAATCACAAAATAAGCAAATGCAAAATTCTCATTATGCTCAAATTGTTCCCTAATATGTCAAACACATGGGAACAAATGTGCATTTTTCAGACAAGGATTTAAGACAAGCAGAACTGAATATAGTGTTAATATTTCAGAGTGTTTCTTGGGCTGAACACTTCCACACACACGGCCTTCTTCTTTTCCTTAAATAGCGTTATTCCACACTTATGTAACTTATATTTATTTGCTTACTTATAGCATGGCTTTTTTCTCTTCCAGGATATGTAGCTCTGTCTTAATTTTTTTCTATGTGGTTTAGTTTCCCAGGGCATATATGTGCTATAATTAATTAATTAGTTTTATTTTATTATTATTTTTTTAGACAGAGTCTTACTCTGTCACCCAGGCTGGAGTGCAGTGGCATGATCTCGGCTCGCTGCAACCTCTGCCTCCTGGGTTCAAGCGATTCTACTGCCTCAGCCTCTCGAGTAGCTGGGATTACAGGCACGCGTCACTACACCAGCTAATTTTTGTATTTTCAATAGAGACAGGATTTCACCATGTTGGCTAGGCTGGTCTCAAACTGCTGACCTCAGGTGATCCACCTGCCTTGGTCCCCCAAAATGTACCATAATTTATTTAAGTTCCCCCTCCCAGCCCCTTTCTTATTGAGACAGTGTCTCACTCTATTGCTCAGGCCGGAGTGCAGTGGCGTGATCATAGCTCACTGCAGCCTCAAACTCATGGACTCAAGTGATCCTCCTGCCTCATCCTCCCAAATAGCTGGGACCACAGCACACCACCACACCTAGCTGTTTTTTATTTTTATTTTTTAAGAGTCAGGGTTTCACTGTGTTGCCCAGGCTGGACATTTTTCCCTTCTGATAGTCACTTAAGTTTTTACCATTTATTTATTTTACTGTTATAAGTTGCAAAGAAGACTATTCTTTAAGACTATTATTTAAGAAAGAATAATCTTCCGTGAAGGCTACCCCTGCTGTCGCTTGGGCTATAGGAAGCTGGAAAGAATGTTACTCCCACTCTTACAACAACAAAAAAGTTAATTGTTTGACAATCTCCAAATTCACGATGTTTCTTGAATTCATTAAAGAGCTAAGTCACAGGGCAACTGACTAACCTGAAACCTCAGGGGAGACAAGGATGTCTAAGGAGAGAAGAGGCATGAGCACTTGTCTGCCTCGAGCAGATGCTGCCAGACACCTATGAGAAAGTCTGAAGGAATTAATTCACATTTCTAATGAATTGCTAAAGCCTAGTGTGGGCAAGCATGAGAATATGAACCCCCTGAGAGCTGCAGGGGACTTGTGCCCTCTCATGGACTCTGTCCCCAGACCTCCTGGTGACAGGGAGACAGTCTTAAGGAAGCCTGCCTCACGGCCGGCCGACCTGGGGAGGGGCCACCCACGTGCTGCAGCACGGCGTGGACCCCCATCTGGGTCCTCCTCCCCCATCTCCCCTGCAGAGAAAAAGCCTCAAGCCACACAGGGGAAAGCTGCAACCCCCTTACCCTAGAACCCTAGCCAAGATCCCCTGCATCAGGAGGGCAGGGGACAGGGAAAAACCCTCTTCCCTTGAGGGAGGGGTAGGAACGCATCCTGGGCTCTGACCATTAGCGATCTCCTGCCACCAGGAGCAGGGCAGGGTCACTGAGAAGACCCCATTCCCAAGAACTAGGGACACAGTCTTGTTTAAGACGTAGGCTGAATCAGAACAAGAGAAAATAAACCCCTCTGCCTCCTCCCAGCCTACTGAGTGTTGAGTAACAAGCAAAGCTGACAGGGAAAGGGTATGTGTATTAGGGTTCTATAGAGGGACAGAACTAATGGAATAAATATATAGATATAAAGGGGAGTTTATTAAGTATTAACTCCCATGATCACAAGGTCCCACAATAGGCCGTCTGCAGGCTGAGGAGCAAGGAGAGCCAGTCCCAGTTCCAAAACAGAAGAACTTGGAGTCTGATGTTCAAGCACGGCAGAAAGATGTAGGCTGGGAGGCGAGGCCAGTCTCTCTTTTCACATGTTTCTGCCTGCTTATATTCTAGCTATGCTGGCAGCTGATTAGATTGCGCCCACCCAGATTAAGGGTGGTCTGTCTTTCCCAGCCCACTGACTCAAATGCTAATCTCCTTTGGCAACACTCTCACAGACACACTCAGGATCGATACTTTGTATCCTTCAATCCAATCCAGTTGACACTCAATATTAACCATCACAGCATGGAAAGACCCTCTTTGCCGTGTGAGCACAAAAAGAAGACTCAAGGCTGAGAATAGAGCTGACCTCTTGTGACCCAGCCCCAGCCCTAAACACAAGGTGGCACTAAAGGGGTTGGAAGTCTGTGGTGTACCGGGGTATCCACAGTCACAACAAAACTGCAATCCACGCAGAGTCCTAACTAGTTCAGCTAACTCCCTGCCCGCACACTAAAGGCCTAGCAAAAGGCCCATTTCTGGGCATAAAACCTATTTACCTTGTTGTCTACTGTCTACACGAGATATCTAGCTTTCAACAGAAAATTATGAGGCATAAAGAAGCAAGAAAAAACCACACAGTAAGAAACAAGGCAATCAGAACCAAACTGGGACATGAAACAGATGTTAGAACTATAGATAAGACATTTTAGAAGCTATGCTACAGGCTCCAGTGGGAAATTTGATCAATGTGCATGATCGGGTAGGTAAACTCTGAGAAAAAAGTCAAATGGAAATGCTCCAAGAGCTTACCAGCCGGCTTGATACAGCTGGAGAAAGAAAGAATGAGTGAAATTAAACACAGGTCAATAGAGATAACACAAATCAAAACACAAAGAGAGGCCAGGCATGATGGCTTATGCCTGTAATCCCAGCACTTCGGGAGGTGAAGGTGCATGGGTCACTCGAGGTCAGGAGTTTGAGACCAGGCTGGCCAACATGGTGAAACCCTGAATCTACTAAAAATACAAAAGTTAGCCAGTCATGGTGGTGTGCAACTGTAGTCCCAGCTACTTGGGAGGCTGAGGCAAAATAATTGCTTGAACCTGGGAGGTGGAGGTTGCAATGAGCTGAGATCATGCCACTGCACTCTAGCCTGGGCAACAGAGCGATACTCTGTCTCAAAAAAAAAAGAAAAGAAAAGAAAAGAAAAATGAACGAATTAAACAGAATAGTGGCTCATGGGTGTAATCACAATGCTTTGGGAGCCCATGGCAGGAGGATCACTTGAGGCTGGGAGTTTGAGATCAGCCTAGGCAACATAGTGAGACCCCATCTCTACAAAATTAAAAAATAAAAAAATTGGCCAGATGTGGTGGCACAAGCCTGTAGTCCCAGCTACTTAGGAGGCTGGGGTGGGAGGATCACTTGACCCTAGAAATTCAAGGCTGCAGTGAGCCGTAATTGTTCCACTGTACTCCAGCCTAGGTGACAGAACAAGACCCTGTCTCTAAAAACAAACAAATCAACAACAACAAAAAAAACAGGATAGAACATTCAAGAGCTGTGGGACAATATGAAATGACATGAAATAGGTGTAACTGGAATCTCAAAAGAAGAGAGAGAGAATGGGGAAGAAAAAATTTTTGAACAGATAATGGCTGAGAATTTCCAAAGCTAATGGTGGGCATCAAACCACAGATCCAAGAAGCTCTAAGAAAACCAAGAAGGATAAATATTTAAAAAACCCAAAGCTAAACATAGCCTATTCAAAGTGTGAAAACCAAAGACAAAGAGAAAGGCAGCTAGAGAAATAAAGACACATTGCATACAGAGGAACCATAAAAATTACAGCAGATCACTCATCAGAAACTGCGTGTTATGGACTGCCCTGTGTCCCTCCCAAACCCATACGCTGAATCTGTAACCCCCAACGTGACTGCATTTGTGTCTATAATAATAATTGAATAGTGCTAGACATGGTATAAATAAAGGCACATATAAAATTCATTTTTCTTCTTTTAATTGCTCTGAAAAACAACTGATTGTCTAAAGCAAGTATAATAGCAATTTGTTGTGCATTTATAGCATATGTGCCAGCTGCACGAAGGACAGAAGGGAGAAATTAGGGGTGTGCTGTTTTAAGGTCCTCACATGACACAGGATGTGGCATAATATTTCAAGGTAGGATCTAATTCATTAAAGAGATGTACACCTTAGGACAACCATACAAAATAAAAAGAGAGATATAAATAGGCCAATAGTGAAGATGAAATGTGATCATAAAAATATTAAATTAATCTAAAGGCAGAAAATGGGGAAAATAAAACAAGAACACATAGGAACAAATGGAATACAGCTAAGATGGTAGATATTAATCCAACCATATTAATAATTACATTAAGTATAAATGGTCTAAACAGATTATGAGATGATGGATTGTCAGAGTGAATAATAAAGTAAGACCCAACTGTATGATGTCTACAAGAAACCCACTCTAAACATAAAGATGTAGACAAGTTAAAGGATAGAAGAAATAGTCCAAGAAAACATGACTTACATATACACCATGGAATACTATGCAGCCATAAAAAAGGTTGAGTCCATGTCTTTTGTAGGGACATGGATAAAGCTGGAAACCACCATTCTCAGCAAACTAACGCAGGAACAGAAAACCAAACACTTGCCTGTTCTCACTCATAAGTGGGAGCTGAACGATGAGAACACATGGACACAGGGAGGGGAACATCACACCCTGGGGCCTGTTGGAGGGTAGGGGGCTAAGGGACGGATAGCATTAGGAGACATACCTAATGTAGATGACGGGTTGATGGGTGCAGCAAACCACCATGGCACATGTATGCCTATGTAACAAACCTGCACAATCTGCACACGTACCCCAGAACTTAAAGTATAATAATAATAATAAAAAAGCATAACTCAAAGCTGAGATAGCTATATTAATTTAGATACAGTGGACTTCACAACAAGAGCTATTACCAAGGGTAATGGGGATGGCATATGATAGAGGGATTGATTCTTTGTAAGACAGAACAACCCTAAATGTACATGTAACTGACAACACGTATGTTGCCAAAACTTTAAGGATAAAAGGAAGTATCAACAGATGTGCAATAACAGTAGGAGGGGCCACATTGCCATGTACCTTCTTGCATGTCAGGCTTTACATCCTTCTGGGGGGATTTGTGTATAAGATGGTCCTAAAATTATAGTTGCTGGAATCCTTTTTTGTTTTCTTTCTCATAAAACACTTTAAGGTACTAAAGTTCCCCAAAACTTGCCTGAGACAAGTGATTTAGAGTCTTTTTAAGCAAACTTGACTTGGGTGACTTTATGGCAGTGGCAGTTAGCCACAGTCAGTAAAGGCATCAGCACTGTGCCATTTAAGTGCTATTGATCGGGCACCGACTGCATCCATCGCACTGGGGAGTATTGGACGATAAGAAGCAGGAAGACGTAGTTTTTGTCAATGGGATCATTTAAAAAACATGGGGGAGCATCAGTATTAAAAATGCTCCTATTAAAATTAAAATTTCTTTTTACCAGTAAAATCATCATTATTTTTACTATCACGTTGGGGATTAAGTAAAAGAAAACCATTATTTTGGGGGCAAGTTACTTATTTATAGTATTTAAACCTGGTTTCTTACACCTAGAGGTGTACAATGATGCCCAATCTGCGTCCATTAATCTCACCAATTCCACCCTTGTGGAGATGACAGTGAAGATGGTATTATCACCCTAAGCAATCTTGCTTCTGAAAAGATGTCTCATTTTTTATCATTGCTTTGAACTGAGGTCAGTAGGGGCAAGTGCTGTCATCTCTGTCTTCCAGGTCCAAAAGCTAAAACCCAGTGAGGGCGAGCAGAAAACTGGGTTTGAATCCATGTTTCCTGCCATCCAGTTGAGAAAGTTTTCCGACTAAGCTGATGAGGTCTGGGAATTCTTGATTCTGCTGGAGTCTGGAGCAACCCATGCAGTCAGATGGCCAGGAGTCAGAGCCTAGACTTGCTCTTTCTCTTGTATCTCTTCTCTTTTGCTCCATGGATTTAGGTAAATTAATGAACCACAAGGACTGCTGAGAAAAAGTTAGGTATTTCCAGTGTTAAATTTTAACAACAGAGAATGAAGTTTGGGACTAAACTTAACATGCTTTTATCTTCAAAATGACCCCTGACAGCACCCTCAAAGACAAAACATGGGGCTGTGCCAAGACGTGCCAAGGCTGGGAGGGGGCGCTAATGATTTCATAAGCAGCTGACCACAGTAGTTTGAATGCTAGGCCATATTTCTAAATATTTCCAAAACCAGAATGGACAGCATCCTGGCAGTATGTGCTGTATTCTCAGGGGCCTGTGAATTTTATGAAGCAAACGTGTTTGTGGTTTCATTTTAATTGCAATCTTAAAAGACATGAGCATGTTCTGGGTCCCTGGGTTACGCCTTATAACTATGTACTGCTGTGCAACTTTCGTACCTAAATTTGCCTAAATTTGAGTTTATGCTAATATTGAGGCCAAGTAATGTGCTAAATTGACAAGATTTAACTTTAAAATATTTATTTTGAAGTATAACTTACATATAGCAAAGGGTACAAATCTTAAATGAAAAGGAGAGATATATATATATACGTACATATATGTGTATATATATGTGTGTGTATATATATATATAGATGTGTGTGTATATGTGTGTGTGTGTGTGTGTGTGTATCGGCATAGCCACCACTTTGAGATCAAGATACAGTAATGCTTACAGCACCCAGAAGCCTCCTTTGTGGCTCTTTCCTAAGTCAGCACTATTTCTTCTTTTCTTCCTGCACAGTTCCCCACCATAGATAAAGAGCTTTCTGACTTTCCTCACCTTTGATAAGTTTTACCTCTATGTATCATTATATGTACAATTGTTTTGTGTTTTCATCTTTTGCTCATGATTATGTCTATGAGATTCAACCATGCTGTGCATGGAGTAGACCAGTTTTTTATCACTATGCACTGTTCCAGTGTATAATTATGTCACAATAATTCAAATCCATTCTACTCTTCATAGGCAATTGATTTGTTTCCAGTTTTATGCAAATGATAAATAAAGCTATAATATATTCATGGCTGTATCTTTTGGCAGTCGCATGCACTCAGTTCTGTTGGGCATATATCTAAAAGTGGCATTGATGGGTGATAGAGTAATGGCATGTTTAGCATCAGTAGATACTGCAGTTGCTCCAAATCCTCACCAACACTTGGTGCTGTCAGTCTTTAATTTTAGTCATTCTGGTGGGTGTGTGATAACTCGGTGTAGCTTTAATTTGCATTTATCTGATGAGTAATGATACTGACAACTTGTCATATGCTTTTGGCCTTTTGGACATCCTTTTTGGTAAATTGCCTGTTTAAGTCTATTACCTACTTTAAAAAAGTGGGTCATTTGATTTTTTCTTAAGGATTTGTAGAAGTTTTACATGTTGTGTACACAGGTCCTTTGTCAAATATATGTATCTCTTAGTCTATGTCTTGCCTTTTCAGTTTCTTAGTGGTATCTTTTGGTGAATAAAAGTTTCTTTTTAGTTGCTGAGAATGGGGCAGAAAACATAAGTTCTTAATTGTGATGCAGTCGAATTTGTCAATATTGTCTTTTATGTTTAGAGGTTTTTGTGTTCTGTGTAAGAAATTTTCCCTCCCCCATGGGAGTATTCTGCTGTGTTTCTCCTAAAAGGTTTAGCGTTTTACTTTTCACAGTTACATCTGTGATCCAATTTGAATCAAGTTTTATATGCTGTACAAATTGGAAGATGAGGCTTATCACGTCCCACGCAGGTGTCCAGTTAACTGGGCTGGTCTTCCAGGGGCACTTGTGCTGTAAATTAACTTGTGATAAATTAGTATACCTGTAGGTCTAGGACTCTTTTTCCCTCACCTTAGGAAGAAACGTTTAATAGGGACTTCCTAACAGAAGCCACGTCTGTGTCTCGGGCAGTGGTGAGACAAGATGGTGGATACCCATACCATATTTCCTTTTGAGCTATAAATAGCTATAAATAGCTCAAAAGGAAAAAGATTTTCCTGACTCATCTTCAATCACAGTAGCGGCTTTCTAAACAAGATGTTGTCCATTTACCTTGGAGCTGCCCTCCACCAACCACACAGCTCTTTGTCAGTCACGTGAGAGGCATTTATCAGGCACTGTAAATTCCAGCAGCTCCTCACACAGTTCCTAGGGGAAAAAGGCCTCCTGCTTGTGCATATCTCCTCTGTGCCCTCCCCAGGTAGCGAGATCCTATGTAAACCATGTCCGTCTTATCATGGAACCCTTTTGGGCATTGCTGTTCCTCTTAGGATAAGGGTAGCTTCAGTTAACATCTCATAGCAAGGCAGTAAGTGCCCCTCAAGTGGAAATTCTCTAGTCCAGTCGTCCCCAACCTTTTTGGCATCAAGGACCATTTTGTGGAAGACAAATTTTCCATGGACGACTGGGGTCGGGGGGATGTTTTTGGGACGATTCAAGCACATTACATTTATTGTGCACTTTATTTCTATTATGATTACATTGTAATGTATAATGAAATAACTATACATCTCACCGTAATGTAGAATCTGTGGGAGCCTGGAGCTTCTTTTCCTGCAGCTGGATGGTCCCATCTTGGGGCGTTAGGAGACAGTGACTGATCATCAGGCATTAGAGTCTCATAAGGAGCATGCAACCTAGATCCCTTGCATGTGCGGTTCACGATAGGGTTCTTGCTCTTATGAGAATCTAATGCTGCTGCTGATCTGACAGGAGGTGGAGCTCAGGTAGTAATACGAGCGATGGGGGGCGGCTGTAAATATAGATGAAGCTTTGCTTGCTCACCTGCCACTCATCTCCTGCTGTGAGGCCCAGTTCCAAACAGGCCACAGAGTGGTACTGGCTAATGGTCTGGGGGTTGGGGACCCTTGCTCTAGTCCAAAGTACCAGTAGTCAAAGTTGGGAGGTGCTAATAGGCTTTTGTTGTAAGCCCCTGTAAATGTTCCACAAAGGGCCACCCGGTGCAGAATTTGTCCTGACCAGCACTTCAGCTTCTCCACTCTCTGTGGGCTTGGACAATCTTACTGGTTCCCATTTAGTCCAATTAATATTAATTAATATTTTTCATAGGGCAGCTCTACATACCTTCTGGGTTTTTTTTTTTTTTTTTTTTTTTTTTTTTGAGACAGAGTCTCACTCTGTCGCCCAGGCTGGAGTGCAGTGGTACGATCTTGGCTCACTGCAACCTCTGCCCTCTGAGTTCAAGCAATTCTTCTGCCTCAGCCTCCCAAGTAGCTGGGATTACAGGTGCCTGCCACCGCGCTTGGCTAATTTTTTGTATTTTTAGTAGAGATCGGGTTTCACTATGTTGGCCAGGCTGGTCTAGAACTCCTGATCTTATGATCTGCCCACCTCAGCCTCCCAAAGTGCTGGGATTACAGGCATGAGCCACTGCATCTGGCCCATACCTTCTGTTTGGTAGTACCCGGTAGAGGACACATTCCCCAGTTGGACACTATATCCATTTTTAGAAACTGTTTAACTAAAGAAGACAAAACTACTCTCCATAAAGCCTGTTTAAACATTTTCACTTTCATAATCCTATCAACCCTTACATTTTTATGTTCCAGTCCCAGGAACTTTTATCTACCCCCAGACCATTTTACCTTCTGTTGTGAAAAAGGATTTGGGTCCCCAGCAACTCTTAAAACTCTGCCAAGATGTAGCATGGTTTTTATCCTCCCTTCCTGCTCAGGGGTCATGTGGTTGAACCAAGAGACTTGGGGACCCTTTTGTCAATCTTAGCTTGACATCAACATTGCCCCAGACGATTGTTGGTCAGCTTTCTCATTGCAGTCTTTGCCCTCTAATTAAAAAGAGAAATCTCTAATCTGGGGGTAAATACAGAAAACTTGTTTAGGGCCCCTTAGTGTTGGGAGACCAGCAGGGGCTCCCTTTGGTTCACCCAGTCTTCCGTATTGTTGTATTAAGGCCTTTTGTTTAACCTCATCGGTTTCCATTTTATTCATTTCATTTCTTAATAACTGTCTACATATTTCTATCCTGTTGGGGTAGGCCCATGACTCTTCCCTCTCATTAATTAACGTAATATTTTTATTAGCATTTGTAAGATAAGGCTTCTCCAATTGTTAGATTCTGCTGGAATAACATGAGGTGCCCATATAGAAGGGGCCCTGTTAACCGTAGCACTTACCATGACCTGGGTAACAGGCATATTCCCTGGGTGAAAGTCCCTGTCATCATAAAGCAAATCCCCCACGGCTTGCATACAAAACATATCAACTGCATCATCTAGGGTGCTTCACTTGGCATTTATAGGGAGGGTTGCGTTACATACAGTAGGTAGTCAGGCAGACATGAGCAGGGCAGGAATGTCAGGTGACCATCAGGTGATAGGCAATTGCTAAGCTGGCTCTTTAAAATAATAATTGGTTGGAGCTGGTGCCAGAGAAAGGCAGTCTCCTAATAGATAGAAAAAACCTGAAGCTGGTGCTAGCGGCTTCCCAGTAAGATCTCAGGAGCTGGGTGAGTGGGCTCAAGCATATGCATTAAAAGGCAAAGAGGCAGGGTTTAACCAGCATATGACCTTCCTCTAGGAATGCTCTGCTAGTAAGGGAAGAAGGCCTCGAATGAGCATCTGCACAACCTCAGTAAACACACTGTGCATGTGGCCCCTCCCAAGTGCTGGCAGGCCAGTGCACATGCAGACAGCCTGCCCCCAGGAAAAATCAAGGGAGGAGTAATGCAATCCTGGAAGCATGCCAGCATATGAAACCTCAAGTCAAAGGTCAAACAGAGCACTTAACTCTCTCAAGTTGCTTGCTTGGCTGTCTTCCAAGTGTTCTTCCTTTCATTCCTGCTCTAAAACTTTTTAATAAATGTGCACTCCTCCACTAAAACTTGCCTTGGTTTCTCACTCTGCCTTATGGCCCTCAGTCAAATTCTTTCTTCTGAGGAGGCAAGAATTGAGTTGCTGAAGACCCATATGGATTCACCACTGCTAATAATAGTTTAACTTGAAAGCAAGGATGCTAATAGTCCCCCACCCAAACTAATCCCCTCCTGGCTTAGGGACCGAAAATCACCTTCATGAGACTAATAAAAGGCCACAAGAATAGGATTATGGAAGGGGCCTGAGTTCTGATAAATGTTGGTATAGTTTCTATAACCCCTTGCTGCTCAGAAGTCATGTGGCCAGATGTCACAAGATTTGTGGCTTACCCAGTTGCTCCTATAGATAACATTACTACTGCAGAACCTAAGATTGCTTTTTGAGATATTTTTCAGATGGGCCCCATCCAGATTCATGATTCATGACTCAGCTTGTCCTGTGGCCCCACCCAAAAGTGGACTCAGTGCACGAGGACCATTTTCCACACCCCTGTGATTTCATGTCCAGTCAGTCAGCAACTCTATTCCCTAGCCCCTTGCCCACCAATTGTCCATAAAAATCCTAACTTCCGAGCCTTCAGAGAAACTGATTTGAGTGGTAACTCCAGTTCTCTTGTGTGGGTTGGCCTTCTGTCAGTTAAACTTTCTCTACTGCAATACTGTGGTCTCAGGATTACTTAGTTTAACATGACTTTAAGACTTCAAATTACTCAAGAGAATTTTGAAACTAGTTTATTTACCAAAGATTACCAAAGTCACATGAACTAAAAGATATTTGAGCTAGCTTCTATTTTTTAAAATAAAAATTTGATTTAAGCACTTGATTTTTCCTTAAGCCAATTGATTAGAGCCCTTTCATATGTTTTGGTAATGAAATGTCACATACTCATGACACATATAAGCATATAGACAGATGCTATATACATCTGTCTATATGTATGTATATAACAGATGTATATGTATGTATATAAGCATATAACAGATGCACAGAAGCAGATCTTATGAATTTATAAGACTTTTCACTCACCAGTTTTCAAAAAGTTTATTCCCTATCTTAGAGTATTAATCTCTTGCATATCTGTTCCATGCATCTCCAAAGGCAGGACTCAGGAGAAACAAGATAGAAAGTTTACATCTCAAAGACACAGGACTCAGATCTAAACAAAAGCAAGGTTTCTTATGTAAACTCTAAGCCATTGTCTTCCCATAGTGAACATTCCTAGTGGCTTAAGTGCAGTGACAGAGATGCCTTTACAAATGGAGATTTCCTTTAAAGATGTAAATTTCTTCTACAAAGAGTTTCAAAGACTGATTTAGTTTGATAAGTGGTCTTTTTTTTTCCTCTAAAATACTTAGCTTTATTAGAGAAATGGTACTAAAATAACAGATTCCAACAACATTTGCTGTATTTCTACTTATATATCATAAATAAGACAGCTGTTGATGCAAGACACCCTCTTTCACAATCTTTCCATACGCACCCAAGATTCTTGTATCTGAATAAGCTATTTACCAGCCAACCATATGTGGTTGAATGATTAAAATGGATAAGTTGTCTTTTCAATTTGGCTTGTCTCTTAATTAGATCATAGCTTTATGGTGAAGCCCTTTAAGGAACAGGGCCAAGAAGGCATGCAGTTTTTAGGGCCCGCACCCTGCTTTTCTTATCCAAATGTCCAAAGAACCAAGCAGCCTCCTGCAGCAATGACCATCTCCTGCAAACAACTGTCCTCAGCTACTCCCAGCACTGAAGCTCTCACTGCCATCACACTGCCAGACACCACACATGCGTCGAGGTCAAATCCACTCATGGTACCATCCAGTCTTTGGTATCCCCAAAGCCAAAGAGATCAGGAAAAGCAATATAAAAGGCAGTAGAGTCTTATCTGTCCACTTATGACTCTTGGAGTTCCATGAAGAAAAACCAATGATCCTTCTAGAAAGAGTCTGGCATCTGTTCCCTTTTCCTCAAGGGATCCCAGGCTGTCAGAAATTTCCCTTTTTGGGTCCCTCATATGGCATTGAGTATGCAGTCCTAATTAGAGAAGAGGTGTCAGGCTGGTGGGAGCAGGGGAAAGCAAAAAGAAAAAGAAAAAGCAGATGAGCTGTAAGTCTGCCTTTCTTAATGGTCCAGGACACGTAGCCCTCCTGCACAGATAACTCACATGACCCATGATCTTCCCACCCAACTTATCATCAAACACCTCGACTTATCATCAAACAAACACCTCGCTGATAGAAGAATGCAAGCTAGCTCACTGCAACCTTAGGGTTATCAGAACTGCGTGTAGCCCTCTCCAGCACAAGCATCATCCTATAAAATCCCCAGCAATCCTCTGTCTCCTGGAACTCAGCTCCTCTCTTGCTGATCTGCCCACTGCTTTCTTGCAACTTTGCACTTTCTCTGATAATCTGCCTTTCTTTGCCTACGACTATCTTGGTAAATTCCTTTACTGCCTGTGCCGCCGGCCCAGATAGTTACTACCTGTGACACTGAGGGTGGCAAGAGGAAGGAGGGACAGGCAGAAGCAAATGAAGAAACAGGATCCAGTCGATGGAGAAATTTTACAGAGAGAGAACAGAGGCCTTAAGGCTGTGTATGTATATGTATATATGTATACATATGTCAACAAAACGTCAGTTTTAACTAAGTCAACTTTTTATTATAGAGCTCTAAAAAAACCTTTTTCTCAATTGTAATTCCTACTGGGGCCATTTTACGTTGCTTCTTCTGGCTGGGTTTCTGTCACCAAACATTCAACCCACAGAAGTGGCCATCCACACACTGCCCTGCCTTACTGCAGTGAGATAGAAGCTCTCGGCTACCAGTGTTTTCAGGGAGTCCTTATAGGTCATTCTCTAGACTATCTGTCCTGTTCCACTGGTCTCTTTATTTAACTTTCAGTGCAGATTTGATCAAGCCTTTTCTCTGGGGTCTGCAAGTGATCATATCTGGGACACCCTGCTGTGTTTGCTGGTCCAGGGCTTCTGGAGTCTGGCTGAGCCTCAGGGTAATCTGAGGAGCTTTTTCAAAACACTCACGTCCCCTCTGTGAGGCTGTGGTTCAGTGGGTCTGTGCTGGGGTTAGGAGTCTCAGGTGTTCACAAGCTTCCCGGGTGATTCCAATGATTGGCTGTTTGGGAACCACTTCTGTGGGCCATGCTCTCTGGTCCAGCTGAGGGAGTTCTCATCGCTCCTATGAAGTGAGAACTGGAAGGGAATTTGAGGATAAGGTATCCCCAGTTTCTCCCTGTAAGATGAAGGACTTAAGCCTTAGAGAAAGGAAACAAAGAGTCCAAGTTGTAAATAACTCAATGGCAGAGCCAGCATTTGGCTCAGTTTCTTAAGCATCACCCATTTCTATGCTCATTGTTCATTTATTCATCCATTTGTTCATACATTATTTCTTTCAATCCTTTTTGGTTTCTGTGGGTTTTATTTTTCTTGTTATTTCTGTCAAACATCAAGTATTTGTAAGGGCCTATTGTATGTGAAGATGTGCTATGCTAAGTACTGGAGATACAGGTAAACATACATGATCCCTGAACTCTTGAAGCTTAAAATCTTGCTGGAAGACAGGCATGCAGGCAGACAATTGAAATCTGATTGCACATGTACTAGAATAAATGGATGCTCTGATGATAGCGAGATCATAGGGAGGCAACTCAAGTACGATGAAGGGAGTCAAGCTGAGCTTGATAAGGGGGGCATTTGGGATGGGACTGGGTGTGAGGCTGAGCTTGCCTGGAGGAGATGGGCAGGGAAGGCACTCAGCAGAGCTGCAGACCAAGCACCGAGGCAGGGAAGGATGGGAGAGTTGGAGAGGGCACATCGTCTGTTCTTGGATACCACAGCCTGAGTACAGAGGCAGGGAAGGATGGGAGAGTTGGAGAAGGCACATTGTCTGTTCTTGAAGACCACAGCCCGAGGACAGAGGCATGAAGGATAAGAGAGTTGGAGAAAGCACATTGTCTGTTCCTAGGGGGCACAGCCTGAGAGCACAGAGGCAGGAAGGATGTGAGAGTCGGAGAAGGCACACTGTCTCTTCCTGGAGGGCACAGCCTGAGAGCATAGAGGCAGGAAGGATGGGAGAGTCGGAGAAGGCATGTTGTCTGTTCCTGGAGACCACAGCCTGAGACAGGAGAGACAGGGGTGGGACTGAGGATGGAGCTAGGACTCACCCACCTTGGAAAGGTCCTGCCTGCCATTCTTCTGTCTTATGTTGGTACTGATAGGGACTCAGGAAAGACTTTCAACAAGAAGATGACTGATCTAATTTCTGTGCAGAAAGGTCATTCTGCACAGAAATGGCCAATGGGCCAAAAAGAGGAGAGAGTAGAGGCAGGGACTCCAGGGGGGATGAGAGAATTCAGCAAATTCAGTGAAAATGAATGCCTGAACCAGGTCCTGGCATTGTGAATGGGGAGGAGAGGCAAACAGGAGGTAAAGAGGCACCTCTCTGGACTTGATGGTTGGTAACATTTGGGAAGAAAGAGTGGGAGGAAATTGGGATGCCACTTCATTTTCTGGCCTAACAAATGAAGTGCATGGTGGTGCCGTTAATCGAGATAGGGAATTGAGAAGGAGTGCTTGTGGAGGGAGGTAGGAAGATGAGCTCATTGTCATATGCTAAATTTGAGGTACCTGTGGGTCAGGCAGAGGCAGGTGCCACCTGGAGCTTAGGAGAGAGAAATGGGATATAACAATGGACTAGTAATGTAATCATGACCTTTGCAAAAACTTGGCTGTTTCATCATAGAAAATAGGAACTTAACTTTGGAGACTTAAAATCTTTTTTCTTTTTTGAGATGGGGGTCTTGCTCTGTTGTCCAGGCTGGAGTGGAGTGGTGTGATTATAGCTCACTGTATCTTCCACCTCCAGGGCTCAAGCCTTCCAAGTGGCTGGAACTGCAGGTGTGCACAACCATGCCCAGGTAATTAAATTTTTTTTTTTTTTTTGGTAGAGATGGGGGTCTTGCTATGTTGCCAAGGCTGGTCTTGAACTCCTGGGTTCAAGCAGTCCTCCTGCCTTGGCCTCCCCAAATGTTGGGATTACAGGTGTGAGCCACTGCGCCCAGCATAAAATTTCTTAACCCACATATAAGTAGTCATCAATTATAAAAATAGGCTTTCAGCATGAAAATGATTTTTCCTGAAGTTGGAGAAATAGAAGAGGATTCTTGGCCTCATGTTCTTTCCAGTTCCCATGATCTTTCAACATCAACTTTGGCTCACTACCCTGTTTCCTGATGTGCTTTGCCTGCTGGCTTGTTCTGCTGGCCCCTGTCTTCTGCCCATGGGCCTTGCTTTGACCTATCTTGGTCTCCACCCTCCATGTTGTTCCATTTACTGTGGCTGTGTAATACATTACCCCAAACTTAGTGGCTTAAAAAGCAACCATTTATATTGCTCATTGTATTAGTCCATTCTCACATTGCTATAAAGAAATACCTGAGAATGGGTAGGTAGTTTATAAATCAAGGAGCTCTAATTGGCTGACAGTTCTGCAGGCTGTGCAGAAAGCATGATGCCGGCATCTGCTTGGCCTCTTGGGAGGCCTCAGGAAACCTACATTCATGGCGGAAGGCAAAGGGAGAAGTAGGCATGTCTCGCGTGGCTGGAACAGGAGGAAGAGTGAGAGTAGGGAGGTGCTACACACTTTTAAATAACCAGATCTCCTGACAACTCTATCATGAGCACAGCTCTATAGGGATGGTGTTAAACCATGAAAAACTGCCTTCCTGATCAAATCACCCACCACCAGACCCCACCTCCAACACTGGGGATTATAATTCAACATGAGATATGGGTGGGGACACAGATTCAAGCCATGTCACTCATGCGTGTGCAGTTTGTGCAGGTCTTGATGGGGATAGCTTGTATTTACTCCATTCACCATCAGTGAGGGCAGGTTGAAGACCAGAGCTGGAATCTTCAGAAGCCTCACTCACTCACTCACTCACTCTGGTAGTCGCTGCTGAATGTTGTCTGACACCTCAGCTGCGACTCTCAGATGGAACATACTTCATGGGGACTTGGATTTAAAACAACATGGTCACTGGGCTCCAGGAGCACAGACAACTTGTGCTTGAGAGAGCGCATTGCCTTTTATGACCCTGCTCTGGAAGTCACCCAGCATCATTTCTCTTGGATTCTATTCATTGAGGCAGTTAAAGTACCTTGTATCTTCAAGGTAAATAGACTTCCTCTCTCAATGGGGAAGGGTAAGATCCTAGAACAGGCTGGGAGATATTTTTATTCTGTGGACACTTTTGAGAAATGTATTCTGCCACACATGTATTTATGGTGCAGTGATTCCCTGAGCCTGCACGCAGCCCTGCACCCCACCTCTCCTGGCCCCTGCTGCCTTCCTTCCTTCGTGCATTGCTGACCATGGTTCAGACTCACAGGATGAATGGGGCACAAATCGTCCTTTTTCACAGTCTCCTGCCAAACAAAGTGATCAAAGGTGACAGCATCAACTTGGCAGCCACTGGTGAGGAATACCAAAGCCAAGAAAAATGTCTGCAGAATCTGGACCTTCCAGACTTTCCTTTCTTGTCAGCAAAAACAGTTAGATTTAGGGACTTGTAGTCTGCAGTGAGATTTAAGATGTTTGGTTACACAAATAAAACACTACAGGTCTTCTTGGGTTAACCAGAACAAATTTATGATGGAGAAATTATGTTTTTTATTTTTAAAAGACTCTAAGATTGGCTAAAATTTCTCTACCCGTAGGGCAATTTTTTTCTTTTGAAAATTTGAATTTCTCATCAAGGTGAAAGGTAGCGTTGGTGACCTTGTTTATGATGGAGAAAGCTATATATTTGCAAGGCAAAGTTCTTCCTGGGAAGTTAGACTGTCCCTGACTTTTGTTGCAAAGCTGCTTTGATTTATCCATAAGCCTAACTTTCCCGACAGAAGGGATGATTAAACTGGCTGGCAATTGAAATATGATACAGGCTAGTTCTGATTGGGGGAAGCCACATGATTAGGCTTCTCCAGGAGGGCCTGGTGACCCTGGGCCAGATGTTTTGAGAAAAATTTATAGGATGAATGGAAAAACAAAGATAGATGGAAATGGGAAAAATAAATCCCTATTCTGAAATCACCAAAAGCCAGAGAATTTGAAGGAAACTTTGAGATAAACACAAATGGCTCACCAATACTTTTTTTCTTTCTTTCTTTTTTTATAAAGTTTGCCCAGGCTGGTCCCAAACTCCTGGGTTCAAGTGATCCTCCTGCCTCAGGCTCCCCAAATGTTGGGATTACAGATTTGAGTCACCACGCACCTCCTCACCAATGCTTTTTAAAGTGCATATGCAAAATATGTTATAAGGCAAATATATATTTGTAAAAAAAATGTCAAAGACTAGCTATGGAAACTCAAAAGTTAAGGTGGTGATTGTAGAAGGATGGGTAGTTAAGTGAATGCATTCATCTGGCAAACCTGTTTGAGCGCTAGTAACCTTACAACATCCTGTGGATGGAGTTGGAAAGGCAGTTCTTACCCCTTATACATTCATCGTCTTGTAGGGGAGTGTGGTTGGCTGAAGAATGCTCCCCAAAGATATTCATGTCCTAATCCCTGGACTTGTCAATGTTACCTTATATAGCAAAAGAGCATTTGCAGATGTAATTAAGTGATGGGTCTTGAGTTGGAGAGATTAGCCTGGATCGTCTGGGTGAGCCCTAACTGCAATCACAAGTGTCCTTTTAAGAGGGAGGCAGAGAGAGACTTGGCTACAGAAGAAGAAGGCCATGTGATGCTTGAAGCAAGATGCTGCACTGCTGGGCTTTGAAGATGAAGGAAGAGGCCACGAGTCAAAGGGTGCAAGGAGCATGGCTCTGGAAGTTGGAAACAAGAGCCTGGCCCTGCTGGCACCTTGGTTTTTAGCCTAGTGAAACCCAGTTTAGACTTCTGACCTCCAGATTTATAAGATAATAAATTTGTGTTGTTTTAAGCGAAAAGTTTGTGATAATTTGTTATAGCAGCCATAGGAAGCTAATACAGAGATTTAGACTTAGTAGATATCTGTATCTGCTAAGATGTAATTTTAAGCTATGTCCAACTGCCTTTCTGAAAATTTTTATCACTGAACTTATGATACATAAAAATTTTTACTGTTTATATCTTTGGCTTTAGGATTTGTTCAGTAGTCAAACATCAAATACCCTGGGTATAGAATTTTGGCCTCTTTGTCAATGCTCTTGCTAGAAGATTTTAATAATGGTATGGAGAAGGAGAGGAGAGTTTGAAGAGGCCCCTTTAAGATACTTCTTCATTTTAAGATATGTATGAGGTCATAAGATTGTTTTTTAAAAAGTAGACAGATTAAAATGTAGGCATCCAAACAAATTTTATTCCTGTCAAATGTCCATGTGGGATGTTGTGTAATAACTTTAATGGTATTGCCATGGCTTAGAAATAAGTTAGATATTTTTCCTCTTAGAGCCTTTGAATATCCTCTGTGGTATCAACTCCGTCATCCAATGGAGAATTTGATTTCCTATATAAACATAAATTTTCTCCAAAATCCAGTGATTACGTGGAGTATGATACTATTACTATTTTGACTAAAGACAAACTACTTCACACATACAAACAAATCCCTACCCCAAATTTTGTGACTTGAATAAAGACAGAGTTTCATTTCCATGTGTCTCTGTTTGCATGTGTGATCTTTCATTGAAATCAGATCATTTTATGCTATAAGGAGCTTTTTGTTTTTTGTCTCACTAAAAAAGTAATGTGCCAATTAAACAATAACATAATTCTTTACTAGAAATTTTGTATTTATTGAAAGACATATTTTAGCCTTACTTAGACAAATTTAAAAAATTATCACTCTGTGCAGGTCTGAAAAATAAAAAAGTAAAATTGGTTAGGATAGTCCTGAGATGTCTTCTTATCCAGTATCTGATGCTTTAGAATCATTTTTTGACTTATTGTCACTAATATCCAGGGCTGCAAACACGGTAATGTCCTCTATGCCCTGAAGAGCATCAGTAAAGATGGATTCTAGGCTTGGCATGGTGGCTCACACCTGTAATCCCAGCACTTTGGGAGGCTGAGGTGGGAAGATCACCTGAGGTCAGGTGTTCGAGACCAGCCTGGCCAACATGGTGAAACCCCATCTCTACTAAAAATACAAAAATTAGCTGGGCGTGGTGGTGGGCACCTGTAATCTCAGCTAATCAAGAGGCTAAGATGGGAGAATTGCTTGAACCCAGGAGGTGGAGGTTGCAGTGAGGCTAAAATCTTGCCACTGCACTCCAGCTTGGGGGACAAAGTGAGACTCTGTCTCAAAAAAAACAAAAAATGAAACAACAAAAAAATGCATTCTAGAAGGACTGCTCCTCTTGATTCTCCTAGATTTTCTTCAAGTCTCTCTCACTGCTGGTGCATGTTTTGAGGTTGGTTGCTCCTTCTCCGATGATGAATATTTGCTTTGCTAATATCACATTTATTTCTGGCTGCTCTGCTTCCATGCCGTTCTGAGTACCCAATAGCGTTCTGTTTAATGTGGAACCATGTCACTTTTTCTTAAGGTAGTAATTTTTTAGTCAATAGACTATTTTTCAGAGGATTTTTAGGTTTATAGAAAAGTTGAGCAGGACGTACACAGAGTTCCTGTGTCCCCCCATCCTCCCACCTGTCATCTTTTTGAAGACATTTTGTAATCAGCCAGTGGATTCCTCTTGCATGCTGCACAGACAAAATCAATTCACTGAGACCACGGCATTGCAGTAAAGAAAGTTTAATTGGTGTGAGGCTGGCCCATGTGGGAGAACTGGAGTTAGTACTCAAATTAGTCTCCCTGAAGGCTGGGGTATGGTTTCTCAAGGATAATTTGGTGAGCAGGGGTCTAGGGAATGGGGAGTGATGATTGGTTGGGGAGGAAATCATAGGGGTGTGGAAAACAGTCCTCGGGTGCTGAGTCTGCCTCTGGGTGGGACCACAGGACAGGTTGTCATGAGTCTCAGGTTCAGGTAGAGTTAGCCAGTCTTCAGGAAGGCACAAGTCTGAAAAAAAAATCTCAAAGGCCAATCTTAGATTCTATAATAGTAATGTTATCTACAGGAGTAATTGGGGAAGTTACAAATTGTGTGACCAATTGTGTTACAAATCTTGTGACCTCGGAACAATGGCTGGTTATCTCTTAACTACACCTACCTCTTAGCAGAATTCAAGCCCCTCTTATAATCCGAACCTTGTGGCCTTTCATTAGTTTCAGAAAGGTGATTTCATTTTGGGGAGGGCTATTATCATCCTTGCCTTAAGATTAAACTATAAACTAAATTTCTCCCAAAGTTAGCTTGGTCTGTGTGCAGGAATGACCAAGAACAGCTTGGAGGTCAGAAGCAAGATGGAGTCAACTATGTCAAATTTCTCTTACTGTCATAATTTTGCAAAGGCGGTTTCATTTTATTAGGAATTAAACTCAACACATGTGGTACAGACATTGCGCGCTATCAACAGAAGTGAATACAGGGTGAAGTCAGGGTTTACACACCCACAAACCCCAATGACAACCATGGTGTGACCATCTGTCTCAGTCCCTTTGTGCTCCTATAGCAGAACACCTTAGTCTGGATAATTTATACAGAAGAGAAACTTATTTCTCACAGTTCTGCAGCCTGGGAGGTCCATGATCAAGGCACCAGCGGACTTGGCATCTGTTGCTTCACAAAGCTTAGTCTTTTCATAGATGGAGCCTCTTGCTGTCTGCTTACCTGGAGGAAGGGCCAGAGAGGGGCAGACGCTGTGTGCTCACATGGAGAAGAGATGGACGGGCCAGACAGCTCCCTGAAGCCTCTTTTTAAAGAGCATTCATCTCATTCCTGAGAGTGGAGTCCTCATGGCCTAATGACTTTTCAAAGGCCCTCCTCTTAATGTAATCACTTCTGGGGTTAAGTTCCAACATATGAATTTTGGAGGAACATGTACATTCATACCATTGCACCATTCCTCGGCTGACAGTGATTGCAGGACTCTAAGACACCCTGATTTCAGAGATGTTAAGATGTGAAAAAAATACGCCTTTTGGAATCCCTAAAGTTTATCACCTTTGTTTAAGGTTGCACAGTTTTAAATCCATGTATAATATTTTTGTGAGCTGTCTACTGCACTGTTGCTATTTCCGTGTTATGAAAAAATTGCAGCTTAGGGTAAGGGATTTTCTCAAGGTCAAACACATTCAAGGACATTGACCCTTGGCCCAGAGTCAGTAAGGCAATCAGCCTATTTTTGTTTTCTTTTTGTGGCAATAGGATGTAATACAGCAGGCTCTTTATAGTAGTTTTTATTTCCTTTAGAACCAGATAGACCTGACATAATAGTTTTTGAGAAACAAAACCATGTGTATACATATTTACTATAGGAAGACAAATACTCTTGTTTGCGTTCAATGTTGATTCCTGCATGGTTGATAAGCATCAAGAAAGCATTTATGCATGCTCAGTGGAATAGAAGAGAATCTCTACATATTCTGTTTCACATTTTCCAATGGTAATTGACTTTTTAGAGGACCGAAGATGATTCTGTTTCCTTCCTTTCCTCTCTCCTACTTGTGCATTTATCCTCAAATGTTAGCCCCAATGGGAATGAATCCCAGTTTTTTAAAGGTCTTTAAAACACTTTCATTTAAAAACCTCATTTGCAGGGACTATTGATTTAATTAGCCTGAGGTCATTTGTTGGATTACCAGTGTCTCCATGTTCTCTTCTGGAAGTAGAGAAGTGGGAATTGTGGTGGAAGGAGAGATTATTAGTTTAGCTCCGTGAACAATTCAGTTAAGGTCTCCTGGTGATGGCTACTCTGTTTTTCTGTCTGGATTCAACCAGTATGGTCCACTATTTGCCTGACTGCTACAGAAGCCACTTAAATTATTGATAAGCACAGAAATCTATGAAATTTAGAAAAGATGGCATCACAGGATAGGATACTGTTTAGCCAGTGAGTTGATCATTTTGGCTTCAAAAGCTAAAATGAAATCACAAAGGTATGATTTTCATGGGGGGGCAGGAGGAGCTGCTGGTATTTGTTCTCTTATTTCTACTCAAGCATCTATAGAGACTGTATCTGACATGATGGTGGAGACTGGAGAGACAAGCATGAAAAACACAGGATTCCTGCTCCTGGCATGCTTGCCCATTAGTAGCAGAGGCAGATTAAAAACAAATGGAGTTAGTCCAAATAGCAGGGTATAGAGGGTGGTGCGGGCACCTTGAGGAGAGTGTATCCCAGCCTGGGTAGATAACATTATGCATCAAACTGAGGAATTCTCTTGGTAGCAGGTGCCTGGGAAGAGCATCTATAGGGCAGGACTTTGGGAGATTGGGGATGGGGGCTTTCCTTAAGACCTGACCAAGACTCCAGATTCCCCTCTCTCATGAATTCATCATTGACATGCTGGTCTCCAGGAGCCTTCCCCTTTTCTAAACTATTAATCTTAAAATTTGCTTCACATGTGTTTTCTTTGTTGCCAGACATTTCCTTTCCCCTCATTTTTATAATTTCCACTTGAACTTGTTAATTATACTGATATAGAAGTATTTTCTACCTATGTCGGGCATGGTGGCTCATGCCTGTAATCCCAGAACTTTGGGAGGCCGAGGCAGGTGGGTCACTTGAGGCCAGGAGTTCAAGACCAGCCTGGCCAACATGGTGAAACTCTGTCTCTACTAAAAATACAAAAATTAGCCAGGTGTGGTGGCACACCTGTAATCTCAGCTTGGGAGGCTGAGGTATGAGAATCACTTGAACCTAGGAGGTGGAGTTTGCAGTGAGCCAAGATCATGTCACCGCAGAGTATTGGAGGAGGGGTCTGTAGTTTTGAAAGACACTTTCCTGGAGACAGATGCATTGAGGTTGATGATTACATGAGGAATGTCCCTACTCTTTCAGGACTAAAGATACTTTTTACCATCTCATCCCAGGGCCCTTCTATTTATGCTTTTTTGATTGGGTGGATAGGAAAACAATTTCTAGCTCTGCTAATGTTACAGGATCCCAGAGAGTTGAGCCTCCATTAATATGGTAGACATTCTTATACTTTGATGAGCTACTCCATGGTCATATGTATGTAATATGTGATTGGTTTTGTTCACTTATTCAAACATTTATTAAGCACTTATTTAAAATCAAGACTGTAGTTTCTGGAATTTTTTTTTTTTTTGAGACAGAGTCTCACTCTGTTGACCAGGCTGGAGTGCAATGGCGTGATCTTGGCTCACTGCAACTTCTGCCTCCCAGGTTCAAGTGATTCTCTTGCCTAAGCCTTCCAAATAGCTGGGATTACAGGTGCCTGCCACTATGCCCGGCTAATTTTTGTATTTTTAGTAGAGATGGGGTTTCAGCATGTTAGGCTGGTCGTGAACTCCTGGCTTCAGGTGATTCAGCCACCTTGGCCTTCCAAAGTGCTGGGATCACAGGCGTGAGCCACTGTGCCTGACATCTGGAAGATTTTAATTAGAAAATTGAGACTAAAGGTCTTTCTCTTATTCACTTAAATCTCTGCAGCACTGATAGTTAAAAATATGATCTCTTATAACTTTATTCATTTATGGTTTAAACTCTATTATGGATTCTGTTCCACCACTCTTAGCTGGATCTCACTGTAACCTCTCTGCTGCCTGTTTCTCTCAGGCTTCTTTCTCTACCTTTTCCTTAATGCTTATACCTCTGGTCCTTTTCTCTACTTACCAGTCCTCTCTTTGTATGATTGTCTCCTTTATCATGGTTTCACATAATACTAATGTCTTTATGTTGATGACATACACAGACACACACGAGACAGAGAGAGAGACAGAGAGAGAGAGATATTCCTAGCCTTAGTCTATTACCTGATTTCTAAACCTGCATGTACAACCTCTCCTGAATGTTTCAGAAACTTAACATATCCACAACTTCCCCTGCAAATGTAGGCTTAATTATGGCAGAATTAGGGGTGTTCAAAGTTACAAACATATAAAGTTACAAACATACTGAAGGAGTACTGTTTCATGGAGCTGTAATAGTATGCAGGGGCTGTCCCTAGAACCAAATGATTGGATTTTGCCTGCATCTTGTCTTTTATGGCAATTTGGGTATAGATGTTAATGGCTGGCTGATGAAATATTTTGAATGATATAAATTTTCTTGAGGGTAGCTCATATGGTAGATGACAGAATCAAGATCCTAAGAGATCTCAGTTGGCTTTAATGATTAGTTAAGTTTTGTTTTTGTGTTGAAAAAATCCAACTGTACAATTAGAGAATAGGAGAGATATAGCAGAACCAACATCAGATGTGAAAAACATGTAGATTTTGTGTTTTGTTGATTAGAAGTTCAATGAGTCAGCAGAGTGATGTGTCTGCCTGCTCAAGGGTTGCATCCCATCTATCCCTGTATAAGGAAAATTGACCCAACAGATTATTATCAAGAAGGGGCTTGACAATGTTTTTCATAAGGCCCAGGTGAAAGAACAGAAGTCTATATGCAGAAAAATAAAACTACCTTTCACCCTATACAAAAATCAACTCAAAATGAATTAGGCTGCTCTGCTTTTACTTTCTTAATAAACTTGCTTTCACTTTACTCTATGGATTCACCTTGAATTCTTTCTTGCGTGAGATCCAAGAACTCTCTCTTGGGAAAAAAACATGAATTGAATATGTAAATGTAAGACCTGAAACTATAAAACTACTAGAAGAAAACATAGGGAAAATGCTTCAGGATGTTGGTCTGGAAAAAGATTTTATGAATAAGACCTCAAAAGCACAGGCAACAAAAACAAAAATAAAAATGGGATTACATTAAACTAAGAAGATTTGGCACATAAAAGACAACCTACAGAATGGGAGAAAATATTTGCAAACTATTCATCCAAAAGCTGGGGGGACGGGAGTCAATATTGAGAATACAGAAATAACTCAAATGTCTCAACAGCAAAAAAAACAAAAATGGGCAAATTTTCTGAATAGATATTTTTCAAAAGAAGACAACAAATGGCCAAGAAATATATGAAAAAGTGTTCAGCATCACTAATCCTCAGGAAAATGCAAATCAAAACCACCCTGAGGTATCATTTTATCCAAGTTAGGATGACTATTAAAAAAAGACAAAATAACAAATGCTAACAAGGATATGGAGAAAAAGGGAACTCTTATACACTGTTGGTGGGAATGTAAACTAGTATAGCCACTATGGAAAACGGTATGGAGATTGCTCAAAAAACTGAAAATAGAACTACCATATGATCCAACAATCCCATTACTGGGCATTTATCCAAAGGAAAGGAAATCAGTCCATCGAAGAGACACCTGCACCCCCATGTTTATTGCAGTGCTGTTCACAAAAGCTAAGATGTGGAATGAACCTAGGTGTCCAACAACAGATGAATGGGTAAAGAAAATGTGGTATATATACACTGAAATACTAAGCCATAAAAAGAACAAAATTCTATCATTTGTGGCACTAAGCACGAAACTGGAGGACATTATGTTAAGTAAAATATGCTAGGAATAGAAAGTTAAATACCACATGTTCTCACTCATATGTGGAAGCTAAAAACAAGTTGATCTCACAGAAGTAAGAAGAAGTAGAACAGAGAGCACTAGAGGCTGGGGAGAGAAGGGGGATGTAGGGGTTAGGGAGTGATTTGTTAAAGGATGCAAAATTACAGCTAAATATGAGGAATTTCTAGTGTTCTATACCACTGTAGGATGACTACAGTTAATAATATACGATATAGTTTCAAATGGCTAGAAGGAGGATATCGAATGCTCCCAACATAATAAATATTTGCAGTGATGGATATGCTACATTACCCTGATCTGATCACTATACATATATGTATTAACACTACCCCATAAATATGTATAATTATTATATATCAATTTAAAAAAGAACAGAGGATATTTAGCTCCTCAGAGAAACTTTCTTGAGCTAAGAAGAGTGGGAGGAGTAATACCTTGTTTTCAAGTAAGGTGTTAGTTAAGAGTAATCACTTATATACTACTTTAAGTAGATAGAGTGTTAGGATACGTGTCTGGGAATAGGGTGGGGTAAACACAGGGGCCCCAGGAGGAAGGGAAGATGAGAAGGTGCTGGTGCATAGTTCCTGTCTTTGTTTTGCAGAACGCCTGTTCCATTGGCTGCTGCCAACTCTGACATATCCCCCACCGTCACCTCTCACCATCATACTGATTAAAATAGTATTAGTTTTATAGATCCCCAAAGGAAGGAAACATTAAGGTGGGTGGCTTAGGCAGAAAAAGTGGAGAAACTCTTGGTGAATCAAATCACAAGTCTGGGCTGAAAATCACATAGAGCTTTTTTTGTTAGGGCACAGATCCACGATTGATCCAGCACTGTTTCTGAATGTGCTTATTTCCCCCCGCTCAGGACCTTCCAGGGTAGATGCAATGTAACTCAAATAATTAATGGCTGTGTAAAAATAGCATGACCATTTGATTTTTATAACCAAGCCTGTATGTAGGAAGAGCCATTGTTATGGTTTCACTTTATGGATGAAGAAACCCAGGAGAAAGAGGTTAAGAAATGTGCCTGAGGTTACCAGTTGGTGACAAATATGTGTCACTTAAACCTCAGCTCCAAGAATCTAGACAATTTTAGTTTCTTCAGAAGCAGTAGAGTGGGATAGGGCTGAAAAGTATTGAAGAAAAGCCATCCCCTGGGTCTCAGCATCATGCAGCTGCTTTCTTATGAGTTATTTCTCTTAAACTAAGAGGGTCAACTTGCTGATCAGGCAGTAATTTCTGGCTGTACTTAGTGGGACGATGCAACCTAGGAGGGCTCCTCTCAGCTTGTAGGATGGCTTGGACACTTGACAGCTGTTATTGCTGCTGTTCTTCCTACCT
The DNA here is from genome assembly GCF_029289425.2 of Pan paniscus. Lineage (NCBI taxonomy): Eukaryota > Metazoa > Chordata > Mammalia > Primates > Hominidae > Pan > Pan paniscus. The sequence continues at coordinate 189,402,274 of NC_073255.2, forward strand.
GGGGCGAAGTTGACATTGAAGCTTTCAGCCTGAATTAGCTGTAGCCAAGACAACTTAAGGGACTTGTGTTCTCTAAAGCCTCCAGCTGGGAAGGGTCTTACTATAACAAAATACTGCAAGCTTCGTGGCTTAAAACAACAGACATTGATTCTCTTATAGTTGTGGGGGCCAGCAGTGTGGGCTCAAGGTTTCAGCAGGGTCATGCTCTGGCCCCTTTTAGCTTCTGGTGTTGCTGGTAATCCTCGCTGTCTCTTGGCTGGTAGATGCGTCACTCCAGTCTCAGCCTCTGTTGTCACAGTTTTCTTTCCTGTGTATTTGTCTCTGCCTCCAATTGTCTCTCTCCTTATGAGGACACTAGTCAAGCGGGCTTAGGGCCCACCTAATCCAGTATGCTCTCATTTTAGCTTGATGACATCTGCAAACCCTAGTTCCAAATGAGGTCACATTCATAGATGATGGGGAGAAGTTTAGGATGTCAACGTATCTTTCTGGAGGACACAATTTAACTCACAATGGTAAGCAACAGAAAAAAGGGGGAAGTTTCCATATATTTGTGTCAGTTGATGTATTCTATTCTTCAGTTTTTTGCTCTTGAGAATTTCTCCAGGAAAACTCTTGCATCACAAACCAATTTTTATGAACTCTCATTTAAAATGTGACTGCACAGGTTAAAGCAGCTGTACCAAGGAATTGGGTCCAAATCCCCTTTTATTCCCATCTGAATAATCCAAGATAATCCCCCTACCTCAAGGTCCTTAATGTAATCCCATCCGCAAAGCTCTCTTTGTCACAAAAGGTAACATAGTGACAGGTCCTGGGAGTTAGGACATGGCCACCTTTGTGTACGTGTGTGGAGGGCATTATCCTGTTTACTGCACCATCTGATTTCAGAGTGGAGAGCTACAAAGGGCAGCAACAGCCTGCCCAGCATGGTGCCTCACCCATCATGATGGACTCTGTTTATTTTTTTGTTGAATTGAACTAGAGTTTATGTAAATCTGTTGCTCTTGAAGTTCCCCTCAGTAAGAGGGAAATTTGATAGGAACCTGTTAAGCTCCCTGCTTGGAAACCCAGAGGCCTTGACAGAGACTCTAAGGCCAGACTGGGTGTGGGACCATCTGGATCCTGCCCCAGGCTGTGAAACACAGTGCCAAGGGGTCCTCCTAAACAGGGGTGAGGTGGGAATATTGATTCCCAATGAAGCAGCCATGGAGGGCTTTGGGAAGAAAACCCAATAAGAGGTACAAGGCAAAGGGCAGCAGGTAAGGCAGATGCACAGAGCATGTGAGGGTGAGGACCTGAGAAAGGGCATCGTCCGGAGAGATGAATAATGACAGTGGCAACAAGAACTCGTTTTATAAACACTCATTCTGTACCAGCACTATGCTAACTGCTATACATTCTCACATTTGACTCTCACCGTAACTTTATGAGGCAGGTATTGTTAATATCCTCATTATACAGATGGGGAAACTGAGGCAGATAGCATAGCAATAACTTGACAAAGACCAAGAGCTAGCAAGTGGCAGATTCAGGATTTGAACTGAGGTCAGTTCAACCCCAGAGTCCATAAGATGGACCCACTTCAACACGCCTCTGTCACTTTTCCGGTCTGGAATGTTTGAATGTGGTACCTGCAGCTTTGCTCAGGGGCTGGGTCCCTAGGAGAGCAAGCCTTAGGGGATGAACCCAAGATGCTGGTTTTATTTGTACTAAATCCTGAACAACTGAGCTGACTAGGCTCAGATCATTGACAATAATTTGCTTTGCATCATAACAAACCGTTCTTTTGTTATTATCATTGTTGTCACCGTTATTTTTCATTGGCAAAATGCTCTTGCAGTGTTATTTGCAACTCTGGTAAATCGATGCCTTCTAAATTAAGTCCAGTCCAAGCTGGCAGTTATGAATTCTGCTGGAACTGGCCATCGCATTTTGGCAAGAGCACCCAACTGGGGTGAGCCCTGTATTAGCATTTTAATTGCTGGCTGATTGCTTTCCTGTTGCAAGACTTAGCCCACAAAGGTATAGCGAGCAAGTTTCAATTAGTTCTTATCCTGTGATTTACTGAACCTATAAAGAACATCTCCCTGTAGCACTTGGAAAGTAATACCCTTAATGTACTAAAAGTGATACAGAACATTAAAGAAAAAGAATTGCCTTTACCAAGGTGTGGGCGTCCAGAGTCCCAAGGAAAATTCCTGTTTGAATGATAGTAAATTTTCTTGGGTGAGTTCTCATTGAAATGAAATGAAACACACAAAAAACAAGCCCTTCTGAATTCCAGCTTCAGAATTATCTCCTTAATATGGAAATATCATCCCTGAGGTTTTCCCCTTGGCCTACTGGGGAAAGATAGTTTTGTGGGGGAAGATAGTTCATCAAAATGACATTTGTTATTGAGTTGTATGAGTTTCTTATATGTTGTGGCTATTAACTCCTTATCAGAGATAGAGTTTGCAAATATTTCTCCCCATTCCATAGGTTGCCTTTTTATTTTGTTAATTGTTTCCTTTGCTCTGCAGATGCTTTTTAATTTGATGTAGTTCCACTTGTTTATGTCTGCTTTTATTGCCTGTGCTTTTGTGTCACCTCCAAAAAAAACTGAACAACGTGATTAAGAAATGGGCAAAGGATCTTTGCATTAGCTCATTTTCACGCTGCTGATAAAGACATACCTGAAACTGGGAAGAAAAAGAGGTTTAATTGAACAGTTTCATATGGCTGGGGAGGCCTCAGAATCATGGCAGAAGGTGAAAGGCACTTCTTACATGGCAGCGGCAAGAGAAAAATGAGGAAGAAGAAAAAGTGGAAATCTCTGATAAACCCGTCAGATCTCGTGAGACTTATTCACTATCATGAGACTAGCATGGGAAATACTGGCTCCCATGATTCAGTTATCTCCTCCTGGGTCCCTCCCACAACACATGGGAATTCTTGGAGATACAATTCAAGTTGAGATTTGGGTGGGGACACAGCCAAACCATATCAATATTAATAGACATTTTTGCAAAGAAGATGTACAAATGGCCAACAGATATATGAAAGATGCTCAGCATTACTGGTCATCAGAGAAATGCAAATCAAAACTACAATGAGATATCACCTCATTCCTGTTAGGATGGCTATTACCAAAAAGACAATGTTGGTGAGGATGGGAGAAAAGGGAGCCTTCGTGCACTGTTGATGGGAATGTAAATTGGTACAGTCATCATGGAAAACATTATGGAGATTCATCGAAAATTAAAAATAGAACCACCATATAACTCAGCAATTCCACTGCTAGGTATATATCCAAAAGAAATGAAATCAGTATGTCCAGGAGATATCTGTACTCCTGTTTTCACTGCAACACTATTCACAATAGCCAAATTATGGAAACAACCTAAGTGTTCATTGATGGATGAATGGATAAAGAAACTGTAGTGTGTATATATATATATATACACACACATGAGAGCACTATTTAGCCTTAAAAAAGGGGAAATCCTGCCATTTGTGACAATGTGAATGAGCTTGAAGGACATTATTCTAAGGGAAATAAGCCAGACAAAGACAAATATTGTATGACATCACCTATATGTGGAATCAAAATCGTTGCACTTTGAGTAACAGAAGTAGTGTGGCAGTTGTCAAGGTCCTGGGGATGGGGGAGATGGGGAGTTGTTGATTAAAGGGTACAAACTTTCAGTTATAAGATGAATAAATTCTGGGGATCTAATGTACAGCATGGTGTTAGTAATAATGTATCTTATATTTGAAATTTGCTAAGAGACTATAGTTAGTAATAATGTATCTTATATTTGAAATTTACTAAGAGAATAGATCTCCAGTGGTTTCATTACACACACAGAAATGGTAACTATGTGAGGCAATGGATGTGTTAATTAGCTTGATTGCAAGAATCATTACACAAGGTATACTTAAATCGCCATGAAGTGCACTATGAATATATTCAATTATTTTTGTCAATCACCCCTCAATAAGGCTGGAAACAAAGAATGACATTTGTTAAGCTTAGCGAATTAATATACCAGGTTCCTATTTACTCTGGTTATTGTATTTAAGACTTGGAAGTTGGCACCCTTTGAAACAATCAGATAGCTTGCCAAAACACAGATTCCTGGGCCCTGTCTCCACAGAGTTTGATTCAGTATGTCTGTAGCCGTAACCACAGCAGCCTTCATGTTCCCTCAGCTGGACTGACCTTTAGACAGGTTTTTTCCTCCTATAGGCCCCTGACCTCCCTTTCCTTAGAACATTTACCTTAGGAAACTTGGAATTGTAAATTCTTTGAGATGTAAATCTTCTTCCAGCCTCTTGCCAGTTTTACAACCCAAGAGTGACTTTCTCAAGGACCTAGGAGCCATCTCTTTGAGATATAATCATCAAGGAAGACAGGTCTCTAGTGGCTGTCCAGTCTCTGTGGGAGGGTGGGAGCCTAACTTTGATAAGCTCCAATTAGCAAACACAGATGCCTAATCACATTGACCAGTCTCTCCCATAACGTCCTCCAAGACTTCTCCACTAGTTCACCCAGCACTCAAAGTCCCCTGCCTTCTGTTTCAGCAGAGTGGAGTTTATTCTCTCTCCTCTCTTGCACTTGTCTTGGCCCTGATTGCAATACTCTTGAATACAGTCTCCCTACCCTGTTTAACCTCTGCCCAGTGCAATTTTTCTTCTGCGCTGAGTTTGGCTCAACTCAGTCTGGCTTGAGTTTCTGCATTTATAATAAGCTCCCAGGTGATGCTGATGATGCTGGCCTATGGGCAACACCTTAAATAGAGACTTTAAATAGTTGGAGGCAGCACAAATGGAAGAAATGCAGGGTATGTACCTTGGAAGACCTTAGGGTACTTGTCCTGCTCTCTGTCCTGAGATCAAAGCAAGAAAGCATCTCACTTGGGGTTGGGGTGGGCCGTGATTTCATTATTGGTGCCTCCTGGAGACAACACGGACCATCCTGACAGGCCAGCTGGTACTGCTAAGGTGTCTTGTTGACTGGTTGCCTTTTGTACCATCTAACTCCTTGGGTCCTGGAATTCTTCCTCTTGTTGGGGAGGATAAAACTGTAGTTACACCCTAGCAACTGTAAATTCTTTATTTTTACAGTTTTATTTATTTAAATTATTTCGACTTTGATGTTAGATTTAGGGGGTACGTGTGCAGGTTTGTTACCTGGGTTATAATTTTACAGCCGTAAAGGAGACCAGTATTTTCAGGCCTCCCTTCTGCAGACTTCTTAAATCTCAAGGCTTTCGGCACAACTTTAATAGTATCTTCTGGTGTGAGTGAGATCAAGCTGTGGAATATGATGAGGTTTCTCTTCAAACAGCCTGATGAGTCCTTTCTTCTTTAATTCATAGTACCCTGCCCCCCCACCCCTTTTTCCTTTTTCTCTTTTCTGCCTTTGTTACATGCCCAGACATGCCACAGTACAGGCTTATCAGTACCAGCTCACATTCCTTTCCTTATTTGGAAAGGAGACTAGCTCTCTAGCTCATTGCAGACACCCCTTCCTCTTTTTTTCCCCCCTCTCTCCTTTACGTGCTCACCTTATCTAAAGAAAGTTCAAATATCTAGCCAACCAGGATTAGTTCAGATTGTGCGACCTGACCCCGGCCAATGTGGAAAGGGTGCGGGGCAGGACTTGCATCAGGAATAAAGGCTCTCATGCCTCTTTGTTCGGGTGTGCTCTCATGGTGACTGGCCAAGGAGGCACCCCTCTGCACGGAAGTAAAATTGCTTTGCTAAGAATTCTTTGTTTGAATGTTCAATCTCCTTAGGATTTTGAGCGTTTATTCCCAACAATTCACTTGCTAATGACTTGGTCTTAACGTAAACTTTCACTGCAGCCTTCAAGGTGTTTATGGATCCCCTAAAGAGCCCATCTTCAGGGCTGTCCATGCTTTGGTGTTCATGCTAGACTGAAAGGGGAGCAAAGAGAAGATCTTTCACATTTCGCGTTAAAAAAATGTTTAGGCAAATTAATAAAAAGGAATTGTGCTTCATATAATCATATATATATTTTTTAGTTTTCTACTAGTGTTTGAAACCACTAAGAAGTTAAAAGACATGACCAAAATGGCAATAGTAATTTTTGTATAAATCAATCTTCTAAATTTAGAATTTTTCTCAAATCACAAATAACAATTTTATAAAATACTATTGTTGCTTGTAGAAGGTAAATAATAAACCCAGCACCCTCTCACTATCCATCAATGGTGGTGTAATTGGTGCTATCCTATGTCTTAAGGTCTTTCCTTCAAAGAATACTAAGAACCCATTAACTTGTGCCATTGCCCTGGGATAAGAGGAACAGAAGTCAGGAGGGGTTTTGTGAAAAAAGAGATATTTAAATGTATCCTATTTATTTATCATTTCTATCATCTGTCTAATCTATCCATCCATCATCTATTTATCTATTTATCCACCATCTATCTGGGAAAGGAAAATAAAATCTCAGGACCCCAAACTCACTATGCCAAAGGGAAAAGTTAAGCTTGGGAACTGAGTCATGCAAAAAACTGCCTTCCGTTTGTTCCTCAACAGATAGCTGCAAAGATAGAAGGCCACATATCTCCCCAGGTGGCCTCCTTCCCCCTAACATGTAAATTAACAGCTTATCTTCATAGGTACGGGACAAAGACAAGACTAGAAATTATCCCTCCATCCACCCTGAGACAAATGTATATTTAATTTCTTCCTCTACTTGATGTTAACTTTATTGTATGTAAAATGCAGATTAAAAAATTTTTTATTTTAAGTTCTGGGATGCATGTGCAGAATGTGCAGGTTTCATAGGTAGATGTGTGCTATGGTGGTTTGCTGCATCCATCAACCCATCACCTAGGTATTAAGCCCAGCATGCATTAGCTGTTTATCCTGATGTTCTCCCTCCCCCTGACCCCTGACAGGCCCCAGTGTGTGTTGTTCCCCTCCCTGTGTCCATGTGTTCTCATTGTTCAGCTCCCACTTATGCGTGAGAACATGTGGTGTTTGGTTTTCTGTTCCTGTGTTAGTTTGCTGAGGATAATGGCTTCCAGTGTCATCCATGTCCCTGCAAAGGACATGATCTCATTCTTTTTATGGCTGCATAGTACCCCATGGTGTGTATGTACCACATTTTCTTTATCCAGTCTATGACTGATGGGCATTTGGGTTGATCCCATGTCTTTGCTATTGTAAATAGTGCTGCAGTGAACAAACAAGTGCATGTGTCTTTTTTATTTAATGATTTCTTTCCCTTTGGGTAGATGCCCTGTAGTGGGATTGCTGGGTCAAATGGTATTTCTGGTTCTAGATCCTTGAGGAATCGCCACTCTGTCTTCCACAATGGTTGAATAATTTATAGTCCCACCAACAGTGTAAAAGTATTCCTATTTCTCAACAGCCTCACCAGCATCTGTTGTTTCTTGACTTTTTAATAATCACCATTCTGACTGGCATGAGATGCTATCTCATTGTAGTTTTGATTTGCATTTCTCTAATGATCAGTAATGTCGAGCTTTATTTCATATGTTTGTTGGCCACATAAATGTCGTCTTTTGAGATGTGTTCTGTTCATGTACTTTGCCCACTTGTGCTGGAGTTGTTTGTTTTTTTCTTGTAAATCTGTGTAAGTTCCTTGTAAATTCTGGATATTAGACCTTTGTCAGATGGGTAGATTGCAAAAATTTTCTCCCATTCTGTAGGTTGCCTGTTTGCCCTGATGATGGTTTCTTTTGCTGTGCAGAAGCTCTTTAGTTTAATTAGATCCTATTTATTAGTTTTTGCTTTTGTTGCAATTGCTTTTGGCGATTTTATCATAAAATTTTTGCCCATGCCTATGTCCTGAATGGTATTGTCTAGCTTTTCTTCTAGGGTTTTTATAGTTTTGGGTTTTACACTTAAGTCTTTAATTCATTTTGAGTTAATTTTTGTATAAGGTATAAGGAAGGGGTCCAGCTTCAGTTTTCTGTAAGATGCAGATTTACTGAGTGTAAGATGAATGCATAATTGACTGTTCCTCTTGCCCCTCCTGCTCATTCTTTCCCCTTTAAATAATTAGGTGCTCAAAATCCTCTTTGGAAAAAGCACAGGCCACAGATCCCATGTGACTTGTGTCTGTTTTTCCTGGGCATGTTCTCAACCTTGCAAAATAAACCTCTAGACTGATTGAGACCTGCTTCAGATGCCAGATGCTTTGTGATTTACATTGTCTATCTATCTATCTATCTATCTATCTATCTATCTATCTATCTATCTATCCATCCATCCATCCAGATGGAAGAGATACTCAAAAGCGGAAGAAAATTATGTCCTCGGCAGAATATACTGCAGATCTGTGCATCAGTAGCTGTGGTCAGTGGGCCTTTGTGATCAGGCCAAGTATGATATGTGAATAAGTTATTCCTAAATCTTTTTCTCCGTAACAGTCAGATCTCAGGATGTACATGTTTGTGTTCATATATGAGTGGCTGAAGATAGCCAAGAGTGGTTGAGTGAGGCCTAGTTACAGGAGTCAAAACTATACGACCTCTAGAAGAAAGCAGGAAAAAAATATTGTTACACTGCATTGGACATTGTGCCAAAGAGAACAGCCACAAAAAATATTAACTGAAAAGTGGAAAAAATTCATATAGCCCGCTGCATAGAAAAGTGCAGTGAAGAAAATGAAAAGGTAAATCAAAGGCTGAGAGAAAATGTGTACAGAAGATATTTTTTAAAAAACCTATTTTTTTGCTTTAGTGCAGAATATATAAAAAACTCTACAACCCAATAATAAAAGTCAGCCAAATAAAATGAACAAAAGGTTTTTTTTATGGACTCTATACTAAAGAAGACACAGGAATCGTCAACAAGCACATGAAAAGCTGTTCAGCATTACTGGTCATCAGAGAATGCAAATTAAAAACACATTGATCTATGCCTTACACTACCTAGAATGGCAGGATTTAAGACAGACAATACTTAGGCATTGGTGAAGGCATGGAACAGCAGAACTCTCATGTATTGATGGTGGGAATGGAAAATGGTGCAGCCACTTTGGAAAACAATCTGGCAGTTTCTTTTACAGTTAAAAAATACTTATCATGGGCCGGGCACTTTGGGAGGCCGAGGTGGGCAGATCACAAGGTCAGGAGTTCGAGACCAGCCTGGCCAACATGGTGAAACACCATCTCTACTAAAAATACAAAAATTAGCTGGGTGTGGTGGCAGGCACCTGTAATCCCAGATACTCGGGAGGCTGAGGCAGGAGAATCCTTTGAATCTGGGAGGTGGAGCTTGCAGTGAGCCGAGATCGTGCCATTGCACTCCAGCCTGGGTGACAGTGCAAGACTGTGTCTCAAAAAAAAAAATACTTATCACATGATCCTGCCATCCTATATGAAAACATACATCCACACAGACTTGTAAGTGAATGTTCACAGTAGGTGTATTTATAATAGCTCAAACTGGGAACAACCCAAATGTTTACCAACAATAGAACATGTAAACAGATCTTAGTGTAGCCATGCAATGGACTACTATCCAGCAATGAAAAAGAGTGCACCGTTGGCCACGCGGCAACAGGGATAAATCTCAGGAGTGTTAGAGCAGGTTAAAGAAGCCTGACACAAAAAGTACCGTGATTCCATTAATGGGACAGAGAAAACGATAGCCATAGACAATCAGTGGTTGCCTTGCTTTGGGGGGTCAGGAGAGAGGGAATTGACAGTGAAGGAGCATGGAGGAGCTTTTGGGGAGATGGAAATGTTTTTAATCTTGATTGTCATGTTGGTTACATGACTACATATTTGCCAAAACAATACAACTGAACACATAAGATGGGTGAATGATATTGTATGTAAATTACACCTCAATTAACCTGGGGCCAAAGGGTGATTAACTGAAGCCAACCAAGGCTGTCCAAGGAGCAGCTGTTAGAAGAAGCTTCCTGGTTAGAAGAACAGGCTTAGAAGCTAGCTCTCCTGAGGGCGAATCCCAGCCCTGCCCCTTGGTGTGTGACTTTGGGCAAGTTACTTGCCTCTCTGGGCCTTAGGTTCTTAATATGCAAAATGAAGATAATGGAATAGACGTTTGTTATGGCCTGAATGTTGGTGTCTCCCCAAAATTTATGTGTGAGAATCCTAACCTCCAGAGTGATGGTGTTAGGAGGCAGGGCCTTTGGGAGGCCCTTGGGTCATGAGGGAGGCACTTTCATGAATGGGATTAGTGGCCTTACATAAGGGACCTCAGGCTGGGCACAGTGGGTCACACCTGCAATCCTAGCACTTTGGGAGGATAAGGCCAGAGGATTTCTTGAGGCAATATAGTGAGACCCTCATCTCTATAAAATAAATAGATAAATAAGTAAAACTAAAAGAGGGCTCAGAGAGCTCCCATATCCCTTCCATCATGTGAGGTTACAAGGAGAAGTTGGCCACCTGTAATCCAGAGGAGGTTCTGGTCATCACCAGAACTGACCATGCTGGTGGCCTGAGTTCGGAATTCCATCCTTTAGAACTGTGAGAAATAAATTTCTACTTTTCTTTTGAGACAGGGTCTTGCTCGTCACCCATGCTGCAGTGCAGTGGCATGATCATGGCTCACTGCAGCCTCAACCTCCTGGGCTCAAGTGATTCTCCCACCTCTGCCTCCCAAGTAGCTGGAAGTACAGACATGCACCACCATACCTGGCTAATTTTTAAATTTTGTGTAGAGATGGGGTCTCACTATGTTGCCCAGGCTGGTCCTGAACTCCTGGGCTGAATCAATCCTGCTGCCTTGACCTCCCAGGGTGCTGGGATTACAGGCATGAGCCACTGAATCCAGCCAAAATAAATTTCTGTTCTTCATAAGACACCCAGTCTATGTCTATGCTAATTTGTTATAGCAGCCTGAACTGACTAACAACCATATAGGGTTTCCATGAGGATTAAAAGGATTACTAGGCTGGGCTTGGTGGCTCATGCCTGTAATCCCAGCACTTTGGGAAGACAAGGCTGGATGGTTGCTCGAGGCCAGGAGTTTAAGACCAGCCTCGGCAACATAGCAAGACCCTATCTCTACTATATTAGAATAAAAAAATTAAAAAAATAAATAAAAGAATTGATATTTGTTTATTTTTATTTTTTTTGAGAGGGAGTCTCACTCTGTCGCCCAGGCTGGAGTGCAGTGACATGATCTTGGCTCACTGCAACCTCTGCCTCCTAGGTTCAAGTGATTCTCCTGCCTCTGCCTCCTGAGTAGCTGAGATTACAGGCACCCACCACCATGCTCAGCTAATTTTTGTATTTTAGTTGAGACCGGGTTTCACCATGTTGGTCAAGCTGGTCTTGAACTCCTGACCTCAGATGATCCAGCCACCTTGGCCTCTCAAAGTGATGGGATTACAGGCATGAGCCACTGTGCCCGACCAAGAATTAATATTTGTAAGTAAAAACACGTAGAAGGATACTCAGCTCCTCCATGCTAAATAAAGCCTCACCTTTGTCCCTGAATCTTGTGGGCTGTTGGCCAGTTTCTTGACAGTCTAAAGGAAGAGGTCAACTTCTCCGGAGACAAGAGGGCAAATAGATGTCCTGCCTCCAAAATGTCTAGTCTAAGCAAACTTCTGGTCTGGAGGGATGGGAGAAGCTGCTTGCAGCTTGTGGAGATGAGACATATATTTTACAACTTGCAGAGTAGCCTCTCCTCTTCTAGAGGAATATTTGCCAAATGTTGGGGGCAGGTAAACAGGCACAGGGGTTCATAAAACCTAGACCATACTTGCTCCGGAGTAGTTTCCAAAAGAGGGATCCTTGGAATCCCTGTTTCACAGGACACTTTGAGAAAGGATTTGTTGCTTAGAAAATATTAGAGATCATTAGACAATTGGCAATTAAAAGGGTTTCTTTATTGCTTGATTCTAGTCTGTATTTTGCTAATGTACCTTGTAAATCTGTGAAATGACGGTGAGATAGGGAGCATTTTCCAAACTTATTTAAATTTGTCAACTCTTCTCGTCTCGTAACAAATCTTCCATAGCACATAGTCTGGGGAAAAAGGTGCCCCAGAGACATGTGGGTTACCTATATCTACCTATCTGCATTTAGTAGTGTTGGCAGGGATTCTGTGAAGTCAGAAGTGCCCTGGTTCTAGCAAGGTGAAGTCAGTTACCACCAAATTCAGAACGGATTTCTCCAGAGGAAATAACCCGCATGGCAACTCACGGCAAGAAATGCCCTTCTAGGGAAAGGAGTTTTCATCCATGTGCACACTCTCCAAGCAGAGCCTCTGGATCTGGGTAAATATGTCTGTGGGGTCATGTAGGGTGCGTAGTGTTGGAATGAGCATATACTGCGTTGTTCATTGATGTCCTCTAGTGTTTCAATCAGTTGCTTTTATTGTTAATGCTTTCTCTCTCTACAGTTTATAATAATTTCTCCATGCTTAAGAGTTGTCCGTAACTTGGCCTTATGGATACCAGAAAGTCCCAACTATCTCTCATTACCTGAAGCTGTACCTGAAATGTCTCCATCAAACTGACTCTTCTTGGGTTAAGTTATCATTTCCAGAATGCTTGTGGGAGAAGGCACACATTGTTGGCAGCATTTACCCAGGAATAATTGATCAGAGTAGGCTGGACAACAGGCAGGGCCCAAGGTAATGCAGAGCTCCTTGAGGGAAGAGAATGGGAACTTGTGGGCAGGTGGGCCGTGAGCCCCCAGGAACTTGGCACAGCAGCAGGACCCTGGCACTTAAGCGGGGGAGTTGGGCAAAACATCCTCCTCCGGGATTCTTGCTGATTTCCCAGGCTCAGGCTCTCCCAGCTCCATTGGGCCTCCTGTGTACAGAGGTACTTCTAAAATTACTGTCTACAAGAAATATATTTGTGGCATGCTGTTCTTAAGCTCTAGTTCACTGAAGATTTGAAGGTTCTGGGGAGGTAGTATCATCTTCTGGCTCCAGCCTGTCTCCTCTTCCATCACCTCCTGACTCTCTAGAGAAAAGATTCCATCTACACATCTGACCCTGGATATCTCATCTTCTACTCTAAGTACTTTTCAAGAGGTCCTCCCAGCAAATAGAGCTTCTTCCTAAAAGCATTTCTAAAACTAGCTGTTAAAAATGTTCAAATTTCTCCACTTTCTCAGTTAGGATCAGCCAGAAGAGAGAAGCAACTTTGATTTATAAAGTAGGAAGAGACTCGATATTGAGAACTGTGAGATTAAACAACCACTGGAAAGCTGAGGAAGTGAAGACAAGGGAGGTTATTTTTGGGAAATCTGGAAGTGTAGAGATTGCTGGAAATCATACCTTTAATAGCATCAAAGTGGGAGAGTCTTGGGAGGACACCCAGAGATGTTGAAGATGCCAATGAATGCCGTCAATACAGCACCAGCAGGTGAACTGAGAGCCTGTGATGGTTTATCTTGCAAGTTCCAAGCCACTGAGAATAATGGCATCCTCTTTTTATCCTGCCTGCCAAGTCCTGCACAAGTTTCTCGTTGGAGGTATCAAATTGGGATCTGGCTGGCAAGGGGTCTGGGAAATGTTATTTCCAGTGCAGGGTGAAGGATGCTGAGGATCAAAAGCAACGTCCAACACATCCCTGGTTTATACGCAATTTCAGGAGGCGAAGGAAAAGGAGGGAGAGATTCTAGGCAGGCAAGTGGCATGACCGAAGGACAGCGTAGGGCACAGGCCTGAGGCCAGGCCCACAGAAGCTTAGGGTGTCTCTGTCACAGGAGGGGCTGGAAGCCAGATGGTGACCAGGTTGTGGGGCTTTTGAGTGCCACAGGAAGGGTCCAGTGAAGACATTACATGAGGAAGTCATGTGATTAGGAAAAGGTGTTGGGAAAACTGAAGGGCTGGAAGTGGGGACAAGGCTCGGTTGGTTGTACTGACTTTTCTCCCTTCTCCTGGATCTGGATCCTGGGTTTGGATTGTTTCCTGTCACAGTCACTGAGAGGGCGATGACTTGAAGGAAACAACATTGTCCCAGCAGGAGCAGTCAGGACAGTTGTAAACCCCTATGCTTTAATATCTGTGTACTTGCCACCAATTTAACAGGGTCTTGAACAAGGTCACAAGAAAATAGCCTCTTCCCCTGATGAACTGCTGGTGCAGTGTCAGTTACTGGGGTTGGCAAAATAAACCTGCTTTTATAGGCTGTTTGCTTTCAAGGGTGAAAGCTCTTGAAAATTACATTTGGTTCCATTTTTCTGTCAACCTTTAAACTGTGACACATGAGTGTGCTTGGGGATTGGTGCTTTCCTTGTGGGGTCTCCGGTTCTAACTGAATCGATCAACCCATCAGTCAATCAGTCTATTACACAAAGCCCGGAAGGGTGGTGTCAGGGCTTCTGGGGACAATGTGGCAAGAATTAAAGTAATGGAAGATTTCAATGTCCCACTGATGAGGCTGGGCTTAATTCTGATGCAGGACCGAGGCTTGGAAGGGCTTGGAAAGGCGTTGTATTAGTCTGCTTTTGCACTACTATAAAGAATCTGAGACTGTGTAATTTATACTTGTGTATGCCTCATGAAGTTCTCGTGCTGTGTTTTACAGCTCCATCAGGTCATTTAGTTTCTTCTCTAAACTGGTTATTCTAGTTAGCAATTCGTCTAACCTTTTTTCAAGGTTCTTAGCTTCCTTACATTGGGTTAGAACATGCTCCTTTAGCTCGGAGGAGTTTGTTATTTCCCACTTTCTGAAGCCTACTTCTGCCAGTTCATCAAACTCATTCTCCATTCAGTTTTGTTCCCTTGCTGGCGAGGAGTTGTGATCCTTTGAAGGAGATCAGGTGTTCTGGTTTTTGGAATTTTCAGCCTTTTAGCCCTGGTTTCTCCCCATCTTCGTGGATTTATCTATCTTTAGTCTTTGATGTTGGTGACCTTCGGATGGGGTCTCTGAGTGGACGTGCTATTCCTTTCTGTTAGTTTTCCTTCTAACAGTCAGGCCCCTCTGCTGCAGGTTTGCTGGAGGTCCACTCCAGACCCTGTTTGCCTGGGTATCACCAGTGGAGGCTGCAGAACAGCAAAGATTGCTGCCTGTTCTTTCCTCTGAAAGCTTCATCCCAGAGGGGCACCCACCAGATGCCAGCCAGAGCTTTCCTGTATGAGGTGTCTGTTGGCCCCTACTGGGAGGTGTCTCCCAGTCAAGATACATGGGGGTCAGGGACCCACTTGAGGAGGCAGTCTGACCCTTAGAGCTTGAACGCTGTGCTGGGAGGTCCACTCCTCTCTTCAGAGCCATCAGGCAGGGAGGTTTAAGTCTGCTGAAGCTGCCTTCACAGCTGCCACTTCCCCCAGGTGCTCTATCCCAGGGAGATGGGAGTTTTATCTATAAGTCCCTGACTGGGGCTGCTGCCTGAGGCTGTGTAATTTATATAGAAAAGTTGTTTAATTGACTCACAGTTCTGCAAGGCTGGGGAGGCCTCAGGAAACTTACAATCCTGGCAGAAGGCAAAGGGGAAGCAAGGCACATCTTACATGGTGGCAGGAGAGAGAGAGAGAGGGAGGGAGAGAGAGAGAGAGAGAGAGAGAATGCAAAGGAGGAAGCGCCATACTTTTAAACCATCAGATCTCATGAGAACCCCCTCACTATCATGAGAACAGCATGAGGGAAACTGCCTTTATACTCCAATCACCTCCCACCAGGTCCCTCCCCTGACATGTAGGGATTACAATTCAAAATGAGATTTGGGTGGGGACACAAGACCAAACCATTTCATTTTGTCCCTGGCTCCTCCCAAATCTCATGTCCTTCTCATATTTCAATACCAATCATGCCTTCCCAATAGTCCCCCAAAGTCTTAACTCATTCCAGCATTAACTCAAAAGTCCAAGGCCAAAGTCTTATCTGAGACAAGGCAAATCCCTTCCACCTATTAGCCTGTAAAATAAAAAATAAGTTAGTTACTTCCAAGTGACAGTGGGGGTACATGCATTCCTATTCCAAATGGGAGAAATTGTCCAAAACAAAGGGGCTACAGGCCCCATGCAAGTCCAGAAACCAGCAGGGCAGCCATTAAATTTAAAGCTCTGAAATAATCTCTTTTGACTCCAGGTCTCACATCCAGGGCATGCTGATGCAAGGGGTGGGCTCCTATGGCCTTGGGCAGCTCTGCCTCTGTGGCCCTGCAGGGTTCAGTCCCTATGGTTGCTTTCAGGGCTGGTGTTGAGTGCCTTAGGATTTTCCAGGTGCACCGTGCAAGCTGTTGGTGGATCTACCATTCTGGGGTCTGGAGGATGGCGACCCTTTTCTCACAGCTCCACTAGGCAGTGCCCCAGTGGGGACTATGTGTGGGGCTCCAACCTTACATCTCCCTTCTGCATTTCCCTAGTAAAGGTTCTCCATGAGGGCTCTGCCCCTGCAGCAGACTTCTGCCTGGACATCCAGACATTTCCGTACATCCTTTAAATTCTATGCAGAGGTTCCCAAACCTCAACTCTTGTCTTTTGCACACCTGCAGGCCCAACACTATGTGGAAGCCACCAATACTTGGGGCTTGCACCCTCTGAAGCAATGGCCTCAGCTGTATCTTGCTGTCTTTTAGCCACGGCTGGAACTGGAGTGACTGGGATGCAGGACACCATGTCCTGAAGCTGCACAGAGCAGCAGGGCCCTAGGCTCAGCTCACAAAACCATTCTTTTTCTAGGCCTTTGGGCCTGTGATAGGAGGGGCTGCTGTGAAAATCTCTGAAATGCCCTGGAGACACTATCCCCATTATCTTGGCTATTAACATTTGGCTTTCCATTACTTATGGAAATTTCTGCAGCCAGCTTGAGTTTTTTTTTTCCCAGAGAAAAAAATGGGTTTTCCTTTTGTACTGCATGGTAGGCTGCAAAATTTCCAAACTTTTATGCTCTGCTTCCCTTTTAAAAATAAGTTCCAATTTTAGATCTTCTCTTTGCGAATGTATATGACTATATGCTTTTAGAAACTGCCAGGTCAAATCTCGAATGCTTTGCTTCTTAGAAATTTCTTTTGCCAGATACCTTAAATCATCTCTCCCAAGTTTAAAGTTCCACAGGTCTCTAGGGTAGGGGTAAAATGCATCCAGTCCCTTTGCTAAAGCATAGCAAGAGTCACCTTTATTCCAGTTCCTAACAAGTTCCTCATCTCCATCTGAGACCACCTCAGCCTGGACTTCATTGTCCATATCACTATCACCATTTTGGCCAAAACCATTCAACAAGTCTCTAGAAAGTTCCAAATTTACCACATTTTCCTGTATTCTTCTGAGCCCTCCAAACTGTTCCAACCTCTGCCTGTTACCCAGTTCCAAAGTTGCTTCCACATTTTCAGGTATCTTTATAGCAGTGTTCCACTGCTGGTATCAATTTTATGTATTAGTCCATTTTCACACTGCTACAAAGAACTACTTGAATATGGTTAATTTGTAAAGAAAAAAGGTTTAATTGACTCACAGTTCTGCATGGCTGGGGGGCCTCAGGAAACTTATGGCGAAAGGCAAAGGGGAAACGTGGTACATCTCACGTGGCAGCAGGAAAGAAACAGAGATCAGGGGAAACCGCCACTTTTAAAGCATCAGATCTTGTGAGTACACTCTCACTATCACCAGAACAGCATGAAAAAAATCAGCTCCCATGATCCCATCACTTCCCACCAGGTCCCTCCCCTGATTATACGAGGATTACAGTTTGAGATGAGATTTGGGTGGGGACACACAGCCAAACCATATCAGGTGCAGTGGTTGCTGTTGCAGTTGGCAGCAAATCTCAGTGAAGATCCTAAACCACTAAGTCTTCACAGTGTAAGCCCACCATGAAGACCTTTCCATGACCTTGTTTTGACTAATGAAGAACTCAAACAGGGCAGGCATTTACATGCAAATAGTGGCTGTGCCTTACCTGGCCTTTCCTTTTTTAAAGTTGATGCTGAGGTTAAAATTAGGAGGCTTGAATTTTATTCTCAAAATATAATATGTACCTTATGCACATATACATTCCCAAAGATGACTAATTCAATATATATCATAGATGAGAAATTTTACTTTATAAAATATGACTAAAGATTTCCCCACTGTGAATTGCAGATTTGAAAAGGCTTTGCATGTTGCTCACAGATTCGACCAGTCTATTATTGAGGCCGCCACATGACCTTTAATTTGATTAAATAAAAATCCTATCCAGGACTATTAATTGAATGTTTAAAATGTGCATATTATTGTGCTAGCTGTTGTAAGGTTTTGGGGGCTTAACACATATGCTATGGACTTTAGCAATGCGAATTGTACTTGCCCGTGGCTTGATCATTTACAAAACACTTTCCTGTACATCATTACAGCCCTGAAGCAACCTTGCCCAATGAGACAGGGAAGCATTACTTCCTAATATTTTTTTTAAGGTGACAAAATCAAAGTTGGGGGAGGCTAACTAAGGCTGCACATGAAGTCACAATGCTAGTGCATGGCAGTAAAATTCATGGCAACACAAGGCGGCCACATTGCTAACTTTGAAAAGTGTTTTGTTAAAGTGTTGTAATTTAAAAAATATGTATCATTGAAGACATTTATTGAATACTAACCAGTGCACGGGGGCTCAGGATGGGAATTATCTAGTCTGTTTTTATCAGGTTGTCCATTTTTCTAGGCTCTCGCAAATATTATACATATGTTTGTAAAGACTCTCCCCCTCCCTCCCTAACTCTCTCCCTCATCCCCCACACTTCCTCATCCCACAGGAAACACTTCTTGAGCTTTTATATGGTGCCACAGAATAGGGCCTGGTCCCACCCTCTGTGGCATGGCTGACTCTGTGAAACACTGTCTAGCTGGTGCCAGGGGCCCACGATTCATCAGCTGTTAGGTTTTGGTTCTTAAAAGATTTGTTTCTTGGCCAGTCATGGTGGCTCATGCCTGTAATCCCAGCCCTCTGGGAGGCCGAGGTGGGCGGATCATGAGGTCAAGAGTTTGAGACCATCCTGGCCAACATGGTGAAACCCCGCCTCTACTAAAAATACAAAAATTAGCCCGGCCTGGTGGTGGGCACCTGTAATCCCAACTACTTGGGAGGCTGAGGCAGGAGAATCGCTTGAACCCGGGAGGCAGAGCTTGCAGTGAGCCAGAATCGTGCCACTGCACTCCGCCTGGCGACAGAGCGATACTTCATCTCAAGAAAAAAAAAATTGTTTCTCAATACCTAACGCGTGTGGGGCATGAGACCTAGATGACAGGGTGATAGATGCAGCAAACCACCGTAGCACATGTATACCTATGTAACAAACCTGCACGTTCTGCACATGTATCCCAGAACTTAAAAAAAAAAAAAAAAAGATTTGTTTCTCTCCAGACTTCAAAGAACTTAGTTCTCCACTCTCCAGGGTTATGTTTCTGTTTTCTAAGTCACTACCTGCATCTCCTTCACTTTTTTCTTGGGGTCTTCCTAACAGCCAGATGGTCAGTCACCCAGAGCTCTGCTCTCATCTGGGAATCCAGCCTGAATGCTGGTGGCCGTTTCTAGGTTGGGGCTTCTTATAAGTTGGTAAGAGAATTCCTAATAAATTTTAGAATACGTGGGTTGAATTTGAGCAAAATATACGAATTGCAGGCACGTTTAGAAGTGTCCTGACAACGCCCTCAATCCTCATATAATTTTATCACACAACTTTTCTCATAAAATGCACTTGTGACAATAATTGGAGACCTGCAGCCACGCACCGATGCGGTGTGGAAGCTGAAAGTCAGCCAGGCTGTGTCCCCTGCTGACGGCCTCCTTCCCTGGCTGCAGCTTCTTGGTATAAAAGGTTCAAATTCCCGCTTCAGCAAAAATGCAATGGATGATTCCACGGGGTTTTAGGGGCCTTGCTTCAATACTGGAGGTCAGAAAGTCCAGTGGCTCTGAGGGTCTCTGCGTAGATGCCCCTGACTTGTGCCCTTTGCTCCGAGCCTGGGGCAGCTCTGCTGTCATTGAGGTCAGAAGCTCTTGGGGTCCGTTCCTGCTGCTTGTGGCCTCACTGCGGCCTACCCTCCATCTCACACCGCAAGGCCCTCGGCCTCGCTGGAAACGCCAGCAGCCCTTTGCAAGGATGACTGTGACTCCCTGTGTGTCTCAGAACAGCTTCAGCCTCTGTTCAGTACACCGCCATGCTTTACACAAAAGGACAGACAATGCCGAAATCAGCAAGTGGTGCAGCAAGACGTTCAGTAAAAACAGAAATGATTCAGAGAGAAAGAGACCGCCTTCACCCTGTGGTATTCGTCACTTCTGTGAAAGGAGAATAAATGCTGGGACCCCAGAATCACTAAGCCAAGACGAAAAGTCAAGCTGGGGACTGCTTCAGGCAAAACTGCCTCCCATTTTATTCCTAAATAAGACGGCTACAAACATAAAAAGCTGCACAGCTCCCTCACCATTTGCTCACAGGGAATCCTTGTGGGCCTCAAGATCTTTTTTTTTTTTTTTTTTTTTTTTAAGTGTCTTGCTGTGTCACCTAGGCTAGAGTGCAATGGCATGATCTCAGCTCACTGCAACCTCCGCCTCCCTGGCTCAAGTGATTCTCCTACATCAGCCTCCCAAGTAGCTGGGATTATAGGCATGAGCCACTGCACCCGGCTAATTTTTGTATTTTTAGTAGAGACAGGGTTTCGCCATGTTGGCCAGGCTGGTCTTGAACTCCTGACCTTAAGTGATCCGGCCACCTCGGCCTCCCAAAGTGCTGAGATCACAGGTGTGAGCCACTGTGCCCAGCCATGCCTCAAGAGCTTTACCCTAAGACAGTTGTGTGGAATTTCATCCTGGCAATGTGAGTTGACAGCTTATCTTCACAGGTGCCAAACAGGGACAGAACTCAGTCATCCCTCTGCTCACCTGAGACCAATGTGCGTCTGATGCCTTCCTCTGCCCTGTATTCATGGAAAAATGCAGATTCACTGAGCCAGACCAAGGCACAAGTGACTCTTCCTCTACCTTCTCTCACTTGTGAATTGCATATTCACTGAAAGGCTGATCAGAGACTCAAAAGAGTGCAACCGTTTGTCCCTTATCTATCTGTGATGTGAAAGTTCCCAGGCTTCGCGTTGTCCCGCCTTTCTGGACCTAACTAGTATACAGCTTACACATATTGATTGATGTCTCTTTTGTTCCTAAAATGTTTAAAATCAAGCTGTGCCCTGCCCACCCTGGGCACATGTTGTCAGGACCTCCTGAGGCCGTGTGACGGGTACATCCTTAACTTTGGCAAAACAAACTTCTTGAGCTGATTGAAACCTGTCTCAGCTACTTTTCGGTTCACTCCTTCCTGCTGTGGGTCTACACAAGTGGTACTTTGGGTGTCCTCACAAAATACAACACTTTGTGTCTCTAAAACATAGCGGTGCGCTTTTTCATCACTTACCTGCGTCTCTGTCATGTGGCTTCTAAGGAAGTGTTTTCAGTTGAAGGAACAGCTTTACTCCCGAGGAAGAGGGGGTGGACGATTGTGGACCATGTGCCTGTCTCCCTAGCAGTTCTTACCAGTCCCTCGGACCCGGTTGTAGATACAATTCACAGGACCCCAAGGAAAGAAATACAAGCAATAAGAATTTATTGAAAGACTTTTTAAGGCTCTAATGGAAGACAAACATTATTCAAAGATTTACTATTCTGGCCCTCAGCCAAAGGGCTGAAACTGAAAAGAAGGAATTTCAGGCATTTGCAGTAGGAATTTGGGGGCCAGAGTATCTTTCCTCGAAATCACCCCGTTGTCTCTAACATCACCCCAAGGCGAGAGTCACAGCTTCAGAAGGTCAGGCTGCCGCATAGGAACAAAATAGTAATTACAACGTGCCTTTCATTTGACTGGCTACCTCGGATTCATGTCCTGCAAGCTGGGCTGGGCTGGTTATAACCAACGTTGCTGAGGTGGCTACTGCACAAATACCTCCCTTTCCCTCAGTGTCTGGAGCTTGGCCATCTAATATCTTTCTACAAGGCAATGAGTCTGGGGGCTTGAGGGAGCATACCCCAGAGCAAAACTTTCATGTCAGAGGGGACCAGGGTCCCAGAGACCCCCAGACTGTGCAGGTGCCCTCACAGAGACAGCTGGGGCCAATCTGGGCACTTAGCACAGGGCTTCCACTCCACAGGAAGACTACCCAAAGCTCAGGTGCCAGGGTGTAAATGTCTCCTGTTCTAGAGGCAGAACTCATTCCCTCACCTCTCATTGTCCTGTGGGCCCAGCTAGAGGCAGCAGGGATTGCCCAGGACAGTCCTTAACCTTGCACTGTGGGTTTCCACCCATTTCAACAGACGCATTTCTGTTCAGCCAACTTTTATTGTGTGATGGTTGCAGAGGACATTTCATCCTTCCCAGAGACATATTTACAACGAGCAAACATTCTCTGGGAACTCAGGGTCTTCACCAATTCTTCTAAGGCTCAGGGATCATGGGTGGATCTGGCCCTATCTAGTTGTAGGGATCTGGGCCTACGATGTTCCACAAAGCTCCCCACCGTCATTTTGGTGTCCCCCCAGGACTGCCACAGGTCCTGTTATAAGACAGTTGTGGGGAGAACATCACCAGGAGTGGTGGGGGAGCCAGCGGGAGCCACCCTCGATATCCCACCCATGGTGGCTTGTCCTCCTGTCCTTTGGTGAGTGTTGGCTGGTGTGATTCCTGGCACATGCTTGTGAGCCCTGAGGGACCCTGGCTCTACCACGTGTCCTAACACCGAGGCCTGGAGTGGATCCCCTTCACTTGCAGCATCCACGGCTCAGATGACTACTGAATATAGTCAGGTCCTAGATACTGACAAAGGGAGAGGAAGGTGCAAAAGAACCCAAGATGAGAGTGGGGTGCTAGTGCTGTTGGGTGGAGGCGGAGGCGCCACTCACTTCAGGATCACAGCGGCCGCTTCCCTACCCATTCATCTGTGTATTCATTCATTCACTCATTCAACAAACGCTTGCTGTTTGAGGACCTGCTGTGTGCTAGCATTGTGTAGAAGAGAAAATACAGGCCCAGAGAAATTGTGACTTGGATAAAGTAATTGAGCTGGGCTTGGCGACTTCGCTGTTGAGCTGGGTGTGCTCTGCTTGTCTCTCCAGACCCATTCTCCCTGCATCCATTCTTACACACCGCTCTGCACCGCGTAAGGCTGGGCTCCAGACACATTCAGGCTCCTTCGTCCAGTGGCTTCGCGTTGTATTCCACCGAGAGGCACCGACAAGAGGTGGAAAGCAGGGAGGAGAGGCCAGGCTATGTACTGCCCTGGGACGTCTTTGCTGGGTTGCAATATGGCAATGTTTGCCCTTCTCCACCTGATGCTCCTGGGCTCCACCTTTTCTAATAGTTACGGCTCTCACTAGGTTTGGATAACCAAGCCCTCCCCTTCCATCTCAGGCTAAGGAATGCCAATGGCTTCCTAAAGATGTGGGCTCCAGGTTCACTCATCTTCCTTTGTTGATTTCCCTTATCCTGTCCAGCAACTTTGGGGGTACCCCTCCCATAAACTTTCTTCATTTGCTTTTATTCAAGCATGCTGTTTCCGTCAGCATCCTGACTGGTGCCATAATTGGTACTCAAAGTCCCCGCAGCAAGTAGAATCTCAAAATAGGACCCCGGGATTGTGCAGAGCAGGTTTGCTAATCACTAATCCCAAGGGAGGACTCCCAGACAGGGTAGAAAGCGAAGATCATCACCCTGCCAGCTTCCAGGAGTAGGAGTCCAATCGCTTCTGCCCATGGCATCTTGGGCTACAGATTTACCGACTGCCCGAGTCTGTGAAACAAAACACGCTCACACGAAACCAGCTCTGTGAGGTGGGTATTCCTTAGAGATTGGCAGCCAGGGAGAGAAGATGTCTCAGATCCATTGTGAGCCTGTCTCCCAAGGTTCAAGAAGGCTATCCCGGGGCTGATGGAGTCTCAACTGCGTGTGTCCCACTTGCACCACGGCCGAGGGACCCTGAAGAACAGCCCACCTGGGTAATGTAGTGCAGGGCTGGGCAAAGCTTTGAAGGACATCCTGCTCCCAGGGGAGGCAGGCATGGAGCCGGGGCTGTCCCGGGCAGCCTCTCCCTAACTCAAGATCTGATATTCTTTAGGAGGAACAGGACAAGGCCTGGCTGCTTCAGGCAGTTCCTCCCTGTCTCAGGATGTTACATCCCCAGCACATCTTACAGTTATTCTGAGAGTTACATGCTGGGAAAAAGGAGAGAAATGGGTCGGTTCGAGGCTACTTGGAGAACCATCCTGAGGGCCCCTGGGACTGTGTGCTCCCATCTTGGATGAATGCACGATCATTTTCCTTGTGGAGAGAAAATGGCTTTAAATAGAAGGTGAGACCTCAGCTGATCCCATGAGAAGGGTGACTTCAACTGGGGCGCTGTATCCCAGGGCTTCCTAAGCCTGGGATTCTCAACGAGGAATCTGGGAAACAGGACGGAAAGCAACGGAGGAATAGAAAAAGATCTTGTTTCATTGATTCTCAGTGAGCCAAGTTTAGCAGTTCCACGAGGCCACCTGGTCAGAAGAGGAGAGCTCTGGTTCCATTTCTTCTAATAATTTACTCTGTGACCTTGGGAAATGTCCTCCATTCTAGTGCTCTGCATGATACATGATTCTATGTGAATGCCAGTTATTTTTATTTTTATATTCCTCTCTCTCCTCTCTTTACTACTGCCTTACTTAGGAAGTAGCTTTTTCTCAATATTCCCCAAAACATATTTCAAAAGTTTTTTTTTTTATGACTTATTGGAAATAATGCTATTAGAGAATGAGAAAGTACTGGAAATGCCGCTGGCTGGCTCCATGCAGATGCGTGGACTGGGCACTCTGGTGGTGACGGTTATACAGCCCGAGAAGCCAGCAGGGCTCTGAGCTCTGTCCCCAGCCAAGTGACTTGCTGGCATTAGGAGACAGCTTCGCCAGCCCAGAGAGAAATGCAGCGGGGAAGAGGCTGTGTCCTGGTTGACTGCATGAAGTTTTTTTTTTTAATTTGAGACAGGATCTCACTTTGTTGCCCAGGCTGGAGTGCAGTGGCACGATCATGGCTCACTGTAGCCTCAACCTCTGGGCTCAAGTGATCCTCCTGTTTCAGCCTCCTGAGTAGCTGGGACTACAGGCGCATGCCACCACGCCTGGCTAATTTTTGTTTTTGTTTTTGTTTTGTTTTGTTTTTGGTAGATGGGGTTTCTACAAAAAAAAAAAAAAAAAATGTTCACAGTGTTGCCCAGGCTTGTCTCAAACAACTGGACTCAAGCTATCTGCCCACCTCGGCCTCCCAAAGTGTTGGGATTATAGGTGTGAGCCACTGCACCTAGCTTCATTAAGATTTTAATATGTGTAAGTTTATCTTTTTAAAAAACCCATACTGAGTATATAGGAAAAGAGACAACATATAAATAAGCTTTTTCACAATCAAATTAAATATTACTGAAATAAGCTGAGCTTTCCTAACTAAATGCTGCCACAGGTATGATTTTAAAATATTTTTCTTTTTCAGAATAGTTTTTTTTTTTTTTTTTAAGAGACAGAGTCCTGCTATGTTGCTCAGGCTGGTCTTGAACTCCTGGATTCAATCAGTCCTCCCGCCTCAGCCTCCCCAAGTGCTTGGACTACAGGTGTAAACTCCTGTGCCCGGCTTGCACAGAGTCTTGATAACCTTCTGTGGCTGGCAGGTATCCAGTGCTTCCCAGAAGACCATTTGTGAGTCCGCAGGAAGAGGGGTTTATTTCTGAAGGTCCAGTCTTAGCCTGTCCATAAAATCAGCCTCTTCACGCTCATCACCCCAGGCTGCACTCTTCCCTCTTTAGTCATTATGGGGAGATGGTGATATGTGTCCTCCCCTGACTAGAAGGCAGGGCTTCAGCTAAGCCTTGGCCTGGGGTGCAGCAGATCCCCCGTGCAGGGGGTCTCCTCAGCCAATGATGACTTACTCCCTGGAAACTGCCCCAGTACACAGGAGACGCTCATGGTTTCTGAGCCTTCTTGTCCTCCCCCTGCACTGACTTGTGGTCACTGATTGATTTGGGGACAGCATCGTTTCCGTCTCAGGCCAATCACAGTTGTCCTCCCGGGAACGGGAATGGTGAGCGGTGGCCACGCAGACTGGAGCTGGGACCCTGGTGATTGTGCAGAGCGATGGGAGCTTGGCCAGGACTGTCTAGTTTCTGTCTTCCTGTGGTTTGGCTGTTCAGCCCTTCCCTCAAATTTGGGAGTTACTCAGTCCCTCGGAAATGCGTCCAGCTCGAGTTTGTGAGAGTCACTTTCTATTTCTTCCATTTTATTACTGGGGTGGTGGAGAGGAAGGCAGCATGCTTCTGATTGGCCTGCGAGACACCCCCCAGCGGGTCCTCATTCCCACCAGGGCCTGGTTCCCAGCGCCTCTTCATGCACATGCCGAACAGTGACGGAAGCTCGTGCACAACCCTCTGCCTTCGCTGCATTGAAACTGCCTTCTCATCCTTCTGTTTCCTCTTCCCTGATCTCACCTCAGTGTCATGGTGCAGCTCAGCCTCCTCCTCTGTGAAGCCTTCTTTGTCCCCCTTCTTGGGTGCTCTCTTTCCAGTGCTATGGGATCAGTCAGGCCCAGCAGTGTGACATTCAATTGATCACCCAGAGTTTCTGGTGTGTTTCTGCTCCCTGGAGGCATGGACTCATTCTGACACTTCCTTTCTATCCCTCAGTGCTGAACGCAGAGTCACACACCTTTAGGTGCTCAATGGCACTTTACTCAGCAGAGATGGGAAGGAGCAAACATCTTGAGGAGCAAGAAGACCTCAGTTCCTCATCAGGATAAAGACTGTATTTTCAGAGGAAGTCAGGCCGGAACGTGGCGGGCATCGAGTGTCAGGATGAGGAACTCATCCCAGGTGTCAGTCCTCAAAATGCAGACACAGCCACTAATTGTAAGGAGCCTCCAAAGAGACAGTGATAGTTGACGGAAGGAAGCAGCGTGGAGGAAAGGACAGTGGCATAGGAAGAGTGACCTATTCCATCGGGGTGGAAGGGTGCTGATCAGATTTAGTCAACAGTCATCGAGTTCCTCCCTTGTCCTAGAGACTGGTCTGAGTGTTTTCACACTACCTAGTTTAATTTACGCAAAACCCTGTGAGGTGCATAGTCCAGGCTCAAGAGATAAGAGGATTGAAGCTCAGGATGCTGAGTGACTTGTCCGTGGTCAGATGGTGATTAAGCGGCAGAGCTTGGGCAGGAAGCCAGGTGTGCCCCAGGTGTTCTGACTCCAGAGCATCTTCTCTCTGTAGCCTTTGGCTTTCCTTTTACGTGAGTCACTGCGGTCAACCTCTCAGCTGTGAGCTTCACCACTAGAGACTAGTTGCCAAAACTGTGCTGGACACGTATGTTTATTGCAGCACTATTTATGATAGCAGAGACTTGGAATCAACCCAAATGCCCATCAATGATAGACTGGATAAAGGAAATGTGGCACATATACACCATGGAATACTATGCAGCCATAAAAAAGGATGAGTTCATGTCCTTTGCAAGGACACGGATGAAGCTGGAAGCCATCATTCTCAGCAAACTAACATGGGAACAGAAAACCAAACACCGCATGTTCTCACTCATAAGTGGGAGTTGAACAATGAGAAGACATGGACACAGGGAGGGGAACATCACACACCGGGGTCTGTTGCGGGGTGGGGGGCAAGGGGAGAGAGAGCATTAGGACAAATACCTAATGCATCCAGGGCTTAAAACCTAGATGAGAAGTTGATAGGTGCAGCAAACCACCGTGGCACATGTATACCTATGTAACAAACCTGCACATTCTGCACGTGTATCCCAGAACTTAAAGTAAACAAACAAAACTGTGCTGGACACACCATCCTTTGGCACAATGTGGCCTAAAGGGACCTGCCTAGTCAGGTCTGTGCTGTGCCCTCTGCAGCTGGGCAGAATTAATTCCTCCACATCTCTCAGGTTTCAGTTCTCACAGCCCTGTGCACCTGTTTTAATCGCTTGTACCGGAACTGTCATCTTCTACTTATTTGTATGATTATTGGGTGATGGTGGTCTCCCCACTGCCCTGACACACACACACGTGCCCACGCACAATTGTGAGCTCCATTAGAACAGACAGCTGTGTGCTGCTGTTACCATCTCCATCCGTTTTCATTAGTTATGACCATTCCCGGCACATGGCAGGTACACAATTATTTGTAGGTGAGCAAAAGTGTGAATAAACAAGTGCTTGAATAGAAAATAAAGGAATGGATTGTGGATATGACACATTTGGCCCAAACATTCAAATCCCTCATTATGGGTCTGAATAAATGCTGCGAGGAAGCTAGAGATTGCTCCAGGACTTCCCACCTCTTTTGTTCTGCCCTTGCCTCTGAAAACTCCCTGCCTCCGTCCTCTCCTCTCAGAATCTGCCTTCGGACCATGTTTTCCATCAGGAAGCTCATCACATGCCCCATGCTAAGAGGGAGATGACCGCCAGTGGCCTCTGTGCCACCCTCCTGTGGGGCTCTGTGGTGAACAGAAAGTGGCTCCCTAACTGGGGGATGATGTTGTAAAGGCGATAGTTGGGAGATGTATTCCTTCTATCATGCCAGTTACACCAAGATTGAGGTCTGCAACTTTTACAAATGTGCAGATCCACGAAGCCCACAGCCCTCTTACCTCCCCTTGGTGCTGTCCTCGCAATAGTGAGTGAGTTCTTGTGAGATCTGCTTGTTTAAAAGTGCATGGCCCCTTCCTCTCCCTCTCTTGCTCCTGCTCCGGCCCTGTGAAGTGCCTCCTCCTGCGTCACCTTCTGCCATGAGTAAAAGCTTCCCGAGGACTTCCCAGAAGCAGACACTACTATGCTTCCTGTACAGCCTGCAGAACCGTGAACCAGTTAAGCCTGTTTTCTTTTCTTTTGAAGGAGTCTCTCTCTGTCGCCCAGGCTGGAGTGCAGTGGCACAATCTTGGCTCACTGCAACCTCTGCCTCCTGGGTTCAAGTGATTCTCCTGCCTCAGCCTCCCGAGTAGCTGGGACTACAGGTGGCCCCCACCACACCTGGCTAATTTTTTGTATTTTTAGTAGAGATGGGGTTTCACTGTGTTAGCTAGGATGGTCTCGATCTCCTGACCCTCGTGATCCACCTGCCTCGGCCTCCCAAAATGCTGGGATTATAGGCGTGAGCCACTGCACCCGGCCCAAGCTTCTTTTCTTATAAATTACTCATTCTTAGGTATTTCTTTACAGCAGTGCAAGAACAGCCTAATATATCAGTTCAAACACGGGAAAGAAGGGAAAGTGGAGGGGGAGTTTACCACAGAAGCAGTGATTCAATCACCCATGCCAAAGTCCCAGCTACTCAGGAGGCTGAGGCAGGAGGATTGCTTGAGCCCAAGAAGTCAAGGTTGCAGTGAGGGGTGATCATGCCACCACACTCCAGCCTGGGCGAAAGAGTGATGTAAACAATCTCTTCTCCAAAAGTTCTCCTTGGCCTTTCACAACCAGCCCTGATTTCTCCCACAGTGAGAGAATGGCTATTATTATTATTATTCTTTTTTACCTTCGATGAGTCGATCTGCTGCAGAACCTCCTGTAAGTAGAATCTAGAACATACACGCTTTTGTGTCTGGCTTCTTTTGCTCAGCAGAATGGCTGAGAGAGTCGTCCGTGTGTTGCATGAGCAGACTTTTAGTACCAAGTATGTTTTGTTACGTGACTACACCACAGTTTGTTTATCCATTTTCCTGCTGATGGACGTTTGGGCTAGTTTTTATAAGTCTTTCACTGTGTCATCTGCATTTTGTTTTGTGTTTTGTGAAGTTCCAACAGGAAGATTTTTTATTTGTCTTTAGAATGATAACTGCGTAGACCACCTTCCTCTTTTAGTCCCTGCCCCCTTGTAAAGCCGTAAGGAAAGGATCATGTTTCTTCTTTCTCCTCCACCCACCCTCATCTAATTGTAGCTAATGTTATTTTTCTCAGTGTTAACTTTGTTCTTTTGTTACTTGGCCTGGGAGTTTCAAATCACAGCTGTTACTCAGCTCATTGATACCATAGCCTCCACCTCTGGGGTTCAAGCCATTCTCCTGCCTCAGCCTCCTGAGTAGCTGGGATTACAGGCATATGCCACCACATCCAGCTAATTTTTGGATTTGCAGTAGAGATGGGGTTTCACCGTGTTGGCCAGGCTGGTCTTGATCTCCTGACCTCAAGTGATCCACCTGCCTTGCCTCCTAAAATGCTGGGATTCCAGGTGTGAGCTACCACACCTGGCCAGTATACCTTTTCTATCGTCTACCTTCTTTCCTCTTCCACTCCTATTTATTTATTCTGTGCATCATTTCTACATTGCTGGACCCATAATATTTATATTCTGCTCTGTCACTAATCCTCATGTATGTTTTATCGTTTATTTTACAATTAAATGCAGCCAAGTCTCTTTGTTAGCCTGTCTGGTTTAGTTTTCCTTTGAAAACTTTCTAAAAAAATTTTGATTCAGTAGAAATGGGGTCTCACTATGTTGGCCAGGCTGGTCTTGAACTCCTGAACTTAAGTGATTCTCCCACCTCGGCCTCCCAAAACACTGGCATTACAGGTATGAGTCATTGTGTCTGGCCTGTCTGGTTTAACTTCCTAACCAATCTTCAGGTTAGCTGAATTTCATACCCCAGCACTTTCCTGAAGGAGACTCATAAGAGCAATATCATTTGAATTCTTTCCTGCTGAAAAACTTTTGTCTGTCATCTATGAATGAAGGACCATTTGGCCGGATACAAAATACTTGGCTTACACTCTCTGTACTTGAAGGCCTAGTGTGTATTGTTACATTGTCTTCTGGCTTTGAATTTTGCTGAGGCAAGCCCAATTTCTTCCCTTAGAAGTGACTTTTTTTGTCTGGCTGCAGGAAGGATTCCTTTTTAATCTTTGAAGTTCAATAACTTTAATAGCCCATGTCGTAAGGTCAACAATTCTGGGTTAATTTTCCCTGGTTACATTGTATTTCTTTTAAATGTATACATAAAATCTTTATTTTATGAAAGAGTTCTTCAGTTATACATTTAATTTGTTCCATTATTTTGATTTTCTTTTTTTGTAAAAAAAAATTTGATTATGCATGCATTGGCTTGCTTTTACTTGTTTTCTCCATATATTCTATTCTGTCTAGTCATTTTAATTTCAGTCTTTGGGGCTGGGTGCGGTGGCTCACGCCTGCAATCCTAGCACTTTGTGAGGCCAAGGTGGGCAGATCACCTGAGGTCAGGAGTTCGAGACCAGCCTGACCAACATGGAGAAACCTCATCTCTACTAAAAATACAAAAAAAGCCGGTGACCTTGGGCAAATTACTTCTCCTGTCTGGGCCTCTATCTCTCATCTGTACGACAAGGAGGTGACTTCACGGCCTCCTCTTGCCCCCTCGGTTCCAACAATTTCATTATTAAAGTCATCTTCAGAGAGAGGGATAGATGGCGTGTCTCCGGGCACCCAGTCTGATGTCGAGCCGTTACGGCTGGAATGTGTCTTTGCAGAGAGCCGCTGTCGTGCATGGACGCCAGCTTTTCCCAGCAGTCATGCTGGGTGGGACAGTGGCACCGGGGGAGGTGACAGGACTGGGGCAATGTGGGGAATGAAGACTCAATCTTTCCATGTCTGCTCCTTCTGGAGGATCTCCTGGCTTCTTCAGGGACTTTGGCTTGAAGACAGAAATGAAATTCTCATTTCATGCCTGTAATCTGGCGCATGCCTGTAATCCCAGCTACTCGGGAGGCTGAGGCAGGAGAATCGCTTGAACCCAGGAGGTGGAGGTTACGTTGAGCCGAGATCGCGCCATTGCACTCCAGCCTGGGCAAGAAGAGCGAAACTCCGTCTCAGAATAATAATGATTCAGTTTTTCTTTTCACTCTATCACTTGTGTACTTTTTATCCCTAGTATCACTTAGTGGCTGTACCCGTATCTATGCCTGTGGTTTGCCCTGGTCTCATTCCAATTTCATCTTAATTTCTGCAATGATTTTATTTTCTTCTCCAACTTATTTTCCCAGTTTGCCCACTGCTGCTTCATCTTGTTCTTACCATCTCATGCTCTTTCCTGAGTAACTGAGTGTCCGCCTGATGTTTTTCCTTAATAGAGGCAATTCTTAAGATTAAAAAAAAAGCACAGGAAATATCAGGTCACTATTTTTAATTGTTTTATGGCAACATTTTTTTTGGTGAGTGTTATTTTTCTGTTAGGACATTTGATTGCTCATTTCCCGCCTTTTTCTAACAGCATCTTTAACTTATTTTGTATTAGTTATTATTAAATAAGTGAGGCTTTCCTGGAGACATGAGGGATCGTCTGGCAGAAGAGGCAAATTGTTTCCTGAAAATAAGACTCATCCACTTAATAAGCTTTGACCTGAATAGTGGGCAATCAGTATATAGTTGTGGGTTGAATAAATTCTAGGAAAGTATCTGATTAATGCATTCATACTCAGTAATAAGCGGCTTTGCACTGATTTTCAGGACGTGAATGGGAGACTTCTTGTTGAGACTGATTAAACCTCAGGGAATAAATAATAAATTAAGAATATCCTTTGTAATGCAAATGAAGTTATTGTATATGTAAAAACAACTTAAAAGTGTTTTAAAAAGAGATAAATCTAAAATGTTTTTCTTCTCAGTTTTCAGCGTTAAAAACTGGAATTATAAAATTGAGTATAAAAATAATTAAAATCAGCTTTCTTTAGTGTGGGAGTTAATAGAAACAGGAGGGAGGGAAGAACCAGAGGGAGAGGAGGAGGAAGGGACATCAAGAGAGAAAAACAACTTTGCTCTTCAGAGAAGCATGAGGCCCATATCCCCGGGGCAGCCTCGTGAGGGATGCCTGGGGGCTGGGAGAGACTGGAGAGTTCGCCCTGTGTGGTGGCAATGTCCCCAGCGGCCAGGCTGCACGCAGCCACAGCGTTTATTTTTCCGTGCTGCCACACGTGGAACGGAGTGTCTGCGTCCAGCAGAACGGTGCTCACTCTGTCTCCCAGGCTGGGGTTCACTGGTGCAATCTCGGCTCACTGCAACCTCTGCCTCCCAGTGCCATTAATCTGGATAACTGAAGTCAGGGCCAAGCCAAGGGCGAGTGCTCCTCTACAATCATAAAAATGCAGAAAGTGCCCTGCCTGGGAGCCCGCAGAAGAACTGGCTTGTAGACAAATCTTGGCAGTAAAAGCCGGGTGACCTTGGGCAAATTACTTCTCCTGTCTGGGCCTTTATCTCTCATCTGTACGACAAGGAGGTGACTTCACGGCCTCCTCTTGCCCCCTCGGTTCCAACAATTTCATTATTGGAGTCGTCTTCGGAGAGAAGGATGCATGGCGTGTTTCCGGGCACCCAGTCTGATGTCGAGCCATTACGGCTGGAATGTGTCTTTGCAGAAAGCCGCTGTCCTGCATGGACGCCAGCTTTTCCCAGCAGTCATGCTGGGTGGGACAGTGGCACCGGGGGAGGCGACAGGACTGGGGCCACCTGGGGAATGAAGACTCAGTCTTTCCACGTCTGCTCCTTCTGGAGGATCTCCTGGCTTACTTCAGGGACTTTGGCTTGAAGACAGAAATGAAATTCTCAATAATTTCAGAAAGATGAAAAATACTGTAGTCCCTCCTACACATTGCCACCCACATTCTTTCTTTTCTCTCTTTTTTTTTCGAGAAAGAGTCTCCCTCTGGTTCCCAGGCTGGAGTGCACTGGTGCAATCTCGGCTCACTGCAACCTTGGCTCACTGCAACCTCTGCCTCCTGGGTTCAGCAATTCTTGTGCCTCAGCCTCCTGAATAGCTGGGACTATGGGCACCGGCCACCATGCTCAGCTAATTTTTTGAATTTTTAGTAGAGACGGGGTTTTGCCATGTTTCCCAGGCTGGTCTCGAACTCCTGAGTTCAGGCAATCCTCCTGCCTCGGCCTCCCAAAGTCCTGGGATTACAGGTGTGAGCCACCACACCCAGCCCACATTCTCTTTCTAAAACACATCTTGTTACTCCCCAGGTGTCTACTGACTGACGCGTCCCTTGGCCTGAAGTTTGCATTTTGGGCCTATAAGGACAGACACTTTGTTTTACTCGTCTTCATGTCCTCAGAACTTAGAATGGGACCTCACATGAACCCTGATGGCCGAGGCCCTGCTGTCTTGAGACTTATGTCCAGGTCCATCTTCCTTACAAATCCCTGGGCCTCAAACCAAGGGCTGAATGGAGGAAGGGAGAGGGTGGGCTGCTACTGAGTGAGCAGACTTTCTCTCTGCAGACTTAGGCTTTCTTCTGGGTTATCCGTGGTTTAAATTAAGTTTTAATGGTTTCAACCTGGGAGTTCCCTGATGGAAGGTATAGCAGCCAGATGCTGAGGGGCCCCTTATCCCCACTTTCCAGTATCTCATTTGTGGAAGCCCCTGCCCTCCACAGAACAATCAAATGTTGCTTCCATGATTATGTTATGTAAGATTAGAAGATGTTACACATTTTGTCCTGCTGGCTGACTCTCTTGCCTCGCTCCCTTGCTGGATTTTTTTTTTTTTTTTGAGGCAGGGTCTCACTCTATCACCCAGGCTGGAGTGCAATGGCATGATCACCACTCACTGCAGCCTTGACCTCCTGTGCTCAAGCAATCCTCCAGCCTCAGCCTCCTGAGTCACTGGGACCACAGGTGCATGTCCTGCCCAGCTAATTTTTGTATTTTTTTGTAGAGACGAGGTTTTGCCATGTTGCCCAGGCTGGTCTCAAACTCCTGAGCTCAAGCAATCTGTCGCATCAGCCTGCCAAAGTGCTGGGATTACAGGTGTGAGCCGCCGCAGCCAGCCTCTTTGCTGGCTTTAATGATGCTCACTGACATATGCAGACCGCTGCACCCGGCCTCTTTGCTGGCTTTCATGGTGCACACTGCCATATGCAGAGACCTGCAGGACAGGGAACTGCAGGTGGCCTCCAGCCAGCAACCAGCAGTGAGCTGAGATCTCGCCCCACCTCATAAGGCACTGAATCTTGCTCTCAGCCCTGTGAGCTCAGAGGCGAAGCCTCAGTCAAGACCTCAGATGAGACTCCAGCCCTGGCCGATGCCTTGAGTGCAACCCGATGAGAGAAGCTGGTGCGGCAGAGGAGCCCGCTGAGTCGTGCCTGGATTCCCGATAGACAAACTGGGTCATAAAATACGTGCATTGTTTTAAACTACCAGTAAGGAAGGAGACCACTACTACTCCTGCTGCCCTCCTCCGCCGACCTTGCCTAGTTCACAAGACAGGAGGAAAGAGAGAAAGCAAAAAGTTGGAAAGAAACAAAAGTAAGATAAATAGCCAGACAACCTTGGCACCACCACCCGGCCCTAGGAGTTAAAAAAGTAATAATAATAACATCAACCCCTGACCTAAACCACTTGCGTTATCTGTAAATTCCAAACATTGTATGAAAAAGCATTGCAAAACTTTCTGTTCTGTTAGCTGATGCTTGTAGCCCCCAGTCTCGTTTCCCATGCTAGCTCGATTTATCACGACCCTTTCACGTGGACCCCTTAAAGTTGTAAGCCTTTAAAAAGGCCAAGAATTTCTTTTTCGGGGGAGCTCAGCTCTTAAGACGCGAGTCTGCCAATGCTCCCGGCCGAATAGACTACTTCTTTAATCCGGTGTCTGAGGAGTTTTGGCTGCGGCTGGTCCTGCTATACCAAGTGTGTGCTGATTTGCTCTGTACCTAAGGATAACTAGTAAAGAAGGTACCCAGAGTTAGTGACACTCAAGGTTCAGGGCACAAACTTTAAGACTGCCACGTTGACCTAAGTCTCTGAAACCAGTCACAAGATTGGGGATATCAGGGACCACCCTCACTTCAGACCACGTGGCTAGGAATATGGGGTTCCCGTGACCATCTTCAGGTTCAGTAATTCACTAGAACAACTCACAGAACTCAAGAAAGTGCCGTACTTAAAATCACAGTTTCATTGTCGCAAAAGGATACAAACTAGACCCGGCCAAAGGAAGAGACGCAGAGGATGAAGTCTGGGGGCTCCCATCACCCTCTCAGCGTGGATGTGTGATGGTGCAGAGTCTCTGCACCTGGCAGCTCACCTGTGCTTTGAGTCCGGGGAGTTTATGGAGGCTTCATCGCCTAGGCATGGGTGATTGAATCATTGATTTTGTGGTAAACTCCCCTCCGTTTTCCCTTCTCTTCTCAGTTTGAACTGATATATTAGGCTGTTCTTGAATTGCTATAAAGAAATACCTGAGACTGGGTAATTTATTTAATTTTATTTTTTATTTTTCATTTTACTTTAAGTTCTGGGATACATGTGCAGAATGTGCAGGTTTGTTACATAGGTATACATGTGCCATGGTGGTTTGCTGCACCTATCAACTCGTCATCTAGGTTTTAAACCCTGCATACGTTAGGTATTTGTCCTAATGCTCTCCCTCCCCTTGTCCCCTACCCCCCAACAGACCCCAGTGTGTGATGTTCCCCTCCCTGTGTCCATGTGTTCTCATTGTTTGACTCCCGCCTATGAGTGAGAACATGCAGTGTTTGGTTTTCTGTTCCTGTGTTAGTTTGCTGGGAATGATGGCTTCCAGCTTCATCCATATCCCTGCAAAGGACATGAACTCATTCTTTTTTATAGCTGCATAGTATTCCATGGTGTATATGTGCCACATTTTCTTAATCCAGTCTGTCGTTCATGGGCATTTGGGTTGGTTCCAAGTCTTTGCTATTGTAAATAGTGCTGCAATAAACATATGCATGCCTGTGTCTTTAATTGGCTCGAGGTTCTGCAGGCTGTACAGGAAGCATAGTGGCATCTGCTTCTGGGGAGGCCTCAGGAAGCTTTTACTCATGGTGGAGGGTGAAGCAGGAGTAGGCACTTCACATGGCTGGATCAGGAGCGAGAGAGAGGAAGGTGTCATGCTCTTTTAAACAACCAGATTTTGTAAGAACTCACTATCATGAGGACAGCACCAAAGGGATGGTGCTAAACCATTCGTGAGAAATCCGCCTCCATGATCCAGTCACCTCCCACCAGACCCCACCTCCAACACTGGGGATTACAATTCAACATGAGATTTGGGGGGTGACAAATATCCAAACCATGTCAGCAGATGTCACACAGCTCAAAGCACCAATCCTCGAATGATATGGCTGTTCTTTCTGGCTGGCCCCACCCTGAGTCACCTCATGGGTATAAACTGCCAGATGGTTGGAGGGGCCCACCGTGAACAGACACTCCTGTCGCTTGGGACCTTCTAGGAGTTCAGGGACTTTCTCCCAGGACCTGGGACAGAGGCCAGGCCTTTCTTTGGGTAAAGTTAATTCCTCACGAGGTAGCAGGGATGGTTTCTGGGCAATGGAAAGGAGTGTTGGTTATTCAGGAAGCAGAGGATGGGTCCCGCCCTAAGGACATCCCTGTTCAACCTGGAGGCCAGGTTGAACACAGCTTGGGTTGAAGTTGTCCTTGTGTGAGACACACTAAGGGCGGTAGAATTTTTCATGCAGAGGATTTTCAGGAAAAAGTAGCCTAACATTTGAAAAAGGGCAAAACGTGGTTTCACAACCTTTGAATATCATGTCCACCTGAAGGTCATCTGACTCATGGGAAGGGTAATTGTGTTTCACTAGCAATTGATTGAGACCCAGGTGGTTTACAACCCTGTAAAATTAGAGGTTAACTTGCAGAAATCTGACAAAGGGTTCTCATTTTTTTCTGACTAATAGCAAAGATAACCTCAAAGTTTATGGTTTTATTGACCTACAGGACATTTACCAGTTTCTTAATATAGAATTCAGCAAACTTACTTCCTTTTCCCTCTGCCTGTTGTTCTCTTTCCCCCTGTTGATTTCTCTTTCATTCTCGTCCTCTCTCCTCTCCGCCTTTCTCTTCGCCTCTTTCCCTTGGCTCCTCACAGCCTTTCCTGTCTCCACTTCCCGTGACTCCTTCCACAATTACGGTGGCCTGAATACTCTGTTTCCTCCCCACTGTGGGGCAAGTAGAGGCTGTGTGTTCTCAATCCCAGAAAACAGGAGGTGTATTTCAGTAGCAATATTTGATTTCCCTAAGTATAGTGAAGAATAATGCCCAATTCAAAACTGGTTCATTGAGTCCCCATGTATTACTCCCTGGCGGGGAGGGTAATAGATCTTTGTGTCCTGAACTGTTCCTGCAGCTCAGGGAAAAATAAAAGAGCAGCAAGCAATAAATTATAGGATAAATGAAAATATACACGGGACCTCTGTGATTTTGTTTGAATGCAACACTGGGTTCTAATCAATATAATGTATTTTTTAAAATAGCCCATTATAATATAATGGGGCAATAAATACTGATAAAAGTGTTCCCAGTGAGTCATTCCTTTTGGAATAATGACTATTTGATTATAGAATGATTTGGCTTTTAATTTACACCAGCACTGAATGTGTTCCTGTTAACTTAATATTCTCCTGGTGGTGAGTGCAGGCCGGTCCCAGACAATGATGAATGGAAACACAGTGGGGAGCTTCATTATGGAGCAGCTCCCGTGTGGGGCCACCCTGGGTTCTGTGTCCTGTAGGCTTCCAGATCCATTCGGAGTGAGTCTTCCTGCTCCCGGGGCACTGCCTGGTCTGGCAGGGCAGTTGAGTGGGTGGGGCACAGGGTGTGTCTGTATCCCCTCTTGCCTTTCTCTATCCATGGACTCTGGATGACGTAAAACCTGGTGCATTCAGTCATTTAAAAGGACTTCTTTAAGAGCCTGCTCTGTGCCAGGCACTGTTTAAGGGCAGTAGTGGAAGAAAAAAGTAACCACAAAACAAGAACCCTGGAGTGTGGCATTTTGGGAAAGGACAGGAATGCTGCGCGAGATAAAGCCGGGTGCTGGTTAAAGGGGGAGCATGGCCTTTACTCAGTAATGACCCTTGCAATGGGGCAGGTGCCGCAGTGAGGTCGGAATGCAAGTGGGATTTGTGCAGAGGCGACGGAGCGCCCTAAAGGGAAAGGGGGCAGGTGAGCTGGGCTCCAGCAGAGACTGGGTTTGTTACCTGGTGCTTGTCTGAAAGGAGAAGCAAACTTCTCACATCTGTGATAGGAGGTGGTTGTGCTGATTAGAGCAAGGAGCCCACTGGGCTGGAGGTGGAGAGTGGGAGATGTTCTTCTGAATGTTTGCATTTCTGAGAGAAGCCCCCAGGTATCTGAGAAGACCTTCTGGGTGGTGGAAGATCATCACGAAGGGGGAGAGAAAGGACGTGCAACTGCAAGCTTTATGCAGTAGCTGCCGTAAGGGCTTCCCAGGGCCTGTCACCAGATATCAGCTGGAATGGACAGTAACCCTCCAAGCAACGTTGAGCTTTCTCAGGCAGGCACTTTAGCAGTGCTAGGGTCATGTTAGGGATTAGACCTTGGGCTGTTAGATACTATGCAGCCATAAAAAAGGATGAGTTCATGTCCTTTGTAGGGACATGGATGAAATTGGAAATCATCATTCTCAGTAAACTATCGCAAGAACAAAAAACCAAACACCGCATATTCTCACTCATAGGTGGGGATTGAACAATGAGAACACATGGACACAGGAAGGGGAACATCACACTCTGGGGACTGTGGTGGGGTGGGGGGAGGGGGGAGGGATAGCACTGGGAGATATACCTAATGCTAAATGACGAGTTAGTGGGTGCAGCGCACCCGCATGGCACATGTATACATATGTAACTAACCTGCACATTGTGCACATGTACCCTAAAACTTAAAGTATAATAATAATAAAAAAAAATGCTGTTAGTGTCCTTTAAGTCTTTTAGCATGGAATGGGGATGGGGATGAAATCTTTTGTGCTGAGTGTCTGCTGTTTTTATAGCCAAAGTTGAGGCCTGGTTAAAGAGAGGGCTCAGAGGAGCTGGACTAGAGTTTGGTCAAGAGGATGGTTTTTATCAATTCCCATTAGCATGAGGAAGGGATTTCCTTCATCTACAACCCTTTTCCCTCTCCCCTCTCTCTCTCACCACCCAGCTGCCTCCCAGACACTTCTTCCAGCTACAAGGGTGGAGCTGGGGTTAGACCTCCAGCAAGCAATGTTCTAAGCTTTGGACCACAGCAGTCATCCCATTCTCTAGGACAGAAAAAATGAGAATTGTCTAGCAAGAATTTCTGTTTTACTAAGTGAATTGTAGACTAACTAGTCATTCAACACTGTCATCCCCAAACTGAAGATGTCTGAAGCCGGCCAGACACAGTGGCTCATGCCTTTAATCCTAGCACTTTGGGAGGCCAAGGTAGGAGAATCGTTTGAGGCCAGGAGTTAGAGACCAGCCTGTGCAACACAGCAAGACCTTGTCTCTATAAAACATTAAGCTGGGCATGGTGGTGACTGCTTGTATTCCCAGGTATTTGGGAGGCTGAGCCCAACAGTTTGAAGTTACACTGAGCTATGATTGCACCACTGCACTCCAACATGGGTGAAGAGTTACAGCCTGTGTCTTAAAAAAAAAAAATGTCTACAGCTGAATTCATCATCTTCTCCTAAAACATTCCCTTCTTCTCTTACTCATTTATATTGATGGCTGTTCCCATGGTGTGCTGGTAAATGTTTAGCTTAGAACATTGCTGCCGGAGGTCTACCCCCAGCTCTGCCCTTGTAGTGGAAGAGGTGTCTGGGAGGCAGCTGGTTGGGGAGAGAGAGAGGGAAAAGGGATTGTAGATGAAGCAAATTTCCTCCTCATGTTAACAGGCTCATGAAAAACATACCCTGAATTCCTCGGTGTAAATACTTCCACCAAGGCTGATTCTGAGGGTGTCACATGTTGTCACTGAAGGTGGCATTGGAAGGAGCGGCACACCATTGGCTCTAGTGAACTGGTGTGAGCTGACTTCAGCCAACTGCTGGCTGCACCACTATCCAGGTCACTCAAGCTTAAAACCTAACCTTCAACGTGATTCTCTGCCTTTCCCTTTTCTTCCAACATCCGGCATCAGGAGAAAAGGCTGGGCTTTCCCTCC
Organism: Pan paniscus; assembly: GCF_029289425.2. Classification (NCBI taxonomy): domain Eukaryota; kingdom Metazoa; phylum Chordata; class Mammalia; order Primates; family Hominidae; genus Pan; species Pan paniscus. Next base: position 189,443,101 of record NC_073255.2, read on the forward strand.
CACCCAAGCCCTGTGGACAGTCATGGCACACTCATGCAAACATGTCACTAGGAGGAGAGGTCTCAGTCTCCATGGTGTCCATTTGGATTATGGATTCACACTGGGGCTAATAACACCCTCTAAGGGAATTTAGGAAATTGGTGGGAGCATTCCTTATTGTCACACCAAGGGATCATTATGGGCATTAAGAGGATAAGATCCAAGGATGTCCCTCAATGTGCAGAACAGCACTGTCCAACAAAGAGTTGTTCTTGTTGAGCATGACATTAAAATAGTATGCAAGGGTGCAAAATTTCTGCAAAATTTGTTTATAACATTTGAGCCTAGAGCTGAATTCCATTTTACATATAAGCACAGAGTGTTTTGTTTTATAATTTATTTTTTTTATTGTACTTTAAGTTCTAGGGTACATGTGCACAACGTGCAGGTTTGTTATATAGATATACATGTGCCATGTTGGTGTGCTGCACCCATTAACTCATCATTTACATTAGGTATTTCTCCTAATGCTATCCCTCCTCCAGCCCCCCACCCCATGGCAGGCCCCGGTGTGTGATGTCCCCCACCCTGTGTCCAAGTGTTCTCAATGTTCAATTCCCACCTATGAGTGGGAACATGCGGTGTTTGGTTTTCTGTCCTTGAAGCACAGAGTATTTTTGATTGTTTTTTTTATATGCCAACTCAAACGGCTTTTATTCTGGTGTTTGCCCTTACTTTTCTCTTTTGCTTTTCTGTACTTAAATGAATTAGCTTCTAGTCTTATTTTTCCAGAATCCAAAGGTACTCATTATATGTATGTGCCAGACAATATAGTTTATTATTTTGGGGATAGCTGTGTTCAAACATCAAACAGACACCATTTTATTATAAATTATTTATAGCTCCTTTAATAAAGTAAGGCATTACATTTATTTTTTGGAATTATGTACTTATATTATCTTTGGATTTTTTGGGAATTTTTTGAGAGGACATAGAAGATAGGACTTTGGAATGTCAAATGCCAGGGGACAGGCAGAAAATCATTATTCGTCTCTTCTACAAATACTGCAACTCCAAAGCGAAGCCAGTCTGATGCTAGGAACATTAAACAAAAAACTGTGCACATTTGTTCAAAAGAGTATATTTCTAGACCAATAAATGGAGTTTTCTAAGTGTTGCAAATAAAATTCTTGTATAGGAATACTCATATGTCAGAATTAACTTTTTTGTTCCTTTCTGCATCTTTTTAGGCTAATCTGCTTTCATTTGCGTGATTTAAATTATAGCAGCCCAGGTGGGATGATATTAAAAATATCCAACTCTCGGGACAGCCGAGCAACTGCTCTAGAAAGGACTCTGCCAGTGCAGGAAAGAAGGTTCCGGAGCCCCTGCTGGGCCTGAGCTTAAGCTTTTAGTTGCTGGATGGTGCTGAGGTCTATGGGGTCAAAGGTTTGAATGGCTGGGTTGGGAAGGTCATTTAGGGGTTTGGGGCTGTGGATGTTTATCATCCGGCATGGAAAGGTTTCAATGTCTTATCATCAACAGGGGTGGCTGTACAGGTGCTTACAGGCTGAATCGAACCCCAAGCCCAGATGGTAACATCAAATATAGCACTGAGCTCTCCAGAGAAAGCGGGGTGAGGGATGGGCTATGTCATTATGAATTCCAGGCACTCTGGTGGGGCCTCGTCTGCTAGATCCTGCTCTATGCCCGGGCGTCCCTGACTGCTCCAACGTATGTCTGGCTTGGCACTTGCTCTGGTGCCACTGCCCATGACTTCTGAGGACTTAGCTCACTGTCAGGTATTGATTTATGATTTTATTAAAATGTGATCAAAGGTGCACTGGGATGATTAATCACTCCCACCACTGCCATCTAAAGCCACTCAGCAGCTGCCAAGTGTCGGGGAGAGACATATGGATCAGCGCTAAGCAGGCCTGGATGCCAGGGCCTCGGCGCAGTCGGGGGCTCCCATCACTTGAGGACGCTGTGGGCAGCATGGGCTCCCTGGTGCCAGCTCGGCTCAGACCAGCCCTGACTGACAGGCTTTGACCTCTCCAACTGAGCTTCGGCGAGTGTCAAGTTAGATCATATACGCCAAGGTGCCAGGATATAATGCAAAGTATTTCTCAATGTTCACGTTTTTACAACAATAGTTTTTTTTTTTTTTTAACATCAAAGCAGTTCAGAATAGCACATGGTAGACGTTTAAGAAAATGGTTATTTACAGAAATATCCAAAGACATTTATTTTTCACGTTCAACGTGGTCCCCTTTTTGCTACATTTTAATTTACCCTTTACCAAATGATTCTGTTTTGATTCTTTTCTTTCTTTCTTTCTTTCTTTCTTTCTTTCTTTCTTTCTTTCTTTCTTTCTTTTCTTTTCTTTTCTTTTTTTTTTTTTTTGAGACAGAGTTTCACTCTTGTTGCCCAGGCTGGAGTGCAGTGGCGCCATCTCGGCTCACTGCAACCTCCGCCTCCTGGGTTCAAGTGATTCTCCTGCCTTAGCCTCCTGAGCAGCTGGGACTACAGGTGCACACTATCACGCCCGGCTGATTTTTGTAGTTTTAGTAGAGACGGGGTTTCACAGTGTTGGCCAGGCTGGTCTCGATTTCTTGACCTCGTGATCCGCCCGCCTCGGCCTCCCAAAATGCTGGGATTACAGGCGTGAGCCACCGCACCCAGCCCACCAAATGATTCTGAACTCCAGCTTCATGGCCTGCCTTGTGCCTTCTTGGAATATCAGGCTGCTGTGATTGGAACTGGAAGAGGGGATGCGGAGGGGAGGGCTGGTGGAGGAACAGAGCCAAAATTACTGCAGGAATGGGGAGAGGACATACAGTCACTCGGGTACAGATGTCCCCCGCCCGTACTCTCAACTGGAACCTCTGTGAACCCCTTTAAAGGATCGTTAGCCACCTTCTTCCCAACATCCCAACCTCTCTCTAGATTTTTTTTTATTATGGTAAAATACAGATAACACAAAAGTAACCATCTTAGCCACTTTCAAATGTGCAGTTTAGTAGTGTTAAGTCTATTCACACGATTGTGCAACCACCACCAGCATCCAGCTCCCGAGCTTTGTCACCTGCAAAACTGAAACCCTGTCCCTGTTAAACATGTCACCCTCTCCCCTCCCGCCAGCCCTGGGCACACACGATTCTGCTTTCTGTCTGTATGGATTTGATGACTCTGGGGACCTCGTATGAGTGGAATCATGCAGTATTTGTCTTTTTGTGACTGGCTTCTTCCACTTAGCATGACGTCCTCAAGGCATGTGAAGCATGTTGAGGCGTGTGAAGCATGTTGAAGCATGTGTCAGAATTTCCTTCCTTGTTAAGGCTGAATCCAGTTCCGTTGCATGGATGGACCACATTTTGTTTATCCATCATCCGTTGATAGGCACTTGGGTTGCTTCCATCTTTCAGCTGCTATGATAAGGCTGCTGTGGACATAGGTGCATTTCCTCCGGTTCTAATCACTGAAGAGCACACTTGCCATATCCAAATCTTTTCAAATATACTACATTTTTCTCCTGGATCCAGTATTATTTCAGTTTCATAAGTACACACCCCTACCCAGGTGCCCTACGTGGAATCAGCTTGGGCCTCGCCTCCACCTCACCTTTGCTCCTGCTCTGTCCCTGCTGAGAAAGGGTCTCCATCCTGCTCTGCCCTCTTCCCGCCCCTCCCTGGTCTCAGTATTTATGTACTTTCCAAAACCCTGGCTTTGCTCCCTGTCTCTAGAACTGCCCAACCCTTGGTTCCATCAGTTAAATCCAGCGTGGCTGGTTTGTTTCCAGGCAGTTCCTTTGGATGTGACTGCCTGAGCCTTGGCCCTTCCTTCCCCTTCCAGTAACCACAGCACCCCAGACAACGAAGGCTGAGTTCATAGAACAGAGTTCAGTATTGATATTAAAGGAAACTTACAATAAAGCTAATCAAACATGTAATCAATTGCATGCACCATGGTTACGATGTAACTTGGGAATTAGGCATGACTGATAAGCAGCTCCGAAGGGACTGTAGTTAGTTTCACTCTGATGCATCCTCTCTGGGCCTCTCCAGAGTCAGTGGGGAGTGCTGTGTGTGTTCGCACACAGGTGCATGTGTGTGCTGGAGGGAGAAAAGAGGATGGGAAAGGGTCATTTGGAGAGGTAGTAAGTCACAGGGCAGATGGGAAGGAGATTTGTGTCTGTGGCCTTGACCTCTAATAGTGGGATGGGGCAGGGAGTGTTCCTTCTGCAATTGCTTTCTTTCTCCCATCTTCCACCTGCCCCCTCTCTGCTTTGTGGCCCTGAAACAGTTTCCCATTTTCTTTTGTTTTTCTTCCTTCTGTCCCTGACCTAGAGAGAACAGGCTGGCGGCCTTAAATCCTGGCAGGACATGCCAAATTTTAGGGCAAGAGGAAGACTCTTTGCTTAAAAATTTCTCCGTGCAGTTGCCTGAAATTCTAGCCACTGATTTACCTGGCCAAGTCCTCTGACGGGGTACACAGGGATATTGAAACCTCGGGGTAGATCATGGGACGTTTTAAAACAGAATTCCCAACTTGCAGGCTGAGGAGTTACTGCATGGGGTCTGTGCTTGTTTTGCTTTGAATCATTGTCTTGCTCATATTTACCCAATTTTAAAAACATGTGCAAGGTTGCATGAGGATTAGTCAACTCTACATTTAAAGTATTTACTGAGCCCAGTTCTTTATCATTGTGTATATTTAATCAACAGAAACCAAAAGCACGATTACTGTCTCATGAAGTGTTTTTGCAGTTAAAAAGAGATCTGCCTTTTAAAGCTCATATTCTATTTTTTTCTTTCTTTTTTTTTTTGAGATGGAATCTCACTCTGTCGCCTGGGCTAGAGCGCAGTGGCACAATCTTGACTTACTGCAACCTCCACCTCCCGGTTCAAGCAATTCTCCTGCCTCAGCCTCCTGAGTAGCTGGGATTACAGGTGCCCACCACTACACTCAGCTAATTTTTTTGTATTTTTAGTAGAGGTGGGGTTTCACCATGTTGGCTGGCTGGGGTGGTCTCGAACTCCTGACCTTGTGATCCACCCACCTCGGCCTCCCAAGGGGTTAGGATTACAGGTGTGAGCCACCGCAGCCGGCCTCATATTCTATTTTCTTCTTATTGAAGGCCCTTTGTTCTTGGGAAAGCAAACTGCCTTCTGCTCCCTGGACATCCCATCCACTTTCACCTCTACCCCTTTGCTCATATTTTATTTTACTTCATTTATAAAATCTTATTTTATATTTTATCATTTTACATTATATTTTGTAAATGTGATCTTCTATGCATTTCCAGGAGTTGCAATCCAAACAGTCATAAAGGTTGCTTGCCATCTTCCATGAAGCTTTCTCCAACTCCTCAGCCAGAAACACCGTCTCCCTCCTTGTACTCATATAACACAGAGTTTCTTGCTTTGAGTACTTAATACATTTAATCTCAGGTTTTAATTACTTGTGTACTACCTTTTCACTCATAGGTATTAGGTACCTCCTCAGCTCATTTGGTTTCTTTTTAGAGCCACAACAGATATTGCACACAAATTATGCACTCAGTGCATGTTTTTGAATCATGTTGAATGGAAATGTCAGCAAAAGGCTAGAGAGGTAGCCAATGGACTTGAAATTTTATCACCTAAAATTTTAAATCCTGTTGGTTAAACCCATTATATTAATTAGGCATTCTTGTCCCAACCTTTCCTATTCCCCTTATTGTAATCAAGGATTAGTCATTCCCTGTGTTCCATCCCCAAGGATTTTGCTCGCTGTTGATAACAGTGGGTGCTGAGAGTTAATCAGTGATTTCAGGTCAGTGCCGCAGGATGAGCTGACACAGGAAAGGCCGCCCTCCTTTTCCAATGCATACACATGGTAGATAAATCAAACAGCCACAACAACTACAACAGTAACAATAAAGGTTTATTTATAGAGCTGAGTTTCTTTCTTTTTTTTTTTTTTTTTGCCATGGAGTCTCGCTCTGTCGCCCAGGCTGGAGTGCAGTGTCACGATCTCGGCTTACTGCAAGCTCCGCCTCCCGGGTTCACGCCATTCTTCTGCCTCAGCCTCCTGAGTAGCTGGGACTACAGGCACCCGCCACCACACCCAACTAATTTTTTTTTTGTATTCTTTTAGTAGAGACAGGGTTTCACCATGTTAGCCAGGATGGTCTCGATCTCCTGACCTTGTGATCCACCCGCCTCGGCCTCCCAAAGTGCTGGGATTACAGGTGTGAGCCACCGTGCCCGGCCGAGCTGAGTTTCTTAAGACGGAGAAATCCTCAGGCAAAAAGATGAAACACAAAATCAGAATGATGCTTGACTATGGGGAGATGGATCTTCACATCTGTGCAGACAGGTAGCTGGGGCCATGGTCAGCGTGCATGAGGACTGGAAGATAGCTAGCTGCGTAAATCCACAGGTTACAAAATGCTGCCCCATACGTGAAGTCATGGAAGACTGTTGTCTACTCACCTGGGGAAGACACAGGGAACCCTGACATTTGGTGAGGTCAAGGGTGAAAAAGAAACCCTGAACTTCCCTGTACTTCACAGGTATGGTCACCTGAACTCACACTAAGTACACGGATCAGGGACCCTACATTGAGAAGTAACAGAAACTGGTCCTGGGTGGGTAGAACCCATGGGTCTCTTGGACAGAGCAAGCATGGACTCCTCTGTGCGGGTGTTTCCATGCACCAGGGCACTCAGAGCACCCGCAGGAATGGTCAGCACTGAATGTGAGTTTAAACAAATAGCTAAAAACAAATAAAAGATTCAGCCATTTGTTTTTAAAGGAAGAATGGCAAACACAGATGATTTGCTGCCTAACAATGGAAGGTAATAGAATCTTTATAATATATACTTAAAATGTTAAAAGAAATGAATAAAACCATAAAGCAAGAACATGATATTATAAAACACAATAAGCTTATTTTAAACATCACCAAAAAGTAATTCTGGAAACAAAGGAACGCTTAATGTCAAAAATGCTTGATGTAATAGGAGACAGCTAAACTAAACAATGAATAATAGACAGCTGAAGAGAAAATGTATAAATTAGAAAATAGACCTGAGGAAACCATCCATTATGTGGCACAGATATCTATTAATAAAAACTGCAAATATGAAGAGAAGAGTGGAGGTTACAATGAAAAATGCATTTCTGTGTGTAATTGTAGTTCCAGAAGCATGAATACAAAGAATAGGGGAGAAGAAATATTTGAAAAGATAATTGCTGGACATTTTTTGGAACTGAAGCGATACCTAAGTTATAGAGTGATGAAGCACACTGAGTCCAGAACTGGGTAAATAAGAAAAATCCACATTGAAGTACATCATAGTAACGTTATAGAACCCACAAGGAAACTGAAGAATGGGAAAGCCTTCTACAAAAGAACAACAACTAGGTTGTAAGCAGAATTCTTATCAGCAACAAGAGGTGCAAGGAGAAAATAGAAAAGCAACAGTGACATGCTGAATGATAACATCTTTCAATCAGGATTTTATACTCAGCTCACTCTCCATTCAAGAGTGAGGGAAAATGAAGGCATTTTCAGATATGTAACAGTTTGCCTTTCATAAATTCTTGCTAAAAAGCAACTAAAGGGCTTGGCGCAGTGGCTCACACCTGTAATCCCAGCACTTTGGGAGGCCGAGGCGGGTGGATCACTTAAGGTCAGGAGTTCAAGACCAGCCTGGCCAACATGGTGAAACCCCGTTTCTACTAAAAATACAAAAATTAGCTGGGTGTGGTGATGTGTGCCTATAGTCCCAGCTACTTGGGAGGCTGAGGCAGGAGAATCGCTTGAACCTGGGAGGCGGAGGTTGCAGTGAGCCGAGATCGTGCCACTGCACTCCAGCCTGGGCAACAGCCAGACTCCATCTCAAAAACAAAAAAGCAACTAAAGAATGCCCATCAACAAATGATCCATTAGAAAGGAGTAAGATGTGCAAAAACAATTTGAGTAAAAGCAATGTTTTTTTTTTTTTTTTAAGTTCAGGGGTACACGTGCAGGTTTGTTACACAGGTAAACTTGTGTTATGGGGGTCTGTTGTACAGATTATTTCATCCCCCAGGTATTAAGCCCAGTACCCATTAGTTATTTTGCCTGATCCTCTCCCTCCTGCCACCCTCCACCCTCTGATAGGCCCCAGTATGTGTTGTTCCCCTCTACATGTCCATGTGTTCTCATCATTTAGCTCCCACTTATAAGTGAGCACATGCAGTATTTGGTTTTCTGTTCCTGTGTTGGTTTGCTAAGGATAATATCATTAAGTATTTATTTTTTTAAAAAAGAATTATTTGGAAATAAAAAAGGTATTACTAAAATATTGAACAAAAACCATGGTAGGTAGCAAGCAGAAGATTGAAGATGAGTTCTAAGACATTTACATTTTGGGGGAAGCGAGAGGAATTGCTTAGTTTTAGACTTTAGGTGTACATATTGAACATGTAAAGGAACCACTGACAGAATAAAAATGGAATATATTCTTTCTAAACTTCTAATTAGTAGTGGAACAATTCAGGGCAGGAGAGGTGGAAAAAAGTAAGTGTGGCACTAATAGGTCCAAATATCGAATACTCAAAAAGAAAAAGATTTAATTCACGTATTAAAAACATTCATATGGATTAGTAGATAGCAATGAAATGCTATGAGCTAGATTAACATGTATCAAATTGCAGAGTAATATGTACAATTGATAAAACTTATGTAATTTACTTACTTATTTTTTATCCTCCCAGTTGTGACAACTGATGTATAATTTAAAAAATAAAGAAATGTGTAGTAAAAATATGTAAAATTGGCTAAAATATACACAAATTCATCATGGTAATTACCTCTGGGGAGGGAAGGAGAATAATGAGATGCAGGAGGAGAAAGATGATTTTAATTTTACACGTAGTTTTCTTTTATACAAAATATTCTGAAATGAACCTGAAAAAGTTAATTGGCTTAGTTAATCCTTGCTTTCTAGCCAGTTTCCAGTATGTTACTCTTAGGATATACTTTTTTTTTTTTTTGAGATGCAGTTTCCCTCTGTTGTCCAGGCTGGAGTGCAGTGGCACAATCTCCGCTCACTGCAACCTCCATCCCCTGGGTTCAAACCAGTCTCCTGCCTCAGCTTCCCGAGTGGCTGGGATTACAGCTGCACGCCACCACGCCTGGCTAATTTTTTTTTTTTTTCTGTATTTTTAGTTGAGATGAGGTTTCGCCATGTTGGCCAGGCTGGTCATGAACTCCTGACCTCAAGGGATCCACCCGCGTCTGCCTCCCAAAGTGCTGGGATTACAGGCATGACCCACCGTGCCTGGGCAAGATATACTAAATTTTTATTCAGCTAAAATACACATCTCCGAAGACCCATTAACTAGGTAAGTTTAATGATGGGAACTCAGGGCTTGTGGCAGCCCAGAGAGACAGGTAGTTTTTGGCAGGAAACCTTTCAGCAGCATGGTGGGGAAGTGAACGGGGTCATGCAGAAGGACACTTGGGACATCTAGCACCAGAGCGATGGTCCCTGTCCGCCACCAGGAGCAGGTGGGGAGGCAGCCACATCATTATCTACACGGTATTGACACCTGTGCTTCCTCCCACAAAGCCGCTGCCGGGAGGTGACGGGGCTGGCTTCCTCTAGGCATGAACACCTGGGTACATGGCTTCCTGGGAGTCCTTTTGGCCAGTTCTGAGGGAGAGGGTTTGCTAAATGTGAGAATGATGATGTGACAATGTTGCACTCTCATGCCACTCACAGCAGTGGGGTTGAGAGAGCCACTCGGATAAACACGTATCTGTTCTCTAACACAGCCCAGAACTGCAGCTCTGGAACTCATGTGAGTCCACATCGGTCTCTTGTGGTGCTGGACTGGAGTCAAAATAGTAACACCTGGTAGGTGCCAAGTAAAAAGCAGTTTCTTCCATTCAGATTTAATCAAAATCCTCTTGCTGCAATATTCTCTCCACAAAAGTGATGGGAAACAGCTTGCCTGTCCCATCCTGTTCTTCAGTATTTTAAATCACACTCATCCCACATTTTCCCTCATCGTCCAGCTGTGACCCAGTGGGTGAGCTCAGCACAGCCCTGGAATGCACTGAAGAGTAGACTGGAAGTTGGCAGAAGTGGATTCTAAGCCACCGACCTCCTGTGTAGTCACTAGCTGTGTGATCTTGGATGCGTCATTTCCACCTTGCTGGGCCTCACTTTCCTCACCTGTACAACTATCTAAAATTTGATGGCAATGTCTTGGCTTTAGATCTGGAGTCTTTGTGCCACAGCTTGGCTGATATTTATCAGCCTCATTAAACAAATGAGTGGGAAGTGAACAGAAAGGATCATGACAAACAATGGCTGTGTTTGGAGGACACCGTGGGATGTCACTTGCTGTGCTTTCTCAGTCCTGAATCTCCCGATCTGCCATCTCCCTGCCTATGAATAGCAGGTGCATCACATACACGCTGCTACAATTCTAGGGGTGCAAACTGATGCCATCTCCTTTGTCTTGTCTTGTTTTTCCCACTGTCCCCCCCTGAATTCATGACTTAACAGATCTACTAATTAAATATATGTTCTTCTTCTAACAAAATAGATTGTCCTTTATTTCAGTACAATCTAACAAGGAAGGAATGCAAACATGAAGCTGGTAGGAAGAACAGTAGATTTTATTAGTCTGTCTTTCTATTAGTAGGATTACTATGTGTAAGATATAACCTATCTACAAGAGACAGCTTGATAAATTTTGCGTGTGTGTATGTGTGTGTGTGTGTGTTCACCACCCAGGTCAACGTTCAAAAATACTTCCAAAGCTTCAAAAGGCCCCTTCGTGCTTTTTCCCTGGGTAATATCTTCCCATAAAATTAACCATCATTCTGAATTCTACTCCCATAGAGTAGTCTTATCTGTTCTTGAACTTCAAATAAGTGGAGTCTTACAGTGTATAGTCTTTTGTCTGGCTTCTTTGTCCCATGATTGTCTTTGAGATTCATGCAGGTGGTTGTGTACAGCGGTAGTTCATTTTTACACTACCACCATTGTAAACATCTATTGCCTGTGTTATCCTTTCTGCTATTGATGGGCATTTAAGGAGTTTCTACTTTTGGCCTTTTATAAATGTAGCTGCGAGCATTAGTGTGTGTCTTTTGGTGGACACATGCAATAAGGACTGGGGTACATACCTAGCAGTAGAATTGCTGAGTCATAGGGTAATTGCCTCTGAGGCTTTTGTAAATACTGTCAGTTCTACATTTCCACCAGGAATGTATGCAACTTCTACTTTCTCCCCAAGCTCACCAACACTTGGTATTATTCGTTTTTTAATTTTAGCTAAATTATAATAATAATAATTATTATTATTATTTGTAGAGATGAGATCTTGCTTTGTTGCCCAGGCTGGTCTCCAGTTCTCGGCCTCAAGCAATCCTCCTGTCTTGACCTCTCATGGATGACAGATTTGAGCCACCACAGCCTGCCTAATTTTAGCCATTATGATGGGTGTGTAGCAATATCTCTTTGAGGCTTTTGGTTGCATTTTCATGATGAGTAATGACGTTTTGCCTTTGTCCATATGCTTATTTGTCATTTGCATGTCCTTTTTCATGAACTGTCTACTCAAGTCTATTGCCTATTTCTAATTGGCTTGTCTTTGTCTTATCAATTTGCAGGAGTTCTTGACATATTTGAGATATGAGTTCTCTGTCAGGTCTATGTATTATGAATATCTCCCCCTCTTTTGCAAAGTAAATATTTTCCTATTTGTCATCTCCTTTTGCTGCTGGATTGAAATGCCCTTATTAATATGGAAAATTCTACCCATCTTAGGAACTTGCAGGACTGTATGAGAGGCTACTTGCCTTGCTACTGTGATTTGTCCTTTCACAATCTATTTTTTTTTTTTTTTTGAGACAGAGTCTCACTCTGTCACCCAGGCTGGAGTGCAGTGGTACAATCTCAGCTCACTGCAACCTCTGCCTCTGGGGTTCAGGTAAGTCTCTTGCCTCAGCCAATGGAGTAGCTGGGACTACAGACACACACCACCACACCTGGCTAATTTTTGTATTTTTAGTAGAGACGGGGTTTCACCATGTCGGCCAGGCTGGTCTCGAACTCCTGACCTCGTGATCCACCGCCCCCCTCCCCACCAGCCTCCTAAAATGCTGGGATTACAGGTGTGAGCCACTGCATCCGGCCTCCTTTTTCAATCTTAATCATGCCTCTTTATGGACAGCAGTTTTGAATGGTCATGAAGTCAATTTATCAGCTCTGAATTTCTGGCTGGTGCCTTTTCTGCTATGTTTAAGAATTTGTTTCCCCCTATGTCATGAATCTCGTCTATGTATTTATCTAAAAGTTTTATTTGTTTCACCTTTCACAGGTCTGTGATCCATGTCTAATACATTTTTGAGTATGGTATGAGAGAGAGGGGTCAGGATTCATTTTTTTCCATACAAATATCCAATTGATCTCGCCCATTTATAAAGAGGACCATCCTTTTCTGCCCCTCACTCAACTGCAGTGGTGTCTTTGTTGCCAATCAGATGTGTGGGAGAGGTTTCTTGCTGTGCGATACTCTAAGAAAAGTACCTTCTCCTCAGTCCTAAATGTACCCCAGGATTTTTCTATATGAATAAGAGCATTCCAATCTAGAAGCAAATGGAAGGAAAAACATTTACTTTGCATCTGATCACTTAGTAAAAGAAAAGTACTATGAATAATGGACCAACTCATTCCATGAAGATAAAAACTGAGCCCACAGATGCTTCAATATTACAATTTAATTAAACCCAGTAAGCACTGATTCTGTCCACTGGCTGCTGGCTGTGAGCTCAAATTTTTTTTTTTTTTTTTTTTTTGAGACAAGGTCTTGCTCTGTCACCCAGGCTGGAGTGCAGTGGTGCAGGCTCAGCTCACTGCAACATCTGACTTCTGGGCTCAAGTGATCTTCCCATCTCAGCCTCCCCAGTAGCTGGGACTACAGGCATGTACTACCACATTTGGCTAATTTTTAAGTTTTTTCTAGAGATAGAGTCTTGCTGTGTTGCCCAGGCTTGTCTCGAACTTCTGGGATCAAGTGATCCTCCTGCCTCGGTCTCCCAAAGTGCTGGGATTACAGGCATGAGCCACCCCTTGGCCAGAAAAGATATTCCATTGACTGTGATCTCCACGAGGGTCCTGGAGTTGATCAACATTATCTAAATAAAGGGAATTTTTTCCTCAAGAAGTTCTTGCTCTTCTCATGAAATCCATCCTAAGCTAAGGACATGGGGAGGGGAATGGAGGAGAATAGGATTTGTTCCCAGGAACAAAAGTTGCCAGGGGCACAGACAACCACATGCTGCTCCTCACCGAGACGGGAAGGCAGATCCCAGCCCGAGGTGGGAGGGGCCAGCAGGATCTGGCAGGGACGTCACCTTGAGTTGCTGTTTGCGTTTGTGCCTGAACTTCCTGAAGTCCCACTCACAGCCTGGCCAAAACTGCCCACTAGGGACGCTCTCCTCACCTGTAAAGTCTGTCCTGCAGAAACATCCTCTGAGTCCTTCAGTTTGGTTTTGTGCCTTCATCATGTGTTTGTGGGCTGCTATGTTGGGCACTGACCCACACAGGCAGTGAGACCCTCAGAGCAGCCCCACCTGCTGCCAAGAGGCTCCTGACAGGGGCTGAGTGCCTTTGCTCTAGGTTCCAGAGCATCTGCCAAGCCCCTTATCTGTGTATGGCTTGAGCTGACCACAGAAGCCACCACTGTCTTTCTTCACTCCATTAACCAATGGCACCGGAAGCCAGGGCTATGCTCCAGTGGGCATGGTTCATCCTTGGTGTGGAAATCAAGCATCCTGGGAACATCTGCACAGGCCAACAGACTCCCGTGAGATGGGCATTTCACCCAGGGATCCTGAGGTCCCTTTGTTGTCACCCTCAGAAGCCTTTGCAGTGGCTAAGAACTGGCTATTACTTCAGTTAAGTTTTCACAAAGCTACTTCATACAGTAGGTTGACAATAGTTACCCTTTTTTATGTTCACCTTAAATTATGCTCAGTTATTATATTAGTCTACATAAGCGAGGCTGTGCTGGAGTCACAACAACAACAAAAAATTCCAAAATCTCCACTGCTTAACACAACACCAATGTATTTGCCTTTCCTAAAAAATTCTCCATGAGAGTGGGAGACAGCCCAGGGCAGCTGTCCTCTGGGGCTGCAGTCTTGCTCCACCAATGCAGCATGGGGCCCTGTGTTCCTGGTTGAGGGGATAACAAGAAGGCTCAAGGGGCATAGCGTCAGTTGGAAGCCACATATGTCACTATGGCTCATGGTTCACTGGCTAGAAGTGGTCCCATGGCCCTGCTTAGCTGCAAGGGGTCTGGGAAGTACAGTCTTCCTGGAACCAAGGGTGGAGAGAATTGGATACTGATGGCCAGCAGTGTTGGCTACAACAGCCATGTTGTCCATCAAGCTCTAGACATTGACATGGCCCAGGCGATGCACAACATCTCATGTAAAACCCACTAGTTCTGGGTGGTTTGCTGCCACCCATAACATTGAACACGCCCATTGTATAGCCCAGGCCTTGTTCCATGAAGTGACTTTGTCTCCTGAAATGAGCCCCTTCTTCCCACAAAATTTTTGCCTCTCCCATTTTCTTTAATTCATGATTCTATTTGTTTCAGCCAGAGGAATGTTTCTCAGATCTCTGGGTATAGTCTGGGTTCCTTGTGCAGCAATGGTAGCCCCATGAACTGGTGTATAAATCAGACTCTGAACTTAAATTACTTCAATCCCAAGTCTTCTGTGCACTATTGTTAGGGCCCTCTGGTTAGAGCTGTATGATGCCGTTGACTTCAAGATCATTAATGCACACCCCTTAGATTTTCCAACCTAAAATTAAAGCAGTGCTTAGTTGATTGAAAAAATGCAATACTGCTGCAAATTAGGGAGATACCTTGCCTTCCCTTCTTGAGTGTTTTGTGAGTTTTGTATCTGAAATTTCAAATGCCTAGGGAGGTTTGCAGAGCCTCGCAGTCACTACAGAAGTAGAGTTTTGGTTGTGACCTGGCAACCATGCAGCAGGCTGAGAAAACAGGATGAGTTGCTTCTCCACCTCCTAGGCCAGGCTCACCTGTGCGGAATTCGTTCAGCCCCACTGCGAGGAGGCAGGGGTGATGCATGCTGGAGACTGTCCTAGAGAGCACATCCCAGCGTGGGGTTCTTTTTAAGAGTAATTGAGGAAGAGACATATTCAGTAAGATTTCTCAAGAGGCCTCAGGGAATAGTGGAATAAATCCTCCAGAAAACATTGATCACACCTGACCCCTTTCCTCATAGTGTTTTGAGAAAAGGATGGTGATTCCTTCTGCAGAACCTGTCATTTTCTGTTCTCCCGCACTTTCCTTCATTGCTCCTTCTGAAGGAGATGATGCCTTGGAGCTTTTTAAAATGCCAGATTATTGCTGTAAAATGTAATGAAATACAAGGACAGATCAAATTTATGGAATGCCTTTTATGAGACTATCCCAAAGGGCTCCGTATAATGGCTATAAAATTGTGAAACACGTTGTGGAACAGATTTAATTTTTAAAGCAGCTGAAAATATCTATTAATGACTTACCATCATTATTCCTCATCAGAGGTCTTTAGGAATACTAATAAAATGACTCTACCTACAATTATTTCCATCCGAGTGTTTCTTCGTGGAATTCAATCTGAGCTTATAGCATGAAATTGGCCAATCAAAATAATGTTCTGGAGGAAAAAAAAACAACTGTGGAATTGTTTCAGCTGAAGAGCCCTCTGATTTTGTCATTTTTCCCCTCCCCATGCCTTTGCCAGCTGTTCACCTTCACCTTGGCTTTTGCTCAGTTTTGACTTGCTCACAATTATGCATTGCCCACACGTTAGGGTGAAATAAATTTGATGGACATTTGTTGGCCCTTGGGTTCTTGTGGGACAAGACAGGTGGGTCTAGGATTATTGTGTACTGTGCCATATCCCAGTCCTATCCATTTTTTTTTTTTTTTTTTTTTTTGAGAAGTAGTTTCACTCTTGTTCCCCAGGCTGGAGTGCAATGGTGCGATCTCTGCTCACCGCAATCTCCGCCTCCTGGGTTCAAGCAATTCTCCTGCCTCAGCCTCCTGAGTAGCTGGGATTACAGGCATGTACCACCATACCCAGCTAATTTTGTATTTTTCAGTAGAGACGGGGTTTCTCTACGTTGGTCAGGCTGGTCTCGACCTCAGGTGATCCGCCCACCTTGGCCTCCCAAAGTGCTGGGATTACAGGTGTGAGCCACCGTGCCCAGCCTCCTACCCGTTCTTGAAGATGCAACTCAAGGCCCTAGCCTTATTGAGTAGAAGTTGTGATTGCATCCCCAGCTTTCATTCCACCTCCCCCCATTGTTTCTCTGCCATGCCGTTTGGAAATCATTGACTTCACACCCAGCCCCTGCGCATGGGAGCCTGGACTGGTCCCCCTGTGTGTTAACAGCATCTCCCCTGCCGCAGTACTGCGCACCTGACGTGGACCTAGACGATCACCACGTGGTATTTCCCACCACAGGCACTGGTTCAGGTGTGATCCATTCAGAGCGTAGCTCAGGAATTTTGTTCCACAAGTTGGGAGGCTACACTCTCTCCTTCTGAATATGCCCAGGGAAGCCTGCTGCCCTCATTGCTGCCAGCAGCCATTTTGTGTCCATGAGGCAAGCCCATCCGCAGATAGAATGGTACTCAGAGGGGGCAAAGCCAAGATGATCACAGAGCAGGTGAGACAGAAATCTCGTTGAACCATACCGAAAATCCTATCTGCTTCTGGCTTTACACGGCTCAATAAATCAATTAAATCACTTAAGTGAGTTGGAGCTGTATGTTCTCTTATGTGTGTTCCAGAGTCCTTGGAGTCCTTGGAAGCTCCTGTCCCAGATGCCTGTTTCCGTGCTGGGCATGTGGATAACTGAATACAAGGAAAGCTGCGGAAGGGTGGGGGTGATTATGTGGTCACAGGATGGAGCGTCTCCCCAATCACTGCTCAGAGAAGACCACTGCCCAGTGTCCTTTAGAGCCTGGACAACTCAGGGCCAGTTGAGACAGGCATTGTTCCAGGGGGTCCAAGCTGATAAAAAGGACACAGAATCAGGGTAGTTTTTAGATTAGTGGCAATATTTTAAGGTTAAATAGATGATCACGTAGTGCAATTCGACTGTCTGCCTGGATTCCAGCCAACAAATCAATCACCCCAGGCAGACTGAATATTGGACCCAAGAGAGAAAGGAAAATTTGGCCAGACGCGGTGGCTCACGCCTGTAGTCCCGGCACTTTGGGAGGCTGAGGCGGTTGGATCACCTGACGTCAGGAGTTCGAGACCAGCCTGGCCAACATGGTGAACCCCCTCCCCCTTACTAAAAATACAAAACGTTAGCTGGGCATGGTGGCAGGCGCTGGTAATCCCAGCTACGCAGGAGGCTGAGGCAGGAGAATTGCTTGAGCCTGGGAGGTGGAGGTTGCAGTCAGCCGAGATCACGCCATTGCACTCCAACTGGGGCAACAAGAGTAAAACTCTGTCTCAAAAGAAAAAAAAAAAAAAAAAAGGAAAATTCAGGTACCTACTTGCTGGGAAGAAAGGGGTCCTATGCTCCTGCTTGCCACGGACAGCATTTGCTCAGAAACTATAGTTGGCTGAGCCTTTGGGGTGGCTGCCTTTGTGCCCACAGCTGGTCAGTATGGGAGATGGCAGGGATTCAGTGCACCGATTCAGTGCAACAAGCGCTGCTTGGGCACCTGTGCTGCGTGGGGAATACAGAAAGGCATATCCTTGAGAAAGTCATGATGGGGCTTCTGAGTGAGAAAAAAAAGAGAACAGAAGGAGACAGATCACAGAGCCTCCTTCCTTCAACACACACCAAATAAATATATAAATAAAAGTCAGCAATGAGGTGGGGACTGGGGGGTCATGCTTCAGGCCATAAGCCTGGAAAAGTGACCTCTAAGGGAAAAATAATACCATAAGAAGCAACATAAAATTTTCATGAGTGGCTCAAGCTGTAAAAGGTCTTAATAATAACAGGTACTGGATAGTGTTCAAGCAGAGATGTGACTGGCCTGGAGGAAGGAACTTAGCATAGGAGGCGGATCTGGTGCAACCGTGGAGCTCCTTAGGCCATCTGGGGGAGGCTGTTGCCTCTGCATCTGCCGCTGGGCGTGAGGCTGTCCAGCAGGAAGGAAAGATGGACAGGGAGGCTGAGCAGCCTGGAACCGCACCTGCCTCTCACCCCTCTCATAGCAATGACGCGGCCACCTGCAGGAGGGGCTGCACGTGCCCCCAGCCCCAGATGTCACAGGCTGAAGGTGGTGTCCCAGCGTGCGCTGCCCCGTGGCAGGTGAGCCAGAGGGGTCACAGACAACAGGCATGAGCCCCAGCAGTACCTGCCCTGAGCTCCCTTGCAGAGCATGGCAGTGGCTGCACTAGCACGCCCCCTCCAAGTCTCTTTGAGCTCTCTTCTGGCCAGTCCCAACCCAAAACCAAAAGGGAAGGGATGTCAGGGAAATGTAGGCCCCACAACTAAATTGACATGTTCTGAAACAAGAACTCAAGGCAATAACGGTCACATGGCATGGTAAGACTAAAAGGATGTGGCAAGCTGAGAACAAAGATTTAGAGCGAGAACACCCTTTCAGCCATGGGCAGAAAGGGCCTTGAGACAGAGAAGAATGATGTCTGGTCTCAGTGTCTTCTGAATCTCCAAAATATCTGGCACAGAGTTGCTCACAGGTAGGTGGTCAACGTGTGCCAGGTAACCAAGAAATCACCTCTCTGGGCTGGATGAATCCAGGTAATTACAGGGCCTCGTGGCAGGCACCCCGGCTCCAGCCACCACCTATGTGTGGGTGCTGTTGACCTCTCTGGGATGTGGGCCCTCCCGGATGCAGCCACTATCATCCTTCCATGACACTCCCACCATTCCCTCACCCTACATCTGCTTGTCATTGTAGAGTGGGTCCCTTTGGGGTCGCAGACTAGAGTGCGATAGGATCTACATTCTAGTCCTGGCTTTGACCCTGACCTGCTGTGACCCTGATGTGAGAGGGCCTTCCTTCTTTTCCAGTCCTGAAGCTCCTGCATTCCATGGTTCGCTGCTCTTTGGAGGAAGGGTGCCCAGCAAGTTCAGCAGAGGCCTCTCCTGTCCAGGGGGGTCTCACTGTCCAGGCTGTGGTTTTATAGTGGCCATAAATGCAACACACAGGAGCCGCGTGGTCTGCAGCACTGATCACCAAGGTACATTTTCTCCACTGTTTCCATGTCACCCTTTCCCTTCCTTCCAGTTTTATAGCCCCGTAGCTTTCCTGGGACACCACTCCCTCGGCAGTCTCTAGTGAAATGTCGGAGCTGCTTGCTGCTCAAAATCCATGCATCTTGTTTGACAGACACAGAGCAGAGACATTGCAACAAAAATGATCAGCTCGAGTGGGCACTTCTCCATCATCTTCTAGTTCCCGTGTGGTTCAGTCTCCGCTTCTAGGGGTGAGAGAAGGCAGAAAGCAGGCCTAATTCAGGAGACAAGAGACCTGGGTTCTCCTCAGTGCTCTGCCTGGAACTTGCTGTGTGACCTTGGGCAAGTCAGTTAATTTCTCTGGTTCTCATATCTGTAAAATGAGGTTTTAGATTGGGATTCCTTCTAAACTCCTTTCCAGCTTTTATATTCAATAATTTATGAGTTGCAAAAGTTTCAAAGCTACAGAAAGCTTAATCCTTTTTGACTGATTTCATTAATACAAATGAAGGAAGAGACCCTGGCAGTTTAGGAAAAGCATCCAAGAAGCTAGAGCACTGCTCTTTTGTGCTGATGACTTTGGGGATCCTAGGGAGGGAAAGCTCCTTATTGCTTAATCCTTATCTCTCCAACAAGCTAAACTCAAAGTCCTTTAATCAAATCTAATAAGCTCAGCTAGGCTTTGGAATGGAGCTGGGAAATGACTAATGTGTTTTCTGTCCATCCAGAGTTATTCACTTGGTCTTTGTTGTGTGTTCCCAGGTGATGCCAGGAATGATAGTGACAGAGGGAAGCAAATGTGAATTTTATTTTATTTTATTTTTATTTTTATTTTTAGTTCTTTTGAGATGGAGTCTCGCTCTGTCACCCAGGCTGGAAGTGCAGTGGCACAATCTCAGCTCACTGCAAACTCCGCCTCCTGGGTACACGCCATTCTCCTGCCTCAGCCTTCCGAGTAGCTGGGACTACAGGTGCCCGCCACCACGCCTGGCTAATTTTTTTTTTGTATTTTTAGTAGAGATGGGGTTTCACCGTGTTAGCCAGGATGGTCTCGATCTCCTGACCTCGTGATCCACCCGCCTCGGCCTCCCAAAGTGCTGGGATTACACGCATGAACCACCAAGCCCGGCCAATTTAGAACTTTTTAATGAAGAAAGACACATCTTTCTGCCTCTATGATGCCAACTTCTACATTGCTTAGACAAATAGTTCCAAAATCTCAAAATTGTAGACTTTTTTTGTTTTAGTCTACTTACTAAGTGATTTGGGAGCACACGTTGACTGCTTTGTCAGAGAAATTCCTCATTCAAAAAACAAAATGAAAGACCCCCAAAATCCCACAACCGCTCTAAATTAGTCTTTAAAAATAGATACAAATTTAGTCTAACTCTGTCTCTCTTTCTCTCTCTAAAAGTTCATCTCTGCCTCTCAGTAATGTATTTTCTTTCTAGAAAAAATTTCATCTATCTCCTCCAAGGTTTTACATCACAGAGATCTTGGGGCCACTGACTTGTCTTACACCAGTGTTGCTGATAAGAAGGTGCTGTGATGGTTAATTTTATGTGTTGTTTGACTGGGCTACAGAGGGCCCAGACCTTTGGTCAAAAATTGTTCTGTGTGTGTCTGCGAGGGTGATTCTGGATGAGATTAACGTTTGAACGGGTAGGCTGAGTAAGGCAGAGTGGGTGGGCTTCATTTAATCAGGTGAAGGCCTAAACAGGACAAAGAAAGCTAAAAAAGCATGAGTTTCTCCTGCCTGCCTTCCTGCCTGCTTTTGAGCTGGGACATCCATTCTTTCCTGTCTTCAAACTCAAGCCAAAACATCAACTATTCTTGGGTCTCGACCCTGCAGCTACACTGTCAGCTCTCCTGGGTCTCCAGCTTGTAGACTCAGCCTGCAGATCTTGGGACTTTTTGTCCTCCATAATCATATGAGCTGATTCCTTATAGTAGTAAATCTCTCTCTCTCCCTTTCCATGTGGACAGTAACGTATTTTCTTTCTAGAAAAAATTTTTATCATTTTTTCATATGTCCATATGGAAAATTTTATCAATTTTCCATATGGACAGGGAGAGAGAGAGAGAGAGAGATTTACTACCATAGGAAATTGGCATGCATATATATATATATATATGCATGCTGTTTTTTCACATGTATATGGAGAGAGAGAGTGACAGAGATTTACTCATATATATGTTGGGAATTGGCCCATATATATAGATATATGTTCTGTTTCTCCACATATATATATGGGTATGTATATATGTGTGTGTGTGTGTGTATATATATATGTATGTATGTGTATATAGGTTCTGTTTCTGCAGGGAACCTTGACTAATGCAAGCCCCTTGTATTTTAGTTGCTTGAGTCTCCTACAGGAGGGTCAAGTTAGCCCATTTTCTACTTCTGAGTTCTGCTCTGTAGGGAAAAGTGTCATAACTAAGGCCGAGTGTGTACTTGGGGACTCCAGGGTTGATAGAAGCATTGGCTCGTGTTTCCGTTTGCATACCAATTGAGTAAAATGAAGACTTACCAACAGTTTGGAAACCCTCCGATGCTCCTACAGGGCCCCTGGAGAGCCATTTTCAACCGTGATGAATGTGCTGCTTCAATAGGAAGCCTTCACTCCTGCAGCTGTCAACTCTGCACCAAGGCCCCTGTGTTTGGGGCAATGTCGGTGTAACTGCTATCCTTCCAGTTTCCTGATGTTTTCCTGTGCTTCAGAATTCAGTCTACTCCAAGTTACAAGGGTGCCAAAGTCATGTGAATGACAGCCTTAACACGTGGCCAGCTGTCCCCTGTGCTTCAGGCAACCACATGCTGGAGCAGAGAGGTTAAGTGCTGGGCACTTTCCTTCTCCTAGGGCGATCACAGTCAGCAACGGAGATTCATGGCAGCCATTTTGGGCTCTTGTTGCATCGTTTGTCATGGAAATGAGGTATTAGAATTTCAGTGCCTAATATGCTTCATGAGTTATAACGGAGAGGAGAGCTGTGCCTTTGGTATTTCCGATAATATGTAGCTTTGTCAAAAGCTGATGGCGAACGATCAGTTCAAACGTGCCTTGGAAAAGCACACTCTTCATGTCAAACGGCTTACATTGTGGAAAAAAATTACCATCTGTCAAAATGCAGATGGGAAGAAGCTCGCACGCCTAGAGGAAGCCATTTTCACCATCAGAAAGTTCTTTTAAGGTGACATCTCGATGACGGGCAGGGGCCCTCCATGGCAGCCTGAGTGACAGCAGCCTGGCTGCGGCTTTCTGACTGCAGGTGCCCCACTCAGGGCCGGTGCTCCCAGGAGCCCAGGCCTGGCCCTGCGTGTAGGAGAAAGCAGCTGTCTAGAAGGAGCTGTTTTAAAGTTCCCCACGGAACATCAGTTTACCTAAAACTATTTCCTACCCACCCAGAATCGTGCTCAGGATGGTCACCGTTTGATTTATGTTGTAGGAGCCATCTGGAGATGGATGCATTTAACTAAATTAAACTTCTATCCTCCCAGGAAAAGAATATACATTCACCAGCTTGTGGGGCTCTTGTCAAGGGAAAAGCTAGGGCCAATTGTTGAGAGCTCTAGGGAGGAAGATTTTAATTCAGTTAGGACCCAAAATGGAAAGGGTTCTTGACAAAGAACTCCCTGATGCTGGGCACATTCTGATAATGGCCATAGCGGATGGGAAGTGGGGTCAGGTGGGCACTAGGGTTCTTTTTGACTCAGATGGTGTATAATTTTATAATTAAGAATGGGGAGCACAAGGGGATTCTCTTCTTTTTTTTTTTTGAGCTGGATTCTCAATCTGTCACCCAGGCGGGAGTCTCACTCTGTCACCCAGTGGCTCCATCTTGACTCACTGCAACCTCTGCCTCCCAGGTTCAACTGATTCTTCTGCCTCAGCCACCCAAGTATCTGGGATTACAGATGTGTGCCACCACGCCTGGGTAATTTTTGTATTTTTAGTAGAGACGAGGTTTCTCCATGTTGGCCAGGCTGGTCTCAAACTCCTGGCCTCAAGTGATCCATCCGCCTGGGCCTCCCAAAGTGCTGGGATTACAGGCATGAGCCACTGCTCCCAGCCTCTTCTTTGGAAAGCCAATTAATAATGTTAGTAGATGACTGGGCAGGAAAATCTAGGCCTGGTCCTGTTCCGTAGATTCCCCTGGGTGATCCACATCACTTCTCTAGTTTCCATCTATTAAATAAATGGATTGTTCTCAGTCTCCACGGGCACTTCCCATTCTGATATCCCACAGTTCTCTGAGCCTGGTTAAGTCATGTAGAATCCTTCTGATTACGTTAGAATGGCAGAATAATAATATAGCACCAGAGTGAAGAGAGGGCAAGCTTTGTACCAATTCTAAGTGATTGGCTACTTAGAACACTGCTCCAAAGAAGGATTGGAGACTAAGTTCAGAGATGACTGGGAGGTATTTCCATAAATAGTGAGGGGCATCTGCCAACGGGGGTGGTGTGGGGAAATGCTGACAACCATGACAGTTCACCATCCTGCAGCAGACCCTTGGAAATTCAGCTTCCCCTGTTTCGACCATCACAGGTGATCGATGGCCCATGACATGGCCAGGAAGAGGGAGTGTCTGAAGTAGGCTGAGAGGCTGAGTGAGGGCTGCTGGTCACAGGCAGGAAGATCTCCGAGGCCTTGGGCCTGGAACCGCAGCTCTGAGCTCATTGCCTGGGACTCTAGCTTCTTCCTCACCATAAGACATTGTTGTTCTCTCTTTATCATGTCTGAAGTTATTCTTTAAGCCTTTCAGGTGCATTTTATTCCATTTTATGAGGGAAATCACTGATTTTGAAGATCTGAGAAGGCTTCTGGAAAAAAATCACTCATAAATGTTGAGAGTGCATTGTAGAAAGCCTTCCCTACAGTACAGAAATGTTTAAAGCATGAACTGAGCGGCTGGGCGTGGTGGCTCACGGGAGGCTGAGGTGGGTGGATCATCTGAGGTCAGGAGTTTGAGACCAGCCTGGCCAACATGATGAAACCTCGTCTCTATTACAAATATGAAAATTAGCTGGGCGTGGTGGTGTGTGCCTGTAATCCCAGCTACTTGGGAGACTGAGGCAGGAGAATTGCTTGCACCCAGCAGGTGGAGGTTGCAGTGAGCCAAGATTGTGCCATTGCACTCTAGCCTGGGTGACAGAGTGAGACTCTGTCTCAAAAAAAACCAAAGAAACAAAACAAAAAAAAACAACCATGAAGTGAAATAAGGCATATAAAAGTGCTGTCTGAGATACAAAGCTGCACCACTGTAATGCATCATTAATATTATTAATAATAATTTGCCCTTCATCTCTTCAAAAGTGGTATGTAAACACATTAGCAAGATGTAACTTCAATCAAGCAGTCCATGTTAACAATAAGAAGACTGATAGAGAATTAATGTCTGAAGAAACAGGCCAGGCACGGTGGCTCACACCTATAATCCCAGCACTTTGGGAGGCGGAGGTGGGCAGATCACCTGAGGTCAGGAGTTCGAGACCAGACTGGCCAACATGGTGAAACCCTGTCTCTACTAAAAATGCCAAAATTATCTGGGCATGGTGGCGTATGCCCGTAATCCCAGCTACTTGGGAGGCTGAGGCAGGAGAATCGCTTGAACCAGGGAGGTGGAGGTTGCAGTGAGCTGAGATCGTGCCACTGCACTCCGGCCTGGGTGACAAGAGCAAAATTCCATCTCAAAAAAAAAAAAAAAAAAGTCTGAAGAAACAGATATAAATTGGAGAAAAACAAAGGAAAATAAATCCCTCAGAGGTGCACTATGCATCCTTTATGTGCCTTTTATCTCCTTTTATTTATTATTTTATTTTTTAAATTGACAGATAAAATTGTATGTATTTACCATGTGCAACATGATGTTTTGATATATGTATATACATTGTGAATGCATAAATCTAACTAAAATACACATTACCTCACATATTTACAACTTTTATGGTGAGAACACTTAATATGCACTCCGTTAGCATTTTTTCAAGAATATAGTATGTTATTATAGTCACCATGTTGCACAAGTCTGTCGAACTTATTCCTCCTGTCTAACTGAAATTTTGTATCCTTTAACGAACATCTCCCCAGTCCTCCACCCTTCAGTGTTCCAGCTTCTGGTAAACACTATTTCTATTTCTGTGAAACCAACCTGTGGTAACTGAATAGTACCTCCCACAAAGATGTCATCACCCTAATCCCTGGAACTTATGAATGTGTAACCTTACATGGAAAAGAAACTTTGCAGATGTGATTAAAATTATGGACCTTAATAGAGGAAACTTTTCCTGGATTGTCTCTACGGGCCACTGTAATCACATGAGCCCTTGAAAATAGAGAACTTTGCCCAGCTGGAGTCAGAGAGATGTAGGATGGGCATGAGAGACTGCAAGCTTGAAGTGGAATCACCGCACAATTGCTGCCTCTGAGATGCAGGGACCCATATGTAAGGACTAGAGAGGAGTTCCTAGGAGCTGAGGGTGGCCCTTAGCTGGTGTCCAGTAAGGAAATGGGGACCTCAGTCCTACAACCACAAGAAGTTGAATTCAACCAATAACCCGAGTGAGCTTGGAAATGGGTTCTTCCCCAGAGCCTCCAGAAAGAAATGCAGCCTGTAGACACCTTGATTTCAACCTGCTGAGACTCGTGTTGAACTTCTGACCCACAGAAATGGCAAGATAATAAATTTGTGTCATCTTAAACTGCTTGAGCCTGTAGTAATTAGTTACAGCAGCAATAGATCATGAATCACAGTCCCCATGGCCTGCAGGACAGCTCAGAACCTACACATGCCAGTAGCAGGTCAAAGGCTCGGCATCACTGTCCAGTTTCCAGCTGGTCTTTCTTCTCTGTCCTTCTCATAGTTCTATTAATATTATGGGGTTCCTGTCTGGTCCCAAGCTCTAGTTCCCTGCCCAGTAGCTCTATCCTTTAAGAGCCAGGATCCTGCTCTGCTGTGTTCCCAACTTCAAAGACAGATGTCCAGTCTTTTAGCTCAGTTGCTCCAAGCAAACCCCCTCCTGATTTGCCAGCTGCTGGGCCTGCAACCCATCCCATCGTCCTTAACTATCTCCTATCCAAGGTCTGCCAAATGCTGGGCCTGCAACCCACCCCATCATCCTTAACTATCTCCTATCCAAGGTCTGCCAACTTCAGAAAGACATGTCCCTGATAATTCAGCTAATGATGCTTTGTCATAGAAAGCTCCTGGGAGGAAGTTGAGAAACCAAGCTTAGAAGTCTGAGAAGTCTACATGGGAAATGGCATGAGCTAATGCACTGAAGCAAGATTGAGTGATGAAGTGATGTTGGCTACTCTGCAGGAAGAAGAGAGATGGGCTTGTGAAGCCCCAGAGGTTCAGTGGTCAAGTAAGTGTGGAGATGCCCTATTAAGTGTATGCAGAGCAGAGTAAGAAGGTTACCTGGCTGGATGAAGGACTGTCATCAGGAGACATGAATACAAGGAGCAGGAAGGAAGAACATTTGATGCATGAAGGATCTGAGAGGCAAGGCTGAACAAAGGTGAAAGAGAGACCGGAAGTGTATGGAAGAAAGGCAGACAAGAAGAAGGAAAACATGACAAAATGGAAAGGGAAAATCGTATTATCTGAATGCCCACCATTTGCTAGGCATTGTGCTTTGCATACGTTTTCTCATTTGATTCTCATGACAACACTGCAAGGTGGATAGAATTTGACTTCCTTTACAAGCAAAGAAAAGGAGGCTCAAGGTCAAATAACTCAGAAAGGAAGAGCCGTGATGCTATGCTAGATCTGTCTACACAAAGCCCCTGCTTTCCCCGCCTTCTCCTTTTCATCTACCGCCTCTCGTAAAAGGATAGAGTCTTAGTATGTGTGGAAACTCTGGGTGACTCTGACTGCAGAGAAAAGCCATTGTCTTCATCTGATGTCTTTATAGTGACTTTCCTCAAAAGGAAAAAACTTCCCCCAAGAAGAGGAGTAACAAAAGCAGACAAGGCTCAGCTTTCCTGGAAGTTTCATTCTATCTTCAAAGATACAACAAAATGAAACAGACATTTTCATCCCTGAAAATATCCAGGGCCATTTCCCAGCCAAGTGTCATGGATGGTGAGGTGTTCTCTCCACTTTCCTACCTCTGTCATGCTTTGTGAAAAATCTTCTCTTCCCTTCCACCAGGAACTGTATTGCTCCTGAGGTTATAGTGTTGAAGTTAATAGGATAGAGTCTTTTTTGCTGGGGGACTGAGAGGAGAGGGATGACTGATGAAAAGAATTTTATTTTCAAGTTACAATTACATTATGAATTAACAGTTTTAGCCTTAGAAATACTTTTGTCTTGTATCTAATTTGTCTAATAAGTTTAAGTCCCCAAAAGATTTATTTGTTTGTTTCTTATGTTGTTACTTTAAACTAGCATAATATTGACAAACAATCGTAGTACAGGGCATTTCTTGACTAATGACAAGTTAGAAGAAATGGCTGGTTTGGAAAGTCTGACAGCAATTCATCCAAGGCGTTATTACATCTTTTTATTTTGTTTTATATTTCTCCTCCCCTTTTCAGCTTTATTAAGGTGTAATGAATACATTAAAATTGTATATATTTACAGTATACAATATGATGTTTTGATATATATAATGAAATGATTAAATCAAGCTAATTAACATATTGATCACTTTACATGCTAATTGTGTGTGTGGTCAGGAGATTTAAGAAGCACTCTCTCTCAATGGTCTTGAACTTAACAATATTTTGGCTTTGTAATTGTGTGAAAGCTATACGCATTCCAGAACATCAATAAATTACATGAGATATTGAATACTTTATTACAAAATAGGCTTTGTGGGCCAGTGCTGTGGCTCACGCCTGTAATCCCAGAACTTTGGGAGGCCAAGGTGGGTGGATCACGAGGTCAGGAGATCAACACCATCCTGGCTAACACGGTGAAACCCCGTCTCTACTAAAAATACAAAAAATTAGCCAGATGTGGTGGCAGGCGCCTGTAGTCCCAGCTACTCGGGAGGCTGAGGCAGGAGAATGGCGTGAACCCGGGAGGCGGAGCTTGCAGTGAGCCGAGATTGCGCCA
Organism: Pan paniscus; assembly: GCF_029289425.2. Lineage (NCBI taxonomy): Eukaryota > Metazoa > Chordata > Mammalia > Primates > Hominidae > Pan > Pan paniscus. The sequence goes on from NC_073255.2 coordinate 189,471,404, forward strand.
CTGTACTCCAGCCTGGGAGAGAAAGTGAGACTCCATCTCAAAAAAAAAAAAAAAAAAAAAAAAAAGGCTTTGTGTTAGATGACTTTGCCCAGTTGTAGGCTAATGTAAGTGTTTTGAGTACATTTAAGGTAGGCTAGGCTAAGCTATGACATTGGTAGTTTAGGTGTATTAAATGCATTTTTGGCTACAATATTTTCATCTTATGATGGTTAGCCCCAACATAAGCATGTGTATGCAATATAATATTATGAACTATGGTCATGAGCTGTACAATAGATCTCCAGAACTTACCTATCCTAACTGAAACTTTGTGCCTTTTGACCAACTCCCCATTCCTCACCCTCCTCACCCAAGAAAGGATTCTAAGGCCATATTTCCTTGGCTCAAGTCCCTGCTCGGCTACTTCTTTCTAAGAATGTGACCATGGGGAGCCGAATCTCCATTTGTAACTCAACTGAGCAGGCCTTCACCTGGCAACTCCAGTCATCGGGCATCCTCCACAAATTAATTTATGATGAGCAACAGAGAGTGAGACCCTCCTAAAGCTCATTGAAGGGGTGAATGCCCATCTCATGGGTCCTATATGGACATTTAGGAGAAATATCAAGGAAGGAATAAACCTCTCCTTGTTTCTTTTTGGAGGAAAGTCAGAGCGGAGTTGGGAGAGGTATGCACACTGGAAAATGAATAACACAGCTCAAGTAGAGTCTTGTGTTGCAAACAAAAATGATTATGCAACTGCTGCAATTTTGGAGCTTCTTGGGGGCATGCAGATCCTGTTTTTCTGCAATTATTATAGTCAGTGTAAGTAATTTAAATGTTTGTAAGTCAACATCGTGTCACCAGTTCTACATGGTGGCCATTCCTGCATAGAAGGATTCCAAGGACTCAAGGATGGTAGAACTCATCCTCCTGGTATGTTGGCCTTTATGAATTGACAAGTTATCGGAAACGGTGGCAGTTCATTACTTTGAGTGCTTTCCCTTTCTCTTGTTACCACCAAGGAAGGCTGAGCTCACCCAAAGGGCTCATTTCTCCCATCTAATTGTTACTAAGGGAAGGAAATGCCTAAAGTCATACAACTCTAGTGTTTGAGAGACATAAAAGAACTTAAGGCCCACTTGATTAAAGCATTCTACCACGTATGACATGTCTACTGTGTGCCAGATACTGTTACAAATATTTGCATGGAAGCTATCTCAGCACTTTATGAATGTACTTTTGAAAAAATTCATGTTTGATTCTCACTATAAACTGTGAGGAAGATATGGAAAGTATTAGTACATTAAAATGACCACAACCACTAAGGATCTGAGAGGTTGAATGACTGAACCCAACTGGTAATTGGAAGAGCTGGGAGCGACATCAAGAGTTTTGGCTCTTGTCCTGTGATCTTCTCATTGTGTGGTCATGTTTTTCTGAGGACAAGTTTGGATATGGTGAAGGAGGAGGGGAGTGAGAGAGCACAGGGCTCCACTGCAGGCATGGGGAGGAGGAGCTGGCAGAGGGAGTGATGGCTGAAGATGCATCTGCTTCTTCCCAGGGTTTCTAGGACCAGCTGTAGCTCATTTGGCTGTTGTTGATTTACTCCCCTAGCTTTCTTCTGGAGGACAAATAGCAATCAGTGGATATTGACTAGTATTGGGTTAGACTGTGAGATGTGTCTGCTGATCTGTTCCACCTACTCCACTTGTACCTGCTTATCTCTTAAGTGATGTAACCATGAAGCACTCTTTGCACACATTTCACTTTGCAAATCTCCTCCTCTTTGTGCAAATTTCACTTCGCATCTCCTACACTTTGCACAAATTTCACTTTGCAAATATCTCATTAATGGCCTCTGAAGTTAATTTTGGTTTCTCTTAATTTAATAATTGTTTAGAAGTACTTTTTATGATTTGCTGTCCCTTTCACTGAACCCGTTTGTCCCCAAGAGCAGGGACCACATCTGTTTTGTTTCTTGTTGTATCTCCAACAGTATATCTCCCAGCTCCTCCTTCTGCTTCCCCTTCTCCATTTATCTGCACTTTGAGAAAAGGTGGTAGAGTTGAGATAGGAGCTGGTGAGGCCAGCACTGGGCTTTCCATGGGAACACACCAAGATCCACTCCTGACTCCCACGTGGCTGCTGCTGGTGAAACCTGTGCCTGGTCTCCCCAGCCCTCACGAGGAGAAAAAAACAGCTCCTCAATCCACCTCTGTAGGGAGAGATCAATGATGATAATGACTATAAAAATAAGAGTGTATGAGGGAAAATATGGTGCATTTAGATAAACTTTTTTTTAAAAAAAACAAACGACAGTTTTTAGTCTTGTGAGGGAAACTATTAGCTTGGTCTTTGGTATCAGCAAAAGCTAGATTCTAACCATGGTTCTTACTTTTCCTAGATATGTGTGTGACTAGCTAGGTCCACCATGGCATTAGTTAAGGTTCTCTGGAGAAACAGAGTTAACAGGATATATACAGATGTGTAAGAGGAGGTTTATTATGAGAAGCAGCACACGTGATTACACAGGCCGAGAAGCCGCACAACCTGCTGATCTGACATCTGTGAGCTGCAGAACCAGGAGAACTGACGATGTAATTCAGTTTGAGTCTGAAGTTCTGAGAGACAGGGGTTAGGGGTGAGGAGGGGACTGCTGGTCCAGGGTCCAAGGCTCCAGAACCAGGAGCACCAAGGTCTGAGGCAGGAGAAGGAGGATGTGCCAGCTCAAGAAGAGAGGGAGAGAGAATTCACCCTTCATTGCCTTTTTGTCCTATTCAGGGCCTCAGAGGATTGGATGATCCCCAGCCGCACTAGGGAGGGCAGATATTCTTTACTCAGTTTATCAATTCAAATGCTAATTTCTTCCCCAAACACCCTCACAGATGCTCCAGAAATCATGTTTCACCAGCTATCTGAGCATCCCTTAGCCCAGTCAAGTTGACACAGAAAATTAACCATCACAGGCATTTAATTTTTTATGGCCTCTTCCATCATTTATATGAAAAGAGATAAAAATATGCACCCCTGAGTATGTTGAAAAAAGGAATAGCCATGTCCATAATGTGTCCAATACAACACATTGTACAGGTTGAGTATCCCTTATTTGAAATGCGTGGGATTGGAAGTGTTTTGGACTTTTTCAGATTTTGGAATATTTGCATTATGCTGACTTTCGATCTGAAAGTCCAAAATCTGAGATGCTTCAATGAGCGTTTCTTTTGAGCATCATGTCAGCACTCAAAAAGTTTCAGATTTTGGGCTGGCCATGGTGGCTCATGCCTGTAATCCCAACACTTTGGGAGGCCAAGGCGGGTAGATCGCCTGAGGTTGGGAGTTTGAGACCAGCCTGGTCAATATGGTGAAACCCAGTCTCTACTAAAAATACAAAAATTAGCCAGGCATGGTGGCAGGTGCCTGTAATCCCAGCTACTGGGGAGGCTGAGGCAGGAGAATCACTTGAACCCAGGAGGCGGAGGTCGCTGTGAGCCAAGATTGCACCTGGGTGACAGAGTGAGACTCCATCTCAAAAAAAAAAAAAATTCAGATTTTGGAGCACTGCAGATTTTGGATTTTCAGATTTGGAGTGCTCAATCTGTATGTGGTAGCCATTTAATTAAAGAGAGAAGGAAATAATAGTGAAGATAGTGATCATAAAAAAGATGAAGGAGGAAGAGAATGAGGAGGAAGAGGAATGGGAAAGGAAGGTGATATCTGAACTCATAAAAGTCACTACTTTTTTAAGCCTCTGTTCCCTGATTAGTCAAATGTGTCTACTGCAATTGCCTCTCTTTTTTGTGAAGATAGAGTGAAACAATGTATGATGAAGGATCTCAAAAACCATGAGGTGCTCTACACCCAGAGACATGATTACTAAGTAAAAATGTTATATATCTATAAATCATGTAGCATTTTCAAAGAGGGGCATGTGGGACACAGGAGTGGTGCACATCGAGGTGCTTAGGAGGCATTGACTCTCAATGTGACATGGATCTGGCATTGACTCTCCATGGTGCACGTAGAAGTGCTTGACTCTCAATGTGACACAGACCTGGCCCTGTGAATCCTCACCTGGAGAGGAAATGTGGTTTGTCTCTCTGATTCTGGACACTCCCATCTGCCCTACAATAAACCAATTGATACACACACTATTTGCCGTGCTTGATCTTGTAAAGCAATACTTTCTTTGTCAACAGTTTTAATCAGAGTGGTGAAGCCAGATTGAAACTGTTTAGCTAGGATAATGGGCTGACAGGAGATTAAACAGGTCCCTTGACAAGTGACTGTCCCTCAAATGCCAGCACTCTCGCCTGGCACAGCTGCACGTAATCAGCACCCAAATTCCCACCTGCCGGGAATACATCACCCGATCTTTGCTCCTGAGCCTGTGACACCTGGAGAATGATCACACATTCCTTGCATGTTATCTCTCCTTGGCCACTGAGGTGGCTTTGGGGGCTGCACTGAGAATTATTACCTTGTTGATCTATCTGTTCCCAGCCCATTTTCCCAGCCTAGGAACAGATTACACTCCACAGGGAAAAGCCATGTAATACTCTTAAGACAATTCCTTACCACGTAAGAGCAGCCATGTAATTGCTCTTAGTGACCAATTTCTCATATTCCAGGTTCATTTGAAACGCACAAGAATTAAAGTTTCCAGCAAGGCTTGAAAGACACAAGAAGTTGAGTATTAATTTAAGAGGTACATTTGGGGATATTCCCTACTCATGCTTGATGTTTGAGGAAAGAGTTACTGTGGGTGACTTAGCTAATGCATCTACCCTTTAGTTATTTCACTTAGCAGAGAAGCTGGATGGATTTTATGCTCCAAAACCGTGTCCATCCAGCTCTGGATCATGTGGGTGTTTTGTGAAGGACACGCTGCTCTCATGTCGCCCCCACTTCCTCTTCCACCTTCCTTTGGCCTTTCAGTGATCTACCATTCTCCGCTTTCTTGCTCCTTCTCTGTGACCCTCATTCTCTAAAGCTATTCAATTTTTACCTGCTCTCCACAACCCTCCCATGTTCCTCTGGGTAGATGCCCCTTTCACTCTGCTGCCAGGGACAACTGGGCCATTTCTACCATAACACATCCTATGCACTGCTGTAACTGACTGGTGTGACTCTCTGCCACCAGACTGTGGGCTCCTCTTGAGAAGTGATTTCTCCATGCATTTTTATGTCCCTAGGGGCTGGTCCAGTGCCTGGCACAGTGGCCAACTTTATTAGACATGAAGATGTTTTTCAACCACTAAGTGAGTCTCTGAATTGTAAGATATAGAACAAATATTTTGTTATGAGATTGTGAAGTTTGCAAATGAATTACATAAAAACGTAAATTACAGAGGCATATTGGTCAGATCCTGGCAGGAAACAGAGGGCAAATTCATACTGGGAAAGGGAGGGGAATTCAGCGAGAGACTATATGTAGGAGGCCCAGGCAGGTTTTAGGAAGCCTGGAAGGGGTAGTGGGACCCTGGGATTAGCAGCCATGGGCCCATTACTACTCCTGGACCTTCAAGGAGATTGGGCGGCTGAATCCAGAGAACATAGCTGTGTGTAGAGGGACACTGACAAAGGCTGTGGTCTTTGATAGAGAGATATGGCAAGTCCATGGTGACCCAGGAGAGGGGAAGCTGAGACAAGAAGTAGCCCCATCACTCTCTCTGTTCTCTCCAATCCAACTGTGATACCCACTGGCCACATCAAAACTGCAATCAGGGGACAAAGGTCAGCATCCTGGGGCATAGGCATATGGAGGTCAGTGGGGAGTGGATGTGGAGGGGCAAAGAGAAGCTCTTCACCCATTTTGCCATATAGCATCTACTCTGTTTTTTTTTTTTTTTTTAAGATGGAGTCTCGCCCTGTCGCCCAGGCTGGAGTGCAGTGGCACATCTCGGCTGACTGCAACCTCTGCCTCCCAGGTTCAAGTGATTGTCCTGCCTCAGCCTCCCGAGTAGCTGGGATTACAGGCATGTGCCACCATGCCTGGCTAATTTTTTTTTTTTTGTATTTTTAGTAGAGACAGGGTTTCACCATGTTAGCGAGGATGGTCTCTATCTCCTGCCCTCGTGATCTGCCTGCCTTGGCCTCCCAAAGTGCTGGGATTATAGGCATGTGCCAGGCCCCACTCTCATTTTTTATCCAGGTGAAAACTTCATGTCTCCAATATGGACATGGGGACACACAAATGTGAACTGGCTGCCATGCCCTCATGGAGTGTCACATTCCATCACTCCCGCCTAATGTATACATATGCTGCCACCAAAGTTTTCATGGAATGTTGCATTAGAAAAGGCCAGGGGAAAGAAAGATTAATGTATCTAAAATATAGCTTGCAAAGCTTCCTTTCTGTAGCTGGTTAAAAGGCTGATGTTGGCTGAGCGTGGTGGCTTAAACCTGTAATTCCAGCACTTTGGAAGTCTGAGGTGGATGGATTACCTGAGGTCAGGAGTTTGAGACCAGCCTGGCCAACATGGCAAAACCCCGTCCCTACTAAAAATACAAAAATTAGCCAGGTGTGGTGGTGGGCTCCTGTAATCCCAGCTACTCAGGAGGCTGAGGCATGAGAATCGCTTGAACCCAGGAGGCAGAGGTTGCAATGAGCTGAGATGGCACCACTGCACTCCAGCCTGGAGGATAGAGCTACTGTTTAAAAACACGAACAAAAAGACTGATGTTAATAATTGTGGCTAACTTCTCCTACCACCCGGTTCACATTCTTCTTAATCTCCACTAACACTTCAGATGGACACAGTTCTTCACGTAATGGGGTGACCCAAACTTTGATTCCTATAGAATTTAATGATTGGTAGTCTTGTCTTTGTCAGGTGATGCATGTTGCCATTTACAAGAGCTGCTGGAAAGGGGAGAACTGAGAGCATCCCAGTGAGCTCTGAAGGATCCACATCTGGTCTTCCTTGCCCAGTTGTGTAGCAGCAACCCAAGTTCCTTTAGATAGTTGGGATCAACCATCCTGACCAATTCTGTGATCTCTTTCTCTTCCTGTTGGTTCAATAGCATTAAGCTCCCCAAATGACCAGGGGACTATCTCAGATTTCGGCTCATCCCATCCATGAGGATGTTCTCTGCTGGCAGCATTCCTTTCTTGAGCAGCTCAGACTCTCAGCCTGAGTTTAGAGGTGGGAGTGGTTCTGAAAGCACAAATTATCCCCATGGGTTATTTGGTATTATGGTGGGAGGGTCATCCCAGTTCTACTCATTTGTTCACAAACTTCTGATTATGGGGGAGAAGGCATCACTTATTGGTCACAGGCAAACCACAGACTGAATCCAGTAGGAAGCACCTAGCCTTGCAGGGTGTAGCTTCTAGCTGACCCATAACAAGCCCTCCTTAGGCCTTCTCACATCACTAGCTGCTGCTGGGGGCTAGGCAGTCAGAAGATCAGTAAATTTCATGGGTACAAGACTCAGCAGCCCTCTCATTGCCACATCATGTATAGCATGGACTGTGGCCATACTGTGTTGGGTATTATGGTGATGGGTGAAGCATTCTGTTATCGAAGTGCTGCTGTGCATGTACAACTCTATGGTTTGGTGGACGGGAAAATATCTAGTTCATGCAGTTCTGCCATTGACTGTCCATGGTGCAGGTAGAAGTAGCAGTTTGAGATGCTCAGTCATCTGACCTCCCATTATCAGGTGCTCAGACTAAAACAGGTCATGAATGCCTTTTCACGGAGAATAGTTGTTGCCAGAGGACACATAGCCTCTCTCCAGGACCTCAGGCTTCTGCTAATAAGGGTGGCCAGAGGCCCATCTATCATCTCTTTCTGCTGCAGACACATCCAATATAATTCATTCTGCTAGGTCATAAGTGTCAATAGTGAGGCAGCTTGGACTGCAGCTGGAATCTACTGCAGTGACTTTTATTGCTCTAGGCCCTAAAGCTGGAAGGCTTATTACCTGTTACTCCTTACACAGATAGGAATAGAATTCCCCAAGGTGAATGTGTTGCTACCAAATGCCAAGAAATTCACCAAGCACCATGCATCTCTCTTTATATGAGCAGTGCAAGGTGTAGTAACTTGTCTCTTATCCTAGAAGGGATATCCTGACATGCTTCAGATTATTGGTACTCTAGAACTGTATTGTTTGGTACAGTAATCATTCACCAAATAGGATTACTAAAATATAAATAAAATAAAATAAAAATTTAGTTCCCTCATCACACTAGCCACATGTTAGAGACGCTCAAGGGTCATGTGTGGCCAGAGGCTACTGTGTGGGATAGCCTATCCACAGGACATTTCTATCAGTGCAGAAAGTTCTATTGGACAGTGCTGCTAGAAAGTGCAACCACATAGCAGGCCTCTGAACTTTCTGGGGTTTATCTCGCACTCTCTGGCACTCACGTGTCTTCCTAGGTGTGGTAGCTGATGCTTGTGATGCTCTGTACCATGGTCCCTGGACCTGATTTCAGCACTGCTACGGGGACAGCTCCACGCCCCGCTGCCAGCATTACACAAACTGCAAAAGACACAGCTGCTCTTTTCTCATCAGCTTTCTCAGAGGCTACTCAAGGCTGCTCAACTATGCACACGTACAACCCAAAGTATAACGAAGTCAATGCCACCAGGGAATGCTCAGCCAACGGTGGGTGGTAGTTAGTGGATAAATAACTGACCTCTCCATCCTGTGATAGAGCAATTCTACATGGTTCCTAGATGATTCCCATTGGGTTTGAGCTCCACTTGTCTATGGTAGATTAATAACTTGAATTTTATTCCATGAATCACTTTTTGTTTCTTGGCATCACCACCCAAAGTAAACTCTCTGTGAAAAATTCGTTGAATCAGAGTCCACTTTCTGGGGAATCAGATTAACACAATTTATCTTGGAAGTGACCCTATGAAGCAGACCTTCAAGATAGGATTCTGAAATTGGATTGCTTCATGGCTATATGAATATAAGAATCCTGTCACTGGAAATCAGTGGGCTGGTTATCAGCTCTGACCTATGGCAGCATTACGATAACCAAGACTTTCAACTGGGGCAGACTGGGATGAGGTCTATGTGAAAGTGAGGGCATTGATTTATGCAACAACTCTAGCAATTAAAAGGAATGAGCATGGTGGCTCATGCCTGTAATCCCAGCACTTTGGGAAGCCGAGGCAGGCAGATCACTTAAGGTCAGGAGTTGGAGAGCAGCCTGGCCAACATGGTGAAACCCCATCTCTACTAAAAATACAAAAATTAGCCAGGCATGGTGGTGCCCGCCTGTAATCCCAGCTGCTTGGGAGACTGAGGCAGGAGTATCACTTGAACCTGGGAGGCAGAGGTTGCAGTGAGCCAAGATTGCACCTCTGCACTCCAGCCTTGGTGACAAAGCGAGACTCTGTCTCAAAAAAAAAAAAAAAAAAAAAAAAGGAATGGGGTGATGGTAACTACCAGGGAGGTAAAGTGGGATCCACACCTTGAAGAAATAGAATGAGAGGTGCAGGTCATCCGAGCATCAACTCGATGTGTTCTGTGGTGGCCCGAAGGTTTTCATGGCAGCGTTTCAGGAGACCCTCATCTGCAGCTAGAGGGAAAGCTGTGGAGAAAATCAGGTCGCAGATTTAATCATAATATGGCAGGACTGCCAAGGATGTTGACTCCTTTGCTTTGACAAGTTTCCTCTGCTAAGATCTGGGATAGGGGTGCTGAAAGGATGCTCCTGAGAACGTGGAATTCCCAGGTCCCTCAAAGCCTCCATGCAGGAAGAAGCAGTGCAGCCCCCTCTCCCAGAGGGTATCAGCCTACCATTACCTGGAGACCACGTAAAGTTCTCACTTGAGGCTGAGGCCTTGAGGATGATGCTTTTCTGCTGATCTGCTTCTGTCTCCCCTCATAATGTGAGGGGGATTCAATGATCTCTCAGGTCTTTTTTGGCTCTTAAAATCCCATGATTCCTTTGCAGCCCACACCTCGTTCTCTGATTTCCCCCACAGGATTGCAGGGACTCTCACCTATGGAGAAGACAGGTGTTGGTAGGAGGTATGCTGGGAAGAGCTTTGCTATATCTCCGGAAGGAAGAAGATTGTTTCCCCTCGGGGGATGGCACTTTCAACATGTGGGAGCTTGTTGGGTCACAGAAGAATGACAGGTGAGCTTCAGTGATGCTCCTGGTGACTAATGCTGTGGTTAAGAATGCAGCTGTAAAAAGCTCTCTAAAAAACATGGATCAGACAATTGTATCTTATTAATTCAAAACCTCCAACAATGAAAGCTTACGATTGCAAGAATAATCTTTGTTTCTGCAATGATTTGATGGGGCAAAAGGGAAATAATCCTTAAATGGATGATTTTTTTAACCGTAAGGCAAGTGAAATCTCAGTAAAAGACAAACTCTCTCCCCACCTTGCCCACATTGCCTCCACTCTCACACTTATACACATGAAATGCTATTGAGAGGCCGGTGTATAATGAGCCCATCAGAGAGCCAAGGCAGCTTCAGTGTTATCATCTGATGTTGTCTACCTGTGGGAGATAGCACAGCATGGGGTTTTGCTGTCAGATTCATATTTGAACCCAGACTCTAATAACTTATTAGCTGTGTGATTTTGAGCATGTTATTTAGCTTGAATGAGCCTCAGTTTCTGCACCTTAGAAAGTGGGCTTATTCATACTTATTTTATAGGATTATTGTTGTGTTGGTTTATATATTTAACCAGTATTTATTTACGGACTACGTGTGTATTATATACCAGATACAAGTCTCAGGTGATTCTGTATATGATATTCCACTTAAAACACCAAGGCTCTATGCAGCTTGTTCCCTTGTCTCTCTTTCTATGTGCCTTATCCATTTTAGCTTTCCATTCACTCACCCATCCCCTCATTCATCTTCCCATCTATCCACCCATATACCCATCTACCCATCTATCTAGTCATTACCCATCCATTCATTTATGTATCTATCCATCTACAAATCCAACCATCCATTTCCCATCCATCCATCTACTCACCTATCCACCCATCCACCCTTCCACCTTTCCACCCACTCATCCATCCATCCACCCACCTGTCCATCTGCCCATTTACCTATCCACCAGTCCTCCCACCCATCTCCACCTCCACCCATCTACCTATTTACCCATCCATCTACCCATCCACCCACCCACCTGTTCTAAGTGCTGGAGGACAGGCATTTTTATGTAATGCCTGCCTTGAGCTGGTTGTCAGGACACACATGTTCTGCCTTCTCTGCCATAGAGGCAACAAATGTAGTGGCTGAGAACACGGACGTTGGAGCCAGAATGCCTGGGTTTAAATCTTATCACTGCCACTTACTAGTCACATCACTCTGGGCACATATTCAGTTGCATTGCATCTCTGTTTCCCTTTTGTAAAATGGGGATGATGATTACAATAATTCACATAGTGATAAACAAAGAGTTAAAATGGTGGCTGGCATGCAATACCCACTTGCCTTATTTTGAATAGACTGGGCCCCTAAGTGCAGTGGATTCAGCATAAGGTTTTAAATGAGGTAGACCTGGGTTTGAAAGTTGAGCTCACTATTTACCAACCTTGAACTCTTGAGCAAATTATGACACATTTCCTGAGTCCCCGTTTCCTCAGTTGGGAATATTGCCAACTCACAGCTCAAAAATGTTGACAGGCAGCATCATCTAGTAGAAAAAGCATAGATTCTAAAGTAAGGAATTCCATATTTGAGACTTGGCTCTAAGTTCTGTGATCTTAAATAAGACAGTTGGACAGGTCTTCAGTTTTTTTTTCCTGTAAAATGGGAATAATAGTTACATGTATCACAGATTTTATAGTGAAAAGAAGGTAGTATATTTGAAAACACTGTGTTGAAGTATGAAGCACACTATGAATTCTAATGGTTGGAAACATAATGGTTGCACAGCTCTTCCTGTAGCTGTGGTGTGAAGTAAGGATAAAGCCCCAAGAGTTTTGACCCGGTGGGCTCAACCCTGGTTTTGACTTCTGTCTAGTTTGTGATTCTCTAGCTGAGGTGCCAGGACCCCTGGGTACGTGACAGTATGCTAGAAGGGTTTGCAAAACCGCTTCTTGGACGACCAAGTTTCCACAAAGGTTTGGAAAAACTCGTCCTTTTCTATTAATGACCATGTAGTAGACTATAATTTATTCATGATTTTTACATTAAAATATGAAGCTTCAAGGAAAATTTGTGATGGTAGTGAGCTGCCTCTGGCTCCAGGATACCATCATCTCTAACCACTCTCCTCTGACTGGTGGTATCCTGGTGGAAAAGGTTAAGAAGCACCAGCATTAGTTGTTCACCACAATTAGCATGTTCTCTCCCTGAATTGTAGGTTGTACTCTCCAAGAAGAGGTGCAAGTATTTCATCCTAAGAGTAGGGTATGCTTTCCTTGAGGTCTAGGAACTCTGTTGGTGAGAAGACCGTCAGCCAGAGTAATCTTGACTGTAAGTCACAAAAAAATCTCCAACTCACATTGGCTTGAGCAATAGGGAATTTATTTTCTTAAACACTCGAGGTCAGAGCAAGAGTAGTCCCCAGGGTTGAAGATGATGCCAAAAAGGCCCAGGCTTCTTTTCAGATGTCCACAGTATAGCCTATGGTCACCAGATAACAAGATGGGAGCTGGCGATATTTGCGGCTACCTGTCTCCGTATTTCTACACAGCAAGTGGAGGTCGAGGGAGGATATTTAGAGTGTGAGCCTGAGAGACTTCCCACCAATCACAGTATAGGAAGACTCCACTTCAGTCTGATCGGGCATCTTGGGTCATGCCTCCACCTCTAGCCCAGTAACAGTCACTGGGGACTGGAGTCAGGGCTGCTGCATGGAGTGTGTGTGAAGGTGGAGAGGTAGGGAAGGAGGGCAGGATGCAGTCGGGTAGACAATCCTCAGCCTCTGCTTCAAGTGTCCTCCAGGGAGAAAGAGTAAATGACCTCTGAAAGCCTTGCCTAGGGCTGTCAGGACTTTCCTTGCCAGGCAAATTTCGGTCTATGCCCCTAATACAAAATTGGTCACCATGATTGTGAAGTGAAATTGCTTGATTCCGGGTTTAGTTTGCTATAATTTCCATTTCCCATGAAGCAGAGAGGACAATGAGAAGAAATGTTATTTTAAGAACAAATAATGAGCTCACTGAGAGCAGAGAGAACCTGGGGGAAGGTGCCTGTGTCTTGTGAAATTCATAAAGGCCAAGACAGGGCATTGCCAGACATCCACCTTAGGAAAAGCTTAGGAAAGCCGACTTCAGGCCTGAGGAAGGGATCTGCGTGAGCTGAGTCAGAGACTGAACAATAATGTGTGTCTCAAGAGGAAAGAAAAATGCTGGAAGCTTGAAACCCTGACAGTGTAATTATGAGAGGGAACGTGGCATAACACCGAGTATGTGCTTTGGCGTCTCTTTTCATCTTAAACCCAAGCTCTGTGACCTTCCAGCTTTCTGTTCTGTTGTAGGAATAAAGTGGGAATACCACTTCTTATAAGAATTAGAGAGAGCACATGTAGTGTTCAGATAACATGTTGATGATGAAGAAATGGTAGTTCTGATTAGGTTGGTACAAAAGTAATTGCAGTTTTTGCCACTGAAAGTAATATCATCTTAAAAAGTAAGAAAAGGGTGCTGGGTGCAGTGGCTCACACCTGTAATCCCAGCACTTTGGGAGGCTGAGGCGGGTGGATCATCTGAAGTCAGGAGTTCGAGACCAGCCTGGCCAACATGGTGAAACCCCATCTCTACTAAAAATACAAAAATTAGCCAGTTGTGGTGGCATGTGCCCGTAGTCCCATCCACTTGGGAGGCCGAGGCAGGAGAATCACTTGAACCTGGGAGGTGGAAGTTGGAGTGAGCCAAGACTGTACCACGGTACTCCAGCCCGGGTGACAGAGCGAGAGTCTGTCTCCAAAAAAAAAAAAAAAAAAAAGTAAGAAAAGGGGGAACATATTTAATGAAATTACATGGGTCCTTTTTGATGCAATAAGAATTGAATTTTAACTTTAATAACACATGTTCAAGAGTCAGGGAAGGGCCACAAATGCAGAATGAGTCTGAAAGAGTGCTTTGAATTTTTTTTTTAAAAGTGTCAGTAAGGGCAAAAGTGACTATGAAAAATGCTTAAGATATCAAAAAGGCTTTTAAAGAAAATCTGTGTTTGGAGCAAGATGAGGAACAAGAAAGGGGCAGATGGTGACAGATGGCACAGGACAAAATGGACTTTGAGGTCTTTGCTGCTGTCTCCTTCAAGCTGGGAAGAGTAAAGCAAACACTGGAGAGAAGCAACTGAAGAATGAGATGGGTGAGAGTCAGTAAGAAATGTCCAACCTGATTTAGGTGAGGGTATCTGCTGACCCAGGAAAATTATATCCAGGGAACTGAGAAAATTTGCAGGGTGCTTAATTGGTGAGTTCTCTAGATGCCTCTAGTTAGGCATTCATCTTTATTTATTGGCTTAAAGATGGGTAACAGAGGACTGTTAACCCTGCCTGGCAGTCTTCTCTCTAAGACAGTTCCTAGACCTCAAAGAAAGCATACCCTACTGCAGAAGAGGAAGCTGGAAGGTCACAAGTCTGATGACATTAACGTGCAGATGTGCTTGTCTAAATATATTCATACACCTTATATATGTAGATGTATATGCACGTGCATACACACACACACACTCTGTCTCTCTTTTACACACACACACACACATATATGTAGGTAAAAGCCAACAGATATCCTAGCCCAAGTAGGATAAACTTGATTTTAATCTCCCCAACTATAGCCTCTCCATTGTCCTTCCCGACCAGTTTCCTGATTGGTTCCCCCACCATGCTCATCTCTATCCAGGAGGAGCTAAATACCCACCTAGCAGGCACTTCTGGAATCTGGCCAGTGTATACTGTTTTTCTGTCCTTCACTCTCTGTTTTTGGCTGCCTAGAGCTCACTATGCAGGTTTCTTCTGGCTAGAGAGTGCCTATATTTTGGATCTATGACTATGCCTTATTCTTCCACTACAGATTATGATCCATATATCAATCCTCTAAGCAAACAGAAATGCCTTCATGGTAATCCTTCTGAAGTGTTTACCTTTCAGCGGGGCACAATCTGGAAGCAAGGTGCTTATCTCCAAAGGATATAAGAGCAGGCTGATAGAGCAAAGCTACACAGTCTCCTTCTCTCTGTCTCAAGAGTGAAGAGAGAGACAGAGAGATACACACAGAGGCGGACACAGAGAGAGAGACTGAGAGAGATACAGAGTGACCCACATGTATATAGGAGGGGTGAGGGAGAGAGAAATTGTGCAAAGCACAGGGTTTGCCTCCCATGCACAGGGGTATCTCATATATTTTTGGAAAAAAATGAATACTGTTCAAGATGATCTGCATAATAATTTAAGTGGCAGAATATAAAAGAGCGTTTATTCCTGGATTTAAAAAAATTAACCAAAATTAGGTTAATACCTTGATGAACTGAAATACTGTTAGGTTGGGGGGCAGCTCATGCTGGAAGATGAGAAGAGCAATGGGTGGGGCAGGGCCCATGCGGGGAGATGAGAAGAGCAATGGGTGGGGGCCCAAGCTGGGAGATGAGAAGAGAAGTGGGTGGGGCGGGTCCCATGTCAGGAGATGAGAAGAGCAGTGGGTGGGGTAGGGCCCATGCTGGGAGATGAATTTAGAAAGATGGGCTTAGCAATATCACAGAGGACCTCAAAGGCCTTCATGCTATTTCTGCTTTATCTTCAGGTCACGGGAAGTCCTTCATAGTGTTTCTGTGAATAGCAGACTGTCACAGGTTGAGTCCCTTGGAACATAGATGCTGAGATTTGCATTAAGGAAGTTCATTGAGGGGAGGTGATGATCTTGTGAACAATACCTGTGAGTTGTGAAGGGAACAGGATTTGGTGGAAGAAGAAATCGCAGCAGAGGCCTCAGGTTGACTCTTAAGAACTGTCCACATTGAGGCATAAGGACAGGTCTTCGTACCCCTGCATGAACCCATCATTGGGTGCAAGCTGTCTCCAAGAAGAAGGAATGGCCTTAGGTGGGCCATCTCCCTCTGGTCCAGAATAACTCCTGGAGCTGTGATACGTCCAGATGGAGGAATGAGCACCTCGTTCCCAAAGAGGAATCTGGGCGGCACCCACTGCAGGGGTGAAATTATCAGAGCCAAGAGGCTACTCTAGATGGGTGCTACTCTAGATGACTGTAGATTGTTACAAGTCCTCGATAAGATGAAGAGCTTGCATCAAAATTTAAAGCAACACAATGCTTCCTTCATTGAGTCTTGCTATGAACAAAAAGAAGGCGAAACTGAATGTGTGCTTAATGGCATTGACTTAAGCTCCACCACTAATGGCTTGTGAACTGGGACGGTTTGCAGACTGGCACCAGTCAGCAAGCCACACTTTGAGTGGCTCTGCTATAGACTATGTTCCTGTCCTGTAGTAAAATCACTCTAGGTCATTTTCTTATCAGCTACATTTGTGAAGTTAACCTTTCTCTGACTTCTAGAGTCTGAGAGATAAAACTTTGCTTACTGTCTGCTTTCCTAACATACCTTTTCTTTTTTTTTTCCCCAGAGTTGGGAGGTTGATTCATCTTAGTAGATCTTGTCAGATTGTGTCTGACTACATATATTTGCTTTTCCCAAATGTCCAATCTTTGTCAGTTGAGAAATATTTGAAGTGCTGACAAGGCTCTTCTGGACAACTCACCTATCATTGCAGAGTCTGTAGGATTAATTCTTCTTAATTATGTTAGTGCTGGGCCATCAATCAAGTTTATTGATGCTGTCTGGTCATGTCTAGAAGATTTATAGGTATCTATATTCATCCCACACAGAAGGAACCACAAATAACTTGGCTATCTTTGCAATGTCTTTTTGCATGAGACAAATGTTATACAATTATTACAGAAAGCTGTTTAATAAGTAAGAACTTGCTTTTCTAAGTTTCCTCTGTGGGGTCTTGGAAGGAGAGTTTGGGAATTTGTAATAGTCTTCACAAGCAGTTTCTTTTCCCCCCTTTTAACGGAGTTAAAAACCCACTTTTCTGTCCAAGTGTTTTATTTCCAGTCCAGGAAATATTCTCGAGAATTATACGCAAGTTCACTAGGCAGAATTTAATCATTTTTTTTGTACATGGCCTTGGCTTTCACATTGTTGAGCATGAAATGATTGGATTTCAGATAATCAGAAGGAAACAGAGTGAATCTAGAATCACAGACTCATGGGAAGTTGGAGCTAATGTAAACCTGTCTTTCTGTGTCCTGGTTGTCACAGACTCCTGGGAAGTTGGAGCTAATGTGAACCTGTCTTTCTGTGTCCTGGTTGCACATCACTGTTCTTAAAGACTGTGACTCTATCAGTCTGGAGTGAAGCTTCAGTATCTGCATATCTTTAACTCTACAGGTAAGTCTTATGTTTATCTAGGTTTGAAGCCCATGGATGGGTTACTCCTTTCTTAACCCAGAGAGGGAAGGAACCTGGATGTGAAGAGCCAAGTGTCTGCACTGAGCGTCATCAGTGGGAGCTTAACCCAAGTCTTGCGAAAGGAACATGAAACCAGAGGCGATGCGGTTGTTGTAAGTGGTAAGCGCTTGAATGGAAGCTGTGCCAAGCCTTGTGCTGAGTTCATAAGTGCATCATCTTCAAAAATCTTCACTATAATTTAATAAGTAGGTATTATTATCCTTATACATGAGAAAACTGAGATCTAGAGAGTTTAATATTTTGACCAAGATGATATAACTGGTGAGCAGGAGTTAGGGGTTTAACTCAGGCCTTCTGATTGGAAACTTCTGTTCTCTCTGCTGGAGAAAGAAAGACCAATGAGGAGACTTGCAGGGGGCCTCCTGTAATTTCCTTTGGAAGTCAGGTTATACAATGTATGTGCATGAGAATTCATAAACGTCTAAGCATGTGGTGGTTTGGCAAATTGAATAGAATTCTCATTATGCAAGAAAATAAAGCAGTAGATAATAAAGCAGGGAGAAATGAGAATGGTTAGAGAAAGAAAAGTGGGAGAAAGTGATGAATGATTGATGGTGGAAGAAAAGAATGATCAGTGAGGACATACTCTTAGGAACAAAAAGTCCAAGCACTGAGATTGCTTAGCCAGAGAGTGGATGTGGTTTCACATTAATAGTGGGGATTGTAGGATCAATAGTAGCTGATAATCTGTGCCTGAGAAGTCTTTGGAAAGAGACAAACCAGAATATATATGTCTGGAAGAAAAACAATTGTGGTAATTTGTCTATTCCTGAATCACTTTTCCTGTAGGCATCCAAAGGTGAGGAAGCGTGACTTGGCTAATGCCCTGACCTCCCTTCTGACATCCAGCTCTCCTACCAGTTACTGAAGGAGAGTTCTGCTCTTTAGACTAGATGGGCTCAGAGCTTTGATTTGCATACTAGATGTCCTCCTATGGTTATCTTGTTTAGGTTTTCCTGACCTCCTCATTTATAGCAGATTATTAGGAATAAATGTATTGGCACCTGGTAAGTAAAAATAATGACCAAAGTCTTTACAAATCTAAACGTCTACCTGTAATTTGGAATAGAAAAGTTCTCACAAGTGAAGAAGTATTATACAAAATATATTGAACTTCAACCAGTCTTGAAGAGTCAAGATCTTCCTTAGGGCATTAAGACTTGTTGAACACCTGGTGCTCTCCGAAGCTATGGAGACATGTAGATTAGTTATTCTTGTTCTCAATGACCCCAGATCACTGACCTTTTTCAAATCTGTCTACTTTTGGTATTTCTGTCTCTTTTCTAACAGTTACACATTTTAAAAGCAGGTCTCTCCACCATTGGTGAATGTTTCTCCTGCATTCTCCCTCTATAATTTGCTTTTAGATGACAAATATTATAATATTAATTCTATTTTATGTACTATTTCAGGGTAGTAGTCTGTCAGGGCCTGCAGGGTATTCTTTCTCTGCAAAGTGCAATTTCTGACAGTCATTACACAATTGTCTCTTAAATAAAATGAAACATACTGCTAGACATTTAAAGAGCTGTTCATTTGAACACATTGCTTCCAAAGGAGAAATCAAGATAATTATCCCAATTATGAGCACACAAATAATTATTTAATTACTTGTCTGCCTTGCCTGCTAGATGATCACTTCATAAGAGAAGACTCTGGTGTTTTTCTCAATGCTTAATTTCTATTCCTACTTTAACACATTTATGCATAGTGCGCTTCATATAACAGTGAAAAGAATGTTTGCACTCTAATAGATTTTACATTTTCTAGTTGAGGTAGAGATAATGAAGAGATAAATAGTTATAAAATGTCAGGGGTAATGACTATTGAAAAGGATGCAAGGCACGCAGGAGGGAGTGGAGGGTGCTGGGTTAGTCTGTGGCTGGGCCTACGGTGCTTACACACTCATCTGCGGCCCTGTCTGTCATGAATGGCTACAGCGTTCAGGCATCTGCCTGCTGACTGCCTACATGGGGTTGTGTCAATACATGTTGGAGATAAATCAAACAACTGTGCCTCACGCCCAAGAGTAACTCTATGATTACTTAGTATAAGAAACTTATCGACATTTCTCCCTATGTGGAATTAGAGAAAGTGAAGTTCTGATGTTTGGAAGAATGATGAAGAAGCTACGATGCCAGAAACCAGGTGGGAGGTAGAAAAAGGAGGAGTTGTTCCCTGAAGAATTAGCCTTGGAAGGCAAATTCCAAGATTTCCTGGGCAGCCATGACACAGTGAGGAGCTTTCTCAGGAACAAAGAAAGAAATTTTTACTCTGTTAAAAACAAACAAACAAACAACAACTGAGGTAAGGGAATGAATGACCATTAAAAAAGGGGATGAAACGGAATGCCCTGTGAGGCCCATTGACTTCTGTGGAGTCAGCTCTGGGGCTGGTCTTGCCTCTCAGAGCACAGACCTCCACTTCTTGTCTACCCAGTGTTTTTTTTTGTTTTTATTTTTTGAGACAGAGTCTCACTCTGTCACCCAGGCTGGAGTGCAGTGGCGCAATCTTGGCTCACTGCAACCTCTGCCTCCCAGGTTCAAGTGATTCTCCTGCCTCAGCCTCCTGAGTAGCTGGGATTACAGGCACGCACCACCACGCCTGGCTAATTTTTGTATTTTTATTAGAGATGGGGTTTCACCATGTTGGCCAGGCTGGTCTCGAACTCCTGACCTCAGGTGATCCACCCACCTCAGCCTCCCAAAGTGCTGGATTACAGGCATGAGCCACCGTGCCCTGCCCAGTGTCTTGTTTTTAATTCATTAATTCAATGAGTTGTTTTTAATTCATTTTTTCAAACTATTTTATACATTGCGGAGGTATTTGGTGACTGGTGGTGATAACGGATGCTGGACCTGAGTTGGGTGCCAGTCCTGTGGACTGATGGTCTGTGGGAGTGGGGACCTCAGTGGCCGTGCCCTGGTTTCCCCCCTGCCTTGCTGGGCAGGTGTGGGTGAATGTGCGTGGACCGCTGTCCACCTGCACCCAATGTGTCCACTTCCCATCCACCCAAGGCCTTAGGCCCGACTCCATTCATCCGTTTCTGTAGTGGCTGCCATGGCCTGCATACTCCCCGGGAATGCAGGGCTGACCAAAACAGCCAGGGCCCCTTTCCTCGGGGAGCTCACGGCGTGGAGACGTTTACAATGAACACTGTGGCAAGTTAAAAAAATAAACTGTGACTATGTTTTAAGGAAGAGAAAGATGCCCTGGGGGAAAAATTGGGAGACTGGGGTCTGACGGTCCCTGCCAGGAGACAGTGCTTAACTGAGACTTGCAGGATGATGGGTGCAGACTAAAGAGGATTTATTTGGGCTTTTGATTTTATCAGCTTCTATTGCTACAACTTCAATGAGTTGGTTTTAATTCATTTTTTCTTTCTTTGTGTTTTCCTACTACTGAGGTGCTTTCTAGCTGTCTCTCTGGTTTTGTTTCATTTTTGAATGTTTTCATTCAAAATGCCTATTTTGTAACTTTTTTTTTCTGCTTGTAGTATTATTTTTGCCCTCGGATTCTTCACATTTGCTCAATGCCTTAAAATTTTAAGTTCACACATATTAGGTCATATTTCCTTTTTTATATGTGTGTGTGTGTGCACGTGTGCAAGCACGCAGGCCTATGTGCATAAGTACGCATGTGTTCATTGGGAATGGCTGATCCAGAGCCCTTTGGCCTGATCTCCACTATCCATGGAAGCATCTTTCTTCAAATCTAGGCCTCCATGAAACGTTTTGAAAACTATTGATCTGTGGTTAAAAATTAGCAGTTAAGCATGAGCTTCTCCAGGAGCTTCTGTTATTATACCCTTGAATTTATTAATTTGGCTTCATACAGGTGAGTTTCTTTGGTTGAGTCCATTATACAAAATGTCTTCTTTCTGTAATAGGTCAGGGCAGTGATGTTTGTTAGTGGAGGAAGCTGAGAGGCTTAGAAAAGATGCTGAGACTTGGTGTCCATCAGATAATGTATGATGGTGAGAACTGGTGAGGACTGATGATTCCAGAGAAAGCATATGGACAGGGTAAAGGAGGTGACCTACGGTATCCAGGAAGTCTTTTCTACAGTGGGTTTAGGGTGCAGTGGAAGGGGAGAGGATTTTATAGGTTGTGGAAGTATTTGGTGACCGGTGGTGATAAGGGATGCTGGACCTGAGTTGGGTGCCAGTCCTGTGGACCGATCTGTGGGAGTGGTGACCTCAGCAGTCGTGCCTTCATTTCCCTCCTGCCTCTCTGGGTGGGAGTGCCTGGATATAGGTGGACTGCTGCCCAGCTGCACAGGGCTGCCAGGCTCATGCGGCCTCCCCAGCACTGCACCACTGGAGCAAGTGGGCGTCGATGCGTTTCCTCATTCATCCTTAATTATTCTGATTCTCTGGTGTTAAAATGGATCCAGGAAGGCTCTTGGAGCCAGTCTAACACCACAGTCTTTTGTCTCTGAACCAGTGGTTATTGTTTCTACCTCTCAAGGTGTATACCCCCTATTTTGGAAAATTATCTACCATGTTGAAGTCTGAGAATATAGGTATGGGTGACTGGGTCATCTCATTCTCTGTCCCAGTTTTCCCTGAGTGTGGCAGCCTCCTTCGCTTGGGACAGTGGGAGCAGAGACTCTTAATTTCACCAAGGATGGACTTTGCATTTCTCATGTATATTCTCCTTGGATTATATGGGTTTTAGGACAGAAAGGGTGGCAGAAAACATTATTATTCTATATTAAATGGAAACCTAGAAGATTTAAAGTTTTTGAAGGTTTAATAGCTTCGATACAATTTCAACTGAAAAGAGTGAATTCTGTAGTCACGTCAAAAATTAATAAACTACATTTATAAGAAGGCATCTGAGCTTATGATTGGCATTTAATTAGAATTAAATGACATGTTATCAAGTGTAATATTCTTCCTTTTGATCAAAGTCCAGTGCCTGTTTTGATGAAGCCTAGGCTGGCAGGGGAAGCCAGGAGAGGGGGCAGCTGGGACCAAGAACCATGTTGGGTCAAGTCAGACTGAAAGGGTGCACGATGGCACTACATCTGCCTCCTAAACAAAGTCAAAACTTAATGGAGAATTGAAAACCAAAACCAGACCAAGGCCTGACTACTCAGCAGCTCATCCTCACATAGACTTTTTTTTTTTATACTTTAAGTTCTAGGGTACATGTGCACAACGTGCAGGTTTGTTACATATGTATACATGTGCCATGTTGGTGTGCTGCACCCATTAACTTGTCATTTACATTAGGTATATCTCCTAATGCTATCCCTTCCCCCTCCCCCCATGCCCTGGTGTGTGATGTTCCCCTTCCTGTGTCCAAGTGTTCTCATTTTTCAGTTCTCACCTATGAGTGAGAACATTCGGTGTTTGTTTTTTTGTCCTTGCGATAGTTTGCTGAGAATGATGGTTTCCAGCTTCATCCATGTCCCTACAAAGGACATGAACTCATCCTTTTTTATGGCTGCATAGTATTCCATGGTGTATATGTGCCACATTTTCTTAATCCACTCTATCATTGATAGGCATTTGGGTTGGTTCCAAGTCTTGCTATTGTGAATAGTGCCGCAATAAACATACGTGTGCATGTGTCTTTATAGCAGAATGATTTATAGTCCTTTGGGTATATACCCAGTAATAGGATGGCTGGGTCAAATGGTATTTCTAGTTCTAGATCCTTGCATTCTCACATAGACTTTTATGGCTTGGTCACTTGGGACAATCATTTTACCTTCAGAACAACAGAGTTTTTCAGAATTGAACTGTTTGGTAAATAGAAGAATCATTGTATGTCTTCACTATATATGTAAAGAAAATGAAGTGAAGATTCTGGTCTCAGTAGAAGTATTTTTCACAGAATTCAGTTTATTTTTGTTTCTTAAGAAAAGCTAACCTAAATTTAAAAGTTTATTCAACTGGTATACAGCTTTCTGGGAGCATATCACTTGACGTAGCATATGTGAGCAGCGCCTTGCATGGCTGGAGGGGAAAGAGCAGACCCAGGCCCTGTGAGATTAAGGGGTGGGGTTGGGGGCAGTGGAGGGGTGTCCCAAAGGGTGAGGGGCCTCCCCGAGACACTCAGAGCTGATTGGTGCTTACAGAATCGCTCACGTCTGAGACAGTCATTTCCCCCACACTCTTCCTCCTCTACCAATGTGCAAAAAAATATGGCTGTTGTCTTATGTCAGCAGTCCTGAACCTGGCTGACCACAAGATCCCAGAAATGTGTACTTTTTAAAGTATTCTTGGGGGATTTTAGTGCTCAGACAAGTGTGAGAACCACTGTTGTAGGTGAGTCCTTTTTATTTACTGCCCTTCTGTGTCTCAAACCCAAAAAAGTCCACCCTGCTGAGTCTGCCACCTAAAAGCACTTAAGGCAGAGCCATTCCCAGGGTCATGATATATAGACTCCATCCTGCTGCTCCTTAATTTCTTCATTAGTTTATTTTCACACTCCTACCCCAATGATCTCCTCCTGCTTCCTTTTTGTGTCCAACTTCCTTTCTTCCTTCAAACCTCAACTCAAGGACGAGTCATATCCTCTGCAGGGTGAACTGACGCCCTGCTCTGATGTAGACATCTCTCATCTACATTCCCATCGCATCTTGCAAAACCTTTCTAGAGGACTGGGCTGCACCACGTGGACTTCTTCTTCTTTTTCTTTTTTTTGGAGATGGAGTCTGGCTCTGTCACCCAGGCTAGAGGGCAGTGGCGTGATCTTGGCTCACTGCAACCTCCACCTCCCAGGTTCAAGCGATTTTCCTGCCTCAGCTTCTCTAGTAGCTGGGACTACAGGTGCGCATCACCACACCCAGCTAATTTTTGTGTTTTTAGTAGAGATGGGGTTTCACCAGGTTGGCCAGGCTGGTCTCAAACTTCTGACCTCAGGTGATCTACCCGCCTTGGCCTCCCAAAGTGCTGGGATTACAGACATGAGCCACCGTGCCCGGCCACATGGACTTCTTCTCTCCAGCGACACCCCTGTGTGTAGTAGGCAGTCACTAAATGGTTGTTGGATAAGAAGTTGAATGGGTGCTTCAGTGGAGGTAGACATCCTTGTCAGCTGAAGAGGACAGGAGGAGCTGTGTGGAAAACATGGGTTCTGAGTGAGTTCTGCTGAAAGAATGGGGAAGATGGCCACGTGGGAGGAAAGGAATTGAGTGTTAGGAAGTTTTGTCCCTGGGAAGAAGCAAAAATAGAGCATGCTCTAGTTTTTGACATTCAGGCCATCCTGATCAGTCTGGAGAGTTTATAGAGGCTGGAGAGCATTGAGAGATGAAATAATTTGACATTGCAAGGCAGTGTGGAGTCCTGAAGTGCAGCACAATGGTGGGCACTCTTGGTGCTCCATCCAGACGCCCTTCTGACCCCATTCTCTTCGCCAGGGCTGTGTGCGCATCCCCTGTATGTGTTTGGTTTACAGCAAATAAGGCTGCCAGGGTTAGCAAATAAAAATATAGGAGGCCCATTTAAATTTAAATTGCAGAGATATAATAAAGACATTTTAGTATACGTGTTTTCCATCCAATATTTGGAATATATATATATGTGTATATATATAGGTATATATGAAAACATTATTCATTGTTTATCTGAAATTTAAATTTAACTAGGCATTCTGCATTTTATCTGGCATTCTCACTGCAAGCAGCCCACAGCTGTGACATCCTTATGAGGATGGTTCTTTGACTAGGGGCTGCCTGCTGCCTGGCCTTGTAGAGACCAGAGGTGTCTGAGGGTTTACATCCCCTTGGGGTCAGCCAGAGCCAGTGACTCATTGGTAAGGCAAGTACGAAAGCTTAGCATGACTGCAGAAAGGGACGGAATCTTTTTTTTCCATGTTAAGATAGTTAACTAACTTTAAAACATTTTATGTATGTATGTATGTATGTATTTGAGACGGAGTCTCGCTCTGTCACCAGGCTGGAGTACAGTGGTGCCATCTTGGCTCACTGCAACCTCTGACTCCCTGGTTCAAGCGATTTTCCTGCCTCAGCCTCCTGAGTAGCTGGGATTACAGACACATGCTACCATGTCCAGCTATTTTTTGTATTTTTAGTAGAGATGGGTTTCACTATTTATTTTTTATTTATATGAATTTATGAGGTACAAG
This sequence comes from Pan paniscus, assembly GCF_029289425.2. Taxonomy (NCBI): domain Eukaryota; kingdom Metazoa; phylum Chordata; class Mammalia; order Primates; family Hominidae; genus Pan; species Pan paniscus. The sequence continues at coordinate 189,496,934 of NC_073255.2, forward strand.
TATCATTTTGTGACATGCACAGATTTCAGGGCTTTTAGGGTATCCATCATCCACCAGAACATTGTACCCCCATTAAGTAATCTCTCATCATCCACCCTCACCACCCCTACTTTTGAGTCTCCAGTGTCTATTATTCCATACTCTATGTCCACATGTGCACATTATTTAGCTCCCACTTATAAGTGAGAACATGTAGTATTTGTCTGTGTCTGATTCGTTTCACTTAAGGTAATGGCGTTCAGTTTAATACATGTTGTTGGAAAATACATGATTTTATTCTTTTTATGGATCAATAGTATTCCATTTTGTATATATGCCACATTTTCTTTACCCTGTTTTCTGATCATGGTCATGTAGGTTGATATTCATAAGGATATTCACAGTATCTTTGCTATTGTGAATAGTGCTACAACAAACGTATGGATGTAGGTAGCTTTTTTACATACTGATTTCTTTTCCTTTGGGCAGATACCCAGTAGTAGAAGTGCTGGATTGCATGGCAGTTCTATTTTTAGTTCTTTGGGAAATCTCCATACCACTTTCCATAAAGTTTGTACTTATTTTCATTCTCACCAACAGTGTAGAAGAGTTCCCTTTTTACCTACATCCTCACCTATATCTGTTATATTTGGTCTTTTTATTAAAAGCCATTCTAACTGGTGTGGTTTTAACTTGTGTTTCTCTGATGATTAATGATGTTGACCATTTTTTTCATATTTCTGTTGGCTATCTGTATGTCTTATCTAGAAAAATGCCTATTCATATTCTTTGCCCACTTTTTAATGAGATGATTATTGTTATTTTTTAGTTTAGTTGTTTGAGTTCCTTGTAAATTCTGGATATTAATCCTCTATTTGATGCATAGTTTGCAAATATTTTCTCCCATTTTTCAGGTTTGCTGTCCACTCTGTTGATTATTTATTTGGTGGTGGAGAGCTTTTTAGTTTAATTAAGTTCAAGATGGGAAAAAATCTGAAATGCATTTATATATCAGGGCTCCCTGTGGCCTCAGATGGAGGCTGTGACTTTCCCTGGAAATTTCCTCCATGGCCTGCCTGGTTCCCATTCCTTTCCCTCCTTGTTCCACCCCCTTAGTGGTCTGTCCTGCAGGCACTTCCCTAATAAATCATGTGTGCCAAAGTCCCCAGCTTAGGGTCTACTTCTGGGGGATCTCAACTAAGACATAGCAGAGTGCAGCAGGAAAGAGCTTTGGGATTCAAGTCTGAAGATCTAAGATGCCCCATTATTTAATAATGCATATGTCTTGGGCAAATATTTCTCAACATTTTTGAAACAAGGCTAATATATCCATTTTTAAAATCACCTCCTCTTCACACTGTGCTGAGGCAGGGATTCTTCCCCTAGGGTTATGGGGATGGTGAAACACACAGCACCCAACACTGGACAGATAAGATTTACAGCGCATTATCAATCACATAGACTCACAGCCCAGGGGAAGGCAGTGCCACATGCCACGAGGGCCACACAGTGATTGTGCTTGGGAATAGGATGAACAAGCAGGGGATGTAGGAGGCAGGCTTTGTGGTAACAAGAGGGTGAGGTGTGCCTGGCCCCTGCAGGAGGCTGAGGCTGGCTTGTCTGAGTAATTGCACAGGCTGGCAGGGAACTGACACCTGCCACTCCTGGATAGGCAGGGCCTGTGCTAGGCCCTTGTGACAGGGAGGGTTGTTTGGCTCCGGGATCTTAGCTGTAGGAGTCGAGTGTGTGGAGAACTTGGAGCTAGGCCATTTGGGGCCTCCCAATTTTACCAGATGACCCGTCAGCACCTAATCTTGAATCTTCATTTCAGACCTTAAGTTACTGCCATCCCCTCCTCAGAAGGTTGTGATAACGACAGAGATGGGATCACAATGTAAAATCAGAAAGCACTTCATGAGCAGAGAATGTTGTAAGGAGGAGAGCTGGAAGCTTTCAGGGGTAACTTACTTTCTTTCCATACCTCAAATCTGAAATTTTAATGTTGCTTTACAGCTATACATGAATGTTTTAAGTCTGCCACTGTGAGTGTGGGTGAAGCAGAAACCTCCAGGGTCATTGCTCATCTGTAATTCAGCTGTGTCCTGCTGCCTACCTGCCAAGCTGCGCCAGGCTGAGCCCCTGACAGCGTGAAAAAGAATTTCATACTTAGGTTGTTCTCTTTTTTTCTTTAAAAGAAAAAAATCCCCAAATCAACAACAACAACAACAAAAAACCCCTCCCCCCAAACGTTCCCAAAGAACTGGGGGGAAAGTCACATTAGTACCAGATGTAAAAAATAGGGGCCAAATACAGTATCACCTTTTAATTAAAAAATCATTTTTATGTTCAACTGTCACAACCCTTTTCCTTATTTAAACATTTAAAATGAAAACTAGAGTGTGAGTCTACTCCCCAGATCTGATGGCACTCATAACCCTCCAGAGAGTAATAGCCACGATCAATTACATGGTCGACTTGCTGGGCGTAATGGGAGGAATCTACCCAGGTGGTGGAGCACGGGGAATGTGAAATGTAAGCGCTGGTGAAGCATTTTACTTGGGCTGAAATAGAAGCAATTCAGAGCTTCGGGTGGAATCTTTACTCTTGATTTATAAGGGGAGATTAAAGAAAGAAGCCATGAAGTAATGCTTTACGGATTCGTAGATGAGGGCATAGAGCAGAATACAAAATGGAAAAAAAACTTTAGCCCATAGTCACAAGGCCTAGATTTGAGTCCTGACTTTATCAATTACTAACTCTGCAAATTTAAGCCGGTCATTTATCCTCCTTTGGCCCCAGTTTCTTTCTTTCTTTTTTTTCTTTTGAGATGGAGTTTCGTTCTTGTCACCTAGGCTGGAGTGCAGTGGCACAACCTTGGCTCACTGCAATCTCTGCCTCTCGGGTTCAAGCGATTCTCCTCCCTCAGCCTCCTGAGTAGCTGGGATTATGGGTGCGTACCACCAGGCCTGTTAATTTTGTGTTTTTAGTAGAGATGGGGTTTCACCGTGTTGGCCAGGATGGTTTCAAACTCGAACTCTTGACCTCAAGTGATCAGCTCGCTTCGGTCTCCCAAAGTGCTGGGATTATGGGCATGAGCCACTACTATGGGTCCAGCCCCCAGTTCCTTTACTTATAAAATGGGTACATTTTTATTTGATATTAATAGGGAATCCCTATTCCTCTCACTGGATTGGGAGGGTCAAATGATACAAGATAAGAAAAAATATTGTGGCTTTTTTTTTTTTTTTTTTGAGATGGAGTCTCACTCTGTCACCCAGGCTGGAGTGCAGTGGCACAATCTCTGCTCACTGCAAGCTCCGCCTCCCAGGTTCACACCATTCTTCTGCCTCAGCCTTCAGAGTAGCTGGGACTACAGGCGCCTGCCACCATGCCCAGCTAATTTTTTTTTAATTTTTAATAGAGATGGGGTTTCACCGTGTTAGCCAGGATGGTCTCCATCTCCTGACCTTGTGACCTGCCCACCTCGGCCTCCCAAAGTGCTGGGATTACAGGCGTGAGCCACCGCATCCGGCCAGAAAAAAATATTGTTTTAAGAACTGTACATGCATTATCTCTTTTTGTTCTGTTATCCTCAGTGGTAGCTGTGGTAGTTTGGGAGATGGGAGTTCCATTCATATGAGAATCTGGGGAGGGATGTGAGGTATATGTTTTAGACTTCTTCTCAGCCTAAAGAGTATCCAACATTGACACATCGCCAAACTGAATTATTTTCCTAAAGAAACTTGAAGTTGCCATGGAGGAGGAGGCAGCTGGAGACCACTCAACCACACTGCCACGCGGCAGGGCGGAGGTGATTCCTACAGCGCGCATTATAGATTAAGGAGCTGGGCGTCTTGGGGAGTTGCTAAACAAGGGTTAGCCAGGGAGGTTTAGCTGCCTCTCATCTCTTACCCTGTGCAGAGGTCAGGGGAATCCCCAGGCCAGGGGAATGCCTCTGTCCAGGGGTAAGAGATGTGAGGCAGCTTACCTGTTTTCTGCTTGAAAAGGGAAAAAATTGCAAACAAAAAAAACCCTAACCCTAACACTAACACTAACCCCAACCCCAACCCCAACCTGAACATGCCGTGAGCAACTTTCCAGAGAGGAGCTGCCTCTGCTCTCCCTTCTTATAGGGCAGCCCAGAGCAACCTTATAAGTAGGAGGAAAGAATGACCAGGTGGCCATTCAGCAGCTGGATTAAATGACGGATGTTTACAGGAGAAATCTGAAAGAAACAGCTGTCCAGAGCCCTTCGTGCCGGGCGGGGAGCTACGGGTCTCTTAGGAAGCTGAGGTGCAGTCCATGCTGCTAGGAACGAGGTCCCCAGCTCAGTCCCCTGAGGTGGCCCTGCCTTGTCAAGGCAGCTGTGAATCAGCTCCCCGGGCCGACTTCCAGTAGCACCGTGTGCCACTGCCAAGTGCTCATGGGTGTGCTGGGAGCTGGCATTACTCACGGGGAGCAGGTGAAGCTGCTGCTGGAGCCGTCTCTGGGCACTCGGGTCAGCCCTTTCTCCAAAGCGCACTGGCACGGGATGTGCAGCAGCCGCAATGGAGACTCACCTGGAAAACATCTATTACTACCCTATAGGAGGTTGTTCTTGCCTTGCTACAAAGCAATACCTGAGGCTGGGCAATTTATGAAGAAAGGAGGTTTAATCGGCTCCCAGTTCTGCAGGCTGTGCAGGGAGTGTGGCGCCAGCATCTGCTCTGCTTCCAGGGGTGAGTCAGGAAGCTTACAGTCATTGGGAGAGACAAAGGGGAAGCTGGCAGATCACATGGCAAAAGCAGGAGCAAGCAAGGAGGGGAAAGAGGCCACATGCTTTTTAAACAGCCAGATCCTGTGAGAACCCACTATGGAGAGGGCAGCCCCAAGGGGATGGTACTAAACCATCCATAAGAAATCCACCCCCAGGATCCAGTCACCTCCCACCAGCCCCATCTCCAGCATGGGGGGTTACAGTTCAACATGAGATTTAGAGGGACAAATATCCAAATTATATCATGCCCCCAGTTCACGGAGCTGTGAGCAGGGCTGTGGGCTCAAAGGTAAGCTCAAGAATGGCCTCATGTTGAGAAAGAGAATCCCCAGGTGCCGGGATCCCCCCCACCACTCCACAGCCAGGTGAGAACAGGAAGGTGCCTCTGCCCCTTCCACAGCCCCTGGTGTACCTCTCTTGGATGTAGGGCCTCCCTGGAGAGCTGCTTTTTCAGAGGCCAAGCAGAGCAAGAAGGATTTGTGTCTGTGTTTTCCTTTCTGAAACATCGGGCATGTCAGCAGCAGCGGGTGCAGTGAAGCGGAGCTGCCTAAGAGACTTTGATGGGGCGATCGCCTGTGCGGGCCTAGGGAGGGCTCTCCTCCCAGGGCAGGGGCACTCACTTGCACAGCCCAGAGCCACCCCACACTTGATCTCCAGCTTAAACTTAAAGCACATGCAGTCAACACAGTTGTTAGGTTTTGCAAAATAACCCACACACCATGGGCCTGACACTCTTATTTGTTCTGTACCATTTGTTCTGTACCATCCTCTTTTTTTTTTTTTTTTTTTGAGGCGGAGTCTTGCACTGTTGACCGGGCTGGAGTGCAATGGTATGATCTCAGCTCACTGCAACCTCCGCCTCCTGGGTTCAAGCGATTCTCCTGCCTCAGCCTCCGGAGTAGCTGGGATCACAGTCCCCCACCACCACACCCAGCTAATTTTTTGTATTTTTAGCAGAGACAGGGTTTCACTATGTTGGCCAGGCTGGTCTTGAACTCCTGACCTCATGATCTGCCCACCTTGGCCCCCCAAATTGTTGGGATTACAGGTGTGAGCCACCGCACCCGGCCTGTTCTGTACCTTCTTACTGAGTGACTGACGTGTGAAAAGCCGTGCATCTTTAATACACACAACTTGATGCATCTGGGGATATGTGCACAACCATGAAACCCTCACCACCATCAAGGCCGTAAACGTATCCATCACCTCCCAGAGTTTCCTCCTGGTCCCTTTATTATTATTATCACCAATGTTATTATTACTTTTTGTGGTAACAGCAGCCTTGAACAACATTGTGGTAGACCTCATGGATCTAACATAGTTGCAGAACACTCCATCCAACAGCAGCAGGAGACACATTCTTCGCAAGTGCACGTGGAACAGTCTCCAGGGCAGATCAAATGTTAGGCCACGAAACCAGTCTTAGTAAGTTTAAGATTAAAATCATATCAAGTATCTTTTTTGACCACAATGGTATGAAACTAGAAATCAATACCAGGAGCAATTTTGGAAAATTCACCAACATATGAAATGAAACGATACACTTCTTCACAACCAATGGTTCAAACCACAACCAATGGATCAAACAAGAAATCAAAAAGGAAATAAAAAATTATCTTCAGGCAAAGGAAGGTGTTATGTAGCTTCTTAATAGGACCTTCTGGGTGGTGTGAACCCCTCAGTTACATACCTAGGTTTCTAAAAACTAATGGCATTGAGAGGGGAGAGAAGGCGCACAGTTGACTTCAGTGTGAAAGTGTTCTGGGGAGCAGACAGGCAGAGAAACGAGTCATAATGTCAGGTTGTCCGAGGCCGGCAAGGCTTTATCTTCCAAGGGATCACACAGCGCTAAGAAAATGAGAAAAGGGAAGGAGTTTCTGAATGAGTCTGCTGACTTGCCGAAACCTGAGCTACGAACACTTGGGGTCAGGAATAATAACTCCTGTGCTGGGATATTGGGTTTTCCGTCTCTCCTAGCTTCAAGGATAAGGTAGTGGAGTTAAGTTAACCCGAGGTCTTAATTTTATTAAATGATCACTGCGGTGCAGTGGGTTGAATATGGGATTCAGAAATAGAAGGTTTGACTTCATTTGGTCCACAAATAGTCATTGCTGTGTTCGCAGATTGGCACACAGTGATGTATAATAATAGAGACAGACAGAGTGCGAGCTCTGTGACAGCGATGACGAACGTGGGACGCGAAAAAGCATGGTGGGATGATCCCGGGCAGGAGATGCTATTTGCTCAGTTATTTGTTTATTCATTCATTCAAATATCTGTGCACTTACCAGGATGTGCAGGTACCATTTTGGGCATTGGAAACACAGCAGTGGGCAAAACAGACAAAAAAAAAAGTGCCTTTATAGTGTCGATGATAAAAAATAAAACAGTAAATGAGATGGATTTTGCTTAGTTGTGTCATGGAGAAAAACTACACGGGAAAGGAGAGAGGGAGTATGGCAGAGATGGGAGGGTGGCATTTTAAATAGGGTGGTTAGGGGAGAAGGAAAGGGTGGCCAGGGGCACCTGACCTGTCACTGGGCAGGGAGAAGCTGAGGATGCCGGGGCTGTGACCTCAGCCTGCTCCTCTGACCTTGTGCAGCCTCCTTTCCTCCACCCCTGCAGTGGTGGCCTTACCTCCTTAGCCAGCCCCGAGGGCGTGAGACAACCAGAGGCCTGGAGGATGAGCATGCACTATTGGAATGCCAGTTATCACTAGAGCACGACTTTGACATTTGATGGGAATAAATGAAAATGTTGAAAGGCTGTGACAGATACTGGAGGCTTTTCTGAATATTTGAGTAGAAGTAAAATAATAGAGCCCCGCGGAAAGTTCACACCAGCAATCAGATAAGGCAAAAGTCAGCAACTAATACATAATTCCAAATTAAACTGTCCGCTTGAAGGGGCCTAGGCAGGTTAGGCCCAGAGGCAGTGTTAGCCTTACAGATGGGATTCTGTAAGAAAGGTTAAAAATGTCAACACAGCAAGCGTTACTGAGAGCTCATCCAGCTCTGTGCTGTGGAAGATTCAAACAAAGCGAGATCAGGTAAGAGTCTAGAATCTTAGGAGATAAATGTGACTCAATAGCTTTAGAGAAAAACAGAATAATTCAAGACTTCTTTCTGAACTCTAAGATTGGGGCTTGGGGGATAATTCCCAAGCACACGAGGCTAGAGCTTGATGACTTACATAAGTCCACGTGTGATCACCCAAATACTTTTGGGGTGGATATTAATCTTTGAGTCTGTATGGATATGAATTCAAATATAGATAAGGCCTGTCCAGCTCTTTCAACTATATTTGAAAGCTTGAATTCAGGAAATGAATATAAGCTGGGGGTGGAACACTAGGCAATGTGAAGTACTGTTATCCCTCAGTGTTCATGGGGGACGGGTTCCAGGACCCCCATGGACCCCAGAATCCACAGATGCTCAAGTCCTTTCTAGAAAATGGGTGTAGTATTTGTGTGTAACTATGCACATTCTTCCATGTCCTTTCAATCATCTCTAGATTACATATAACACCCAATACAATGTAAATGCTATGGACAGAATTGTTATGCTGTATTGTTTAGGTAATAATGACTAGAAAAAATGTCTGTATGTGTTAGCACAGATGCAACCATCCATTTTTCCCCCAGTATTTTTAATCCTTGGTTGGTTGAATCTGTGAATATGGAGCCCACTGATAATAACATAAAAAACAAGATTCTTATTCATGATTTCATAATTTTTAGGACCAGCTTATTAACGTTCAATCTTAGGTTCCTGAATTTTGGCAGTCTGCCGATTGGGTGATTCACACTGGCCGGTGCATGGGATTTACACTCTGCACTGGGGGCTGCAGAGGACCTAGAGGAGAAGGGAGGAAAAGGACCAGCCATGGGGGAGATTTTGGGGGTCTGCGCATAGAGGGTCAGCGCAGGTTTGGAGGAGAAGTGGGGGTGAGGGTCTTGGGGTGAGTGGTAGGAAGGCCAATGAGTCAGGTGCACAGGCTGCACACTGTTCTGTCCCCCTAGCTCTCCAGGCTCAGCACTGTGGACGCTGTGCTCCCTGAACATGCAGTTCAGAACATGACTTCTCCAGTTTGATAAAGAATCAATCATTGGTCCAGACCCAGCCACCTTCAGCCATCACCAAGAGGCAGGGCAGTTGAGGAAATGGGGTGGGGTGGAGGGGAGGGAGAGGTGGGCACAACAGCACTAGCTGCTTTCAAAGCTCATATAAGGCCCCTCGTGGTCCTCAAAGCCACTGTGTCACGCTGAGGGAGAGCAGGTAGGGAAGTGGAGGCAGGAGAAGGGCAGGACCGTCCTGAGTGGCAGGGCTGCCCGAGGTCATCAAGTGCATCTGCAGCAGCCAGTTTGCTAAGCTTTGCTAAGCGCTCTGCCACGTGCTGCCAGTATAGACGCAGAGAATTCATCCGGGAGGCGACACCAGACCTGCGAGAGAGCGATCCACTAAGGTCATGCAGGTGTTGCCCAGTACTGCCCCGGGAGCTGTGTGGCTCTGAATTGATGGGTGTTGTTGGAAGGAAGCCTATGTGGGAAAAAGTCACGAGGGTGGGTGGGGGGCTTAGGCTGAGCAGGGAGGGGGTGGGACATACACAGACAAAAGGAAGGGGTGACTTAGAGTCTCCTGGATGAGGGCAGGTGAGGAGGCCCACCGTCCAGAGGGAACAGGTGGCAGGCAGGACTGCAGCCAGATTCTATAAGACATGGTCATACAGAGCCCCGGCTTTGGTTTCTGATCTGCAGACAAAGGGGAACCACGTGAGATATTGAGCCTTTACATGGCGCAGGTAAGTGATTCCAGGAAAATCCCCCTGAGAGCAGATTGAAGGGTATTTCAAACAAAAGAGAAGATAAGGGGAACCAGATAGGAGGCCATGCAGCAGCCCCGAGTGACGTAAGTCAAGCCAGGAAGGGGAAGTGCTGAGTGATGGTGCACAAGTGCCTCTGAAGGACTTGGTGGCCCTTTGTCCAATCCTGAGAGTAAAGGAGGTGGAGCAGAGAGCCCTCTGGGGTTTCAAGGCTAGGAGAAAGGCTGTCCATTAAATGAAATGGGATCTTTAAAAAGTCTGGATCTTGGCCAGGCACGGTGGCTCACACCTGTAATCCTAGCACTTTGGGAGGCCTAGGTGGGTGGATCACTTGAGGCCATGAGTTCAAAATCAGCCTGGCCAATATGGCCAAACCCCATTTCTACTAAAAATACAAAAATTAGCTGGGTGTATTGGCACACGTCTGTAGTCCCAGCTACTTGGGAGGCTGAGGCATGAGAATCCCTTGAACCCAGGAAGTGGAGGCTGCAGTGAGCCGAGATTGTGCCACTGCACTCCAGCCTGGGCAACAGAGCGAGATTCCGTCTCAAAAAAAAAAAAAAAAAAAAAGTAAAAAAGTCTGGATCTTAAAATAATAAAATAAGGATTAGAAAATAAATAACATTGCAGTGTTTTATCAACCTAAACAACAAACAGAGGCTCTCTAAAAGAAATTTGTTTGGAAATAGAGCATTTGCTATGGGAATCCACATGCGACAGTAAAGGGCGTGTATATTCAGGGAGGTAAAAGAAGACAATGGTTTTTAAAGGAGAAAATGAGATTCCATAATTGTTTTGAAATAATTATCCTTGGCTGCAAAGATCAGTAACAAGGACGACATTGGTCTGAAGCTGGACAGGCAGTTGCAGGGCAGATGGTCCTGGAGAAGTGTTTTTTTTTTGTGTAAGGTTTTGATGTGCAAGGTTATGGTTTTTGCAGTCTTTTGTGATAGTTTTCGTTATCAGGCATACATGCATGAGAACCCTCTCTTCATGGTCTTCCCCGGCTCTATTTGCCAGGTTTTTCCTAACATTAGTGACTTCATTTTGATTCTGACAACATTCAAAGTTTGTGATTACTTGATTGATATGATTAACGGCTTATCTTGACTTGCTATTCATGTTCACAAAATTAGATAACTTGGATTGTCACTGTTTCCTCCTTCTAATTTCAAATGACAATTCTGCAAAATCTGTTAGTTTTCCTGGAGAGGTCAGGAAACTGCCACCCTCTGAGGAGATTTCACCAACAGAACTATTTTGATTGGATTGGAATAGGGTTTTGTTTAACTGAGTAATATAGGAATGCTTTATTTAGGAAGGCATGCACACACAGTTGGCCAAAATCCTGCCATTCTTATGAAAGGACACCAGCCTGTTCATTCGTTACCTGTCAAGGGCATTTGGCTCCAAATCCTGGTCTAATAATGTATTCGTACAGCTGTGGAAGATTCCCCTCTGTAATCATTTGATCTCTGCCTCAGCACCCGTAGTGGACATTGTTGGCTGGTCCACAGCAATAACTCTCCCTTTTCCATTCCTAAAAGAAACTCAGGTTTTGTTCAGGTGTTTTCACCCCTTCCTCTCACAGTCCATGTGCAGCAGGGAACCATGGTCCCCACGCTAGATATGGGCCCTTTTTAATCTATGCCTGATTGTGCTCCTCCTCCTTGCCCATGATTGGTTGAGGAAAGGACATGTGACCTAATTCTGGCCAATGGGGCATGAGGAAGGGTTTCTAGAGCCTTCTGGAAAAGGAAGTCCCTCACTTGTCTTGGAAAAGCTGCTGGAAGCCACCGAAGTCTCTCTTTATAGCTATTCTGAAGAAGCGCTGAGCACACATGTGTCTGTGGGGGAACCAGCCTCCCCTTTATAAACAGGGGAGAAACAGAGAACCAGTATTTTTGATACCATCATTGAGCTGCTGAATTAACCAGTTTGGACATCTGCCCTACCTGTAGACATCCAATTACAGGGCCAAATAATTTTCTTATTGTTCCTTTCATTTTAATTCAGTTTGAGTTCACTCATTCTATTTACAGTCAAAAGTATACTAATGTCCATCACGCCTTTTCAAGAAATCAGTAGTTTCTTGTGCTCCATACCTAAAATACTCCAAAACACTTTTTTTCCTTGTCATATGAAAGGTACAGAAGAATAAATGATAGTTTGTATATTTTCATTCACTTCCCGGAACATGGCACAGAATTAGACATAATGTAAATGACCAGCCACAGGGAGGCACAAGAGCTCTCTGTTACAACATGTCCTTTCTAGGAACAACAGGAAAAGAAAATTAAAATCCCTCTGGTTTGGGGAAAAAAGGAGGAATCATTATATTTTTAATGGTGTTATTGAAGGTCTTCCAAAATACTAGATGAAACTATTAACAACCTGACTTTTACATTTCCACCAGTAGTTTCTGAAGCAATATTAAAACCTCTAAATTAAAACTAGGAGTGATGAAGAGACAGAGACAGAGATAGATTTAATAATCCGTGCAACTGAAATTAGGGCGTTTGCAAACCCTAAAATGTTGGGAATGTCTAACAATGATTTGAAAACTAGATAGTGGCCTGGTTGATTTCATAAAGTCCTTTGCCTTCCTATAGCCTTCCCAACTGAATATATTAATTTATAGAATAAAAAGCAGATTTGGAAGCTCTCAAAGCTGCACAAGGTCATTCTTTCTAGTGCAAAGACTCTTCCTCCAGTGGATAATCTGAGTCAACGTGGCGGTAGGCACAAGTCTTTGTGAAGATAAAATTAGATTTTCCTGTGACCGCTCCTAAAAATGGCAGATCATATTGTTTCATTTTCTTCGTCGCAGAGTCCAAGAGTAGATAGCTGCAATCCTGAAAAACGCAAGCAGCATTTTTAACATTTTAGATATTCCTGAAACAGCAGGTGCAGATGTGAGCGAGCAGGCGCTGAGCAAGGCAGGAGATGACTCAAGACTGCCGCGTGGTTCTTTCTGCAATTTGCTGCCATTGCAGGCTCTGACTCTCTGCTACCCTGGGCAGAAGCATGCGATGAATCGATCTCAGTGGTAATTTCAGCCACAGAGCTGGGTGCGCAAGTGACAGAATTGTGCAGGTGGACAGGCCCACTGCGAATACAGAAAGGAGAACCAGCAAGAGCCTGTTTGACTCGGGAAAGACAGCGTCCTGAGGCTAGCACAGCCTGTGGGACTGGGGAAATCTCTCCACTCTCAGCACAGACCAACCCCCACCAGGTCCTGCATGCCGAAAGATGCAGACCCCCCTTGGCCTTTGGGCTACGAGGGCAAGTAAAACCACACGCGAATGCTACAGCCCCCATGGTTGTTACCTGTGCCCCAAGAGCTTCTCTCCTCTCACTAACTCTTACTCCAGACTTAGAGCAGAGTCTAAAATGGAAATTTTTCCATGGATGCTGACTTTTGTCAAAAGCATATTTGAAAGGAGCTTCACGTTTGGGTTTCCTTTAATCTCTCATTGTATACAATACAAAGAATGGCTGTGTTCAATTCTGATAGTGTTTATTTCCAGTTCCATGGCAGAAACCGTTAACATTTGGAATTACTGCTTAATCATAAATCCCTGAAGAAGGCTTTAATCCAAAATTCAATCAAAGCAAGAAAGCTCCCTGTACATATGGCCTTTCTGTCAATCTTTTCTTCTGTATACATTACTCGGGAAATGCAATGTGAAGGAGAGATGCAGCATCGATTAGAAATGAAGCAGGTGATCTGGGATGATGTGCACTTGAAGCCATTCATCTCTCCGATTCAAGAAAGGATTTTACATTAAAAGCAGAGATGCGAAGAGTGAACAAAATGTTAGAATACATGTGTCGGAAGATGTGATTAAAGTTATATCCTTGTTTAACCAATATATTAGATTTAATCAATCCCTTAATTCCCCAATATTGTAAACATTACTATATTCAGAAATAATTAAGCTCTACAAAGGACAAAAATATTTAATATTTTTGAAGACTACCAAAAAAACAAAATAAAAGCAGAGGTGCCACAGGAGTTTGGCAAAGACAATTACATCTCAGGTGCAGGCGAGAATAGGTCATTCTTCTGTTGCCCTCAATATATGTCTCTGAAAGATGGAAACCTGCGTTTAGCTTTTTTTTTTTTTCTTCTGAGATGGCGTCTTGGTCTGTCACCCAGGCTGGGGTGCAATGGTGCGATCTCGGCTCACTACAACCTCTGCCTCCCGGGTTCAAGCAATTCTCCTGCCTCAGCCTCCTGAGTAGCTGGGACTACAGGCACCTACCATGCCCGGCTAATTTTTGTAATTTTAGTAGAGTCAGGGTTTCGCCATGTAGGTCAGGCTGGTCTCAAACTCCTGACCTCAGGTGATCCACATGCCTCAGCCTCCCAAAGTGCTGGGATTACAGGTGTGAGCCACGGCACCCAGCCTGTATTTAGCTTTTAATAGTAAATACACATCATTTGACTTTACAGTACATGAAACAAAAACAAGACATTTAGGAAGAAGAGGAAAAAGTTGGGGTTAAGGTTTTTTTTTTTTTTTTTTTAGGGTAATCAGGTCCTAGAGACAGAGGGAAATTTGAGATGGAGACAGAGGGAAATTTGAGATGGATACAGAGGAGTACACCCAGGAAATGAGCTTCTCATTGCTTCCATTACATCACGGCCAAGGCACCTGGATATAGAGTGGGCTTTTGGATTCTCACAGCTGTTTTTTTCTGGTCAATGGGAGAGTAGACCCACTTCCTATCAGCCTCCAGTCAACACTCTACCCAATGTCATTCTTCTTTGGTCTGGCCAATGCCTGTGCTGTTCATGAGACTTTGCTTAGAGTCCTAGATTCCAAATACATCTGGTACCCTTTGGTCTGAAATGCTACTTCCAAACAGATTTCATTAGAGGAAAAATTTTAGGGCTGGGCCTGGTGGCTCACTCCTGTAATCTCAGCACTTTGGGAGGCTGAAGCTGGCAGATCACCTGAGGTCAGGAGTTTGAGACCAGCCTGGCCAACATGGTAAAACCCCGACTCTACTAAATACAAAAATTAGCTGCGTGTAGTGGTGTGCCCCTGTCATCCCAGCTACTTGGGAGGCTGAGGCACGAGAATCGCTTGAACCCAGGAGGCAGAGACTGAAGTGAGCTGAGATCGCACCATTGCACTCCAGCCTGGGTGACAGAGCGAGACTCCATCTCAAAAATACATAAATGAATAAAATAAGAAAATAAAATTTTATGAAGGAGTTCCAGTCTTCTTCCTGTTAATTCCTCAAGACCTAGTTTTTGAAGTAGGAGATACAGTATTCCCTAACCCACTCTACACACACACAGTCTGCTAAAAGACCTGCCAGTGGTCACCCAATTAATGCAGCATGGCAGATAGAAGACCTTCCTCATCACTCTCAAATGCCCTTACATCCGACTTTTATTAATGGTTCTCCTAACCTATATGCATGATCCTTCTGCCTAAAATGTCACAAGCACCACTTTCTCCAATGCAGTCCCTTCCAGATCCCATCAGATAAACTACAGAACCTTCCTTGGTCCCCAGTGGTCCCTTCGTAAGCATCCATCATAGTGTGGCTATGTGTTACTGCTCTCGTTTGTGTGTCTGAATCCTTCTCCTGGATACTAAACCTCTCTAGCACAGATGCTGTTTATTTTCATCACACTGTCCCTGGGGTGCTGTCCAGAGTCAGGCACATAAGCAGTTCTTCACTGTGCTCTGATGCTTGAAGGTTGCCTTGTAGGGTTACATCTTCCTCAGCATGAATGGGGAGCAGTGACACAGGTGCCTCCAGCCCTCTGGTGTCCTAGAGAAATCCCAGATAATGAAAATCGGCAGCAAATCTCTTCTTTTGAGACTGATTATACCTAAAAGATCTCCCTCCTAACCTAAAAGATCTCCTTATAGTTTTTCATAAATGACACATGCCTTAGGACTAAACATGTAAAAAACTTTAAAAGAATCCTAAAAATGGCTTTTCCCCTTGTATTTTTCTGAACACCTAAATCTTTAAGCCACTGGTGAGGTGGAGCACACTGGTGTCTGTGCTGGCAGTGGGGCAGTAGGCTACAGTAGCACAGAGCATGGTGTCAGAATCCTAGCAGGGTGGGGGATCCTGGTGAGGGGCCTGGCATGGGGTGTTGGAGCTTGAGGGGGTGAGGAGGGTGTCTATCCAGAGGAGGGAGTACAGGCTGATGTGGGAGACTGATTGCATGCAAGCGGACTGATCAGTGAAGTAAACACATTAAAGCTATGAGAAGCCAGATTTCTTACTGGAGAAGGGGGTTGCCAAAATGGAGCTACAGATATGGAAATGTGTATTAGTCTGTTTTCATGCTTCTGCTAAAGACATATCCAAGACTGGGTGAATTACAAAGAAAAAGAGGTTTAATGCGCTCACAGTTCTACGTTGCTGGGGAGGCCTCACAGTCATGGCAGAAGGAGAAAGGCACATCTTACATGGCGGCAGGCAAGAGAGAAAATGAGAGCCAAGCAAAAGGGGAAACCCTGGAAAAAATAATCAGATCTCATGAGACTTATTCACTCCCACGACAACAGTGTGGGAGAACCATCAGCATGATTCAGTTATCTCCCACTGGGTCCCTTCCACAAGTGGGAATTATCAGAGCTACAGCTGAAGATGAGATTTGGGTGGCGACACAGCCAAACCATATCAGAAGGGAAATAGCTGGGATGAATATTGCAATGTTGGATTGACATTGGAGGTATTTATGCAAACAAATAATTTGTATGTATGAAATGATTTTATATAAAGAATATATAACCTATCCATATGTATGAAAATATGGACATACAAATAGTTAAAGGAATAAATACAGATGTAAACGTGTGTGTTGTATGCATACACACACAGATATTCCCTAGTTCTGTCCACTGAGAGGAACCGGGAGCAATGACACTCCTGCTGCAATGAGCACTCCAAATGCCCAAATTTGGCTTCTAAATATTATTCTCCACAACAACGAGCTGTGGCTTTCTGGAGAAATGGCTGATACCAGGACTGGAGAAGAGAAAGTAAAGGTGAGAATGGACCCTCCTGTTTGGCCAGCAAACAAGAAAGTGCTCAAAGAATGATGGGGATAAGCCAAAGGGACACAGAAGCCATGTAGAGGACCTCCCACTGCCCACATCAGAGGGATCTGAGGGTCAAATAGGTAATGATAGTGACAGATGTTAAACCATTGAGTAAAATAGAAAGCCAGGAGTTCATACCAATATAAATAGACAAATAAATAGATTGAAAATGTGATGAGGCATGGATATTTACACAGTTTCAGGGTATCTCCCCACAAAATATTTATTAATTACAAAAAAAGGAAAGAATAACTTTACATGAAGAAGCCTGGAAGATACCATCCTGTCCACGTGGTCAGAGTGAAATCTCCAGCAATGGAAGAAATCCAAGTCATGCGGCACCTGAGGGATGCAATGAGGAGAGCACAGGGTCATGTCTGAGCTGCTGCGGCCACAGATGTGTCACCAGGATGTAACCACAAGAAAATGCCAGGCAAATCCAAACTGAGGGCCATTCTACCAAATAATTAGCCTGCAATCTTCAAAAGGATCCCCCGTTCATGAAAGTCAAGGAAAGACCTGAAAATTGTTTTAATTAAGCATACGTAAAGATCAATGATAACGAAATATAACGTGTGATGTTTGAACATTTACATTACTCTTGTTGTAAAAAATGTATCAAGGCAGCTGGCAAAACTTGAGGGGAGTCAAAGAATTAGATGTTGGTGACATATCACTGCAAGTTTCCTGATTTTGATGGTTGAATTATGGTTATGTAAGAGACCATCCTAGGTTGTAGAAAATACCCACTAAACCATTAGGATGGCAACATACTCTCAAATGGCTCAGAGAAGAAAAGAGGTTTTTTTTGGTACTGTGTTGCAGTACAAAAAGTTTGTATGGCAAACTTTCTGTAAGGTTTAGGTGGTTTAAAAAATCAAGAAGGAGAATTTAAGTCTATGAAATGCTTTTACATTTATTATGTCTTGAAATTTTTGCAACAACTCTTTTGACAAAAAACAAAATGCTATCATTATTGTTTCAGACATCAGAAAAGAGGGTTCATGAAGTCAGTTAAGTGGCACATTCAAGGCAAAGTCAGATCCTCATCCTGGGTCTCATAACCCCACATCCATTCCTTCTAACTGCATATTCTTTACTCTCGGTCCAAGGGATGCTCCCAAGGACCAGGCTAGGACAAGACACGTTAGAGTAATCACTCTGTGGGGTAATGGCTCTCAAGCTTTTCTATGTTTGTAAGTCATGCAGGGAAGCTGTTTAAAATGCCTATTTGTAGTTATCACCCTTAGAGATTCTGATTCAGTAGTTTTGGTGTAAGAACCAGAAAATCTGTTTTTTTTTTTCTTTTCTAACAAGCATTCCAAATGATTCTGACATAGGTCATCCCTGGGCCAGACTTTGAGGAACACTGAACTTGATTAATGGTCTTCAGTGGCTACTGAAATAAATTTAAATCAAATGCTGTGCCTGAGGTGTCATGATGGAGCCACATGTATTCAGAGCTAGGAGGTGAGGTGCACCTTCCGACTAACTGCAATACAGTCTTCACTTCATTTTAAACACACGAGAATTAGCAACATATAATGAAGTCATAGCACGCAGGCATTCTAAGACTTTAGGCGGGCTTGTCTTGCATCCTAGACAAGAGAGTTCTGCAGGAGACAGAAGAGTTAGGAGCTTAGAATCAGAGAAGTCCCTGTGAAAACCACCTTAGCAGTATTTCTTTACCTTGGAAAATCCATGTTGTTTATCCTCTTTGGAAGTGAGAACAATGATTATTCAGAGCTTTTTATCCTTCTGCTCAATGCCGGCTAAAGTATTCCCCCTTTAAGTCTTTGCATGCAGTAGAAGGTGGCCTTCAAAGGAAGCATCGTCTGCTGAAGACACTTCCAGGAAGAAGGAAGGTTGTTTTTACCAAGGAAAATCAGCTTGAAATGTTTTAAAAATATGCAGAATGTCTGGGAGTTCTTCCAATACGCTTATGTTTAAGGTAAGCACAGCATGAATAAAATTACACTTCAGGAAAAGAAAAAAACCCCAAAAGTTTCTAAAGTATTTACTGGAGGAAACACTTTCTTACTGAGAGAGAGAGGGGAAGGAAGGATGAAGTTTGATGGAGGAGAAGTGGCAGCACCTTTGCCCTTACCCTCTTAATATTTTGAGAACATGAAGGTTTTCTGGTTTGGCGATGGTCCCAGGTTGAGCCTCATCTGTACTTATTGCTGGGAGTTGAACATGACCATGCATGTCTGCAGAACTGTTCCATAGGTTGGGCTCTCAGGAGCCTATCTGCACAGTGCAGAGAGGAGTATACTTTGCAACCATAAAAAAGGATGAGTTCATGTCCTTTGCAGGGACATGGATGAAGCTGGAAACCACCATTCTCAGCAAACTAACACAGGAACAGAAAACCAAACACCGCATGTTCTCACTCATAAGTGGGAGTTGTACAATGAGAAGACATGGACACAGGGAGGGGATGATCACACCCCGGGGCCTGTCAGGGGGTGGGCGGCTAGGGGAGGGATAGCATTAGGAGAAATACTTAATGTAGATGACAGGTTGATGGGTGCAGCAAACCACCATGGCACATGTATACCTATGTAACAAACCTGCATGTTCTGCACATGTATCCTCACCATGCAGGTGAGCCCCCCACACAGAAGGAAGATAGGGTTGCTGTTGTGTAAGACCAGGAAGGGAACATGGGACTCCAGTGTGAGCGTCCAGTGTGGGACTCCAGCGATCCACTTGGCACCCCTGGGTACTCCCTTGTCTGATTGTGATTGCGAATTGACAAGAATAGCAACCCTGGCCTAAACTATGAATGATCCTCAGGGGCTCCCACCCCTTTAAGCAGGACTGGATCATGTTTAGTTCCTCAGGCTGCTGTAACAAAGTACTCAGACTGGGAGGCTTCAAACCACAGAACTTCATTTTTTCTAGAAGTCTGAAAACACACTGTCAGCAGGGCCACTCCCTCTGAAACATGCTGGAGAGAATCCTTCCTTCCCTCTTCCTGTTTGGGGAGGTCCTGGAAATCCTCGACTTATGGATGCATCTCTCTAATTGCTACCTCTGTCTTCACCTTTGCTGACTTCCCGCTGTGTTTCTGGGTCTTCTTTTCTTATATGGATGCCAGTCATTTGGAATCAGAGCCTACTCTTCTCCAGTTTGGCATCATCTTAACTAATTACATCTGCCAAGACTCTATTTCTAAATAAAGTCAAATTCACAGGTACTTGGGTTGAGAACCTCAGCATATCTTTCTGGAGGACACAATGCAAATCCAAAACACCAGGTAAGCCATTGAGAGCAGTAGAGGTGATGACAACCGAGGAAGAAGGGAATTTATAAAGTGTAGTGAAGGAAGAAGATGATGAGGATGAGCTGCAGTTGCATGACAGGGCACAGCTTGTGCCATTGACCCCCATTTCTCAAGCTCCCCTCAGAAGGGGAGGCTCAGGGGAACTTTGGGGAATCTTCTCCATGTACATGTATGGAGGTGCGTTGGGTGGACATAGCCACCATGGAAGTGTGCCCCCCACACAGACCTCAGCCACCATGGAGGCGAACCCCACACAGACCTCAGCCACAATGGAGGTGAACCCCACACACAGACCTCAGCCACCATGGAAGTGAACCCCACACACAGACCTCAGCCATCACGGAGGTGAACCCCACACATAGACCTCAGCCACCATGGAGGTGAAGCCCACACAGACCTCAGCCACCATGGAGGTGAACTCCACACACAGACCTCAGCCACCATGGAGGTGAACCCCACAGACCTCAGCCATCACGGAGGTGAACCCCACGCAGACCTCAGCCACCATGGCAGTGTGCCCTACACACAGGTGTCAGCCACCGTGCAGGTGTGCCCCACGCATAGACCTCAGCCACCATGCAGAATTTGTTCAGCTACAACAAGTGCAGTCAACTCACGACGTCCAGTTGTCAGCACCTTCAGAGTCCACCTCGCCTTTCAAAATGAGGCTGCGCTCAACCTGAGGGGCCCCAGGCCATTGCTGAGCTCCACGGTGAGAGGAGTAGAGTCTCACCACTTCTGCCCAGAATCTCCGATGGGCAATTTTTGCCCTGAAGCCCCCCATTGAGTTTGCAGAGACTTTATCAGTGCTATTCCACAGTATGAGATGATATTCCATCTTTCTTCTTCTCTCTTTATCTTTCGCAGGCACTCTCCCCTGCTCACCGCTCCATAAATCTCTGTCACTCCTACCTCCATCTCAGCATGTGCTTCTCAGGGGCACAAGCGTGACACAGTGTGTCAGGTGAGAACGATGGGTTGGGGCGGGGATGGAGCTGCCTGCTTCACATGTGGCTCCTTATTTCCCTCCCAGCTTCTGTCTCTGGGTATACAAATCTCTTTACTGTGTCTTTCCAGTTACTCAGCTCTCTTTCCCCCTCTCTCGCTTCTCTCTACCTGGGATTCTATGTCCCATGACGTGGAAAGATGCACTACCAAATACTGTTATTCAGTTGAAGTTTATGACCACTGAAGGCCGAGTAGGTAGAAGTCTGCGTCACACAAACATGAAGCTCAAACATATCCTAAGCACTGCTTTAAATGATTACTTGGCAAACATGTATCCCTTGGGGAGCTACCTCGTTCAGTTAAGAATTTTCTTTCCTTGGATACAAACCTGCCTACAAGGAATAAAGAATTATACTTCTGTTATTATTAATGCATATTTAGTGTGAATATGAGTTTAATCCAGAGATAAAAACCTGGAGCCATAAAGTAAATCTTGTAGAAGACAGAATATGCTGACATTTTAGTGAATGTTAATTCTGTTTTAGATGGGTGAGGTTTTGAAACAGTTGATTTGATTACCAACATGCTACTATAAGGTTGGTGCAAAAGTAATTGCAGGCCAGGCATGGTGGCTCATGCCTGTAATCTCAGCACTTTTGGAAGCTGAGGCAGGTGGATCAGTTGAGGCCAGGAGTTCAAGACTAGCCTGGCTAACATGGCGAAACACCGTCTCTACTAAAAATACAAAAATTAGCCAGGCGTGGTGGTGTGCACCTGTAATCCCAGCTAGGCAGGAGAATGGCTTGAACCCAGGAGGCAGAGGTTGCAGTGAGTCGAAATTGTGCCACTCCATTCCAGCCTGGGTGACAGAGCAAGACTGCCTCAAAAAACAAAATACAAAAACAAAAAGTAATTGCAGTTTTTGCCATTTTTTAACGATAAAACCGCAATTACTTTTGCACCAAACGAATACCATTTGTTGGATGCATTGATCGCTACTTAGTAACTGAACTGAACTGGATGGAACTGCACCATGAGCATCCTGTAGACATTCACTGTTGGTGGTGAAACGAACAATCACAACATTCCATCAGTCCTACTCATTGTCTTCTTAGCTGTCACTCATTAGATCCCTGCTGTGTGTGAGATCTGCTAAGAAAAGTAAAATATGTTGTAAAAACAACAATGCAATTACTGAAATAACAGGTAGCACAAACTCCAGTGAGAATACGATAATATGATATTTCATCACTATCCAGTAATTTATGCGTGGGAATTACAATAATATGAATTGATCAGTATGACCAATTTAATTGTATCATTTCTGATCCTACATTGGGATAGGCTTAGCAGCAGAGGGAACCCTAAGGTTAGTTTCCTGATCTGTGAGTCCTATGGTTTGAATGCATGTCCCTGCCAAATGTTGAACTGTGATCCCCAATGCTGGAAGTGGGGCCTGGTGGCAGATGTTTGGATTATGTGGGCAGATCCCTCATGAATAGCTTGGGTCAACCCCTTGGTGATAAGTGGGCTCTTGCTGTGGGTTCACATGAGATCTTGTCATCTAAAAGTGTGTGCCCCCCGTTTCTCTTTCTCTCTTGCTCCCATTCTCACCGTGCGATGTCCCTGTTCCCGCTTTGCCTTCTGTCATAATTGGAAGATTCCTGAGGCCTCCCCAGTAGCAGATGCTGCTACGCTTCCTGTACAGCCTGCAACGCTGTGAGCCAATTAAACATCTCTTATAAATCACTGTCTCAGGTATTTCTTTATAGCCATGCAAGAACAGCCCAACACAGTGAGGTAAGGGCCTTTATAGTAGGAAGGGACAAGGGGAAGCTTCTGAAACCCACTCACGTTTGGAGCCATTACAGAGATTAGTATCACCAAAAATAAAGGATGCTGGATGGTGGTTTCAATCATATGCCCAATTAATTCACCAGCCAGGCTTCTGTAAAAACAGGATGCATCATGGCAGGTGATAGTAGACAATGATTAGTACCTAGGTTGTATCCCCAGTCACAGCTGCCATGCTGGCTCTGGGTCTTACTAGGGGGGCAACTTCACTGGAGTGGACCAACACAGCCTCTGCCGTTTGATACATGGTTACTGACTTGCAAATGTTTTCTTCGTCTCTTCCTTTTTATTCTATCTCCTCCTCCTCCTCCTCCTCTTTTTCTCCTCCTCCTCTGCCTCCTCTTTCTCCTTCTTCATTAAGACTAGCTCTGTTAAGATACAATTCACATATTATATCATTTATCCACTTAAAGTGTACAATTCAATGGCTTTGAGTATATTCCATATATATGCAACCATCACCACAGTCAGTTTTAGAAAGATTTAATCATTACAATAATATGAATTGATCAATATGATCAATTAAATTGTATCATTTCTGATTCTACATTGGGAGAGACTTAGCAGCAGAGTGAACCATAAGGTTAGTTTCCTGATCTGTGAGTGATATGGTTTGAATGCATGTAAAAAAGAAACCCTGTATCCTTTATCCCCCATCTCCCTAGCCCCTCCCTGCAAGTCCTAAGAAACTACTATTCCAAGTTCTGCCTCTATAGAGTTCCCTGTTTTCATTTCTCTTAGGTAATTACCTAGAAGTGAAATCAAATGCTTTCTTCTTGGTAGTAATCAATAAGGAAGATCAAAATCAGTTCATCTTCAGAAAGGAGAAACAGTTTCTCATTCTCTGTCTTGCCCTATGGCTATGTGAACTTTTAGCTGTTTGTTATCATATATTCCAGAGAGACCTTGAACATCTCAACATTTCACACACTGCCACACTAATCCATAGTATTGATGACAATCTGCTAATTGAATCTGATAAAACCGAAAGTAGCAGGTATCCTAAATGCTTTAGTAATTCGTAAGTGAGAGCATGGCAGTGAAAACCCCGGGAATATTTGGGAGGCTGCCATATCAGTGAAGTTTGTAGGGGTCTGATGGTTTGGGACATGCTGGGATATCCCCTGTAAGGGGAATGAGAAGTTATTAAACTTGACCCTCTTACTGATAAGAAAGAGGTGTGTGTTTGGTGCGCCTCTTCAGATTTTGGAGGCAGCATAAGCACTTTGGAGAATATTGCCCTGACCCACTTATGGGCAAATGGGAAAGCTCTCAGTGTTTGGAAAGACAGAACAAGAGGGCTCAGTGGACAGTTCAAGGCAGGTGCAAGCTGCCCTAATGCTCAAGCATCTTAAACTAGGAGGTATGGCGGTGCTTGGAACATCCACATTGGGTCGGAATGCTCTGAAGTCGGGAGAGGAGCTGTAGACAGAACTCTAGGGTTCTGGAGCAGGGCTGTGCCTTGGGCAACAGTGAGCTACTGTCTATTGGAGGAACAGCTCCCATGTGTGAATTCGGTGTAAACTTACTGTAGCCCTGCCCCTTGAATCAACTGGTTGGATGAGTGCCTAAGCCAAAGACAAACCTACATGCGAGTCACTAAGCTGTGTATCAGAACAAAGGGGAAATGGTAGCCGGGCAGACCAACAGCCAGTGTCTACTACCAGCAGCCCCTGGTGGCAGCTGTACCATTAAGAAGGCAAATTAATAACAGTACCTGGGGTGGGAGGATGCTCATCTTACTCAATAAAAACTGCATTCAGGTAGGACTTTTTGACACTAATCAGTTTGCTAATTATAATTATTTTCATTAAAGCAGGTGCTCAAAAACTTTCCACTTGGCAATGCGTTGTTGATGGTCTGAGTGACTGTATGTGGCTGGGGGCTTTTTAAGTTCGATTTCCTGATGAGCCTTCGATCAATTATTTGAAGCAATTAGGGTCAAGTTCTATCTGGATGTAGTTGTGCTCTGCCTCCATTCCTTTTCATTCTGTTTTTCTGTGAACATGAAGCTGCCCAGCAGCTGCCTTTAGGAAGCTGTGCTGGGCTTGCATCAGAGTGGCCTCTTAATAATTTGCTCGTAAGGAATTTAAAATCTGTGAATCTTCCTTGACTTATTAGTAAAGTGGGGGTAGTACCTAATGCCTAGGGATACTGAAGGTTCCATGAGAGTGGGAAGAACCTGCCTTGTGTCAAGTTATGGTGGGAACTTAGATTCGATTGGCCTGAACCTAAACGCTGTGGGGTCAACATGGGAGAAGTGGGCAAGGCTCAATGCTATTCAGTGCCTGTCTTCCACTAGGATATTAAGACTTGGACAGTGTGACTCTTGATCTAAGACGAGTACAGTATGTCTGCAAGCACGAGACACCAGGGGGAGGTATATTCCTACCTAAACATAAGACAAGTTGTTAGCATAAAAAGAATTCACTTGTTTAGTGAGGTTTGAGATTGATCTCAGTCAATTGTATACCGGAGCCATGAAAAGGAGACAATGGCTCCCTAAGAGGCTGAGCCTCTTCGTGTTGTCATTGTCTCTGTTTCTAAGCCCAGCTATAATAAGTCAAGTGTGTGCGACTGGGAGGGTGCACAAATGCCCCTCCCCTGCTGGCCAATGATTGCTCCTCTCACTGCAGCACCCTTGGCTGTTTAAGGAACCCTGGGCTCAGATAAGGTCTCCAGCTGAGTATTTTTGGATTTATTCTCCAAGAATCCAGACAAAGTCCTTAACAGGAAAGGTGAGTACAGATTGTGGGGCACATTCCCACGTTTTTATGGAGTCCCCTGACACCAAGCGGAATTTTGAATTTGGTAGCACCCTCCATTTTCTGATTAAGTTGGAACTTGGAGGTTGCAACTTGCTTAAGTTCACTTGGCAAGTCATCAGCACAACTTGGACTTGACTTCTGGCCTGACTTCAAGCCTACCCCAGTCCATGATGATCTTACCATAGCAGCGTGCTCTGAGGGACAGCGCTCAATTCCTACCCTGGGCTCAATTCCTACTCCCTGGGTGCAGAGGGTGTAAAGTGGGAAGCCTCTAAAATTACGACTCTTGACTTTCCTGATCTACAAGATTCATGCCATCCATTGCACTTTTAAAATGTAGTGTTTACTTTTGAACAAAGAGATGCACATATATGTTTTAAAGAGTGAAATTATTTTACAAAGCCAGTTATGAGAGAGAATATTTCTCCTCCTCCAGTATTCTCCCCAGAAGCTATCACTTTGAACTCTTCCAGCATATTTTATTGGTATTTACATCTATAACTCCAATTATCATGCTTATATTTCTGCTTTCTAAATGTTTCAGCTTTAGGCATTATCTTGTTTTCCCATTAAGAAAGCTGAGGATTTAGCCTTTTTTCATCCAATTTCTCCACTACTCTATATACACACATTTGTTCTGTTTCCATCTTCCCAATATGCTATTAGTATAATTTTAGTTAAATCACATGTTGGTGTTTGTATTACTATGACTATGTAAATCTCATTAGAGCTGGGCTCTGTAGCATACTATGATTTCTTTTCTTTTTGATACAGCATAGCTTCTTTCCTTTCTTCCCTCCTTTGTTCCTCCCTTCTTTACCCCTTCCCTCTCCCTCCCTCTCTTTTTCCTTTTCTTCCTTCCCTCCCCTCCCCTTCCTTTCCCTCCCCTCCCCTTCCCTTTTTCCTTCCTTCCCCTCCTCTCCCCTCCCCTTCCCTTTTCCCTTCCCTCTCCTCCCCTTCCCTTTTCCCTTCCCTTCCCTTCCTCCCTGCTCTCCCTTCCCCTCCTCTCTCTTTTCCTTTCTTCCCCCCGGCCCCGCCCACTGCCACATTCTCCCCCTCCTGCTCCCTTCTCCTCTTGTTCTTCTTTCCTTAATATTCTGGGTACTGATCATTCATTCAATCCCCAGTTCTCTCCCTGTTGTGCAAATCTCCTCTCAAGACATTCACATACATTAGGCAGAACATTGCTTTCATCTTCTTGAATAGATGTCTCCTGGAGCCTTCTCCAGCTGGGTGGCATCATCCTCCTTTTGCTGATAAGAACCAGGAAGAGAATGATTCAGAGCCACCGGGCCAGCCAGTGAGTGGCTGTGGCTCTTATCCAAGTCCCTGAAACACACATATTTATGCCAGAAGTCAACTTTGTGTTGCATCGGCCCATTTGTTCCATTATTTGTCCTTTCCTATAAGCCAGCGTGTCTCTAAGCATATCAATATCTGGCGTCCTGTTAGTCCAAATCCCCATTGGCTTTATTTGCATCTGCTGCTTGAGGGTTGGGGATATAAATACCGACCACAAAGTGCCTTCTCAATCTTCGAAGATAAATTTCATCAGTATCCAGTAATTTATGAGTGGGAAATAAGATATTTATTTGTCTTTTTCTGGTACACTTGTAATGAATGTGTATGGAAATTTGATATCAGAATATTTAATTTCCAAACATGTCTCACTCTTTAAACATCCTAACTGCAGGTAGGAAAAGGAGATATTATGCATAAAAGTTAATAACTTAAGAAATCTTATTACAATGCTTTATTCTATTCAGAATTCTTTCACTTATAAAATTGCATTTGCTTATCACAAGGCTCTATAAGTTAGATAAGAAGGGATGTATTATTCTTTACACCCAGAGATATGAACTAGTTCAAATTCAAGTTTATTCAGTGACTAAGATCACACTACTTACGCTTTCAGGATTTTGGCCTCAAAGATTCCCCTATGTGAATACTGGCCCTAAAAATACAAAAATATCTGGATGTGGTGGTGTGTGCCTGTAATCCCAGCTACTCAGGAGGTTGAGGCAGGAGAATCACTTGAACCCAGGAGGCAGATGTTGCAGTGAGCCGAGATTGCGCCCCTGCACTCCAGCCTGGGCAATGGAGTGAGACTCCGTCTCAAAAGAAAAAAAAAGCTAGAATAGAAACTCATAATATACGACCTCTTCTTTTCTCCTGGCTCTATCACTCCCATGGCAGTCTATCATGGGGGAGGGAGGGGAGACCAGAGGCTGCTGGAGAACGCTGGAACCCTTTTGGTGGAGGGAAGTTGAGCACAGTGGGATGCGGACAGCTGAGCTTGGGGGATTTCTATTTCAGAAAGTGTTGGCTGAACATGGCTATTTTTTACTGAGGTGAAATTTATGCAACATAAAATTAACCCCTTTAAGTGTACAATTCACTGGCATTTAGTACATTCAAATGTTGTGCAACCACCGGTTCTATGTAGTTCCAAAACACTTTCCTCACCCCAAAATAAAATCCTGTGTCCAGCTACCCCCATCCCCGCAACCTGCTAGCTCCGGGGAAATGCCAATTTGCTTTCTGTCCCTGTGATTGATCCATTTTGGATATTTCATATAAATGGAATCATATAATATCGGTCTTTCACTGGGGCCTGTATCAGAACTTTATTCCTTTTTATGGCTGAGTAATATTCCATTGCATGAATATAAACAATTTGTTCATCCACTCATGCACTGATAAATATTTGGGTTGCTTCCACTCTTTGACTATTGTGAAGAGTGCACCATGCACACTCATATATTTTTTGAGTCACTTATATATTTTCAGTTCTTTGGGGTACATATTAGGAGTGGAATTGCTGGTTCATATGACAATTGTATAGTTAACTTTTGAGGAACTGCCCAACTGTTTTCCACAGCCGCCACACCACTTCAAACTCCCACCAGCAACGTCTAAGGGCTCCAGTTTCCCCAAATTCTTTCCAACACTGCTATTTTCTGATTTTTTATTATTGCCATCCCCGTGGGTATGAAGCGGCATTTCAGTGTGACTTTGATTTGCATTTCTCTAATGACTAATGGTGTTGAACATCTTTTCATGTGTTACTGGCTGTTTGCACATCTTCTGAATGTAAACTTTTAACAAAAGGTATTTTGTCATCTTGTAACCATTTTAGGCAATATTTTCAGGATTTAGGAAATTCAACAAAGCCTCAATAATGTGCATTCCCCCCATAACCTGTAAGTAGACATAGGATCAGGGTGGGATGGGATGGCTGGAAATAAAAGACCTACGCTCTGATGTTCTCCTCCACTTCCACCCTGCTGACTTCTTGCTGGGCAGCTGTTTTGAAAACAATATCGTGCACTGAGCAGGAAACCTTAGCTTTTCTAAAGTTCACACATTATTTTCTCTGGCTCTTTGTATATCTAGTATCCTTCCAAATAGGTGTATGTTTAGGATAGAGCTGGGCACAGCTGTGCAGAGTAATGAAGCTGGGGTCCCTTGAGCTGCCCGTGATATTGCTTCAATAAAGAGAACTTGGAATGCAGGCTGTGGCATTATACTGCATCCCATTTAGTCTCCTCATGGGAAACTCCACTGCTATTTAGCTCTTCCTGAATCTTGAGCTAACAATTTTAGACAAACCGTGAATTTGCTGGGGGGCAGGAGGATGGTGTATTCTCAGCTTCAGATAGGCAGTAAATATAAAATAAGTTAGCTCCTACCTTCTTCTCAGTAGTCACTGAGAGCATGACATGCCCCTACTTAAACACCTCCCCTGGCTGCCCCGCTCACGGAATGAAATCTGTTTAGCATCCTGCAGGCCCCATGTGGCTGCCCCAGCCCTCCCTCCCACGGTGTCTAACACTCAAACCGCCCCCTCCAGGCTCCAGTCACATCAGCACAGTTTATCTTTTACATATTTATTTTATTTTATTTTTTGAGATAAGGTCTAGCTCTGTTGCCCAGGCTGGAGTGCAGTGGCACAACTCTGCTCACTGCAACCTCTGCCTTCCAGGCTCAAGCCGTCCTTCCACCTCAGCCTCCTGAGTAGCTGGGACTATAGGCGCCTGCCACCATGCCTGGCTAATTTTTTGTGCTTTATGTAGAGATGGGATCTTGCTATGTTGCCCAGGCTGGTCTCAAACTCCTGGGCTCAAGTGATCCACTTGCCTTGGCTTTCTAAAGTGCTGGGATTATAGGTGTGCACCACTGTGCCCGGCCCCACTTTCTATTTTAAACCTGCCAAGGTGTTCTGCCCCAGAACCCTGAATATGAAACTGTGAAAAGACAGCCTCGGCCAGCACATGCCCCTGTTCGTTCTGGGTGCAGAACACCCTTTCCTTCATTCTTCTCCTCCAGGTCTAACCAAGTGACATCCCACCTTTGAGAGGCCTCACCTTACCCTCCACATCAAAAATAGCATGCCTCTTCCCTTGACTCACAGTCCCATCGCCCTGTTTTCTGAATTGTGTTGATCACACTATATAGTACAATGCTTTAATGATGATGTCTTTGTTATTGCTTGTTTTGTCTTCCCCAGTAAAGCAAAAGCCCCTGAAGGCACAGACTCTGCTCCTTATGGCTCTGTCCTCTGTGTCTAGAATAGTGCTTGCCCACAGGAGGCTACCAATGAGTGTGTGCTCAAAGAAAGGCTGGGTCACGGAAAGTTGTCCAGCAGTAACACCAACATGGAATTTGGGCCCTTTCTTGCACATAGCACATGTAAACAGAAAATAGAGCAGGGCTGTGCTGGGATTCTGGAATAAATAGACCTTGATCTACACATCAGTCTTGGCATCTTACCCTCCTGGTACCTGGAGACATTGCTGGGGTCCACGTCATCCCATCCTCCGTGGCCCAAGGGACTCCTTGGTAGGTAGGACTTCTCCTGTAGCTCAGGGATCCTGGCAGTGACTTCAAAAGGTTGCTTTTCCACCTCAGACTTTGTGCTGACACTTCCTACCTCCCTGCTGTTTTAGTGGCAGCCTTGGGACTTCACAGCAACTCAAAGAGACGCGCCGGGAAGACTTTGAGGACCCTATCGTAGTGCACAGTGGGCACAGATGGCAGCGCTGGAGCAAGTGTATATGGGCAGCTGAGGCTCTATCCACAACACTGTCAGTGTTGTGTTTTATAGCTTAATAGTCAAGGCTTCCTATAGGAAACTATTTTCCAGCACCGTCAGGAATGGGATTCCCATGAGTGTGGGTTGTACATCCCACGGTTGTTCTTGGCATCCAGACTTATGCAGATGCCTCTGTGCACGCCACCTGGGTACGGACTAACACAGTGTCAGCTGGAGTGCCGAGGCTGTGTGTGACGGTGGAGGATACGGGCTGTGGCTCTCAGCAGTGCTTTGAGATGCTGGTCCCCTGAAACACATTAAAAACCCTGCAGCAGCCTACAGGATTTACTTTTGATGTTAGCATACGGCTGGCAAAAATTTCATAGTCAGCAAATGATTTTTTTGGCAGTGTGGATGTACACAGTGTATGACACTCAATTTACTAAACTAGTTTATGAAACTTTTATTTTGGTCTTCATGATGCCACATCCTTGTTTCATGAAATAATGACTTTTAAAGTGGTTGCTTTAGTGTCATAGAGAGAACTTGAGTGTGCATATTAATCTTTTTTTCAAATAAAGGAGAGTAAAACATCGTAGCTGGTTTTAGTAATTGTTGAGTATATCAAATAAAATGCAAACATTTGTGGAGAAATAAATGAGAGGCAGATTTCTTTTTTCTTTTTTTTTTTTCTTTTTTTGAGATGAAGTCTCACTGTATCACCCAGGCTGGAGTGCAGTGGTGCAATCTCGGCTCTCTGCAACCTCCGCCTCCTGGGTTCAAGTGATTCTTGTGCCGCAGCCTCCTGAGTAGCTGGGATTACAGGCGCCCACCACCACACCTGGCAAATTTTTTTTTTTTTTTTTTTTTTATTATACTTTAAGTTTTAGGGTACATGTGCACATTGTGCAGGTTAGTTACATATGTATACATGTGCCATGCTGGTGCGCTGCACCCACTAACTCGTCATCTAGCATTAGGTATATCTCCCAATGCTATCCCTCCCCCCTCCCCCCTCCCCACCACAGTCCCCAGAGTATGATATTCCCCTTCCTGTGTCCATGTGATCTCATTGTTCAATTCCCACCTATGAGTGAGAATATGCGGTGTTTGGTTTTTTGTTCTTGCGATAGTTTACTGAGAATGATGGTTTCCAATTTCATCCATGTCCCTACAAAGGATATGAACTCATCATTTTTTATGGCTGCATAGTATTCCATGGTGTATATGTGCCACATTTTCTTAATCCAGTCTATCATTGTTGGACATTTGGGTTGGTTCCAAGTCTTTGCTATTGTGAATAATGCCGCAATAAACATATGTGTGCATGTGTCTTTATAGCAGCATGATTTATAGTCATTTGGGTATATACCCAGTAATGGGATGGCTGGGTCAAATGGTATTTCTAGTTCTAGATCCCTGAGGAATCGCCACACTGACTTCCACAATGGTTGAACTAGTTTACAGTCCCACCAACAGTGTAAAAGTGTTCCTATTTCTCCACATCCTCTCCAGCACCTGTTGTTTCCTGACTTTTTAATGATCGCCATTCTAATTGGTGTGAGATGATATCTCATTGTGGTTTTGATTTGCATTTCTCTGATGGCCAGTGATGATGAGCATTTTTTCATGTGTCTGTTGGCTGCATAAATGTCTTCTTTTGAGAAGTGTCTGTTCATATCCTTCGCCCACTTTTTGATGGGGTTGTTTTTTTCTTGTAAATTTGTTTGAGTTCTTTGTAGATTCTGGATATTAGCCCTTTGTCCGATGAGTAGATTGCAAAAATTTTCTCCCATTCTGTAGGTTGCCTGTTCACTCTGATGGTAGTTTCTTTTGCTGTGCAGAAGCTCTTTAGTTTAATTAGATCCCACTTGTCAATTTTGGCTTTTGTTGCCCTTGCTTTTGGTGTTTTAGACATGAAGTCCTTGCCCATGCCTATGTCCTGAATGGTATTGCCTAGGTTTTCTTCTAGGGTTTTTATGGTTTTAGGTCTAACATGTAAGTCTTTAATCCATCTTGAATTAATTTTTGTGTAAGGTGTAAGGAAGGGATCCAGTTTCAGCTTTCTACATATGGCTAGCCAGTTTTCCCAGCACCATTTATTAAATAGGGAATCCTTTCCCCATTTCTTGTTTTTGTCAGGTTTGTCAAAGATCAGGTGGTTGTAGATGTGTGGTATTATTTCTGAGGGCTCCGTTCTGTTCCATTGGTCTATATCTCTGTTTTGGTACAAGTACCATGCTGTTTTGGTTACTGTAGCCTTGTAGTATAGTTTGAAATCAGGTAGCGTGATGACTCCAGCTTTGTTCTTTTGGATTAGGATTGTCTTGGCAATGCAGGCCCTTTTTTGGTTCCATATGAACTTTAAAGTAGTTTTTTCCAATTATTTGAAGAAAGTCATTGTTAGCTTGATGGGGATGGCATTGAATCTATAAATTACCTTGGGCAGTACAGCCATTTTCACGATATTGATTCTTCCTATCCATGAGCGTGGAATGTTCTTCCATTTGTTTGTGTCCTCTTTTATTTCATTGAGCAGTGGTTTGTAGTTCTCCTTGAAGAGGTCCTTCACATCCCTTGTAAGTTGGGTTCCTAGGTATTTTATTCTCTTTGAAGCAATTGTGAATGGGAGTTCACTCATGATTTGGCTCTCTGTTTGTCTGTTATTGGTGTATAAGAATGCTTGTGATTTTTGCACATTGATTTTGTATCCTGAGACTTTGCTGAAGTTGCAGCTTAAGAAGATTTTGGGCTGAGACAATGGGGTTTTCTAGATATACAGTCATGTTATCTGCAAACAGGGACAATTTGACTTCCTCTTTTCCTAATTGAATACCCTTTATTTCTTTCTCCTGCCTGATTGCCCTGGCCAGAACTTCCAACACTATGTTGGATAGGAGTGGTGAGAGAGGGCATCCCTGTCTTGTGCCAGTTTTCAAAGGGAATGCTTCCAGTTTTTGCCCATTCAGTATGATATTGGCTGTGGGTTTGTCATAAATAGCTCTTATTATTTTGAGATACGTCCCATCAATAACTAATTCATTGAGAGTTTTTAGCATGAAGGGCTGTTGAATTTTGTCAAAGGCCTTTTCTGCATCTATTGAGATAATCATGTGCTTTTTGTCTTTGGTTCTGTTTATATGCTGGATTACATTTATTGATTTGTGTATGTTGAACCAGCCTTGCATCCCAGGGAGGAAGCCCACTTGATCATGGTGGATAAGCTTTTTGATGTGCTGCTGGATTCAGTTTGCCAGTATTTTACTGAGGATTTTTGCATCGATGTTCATCAGGGATATTGGTCTAAAATTCTGTTTTTTTGTTGTGTCTCTGCCAGGCTTTGATATCAGGATGATGCTGGCCTCATAAAATGAGTTAGGGAGGATTCCCTCTTTTTCTATTGATTGGAATAGTTTCAGAAGGAATGGTAGCAGCTCCTCTTTGTACCTCTGGTAGAATTCGGCTGTGAATCCATCTGGTCCTGGACTTTTTTGGTTGGTAAGCGCTTAATTATTGCCTCAATTTCAGAACCTGTTATTGGTGTATTCAGAGATTCAACTTCCTGGTTTAGTCTTGGGAGGGTGTGTGTGTGTCGAGGAATTTATCCATTTCTTCTAGATTTTCTAGTTTATTTGCATAGAGGTGTTTATAGTATTCTCTGATGGTAGTTTTTGTTTCTGTGGGATTGGTGGTGATATCCCCTTTATCATTTTTTATTGTGTCTATTTGATTCTTCTCTCTCTTCTTCTTTATTAATCTTGCTAGCGGTCTATCAATTTTGTTGATCTTTTAAAAAAAACCAGCTCCTGGATTCACTGATTTTTTTGAAGGGTTTTTTGTGTCTCTATTTCCTTCAGTTCTGCTCTGATCTTAGCTATTTCTTGCTTTCTGCTAGCTTTTGAGTGTGTTTGCTCTTGCTTCTCTACTTCTTTTAATTGTGATGTTAGGATGTCAATTTTAGATCTTTCCTGCTTTCTCTTGTGGGCATTTAGTGCTATAAATTTCCCTCTATACACTGCTTTAAATGTGTCCCAGAGATTCTGGTTTGTTATGTCTTTGTTCTCATTGGTTTCAAAGAACATCTTTATTTCTGCCTTCATTTTGTTATGTACCCAGTAGTCATTCAGGAGCAGGTTGTTCAGTTTCCATGTAGTTGAGCAGTTTTGAGTGAGTTTCTTAACTCTCAGTTCTAGTTTGATTGCACTGTGGTCTGAGAGACAGTTTGTTATAATTTCTGTTCTTTTACATTTGCTGGGGAGTGCTTTACTTCCAACTACGTGGTCAATTTTGGAATAAGTGTGATGTGATGCTGAGAAGAATGTATATTCTGTTGATTTGGGGTGGAGAGTTCTGTAGATGTCGATTAGGTCTGCTTGGTGCAGAGCTGAGTTCAATTCCTGGATATCCTTGTTAGCTTTCTGTCTCGTTGATCTGTCTAATGTTGACAGTGCGGTGTTAGAGTCTTCCATTATTATTGTGTGGGAGTCTAAGTCTCTTTGTAAGTCTCTAAGGACTTGCTTTATGAATCTGGGTGCTCCTGTATTGGGTGCATATATATTTAGGATAGTTAGCTGTTCTTGTTGAATTGATCCCTTCACCATTATGTAATGGCCTTGTTTGTCTCTTTTGATCTTTGTTGGTTTAAAGTCTGTTTTTATCAGAGACTAGGATTGCAACCCCTGCCTTTTTTTGTTTTCCATTTGCTTGGTAGATCTTCCTCCATCCCTTTATTTTGAGCCTATGTGTGTCTCTGCACATGAGATGGGTCTCCTGAATACAGCATACTGATGGGTCTTGACTCTTTATCCAATTTGCCAGTCTGTGTCTTTTAATTGGAGCATTTAGCCCATTTACATTTAAGGTTAATATTGTTATGTGTGAATTTGATCCTGTCATTATGATGTTAGCTGGTTATTTTGCTCGTTAGTTGATGCAGTTTCTTCCTAGCCTTGATGGTCTTTACAATTTGGCATGTTTTTGCAGTGGCTGGTACCAGTTGTTCCTTTCCATGTTTAGTGCTTCCTTTAGGAGCTCTTGTAGGGCAGGCCTGGTGGTGACAAAATCTCTCAGCATTTGCTTGTCTGTACAGTATTTTATTTCTCCTTCACTTATGAAGCTTAGTTTGGCTGGATATGAAATTCTGGGTTGAAAATTCTTTTCTTTAAGAATGTTGAATATTGGCCCCCACTCTCTTCTGGCTTGTAGAGTTTCTGCTGAGAGATCTGCTGTTAGTCTGATGGGCTTCCCTTTGTGGGTAACCCGACCTTTCTCTCTGGCTGCCCTTAACATTTTTTCCTTCATTTCAGTTTTGGTGAATCTGACAATTATGTGTCTTGGAGTTGCTCTTCTCGAGGAGTATCTTTGTGGCATTCTCTGTATTTCCTGAATTTGAATGTTGGCCTGCCTTGCTAGGTTGGGGAAGTTTTCCTGGATAATATCCTGCAGAGTGTTTTCCAACTTGGTTCCATTCTCTCCATCACTTTCAGGTACACCAATCAGACGTAGATTTGGTCTTTTCACATAGTCCCATATTTCTTGGAGGCTTTGTTCATTTCTTTTTACTTTTTTTTCTCTAAACTTCTCTTCTTGCTTCATTTCATTCATTTGATCTTCAATCACTGATACCCTTTCTTCCAGTTGATCAAGTTGGCTACTGAAGCTTGTGCGTTCATCACGTGGTTCTCTTGCCATGGTTTTGAGCTCCATCAGGTCATTTAAGGACTTCTCTACACTGGTTATTCTAGTTAGCCATTCATCTAATCTTTTTTCAAGGTTTTTAGCTTCTTTGCGATGGGTTCAAACTTCCTCCTTTAGCTCGGAGAAGTTTGATCATCTGAAACCTTCTTCTCTCAACTCGTCAAAGTCATTCTCCATCCAGCTTTGTTCCATCGCTGGCAGGGAGCTGCGTTCCTTTGGAGGGGGAGAGGTGCTCGATTTTTAGAATTTCAGCTTTTCTGCTCTGTTTTTTCCCCATCTTTGTGGTTTTATCTACCTTTGGTCTTTGATGATGGTGACGTACAGATGGGGTTTTGGTGTGGATGTCCTTTCTCATGGTTCATTTTCCTTCTGACAGTCAGGATCCTCAGCTGCAGGTCTGCTGGAGTTTGCTGGAGGTCCACTCCAGACCCTGTTTGCCTGGGTATCAGCAGTGGATGCTGCAGAACAGCGAATATTGGTGAACAGCAAATGTTGCTGCCTGATAGTTCCTCTGGAAGCTTCATCTCAGAGGGGTACTGGCCATGTGAGGTGTTAGTCTGCCCCTACTGGAGAGTGCCTCGCAGTTAGGCTACTCAGGATCCAGGGATCCACTTGAGGAGGCAGTCTGTCTGTTCTCAGATCTCAAACTCCGTGCTGGGAGAATGACTACTCTCTTCAAAGCTCAGTTGGAAATGCAGAAACCACCCTCTTCTGCGTCGCTCACGCTGGGAGCTGTAGACTGGAGCTGTTCCTATTCGGCCATCTTGGAACCACCCCCCAGTCATGATTTCTTAATATTAGGAATGTCATTGATTTTTTGCCATTATTTTATTTTAGATTTTTACATTGATAGCTGTAGATGAGATTGGTCTGTAGAATTTTGTTTTGGTTCAATCTTTATGAGAATGAAATATCAAAGGTACATGCAATTCTTAAAGAATTTGTTAGTTTTCTTCCTTTTTCTGTTGTGCTCTAAAATAATTTAATAGGCATTAGGATAATGTATTTTTATAGATTTCTCCGTGAAATCATTTGGGCCTAATGTTTTGAGGGATATAACTTTTAAATAATTTTTTCTATTTCTTTTCTGGAAATTAATATTAACTTTTTCTCAATGTAGTATATCTCTTTTGGTATTCAATTCTCCCAATATTGCATTCTCTTTTGTTAAATAAACAAGTGTAAGCTGGGTGCGGTGGCTCATGCCTGTAGTTCCAGCACTTTGGGAGGCTGAGGTGGGCGGATCACGAGATCAGGAGATTGAGACCATCCTGGATAACATGGTGAAGCCCTGTCTCTACTAAAAATATAAAAAATTAGCCAGGCATGGCTAATTTCACAGGCACATGTGCCTGTGATCCCAGATACTTGGGAGGCTGAGGCAGGAGAATCGCTTGAACCCGGGAGGTGGAGGTTGCAGTGAGCCGAGATCCCACCACTGCACTCCAGCCTGGGTGACAAAGTGCGACTCTGTCACAAACAAACAAACAAACAAACACAAAACAAGTGTAGAATTTTTCCAGTGTAGAATTGTAATTATATTACCATTTCCTTTAATATATGTTTTTTGAGGCATTTTCTTAGTGATTGTCCTGGGGGTTATCATTAATCTCTTAATTTGTAACAACCTAGTTCAGGTTAATACCAATTTCACTTCAATAGACATAAAACTTTACTCCTATGTAGCTCTGTACCCCCTTTATGCTATTATTTTCACAAATTTCACTTTAATATATCATGTGCCTATCAAGTTAGATTTATAATTATTGCATTATGTAGTTGGGTTTTAAAATAGATTTTAAAAAATGAATTGTGAACAAAAAACTACATCAACACCCACTTTTATGTTCACTCCTGTGGCCATCTTTTTTGTTTTTGAGACTGAGTCTCATTTTTGTCACCCAGGCTGGAGTGCTCCCTGCAACCTCCACCTCCTGGTTCAAGCGATTCTCCTGCCTCAGCCTCCTGAGTAGCTGGGATTACAGGTGCACACCACCATGCCCAGCTTATTTTGTATTTTAGTAGAGGATGGGTTTTACCATGTTGACCATGCTGGTCTTGCACTCTTGACCTCAGGTAATGCACCTGCCTTGGCCCCCCAAAGTGCTGGGATTATAGGCATGAGCCACCATGCCTGGCCCATGTGGCTATCTTAACTGGTGCTCTTTATTTCTTTGTGTGGACTCACGTTACTGTTAGTGTCCTTTTCTTTCAGACTAAAGGACTCCCATTAGTATTTCTTGAAGGGCTGATCTGATAGCAACAAACTCATTAACTTTCTTTTTGGGGGAAATGTCTTAAATTTCCCTCCACTGTAAAAGCAGCTCTATTGAGATATATTTCACATATCCCCCAGTTTCCCCATTAAAGGCATAACATTCAGTGGTTTTTAGGATATTCACAAATATGCGCAACCATTGCCACAGTCACTTTTAGAATGGTTTCATGATCTCAAAGGGGAACGATTTATCCTTTAGCCATCAGACTCCTAAATACAGTCTATACAGTTTGGGAACAATTGATTTGGAACTCTGATCTGAGTTTTGTGTGATGATTGGGCTTAGATTAAAAAGGGTTGTGTAAAATTCTGATAATATTTCCTATGTTTCCTGAAACTCTGCTAAGAGAAACTTGTCACAACTGGTATTGTGAGTAAAACAACACCCATCAGGCGGCCCCCTCGTCTGTCCTCTTTCTTGGATGATAAAGCTTTTGTCTTCACTGAGGTCCAAGCGAGCAGGAAGAAGAGCATTTGGCCAGGAGACTACTTGGCTAAGTGGGAGTGGCTGCAAGGTCATCCTGGTGTTTGTCAGTGGGATGCTATTGCATTTTGGGTAAGACGACTCTCATTGGGTTGGTCTACCGTGTGTATTTCAAAGTGTTAGGCATCTCTGCCCCTCTCTCTCCTAACATCAAGTTTTCCCCACGCATTTTCTCCACAGCAGTACTCTAAGATTTCCACACGTCCTTTGGGGGTTGGTACCATCATCTAGCAAGTCCTTTATGTCAACCTCTATAAGACACTCCTGAGCTTGGAATGTGATATTACACACACACACACACACACACACACACACACACACACGTATATTTTCTGGGATCAAAGCTTGGCAGCTTTTTGAGATTTGTGTACGGCTCCCTCTTCCATGCACCTGGGTCACTGAGTTTGCCTTAGGATTATAAGTGATCTGGCAATGCATTGACTTCGTTCCATCATTTGGAGTTAGAAATTGTTAAATCTGGACTTTGAATCTTGAGATACCTACCATTTTATTATTCATTCCCACACCAACTCCTACCTTCTCCCAAATAAATGTCTGTGCCTCACATTTGCTTTTAATTGCAATGGTCTTGAAAAATTCAGAAATCCCTGAGGGTAGAAATTTTTCATGTGGGATGGTGACATCAACTCAAGACCTTTTGTAATATGAATGCTTTCAAAGTAATGAAGTCTTGAATGTTTTTGCTTTCAATAAACCAACCACTGAAACAGCATATAATGTCTCCAAACTTTGTCCTTCTGTCAGTGAGGTTATAGCAACTCAGTAATACTGAATGTCTATTAATTCACTTGTGTGAGGCCTCGAAAGAACTTTACGTGTTCATATCTTCATGTCTTTGGTTAAGCTGATAATGTGTCACTCCCACCTCCCATGGACAGAACTACCTTGAGAAGAAGTAACTTACAGAAGGTCATATATTTGCAATAGGGCCAGAGTTAAACACTGACCCCCACCTTGTCCTCTGGCAGCCAGATGACTCTTGGAGAATTAGAGAATTCTCTTCTTGTTGCTGCTCACAGAACAGCCAGGCCATCACTGAGTCATTGGGGTGGCATGCCAGGATTATCATATAACTTACCCAGTTGAAAAATACTCACTTGGTCTCCTAGGGCACAACTCATTCCAAAAGACATACTTCAAACCAACGCATTTTACAAATATATGTAAACACATCTTAGCAGTTAGTAAGTACATAGAATGCATCTAAGACCAGTTGGTTTCAGTTCCAACCTCTGAGCCTTTGTTAGGCTATTCTTCTTGCCTAAAAGCTGCTTTTAGAAAATCAGTGACCACTCAGTAGATGACATGATATTGTTTGAATGCTCTTGTTTTTTCTTTCTTATTTAAAATATTTCCAACTCCTATTTCAAAGTGTGACTTAAATTCTACTTCTCTCATTAAACCCTGTCTGATTATGACACCCTCTAACGAGCTCTTTTCCTGAGTGTGTTTACTATATTTAACATCTTTTCCATCTACTTGAGCACTTAAAACAGCGTCTTACACGACAGCATCTCTCTAAGCAGCTGGAGGGCAGAATGGTTTCCATATTCCTTGCAGAACTTGCAAAGGAGACATGAAGTACTCAAGTGAGGTTTGTGTGAAATTCCAGAAAGAAGTCTACCTTTCTGTGCCAGAATTCAAGTTCGCTTACTTTGTTTTTTAAGTGAATCCCTTAATACGTATCTATGATAGTGTCTTCTTAAGCATCTCAGGACAGGGGTCGGTATCATGGCTGTGAAGTGCAGTTTTGCATTTTGAAGCAGAAGAGCATTTCTGCCTGCTCACTATCACAGATGTGTTTGCCTGCCCCCTTTTATCTATGGTCTTCATTTTAATTTGTTTTTAATTGCCTATTTAACACCCCTAGCAATTAAGGTGAAATGGGCTCTTTGACAAATGTGAGAGCTTTTAAATTAGTGCTAATTGCTTTTGTTAATTAAAAGTAATGCTTTATGTGATGTTATTGGTATTCTCTTACATAAAACTGGATTAATGACTTCCAATCAATCCCACTACAAAGACGTTTCTTTGTAATCACTGGGACTTTAGGGCATGAAGCTCCTGCAGAATGAAAAAAGATGGCTAGAACTTCAGGACAAGTGAGAAGGGAGATGGGTGAATGACAGCACAAGGTTGGTTCCGTTGCTGGCTCCGCTCATGCCTATGCCCACTAATTTGGAAGTTCACTGAAGGCCACTGCCTAGGGGGTGGTGTGGGCTGCTGCATCAGTCAGGTTTCCCACAGGAAAGAGGTGACAGAGTGGAAGCAGGATGATTTGAGGGGGATTTGATAATGGGACTGTTTACAAAGTTCTGGGCTGATTAAAAAGGGCAGCAATGGAAAGAGCTGTCACCAACCTTAGGTCAGAGCAGGGAGGGGAGGGGAAGATCACCGGGGCCTGGTACCTGGAACAATAGCCTCATGTAGCAAAAGCTGCTTTTAGAAAATCAGTGACCACTGGTGGACAGTATGATATCGTTTGGTGTTTGTCCCTTGCTACGTTTGGTGTTTGTCCCTTGCCATGGGAAATAATTTCTATCACAACAAACACACTCTGCTTCCTGGATCCAGCACCCTCTGGAGTGTTCCCACCTGCACTTGCCCCACTCCTGGCAGTACTGGTTGCCTTCCCTGATTCTAAGGGCAGCTCTTGGTCTAGGATGGCCCTTGGAGTTACCATGAAATGGGGTGAAGGCAGGCCTTAATTTTCCTTCAAATATCGGGCATGGGATACCACCCCCCACCCTCATGGCATTGGGCTGGTGGCTGTCTCCAGCCAAGGGCAGAGGGTTTGAAGAGCAACTCTATCTGGCCTCCCAGGAGTGAGCATCTCCGTCAGCTGGGATGGATGCTGGCCAGCACTCCCTGCATCCACTTCACTTGTTTATGTAGATAACTTGGTAAACATAGACAAGAATACGATCCCACGCATAATCTCAATAGCTAGAGAGAGGCATATTTTGCTTATTATCTCTCCCCACATGCAGACTGTATATAAATGCAATCCTCTCACACGGTTCTCCATCTGCACTCACCTTCTTCCCTCCCTTCTAATCCACTCTATGTCATGGGGACCACAGTTTCCAGGATGCCTTTAGCATTGATCTCCATCCTGGTTAGGCCACTGGGAGACGTGGGGTAAGACTGGAGGGCAGGAGGAAGGCAGGCTGCAAGGTATTATTCTCCCTCACCTTGGCACAGGCAGTGGCACCTGCTCTGAGGTCTGGTTCTGCCCCACCTCCTGGTCTCCCAGAACAGCCCACTACCATGGAACTGCGGGCTTTGCCTGCTGTTGCTAGCCTTGGGTTGCCTCACCATTCCCTGATAAATTACCTAGAGATGGACTTGCTGGAAACCAATTTCTTGTAATGCATGTCCTCTATCTAAAATATTTAGAATGATTTTAACCAATCCCCAGATTTTGGATATGAAGGTTGTTTCTCACAAGGAGCACTGAGCCACGACCGTCCTTTGTACCAACTCTCTGTGCATGTCCATGGTTATTTTGTAAAGCTAAATTCCCAGAGGCAGAGGAATTGCTGGCTCCAAAGGTTTAACATTTTTGTTCACCTATGGCTATGTTTCCTTCCAGAAAGTTTTCACTGGCTTATACTCCCATTGCTGATCTTTCTTGGTCACTAACTGTAATTGAAGCCCTCACTGGGTTCTCTGATTTGCAGCATTGTACATTAGACAGTGCAAGGCTGCAGACAGTGCCCCGTGATGTGAACCCTGGTCCTCAGCACCGTGCTTTGTACAATCTGCACAACTGTTCCCAGCAGTCCTGCTGATCCGAACACGTGGAACATGATGGGATCAGGCCCTGCCTACCATGCAAGAGCCGCTGAAAGTCAGAGTGCTGCACAGATGGAAAGGCTGCGGCCGAGTTGCCTCTCTCTGCCCATGTGTGCATAACTGTTCCTCTGCCATCTCTCATGTCCCAGTCCTGATGGGGTCTCCCTGGTCCCAGTTCCTCCTCTTCCTAGAAGCCATCTTTGACTTTATCTAGACACTTGCTCAGGTTATCTCCTGCGTGCTTGCCCTGTTTCATGTACCCATGTCTTGCTGTTCCGTCTCCAGGCTCACTTTCTCAGCTGGGACACGCCTGACTTCCCCCAACGCCGCTCTCACTCTTCCTCTCGAAGTGCTTATAATAATGCTGTTATGGCAGGCTTGCTTGAATAACCTATTCCTTTTTCTAGGATTCTGGTGATTATTCTTCCTCCAGAGTCCGATAGCCTACTCTTTTCTTGAGGCCCAGCGTATTTAAAAAATAGCTTTATTGAGGTGTGATTGATATATGAAAAACTTTTCATATTTAATGTATACAATTTGATGGGTTTGAATATATGCATACACTTGGGAAACCATCATTACAATCAAAGTCATAAAAATATCCATCACCTCTAAAGTTTCTTCCTGCCCCCACCTCCCCTTTTGTGGTAAGGACACTTAACCTGAGACCATTTCTCTTAACCACCTTTTTAAGTACTGTTAACAATAGGTGCAGTGGTGTACCTTAGAGCTCCAGGACTTATTCATCTTGTATAACTAAAACTTTATACCTCTTAGTCCACAGTTCCTCTTTTTCCCTTCCCATAGCGTTGGCAGCCACCATTCTACTCTCTGCTTCTGTAAGTTTGACTATTTTAGATACGTCATACAAATGGAATCATGCAGTATTTGTCCTTCTGTGACTGGTTTATTTCACTTAGTGTAAT
Source organism: Pan paniscus (assembly GCF_029289425.2). Lineage (NCBI taxonomy): Eukaryota > Metazoa > Chordata > Mammalia > Primates > Hominidae > Pan > Pan paniscus. Next base: position 189,540,673 of record NC_073255.2, read on the forward strand.
GTCTTCAAGGTTCATTCATCTTGTTGCAAGTGGCAGGATTTCCTTCTTCTTAAAGGCTGAATAATATTCCATTGCATCCATATGCCATACTTTCTTGATCTAATTATCTATTAATGAACATTTATGTTGTTGCTACATTTTGACTCTTGCGAATAATGCTGCAATGAGCACAGGAGTGCAAGTATCTCTTCAAGATTCTGATTTCAATTTTTTTTGGATACGTACCCAGAACTAGGATTGCTAGATCATATGGTAGTTCTACTTTTAAGTTTTTAAGGAACTGGAGACCCAGTGTATTCATCATGTTTTCAATTTGCTATATCTTATGATGTTTGATATCTTAAAAATCTTACAGACCAAGGAAGAGACTGCCTCTCCCAGGAGTAGCCATTTTTTACAAGTAACAGAGGCTTGGTCCCAGATCATGACTTTCCTATGCAAACCAACCAACCCAGCTGCCTCCTTATCAAACTTTCATACACCAAGCCATTTTTCCACCTGCCCTAAATCACCCAGGGCCAGGTATCAGGCAACTAGAAACCACCCTACAGCCCCAAGTTATTCAAACTTGCCCAACTTTGCCAGGTATAGCAAATAAAAATACAGGCCACCCAGTTAAATGTGAATTTCAGATCAATAACAAATATATTTTTATTGTCAGTCTGTCCCATGCCATATTTTGGGCATGCCTATGCTAAACATTTATTTGTTGTTTATGCAGAAGTCAAATTTAACTAGGCATCTTATGTTTTATTTGGCAACCCTACAGCAAAAAACATTGTTTTCCTGCAGTGTAGATAATGCCAAGGGGCAGTGTGCTGTCCTTAGTAACCATTGTCATGTGAATTTATGGAAAACAATTGTTATCTTAAAGTAAATTACCAATCTACCGTGGCTTCCCCACCCACCCCCCGCCATCTTCCCACTTCCTTCTCTCCTTTCCCCCCATCTCACCTCCATTTCTCTCTTTGTTTTCTTTAATCCTCTCACTGTTCCTCTGAGGGTTTGAAGGAAGTCTTCACAGCATCCTAAACCACATGCACAATGACTCTAGAATGAATCTAGCAAAAGACACGGTTTTAAAGGCAATCTTTTCTGAAATGTCTTTATTAAGATATAATTCACAGACCGTAAAGTCCACCCATTTAAAGTGTACAAGTCTTTGATTTTAAGGATATTCACAGAATTGTGCAACCAGCCCCCAAATCTAAGTTTAGAATAGTTTTACTCCCCCAAGGTTACTGTACACATTAGCAGTCACTCCTCACCCTCCCTTCTCACCTAACACCTAGGTAACCATTTCCTATCTCTATAGATTTATGCATTCTGGATATTTCCTATATGAACAATCACATAATATGTGATCTTTTGTGACTGGCTTCTTTTACTTATTATGATGTTTTAAAGATTCATCCTGTAGTTGGCTGTGTCAACACTTAATTCTGTTTTATTGCCAAACAGTATTTGATTGCATGGATATACCATATTTTTAATCCATTCATCACTTTATGGCCATTTAGATTGATTTTGGCTATTACGAATAATGCTCCTATCAACACTTGTGTGCAAGTGTTTGTGTGGACATACATTTTCTTTATCTTGAGTGTATTGCTAAGAATAGAATTTCTGAATAATGTGATAACTCCATGTTTAATATTTTGATAAACTTGCAAACTGTTTTCACACTCCCACCAGTATGAGAATTTTGATTTTACACATCCTCACCAAATCTTGTTATTATCTGTTTTTTTTGATTATAGCCTAGAAAGTGTGAAGTGGTATCTCATTGTGGTTGCAATTTGCATTTCCTGATAGCTAACGATATTAAGCATTCTTTTATGGGCTTATTGACCATATTTATATCTTTGGAGAAATAACTATTCATACCCCTTGCCCATTTTAAAATTAGGTTATTTGTCTTTTTGTTGTGAAATTTCTTTGTGTATTCTGGATATAAATCCTCGTCAAATATATAATTAAAAATGCTTTCTGCCATTTTGTGGATTCTCTTTTCACTTTCTTGATAGCGTTCTTTGGTGCACAAGTTTTTAATTTTGATGAAGTTTAGCTTATCTAATTTTGTTTGGTTGCTTATGCTTTTGGTGTTATATCTAAGAAACTATTGTCTAATCTAAGGTCACAAAGAATTGCAGCTATGTTTTCTTCTAAGAGTTTTGTAGTTTTAGCTCGACATTTAGGACTTTGGTCCATCTTGAGTTAATTTTTGTATGCGTTGTGAGGTAGGGTCCAAATGTATTCTTTTGTATGTATATATACAGTTTTCCTAGTATCATTTATTGAAGAGACTATTCTTTCTCCATTTAATTGTCCTCTAACCCTTGTTAAAAATCAAGCAATCGTAAATGTGAGGCTTTGTTTCTGGATTCTTGGTTCTATCCCATAGATCTATATGTCTATCCCTATGCTAGGACCATGCAGTCTTGCTTACTGTAGCTTTGTAATAGTTTTTTTTTAAATTTTTTTTGAGACAGGGTCTCGCTCTTTCATCCAGGCTGGAGTATGGTGGTGTGATCACTGCTCACTGCAGCCTCGAATACCTGAGCTCAGTTGATTTTCCCACCTTAGCCTCCTGAGTAGCTGGGACTACAGGTATGTGCATCACTATGCCCGGCTAATTTTTTGTACTTTTTATAGAGACGGGGTTTCACTATTTTGCCCAGACTGGTCTCAAACTCCTGGTCTCAAGCGATCTGCCTGCCTCAGCCTGCCATGGTGCTGGGATTACAGGCATGAGCCACCATGCACAGCCCTGTAATAGGTTTTGAAATCAGGAAGTGTGAGTCCTCCAACTGTTATTTTTAAACATTGTTTTGCTTATATTGGGGATATTGTAATTATATTTCCATATGAATTTTAGAATCAGATGGTCAGTTTCTATAAAAAAAGGCGGCTAGGATTTTGACAATGATCATATCTGTACATGAATTTGGGAATATTGTCATGTTAATGTTAACTCTTTCAAGGCATGATCACAGAATATCTTTCAATTTATTTAGATCTTTAGTTTATTTAAAAAATATTTTGTAGCTTTCAGTGTACAAGTCTTGCACTTTTTTGATTAATTTTATTCCAAAGTATTTTACTCTTTTTTTCGTGCTATTAAAATGAAACTATTTTCCTAATTTAATTTTGAGATTGTTCACTGTTAGTGTATAGAAGCACAATTGATTTTTATTTTCTTATACAGAAAGAGGTTTATTTGGCTCACAGTTCTGCAGGCTGTACAAAAAGCATGGAACCAGCATTTGCTTCTGGTGAGGGCTTCAGGTTGCTTGCACTCCTGGTGGAAGGGGAAGGGAAGCCAGCATGTGCAGACGTTAGTGGTGAGAGAGGAAGCCAGAGGGAGAAAGGGAGGGAGGACATGTCAGACTCATTTTAATAGCAGGCTTTCATGGGAACTAACAGGGCAAGAACTCACTCATTACCATGATGATGGCGCCGAGCCACTGATGAGGGATCTGCCTTCATGGCCCAAACACCTCCCATTAGGCCTCAACTCCAACATTGGGATCAAATTTTTTTTAAAACATTTTAAAACATTTTAAAAATTTAAGTTCAGGGGTGCATGTGCAGGATGTGGAGGTTTGTTACGTAGGTAAACGTGTGCCATGGTGGCTTGCTGCATCCATCAACCCATCACCTAGGTATTATGTCCAACATGCATTAGCTATTTTTCCTGATGCTCTCCCCCTCCCTGACCCTCTACCGACAGGCCCCGGTGTGTGTTGTATCCCTCCCTATATCCATGTGTTCTCATTGTTCAGCTTCCACTTATAAGTGAGAACGTGTGGTGTTTGGTTTTCTGTTCCTGTGTTAGTTTGCTGAGGCTAATGGCTTCCATCTCCATGCATGTCTCTGAAAAGGACATGATTTCATTCATTTTTATGGCTGCATAGTATTCCATGATGTATATGTACCACATTTTCTTTATCCAGTCTATCACTGATGGGCATTTAGGTTGATTCCACGTCTTTGTTATTGTGAATAGTGCTGTAGTGAACATACACATGCATGTGTGTCTTTATGCTAGAATAATTTATATTCCTTTGCATATATATTCAGTAATGGCATTGCTGGGTCAAATGATATTTCTGGTTCTAGATTTTTGAAGAGTCGTCACACCGTCTTCCACAATGATTGAAATGATTTACATTTCCACCAACAGTGTAAGTGTTCCTATTTATCTGCAACTTCACCAGCATCTGTTGTTTCTTGACTTTTTAATAATTACCATTCTGACTGGTGTGAGATAGTATCTCATTGTGGTTTTGATTTGCATTTCTCTAATGATCAGTGGTGTTGAGCTTTGTTTCATGTTCGTTGGCCACATGTATGTCTTCTTTGGAGAAGTGTCTGTTTATGTCCTTTGCCCACTTTTAAAAAATTTATTACTTCAACTTTTTTATTTTTAAATTTTTTATTTCCATAGGTTTTTGGGGAATAGGTGGTTTTTTGTTACATTAATAACTTGTTTAGTGGTGATTTGTGAGATTTTGGTGCACCCACCACCTGAGCAGTATACACTGTACCCAGTGTGTAGTCTTTTATCCCTCACCCCATTCCCATACTTTTTTTCGAGTCTCTAAAGTCCATTGTATCATTCTTATGCTTTTGCATCTTCATAGCTGAGCTCCCACTTGTAAGTGAGAACATACGATGTTTGGTTTTCTATTCCTGAGTTATTTCACTTAGAATGACAGTCTCCAGTCCCATCCAGGTTGCTGCAAATGTCATTAATTCATTCCCTTTTGTGGCTGAGTAGTATTCCATCATATATACACACCACAGTGTCTTTATCCACTCATTGATTGATGGGAATTTGGGCTGGCTCCACATTTTTGCAATTGTGAATTGTGCTGCTGTAAACATGTGTGTGCAAGTATCTTTTTTGTATAATGATTTCTTTTTCTTTGAATAGATACCCAGTAGTGAGATTGCTGGATCAAATTGTAGAGCTACTTTTAGTTCTTTAAGGAATCTCCACACTGTTTTCCATAGTGGTTGTACTAGTTTACATTCCCACCAGCAGTGTAGAAGTGTTCCCTTTTCACCGCATCCATGCCAACATCTATTATTTTTTGATTTTCTGATAATAGTCATTCTTGCCAGTGGTAAGGTGGTATCACATTATGGTTTTGATTTGCATTTCCCTGATCATTAGTGATGTTGAGCATTTTATCATATGTTTGTTGGCCATTTGTTTATATTCTTTTGAAAATTGTCTATTCATGTCCTTAGCCCACTTTTTGATGTGATTGTTTGTTTTTTTCTTACTGATTTGTTTGAGTTCATTGTACAGTCTGGATATTAGTCCTTTGTCAGATGTATAGATTGTGAAGATTTTCTCCCACTCTGTGGGTTGTGTGTTTACTTTGCTGACTGTTCCTTTTGCCCTGCAAAAAAGCTTTTTAGTTTAATTAAGTCCGATCTATTTATCTTTGTTTTTGTTGCATTTGCTTTTGGGTTCTTAGTTATGAAGTCTTTGCCTAAGCCAGTGTCTAGAAGGGTTTTTACGATGTTATCTTCTAGAATTTTTGTGGTTTCACATCTTAGATTTAAGTCCTTGATACACCTTGAGTTGACTTTTGTATAAGGTGAAAAATGAGGATCCAGTTTCATTCTCCTACATGTGGCTAGCCAATTATTCCAGCACCATTTGTTGAATAGGGTGTCGTTTCCCCACTTTATGTTTTTGTTTGCTTTATTAAAGATCAGTTGGCTGTAAATATTCGGGTTTATTTCTGGGTTCTCTATTCTGTTCCATTGGCCTATGTGCCTATTTTTATACCAGTACCAGGCTGTTTTGGTGACTGTGGCCTTATAGTACAGTTTGAAATCAGGTAATGTGATGCCTCCAGATTTGTTCTTTTTGTTTAGTCTTGCTTTGGCTATGTGGGCTCTTTTCTGGTTTTATATGAATTTTAGAATTTTTTTCAAGTTCTGTGAAGAATAATGGTGGTATTTTGGTGGAAATTGCATTGAATTTGTACATTGCTTTTGGCAGTATGGTCATTTTTACAATATTGATTCTACTTATCCATGATCGTGGGATTTGTTTCCATTTGTTTGTGTCATTGATAATTTCTTTAAGCAGGGTTTTGTAGTTTTCGTTGTAGAGGTCTTTCACCTCCTTGGTTAGGTATATTCCTAAGTATTTTATTGTTTTCTGCAGCTGTTGTAAAAGTGGTTGAGTTCTTGATTTGATTCTCAGCTTGGTCGCTGTTGGTGTATAGCAGAGCTACTGATTTGTGTACATTAATTTTGTATCCTGAAACTTTGCTGAATTTATTTATCAGCTTTAGGAGCTTTTTGGAGGAGTCTTTAGGGTTTTCTAGGTATATTATAATATCATCAGCAAATAGTGACAGTTTGACTTCCTCTTTACTGATTTGGATGACCTTTATTTCTTTCTCTTGTCTGATTGCTCTGGCTAGGATTTCCAGGAATATGTTGAAGACTAGTGGTGAGAGTGGGCATCCTTGTCTTGTTCCAGTTCTTAGAGGGAATTCTTTCAACTTTTCCCCATTCAGTATTATGTTGGCTGTGGGTTTATCACAGATGGCTTTTATTACATTGAGGCATGTCCCTTTTATGCCAGTTTTGCTGAGGGTTTAAATCATAAAGGATGCTGGATTTTTTCAGATACTTTTTCTGCATCTATTGAGATGATCATGAGATTTTTGTTTCTAATTCTGTTTATGTGGTGTACCACATTTATTGACTTGCATATGTTAAACCATCCCTGCATCTTTGGTATGAAATCTACTTGATCATGGTGGATTATCTTTTTGATACGCTGTTGGATTTGGTTAGCTAGTATTTTGTTAAGGATTTTTGCATCTATGTTCGTCAGGGATATTGGTCTGTAGTTTTCTTTTTTGGTTATGTCCTTTCCTGGTTTTGTATTAGGGTGATACTGGCTTCATAGAATGATTTAGGGAGGATTTCCTCTATCTTGTGGAATAGTGTCAACAGGATTAATACCAATTCTTTTTTGAATGTCTGGTAGAATTCAGCTGTGAATCCTTCTGGTCCTGCGCTGTTTTCTGTTGTTAATTTTTTAAATTACCATTTCAGTTCTGCTATTTGTTATTGGCCTGTTCAGGGTATCTAATTCTTCCTGATTTATGCTAGGAGGGTTGTATCTTTCCAGGAATTTATCCATCTCCTCTAGGTTTTCCAGTTTATGCATGTAAAGGTGTTCATAGTAACCTTGAATGATCTTTTGTATTTCTGAGGTGTCAGTTGTAATATCTCCTGTTTCATTTCTAATTGAGCTTATTTGGATCTTCTCTCTTCTTTTCTTGGTTAATCTTGCTAATGGTCTATTAATTTTATCTTTTCAAAGAACCAGCTTTTTGCTTCATTTCTCTTTTGTATTTTGTTGTTGTTGTCATTTCAATTTCACTTAATTCTTCTCCGATCTTGGTTATTTCTTTTCTTCTGCTGGGTTTGGGTTTGGTTTGTTCATGTTTCTCTAGTTCCTTGAGGTGTGATCTTAGATTGTCTATTTGTGCTCTTTCAGACTTTTTGATGTAGGCATTTAAGACTATGAACTTTCCTTTTAGCACTGCCTTTTTTGAATCCCAGAAGTTTTGATAGGTTGTGTCACTAACATTGTTCAGTTCAAAGAATTTCTAAATTTCTATCTTAATTTCGTTGTTGACCTAATGATTATTCAGGAGCAGGTTATTTAATTTCCATGTATTTGCATGGTTTTGAAGGTTCTTTTTGGAGTTGATTTACAGTTTTATTCCACTGCGGTCTGACAAAGTACTTGATATAACTTCAATTAAATTTATTGAGACTTGTTTTGTGGCCTATCATATGGTCCATCTTGGAGAAAGTTCCATGTGCTGATGAATAGAATGTATATTCTGTGGTTGTGGGGTAGAATGTTCTGTAAATATCTAAGTTCACTTGTTCCAAGGCATAGTTTAAATCTATTGTTTCTTTGTTGACTCTCTGTCTTGATGACCTGTCTAGTGCTGTCAGTGGAGTAGTGAAGTCTTCGACTATTATTGTGTTGCTGTCTATCTAATTACTTAGGTCTAGTAGTAATTGTTTATAAATTTGGGAGCTCCAGTGTTAGGTGCATATATATGTAGGACTGTGATATTTTCCTGTTGGACCAGGCCTTTTAACATTATATAATGTCCCTCTTTGTCTTTTTTAAATGCTGTTGCTTTAAAGATTGTTTTGTCTGATATAAGAATAGCTACTCCTGCTTGCTTTTGGTGCCCATTTACATGGAATATCTTTTTCCACCCCTTTACCTTAAGTTTATGTGAGTCCTTATATATTAGGTGAATCTCCTGAAGGCAGCAAATACTTGGTTGGTGAATTCTTAATCCTTCTGCAATTCTGTATCTTTTAAGTGGAGCATTTAGGTCATTTACATTCAACATTAGTATTGAGATGTGAAGTACTACTATTCCATTCATCCTGCTGTTTGTTGCCTGCATACCCTGGGTTTTTTTATTTTTATTTTTGTTTTATAGGTCCTGTGAGATTTATGCTTTAAGGACGTTCTGTTTCGATGTGTTTCCAGTATTTGTTTCAAGATTATGAGCTCCTTTTAGCAGTTCTTGTAGTGCTGGCTTGGTAGTGCTGAATTCTCTCAACATTTGTTTGTCTAAAAAAGACTGTTCTTTCTTTCATTGATGAAGCTTAGTCTTGCTGGATACAAAAATCTTGGCTGATAATTGTTTTGTTTAAGGAGGCTGATGTTAGGGCCACAGTGCTTCTGGCTTGCAGGGTTTCTGCTGAGAAATATGCTATGAATCTGATAGGTTTTCCTTTACAGGTTACCAATTCTTTCCTTTGTCTTGACTTTAGATAACCTGATGACAATTTGCCTAGGCAATAATCTTTTTGCGATGAATTTCCTGGGTTTTCTTTGAGCTTCTTGTATTTGGATGTCTAGGTCTCTAGCAAGTTTTCCTTGGTTATTCACCCTGAATATGTTTTCCATACTTTTAGATTTCTCTTCTTCCTCAGGAACACCAATTATTCTTAGGTTTGGTCACTTAACATAATCCCAAATTTCTTGGAGATTTTGTTCATTCTTTAATTCTTTTTTTCTTTGTCTTTGTTGGACTGGGTTAATTCAAAAACCTTGTCTTCGAGCTCTGAAGTTCTTTCTTCTGCTTGTTTGATTCAATTGCTGAGACTTTCTAGAACATTTTGCATTTCTTTGTGTCCTTTATTTCCTGAAATTGTGATTGTCTTTGATTTATGCTGTCTATTTCACTGAAGTTTTCTCACCTTGTTTCTTTTATCATTTTTTTATTTCCTTAAATTAGACTTCACGTTTCTCTTGTGCCTCCTTGATTTGCTGAATAATCAACCTTCTGAACTCTTTTTTAGGTAAATCAGGGATTTCTTCTTGTTTTGGATCCATTGCTGGTGAGCTAGTGTGATTTTTGGGGGGTGCTAAAGAAACATGTTTTGTCATATTACCAGAATTGTTTTTCTGGTTCTTTCTCATTTGGGTAGGCTATGTCAGAGGGAAGATCTGGGGCTCAAGGCAACTATTCAGATTCAGTTGTCTCATGGAGTGTTCCCTTGATGTAGTTACTCCCTCTTTTCCTAGGGATGTGGCTTCCTGAAAGCCCAGATGTAGTGATTGTTACTGCTCTTCTGGATCTAGCCACCCAGCAGGGCCACCAGGCTCCAGGCTGGTACTGGGGGCTGTCTGCACAGAGTCCTTTGATGTGAACTGTCTTCAGATCTCTGTCACGGGTACCAGCACCTGCTCCAGTGGAGGTGGCAGGGGAGTGAAAAAGACTCTGTGAGGGTCCTAGTTTTGGTTGTTTAATGCACTGTTTTTGTGATCTCCTGCCAGGAGGTGGCACTTTCAAGACGACATCAGCTGTAGTGTGTAGGGAGGATCACGAGGTGAGTGGGGCCTTAGAACTCCCAAGAGAATATGCCCTTTGTCTTCAGTTACCAGGGTGGGTAGGGAAGGACCATCAGATGGGGGCAGGGTTAGGCATGTCTGAGCTCAGGCTCTCCTTGGGAGGGGCTTGCTGTGGCTGCTGTGTTGGCTGGAGGTGTGGTTTCCAGGTCAATGGAGTTATGTTCCCAGAAGGATTATGGCTGCCTCTGTTGTGTCATGCAGGTTGTCAGGGATGTAGGGGAGAGCCAGCAGTTATAGGCCTCACCCAGTTCCCAAGCAACCCAAAAGGCTAGTCTCACTCCCAACATGTCCACCACCCCCAGCAGCACCGAGTTTGTTTCCAGGCAGTGGGTGAGCAGGGCTGAGAATTTGCCCTTGGCTACCACCTATCCCCTGAGAAAGCAAGCAGGCCTTTTGTGCCTCTCCATCTGTTGAGTCTGCATACCGAATTCACACCCCCACCCCATGTTCTGGCCAAGAGACTTCACATTCAGTTGGAATTATCACAAAGTTCAGCTGGAGGTTTCCTTTTCCCTGTGGTCTTTTCTCAGTCCCTCTGGCAGCCCTCCCCAAAGATCTTTGTGAGACAAGGCAGAAACAGCTTCCCAGGGTACCTAGAGAGCCCAGAGGGCTTTTTCTGCTGCTTCCTCTACTCCTGTATTTCTCTAGGCTCTCTAATTTGACCCAGCTCCACGTAAGGTCTAGACCTTTAGGTTCCCCAGTGAAGGTGTGTGTCCAGGGGCAATGATCCCCCTTTCCCACTTTCACAGCTTGGACACTCACAGTGTTTGGGGGGTGTCTTCTGGGTCCTGCAGGAGCAATCCGCTTCCATCAGAGGGTCTGTGGATTCTCTCGGCTTTCCTGGTATATTCCTACAATAGTTCTGGAGCAAAAGTTCACGATGTGGGTCTCCACATGCTGCTCTCTTGTCCAAGTGGGAGTTGAAATCTAGTCCTGCCTCCTATTCCGTTGCCCACTTTTTAATGGGGTTGCTTATGTTTTTTCTTGTCAGTTTGTTTAAGTTCCTTGTAGACTCTGGATATTAGACCTTTGTCAGATGGATAGATTGCAAAAATTTTCTCCCATTCTGTAGGTTGTCTGTTCACTTCGATGATAGTTTCTTTTGTTGTGTAGAAGCTCTTTAGTTTAATTAGATCCCATTTGTCAATTTTTGCTTTTGTTGCAATTGCTTTTGGTGTTTTCATCATGAAATCGTTGCTCATGCCTATGTCCTGAATGATATTGCCTAGGTTTTCTTGTAGGGTCTTTATAGCTTTGGGTTTTACATTCAAGTCTTAATCCATCCTGAGTTAATTCTTGTATAAGGTGTAAAAAAGTGGTCTAGTTTCAATTTTCTGTATATGGCTAGCCAGTTCTCCCAGCACCATTTATTAATTAGGAAATCCTTTCTCCATTGCTTGTTTTTGTCAGGTTTATCAAAGAGCAGATGGTTGTAGATGTGCGGTCTTATTTCTGAGTTCTCTATTCTGTTCCATTGGTCTATGTGTCTGTTTTTGGTACCAGTACCATACTGTTTACAGTTGGTTACTGTAGCCTTTTAGTATAGTTTGAGGTTGGGTAGCATGATGCCTCCAGCTTTGTTCTTTTTGCTTCGGACTATCTTGGCTGTCTGGGCTCTTTTTTGGTTCCATATGAATTTTAAAATGGTTCTTTCTAATTCTGTGAAGATTGTCAATAAAGGAAGTGAAGGACTTCTTCAAAGAGAACTATAAACTGCTGCTTAAGGAAATCAGAGAGGACACAAACAAATGGAAAAACATTCCATGTTCATGGATAGGAAGAATCAATATTGTGAAAATGACCACACTGCCCGAAGTAATTTATAGATACAATTGATTTTTAAATACCGACTTCATATTCTATAACATTGCTGAACTGATTTATTAATTCTAGTAATTTTTTGTGCATTCCATAGAGTTTTCTATGTATAAGATCATGTCATCTACAAATAGAGATAATTTTAATTCTTTCTTTCCAATCTAGATACTACTTACTTCTTCTTTTCTTTTTTCTTTTTTTTTTTTTTTGGGCCCTGGCTAGAACCTCCAGAACAGTAATGAATTGAAGTGGTAATAGTGAACATTTGTGTCTTATTCCAAATCTTAGGAAGCATTCAGTCTATAACATTTAAGTAGGATGTTATCTATGGGCTTTTTATAGATGCCCTTTACCAGCTTAACAAAATTTACTTCCATTCCTAGTTTATTGATTAATTTTATATGAAAATATATTGAATTTTGTCAAACCTTTTTTGTGTCTATTGAGATGATCATGTGTTTTTTGTTCTTTATTCTATTAATATGGCATTATGTTTATTAGTTTTTGGATGTTAAACTGATATTAAATGCCTGGTATAAATCCCACTTGGTCATAGTGTATAATTCTTTATATACTTGCTGGATTTAGTTTTCTAGTATTTTGTTGAGAATTTTTGCATGTATAATGATAAAACGTATTAGTCTCTGGTTTTCTTGTGATATCTTTATTTGGTTTTGATATTAGTGTAATAATGAGATGAGAAGTATTATTTCATCTTTATTATTTGGAAGAGTTTGCAAAGAATTATTATTAATTATTCTTTTACTATTTGATAGAATTCACTAAGAAAGCCATCTGGGCTTTTCTGAGAGGAAATTTAAAGAATTACTAATTTAGTGTCTTTACCTGTTATAGGTCTATATAGATTTTCTGTTTATTCTTGAGTCAGTTTCATTAGTTTTTCTTTCCAGATATATGTCCATTTTATCTAAATTCTCAAATTATTTGGCATACAATTACTTATAATATTTCTTTATAATCCTTTTTATTTTTGAAAGGATAGCATGATGTTCCCACTTGTTTAAATGTATATGTTGGATATGGTATGGTAAAGCTGGTGTGACCACAGGAGGAAATGAGAACCGGTCTTGAAGGGAAGAAGGTTATTACACTCCCAGGGAGGGAGTGACTGCTTAGGATGCAGAGCTACACAGGAATACAACCACTAGTGTGGTCAACAAAATGGGTGGAGGAGAGAGAGAGAGAGAGAGAAAGAGACAGAGAGAGTGAGTGAGAGAGCACTTGTGCGCCAAAATCTTTATTGGAGTAATCTGGGGTGTGGTTGAGATTTATCAAAACCAGGGAATTTCACTGGGTGGTTTGAAAGGAAGCCAAGCACATGAAGAAAGGAGAATAGAGTACAGCCTTTGCGTTTGTTTTCAAAGAGCATCAGTGGGTGTGGGTTCACAATTAGAGCAGTGAGGAAGATGTTGAAGCACCAAAGTTTGAACTCAAAAGGGAGGTGTTTTCAAACACATTACTTTAATTCCTGATTGTAGTAATTTGAACCTAAGGTCAGCAGTAATGTCTCTACTCTCATGCTTGATTGTAGTAATTTGAGTTTTCCCTCATTTTCTTGGTTAGTCTAGCTAAAAGTTTGTTAATTTTATTTTTTCATAGAACTTTTAGTTTTGTCGACTTTGTCTATCATTTTCTATTCTTTTTTAAAACTTATATCCTTCTAATCTTTACAGTTTGTTCCATTTTCTTTGGGTTTGGTTTACTCTTCTTTTTCTAGTTTTTAAGGTAGGAGGTGGTTAGGTTTTCATTTGAAATCTTTCTTCATTCTTAATATAGGTGTTTACAGCTATAAGTTTGCCTCTGAGCATGGCTTTAGCTGCATCCCCTATATTTTGGTATGATATATTTTTGTTTTTACTTATGTCAAGATATTTCCTCATTCATTTGTGGCCAGAGAGCATACTTTGTATGCCATATGACTTTAATACTTTTAACTTTCTTTTTTTTTTTTTTCTGAGATGGAGTCCCACTCTGTTGCCCAGGCTGGAGTGCAGGATCTCGGCTCACTGCAACCTCCACTTCCTGGGTTCAAGCTATTCTCCTGCCTCAGCCTCCCGAGTAGCTGGTACTACAGGTATGCACCACCATGCCCAGCTAATTTTTGTATTTTTAGTAGAGACAGTACACCCTACTGGCCATGTTGGTCAGGCTGGTCTCAAACTCTTGACCTCAGGTGATCCACCCACCTCAGCCTCCCAAAGTGCTGGAATTATAGGCATGAGCCACTGCACCTGGCCTTAACTTTCTTAAAACTTGTTATGACATAAAATATAGTCTGTGCTGGAGAATGTCCTATGTGGACTTAAAAAGAATATGTATTCTGCTATGTTTGGCTAGAGTGTCCTATAGAGGTCTATTAGGTCTGCTTGTTTTATAGTGTTGTTCAAGTCCTTTATTGCATTGTTTATTTCTTCTTTCAATTCTGTCAGTTTCACATATTTTGCAGCTTTGTTGTTAGATGGAAATATATGTATATATATTTTCATTTTAAACAAGAAGCTGATTTAAACAACAAGATGCTTGACTTGAAGGGAAAACTAATTAGGATTTTTTTTTAAGAGTAATTTATCCCTGCCTAAAGACAGATTGACCTACATGTAACAGCTACATGCAAAAAGTTATAAAATTGTCTTTGGTTTTACAATGATATATGAAAAACATTAAAATTCTCCAACTGAACAAGGTATGCAGGAATTTGTATGCTTTTTTTGTTGTTAAAATGGTGAGAGCAAAATAACTTACTGGAATATAAAGATAAGAGCTGAATGAGCATGCCGCTAATGGACAAAGGGGGTATTTTCACAGAATCAGTATTTTTCCCCATCCTGTCTCCACTTGATGTCAACCAAAATATACCATTCGCTGTTTAATTAAAAAAATGCAATATGCTTGTGCACATATACCAGCTACTTTATGTATAATAAAGGAATGGAGAAGGGGGAAATGAAAGAATAGAGAAAACTATACTGTAGCAGTCAGCATGTGGTGGAACCAAATTGCAGTTTTCTAACTGAGAATGTCATCTTGGTTTGTAAAGAACAGAGTTCTGGAGGAAAGAAGTAGGCGCCTTCTCAGTAGACACTCCCGTCTGCTGTTGGGACACATCAATTGTACCTTCATCCTCCATTTCCAACTGCACAGTTATGTGTGTTTCATTGATTGGTTACCAGTCAAATTGGAATCTGATCCGCCTCGTTGACAATCCCTGTCATTCACAATAGGCGTTCATTAATTTACTAAGTGGCGTATGCCTCTTAATCTTAAACTGCACCACAGAATCATCCTGTCCCACCACCTTCAAATTAATATGATCGTTGTTCTCCGTCTTAACTCCTTCGTTGGAATTTTTGTTGGTCATGACGAGCACCAGAGTCTCCTCAGCTTAAAAGAGGTACCAGGTCCACACTGAGCGAGCATAGCAGTGGCAGCCATATGTGTTTATAATGGTTATTATTTACTGGTAGACTGACCCTTTTATTATCATAAAATGTCCTTCATTTCTAACAGCCTTTTCTGTTTTAATATCTATTTAGTCTGATCCTAATATAAGCACTCCACCTCTCTCATGAATGCTGTTAGCACACTATTTTTCCATCCTTTCATTTTAACCCTTGTGTATCACTGAATCTAAAATGTTTCTCTTGTAGATAGCATATCCTTTGTTCTTCTTTTAAAATTCAGTCTGATAATCTCTGTTTTGATTGGCTTATTTAATCCATTCATATTCTACTCTGCTTCTCTTGGAGTGACATGCCTGCCCTACAGGAGTAGCATTTGGTCTTCTGGGCTTGTCCCTCCTGGTGTGGAATCTCTGCCCTATCAGCAAGTTTTGATGGAATCAATCAGAGCCTCAGTATTGTCAGCCTGCTGTGCCTGGGGTAGACATTTAGACATTCTGCCCTACATGGAAGAGCAATTGGGGGAATGGAACTTCATCCTTTGAGCCATGCCTGCCTGAAATTCCAGGTAGCATGGGAAATGCCGGTTGCCTACCCCTCTCAAAATGAAACTGTAACCCTAAATGGAAAGCCAGGTAGAGAGAGAGCACCTGTCTTGTCTGCACCTGCCCAGGGCAGAACACACGTAGTCAAGTTACACAGAACTGGGGTGGGCGAGCAGCTTAAATGCTTCAGACTCAGGCTGTTCTTACTGAAATTTCCTGGATTTCTTAAATGAATATTTCTCCATTTGCTAAATGCCCTTTGAACAATTTGTAGACATTTTAGGTAATTGTTTAAAAAATAATTTTTCACTAGTTAAGTGGTTTATTTCTTTTTCTGGGGAGAGAGTTACTATGCTCTTTCTGCTGCCATTCTAGAATTACACCTCTAAAGACAACACTGAACTATTTAGAATAAAGCATTTTTTTTCAATTGCCTGCCCTTGTGAGCTAAAAATTACAATTTTTATTCAATGTAAAGTTCTAGCTCAAGTATCTTTATTTGTGACAAATGATACTGAGTCCCTTGATGTTATTAAATATTTGGAATTCTACATTTTTGTTATAACTTCTTGATTCAGAGAAGAAAGTAAGTTATATGGCTGCAGTTCTTGTTCCATGAATATTTAGCTCAACGATTTGCGAGTTTTTATTAACAAAATGCCTTTGGACCAATAGTCCTGTAATAAATTTAAACCCTCAATTTAGTCTTAGCGACAAATTTGTCATTTTGTATTTGTTCCCTAAAGGGAAATTTAGTCTAGCTAGAGTATATCGGGGGTTTTATGACAAGACAACAAAGCTGTGTAGCTCCTTAAATACTTAATCATGTGTGTATTCTATTCAAATACTTTAAGATTTTTATGTTTGCTGGATAATTTATCTAATCTTTTTTATCCCTGCTGTTAATGGTAAACCAATAACTGAAAGAAACCAAGGCTAACAGCCAAGTTACCTTTATGCTGTGCTATATTCTTTGATCTTTGCTGAAATTGAGTGGGGCAGGGATATATTTTTCCCTTGGCCCTTTAAAGATTATTTATAAAAATTGTTAGTATCTTTCATATATCTAACATATACATTGGATGTGTGTATTTCCCATATAATCTCTGAATCATTGAAACTTATGGATAATCCATTTAAACTACACTTACTAAGTAAGTGGTCTGCTGAAACACATTCATGTGGGCCGTGGCTTTTAAGCAGGTTTTAGTTTAATCATTTAGGCTCATAAGAAGCCAGCTAATTACTCCTTCCCTTTCCTCCATAAACCAACAAGCTTATTGAAGACTTACTATGGGTTATACTCCAAGTGGGATCGTAGGGATACACAGAAAGATTAAACTGAGCTTTGCCTGCAGGGATCATTGTCCCAGGCAGGCTAAGTTGCATGTGTTAAATTATTAAGGAAATGAAAGTTTGTTGTTGTGTTTCTGGTTTTCCCTTTCCTTTCTACTGGGTTACCTCTTTCTTTTATCAAGTATTATCTGCCCTCTTTTCTTGCTCTTCTTTTCATGCTTTCAAACACTGATTTAGAAAGGCATGCTGACTACATGAATCTAAGTTGATGCCTGTCTTCTGAAGGAATCTGTGGGGCCAGGAATTATGGTTGTACCGGCAGTGCCCTATGCAAGAGCACCTGGCCAAGGGGGCAACTGGCTGGGCTGAATCCAGGCCACTCTCCACTTGCCAAGTCCTGAATCTCTGTGGATGTTTTAAGGAAATAGGGGTGCCATTTATAACTTCTGTGCCTCATGGAGTGCCTTTGACTAATTCTTGTGAAGGTGCTGTATGCGCAAGCTGACATCCTGAATATCTTAGTTTTAAGAAAAGGCTCTGTCCTTTATTATTGGGTTTTAAAAAGTCAGGGAGAAGATAGACTATTTGGGGATTCAAGGGCCATCCTTGTGATTATAAACTCCTAGAATGAAGCTTGATGTCTACTGTACTTCTAGGTAAAGCAGATTTAATGTCTACCACTTCCATATCCTCTATATTTGTGAGATAATGAGACTAGCTCCTCCCATATTAGTTAAGACGTAAGACTAAAAACCAGTAATAGGCTTTTTAAGTTAAGGTTTCAGTTATAGATATTCCTGCAAGAGAAAAGACAATTAATTGAATAGTCATAAAAAACCGTAACTTAGTATATAGTCGTAAAAAACCGTAACCGTGCTTAATGTCAGTGATCTTGGCCAAGATAGGGACAGGGGAACCCAGCCTTGGGACACTGGAAAGAATGAAGCCAGGTACAGATGATCACTCATCAAAACAGAGGATGTGGAGTTCAAATTTTAGATTAAAAGTATGCGAACTATTAAGGTTTGAATGTTTGTGCCCTCCAAAATCATGTTGAAATTTAATTGCCATTCTAACAGTATTAAGAGGGAGACCTTAAAGAGGTGACCAGGCCATGAGGACTCCTGTCTCATGGGATGAATCCCATTATGAGGGTGAATTAGATCCCCTGTTGTCTCTTTGCTCTTCTGCCCTCTGCCACGGGACAATGCAGCAAGAAAGCCCTCACCAAATGCCAGTGCCTGGATTTTGGACTTCCCAGCCTCCAGAACTGTAAGAAAATATAGTTTTGTTCTTTATCAATTACCCGTCTCAGGTATTCTGCTGTAGAAGCACAAAACGGGGCATGACATCAACTTAAGTATCCTGCTGGAACCTGAATGAGGAGGCACAGTGATCTAAATCATAGTCAGACTTCCCCGCAAGGTAGGTCTAAACCATTCAAATTCGAGGTGAAATTAGAATTGGAGAAAACTACTGTGGAACCAGAAACACACATGGCAAACTAGGATCTTTGATGGAAACTTGGAATCTTGGAATGGGAGCCTGCCTTTTAACTTAAGGAGAAAGGAAAAAGACAAGAAGAGAACTTGTGCTCTTTCTAGAGTCAGAGGCAAAGCCTGGGGTAGAGGAGTTGAGGGATAAACATGGTGTTGGGAATGACCATACAAATAGTGCCCCTGCCCTCAGCACACACATGGGCAGTGCCTCCTAGTTGGCTTAGTGTTCCCTTGGGAACCCATGGCCAGAGAGTGTCAGTGTGTTTCAGGTCCAAGATTTTCTCCTTCCCACCTGTGTCTTGATACCAGAAAAGACAGAGAGAGAGAGAGAGAGAGAGAAAGAGAAAGAGAACACACTACCATTGATTTTGTTTGAGTTTTGGTGGAAAATTTACATATGATTAGCAGCAACTTTTTGAGAGAGCCAATTAATTTTGTAACCTTGTAATATTTAGTAGGATTTATTTGGTCTCTTAATTCTATAACTTTTGAAGGAGTTTGAAGATGTTTGCTTGCTTCTATTTTGTTGGAGAGAGCATACTATGTATGTAAATTGAAATTAATGTCATAGAAAGATCTTTCTAATTAGAATGTTAAAAAATAATTTATTAATGGCTAGGTATTACAAAGTTATATGTTTGCATTCAACAAGAGCAGCAGGCACTTAGCCACTAATGATCAAATTATCATAAAAAACCTGGAGAATCATTTCTTCACTTTCTCCCTATGTTATGAGCCTTCCTATTTATTACAATAATTAAAATAGTTAACAATGACTCTAAAATATTTGTATTGTAAATTTTATTTACAAAGCAATGACTTCATTTTTGAGTGATTTTTAATTTATACAAAAGAGAAAAGAGGTTGATATTGCTGTGAGTGCCAACAATGCATTGAACTATGATTTAAGTTCACCCAACCTCATGATATACCTAGTGCATGTAGTATAACATTAAAGTTGAGACTTTCTCATTGGCAAAACTGTCCTAAGTGCTTTCACGTGTAGAGTATTTTCTGAATGTGTGTGTGTGTTAGGATATTTCTTAGGTTTTTGATAGTTGCCATGATTGGCATGTGGTTTTAGAAATTGCCATTGTCCCCACTGCCCCCCACTGATACAAGAGATCTTCATGGAAAAAGTAGACTTTCCAGAGCTTTTAGGACAGAAAAAAACAAGCCAGGAAAAGGAATATCTTCCAGGTTTAGGACTATATTTGTCTATTATAATGGGGTTATGATATATCTCAAGCTCGACTCTTTAGCAGACTTATCTAGAGAACTTGTTAAAAAGCAGATGCCTGCACCTAACCCTGGGGAGTCTGTTATATGTGCCTGTGGTGGGCTCAGGCATTTTTTATAAGTGCCTCAGAAAACCCTGATATACATACCATATTTGCAAGTAAACCATTGTGTTATTCCATTTGCATTTCTATAAAGGAATACCTGAGGCTGGGTAATTTATAAAGAAAAGAGGTTTATGTGGCTCATGGTTCTTCAGGCTGTACACAAAGCCTAGTGCCTACATCTGCTTCTGGTGATGGCCTCAGGAAACTTGCAATCATGGCAGAAGGGGAAGGGGAACCAGGGCATCACATGGGAAGAGAGGGAGCAAGAGAGACACCAGGCTCTTTTCAACAACCAGATCTCACATGAACTCACAGAGTGAGAACTCACTCATTACCGTGAGGATGACGCCAAGCCATTCATAAAAGATCCACCCCCATGACCCAACACCTGCTACTAGGCCCCACGGCCGACATTGGGGATCACATTTCAACATGAGATTTGGAGGGGACCAAACATCCAAACCATATCAACAACATGTATTCTGTTACAGTAATTTTCTTTTCTTTCCTTTTCTTTTTTTTTGAGACAGAGTCTCGCTCTGTCACCCAGGCTGGAGTGCAGTGGCACGATCTCAGCCCACTGCAAGCTCTGCCTCCTGGGTTCAGCCATTCCCCTGCCTCAGCCTCTCCGAGTAGCTGGGACTACAGGCGCCCGCCACCACACCCGGCAACTTTTTTATATTTTTAGTAGAGACGGGGTTTCACCGTGGTCTCGATCTCCTGACCTCGTGATCCGCCCGCCTCCGCCTCCCAAAGTGCTGGGATTACAAGCGTGAGCCACCGCGCCCGGCCCTGTTACAGTAATTTTCAAAGAGCCACTGAACACTTTTATTATGAAAATTGATGAGTCTACCGATTTTTTTTTATACTGGATTGTTTTCTTTCATTGTAAATTGCAAAGGACAGTAAAGCTTGGTGTAACTTATTAGAGTTTAAAGTAGAAATTAATAATTCTGCTTCACAAGGCAATTTATAAATTCCACAATAGACTAAATACTTTAATAAATGTTAACAGATTTTGTTGACTGAAACTTAGATATGCTATAACATGGTTCAATAACTATTACTGGTAGGATTCTGGTTGGATCAATGCAGCCGAGAGTGCCCCTCATGTGCTGGCTCAACCCTGTGCTAAAAAGATTTTTGGGCCCTAGGAAAAATGATCTCAAAGAATGAACCTACTCAAGAAAGTGTAATTGAGAGTTTTGGATTATATTCATCAATTTTGGAAACTTGGCTTTTGTTAGAGTAAAATCAGTTATAAGTATTTTTGAAAAAGGATTATGAAGGATTTGCATTTGTTTAATATGAACTAAAATTCTGCAAGTTGCCTGAAATGTTACCATTATAGATTTAATTCTTTAATAAGTGGCCTGTGGTATGTCTGTCACAGCAAAAATGTTATTTGGTGTCATTGGTCTATTATACTTTAGAGGTATTTCAAGGTAGTGAAAAGGCTACCACAGTTGAAACGGTAAGATTTGCTTTTATTAACTTTGTGATCTTGGCCAAGGCATCTGGCCTGTCTGAGCTCAACGTAGAGTCAGAACTAAGGAGTTTTACAATATCTCTTCTCAATGTTCCCCCCTGCCCCATCCTAACAAAAAAGTGAATCCATTATTAGACATCAGAAGTGGAACACTTCTCAGGAATGTAGACACCCAGTTTTTCTCTAGAGCTGGCCCTTGATGGGCTACAACACCAGATTGGTAAATTTGGAGTAGGCAGTGTTGCCTGTGTCAAGACTTGCATTCTCCTCTTTTCTAGTGTCTCAACATCTTTTTCCTTTCTTCTTGTCTTTTCCCCTAGTCCTGTTGTGCAGCTCAGGGCTAGGCATTGTGAGATTCCCATGGCACCTGGATCACCCTTGAAGTGGATATAGTGACAGCTGTTTTCTTCTGTCAAAATTGGCTGCCACATTTATACGTTGGTTTTGTTCTCATCTATGCCAATCTCTGAGAAACCTTTGAACTGTCATTTTTTATTAAGAATATAGTTCTCCTGCTTAGCAATTAATATTTAGGGTAAAAAATCCCCCAAGTTGGAAGAGAATGAAAAGACACAGTTGCGGAAATGAATATGGCATTGTGAACCCCCAAAATCTGAGACAGGTCTCAGTTAATGTAGAAAGTTTATTTTGCCAAGGTTTAGGACCTGTGCCCATGACACAGCCTCAGGAGGTTCTGAAGACATGAGCCCAAGGTGGTCAGAGCACAGTTTAGTTTTACACATTTTAGGGAGTCATGAGACATCAATCAACGTATCTAAGATGAACATTGGTTCGGTCTGGAAAGGCAGCACAACTCTAAGCAGGGAGGGGGCTTCCAGGTTATAGGTAGGTGAGAGACAAAGGGTTGCATTCTTTTTGAGTTTGTGATTCACCTTTCCAAAAAAGGCAATCATATATGCATTTATCTCAGTGAGCAGAGGGATGACATTGAATAGAGTGGGAGGCAGGTTTGCCCTAAGCAGTTCCCAGCCTGACTTTTCCCTTTAGTTTAGTGATCTTGGGTCCCAAAGATTTATTTTCCTTTCACAGCATGAATGGGAGAGAGTGAGAAGTCTGGCCTTATTGAAGGAGGTAGGACTAAATTCTAGGGGCCTTGAAAGCCAGTTTAAGGCCAGGTGCAGTGACTCACGCTGTAATCCAGTTAAGGCCAGGTGCAGTGACTCACGCTGTAATCCATGCACTTTGGGAGGCCAAGGTGGGCAGATCACGTAGGAGTTCGAAACCAGCCTGGCCAACATGGTGAAACCCCGTCTCTATTAAAAATTAGCTGGATTTGGTGGTACATGCCTGGAATCCTAGCTACTTGAGAGTCTGAGGCACGAGAATTGTTTGAACCTGAAGGGCGGAGGTTGCAGTGATCTGAGATCGTGCCACTGCACTCCAGCCTGGGCGAGAGAGCAAGACTCTGTCTCTGAGAAAAAAAAAAAAAAAAAAAAAAAGAAAGCAAGCCAGTTTAAATTGGAAGGGAAAGGGATAATGGAGTCAGGCACACTCTGAGATGGAGACTGGAATGCAGGAATTTTAGCAGGAAGCGTTTTCCAGACTGGCACCTGTGGAAAGCAGGATTGAGCAGAGGTAAACATGGCATTGATTCAGTCTCAAAAAGGCCTCAGCCAGCTCCACTGGGAGCCCTGAAGCTGGGTGGGCTTTTAGGGTCATCCCTTGGCTGATGGGACCTGGCCTTTTTATCCCATATTGGACAATCTTAGGCATTGGCTTCCCTTGGCCCTTGGAGTGACAGGTTATCTTCATGGGGGGAATCTGCAGAAGGCAACATCTTAGGCATGTTGGCCAGACCAGTCTCAGCAGCTGAGGAAAAATCCTTCAGCCCTGGGGAGAATCTGGATGGCACATCATGACCTTCATTTTGGGAGGTCATTGCTGTTTCCCGTGCAATCTGTTGTTAGTGGCAAAATGGTTACTTGGAAGTGGTTAGGTACTGTTGAAAGAATAACCGACTAGTCTTTTAAGCTCTAAGGTAGGAAGCAAACTCATAGGCTGTAAGGTTTACAGTACAACTCTCTAGAGGGGTGAATGGCATAAATACAAATCATTATTGTACCTAATAGCATTTGCTTCCATACATTTTGCACACGAATGGCCCTGTAGCAATGTTTAACCATGCCTGATTGCTTCACGTTCTTGCAACCACTGCTGCTGGTAGGCTGTGTTTCATTACCATTCTGCTGGCTGTCAGCATTTTCATGATACAATTAGAGGCATGTAATTCCCAGAACAAATGAGCTATTTCGAATATTGTGAGATGTGTAATTCAATATTATATGGGCCTGTAGAATAATTGAGTTTAGAGAAACAAATATGCAGGAGTTTGGGCTGAACAACCTGTCAGATGAATGACCTGCCAGTCCCCTTGCCTTCTGATGCAATCATGGGTGGGGACGTGGCATATAAGGAGAGTGACTATTAAAACACAACAGATACCTGCTGTTCCTTTGATGCCATGTGAATGCTGTACTTGCCTATTAAGAACTAGGATTTCATTTCTCCCTTGCAACTTTGGACAGTATAATTCAAATAAGTGAGAACTGTAAATGTAAACTCTGACTTGAATAAAGAACTTTTTGGTAAATAAATTATTTTGTTCTTCTATTTTCCTGTGACATAGATTCATCCAGAACTGAAAATTATTCACGTTTTTTTCAAGAACACACACACGGCTTTGAACCTTTAGTTTCTATATTTAAATTTAACTAATCAAACTGCTTTTACTTATTCTTCAAGTTGTCTGCTAATACAGGCGATGTATGTAATTGCTGGTAGAGATATGTAATAACAGGGCCAATCCCCTATAGGGGATATACAGCTGGAAGGGGACTTGAGAACCCAAACCTCTACTGAACAAAGAGAAGGCCTTTTATGTATGGTTGCATCAATCTGGGCAGAGCTCATACTACACCCGGGCTTCCCAATATCCCATTACCTGTAACCACCCAATGAATTCATTTGGCCCACTGCCCAGATAGAGCCAACTTATCAAGACAGAGGATTGCAATAGAGAAAGAATTTAATTCACACCAAGCCGGCTGAATTGGAGGATGGAGTTTTATTACTCAAATCAGTCTCCATGAAAATTTGGAAGCTAGGGTTTTCAAAGGGTAGTTTGGCAGGCTAGGGAATGGATGCTGCTGATTGGTTGGGGTGCAATCATAGGAGTGTGGAAAATGGTCCTCTTGTGGGCTCAGTCTTCTTCTGGGTGGAACCATCTGTCATCAGAAATGCAAAAACCTGAAAAGACACCTCACAAGGCCAATCTTAGCTTCTACAAGTGTGATGTTATTTGCAGGAGTAACTGGGGAACTTGCAAATCCTGTGACCTCTAGAATAATGGCTGGATATCATTTATGTCTACACCTTACCAGAATTCAGGCTCCTTATCCTCCAAACCTGCTGCTCTGTCCTCAGTTTTACAAACATGGTTTAGTTTGGAGGAAGGGCTATTATCATTTAAACTATAGACTAAATGTCTCCTGAAGTTAGCTTGGCTCAAGGCCAGGAAGGATTAAGGGCAGTTTGGAGGTTAAAGACAAGATGGGGACTGGTCAGATCAGATCGTTTTCACTATCATCATTTTCTCACTGTTATAATTTTTGCAAAGGTGATTTCACACTGATCCTGCTAAGCTGCATATGGTCACCCAAGGTCACTTTGTATGGGGCCTGGTGAGAGATGCCTGTTGCAGCTGTACCCTTCCTGAGGTCAAGGGCAAATGCCTCCCTGTGTTCCTCTGATCTTGTCTCACCTCTTCCATTTCCCCATTCTTGATTTCTTACCCACAACCTTTTTCATTTTTCCTCAATGGGTTCATCTATTAAGGACCCCAATTCATAACTTATTTAAGTGTGTGTACCTGTTTATTTAGTTTGCAGATAGCACAATACACTATATGGTGAGTTCTAACATGTTCTGGAAGCCTGAAAACTATCTCTCTGTAATACTGGTGTTTCTTTAAAGCCTTTCTACCTTGGATTGTCTCCACCCCATCTCTGAGGTGGCAGAGGTAGAACATTCCTTCTTAGAGCTCCCAAGATGGGGCAGGCTGCTCCCAAGATGGTGGCAAGCCTCGTGTTCTCTGACCTGGGGTTCCTGGCCTCATGGATTCCAAGGAATGAAACCTTGGGCCATGGGGTGAGTGTTATAGCTATATTAGAAGCCGTGGGTCACGGAAGAGAACCATGGAACCCAGCAACTAGTGTTTAGCTCAGTTAGGACAAACCTGGGCACTTAGCCGTGCAGGAACAATGGCGAGCCTTTAGCCCAATTGGGAGCAGCAATGGGCACCTCACTGGATGGGGAGCACAGTGGACACCCTGCCAAATCCAGAGGGGTGGAAGTCAGTGGTGGGTCTGCGACTGCAGCAAACAGCAGTGGTGGATGGCAAGCGAAAGCTCAGCTCGAGCCGTAATAAACATGG
This sequence comes from Pan paniscus, assembly GCF_029289425.2. Taxonomy (NCBI): domain Eukaryota; kingdom Metazoa; phylum Chordata; class Mammalia; order Primates; family Hominidae; genus Pan; species Pan paniscus. Next base: position 189,566,481 of record NC_073255.2, read on the forward strand.
ACCAGAAAAGTGTGCAGTTGCAAGATTTAATAGAGTGAAAACAGAGCTCCCATACAATGGGAGGGGACCCAAAGGGGGTTGCCACTCCCTGTTGAATGCTTGAATGCCTGGGTTTATATCCTGATCATTGTCCCTTCCCCTCTGCTCTCAGGCGATATGTGATTTGACTATTTCGTTACCTCCTGCTTTAGCCTAATTTGTATTTTAGTGAGCCCTCTGTAGTACCTGATTGGTTGGGTGTGAGCCGAGTCACAAGCCCCGTGTTTAAAGGTAGGTGTGGTCACCTTCCCCAGCTAGGCTTAGGAATTCTTAGTTGGCCTAGGAAATCCAGCTAGTCCTGTCTCTCAAGGGTACCAAATTAGAAAGAATTAAGCAACAGAAATGTCCCAAGCATAGGGGAATGGTTGACACATGGTACATCTATATAATGGAATATTTTAAAACCGTTAACTAAGTTTTCAAACAAGTACTTACTGACTATAATGACTTTGGGATATGCTCACGATAAACCATTCAGGGATAAGCAGAAAGTACTTTTGTGGAATTTCAGTAAATTTCAGATTGATGCAATCTTAGGCCAAAGGCCTTCTCTTTGTTCAGTAGGGGTTTGGGTTCTCTAGTCCCCTTCCAGTTGTACATGGGGTATTCTAGAATTCATGGTTTCAGCTCTTCATGAGTAACGCCGAGGGTCCAGCCATGTTGTAATGTTACTGAGGGAGATACCTGAATCCGCAGCCTCTGAGTCTATTCCACAGAGAAGGGTGGTCACTTAGGCAAAGGGGAAGCCAGCGGCCACTGTGTCTGGACGTTCCCATGGCCACACAGTTTGTTGTTTTCTACTTTCAGGTGCTCACTCACTGACTTAGTGATCAATTCCATTTCTGTAGAAAATGTGCCCCTCCCAGCCAAGGGCATCAACGGTGAGTGCAGCTGATAAAAATGAAACCATTAAAAAAGCCAATGGTTCTTAGAAGATTTAACTCACACTTCAAAAGTGCAGAATGCCAAATTCAGTAATGACTTTAAATTGTGATGTGACTGAGGCTGCCATACATTTTGTTCTTGTATGTAAACAAGAACAAGCCATTTGAGAAATTGCTATGAGTATTCTCAGCTGTGCAAAAATTGTTCAAGTGAAGATAAATTTTGATGAGAGCTGAAAAAGGTGGTTAGCTGGCAGTTCAGAGATGTACACAAAAGCAAGTTCCTCTCACATGAAATATGAATGACTTGGTAGAACCCCAGGAGTTTGTGCAAACAATCCTCCGACCCTACAGTCGAAGAAGTCATTGATATTACTGTTCAACCCATCACCTATCATAGGCAAGTAGGAGGAGAGGCTGTTCCCATCCATAGAGACGTATTTCCTCCAGAGCAGAAGGGCTGCTGGAGGAGCCTGGGAGGATGTGCTTTCAGGATATACCAAACCTTGTGAGGTAGGAGGCAGAACTCAACTCCAGAGGTGGGGATTGCACAAAGGACCACATTGAGGACTAGCTAAAACAGGTCCAGGGCAGAAGCTCCTCCCCATAAGACACGCCCACCAGTGTGTTATGTCAGTCTACCATTGCCACGGCAACACCCAGAAGTTACCATTCCTTTCCATGGCAACTACCTGACAGCCTGCAAGTTACCACCTGTATTAGTCCGTTTTTACGCTGCTGATAAAGACATACCCAAGACTGCGAAGAAAAAGAGGTTTAATTGGACTTATAGTTCCACATGGCTGGGGAGGCCTCAGAACCATGGCGGGAGGTGAAAGGCACTTCTTACCTGGCAGCGGCAAGAGAAAATAAGGAAGATGCAAAAGCAGAAACTCCTGATGAAACCGTCAGATCTCGTGAGACTTATTCACTACCATGAGAACAGTATGGGGGAAATGGCCCCCAGGATTCAAATTATCTCCCACCAGATCCCTCCCATAACACGTGGGAATTATAGGAGTAAAATTCAAGATGAGATTTGGGTGAGGACACAGAGCCAAACCATATCACCACCCTCATTGTAGAAATTTCTGCATAAACCGCCCCTTAATTTGCATGTAATTAAAAGTGGGTATAAATATGAGTGCAGAATCGCCTCTGAGCTGCTACTCTGGGCTCCCTGCCTATGGGACAGCCCTACTCTGCAAGGAGCAGTACCTCTGCTGCCGTACACTGCTGCTTCAATAAAAGTTGCTGCCTAACACCACCAGCTTGCCCTTGAATTCTTTCCTGGATGAAGCCAAGAATCCTCCCTGCTATACCTCAGTTTTGAGGCTTGCCCATTCTGCATCGCTTGCACAGTATTCAAAGAAAAGCCTCCACCAACGAGGCTTAAAGGCAGCCAAGGCCAAATGCCCTTCCAGCTTTGAGCGACGAGGCAGGCTTCACGACTGGGGAGCTACTTTTTAAATGAAGTCCAAAATGTTAAGCAGAAAGATTAAAACATTTCTGACTGGTTTTGTAGGTCTGTTTTGTCAGAGTGCTATTTATGGATTTGGGGACAGGTGAATTGTATTTAATGATATGAGTAAGATTTTAATGCTCATGGGAGATTTGTCAATGTTCAATTTATCTGTGACTTGTCTGTGTCAAACACATGTATGCACATAGACAAATACATAGAAGAATGAAGGGGAAGCGAGGGTGGGAGAAGGAAGGGAAATAAAGAAGGAAAGTCACAAAGACCTGATTGTAAGAGAGTTTTGCTTGTGCTCATCATGAAGCATCAGGCATTAGACTAGCCTCCCCATTTGCTCTAAGGCTGGACACAATCTATAAAACAACTGTTTTCAAATGTTAGCAGCACTGGCCTGCAATCTAAGAAAGAAGGAAGAACCAAGGCGAACCGTGCATTCACCTTGCTCTCTGACTGGAAGCCGTTTCTGCAGGGGAGAGAAAACAATGTCTTTTCTTTCCTTTTTTAGGTTCTTAGTTGAGACACTTTCCTGAAAACAAAAGTCAGGTTAACACAAGAAAAACAAGCACAAGTTTGTACCCAGCACATGGGAGAGGCCTCAGTTCAAAAGTATTTCTCTCTTAAGGCTTATGGGCTTTGCTTGCGGAGTATTTTAACAAACAGTCATAAATCCTACACAGTGACAAGACAAAGGAGAGGGCAGCTCCAGTCTTTTAAAAGGAGAGAACCTGTGGGAAGTCAGTGAGATCTGCGCCCAGATTCCCCTGGTGCTGCCTGGGGCCCTCTCTGGGCTGATGAGCAGGTGCCATCCCCAGGAGGGAAGGATGGATGTCCTGGTGTATGGCAAACAGGGGCAGAGGCGGAGAGCTCCCTATGTTTTCAGTGTCTTTCACTTAGCAATTCTCAATACTTTGGAGAGAACTATTTTGGTTTCCTCCATTTCTGAGCCATGATGTAGGGAGAAGGAGGCAAACTGAGCACACCTGTCTTGCTGAGCTAGGGACAGAGATGGGGGTTGGGGGCTGCTGAGGGTTGATGGATTTTGCAGGGTAGAGTGCTGGAGAGGAGGGATCTACGTAGAAAAAGAGCTCCACAAATCTGCAAAGTGGTTCTCTTGTCTGAATACTAAGCTGTATTTTCACTAGGTGAGATTCAATGTGATCAAGAAATGAACCACCCCTAGGGAGCTGTGGGCTCCACAGAGCTCCTGGCTCTTTCACAGGCTGAGAAGGTGTTGAAGTTTGACCATCCGAGGCAGAGATACCATGTTGAGCTCTCTGGGCCCTCCACGGTCACCTCTAGAATGCCATGATTCGGGAGTAGGCCTTAATTAGCCCTACAGTAATGGCTACTACAAAACGCGGTTTCTCAACCTTGCATTATTAATATTCTGGACCTGACAGTCCTTTGTTGGAGAGGGGTCTGTACCATGCAATATGGAGTATTTAGCAGCATCCCTGGTCTCTACCCACTATATGCCACTAGCAGGTTCCAGTTGTGAAAATTAAAAAAAAAACTGACCCCCAGTTAGAACCACTACTATAGATTCTTCATAACAAAATTCATAATAAATTTCAAAAAGACAAGGATGATTTGCAAGTAAATTAACTGTGGCAAAGCAAACCTTGATATTCTTGAAAGAAAGATAACAAAATCCATACTGCAAACAAGGCTGAATTCATAATGGTCAGCATGCAAACCACAGTGAATAGTGTGTGTGTGATACAGATTGCTTGATAAAGATCTTACGTCCCTAGTTGCTGTGATTGCTTTTGGCAGGCAGCCTTCAGTTGTTAGGCTCCTTAAGGGTTTGCCTCAGTAAAAAGAGTTGCCTTGTCTCAGGCCACATCTCCTTACTGGAGTAGCCTACACCTCACCCAATGACTGATTGACAGAGGGGTATAAAGGCCTGATTTCCTTGCTTCAAGCTGGGAAATCTCTGCAAAGCCACACTGACTCCAGAGCTTATGGTGGGGTCAACTGGTGCTTTCTTTGGGACTATACAGCAGCTTAATTTCTCCTTCTATCCATTCTTACTTTCTTTCCCTCCTTTCTGCAGGTGTTGGTTCTAAAGTTCTCCCTAATAAATGTGCTACATTATAATCTCCATCTCAGAGTCATATTTCAGGGGAATTCAATGTGCAACACAAGAAAAAAGTCATTAGATGTGTGAAAAAGCAGCAGGAACCTGTAACCGAGAATCAAGAGAAAAATTAGTCAGTAGAACACAAACAGAAATGACAGATCTGATGTAATTAGAGGAAACATACTTCAAAACAGCAGTCATAAATATGCTCAAAGATTTAAAGGAAACCAGAAGTATAATGAGGAGAGATCTTAACAGAGAAATAAAAGCTATAAAAACGAACCAAATGGTGATGATACACTGAAAGACATAATACATAAAATAAAAAATTAGCTGGGTGCTCTTAACAACAGATTAGGCGCTAAAGGTAAATGGTCAGTAAAGTAGAAAACTGGATAATAAAAGCTATTCAAAATAAAACACTGAGAGGAAACTTACTGGAAAAGAATTGAACAGAGCCTCAGTGTCCTGTGAGACAATATCAAGTAGAATAACATGTGTCATTTGAGTTGCAAAAGAAGAAAAAAATTTTGAGGGCCCAAAGAATATTTGAAGTAACAATAGCTGGGAATTTTCAATATTTGATGAGAAATAGAAATTCATGTGTCCCAGAAACTCAAAAAAATTAAAGCAGAATAAATGAAACCACATAAAAGCATATCATAATCAAATTCTAAAAGCAAATGATGAAACTAAAAATTTAGAAGCATCCAAAGAAAAAGGGCACATTATACAAAGGACAACTGTGACAGTAATTTTACTGGCTTCTTAAATTAAACATACAAGACAGAAGAAAATGGAATTGTCTTTAAAATACTTAAAGGACAAAAAAATCTGTCAACGTAGAATTGTATATCCAGGAAAAATATCCTTCACAAATGAAGTTTTAATAAAAAACTTTTAGATAAATAAAAGGTGACAAAAGTTGTCTATAACAAGCCCATTCTATAAGAAATATTTTAGAAAGTTATTCATCCTGAAGGAAAATGATACCAGAAGGAAATTTGGCTCTGTAAGATAATGTATAGCACCAGGAATGGCAAATATGTGGGTAAACATAGAATACTTTTTCTTGTTTCATTATTTCTTTAAAAGATAACTTATTGTTTAAAATAAAATTAACAACAATGTATTGTGGGGCTCATAATATACAAATGATTAAAACGTATAATAACAATAGCACAAAGGGTGGGCTAAATGGAAGTATGCTAGTTGTAAGTTTCTTAGATTGTATGTGAAGTGGTATAATTTGACGTTAGACTGTGATAAGTTAAAAATACATATTGTCATCCCCAAAGAAGCCAGTAAACTTAAAAAAAAACTAGTAAGGGTGATAACACTGATTTAGAAGTATTAAAAAATTAAAAAAACTAACCAACCAACCAATCCAACAGGAGGGAATATGGGAGAAAAGGAAACAACAGACAGGCCAGTAGAAAACATGTAACGATATGATATACTTAGCCCAACCATATCAAGCATTATATTAAATAGAAATGTACTAAATACTCCAGTTTAAAGGCAAAGATTATATGCTTGGAGAACCAGCATGTCTTTGTCCATTTTCTGTTCTATAATAGAATATCTGAGACTGTGTAATTTATAATGAACAGGAATGTATTTATTATAGTTCTGGAGGCTGAGAAGTCCAAGAGCATGGAACCAGCATCTGTGAAGGCCTTCCTGCTGTGTCGTAACATGGCAGAGTGCATCACAGTGCATCACATGGTGAAAGGGCAAGTCTGTGCCAGCTCGGGTTTCTCTTCCTCTTCTTTTTGTTTTTTTTTTAAAATTTGAGGTGGAGTCTCACTCTGTTGTCCAGGCTGGAGTGCAGTGGCGTGATCTTGGCCCACTGCAGCCTCTGCCTCCCAAGTTCAAGAGATTCTTGTGTCTCAGCCTCCAGACTAGCTGTGATTATAGGCGTGCGCCACCATTTTTGTATTTTTAGTACAGACAGGGTTTCACCACATTGGCCGGCTGGTCTCGAACTTCTGGCCTCAAGCAATCCACCTGTCTTGGCTTCTCAAAGTGCTGGGACTATAGGCATCAGCCACCGCACCCGGTCTTTTCCTATTTTTATAAAGCCATCCATTTCATCATGGGGACCCCACCATGAAGAGCTTATCTAATCCTTTTTACCTTCCAAAGGCCCCACCTCCAAATACAATTAGCATATGAATTTGGTGATTAAGTTTCCAACACATTAAATTTGGGAAACACATTTAAACCATAGCACAGTAAGGCTATATACAATTTATATGAGATGCACTTTAAAGGCTATATACCATTTATTTGAGATGCACATTTAACATGAAGAAAAAATAGGTTAGATATAAAAAAGACAAAGGAGGAGGTATCATGCAAATATTAATCATGAGAAAGCTGCTGTTATGGACACAATTGTGTTCCCTCCATATTCATATGTTGCAGTCCTAACCTCCACTTCCACACTGTGACTATATTTGGAGATAGGGCCTTTAAGAAGGTAATTAGATTAAATGAGGCCATAAGGGTGGGGTCCTGCATTGGTTCGCTTTGCATTCCTATAAAGGAATACCTTAGGCTGGGTAATTTATAAGGAAAAAAGATTTATTTGGCTCATGGTTCTGCAGGCTGTACAAGAAGCATGATACTGGCATCTGCTCAGCTTTTGGTGAGGGCCTCAGAAAGATTTACTCATGGTGGAAGGCAGAGGTGAAGTAGGCAAGTCATGTGATGAGACAGAGAGCTAGAGTGTGGGGTGGGGAGGTCCCACACACTTTAACAATCAGCTCTTGCATGACCTAATAGAGCAAGAACTCATTTGTTTCTTTGGGGAGGGCCTGAAGCCATTCATGAAGGATCTGCCCCCGTGGCCCAAACACCTCCCACTAGGTTCCACCTCCAACACTGGGGATCACATTTCAACATTAGATTTGTAGGTCACAAGCATCAAAACTATATCAGGACCTGAACTAATAGGACTGCTGTCCTTATAACAAGAGGAAGAGAAACCATCATGCTCTCTCTCTCTCTTTGCCTGCCTGCCCAGAGAAAAGGCCATGTGAGGACACAGCAAAAAGGGGGCCATTTGTGAGCCAGGAAGAGACACATGGCCAGAAATTAGTTATGCTGCACTCTGGTCTTGAACTTCCAGCCTTCAGAACTGTAAGAAAATTAATTTCTGTTGTTTAAGCTACTCACACTGTGGTATTCTGTTATGGCAGCCCAACTAGACTACTATGGCTGGAATGGCTCTGTTGATATTGGACAAATTAGACTTTGGAACAAGGAATCTAACCAGAGATAAGAAGAAGATTTCATAATGATCAAGTATCAATTCATCAAGAGGAAAATCTTAGATATGGAGAGGTTTCCCCATATCTCCCTCCAAAGAAGGACCTCCTGCCCAGCTGTGAGGAGTGTAGTCAGTAAATGGACTGCCAGGTCTGCCCCTTCAGGGCCTACCTTAACTCTAGAGAGCTGGCTAAAGCAAAGTCACACCCTCCCTAGGGCAATCCACATCTTGAGTGAGGTGGGCTATAAAGACCCAGAAATTTTGGCCCGTTATGAGATCTTAGGATGGGCAATTCTCACTCCAGAGCTCTCCATGAGTGGTCAAACATTTTATCTCTGCTAAAATTCTGTCATTGATTTTCAAATCTAGAAATTCTATGCAGCAGAAGATATAGTCTTACTCTGAAATATTAGGGGTCTATACTGAGACTCTCCTACTGGGGTTTTTCAGATACTTATTTACTTTTATACCCCCAGTGTCCTGGATCTGCTGTGCATATGGACCAATGGGGAGGCAATTGAGTTTGCTACAGAACTCTCTTCTGCTCTGGAACATACTTAAAACTAGATTTTGGAAACAGCATATATTATACTTGAGAATAGTACTCCACTTATTGTCAGTTGACTTGGAGGGCTGCTGAAGAGGCCCACTAAGAAGTGGATCTTTTTAGTCATGGGAATACAAGGTACAACAACTTATCCTTTACTATAGAGGGTATTTACTTGTTATTTATTTTTATTTTTAAAATTTTAGATTTATGGTAGACGTGCAGGTTTGTTACATGAATATAATGTATAATGTTGGGATTTGAGCTTCTAGTGTACCCATCACCCAAAGAGTCAACACTGTACCCAAGAGGTAATTTTAAAATCCATATCTCCCTCTCACTTGCCTTCTTTTGGAGTCCCCAGTGTCTATTATTTTGATCTTTATGTCCATGTCTACCCATTGTTTAGCTCTCACTTATGAGTGAGAGCATGTGGTGTTTGATTTCATTTCTTTGGTTATTTCACATAGGATAATCGCCTCCAGCTTCATCCATGTTGCTGTGAAGAATGTGACCTTTTTTTTTTTTTTTTTTTTTTTGCGATGGAGTCTCATTCTATTGCCAGGCTAGAGTGCAGTGGCTTGATCTTGGCTCACTGCAACCTCTGCCTCCTGGGTTCAAGCAATTCTCCTGCCTCAGCCCCCCAAGTAGCTGGGACTACAGGTGCGCACCACCACACCCAGCTAATTGTATTTTTAGTAGAGATGGGGTTCCACCATGTTGGCCAGGATGGTCTTGATCTCTTGACCTCATGATCCACCCACCTTGGCCTCCCAAAGTGCTGGGATTACAGGCATGAGCCACCTCGCCTGGCCCGATCTCATTGTTTTTTATGACTGCATAGTATTCCATGGTGTATATATACCACATTTTCTTTATCCAGTTAACTGTTGATGAAGACATAGGTTGATTCCATGACTTTGAAATCGTGAATAGTGCTGCAAAAAACATGAATGCAGGTATCTTTTTATATGATGATTTATTTTCCTTTGGGTAGATGCCCAGTACTGAAATTGCTAGGTTGAATGGTAGGTCTATTTTTAATTGTTTGAGAAAGCTTCATACTGTTTTCCATAGAGGTTGTATTAATTTACATTCTCATCAATAGTGTATAAACATTCCCTTTTCTCCACATTCATACCAACATCTGTTGTTTTTTGACCTTAACAATAGCCATTCTGACTGGTGTAAGATGGTATCTTATTGTGGTTTTAATACTTATTTCTCTGATGATCAGTGATGTTGAGCATTTCTTCATATGTTTTTTGGTCACTTGTTTGTCTTCTTTTGAAAGATGTGTATTCATAAGAGAAACTCTTCTTGACATTGATCTTTGCTCACTTTTTAAAAGTGTTGTTTGTTTCTTACTGAGTTGTTTTGAGTTCCTTATAGATTCTGGCTATTAGTCCTGTGTCAGAGACATAATATGCACATGTTTTCTTCCATTTTGTAGGTTGTCTGTTTGCTCTGTTGATTATTACCTCTTTCACTGTGCAGAAGCTCTTTGGTTTAATTGGGTCCCAGATATTAATTCGTGTTTTTGTTGGATTTGCTTTGGGGGTGTTAGTTGTAAATTCTTGGCTGAAGTCAATGTCTAGGAGAGTTTTTTCTAGCCTTTCTTCTAGAATCTTTCAGTTTCAGGTATTAAGTCTTTAATTCATCTTGAGTTAATTTTTGTATATGGTGATAGGGGTCCAGCTTCATTCTTCTGCATATGGTTAGCCAATTTTCCCAGGACCATTTATTGAATAGGGTGTCCTATCCCCACTGTTTCTTTTTGTCAACTTTGTCAAAAATCAGTTCATTGAAGGTATGTGGCTTGATTTCTGTGTTCTCTATTCTGTTCCATTATTCTATGTGTCTATTTTTGTACTAGTACTATGTTGTTTTAGTCACTATAGCCTTGTAGTATAATTTGAAGTCAGGTAATGTGATGCCTCCAGCTTTGTTCTTTTTGCTTAGAATTGCTTTGGTTATTTGGGCTCGTTTTGGTTCCATATGAACTTTAGGATTTTTTTTTTCTAATTCTGTGAACAATGATGTTGGTAATTTCAATGGTGTTGAATCGAATCTATAAATTGCTTTGGGAAGTATGCTCATTTTAATGACATTAATTCTTCCAATCCATGAGCATAAAATTTTTTTCCATTTGTTTGTGTCATCTATAATTTCTTTCATTAGTGTTTCGTAATTCTCCTTATAGAGTTATTTCACCTCCTTGGCTAATTGTATTCCTACGTATGTTATTTTTTTCTGTGGCTACTGGACGTGGGATTGAGTTCCTGATTTGATTCTAAGTTTGAATGTTGTTGGTGTATAAAAATGCTACTGATTATTGTATGTTGGTTTTACATCTTGAAACTTTACTGAAGTTGTTTATCAGGTCTAGGAGTCTTTTGGGTTTTCTAGGTATAAGATCATGTCATCAGCAAACAGAGATAATTTCACTTCTTTTTTAATTTGGGTGCTTTTTATTTCTTTCTCTTGCCTAATTGCTCTAGCTAGGATTGCCAGTCCTATGTTGAAGAGGAATGATAAGAATGAACATCCTTGTCTTGTTCCAGTTCTTAGGGGATTACTTTCAACTTTTTCCTGCTCAACTATTCCTTTTTCAGTATGATATTGGCTAATTCTATTAAACCAGTATCACCCTGATACCAAATTCAGGCAAAGGCACAACAAATAAAGAAAACTACAGACCAGTATCCCTGATGAACATAGATGCAAAAATCCTCAACAAAATACTAGCAAACCAAATCCATAGATGGCTTGTCATAGATGGCTTTTATTATTTTGAGGTATGTTCCTTCAAAGCTTAGTTTGTTGAGGGTCTTTATCATGAAGGAATGTTGAATTTTATAAAATGTTTTCTCTGCAACTATTGAGATGTCATATCATTTTTTTTTTAATTCTGTTTATGTTGTGGATCACGTTTGTTGATTTGCAAATGTTGAACCATCCTTGCGTCTCTAGAATAAAACCCACTTGATTGTGTTGAATTATCTGTTTGATGTGCTCTCTGATTTGGTTTGCTAGTATTTCGTTGAGGATTTTTGCATCTGTGTTCATCAGAGATACTGGTCTGTAGTTTTCTTTACTTGTTGTGTCTTTGCCTGATTTTGGTATCAGGGTGATACTGGTTTAATAGAATGAGTTAGGGAGGAATCCCTCTTCTCAATATTTTGGAATACTTTCAGTAATATTGGTATCGACTGTTCCTCATACATCTGGTGAGATTCAGCCATGAATCTATCTGGTCCTGGGATTTTTTTGTTGCAAGATTTTTAATTACTGATTCAATTTCATTAGTCATTATTGGTCTGTTCAGAATTTCTGTTTCTTCCTGGTTCAATCTTGGGAGATTGTATGTTTCCAGGAATTTATTCATTTCCCGAAGATTTTCTAGTTTGTGTGCATAGAGACATTCATAATAATCTCTGATTATCTTTTGTATTTTTGTGATATCAGTTGTCATTTATCATTTTCTGATTGTGCTTACTTGAATCTTCTGATTTTTTTTTTTTTTGGTTAAACTAGCCAACTTTGTTTATCCTTTCAAATAACCAGCTTTTTGTTCCATTGTATCATTTTTTTGAGTTTCATCTTATTTAGTTCTGCTCTGATCTTTGCTATTTCTTTTTTTCTGCTAGCTTTGGGTTTGATTTCTTCTTGTCTTTCTGGATCCTTAAGTTGTGACATTAGTTTGTTAATTTGAGTTCTATCTTTTTGATGTAGCCATTTAATGCTATAAACTTTCCTCTTAGCGCTTTTGCGGTATCCCAGAGGTCTTGGTATGTTGTGTCTCTATTTTCATTCATTTCAAAAATTTTTTTATTTCTGCTTTAATTTCATTGTGTACCCAAAAATCATTCAGGAGCAAGTTGTTTAGGATCCCCTTACCTGTGTAGTTTTGAGAGTTTCTCTGGGTATTGCTTTCTAACTTTATTCCACAGAGGTCTGAGAAGACAGTATGATTTCAATTTTTTTTAGTTTATTGAGGCTTGCTTTATGGCCAAGAATATGGTCAATTTTAGAGAATGTTCCATGTACAGATGAGAAAAATGTATATTCTGCAGTTGTTGGGTAGAATGTTCTGTAAATGTCTATTCAATCTTTTTGATATATAGTCCAGTTTAAGTCCAGAGTTCATTTGACTTTCTGCCTTGAAGACCTGTCTAGTACTGCTGTGGGGGTGTTGAACTCCCCCACTATTATTATATTGCTGTCAATCTCTTTTCTCAGGTCTGGTAGTATTTGTTTTATGAATCTAGGTGCTCTAATATTGGTATGTATATATTTAGGATAGTTAAAACTTGTACAAAACCCTTCATTATTACATAATGGCCTTTGCCTTTTTTTTTTTTTTACTGTTGTTGGTTTAAAGTCTGTTATATCTGATATAAGAAAGGCTATGACTGCTTTATTATGTTTTGCATTTGCATATGTCTTTTTTCACCCCTTTACTTTGAGATTGTAGGTGTCTCTAGCCATTAGGTAGGGCTCTTGTAGGCAGTAGGGGATTGTCTCTTGTTTCTCTAAATCCAATTTTTCAGTCTATATTTTTTAATTGGAGCATTTAGGCCCTTTATGTTCAAGGTTAATATTGATATGTGAGGTTTTGTTTCTGTCATAGTTTTATTAGCTAGTTGCCTTAAAGTCTCAATTGTCTAATTGCTTTATAGGATCTTTGAGCTTTCTAGTTAAACGTGCTTTTATGATGGTGAGTAATATCTGTTCATTTCCATTTTTAGAATTCCTCTGAGCATTTCTTGTAGGGCCAGTCTAGTGGTGATGAGTTCCCTTAGGACTTGCTTGTCTAGGAAATACTTTATTTCTTCTTTATTTATGAAGCTTAGTTTGGCAGCATACAAAATTCTTGACTGGCATATGTTTTCTTTAAGGAGGCTAAAAATAGGTCCCAAATCTCTTTTGGCTTATAAAGTTTCTCCTGATAAGCCTCTTGTTTGTCAGATGGGATTTCTTTTATTGGTGATTTGACACTTCTCTTTAGCTGCTTTTAACATTTATTTTTTCACATTGACCCTGTATAGTCTGGTAACTATATGCCTTGGTGATGTTCATTTGTATGGCATCTTTCAGGTGTTTTCTGAATTTCTTGCATTTGTATGTCTATGTCTCTATCAAAATCAGGAAAATTTTCCTGAATTATTTCTTCAAATATATTTTCCAGGCTTCCTACTTTTTCTTCTTCTCTCTCAGGAATGCCAATAAGTTGTAGGTTTGGTTGCCTTATGTAATCCTATATCTATTGAAGGCTTTGTTCATTTAAAAAATTTCCTTTGTATTTTTATCTGACTGGGTTAATTTAAAAGACCAGTCTTCAAGCTCTGAAATTCTTCAAGTTCTGAAATTCTTTTTTCTGCTTGGTCTAGTCTATTGTTATAGCTACTAACTGTGTTTTAAAATTTCTTCAGTGAATTTCTCATTTTCAGAAGTTCTGTGTGATGGATGATTGGACTGAATGATGCAAAGCATTGATCATGGGTGTATCTGTGAGAGTGTTGCCAAAAGAGATTAACATTTGAGTCAGTGGGCTGGGAAAGGCGGACCTACCCTTAATCTGGGTGGGCACCATCTAATCAGCTACCAGGGCGGCTAGAATATAAAGCAGGCAGAAAAACATGAAAAAGACTTGATCGCCTAGCTTCCCATCCTACATCTTTCTCCTGTGCTGGATACTTCTTGCCCTTGATCATCAGACTCCAAGTTCTTCAGTTTTGGAACTCGGACTGGCTCTCCTTGCTCCTCAGCTTGCAGATGGTCTATTGTGGGGCCTTGTGATCATGTGAGTTAATACTTAATAAACTCCCCTTTATATATATATAGATCCAGTTAGTTCTGTCCCTCTCAAGAACCCTGATTAATACATTCTGTTTACTTGTTTGCTGTCATTGTTTTAACGTTTCCCTCATCTTTCATTTCCTGAACTGTTTTTCTGGTTTCTTTGTGTTGATTTTCAGCTTTCTCTTGGATCTCATTGACCTTCCTTACAATTCATATTTTGAATTATTTATCTGTCATTTCAAAATTTCATTTTGGTTATGATTCATTGCTAGAGAGACAGTGTGGTCCTTTGGGGTGGTCTCGACATTCTGTTTCTTCATGGTACTGGAGTTCTTGTGCTGGTTCCTTCTCATCTATAGAAGCTGCCACTGCTTATTTTTGAATTTACTTTTGTTTGGGTGGGATGTCCCCCTACCCCAAGGATGTAACTATTACAGAATGTTGAGTACAGTCTTTTGGCTTTGCCTTTATCACCCTGTGAACTTCTGTTGTCATGTTTTCCATTGGGTTCTGCAGCTTGAGGTACAGGCCAATAGGATGTGCTTCAAGGTAAGAGCCAGCTGATGTGCTTCAACGTAAAAGCCAGCTGTGGCAATAGCAGATGGGCATGTACTTGATCTCTGTTTACTGTGAGATGCTCTCTGTTCTTTCAAATTCCAGGGTTGGACCCTGGAATTTCCAGTGCCCTGAACTTCCTGTTCAGTGGTGGTGTGAGAGTGGGACATAGCTGGGCACAGCTTGACCATCTGGCTTGCCCACAAATACCTCAATGATGAGCGTGGGCACCAGCTCTGATGGGAGTGGTTGGGGGAGCTCCAGTGGAACACACAAAGGTCTCTGCAAGGGGTGAGGAGGGATGCACTGGCTCCATGTCCTAGATAGGCAGGAATGAGATCTGTTGCCCTGTCACATTCTGTCCTGGGGATCACGACTCTCAGTTCAGACCTGCACTCTTGTCTTTCTCTAGGCCACAGTGTAGCTGACAGCCATGAAAGATGTCTGTCTTGTGGTTCTTTGTAGGAGTCGTTTCGGGGTGGAAGCCCCTCACTCAGCCTGCTATAGACAGCTTTGTGGCTTTGTGGCCTGCCTGTTCTCCAGTGTGTAATGCTGCTGCTTTGTGTAGAGATGGGGAGGGGCTCCACTTTTCAGCATGTTCAAATGAGTGTCAGCTGTGGTGGTGTTGGCTGGTGGGGTTGGTCTGAACTCAGAACCTGGTGGGGAGTGGTCAGGTGCCCACATTAGTAGATGGGGCTAGGTAAACCCCCAACCCCCAGGCCCCTAGATGGCCCACTGGATGGTATGTATGAGTCCTGAAGGGACTGAACTGGGACCGAGACTGGGCCAGTGGGCTTATTCTCAGGTCCCTAGAATTCAGGTGCTGGTCGTTAGGGGGTGGGCTGGTCCTGGAGGTCATCAGCAAAACTCTCAGGCGGGGGCAGACAGAATGCACAGGCAGTGGCTGATGCTCAGGCAATGGGAGCCCCAAGGCAGATCATAGGCCTGTGGGGCTGGGATCTCAAAAGGGCTCTGAGTGGCAGCTGGAATGGCTGCGTGGGGAGCAGGGTAGCTGAGCTGCGGGCTTTTCACTGGAGAAGGCAGGCCCCTTCAGCTGGAGCAATGGAGGATGGGAGCTTGGGGCATGTGGCTTGCTGACACTTCCCTCCTACTGGAGCAGCACCGGATTTTGCTGTTAGGGGCATGTTAAGGTGCCCGGTTTCTTCACCCCCTCCCTGTCCTGGAGTGTCAGGGGCCGCAGCGGCAGTGGTGGCAGCGGCAGTGGTGGCAGCAGCCACTGCTGTGGGAGTCAAAGAGGGGGTCACCAGCCCCTGCGGGTTGGGTTCTCAGAGGAACCTCGGCTGCAGCTAAAATGCATATTAGAGGGCATGGCGGCTGCATTGTGGACCTGATGCAGAAGAAGGCAGGTCCTGTTTAGCAGGGAGCTGCTGGGGCAGGCAGTTGTACGGGGCGTAGTCTGGCTGTTACTCCATACCATCGCTGCAGTATCTTTCAGGCACATAAAAGAGCCCAGCCTCCCTGTTCTGTGAAAGGATATGTTGATGCACTCTGGACCACTGGACATATAAAACTTCACCATTGTGGCAAGATGGTGAGCTCCAGCAACTGGCCAGAATAGGTCTCACTACGACATCTAGACATGACATGACTTGCAACATTTAATGTTTTACAATTCTGGTAGTGATTTGGAAATACCACTGGAATCAACAGCTTAGGAGTCTAAATTATTTTTCTTGTGTTCAAGCTACCAATATATTTCCTTTTCATTTGAATTGTTATTCTGGAAACTTTTGAAGCCAGCAGAGGTGAAGCAAAGATATTGGTCTACATTTCCTATATTTTAGCTTTCAGCTACAGTTCTCTCTTTACTATGGCTGAACATATATCTCCTTAGGGTGTCTTTACTGTTCACAGATTTTGAATCTCTGAAAGAGAAATATCTTTGGGGAATGTGAAGAGAACCACACTTGTACTACATCTGCGGGCTCTCTTTTCCGCAGTAATTCCATAATAATAAACATGTTTAAAAATCCATTACAATGGTAAATCTGTAGATGGTGGATTGTTTTGAATTTGTATCAGTAGCATAAACAATTTCACATTTCAAATGGAATTTCTACTATAACACTCATACTAGAACATATTGTAAAACAGATAGATTTGCACAAGTAAGATATTGCTACTTTGTTTTAAGGTATTGCTGCTTTGTTTTAAAATATTGGCATAGATAAAAATGTATTATTCATCTCAACTCTTTTCATTGCTTTGAAACTGAAAATTATTTATGTTGCCAGCTCTGAATAAATATGTGTTTGTGCCTTGGCAACCGTGATATGTTCATGATATGTTCATCTAGTTTGTTGTGAAATGTGGAATTATCTCATGCTTCACAGTTTTACCTTCTCTTCTTTAGGGTCTTTTTGCCTTGTCCTCTTTATATGTCTATTTTTGGGGGGCTGGGGTGAGGCTGGTGGCTTCATAGAGTTCTTCTGTGTCTGAGTCCTACAGATCATCTTGTGGCAGGGATCTGGGCTGGGTTGAGGGATGGGCATGAGTTTGGGCTGGTAGAGGCTATAAGTCCAATTGTCCAAAAATAAAGTTCAAGGACATATCAGTCTATGTTCATACTGCTATAAAGAACTGCCTGAGACTGGGTAATTTTGAAAGAAAAGAGGCTTAATTGACTCACAGTTCAGCATGGCTGGGGAGGCCTCAGGAAACTTACAATCATGGCAGAAGGCGAAGGGGAATCAGGGCACCTTCTTCACAAGGTGGCAGGAAGGAGGAGTGCTGAGTGAAGGGGGAAGAGCCCCTTATAAAACCATCATATCTCATGAGAACTCACTATCATGAGAACAGCATGGGCGAAACTGCCACCATGATCCAATTACCTCCACCTGGGCCTGCTCTTGATGCATGGTGATTATGGGGATTATGGAGATTACAATTCAGGATGAGATTTTGGGTGGGGACACAGCCAAACCACATCAAAAGAGTTTCAGCCAAGGCAGGGCAATAAATCAGGCATGGTCGATCCGGGAACACTGGTTTCAGAGTGTAGGATACCAAATAGCAACATCAACTAAAAGACTGAATGATGAAACGTCAAGAATCCAGGCCAAACTGCCTAGAGAATGAGAAGCCAGAATTAAGGTAACAAATATGACAATGCCTGGACCAAAGATATTGGTGGGCAGGGATTTTTTTTTTCTTTTGAGGGATTTGTGATTGAGGTCATTTACATATCAATATTAAGGACATGTGTAAAATTAGTGCTCGTTGCTATCATTGGCAACAAATACATTTGTGTATAGGGAATTAGGTTTTACTTACATTGTGAAGTATAATTAAATTATAGACTTTTACAGTAAATGTGAATCTCAGATCACAAATTTTAAAAATATCTGACCTTAATTTGTATTCAAGCCCTCATTCTGCCAGTCTCAATAATTTTTGGTTTCCCTTTCTTCCTTTCCTCAAGATTACATCCAATTTCTGGGGGCAAGCATTGACTAGGGTTGCTCTTCCCTGTCATCACTCTAGGCACATTGCTGAGGATCAGTCCTCACTGCCTCTGTCAATGTCTTTCCCAAGCCAGAGTCTTCTGCTGCCTCTGACCCTCTCTAGAACATGGGGAAATTATGTTGTTCTCAACACATCCAATTCTATGGGGTTTTTAAGGTTTCTCATCATTTCTGTGCTAATCTCTCAGGGTTGAGTATTGGTCTACATTTCCTGCACCACGAGGGATGCATCAGAAGTCAGGGTTCTCCAGTGAAATATAACCAATATGATGTTTATTGACATTGATATGGTTTGAATCTGTGTCCCCACCAAAAGCTTATGTTGAATTGTAATCCCCAGTGTTGGAGGTGAGGCCTGGTGGGAGGTGATTGGATGATGGGGTGGATCCTTCATGAATGGTTTAGCACCATCCCTTTGGTGCTGTCTTGTGATAGGGCTCTCATGAAATCTTGTTGTTTGAAAGTGTGTGGCACCTCCCTCTCTCTCTCTTCTTCCTGCTCTGGCCATTTAAGACATCCCTGCTTCTCTTTCACCTTCCACCATGACTATAAGTTTCCAGAAGCCTCCTCAGAAGCAGAAGCCACTATGTTTCCTGAACGGTCTGCAGAACCGTGAGCCAATTAAACGTCTTTCTTTATAAACTACCCAGTCTCAGTATTTCTTTATAGCTATGTGAGAATGGACTAATACAAAATAAAGCTTAATTAGTTTTACACTTTAGATATACAGTCATGTATTGCTTAATGCCAGGGGTACGTTCTGAGGAACGTGCTAGTAAGTAAAGTCATGGTAACACAATGGTAAGTATTTGTGTATCTAAGCATATACTTCTATAGTGAAGGTACAGTAAAAACATAGTATAAAAGATAAAAATGGTACACTTTTATAGGGCATTTACCACAAGTGGAGCTTGCAGGGCTGGAAGTTGCTCTAGGTGAGTCAGTGAATGAGTGCTGAGTGGATATGAAGGCCTAGACATTACTGTAAACCACTGTAGACTTTATAAATACTGTACACTTAGGCTACACTACATTTTTTTTTTTGAGACACAGCTAGAGTGTAATGGCACAGTCTCAGCTCACAGCAACCTCCGCCTCCCGGGTTCAAGTGATTCTTCTGCCTCAGCCTCCTGAGTAGCTTGGATTACACGTGCCCACCACCACACCCAGCTAATTTTTTTTTAATTTTTATTTTTAGTAGAGATGGGGTTTCACCATATTGGCCAGGCTAGTCTTGAACTACTGACCTTGTGATCCACCCACCTTGGCCTCCCAAAGTGCTGGTATTACAGGCGTGAGCCATTGCACCCAGCCAGGCTACACTAAATGTATAGAAAAATATTATAAATTAATCGTAGCTTACTGTAACTTTTTAACTCTCTTGTAATAATATCACGTAGCTTACAATACATTGTACAGCCATACAAAAGTGTTTTCTTTATACCCTTATTCCATAAGCTTCTATTTTTAAAATTTTATCTTTTTTTTTTAACTTTTTAAACTTTTTTTGTTGTTGTTAAAAATGAAGACAAAAATGCACACATAACCTGGGCCTACACATGGTTAGGATCATCAATGTCACTGTTTTCCACCCCTTTATCTTGTCCCATGGGAAGGTCTTCAGGGACAATAACATGCATGGGGCTGTCCTCTCCTATGACACCAGTGCTTTTTCTGGGATCCCTCCTGAAGGACCTGCCGAGCCTGTTTTCCAGTTACATTTTTTTTTTTTGTAAGTAGGAGTACACTCTAAAATAGTGATAAAAGTACAGTAAATATATAAACCAGTAACATATTTATTGTAACTATCAAGTACTAGGTACTGCATAATTCTATGTGCTAGAGGTACTTTTATATAACTGGCAGTGCAGTAGGGTTTGTTTACACCTGCATCACCACAGACATGTGAGTAATGAGCTGGGGTTATGACTTTATAATGATTATGGCATCACTAGGTGATAGGAATTTTTCAGCTTCATTATAATCTTATGGTACCACTCTTGTATACATGGTTCATCATGGACAGAAATGTCTTTATGTGCTATGTAACCCTCTGTGTGTGTGTGTGTGTGTGTGTGTGTGTGTGTGTGTGTGTGTATGTGTGTGTGGGGCCGTGGATTTAAAATAATTGCTTTGTTCTAAAATATTGGCATAGATAAATGTAAAAATGTACTATTCCTGAGCAATTAAGCAGTAGGTTCCTGCAATTGCAGGGATGGCAAGTCTGCCCTCCGTAGGGCAGCCCAGCAGACTGGAAACTCCAACAAGAGCAGATGCTGCGGTCTTGAGTCAGAACTCCACAGGGAAAACTGGCAGGCTGGAAACCCAGGCAGGACTTCTATGTTGCAGTCTTCAGGCAGAATTTCTTCGTTTCCAGGAATTTTCAGTTTTTGCTCTTAAGGCCTTCAGCTGGTTGGATGAGGCCCACTCATAGAATGGAGGGTCATTTTCTCTACTTAAAGTCAATTGACTGTGCATTTTAATCACATCTACAAAATATCGTCACAACATGTAGAATAGTGTTTGGCCAAGCAACTGGACACCATAGCCTGGCCAAGTTGATACATGAAATTAGCCATCACACAGGCTCTGGATTCCGTGGTTCCATCTACCCAGTTACACGTGAGAGCACTGCCCAGGGAGCTCCGTGCACTCTGCTGCTTGCTGCCTCCCGTGCTTCACTGAGGCAAGGGGAGCAGGTTCCTCCCAGGTACAGACTCTCATGTCCGTTCTGAGTTTCCATTTTGTGTCCCGCATTTCCCCAAACCCAAGGATCTGAGCTCTGCCAAACTTAAGCTCTTGTTCCCTCCCCAGACTGTCCTTCTCTCCCAGACACATGTCAGGGACAGGAAACTTTTCACTTAACCCGTATTTTTCTGCCAGATCAATTTTCTTTGCAGAAGTCTTTTTAGTTCCTGTGAGTCCCTGGCTTATGCCATTTAAAATATAAGACTTGGTTGTCTTTGCCTTTTTTCCCTTCTGCTAGTCTTTGCTTCAGTGGTAATGAATGCAAAATGGCCTATCTGACAATTGGAGAAGGCCCAAGTAATGCTACAAAATGGGGGAAATATTAAAAAATACTGTTTAGCCCTTATAAGTTATTACATGCCTTCAAAGAAAATTTACTTTCCATCCTCCCCCAACCCTACCAGGATGGGACCTGCTTCTGACTCCCAGACTGCATTCTTCGAGGTGCTTATCACCCACACAGCCATGGGAAAGGATGGAAGCAGAGCTGGCTTTGGGCTGACATAAGCCTGCAATCTGTACATATACCTGAGGGATGAGACACTCTTTCTTATTTACAGGCATTAGGTAATGTGAGCTGGTTCCCCAATGTGACTCTCCAGCCGTGGCCTCTCATTCAGATTCATGTCCAGTCTCTATGTCTTGACTGCCTTGAAGTGAGGGTGAGAGAGACCAGCCTCTCCCAGGACCAATGGATACTTTCCTTGGCTCCCACTGGCTTTCTGAGACATCCCAACTCCCAAGAAGGGCACCCTAGCTTCCACTAGCAGCTGTGTGCACAAATACCTTGATGTTTGCTTTTCTTACAGGTAAAGCAGAACAACCACAATCACAACACCACTATAGGGCCTCAGGAGCTCTCCCAGAAACCTTCTCCCTCTGCAGTTGGGCAGTGCTTTCTGACTGGGAGGGCGTGCAGCCTTCTCCAAGCACAACCTCTTTGTGTGTTCCCAGGCCTTAAATATAAATGGCGGTTGAATGGGTGTATCATTTGCTGGAAGTTGGGATTTCAGTGCCTTAGTGGCTGGAGCTGGTGGTGCAGGAGTTACTCTTGGCTTTGCAGTACTTGGAGGAGGTCTGAGACCAGGGTAGAAGTTGTGTATCTCGTTTTATACACTTTTCTTTTTTGAAGTGTTCTTCTGGTACTCAAAGAATTTAATCTATCAGGAAGCTTCAGCAAGGCTACATTCGCTCTGTTGCCCAGGCTGGAGTGCAGGAGTGTGATCTCAGCTCACTGCAAGCTCTGCCTCCTGGATTCAAGCGATTCGTGATTCTCCTGCCTCAGCCTCCTGAGTAGCAGGAACTACAGGCGACCGCCACCACACCCGGCTAATTTTTTGTATTTTTAGTAGAGATGGAGTTTCACTGTGTCAGCCAGGACGGTCTCAATCTCCTGACCTCATGATCCACCCGCTTTGGCCTCCCAAAGTGCTAGCATTACAGGCATGAGCCACCGTGCCCGGCCCCCTTTCCTCTTTTTCTAATGCTCAATCTGCATCTACCCAGGACATTTAAAACATTTTGTCATATTTGTTCAATTGCAGCTTCGTTACAGTTCATGATTTTGCAAGTCATCCATGATGCCTGAGGGTCTAACTCACTATTCCTTCTGGGGGTCATAGTCACTGCCTCCAGTTGCCTTGGTTCTATTTGTAGGGCTTTAAACAATTTATGACTGTATTAGGATTTCTAGAGATTCTAGATAAATCTCATGTATTGGATTCAAACTTCTATTTACAAATTAGGTGTCTAGAAAATGCAACTTATATTTCCAAAATTTAACATCTAATTTGAAGCACCATTTCTATCTGTTGGGGTGATAGAAATTTCATATTGGGGGTGGGGCACGGTGGCTCATGCCTGTAATCCCAGCACTTTGGGAGGCCAGGGCAGGCAGGTCACTTGAGGTCAGGAGTTTGAGACCAGCCTGGGTAACATGGTGAAACCCTGTCTTTACTAAAAATACAAAAATTAGCTGGGTGTAGTGGCCGGTGCCTATAACCCCAGCTACTCGGGAGGCCGAGGCAGGAGAATCACTAGAACCCGGGCAGTGGAGGTTGCAGTGAGCTGAGATTGTGCCACTGCACTCCAGCCTGGGTGACAAAGCGAGACTCCATCTCAAAAAAAAAAAAAAGAAATTTCATATTAATCTGGGGTTCTTCCTTCCCCATTTCCCTAGGGTAGCATCTAAGTTCTAAAGGCACATGGTGACAAGGCATCGGTGGGGAGGACTCTGCATCTGTGATTCTCAGAATCAGTGGTAGCCAGCTACAAGGTTCACAGACCTCTCTGGCCTTTAGTTAAGTCAATACTGAAGTGTCTGTACTTGAACATGTAAACTGGTTTGATATGGTTTGGCTGTGTCTCCACCCAGATTACCCAGTCTCCAGTATGTCTTTATCAGCAGCATGAAAATGGACTAATACATGGTTCCATTCCCTTTATGCCTGTTGCAATCTAAGGACATTTTAACCTATACATGAACACTGATGACTTCGTTGTTCTAATAATATGGATTACAAATACAGAGAAAAATAATAAAGATATTGTTTAGGTTAGTGAATCAGGCTTTGGAATAAGAAAACAAATATTTGTATCAAAGCATCTGCCATAGTGTAGTCTTAGTGCTCTTGGGGCCTCCATATGGGCTGCTCCCAGGATAAGAATTGTAGCCATACATAGTTTACGTTCAGGAAAGGGTACTAATGAAGAAGCCCATTGTTTAAGCATTCTCCTGCTGCTCAAAAAGATAAGTACAACCTCAAGACCTTGAACATCTAGGTCAAATCTTAACACAACAGAGCTGGGGGAGGGACACGCGGTAGTAAGCCCACCGGGCAGATTATGACACCTGCTTTACAGATCACCACTCACAGATTCAAGGGGAGGCTTCCATGGAAAATGTAATGGTAAGAGATGATCTTCCCTGCTTCCCTTGTCCCCTGGGTCTCAGAGTTAGGAAGGAGGCTGTGCAGGGGGAGTATAAGATGAATTTTTGTTTTCTCTAAGAAAGATTATGTGATTAAGAATCATCCTTTTGAGAGTCTTAGTCACTTTAAGTAAAACTGATCTCTTAAAGGGGGTACTTCTTTTCTAAAATATAAATGAAATGACTTAACAATGGGTAGTAACTATATAGAAGGCATTGGTCTGCTGAAATCTGATGTCATTCAAACATGGATTAATTTAGCAGAGTTTTAAAATATTTGTTATTGAAGGATTTTCAGCATTGTAAAAGTGTTATATTAGAAACTGTCCCTTAGTAAACTCAGGCAATTCCATTGCATGGTAGTAGCTGCATGAGCACCCTTTAGTGAACGGCTCCATAGAACATTTATGTCAGTTTGTGAGTCTGAACAAGTAAATTAATTTTCTAAACAGAAGACCCAGGAAATACATCATTTTGTAAATCCCTAGAGGTTTATTTTCACTCATTTTTTTTTCATATCCTTAATGATAAGCTGTGCATTCTGGCATTGGGGGCAGGACATGCATTCAACAGAGGCTTCCATGCATTCGACAGAGATTTGAGCATCTAATAAGTACGAGACACTGTGGTAGGCACTGGAGATACTAAAAGATGTGAGAACGGCCCCTGGCTGTAAGAACATCCAAGGATAAGTGGAGAAGGGATGCTCATTCACAGTTAAAATACAACATTATGAGCTCTAAAACAGCACAACACTGAGGGGTTCATGAAAATCTCCTCCAAGGAGGTGAGCACCTGGCTATTTTTCTCTTTGTTTGTCTGGGACAGGGTCTCTTTCTGTCACCCAGGCTGGAGTGCAGTGGCACGATCACAGCTCACTGCAGCTTTGAACTCCTGGGCTCAACAGATCCTCCCACCTTAGTCTCTTGAATAGGTGGGACCACAGGCATGCACAACCATACTTGTCTAATTAAAATTTTTTGTTTGTTTGTTTTGTAGAGACAGGGTCTCACTGTGTTGCCCAGATTGATCTTGAATTCCTGGGCTCAAGAGATCCTCCCACTTCAGCCTCCCAAAGTGTTGGGATTACAGATGTGAGCCACGTGCCTGGTTCTGGCTGTGTTTTTAAAAATGACAAACAAGAGCTGCTTCTTTTAGAAATTGAGAAATCACCCCTCTTGTGATCCAAACAAATAAGAGTAAAACTTAGGAAGTATGGTATTGGCCAGTCAAAATATTCTTGTTTAAAGTAGCACAGCAGAGGTTATAGACAAAAAGAGTAAAATATATAATATTTCTTCTAAGTTTAGTTGTTTAAACAACTAATTGTGCAAATTTAATTTTGGTAATATGTATGCTGCACTGTGTTGGCAGTGAAGTATTGTTTGATTCTTCCTGCATATTGATTCCAAAAGCTTCTTTTTTGAGATACAGCCTCGCCCTGTCACCCAGGCTGCAGTGCAGTAGCGTGATCTCAGCTCACTGCAACATCCACCTACTGGGTTCAAGTGATTCTCCTGCCTCAGCCTCCCGAGTAGCTGGGATTACAGGCATGTGCCACCATGCCCGGCTAATTTTTTGTATCTTTAGTAGAGTTGGGGTTTCACCGTGTTGGCTGGGCTGGTCTCAAACTCCTGACCTCATGATCCGCCCGCCTTGGCCTCCCAAAGTGCTGGGATTACAGGCCTGAGCCACCACACCTGGCCCAAAAGCTTCTTAAAATGCAAACTTCAGGACTTTCAATTATCCTTTCATACTTGACAAAAATTCAGAATGTACTAAACTTTATGACACATATAACTTTTTGTGTTGTTCTTCCTTGAAAATGGGGGCAAAAGTTCCAGCTAGCTTGGTGTGAGATGTCATTTTCTTTGCCTTGAAGATAGAAGAGGTAGTAAGCCTTCCAGGCAGATTATGACACGTGCTTTACAGACTACTACTCACAGGTTCAAGGAGGGGCTTCCATGAAAATGTAGCAGTAAGATGATCTCCCTGCCTCCTTCTTCTCCTGGGTCTCAGGGTCAGAAAGGAGGCTGTGCAGGAGAGCATAAGACAAAGAATGATGATTCTAAATAACAACTAACAGTGATTTTTACTTCCTTTGGTAGGTTGTCTAAAATTTAATTTCCTAGTCTCTAAAAATGAGGGATTTGGGTTAGAAGACCTCTAAGAATCCTGAGGACATATTGTAACTATGACTCTATGTTTGGTAAAGCAAAACATTTAGATGAAATAGTTACTCTGGTAATGCATGTGCCAACAAGACTCAAATTCCTGAATTTTCTTGATGCTGTCAGTAGGTCAGTTTTTAAATGCAATTTAAAAATTAGTCCTGAGTAATTGAGAAGGCATAAAATAGCGACCAGTTTATCCAGTTTGTTGTTACTGGTTTACCACATATCTGAAGAGATAGAGGTGTTATAAGTCAGCCCTGTAGTTTTTATCTGTGGTCCTGAAACTTGGTACTGCTACTCTGGGCTTCTTACATCACTGACTTTTCACAGATTTCCTGAAAATAAAACCTCTATGTTCAAGGGTTGAAATTTGGCTCTCTCATAGATATTGTCCAGGAACATCCTTGTCCATGAGATTTGTGGGCTTTCAGGAAGACTACTGTGGACGTGGAGCACATCACATCTCAAGGAATCGAGGAATTCATCAAAAGGCACTCATTGCTTGCTGCAATGATTGTCCTTCTCTGTCCTCCAGGCTCCCGGCACCCACTCTGTGGAATACAACTACATCATGGCCAGATATCCCATCTTTCATAAGATAACTTTAGATTTAGGTATGAATTTGTTCAACATTTTTCTCTTAATAAGGCAAAAACATGCTATAGGTTTAGGGAGAGAATCCTGGAAGGGGTGGACCAGTCAAGGCTCTGAGCCAGAATGAGGAAGGCAAGCCAAGTTCAGGACAGAGAGGGGTAAGGACAAGGTCAATGGTGGGTTGGAGCCAATTAGGCAGCTGGACTGTCATAGATAGAATCTGCCACGCAGAGATGGACATGAGTTGAGTCCTGTCCCTTGGCACTAGCTGCAGACTTTCAGTTAGTTCCCTAATGCCTTTGTGTGTATTTCCATGGGAAATAAAATAGTGTCTGCATCATGAGCTTATTTGAGGGATAAAATAAGAAAGTAAACAGACCATGAATGTGCCTAGCAAATAATGGTTTCTCAATTAAAAGTAATTCTTTTTGGTTTGCACTCAGTGTGGAAATGCAGGGCGGATGCAGATACTGGGCAAAAGTCTAAACACATAGCTCTGTGATGTCTCCAAGAAAAGAGGAGGCAGAGAATGACTTGTAGGGCAACAAATACTTGTCAAGATCCTCTGTGCTGCTGGGCCCTCCTGAGGCTACTGTAACCACCTGATGGGTTCTTCCTGCCTACTGCACAGACAAAACCAATTCACTGAGACCATGGCATTAAAAT
Source organism: Pan paniscus (assembly GCF_029289425.2). Lineage (NCBI taxonomy): Eukaryota > Metazoa > Chordata > Mammalia > Primates > Hominidae > Pan > Pan paniscus. The sequence continues at coordinate 189,593,747 of NC_073255.2, forward strand.
AAAGAGTTTAGTAGACATGAGGCTGGCCAGGCCATGTGGGAGATGGAGGAATTACTCAAATCAATCTCCCAGAAAATTCAGAGGCTATGGTTTTTCAAAGATAGTTTGGTGGGCCAGGGAGTCCACTTCTGGAAGTGGCCAAAGGACTGGTCAGCAGAGGTTTGGCAGGTCTGGGTGGAGCCACTGGTCATCAGAAATGCAAATACCTGGAAAGACAACTCAAAAAGCCAATCTTAGTTCTGCAGTAGTGATAGCATCTGCAGGAGTCATGGGGGAGTTGCAAATCTTGTGACCTCCAGAATAGTGGCTGGTAATTGTTTATATCTACACCTTAGCAAAATTCAGCCTCCTCATCTTCCTAATCTGGTGGTCTTTCATTAGCTTCATAAAGGTGGTTTAGTTTTGGGGAAGGGCTATTGTCAGTTAAACTATAAACTAAATGTCTCCCAAAGCTAGCTTGGCCTAAGCCCAGGAATGATTAAGGGCAGTTTGGAGGTTAAAGGCAAAGTAGGGGTTGTTAGATCAGATCTGTTTGACTGTCATATTTTTCTCAAGTTACAATTTTTGCAAAGGCGTTTTCACTACTTCTTTGGGATTTTTTTACCTTCTTTATTTAAGGGTCCTGCATTAGTCCATTTTTACACTGCTAACAAGAACTGCCTGAGACTGACAATTCACAGAATGTATTATGGAAAATTACCAATCATGTTCACAAGATAAATAGAGCATTCCAGGATGGTAATTCAATGATCACCTAAGAAGACTGTGTCTTCCTAAGGTCACCACATGCATCTATGTGTGTGCCCACACAGATACATCCTTTATCTGCAAGCAGATATGTTATTGGTGTCTCATTTGAGTTTCCTTGAGTTGGTCATGGGCTTTAATTGCTGCTGTTTGATTATAAATTATAATTTGTTTAGCTTCAACTGATTGGTTACCTCTTCAAAATAGAGTGACTGATCTGTATTTGAGTCAACAGTAATTTTTGACTTATGCTTTTCCAAAATTTAAAATTTAAAATGTGTATATACTATGGTATAAATAGGAATTGGCCATTCTCCTATTGTGTAATAGATACATAGAATGCCCCATTCTGCAATTTTTGAGTATGATACATCTTCAACTTTGATGGGCCTGTGAATTTGTGCTATTTAAATAACCTGCACCTTATGATCAAGGTAAGTCTTTTAAAATCACTGAATTATTTTTAACATTTATAATGGGTTATACCCCTTTGTATTTTTCTGTTATGAAATAAATCATAAGCAAGTCATCAAATTGGAACTTGACAGTTTATAATAGCATTTTTTCTGTTATACTCCTTTCAATTCTTTATGAAAAAATTTTTTTCGATTGCAGTGTGTGTGGGTGATAGGCTCTGGGATCTTCTGCCTATCTGCAGTGCTCTGAGATTCAAAAAGTACAATTCCAACTCTTTAGAGATCAGCTTATGTCTTACCTCCTCGTGAATCCTGCTCTGAGTCATCTAGGATGGAGCTCTCTATCTTAGGGATAATCTGTCTTCCTCTTGAGTTATGCATATTTTCTTGGGTTTGCAGTGGAATTTTCCAGTTCTTTACAGGTTAAGACCATTATCCAATAAACTTTATTTATATTTCCCAGAGTTACCAAACACTTGAGGGCACATACTGGATAATCCATAGAGAGTTCTCAGCTGGGGTCCTTCTTATCATTAATAGTGCATGACAGGTAAGAAAAGTGTGGGAGGATCACTTTGAGAATGGGAATACTTAGATTTATGAAAAAAAGTGATAAATGAATGATCTGTTTCAAACAAAGGTCATATTTGAGCCAAGTCACACAAAGTACAGGCATGCCAGAGTGTCAGGGTTAGGCAGACAAAGCGGGAGAAGGAGCTGTCTTACTTCTCAAGTCATGCTTTAGTGCACCCCCTGGTTGACTCATCTCACTGCTTCCCACTGGTGCCTGCATGCAATATGTTCTCCTCACCAGTCAGTGACCTTTTAAAAATGCAAATCAGATGACATTGCTCTGTGCAATACCCTTTAATAGCTTCCTATTGCAGTCCTAATAAAATCCAAAGTCCTGCCATGACCTCCAGAGTCCTGCCTATCTGGCCTCATCTTCTACTACCTTATCTCCCTACTCCAGCCATGCTGGCCCTTTCCATCCTCTTGGACTGGCCTAAGCTTGTGCTTGCCTTGTGCTTTTGCCTGGTGTGCTCTCCCTCTGGATCTTTGTGTGGCTGGCATCTTCATGTAATTCTGATCTCATCTCCAATATCAACTCTTCAGGAAAGCCTTTGCTGACCCTCCATTCTAAATTTGTGTGCCCACTGCTGCATTGTATTAATCATGTTTTTATTTTCTGTGCTTTATGATGTTTTGACATCTTGGGGCTTTGCTCATCCTGGAGAAACTGCCCCTCCAGGGCTGGCTTCTAGGGATAGGAAACAACTTGCCTGCAAGAATGCCCTTTTCTTGTCTTTTCTTTCCTTTCCTTTTCTTTTCTTTTCTTTTTTTTTCTTTTCTTTTCCTTTCCTTTTCATTCCATTCCATTCCTTTCCTTTCCTCTTTTCTCTTTTCTTTTCTTTTCTTTTCTTTTCTTTTCTTTCAGATGGAGTCTTGCTCTGTTGCCCACGCTGGATTGCAAGTGGCACAATCTTGATCTCGGCTCACTGCAACCTCCACCTCCTGGATTCAAGTGAGTCTCGCGCCTCAGACTCCCAAGAAGCTGGAATTACAGGCATGTGCCACCATGCCCGGCTAATTTTTGTGTTTTTAGTAGTGATGGGGTTTCACCATGTTAAGCATGCCTTTCACATGCAAACCAACCAATCCAAAGCCCACGCCTCAACAACTTCCTTTATCTCACTCACACACCAAGCCAATATTCCTCCTGCCCTAAATCATCCCAGGGCCAGGTACCAGACAACTCAGGACTGTTGCTATAGTCAAAAGCCCACTGAAATTAGCCAAAGTATCCAATCCTAAACTTGCACTGCCTGCGCAGTCTGCCCCCCTCATTCTTTCCTGTGAAATCTAAAATAATGGCTCTTGCCCATGCTTTCTCCTTGCTTGCACTGCCTCCTGGCCAACCCTGGTGCTTCCCCATGTGGCACTGCAGGGCATGGTATCCCCCTCCTGTAGGGAACTGTGAGTATAAACTCTTTTTTCAAGGCAGTTGTCTCCATGTCTGTCATCTTACCACACTGATTAAAACAAAATCCCAAGAACATTTAAACACAGACTTTACCCCATGTGGCCTTATCCTCCATCATTTCATCCTAGTTTTGTTTTTTGGGACTCTTAGCCCCTGAAACTTGCAAATATAAGCTGCTTTTCCTTGGATACAGGAAAAATGAGTGCAGGGGTCTTTTTTCTGTTCACCACTACATCCCTAGCACCCAGACCAGAGCCTGGCAAAATGGGAAATCAGCTAATATTTCCTGACTGAATGAAGCTTATAGACACTGAAAGAAGAGCACTAAGAAAATCAAATGAAAGAATGAGAAATCATTTTGAAAGTTCTGAAGTACTACACAATTAAAATGGTTTACTGATATATTCCCCTGGTCTCTAAAATTAAATATTTTAAATAACATCACTGGCAGGTTCTGGAAAGGCATTATGGAAGTACTTTTACACATTTTTTCTGCACAGAAGTCCAGGATATCCATAGTGGCCTCAGAAAAATTTACCAGGGAAAATTATACCAAAGTGACCATGTGACTTCTTCTGAGACTGCCTTGTGTTGGCTCCCTCTTCCTGGGCAGTCGGACTACATCTCCCAGAATCCCTTGCAGTTAGGTCTAGTCATATGACTGCTCTCTAGCCAATAGAATGCGAGTGAAATTGACATGCGCCACTTCTGGGCCTGGCCCATCCAAGCATCCCCTGGGCAATTATTCGTGTTCTTTTACCTTCCCAGGTGAATTCTGAAACTGTGGGTGGTAACTGAAAGTGACATAGAATGGAAGGAATCTTGATTTATAAAGTATCACTTCAAGCAACGTCACTCAATGACCGGCAACATTCCTTTTGGACTTTACCTGGGTGAGAAACTTTTAATGAGTTAGACCACTGAAGTTTCATGGGTGAGCTGCTTAGCAGCTGCTGTTGTCTTAATTAACATAGGTACCTCTGGGGCCAGGTGAAATATAACTGGTTCCAAACTCTGGTGATGACAAGGGATTGAAAGCCCTCTTCACACAGGGAGATGTACTTCTTGAAGACCCAAGGTCGTGAAAGTAGAGCAAACTCTTTCTGATTAGGCTTGGCGTCCACTTCGTGTATGGTCCAGGTCCGCTGCTCTGTGCTCCTCTCTGCAAATGCTGCGATTCAGGTTCTGCCATGACTCAGCATCTTCCCTTGATTGGGTTAGAAAGGGCAATCCTGAAGAAAAGAAATTCATATCTGTCAATTTGGTGGAGTTTGCAAAAGTCTGCTAAAATGAAATTGTCTGATATTAATTCTCTGGGCCACAGGCAGATGGCCAGAAGGTAGACATCTGATTTCCTCCCAAGACAGGACTTGCTGCCTGAGGCCTGGCTGTCAGCAAAAGGTAAAGGCCTGGAACTCAGCTGTCACTGTGCAGTGTTCATCCCTTTTCTAACTATCTGTTCTCCATCCTGGGAGGCAGGACTTCTGTGCTTTCCCGTCATTGAAGCCACTCTCCTGCATAACCCCTTATCCCTCCCTCTGCCCTCTGGGTAGATGAATTCCCTCCTTCACCCTCAGAATTGCCCCTCTGAGCCCTTCCCTCAGAGCTGTAGTTTGTCCTCAGCTGTTTCAAGGTCTCCATAGTGATCCAGTGATGGAGAAGAATAGGAAAATTTGGGGCTATTGTCAGGTGGCAGAGGCTTTTCTCCACAGACTCACCGAAGGCAAAGACCAAAGGGAAGGAATGCCTGTAAGTTTCCTTTTCTGTGTCTGGGAGGGTGTGGCAGTAAGAACCCAGGATGGGTTTCTGGAGACCTTGGAAAAAGACCTGTGGGTGGCCGGGTGCGGTGGCTCATGCCTGTAATCCCAGCACTTTGGGAGGCTGAGGCGGGCAGATCACGATGTCAAGAGTTCAAGACCAGCCTGGCCAAGATGGTGAAACCCCGTCTCTGCTAAAAAAAACTACAAAAATTAGCCAGGTGCGGTGGCAAGCGCCTGTAATCCTAGCTACTCAGGAGGCTGAGGCAGAATAATCACTTGAACCTGGGTGGCAGAGGTTGCAGTGAACCAAGATTGCATCACTGCACTCCAGCCTGGGAGAGAGAGAGAGAGAGACGCTCTCTAAAAAAAAAGAAAAAAGAAAAAAGACTTGTGGGTACTTTCCTTTATGGCATGATTCCTCCTTTTATGGTTTCAGCTTTCAGCTAAACTTGGAGAAAGTGACAATGCTGTTTCATGCCCCACAAAGAAAAAAACCTTGATCTCTGGCATGAAGAGTCCATTGAAACAAGGTATTGAGACATCAGATATTTAGGATGAAGGTTTCGTGAGGAACCAGGTAAGTAACTTGGATTCTAATCCTGGTTCTGCCCTAACTAGTCATGTGTCTTTTGGGAGGTCATTATTTCTGGATCCCTTTTCCCATTTACAACATGGTAGTGGGTTTCTCAGTGCTTCTGGATCTGCCATTGAGAGGTCTTAGGTGCCCCTGGGCTCATACTCCCTTCCCCTCCTGCTTCCCACCACATTTATGTTCCTTACATGTTTGGGTTGCAATATAAGCTTCTATTTAAAGAAAAGCTCCTTGGCTAGATGATCTAATTATGATGACAGCTGCCATTTTGAATGTTTGTGCTATTGGTTAAGCCTGTGTCATATACAAATCTTTATTTTTCATTCAAAAGAAAAAAGTTAATGCAGTCACTGTTTCCCTTGGTTCTTACATTCTGATTGTTTAAAATGAGACAGGAGTTGAGCCTGGCCTTTCCTGGTGCATGCTTTTGCAACACAGCACACATCAGTGGCAATACCAGGAGAAAAACCCATTGCAGCCTCTATCCTAGTAGTCAAAGAAAAGCTGCCTTGAGATCCCCTTCCTCAAGGTGAATGTCATGCTGGGCAGGTGAGCGCCATCTGCGAAGAAGCGTTCTGTAGGGCGATCATGCAGCCACAGGAGGAGACCCGTAAGCCTGGGTATGTGTAGTTACGAGATTCCCCTGCGTTCGGGGCCTCTCAGCTATCTCCCACCCTTCTGGTGGTTTATCAATCACAAAGAATAAGCCAGTGATTACTATCCAAACTAGTTTTCCTCTTGGAAGCAGTTGTAGGAGATGAATGTCCCAAGGGTAGACAGTGTGGTGCGTTGATCGTTCCTGGAAAGGAGCTTGGGTGAGGACACACCAGGTGTTTTCCAAGCATGAGCCTGCTTTCCGCAGGGTCCTGCTGAGCTCACAGGGCCCACAAGGTGGCGCGCGAGCCGCAGAGATGGCGAGGAGCCCCGTGGGCGAAGAGGCTGGGCGGCGGGTTGAGGAGGAACCCTGGAGCCCACCCTGGAGTGTCTCCCTCAGGCCACACCCTCCTCGCAGGTGCTATCCATACCTCACAGTTCTGTGCTTGAATATCCTTGGTCTAATGTCTGTCTCTAGATTTTGCTTCTGTGAAAGCCAGGCCCTGGCTTTCTGCTGGTTCCCTGATGAAGTGCACGGTGAGTGTTTACATTCCTGATACATTTAATTCCATGAGCAACAACATGATGGAATTTCATTTTTAAAGCCCTTACCAGCTCCAAGTATTACAGACAAGCATCCAAGTCTGTGGGTAATCATGTGTTCTACAAAGGACTTGAATCTAGAATATATAGGAAACTCTCCACTCTCAAAAAATTAACATTCTGTTAGAAAATGGACAAAACACAGACTGATATTTCATGACGGGAGAAGATATCCAACTTCATTAGTCATTAGGGAATGCAAACTAAAACCACAATGAGGCTGGACCCCGTGGCTCACGCCTGTAATCCCAGCACTTTGGGAGGCCAAGGCAAGTGGATGACCTGAGGTCAGGTGTTCGAGACCAGCCTGGCCATCATGGCGAAACCCCAACTCTACTAAAAATACAAAAATTAGCCAGGCATGGTGGTGGGTGCCTGTAACCTCAGCTACTCAGGAGGCTGAGGCAGGAGAATCACTTGAACCTGGGAGGTGAAGGTTGCAGTGAGCCAAGATTGCGCCACTGCACTCCAGTCTGGGCAACACAGTGAGACTCCGTCTCAAAAAAAACAAAACAAACAAAAAAAACCCCAAAAAACCACAGTGAGACGTTACCACATACCTGTTAGAAAGGATAAAGTGAAAAATAATGATAACACCAAATGCTGGTCAAGGGTGCACAGAAACTGGGTAATTTGCACATTGCTGCTAGGAATGTAAGCTGGTACAGCTGCTCTGAAAATCGTTTGGCAGTTCTTCATAAACCTTCATAAAATGGACTTGCCATACAACCTAGCAGTTGCATACTTGGCCATTTATTTCAGAGAAATGAAAACTTATTTTCATGGAGAAACTTGTACTTGAATGTTGATAGCCGCTTTATTTTCAAGAGCCCCCAGCTAAAAACCACCAAATGTTCTTTAATGGATGTATGGCTAAACAAACTGGCACAACCATACCATGAAATACTATTCAGCAATAAATGGGAGTGAGCTATTGATCCCTGCAGTAACTTGGATTAATTTCCAGGGAATGATGCTGGGTGAAAAATGTCAACCTCAAAAGAGTATATGCTACGTGATATTTAAAATATGACATTGGTCATATAATTATGAATATTGAAATGAATTACAAATACTGAGAAACATAATTACAGAAACAGAGAGCAAATTAGTGGTTGTCAGGGGTTAGGGATGAAGGGGAGGGAGTAGGTGTGGCTATAAAAGGGCTAGCTGAGGAAGCATTGTGATGATGTTGGAAATCCTGATTGTGGTGGTGGCCACATGGAGCCACACATGTCATAAAATGTCATTGAGTTATGTGAACACACACGAATGAGTGCATGCATAACTGGTGAAATCTGAATAAGCTCTGTGGATTATATCAATGTCAGCTTCCTGGTTTTGGTATTCTAGGGTAGTTAGGCAAGATGTTACCCTTGGGGGAAACTGGGTGAAGGGTACATAGGATTCCCCTATATGTTTCTTGGAACAGCCCATGAATCTTTTCTTCAGTTGTATATATTCAAGTCATACAACGTGATGTTTTGATACATATGCATATACACACACACACATAGTGAAATGATTATTACCCTCAAGCCAATTAACATATTTATTATTTCACATAGTTAATTTGTGTTTCTGTGTGGTAAGAACACCTAAAAGCTACTCTCTTAGCTTTTACAATATTATCAACTACCATCCTCATGCTGTGCATTAGATGTTTAGACTTATTCATTGAATATAACTCAACTTTGTACCGTTTGACCTGTGAATCTTTTTTCAAAATAGAAAGTTAAAAAAATAGTGTACTCTAAAGTCCAGTTGAGACAAAAATGGAAATAAGTAATGTTTACCAAAAAAATTATGGGACAGTGGAAAGAACACTGGTCTAGACCTAAAAGGCTGGATTCAGGTCTTGTTTTGTCCTTGCTAGCGTGGCAATCCTGGGTCAATGCACTCAAGACTCATGAGTTTTGATTGCCTATTGATACTGTGGGAATTATAAGAACTTATCTGCTTATTTCAAAAGGCTATTGTAAAGATTCAATGAGATATTATATATAAAACACCTTTCATAGTGCCTAGAACATAGTAAGTGCTCAATAAGTGTTAGTTGTTTTAATAGTATACTTTATAATAATTATATTAAGTATGTGCAAATAGAATGGAAAGTACTGATTGTCTTTGCAGAGAAGCTGGCTGTGTTTTCAGGTTTTATAGTTGACAGACTGTTTGGAAGACCCCTACGCAAGTGTAATTGTGTTCCTAGAGTCTATTGGCAATGGTATTTGTGTGTCTGTATGTGTGTGTACTGCTAAATACAGGAAAAATAATTACTAGTTAGAACTTTACCATATCAGTAGTTAGACCAAAGGCAATTTGCATCTTCCTGTTTCTGATGTCTGTTTTCTGCAGGGAACCCAGCAACATCAGGGATTCTTCCAGGTCACTAAGTGACCATTTTAATAGAACTTATTTGCTTTACCCACAGGTTATCAGTGAACAAATTTCAAGAAAATTCTTAGTTGAGCAATAGCATTTAATAACTTTATCATATCATTTGTGATTGTCTTGATAATAATGTTTGAACAAGTAGATGGATATGTTGATGGTGTGGTTTCCACTGCATATCAAACATTAACTGGCTACTGTGTTATTGGCCTATTGTTAAAGAGTTTCTGAAAAATAGCTAGTCAGGTCCCTAACGTTGGTTCTCTTTGTCTTTCATGGGAGATACAGAAATGACTTACATTTTGCAGATCCAAACTCAGTTTTCATTAGTTCTACTTTTCTAGTTATTCAGACAGATAGTGGGTCAGTGGTTGGATGGATATTTCTTTGACATTTAATTTTCCTGCTTCATTGACTTACCTGATCTAGTTGTAGCATAGTTTCTCTTACATTTCTTATTTAAACCCGCATTCTCATTTTGAATTTGTCTTTGGAATTCTAGACTTATGCAGGGTCTCAGAATTATAGAAGCTTCCATGTATTTGTAGAACAGCCTTCCATTCTAAGGAAGGGCAGAGGGAAGGAAGATCTGCCTTGTTACTGCATCTTCACTGACCAAGGATGCGGACATGGACACAAAGTCTGCTCCATTATGTGTGGATCCCTATTCCCAGTGTTCTTTGTGGAAAGCACTGGACTTGGGATGCTTGATTACTACAATCCCTCTCCCCTACTCATAGATGTCTGTAACTACCTGTAGTTGTGAAATTCTCTATTTCCACACCTGTGGCATGGTGGCCATCCCAGTTCTTTCTTGGTATTTTTGAATCCAACCTCCTCTGAGACACAAAGCTATTACACTTCCCTCCCGCTCACTGGAAACATTTGCTGGTTGTAAAAGATTTTGAAAATCATAGATTCCAAACAAAGACAATTGATTTGCTCTTTATTTTCTAGAATTCCCTCCAATTCTCTACTGTTCCTTTTTACATCTCCATGCTCATTTGCATCAAAATTTTTACTTTCACTGCTTGACCCTGATTTCCACCCTAATACTTTGCAGAAGTGTGTGCACATATCTGTGGAGCAGATTGTGCAATGGGTGGGATTTGTGGGCTATTTACCCAGTGAGACAACAAAGCTCCATTCAGACAGAGAGCTCTACCCACGAATTATTCACATAATGTGAAGAATAAATGGGGCTGTTAAAGTTGATGCTATTAGCATGTTAACTCACTTTAAAACCATTTTATTCATGATTAAGTAACAATTGGATGCCACATTATCAAGGGATCTCTAAATTGCTGTGTATGTTGGCTGGTTCTTCAATTGGCTAATTTCTGAGGGTAGGGCAGGAAGGCAGGAGATGGTGAGGTTTAGCTTCTGAAGAGTTGTTAATAGAGTCGTTTTTAACATTGTATAACTACATTTATAAGAAGTAACTTTTAAAAGATTATTGGGCCTTATGAACTGATTCCCTTAACATAAATAATTCAACTAGTCTTAATTAAATATTCTAATTGAGGTTTTTTTAAAATTTAGTTTTTAGTGTACCAGATTGCAAAGTTAATAAGCATTTTTTTAAAAATACAGCTGATATCTCTTATCTGTCAGATAGCTTTTTAAGTTATACTAGAAGTAGAGACTTCCTAACTTAAATTGATATTGGACTTGGATTAACTGTTTCTATTCTGTATCAACTCAGGAAATTTGGGACACATTCTGAGTCCAGATCTGCATCACCAATATTAATATCCCAAGACATAAAAATATGTTGTTAAAATAAGAATATCAAAGAATGATGCTTGTCTTGAATACTCAGCAGAAATTAATGTGTAGGATGCATGCAACCCCTTTCTCTTTTGCTATCCTTACCCTGCGTAGACCAGATGCTTTATAATATAGGAGGTTTTTTAATCCTATGGCATATTTTTGAGGTTGTTGTATCCATTCCTATGTGACAGATGGGGAAGCTGAGGCCAAGAACATTGAAATAACCTTCTGGAGATCACTGATCATATTGAGTTTCTCAGCACGTAGTCCATGGAATACGTGTGTCAGAATCACTTGTTGTACTGAAATGCAGATTAGGGGCCTCACCTAGAACTTCTAAATGTTTGAAGTTGGAGCACATACATTTTATTTTTTTAAACTGGCCCCCTAGGTTATTTGTGTAAACCCCAAAGTTAGATGATTGTGTCTTACAGCATTGCTACTTCTTGACACACGTGACTTGGCTTATGCACAAGGACTGCATTGTGTAAGTGAATCAGTCTAGAAATGGAGACAGTGGAAGCAATATTTTCTATCTGAAGAATTCGGCCTGAAAGTATTCTGATAATTTTTGTCTTTAGTCATCTACTTTTGCAGTTGGAGCTACTTATGTGCCCCTGTGAAGTTCTACTTACTTTTGACTCTAATGATAGCTGTTTTGGATATCTGGGCCTGATTCTATTACATTCATGTTTTTGAGAGGGAATTTACTACCATGTATTAGTTCAAACCCACGGAAGCAGAAACCACTCTATATCTTTGAACAGAGGGAATTCAATATAGGGAACTGTGTCCATCGATGACAAAAGACTGGAAAAGTCAAGTAGGACACTAAGGCAATAGATGGATTAGGAACAGCAGGAAAACATTGCCTTGTCTGTGAGTGAAGGAACAATTGAAGGAGGTAGTGTGACCACAATAGAGGATCTGGGGCCTTTTGTCAGGTTCTGCAAGATCTAGGGAGAAGATTTTGGTGAGAGCTATTGATGGAGAAGTTGGAAATCAGCCTGAGGCAGTGGGGGGATGTAGTAAATCCTGGCTCCCTTTCTCCTTTTCCTTCCTCCTCAGTCTTCCACATGTACCTCTCATTGGCCAAAATCACCAGAAAGCCAGTTGGCATGGGAGCCTGGAAAATGGAATGTCCTGAACACAGAGCAAATAGGGGAAGTGGAGGTAATGGATGTGAGAGCAAGGAGGCAAGTGATCAATGAATGCTTCCCTGGGGGAAGGACTGTCTGGTCCGATTGGCCACTAGTTCACTCTACCCATGCGAGGAAGAGTAACTAGTTTGTTAAGTATGGCTAAACTGGTTTCATCTGGTACCTGTTGAACTCTGGTTAGCAGGAGCAGGGCCCTTTGCTCCCCACCTCTCTTGCCTCTTAAGTCTTTTCATGCCTGTGTAGCAAGTGAGCATGCAAGCTCTGAGTTCATATGCCCAGGCAGGGCACCCTCATGATCTCATGCAGCGGGGTACAGGCAGCCCTGGACTTCTAGCTTCAGAGAGGGAGGTGACAGGTCCAGTCATATACTCTGTGGTAGCAAGATAACGTCCATGTCCTTACTCTTGGAACTTGTGGATATATTAGGTTGCATGGAAAAGGGGAATTAAGGATGCAGATGGAATTGAGTTGTTTATTAGCTGATTTTAAAATAGAGATTATCCTGTAATTGTCAAGCCACAGATAGAAGAATGAGACGATCCTCATCTCTCAGCTTATACAAAAATCAACTTTAGATGGATCAAGGACTTAAATCTAAGACCTGAAACCATAAAAGCTCTAGAAGATAACATCAGAAAAACCCTTCTAGACATTGGCTTAGGCAAAGACTTCATGACCAAGAACCCAAAAGCAAATGCAATAAAAACAAAGATAAATAGATGGGACTTAATTAAACTAAAAAGCTTCTATGTAGCAAAAGAAACAATCAGCAGAATAAACAGACAACCCACAGAGTGGGAGAAAGCCTTCACAATCTATACATCCAACAAAGGACTAATATCCAGAATCTAGAAGGAACTCAAACAAATTAGCAAGAAAAAAACAAACAATTCAATCAAAAAGTGGGCTAAGGACATGAATAGAAAATTCTCAAAAGAAGATACACAAATGGCCAACAAACATATGAAAAAATGCTCAACATCACTAATTATCAGGGAAATGCAAATCAAAACCCCAGTGTGATACCACCTCACTCCCGTGCAGGAATGGCCATAATAAAAAAATAATAGATGTTGGCATGGATGCGGTGAAAAGAGAACACTTCTACACTGCCAGTGGGAATGTAAACCAGTACAACCACTATGAAAAACAGTGTGGAGATTCCTTAAAGAACTAAAAGTAGATCTACCATTTGATCCAGCCACCCCACTCCTGGGTATCTACCCAGAGGAAAATGAGTAATTATATGAAAAAGATTCTTGCACACACATGTTTATAGCAGCACAACTTGCAATTGCAAAAATATGATACCAGCCCAAATGTGCATCAATCAATGAGTGAATAAAGAAATTGTGGTTTATATATATATATACCATGGAATACTACTCAGCCATAAAAAGGATGAAATAACGGCATTCACAGTGACCTGGATGAAATTGGAGACCATTATTCCAAGGGAAGAAACTCAGGAATGGAAAACCAAACATCATATGTTCTCACTCATAAGTGGGAGCTAAGCTATGAGGATGCAAAGGCATAAGAATGATAAAATGGACTTTGAGGACTCGGGGAGAAAGATGGGAGGGGGTGAGGGATAAAAGACTACACATTGGGTACAGTGCATACTGCTCAGGTGATGGTGCACCAAAATCTCAGAAATCACCACTAAAGAACTTATTCATGTAACCAAACACCACCTGTTCCCCAAAAACCTATGGAAATAAAAAATAAAGAATAAAGAATAAATGATGCCCCTACTACTAATGACAACAATAAGTAAATAAATACATACATACATACATACATACATACATACATACATACATACATACATAAAACAGATAAAATAGAGATGATCCTGGATTACCTGGGTGGACCCAGTGTAATTACAAGAGTCCTTAAAAGTGGATGACAGCCAGGTGTGGTGGCTCACGCCTGTAATCCCAGCATTTTGGGAGGCTGAGGCGGGCAGATCACCTGAGGTCGGGAGTTCTAGACCAGCCTGACCAACTAAAGCTGGTCTTTTAGTAGAGACCAGCCCGTCTCTACTAAAAATACAAAATTAGCTGGGTGTGGTGGCGCATGCCTGTAATTCCAGCTACTCGGGAGGCTGAGGCAGGAGAATCGATTGAACCTGGGAGGTGGAGGTTGCAGTGAGCCGAGATCATGCCACTGCACTCCAGCCTGGGCAACAAGAGCAAAACTCCATCTCAAAAAAAAAAAAAAAAAAAAATGGACAAGGGAGGGAGAATGAGCCAGAGGGAGCTGTCACTACAGAATTAAATATGCTATCAAGATTGCTGTCCACATCAAAGGGGAAAGGGGCCCCACTTGATCGATCTGGCATAACTGGCTTCTTAGAGGAAGCAACTAGACCTCTTATACCAATCATACACAAAATAAATTTCAAACATACTAAAGATAAAAATATAAGTGACTTAAAACAAGAAATTTGAGGATAATAGTTTGGTAATGTGGGCTGAGGAGGAGTATCTGCTTGAGTAAGACAGAAACATAGAAAGAAAAAGACTCACAGTCCTAGCCACGTAAAAATTTAAACTCTCTGTATGTGTAAAGACACCAGAAAAGAAAATCAACATAGGAGCAAAAATCTGAAAGAAAGCGCGGGCAACACCAATAACAAAGGGTGGATTTCCCTCCATGTATAGATGAGAAGGCAACAACTGGGTAGAAAAGGGATACAGGCAATTAACTGTCAGGCAAGTTATAGACAAATGCACACAGTCGTCCAATGTGGAAAGCTGTTGATTTTGGCCTGTAAGCCGCTTTTTTCTTTAAACTCACCTGAGGTTTGCAATTTTGATTTTGATTTCTTCTTTTGTCCAAAAGATTTGAGTATTTTATATTTTCTATATGCTTAGATTTATGTTGACTATCCTATTCTTCACTCTTCTAGTTTCGTTGAGTAATGCTCAAAAAGCATGTTCTGTGTGATTTCTACTTTAGGAAGAACATATGAAGATTACGTTTATTAACTAATAAAATTCTTATTTAATATCCTGTTAGTCCTTTAAAATGCTTATTCTGGTTTCGGGTGTAAAATGTTATAGTTAGTCAATATTGTACCAAATTTGTTAGTCTTGTTAATCAAATTCTAAAATCTCATTTTAAAAATTGAATTTATTTTTGAGAAATGTGTTTCTGCTTTTCCAGTTTCTCCTTGAATTTATGTATCTTTTGCTGTAGATATTTTGGTGGTTTGTTATATGCCTGAAGATTTGTGACTGTTGTATTTTCTTTGTGAATTATCTCTTTAATCAATATGAAATTATTTCTTTCTCCCATTTAAGAATGTTTGCTTTGAAATCATATTAGTATTGCTACACGTGTTTCCTTTGTTAGCATTTTCTCCATGTATCTCATCTATTACTTTATTTATTTTTTTCTTGTACCATCTGATTTTGGATAAGTCTGTTGTAAACAGCATGCACTTACACTCTCATAATATGCCTTTTAATAGGAAATTTAACCTATTAAGATTACTGATATATCTCAATGATCATCTTTTTAGGTCTCTCTTCAAATTTTCAAGGAAAACCACTTGTCAATGGAAATAAGATATAAAACTAAATTACTACAGGAAAAAAAGAGAAAGGTTTCTACCAACCAAAGAAGACTAGAGAGAGGCAATCACCTACACAGAAGGCAGCTTATGCACAAAATCTCCAGCTACCTCCTCATGGCCTTCTGCACGCTCTCCATTCTCCCCAGTCATTCTGTAAAGATTTTTATGACTCCTTTTGAATTTTAGTTATTGATGATTTTTCCTTTTATTAACCTTAATTAGAAGTCAATTCTTCGATATTGCATTAAAAGTAATGATGATATTCACTTAACTGAAAATTTGCTGGCTCTGCCTAAAAAGTAAAAGGCACCAGACATAGCCACGAAATTGCTTGCTGTGCTATTGCTGTGAGGTTGCAGGATTTATACTGCCATCATAGTGGACTTCTATATTTCTCAGTTTTCTAGGAGATGGAAGCAAATTGTCTTGGTGATGAAGAAGTTTTTTGGAATTTGTAAAATTTTTGAAATTAGTTCCCTGTTTGTAGCTGTTTATTCTAATAGCTGGTGATTATTCATTGCCTGTTAATGTTTCTTTACACTTTATGGCAGGTCCTGATTAATCAATGGGAGTGAAGTATCTGAGAACTCCAAGGCTCAGCATTCATTTCCTTAGGGTACCCCTCACCCTGCCAGGGAGGGGGTACCTATAAGAGGCCTTCCCCCTCGAGAACAGTTAGGGATTGGTTCCTGTTGAGGATTCGAGGGTCCATGCCTCCCTTTATCCTGCCTAGGTCTTAGCTGATGCACCTTATGTGCAGAGAAAAAGCTAGTAGAACAGAGAGAACTTTATCTAAAGCGACAAGAGTGTCCTGTAAGCCCTAAAAGGCAAGTCCTGCCTATTAAAACTGTTTTGAAGTATGTACTTTTCTGAATAATTATATTTCCATTAAGAAAAAAACTGGATTGAAGATTGGCACTTGCCTTCAAGGTAGCTGGGATCTGCCTCAAACTCAAGACTTAATCTGATGAATCCATCCTTAGAATTGATGCATCCTGAGTTGATAAATCTGTCTTTGTTACAAGCAGAGATGCTGGAAGAGAGAAATGCTCCCTTCAGATGGCCTGTGTACCTGGGCAGAAGCAGAGGGGGCAAGGAGTGAAGGTGGCAGAGGCATAGGCATCTGTCACACCTGTACAGGGGACAAGCACTTGGCCCATTCTTGCTTTTGAGACCCAGTGAAATAGGAGCCTCAGGTCCTAACCAGTTACACGATTGCATCTTCCTTCCTTGGAGAGGAAACAGAAAAGACTTAAGTAAGCTCTTGCTGGAGGGAGAGGGAAGAATGGGAATCTCACCTGAGAGGGGCAAGGAAAAAGCGCTGGAAGGGCAGAGCACTTCTCACTTCACTCACCCCTTCTGCTGCTATTGTCCTGACCGCTTTGTCTACATCCTTGTAGCTGCTATTGTGCTGGGGCTGGTTTGTCTGCATTCTCACTGTGGGAGTCAGTTGCCTATTCACTCCCAGTTGTCCACATCCATCATCTTTCTACTACGCAGAAGTTCCCCAAATATTATTTTTCCTGTTTGCACCCTTTTTGTTTTCTAATGACCTATAGATTGTTCTTGTCTCTTTTGTTTCTGTGGAAATTTAGGGAGGAGGAGATATAAACATGCGGACTTTATCCACCTTCTTGAAATAAAAAGGTGACGGGTGAGGAGAGGGATTCCAGGGAGAGGTCAAGGGGAGACAAGGGACGTGAAACCAACTGCTGAACAACACCTTGAGAACTGAGAGGCTTGGGACAAGATGAAGTAGAGCCATTCCTACCTTCAAAGATTTTATAATGTTGAGGTGGAGACAACATCAGCTCTGGAGTAATTAGAGAGACCCAGAGCATGAGTGGTGTGCAGAGGCAAGCCATGCTCTGGCACAAGGTTATGTCTCTGTTCTTCATTTCAGCCTCTACACGCCTATGGCTGCCATTCTAGAATTCCTGTATTCTCCTTTTCAGTTTAATTCTTCTCCTCTTTCGAAAGCAGGAACCCATTCATGTGCTCCGTGGAAACCCCTTCAGACCATTCTCGTCAACAATGGAAATCAGTCCAGTCCATGTCTTTTGAATCAACACCTTTTGTGTGCTGAGATGCAGAGGTGAATGCTCCAGCCTATCTTCTGAGGAGCATATGCATCTCTCCTTCTTGGGGATGGCTTCAGGGCTTACTGTTTCTACTGCTCTTTCACCCTTACAGCACCCTTTAAAACATGTGTATCTCATGCATTTCTTGATGCTATCACTAATTCATACTAATTAATTCCTTGGGAAATTGTCACATGCTCTTTATATCTTAAGAAGTATTTGTGGGAGTCAGTTGCCTATTCACCAACTTTTTGTGCTCTGCTGTGGGTAACAGCTACATCTCTTAGCCTCCCCTGCCCTCTGCCAATGGACACTGTAGTGTAAGACAGGAGGGTGGAATGAGGGAAGTCAGGGCTTTTTCACCTGCTTTCTATCGCAGGCAGCACCTCCTCGGTGCTCTGGCTCTTGTAGGGGCAGCCCTTTCCCTTCTCTCTGTACTCCTGACTGTGGCCAGGCAGCCCCCCCTGTGCTTATCCAGCTCGCATCCCTGGGAGACCTGCCTCATACCCAGGACTCGGAATGGCACCTGCTGTTGCTAGAATCTAGCTTGCCTCATTGTCTCTTTAGGCATCCCCATCTTCTGATACCTGCATAAGCTGTTCCCCATATTAAATTCCCTTTGTGTGAAATCCTAGCCTGGTTTCTGTTTTCTGACCAGACCCTGACTGATAGAGTATTCCTCTAATCTCTCAATACTTGATTTATTGATTAAAAGAATTGTGCTGATTCCACATGCCAGGCACTGTGCTAGATGCCACGGATTGAAAAATCAAAAGAGAAATCACTGAATAAACATCTGTTGTCTTGAAATTTGATGACTGGAAAAAAAAGTGTGTGAGAGGCATCATCCCTGCCTTGAGCCCCTGCCATGCCCTTGGGCACTGAATATTTTGTACATTTGTATGTTTTGACTGAAGATTGAAAGAGTACTCCCAAGGAAGGATATTTCAGAATATAGACAGCTGTGTTTCCACTAGTAGTTAAATGTCATGTTCCTGATTGGAAGTGAGCTCTGACTCTGTAGTGACCAAATATGGTGGTGGCAGCTGAGGAGTTAAACTTGAATTTTAGATGAGGTTGAAATTTCACATCCGACCCATTCATGGTGGCTTGCAAGGAGTACACTGCTGCTCAGCGGGTATAGAGAACCAATTTATGCTTCACCTCTGGCACTTTGAAGAGCACAAATGTCCTAAAATTCCTTTATATTCTTGGAACAAGCATATTCACTATCATTGCCGAACATTTCTAGCAGCCTTTGCCCAAGTATTCAAAGTGGAGTGAAACCCTTGAGATAGCACTGACCCAATCAGAATGCCGAGTACCACTTATAAGCCAGCCACCATATCTTACCCACAGCAGGAGTTCTTGATGGGAACTGATTTCAGAAATTGAATTAGGAGGACCGTCGTCAGATAGCGCTTTGTGCTTGAGCTACAATTCTTTAGGTATAGCACAGTGTGGCTTCCCACTCAAGCTCTGCACTGTCCTCATACAATTTGATGGATCATTTAGCATTTATCAGCCTCTGAAGCTCCATGCCCAGAAGTGACATTTCCCTGGATTCAAAGCCTTTAAAAGCTTAGAGGAGTGCTAGATGAGATGGGTGGGTGATTTATTAGGCTGCTGGGCTATTTGGAGTTTCTTTGACTGTGGAGCAAATGTTGCTTAGTGCCCTGGATGATGATAAATGATGCCCTCATAGGAGCTTGATCTCAGAGAAAGTCTCTCTCAGTTTGGTGAGCTGTATAATTTCTTTGGTGTAGGGCAAAGTTCTTAATATTTCAGTTTTTGAGGGGGAGTCATGGACCCCTTAAAAATTTGTTAAAAGCTTTAGACTCTTTCACTAGAAAAATGCATTTGCACATAATTTTGGATATAGTCTCATATAGTCCCTCTTAAATCCTTAAGTCCAGGGGCTCTAGATTAATACTTATGAACATAGAATTTGAACAATAATGCATGTTAGAGAAACCGGTAGGCATCCTGTGCCTAAGAGGCTTGTCATATGATGCAGTTCCATGCCCGGCTTCTGGCCTTTTGGAGCATACATTCCACTGATACTGGAGAGGTGGCAAAGGCTGTGTATTCATGGTCACAGCAAGTCAAAGTTTGTGCTTGGGCAAAAGGCCTGAGAATTTTCTCCTCTGTGGTATAGCTAGGTGATATCTGGTGTTTTTTATTTTGTTGCAAACGTTTCCCTGTGGCTTCTATTTCTGTCACTGTATAGAAACCAGTCTTGTCAAATTTATCCACAACCTCAGTCTTTCCAAACCTGACATTTTATTCTTCCTCTCACTTGGCAGCTTAGCAGCGTCTGACATGGTTCCTTCCTTGAAAATCTTCTCATTCTTGGCTTCAAATAGGGTTTCCTGCTACTTCTCTGGCCTCTTCTCCTCAGTCTCCTCTGTAGGCTTCTCCCAAACTGCCTGCATCATAAATGCTGGGGTGTCCCAGGGCTTTGATCTGAGACCTTATTTCATCTCTGTCTTCATTTATTCTTTCAATGGTTCTATCCAGTTCTATTGCTGTGAAAATCTCCTGGATGCTGGTGCTTCCATTCCTGACCACTAAGCTGAGTTCTGACTCATGTGTCCAACTACTTACTTCAAACCACTACTTGGGTGAATACACATCTCAAAATTCATTTGTCCAAATAAAGTTCATGGCTGCCATTTTTCTGAAGTAGGGGAGGCTGGAAGAGAACCATTTGGGGTTCAAGTTGAGAGGTGACAGGTTACTGGCTAAACATTTACAGAACACCCTTCACTTGATATCTTTTACCTTACCTTGACCGTCTGGTTCATCTGCAAACGCAGTCAGACCTTCATCTCCAACATAGATCACCATTGCATTGGCTTTCTCCATTTTTGTTACTTAGACCACATTGCCTTTGCTTTTCTTCTGGTGTAAGACAAAAGCTTCCTTGAAGGTCTCTCTGCTTCCTCTTTCACCCATTCCAGTCATTCTTCCATTGGCAACTACAGTGACTTTTCAAGCTTTCATTTGCCTCCTAAGACATATCAGGGGATTCTGATTGTCAGAATGAATAGGCTTCTTGTCATCTGTGGCCCGTCATTGAGTCCCTGTCTCTTACCCTCACACTCTGCACTATGTTGTAGCTAGGCTTAATGATTTTCTTTCTATTTTTTAAACATGTGAGGCTCTTCTCCTTCTTTGGGATTATAGAGAAAATATGACACAAATTAATTAATTTTCACATTATGATGCCTTATCTGAATCAGATTTCAAGCTCCTTGAGAGCAAAGACCCAATGTAATGCTGTCTCCAACATCCCTACCTTTCCCTCTGGCCTCTTCCCTTTGTCTGTGTCTAGGACAGTGATTTGTACCATTTCATTTGACAGTTTGTTTTCTGGGCATCTACTATGTGTCAGGTTATGATTACGTGCTCGGAGTTTAGTAGATGTTAGATGTTGAGGTTGTTTCTCTCTTACTTTAGAACACACGCCATTGCAGGATGAGGATGGGAGTAAGGAGACACCCATGGTGATAAATAAGGGGAGTGTCAGTGCAGATTTTCAACTTCGGTAGAACTTCATTATTCTAATGAATTTTGAAAACTAACATGAGCTAACTTTATTGCTTTGGATCAGTAATTGTCTAAACAGTGCCTTAGTTGCTTGCGAGAGTAAATATAATTTCCCAAAGTGCTAAATTCACTCCTAGGCTGTAGCTGAGAGACTCACACTTAATGGAAAATAATGATATCCCTAACTAGAGTAGACAACAGGCAAGGTAAACCCTTGCTTATCTTCCTTTCCTCTGATAAACATCTTCTACTAAGAGTTTTGTCTGAAACCAGCAGAACAGTAAATCAAAGCACGTTAAAGAGAGAAATACTACTCTTTCAGCAAAAGACTACCTTCAGATGTAAACACAACAACTACAAAATGTTAGGTGTAAGGCCATGTCTGTTCAGGTGTTATACTTGGATGTGGAGAATGTACCTTATATCTTTGCTTCAAGGCTTTGTCTTAAAACAAATACATTTAAAGCAAGTCTTGCTAGGTCATCACCAAAAGCTTCCTTGCTAATGCAAGTGGAATTAGCTACCAGGTATAAACATTGCATAGAAGCTTAGCTGTCGGAGTTTAGTAAGCAAGCTTAAGCATTTCCCGTGAATTTTAAGCTGTTAGTTATAAAAGAGCAGAGCAGCTTGGCATCTTAGGTGGAATGAGGATATTCCATTCTGGTTAAAAATCATAAGGGGCTTATGGAAATGAGTGGCATGGTGTTAGTTATCTTGAAAAATGTAAGTGTATATTTTCATTTTCTGCTCAAATAAAATTGGAATCAGAGAAGAGGAAACTTAGGCAAACACAAGGGGTTTTTTTCTTGTTTTCTGTCAGAAGAGTGAAGTCTGCGGTGTAAGCCTGTATCCAGAACCTTTTATTCCCCACAATTTTTTTTTATTGTGGTAAATTATCACATAACATAAAGTTTATTAGCCATTTTAAATTTACAGTTCATTGGCATTAAATACATTTATAATGTTGCACAACCATCACCACCATCTGTCTCCACGTCTCTTTTCATCTCACAGAACTGAAACTCTGTACCCGTTAAACAATAGCTCTCCATTCCCTTCTACCCCAGCCCCTGGTAACCACCATTCTACTTTGTCTCTGATTCTAATGTAAATATCTCATGTAAGTGGAATCATAAAGCATTTGTCTTTTTGTGATTGGATTATTGCACGTAGCATAATGTCTTCAAGTTTCATCCGTGTAGTACACGTGGCAGGCTTTTCTTTCTTTGTAGGGCTAACAATCCATTCTCTGTGTAGACCGCATTTTGCTTATCCATTCATCTGTTAATGGACACTTGGGTTACTTCCACATTTAGATATTGGGAGTAATACAGCTATAAACAAGGTTGTACACGTATCTTTTGGAGATGCTGTTTTCCATTCTTTTAAGTATATACCCAGAAGTGTAATTGCTGGATCACATAGTAATTATATTTTTAATTTTTTCGGGAAACAACATACTGTTTTCTACAGTGGCTGCAACAGTTTACATTCCCACCAACCATGCAAAAGGGTTCCAATTTCCCCACATCCTTGCCAATACTTGTTATTTTCTGTTTTTATTTTATTTTATAGAAGCCATCCTAATGGGTGTGAAGTAGTATCTCATTGTAGTTTTGATTTACATTTCCCTAATAATTAGTGATGATGAACATTTTATCATGTGCTTATTGGCCATTTTGTATATTCTATGGAGAAACGTCTATTTAAGTCCTTTGCCCATTTTTGAATTGAATTGTTGTTTATTGTTGTTGAGTTTTAGGAGTTCTTTATATATTCTGGATATTAATCTCTTAATAAATATATTATTTGCAAATATTTTCTCCCATTCTGTGGGTTGCCTTTTTACTTTGTTGATATTGCATTTAGATGCACAAAATTTGTAATTTTCATGAGGTCCAATTTGTCTATTTTTTATTTCATTGCCTGTGTTTTTAGTGTCATAATCAAGAAATCATTGCCAAGTGCAATGTCATGAAGCTTTTGTCCTATGTTTTCTTCTATGAGTTTTATACTTTTAGGTCTTACATTTAAGTCTTTGATCCATTCTGACTTTGTATATGGTGTTAGGTAAAGAGCCAACTTTATTCTTTTGCATGTGGATATTTAGTTTTCCAAGCACTATATGTTGAAAAAATCATCTTTTCCCCATTATATGGTCTTGGCACCCTTGTTGAAAGTCATTTGATCATATTATATAAGTATGTATTTCTGGGCTTTCTATTCTATTCCAGTGGTCAATATGTCTGTCTTTATGCCAGTATCACACTGTTTTGATTATTGTAACTCTGTAGTAAGTTTTGAGATCAGAAAGTGTGAATCTTACAACTTTGTTTTCTTTGCAAGATTGTTGTGGTTACTTAGGGTTCCTTGAGATTCCATATTAATTTTAGAATAGATTTTTCTACCTCTGCAAACAATCATTGTGGTTTTGATAGGAACAGCATAAATCTGTAAATTGCTTTCAATAGTTTTGTCATCTTAACAGTATTGTCTTCCAATCCATGAACATGGGGTATGTTTCCATTTGTTTGTGTCCTCTTCAGTTTCTCTGTATTAGCAATGTTTTATTGTGTTCATTATACAAGTCTTTCACCTCCTTGGTCAAATTAATTTCTAATTATTTTATTCTTTTAGATGTTATTTTAAATGGAATTGTTTTTGTAAATTCCCATTCATATTGTTAATTGTTAGTGAATACAAATGCAACTGATCTTTATGTGTTGACTCTGTACCTTGCTTCTTTGCTAAACCTATTAATTCTAACAGTTTTTTTTGTGGGGGGGGCGGGAATCTTTAGAGTTTCCAATATGTAAGATCATACCATCTCTGAATAGAGATCATTTTACTTCTTCCTTCTCAATTTAAATGCATTTTATATTTTTTTCATGTCTAATTTCTCTGGCTAGAATATCCAGTATGATGTTAAATAGAAATGATGCAAGTGACCATCTTTGCCTTGTCCCTGATCTTGGAGGAAAAGCTTTCAGTCTTTCCTCCATTGAGTATACAATGTTTGCTGTGGGTTTTTCATATGTGGCTTTTTATTATGTTGAGGTAATTTCCTTCTATTTCTGGTTTCTTGAGTGTAATTTTGTCAAGTGCTTTTTCTGCATCTCTTAGGATAATCACTTGGCTTTTCCCCTTCATTCTATTAATGGATTGTGTTACACTGATCAGTTTTTGTATGTTGCACCATACTTGCAACTTAGGAATAAATCCTACTTTGTCATAGTGTATGATTCTTTTAATATGCTGTTGAATTTGATTTGCTAGTAGTTGCTTGAGAATTTTTGCATCAATGTGCATAAGAGATATAGTTTTCTTTTCAATGGTATCTTTGTTTGGCTTTGATTTCAGGGTAATGCTGGCCTAACAGAATGAGTGAGGAAGTGTTCCTTCCTCTTCAATTTTTTGGAAAAGTTTGAGAAAAATTGGTATTAGTTCTTTAAATGTTTGGTAAAATTCACCAGTTAAGCCATTAGTTCCAGGGTGTTTCTTTTTTAGGAGATTTTTGATTACTGAATCAATCTCTTTATTAGTTATAGGTCTATTCAGATTTTCCATTTCTTTGCAATTTAGTCTTGGTAGGTCTTGCTATTCTAGAAATTTGTCCAAATTAGGTTATTCAATTTTTGTTGTACTATTGTACATAGTACTCTCTTATAATTCTTTTTATTTCTGTAGAACCAGTAGCAATGTCCCTGCTTTCATTTCTGATTTTGATAATTTGAGTCTTCTCTCTTTTTAAATTTGAATTCATCTAGCTAAAAGTTTCTCAATTTTGTTGATCTTTTCAAAGAACCAACTTTGGTTTTATTGATTTTCTCTATTGTTTTTGTA
Source organism: Pan paniscus (assembly GCF_029289425.2). Taxonomy (NCBI): domain Eukaryota; kingdom Metazoa; phylum Chordata; class Mammalia; order Primates; family Hominidae; genus Pan; species Pan paniscus. Next base: position 189,618,832 of record NC_073255.2, read on the forward strand.
TTCTCTATTTCACTTACCTCTGTTCTAATCTTTATTATTACCTTCCTTCTGCTAGGTTTGGGTTTAGTTTGTTGTTCTTTTTCTGGTTTCTAAAGTTGTCAAGTTAAGTTGTTAATTTGAAATCTTTTTTTGAAATGTAAGTGTTTATAGCTATAAAATTTCTTCTTAGTAGTGCTTTCATTGCATTCCATAAATTTTGGTATGCTGTGTTTTTGTTTTCATTTATGTCTAAGTATTATTTTCTAATTTCCCTTGTAATATCTTCTTTGAGCTATTGGTTGTTTAAGAGTGTGTTATTTAATTTCCACAAATTTGTGAGTGTTTAGTTTTATTCCTGTTATTTATTTTTAACTTCATCTGTTGTGGTTGGAGAAGATATGTTGCATGAAATCTATCTTTTAAAATCTACAGAGGCTTAATTGGTGGGCCAGCATATGGCATATCCTGGAAAATGTCCCATGCGCACTTACGAGGAATGTGTATGTTGTCTCTATTGGGCAGAGTGTTCTGTATATGTGTGTTATATTTAGTTGGTTTATTGTATTGTTTAAGTCCTCTCTTTCCTTATTTATCCTCTGTATGTTGTTCTATCCATTACTGAGGGGGGGCATTGAAGTCTTCAACTATTACTATAGAACTATTTTGCCTTCAATTATGTCAGTTTTGTTTTGTCTGTTTTAATGGTCTGTAATTAAGTGCTTAAATATTTATAATTGTTATAATTTCTTGTTTTTTTGAGATAGGGTCTCACTCTGTTGCCCAGGCTGGAGTGCAGTGGCACGATCATAGCTCACTGCAGTCTCTACTTCAAGGCTCAAACAATCCTCCCTCCTCAGTCTCCCAAATAGCTGTGACTACTGGCACACACTACCGCACCTGGATATTTTTTAAAATTTTTGGTAGAGATGGGGCCTCACTATGTTGTCCAGAGTGGTCTGGAACTTCTGAGAGCAAGTGATTCTCTCACGTTGGCCTCCCAAAGTGCTGAGATTACAGGCTTGAGCCACCATGCCTGGCCTATAATTATAACTTCTTACTCTATTGACATTTTTATTAATATATGTCTTTCCTTGTCTTTTGTAAATTTTTAAAAATCTGCAACTTTTTGGGCAATCATATCATGCCCAAAGGAAATGCTCATTGGAGCATTTTAGATTCTGAACTTTTGAATTTGGGATGCTGAATCAGTAACTGTAATGCAAATATTTTAAAATAAAAAATCTAAAATTTAAAACGCTTCTGGTCCCAAGTATTTTAGATAAGAGACATTGAACCTTTATAGCCATCCCTGCTCTCTTTTGGTGAGTATTTGCATGAGTTCTTCAACCTTTTTCCATCCCTTCACTTTCACCCTATTTGTGTCTTTGGATCTAAAGTGAGCCTCTTGTAGTCCTCATATAATTAGATCATGTATTTTTATGCATTCTGCTACTCTTTGTCTTTTAATTGGACAACGATAAGAAAGGACTTACTTTTGTCATTTTACTACCTGTTTTCCATACATCTTATGGCTTTTTTGTTTCTCATTTCTTACATCACTGTCTTTTTTTGTGTTTGGTTGATTTTTTTGGTATTGAAATGTTTTATCATTTCCTTTTGTGTATGTTCTATAGCTATTTTTTTACGGATATCATAGGGATTACATTTAACATCCTAAGGTTGTAATACTCTAATTTAAATTTATATTAGTTTAGGCCAGGTGCAGTGGCTCACATCTGTAATCACAGCACTTTGGGAGGCTGGGGGGTGCGGATCACAAGTTCAGAAGATCGAGACCATCCTGGCTAACACGGTGAAACCCCATCTCTACTAAAAATACAAAAAATTAGTCGGGTGTGGTGGCAGACGCTTATAGTCTCCCAGCTACTTGGGAGGCTGAGGCAGGAGAATGGCGTGAACCCAGGAGGCGGAGCTTGCAGTGAGCTGAGATCGTGCCACTGCACTCCAGCCTGGGTGACAGAGCAAGACTCCATCTCAAAAAAAAGATAATAATAAATGTATATTAGTTTAACTTTAACAACATACAAATACTCTGCTTTTTTACAGTTCCATCCCCACTCCTTTTAGTTGTTGATGTCACAAAATTATATCCTTTTATAAGCATACCTAATTTTTTTGTCTTTATTGACCTTCTTTATTGCCCTTTGTCTTGAATTTTTTACAAATTGATGGTTTGCAGGAACCCTGTGTTGAGAAAGTCTATTGGCATGATTTTTTTTCAACAGCATGTGCTTACCTCATTAGCATTTTAACAAATACAGTATTTTTAAATTGAAGTATGTGCATTTTAAAGACATAATGCTATTATATACATAATAGACAACAGAATGGTATTAACATAACTTTTATATGCACTTGGAAACCAAAAAATTTGTGTGACTTTCTTTATTACGATATTTGCTTTATTGTGGTAGTCTGGACCTGAACCCATGATATTTCTGATGTAGGTTTATACACAGTGTGTCTCAAAACATAAGCTAATAATTCTTTAAAATGCATTAGTCTCTTAAATTATGTAGAAAACAAAATATGGAGTTACAAAACAAAGTTATAATCATACTAGCTTTTAGATTAATAATTGTTATTCTTTCAATGTATTAGTCTATGCTCTAATCTTTATTTCCTTCTGCTGTTTGGGCTTACTTTGATCTTTTTCTACTTCCTTGAGGTTTAACTTTAGGTTGTTTATTTGAGATAGTCTTCTTTTTGATGTAAGTGTTTATTACTATAAAATTCCCTCTCAGAATTGCTTTTGCTGCATCCCATAAATTTCTGTATGTTGCATTTTCATTTTAGCTTGTCTCAAGATATTTTTACATTTCTCTTTTAATTTCTTGCTTGACCCATTGGTTTTTCAGAAGCAAGCTGTTTAATTTCCATTTATTTGTGAGTTTCCCAATATTTCTCCTGTTAGTGATTTCTCTTAAATCACATAGAAAATAGACTGTTGTTATAACAAAACTAGCTTTTAAAATCGTCCATGTGCTTACCACTGTTGGGATCTTTACTTTTTCTCAAACTCCTGACCTTGTGATCCACCCGTCTCGGCCTCCTGAAGTGTTGGGATTACAGGCATGAGCCACTGCACACAGTCTTATTTTTTTATATAGCTTTGAATTACTGTCTAGTGTCCTTTCATTTCACCCTGCAGGACTCTGTTGAGCATTTCTTGTAGGGAAGGTCTAGTAGTTATGAACCCCTCAGCCTTTTTTCATCTGTGAATGTCTTAATTTCTCCCTCACTTTTGAAAACACGGTTTTGCTGGATATAGGATTCTTGGTTGACTAGTTTTTTTTGTTTGTTTTTTTGTTTTTAAACACTTTGCAGGTATTGGTCCACTGCCTCATGGCTTCCAAAGTTTCGCATGATAAATCTATTGTTAATCTTAGTGACAGTCACTTATATGTGATGAGTTTCTTGTCTCTTGCTGTTTTTGAGACTCTGTTTTTAAACGTTTGATTATATTGTGTGGATCTTTTTGAGTTTTTCTTACTTGAAATTTGTTGAGCTTCTTGAATTTTATATTCATGTCTTCCATCAAGTTTGGGAAGTTTTCAGTGATTATTTTTAAAATATTTTCTCTTCCCCTTTCTCTCTCTCTTCTCCTTCTGGTATTCCCACAATGCATGTGTTGGTTCCCATGATGAAGTCTCACATGTCTCTTTGGCTCTATTTGCTTTTATCCAATTATTTTTTCTTTCTATTCCTCAGACTTGATAATTCCTATTGTCCTATTTTCAAGTTCTCTGATTCTTTCTTATCCTTGCTCAAATCTGCCTTTGAATCCCTCTCTAGTAAATTTTAAATTTTAGTTATTGTACTTTTCAGCTCCAAGATTTCTTTTTGTTTGTTTTTAAGCTTCCTTTCTCTTTATTGATATTTCCATTTTGTTCATACATCATTTTACTGACCTTTTCTTTATCTTCCTTTAGTTCTTCAAACATCTCTAAGATGGTTATTTAAAACTTTTTGTCTAGCAGATCAGTCATCAGATCTTTTTCAGGGACAGTTTCTGTTGGATAATTTTTTCCTTTGAATGTGCCATGTTTTGCTGTTTCTTCATATGCTTTACAGTTTTTGTTGTTGTTGTTAAAGGCTGGACATTTGAATCTAATAATGTGGGAGCTCTGGAAAGCAGATTCTCCCCCTTCCCTAGAGTTTGCTGTTTTTGTTATTGTTTTTGTTTATTGTTTTCATTTTTTGACTATTGTAGTCTTTCTCTGTGCCAAGGAGCAGCCTGAAGTATAAACTTAAAGTTTTCTCAGGTCTTTCCTGAGCCTACATCTTTCCCTGGGCTTGTATTTTTTCCTGTATATGTGGTTGCTTTTGAATGTCCTGGTCTTTAATGGTTGGCTCTTACAGGGGAAAAAGAAAAACATTAAGCAAGGGGGAAAGGGCACTGGCTGTTTAAATTCGCTGGAAGTCACTTCAGTCAGAGGGAGAGGGGCTAGCAACACCAGCGGGGGGAGGTAAAACAACAATGGATTCTAGACCCGCTGACTGCACCTCTGTGATCAGAAATAGTAATTAGTGATCAAAGCACAGATCTCTGATATTTGGAGGACAGGGTTCTTCTTGCCCACCCACAAGCTGTGTGCATGCTCCTCCAAGAATACATGCCCAGCTGCCAGCCATGGGGCTGGGGGTGAAGGATGGGTAGCTGCTAGTATGCTAAAAGCTGAAAATGACCAAAATTATGGGCAGTTTACCATCCAAGCCTTCCCCTGGAGCCTCCAAGGGGAGCCTCCAAGTTATTCCAGTTTTCTAAGATAGTTACATGAGACAGATTCTTCCATTGCAGTTGTTGTCTAGGTGAGGAGATGGATTCTTGATGCTTTCTACTTCACCATCTTCCCAGAATCCCCAAGAGCCTTTTGATGGAAGCTGCCCTGAACATGAGAACTGTAGAATACGGAGCTTATGCATGGTTGAAGACATTATGGTAACACTAGTGAGAAGACATGAAGTAACAGGTTTACTAGCTGCCTGTCAGAACTATGCACTAAAATAAATGATAGTTTTAAAAGTGTTCTCTTGGTGGAGGGAGGGCATTACATTTCCAAACTTATGGCAAAAAAAGGCATTACCTTTTAAAAACTCTAGGAATTCTCTTAAGAAGCAATTTAAGCTAAATTATTTGTACTAGGTTAGCTATTGACCAAAAATGGTAGTAGTTTACCTTAAAACTGGACTAATAATGACTTTGGCTACTTCTAAATATTAAAGTTGCCCTCCAAGCTTGGGGACGTAGCACCTGGAAAGATGCTAAAGATAAAAGATGCTGAAGTGGATTGATGGCTCTTCCAAAAGAGAAGTTTAAAAAGTGACGTCTGCTACAGTAGCATCAAAGACACATGTGTAAAGTCTTTCAGAGGGCTTACCCTCAATTGACCAAAACTCAGTTATATGAATTCAAGTATCAGTCAAGCTAATTTACTGTCATATGTTCCATATGGATTCAGCAGGCAACTGATGCTAACATTTTGTTTAAGCCTGCTGTGAAAACTGAGTGGAATTCAATGAGTAAAGCTTGAATTTAAGGGTAAGATAGGCGAATACCTAAATATTTCTATTTGACCTGTATTTTTCTCATGAAGTCCACTTAGATCTTTTTATTATTAAATTACTTTAGTGAATTCTTCAGGTCAGAACAGCACGACTGTATGAAAAGTGTTCTAATTGACCGGGCGCAGTGGCTCACGCCTGTAATCCCGGCACTTTGGGAGGCCAAGGCGGGAGAATCACCTGAGGTCAGGAGTTCGAGGCAAGCCTGACCAACATGGAGAAACCCCGTCTCTACTAAAAATACAAATATATATATATCCGGGCGTGGTGGTGGGTGCCTGTAATCCCAGCTACCCGGGAGACTGAGGCAGGAGAATTGCTTGAACCCAGGAGGCGGAGGTTGCGGTAAGCAGAGATCATGCCACTGCACTCCAGCCTGGGCAGTAAGAGCAAAACTCCATCTCAAAAAAAAAAAAGAAAAAAAGAAAAAAGAGAAGTGTTCTAATTTCTAGCCCTTTGTCTGTGCTTTCTTCATTGTTCTTTCCTCTATGCCCAACAAGGTATAAACTACACTTCTCACAGGGTATGCTAATTTTTTACTTGAAATTCAACTCAAACATTTATTCTTGAGCATCTTCTAAGGGCCAGAAGACCATGACTCCTATTTCATGCTTTGCCACTTCCATTTGTGAGTAATTATTTACTCTTCATGAGGTTTGCTTCTGTAAAATTGGATAACGTCCTAATTATTTCCTGGCATTATTAGGATTCATTGTGCATTAAAGTTCCTTGTACATTTTAAACAGCATGTGAATAGGGTATATTATTGTTACTGTTATTATTTTTTACCATGACCACCTCCTCTATTACTCACCTAGTAACAACTCACTTCATACGTACCCAGAATATCCAGAAAAAAATACCGATTCCGGCTTTGACAACTGTAAGATGATCCCAGTGTCATGCCAGGTCCTTCCGTATTTCTTATGCTACAGAAAACATCATGATGAGAGTGAGTCAGCCATTAAAAACAAAATGAGGAACATCCAAGCTGGCACCTTGCCGAGTTGTTGGCAAACCCTGTGCTTTCCTGCCCCGCTGCTCTGTGTGCGGCCACATCGCCCTTTTTCTTTCTATCATATTATATATTATGATTCCAGTGTCTGGGTAGATCATCTCAATTGGAGGAACATTCCACCTGCAAGCTAAATCAGTGTGGATTTGCTTTCCCTCAGTATCCATCTTTCAGTTCAATCATTTAGCAGTAAGAATATCAATAATGAACATATTATGGGGAGGACTTGGCAATCTACTGTCAGTGCGAGGCCTTCAGAAGCTGGATGCTACCCCTTGGCCGGCTTGTAAATCCTGCTTTGGTGCTTTCCCTGTTCAGCCTCCTGAGTGAGTGCTGACATTACTAGCACTGCACCTCACCAGTGACTAAGGGGTGTCATTTTAAATAAAAAAGCCCTCTGGGTGCGGTGGCTCACGCGTGTAATCCCAGCACTTTGGGAGGCCGAGGTGGGCGGATCACCTGAGGTCAGGAGTTTGATACCAGCGTGGCCAACATGGCAAAACCCCATCTGTACTAAAAATATAAAAATTAGCCAGGTGTCGTGGCCAGCAAATGTAATCCCAGCTACTTGGGAGGCTGAGGCGGGAGAATGGCTTGAACCCAGGAGGTGGAGGTTGCAGTGAGCCAAGATCGCACCACGGCACTCCAGCCTGGGTGACAGAGCAAGACCCTGTCTCAAAAAATAAAATAAAATAACATTAAAATAAAAATAAAAAAATAAAAAAGCCAGGCAAGCTTTCCAAACTGCAAGCTCCCTCCTGCTTGGCCATCTGTCTTTCCCTCCCTGCACCCAACTCTTCTCACTCTGCGCCTAATGGTTTCTCATCTGGATGGAAGTTGGCTCTTGACAGCTCTCATGCATGGTTGCCTGTGGAGCCAGCCTTCTGCACCGCTGATGAAACATCATGAGCTGATGATGAAACATCATGAGCGGCTGCATCCACAGCGAAGGGGGTTCTCTCTGTCCTGGACTCGCTCTCAGTGTGGTGCTGATAGCCTACTCCCAGTTCATCACAAGGGGGCTGGCTTCACAAGTCCAGTTTTAAATTTTTACAAAACCTGTAACTCATGAAGATTTTCCTGCCCACAATGTTGGAAGTCCCTTGTGATTGTAACTGGAAAGTTTCAATATTGGTGATGATTTAAGATACAAATGTTAGGGGGTTGTAAGCAATACATAAATAAGTTATTACATGTGAATGGCTTCAAACAGTGCCTGATCCATGGTAAGCACTACATGTGTGTTTGTAATGTACCACTGTTTGCATCCAGAATCATCACTAATGGGGGAACTCTGCAGTCACAACACAGGTGGACAGGTTCCACACACTCCCTATCTAAAGCCCTTCAGACCAGATGTTGTTTGAATAAATCTTTTCCTATCTTTTTATGCTGCCTGTACCACATATAGTGTTACATCCTCAGCAGCACCTTATTATTAAACATGTTACCATTTTCTCAAAGCAGTATATGAATATTTATGATAAGTCGGGAAAACCTAGACTATAAATTGCCTAATTTTAGTTCAGGTCAAAGTGATGCTGAAAAGTTATGAAACCACATTTCTCGAGCTTCTTGTGTTTTGGAATTGTGAATATGGGATTATGGACCTTGTTAGTCAAGGTTCTCCAGAGAAACACACACACACACACACATACACACACACACACACACACACAATGGAAAATTGGATCATGTGATTGTGGAGGCCAAGAAGTCCCACAATCTGCTTTCTGCAAACTGGATAACCATGCCAGGTGTGGTGGCTCATGCCTGTAATCCAAGCACTTTGGGAAGCTGAGGCCAGCAGATCTCTTGAGTCCAGAAGTTCGTGACCAGCCTGGGCAACATGGCAAAACCCCGTCTCTACCAAAAATACAAAAGTTAGCCGGGCACAGTGGCACACACCTGTAGTCCCAGCAACTCGAGAGAGGGTGTCCCACTGAGATGGGAGCATCACTTGAACCTGGGAGACAGAGGTTGCAGTGAGCCGAGATTGCAGCACTGCATCCCAGCCTGAGCAACAGAGCCATACCTTGTCTTAAAACAAACAAAAAACAAACAACAAAAATACCTGGAGAACCAGAACAGCCAGTGGCTTCAGACTCAGTTTGAGTCTGAAGACTTGAGAACAGGAGTGCCGGTGTCCGAGGGCAGGAGAAGATGGATGTCCTGGGTCCAGAAGAGACAGCACATTCATGCTTCTGCTGCCTTTTGGTTCTATTTGGGCCTTCGAGGGATGGGCTGGTGCCCACCCACGTTGGTGAGGGGAGATCTCCCTTACACAGTCTGCTGATTCAAATGCTAATCTCTTCTGCAAACACCTTCACAGGCACACCCAGAAATAATGTCTCACCAGCTACCTGGGCATCCTTTCATCCAGTCAGACCGACACTTAAAATTAACCATCATAGGACCTGTGTTAGTGTCCCTGGTCTACAGAAGAGGAACCTGAAGCAACCAGAGGTACCAAACCTCACCCAAAGTCAGAGCAGGACGTTGGATGCAGACAGTGGTCCCAGGCTTCCGCTCTTACCTAATGTGCAGCAGAAGCTGTCTGGTAAGACTGTGTTGATATGGAGCTCAACTAGGGCTTATGCCTTTGTTGTTTTCTTTGTATTGAAGATGGAATTGTGGAAGTACTGAGATTGTTTGCAGAGGGGCTGTGTGCAGAAGGAGAGCAACCTTTAGGGGACCTTTAAATTTGATTGCCTTATTTGAGACAGAGGCAGCCTCAGCTTTGCCCTTTCTTGTGATTCTTTTCCTCTTTCTCTGTCTTCTTCCCAATTTGTCTTGCCACATGTCTGTGCCCTGACTGCCACTCGGTGTCCTACTCAGATCCCCTGTCCTGCCCCGAGAGACCCAGGGAATGGCCCTGCATGACAAAGACTCCCTGTGCCTCTGCCTCCTCTCGACCTATGAGGGATGGGAGATTATGGACAAATATGCCAGCAGCCTCGGCCCTCAATAGGAAGGTTCAGAGGGGCGTTGGATCCTCACCTTCTCACAGCAATAAACCACTTATGAATGCACTGTTATTGCCTTTGCTGCCTTCCCTGTCTCACTTCCCTGCTCCTAGTAGGCATCGCTTGCTGTGACCATGGATCATCAAATGACGTGTGACCGGAGCTGCCCGTCAAGAACTGGACATTGTCAGATCCACCGAGTCCTGAGGTTCAGCAGGCACCACAACAGGACCACTTTCTTCCTTCCCAGCAGTAAAGGACATTCTTTGTCATCTTTCCTTACCTCTGCAGTAAAACCACCTTCATACAGAATTTTGGCTCCTGTTACTCAGAATTTCATGCCTGGTGATGAGTAATTGTCAGGGGTCCATCTGGGACAGTTCTATTGAATTTCAAAGGCAAGCTTTACTGATAATTTTTTCCTCATCTCACCTGTGAAAGGATGCTCCACTGCAGTGGTGATGATTGTCCCTGTGTGGGAACAATTTTGCTTTCTCTCCTTTTTCATCAGTGTATTTTACACATACAGCAAAATGATGTTTTACAATATTGATTTATGACTCATTCCTTTTTCCTCCCACAACTTCCCCTTATCCATTCACCCATATGAGCAAGGAACAGGCTTAATATTTCGTGTCAAGAAAGTAAGTGTGTGGGAGAGTTTAAGGTAAAGTGGTGTGTATGACCCATCCTCCCTGCTGAGAGCTTACGAGAATTTGGGGCAAATTAGGAAAATCTTGCAGAAGCAAGGGAGTGACCAGTACTGAGACCAAAACTGACTTTTGGCCCCTGTTACTCAGAATTTCTGCTAGAGATGCAGCCAGAGACCAGAGGAAGCCGTAGCCAGAGACCAGAGGGAGCCGTAGCCAGAGATCAGAGGGAGCCGTAGCCAGAGACCAGAGGGAGCCGTAGCCAGAGACCAGAGGGAGCCATAGCCAGAGACGAGAGGGAGCCGTAGCCAGAGATCAGAGGGAGCCGTAGCCAGAGACCAGAGGGAGCCGTAGCCAGAGACCAGAGGAAGCTGTAGCCAGAGACCAGAGGAAGCTGGTTGCACAGAACCTCTGGAAGGACGGGACTGACAGTGTTTCTGAAGATGCTGGTGGTCCACTTACAGGAGGGAGGGGCCCTGTGGACACCTCGGGAGCAAGCTGTGTGGGCTGGTGGCTGAGGACTGATTCTCCTCCACGAATGCCTGGGCACTTTGGAGATGGGAAAATCCTAATCAGAACAGAGTTCTGGTGGAATGGGGACCTCAGTAAGTAATGAAGATGGTGGACAAAAGGAATATTGTTGTTGCTGTTGTTTATCTCTCTTGAATTTTTGGGCTGAGCATCACAGCTACTATAGGAGGTAACCAAGTCTAGAATCAACAAACATACTTGTCAATTGCCTATAACACGGATAGAGTACAGCCCTTTGAATCCAAGCCAATTCTTTTTCAAAACAATACCAGTAATACTCTTGCAAAATAGGTGGAGAGAGATGAGTTGTCTTCTCAAAATTCCTGTTGAATTAGGAAATGCCAGTAGCCTCTGATGGCACTGCGAAAAGAAAATAAAAACTTGGGATTTCCAATTTACTCTGCCAAAAGAAAAAATTAAGCTGAAAGCCGAGTCATGCAAGAAACTGCCTTTCCTTTTGTTCTTAAGCAAAGAGCTACAAACAAAAAATTAAATTTCCCTCCAAGTACCTACTATATGTTCACCTTATCTTGTGTAAAGTGCCGATGTGCTGAGTGTGAGAAGATGAATGCATAAAGTTCCCCTACCTCCTCCTTTTTTTCTTGCATCACGTGGATTCAGTAATGTGACCATACCCTCCCTCTTTCCTCTCCAGCCTGCTTTGCCCCATTGGTCATTGAAGTTCTCAGAATCATCTTTAAAGAAAGGCAATAAGTTCCCTCTCAGGCATGTCTTTAACCTTGTCTAAAACTTCTGCATTCATTGAGACCTGTCTCAGATGCTTTTTGATTTACAGCAGTGAGTTGAAGAGTACTTCTATGTGCTGGCCAGCTCCTGGACAGACACCTGGTGATCAACACAGGAGAAGAGAGAGGGAGAAAGAGGGCAGGTGCAGCCTTGTTAGCATTGGGTGATAAGATTAGATTATCTACAGATTTCACGAGAAGCTTATCATAATGTTTAAGACCCTTACATTGGACTCTGAGTTTGTGAGATGGAAACTATTCCTAGAGAGTGAAGGTGAATCCACTAGCTCTAACCCAAACTCTGCTGTCCATCCAGGATAAACAAGGACCATCACAGCAGCTTCAAGGCACAGCTGATGCATTGTAGGCTTTTGGGAAGACAAACGAGTCATTTCTGCAGGCTCTGAGACAAGGCAAAGGATGCTGGAGCCCCTCCAGATGGGCATGCCCCTCAATAGAGACACAGACGCAGAAGAGTTGTGCCTTGGAGTACTGCAGACTCCATAAGAGCTGGGGGAGCTCTTTTGAGCCTTGTTGTGGGACCATTTCTAAAGTTACCACTAAAAGATTACCCAAGCTCACATGTTCAGTATTTTGGTTTTTCTTTGAGGCAATATGACTGTTTCATGATAGATTAGCCCCCAAAGAAACCACACTCCTAGTAATGCAGAATCCAAGGTGTATTGGAGGCTTGGTAGGTTGAGTATGGAGGTAGGATGGGTACAGACATCACAGGAGACAGAGGAATGAGAGAATGGAGTCCATTTGGTTTTGCAAGAGTCAGCATTTGCTTTTATCCAAAAGACAGGTAATAACAAGTCCTGGAGAGGATGTGGAGAAAATGGAACTATTGTATACAGTTGGTGAGAATGTAAATTAGTATGACCACTATGGAGAACAGTTTGGTGGTTTCTCCAGAACAAAAAATAGAGCTACCATAGGATCCAGCAATCCCACTGCTGGGTATATACCAGGAAAATAGCAGGGGAAAGAAGGGAAATTACTATATTGAAGAGATATCTCCAGTCCCATGTTTATTGTAGCACTGTTCACAATAGCCAAGATTTGGAAGTAACTTAAGTGTCCATCAACAGATGAATGGATTAAAAAAAATGTGGTACATGCACACAATGGAGTACTATTCGGCCATAAAAAGAATGAGAGCCTGTCATTTGGAATGACATGGATGGAACTGGAGGTCATTACGTTGAGTGAAATAAGCCAGGCACAGGAAAACATTGCATGTTCTCAGTTATTTGTGGGGTGTAAAAACCAGAACAATTGAATTCATGGAGATAGAGGGAAAAATAATGGTTAACAGAGGCTGGGAAGTGTATAGTGGATGTTAGGGAGGTGGAGATGGTTAAATGAGTACAAAAAAAGTTAGAAAGAATGAATAAAACTAGTATTTGATAGCAAAACAGGGTTACTATAGTCAAAATAATTTACTTACACATGAAAAAATAACTAAAAGAGTGTAATTGGATAGTTTGTAACACACAGGATAAATGCTTGAGGGGATGGATATTCCCATTCTCCATGATGTGATTATTATGCACTGCATGCCCGTAACAAGTATCTCATATACTCCATAAATACATACACGTACTATGTACCCACGAAATTTAAAAACTAAAATTAAAAAAAAAAAGAGTTGAGGTTTATTCCACTGCAGTGTTCCAAGAACAGAGGAACCTGCCCTGCTTCCTGGCATGGAGGCCAAGACACAGCATGTGGTGGAAGCAGCACTCCTGTGATAACAGAGTTAATCCACTCACCAGGGTGGGCCCTCAAGAACCAAAGCCTCGCCGCTCCACACCGCCACAACGGCAACCAAGTTTCCAACACACGAACCTTCAGGGACCACATTTAAACCCAAGCAGAGGGTGATGTGATTGATAGGAAGGTGCCCATAGACAATCTTGGGATGCAAGATGACTTGAATGAAAAGGTTACAGAAATGTGTGAAGATAACTGGGGAAAGGTTATGAATTAATGGCTTCTTATATCTTCAGACCTCACCACTTAGAGGGCAATAAACAATGCCCCTCATGTGGAAAGAGGATTGCATCAGGTAAAAAATTCAGCCTTTATAATGAGAGTTTAATGTCCTCTAGGTCTTATGTTGCTTCTGGATGAAGTGGCAATGGTCAGTTTCTAAATAGCATCCCTTAGTAGGCCAATTTCAGACTGATCTGAGTTCTTATTTTTTATTTTTAATTATTATTATTATTTTTGAGACAGAGTCTCTTACTCTGTCACCCAGGCTGGAGTGCAGTGGCATGATCTCTGCCTACTGCAACATCCGCCTCTGGGTTCAAGCCATTCTCCTGCCTCAGCCTCCCGAGTAGCCAGGATTACAGATGCCTGCCACCATGTCCAGCTAATTTGTGTATTTTTAGTAGAGGATGGGGTTTCACCATATTGGCCAGGCTGGTCTCGATCTCCTGACCTCAGATGATCCGCCCGCCTCGGCCTCCCAAAGTGCTGGGATTGCAGGCGTGAGTCACCGTGTCTGGCCCTGTTCTGAGTTCTATTTCTGCCCTAGTCAAACTGGCACCTCTGTGTTTTATTTTATTTTTACATTAAAAGGGTCACAGACGATACTCAAGTTTCAGGAATATTGCTGAATATGATATCTGCAGTTTGAAGATTCATTATGCAAACCAGCTTACTGACGCTCAGAGTGTTTTTACATAGGGAAATTATGTTAGCTTTACTGAATATTATCATTCCAAATGTATATAGACTCAGAACACATTTTTATTAGAGCATATTGTTGATTTTATCTGGTCCAGTTTCTCCACTAGCTCTGGATTAGGTAAATCCTAAGTCCTCCAACTCATTCAATTCCATCCACAATCAGGCACACATATCAATCCAATCTTCTCCAGCACTGCTTTTCCAAAATAAATCATCAGATGGGGGAAAGGATTGTCTCATTTTCCTGCAGCTCCCCCTGTCACCATCTTTTGCACATGTACCAGGCCCACAGATCACTCCTACATCTTTACTCATGCTGTAACTCTCCTAGGAACCCCTTTCAGCATTATCACCTAGGTTTTAATGTACACATTAAGCCCTGATACTCTATGAAGCCCTTCCTAATTTCTTTCATTATTTTGTTAATAATAATGGCTAATACTTTGTGAACATTTGCTATGCATCATAAACTCTAATGAAAGCCCTTTTTATGCATTATTTCACATAGCTATTAGTATTCAGTGAGAGTGGGTATGTGATTAACTCTCTAGACCTCAGCTTCCTGATCTGTAAAATGAGCATAAAAGTCCTTACTGAGACAGCACAGCTGGTGAGTAGCAGGGCTATGATTCAAACTCACTGCTGACCGACTCCAGAGCCTGCCTTCTTAAACACTATGCCATAGCCTGTCTCTCAAAATTCATTCTCATATCCAAATTCCTGTAAAGTTCTTTATTAGACCAGTTTTAGAATTTAGTTATTTATCATCTATTTTAACATTCACTGCTGTATAAATGGCTTCTTTTTAATTAAGTTGTAAATTTAGAGCATAAGTTAAGACTATACAGATCTCTAAAAAAAGTACTTGTTTTCTTCTAGGTACTTGAGGACAATAATAGCTGCCTAAATCCACCACACCACAATACAGAAGACTGCACAAGGGAAGAACCTTGAGAACCACATAAAACTCAGGCTCTGCTGCAAGCCTTTCTTGCAGGCAAAGGCAGTCTAATAAAAATTTTTAAAAAATCTTGCATAGAAGAGAGAAGAAGGGAGTGAGCAGCAGATCTAAAATCTTTCTGAAACCACCACCAGGATGATAAAGTTATCCTAACTGTGAAAATACGGGAAAAAAGTGCATTACTGCATCACAGTGCTGATTACAGGGAAGAGACTTATAATACATGTGCTTTGAAGTGGCAGTCTTCAAAAGGTACAGCTTCTGAGAGAAAAAGATGAAAAACTAAGAGGGAGGCACTCCAGTGACTGGGTGGTAAAAAATAAAAGAAGTGGAAGGAAAAGTTACAGTCTTACAAGGCAAAGGGTAACATGAAAGTCAG
Source organism: Pan paniscus (assembly GCF_029289425.2). Classification (NCBI taxonomy): domain Eukaryota; kingdom Metazoa; phylum Chordata; class Mammalia; order Primates; family Hominidae; genus Pan; species Pan paniscus. The sequence continues at coordinate 189,634,348 of NC_073255.2, forward strand.
AGGGTACATAATCACTTCCTGCATCAACAGAAATCTCATCCCTGAAAAAATCTAGACTGTGCTATACAGACAGAGGAGGATGACAAGCCATTAAACTAGAAATCTTGTAAACCACCACACATATGCAAAATGAATAGTATTGACAGGTGAAGCTAGCGGGGCTTCTTGGTCGAGTGGGGACTTGGAGAACTTTTCTGTCTAGCTAGAGGATTGTAAACACACCAGTCAGCACTCTGCATCTAACTAAAGGATTGTAAATGCACCAATCAGCACTCTGTAAAAATGCACCAATCAGCACTCTGTAAAGTGGAAGAATCAGTGCTCTGTAAAATGGACCAATCAGCAGGACGTGGGTGGGGCCAAATAAGGGTATAAAAGCTGGCCACTGGAGCCTGCAGGAACAACCCAATTGGGTCCTTTTCCATCCTGTGGAAGCTTTCTTCTTTCACTCTTCACAATAAATCTTGCTGATGCTCACTCTTTATGAGCTGTAACACTCACCAGAGGGTCTGTGGCTTCATTCCTGAAGTCAGTGAGACCATGAACCCACCAACCCATGGGGAGGAACAAACAACTCCAGATGCACCGCCTTTAAGGGCTGTAACACTCACTGCGAAGGTCTGCGGCCTTCACTCCTGAAGTAAGTGAGACCACGAACCCACTGGAAGGAAGAAACTCGGGACACATCTGAACATCTGAAGGAACAAACTCCGGACACACCATCTTTAAGAACTGTAACAGCTCACCGCGAGGGTCCATGGCTTCGTTCTTGAAGTCAGCAAGACCAAGAACCCACCAGAAGGAACCAATTCCGGACACAGGGTGAAATGGAATAAGTCTATGCAAAGTTACCACAACGACACAAAAAGTGAGAATTAACACATTTCAGCTGGATGAAACTTCTCACCAGAAACAACCATGAAGAAAAATAAACGTAAGAAATGATTCAAAATGAGTTAAATATACTAAAACAAATCTCAAATCTGAAGAACCACTTTGAATTAGAAATCTGAAAACTGAAAGCAAAAATAGAAAAAGCAGAAAAAAATGAACAGAGTTGATTGAACTTAGCAAAGAAATGATAAAAAGAAGACAAAATCATCTCAGAGTGAAAAAGACTGAAATGGAAGATAATAAAGTGAATTGACGAAATGCAAGAAAATAATCTGCAAATGAAAATAAGGTAAAGGAAGATGTAAAAAGGCCCAGTAGAGACTGGTTGACTGGAGGATAAATAAGAAACAACATACATAAAATTGAAGTTATTGATGTAGAAAACCAAACAATAGAACAGAATTAATATTTAAATCTAATCCAGAAAACTTTCCAGTAATAACACAAATTTACATAATGAAGGAGATCACAGAATACCTGGGAAAATAAAGCAGGAATGACTGACGAACTTCAAGACATACTCTAATAAAACCATTAGACTTCCAAGATAAAACAAGCACTTTTTTTATTAGACCAGTTTTAGAATTTAGTTATTTATTGTCTTTTAAAATTCACTGCTATAGAAATGTCTTCTTTTTAACTAAGTTTTAAATTTAGAGCACAAGTCTAATCCCAATACTTTCAGGTAAAAAATTAAGTAACATATGAGAGAAAAATAAGCTGTAATTAGAATTCTTAGAAACAACATAAAAAGAAAGGCAAAGCAACAATGGAACAGAATAAAAAAAATCCATGTGAAAGGAAATGTGGAAAAGGATCTTTATTTCCAGTCAAACTGTCTAAGTGCCAAGATTACAGAAAGCCATTTTAGACATACAGCAACACAGGGAATTGTGTGTCTAACAGGGGGTGAGCTTCATTGGAATAAGAGATGATTATAAAAATTTCAGCAAAACGACCAGTCATCTGCATAGCAATATAATTGTACATACAAGGCTAAAACAAAGGCAGAGGCAAGGAAGAAAGACTAGCATACAAATGTTACGTGTTATGAAAAATAGAAATAATATGACTTTAACAAAGAGAGGAAAAGATAGAGGGAAAGGAAAAATGAACTATTCGTTGTCTTTTAGAAAGTAGGTGGGGGTTGTAGTATATCACTAAATATTGATATATCAGATAGGAAAAAGTTAAATAAGAAAACAGCTGGTGTTACTGAAAAAAAAACATAGGTACAAAGACAAACACTACGACAAAAATACAAAATTCCTAAGTACAAAAGAATAAAGGTTTTAAAAATAAAGAGCAAAACACAAATGTCATGCAGAGAAAAGAACAAAGCAAAAATAACATAATACTTAAAATATTATGACCAAGTTACTATTTGGAGTAGTAGTCATATTGACAATTATGAATGCACTGTTAAAATACAAAGATTTTAATTTGTTATGCAATGGAAGACTTATCTAACAAGAGATACACCTGCAATGAAGTACTTCAGAAAGGTTAAATATAAAGAGATGAAGAAGTATACCAGGCGAGTGAAAACAATGTGAGAAGAGATTGCTAATCCAAATATTACAATTGAAGTCTAAAAGTATTAAATGTGACAAATAAGGATGTTTTAAAATGCTAAACGTAATTTTTAATGGAGATACAATGGTAATAAACTTGTCTATACCACTTCACACAGGTAACCATGTTTATGAAATAAAAATTACAGGAGATGTAACAGAAACACAGAGGAGATATCAACACATCAGTTTCAGTACAGGACAGATCATGTTGACAAAAATCAGTGAGGATATGGAAGACCTAAGTAATATTATAAAGATAATCTGTGGATACATACCAAACTAGATATTCTCATAACAGAGAATATGCCTTATTCTCAAGTTTACATGGAATATTTACAAAAATTAACTGTATATTAACAAATAGAGTTCCAAGGAGTAAAATACTGTAAACAAATTTTTATTTTACAATACAATAAAACTCGAGATTATTAACAAAATCCTGAAAGAAAAAAGACCCCTCCATCTAGTAAAATTTTATTAAATAACCCTTGGTAAAAGGGGAAATGCAAATTGATATTAAAGAATTTCTAAAAACTAATGATAGTGGAAACGACTTATCAAATCTATGTGATGTCTTTAAAGCAGTGATTAGAAGAAAATTCATAGGACTAAACACTGATCAATAGAAATGAAAATAAATGAATGAAGTATCAGTTCAAAAAACTAGGGATCCAAAGGAAACAAAGCAAACCAAAAGAAAGCACACAGAAGGAAATACTAACGTTAAAATCAGAGAATAAGAATGTAGAAAAGAGTGTACCAAATACATAAATTGAAACCTTTCCTTTTTTTTTCTCGAAAGTTAACAAATATCACAAAGCACCAGCTCCTTTAATTGAGGAAAGAAGAAAGCACGATGTACAAAATAATGACAAGGGGGACTAACCACTGAAACGGTAAGGAAGTAGGGTATGCAGGATTGGGCAGAGGGAAAAACTGAACTGCAGTGTGGTTGCAACTGTGGCTCCAGCCAGTTCTGCCTGGAGTGCGGATGTATCTTCGTATTTCTCCCAGTTTGAAGCAAAGGGTTCTTCCTTTGTATCCCTGAATTGATAAGTCCTGACAGGTCATAACTGTGGCTGATGCTGTTCCACGTGGCTGAGGGTAATTCCAGTGGGAAGTGCAGCTGTGAGCTCTCAGCCCATATTCTCAGCAGCTGGATTTGAGTGCAATGGCCCTGAGAAGGGGGTGTTGGTGAACACAGTAATCTATGATTATCTTTGTGTTAAAGGACTGAATCTTTGTTCTTTAGTGCTCAAGCACATTAATTTTTTTTACCACATAATTTTTGTTTATTTTTGACCCTTCACAGCAATACATTTTGAAAATGTAACTTCCAAATGCTGAATGACTGATTTGAGAATTTTCTTTTTTTTTAAAAATGTACTTTAAGTTCTGGAATACGTGTGCAGAACATGTAGGTTTGTTATATAGGTATACATGTGTCATGGAAGTTTGCTGCACCCATCAACCCGTAATCTACATTAGGCATTTCTCCTAATCGTATCCCTCCCCTAGCTCCCCTTCCACCAACAGGCCCCAGTGTGGGATGTTCCCCTCCCTGTGTCCATGTGTTCTCGTTGTTCAGCTCCCACTCATGAGTGAGAACATGCAGCGTTTGGTTTACTGTCCTGTGTTAGTTTGCTGAGAATGATGGTTTCCAGCTTCATCCATGTCCCTGCAAAGGAAATGAACTCATCCTTTTTTATGGCTACAGAGTATTCCATGGTGTATATGTGCCACATTTTCTTTATCCAGTCTATCATTGATAGGCATTTAGGTTGGTTCCAAGTCTTTGTTATTGTGAATAGTGCCACAATAAACATACATGTGCATGTGTCTTTACAGTAGAATGATTTATAATCCTTTGGGAATATACCCAGTAATGGGATTGCTGGGTCAAATGGTATTTCTGGTTCTAGATCCTTGAGGAATCACCACACTGTCTTCCACAATGGTTGAACTAATTTATACTCCCACCAACAGTGTAAAAGTGTTCCTATTTCTCCACATCCTCTCCAGCATCTGTTGTTTCCTGATTTTTTAATGATCCCCATTCTAACTGGTGTGAGATGATATCTTATTGTGGTTTTGATTTGCATTTCTCTGATGACGAGGGATGGTGAGCTTTTGTTAATATGTTTCTTGGCCACATAAATGTCTTCTTTTGAGAAGTGTCTGTTCATATCCTTTACCCACTTTTTGATGGGGTTGTTTTTTTCTTGTAAATTTAAGTTCCTTATAGATTCTAGATATTAGCCCTTCATCAGATGGATAGATTGCAAAAATGTTCTTCCATTCTTTAGGTTGCCTGTACTCTCTGGTGATAGTTTCTTTTGCTGTGCAGAAGCTCTTTAGTTTAATTAGATCCCATTTGTCAATTTTGGCTTTTGTTGTCCTTGCTTTTGGTGTTTTAGTCACAAAGTCTTTGCCCATGCCTATGTCCTGAATGGTATTGCCTAGGTTTTCTTCTAGGGTTTTTATGGTTTTAGGTCTTACATTTAAGTTTTTAATCCATCTTGAGTTAATTTTTGTATAAGGTGTAAGGAAGGGGTCCAGTTACAGTTTTCTGTATATGGCTAGCCAGTTTTCCCAACACCATTTATTAAATAGGGAATCCTTTCCCTATTGCTTATTTTTGTCAGGTTTATCAACGATCAGATGGTTGTAGATGTGTGGCGTTATTTCTGAGGCCTGTGTTCTGTTCCATTGGCCTATATATCTGTTTTGGTACCAGTACCATGCTGTTTTGGTTACTGTAGCCTTGTAGTATAGTTTGAAGTCAGGTAGCGTGATGCCTCCAGCTTTATTCCTTTTGCTTAGGATTGTCTTGGCTATACAGGCTCTTTTTTGGTTCCATATAAAATTTAAAGTAGTTTTTTCCTAATTCTGTGAATAAAGTCAATAGTAGTTTGATGGGGATAGCATTGAGTCAGTAAATTACTTTGGGCAGTATGGCCATTTTCACGATATCAATTTATCCTATCCATGAGCATGGATTGTTTTTCTATTTGTTTGTGTCCTCTCTTATTTCCTTGAGCAGTGGTTTGTAGTTTTCCTTGAAGAGGTCCCTCACATTGCTTGTAAATTGTATTCCTAGGTATTTTATTCTCTTTGTAGCAATTGTGAATGGGAGTTCACTCATGATTTGGCTCTTTGTTTGTCTATTATTGGTCTAGGAATGCTAGTGATTTTCGCACATTGATTTTGTATCCTGAGACTTTGCTGAAGTTACCTATCAGCTTAAGGAGATTTGGGGCTGAGATGATGGGATTTTCTAAATACACAATCATGTCATCTGCAAACAGAGACAGTTGGACTTCCTCTCTTCCTATTCGAATACGCTTTATTTCTTTCTCTTGCTTAATTGCCCTGGACCGAACTTCCCATACTATGTTGGATAGGAATGGTGAGAGAGGGCATCCTTGTCTTGTGCCAGTTTTCAAAGGGAATGCTTCCAGCTTTTGCCCATTCAGTATGATATTGGCTGTGGGTTTGTCATAAATAGCTCTTATTATTTCGAGATAGGTTCCATCAATACCTAGTTTATTGAGAGTTTTTAGCATGAAGGGATGTTGAATTGTGTCAAAGGCCTTTTCTGCATCTATTGAGATAATCATGTGGTTTTTGTCATTGGTTCTGTTTATATGATGGATTATGTTTATTGATTTGTGTATGTTGAACCATCCTTGCATGCCAGGGATGAAACCACTTTGATAGTGGTGGGTAAGCTTTTTGATGTGCTGCCAGTATTCACTTTGCCAGTATTTTATTGAGGATTTTTGCATTGATGTTCATCAGGGATATTGGCCCAAAATTTTCTTTTTTTGTTGTATCTCTGACAGGTTTTGGTATCAGGATGATGTTGGCCTCACAAAATGCGTTAGGAAGGAGGCCCTCTTTTTCTATTGTTTGGAATAGTTTCAGAAGGAATGGTACTAGCTCCTCTTTCTACCTTTGGTAGAATTCAGCTGTGAATCCGTCTGGTCCTGGGCTTTTTTTTTTGGTTGGTAGGTTGTTAATTACTGCCTCAATTTCAGAACTTGTTATTGGCCTATTCAGGGATTCAATTTCTTCTTGGTTTAGACTTGCGAGGGTGTGTGTGTCCAGGAATTTATTCATTTCTTCTAGATTTTCTAGTTTATTTGCATAGAGGTGTTTATAGTATTTTCTGATGATAGTTTGCATTTCTGTGGGATCAGTGGTGAAATCCCCTTTTTCATTTTTATTGTGTCCATTTGATTCTTCCCTCTTTTCTTCTTTATTAGTCTGGCTAGCAGTCTATCTATTTTGTTAATCTTTTCAAAAAAGCAGCTCTTGGATTCTTTGATTTTTTGAGGGTTTTTTTTGTGTCTCTATCTCCTTCAGTTCCGCTCTGATCTTAGTTATTTCTTGTTTTCTGCTGGCTTTTGAATTTGTTTGTTCTTGCTTCTCTAGTTCTTTTAATTGTGATGTTAGGGTGTCAATTTTATCTTTCCTGCCTTTTCCTGTGGGTATTTAGTGCTATAAATTTCCCTGTAAACACTGCTTTAGCTGTTTCCCAGAGGTTCTGGTACATTGTGTCTTTGTTCTCACTTGTTTCAAAGAACTTATTTATGTCTACCTTAATTTTGTTATTTACCCAATAGTCTTTCAGGAGCAGATTGTTTAGTTTCCATGTAATTGTGCGGTTTTGAGTGAGTTTCTTAATCCTGAGTTCTAATTTGATTGCACTGTGGTCGGAGAGACTGTTTGTTATGATTTCTGTTCTTTTGCCTTTGCTTAGGAGTGTTTTACTTCCAATTATATGGTCAAGTTTAGAATAAGTGTGATGTGGTGCTGAGAATAATGTATATTCTGTTGATTTTGGGTGGAGAGTTCTGTAGATGTCTGTTAGGTCCTCTTGGTCCAGAGCTGAGTTCAAATCTTGAATATCCTTGTTAATTTTCTGTCTCATTGATCTGTCTAATATTGACATGGGGTGTTAAAGTCTCCCACTATTATTGTGTGGGAGTCTAAGTCTCTTTGTAGGTCTCTAGGAACTTGCTTTATGAATCTGGGAGCATGTATATTTAGGATAGTTAGCTCTTCTTGTTGCATTGATCTGTTTATCATTATGTAATGCCCTTCTTTGTCTTTTTTGATCTTTGTTGGTTTAAAGTCTGTTTTATCAGGGACTAGGATTAGAACCCCTGCTTTTTTTTTTTTTTTTGCTTTCCATTTGCTTGGTAAATATTCCTCCATCCCTTTATTTTGAGCGTATGTGTGTCTTTGCATGTGAGATTGGTCTCCTGAATACAGCACACCAATGGGTCTTGCCTCTATCCAATTTGCCAGTCTGTGTCTTTTAATTGGGGCATTTAGCCCATTTTTATTTAAGGTTAGTACTGTTATGTGTGAATTTGATCCTGTCATTATGATGCTAGCTGGTTATTTTGCCCATTAGTTGATGCAGTTTCTTCATAGTGTCGATGGTCTTTGCAATTTGGTATTTTTAGTGGCGGGTACTGGTTTTTCCTTTCCATGTTTAGTGCTTCCTTCAGGAGCTCTTGTAAGGCAGGCCTGGTGGTGACAAAATCTCTCAGCATTTGCTTGTCTGTAAAGGATTTTATTTCTCCTTCACTTCTAAGGCTTAGTTTGGCTGGATATGAAATTCTGGGTTGAAAATTCTTTTCTTTAAGAATGTTGAATATTGGCCCTCATTCTCTTCTGGCTTGTGCAGTTTCTGCAGAGAGATCCACTGTTAGTCTGATAGGCTTCCCTTTGTGGGTAACCTGATGTTTCTCTCTGGCTGCTCTTAACATTTTTTTCCTTCATTTCACCCTTGGCGAATCTGATGATTATGTGTCTTGGGGTTGCTCTCCTTGTGGAGTATCTTTGTGGTGTTCTCTGTACTTCCTGAATTTGAATGTTGGCCTGTCTTGCTAGGTTGGGGAATTTCTCCAGGATAATATCCTGATGAGTGTTTTCCAACTTGCTTCCAATCTCCCTGTCACTTTCAGGTCCACCAATCAAATGTAGGTTTGGACTTTTCACACAGTCCCATATTTCTTGGAGGCTTTTTCATTCTTTTTTCTCTGATCTTGTCTTCACACTTTATTTCATTAAGTTGATCTTCAGTCTCTGATATCCTTTCCTCCACTTGATGAATTTGGCTATTGATACTTGTGTATGCTTCATGAAGTCCTTGTGCTGTATTTTTCAGCTCCATGAGGTCATTTATGTTCTTCTCTAAACTGGTTATTCTAGTTAGCAGTTCCTGTAACCTTTTATCAAGGTTCTTAGCTTCCTTGTATCGGGTTAGAACGTGATCCTTTAGCTTGGAGGAGTTTGTTACTACCTGCCTTCTGAAGCCTATTTCTGTCAATTCGTCAAACTCATTCTCCATCCAGTTTTGTTCCCTTGCTGGCAAGGAGTTGTCATCTTTTAGAGGAGTAGAAGTATCCCGGTTTTGGGAATTTTCAGCCTTTTTGCGATGTTTTTTCCCTATCTTGTGGATTTATCTATTTTTGGTCTTTGATGCTGGTGACCTTTGGATGGGGCTTTTGTGTGGACATTCTTTTTGTTGATGTTGATGCTATTCCTTTCTGTTAGTTTTCCTTCTAAAAGTCAGGCTCCTCTGCTGCAGGTCTGCTGGAGTTTGCTGGAGGTCCACTCCAGATCTGGTTTTCCTGGGTATCACCAGCGGAGGCTGCAGAACAGCAAAGATTGCTGCCTGTTCCTTCCTCTGGTAGCTTCATCCTAGAGGGGCACCTGCTAGTTGCCAGCTGGAGCTCTCCTGTATGAGGTGTCTGTTGACCCCTGCTGGGAGGTGTCTTCCAGTCAGGAGTCATGGGGGTCAGGGACCCACTTGAGGAGGCAGTCTGTCCCTTAGCAGAGCTCGAGTGCTGTGCTGGGAGCGCTGCTGCTCTCTTCAGAGCCGGCAGGCACAAACATTTAAGTCTGCTGAGGCTGCACCCACAGCTGCCCCTTCCCCTAGGTGCACTGTCCCAGGGAGATGGGACTTTTATCTGTAAGCCCCTGACTGGGCTGCTGCCTTTCTTTCAGAGATGCCCTGACCAGCGAGAAGAAATATAGAGAGCCAGTCTGGCTGCAGTGGCTTTGCTGAGCTGTGGTGGGCTCCACCCAGTTTGAACTTCCCTGCGGCTTTGTTTACACTGTGAGGGGGAAAATGCCTACTCAAGCCTCAGTAATGGTGGACGCCCCTCCACCCACCAAGCTCGAGTGTCCCTGGTCAAATTCAGAGTGCTGGATCTTCAGACTGGATCTTCAGACTGCCAGTGGATCTTAGTTTGCTGGGCTCCGTGGGGATGGGATCTGCTGAGCTAGACCACTTGGGTCCCTGGGTTCAGCCCTTTATCCAGAGGAGTGAACAGTTCTGTCTCGCTGGCATTCCAGGTACCACTGGGGTATGAAAAAAAACTCCTGCAGCTAGCTTGGTGTCTGCCTAAATGGCTGCCCAGTTTTGTGCTTGAAACCCAGGGCCCTGATGGTGTAGCCACCAGAGGGAATCTCCTGGTCTGCAGGTTGTGAATACCATAGGAAAAGATAGCATCTGCACCTGATAGCACTGTTCCTCATGGCACAGTCCCTCAGGGCTTCCCTTGGCTAGGGGAGGGAGTTCCCGACTCCTTGCACTTCCCAGGTGAGGCGATGCCCCACCCTGCTTCAGCTCACCCTCTGTGGGCTGCTCCTACTGTCTAACCAGTCCCAATGAGATGAGCCATGTACCTCAGTTGGAAATGCATACGTCACCTGCTTTCTGCATCAGTCTTGCTGGGAGCTGCAGACTGGAGCTGTTCCTATTCAGCTATCTTAAACACATTAATTTTTCACACAACAAACTGCTCTGTTCCCAGTAAAAATGTCCTAACCTTGTACTACCCTCCAAATGAGCTTGTTAATGAGGAATACAGATGAAAATGTCTCAGTCTCTGAAATCCTGAAGGCCATCTGTATTAACTATTGTGGCACTACAGTGTAGCCCAAATCTTAGCAGCTTAAAATTATGAACAGGCCTGCTGGGCACGATGGCTCATGCCTATAATCCCAGCACTTTGGGAGGCCCAGGCGGATGGATCACTTGAGGTCAGGAGTTCAAGACCAGCCTGACCAACATGGTGAAAACCTGTCTCTACTAAAAATACAAAAAATTATCCAGGCGTGGTGGTGGGCATCTGTAATCCCAGCTACTTGGGAGGCTGAGGCAGAAGAATTGCTTGAGCTCAGGAGGTGGAGGTTGCAATGAGCTGAGATTGTGCCATTGCATGCCAGCCTGCACAACAAGAGCAAAACTCTGTCTCAAAAAAAAAATTTTGAACAGGCTTGACTTAGCTGGGTGGATCTGGCTCAAGGTCTCTCTCGAGGTTGCAGTCAAGCTGTTGGCCAGGGCTATGACCATCGCAATGGGGGATGGAGGTCCTGTGCCCAAGCTCACTTATGTGACTTGGCAGGAGGTTTCATTTCCTCACCATGTGGGCCTTTCCATGGGGCTGCTCATGACACAACTTCCCCTAGAATAGATGATCCAAATGGGCAAGAGAGAGACCTAAATAGAAGTGCAGTTTCTGTCAGCCTGGGAACTCCAGAAGGGAAGGAGTTTGCATTAGTGTCCTTGGGTTCTGGTAACAAAGCACTGCAGACTGAGTGGCTCAACCACAGGAAAAGGTTGTCTTATGGTTCTACAAGCTGGAGGTCTCAGACAGAAATGTTGGCAGGGGGGGTTCCTTCTGGGGACTGTGAGGGAGAATCTGTTTTGTGCCTCTTCCCTATCTTCTAGTGGTTTTCTATCTCTGGTGTTTTTTGGCATCTAGGTGCATCATCCCAATCTCTGCCTTTATCTTCATATGGCCTTCTCCCTGTGTCATGTCTGTTTCTGTGTCCAGATTTCCCCTTTGTATAAGAACAACAGTTATATTGGATTACGGTTCACCATAATGATCTTATTTTAACTTGATTACCTCAGTAAAGACTTTATTTCCAAATAAGGTCACTTTCCCAGGTCTTGGAGATTGGGACTTCAGCATATTTTGTGGGAGACAAAATTAAGCCCAATAACAGAGTGAAAACCTGAGGTCTGAGATTAGGGTGGGTGAGTAGATGCTCTTGAGAAACTTCAGCATCCAGCATCTCTCATATTGCTCGTCCTAAAGAAGTGGCCTATTCTATCTTGCTAAAAGATGGCTCCTTGCTTGAAGATTATGCAGAGGTTTCAAAAGAGTCAAGTTTCTTAAAAGACAATGCCTTCCCCTTCAGGGTGTTTCTGGCAGCAATCTAATAACAAGTGTCAAATCCCAGCAGAGCCCAAAGAGGGTCATGCTGAGCTGCCAAGTGAGGAGGAGGCTCATAATCCGAAGTCCTCCAGGGTCTGCTAGCAGGCATGGGAGTTGTCCCAAGGGTGCTGGATCAAGGAGGGGCAGAACATAGAATTGGGTGAAGGAGAGGTTATGGACGTGGAAGCAATACCTTACAATAGAAGATATAACAACTGGCAAGGACCATGGGAATGGGGCTGATACGTTGCCAGGACGGCTCTTGAAATTCTTGAGAAAATCAATGGCCCAGAGTAAGTGAAGCAGAAATGCCAGAGTTGTCATGACAGATGGTAGAAGAAAGGATCAAAAGGACCAGATAATTGCACATACTAAGCCACGATTAACACAGTTTCCTCTCTTAGGTATGCATCTGATGAGATGGCGAAGACATTTTTAACATCTTTATCAGGTAGGTGGATCAAAAACAGCTTATGTTTATGTGAAAAGCACAACAGTAAATGTTTAGAGTCTTGCTCTGCAGTTATGTTAACTCTCCCACCATCTGTCATTTTCTAGTCTGAAGATCCCTGGACCATCAAGGAATTGTCTATGATACTACATGGGTGCACTCTGTCTATGGCATCATGTTAATCATGCTGGATGAACAAGAAATGGCAAATATGTTAGAGAACTTGATAAGGCATATGTTCACATTCTTCAGAGGATGGAAAAATAAATGTTATGAAGGTTCAGGAATCTGCCACAGTCACAAAATTTGTAGGTGTCTGGAAGTCTGGGACTTGCTGGGACATCCCCTCTAAATAAAGGATGAATTGTTGAATCTAGTGTTGCCCACAGTCAAGAAAGATGAGAAGAATTTGGCAGGCACCCAGCATTATGGAGTCAACATCTTTGGCACTTGGGAATACTGATTGTACCCATTTAGAGGAGACATGGAGGGTATGCATTTTTGAGTGGAACCTGAGCCCAGGCTGGCATCTACATCGTTTCCAGGCTGCAGCACAGCTGGTCCTCCCATTTTTGTCATTTGACCTGAGAGATATATGACCCTGTAGGTATCAAAAAGGTGGGAAAAGATGCTATGTGGAACATTTGGCAAGCTTCAACTGGATAATCAGAATGTATCTCTTTAGGATCTACTGGGAGCAAGGACATTACCAACCACAGGAGATAACTATAAAGCATTCCAAAAGTAGCTCCTGTCATGCCCTGTCCTGGGCTCTGGTAGAGGCACAGTGTTTGACCATGGAGCATCAAGTGACCAACTGACCAGTGCCCCGTCATGAGCTGCATTGGGTCACACCCACAAAGACATAGGCAAGTGAGCCCAGAAGAAATTCATCATAAAACAGAAATGGTGCTTGTAGGTTTAGGCAAGAACAAATCCAGCAGGTACAAGTAAGCTACATGAGCAGGTGGCCCAGACCACATATCTTCTATTATTGTGTTGGCACCTCTCCCCCAACTCATCCCTCTAGCCACAGTAGCTTAAAGTTGATGCTGCTTATTGGCTGGGAGTCCAACAGGGTGATCAACTGGATCCCTCACTGTGGCTTCTCCATGTGGCTTGGGCTTCTCATAGCCTCATGGCTTATTCCAAGAGGGATGATCCCAAGTGCAAACATTCCAGGCCTAGCTGCAAGGTTTCTTGTGACCCAGCCTTGAAAGTCATGTGGTATCACTTCTGTAGCACACTACTAACCACGGAAGTCACAGACCTGGCCCAGATTCAGGAGGAGAGGAAATAGACTTTCCCTCTCAATGACATCTCAGTGGGACCAGTAGCAAAAAAATCTGTAGCCATTTTAAATTTACCACAGGTGCTGTTTTCCAGGGCAGCATAGACAGCCTAAATCAATGACTATTATATGACACAGCTGTGTCTTCATTTGGTGTAAGGAATGGAAAATAGAGATGACACCACGTTCTCCATGGCTCTCTTCGACTCACTTGAAATTTATGCTCTGGTCCCTGCAATTTCATGCTGTACATGTTAAGAGGTCCTGGCTTCCAGAAGGAAATTACTTCCACCAGTGGACATGATAAGAGTCTCATTGAACTTTCAGCTATGGCTGCTGCTTGATCACTTGGTGCCAATAAACCATCCAGAAGAGAAAAGTCACAACCTGCAGGGAAAATTGACTCATTACCAGTGGGAGGTAGGCCTGCTGCCACACAATGGACATAGGGAAGAATCTCTTTGGTGCTCAGTGATCCCAGTGCTATACTCAAATGAGACAAACTTAATGTGAAAAGCAAGTTGATCTGTGAAGTGGAAGGGATTAACTTTAATGAAGACTGTGGTGCTTTGCCAAGATCCTTTCTTTAGAGACGATTTACCCATAGCGGGGGCTGGTGGCTCCCAGGTGCACTCTGTTCTATCATCATTATTCACCATGTTGGTGGAGGAAGAATACCCAACCCCTTCAATCGCACAAGGTAGCTGAACACATGACACGTTGTGCTGGACAGATGTGATCAACAGCAGTTTATTAGTTACATATACCCACAGTCTGCCTGGGAAGATGATGCCACACACCAGGCAGGGCCACACAAGGGATGCACTCAAGAACAGAGTGGACCAGAGGGGCATGGAGGCAGGCTTTGTAGAAACAAGGGGGTGTGGTGGCCCCTGGTGCCTGTGGGAGGATGTTATTGGCTTGTTTGTTTCATGGAGTAGCAGGGGATGGAGACACGTGAGATTGGAGACTGATGGGGGACACTGGTCCAGCCAACAGGGGAACAAGCAAGGCAGGGAGCAGGGGAACTCATAGGGCTCCTTTGGGGCCTGGAAGCCTCAAAGATGGCAAAATAACACTTGAAATTGTTTCTTCTTCACATTTGCATCCACCTGTGTAGGTGTTTCCAGTATTCAAATCCATCCTAACTAAAGGAAGAATTGCCATTCCAATGAACGCATTCCACAGGTAAATTCTGAGGAGGGCATCCCTAAAATACAATGAACATTGTGTAGTCTGTTAAGGGAACTATAGTCAAATTAAAAAGCCACAAAATCAAGAGGAGACTTTCTACCATGTCACTTTATAATCAGGAAGGAGATTTAGAAGGAAGACAAAGATACATGCAGTAGACATAGAATAAAATAATTCATTAAAATCACCTTTATACATTCATTTATGAAGTTCAAAGTTACACGATAGACTGGTGTTGGCAAGTTTTTTTTTAAATACAGAGCTAGATAGTAAATATTTTAGGCTTTGTGGGCCGTATGGTCTCTGATGACTCAGCTCTACTGTTGTGCAAAAGCAGCCATGGATAATAGTAAACAAATGGGCATGGTTGTCCTTCAACAAGGCTTTACCTACACAAGCCAGTGGCAGGCTGTGCTGGGCCCAATGGTGTAGTTTATCAACCCATGTCATAGGGCATCTGGCCTCAAAAACATATTTCTTAGGTTTGTATATTGCCTTACTTTCCAAGCTTCCCTTGAAATGATCAATTCATTGAGGTATCCAGGCAATATTCTCTCATTTTACAGACCAGAAAACTGAGATACAGAAACTTTCCTGGGAAAAACTGCGATGAGTAGCAAGCCAAGACTAGAAATCAGATTTCCTGACTATTCTCTCTCACACACTGACTGTTGCTCAACCCAGCTGATTCACTAGACTCTGGTCACCAATATCAAGTTTCTATCAGATGGGTCAATTTTACTTATTTATTTATTTAATAAAGATTAGCTAAGACATACTTATTTTTTTATTTTAGTTAACAATAGCAAGGACTTTTGTCCTGATTAAAATATTAAATAATATTACCTTTTTAAAGTTTTTTTTAATTTCAGTAGGTTTTTGGGGAACAGGTGGTGTTTGATTACATGAATAAGTTCTTTAGTGGTAATCTCTGAGTTTTTGGTGCACCCATCACCTGAACAGTGTACACTGTACCCAATGTGTAGTCTTTTATCCCTTGCCACCCCCCCCACCCTTTCTCCCGAGTCCCCAAAGTCCAATGTACCATTTTTATGCCTTTGCGTCCTCACAGTTTAGCTCCCACTTATGAGTGTGTATTAGTTTGTTCTCACACTGCTGATAAAGACATACCCATGACTGGGTAGTTTATAAAGGAAAGAGTTTAACTGACTCACAGTTCCACATGGCTGGGGAGGCCTCACAATCATGGAAGAAGGCGAAAGGCATGTCTTACATGGTGGCAGGCAAGAGAGAATGAGAACCAAGTGAAAGGGGTTTCCCCTTATAAAACCATCAGATCTTGTGAGACTTATTCACTACCATGAGAACATTATGGGGGAAACAGCCTCCATAATCCAATTATCTCCAACCAGGTCCCTCCCACAACACATGGGAATTATGGGAGATGCAATTCAAGATGAGATTTTGGTGGGTACACAGCCAAACCATATCAGAGTGAAAACATATGATGTTTGGTTTTCCAGTCCTGAGTTACTTCACTTAGAATAATAGTCTCCACTTCCATCCAGGTTGCTGCAAATGCCATTATTTCATTCCTTTTTATGGCTGAGTAGTATTCCATGGTGTGTGTATATATATATATATATATATAACATTTTATTTATCCACTCGTTGATTGATGGGCATTTGGGCTGGTTGCATATTTTTGCAATTGCAAATTGTGCCTCTAGAAACATGTATGTGCAAGTATCTTTTTCATATAATGACTTCTTTTCCTGTGGGTTGGAACCTAGTAGTGGGATTGCTGGATCAACAGTAGATCTACTTTAAGTTCTTTAAGGAATCTTCACACTGTTTTTCATCCTGGTTGTACTAGTTTACGTTCCCACCAACAGTGTAAAAGTGTTCTTTTTTCACCACATCCATGCCAACATCTATTATTTTTTGATTTTTTGATTTTTTGATTATGGCCATTCTTGCAGGAGTGAGGTGGTATTTCATTGTCGTTTTGATTTACATTTCCCTGAATAATTAGTGATGTTGAGCATTTTTTCATATGTTTCTTGGCCATTTGTATATTTTCTTTTGAGAACTGTCTATTCATGTCCTTAGCACACTTTTTGATGGGATTGTTGGTTTTATTCTTGCTGATTTGTTTGAGTTCTTTTCAGATTCTGGATATTAGTCCTTTGTTGGATATATAGATTGTGAAGATTCTCTCCCACTCTGTGGGTTGTCTCTTAACTCTGCTGATTATTTCTTTTGCTGTGCAGAAGCTTTTTGGTTAATTAAGTCCCGTCTATTTATCTTCGTTTTTGTTGCATTTGCTTTTGGGTTCTTGGTCATGAAGTCTTTGCCTAAGCCAATGTCTAGAAGAGTTTTTCTGATGTTATCTTCTAGAATCTTTAGAGTTTTAGGTCTTAGATTTAAGTCTTTGATCGATCTCGAGTTTATTTTTGTATAAGGTGAGAGATGGGGATCTAGTTTTATTCTTCTACATGTAGCTTGCCAATTTTTCCAGCATCATTTATTGAATAGGGTGTCCTTTCCCCACTTTATGTTTTTGTTTGCTTTGTCAAAGATCAGTTGGCTGTAAGTATTTGGCTTAATTTCTGGGTTCTCTATCTGTTACATTGGTGTATGTGCCTATTTTTATACCAGTACCATGCTGTTTTGCTGACTGTGGTCTTATAGTACATGTTGAAGTCAGTTAATGTGATGCTTCCAGATTTGTTCTTTTTGCTTAGTCTTGCTTTGGCTATGTGGGCTCCTTTTTGGTTTCATATGAATTTTAGGATTGCTTTTTTCAGTTCTGTGAAGAATGATGATGGTATTTTGATGGGAATTGCACTGAGTTCGTAGATTGCTTTTGGCAATCTGGTCATTTTCACAATATTGATTCTATATCTATGAGCATGGGGTGTATTTCCATTGGTTTGTGTCGTCGATGATTTCTTTCAGCAGTGTTTTGTAGCTTTCCTTGTAGAGGTCTTTCATGTCCTTGGTTAGGTATATTACTAAATATTTTATTTTTTTTCAGCTATTGTGAAAGGAGTTGATTTCTTGATTTGATTCTCAGCTTGGTTGCTGTTGGTGTATAGCAGAGCTACTGATTTGTGTACATTAATTTTGTATCCTAAAACTTTTCTGAATTTATTTGCCAGTTCTAGGAGCTTTTTGGATGAGTCTTTAGAGTTTTCTAAGTATATGATCATATCATCAGCAAACAGAGACAGTTTGACTTCCTGTTTACTGATTTGGATGACCTTTATTTCTTTCTCTTGTCTGATTGCTTTGGCTAGGACTTCAGATGTGTCCATTTTAAATAATAGGGAAAAAACAGAAAAGAAAATTAGGTAACTACTTTATAGCAAGCTGGATTTTATTCATTGTTAGATGGACCTTTTCTTTGTATTTACTTCTGTCTGTGAATCCTGTTTCTTCCATGTTGCCCTCAGGTGCCTTTCAATGCTTTTCCTTTCCTTTTTCTTCATCCCCTTTGCTTTTGTGACCATGTTTAATATGCACCTGGCTGCACACTTCAGTGAGAGGCCTCCACCCCCATAGTTTGGGGATGCCTCACTGCTTTTGATAAGTTTCCAAAGCATTCCACTCGTTTCTCCTTTCTGCATCTTAATTTTCCACAGACCTCTGGGAGAATATTTTTGTTAATTGAGGGGGCAGATGTGACATTTCCTATTCTCTCTTATTTCTTCTCGGGTTGCAGAGTAATTGTTGACTAGCTATGTAATTGAACAAAAACTTTTATCACAATTCTCTCATGCATTTTGACTTGGAAAAAAGTTCAAATCTCAGGCAAGATTATAAAATTAGTGAACATTGTATATAGCACTTTTTAAAGGGGATCACTTTTCAGAGTTCTCTTTTTAAATTTTTACCTCACTTCCATCTTGCTGGGCCCATATCTCTGTCTTCTAGGGAGATGATAATGGAATCTCATGAAAAGGCAAGGGACATGATTTGTTGGGCCTCCCATGATTTGTTGTGCTTGTATATTGAAAGTTGCTACAATGAAAAGGCAATAACTTATCCTGTATTTATTTTTTCAACAAATATTCATAGACCATCTATTATGTGCTAGATACCAGAGATATAAATGCGATAATATTGGACACAATTGTGGAATAAAATTAGACTCATTTTCTGTCTGGGAGGAGATTTAGACATGGAAAGGGCAATTTCAATGAAGGGTAAAACCTATCAAAATACAGAAACAACAGAATATTATGGTAACACAGAGAAGGGCATTGAAATCAGATGTGGGAGAGTCATCAGAGACTTCTTAGAGTACTCAACAAGGTCATGGAGAGAAGGGGAGAAAAAGTCCAGGAAAGAATAAAATATATTTAGGGAAATGAAAAATGGTCAGTTCAGTATGATTGAAGAGAATGATATAATAAAATTAAGCTGTACAGGTGGACAGGCCAGATCTTGAAGCGCGTTGGAAACCACATGAGCATATTATCTTTTCACTTTATCTTATGATCAATTGAACATCATTGAAGAGTGTTAATCAGGTTAGTGGCAGAATCTGATTTGCATTTTTACCCACAGGTGGAGGAGAGTGGAGGGGAGTAAGATTAGAAGCAAGGATACCAGTAGGATGCAGTTACAGCAATCCAGGTGGCTGTGCTACAATTGTAATAACATCAGATCTGTGCTGGGTAAGTATGGAAAATGAGGTCATCTTGTTCACATCTGTATCCAACAGTGCCTCACCCGTTGGGATGCTCTATTGACATTTTGTGAAGGAGTGAATAAATACATAAGTGGATTTATTGTGGGATCTGGCCAGCAGCCCACAATGCAATGGGGCTCTTTCTTTGTTCCCAGGTGGATCGGCAAGTTGAGAAATAATAGACACGCACAAGACAGTGAAAGCTGGGTCCAGGGTGGTCACCGCCTTCGGTCCCGCGGTGCCAACAATGTACTGGATATACCAGCATTTATTATTAAGTTTAGTGAGGGCGGGGGTAGGTTAGTGAGGGATTTAGGGTCATTTGATTATGAGGTGAGATGGTCACATGGGGATGAAGTAATTCTTTAACATAACATCTGTATGCAGTAGTACAGTATACAGAGATAAGAATTTACAATATAGTGTGAGCATCAGTAATTTCTAACAGAGACTTAAAATGGAAACACAGTCTTTCCATAACCTATGATTAGCAAGATATTAATCAGCAGTTAACAGCTGCAGCAAAAGCTGGTTACAAGCAATCCATAGAAACAGGACGTGAAGCTAGACAACCGGTTAGACCAGAAATTCTCAGAAGGGAGTATGCCTTAACCCTAAAGAGGCCTAGAAGAACCGTGGCAAGATGAGGGCGTTTATAGCCCTATCTTATCCATGTGAACAGGCACCCGTCATGCATCCGTTTATAGGCTCTCCACAAGGGTCGCATTCCATTCCCACAGCTATGAACATCTGCTTTTCTGGGATAGGAGTCTTGGTAATGTGAAACCTCCCTGACTGCACATCTGTTCATAGGCTCTTTGCAGGGGAAAGCACATCACACGCTGTTGGCTCATTCTGGCAGCCCAACCTGGCATTGTCTTTACACAATCCTGCATGCAATTTTGTATTTACAATAATCAGGAGCATTTTATCTTTTATTCTGTAGCAATAGTTTCAGGGGGTCTCCCTACATGGATTCACATAGAAGTGGTCAGTTAAGAACAGTATTTCCCCCGGTGGGTTCCACAGAACAGCATGTTATGTGAAAGAAAACAGGCTGAGGTCAAATGAATCAGGGAAACAATAGGCAAAACATTACTAAACTTTCTGTTTAGGACAATCTCTCAAGGCCTTTAACAAGCTAATATGTCGTGTTGCTCTCCAAAATGCAGGAGTAGCAAGCAAGGTGAACTGGGCTTCTGTTTGCCCCTCCAGACCCACTCTCCACCACTCTCCACCCTGCTCTGTTCCCTGGCAGCCTAGTCTTTTCTGATTCCATAACAAGCCCCCTTGCTCTCCTTTCCAGTTGGGTTTGGACAGTGGGGACTTAGTAGGTAAGAGGGAAAGAGTAGAGAATAGTCAAGTATTTCCTCCCCTGGCTCCCGCCTGTGGGTGGCTGACAGCTGATTGTATACCTTGACTGACAGCCACAGCTGTTGTCAGGGCCTTCTTTGCACAGCCTTCTGTCTGTTTTGGTGACTGTTCACTCCCCTTGCAGCAAACTGCAAATAGCACCCACAGACTGCACTATCTTGTGATTTTCATGTATGTGGTCTACACCTTATGGCACTCATTTCAAAATACCTAATTTGACCATTCTCTCTGTTTCCTCCTGGGACCTTGACTAATTCACAGTTTCTCAAACTTCATTGATTGTAGAGTCATTTTTCCGTGAAGCATTTTGCATGACTAAGGTTTCACATAATACAATTTGGCTAATAAGGGTTGAGTGTTAGCACAAGTAAAAGTGAACCCCACTTCTTTAACTCTGCTCACCTTGTAGATCGGCTTCTCATATGGGGTTTAATCACTGGTTCCATAACTAAGTAGTTTCTAATCTTAAATGCACATGGTGGTATCAATCAATACTTGTAAAAATATCCATGCTTATCTCATTCTGTTAGGGAGTTGTATTGGTCCTGCCTCTTAGGCTCTCTGAAGCTAGCAAGCATGCAGCTGCAAAATTTTCTCGAGAGAAACTGGAATTCAGATGTTTTCTTTTATATTTCTGCACTTCCGAGATTTCTTCCCTACATAAGGATTAATCATATCTTGTCTGGGAATAGTTTCCTGGCCACACTGGGGAGCAATTATGTATCTTGGCTAGGTCCTGTGACTTTTGGCAATGTTACCAACATCAGCCTTAATTAAGAAGTCTACTGAGGTCCATAAACTATAAAGTTTTATTAAACATGATGAAATAAAATATCGACTGCTATTTTTAAAGAAGTGCTGATGAAAAAGGGACTAAACATCAAGGCGTTAACAAATGTGGTTGGATATTTTATGACTTTTTTCTTTACAAATAAAGTGGAACTCTTTGTATCCCCACAAAATGTGTATGTTAGAACCTAATCTCCAATGCAATACTATTAAGAAGTGGGGCTTCAGGAGGTGATTACTTATGAGGCGTAGCCCTCATGAATGGGATATGTGCCCTTATAAATGAGGCCTAAGGGATTTCATTCACCCCTTCTGCCATGTGAGGACACAGCTAGAAGGCACCCTCTTTGAAGCAGAGGGTGAGCCCTCACCAGACACTGAATCTGCTGGTGCCCTGCTCTTGGACTTTCCAGTTCTAAATGTAGAACTGTGAGCTATTCATTTATGGTTTTTATAAATTACCCAGTCTAAGGTATTTTATTACAGCTGCCTGAATGGACTAAGGCACTGACCAGTGACTTCTGTGTGAAATCTTTATAAACGATTGAAATTGTAGGGTTGAGAAGCTGTTAGGCCAGGCATGGTGGCCATGCCTGTAATCCCAGCACTTTGGGAGGTCGAGGTGGATGAATCGCTTGAGGCCAGGAGTTTGAGACCAGCCTGGTCAATCAATATGGTGAAACTCTGTCTTTACTAAAAATACAAAAATTAGCTGGGTGTGGTGGCACGCTATGTAATCCCAGCTATTCGGGAGGCTGAGGCTCGAGAATTGTTTGAACCTAGGAGGCAGAAGTTGTAGTGAGCCCAGATGGTGCTGCTGCACTCCAGCCTGGGTGACAGAGCAAGACTCCATCTCAAAAAAACAAAAAACAAAAAACAGAAAGAAGCTATTAATAATCTTTTTTTTTTTTTGCTGTGTTTGCATTGGAGAATTTCAAAGAACTTCTCAATATTGGTGCCATTATTGCTGCTGTTACTCTCACTTGCTGTGGATCAATGTTTTGTATGTTGTACTATTTGAATTTATAGATGGGCTTCATAGGCAGCAATGGTGAGCCAGTTGACCTTGATTAAAGAACTGCATGAATATCGGCAAGTGAAAGCTTATGACTTTTATAATGAAGTCAGCCTGTGGCTATCTTTATATCTCTTATATCTGTATATCTCATCTGAAACCTTCTGCCGGCATTCCAACAAAGACCAGTGAGCCACATACATGTTCTTGAATGGGACAAAGGCATTCTGTAAGAAACTTAGAAGACATACTTTGGCTGTCCTTCATACTAAGCAGAATAACTAGAAAGGATTTATCAGCTCTGTGCCTGCAATAAGTATATGGGTTCATACAGAAGCAATCCTTCATGGCTGAGCCACATTCTTTAAGTCCGCAGTCATAGCATTTCTAATCACTCTGGGTTATCTCTTATAAAAGGCCATTGCAATCTTAAGGACATTATCTAGACACTGTGTTTGTCTGCTGCTGGTTAGGCAAATGGCAAACCAAAGTGCCTGCTCAGGGAAATTACCACTCTCATTTGTCACCAGCCTGCACAGCAAAAGCACGGGTTCTGTTTCTTGCTGATTGACTAATGGTTTTGAGAAAGAAAAGTGATAGGTAGAATGCTTCTCCTAGAAGGGAAAACTGATAAAAGGAATTGACTACCCAAATCTTTTCCATTTCAATGAGATGTTCTTTTTGCTCAATTTAAACGAGCTTGTCAAAATAAATAAGCAAGCATGGTCACCATGGATGGTGAAGCCAGGTATTCAGTAGAGGAAATCAATCTGGAGGTGGGGGTTGGTTTCTCACTCTGCTCCAGGCAGACAAGTCTCCAATCTCATTCACTTCTTGTTCTTGTTTAGCATGCCCCCATTTCCCTCTGTGTTTGATGCAAACCATACACATCTTTTGAGGCCAACTTTAATCTCTTCTCCTCTTGGAAATCAGAGTATTCTTTTCAGAATTCATAACATTTTCAGTCTGTGCTGTGCAAGTTGGCACATAGTTAAATTCTTCTTTTTTATACTGTCCTCGCACTGTTCCATGAATGTTAGCCTTACCATTTAAACAGCCTGATCTTCTCACAGAGTAGAGAGATGTTCTTGAGAACATCATTGAAACACTAGATCAAGGCATGCCTGTGGACTTTGCAATTTCCAGAACCAATAAAAGTATCTTTATTATTTAAGCTGGTTTGAATCATGTTTTTGTTATGAGTAACAAAATGGATATAGGAGATACTTGGTAAATATTTCCATAGAACTTACAGTCATCCCTATTTATCTCAGTATTTTATCTCTACTCAGATCAGATGTCATTTCAAACAGAATCATATTTGAACTGCTTCCTTTTTTAAATACCAATATTCAGTTACTTTTAGATGGAGAATACTGCAACATTCCTTCAACCTGTAGGGAAAACTATGAAGTAAGGAGAAGAAGTAAAAAGGAAAATTTTCTACTCCCAAACTTTCTCCATTTATGGAAGGTTTATTGGAACTTCTGAGGAATATGGAGAAAGAGCAGCAGTTGAGGAGGGGATGACTCCACATTAATTTTCAACCTTTTCAGGTTATTCACCTTACTACTCAACTGCTCCATGGCTTGAGTCTAAGAAGGATCATTTCTAACCTTTTCTTGCAAAGTTTTCCATTCTTTTTTCTGTCTCTACCCTTTACCCCATTCATGTGCCAAATATATACCCTTCACACCATTTCTTATGACACACAATGATTCTCTGCAACAGCAAGGTTTCTCAGTCGGAGAACTACTGACAATTTTGGTAGATAATTCTTTGTTGTGAGGGACTGTCCTGTGCATTGTACGATGTTTAGCAGCATCACTGGCTTCCACCCACCAGATGCCAGTAGCTCCCCTTCCCAGGGTGTGACAACCAAAAATGTTTACAGATAATAGCCATTCTAATAGGTGTGAGGTGATATCTCATTGTGGTTTTAATTTGCATTTCCCCAACGATTAATGATGTTGAACTTTTCTTTATGAAACTGTTGGCTATTTATATGTCTTCTTTTGAGAAATGTCTGTCCAGGTCCTGTGCCTATTTTCAAATTGGGTTATTTGTTTTCTTGCTGTTGAGTTGTTTGAATTCCTTATGTGTTTTGGACATTACCCCCTTAGTTAATAATTATATATTATATATTTCAAAACTAATGAGAGTAAATTTTGAATGTCTCAACACAAAAAATAAGTGAGGTGATAAATATATTATTTGAGCTTGATTTAATCATTCCACATTGCATACATATAGCAAAACATCACTTCTACCCCATAAATGTATGCAATTTAAAAAACAAAATATTTACAAATATTGCCAAATGTCCGCTGGGAGTCAGAATTGATGCCTTCTCCCTTTGAGAACCTTGGCTGGGTCTGTGGGCAGTAGACCAGGTGTAATTTGGGAAAATGACTCTCCTCCACTGTTTCCTCTTTGGAGACTCTGATCTATGCCATTAGCTTGCTGAATACATTCACTCAGGATCTCCATCCTGAAGTGACAAAAGAATCAAGATCCTTGGAGCTCTCAAAATAGAACTTATACTAGTTTCTTTCAACCCAAATCCTCAGCAATCACTGTTCTATCAGATTATCTCACTCTCCAGTAAAAAAATTGGGCCAGGTGTGGTGGCTCACACCTGTAATCCCAGCATCTTGGGAGGCTGAGGCAGGCGGATCACGAGGTCAACCTGGCCAACATGGTGAAACCCCATCTCTACTAAAAATACAAAAATTGGCTGGGCGTGGTGGCGTGCACCTATAGTCCCAGCTCTTCGGGAGGCTGAGGCGGGAGAATCACTTGAACCTGGGAGGTGGAGGTTGCAGTGAGCTGATATTGTGCTACTGCACTCCAATCTGGCAACAGAGTGAGACTCTGTCTCAAAAAAAAGTTTTTTTCTCAAACATAAACATAAAATAAATGAAAAAAATCAAGATACCTTGCACTCTGATCCCTTGGTTAATCTGTCTTATCTCAGCATTGCCATGGTTTTTATATCATGTGACCTTTCCTCAATTTGATACTGTGTTTTCATCATGATCAAGTGCCCTTTATTCACTAATGGACATCTTCATTTAACTTTCCCCAATTCAATTATCTCTTATGAGTGTGCAGACCATTTACTGCTGAGTACTGATCTGATACCCCGACCTTCACCTGGTCTCACAATAAATAGTCAACCATGTGAAGCATTACTTATAATAGCTAAGACGTGGAAACAAATGAAGTGTGTGCCCACAGATGAACGGATAAAGACAATGTGGTATATATACACAATGGAATACTATTCAGCCTTAAAAAGGAGATACTGCCAATTGCAACATGGATGAACCTGGAGGGCATTAGGCTAAGTGAAATAAGCCAGCAGAGAAAGACAAACACCTTGTGATCTCACTGATAGGTAGAGTCAAAAAAAGTCGAACTCATAGTAACAGAACAGAACGATGGTTACCAGGATCTGGGGGGTTGGGGAGAGCTGGGAGATGTTGGTCACAGAGTCCAAACCTTCAGTTATAAGAAGAGTAAGTTCTAGGAGTCTGATATGCAGCACAGTGACTGTAGTTAATGATAAATGTATGTGTGAAGTTTGCTTAGAGAGTAGCTCTTTAGAGTTCTTGTCACACACAGAAAAATGGTAACAAGGTTGGGGGTAAATATGGTAATTAGCTAGACTGTGGGAATTGTTTCACAATGTATAGGTGTATCAAAACATTACATTGTGCACTCTAAATGGAGTCAAGTTTTATTTGCCAATCATAGCTCAACAGAGCTGGAAAACAAAAACAAAATCCCCCAAAACTGATGTGCTGGGGTTGCTACCCGTAGCTTTCCCTGGATTTGCAGGCGGAATCATAGCCTGAATCCCCAGAAGAGTTGGGAAGGGACAAGAGTGTAAAACTTGCCCTCATAATGGGAGTGGAGACGGGCTTCTAGCTGGCTTGGACAGGATCTTCACTCTGATCTGTGGCGTGAGGAAGCTTGTTGCTGTGTCAGAAAGATGCTGCGTGTTTCTGGAAATGGGCAAAGGCAGCACTTACCTGCACGGAGGTGGGCATTGCAGCCCCAGGCACACCCCCCAGCACCACGTGAGTGACATCACACACTTTCGCCTTGTAGCCTTGCAGCATTCAATACGTATTTGTAGACTGTAGTTTTGAAAATTAATTAAAAATGTATCTTTCCAGGTCCTTGCAGTCTAATAGGAAAACCCACAACCCCTAACTCAGTGACCGGCATGTGTGACATGCTCAGGTGCCTGTGCCATGTTTCCGTTTATTGAAGAGAATATAATCATATATTAGATAAAATCACACGTGGCAGTGCTGAGGTGAGGCAGGTTAACCAAGGGATCAGAGTGCGCATATCTTAATTTCTTTGTTTATTTGGTTATTATATGTTTGCATTTGAGAGCAAAGACATTTTCATCTGGATAATAAGGCTTCATCTGACTAAGGTAGAGAATTATGGAGGATTTTGTCCTAATAGTAATTTCCTAGTGTCTTGATTGATTTATTATCCAAAAGATAGCAAGTAAGAAAATGGAATAAAGCTCTCGAGAGGACCAGTACTGAGCTGGGATCAAGAGATCTGGCTTCTTGTCCTCATCTATGGATGGCCTGGGATAAAGTCTGACTTTACCTTCCCAGGTATCATTCTGTATGCTTATGTATTTCTTATATAAACAGGAAGTGTGGACTAGATAATTCAGATGATTCCTGACATTCTATGATTGGATTACAGAAGTTCTGACTTTCTGAGCAGCAGGTTTTAAAATCCATTGTTTTCACTCTTCTTCCATCTCTTAGAGCCATGAGTCTCCTGGGGATGGTTATTGATAGACATATTGTACCTTAAATTTTTTTGATGTGTGTGATGGTTAATTGTATATGTCAATTTGATTGGGCCAAAGGATGCCTAGGTGGTAGCTGGTTAAACACTATTTCTGGGTGTTTCTGCGAGGGTGTTCCCAAAAGGGATGAGCATTTGAATTGCTGGACTCAGTAAAACCCATGGCACTCCCCAGCGTGGGCGGGTGTTATCCTGTCCGTTCAAGGCTGGAATACAGCAAAAAGCCAGAGGAAGGCTGAATTCACTCTCCCTCTTTGGGACTGCTTGAACTGAGGCATGAATCTTCTTCCCTGGGAAGTCCTGGTTCCTAGGCCTTCAGGCTTGGACTGGGATGTGTACCATTGGCTCTCAGGCTCTCAGGCCTTTGAACGACACTACTGGCCTTCCCAGGTCTCCAGCCTGCAGACGGCAGATTGTGGGATTTCTCAATCTCTATAATCATGTGAGCCAATACCTTTTAATACCTTACCCCCCACCCACTCTCTGTGCCTACACACACACACGCACAAAAATACAGACAGACACACCCCCCTCCACACACACAAACATTCACAAAAAGACAGACACACACACGCAAACACACACATTCGTGCATGTATTTGTTTTGCTTTGTTTCTCTGGAGCATACTAACACATGCAGTGTGCTTCTGCAGTCCTCTGCGTGCCTGTCCCAGGTAGACAGCACCTGTGCTCCCTCTCATCCCTGCACTGCCACAGTTTGCTACCCTGCCATACCTCTCAGGGCCTTCCTTTGATATAAATGTGTAGGCGTGGGCTGCATACAGACCTAGTGGGCAGCTGTGTGTTCTCATTCACTCCCCATTCCCTGGGAGGCTATCTTAGCTCCAGCTGGAAATCTAGATGGGTCATAGTCCCCCATTGGCCTTAGCTGTTAAAGTTGTTAAAGTCAGTTTGTGAAAGTCCTCTGAGGATTCTAGCAACAGAACAGCAGGAAAGGCCTTTGTGTTCTAACTTTATTTCTGGCTTTACCTTCGTTTTATTTTCCTACATTCATTTTTCTTTTCTCTCAATTTCTTTATTAACATTTCTGTTTTATTTTTAAAGTCTTGTCTATGAACACCTCCACTCCTTCTCCTCAAGCTTAAGGATAGTACCTGGGATTCTAATGTTTGTTTGTTTATTTTTATTTGTACAAACTTACGGGGTACATTTGCAATTTTGTTACATGGATAGATTTTATAGTAGCCAAATAGAATTTTTAGGGTGTCCATCACAAAAAAAGGTACATTGTACATAATAAGTAATTTCTTATAATGTTTAATTCACACTTCTGGGCTTGAGCAAATATACGTAAACAGTAAATCTGAGTCAATGCAAATAGGCTATCTGGGAGGAACACAGCACAAATGACCCCATCCATAGCTGTGATTCAGAAAGTAGGATGTCAAGGAAAGGAGACAGGTGCAGGTGACTACTGAAGTGTTTTGGTGTGGAGGGACAGGGAGGGGGTGTGCCGTGGCACAGAAGCAGATCAGGACAGCCTCTCTGAGAGTGTGCTGTGGATATCTGGGGTGGAGGGTGAGGGGTGGTGCATGGCAGGAGCTGGGTGAGGACGTCACCTCTTACCTCTGAGGTACGACAGCAGGAAGAGGATCAGCGCCAACACAGTGGCAAATTTACCTTGGTCCTGATTCTGCATGCAAGAGATCTTTTCGCCAGGCCATTGAGTAGACTGGACAGCCTTTAAAGAATCCAGGCCATCATTAAAAACACAGAAATATTAGTAACTTCAATGCCCAGGGCTGAAAAAAAACAGCCCAGCTTATTCCATTATGCTGACCTCCTGCTACACATACAAGATGATTCTAGAAACAAAAACACAAACCTTTAGCTTCCTGGCTTTAAGATGAGTCATAAGTGATCCCATGTGGGCAACTAAGCTACTCACTGACAAAACTTAATTATGTTATGTATTTTGGAAAATGGAATGATTCAGCCACAGAGACTCAATACCCCTCAGAAGCGATCAGCATTTTAGCAGTCTTTTAGATCTAATTTTCAAATGGAAAGTAATCGTGAGGGGACACATATTATTTAACACTCATCACCATATATAAGTGTGCTTGCTGCTGTTTCTGGATTGAATAAGCCAAGAACTCATCTGGGCATTCTGTGGGACATGAAAATTCACTTGTGGTTTTTCTTTCAAGAATTGCAGCAGGATTGTAGGAAGTTAAAATTGATTTGTAATCATTTGAGAGATGATGATCTGGAAAGGAAAATAATCTGTAGGTCAACAGTGATAAATTTAAGCAATTTCATAGCAATTTTCAAGTTCTTGGGACATGCCTTGCTTATTTCCAATTTCAAGTGTTCGTTGTGGCTTAAAAGCCCTGCCTCCCTTCTCTATTTTCCAAGTCTAGGCTGACCATGGTCTGAGCCACCAGCCAAAAGCCACCAGGATTGTATCTGAATTGAATGAGTTGGAATTGACCTTTTGTTAAATCAGCTGAATCTCCCGAAAAGAAGAAGCCCATGATGGAGAACTGTGGAGTGCCAGCATCTCTGTTGGAGAGTGTTAGAAAGGACTTATTACAGGAGCCTGGGCCTCTGTGAGGTGAGCCGGGGGATGGTCCCAGGAAGTGGAGCTTTGCTGTGGACTGGTTATTATCAGGAAGCAGGGCTAATTCTCTAGTTGGGTAGCTCCATAGATCACACTGAGAAGACAGGAAGACTAGACTGAGGCCAATCATTCTAACTGATGAAGTGACAGGAACTCCCATCAGCTAGGATGGTGGTATGTTTGCTCACAATGATGCTCTGTGTCCAGACATGATTACAGAGGGTCTTGTTTTTGCCTTGATCCATCACGATCACAGAGCAGCCTTGTCTAGTGTTGATGTTGTGTACATTGTTGATTTCAGCAGCAGGATACAAGGCTGTCTTCTGGAGGTCAGGAGCTGCTTTTCTGTTTCTCACCATTGAACTTACATTATCCAAATTGGGACACTTCAAGAGTGAATGGGGGTGCCATTGATAGTGGCAGGAGGCAGACAAATGCCTAGGCAGATGGGGCAGGTGCCCAGTGAAACTCCACCTCCAAGCCGAAGACAGCTTAAAGCCTGAAAGCCAAGCTACAAGTCAAATCCATGGACTGGACTGAGAACCTGTCCTACCATGTGGCATGCTTTCCTCTGATTGATCCTCACCCTTCACCTATTTTACATATACCTACCCTTTCTTAATTGGTTTTCTACACTGCTGTGCCCACCTTTGAGTGGTGCCTTTGCTTCAGCCTTTCTTTACATACGCACAAACCAATCATCATGCACTCTCCTATTCTGAGCCTATAAAATCTCAGCCACACCAGGAGAGTGAACAAAGGACTGTGGTGGTGGGGGACCACCCCCACGTCCCCTCTCTGCTGAGAGCTGTTCCATCGCTGAATAAAATTCTTCTCTGCCCTTCTCACCCTTCAATTGTCAGCATATCCTCATTCTTCTTGGACGTGGAATAAGAGCTTGGAAACCACTGAATGTGGGTACAAGATACAACACAGGTGGACTGGGGCTCCACACCTGGCCCAGCTGTGGGCTGGGCTGGTGCACAAGCCAGACTTGACTGGGTGCCTCCTGCAACAGGTAGGGTCCCTCCTGCAGCAGGTAGAGTGCCTGAGCTAGGCCTCAGTCAGGGCATCACCAGCCAGAGGTCCCCAGCTGGCAAAGTGACTGAGAAAAATCCTGCATCACTGTTAATCATTTTGCAGGAGTGACAGGTGTAAACTGTGACTGTTCTCAAGAAATGGGCTGGGGCAATGTTCACACTGAAATCTTGCCCTTCCAATTCAGCTGTCCCTTCCAAAGGTCCCCTTTGCACTGTTTTTATCATATTAATTAGTATCATTGGAGCTCCCAGTACAATGTTTCTCTTTCATACTACATTTTGTGCTTCATCAGGTAGGATCTTATCAGGAAACAGAATTGTACCCAGAGGTTGTAGCTGCAGAAACCCAACAAAGGCATTGATTACAGAGGACTGTGCTTTAAGGTTTAGGGATGCAGCAGGGAGAGCTGAAGCTAGCCACACACTGCAGAAGGCTTTGCTGCTGGGCAAGAAGGAAATGGTGGTGGGGCTGCAGCCCTGAAGGGGCCTCTGGCAGGAGCTGTGGTGAGGAGGACAGCAGTCTCTCTGCCTAGGGCAGGGGGAAGCTGGGAGGGAGCAGTCAACCAGACCAGGCTAGCAAGGGAGGTGGGCAGGACAGGATGGCGAGGAAGGGGTAGGGGAGCTGTCCGCAGCTCAGCACAGGAGACTCTGCGCACTTATGAGTACACCACTTCTGCATTGTTCTAACAACCTTTAGAGGGAGGCCTAGTAGGTCGAGCATGCTCATTTACAGAGGAGAGTGGGCCCAGGGTCAGATGTGTCCATGGTGATGTGGCTGGACAGCCACAAGGACTGGCAATATAGCTCCTGACTTCCAGTTCAGTTGATAGCAAAACAGGGGGCAGGGAGTGTGGAAAAGACCTCACAACTGCCAGGGTGTGAGTGGAGTGGGAGACCTGGTCAGAGAGGAAGGAGGTGGTTTGTGTGGTGTGTTCTCACTCGGCTATATGCAGCTGCAATGAAGGGAAGGTTTTCTGAGAGTCATAGTGGCATTCGGGAGAATCCAAATGGTTTTGACAAGCAGCAGAGCAGGACGCAGTCACTGTTA
Source organism: Pan paniscus (assembly GCF_029289425.2). Lineage (NCBI taxonomy): Eukaryota > Metazoa > Chordata > Mammalia > Primates > Hominidae > Pan > Pan paniscus. The sequence goes on from NC_073255.2 coordinate 189,666,364, forward strand.
CCAGCACCTGATGGTTTTCTCCCTTGCTTGCTTTCTTTCCACTCTATTAATTTGTTGGGATGTTGAAGACCAAGGGCCTCTAATTTTGTAACATTTGTTGAAATCTCACAGAGCTCTTTGAGTGAAATCAAATGAAGATGGATAAAGGGAATGGGGGTGGGATTGACTTGATCTACTGTGAGGAGTGAGGGAAATTTGGATTGGGTCAGATGGGAGAACACAGAACTCCAGAAGAAGAATGGAAGACTCTAGAGTCAGAAGGATGTGCCTAGCACCCATGCTTGTGTGTGCATGTGCTTGTGTGTGCATGTGTGCACATTATGTGTGAGTGTGCGTGTGTGCCCCTGCATGTGTACCGTGCGTATGTGTGAGTATGTGTGCATGTGTTTGGCAGGCTGGGAAAACCAGGTGTAGGTAGCTCTCAGGACTAGTAGATGACCAGCCTGAGAAGTGATCATACTGAGGACACAGCATGTGAGGTGAGTTGGTGTCAGATCCTGAATGACAAGAAAAGTGATTTGGATATGGTCAAACAGTAGGGCAACATGTGTCCAGATTTGTCCTGGACAGGTTTTGTTCTGCGGTAATTAGTATCACCAGCATGCCCTTTGGCCTGCAGAAGTGTCTCCAACAAATTATTTGGTTATCCTTTCTGATAGGAAGTGGGAAACCATTGTAGGCTCAAATGTTCCAAGCTGGACTACGGATTCTAGTTAATTATCCTTGTCTTCTGTTCCTGGTCCTATCCACAAGTGCAAGGCTGGACATGACTCTTCACTCTGTCTTTGACTCCGAGTTCAATTCTTGATTTTGACAGAAGGTGTTTTTCGTATCTCTTTCCCAGACCTTCTGCTGAGGATATATGGCTCTGAGTTTGCAGAAGATCAAAACTTTAAATAAAAATCGGTAACTATGTGAGGTGATGGATATGCTGATTTGCTTGACTGTAGTAATCATTTCCCAATGTATATGTATATCAAACCATCAAATTGTATAAATTGTATTTCAATAAAACTGTTTTTGTTTTGTTTTGTTTTGTTTGAGATGGAGTTTTTCGCTCTTGTTGCCCAGGCTGGAGTACAATGGCATGATCTTGGCTTACCGCAACCTCCGCCTCCCGGGTTCAAGCGATTCTCCTGCCTCAGCCTCCCGAGTAGCTGGAATTACAGGCATGTGCCACCACGCCTGGCAAATTTTGTATTTTTAGTAGAGACAGGGTTTCTCCATGTTGGTCAGGCTGGTCTCGAACTCCTGACCTCAGGTGATCCACTTGCCTCAGCCTCCTAAAGTGCTGGGATTACAGGCATGAGCCACCACGCCCATCCAAAACTTTTCTTTTTTAAAAAAATCAAAACTTTTCTCTGGCCCAGTTTTCAGGGCATGGGTGTTTCCTGTGATTTAATTGTTCATTATCTTTACTTGTGGCTCCAAAGAGCACAAGCGTCTCCTCCTTCAGAGCACGTACAATAAGCGACCTTAGCAGAAGGAGAGAACTAGCAGGAGAACAAGGGAGGGAGTTAAGGTCGTTTTCCAGCAATTGTGTATTCAGGAAGTGTGAGGGCACATTGTTGTTTTACATTCATATGCAAATAGCTCTGTGTCTTGACTGGCTTCAAGGAAAGCTTTGAAAACATCAAAACAGAACTCTGTCTGAAAATGTTCTTACAGCACTGTCTCCAAAACATTCGTGCCTTAAGTGATGAATACCTAAACATCTCTCAATCAGAACCGCTTTCTTTCCTCTCTTCCCTGATATGCATAACAATGACTAAGTGTGGACTTCTGATTTCTTTTTCACACAATGGTAGCCCATGCAGTGACCCTCATACTTCTACAAACTTAGGACACTCTTGGAGTAGGTACTTTGGTGACTGGCTTACAATACTGCACGTCGCAATCTGAGGGCATTGAATGAAGCCTCTATGATCATGAGGATATTAGAAGGCCAGCCATCCAGGATCCTGGAGACTTGAGATGGAATCAAAGAGGCATAAAAGGTGATTAAAGTGAGAAAACCTGAGAGGCACATCTACCGTACAGCTACTCTCAGAGTTTTTCCATACAATGTGCTATAAGAAAAACATGACTAACATGTGATTGAAACTTTGTTCAAAATACAGAATTCAAGCTGGCATTCTATGTTTGCCAAATTCTGACCCATGTGTCTTTCCAGCTTTATCCTCTGCTATTCCTCTATGCAAATATGATGGTGTATCTAAACTAACCTTGTGTCTCCTGCATATGTACACTTTCTTCTAGAAAATGTATGCACACTGTGCTTCATCTGCAGTGCCCTCTTTCACCTCTTTTTTTGTTTTTTTGAGACGGAGTCTTGCTCTGTTGCCAGACTGGAGTGCGGTGATGCGATCTCGGCTCACTACAACCTCTGCCTCCTGGGTTAAAGTGATTCTCCTGCTTCAGCCTCTTGAGTAGCTGGGATGACAAGCATGTGCCACCACACCTGGCTAATTTTTTGTATTTTAGTAGAGATGGGGTTTCATCATATTTGCCAGGATGGTCTTGATCTCCTGACCTCATGATCTGCATGCCTTGGCCTCCCAAAGTGCTGGGATTACAGGCGTGAGCCACTGTACCCAGCCACCTCTTTTCATATCTAGGTTGCACCTCCTTTTCTCTATGAGCCATTGTGTCTGCTCCAGTCTGGAGTGATTTGCTATACCTCTGAGCACCCACCTACTTGCACTTGTGTTGCTTATTTAGTAATTGCTAGTAGCAAGACCATAACCCTGTTGTCCTAGTCCATTTTCTGTTGTTATAACTGAGTATCTGAGACTGGGTAATTTATATAGAAAATACATTTACATTACTTTCTACCTTGCTGGAGGCTGGGAACTTTAAGGTTGAGGGGCTGCATCTGGTGAGGGCCATCTTGCTGGTGGAGTCCCAAGGCGGGACAGGGCATCACATGGTGAGCGTGCTCATGAGAGACAGCCAAACTAGATTTTATAGTAGACTAGCTCTTATGATAAGTAACCCCCACCATGAAAACTCATTAATCCATTAATCCTTTAATCCATGAATGAATTAATCCATTCATGGCAGAGACCTCTTGACTCAGTTATTTCCTAAAAGTCCCACCTCTCAACACTACTGCACTGGAGATAAAGTTTCCAACGGATGAAATTATGGGGGACACATTCAGACCATAGCACCTGCATTCAGAGTTGAGTCTTCCTTCATACTCATCCTCCATGTAGCAGTTGGATAGTCTTGGGTGAAAACTTCATATGTTTGAACCTAGTTTTTTCATGTGTAAATTGTTGGGGAAGGAGTAAGGAATGTGGTTTATGGCCAAGTTTACCAGCTGCCTGGTAGGTTGGGTCCCCAAGGCACACAGGTCAGAGAAATTGCTCAGAATCCCAGTTTGGTTGAGGTGTTCCCTTTGGATTGACGCATTCTTCTTGTCCTCCTTGCTCCACCCCAAGTCCATGTCTCCAGTGTTTCACGGGCCAACGTTCATCAACATGACCCCTTATCAGGGAGCCTGGATTCCTTTGCTCCTTTAGAAACCAAGATGCCAGTAGCTTGCTCCTGTATGAGTTTTTTGTTGCTTTCTCTGGCTCCAGGGTTTTTTCCTACAAGATTTATTTCTGAGTTAAGGAGTGTTGTACAGCTATATTTCTGGAAAACAAACAGAAAAATAAACCACTCAAAGATGTGCACTTGGTCCTGTTGACTGTCTAGAAAACTCCTATTAGCCTTTCTTAATGGGTTGTATATGCTTTATTTGAGAGATTTTTCTGCTCATTGTCCTGGCCTGGCCCATTCTTCTGCTGAGGGATTGCAACTGAATATTGTGCTAGTTTAGGGGAGTTTGTGACATCATTGATTTTAAGGGGTGAAGCCCTACAGTTTTCCAGAGACTTACCTGAGGGGGGACATTGCAAAATTATGGGCAGTGAATGCTGTTCCTACAGTAGGCTATAAGGAGAAATTGTACTATCATATCCTTTCATTTCTGTCTTTCAGAGTAGGATAGACCATTCTGGGAGGTCCAGGGGAGTTCTTCCAAAAAATCAAGGCATACCCCATATTTGATAGAACTCAATATCCAGCACATAAAAACTGATCACAGTCACTTTTTACTTTATATACCTTCACATTTTTAAAATTTGGTAAAGATACATTACTTTCTCTAATAAAGTAAGTGACAAAGGAAAACCCCTAGTTTCCAGGGAAAATCACTGTAAACAGTTTTCATGTGCTTTGAAAAAGCATGGGTGAAAAGATGGATACCAAAATGAAGATGATTATTTTATATATATATATATATATATATATATATATATTATGCAATTTGTTTTTTTCTGGCAATTTGCTGTAACAGTATATCATAAAAATGTACCTGATACATTTGCTGGATCTCCTTAGATTTCCTTGTTTGCTTCCTGAATCCACAAATGCTTACCACACTTCACTGCCCACAATTGCTTGGACCCACATGGTTCTGCTGTGTGGGCTGACCAGTTACCCTCCCCATGGGAGCTGCCAGGGAGCTGGGCCAAATTCTTCATGCCCAGAATTTCTGGCTCTTCCTGTCATTTCTAGTATCTTGAGTGTATGCAGAAGGGACCAGATAATGAACAAGTGTACGCAGAGGTATTAACTCCCCAGTAGATCAGATTCCACCAATTGGAAACAGAGGATGGAAGGAAACAAAGACGACAGGCTTCTCCTTCCTCCTTTCTTGCTCTAAGACGTGGTGTCTGTGGCCTGCTTGTCCCAGCAGCATGACCTGCGGGTGGCCGAACCGTCATGGCAAGTGACCTGCTGTGTCATCCCATCACTCATTATAAAACAATACCCAGTGAAGTAATGTCTCACCTGGCATAGTTTCCCATCCTCTGTTACCTGTAGAGGGTCCAAGGTATTTGGGGGCCTAACATAAAAGAAAATGTGATCACAAGGTGACACATGCAACTTTATTTAAGTGATGCTTTCATGGGTTCACATGAAAAGGAAGGAAGTCCTCTATAGCAGGAGACCTTCCAGAGCTACAGGATGCAGCCACTACTCAGAAGGAAAGGCTGGAAGGGAATCCCAGGGGGTGAGGGGACTAGAGGGGGGCTCAGATGTGTGGGTGAAGTTGCTCAGCAGCCTGGCGGGGAGTCTGGGTCAGAGAACTCCAAAGGGCAGCAGTAGTTGGCATCTTTATAGCCCTGAGTTTATCTTATATATGGTTAGCACATGTTGGGCACAGTTTTGTGGGCATACAACGGAGGTAGGCTCTAAATGGCTAAAAATATGAATATTTGATCTGTGTCTAAAACAGTTAATATGGAACATTTTGAGTTTGGTGCTAGGAGGATTTTGAACAAATAGGTCTCAGCCTCCTGTGAAGAAGTAAACAACCTAGAGGCCAATTTACAGGGGCAGTCCTTGGCTCATTTATACAACACTATTTCACAGCTTCTTTCCCTCACTCTTGCTGCCCTTGGCTCATTTGTACAACACCATCTCATGTCTCCTTTCCCATCCAGGCTAAAGTGACATTAATGAAAGTCAATACAATTGAGCCTTGAACAACATGGATTTGAACTGTGTAGCTTCACTGATACATAGATTTTTTTTTTATAAAAGTTGCGCCAATTGTGCCTGCGTCTCCTTCCACCTCCACCTCTTCTGCCTCTGCCACCTGTGAGACAGCATGACCAACTCCTCCTTTTCTTTCTCCTCCTCCCCAGCCTACTCAGTGTGAAGAGGGCAAGGATGAAGACCATGATAATTCACTTCTAATTAAGGAATAGTAAATATATTTTCTCTTCCTTATGATTTTTTAGTAACATTTCTTTACTCCTGCTTACTTTATTGTAAAAATATAGTACATAATACATAGAAGATACAAAATATGTGTTAACTGTTTGTTATTAGTAAGTCTTCTGGTCAACAGTAGGCTATTAGTTGAGTTTTGGAAGAGGCAAAAGTTATACTTGGATTATGGACTGCATACAAGTTGGGGCCCTTAACCCCTGCATTGTTTAGGGATCACCTGTACATGTAAAGTTAGCCTATTTTTTTGAAATGGCAATTGTGTATTGTATTTGTGAATTAGTCTGTTCTCACACTGCCAATAAAGATGTACCTGAGACTGAGTAACTTATAAAGGAAAGAGGTTTAATGGACTCACAGTTCCACATGGCTAGGGAGGCCTCACAATCATGGCAGAAGGTGAATGAGAAGCAAAGTCACATCTTACTTAGCAGCAGGCAAGAGAGAGTGTGTGCAAGGGAACTCCCCTTTATAAAACCATCGTATCTCATGAGACTTATTCACTATCATAAGAACAGCATAGGAATGACCCACTTCCATGATTCAGTTACCTCCCACTGGGTCCCTCCCACCACACATGGGAATTATGGGAGCTAGCATTCAAGATAAGATTTGGGTGGGGAGACAGCCAAACCATATCATCCCACCTCTGGCCCCTCCCAAATGCCATGTCTTCTCATTTTAAAACCAATCATGCCTTCTCAACAGTCCCCCAAAGTCTTAACTTATTTCAGCATTAACTTAAAAGTCCACAGTTCAAAGTCTCATCTGAGACAAGGCAAGTCCCTTCTGCCTACGACCCTGTAAAATCAAAAGCAAGTTAGTAAATTCCTAGATACAATGGGGGTACAGGCATTGGGTAAATACACCTGTTCCAAATGGGAGAAATTGGCCAAAATGAGAGGACTACAGGCCCCATACAAGTCCAAAATCCAGTGGGGCAGTCAAATCTTAAAGCTCAAAAATGATCTCCTTTTTTTTTCATGTGTCACATCCAAGTCATGCTGATGCAAGAGGTGGGTTCGCATGGTCTTGGGCAGCTCTACCCCTGTGGCTTTGCAGGGTACAGCCTCCCTCCTTGCTGCTTTCATGGGCTGGTGTTGAGTGTCTGTGGCTTTTCCAGGTACACAGTGTAAGCTGTTGGTGGATCTACCATTCTGGGGTCTAGAGGATGGTGGTCATCTTCTCATGCCTGCACTAGGCAATGTCCCAGTGAGGATTCTGGCAGGGCCTCCAACCCCACATTTTCCTTCTGTACTACCCTCGCAGAGATTCTCCATGTGGGCCCACCACTGCTGCAAACTTATGCCTGGACATCCAGGTGTTGCCATACATCCTCTGAAATTTAGGAAGGGGTTCCCAAACCTCAATTCTTGACTTCTGTGCACCCACATGCTCAACACGATGTGGAAGCTGCTAAGGCTTGGGGCTTGCGCCCTCTGAAGCCACAGCCTGAGCTGTACCTTGGGCCCTTTTATCCATGATTGGAGCAGCTGGAATGCAGGGCACCAAGTCCCTAGGCTGCACACAGCAGGGGGATCCTGGACCTGGCCCAAAAAGCCATTCTTTCCTCCTAGGCATCCAGGCCTGTGATGGGAGGAGCTGCCTTGAAGCATGCCTGTGACATGCCCTGGGGACATTTTCCCCATTGTCTTGGTGATTAACATTGGGCTTCTTGTTACTTATGCAGATTACTGCAACTGGCTTGAATTTCTTCCCAGAAAATAGGTTTTTTTCTATCACATCGTCGGCTGCAAATTTTCTAAACTTTTATGCTCTGCTTCCTCTTGAATGCTTTGCCACTTAGATATTTCTTCTTCCAGATACCCCAAAGCATCTTGGTCAAGTTCAAATTTCCACATGCCTCTATGACAGGGGCAAAAAGCCACCAGTCTCTTTGCTAAAGCACAGCAGGAGTCAACTTTGCTCCAGTTCTCAACAAGTTCCTAATTTCCATCTGTGACTACCTCAGCCTGGAGTTCATTGTCCATATCACTATCAGCATTTTGGTCAAAGCTATTCAGTGAGTCTCTAGGGAGTTCCAAACTTTCCCGTATCTTTCTGTCTTCTGAGCCCTCCAAGTCTCTAGGAAGTTCCAAACATTCCCACATTTTTCTGTTTTCTTCTGAGCCCTCCAAATTGTTCCAACCTCTGCCTGTTACCCAGTTCCAAAGTCACTTCCACATTTTTGGGTATCTTTTCAGCAGCACACCACTCTGCTGGTACCCATTTAATATATTAGTCTGTTCTCATGCTGCTAATAAAGACATACCTGAGATGCGGTAATTTATAAAGGAAAGAGGTTTAACTGACTCAAAGTTCCACATGGCTGGGGAGGCCTCAAAATCATTGCTGAAGGCAAAGAAGGAGCAAGGGCACATCTTACATGGTGGCAGGCAAGAGAGAGTGTGCAGGGGAACTCCCCTTTATAAAACCATCAGATCTTGTGAGACTTATTCACAATCACGACAACAGCATGGGAAACACCTGCCTCCATGATTCAATTACCTCCCACTGGGTTCCTCCCACCACACATGGGAATTATGGGAGCTGCAACTCAAGATAAGATTTGGGTGGGGACACGGCCAAACTATATCAATTTGCATGGATTTTCTCTAATTTCTGTGATGATTCTCTTGTTTATGAACTTTTACTTTGTTCTTTAACTTTTCTTATCAGAAAGCAGTACTTTGTTGACCATCTTTGTCTATATGTCATTACATATCTCTGGAAGCTGAATTTGGATTAAAAGTCTTTGATTTTTAGTTTCTGATATTACTGTCAATTCCCTTTAAAAATATTATTTCAGTTTACATTTCCACCAGTAATGATGTCAAATCACTTCTCTCTTCATATTCTGGATATTATCATTCAACTCCTTAACAACCTAGTAGGTTAAAATTTGATAGCCTATATGTTTTTCTGATCTTTGATGAAGTTGGTTTTTTGGTATGCTAATTATATGGAGCTCCGACTCCAGTTTCTAGAAAGATGCCCATTACGACATCTCTCAGATCTTTAGGAAAGCTCCCTGTGGGCCTGTCTCACATGTATTCAAACCAGCATCTTGGGATTTTCTGCTCCTTGTTTGGTCATTTATCCCTAGGCTGCCTCTTCCACTGATGATCTTGCAGTTCATGCGGCTGTCCTCTGCTAGTGACTATAATTATTATTGTCTTCTGGTATCAGGGAGGGGCACCTTGCTACCTTGTGGCTCTGTTGTATCACTCATAGGTTCTCCTTTAATTTCCTACAGCAAAGTTGAATCTTAGTTATAAGTGTTAACAAAAATTAACTAAAGATTTGAAGATAATTGAAGAAGTGTACCAAATAGAAACTAAAATAAAATTTTTGTGCAAGGGCAGAGCTGAGCTTTGGTCCCTTTCTGGCCTGAAAATGAAAAGAAATCTTAACCTCCCACCAGGATACCTCAGTGAAATTTTGGGCCATAAAACCATTGACATGGCAAATAGATCCTTACTATTTGTCTTTTTATGTCTTGTTACTGATGCATTGCTATTTAATAGGCAATTTAACATATTATCTCCCCTGCTTTATGCATACACACACCGATTTTTAAAATTATCATGGTAAGAACACTTCATAGTACTGCAGAATATGGTATTTTTGACTGTACAATGTTGTACAACAGATCTCTAGAACTTATGTGTCTTACATAAGTGAGCCTTTTTGCCCATTGAACCCTATTTCCCCTTCCCCCTAGTCCCTAGCACCACCATTGTATTCCCTGCTTCTCTAAGTTTGACTATTTTAGATACTTCAATATAAGTGGAGTCATGAAATATTTGTCCTACTTGTTACTGGTTTGTTTCACTCAGCATAATGCCTTCAAGGTTTATCCATGTTGTTGCATAAGGCAGGACATTTTTTAAGGCTGAATACTATTCCAGTGTATCTATATACCATATTTTCTGTATCCACTCATCCATTGATGGACTTTTAGGTTGTTTCCATATGTTGGCTGCTGTGAATAAGCTGCAGTGAACATAGGAGGGCAAATATCTCTTTGAAATACTGATCTCTATTCTTTTGGATAAACACCCAAGAGAAGGATTGCTGGATTATATAGTAGTTCTAATGTCAATTTTTTTGAGGAATCCTAATACTATTTTCTATAGCAGCTGCATCATTCTACATTCCCACCATCAGCATACAGGGGGTTCGAATTTCTCCACATCTTCACCAACACTTGTCATTTATTTTATTTGTTTGATAATGGTTTTTTTTTTTTTAACAGCAGGCCACTATTTCAACTTGCTTTCAGGTTTTGTTCTCTGATTTTCCCCATTTAAAAAAACCTTCCACAACAAAACAATTGGGGTGAGCTGCAGTCCTACCCTGAGACAAGAGGGTCCTCTGCCCTGGTCCCCATGTCTGGGAGCACTTGGCTCTGGTCCTCCAGTTGCTCTGTCCATGGAGGTGAGGGGTCCCTGGGCCCAGGGTATGTGTCCACTCAGAGCCTGTACCCCATCTGCCTATTTTCATACCATGTTCCAGGCACCCAGGGCCTTGGCATTCTCTGCACATCTGCCCCAAGGCAGGGTTCAGCACCTGCAAGGGTTTCCTTTCCAGGTGATTCTCTTGAAGACAGATGATGCCTCTGGAGTGAATAGCCCTAGACATAAGTGGTGGCCAGGCAGGTGCTGTATGTTATGGGGTTGTGGAAGGAGTATGGACTGAGCTGGGATGTGCAGCTTGAGACTGCTACACAGATGAACTTGAGACTGTCCTCGTGAGGAGAATTTTAATGCCAGCACAGAATTTTAATGATTTTGATAACTCTAAATTTAAACCTGGAGTTCTAGGCCATTATGGAGATATATTTGCCAATGAAAATGATGAAATGAAATTTGAAGTTGCCGATAAAATGAAATTTCAGTTTGCCAGTGAGATGAAAATATAAATCAACCAAATATATTTGTAAATACATTACCTTGGGGCATGTGATATATGAGTCTCCATTTTTACTTTTTCCTGGGTCCTGGAAATGTTAGTGGCAGCCTGGTAAGCTATACCTGATATGAAGTTTAAGGGACATAGGTCTGAAGTTACTGGATATGTTAAATACAATTGTTCTGTATTCTTGCCTCTTACAATTTCCCACAATCCTGATTTACTCATTTATGGCAAGGATTCTATGCACAGTGATATCTTCCCTGCCCTTTAGCGTAGTTCTTGGTTCCTGGTATATGCACAATAAATATTGGACAAATTAATACATGTTATATGAAATCTTCTGGTCTTCTTTTGCACTGGGTTTTAAATCTTACCATTATTTGCAATGCAATATTTTTAGCATTTCTTTTGTCTTGGATTTCTTTTGTGTGTTTGTGCTGTCCTGAATGTAAAGCTGTAGCATGGGCATTGGACAATTTGATTCTCTTACAACTCATACATTAGTTACGAAGGAATTTCAAATTCCAGGTGTAGATCACAAACGAGAAGATTTGGCCAATGTGGTTTTTTTCCATACACTGCAAATTATGCCATGTCCGATTGAAGTGGAATTGCACAATCAACTTATACTAGGAAGGTCCTAAAGGAGACTGTGTACTCTTGTCAGGATCCCCACTCTGGTCTATGTTGGCCTAAAGCAAGTTCTACCTACACTCTTCCTCTGAAAGTGACAATAGTGAGACTTCCCTGTGGGCTCCAAGCAGACACTGGAGTTCCTGCTTCCTGTCTGACCCTTTGCCTCCTCCACCCATCAAATATAAATGAATTAAGGACTAACTGTAGCACTATTTAAAAATTTCAAAAAGAAAGTATGTAATGTCTTTTTGAAAGAGGAAGACATATCCTTGAGGAAGGATTTTTTTTTTTTAAAACAAAGAAAAAAGTTCACCATAAAATAAAATAATAGTACATTTAATTATTTTAACATATAGTGTTTATATCTATCCACAAGAAGATAACTATAAAAGATGATGAATGTGATAATTTGTTTGACGGTAGTACTAATTTCCCTATGTATATGCATATCAAAACATTATGCTCTATATTTTAAATTTATACAATAAAAATAATTTAAAAAGAATTTTTATTCATGTAAAGACATCATAAAAATACAAATTCAAAAACTGAGAGAAGATAAACAGAACACACATAACTAATAAAGTATTATTAGAATATATATTAAAATGTCTACAAAACAAGAAAAAGATAAAAATATAAAAATGGGCATAAGATGTAAGTGGACATTTTACTACAGATTGGAAAAACAAATGGACAATAAATATATGATTATATGTTGCATTTCATCATTGATTATTGGAAGAATTAAAGAACTTGATAATATTAAATGGTGGAAAGGATGATCACAGGAAGAACTTGTACTCATTGCTGATGGGAACATTAACTGGGATAATTTCTTTTTTTTAAAAAGATTCATGTTACGTTCCATCGATACCAAATTTATTGAGACTTTTTAGCATGAACGGTTGTTGAATTTTGTCAAAGGCCTTTTCTGCATCTATTGAGATAATCATATGGTTTTTGTCATTAGTTCTGTTTATATGCTGGATTATGTTTATTGATTTGGGTATGTTGAACCAGCCTTGCATCCCGGGGATGAGGCCCACTTGATCATGGTGGATAAGCTTTTTGATGTACTGCTGGATTCAGTTTGCCAGTATTTTATTGAGGATTTTTGCATCAATGTTCATCAGGGATATTGGTCTAAAATTCTCTTTTTATGTTGTGTCTCTGCCAGGCTTGGGTATCAGGATGATGCTGGCCTCATAAAATGAGTTAGGGAGGATTCCCTCTTTTTCTATTGATTGGAATAGTTTCAGAAGGAATGGTACCAGCTCCTCCTTGTACCTCTGGTAGAATTCAGATGTGAATCCATCTGGTCCTGGACTTTTTTTTGGTTGGTAAGGTATTAATTATTGCCTCAATTTCAGAGCCTGTCATTGGTCTATTGAGAGATTCAACTTCTTCCTGGTTTAGTCTTGGGAGGGTGTATGTGTCCAGGAATTTATCCATTTCTTCTAGATTTTCTAGTTTATTTGTGTTAGAGGTGTTTATAGTATTCTCTGATGGTAGTTTGGTTATCTATGACAAACCCACAGTGAATATCATACTGAATGGGCAAAAACTGGAAGCATTCCCTTTGAAAACTGGCACAAGCAGGGATGCCCTCTCTCACCACTCCTATTCAACATAGTGTTGGAAATTCTGGCCAGGGCGATCAGGCAGGAGAAGGAAATAAAGGGTATTCAATTAGCAAAAGAGGAAGTCAAATTGTCCCTGTTTGCAGATGACACGATTGTCTATCTAGAAAACCCCATTGTCTCAGCCCAGAATCTCCTTAAGCTGACAGGCAACTTCAGCAAAGTCTCAGGATACAAAATCAATGTGCAAAAATCACAAGCATTCTTATACACCAATAACAGACAAACAGAGAGCCAAATCATGAGTGAACTCCCAGTCACAATTGCTTCAAAGATAATAAAATACTTAGGAATCCAACTTACAAGGGACATGAAGGACCTCTTCAAGGAGAACTACAGACCACTGCTCAATGAAATAAAAGAGGACACAAACAAATGGAAGAACATTCCATGCTCATGGGTAGGAAGAATCAATATCGTGAAAATGGCCATACTGCCCAAGGTAATTTATAGATTCAATGCCATCCCCATCAAGCTAACAATGACTTTCTTCAAAGAATTGGAAAAAACTACTTTAAAGTTCATATGGAACCAAAAAAGAGCCCACATTGCCAAGTCAATCCTAAGCCAAAAGAACAAAGCTGGAGGCATCATGCTACCTGACTTCAAACTATACTAAAAGGCTATGGTAACCAAAACAGCATGATACTGGTACCAAAACAGAGATATAAACCAATGGAACAGAACAGAGCCCTCAGAAATAATGCCACATGTCTACAACCATCTGATCTTTGACAAACCTGAGAAAAACAAGCAATGGGGAAAGGATTCCCTATTTAATAAATGGTGCTGGGAAAACTGGCTAGCCATATGTAGAAAGCTGAAACTGGATCCCTTCCTTACACCTTATACAAAAATTAATTCAAGATGGATTAAAGACTTAAATGTTAGACCTAAAACCATAAAAACCCTGGAAGAAAACCTAGGCAATACCATTCAGGACATAGGCATGGCCAAGGACATCATGTCTAAAACACCAAAAGCAATGGCAACAAAAGCCAAAATTGACAAATGGGATCTAATTGAACTAAAGAGCTTCTGCACAGCAAAAGAAACTACCATCAGAGTGGGATGGGAACCTACAGAATGGGAGAAAATTTTTGCAATCTACTCATCTGACAAAGGGCTAATATCCAGAATCTACAATGAACTCAAACAAATTTACAAGAAAAAAACAACCCCATCAAAAAGTGGGCAAAGGATATGAACAGACACTTCTCAAAAGAAGATATTTATGCAGCCAAAAGACACATGAAAATATGCTCATCATCACTGGCCATCAGAGAAATGCAAATCAAAACCACAATGAGATACCATCTCACACCAGTTAGAATGGCAATCATTAAAAAGTCAGAAACAACAGGTGCTGGAGAGGATGTGGAGAAATAGGAACACTTTTACACTGTTGGTGGGACTGTAAACTAGTTCTACCATTGTGGAAGTCAGTGTGGTGATTCCTCAGGGATCTAGAACTAGAAATACCATTTGACCCAGCAATCCCATTACTGGGTATATACCCAAAGGATTATAAATCATGCTGCTATAAAGACACATGGACACGTATGTTTACTGCGGCACTATTCACAATAGCGAAGACTTGGAATCAACCCAAATGTCCAACAATGATAGACTGGATTAAGAAAATGTGGCACATATACACCATGGAATACTATGCAGCCGTAAAAAATGATGAGTTCATGTCCTTTGTAGGGACATGGATGAAGCTGGAAACCATCATTCTCAGCAAACTATCACAAGGACAAAAAACCAAACACCGCATGTTCTTACTCATAGGTGGGAATTGAACAATGAGAACACATGGACACAGGAAGGGGAACATCACACACCAGGGCCTGTTGTGGGGTGGCGGGAGGGGGGAGGAATAGCATTTGGGATATACCTAATGTAAAGGACGAGCTAATGGTTGCAGCACACCAACATGGCACATGTATACATATGTAACTAACCTGCATGTTGTGCACATGTACCCTAGAACTTAAAGTATAATAAAAAAAGAATAAAACAGAAATTCATGCTTTTGTGTAAGTTGAATATTTGCATATCTTGAGATCAAGAGCTATCCCACTCCTAGGTATATATACAAGAAAAATTATTTGACATGTGCACCAGGAGAGATGTACAATAATATTTATAGCATTCTACTTATAATATGAAAAAACTGGAAACAATCCAAATTCCTACTGATAAAAGAATAGATTATTATTTGACCTGCAGAGAGAGAATTCATGCTTTGAGAGAGGGTTTCAAGAATGGGAATCACATCTCTGTGGTAGCTATGATTTCAGATGCCATATGTTAAAGGAATGAATGATCTTATCCACTGTCAAATCCCTGAAAAGTCCGTCAGTAAAACATGTTGAGCAAGAAAAGCTAGGTTTATTAGATTTATGGAAATAAGGAAAAGCACTGCCATGACAGAATATTAGTAGTGTCTCAGAAGGAAAAAGTCAATTTCTAGTCACCTTGGCTGGATGACTTTAAGGTGGGTCTACTATGCAGGATGATAACTGGCTTTGGGAAAAGTTTATATTATAGTAGTTTTAATTGGTGGGCACAGAGAGAGGGAGATCTTGAAGAGGGTATTAATGAGTCAGTTGTGAGTCTTCAGAAGTAGAGATTTTTTTTTTCTTTTGTTGGTTTATGGTGTTAGCTTTCTGGAGCAACGATTCCTTGGAGCAAGTATCTGAGATATTTTTGCTTGCCCCCAATAAATTATTTAGCAAAAACCAGGAAAAGATGTTTGTTCCAGAGTTTTTAGGACATGGAAAGTAAGATACGTTTGATTTTGGAATTAACACAAGAATAGGAAAGCGTGTTGGTTTCAGTTATTGCCAACTTCCCTTGATAATTCTTGAATCACATTTAAAGGATAGACCATTGCCTTCTGGGGACATGATCAATTCTGATCTTCACCACTGTTTACCATCTTTGGTCACATGTGGAGTTTCTGATGTTTGTTATTCCAACTTTTACACATGTCAGTTTGTTGTGCTTTTTGTTGAAAGATTATTTGTTGGGTCCTTTGATGGAACAGGGGCTGAACAGTAGCACTAAAGACTGCAGATGACACATCTGAGCAGTACAACACATAAAATACTATGAGAAGAATTATGGTCCAAGTTTATAGTCCACAGCTAAGCCAAATTAAATAAAAACATGCATATTAAGCAAAAATAAAATGTATCACCCCCAATCTGAAGAGATACATAACCGTATTAGCTCAATTATCGAATTTCATGTTATCTTTGTTTCCCAGATTTTTTTTGTCATATTAAACATCCAAGAGAGATCTGTAGGTGTTTGAGTACAATATTCTTCCCATAAGGCAGCACATGCTCCACCTTGCAAAGGATATACCTTATCTACTTAGCTGTGTTCTGAACCACCACCTGCTCCCTTTCATAGAATTCCTCTTAAGTGAGGACTATTTGAAGACAAGTAATGGACAGAGAAAACAGATTGCTGTAAAATTTTCAGATCATAGCCCGTTGCATCACAAATCCAAAATCAAGTTATTAGGGACAATCTAATTAAACTTTGGCCCAAGCAGGTCGGATGATATATTGCCGTGGTATAATATAGTAATATTTTGATCCCACTCATCAAATGTGGTTCTGTGTCAAGTGACGGTCGGTTTAGAATAGAGATCATCAGGTGGATTTAAAGCAAGAGAGCTTAGCATTGAGCCTAAGCAGTTCTTCTTTCTTACAATGTCTGTAAAAATGAGACAACTTCCAAATAGCAACTGTTTTTCTAACTCTTTTGGAAACTTTCTTACCATAAAAGTTCTGTTACAAAAGGCATTTCCTGTGAAAGGCACTTGAATACTGTTTCTGTGGAGATAGAAAACCCTCTTAGCATATACAATCCGATAGGGGATTTTTGATTTCTGGCTGGCTCTCCTGTTGAGTGGCTTTCAACCTAAAAAATGCTTTCTACTAGAGTCTAATTACCAAGGAATCCAACTGACTTGTTAAAAGAATGTGTTATCAAAGAAAGCAAAGTGGCAGACAAAGAAAAATGAATGCAAAAAATGGTTCATTTGTTTATATATTTTGCCAAGCCATTAATAATAAGTTACATTTTGGTATTGGACTCATGCCAAGCAGTGTCTAAGAATAAAAAAAATATGTTTATCATGAGGACAGTATGAGTACCATAACTAATACATAAAAATGTTTCTTAATAACCCAGAACCTTACAGTAAGTAAAGAGAAAAGAAGCTACCTAAGAATATAGCAAACAAAGCATGAAAATTAAAGCATGAGAATCTGTGACTCCAATTATCTAGATGATGTTCTATGGGTTGTGGGTTGAATTTCTCTACTTCATGCAGATGTCTACTTGTTCTGAAAGCCTTTGATGGGAACTGTTTTCTTCCAATAACTGTTCACTCTTGGAGAATACCAATTTTTAGCTTCATGTCTCCATCTAGGACAAATTTTCAATGGCTGAAAAATGCCTTTATGTCTTTGGGGTCCTGGCTGGAGTAGTGGGGAGAGTGTGTATTGAAGGACAAAACTCTTGAGATTTTCTTACTGTGCAACTTAACAGTATCTGATAAGATCATGCCCATCAGGTTTTGGGGGCCATCTTTCTCAGAAGTCTGTTTAGGAGAATTATTTTTCCAGGTTTTAGGTCATGCAAGGTTGCTTAGGAGGATGTTGAGCAAACGGTGCTCATGCCAGTGGATGCTCAGGCTGTTATCTCTTGTATTAGTCCCTTGTAGTATTTTTCCAACTCCACTTAGCAGAGGACACAATCTAGAATCAGAGATGCAATTACTACAGCCATGGGATGACCTGCTACTAACTTATAGTGGGAGAGTTAGTGAATCCCAGAAGAAGTTGATTGCATTGTTATTAAAACTAAGATAATACCTTAGGTGATAGAAGCAAAGGGTCATTGAAAACTATGCTAATTTTAGCTGAAGAATACTATTTGTTCTTTCAATATTTTCTTAAGATTAGGGGTAGTATGGGCCGTGAAATTTCTGAGTAAGTGGTAAGGGTTTGCAAAACCTTTCCTGTGACAGGGTCACACATTTTAAAGGATTTTCATTAGCACTAGTTTGGAATTCCCCAGATTGAAGACAAAGAATTAAGCAATACTTCTGCTACTATCAGAGGTATAGCTCTTTGGTAAGGAAAAGCATCAATCCATTCCACTAATAAGTAAGTAATCACTAGAGAATAGTTAAGACCGACTGAGGAAGATGGCCATATGAAAGGCATTTAAACATACTCAGACACCCTGATTCTTGGACCCTTGTTCTTGTCCTGTTTTTCATAGATTTGTCTGGTTAATGGTGGTGATAAGTGAGACAGACACCACAGATGATCGCCAATCTTGGCCGAATACAGTG
Source organism: Pan paniscus (assembly GCF_029289425.2). Classification (NCBI taxonomy): domain Eukaryota; kingdom Metazoa; phylum Chordata; class Mammalia; order Primates; family Hominidae; genus Pan; species Pan paniscus. Next base: position 189,684,736 of record NC_073255.2, read on the forward strand.
GCCAATTTGTCCTTGCTGTGATTTTATATTATTTAAGCCAGTTGCTTACCAAATAAATAAGATCAAACAACAATACCAAGCACTGGAGAGGAATAAAGGAACAAGAATCCTGAGTTGCTGCAATATATTATTTAAATGCTCATTTTTAATTAAAAAAATCCACAAAACTGTGAGACATGCAGAGAAAAAGGAATACATGTCCCATACACAGTGGGGGATGGGGGGGGGAGTGACACAGGTAACAGAAACTGCCTGTGAAAGGGACCAGATGTCAGATTTAACAAAGACTTTAAAGCAGCCATTACAAATATATTTAAAGAACTGAAGGAAATAATGTATGATGACAATGCTTAATCAAATAGAGAATATCAATAGCCAGAAATTATAAAAGAAAACCAAATAAAAATTCAGTATTTGAAATGTACAATGACTGAAATGAAGAATTCACAAATGGGCTCAACAATCTATTACAATCTATTTCAACTGACAGAAGAAAGAATGACCAAAGTTGAAGATAGGCTGCTAGCAATGATACAATCTGAAGGACAAGAGGAAAAAAAAAAAACAATAATATACAAACAGAGCCTCAGAGACATGTAGAATATCACAAGTGCACCAACATATTCATAATAAAAATGCCAGAAGGAGGAGAGAGAGAGAGTGGAACAAAAATTTATTCAGAGAAATAATGGCAAAAAATTCCCCAATTTGATGAAAAACATGCATCTATACCCTCAAGAAACTCAACAAACTCTAAGCAGGAAAAACTCAAAAAGATCTACACCTTGACATATGAGAGTCAAATTTTCCAAAGCCAAATTAAAAAAAAAAAAGAATCTTGAAAACAACAAAAGAAGAATGACTCGTCACTTACAAGGGAACCCCAATAAGATGAACATCTGTGTTATCATTAGAAACAATGGAGGCCAGAAAACAATGGAATGACAAATTGAAAGTGGTGAAAGAACAATCTGCCAACCAAGAATCCTATATTTAGCAAAACCATCTTTCAATAAGGAAGGTAAAATAAATGACATTCCCAGATTTTTAAAAAACGGATAGAATTTGTTGTTAGTAGACGTACTTTAGAAGCTATAAAACTGGAGTTTTTCAGGTTAAAAGCAAGTGACCCTAGGCAGTAATTCAAACACATGGATACATACACACACACACACCCCCCCAATGGTAAAAGCAGTTATGTAATTATAAATGACACTATAAATACATGTCTCTTTCCTCCTTTTAACTGGATTTAAAAAGCAATCATATAATACAAATGCATGTAATTGTATCGTTGAGCCTGTAACATATAGAAATGTAATAAATTTGCCAATAGTAGCGGAACAAAAGTGGGTAGGAGCAAAGCTATATTAGAGTAAGAAAATGACACCAGATGGTAATTCTAAACCTCAGGGACAGATGAAGAAAACCAGAGATTGTAAACAAAATTAATACAAGAAGCTGTTTACATATGTTCTGCTTTCTTCTCTCAGCTTCTTAAATATACGTAAAATTATATGAAATAATATAACAATGAATTATTAGGATATACCTATATATGTATGTTAATATATGTTTGTATATTACATAAATGTATTTATGTATTATATGTTTGTTGATGAGAAATATATATATTATATAATATATACATTTATATATTATATATTTATTTTTGGCATATAACAACATATCCCAATAAATATTATATATTTATTGTTGAGATATAAAATATTTCCCCCAATATATCTAATATAAATTCGTATCTGTTGATAACTTATAAAATATATATTAATATATGTTAGGCATAATGTTAGGTTCAACAATAGTAGCACAGAAAAGGGAAGACAGAAATAGAGCTGTATAGCAGTGACATTTCTGTATCTCATTGGAATTAAGTTAGTATAAATTTGAAGTAGATTCTGCCCAGTTAAGATGTACATGGTAAACCCTAAAGTAAGTAACCACTAAGAAAATAATTCAAACAGTATAGTTAAAAATTATTGAAGGAATTACAATGTTACACTAGAATATATTCACTTTACATAAAAGAAATACATGAAAGAAGTATATAGAAACAAAAAGACATGAGACATATCAAAAAAAGTTAATTGGATATAAATCCAATTACACCCATAATAACATTAAGTGTAAGTGGATTAAGCAATCCAATCAAAAGACAGAGACTGTCACACCGACTATAAAGACAAAATTGAATTATATGCTGTGCACAGGAGACATTTTTAATTCAAAGACACAAATAGGCTAAAATTAAGGGATAAGAAAAGACAGATCATGCAAACAGCAATGATAGGAAGGCAGAATGGCTATACTAATGTGAGATGAAGTGGATTTTAAGATAAAATGTGTTACTAGAGATAAAAAGGGATATTTTATAATGAAAAAGGAATAAAATCTATCAGGAAGGTATAACATAATTGTTATACCTTCCTGATAGATTTTATTCCTTTTTCATTATATATATATGTCTAACAACAGAACCCCCAAAATACATAAGTTAAAAATTCACAATTGCCTGTAATCCCAGCACTTTGGGAGGCTGAGGCGGGCGGATCACCTGAGGTCAGGAGTTCAAGATCAGCCTGGCCAAAATGATGAAACCTCATCTCTACTAAAAATACAAAAATAAGCCGGGTGTGGTGGCGGGTGCCTGTAGTCCCAGCTACTTGGGAGGCTGAGGCAGGAGAATCACTTGAACCTGGGAGGCGGAGGCTGCAGTGAGCTGGGATCACACCACTGGACTCCAGCCTGGTGACAGAGCGAGACTCCATCTCAAAAAACAAAACAAAAAACAAAAAAAACCCCCTCACAATTGAAGGAAGAAATAGACATTTTGACAGTAATGGTTGAAATCTTCAATACCTCAGTTTCAATAATGAAGAGAACAACTAGGCAGAAGATCAATAAGAAAATAGAAGACTCGAACAAAACTATAAACCAGCTAGGCCTAGCAGATAGCTGCGGAATACCCAATGATATCAGAGTATACATTCTTCTCAAGTGCACATAAAATGTTCTCTGTGACATACTATAAGCTAGGTCATATAGAAAGCCACAATAAATTCAAAAGAATTGAAATCATACAAAGTATGTTCCCAACAACAATCAAATGTAATGAGAAATAACAGAAAGTTTAAAAATGTAGAAATTAAAAACACAGATCTAAATAACTAACAGACTACCACAAAAAATATAAAATAATTTCAAATAAATGAAAGTAAGTGGGACGCAGCATGACAAAACTTATGGCATGCAACTAAAGCAGCACTTACAGAGACTTTCATAGCTGTAGGGGAGAGGTCTATATTACATTAGAAGAAAGACCGCAAATCAATAACTTGGATATACAACTTAAGACAATTATAAAAGAACAAACTAAACCTAATTAAGCAGAAGGAAATAAATATCAGTTCAAATGAAAATTAATAACGTGGAGAAGAGAAAAACAGAGAAAAATTAACAAAAACACACCTGGCTTTTTGAAATCAATAAAGTTGACAAATCCTTAGCCAGACTGACAAAGAAAAAAGAAAGAAAACTCAATAAACATGAATGAAGAGGGGACGTTATTATAGACCTTACAGAAATAGAGAAGTATAAGGAATACTATGAACAATTGTATGCCAGTAGTAGAAAAATATCCTAGAAAGGCTCAGACTATAGAAACTGACTCAGAAGAATTAAAAAATCTGTAAAGATCTATAATAAAAAAAAGATTAAATTCATAATTTAAAACTTGAAAAGCCTAGTCCCAGAATTCTACAAAACATATAGGAAATTAATGTCAATTCTTCACAAACTCTCTAAAAAATAGAAGAGGAGAGAACACTCCTCAATTTATTTTATGAGGCCAGGATTACCCTGATTCCAAAACCAGACAAATATATCACATGAAAAGATGACTACAAACCAATATTTCTTATTAATATAGACTAATATAGGTGACCTGAGTAATCTGTTGAAGTTTTTCTGTAAGATTGTGCCAAGCTTCTATACCAGCCTTGGAGCCAATAGCAAAGATAAATTTATCACCCCATGCCTCATAAATTTCTCTTCCCTATAAATTCCCCCTTACAGACTTACAATAGAAGTAACAAAAATAGAGAGACAGAGGCAAGAACAGATTAACAAGACATGCTCTGCCAAAAATAAGAGTTTTAAATTTTGACGAGGTAATCTAAGGATTCCAAAAGAGGGTTACCCATCCCTAGCGAACAAAGTAAACTTGGTGTTTCGGAGCTTGATAAAAAGAGATCACAGCTCAGGCCCCTGAGTGTGCAGTTCAGGAGGCCTCAGAGGAGCTCTGTGCAGTTGAGTTGTGTTTATTGAGCCACAGTAGCAAGAGGGTCTTGATGAATCCTGGCACAATCTGCAAGATTATCAGTTGTCAATTTCTGCAAAAGACCACCGTGCAATGTGTTGAATAAGCAGAACTAAATTTATTAGACTTACTGAAGGAAGTGAGAATACCATGTTTACAGAGTCTTCATAGTATCTCAGCAGAGAGAAGCTGGGTGTATATTTACAAGGCTGAGTCCTGGGCTGAATGATTTAAGGAGGGCAACTGTTTGGTATTGGAGAGGCTATGATAGCTTTGGATAAGTGGGCACGGTAGGATGGAATTCTTGAACTGAATATCGACGAGTGAGGTGTTTGTTTCAATTAGTAAGTGATCTAAGTTGGTTTTGAGCCTTAGCTATTTTTCTCAGAAAATACTTGCTTCTGGAAGACAAGTTATTTTTGCCACATCTAAGTATTGCTTAACACAGAGTAAGAAAAGATGCTTTTTCCTAGAATTGTTTGGCACATTGCAGAAATAAACAAAGACCGCCCACCCAAATGAGAACAAACAGAGGCTATTTATTCAGGGCTTGGTACAGCAAGGAAGTCAATTGTCATCACCTCGGCCTGTCTAATACTCAAGGGCAGGCAGTGGAGCAGGACAGATTTATGGTAAGAGAAGAGACGGCTTCAGAAATGCTCTGATTGGAGGTTGTTGGCCTGGGAAAGCTGAAAGTCCACTCACTTAGAAACATGGTATCTTATGTAACCGGTTTTGGCACCATATTCGGCTTTCTCTGGTTGGTCTGGAGTAGGAAGCAGGAGAAAAAATAGGGAAGCTAACAGTCACCTAGCAAGTCCTGACCATTCTGGACCAATTGCTGCAGAGGTTGTGGGTAAAACTTCTAAAACCATAAATCCTGGCCATTGTCATTTGTGTATTAAATCCTGTAACATGGAGAGGAAAGCATGTTGGCCTCAGCTCTCAATTGCAATTGGCCCCAAAATGTCTACCTGTAATGAAAACTATGTTTTGAAATTGTGAAACTATTAATAGAAGTGGTCTGAGGCTCTGAATCTCTGAGAATGATTACAGTGTTTTATGAAGCAAACTTAGAGAAGGTGAACTTCTTAGCCAGAATTCTTTAAAGGTTTGTAGGATTTTTCATATATAAGAGAGAAGCAGGCGAGTAGGTAGGCTTAATTATATGCAAGCGGGAGACTGCATTATCTTCAGGTGGTGTTAGGTTAGCCATCTGCAAGTGAAGAGATTATTTTCCAAATCTCCTTAGATTTCCAGATGGAAGTTAGCAATAGAGAGGAAGGTGAGGTGTAGTTAAGCATCCTTGATTGGGTGTGTCCTGATGACTCCATGAGTCCAGACGATGATTTCCCCCTGATTTTAGTTCCCTTAATCATAGGCTTCTGTGTTGTTGCACAGTTTCTCCTCCTGCATTTGGCTTTCCTAAGTTAAAATACAATCAGCCCCCTTATTCGTCCTGCAAGTTCTCAGAAGTTTTAGTAAAGCCTGTCCTTTTACTCTCTCTAAAATATTAAAGATTAAGCTTCTTTTCTGGATTATACAAATTGAAGGAGCAGATCAAGATTTTCTATTTATTTTCAGATTGCTGAACTCAAACTCATTCATTAAAAAATGAAATATTTCTTCAAAAGGTTTTTACACTGTGAAATTTTGTTCAACTTAAGTCTTGGTTCAATGACAGTGTTACAAATATGCATGACTTATAACTGAAAATTATGAAGACATCAAAAATTATATCTTTACATGATGAGGCTTCTGACTGGCCTAGGATGGTCTTGGAATCCTTTCTGTGCACCCCAAATAATGTGGGATGTACAGGGAATTGCTACATCATTTCTAGCCTGAGTTTTCTCCCTGTACTGTTTCAATCTTCACTGTCCTCAGAACTGCACTATGTCTAGCTTCAGTGGAAGCCTTCAGTCGACGTTTGCATGAGGCAGTTTATACTGTGTGAAGTTTCCACACTGCACAGGCATACCTGCTTGTCTTATATCCCAATGGGTTTTTGAATCTCCAATGGGTCCTTCCTACTCCTCACTGGCTCCTCCCCAGTATGGACTTACCTTTGTCTGTGAGAGATATTTCCAAGCTGTCATCTTCCATTACGAGGAGTGTTATTTGTCATGCCTGGGTATGCGTTTGGGGCCATTGCGCAGCTTGGACTGCTGTGTATCATCCAGTCTGCTTGTGGGTGGCTGCTTTTCATCTATTTTTCATCCAGTTCTCTTCAAAAGAGGGAGCCGCCATTTCCCTGATGACATGGAGCCTCCTTGGCTGTCGTCTTATGCTTGACTCACTCTTCTTTTTTAGGCTGTCAGAGGGTATTCACACTCTACAACAGTATTTATGCCTTCATCAAAACAGAATCTCTGCTTCAAAAAAGTTACCATTTGGATACATATATATATATATATATATATATATATATATATATATATATATTTTTTTTTTTTTTTTTTTTGAGATGGGGTCTCGCTCTGTTGCCCAGGCTGGAGTGCAGTGGCGCAATCTCAGCTCACTGCAACCTCCACCTCCTGGGTTCACGCCATTCTCCTGCCTCAGCCTCCCAAGTAGCTGGGACTACAGGCACCTGCCATTACGCCTGGCTAATTTTTTTGTATTTTTAGTAGAGACGGGGTTTCACTGTGTGTTAGCCAGGATGGTCTCGATCTCCTGATCTCGTGATCCGCCCATCTTGGCCTCCCAAAGTGCTGGGATTACAGGTGTGAGCCACCGTACCCGGCCTGGATATATTTTCTTTCTGGATCTTTGATTATACTTATGTTAGAGATGTTGATCATGTCCAATATATATCATATGGCCATTTATGTCTTTTCAATTCCTTTCTTCCTGCAGCTTTAATGAGGTAAAATTGACAAATAAAAATTGTATATATTCATAGTGTGCAAGGTGATGATTTGATATATATACACATTGTGAAGTGTTGACCATAATCAAGCTAATTAAGCATATCCATCACTTCACATAGTATTTTTTTTTTCTGGTAAGAAGATTTAAGATCTACTCTCTTACAAATTTCATGTATTCAATAGAGGATAATTAACTATAGCCAGCATGCCTTACATCAGATCTGCAGAATTTATTTACCCTGACTAAATGAAATTTTCTACCCTTTGACCAACATCTCCCCATTTTCCCCAATCCCTTTGTCTTTTTGTGCTTTAGTTTGTATATTTTCTAGTGAAAGTAGAAAATATACTTTTCTACTATATATATAGATAAGTATATATTCTCATTATCTATATCTATATATACATATATACTATATATAATCTATATCTGTATATAATTTATAGCTATATTATAGATATAGATTATATATATAAAATCTCTATATATATACACAATCTGTCTATATATCATCTATTGAGTTTTAATTAATTTTAAAATTAATTTAATTAATTTGTACCTTTCAGTGCTAGAGTTTCCATTAGACTATTTCTTTACCTAATTAATTTTAGACCCCAAGTTTCTGGTGAAATTTTGCATCCTTTCCTCTAATTTATTGAACATAATAGTTTTGTTTACATGAAATAACCCATTTGAGAACTCTGGTATCTGTATCACCTGTGGGTCTGTTGCTGCTGTCATGGTTTTATACCTGGTTTTTAGTTTTGTAATAGAATACCATAAATGTGTGACTGATGTGAGACATTGTGAAATAAAATTAGCAGAGATCCAGAATAATACTATTTTTGTCTCTGAAGAAGGTTAAGTTTCCCTTCATTAGGCAGATAGTGTATAGACTGATTTATTTCAGTTTTTTCTTTTGCTTGCTTTTTAATTTCCAGAGCTGTCCTAATACAGGGTTCTTACTCCTAGGGTGTGGCTCTTCTGGTCTCAGCTGAGCCTGAGACAGTCAACAGGGCTTCTCCACTTAGGAGCTTAGTGTCTGCAGCGTTGTCCAGCTCTCCACTCTGTGGCCATCCATTGTTTCTTCCGAGAAGTCAGCTGCCAATCTTATTGGTGTTCCTTTGAAGGAAATGCACTTATTTGTTCTCCTGCTGCTTTAATTTTTTTTTATCTTTGATTTTCAGGTGTTTACTATAATGGAACTAAGCATTGTAGAGATGTATCTATATCTGTATCTACATCTGTATCCTGCTTGAGATCTGTAGCGCTTCTTAAATCAGTTGGAGTATTTTGTTAGTTTCTAAAAATTCTTGTTGATATCTCCTCTAATATTGTGTCCCCATCTCTCCTTTTTGAATTGAGACCCTAATTACAAGTATGATGTCATTTTTTACCATGTACTATACATTACTTATGCTTTACATCTGTATTTGCCCTCCTCTTATTTTCTCCAACCTTCATTCTCCACGCTAAAATTCTACTTACCTGTCCTTCAGCTAGATAAACTCCTCCCTATGTCTAATCCCTTATTACACCCATTTGTATGCTTCTTAATTTATATTATTGCAATGTTCAATTCTATAATTCCAATTTGAACTCCTTTCCTCTGGTAAAGATTAAGGTAGGTGAATTATTTTCTTAATAATTCAAGTTATACAGACAATCCACTGAAATTCCAGGCTGTCTTTGGTAAAACTTTAGCCAAATCTTCAATAAGTGGTATCACTGGCACCATAACATTTGTACATATAAAAAGTTGGAAAATGACCTGGGGCTTCACCAGATCATTGGTGATCACCAGATCACATATTCAAATGACGAGGACAAACAATAGAAAAAAATCAGCCCCTAAGAATCTCAGCACTAAATCTCTACATCATCTCTCAGAAACCAATGTTTCTCACTGAGGAAAGGTGAATGGCTTACGTGTCCCTTCAGTATAAGGGAACAGAGAATTGAATTGGTCATATGGGACTCACTTGGCTGACCAATCACTGGGACTCTGGGGAGGTGAGATGTCAGAGGCTGTTTAGGGTGCTGGATACTTGAATGCAGCCCGGTCTGAGCAGCAGGGGGTTCCATCCTGATCTGAGTTGTGGTACCAAAAGCTGTTCAGAAAATCCACAAGAACATCATTATTCGTAAGTCTTGATTTAGAATTTTGCATATGGGGCACAAGAACAATTCTGATGAAGTATTCTAAGTTGGGGTGGGTTGGGGGAGGTGGAGTTTTTATAGAGCTTTAATAAGAGATGCCAGCCAAAGTTCTGCAACTTTTAGGACAGTAGTTGGTTAAAAACAGTTATTCAGAGGAAGAACCCATTGTTCTTGTGGGTTAGCAGCCGCTGGTCAGGTAGGTTAGGGTTAGGGAGAGGGGTGGGAGGAGCAGTTGGTTGGGCTACTGGGGTAGGAGGAGGAACAGGGGAGCCACCGCAGTTACCTGAGCACCTTGGCAGGGACCGTCTGTCATCCTCCGCATCTCTCGCATCTTCCTCTCCAGTACCTACCACCACCTCATGCATGATGCATTTCATTTTTGTTTAATTTATTACCTGCTTCCTCTGCCCCATAAAAATGTCGGCTAGATAGGGTAGAGGTCTTTATCCATTTGGGTCATTGCTGCATCCCCAGCCCCTGTTCCATGCCCAGAACATCACAGATATACAATCCTATTGAATGAATAAAGGAGGAAGAATGGCAGTGCATGGGGAATCTTGTAACATGGGGGACTCACAATGCTTCCTCCCGAAAGCCTGCCGCATTCTCCCCTCCCCCTTATAATATCACATCTATGCTCTGTGGTCAGGGCAGACGCAGGCCAAGCTGCTCATCAGAAGCTGTGTTATTAGGTTGTTCTAAGCTCTCTATAAAAGGCCGTTTTCATTTATGTCAGTAGAATTAGGCTACAGGTTATACTTGCAAATGAGATAAAATCACTAGAGAAATCCAAATTACAACTTGGTATTATTTTAATATATGTAAGAGTTGTATGATTCCAACAATAAAAAAGTATAATTTCCTTCAAATTCAAAGACCTTGAGAAGATATTTTCATATGAGCAGCCAACGGAATGCAAAATGGAACTAAACGATAAACTTAGATGGAAAGGGCAGCCTTCTGTGAGTAGACAAGTGGACAGGCATCTCCTTTCTACAAGGAATCAGTTCCTGAACATCAGAGTTTCTGTGCAAAAATGTCAAATAATGAGAAATAAGCTCCCAATAAATGTACAAAATTAAAACACATTGTTAGTCAACTCCCGTAGCTAAAACACAGTCAAATAATTATATATAGGGAACAAACGATTATGTAGAAAGAAAAACGTTGCTACCGGATTATGAATTCATACAGTTGTCTTCAGAGAACTGCTTATTAGAACTTCTCATAGTAACATAAAAATCGGAAGCATGTATTCCTTTCCAAAACATCTATATGTGATTCCAATCTTCTAACCACTGTATTTGGAGTGAAACTTGAGACTGTTCCCAAACTCATTTGATAAAAATGTCGTATTGGGTTTTGGTTACGTACGTGGCAATGTTTCTTATGTAAGTCTAGGCCCCCAGACTTTGTATTGTGAGATATCGTTGAGCAAGTAACACAGGTTACCACCTCCAGGGCAGAAGTCCCACTGCAGGGAAGAGAGCAAGAGCCCAATAAGGCCGGGGACCAGGAGCAGCAGTGCCAGGTTGAGCCCACTACGTGATTTGCTGGTGTCAGGGTCACCAAGAAAGACACAACTCACACAGGCACTGGATGGAACAGCATTTTTCTCACATAGGGAAAAGACAGAGCAAGATCAGCTTTGATAGTCAGTATTGGTCCCCCGAGGCCTGCATGTCTCACCCCACAGCCTGAGCAGGAGCTGGTCGGCATGCACCACACCCATCTTGTGCAACAGGCACAAGACCCGTCCCCCGTCCCCCACCCCCAACGCTGTATGACACATGCATGTTTAAACAGAGCAAAGTACACATCGCTCGTGGAACAGGGAAAGTCACTCCCAGACAAGGCCATGTGCACAGCATGGGCTGAGGCCTCTTGCTCTCCACGTAAGGAAATGTTCCAGGTCCACGGCACACCCTCATGCAGCTGTGTCGGGTCTGCAGGCTGTGCACGACTGTCTTTCTCAACAGGTACTTTACGTTCTATGATGCCCAGGTATTAGGAGCCAAAGGTTAGCTGTTGGGAAATGTTAAGCAGGAAGAAGCTCTGTAGTATTGAATTACGTCTCCCTCTTGAAGTAACCGAGTCGTTAATATAACCACTCCAAACAGATAAGAATTAAATTGACCTTTTCTCAAATCCCTTTGTCCTTACGCAACCTTGCGAAGGTCATGGTCATCTTCTATGGCTCAACATCTTTCATGTCTCGAAGATTTGGAATTAAGTATAATAATATTTTACATATTATGAACTAGTTATACTATTTTATGTTAAGGTAACTTCATGTTTAAATTTGTTTTTACGTGTACTGTTTTGGAGAAGTTGGTCTTTAGAGTGGTAGTCTAAAGTATCCTATTGAAAATCTCACAAGAACGTAAATCATATTAGGATAATTAGGAAAATATTATGCTCATTGTGGTTTTAAGCTTAATTGAAATTTTAAGAATTACTTAAGAACCGGGAGGTTTGTCAGACACCTGGAATCCCCAAAAATTTATGAATGCACTTTTAAATGTTCGAAGGTGTTAATTAATGTGTGCAAATAGGAATGAATGTTATTCAGAGGCCCTCTTGGGAGTAATTTTTAGCATTTGTAGACTTAGAATGACAAGATGTAGAAGTTAAATGTAAAAAACTTAAGAACTAGAATTCTGAAATGATAACTCCTGTAAATAAGTCAAAGCAAACGCTGGATGACTGTTAGGTGTGCAACCCCCCTGAGGCCATTTGTTTACTGTGATTCTCCTCCCCTTCACTCCTCTTGGATTCTATGCCATCGAGATCTGTTGCCACCTCCTTGAGAATCCTGAGGGGAATGAGTGGGATATGGGCCCAGTGAGAAGATGATTGCTCTGTTGACCTCTTGGGCCTCTTATTGCCTGCAACCCTGCCACCAAATGGAATACATGCAATGTTTAGAAGTTCTCTGTTCTTTAGCCTCTGTGGCTTGAGATGAGGAAGAATAACTTTAACTGTACTAAGTCATTTTCCTTGTTTTGTTTTTGTTTTCTTTGTATTTGGAGGCAGAAGTTTCTTATATGTTTAAGTTTTTCCAGTGATGTCAGAGGCCCTGCTCCCTGATGTCATGCTTTGCGAGAGCTTGCTTCCCTGGCTGTATTAAGGGATTTGAATCTCTTGATTGTTACATATTGGACTTTGAATGTATAACCATGGCATTTTTTTTTTTTTAGAAAAATACTTACACGTAAGATAATTGTTTTGAAGAACACTGCAGGTTGTTATTCTGTTATGACTGCAGACTTTGTTTTGCTCAAAGCAAATCCACTTGGGCATTACAGAAAAAGAAGAGCATGATGGATGTCCTGTAAGAATCTGTGTTATCTGCCTCTGTGTTAATGCAAAACAACTTGCTTTCCTACCAGGGCTTGTACTTATTCATTGGACTCTTCCTCATTACCTGAGCTGCTAGGTGAATGTTTGGCTGTTGCTTATTTATTTTATAGGATTTTCATTAAGTCTTTGTATATTTCTTAATACAACAATAGAGATTGTAGGTGAGTTTAAAATTATCTGTAATGTTATTTAACAGAATGCATTAAGTTTGAGACAATGACATTTTGTAAATATATTGAATGAGTTCTAATCTAGAGTGTGGGGTGCAAATCTCTATGGCGAGCAAAATGGAATTTCATGTTGATAGCAGCAGTGCGTTTCCTTTACTTTTATGTGCTGAATTCTGGCTATTTCCAGAATGAGTGCAAAGCAGGTAATTAAAGTTAAAAGTAAAGGCTTGACAATGATGCAAGGATTTTTATGAAACCTCTATACAGTGGCAAGAATCTTCCCTGTAAAGTTTGTGTGTTTTGGCACTAGATAAATCTTATTTTTAAAATATTTTAAATTAATTTTAATCTCCCCCCTTTTGTTTTAGTGAATATGTTGGGCATCAGATTAAAATGACATTCTGAAAAATATTCCTTCAGCCATAAGACCCTCGCTGGTTCTAAGAAACCCTCAATGTGTTGTTAAATAAAAACTGCACTGGCCAAGATGAGCAAATACAAGTTGGTTTTATTCCCACACTATGAAGAGCAGCAGGGGAGAGAACACAGACCAAGCCCAGATACTCAGATTTGCTGAAACAAAGGGCGGGGAAATTTTTAAGAGCTGGGGTGGGGCTCGTAGGCCATCTGTGTTTCTAGTTTGCTTCACTCCAAGGGAAAGTAAACTTTCTCCTGTCTTCATGACAGCAGGTAGTTTTACAACTCGGAGCACGTTAGGCACCCACCTCCTATGGAGACTGGGAGACAGAGCACCATCTTCCTTGATAATTGCATCTCAAAGGGACAGCTCCCAGGTCCTTGACAAAGACAGTTCTGGGTTTAGACCTGGCAAGAGGACTTTTGAAAAGATTCACATCTCAAAAGGGAAGAGAAATAACTTACAATTATGACTTCTCTAAAGTAAATGCTCTCAGTAAAGGAAGGTCGGGGCAAGGGTCAGGAAGAAGTCTTCTGAAGTCGTGACCAGCTGAGGGACTGTGAGGGCCACCTTGGTGGGAAGTTTTACTTCTGAACCTCCAGGTTGGTCCTCGACACCCCTAATTTCAGTGTTGCAGACACCAGATGCGAGACAACAGGAAGAGCTGACTGGGTGGTTCAGGACCTGCCACTGGGGACAGTTTCTTCGTCCACCTTTGGTCTTGGGTCCATGCTTCCATGTCCTTCTTGCTCACGGCTGTGACAGGCCACCTGCACTGCTTATGAGGTGATACTCTCCCAGCTGTGCACCAGTGTCTTCCCTGATGCTGGGTCTGGGATTTTGCGAGCCACGTTTCTACATTTCTGCTTTGTCAGTGAGTTCCCAGCGAATGGGGAAGTATCTTCCAGTGGGAGGCCTGGAGGGAGACCACAGTCCAGGGTGGGGGTGGGGGGGAAGAGGGGGGGCGGGGGAGGAGGAAGGGGAGGGGGAGGAGGAGGGGGAGGAGGAGGGGGAGGGGGAGGAGGAGGAGGAGGGGGAGGAGGAAGGGCAGCACTGGCTGTGCTCTTCCTGGGGACTTTCTGTCTGGCTCCCACTCCTGTGAGCGTCCACCGTCAACACTTTCTCACCCTGGCCACACCAGGAGAACAAATTCCCTCCCTCATCCCCAGTTCAGCAGAAACAGGAAATATCAGTGCAAGGACTGTGCTGTTATCTCGAAAATAGATTTTTGTTGTTGTTGTTACATTAACCTAAAATCTCATCATGTAGAACAGAGCAGTTTCTTTGAGATTCTGCTCAGGTTTCCCTTGAGATTCTGCCTCTTTTACAGATTGCATAAAAAACATCCAGCCATTTGAAAGGGTAAATTTGCCAACTGGAGGGAAGATGATATCTAGTGTGTCCAGGGCACCGCTCCTTGTGACCTGTCAGTCAAGAAATTGTGTGTGTTTTGACACTTCTAACCTCAGCCTTATATTTTGTTTATTAAACTAAATTCATCATAGCATCTTTTTATACCAAAAAGATTTAAAACTAAGCATGAAAGTGTTGGAAACCGTTTTTCACTTAGTCAAGCTCAATACATGCCAATGTCAGCCCCTAAAGAGGAGAGCATTTGCCATCAGCAGACAAACACTTGGGTAGAATACCAAGCGACTGCAAGTAGATTCTTCTAATTTATAGACGGTTGGTAGACAATTTCTGACAGTCCCCCCACCTCTAAATATATTACTGTTTGTCTATACCTGGAGACTATTCTGTTCTGATTAGTTGGGGGACAACTTAGCCCTCTTGCATCTAAATTCTTGGAAAACCAAATGCGAGTTGAAATTTTAAAAACTGGTTTAAATAAGACATATCCTTCCTGTCACATCAAATTGTGTGAGCTCAAATATATTTCTGTGATTCACTTATGTTTTCTGTCTATCAAATCAAACTCCCAACTGCTTCATTTTCAAGCGTTTTTGACCTCTTTAGGAAATGGTTCCATATAACCCTCTAGATTTTTTTTAATGTGAGATGTGGTCGTAGATTTCTGACATTTAATAAGATGGATATGAGTTTGAAAAGGAAGGAAGCTAAAAATGAAAAATGCTGTTTTCTAGTGCTGGGACTGAATCATTATTGATGATCATTCCCTTGCATAACATTTCTAAAATGGTACCAAACCAAGAGGCATATATATCAAATGTTAGGGCTAAAATGGATGTTAAAGACTAATCAGTGGCTTTGTAAATGATAAAGGTCATTTTGGATGAAATGATAATTTCGTGTGTGGGCGTTGCAGTGTGGGTTAGAATTATAGAGCTGTTGGCTGCAGCGGCTCTGCAATGTGGCGGAAGGAGCAACAAGCTCGAAGGGAGAGCCCTTGGGCTTGAGTCCTGGCTCTGCCATTGGTAGCTGCGGGAGCCCAGGCAGATATTTAACTTGGCCACTTGTGCTTCATCTGTTAAATGAGGGTAATGACATCTACTGGATTTGTTATGAGCATGACCAATAAGAGATTCAAAGCACCCGGTACAATTGGTGTCTGGACTATGCAAGTGCTTTAGAAATGGAATTAGGTAAAGTGAAGGAATCACTACTAAGAAATAGCTATGAGGCTGCAAAAAAAATACAGAAAATGGTTTCAAGCATATATATAAAGAATCAACTAATAAAAGAGGAGTTCGAAGAATGATTGTATCAGGAGACTTAAGCAAAAGAAAAACAATTGAAATAAATTTCATCTTTATGGATACCAAGTAAAAGTTATAGATTTCTTACTATTTAATAAAAGTGTAATATGACATAGCCAAAGAGACTAAAAAATCCTCAAATTTCAAAATAAAGAGTAGTTTTGAGTCTTTATGTTAAAGCAATTGAAAATCCAAATTAAGGACAAGCAACGGTTAAGGGAATGTGAAAAATAAACCATGTACTAGACTCAAAATGAGTTTCCACAGGAAAGATTTGAGTCTCAGCCTCCTAAGAAAAAGAATAGGAGGCCAGGCGCGGTGGCTCACTCCGGTAATCCCAGCACTTTGGGAGGCCGAGGCGGGCAGATCACGAGGTTGGGAGTTCGAGACCAGCCTGGCCAACATAGCGGAACCCCCATCTCTACTAAAAATACAAAAAAATTAGCCAGGCATGGTGGCGTGTG
Organism: Pan paniscus; assembly: GCF_029289425.2. Taxonomy (NCBI): domain Eukaryota; kingdom Metazoa; phylum Chordata; class Mammalia; order Primates; family Hominidae; genus Pan; species Pan paniscus. The sequence continues at coordinate 189,701,202 of NC_073255.2, forward strand.
CCTGTAATCCCAGCTACTCTTGAGGCTGAGGCAGGAGAATTGCTTGAACCCAGGAGGTGGAGGTTGCAGTGAGCTGAGATTGCACCATTGCACTCCAGCCTGGGAAACAAGAGTGAAACTCCGTCTCAAAAAAAAAAAAAAAAAAAAAAAAGAATAGGAATACGGAAATGAAAGTCCTCTACAGACATCTATTAGCCTCTGCTTGCCTTTTCTTCCCAAATGTCATGGGGTCTGAATGAGGGCAGTAATTTTAATTGTCTTACCCTATATGGCACTATTCTTCTCTTAAAGAACGTGAACTGTAGCACAGAGCAGCTCAATCTTTCAAGCTTTTTGGTTAACCTAATTATTCTAAACCTACTCCTATAGTTGTTGAAAGGACTAAGATTTTATCTGAGTGACATTCTCTGTAGTGTTCCAATGGGACTGACACTTAAGGGTTTTAGTTAAAGGGACAGATTTGACAAAATGGACCTTGTGAAACATATACATCTATAACGCCATTGTTACTTTTAAAAACATTTTGATATATAGAATTTCATTTTATTCTTACATCCTACCCATTTTGTAGATGAGGGATATAAAAAGGAAAGGACAGAGAGGTTGGTTCTGTGATTTGAGTTTCTGCCAGTTTTCTCCACACCGATGAGCTATTTTCTTAACTTCTATATGACCAAGAATTCCCACTCCTAGGTATGTGACCAAATTTACTGAAAATATTTATTCAGACAACACTTGTATGTGAATGTTCATAGCAGAACTATTCACAATGGCCAAAAAAGTGGAAATAACCCGATATCCATCAATAGAGGAGTAAATCTGATCTTAGCCAAGGTCCTTATTTGCTTTCTTTTCTCCAGAGACCACTGTCTTCCTTTTTCTCTCAATGCCCAATGCCTGGAAAAGGTTGTGTCCTGTGTCTTATTCATTCATTACCTGCCCCAGTGTTAACTAAGATACCAGCAGAAAAAGGCTGCAAGTGGTTATAACTCCAAGATATGTTTGCATTTTTGTATGAACTTGAACGTCCTAGAGTTCCTAGGACAGGTGTTGACATCTCAACCTCAAGTGTTCTTTAGTGTTTCTTATTCATGATGGCCACTTGAGTTCACGTCTTTATCTCCCTTCTCCATCAAAATCACTTTAAAGTTACCATAAAGAAGTACAAAAATAACTTCTAATGAGAGCCTTATCAGAAGATCAGAAATTTGGGGAAATTCCTTAAAGATGGGAAGAGGATGGGATCCTACTTGTAGGTAAACAAAGCCAAGGAAGCTCCAGTATGAGCAAGCTGGAGAAAGCCACAGGGAAGGAGGGAGCTGGTCTCGCTGGGAGGACTCTGGGAACGTTACAAGCATGGAATCAACAGGTCTATAGAGGTGAGTGGGAAGGGGAAATTCACACTGAATAGTTAGACTTCCTCCTGCAGAGCAGCTGTGCCACTGACTTACCCCAAACCCATTGAGACCTGGTAGTAAGCACTTAGACCCAGGCACAAACCAGTGACACCATTTCTGAAGACATGGGACCTCTTCCTAGAGTTCCTAGGATGGGTGTTGGCATCTCAATGTAAAGTGTCCTTATTTTGCCATTGACAGTGAGATTGGCCTAATTGCCTGGTGCCCTAAAGTGGAACCTGCCATATAACACACCTCACCGGTAACACACAAAGCTCAGTCACTCTCATTAAGGCAAGGATCAGTAGCAGGTGGAATCCGCTCCGGTTACCTATATGAACTGTCTTAGTCTATTTAGTGTTGCTATAAAGGAACATCTGAGGCTGGGTAATTTATAAGGAAAAGAGGTTTATTCGGCTCATGGTTCTGCAGGCTGTACAAGAAGCGTGGCACCAGCTTCTGCTTCAGGTGAGGGCCTCAGGAAGCTCACAATCACGGTAGAAGATGAAGAGGAAGCAGCATGTACAGAGAACACGTGGTGAGAGAGGACGCAGGGGAAGGTGCCAGGCTCTTTTTAACAACAAGCTCTTGCAAGAACTAATGAGTGAGAACCCACTAATTACTTGGGAAGCACCAAGACATTGATGAGTGATCCACCCTCATGACCCAAATACCTGTTATTAAGACCCACGACCAACACTGAGAGTGAAAATTTCAATGTGAGGTTTTGGTGGAGGACAAACATCCAAACTGTAGCACTAACTGATCAGATCAGTAGTTAATACATATGAACAGACAATCTTCATTTCTTTTGTGATGTTTATTTTACTCAGAGAACAATTAACTAGGGGCAAAAATTAATCTTTTGGAGGACACTATCGACAATATATTTTTAAATGTTTTCTCTTGCCTGAATTTGCTTTGGGAAAATATTGCATTTGGAACAAAAGACTCCCTATGAAAAAGGAAAAATGTCTTGTCTTGTATAAATATGATTGCCAAAATGAGCAATTCAGAGCAAGAGGTGAAAGAAAATGTGATGAACAATTTTCAGAGCATAGCGCCGAAAAGGCTGAGAGATGGAGGATATGATAGCAAAGTCAAGGTCCTGGTAAACTAATCCATGGGATCAATCATATAATGGGAGTTCAAGAAAGAGAGAAGAGAGTGAATATGGGAAAGGAAATGTAAAACAGTAAAACTTCCCTACACTGAGAAAAGGTGAAAGGCTTCTATTAAAAGGACCCAGGATGCTGACAATGTGAATGGAAAGGAATCTGATAGCTAGATATATCATCATTAAAATGTAAGAAACCAGGCACAAATAAAACATCCTAAAAGCTCCAGAGAGAATCAAATTAAGCACGCACACCATTTTCTGCAAAGAATAAGAATATGATTATCAGAACTGTTGTGAAGAAATGAGACAAGTACTTTTTTTTTTTTTTTTTTTTGAGACCGAGTCTTGCTCTCTCACCCAGGCTGGAGTGCACACTTTTTTTGATACAATACAACTTTATTTACAACAGACAGAGGGCCACATTTGGCCCATAGGCTATTGGTTTCTGGCCTCTGCTCTTGGCTGTGAACATTCTTTTTAAAAAAATTTTAGTTGACTCATAATAATTGTACTGATTTATGAGATACAGAGTGATATTTTGATACATGTATATAGTGTGTAATGATCTAATTAAGGTAGTTAGCATATCCTTCACCTTGAACACTTACCATTTCTTTGTGTTGTGAACATTCAAAATCCTCTCTTCTAGCTTTTTGGAAATATCCATTAAATTATTATTAATCATATTCCCCATACAGTGCTACAGAACACTAGAATTTATGCCTCACGTCTAGCTGTAACTTGAGACAAATACTTTTAAACCTAGGGGAAATGATTTAAAATACAGAATTCTTTACCAGTCAAAACAGCCAGTGATAAGGCAAAATACAGGCATTTCCCATATGTAAAGATTCGGAACAGTTATTTCTCATCTTTGTCCTCTGGGAAACAAACCAACCGACCAAGAGTGTGCTCATGCAAAATGCCAAGTGATACAACAGTAAATCTAACTGAGGTCTGCAGAGGGAGAGAGGTCCCAGGAACAGGGGAGTGAAGTGGACCTAGAAGATGCCTAGTCCAGATTAGAGCAGGAAGACAAGGGATTTGGAGGGAAAAGGTAAAAGAGTGAAGCAAAGAGTTTGGTTAGGAAAGCGGTGATCTATGGAATGGGGATGTCATATCTTCTTTTGTACCAAAAATCCTAGAAAAAAAATAACAGCTTTCCAAGGAAGTTAGAGCCTAGGTTAAAGCAAACTAAAACACGGCAAGATTTTGAGCAGGTTGTGGGTATAAGAAAATAAAATCTCTTTTATCTGTGTTTTTGGAACAATTTATTTTGTATGACACTTTTAATAGCACAGATTACATTTCCTCCTTGATAAGGCCAGTTTAACTACTTGATTCTATGGTAGCCAGTCTTTGCACTATCAATATTATAAATAATATAATCAATATTATAAATAATGCTGTGTTGACTTTTCATAATTGGAAACAATTTACAGAGAAAGCCTGAGAGATTTAATATTTACACATTATTTTGTATCTCCAGTTGTTAATCTTTACACTAAATATAGTTATAACACTGTATGTTTTTGGGAAGTAAAATGAATGAAGGGAGCTGGAAGAGCCTGCACAGGCACTGAGTTTCTTATTTTATATAACAGAGAATCAAGAGACAATCAAATTGAGGGCCCCAAAATAGAAGTTTAAGTGTTTTTTAAAGCTCTATAAATAATCAGTGATAGAATTGAAACTAATAAGATGTGAAAATTAGAAGGAACAGGAAGGGAAAAATGAGGAGTAGTGGGGAGTAAATAGATGTTACTAAAATGCATAAATCATAAGTATATGATGGCCACATATTGAGAGGGTGTAGACAAAGTGGTTTCAGACACAGACTCTGGAGCCAGACTTCCTGAGTTCGAGTCCTACCCTACCCACTGATTATTGTGCCACCTTACGGGGTTTTTGTGAGAACTAATATACTACTGTATATAAATGCACGTGTTATGTAATACACATAATATATGTAATAAATGTTCACTATTATTAAGTAGCATTGTAAAGATTATGCCAGAGGCAGTCTAATGGTACATAATCTTTGTAATATCAAATAGTAATTATTTGAGCAATTACTTTTAAAATATGAAAGGCAGATGGGAAAGTGGGGTCTATGGCAGAGGATATTGATCCTTTAACTTTTCTCTCCTGTTTGAATTTTCATTATATGCATGTATTATTGTAACGAAAATATTTCTTTGGGTCTTAAGGACATTCATCTATAATATTGTGTGTATTGCAAAAGTCAGTATTCACTGATACTGGATATTTAGAAGCGGAAAGAGATTCCTCATCTTGCAAGAAATCACTGGCAAGGCAGTAGAGGGCCTGCGAAAAAGAAGCATTTTATTTCTCTGAGACCAGACAAATGACAAGACAAAGAGAGAGGTCAAGATGGCAGAGTGTCTGGCTTCTTTACTCATGAATGTGAGGCATTTTCTCCGTCATGCACTGAACGTGGAGAGAATGGCCCTGGGCAGAAATCAAAACACGTGGCAGTTCCGGTAGCTCCAGGCTTTGGCAGTCTGGATGATGACACATCCTTTGAAGTACCCGTAACCATACACTTGGCTTGACCTGAGAGTTGCAGGACTGGGGCTTGTTTGAGAATCAAATGTATGAGATACCCTGAGAACTACCCGAAATACTTGTGCGGGTTGACCAGAGAGCTCCGACATTGCTGAGCTCTCACATAATCTAAGTAGTGCCATGGACCGTGGGTGTAAATGCTCATATGATCTTCAGTGGACCTGCAGGTTTGTGAGGCCAGGGAAAATGCATGTTCCTTTCCTAACACCATCACTGTCTCCTCTTGGATTATTCCTGAGGGCGATTAATCTGTCTTTCTCTCTCCAGACTCATCCAACAGATCCTGTCCTCAGATTTGGAGCGAGAGCATCTTCCTAAAATGCACCTCTGAAAATGCACCTCTGCATCATTTTCAGAGGTGCATTTCTCAGAAGTGCATTTCAGAGGAGCATATATATATTAGAAGATGCTATGTTTTCAGTATTTGCAGGAAAATTCCTTTAATGAAAAAGACTGATCTTAGTTGAGAATATGTCTTGATAAGTCCACTGTGTGGAAGCAGTACCTTTGTGTGCGTGTGTGTGTGCGTGTGTCTGTGTGTTTGTGTGTGTGTGAATGTATGTGTATGTGAGTGTGTGTATGTGTGAGAGTGTGTGAGTGTAGGTGTGTGTGCATGTTTGTGCGTGTGTGTGTGTATAAGAGAAGGAATGAATGAAGAAGGAGTAGGGAAAGTGAGCATGGGGTGGGAGAGTGGAACTACCACTCTTTAGGTTTCACAGTAGGAGAAATTTTTCTTTTCTCCAAAATTTTCTCAGTATTTGTTGAAAAATGATAAAAATCAATATTTTGATCGCAAGATTCTTGCTGACTGGCTTTTCGATAAATGAAATATAATTGTCAGTCACCCCTTGTTCTTCCTTATAAGGCTGGTCCTTCTGGGAAGACAGGTGGTCACATTCCTGCACTCACAGCGCCATTCATGAGATTAGTAGCAACACTGTTTCCTCTACAAATGCCCCTGGTGCTTCCCATGGAGCCCCTGTTGACTTGGGCAGAGATTCTCTAGTAGGAGAAGTGAGGGGAGGGGAAGTCAAACATACCATCGCAGCAGATGGGCACCTTTGTGTCCAGACCTGGTGTCCTGTAAGGTTGATGTTGAGGACACTGAGTTGCACCCCACCTGTACAAGGTGCTTCAGAGATTTTCTTCTATCCCATTTCACTTACATCACCCTGGCTCCGGAAGGCATGCTAATCTGAGTGTGGTGACCTCAGTTACACTTTTGCCCTCTAACAGCTTAGTTGAGAAACTAATTAGTTTTTCAGGTTAGTGAACTTGCAGCTTGCTGACTGTCATGAAATATGACACAGAATAAGTAAACGGAGAGGGAAGAGGATGAAATGTGAGCTGCAACTTTCCTTACAGCGGCTTTAGTAAGGGGACCAGAAGTATTGCAATGATGTGGAAATGTGTAGTTACCAAGTCCTTCTGTCTTCTATTTATCCTGAATCACCTGATTTCAACCCCACTAACAAATAGCCCAGGGCCTTTAAGATTGAAACCAGGAGTCTTCAATTCAATCCAGTTCAATTCAATTCAATTCAGCACAATCTTAGAACAAACAAAATCTGTTTTTGACCTCCAACTCAAAGCCAGTCAGTGAGAAACTCAGGGACCTCTGGTGGGTTACTATGCATGGTGTCTGCATGTGGCAATAACTGGGTAACCTAGAGCACAGGTCTTGGGTCTGAGACCTCAGCAACCTGGCTGGTGTGGAGTAGAATGGGGATGGGGAGACTAACCCAGTTGCAAGTCTAATCCCATTATGCACAGTTAGGCAATCCGGTGAACAGCATTTGATGTATTGGCAAACTCAGCTATGATCCAGGTAGGTGCTAATATCAGAGACAGCCGAATCCACAGGCAGAATATGGCAACAGGGAGAACCTCAGCATCGGGGGGAACCTGAGCAGGAGGGAGATCCTGGGCAGGGGGAGAACCCGAGCAGGAGGGGAACCCAAGCAGTGGGGACAGCCTGAGCAGCAGGGAGAACCCGGGCAGCGGGGAGAACCCAGGAAGCGGGGAGAACCCAGGAAGGGGGGAGAACCCAGGAAGCGGGGAGAACCGGGGCAGTGGGGAGAACTGGGGCATGGGGGAGAACCTGGGCAGTGGGGAGAACTCAGGCAGGGGGTAGAACATGGGCAAGGGGGTAGAACACAGGCAGCAGAGAGAAGCTGAAGTCAGGTGGCCAGGGCTTGATGCTGCCAGGTGGTCAGCAGGCTCCTGGCACAGTCCTGGTCTGGCCCTCGAGCTGTGAGAGCACTGTCTTTTGAAAAGGCTTATACACTGGGCTGGGCATGGTGGCTCACGTCTGTAATCCCAGCACTTTGGGATGCCGAGGCAGGTGGATCACCTGAGGTCAGGAGTTCAAGACCAGCCTGGCCAACATGGTGAAAACCTGTCTCTACTAAAAACACAAAAAACCAGCTGGGTGTGGTGGCACACACCTGTAGTCCCAGCTACTTGGGAGGCTGAGGCAGGAGAACCACTTGAACCCGGGAGGTAGTGGTTGCAGTGAGCTGAGATCGTGCCATTGCACTCCAGCCTGGCAACAGAGCAAGACTCCAACTCAAAAAAACAAAACAAAACAAACAAACAAAAAAGCAAAGGCTTATACTCTGCTCCCAGGCATTGTGGGTTGTCTTTGCAGTAGACAGAAACAAAAGTACCAACCCCCAAACCTTTGCTTTTATAGAGGAGATCTATTAGACTTATTGAAATAATATAGAGCAGATACAAATGTTTATAATGTGGTAATATGGACATTTTTGGATGTCCCTCTCCCTTGTCTTTGAGGCATTGGAAAAATGGAATGCAAACATTTCCTTTTGCCTCATGAGGTGGGCTGAACCCTGAGGCCTTTCTGATTTGGAGAAAAAAATAGCCTAGATTTTTTTTTTTTTCTAGTTCCAGGGTTGATGAGCCATCAGAGTCTACTGTGAAAGAATAGGCATAGAGAGGCTAGGGTGTAATGGATACAAATATGCTTGGAAAAGCAGGAGATAGAGAGAGCTGGAGTCCTGAGACAAGGGGAAAGGCCAGCGCTGTGACTGGACTCTGCCTTCCGAGAAGAGGAGGAGGAGGAGACACCAAAGGTGCGGGCTTGCCATTCTTGTCACAGACTTCCGTGCCCAGACATGACACAGGAGCAGGTCCATGTTAGGGGAACTTGAGCCATCATTAAGGGGCAAGAAAAGTCAGCCACTGGCTGCCATTATAATGAGTATTTTGTGCCGGCAGGAGCAGTGGACATCTCTGGAGGGAGCCACCTGAGCAGATGCTGGCTGTCTCGTGCCGAGGCCCCGCGCCAGATCACAGAACTGTGAAGTGATCCTGGGCAGAGGTGAGCAAGAATGGCTGAAGTTGACTTGTGTTTCATACCATTTCAGAAAGATGGGAGCTCATCATTGAAATTAAGTTAAATTGTAGAAAATAAGGAATTTTGGAACTTCTTAGACAAGATGCAATAATTATACTGTTTCCTGGTGGAGGTCTTGCCCTTCTCCTCCCTTCCTTTATTTTTATTGCTGTAGCGTGGATTTGGACCTATTTTTCTTTTAGTCTGTGGTCACAGAGGGTTCAGAAGTGTAACGGTGCTTGTGAAGACACATGCATTCCAGACTTCCTAATTAGATGCTTTCTTGTCACACTTTAAAACCCCTGCACTATTGGGAAGTGCCTGCCGAAAGGTCAGCCCATCACTCCTTGGTTACCTTCCGCAGTGACATGATATTTCTTTCACTGGCAACGAATGAGAAAGGGGTGGTACAGTCGGATATTAAGGGAACCAGAGCTATCTTCAAGGAGCCAGAAAAGTCAGCCATTGGCTGCCGTTATAGCTTGAGAAATGACTGGACGAGGAAAGTCTATTTCAAACAGATGGTTACAAAACCTCACTAAAGCCAGTGCACGCTGGTGTGCGTCACAAATTGGCCTAGGAACAGCACCGGGGCGTATACATTGTGGAAGTCAAGAAGTGAAGATTACACGTGATCTGATTTCCCATAAAAAGACTCTCTTAGTTCTACACACTTAGAACCAAGATCTGTTTTCCTCACCTGCTCTTTTGCCAGATGCAAAGACCCCTCGGCCACTCCCCAGCCTCTGTGTGTGTGTGTGTTTAGCATTTGTGAACCTCTCTGACCTCTTATCTTTTCAGGCTAATGAATTGAATACCTCTTTGAGGGCAGGATAGAGAAGAAGGCTGAGTTGGGGAGCCTTGTAAACTGAAGGGAGACAGCTGGGTCTGGAAGGAAAACGGGTATTAAAATGTCAACTAGTATCCAGTGTCCAATGGGCAGGGGCTGGGCCTTGCCTGCTTTTGTGTCATGCATGGGTAAAGTCGTATCTAAATATTTAATCTCTTTTGGCTTTTACTCCTTTCCCCTCCAATCCCACTTCCTTTAATTTAATTTTTATTTATTTAGTTTTTAGCTTTTAGGATCCCAGGGTAAATACGTATCGTACCTTGGGAAATGGCATAACAGAAAGAACACACTTAGCGTGATCACTGTTTAATTGTGTTCAGTTGTATTTAGGACCAAGACATCTGACAGCATCACTGGGCCTCCTTTCAGAGAACAATTGGCACACTTGAATGCAACGGAGTGGATAGGTGACAGCTCCTTCCCATGGCAGCTGTGGCAGCTCCAGCTTTCTATCTAATCAAATTAGTTCCTCTCTGCACTCAAACAAGTCAGAAGCAATCATCTCCTAATCCACACCCAATAAGCAAATGCAAACACTGTCATGGTGTGATGCTAATAGGACAAGAGGTGAAGTCTGCTAATAAATACAGACATATCATGTGGCTATAATAAGCCACTTAGAAAAATAGTGGATATAGATTTTCTGTCTTTTACTTAATCTATTTTCTTTCCCACAAGGGAGAGACCAGGCAGCTATCGAGGGAGGATAAATGCACTCGCTTTGTGGACGCTCTGCTTCTCTGCTATTCCCATTGTTTTCCCAGTGGAGATGGCACCAGTCTCTAGCCATTACTGGGCCTATTGTCTCCCCATAGGTTTCCTAGAGTCACTAGCTCTGGATAGCCTATTCAGCAGTGTCACCAATGCCACCTGGCTTCTGTATGATGAGAGCAGGGAGTCAGCTACGATAAATGAAGCCTGTTTTGAGAGACTTCTCCTAATATTAACAAGTACAAAGGAATAATGGATTTGAGAAGCAGAAACATGACCCATTGGAATTTGACCTTGAATGCAATTTAGGGTTAGTTGGAACTAGTCTTATTTAAAAATAAACTATTCTTTCTCCAAGGTAGTATGAGAAAAGTTAGGTTGGAGTTTGGAAATAAAGCAAGGCATTTTTTTAATTAAAAAAAGCTTTATTGAGATATAAGTCATATATCATACAATTTGCCCTTTTAAATCAACATTCAATGGTTTTTAGTGTGTTCAGAGTTGTACAATCATTACCATAAGCAATTTTAGATCATTTTCATCACCCAAAACAGTAATTCCATAACCATTAGTATTATTCCCCATTTCTCTTCTCCTACCCTACCTATCCCACTACTGGGTATATATCCAAAGAAAAGGAAATCAGTATGTTAAAGAGATGTTTGCACTCCTGTGTTTATTGTAGTACTATTCACCATAGCCAAGAAATGGGGTCAACATACATGTCCATCAATGGATGGGTGAATAAAGAAAATGTGGTGGCGGGGTTCGGTGGCTCACGCCGGTAATCCCAGCACTTTGGGAGGCCGAGGCAGGCAGATCATGAGGTCAAGATATCGAGACTATCCTGGCCAACATGGTAAAACCCAGTCTCTACTAAAAATACAAAAATTAGCTGGGCTTGGTGGCACATGCCTGTAGTCCCAGCTACTCGGGAGGGTGAGGCAGGAGAATTGCTTGAACCCAGGAGGCAGAGGTTGCAGGGAGCTGAGATTGGGCCATTGCACTCCAGCCTGGGTGACAGAGTGAGACTCCATCTCAAAAAAAAAAAAAAAAAAAAAGAACAAAATCCTTTATTGTAGAAATCTTTTGTTACAACATGGGTAAACATGGAGGACATTAAGTAATATAAGCCAGAGACAGAAAGCAGGGCATTTTTGAAATAAGAAAACCAAATAAGAGGAAGCAAAGAAACACTGGAAAAAATAAAATCAGTGATAGTTTTCTCTAATACTTGTATTTATTTAACAAAGCTTAATTTATTAAGTGAGTCTATGCCAAGCAAGGCACTTTAAATGAATAAATCAATGGCCAAGTTAGCAAACAGTGCTTTAGAAAAAAGGAGTAATGAAAACAATTGTTTCTATTTCCATTGAAGTAGTAAATGTTAATTAGATGTTGTGCAGCAGATTATCTTATACTAATTTCTTCACTCTCTTATCCTGGCAAGTAGCCTTCTGTGAGCTGGAATGGAGAGAGTTTATTTCTTTGCCCTATAAAGGTTGGGCTTGACCATGTGACTTGGCTTGGCCAATACAATTTTAATGAACTTGGTGTGAGAGCTTAAATGTGCTTGAGTAGGATTTTTTTTTTTTTGCTTCTCTCTGTCACTATTTATAGAATTTTTTAACATAAATATATCATGTTATGTTATGATCTACTACCTAGAAAACCCAAAAGACCCCTTGAAAAGACTCCTAGATTTGATAAATGAATTCAATAAAATTTCAGGATCCAAAATCAACATACTTCAGTAGTTTGACTTGGCCTCTTGCACTCCTGTGATCCATCATTAGAAGAACATGACCCAGATAGCTGCTGGTCCAAAGAGAATGTGGAGACAAGTGGGATATAACAGAACTCAATAAAAAGCCTAGAGCCATGTCCAGTTGACTCATGGCCAAAAACAGAGTTGCTCTAGGTGGCCAATTGTCTCATGAGCAAGAAAAAATATAAATGCATGTTGCAAGCACTTAAGTTTTGCAGTGGTTTGTTACACAGCACTAGTGCAGTGATAGCTGACTAATACACCTTTCAAATTAAAGTTAATCAAATGGTCAGCATAATATTAAAAAGATTAAGTTTTGAGACAAGCATGTGGCTGATGCATTGTTGGTCTTTACTGACAAAAACTGTAATTTTGGTTTTGAAATCATTGGAAAGCCTTTTATAGCTATTAGGTTGGTGCAAATGTAATTGCAGTTTTTGCCATTAAAGATCAAAAAAGACAAAGAAGGGCATTACATAATGGAAAGGGGTCAATTCAACAAGGAGAAAGAAGAGCTAACTATCCTAAATATATATGCACCCAATACAGGAGAACCCAGATTCATAAAGCAAGTCCTTAGAGACCTGCAAAGAGACTTAGACTTCCACACAATAATAATGGGAGACGTTAACATCCCACTGTCAATATTAGATCAATGAGACAGAAGGTTAACAAAGATATCCAGGACTTGAGCTCAGCTCTGCACCAAGTGGACCTAATAGACATCTACAGAACTCTCCATGCCAAGTCAATAGAGTATACATTCTTCTCAGCACCACATTGCACTTATTCTAAAATTGAACACATAATTGGAAGTAAAGCACTCCTCAGCAAATGTAAAAGAACAGAAATCACAACAAATCGTCTCTCAGACCACAGTGCAATCAAATTAGAACTCAGGATTAAGAAACTCAGTCAAAACCGGACAACTACATGGAAACTGAACAACCTGCTCCTGAATGACTACTGGGTACATAACGAAATGAAGGCAGAAATAAAGGTGTCCTTTGAAACCAATGAGAACAAAGACACAGTGTACCAGAATCTCTGGGACACATTTAAAGCAGTGTGCAGATGAAAATTTATAGCACTAAATGCCCACAAGAGAAAGCAGGAAAGATCTAAAATCGACACCCTAACATCACAATTAAAAGAACTAGAGAAGCAAGAGCAAACACATTCAAAAGCTAGCAGAAGGCAAGAAATAACTAAGATCAGAGCAGAACTGAAGGAGATAGAGACACAAAAAAACCCTTCAAAAAAATCAATGACTCCAGGAGCTGGTTTTTCGAAAAGATCAGCAAAATTGATAGACCACTAGCAAGACTAATAAAGAAGAAAGGAGAGAAGACTCAAATAGACATCATAAAAAATGATAAAGGGGATATCACCACTGATCCCACAGAAATACAAACTACCATCAGAGAATACTATAAACAACTCTATGCAAATAAACTAGAAAATCTACAAGAAATGGATAAATTCCTGGACACATACACCCTCCCATGACTAAACCAGGAAGAAGTTGAATCTCTGAATAGACCAATAACAGGCTGTGAAATTGAGGCAATAATTAATAGCCTACCAACCAAAAAAAGTTCAGGACCAGTTGGATTCACAGCCGAATTCTACCAGAGGTACAAAGAGGAGCTGTTACCATTCCTTCTGCAACTATTCCAATGAATAGAAAAAGAGGGAATCCTCCCTAACTCATGTTATGAGGTCAGCATCATCCTGATACCCAAGCCTGGCAGAGACACAATAAAAAAAGAGAATTTTAGACCAATATCCCTGATGAACATGGATGCAAAAATCCTCAATAAAATACTGGCAAACCAAATCTAGCAGCACATCAAAAAGCTTGTCTACCATGATCAAGTCGGCTTCATCCCTGGGATGCAAGGGTGGTTCAAGGATACGCAAATCAATAAACGTAATCCATCACATAAACAGATCCAATGACAAAACCACATGATTATCTCGATGCAGAAAAGGCCTTCAGCAAAATTCAACAGCCCTTCATGCTAAAAACTCTTATAAACTAAGTATTGATGGAATATATATAAAAATAATAAGAGCTATTTATGACAAACCCACAGCCAATATCATACGGAATGGGCAAAAACTGGAAGCATTCCCTTTGAAAACTGGCACAAGACAAGGGCGCCCTCTCTCACCACTCCTATTCAACATAGTGGTGGAAGCTCTGGCTAGGGCAATCAGGCAGGAGAAAGGAATAAAGAGTATTCAATTAGGAAAAGAGGAAGTCAAATTGTCCCTATTTGCAAATGACATGATTGAATATTTAGAAAACCCCATCATCTCAGCTAAAAACCTCCTTAAGCTGATAAGCAACTGCAGAAAAGTCTCAGGATACAAAATCAATGTGCAAAAATCGCAAGCATTCTTATACACCAATAACAGACAAACAGAGAGCCAAATCATGAGTGAACTCCCAGTCACAATTGCTTCAAAGAGAATAAAATACCTAGGAACCCAACTTACAAGGCATGTGGAGGACCTCTTCAAGGAGAACTACAAACCACTGCTCAATGAAATAAAAGAGTATACAAAAAAATGGAAGAACATTCCATGCTCATGGGTAGGAAGAATCAATATCGTGAAAATGGCCTTACTGCCCAAGGTAATTTATAGATTCAATGCCATCCCCATCAAACTACCAATGACTTTCTTCACAGAATTGGAGAATACTTTAAAGTTCATAGGGAACCAAAAAAGAGCCTGCATTGCCAAGACAATCTAAGCCAAAAGAACAAAGCTGGAGGCATCACGCTACCTGACTTCAAACTATACTACAAGGCTACAGTAACCAAAACAGCATGGTACTGGTACCAAAACAGAGACATAAACCAATGGAACAGAACAGAGGCCTCAGAAATAACACCACACATCTACAACCATCTGATCTTTGACAAACCCAACAAAAACAAGAAATGGGGAAAGGATTCCCTACTTAATAAATGGTGCTGGGAAAACTGGCTAGCCATATGTAGAAAGCTGAAACTGGATCCCTTCCTTACACCTTATACAAAAATTAATTCAAGATGGATTAAAGACTTAAATGTGAGACCTAAAACCATAAAAACCCTAGAAGAAAACCTAGGCAATACCATTCAGGACATAGGCATGGCCAAGGACTTCATGACTAAAACACAAAAAGCAATGGCAACAAAAGCCAAAATTGACAAATGGGATCTAATTAAACTAAAGAGCTTCTGCGCAGCAAAAGAAACTACCATCAGAGTGAACAGGCAGCCTACAGAATGGGAGAAAA
Source organism: Pan paniscus (assembly GCF_029289425.2). Lineage (NCBI taxonomy): Eukaryota > Metazoa > Chordata > Mammalia > Primates > Hominidae > Pan > Pan paniscus. The sequence continues at coordinate 189,716,290 of NC_073255.2, forward strand.
TTTTTGCAATCTACCCATATGACAAAGGGCTAATATCCAGAATCTACAAATAACTTAAACAAATTTACAAGAAAAAAAAACCCATCAAAAAGTGGGCAAAGGATAGGAACAGATACTTCTCAAAAGAAGACATTTATGCAGCAACACACATGAAAAAATGCTCATCATCACTGGCCATCAGAGAAATGCAAATCAAAACCACAATGAGATACCATCTCATGCCAGTTAGAATGGCAATCATTAAAAAGTCAGGAAACAACAGATGCTGGAGAGGATGTGGAGAAATAGGAACACTTTTACACTGTTGGTGGGAGTGTAAATTAGTTCAACCATTGTGGAAGACAGAGTGGCGATTCCTCAAGGATCTAGAACTAGAAATACCATTTGATCCAGCCATCTCATTACTGGGTATATACCAAAGGATTATAAATCAAGCTACTATAAAGACACATGCACACGTATGTTTATTGTGGCACTATTCACAATAGCAAAGACTTGGAACCAACCCAAATGTCCCTCAATGATAGACTGGATTAAGAAAATGTGGCACATATACACCATGGAATACTATGAAGCCATAAAAAATGATGAGTTCATGTCCTTTGTAGGGACATGGATGAAGCTGGAAACCATCATTCTCAGCAAACTATCACAAGGACAGAAAACCAAACACCATATTTTCTCACTCATAGGTGGGAATCGAACAATGAGAACACTTGGACACAGGACGGGGAACATCACACACTGGAGCCTGTCGGAGGGTGAGGGGCTGGGAGAGGGATAGCATTAGGAGAAATACCTAATGTAAATGATGAGCTGATGGGTGCAGCACAGCAACATGGTACATGTATACATACGTAACCTGCACGTTGTGCACACATACCCTAGAACTTAAAGTATAATAATTAAAAATAAATAAAGTAGCAAAACCACAATTACTTTTGCACCAACCTAATAAAAAATACAGGAACAAAGAAGAAACTTCTCTAAAGAGGCCAGTTTCACCTGTCCAAGAGATGTTACAACAGGAATCAGTTATGTATCCCTGGGATTCTCATATGTTTCACAAAGTTTCCTTGGCTGTCCTACATCATTCCCCATTCTCCCTTTGCTGCTCTGGCTTGCTGTGGTAATACTTCCCATTGCTGCATTGCCAGGTCAGCGTCTGTGCCACCAATTGTCATTGGAGGTGCTGCTGCCATCATTCAAAGAAGCTGCCTATGCCAGATGCCAAGGGGTTCATGTCTACACTGAGGGCACTTCCTCATGTCATTGCCAAACCTGCTACAATCAATTCTGCAGACATCCTTTGCTTTTTTAGCAAACTGCTCTTCCAATTCTCTGTTGGATATTCCTGGCAGTCATTTCGTCCTGGGATGCTTTATGTCAATCGGGGCTGTGATGAATAATTGAAGAGATAGACATTGCATTGTAGTCGGATTCTTTTTCCCGTTTCTGGCAATGCCCACTGTCTGCGTACTCAACTTGAGAATTCTGACTTTGTTCTCAAGATCAGTTCTCTGCTAGGAATCTCCTTAGTACACCTCTGGGAAGTGTGAGGACACCTCTGGAAGGCTACTTCATCAGCATCTAGCTATCCCAAGGGCTCTCAGAGTGCCAGCCCCAAGCTGCAATCCCAGCTGTATATGGGTTTCTACACATTTTGATTTTCTGTAATAGAGGACAAAACTAGGACAAGCTGATGGAGATTTAATGGCCTAGAATAATGAACATCAAAACAAGGAAAGGACCGAAGAGATATGGGAGAAATGCTGGAAGGCCTAGGATATTTTGAGATTATTCTGAGATATCTCAGATAATCAGACGCCTCCTTGGCAGAAGACTCCTGCTTTAAATCCCATAACTATATGGAGCAAATTGTGAGTTTGGTTTGTGCTGAGAGTGAAGGGGGGAGTCTGAAGTCAATACCAAATGGCCCAAAGTTTTTAAAAAGCTGACCAACTGGGACCCAGAAGGAAGCAGGGCCACAGGTCACAGGAGGACAGCAACCTGGGGAGCAGTGCTGGGATCTGGAGCTGTGAAATGCATGAGAGAACAGTGATATTGGCAGAAACTGTTGAGGCTCGGAATCCTCTGGTTAATGCTCCTAGTACATAGTTTAATGAGATGGTTTCTAAGGATCCCGTACCTCTTACTTTACATGACTCTCTCTACACGTTTAATGGAAACTTTCCATTGCTCTCCTAAAGCTGCTGCCGCATGTCTGCTTTTTTAATGGGCTTGTGTTATGTCCTGGGGATGCAGAGGAGACAGAAACAAATTATCCTGACTTCCTTGAAGTCCATCGGTTGAGGAAGAAAGAAAGTGACATGAAATCACGAGAGAGAGTTTGGAAAATTTTCCTACTCTATGGGAAAGGAAGGGCGACTGAGCTAAAATAACAGGCAGGGACTGTCTTTCTGTAGCTCTGGAATACATGCAAGAAGCAGGGAGGAAGAGCTTCTGGAGAGACCCGGGTATCTGGGGTGTGAAAAAATGTGGACTTGGATTTCACATATTTTGCCTATATTAGCGGTCATTATTGAATCTGCCCCACTTTGCTAAATTCCAATACTTGTTTTATTCACAGAGCTCATCCTTCCATTATTTTTAGAGAGTAAAGCTGATTATAAAACCTTTATTCTTCATTGTTTGACTTAATTCCCTCGTGTTAAAAAATACAGTATAATCTCATCAATTCAGACCAGTTGCTTTAAATCATTTTGCAAGCAAGTAAGTTCCCTTATTCTTCAGAATCTCTTAATTTGTGATTCATGGACTAGAAGCTAGTCTATGAATCGTTGTTTCTTCTGAAGAAGGAGCTGTGAAAAGCCAGTTAATACTCAAATTGAGACTACAAAGGGCCTTCTCAGTCTACTTGATAAGGTAAATTGAAAGGGTCATGGTAAATTTCTTTTTTTTTTTATTACACTTTAAGTTTTAGGGCACATGTGCACAGTGTGCAGGTTAGTTACATATGTATACATGTGCCATGTTGGTGTGCTGCACCCACTAACTTGTCATTTAACATTAGGTATAACTCCTAATGCTATCTCTCCCCCCTCCCCTCACCCCACAACAGGCCCCGGTGTGTGATGTTCCCCTTCCTGTGTCCATGTGTTCTCATTGTTCAATTCCCACCTATGAGTGAGAACATGCGGTGTTTGGTTTTTTGTCCTTGTGATAGTTTGCTGAGAATGATGGTTTCCAGCTTCATCCATGTCCCTACAAAGGACATGACCTCATCCTTTTTTATGGCTGCATAGTATTCCATGGTGTATATGTGCCACATTTTCTTAATCCAGTCTATCATTGTTGGACATTTGGGTTGGTTCCAAGTCTTCGCTATTGTGAATAGTGCTGCTATAAACATACCTGTGCCTGTGTCTTTATAGCAGCATGATTTATAATCCTTTGGGTATATACCCAGAAATGGGATGGCTGGGTCAAATGGTATTTCTAGTTCTAGATCCTTGAGGAATCACCACACTGTCTTCCACAATGGTTGAATTAGTTGACAGTCCCACCAACAGTGTAAAAGTGTTCCTATTTCTCCACATCCTCTCCAGCACCTGTTGTTTCCTGACTTTTTAATGATCACCATTCTAACTGGTGTGAGATGGTATCTCATTGTGGTTTTGATTTGCATTTCTCTGATGGCCAGTGATGATGAGCATTTTTTCATGGGTCTGTTGGCTGCATAAATGTCTCCTTTTGAGAAGTATCTGTTTCTATCCTTTGCCCACTTGTTGATGGAGTTGTTTGTTTTTTTCTTGTAAATTTGTTTGAGTTCATTGTAGATTCTGGATATTAGCCCTTTGTCCGATGAGTAGACTGCAAAAATTTTCTCCCATTCTGTAGGTTGCCTGTTCACTCTGATGGTAGTTTCTTTTGCTGTGCAGAAGCTCTTTCGTTTAATTAGATCCCATTTGTCAATTTTGGCTTTTGTTGCCATTGCTTTTGCTGTTTTAGACTTGAAGTCCTTGGCCATGCCTATGTCCTGAATGGTATTGCCTAGGTTTTCTTCTAGGGTTTTTGTGGTATGAGGTCTAACACGTAACTCTTTAATCCATCTTGAATTAATTTTTGTATAAGGTGTAAGGAAGGGATCCAGTTTCAGCTTTCTACATATGGCTAGCCAGTTTTCCCAGCACCATTTATTAAGTAGGGAATCCTTTCCCCAATTCTTGTTTTTGTCAGGTTTGTCAAAGATCAGATGGTTGTAGATATGTGGCATTATTTCTGAGGGCTCTGTTCTGTTCCATTGGTCTATATCTCTGTTTTGGTACCAGTACCATGCTGTTTTGGTTACTGTAGCCTTGTAGTATAGTTTGAAGTCAGGTAGCTTGATGCCTCCAGCTTTGCTCTGTTGGCTTAGGATTGACTTGGCGATGCGGGCTCTTTTTTGGTTCCATATGAACTTTAAAGTAGTTTTTTCCAATTCTTTGAAGAAAGTCATTGTTAGCTTGATGGGGATGGCATTGAATCTATAAATTACCTTGGGCAATATGGCCATTTTCATGATATTGATTCTTCCTACCCATGAGCATGGAATATTCTTCCATTTCTTTGTATCCTCTTTTATTTCATTGAGCAGAGGTTTGTAGTTCTCCTTGAAGAGGTCCTTCACATCCCTGTAAGTTGGATTCCTAGGTATTTTATTCTCTTTGAAGCAGTTGTGACTGGGCGTTCACTCATGATTTGGCTCTCTGTTTGTCTGTTATTGGTGTATAAGAATGCTTGTGATTTTTGCACATTGATTTTGTATCCTGAGACTTCTCTGAAGTTTCTTATCAGCTTAAGGAGGTTTTGGGCTGAGACGATGGGGTTTTCTAAATATTCAATCATGTCATTTGCAAATAGGGACAATTTGACTTCCTCTTTTCCTAATTGAATACCGTTTATTCCTTTCTCCTGCCTGATTGCCCTGGCCAGAGCTTCCACAACTATGTTGAATAGGAGTGGTGAGAGAGGGTGCCCTTGTCTTGTGCCAGTTTTCAAAGGGAATGCTTCCAGTTTTTGCCCATTCAGTATGATATTGGCTGTGGGTTTGTCATAAATAGCTCTTATTATTTTTATATATATTCCATCAATACTTAGTTTATTAAGAGTTTTTAGCATGAAGGGCTGTTGAATTTTGCTGAAGGCCTTTTCTGCATCTATTGAGATAATCATGTCGTTTTTGTTGTTGGCTCTGTTTGTATGCTGGATTATATTTATTGATTTGTGTATGTTGAAGCAGCCTTGCATCCCGGGGATGAAGCACACTTGATCATGGTGGATAAGCTTTTGGAGGTGCTGCTGGATTCGGTTTGCCAGTATTTTATTGAGGATTTTCGCATCAGTGTTCATCAGGGATATTGGTCTAAAATTGTCTTTTTTTGTGTGTGTCTCTGCCAGGCTTTGGTATCAGGATGATGCTGGCCTCATAAAATGAGTTAGGGAGGATTCCTTCTTTTTCTATTGATTGGAATAGTTTCAGAAGGAATGGTACTAGCTCCTTCTTGTACCTCTGGTAGAATTCGGCTGTGAATCCATCTGGTCTTGGACTTTTTTTGGTTGGTAAGCTATTAATTATTGCCTCAATTTCAGAGCCTGTTATTGGTCTATTCAGAGATTCAACTTCTTCCTGGCTTAGTCTTGGGAGGGTGTATGTGTCCAGGAATTTATCCATTTCTTGTAGATTTTCTAGTTTATTTGCATAGAGGTGTTTATAGTATTCTCTGATGGTAGTTTGTATTTCTGTGGGATCGGTGGTGATATCCCCTTTATCATTTTTTATTATGTCTATTTGAGTCTTATCTCTTTTCTTCTTTATTAGTCTTGCTAGTGGTCTATCAATTTTGCTGATCTTTTCAAAAAACCAGCTCCTGGATTCATTGATTTTTTGAAGGGCTTTTGTGTCTCTATTTCCTTCAGTTCTGCTCTGATCTTAGTTATTTCTTGCCTTCTGCTAGCTTTTGAATGTGTTTGCTCTTGCTTCTCTAGTTCTTTTAATTGTGATGTTAGGGTGTCAATTGTAGATCTTTCCTGCTTTCTCTTGTGGGCATTTAGTGCTATAAATTTCCCTCTACACACTGCTTTGAATGTGTCCCAGAGATTCTGGTATGTTGTGTCTTTGTTCTCGTTGGTTTCAAAGGACATCTTTATTTCTGCCTTCATTTTGTTATGTACCCAGTAGTCATTCAGGAGCAGCTTGTTCAGTTTCCATGTAGTTGAGTGGTTTTGAGTGAGTTTCTTAATCCTGAGTTCTAGTTTGATTGCACTGTGGTCTGACAGACAGTTTGTTATAATTTCTGTTCTTTTACATTTGCTGAGGAGTGCTTTACTTCCAACTATGTGGTCAGTTTTGGAATAGGTGTGGTGTGGTGCTGAAAAGAATGTATATTCTGTTGATTTGGGGTGGAGATTTCTGTAGATGTCTATTAGGTCCACTTGGTGCGGAGCTGAGTTCGATTCCTGGATATCCTTGTTAGCTTTCTGTCTCGTTGATCTGTCTAATGTTGACAGTGGGATGTTAAAGTCTCCCATTATTACTGTGTGGGAGTCTAAGTCTCTTTGTAGCTTTCTAAGGACTTGATTTATGAATCTGGGTTCTCCTGTATTGGGTGCATATATATTTAGGATAGTTAGCTCTTCTTGTTGAATTGATCCCTTTACCATTATGTAATGGCCTGGTTTGTCTCTTTTGATCTTTGTTGGTTTAAAGTCTGCTTTATCAGAGACTAGGATTGCAACCCCTGCCTTTTTTTGTTTTCCATTTGCTTGGTAGACCTTCCTCCATCCCTTTATTTTGAGCCTATGTGTGTCTCTGCACATGAGATGGGTTTCCTGAGTACAGCACACTGATGGGTCTTGACTCTTTATCCAATTTGCCAGTCTGTGTCTTTTAATTGGAGCATTTAGCCCATTTACATTTAAGGTTAATATTGTTATGTGTGAATCTGATCCTGTCATTATGATGTTAGCTGGTTATTTTGCTTGTTAGTTGATGCAGTTTCTTCCTACTCTTGATGGTCTTTACAATTTGGCATGTTTTTGCAGTGGCTTGTACCAGTTATTCCTTTCCATGTTTAGTGCTTCCTTCAGGAGGTCCTGTAGGGCAGGCCTGGTGGTGACAAAATCTCTCAGCATTTGCTTCTCTGTACAGTATTTTATTTCTCCTTCCCTTATGAAGCTTAGTTTGGCTGGATATGAAATTCTGGGTTGAAAATTCTTTTCTTTAAGAATGTTGAATATTGGCCCCCACTCTCTTCTGGCTTGTAGAGTTTCTGCCAAGAGATCAGCTGTTAGTCTGATGGGCTTTCTTGGTGGGTAACCCGACCTTTCTCTCTGGCTGCCCTTAATATTTTTTCCTTCATTTCAACTTTGGTGAATCTGACAATTATGTGTCTTGGAGTTGCTCTTCACGAGGAGTATCTTTGTGGCATTCTCTGTATTTCCTGAATTTGAATGTTGGCCTGCCTTGCTAGGTTGGGGAAGTTCTGCTGGATAATATCCTGCAGAGTGTTTTCCAGCTTGGTTCCATTCTCCCTGTCACTTTCAGGTACACCAATCAGACATAGATTTGGTCTTTTCACATAGGCCCATATTTCTTGGAGGCTTTGTTAGTTTCTTTTTATTCTTTTTTCTCTTAACTTCTCTTCTCGCTTCATTTCATTGATTTGATCTTCCATCACTGATACCGTTTCTTCCAGTTGATCAAATCGGCTACTGAGGCTTCTGCGTTTGCCATGTAGTTCTCGTGCCATGGTGTTCAGCTCCATCAGGTCCTTTAAGGACTTCTCTGCATTGGTTATTCTAGTTAGCCATTCATCTAATCTTTTTTCAAGGTTTTTAACTTCTTTGCCATGGGTTCGAACTTCCTCCTTTACCTCAGAGTAGTTTGATCATCTGAAGCCTTCTTCTCTCAACTCGTCAAAGTCATTCTCCATCCAGCTTTGTTCCATTGCTGGTGAGGAGCTGCGTTCCTTTGGAGAAGGAGAGGCGTTCTGATTTTTAGAATTTTCAGTTTTTCTGCTCTGTTTTTTTCCCCATCTTTGTGGCTTTATCTACCTTTGGTCTTTGATGATGGTGATGTACAGATGGGGTTTTGGTGTGGATGTCCTTTCTGTTTTTTAGTTTTCCTTCTGACAGTCAGGACTCTCAGCTGCAGGTCTGTTGGAGTTTGCTGGCGGTCCACTCCATACCCTGTTTGCCTGGGTATCAGCATCAGAGTCTGCAGAACAGCGGATATTGGTGAACAGCAAATGTTGCTGCCTGATCGTTCCTCTGGAAGTTTTGTCTCAGAGGAGTACCTGGCCATGTGAGGTGTCAGTCTGCCCCTACTTGGGGGGTGCCTCCCAGTTAGGCTACTCAGGGGTCAGGGACCCACTTGGGGAGGCAGTCTGTCTGTTCTCAGATCTCCAGCTGTGTGCTGGGAGAACCACTACTCTCTTCAAAGCTGTCACACAGGGACATTTAAGTCTGCAGAGGTTTCTGCTGCCTTTTGTTTGGCTATGCCCTGCCCCCAGAGGTGGAGTCTACAGAGGCAGGCAGGCCTCCTTGAGCTGCAGTGGGCTCTGCCCAGTTCAAGCTTCCCAGCCACTTTATTTACCTACTCAAGCCTCAGCAATGGTGGGCGCCCCTCCGCCAGCCTCACTGCTGCCTTGCAGTTTGATCTCAGACTGCTGTGCTAGCAATGCGCGAGGCTCCGTGGGCATAGGACCCTCCGAGCCAGGCGCGGGATACAATCTTCTGGTGTGCCGTTTGCTAAGACCGTTGGAAAAGCGCAGTATTAGGGTGGGAGTGACCCGATTTTCCAGGTGCCATCTGTCATCCCTTTCCTTGGCTAGGAAAGGGAATTCCCTGACCCCTTGCGCTTCCCGGGTGAGGTGATGCCTCACCCTGCTTCAGCTCATGCTCGGTGCACTGCATCCACTGTCTTGCTCCCACTCTCTGACAGTCCCCAGTGAGATGAACCCGGTACCTCAGTTGGAAATGCAGAAATCATTTGTCTTCTGCATCACTCACGCTGGGAGCTGTAGACTGGAGCTGTTCCTATTCGGCCATCTTGGCTGCACCCCCGGGTCATGGTAAATTTCTTAAACATTCTCTTTGGAACACCAAAAGAATGTCCACACATTATTATTTTTTTTAAACCCAAAAACTATAGAAACCACCAAACTCTTATCTCCTCCAAATTGCCGGCACAGAAACTCTCTAAATTGTGACTTTCCTTAATAATGGGTTACCTTATTCAATGTGGTAAAATGTAATATTACTTCTCCTTTAAAATGGTTCATAGCTTGTTGTTGTTGTTGTTATTTAGAATGACACTTGCTCTTCACCCCTTAATCAATGAGTCAATATTTATTGAGATGAAGTTCTGCCAGAATTGTACTCATTGGGGAATAAAAGAGGTACAACAAGGTTTGTCCTGAAGAGATTAAAATATGGCTGAAGAAAAGTTACTTCATACTTATTTACATGTGAAAATGTGGCTACCAATAAAAGACAGTATAAAGGAAAATGGGTCCTTGGTTTCTACCCTGCTTAGGAGGGACAAAGTAAATAATAAATTTCCTCCCTGCAAACAACTGAAAGAAAATACAGAATCCAGGTGCCTTCTCCCAACAGTGCTCTTTTTACAAGCACTGAAATGTGAATGACAGGTGGGAAGACCAGCCTTCCTGGTTCCCAGGTGAGGCTCTTCCCACCTGGAAGTCTGCAAGGTTTCTCTTTTATCATTATTATTATTATTATTATTTATCTTACTTTAAGTTATGGGATACATGTGTAGAACGTGCAGGTTTGTTACATAGGTACACATGTGCCATGGTGGTTTGCTGCGACCATCAACCTGTCATCTAGGTTTTAAGCCCCGCATGCATTAGGTATTTATCCTAATACTCTCCCCTGCCTTGACCCCATTCCCTGACAGGCCATGTACAACCCAGTGTGTGATGTTCCCCTCCCTGTGCCCACGTGTTGTCATTGTTCAACTCCCACTTATGAGTGAGAACATGCGGTATTTTGTTTTCTGTTCCTGTGTTAGTTTGCTGAGAATAATGGTTTCCAGCGTCATCCATGTCCCTGCAAAGGACATGGACTCATTCTTTCTATGACTGCATAGTATTCCATGGTGTATATGTGACATATTTTCTTTTCCAGTCTATTATTGATGGGTATTTGGGTTGGTTCCAAGTCTTTGCTATTGTAAATAGTGCTGTAAGGTTTCTCTTTCATCATTCCTCAGGGGTCCTGCCTTGTAATTCCCTTGCAGGGCCTGCCCTCTCTGACATTGGACCAGTATCAGTCTCTTTGCTACAGGTCTTCTCTTTCTAGCTCCCTGTGCTGCTCGTTGAGGGCTAATCAGTCTAAGAGTAAAAAGCCCTTGGAAAGAGAGCAGAGGTAGGAGGAGGCTGAGGTCAGGCTATGTATTCCATTGGCTCCCTCTCTGTGGGTGTAGCTGTGCCCCTGTACTGAAATATCCAATCCTTTCATGAAGGTTTGCCCTGCAGGATTTCTTGCCTTCTAGAACTCAGTAACCTCTTCTTCAACTTGTTCCAACTGGCTCAGGACGAGGACTGATACACAGCTGCTAGCCCTGGGTTCCTTCCTCTTCTGCTTTCCTTACACTCTGTCCATGCCTTTGTAATTAGTCCCTTTGCAAATAAACACTCTACAAATTTTCCAAGATTCATTTCCAAGATTTTGACAGGGACCCTGCCAGGTACAAGGATCTCCTTGTTAAATTCTTTAACCTAAAGAAACAACACAAATTGTGGGATTTCAGGCACCACGGCAGTCAGGGCAGAGTCATATTTTTGATGAATCCCCTTTTGTTTATGTCATTAGGCAATCATCTGACTTATTTATTCCTTACTGCAAACTTTGAATTGTTGAAATCCAGTGCAATGCTTAAATAAAAATTAATTTGTGTCCAGCAAATGGAATAGATTTTAAAAGGAGCTGCTCGAGGTGATTTAGTGAATTGTCAGGTTTCTATTTCACAAATAACAAAACAGAAATTAAGAGCATGTCAGAATGAATTAGGACTGGAACATACATAAAAGTGATTTTATTAGAACATACATAAAAGTGATTTTATTATGCTTACTTAATTCACATTGTCATGAATGGCACTTTGCTGTATATTCTGTGGATTTTTCACTCTCTACTTGTGTTATCGTTCAGTAAGACAAACACATTGGGAAAGTGATATAATAGGAATGGAATTACGAGTGAATCAATCTTGTTTTGCTGTTTCATACACTAGTGTTTGGCTCTCCTCTGCTGACATATTAGGGCAGGGCTTAGTGGAAATGGGCAATGAATGCACGCGCTCTCTCTCTTCCTCTCTCTCTCTCTCTCTCTTCCTCTCTCTCTCTCTAAGGTCAAGTGTGGAAAAGAAAACTAGGAGTCTTTCAATGAACTTTAGAGGCTAGACTAAAGGCAACTTGCCCTTTAGCTACATGGTTTTGGCCCGCCTGATATCTTAGCTTCTGGGCAGAGGAAGTCTTTGATCCTGCTCTGCACGTTGCAGAGATGGCCACCGGGAATCTGGTCATGTCACGCCGGCCAAGTCTCGAGGCCCTGCAAGCAAGCATTGGCCAGGAAGTGAACGTGAATCGACCCCATTCCCGTTAATGTGTAATCTAGATTGGGGGATTAGACCAACACACATATGAAATTGCAAATAACACTAAAGGTCACATGAGACCAGAGGCAAAGCCGGGCAGGAGGTGTCTGAGAAGCTCAGACCTGCAGAGTGAACTCAAGTTGGGTCCTAGAAGGGCATGCCCAAATGGAGATCTTTATCTGCCTCTTCTGCTTGACAAGGACAGTCCCTAACAACTTCATGGCCCCCCACCCAAATGCTGGGTTATCTTCCACTCTTGACACAAAGTTCTCCAGGTCAGGACTCAGTGACCTTCCTGAGGGTTCTTCACCTGCTGATCCTCCATTCATCCGACGGTGTCTCAGGATGCTTCATCTTTCCTCTTCTCCCTCAAAAACACCTCTATTTTGTTCTGTTGTATAGCCTTCTGTCTGCTAGGTGATAATGGGATAAAAATAATCCATATGCAATAGTTAAAGTTACTTCTTCCAGGGGGTGTAATGCCTCAACCCAGTGAGAATGCTCTGAAGCAGGTGCCTCCAGCCATTGGGAAGTGGGGAAATGACTGCTTTGGAACCCTTTAAGCCCTCGCATGTGGGTGTGAGCCCCCCACCCAGGAATGCCATGCCTTCCCGAGACTTCAAGATCTCTGTCCTGAAGGCTATTCTGAGCCCATGCTCTCTCCTCACATCCAGACTTGGCTGTGTCTGCCAGGGCAGTGGTATAGGAACCCCCTTTGATCACACTTCGGAAAGCACATACCTATCTGAATATTTTACATTTGATCACCAAAATTTCAAAGGAATAAATTTTTTCATTGACAGTTGGGGGAAATGAGGCTGTGAGGAGGAGTGACTTGCCCAAGGTCAACGGTAACAGAACAGAGCCTAGGACTCGGGCACCCCGACACTCAGCACAGCGTTTTTCTTGCTCCTGCTGTGTTCCAAAGGTATGGCTCAAGTGTGTTTGATTTTTCCAGATATCTAGGTATGAAGCTCTGAAACACAGACAGGAGAGGGTCGAGCTCTGGTGAATGGGCCAAGTGTGGTAGTTATTCCAGTGTCATTTACTGGAAGAGCCAGAAGTCCACTTCTTGGGGTAGTAATGAGTGAGGGCCAATGTTTGGTGCTTTATTAAAATTTAGTAAACCCATTCTCCATATATTTGTTTAATTATTTCCACTTTACAAATGAAGAAATTGTGGTTTAAAGGCACCAAGTCACGTGTTCAGATTGAGTCTACTGGTCTTATGCGGCCAGCTTTTCTGACCCGTTTCTGATTCTGACGTGCAATGATCCCTGTCTGGCTTGGATGACAAAGGAAAAAAGGAATTCAAATGATAACAGCACGTCCATGTAATATGTAATTACTACATCTTTTAGAAATTTAAAATCATGTATAGGAAAAGCCATTATACATGTTTGTCAGGTGAGTCTGGTATTAATACCACAGTCCATCTCCATACTTAAGCATAGTTGGTTGCTTTGAAAATGTGGCAAATACACCAAGAATTACTTTCTGGGTCAGTGAGGGTGGCCTCCTCACCTGAGAAGGATCGATGCATTTAGAGGCAGTGCATAAGAAAACCTGGGCAGTGTATACAGAGGCCCTTGTCTTGGTGTAGCTATTTAGGCATTTCAGGGACTTTTGTTTTGTTTCGTTTTCCCACTCATTCAGCAAACTTGATTGAGCATTTGATCGGGGCAGATGCTGAGCTAAAGGACACAAGATGAGCAGCAGCCTCTTGCTCTCCCAGACTGCGTGTCATTTGGAGAACATATTAGACTACTCCCACGCTGCCACAGAGCCCTGCACAGTGTCGGGGAGGCCACTTCTCAGGGGACTCACTGAGGAGGGAAAGGAATGAAGCACAAATCCAAATAGCCTCAGGCATCCCAGTTCAGCGTTCGCGGATCGCTCTGATTGAGGGATTGCCCCTCCCTCAGCCCACACGTTCTCCATTGAGGGTTCCTGCCATAGTGAGCTGTGCCTGTTGAGTGTGAGCAGCCAGATAAAAAGGCTGGGAATCATTAGCGTAGATGGAAAAATGAAAGGTGAGCTAATTTAAATGGAAGAAGTCCTACTTAAGCTTCATTCACGTATTGGAAATTGGTACTGCCATTTATCCTCAAATAATACCCTGGGCATTATCTGCTCACAATAACTTTGGGAAAGTGTTGACTCAATGCCCTTAGGTGAAATAAGCTTCTAGCCACTGCCTGAGAGCTTATCGTCAATGAATTCTGCTTGGTGTATACTGACAGTCTGCACGAAGCAGACCAAATAAGTCTATTAATATTCAGCCAAATACCAATAAAGTCAATGTGATTTATTTATCATATTGATCTACCCTTCCAAAGCCAAGACAAGATTAAATGAGCATTGGCTTGTGTTGTCTTGAAAATGCAGGACAGATAAAAATCAAAGTGTTATCTTCCATGCACTCGGAAGATTAATTGGCAACTCTATTCTTTTGGTGCTCAATGTAATGTGCTAACCAGTTCTTTGGGGGAAATCATAGCCTTTGTATAGCACAGCAGCATTTCTCAGAAGGTGTTTCTGCATTCACAAAATGTCTAATTAACAATTCTGCTTGAGTTTTTTTCTTCATCTAAAAATAATATCAACAAATTGGCACCATTTCCCAAATATCTGCTTATGTCTTATTTTACCAGCCAATTCATGTATTACTGGGAATTTACGATATGCATACCTCAAAAATAAATGCCTCTCCTGCAAACTGGAGAAGAGACTCACACACAATAGCACGAGGCCAGAGGTTTGTATAGAGCTGAGTTGTGTAAAAGTCTCATGAAAACTCACCAATCCATATTTCTGGGCTGAAAACTTTAGAGTTTCTTTAACCTTTCCATCCACCATATATTTTTACGGACTTTGAAAAATTGCTGTCTTAATGGTCAAGTGTGGGGCTGTAAGGAGATGATAGCCTCAGAGAAGTGGCAGCAGGAGATGACTCCAGAGATCGCTGTCCAGCATTGTCTCACCGCGGTGAAGAAAACTGCATGCAGAGAAGCAAGCGAATGACTGAGTGACAGGGCTGCAAGCTCAGTGTGCTGAGCACCAGGGCAGGGCTGCTGAAGCGTCCCAGCTCATGTGACCTGAACACCTACTTCATCCAGGTGCTGTCTAGGTACAGTGGGCATCAGAGACAAAAACACACCGACCCACCTGCCTGCCTCCCTCCCCATCCATGGAGCTCTGTATATTAGATCGTAGCCCAGGAATGAATTAAAGGTAAAATAGCTCTTTTCTGTTCATTTTCTTATTTATTCAGGGAAACTGTGAAGCAGGTGAAGTTTGGCACTAGGCCCTTGCACTTTCATTTTTGTGTTTCTTTCACATTTGCTGGAAAACTATGTCTCCTATTGCTGGTGCCCATGGCCCCCCAGAAAACCATGTCTCCTGTCCCTGGTGCCCACGGCTCCCCAGAAAACCATGTCTCCTGTCCCTGGTGCCCACAGCCCCCCAAGAAAACCATGTCTCCTGTCACTGGTGCCTGTGCCCCCCCCAGAAAACCATGTCTCCTGTCCCTGGTGCCCACGGACCCCAGAAAACCATGTCTCCTGTCCCCGGTGCCCACGGTCCCCCAGGCTGCCCTTTGGTGTGTGGGCTTCACATTGTGCAGCCTCCCCTCCACACACACACTCGCATACATACACAAACTCACACCCTTGCACACACTCACACCAACACACGCACACCTGCCCTCTCTTGCTCTGTTCCAAACTCAGTCATTAATTTCTTCTCTCTTAAAGTGACAACTTGGAGATGAAGGAAAACCCATCAATCTTAAGTCTTCATGTCACTTAGGGCTATTCCTATGTTTTAGAGAATATGCTTTAGCTTATGTCACTTATAAATCCAAATTTGAGAGGCAACTGGTGGCCTGGTACCCTGGTGGCCTAAGAAGTCCCCGAGTACCTGGGGAGACTGAGAGGACTCAGAGGTGGGTGGGAAGGTGGCTACATCCTTGGGATTTGGCCTTCAAGGCTTTTCACTGATTTGGGTAAGAAGGTGTTGGCCTCACTGCAAAGCATAATAGGGCAGAAAGATGCGGGGCCAAGTTAGGATGTGGACTCATTCCACCACCAAGGTAGGTAAAGTTATTTTAGGGTGTGAAAGGCAGACACTTCCGTGTGATTTATTTAGCAGCAGAAAGATTCCTCTCCATGAATTTTAAAGCTCCTACTCTGCCTGCTACCAGCCTGGGATTGGAGGGGAGGGCAATATACAACTGGATTCCAAATTCATGGTGCTGTAGAATACTGATTCTTTGGCATTTTCTAAGAGTTGCTTCTTTGCCTCCCCAGTACATGATCACTTTTAAAACTGTTCTATGCATGCCGGGAAATAACTTTTAGGTGCGGCATTCCACACTTGTCCTTTACAACAACCTTCAAATATTCCTGTTCAAATCCTCTGCATCCTTAACAACTTAAATTGACTCATTATTGAAATAGGTATAAAATCAGTATCACTTTAGATTTATCACATTTCCCTTCCAATTTTTTTTTGGCAATTTCTTTTTATTATTATTATTATTATTATTATTATTATACTTTAAGTTTTAGGGTACATGTGCAAAACATGCAGGTTTGTTACATATGTGTACATGTGCCATGTTTGTGTGCTGCACCCATTAACTCATCATTTAACATTAGGTATATCGCCTAATGCTATCCCTTCCCCCTCCCTCCACCCCACAACAGTCCCCGGTGTGTGATGTTCCCCTTCCTGTGTCCATGTGTTCTCATTGTTCAATTCCCACCTATGAGTGAGAACATGCGGTGTTTAGTTTTCTGTCCTTGTGATAGTTTGCTGAGAATGATGGTTTCCAGCTTCATCCATGTCCCTACAAAGGAAATGAACTCATCATTTTTTATGGCTGCATAGTATTCCATGGTGTATATGTGCCATATTTTCTTAATCCAGTCTATCATTGTTGGACATTTGGGTTGGTTCCAAGTCTTTGCTATTGTGAATAGTGCTGCAATAAACATACGTGTGCATGTGTCTTTATAGCAGCATGATTTATAATCCTTTGAGTATATACCCAGTAATGGGATGGCTGGGTCAAATGGTATTTCTAGTTCTAGATCCCTGAGGAATCGCCACACCAACTTCCACAATGGTTGAACTAGTTGACAGTTCCACCAACAGTGTAAAAGTGTTCCTATTTCTCCACATCCTCTCCAGCACCTGTTGTTTCCTGACTTTTTAATGATCGCCATTCTACCTGGTGTGAGATGGTATCTCATTGTGGTTTTGATTTACATTCCTCTGATGGCCAGTGATGATGAGCATTTTTTCATGTGTTTTTTTCTTCCAATTTTTAATAGATTCAATTTGAAGCCATATTAGCTTATACCAGTTCCAAACTGTTGTAGCTGACTGGCAACTTGTCTGTTTTATAGTTTCATCGTGTACACACACTACGCCAGGCATACTTCGCCGATACTAATGGTGCAGCAGCAACTCTCTCCGTTAGTCTCTGTCTGCTACAGATTTTCCTCTTCTATTATTTCCAACCTCAGAATTTAGAAATGACTCTTCATATTATCACCTAGCTAAATGTTAGTTGTTTCATACCAAGTAAAAATATATCTGATATCTGGGAAGCTTAATCCAATGACGTTGCTTGTGTGTACTTATTTATACAATTACAGTTCTTGTGCATATTGATTTATTTATATCTACAACCTAATTTTGCGCCTGTTTGCTATATTTTGCTTGTTTGTTTTGCTTTCCTCCTCTTCTTTACTATTTTCTTGAAAACCCGTGAAGCAATAATCTGTGATTTATCTCTACTGGTTTGGAAGTTATAAATTGTATTTCTATTCATTTTAGTGGTTAAGCTTAATTTGTAGTTAAGAGAAATTTGAAACAATCTCAAACTTACTGAAAAGTTGCAATTAGAGTACAAAGAACATTGATGCAACCTCTCTGTCTGATACTTTCTTTTTTTTTTTTTAGAAGGAGTCTCCCTCTGTCTCCTAGGCTGGAGGGCTGCAGTGCAGTGGCGCGATCTCGGCTCACTGCAAGCTCCACCTCCCGGGTTCACGCTATTCTCCTGCCTCAGCCTCCCAAGTAACTGGGACTACAGGCGCCCGCCACCATGCCCGGCTAATTTTTTATGTATTTTTAGTAGAGATGGGGTTTCACCATGTTAGCCAGGATGGTCTCTATCTCCTGACCTCGTGATCCGCCCGCCTCGGCCTCCCAAAGTGCTGGGATTACAGGCGTGAGCCACCGCACCCGACTCTTGTCTGATACTTTCATGTGTATTTCCTACAAACAAGAACGTGCTCCTACATAACCGCAATGCAACCATCAAATCCTGGAAGCACCGTTCCTCCTGCATTAGCGCCATCTCATGCGAAGGCCTCATTCTCATCTCAACAAATGTTCCAATAATTTCCTTTAGAGAGAAGGGTCCAACTTAGAATCACACATTCTTTACGTTGCCATATTTCTTTAACCTTCTTACATCTGGAAAAATTCTACATTCTGTCCTTGACTTTTATGTCCTTTGACACTTTTGAAGATCATAGGCCAATTATTTCCCGAAATGTCCTTCGGTGTGGGTTTGCACGGCGTTTTCCTAATTCCTGTCAGGATTCACACTCTGGATCTAACCCTATCACGGCGATGCCTTGTGTTCACTTCATTGCACCCTCTCAGGAGAGGCACAGTTTTGTTTTGTCTCTTATGAATGCTGTTCAGCTTGATCACGTGATGAAGGCTATGTGCCAGATTCTCCACTGCAAAGTTGCTTGTATTCTCTTTATAATTAAGGAGCACTTTGTGACGAGGGACTTTGAAACTATGAAAATATCTTGTTTTTCTACAAATTTTCAATGTATTATGTTCATGTAGGCTCATGGTTTCCTGTTTTATTTGATAAGTCATAAACTCATACTACCATTATTTATTTTAATGTTCAAATTGTTCCAAATTTTGTCAGTGGGAGCCTCTTTAAGCAGGCTCCTGTCTTGTGACATGTCCCATCATGTTTTTGCTCACTTCCTTGTGTTTTGGGAGATGGTAAAAGATGTCATCTGTGATGGTTAATACTGAGTGCCAACTTGATTGGATTGAAGGATTCAAAGTATTAATCCTGAGTGTGTCTGTGTAGGTGTTGCCAAAAGAGATTCACATTTGAGTCAGTGGGCTGGGGAAGGTAGATCCACCCTTAATCTGGTGGGCACAATCTAATCAGCTTCCAGAGAATATAAAGCAGGCAGAAAAATGTGAGAAGGAGAGATGGGCCTAGACTCCCAGCCTACATCTTTCTCCCAAGCTGGATGCTTCCTGCCCTCGAACATCGGACTCCAAGTTCTTCAGTTTTGGGATTTGGACTGACTCTCCTTGCTCTTCAGCTTGCAGGCAGCCTATTGTGGGACCTTGTGGTAGTGTAAGTTAATACTTAATAAACTTATATATATATATCCCATCTCTCCTTTTCACATTTTCTGCCTATTTTATATATATATATTTTATATATAGGAGATATACATACATATATATAGGATATATATGATATATACATATATATCCTATAGTTCTGTCCCTCTAAAAGAACCCTGACTAATACATCATCTTATACTTTTCTGCTCAAACCTGGACTCTGTCATATGTGCAAGGAACCCCGACTTCTTCTGGTGGAGAATATTTAGAAGCCAAGGCCTGGGCACTAGGCGTACTGCTTGGTACTGGGTCATCACACATGCATGTGCAAACACACACACAAAATATACATTTATGTCTATATTTTTATCTGTATTGATCTATAGACACATTGAAAACCATGAGTTCACGCTGATTCCTCCAATTCTAAGCCAATATTTTCAGAGAGTTTGTTTTAGTGTCTTTCCCTTCGCAGATTTCTCTCTTCCCCAGTGGTGGGAAACCTGACTCCACTGGGTCTACACAATACCGCATGGAGCCTGCTGCACCCACCACATGCCATGTCCCCATGATGCCCAGGCCAGATGCCCTGCAGGGCTCCCTTCCTTCATGGACCCCTCTCTCTGCACCCACCCCATCCTTCACATGGGGTGCTGTGACATCCTCGGCCTGAGCAGACACAGCTCACAGTCCAGTTGCCACCTTCCACTTCTCTGTGTTTTAGGTCCTTGAGATTCAGAATATATATATATATATATATTTTAAAGACAGGGTCTCCCTCTGTCCCCCAGGCTGGAGTACAGTGGTGCAATCTTGGCTCACTGCAACCTTGACCTCCTGGACTGAAGTGATTCTGTTGCCTCAGCCTCCCGAGTAGCTGGGATTACAGGTGCCCGCCACCACGCCTGGCTAATTTTTGTATTTTTAGTACAGAGGGGGTTTCACCATGTTGGCCAGGCTGGTCTTGAACTCGTGGCCTCAAGCAATCTGCCTGCCTCAGACTCCCAAAGTGCTAGGATTATAGGCATGAGCCACTGAGCCCGGCTGAGATTCAGCTTTATTTTTTTTAAATGTACTTTCACCTGCATACTTCTGGCCTATTTGTTATCATTTTATCCAGTATTTCTAAGTGTTTGTAGAAGGAGGCTTTTCACATTATTTACCCATAGTATTTTTGAAAACAAGATTCCATTTGGATCATTCTAAAATGTGCCCATATTGTAAGTCTTCCCATAAGGACTTCCTTCAGGTCTACGTCATAAATGCCTAAAAGCCTTCCTTAAAGTTACCTTCTTCATCCAGGGCAAGCTGGACCTGTGACCATAGACTCCATGAAGTCAAGAGAGGAGGGGGTCTGGGACTCGGGGAATTAGGCTGAGGTTTTTTTTTTAAATGACAGTAGAGCTTAACATAATTTTGAGATTTAAAAATAAGACAAAAATAAAACATACATATAAGAGAATATAATTTTTGAAGAATATTTTAGAACTTTTAAACGTGCAGAATTTTAGGACATAGAGACTTCCAAAGCAACCTGATGATACAGATCATCAGCCACCGAGCTGGGATGAAATCCTGGATGTCCCAGTTCCCATCCAGGGCCAGCCCCTTGGAGCAAACACCTTGGCAGCTCTATGTCTGCCGCCATGACACGTTGCCCTCACCTGGAACCCTCAAGATCCTTCTTTTGAAGCCGATGGTCACATGTCCCCTTTTCTGTGAATATCCCTCTGGACAACCACCTTGCTTTGTTGCTCTTATGACTGCTACTCTAATTATTTACCTGCCTCTGTGGTATCCACGCCAAGTGCGGGTATGGTGACAATGTCAGTGAGGCAGCCTGGGGCTTGTGTGTGTGTTGGGGAGCTGGCTCAGGGAGCTCTGGGGGTGGCCCACACAGAGACACACGGGGAGTCTCAGCTATCCTGGCCTCAGCCATCCTGGCACATCACAGCAAGGCATAGGCTAAATTTAGCCTGATCCTGGGATAACAGGTCAAGGTAGGAGAAAAAACGTACACTTTGCAAAGCAAACCAGGCAGATGTGAGCCAAGGGACAGTGCTAGGATCCTAGAACAGCATGATTGGGTTTGACCGTGCAACCCTGACTATGGACACAAACATGAAATGTGTCTCCCTTATCATCCTTGCTAACACTGCATTGGGGGGACACCCTCTCCTCCCACACAGTGGCTCCCTTGAACACCTAACTCGCTTCACAACATTTTCAGTCACCATCATTAAAACAGCTGTGTGCCATTTCTTGGGACATTTCTTGCTTATTTGTAAATAGTTTTTTCAATTAATTGCATTTTATTGGTACATAATTGTATGCATTTATGGGGTTCGTGCGATATTTTGATACATGCACACATGTGTAATGAGCAAATCAGGGTAACTGGGGCATCCATCACTGCAAACATTTATCATTTCTACAGGAATCTATCTATCTACAGGGTAGATTCCTGTAGAAATGACATGCTGTGTGGGATTGTCTGCCCAACCATGGCTGAAGTCAGTGGGAGGCCGAGAGGGTTAAAGTTAGGACCCTGGAGGCCTGGAGCACACCTAGCCTCTTTTCTCTATGCCTCCCAATTCTCTGGGCTCACTGCCCTGGGGCTGGGGCAAGGAGAGGGAAAGGGAAATGGTGTTTGCTTAGCATTTCTGCCAGTAGTGAGTTTCTGCTTCCATGTTGTTTGTGATCCTAGCCAGAGTGGGTGTATGTGTGATGGTTACATTTATGTGTCCACTTGGCTGGGCCGTGGTGCCCAGGTATGTGGGCGAGCATCATTCTGGATATTTCTGTGAGGGTGTTTTTGAGTCCATAAACTTTAAGTAAAGCAGATGGCTCTCCCCAACGCAGGTGGGCCTCATCCAATCAGTTGAAGGTCTGAGTAGAACAAAAGACTGACCTCCCTAGAGTAAGAGGGAATTCTGCAGCAGATGAATGAACTGCAGCATCAGCTCTTCACTGAGTCTCCAGTCTGCTGGCCCACCCTGCAGAATTTGGACTTGCCAGCTCCCGTAATCACATGAGCCACTTCCTTAATTTAAACCTCCTATATGTATACACATCATGTTGGGTCTTTAGAGTGTGTGCCCTCCTGAATCCTGAGAGGATTTAGTTCCAAAGACACATCTAGGCATTGCTGTCCCCAAGGAGACTCATGCTCATTGTCCTATTGGGCCACTGCTAGGACACAAGGAGCCCCAGTTCTGAGCCTGTGTGTGGGCAGCATGACCTCCTGGACCCCATGACACTGGAGCCTGAGGGTCCTCTGCCCTCTCTCCATGGCTGCAGCTTCATGTTTCCTCTCCCCAGTGTCCACATCACCAGCAGTGGCTCCTCCCCGTAGCTCAGTGAGCTGGGACTGAGCAGATACCCCAGAGACATGCAGTTACCACCAGGTCCATGGTCTTCTCTTCCCTCAGCTCCAGGGAGAAGAATTATTTAAACACCACTCCCCTTCACAAGGAGTTGGGGGCCAGTCTTTCTCTGTGAGCCCCAAATCCCCGCAAAGAGAATTCCTCACACACCCAGTTCCGTCTTACATCTCTGATTGTCTGACCTTACTCATTTACGGAGACACAGAAAGTCTCACTCTAAGGAAGGAAACTTCTTAGAACTCAGTTCTGGAAAATTTAGTTTAAAAAGTTTCAGAAACAAAAGATCTAAACCGGAATCATGCATCTTTCTGTGCACTGGAATGCAGGGTTCAGGCCCAACTAAGTCCCATAAACTTGCAGTTTCTATAAACTGTGCTTGTTTTCACTTTTAAAATATCTGTAATATATATGTAGCACCGTCTCCCTGTAGTAGTCCCATCTCATGTTGCTATAAAGAAATACCTGAGACTAGATAATTTATAAAGAGAAGAGGTTTAATTGGCTTGGGGTTCTGCAGGCTGTACAGGAAGCATGGTGCCGGCATCTGCTCAGCTTCTTGGGAGGCCTCAGGAAGCTTCCAATCATGGCAGAAGGCAAAGGGGGAGCAGATATGTCACATGGCTGGAGCAGGAGCAAGAGAGGGAGAGAGAGAGACAGTAGGGAGGGAGGTGCCATACACTTTGAAAATGACCAGATCTCCTGAGAACTCTGTATCACAAAGAAAGCACCAAGCCATGAGGGATTCGCCGCCATGATCCAGGCACCTCTGACCAGCCCCCACCTCCAGAATTGGGGATTACAATTCAACATGACATTTGGGTGGGGACAGATATCCAAACTATAACAGACATCTCATAACAAGTAGTGAGGACTCTCACCAAGAAAGGCAGAAGAGGGAAGCGTTTACATTTTTCCTATGGATTTAATTTGATACAAACAGCTTCACAAGGTGTTGACATCTAGCAGTATAGAGCACTTCTCCATTGTCTCCCTTGTGTGGCAAGATGTCAGGTTCATAGAGAAGGCAGAGGCCAGTCTATCTTACAGAATTCTAGTGGGTACCATACTGACACTACAGGGACAGCAGGGTTACTTGGCACGGGGGTGAGGGGTCCCTTAGGGTCTCTCTAGGCATCTAGAAAAATGCAAGGTATCTTTCAGAACAGTAAATTGAAAGCTCTCCTTGTATGGGGGCATTTTCCAGTTCAATCCTAATTCACCTGCTTGGCTTGGGATGAAGTTTATGCAGGAAGGCTGAACACATCACCTGGGGACATCTAACAGTGGGAGATACAATTGTGTGAAACCCAGGAGCATATAGTATTTGGAGATTGAGACATGAAGGGAGCTGGCCTCAGGGCCAGTTGGGCCCTGGATGAATGGGTGAAACTCAAGGCAAAAACTTATTCCCCAAAAGAGAAATGCCAGGCAGGAGTCCAACCTTAGGGAGGCATGGGGTCTTGAGACTGTTTAGAAAAGGACTCAAATTGGGGAATTGGAAGGAAGTAAGGACCCTGTTACCAGAACTGGGATACTGTAGAAAGACGACCTTGTAAAACAAACAGTGGCCAAGCTTGGGTCCAGCGTTCTACCTGGTAATCCTGGTTTCTCTACTCTCTGGCTGTCTCATCTTGGGCAAATGGTTAACCTCTCCTTTTGCAGTAGCTCCCCTGTAAAATAGGGATCACAAAACAACCACACTGTAGGGCTCTGATGAGGATTAAATGAGATAATACATGTAGAGTTTCCAGGACAGCAGCAAACATCAACGGGCCCGTAGATATTAGACATTTTTACTTAAGACAAAGCAGTAGCCCAGTACTTAGAATCAAGGTTAAGGTCAGTTAGGCTAATTTAGCAGCAAGTTTGACTCAGTCTTGTTACTTGAATATTAAGCTTGATTTTCATTAATCCTTGCTATGAATGAGCTTAGTCCAAAGTGTTGAATAGAGGCAGGCTGGCAGGAGACTGTAGGCTGGGGAGCAGAGAGATATCAAGTCAGAGGATTTGGTGCAGATGTGGCAGCTGGAGTGTGAAGTGGGGTGAAGACTAATGCTGCTTTTAGAGCAACATTTCTGGTGCATTGGGTACTGCCATTTGTAAGTCGGTACAGCTTGCGTTAATTCCAATCATACCTTGTGTATGACTTAGGGAGCTACTAGGTTTCCTATGTCTTTGCAGGCTGATGAGAGAAACACAAACATGGCTGCTACTCTCTACCTCCAAGAGCATTTTCCTCCGCTCCCTGCCTCTCCTCCCAAAAGCACTGGAGTGAAGGGAGAGAGTGTAAATTGAAAAGCAAACCCATCGTTCAAGTACATAAAAAAGATCAAATGCAAGGGGAGAGGAGGAGAGGTGTGATGCAGACCAAACATCCCTGCTGTAAAGAGACTTAAGAGGATTAATAGGACTGAGCCATAAAATGTTTACGGTATCCAAGGAATAATTGAATATTTCCTGGTTTGTTGTGCTGAGATTTTATGAGCCAAACAGGGGATCTTTAAAGCTTATTGTCTTTTGCTCTTCAAAGGTTTAATTAAGGTTGGACTTGAGGCTTAAAGTTGTTTGAAAACTTGGAATTTAAAGTGAAACAGCCCAAGAAACCTATATAACCAGTGAAGCAGGTGTCTGTGCAAGGACTGGATTGGCTGTATGGGTGCCCCAAATGGGAGAATCATTTGGCACCTTCCCAAAAGCAAAATTTCTAATGCTTTTACCTGCTAGTCATTCAGAATGTGCTGAAATAAAATGTTCTATTAGTACAATTTGCATACATATTTTTTAAAATTCCTGACCTTAAATGGGTTGCTTGCTGGTCCTCTTATTTAGCAATAAGGCCAAATCTTAAATCTTTCCCCTATCCCACCCCTCTAGATACAGCTCCGATTATTGTGTAGGGAGTTCATTTCCTTTCTCACTTCCATCTGGCCTGAGACCTTGCTTAGCCATCAGAAACATTCACCACTTAATACATTTTCAATCAGCATTAAATCAGAGGTCATTATATTAAGAAAAAGTATTTTTATAGCAATAAAACAATAATATATTTTTTAGATAATAATACCCTTAAGGAGGGATTATATCCAAGTACAAAATAGAGAATTCAGCATATGTTCGGATTAAAACCAGAACAATTTTGTGTTTTACTGATCAGGTATCTTATCACCTTTTGTAGAAACTGAGATTAACTACCATGATATTTGGGGAACATCACACACCGTGGCCTCTTGTGGGGTGGGGGGAGGGGGGAGGGATAGCATTAGGAGATATACCTAATGTTAAATGACGAGTTAATGGGTGCAGCACACCAACATGGCACATGTATACATATGTAACAAACCTGCACGTTGTGCACGTGTACCCTAAAACTTAAAGTATAATAATAAAAAAAATTTATAGATTTTTTTTTGCAGGAGTTTTAGATTCACAGAAAAACTGAGCAGAAAGTACAGAGAGTTTCCAAAAACTCTCTGCCCCACACTTGCATAGACTTCTCCATTATCGGCATCCTGTACGGGAGTGGTACGTTTGTCACAATTGACGAATGTGAACACAATCACCAAAGTCCACAGTTTACAGTAGGATTCACTCTTGCTGTTGGACATTCCATGCATTTGGACAAATGCGCAATGACATGTATCCACCATTAGAGCATCATACAGACTAGTTTCACTGCCCTACAAATCCTCTGTGCCCCATCTATTTATCCCTCCCTCCCTCCCACCCCCTGGTGACCACTGATCTCTTACTGTCTCCATGGTTTTGCCTTTTTCAAGAACGTCCCATAATGACATACGAAATATAGCTTTTTCATAGACTCATACAACATATAGCTTTTTCAGTCTTTCACTTAGTAATATGAATTTTTCTCTATGTCTTTTTTAAAAAATAGCCTTTATTTTGGGGAGCAGCAGTACTTACTTTTCATTTCAGTGATGATTTGGAGTGGCTTCTAATTGGTAACTCCATCATTCTCTTATCAAAAGTGGTCCGTGCACAGCCTCTTCCTTTAAGAACACACAGATATGGTCTGACGTTGCTAAAAGCCAGGAGTGGTGGAAATTCAGTTTCCATGTTAGTGGACATGAAATTACCTTTTGTCACTGTGTGACTTCAGGAGAAATGCTTCTCCTGGTGCAAAGGCTTTGCTAGAAATGAGAAAGTGGAAAAAGATGATGGTGTCTTTAGATACATGCCCAGAGAATGGGCGTCGTCCCCTGATTGCTTTTCCATGTTGAGCATGACCTTCCCTTTTATGACCTTTTTTCTTGAAGGGATTTTCATTAGTTCTTGTTTTTTAACCACCAGAGTTTCTCACTGAGAGAGAACAGATGATAGATTGAAATCTCAGTGGGATGTAGAATTGAGTGCGTCTCTTCCTCTGGTCCTAACACTTATCCCAGGCCATGGTTACCCATCTTCCATTGTACTGTAAGTACAGGAGAGGGCAGAGGGTTGGATGTCCCTAAAGCCTAGTGTGCTTCCTAACTCAGTGCTAAAGGAAAGTCTAAAGCAAACAAATCTCCACCTTACCCCTATATTTCCTTTGAGTTGGAGTTCATTTACCATCTCATGGGTCAATCTAGTACTTCCCTTCCCTGTACAGCTGCCTCACCAGAAGCACACTTCTAGTATGTTCAAATGAGCTATGGGCTTATAATCAAATGCTAGGGATAAAAGCAGACACAAGGATATTCTCATTTCTCCAAAAGCAGAAATGACTACCAGGAAGATTCAATCCATCAGGCTCTAGATGAGCCTGCCCCGTCTTTGATTGACGGCAAAGACATTTGGTGCTCAATAAGGCAGCTGAAGTTGCTTCTGCCACAACCATTTCTTTCTTTCTTTATGGTATTTCACCAAGAATCCAAGAAAAATAAGTAACTACATCTCAGTTTAATGTCTTTTCTTCTCTATAGCCACTTGTGTTTTATTAGTCCTCAGCTCTCTGTCCCAATTTCATCTCATCAGAAGGTGTGTGGGCTGACTAACCTCCTGCAATCTTTTAGACATGCCATTTAAAGGTTCTTGTGACACCATCCATTACAGTCATTGGCATCACCTTTTTTGATGAGCTGCAAGAAATTGTCGACATTTTCTAGTTCAAGTTCCTCATTTGCGCAATGAGAAAAGTGAGGTACAAAGAATACTGTAACCTATGCAAGCTACTCCATTCGCTCCCAAAAAAGCTGAGACTAGAAAGTGGCTCTCCTTAATCTCACTCCTACTTTCTTTTCATATGTGTCATTGCTGTATGTTTTTCAAGTTTTATTGAGGTATAATGGATATAAAAGTTTACACATATTTAAAGTATACATTTTCATGATTTTGGATATGTACACACACATGCACATACAACACATACCACACACACACATACACACACACACACACACACACACACACCCATTATACCATCAGGAACTAAATGTATTTATCACTTTCAAAAATTGCCTTGTGTTCTTTTGTGGTGTTTTGTTTGTGTATGGTAAGGGAACTTAGCATGAGAACTCTTAACATATTTTGAAGTGCACAATACCATATTGTTATACTGTGTTATACCACAAATCTCAAGAACTCATGTATCCAGCATAACTGAAGCGTCATACTCATCAAGTGACAACTTCTCACTTCCTCTTCCCCTCAGCCCCTGGCAACCACCATTCTGCTTACGCCTATTTTGGATACCTTAGATACCTTGGAAAATGTGTTATATGCTTACAATGCAATATTATTTCAGGCTTAGAAAAAGAAGGAAATTCTATTATTTGCCACAACATGGATGAATCTTGAGGACATGGTGCCAAGTGAAATAAGCCAGGCTCAGAGAATAGTAACTTCATGATTCCATTCATATGAAGTATTTAAAATCATCAAATTCAGGGAAGCTGTTATGTTTGTATTTATTTCAATAAACAGAGACATGCAGCACTAAAATTTGTGCCAGGCACCACGACAGCAATTATTAGCACTATGAAGTCAGTGATACTGTTATGCCCACTTCACAGAGGGGGAAACTGAAAGAGCTTCTAACTTGCTCAAGGTCACAGAGTATGTGAGTGGTTGTGCCTAATGAGAACACAAGCAGATCTGACTCCAGAGTCCATGTCCCTGCTACCTTCCCATAGCACCACCACCCCTTGATGGTATGCCCTGATCACAGATTCTGTATGAGATATGGTATCTCCATCTGGAAAGACAGATCTTAGTCAATGATCAATAACAAATCCAGGTTTAACTATGTATCTGTTCTAAAGTTACTTCTTAGGAATAATTTTCAAATTTTAAAATCCTTTGAGGATCTCAAAACGTAACCGTTTCTCCATACTCATTGGTGCCTGGAAGCTTGAAGAAATGTTAATGTATTTATCTTATGTGTCTTAATTATTCAAAGCATTATGGAAAGAGAGAACTAGGCTGTTTTCCCATGCAAATCTCAGCTAGGTTAGTTCTTTTTTCCCCTTTGATATAAAAAGTGATGCCCAGAAACATAATAATTCTGAAAGATGTCTTTTATCCCACTGCACCTGCCAAGATTCCTGTGTTATGGGCAAGTATCAACAACTGCCAGATGCTTTGGCTGCTTTTAGCTTTCTCAGCTATTTTGTGATAGAATGGAGGGAACCGATGTGAAGAAAGACATTGTATTTGATTTTGGAGTGAAGGATAAGTGTTTTTCTTAAATCATTTAAAAAAATCCTACACTTCCTTAGGGCTCAATGGGCACTGCTAATGAAAACGTGAGGCACACGCAGAGAACAGATTGGTATTTCTGAAGTTTAACCTGGGATGTACTCCAGGTTCAACCACCCTTTGTTTGTGCAAACTTGGGCACATCACAGAAGTTTTTGGTATAGATTCTAGGAAAAGGGCTATTCTGTATGCACACGCTTATGTTGCATGATTGATGTAGAGGTCAAATGTGTGATTCCTGGGTGACAGAGGCATGCATGTTGAGGAGAAGGTAGCAGTGGGCTGCGTGTGGGAAGGAAGACTCTGCTGGATAACTGTAGGTGGCTCACAAGGTGCATGGTAGATCGGAGGGCTTGGCACAGGCAGAGGCCATTCTCAGCCTGGAGAAGAAAGGGGCTGTCATTTCAGCACAGAGTCAATCTCTGGGACTTTGGAAGAGGAGAGTGTGAGACATTTATGTCTCTGAATCTGGCCATGAGAGGGTAACTGAAAGCCATGAACAAAATCAGCCAACGATATTCATGAATCCTTGAGAAAATACCCTTCGTGGAAAGCTAATGATGCACAGTGTATAAAAAAGTTATTTTAGACAATTTGGTTACCATTTAAAATGTATCTTTCTAATCAAACTAAACAATTCAGCCACAAATAGGAATGAGAGGTACAGGAGAAAGAAAGGTGAAGAGTGGAGAGAGATGGCAAAAGGAAGTGGGGAGAGGTTGGGGAAGAGGGTCACATCAAGGGAAGCTGGTAAATTGAAAACCTGAGTAATAAGGTCCTTGAGGTGAGCTTCAGCGCACCTGCAAAGTGGAATTTTGTCTTGAAATGAATTCAGGAGAAAAGGCTCAGGCGTGCTGGAGAGCATCAGGGTGATTTTCATGAGCAGGTCAAGGTGAAAGTCTCTGCTTATTCTCTCCAAGGATGAAACCCCAGTGTAGGAGTTTGCT
This sequence comes from Pan paniscus, assembly GCF_029289425.2. NCBI lineage: Eukaryota > Metazoa > Chordata > Mammalia > Primates > Hominidae > Pan > Pan paniscus. The sequence continues at coordinate 189,746,346 of NC_073255.2, forward strand.
CAGGCTACTGTAACAAATACCACAGGCTGGGGGGCTTCAACAAGAGAAATCAATTTTCTTACAATTATGGAGGCTGGAAGCCCACTAGCCAGATGTGGGCAGGTTTTATTTCTTCTGAGGTCTCTCTCCCTGACTTGCAGATGGCCGTCTTCTCGCTGTTCATCACATGGTTTTCCTTCTGTGCGAGGGCTCTCCTGGTGTTCCTTTGCCCAAGTTTTCTCTTCTTATAAGGACACCAGTCTGATTGCATTAGGGCCCACACCAGAAGCATTGTTTTACTTTCATCACCTTTCAAAGGCCTTGTCTCCAAATATAGTCATATTTTGAGGTACCAGTGGATAGCGCTTCAACATTTGAATTTAGGGATGGGGAGGAGAGACAGAATTCAGCCCATCACGCCCAGGAGGGAGGGAGAACATAGCCCAATGAGGAAGGTACTGCAATGTATTTAGCATCCCAGTGAAGGAGGCGGGCTTGTGATCTGTACTGAAGGAGCACAAATATGAAATATGAAAAATACAAGACATACAACACCAAAGCACCTTCAACAATACAGTTCTCTGATTATTACCAATATTACTCTTGGCTCTGTGCACCTTCACAATGGATTCTGATCATGAAAATCCACTGTCTTAGTCTCCTTGCGTTTCTAGAAAAGAAATACTGGAGGCTGGGTCATTTATAAAGAAAAGAGGCTCATTTGGCTCACGGTTCTGCAGACTGCACAAGAAGGATGGTGCCAGCATCTGCTTCTGGTGAGGACCTCAGCCTGCTTCCACTCATGGAGGAAAGCAAAGGGAAACCCCTGTGTGCAGAGTTCACATGGCAAGAGAGGAAGCAAGAGAGAGAGGGAGGGGTGTGCCAGGCTCTTTTTTTTTTTTTTTTTGAGATGGAGTCTTGCTCCGTTGCCCAGGCTGGAGTGCAGTGGCACGATCTCGGCTCACTGCAAGCTCTGCCTCCCGGGTTCACGCCATTCTCCTGCCTCAGCCTCCCAAGTAGCTGGGACTACAGGCACTAGCCACCACGCCCGGCTATTTTTTTTGGTATTTTTAGTAGAGATGGGGTTTCACCGTGTTAGCTAGAATGGTCTTGATCTCCTGACCTCATGATCCGCCCGTCTCGGCCTCCCAAAGTGCTGGGATTACAGGCGTGAGCCACCGCACCCGGCCACCAGGCTCTTTTTAACAGCCAGTTCTCAAAGTAGCTGTAATGAGAACTCAGTCACAGCCCCCCACCCACCACCCCTGCCGCCAACAAAGGAGGGCAGTAATCTATTCATGAGGGATCTGCTCCCAGGACCCAAACACCTCCCACTAAGCTCCAGCCCCAACACTGGGGCTCAAATTTCAACAGGCAATTTGGAGGGGTCAGACAAAACAATCTATAGCACCCAGGAAGCACCTCAAATATTGACTTTAATCAACACTGCTCTCATTGCCCACTTAGCTACCAGAGAAGACATCCCTACTCTACACGACAGGTAGGCATCTTGTCATCAAAAAATATTAGTGCTGTGCTGTAAAAATATTAAGGGACTACATCTTAGGATTTGTGTTAGTTAGACCAGAATTATTGCATCTTGAGGTTGCGCTTTGGTGACACCTCGCTAGTTGAGTCAAAACTTAAATGGCAAATGTTATACAGACAAAATACTCATAATAAACCCCTGTTATCAAGTCACTCTCCAGGATGCTGTTGCATGACCAAGGCCTGAACATCTTAATTATTTATAAGTATGAGGAGCCCCTTGCTGTAGCCTGGAGTCTCTATTACACAAATTCTTTTTGTAAGGAATGTTTGCAAACAGGCTCACATTCAGGATATTTATTTGTTCACGTTGTGGCTCTTTAGCTATATTTGGATAGATAAGGTCAAAACTTGCCTTGAGAAACTCAACCTGTTATCCTTTCAGCAGGACTGAGTTGTTCTGTTATAGGCAACATGCTCAGTCTTCTTTGCACCTGCCGTCTAACTGTATCTTGGACAAGCCTCAGTCATACCCAGTCTTCCTGAAGTCTGAACACTTGTTAGGAGTAGGTGAAGTAGGGAGGTGATTGTTTAAATATGGTTTCTGTGCCTGCCTTCCTTAAATGTGGCTAAGGTCAACAGGACGGTAGCCAGAAATTTCTGGCAATTGCTATTTTGCAAATATTTAGAGTGACAGTTACTGTGAGGAGAGAGGATGTAGATGCAACTAAAACTTCTCAATATATTACTAAGGTAGCCTCCTTAATAATAAAGATCCTTTCCTAGGAAATCAAGGTTCTTTGTTCACCTAACATTTATGGTCCTTTGTCACTTTCCTTTTTTTTTTCCTTTTTTTAATTTTTAAAAATAAATATCATTTTGAGCATCTGTTTTCTTGAAAATGGTTCCTGGATATGTCACACATGGCATGGTGAATTATGACAAGAAGAGGTAGCAGAATGGCCAAGGTGAAGATGGTGGGAGCAAATTAGATTTTTTTTCTCCACGTTAACACTAGTTTTGTAAATTATAAGCAATTATTGAGCTCGAAACCTCCATCAGGCATGTACGTTTTTCTCTATGTATGCTGCACTTCACTAAAAATATTAGAAGAATTGTAGTTTGCTGAAATTTCCTTGATTCAATGTCTCTGAAAGTATGGGGAGCTATCATTAATAGAATAGCTTTTAAAGAAGGAGCTGCTGTAACCTCCATCAGCCTTACCTAGGTCAATGGAAAAATTTTTGACTTACCCTATTTTGGAGCCCAGATATTTGCACAGAAAGCAGAACATCTATTCTTTGCTCTTCTGCAAATCCTGGATGCCTTTTGTAGAAGTATCTGAGATTCTGTTCTCTTATTTCTTCTGAAGTTCACATCACAATATTTATTTTCTAAAGGGTTTCTATTATTTCTTTTGTATTTTTTAGTTCTCCACCCAAGAGGAGAAACATTTTTGATTGGCACCCCACAGCATTTTTCCTTTTGGCCCACGCTGAGAAGGTGTATCGAAACAGAAGTCTATCGATCCCTGGTTAGTCCTACATTTTCTAATGTGGGGCACTTCCTAAATCCTCCATTTGGCAAGAGCTGTCAGGTTATGTGCTCAGAAAAGGAAGAATCTTGGGGCTCTCAAAAGTGCACTTTGCTTTAGAAGACAAAAGTAAATTTATAAGCAGAATGAGCTTCTGCCATTTTTTAAAAGCAGAGATTTATATGCTAAGGGCAACCAGATAGCCATTGGGGTAGGTTAGTGGATCTGGGCCTCAATGACACACAAGCAAATTCCCTGGATTTTTAGAATAATTGGGCACAGTGTTAGATGAGGATGAACAGACGGCAATATTTGCTTCTGTGGATAAACACAGAACACAAAGCTCAGCTGCAGACTGACCCTGACTGGGCAAAGCCTGTGAAGACCCAGTCCTGAGTAGGGCACATCGTTCAGGGAGCTCTGGAGCCTCATTTCTCCCAACTCAGGTCCTTTCTTCATTCCCACTTTCTCTTTTGGGGCGATTGTGGGAGATTTTCTTTTGGGGCGATTGTGGGAGATTTTCTTTGTGATTTCAAAGTCTAGTAGTCCTGTCTCCTTTCTCTTCTGCTCTTTTTCCCTCACCGTGTTCCCCATCTCAGTGTCGGGTATTGGAGCTCCAGGGAGCTGAGAAGCTCCCACGCTTAGACACGTGGTGGCAGGTTGCTACCGACAGATGTGGATTTGATAAGTAAATATATGGAGGACAAGAGGAGCCAGGAGTCTCACTACCAGAGAAGGCAGCTGCACACGTGGAAAGGGAGAATGCTCGAGCAGGCCCTGTGGTGCTGGACTGGAATTGAAGGCATTGGTGTGAGCCTGAGAGGGCGTGAGAGCAGAAAACCTAACTAGCAACGAGCACACTGGGCTCCCACGTCTTGGCTTCTCTAAACCATTCTCCAGTAGAAAGATCTAGAGCTCCTTGGGGAAGTGGCCAAATCCAGGACTGGAACAGGGAAGCCAAAGATGAGACTGGAACATTCTATTGTGCTAGCATGTGAGAAAGTGCCATCATCACAGAATGGTGGGGACATGCCAGATGGACACAGAAGCCAACCTGGGGGAACCCTGACTGGCCGGACCTGGGACAATATGATAAAAAAAAAAAGAAGGTAAAGATAGTAACAGATCAGAACCCTATTTTACACAAATAGGAATGAGTCCCTATGGATGCAATTGAATAAATGAATAAATAAATGTGGGGAAAAGAAAGATTTTCCTTAGAGTAGAATGCCATCTAATAAATGTAAATGAAATGAGAAATTAGAAAATCATTATAATTAGAAAATGGTAGTAACAGTTCAGCAAGAAATATCGATGAATGCTATAATGCTAGTAAATGTTTGATGAGGAATAAGATATTTGCAGTCTTGAAGTACCTCCTCAGAAAATACTATTAAGGACAAAGGGACATATAGTAAACTTTAAAGCAGAGAACTATACAGACACCACCCTAACTAAATGATCAAATTAGCAACATGATTAATGGTGCAAGTCAAAATTGTGTATCACTGCGGAAAGACAAACACTGTATGATCGCACTTGACTAGGATTTACATTTATTAGGTGGCATTCTACTAGAAGGAAAAGCTTTCTTTTCTCTACATTTATTCACTTGCATCCATAGGGACTCAATCCTAATTTTGTGTAAAATAGGGTTATGATCTGTTACTATTTTTACTTTTTTTCTTGATCATATTATCCCAGTGTTGTCCCAGGTCCAGCCAGTCAAAGCTCCCCCGGTTGGCTTCTTTTTTTTTGTTTTTGTTTTTTTTTTTGAGACGGAGTCTCACTGTGTCGCCCAGGCTGGAGTGCAGTGGTGTGATCTCGGCTCACTGCAAACTCCACTTCCTGGGTTCACGCCATTCTCCTGCCTCAGCCTCCGAGTAGCTGGGACTACAGGCGCCTGCCATTCCGCCCGGCTAATTTTTTGTATTTTTAGTAGAGACGGGGTTTCACCGTGTTAGCCAGGATGGTCTCGATCTCCTGACCTTGTGATCCGCCTGCCTCGGCCTCCCAAAGTGCTGGGATTACAGGTGTGAGCCACTGCGCCCGGCCTCCGGGTTGGCTTCTCTGTCCATCTGGCATGTCCCCACCATTCTGTGATAATGGGACTTTCTCATATGCTAGCACAATACAATGTTCCAGTCTCATCTTTTGCTTTCCTGTTGTAGTCCTGGATTTGGCCACTTCTCCAGGGTACCCTGTTCTTTCTAGTGGAGAATGGTTTGTAGAAGTCATTTTTAGTAGAGACAAAAAATAAAAATAAAAAAATTAGCTAGGCATGGTGGCATGCACCTGTGTCACTATGTCACCCAGGCTGGCCTTTAACTCCTGGGCTCCAGTGATCCTCCTGCCTCGGTCTTCCAAGGTGCTGGGATTATAGGTGTGAGCCACCATACCAGGCCCATAGATTTAGTTTTAATAGGTAATGTCAAATGGTTTTCCAAAGTGTTTGTAGCAATTTACACTCTAACCAGCAATACGTAAGAGGTTTGTTTTCTCGACATCCTTAACACTTGGTATTTTTAGTTGTTTCTAGCAGGAAAGGCGTGGTATTGAACTTTGAGGGCTAGTGAAGTTGGCACATTTTTCTGTTGATTGGTATTTGAAGCCCTTCTTTTGTGCAGCATCTGATCAAGTCATTTGTCAATTTTTATCACATGCTTTATCTTTTTCTTAATGATTTCTAAGTGTCCTTTATATATTCTAGATGAGTTCTTTGTTAGATATACTTATGATTATCTTCTTCCACCCTTTGAGTTGCTTTTTTTTTTTTTTTATTTTTTTTTGAGACAGAGTTTTGCCCTGTTGCCCAGGCTGGAGTGCAATGGCGTGATCTTGACTCACTACAACCTCCGACCTCCTGGGTTCAAATGATTCTCCTGCCTCAGACCCCTGAGTAGCTGAGATTACAGGCACCTGCCACCATGCCCGCTAATTTTTGTATTTTTGGTAGAGGCGGAGTTTCACCATGTTGGCCAGGCTGGTCTCCAACTCCTGACCTGGTGATCCGCCCACCTCAACCTCCCAAAGAGCTGGGATCACAGGCATGAGCTACTACGCCGGCCCTGGATTGCATTTTACTCTCTTGCTGGGGTCTTTTGATGAACAGAAGTTGTTAATTTAAATATGAGTTTTTAACGACTTTTTGTTTTACCCTTAAGTTTTTTGTTTGCTCTTTTCAAGAAATCTTGCTTGCTCCAAGGTCATGAAGATGTTCTCTATAGTTTTCTCTAAAAGCTCGTTACATCATTTGCATTTAGACATGCAAACCATCTGGTATTGATTTTTTTGTATCGTGTGCTGGGGGTTAGTATATTTCTTTCATATGGATTTAAAATTTGCTTAGCACTGCTTATTGAAAACATCATGTTTTCCCTCACTGCGCTGAAGTCTCATCTTTGTCATAAATCAGACGAATGTGCATGTATGCTTGGGTGTACTTTGGACACCCAAGTTAAAAACCTTTGGTTTTTAATGCACAAGCCTCAGAGAACACACATCTCTCATTATGGAAGGTCTTTTTTTTGGCCAATATTTATATAGGAAAAACTATCTATTTATGTTCCTGAAACTCAATATATATTTTAACAAAATGTGCAGCAAAAGCCTCAATTGCGTCCCAAATGTAATTGGTAGAATGTGCAAATCACTGTGGATGTCGTTAAAAAGTGCTGAGTGTCAACAAAGGCGTTGTGCTTCTCAAATGTTCTTGCTTTTATCTAAGACCCTTTGCTGCATCCAAAACAATGGGTAACAGTCGTGTTGGTGGTTACAGTTTTAACTTGACAGTTTGTTATTTACATGTGGGTGTTTTGCTGTGTTTTAGTGATCTTCAAGAAAATTAGGGGGAGGTATTTTTGTTTATATGATTTGCCTTAAATACAGTAGAAAATAAAATCCTGGTTTTTATGAAGATGTCTGATTTTCAAGGGATTCTTCTGTTAAGCAGTAGATGCCTGCATTTTGCTCACCAGCTCTCAGTTCTATGTGGACTTAAGGATACCAATGCAGAATTTATTTGCAAGCAATTTAGGACTCTGATTTTGCAATTACGCAAGTGTCCTTTTCAATTCCTTTATTCAAAACAGGATGTGTTAATTTTGGAAAAATAATAGTTAAATGTGTAAGTTTATGAAACCCTAAGCTTAAATTCTGGTTAGACACACCCTGGTTTCCTGTACCTTTTTTTCATTACATATATTTATAATTTTTTCATTTTATATTTATATGCATTTTGAAATTTTACAATAGTTTTAGGTTTACAGAACGTTTGTGAAGATAATATAGAATTCTCATGTAACAGATACCCAGTTTGGGTGATTACTATTTTATATTAGTATGGTCATAATTGTATTGTATATTATTGTATATTGTACATAATTGTATGTTAGTATTTGTCATAATTGATGAACCGATATTGACAGGATATGACTAGCTGAAGCCCATACTTTATTCACATTTCCTTAGATTTACCTAATACCCCCCTTTTTTGCTCTAGGATCACATGAAGGATGCCACATTACATGGAGTGGCCCCATTTCCTTAGGCTTCTGTCAGCTGCAACACTGTCTCAGACCCCTTGTTCTTGATGACCTTGACAGTGTTGAGGAGTATTGATCAGATATTTTGTAGAATGTCCCTTAATTAAAATTTGCCTGATATTTTTCTCATAATTAGACTGGGGTAGTGGGTTTTTTGGAGGAGGACCACAGAGGTAAAGTGCTGTTTTCCTCATATTGTGAAGGGTACATATTGTTAATATGATTCATGACTGTTAATGTTCGCCTCGATGATTTAGCCGAGATAGTGTTGGTCAGGTTTTTCCATCGTAGACTGGCTCTTTTTCCCCTTTACCTGCTGTAGTTTTTGGAAGGAAGTCCCTAGTTGTAGTCCACTCTTACGAAGTAGAGAGTTACACACTCTCTTCCTTGAGTAACTACGTAAGTAACTACGTAAATTATTTGGAATTCTTCCACATGAGAGATGCCTCTTTTCCTTCACTATCTATGTATTGGATCATTTATTTATACCAGCATTAATTTTATTTATGATTACTTTATACTTCGGGTGATAATGTAATACAACTTTATCTTGTTCAAATCGCTCCAGCTTTGGCCAGCGGAAGCTCTTTCAGTCGGCTTCTGTGCCCTTTTAACGTGCCCCTATTCATGTAGGTTTTTTGTGGGGGCTCTTTCTTACTTTTTGGCACTAAAAGAGGCTCCAGGATCATCTTACATATATCTTCTCCTCCAATCCTAGAATCAGTCATTTCTTCAAGGAACTCTGGTTTCTTTTGTTGAAGGTTGATATTAGAAATCAAGATCTATATGCTATATATGTTCACTGCTACTGGAGTGTCATTTCTTTCAGACATTCTCACATGACAACATAAAATATAGTGTTAATGCTAACATATATATTCTATATGTTACCATCTGTATCTAGATAAAGCTAAACATAAGCTCATCCTGAGGTCACCAACTTTAATCCACTACCACATGGATCATTTTAGCCTCCCCCTTTGCTTAACTGTAACCTCCCACTCCAACAGTAAGAAATCTGACTCTCATTTACTTAATAGTTCGATTAGAGTATAAATGTGTAGCAGTTTCAGAACCTTGAGCCCCTTCCCCCATATGAAACAACTGTATCAACTAGGGAATAGTGCTTATGTGCAGTTCCTTTTGCCTTTAGTCTTACAGACTCCACTCATTTCCAAAGTTACTTGTCTACACATTTCTCCTAACCTCTTCAGTAAAGTATATTCATACTTTTGTAATGCCAGGTATGGGGGAATAATACAGGTCAATTCTTTGGTCACAATATGCATTCCATCCTGGGAAATATAACTTCCTAAATGATTTTTTTAAAATGTAAATACATTAAGGTTCACTTTTCGTGCTGTCTATGGGTTTTGATAAATGCATATTACCACGTAGCCACCATTACAGTATCATAGAAAATAGTTTCATCATCCTAAAAAAATACCCTATGCTTCATCTTTTTGAGGGCCACCTCAAATCCTCTAGAGTCATTGATCTGCATTGCCAGTGGTTTTCCAGATAGCGTATAAATGGAATCTTATAATATGTAGACCTTGACAATATGCATTTGAAATTTATTCATGTCTTTTCCTAGATTGATACCTCATTTCTTTTTAGCAGTGGATAACAGTCATAGTCTGGATGTGGCACAGTTTATTGATTTACCTGTTGAAGGACATCTTGGCTACTTCCACGTTTTGGTGATTATGAATGAATATGTGCTGTAATATATACATGCATGTTCAGGTTTTTTTGGTGGACACGTATTTTCAAATTGGTTGGGTAAATACCTAGGAGAGTCATTGCTGGATCATATATGGCAAGACTGTGTTTAGCTTTGTAAGAAACTGTCAGTCTCCCAACATGGCTGTACCATTTTGCATTTCCACCAGAAATGGATGAGAATTACTGTTGCTCTACATCCTTGCCAGCTTTTTGTTTAATTTATTCTTTCTTTTGCTTTCCTGTTTTCAATTGCATTGATTACTGCTCTGATAATTATGTCCTTCCTTTGCTAGCTTTGAGTATATTTTGTTCTTCTTTTTTATAGATTCTGTGGGCAGAAAGTTATGTGACTGATTTAAGACTTTTCCTTATTTCCAACGTAGGGATTTTGGTGCCACAAATTTTCCTTTCAGCATGGCTTCGGTTGTGTTCCAAAATTTTTGATTTGTTCCGTTATCATTTTTCTTCAGTTAATGCCTTTTTTATAATATTTCTTGAGACCTATTATTTTACTCATGGATTATTTAGAAGTGTGTTCTTTAGTTTTAAATATTTGCAGATTTTCCTATTATCTTTCTTTTTTTGTCCTAGTTTAATTGTAATCAGGAACATACTCTATGATGTCAAGTTTTTAAAATTTTATTAAGGTTTATCTCATGCCCAGGGATGTAGTCTATTTTCATATTTTTTTGTGAGAACTTGAAAGAAGATGTATTCTGCTGTTGTTAGTTAGAGTGTCTTATAAATGTTGATTGAATCCTGTTGGTTGATAGTGTTGTTGAGTTCTTCTATATCCTTGTTGATTTTCTGTCTAGTTCTGTCAATTGTTAAGAAAGAGGTGTCGAAGCCTCCAACTGTAATTGTGGATTTGTTTATTTCTCCTTCTGATTTTATCAATTTTTGCTTCTCATATTTTGCAACTCTGTTGTTTGGTCCATATGCATCATTTATTGAGCTTCGTCTTCCATTACTATAATATTCAATTCTAAAATTTCCATTTTTTAAATTTATACCATCTATTTCTTCACTGAGACGTCATATTTTTGTTTAGGCTTTCTAGTTTTAAGTTTGTTTTTATTTTTTTAAGCATATTTGTAATTGCCCTTTGAAACATTTTTATTACACTGCTTTAGAATCACACTAATTCTAACATCTCTGTTATCTGGCGTTGGCATCTATTGATTTTATTTTTGCATTCAGTTTAAGATGACCCTGATTCTCAGTGTAATGAGTAATTTTCATTTGAAACTTGAACATTTTTGTATTACATTCTGAGACTATGGATCTTCTTTAAGCCTTCCGTTTTACCTAGCTTTCTTTGACATTTCTCTGACAGAGGGTGGGGCAGGGGCACCACCTCCTTGCTGCCAAGTAGGGGTGAAGTTTAGGGTTTCCAACTCTGCCTCCACTGGTGACCGAGGGTGAGCCCCTCACTCCTGCCTTGTGGGTTTGGGAGTTCTGGTTCCCTGCGCCATCTTCCATGACACTGCTGTGGGGACACCTGGTTACTACTGGGTGATGGTGAAAGTGCTGACTTTCCACTAGGTCTACTTGACACCAACCCAGTAGTGAGGAAGAGGGACTCCTGTTTACTGCCAGGTATGAGTGTAAGTCCAGGTTCTTCATATGGTCTTCACTGACAGAGTGGTAGTGGGTGGACACTCCCTACCAGATGGTGGGATGAAAGTACTGGTTACCTATTTGATCTTCTCTGACATTACCCCAGGGGGAATGTTGTTGTGTCTTGTAACATCTTTGCAAGGATGGAAATTTAGGCTTCCTCATCCAACCTTTGCTGATATTGAGTAGAGGTGAGGCCACAGATTTGCTGTGTGTTGGCTAGAGTAGAGCTGTCATTGCCTGAAGATTTTCTGTTTTTCCAAAAAGATTTTTCCTTTGTCCTTTGGCATTTCTGGGGTGTCAGTTTCTTTAGCTTCTAGTCTGGAATTTATGAAACACAAAGAAAATCCAGGGAACTCAGCACTACGTTATTCTGCAGAGCCCATGCCTTAGTCAGGCTGCCTTCTCCCCTCTACCTTTCAGAGTCTTCTTGGGTTTTTGGATGTACTTATTGGAAAAATAGGGGAAAGTACACTAACTTTATCTTCTTCAGAAGCAGAAATTCCTTGATCTAATTTTTATCATTTCTTTTATTTCTACTTGATTTAGGCTTATGTTTGATTTCAGTTTCTTAAGGTGAAAGCTTAGATTATTGGTTTGAGATATTTCTTTAATAATATATGAATTTAATGCTAGAAGTTTCCTTCCAAGCACATGCTTTCACTACTTCCCACAAAGTTTAGTAATTTGTATTTTAATTTTTATTTAGTTCCAAATAAATTTTGATTTCTCTTGAGACATCTTTTTCTCATGGATTATTTAGAAGCATACTGTTTAATTTCCAAATATTTTGGGATTTCCTGGTATCTGTTATGGATATTTAGTTTAATTTCATTGTGCTCTGAGAACGTACAGGTATACCTTGTTGGATGGCACTTTGCGATACTGCGTTCTTTACAAATTGAAGGTTTGTGGCAATCCTGTATTGAGTGAGACTGTTGGCACCATTCTTTCAATGGTGGGTGCTTGTGTTGTGTCTCAGTGTAATATTTAGTAATTCTTACACTATTTCAAAGTTTTTCATTATTATTATATCTGTCATAGTGATCTGTGATCATTGATCTTTGATGTTACTATTGTAGTTGTTTTGGGTGTCATGAGCTCTGCCCATATAAGCTGGCAAACTTAATTGATAAGTGTGGTGTGTATTCTGACTGCTCTACTGACCAACCATTTTTCTGTCCCTCTCTCTCTCTATCTCTTTGGGCCTTGCTATTCTCTGAGACATAACAATATTAAAATTAGGCCAATTAATAACCCTACGATGACCTCTAACTGTTCAAGTGAAAGTGGAGTCACACATCTCTCACTTTAAATAAAAAGCTAGAAATGATTAAGTTTAATGAAGAAGGCTTGTTGAAAGCTGAGATGGGCCAGAAGCTAGGCCACTGTGCCAAACAGTTAGCCAAGTTGTAAATGAAAGAAAAAGTTCTTGAAGGAAATTGAAAGTGCTACACCAGTCAATGCATGAATGATAAAAAAAGTGACACAGCCTTATTGCTGATGTGGAGAAAGTTTGAGTGGTTTGGATAGAAGATCAAACCAGCCACAGCATTCCCTTAAGACAAAGCCTAATCCGGAGCGAGGCCCTAACTCTCTTTATTTCTATGAAGACTGACAGAGGTGAGGAAGCTGCAAAAGAAAAGTTGGAAGCAAGTAGAGGTTGGTTCATGAGGAAAGATGCTGTCTCCATAACATAAAAGTGGAAGGCGAAGCAGTAAGTGCTGATGTAGAAGCTGCACAAGTTGTCCAGAAGATCTAACTTACATAATTGATGAAGGTGGCTGCACCAAACAACAGATTTCAATGTTAATGAAACAGCCTTATTTTGGAAGATGCTATCTAGGACTTTCACAGCTAGAGAGGAGTCCATGCCTGGCTTCTAAGCCTCAAAGGACAAGCTGACTTTTTTTTAGGGGCAGATACAGCTGGTTACTTTAAGTTGAAAGCTCATTTACCATCTCATAAATCCTAGAGTCCTTAACAATTACGCTAAATGTACTCTTCCTGTGTTGTCTACATGGAACAACAAAGCCTGGATGACTGCACATCTGTTTACAGCATGGTTTACTGAATATTTTAAGCCTACTACTGAAACCTGCTGTTCAGAAAAAGATTCCTTCCAAAATATTATTGCTCATTGACAATGCACCTGGTCACCCAATAGGTTTGCTGGAGATGTACAAGGAGATGAATGTTGTTTTTATGCCTGCTGTCACGACATCCATTCTACCACCCATGGACCAAGGACTAATTTCAACTTTCAAGTCTTATTATTTAAGAAATACATTGCATAAGGCTATAGCTGCCATAGATAGTGATTTCCTGGTGGATCTTGGCAAAGTAAAGTGAAAACTTTCTGGAAAGGATTCATCATTTGAGATGTCATCAAGAACATCCATAATTCATAAGAGGAAGTCGACGTTTCAGTATTAACAGGAGTTTGGAAGAAGTTGATTCCAACCCTTGTGAATGACTTTGAGTGGCCAAAGACTTCAGTGGAGGAAGTCGCTTCAAATGTGGTGGAAATAGCAAAAGAACTAGAATTATAAGTGGAGTCTGAAGATGTGACTGAATTGCTGTGATCTCATAAGAAAACTTGAACATATGAGGAGCTGCTTCTTAGACATGAGAAAAGAAAGTGGTTTCCTGAGATGGAAACTGCTCCTAGTGAAAATGTCGTGAACATTGTTGAAATGACAACATAAACTTGGTTGATAAAGCAGCAGCAGGGTTTGCGAAGATTGACTCTAATTTTGGAAGAAGTTCTGCTGTGTGTAAAATGCTATCAAATAGCATTGCATGCTACAGAGAAATCATTTGTGAAGAGCAGGGTCAATTGACAAAGCAAACTTTATTATTGTCTTATTTTAAGAAATTGCCACAGCCACTTCAGCAACTACCACCCTGATTAGTCAGCAGCCATCAACATCAAGGCAAAACCCTCCACCAGCTAAAAGATTCGGACTTTCTGAAAGTTCAGATGATCATTAGCATTTTTTAGCAAGAAAGTATTTTTAATGTATATACTTTTTTCCAGACCTAATGATATTACACACTTAATATATTACAGTATGTTATAAATACAATTTTTATATGCACTAGAAACCAAGAAATTTATGTGACTCATATTATTGCGGTATTCACTTTATTGTGGTGGTCTGAAACCAGACTCACAGTATCTCCAATGTATGCCTATACTTTGTATGATTTCTATTCTTTTAAACTTGTTAAAGTGTTTTTTATGGCTCAGCATATGGTCTATCTTGGTGAATGTTCCACCCAAGCATGAGATAAACCTGCTGTTTTGGATGGCATATCCTATAAATTAGATGAGGCTGATTAATAGTGGTATTCAGGTCATCTATATCCTTATTGATTTTCTGTCTGCTTGGTCTATCAATTACTGACAGATGTTTACAGAAGTCTCTAATAAGGTTTGGCTCTGTGTCCCCACCCAAATCTCATCTCAAATCATAATCCCCACGTGTTGAAGGAGGGGCCTGGTGGGAGGCGATTGAATCATGGGGGCAAACTTTCCCCTTGCTATTCTCATAGTAGAGATCTCATGAGATCTAGTTGATTGCAAGTATGTAGCACTTCCCCTTTCACCCTCTCTTCTTCCCGCTGCAGCCATATAGGACATGCTGACTTCCCCTTTGTCTTCTGCCATGATTGTAAGTTTTCTAAGGCCTCCCCAACCATGCTTCCTGTACAGCCTGTGGAACTGTGAGTCAATTATGTCTTTATAGCATTATGAGAATTATGTCTTTATACAGTCTCCAATTATAATGGTAGATTTGTCTATCTCTCCGTTAAGCAGTGGCAGTTTTTTTTGAGTCACGTGTTTTGATGCTTTTTTATTAGATGCATACATCTTAAGGATTGTTATATCTCTTGGATAATTTACCTCTTTATCATTAAGTAATGCCCTCCTTTATCCCTAGTAATAGTCCTTGTTTTGAAGTCTGCATTGTCTGTAATTAATATGCCTACTGTAGCTTTCTTTTGTTAGTATTAGCATGGCAAATATTATTCTATTCTTTTGTTTTTAACCTGAGTTGCCATATTTGAAATGGGTTTCTTATAGATAACATTTAGTTTGTTCTGTTTGTTTTTTAAGTGGCTGAAAATCTGGTGATTGGTATATTTAAACTATTTATGTTAAATTAATTATTGACATACTTGGATTAATATGTGCCATTTTTTAAACTTTATATTTGATGCCTTTGTTTTGTGTTTTATATCCTCATTTATCTGCCTTCTGATTTTTAATTAAATATTTCATATGAGTCCATTTTACTTCCTTTCTTAGCATATCAATTATATGTCTTTTTACAAATTTTTGTGGTTGTCCTAGAGGTTGTAATATAATTTTTAACTAATATTTATCCTTCTTCCACCTCCTTCCAATAACATTATACTATTCCTCATGTAGTGCAGGTGCCTTACAAGAGAGTATTTCCAATTTCTTATTCCTTGAGATATTGCTGTCATTTTATTAATCTATGTGCTTAATCACTCGATACATCATTATTACTCATGCTTTGGACAAACTATTATCTTTTATATAAATTAAGATGAATTAATTACTTTATTACCTTTATTTCCTCTGTGTTGCTCTTTTTTCTTTATGTAGATCCATGTTTCTTCGGCTTATATCACTTTCCTTCTGCCTGAAAAACTTTTATCATTTCTTTCAAGGTAGGTCTGCTGGTGTTTTTTTTTTTTTTTTCTTGTTTTTGTTCATCTGAGAAAGCATTTATTTCTTCTTCATGTTTGAAAGATAGTTTCACCAAATATAGAATTCTAATTCTGGGTTTATGTTGTTTTCTGTCAATCCTTTAAGAATTTCACTCTCTTTCTTGCATGGTTTCTAATGAGAAGTTTGCTGTAATTCTTATCCTTGTTCCTATACAGGTAACATCTTTTATCCCTCTCTGGCTTTTCAGAAGATTTTCTGTCCTTGATTTAAAATTTTTGATTATTATATACCTAGTTTCATTTTGTTTTAGTTTAGTTTAATTTGTTTGTTGCATTTATTCTGGTTTGTGATCTTTGAGCTTCAGGAACTGTGATTTGATGTCTTCCATTAATTTTGGAAAGTTCTGTGACATCATTACTTCAACTATTTCTTCTGCTCAGATATCTCTTCTTCCTCTGGTATTCCACTTACATGTATTTTTTCCCTAGTAGGTGAGAAAGGAAACTAGAAGGTGTTGGAGTGGAAAGAGATCCCTTCTACCTGCTGAATAAATTTCTGGCAAAATATTTTCCTCTAGAAAGCAGGCTTGTGTTGTGGAAACTACTCTGGGCATATTATATAGTTTATCTCTCTGCCAGAGTCATATGTGCATTTTTCTCAGATCTTCATCATGTGAACTTGGTGGAGTTCTCAGAAGTAAAGCTCAAGGAAGCGTGGCTGCATTCCGCCTCCAATAGTGTGGTTTCAAGACGTTTATTATTCTTATGCTCGTCATACTCAGCATCCAGCTTGATTAATGGATTCATCAAAATGTTTAAGTGTTGAATTTAAGTGTGTTTGCCAGTTTATGGCTCCAGCAACTTCTGCTCCAGGTAACAGATTTCAGCTGTGACTCCCTATATGTTTCTCCAGAATCTGGGGAGAAGTTGCCCTACTATCTCACTTCTCTAATAAGTTCAGTAAGAGTCATTGATTTTCACTTTGTCCAGATTTTTCCTGCTGTAAGAAAAAGAGTGATGACTTCCAAGCTCTTCACATGCTGGAGGTGAAACTGGAAGTCTTTCACACTACATTTTCATCGTCATTTATCTGAGTTCATTACAGAAAGAGACTGTATCTTCAAGATCTAGAATGCTAAGTGAAAAAAGATTCAATTATGATCATTGGTTAAATATAGTAAGTGCTCATTAAAAATAGCTATTATTATTACCATTTAAAAATATTGAAGCCTGCCCAAAGATTAAGCAAATTAGCTTATTAATCGATAAGCAGAAGACGTTATCCCAGGAACTTTGATCCAAATGTCATATTCTTCTGGTCTGGTGTGGTGGCTCACGCCTGTAATCCAAGTACTTTAGGAGGCTGAGGCAGGCAGATCACTTGAGGTCAGGAGTTGAAGATCAGCATGGCCAACATGGTCAAACCCTGTCTCCACTAAAAATACAAAAAATTAGCCAGGCATGGTGGCACACGCCTGTAATCCCAGCTACTCGGTAGGCTGAAGCAGGAGACTCACTTGAACCCAGGAGACAGAGGTTGCAGTGAGCCGAGATCGTGCCACTGCACTCCAGCCTGGGCAGCACAGCCAGATTGAATCTGAAAAAAAAATCATATTCTTCCTATAAAACAGAAAACAATAAAATTCTTTTTAGTTTAGTGTATATTATGCTGCATTTACTAAGTGATACATATAACTGAAAAGAGAGGAAAATAATAAGTGCTGAAGTAATGGTGGCTAAATTTATACAAGTTATTTTTAGAATATATATACAGGGTAAGACTCACTTGGTTGAAGGAGAGAGTGTACTTTAGATGTTTTATAGAAAGCAGAGTAAGCAAAATGAGTAGTATTGTTTGATGGGACATGAACTATCATATGACATGAAGCTAGGGAGTAATATGGAACTAAGATTCCTATTTAAAAATAAAAATAATTCCATCTTGTGATTTATAAATCCTGACAAGTAGTTCTCTTCTTCATGTAAGAATGACCAGTCCATTAACTCTTTGATGTGCCATAGCCATGGCATTTATTACTGATGGTGCCATACTGTCTTTGTCTGAGCATTTGTCTTCCCTCCTACACTGTGAGGTCCTGGACATTGGGAACCAAGACTTAGAAAGGGCACGTGGAGAGAATGGATGCATGCAGGCTATGCAGGGTGGCAGGTCTGTTTCTGCCTGGAGATGGGTGCGTCAATACTCAACAGCTCCTAAGGATGAGCTAACATACATGTGCCAATTGAAATTACAAACTGAAGAAGGGCAGTGCTAACCAAGAGAAACATGATGCAGCAAAATGATTTCACCGTGAATGACCCAGCTAAGTCATTGCATTAAGTAATGACGTGAAAGCTTCCCTGAGATGTGCCTTTAGTGAAACCACTCAAATGTGCTTTGGGCTTGCAGAGTCCTCCTCATCCTATGATCAAAGCCTGGGAGCTAGAGATGGACTTGTTTTCCTCATCTATAACCTGATATACAAAAGATACCCAGAGAGGAGAGGCCACTTGCTTGAACTAGACATGTTGTTCCTCTCTGTCGGCCCATAATTGTGCTTCTCTCAACTCCTCTGGACTGTCAGCTTGAAGATGAGTTAGCCTGTGGGGTGTGGTGTGAGAGGCCATCATCGGATGGCCTTGAAAATTTGGGGTATAGTCTTTGATCCAGCTCTTTTCCATGGCATTCTCTGAAGTGAATTCCTTTTGTCCCCCAAACTCGTAATTTCTTTCTCATCTTAAAGAGTCATCTTTTGCCTCAGACCCTAAAATAATGTAGATCTTAAGCCTCCCAAGTGTGGCTATGAGGTAAATATAGACGTAGGATTTAGATAAAACCATAGATTTATAAAACAATTAGACTTATTAAACAATAGTGCAAGATATTTAATAGGCCATCCCTAGAGGTTGTGTACTCTCAAATGTTTTCCACTGTCAGAGGCCTTCTCAAGCACCCATGATGGAGATCTAACCTCAACTTGAATTGTTTCCTCTTCTTGATTTACAAGTCACCTTAGTAATATTGTGAAGTACCTGGAGTGGTTAGAAATTCCTGGGGAACGAGTCTGCCTCAATAGAAGAAAGAACTTGCTACATTTCCTTAAGGGGAGGTAGGAATGGCTGGGGCTACCAACTCTGATATTGGACATTGATATTAGGGAATAAAAGGATGTTTCAGACAAATAGTCTCTTGTAGCCTCTTTCAGAGATACTAGACTCAGTAGCCCTAGGCTCATGAACAAGGTGATGAAGAATAAGCTCAAACTTTGAAAATAAAGGCTAGGACTGGGCATAATGGACAGGAAGAAGACAAGAAGTGGGACATGGAAATCAGGATTAAGGCAAAACAGTGCAGCAAAGCCAGCCAGGCATTCAGGAACAGTGACTTTGTTAAGATCTACCTTAATCTCCTACTTGGCTCTGATCCACTGGGACATTTATTCCGGCTTAATTATGTGGCCATGTGACGGTGGGAGCTTAAGGCAGGTAAAAAGATTTACTCTGTTTAGGCAAGCCATGGCAGATGAAAAAGAGATTCATTCCTCCTAGAAACATATAATCTTGCTTCAATCGACTTAAGGAAAGGAAAATGTTTTCTCCTGGAAATGTAATTACTGTGGCTATTCCATCATACATTGATACTTTCACTATTTCCCTAAAGACTTTTGTTCTCCTGCTTGGAGATGTTGCAGAATCCATTAATTTGATATGATGCAGGTTGTTATAAGTAATCTTTCTTTCTGTCATAACTTGATGGAAAATGTTAAATTTTATATATTAGATTTGGGAAAACCACTTTCTCACCTTCTTCAACTAATTGCACATTATAATGTGTTAATTATGAATATAAATATAATGTCAAGACCATTCAGGAAAAAAATGCAATTATTTTTAGAGTAAAACTGAGAATCTATTTGTGTTATCAGGGTTGGTTTTTTCTGTGCTGTCTCTTTTCTCAGGCAGGATCTCTAGGTTGTCCACTCTAGATATTGAATGCTTACAGAGGAGAGAGAAATCCGAGGCCACCTAGGGTAGATAAGAGCTTAGCCTTATTTCCATCTGTTTGACACACAACCAACTGGAGGAAATAGCAGAACACCCCTTTTCCTCTCTTTTGCATCAATGATTTCCATATATTCTCATTATGTTTAGCAAACTTCTTAAGCAGTTTTCTTTTTATTTTTTTTTAATTTCAATAGTTTTGGGGGTACAGGTGGTTTTTGGTGACCTGAATAAGTTTTTCAGTGGTGATTTCTGAGATTTCACAGGAGCTGTCACCTGAGCAGTGTACACTGTACCCAATATGTCGTTTTTTTGTTTTTGTTTTTGTTTTGAGACAGAGACAAAACAGGCTGGAGTGCAGTGGCGCAATCTCAGCTCACTGCAACCTCTGCCTCCTGGGTTCAAGTGATTCTCCTGCCTCAGCCTCCCAAGTAGCTAGGACTACAGGTGCCCGCCACCACTCCTGGCTGTTTTTTTGTATTTTTATTAGAGACAGGATTTCACCGTGTTGGCCAGGATGGTCTCGATCTCTTGACCTCGTGATCCACCCGCCTCGGCCTCCTAAAATGTTGAGATTACAGGTGTGAGCCACCGCGCCCGGCCTATGTTGTCTTTTATCCCCCTCCCTAACCTTTTCCCCACTGCCCAGTCTCCAAAGTCCTCATAGCTTCTTAAGCAGTTTTCAAGTTTGGAGTTTGCTTTTGCTTATTGGGCTACAGCTGCAGCATCCTAATATTCTTTTTCTGTTATCACTGAGTTTCAGTCTTCCCCTCTAAATGCATCTGGACAGGCTCAGAGCTGGAGAAACAGGAAGTCTAGAAGGGCAGAAGGTAATATTTCTGGGCTGCAACTTAAAAAACCCAGCCTTGGCCATAACTTTATTTCTTCACCTACACTTGGTATCAAATATCCAGCCAAACATTAATATATATGACACATCTGTCTTACTTTTTTTTTAACCTTTTAAGCAAATATTTATCAAAATCCTACTATGCTGGGCTCTGTGCCAGCTACTGGTGCAGAAAAAGAAATGGACAGAAACCTAACCAATGTGGATAAGAACAGTCGGTCATGAAACAGGGCTTGAGGCAGCCCGAGAGCCTCACCTTGAGAGATCAGGTCCCGAGACTTGGGTGTCCACAGTCCCCTTGCCAGGATCAGAGGCAGAGCTAGAGCATTTTCTTTCTTTTTCTTTTTCTTTGAAGCAGGGTCTCTGTGGCCCAGGCTAGAGTGCAGTGGCACAATCACAGCTCACTGCAGCCTTAACCTCCTGTGCTCAGGTGATCCTCCCACCTCAGCCTCTGGAGTAGCTGAGACTACAGGTGCATGCTACCACGCCTGGCTAATTTTTTGTATTTTTTTGTAGAGATGGGGGTTTACCATGTTTTCCAGGCTGGCAGAGCATTTTCTAGTAGTAGAAATGAGCCAGATGTTGGTTATATAGAAAGAGCACTAGTCTGAGTATGGGGTCTTTCCTCTTATTGCTAGGGATTAGCAGTGCAATTTAGGGAAGATGCTTAAAATTATCTCCGGGCTCAGTGTTCTCATCCAGAAAATGAAGGGGCTTAAATATAACTTAGCAAATTCAGCTCCAAAATTTTACCACATACATAACAATGTACATATGTGTGTGTATTTCGTCTGTAATTATTATAAATATGAAGTTAAAATATACAGTGAACTCTCTCATCTGTTGTTTTGGGCCTGCTGCATTGCCTTCTCATTTTTCCACCATTTTTTTTTCTGCTTTCCCTCTGTTGAGGTTCATCTCACCATCATAACAAAACTGCTTCACTTTGCTTAAAGTTAGTCCTCCTTTTAAACTTTGATTTCTGCTACTCATTTTTCCTTTTTTTTTTTTTTTCCTAAACAGGGTGTCAAGAAAGGAAGAAATCAACAGAGCAAAATTATACATTTTGGTCAATAGGTTTCTTTTGTGTTTGTTAAAGTCCAGCCTCCTTATATCCTATTTAATATATTCCATTGAGATCATTTTCAATCTTGAAGTTCCTTCTCATTTTTTCCATTAAAGAAAAGGTGAAGCTAATTTCTTGCTTTTAAAAAAATTAATAGCAACGATTATTATTGGAATTACAGTAAAGGCAAAATGGAGAGTTATTATGAATTGCTGACATAAATCTCTTTTGGGGAAAATGTACAAAAAAACTAAGACAATGTATTTTTTTGTGTGTGTGAGACAGTCTCGCTCTGTCACCCAGGCTGAAGTGCAGTGGCGCGATCTCAGCTCACTGCAGCCTCCACCTCCCCGATTCAAGTGATTCTCCTGCCTTATTCTAGTCACACTGGAAGCTGATTAGAAGGTGCCCACCCGGATTGAAGGTGGGTCTGCCTCTCCTGGTCCACTGACTCAAATGTTAATCTCCTTTGGCAATACCCTGAGACACATCCAGGAGCGATACTTTGCATCCTTCAATCCGATCAAGTTGACACTCAGTATTAATCATCACACTTCACCTATTCTACGATTTTAATGGCTTAGTCATTGCCTCAGAAGATGCAATTCTCATTTATCTTTTGTATATTTTCTATTCCTTCATAATCAGCACCTACTAATTTTTAAGAATTTTTTGACTCTAACTTCTTGCAGGCTTTCTTTTCTACATATATTTTTAATGTTTATTTAAAACACAGCTGAGACCATATTATTGAGGGTACAGCTTTTATATTTTGTAAACTGTGGGTTTGATGGCTATGTTATGAAATATATATGAAATATCTTTTCTTTTGCACTGACTTTCAGAATTCTTTAAGGGCTGTTTTGTTTGCGTTAAGTCCTAGTTACCATCTGTGGGCTTCCAGATCCATGAAGATTTCTATGGGGGGAAACTGTTAAATTTACCTCCTTAGTGAGAAATACAAAATGATTTAAACATCCCCTTTGGCCTTAGAGGGAAGATAAGAAATGGCAGCAAAAGATGCATGGATGTGTAGGTTCACCCTGGCGTCTCTGGAGTCAGAGGGAAGCTCTCCTCTGTTCTACCCAATGTGACCCCTGTCCTCTTCCACTCCTTGGGAGGCAGAGCTCTCTCTGTTTGGTAGTGGAGAATAGTTCAAACTTGGGTGTGAGACAGCCCAGAGTTGAACCTTCACTTCCCCATTTATCAGCCATGTCTCTAACTTCCCTCAGGCTCAGTTTCCTTATCTATAAAAGGGCATAATCGTACCAGCCGCCTTGTAGATTTATTCAAGGATATGTGATAGCATGAACCACTTCGCTCAATGCGTGATACCCATTAAGAGTTCAAAAACATTAAAAACTATTTGGCAGCTGCTATCCTTATTCGTTTTATTTCATTATCATTATCATGATGTTTTTTGTGTCTGAAAGCCTGTCTTTGAATAGGCTTTTTCAGTTCTTGGGATTCCTGGCAGGTGGATGACCCAGCGTTTCACTTGGACATCATATTTTAGCCGCGGCTCAGAGCAGACACTGAGAAGGCTCCTGGTGGCTGCTGTGCACCACCTGAGGAAGACACTTTTTTCATGGGCGATATGGTTTGGCTCTGTGTCCCCACCCAAATCTCATTTTGAATTGTAATTCCCACATGTGGAGGGAGGGACCTGGTGGGAAGTGACTGGATTACGAGGGCAGATTTCCTCCTTGCTGTTGTAGTGATAGTGAGGGAGTTTTCTCAAGATCTGGTTGTTTGATAAGTGTCTAGCACTTCTCTTCTCGCTAGCTCTCTCGTGTCACCTTGTGAAGAAGGTTCTTGCTTCCCCTTCACCTTCTGCCATGGTTGTAAATTTCCCGAGGCTCCCCCCATGCCATGCAGAACTATGAATCAACTGAACCTCTTTTGTTTATAAATTACCTAGTCTCAGGCAGTATCTTTATAGTAATGTGAAAACTGACTAATACAATGGGAGAGTTCTTTTAATGTACACCTCTGTGTCCCAGTAGTGTTGTTTTAGAAGTGAAAAGTGCTGGTCAGACCAGAGATAGGGCGCTGGCCAGTCAACTCCCCTTTTACCAAAGGCACTTTCCCAGTCATTCCCATCTATCAGCAATGCACTTTTGAGAAGTAGCACTGCGGAAGTACATTGCTAGTATTTTATTCTGAAACAAGATTATAGGACATACTTCGAAGCCGAAGACTCACACATAACCTTTGGGTCAAGTGTGTCAAGACTGGTTTACAGCAAGTCAGAAAGGTATAATATACACAGCTGCCCTGTTTAAATCTGAAGCCAACAATCCAATTTCCTCTGGCCTTCTCTTCCTGAGTTCAAATTGGAGCCAATTTCCTTCACCTTTTCCCCAGTGGCATGATTTCCAGTCTTCTCACTGCTCAGATTTTCTAATTAGTCTTTACTCCAGATGTGATCTGAGCAAAATAGAGTGCATGACCTCCTTCCATTATTTGGGAATGATATCTCCATGACTGAATTCTAAGACTGTGTTAACATTTAAGTAACGTTGTCACATAATGTTTGTTTTTTTTTTTTTTACTGCCAAAGCAGTTGGAGGTTTAAGTTAACTCTGTTGTCAAGCCATATTTTCCTCTATTACATCCTGCAATTGATTTTTTTTTAACAATGCAGGACTTTCTATTAATAAGCAAAATGCTTTTTGACCTGTGAAATTTTTACTAGTCCTGACTCCACTTACTTGTAACAACATCTACCTGACAATCATTCACACTATTCTATGCTGAACTTGCCCTGGACCTAGAAAACCCAAATATCCCCTCAATGTCATTCCAAAGACTTCTTATCTTCTAGTACAATGCTTTACACGCAGAAAATAAAGATGTACTTCACATAACTAACACATGAGAACCTGGAGTTTTACAAAAGTAAGGTATTATTCACTTGGTAAAGGAATTCACTTTGGGAAAAAACCCTCTTGACATTTGTTGAAATAGCAAGTTAATACGTTGTTAGTCCATTTTTGCATGGCTATAAGGAAATACCTGAGACTGGGTAATTTCCAACAAAAAGAGGTTTAATTGGCTCACAGTTCTGCAGGCTGTGCAGGATGCATGATGCCGGCATCTGCTTGGCTTCTGGGGAGGTCTCATGAAACTTACAGTCATGGCAGAAAGCAAAGGAGGAGTAGGCACGTCACATGGCCAGAGTGGGAGGAAGGAGGGGAAGTGACACACACTTTTAAACAACCAGACCTCATGAGAACTCACTCACTATCACAAGAACAGCACCAAAAGGGTGGTGCTACATCATTCATGAGAAGTCACCCCTATGATCCAATCACCTCCCACCAGGCCCCACTTCCAGCATTGGGGATTACAATTTGACATGAGATTTGGTGGGGACAGAGATCCAAACCATATCATTCTTCCTCTGGGAGTGAAATCTCATATTCTTCTCACATTGAAATACACAACCATGCCTTCTCAACCATCCCTCAAAGCCTTAACTCTTTCCAGGATTAACTCAAAAGTCCAGAGTCCAAGGTCTCATCTGAGACAAGGCAAAAATCTTCCACTTATGAGTTAGTTACTCCCAAGATACAATGGCGGTATAGGCACTGGGTAAATACTTTCATTACAAAAGGGAGAAATCAGCCAAAAGAAAGGGAGTACAGGCCCCACACAAGTCCAAACCCCAGCAGGGCAGTCATTAAATCCTACACTTCCAAAATAATCTCTTTTGACTTTATGTCCCACATCCAGGGCACATTGGTGCAAGGGATGGGCTCCCAAGGCCCTGGGTAGCTTTGCCTCTGTGGCTTTGTAGGGTAAAGCTCCTGTGGCTGCTCTCACAGTTTGTTGAGTGCTTCAACTTTTCTAGGTGCAGGGTGCAAGTTGCTGGTCAATTCTACTAACTCTGGGGTCTGGAGAATGGTGGTTCCTTTTTCATAGCTTTACTAGGAAGTGTCCCAGTGGGGATTCTGTGTGGTTCCTCCAAAATAATCTACAGTGACTCCATGGCCCATGTCCAGGGCACACTGGTGTGAGGGTTGGGCCAAAAATTTTGGGCAGCTCTGCACCTGTGGCTTTGCAGGGTTCAGCCTGTACAGTTGGTTTCATGAGCTGGTGTTGAGTACCAGCAGCTTTTCCTGGAACTGAGTGCAAGCTGTAGGTGAATCTACCATTCTGGAGTCCGGAGGACAGTGGCCTCCTTCTCACAGCTCCAGTAGGCAGTGCCCCAGTGGGGATTCTGTGTGGGGACTCCAACCCCACATTTCCCCTACACACTACTCTAGCAGAGGTACTTCATGAGGGCTCTGCCCCTGCAGCAAGCTTTTGCCTGGACATCCAGGCTTTTCCATACATCCTCTGAAATCTAGGCAAAGGTCCCCAAGCCTCAGTTCTTCTACTCTGCACACCCACAGGCTTAACACTACATGGAAGCTTCCAGTGCTTACAGCCTGAGCTGTATCTGGGACCCTTTGAACTGAAGCTGGAATTTGAGCAGCTGGAATGCAGGGAGCAGTGTCCTGAAGCAGCCAAGGGGCCTGGGCCTGACCCATGTTATGATTCAGTCTTCCTAGGCCTCCAGGCCTGTGATGGGATTTAGAACTCTAAAATGCCTTTGAGGTCTTTTTCCCATTATCTTGGTTATCAGCACTTGCCTTTTAAGTTGTGCAAATTTCTCTGGCAAGTGGTTGCTCAGCAGCCCACTTGAATTTTTCTACAGAAAATGGGCTTTTCTTTTCTACCACATGCCCAGGCTGCAAATTTTTCAAACTTTTATGCCCTATTTCCCCTTTAAATATAAGTTCCAACTTTTTGACATTTATTTGCTCACACAAATGAGCATAGGCTGTCAGAGGCAGCCAGGCCACCTCTTGAATGCTTTGCTTCTTTGAAAAATTTCTTCCACCAGATACTCTAAATCATCACTCTCAAGTTCAAACTTCCACAGATCTCTAGGGTGTGGGCACAATGCATCCAAGTTCTTTTCTAAGGCATAACACACATGACCTTTGCTCCAGTTCCCAATAAGTTCCTCATTTCCATCAGACCTCATCAGCCTGGCCTTCACAGTCCATATCACTATCAGCATTTTGGTCACAACATTCAACCAGTCTCTAGGAAGTTTCAAATTTTCCCTTATCTTCCTGTCTTCTGAGTCCTCCAAACTCTTCCAGCCTCTGCCCTACCCAGTTCCAAAGACGCTTCCACATTTTCAGGTATCTTTATAGGAAGGCCCCACTCCCTGAACAGATTTTCTGTATTAGTCCAGTCTTGTATTGCTGTAAATAAATACCCAAGATTGGGTAATTTATGAAGAAAAGTTTAATTGGCTCATGGTTCCACAGGCTGTACAGGAAGCATGATGCTGGCATCTGCTTGGATTCTGGGGAGGCCTCAGGAAACTTACAATAATGGGAGAAGGTGAAGGGGAAGAAGGTGTGTCACATGGCCTGAGCAGGAGGAAGAGAGGAGGTAGTGCCACACACTTTTAAACAACCAGATCTCAGGAGAACTCACTCACTATCATAAGAATAGCGCCAAGGGGATGGTGCTAAACCATTCATGAGAAATCCACCCCCATAGTCCAATCATCTTCCACCAGGCCCTACCACAACACTGGAGGTTACAATTCAACATAAGATTTGGTGGGGACACAGATCCAAATCGTATCATACATTAATATGATTAGATTGATTTAAGAACATTAAATTCACAACTTTCATGAATATTTTCCTCTAATTCAAGCAAAATTTTTTTCTAATTTAGACGCTTGCCAACTCACCATTTCACTTAGAGTAAATTGCCAGCTCCTGACCGTGGCCTGCAAGGATGGTGGAATGTCACGTGGACTTGCCCTGTTTACTGCACTGACTTCATCTCTTAGCTCTCTCTATTTGTTTCACTTGGCAGCAGCCACATTGTTTCTTCTATTTCCATTTCCTTTCAAAACCTTTGTACTTGTGACTCCCCTACCTGCATGGCTCTTAGTCCACCTTAGATTAGTTACTCATTCTCCTCATTCAGATCTGGAATCCAGTGCCAACCCTTCAACAGGGCTTCCCTGGGCTCCTGGTTAATGTCACCTGCCCCCACCCATTTAGATGTGGTTCCATCAAAGCCACAACCCTGACTTATTTTCTGTACAGTGTTTTCACTAAGGTCACCCTATGTCTTGTTTATTCCCAGGCAGTTTCTATGGATGCCTGCTTTCCTGGTGTAATTATTCTCCAAAGTGTTCTGGCTTAAATACTAAATTAAACACTAAATATGGTTATCATATTTATCACTTCCAGAAATGATCATATTTGCTGATTTTTTTTCACATTCTTCTTGCACTAGAATGTAAAGAACTAAAGAACAGAAGGCCGAGCATGGTGGCTCACGCCTGTAATCCCAGCACTTTGGGAGGCTGAGGCGGGTGGATCACCTGAGGTCAGGAGTTTAAGACCAGCCTGACCACCATGATGAAACCCTGTCTCTACTAAATACAAAAAATTAGCTGGGCATGAGGCTGCATGCCTGTAATCCCAGCTACTTGGGAGGCTGAGGCAAGAGAATCACTTGAACCCAGGAGGTGGAGGTTGCAGTGAGCCAAGATTGCACCATTGCACTCCAGCCTGGGCAACAAGAGTGAAACTCCATCTTAAAAAAAAAAAACAAAAAAAAAAACTAAAGAACAGAAATTTTGTGACAGGCATTTATGTAAGTACTCAGAAGACAACGGTGAATTTAAAAAAAATTAAAACTCAATACATATTTATTGCCAGAACCAATTAAATGAAGTAGTTACAAATTTTCATATCATATATTTGTACACAAATGAATAAAAGGTCTTAAGTGAATTTTGGATCAGGTATCATTTCATACTTATTTGGACTTATACGTCAAATAATGTATAAGTAGGATAAACTCACACTTGTCAGAGGAATGAGACTGCAAAGTAGTTGTCAAACAGTACATGAAAACAACTCTTGTTTTAAAAGGTTTCTTCTATTATGTTGCATGAACTTTCTTAAAGGGAGCAGTGACTTACACATTAATAGCTGGGATACTTGCTCCACCTTTGTCAATTTTCTCTTTCATATATATCTGGTCTAGATATATAACAAGTTATTCTTGATCATTTACACAATATTCTTGTGAGTAGTCATAATTGCCACAGTTGTCTTATTCAGCAAGTCAAGTGCTGAGGTATATCACAATCAAGAAAATCAGCAGAAAATTTCTATTGGAAGGAAGAGATGAATATTAACATTGAGTAAAAAAGTTTCAGTTTTTTGAAAAATCAAGCCAGAATATTTCAGGCATTTTCTACTTTGTTTCTGAGTTTGGAGAACTTTCATTACTTGAGAAAGCAAGTCTCAAGTAATGAGTGCAGGTCTTGGCATGGTAACGGTAGATTGGATGTTATTGATTGGTACAGCACAATTTATATTCTCTATATTAATAAGAGACAGACAAACAGTAGGAGAGAGAAAGATAGTGCATATTTATTACTTATGGGAGAGGACTTATTTATCCACAGAGGTTGGCAACATGGGGGTCATAGCAAGCCCTTGTAAATGGGACCATTGTGTGAATGAAAAACAGCTTATCCTTTGAGAAGTTAAATTGGAAAACAAAGCTGAGGCTGTATTTCAAGTCCCATTTGTCTGCTTGGCTTGGAAACTTTGAGCAGTACAGCATCCACATCGCTTTATCTGGAAGCCCTAGGAATGGGCACATGTTACATAGCAGACAATTTTATTCTTAAAGGTTTGTAAAACTGATTGAAATTAAACATTTACCTGGATAACTACATAAATCCATTTGTATTCCTTTCTCATCACAGGGATACTTTATTCACATCCATGTCTTAGACACTAAGCAAAGCATTGCATAAGCATGTCATCAGGTTATAGTAAATGGCCAGAGACGGTTGCTCCTGCCCTAAAAGTACGCGTGGTCCAGATAAGTTATATAATCATAGGTGTTTTTATTTTTATTTTTTGAGACAGAGTCTCACTCTGTTGCCCAGGCTGGAGTGCAGTGGCATGATCTCAGCTTGCTGCAACTTCTGCCTCCCAGGTCCAAGCGATTCTCCTGCCTCAGCCTCTTGAGTAGCCAGGACCACAGGAGTGTGCCACCATGCCTGGCTAATTTTTTTTGTATTTTAGTAGAGACAGGGTTTCACCATGTTGGCCAGGCTGGTCTTGAACTCCTGACCCCAGTTAATCCGCCTGCCTCAGCCTCCCAAAGTGCTGAGATTACAGGTGTGAGCCACCGCACCTGGCCAATCATAGGTGTTTTCAAAAGCAATTGAGAACCAAGAACACAGAGAAACTTAATTAGTTTTCAGTAAGAGACAAGCCCTTCCAGGAAGAGAAGGGCCCATGGCTACTTTTATCCTTGATAAGTTTCTCTTTACCCCAATGTATGGTATGATTGATGTGACCAAACTTAAACAAACAAAAAACTGCTCTTATCAGTCATGTGAAGCTGACATGATAGTTTGGAATTCTGAGGATCTCCAGTCACACAGCAAACCCACACCTACCCACCGAATCTTTGTCCTAGACCTTCCCCGTGTGCACAGTAGCATCAACAAAGACTGAGGGAGACAGGAGGGCTGAGTAAGCAGCTACTGTGCATAGAACCTTTACTAACCACAAGGCAGGGCCCTGCTGAAGGCCTGGGGAGTGCAGGGAAGCTGCGTGAGACCCTAAGGCACCATGGGCCTTTACTGAATGCAAAGTGGTAGCAAGTCAAAGGCTGTCCCTGCTACAGCAGGATGGCGCCATCTCCTGAGGCCGGCTGTCATGCATAGAGAGACCCTCAGAATTTCATCAATGCTCAAACTGTAAATTTTGCTTAGAAGATAAAAATCTTTATCTTTCCCTCAAAGCCAGAGGAGAACTGAATATAATAAAAGCTGCAACAAAGCCCAGACTCAGCCCAGTTGCAGATATCACCGATTCAGCTTCTCACTCTTTTCAGGGCAAATAGTATCTATCATATTTAATTCTCAATTATTCTTTTAATGGAACTTACAAAATGTAATTTTTTAAATTAAAGAGACAAAGAGGCAACAAAATGTGACCATTTTCAAGATAAAAAATTGTCCAAAGAATCAGATCCAAAGATGCAGCTTATAGAGTTAGCAGAGATATGCTATAAAACAATAATCATAAATAAAGGATTAATGGAAAAGGTGAACAATATGTGTAAGCAGATTAAAAATTTCAACAGATAAATAAAAACCATAAAAATTTCAGGATTGAAATAAGACATGGCAGTTTATATTTGTATGTACTTAATAAGAACCTCAAAATATATGAAGCAGATACTGATGGAAGTAAAAAAGAAATATATAAATTTATAACCTGAATTGAAGATTTTAATATCCCTCTCAGTAAGGAATGAAACAAGTCATTAAAAAATAATAGGCTGGGCATAGTGGCTCATGTCTGTAATCCCAGCACTTTGAAGGGGCCAAGGTGAGAGGATGGCTTGAGGTCAGGAGTTTGAGACCAGCCTGGACAACATAGCAAGACCCCACCTCTACAAATAATTTTAAAAAATTATCCAGGTATGGTGGCATGCACCTGTGGTCCCAGCTGCTCAGGAGGCTAAAGCAGGTGGATTTCCTGAGGCCTGGGAGGTAGAGGCTACAGTGAGCCATGACTGCACCACTGCACTCCAGCCTGGGTGACAGAATGAGACCACGTTTCAAAAAATAAAAAAAATAGTAACGATATAGAGCTTTTGAACATTGCTATCAACCAACTTAGCCTAACTAACATGAATAGAATAATGCACACAAACACATGTATTCATAAATACTTATGACAACCAACCACATACTGGGCTCTAAAATAATTTTTAATTAGTTTCAAAGAAATGAAATCATAGAAAGTATATTCTCTGATGATAAATGTGAGAAAAAAACATTTCTAATACTGTATCTAGAAAAGCCCAGATGCTAGGAAATTATGCAACAAAAAATCCACAGGACAAATAAAATATTACAAAGGAAATTAGAAAACATTTTGAGCTGAATTATAATGAAAATCCAATATACAGAAATTTATGACGTGCAGCTAAAGCAGTGCTAAGAAGAAAACTTATAGTTTTGTATGCTTAGATCATTGATTTTTAACTTTTATCCTTTTCTAATATAAACTTCCATGTTTAGAAGCTAAGGAAAGAAAAAAATCTTAAACACAAAATAAATATAATAGGGAAAATAATAAATAAAGAGCAGAAATCAATAAAATAAACTCTAGACAAAAAACAGAGAAGATCAACAAACTCAAATGTTAAAAAAGATTTATAAAATTGATAAACCCCAATGTGAACATATGTAAATAGATGTTAAATATAAAAATACATTTAAATTGTAAAACAAAACCAATCAACAAGGATAGTTTGATATAGTTGACTTCCCTAGTGAATTCCATCAAACAATTAAAGAAATATTAGAATTGTTGCCCATTTTTCTTTGAGAAAAGAGAGTACGAGTTACTTCTAAATATTTTTATAAGGCCAGCACAATCCTGAGGTCAGATATCTGTGACGGACATTACTAGAAAAAAATTACAGATTTAGATGCTTTATAAACAGATGAAGACTTCTTACCAAAAGTATTAGCAAATCAACATTATTATTATATGAAGAGTTAACATAATATGATCACATGAAGGTTATCCTGAGAATACAAAGCTAATTAAACATTTGAAAATTAATCAATATAACTCAAGATGTAAACAAAAAGGAAAATAATCTTATGATGATAATAATTAAATGGCTGCAGGAAATTCATTTGAAAAAATTCAACATTCAGTTTTCTTAAAAACTCCCAGCAAATCAGGAGTAGAAAGAAATTTCCTCAACCAGGTAAAAGGCACCCACGCTAAACCTACAGCTAAAATCAAATTTAGTTATAAGATATTTGAATTTCTTTCTCAGATCAGAAACAAGACTTTAACTCTTACCACTTTTAATCAACATCATATTGGATATTCTCACCAGTGCAATAAAGCAAGATAAATAAATACATGAAAGTTACAGACATTGTGAGGGAAAATCAACATTCTATATTTGCAGACAAATTGACTGTGTTCACATATTACCTTAAGGAATTTAAAAATCAATTTCTACTATTTTTAGTAAGTTCACTGTCTATGTGGTCAGCATATAAAAATCAATACATATATACCAGCAATGAACAATTTGATGATAAAATTTAAAAATACCATTTTTTCACAGCATTGAAAACCTTCAATTCAAATACCCTGGAATGCATTTAATGAAAGATGTTCAAATATTACATACTGAAAAACCACAAAAATTGCTGAGAAAAATTAAAGGTATCTAAGTATAGGAGTAATAGACCATAGATTGAAGGATTTGATATTGCTAAGAGAGTAATTCTCCCAAAATTGAGACATAGGCTTGATACAATCTACATCAATATTCCAGAAGGCTTTTTGTTTTGGTAGAAATTCGTAACATGATTCTAAAATTTTTACGTAAGTGTGAAATATTTCTAAAAATATTATGAAAGTTGGACTTACCTACCTGATTTCAACACTTACTATAAATGTAAAATAGTAAGGACAGTATTGTGCTGACATAAGGATATATGATACATTAAAGGAACAGGGAGTTCAAAAATATCCCTTTGAGCCAATGCAATTGATGCCATAAGAAAAACCTTTCAACAAATTTTGTTGGAAACACTCTCCAGTAATACGCAAAAAAGATGAACCTTGGTTCTTACATTGCTCCACATGCAAAAGTTAATACAATATGGATTATAAACATGAAATCAATAGCTAGAACTATTAATGTTTAGGAGAAAAGCATTAGAAAAAAATCTTTGCAACCTTAGGGTAGGCAAAGATTTCACACAAGAGGTGTGTATCAAAAACGCTACTTAGCATCATAAAAACATATAAAGAAAATGAATAGGCATGCCACAAACTGGGAGAAAATGTTCACATTACTTATCTCTGAACAATGCTTGTACCCAGATTACATAAAAACTTCGACAAGTCAATAATTTATAAAACAATAAACCAAAGAAAGAAGGCACAAAAGATTTGAACAGTTTACCAAAGAAGATATATGAAAGTCCTGTATGGATATCATTAGCCATTTAGAGAAGTGCAAATTAAAACAACCAGTCAGATATTTATACCCAAAAGAATGACTGAAATAAAAATGTCTGACAAAAACAAAAATTGGAAATCTAGAATGAAATAGTACAACCACCTTGAAAAAGGATTTGATAGTTTCTTATAAACATACCTCCATTCTATGACTGAATAATTCTACTCTTAGGTTTTAACCCAATGAAAATAAATTTTTATGTCCACAAAAAGCCTGCTAGCAAGAACAGGAAAGTGAAGAAACACATTGCAGTATATACAAAGTTTAAAAGGACACATTGCTAAAACATGCTAGAGCATGAAACAGTCTTGAAAACATTGAGTTAAGGAAGCCAGGTACATAGGAATATTTATTTTAAGACTTCATTTATATAAAGTTTATAAAAGGATAAAAATCTATGATGAAATAAATAGGACAGTTGTTTTCTTTGGTGGGTGAATTTATGGGAAGAGAATCTTTTTGAGATTATGGTAAAGTTCTGCATTTTAATTTTCTTGGTGGTTACACAGATTTATACAATTGCCAAACTCAGTGGACAATATATTTAAGATGGGTGTATTTTAATATATGAAAATTATGCCTCAATAAAACAGAATGAAGCAATTATGAAAATGATGGAATTTTCAACAAGAAATGTTAGTACAGTCTTTATAAGCACATGCCGTTTAATAATGACCTATGAATAGTGCTTTACTAAGCAGTTTCATGTTAATGTTCCAACTTAATTTTCACAATAAATGTATCACATTATGATGTTATTCCCAAACTGAGAGGATAAATGGCCTACTCTAGGCTTTAGATAATTAGTGTGTGGCAAAATCAAGACTGAAACTCAAGTCTATCGCCTCTTAGTTTAATGCTTTCCCAAGAAACAACAGTTGCTTCGTTGTTACATAATCCTTATCTCCAAAAACTGCTGCTGTGGGTAACTTGCTGCTGAGATCTCTGATTTACCTATAAATGACAGATTTTAACATATGATTTTATTTTTATTTCAATTCATGCAATTGGAATTCTGACCTAGATCAGATTCACTCAATAATCCAAGTTAAAATATTTTCTTTGCCTTCATCGATGGGTGTTTGGGGCACCATCAGACCCCACACCCTTCCCCTATCCCAGGGTCTGGAGCAGGTGCTTCAATATGCACCGAGGGCACCACAAGCTTCCCAGGATCATAATGCCCATCCCATCAAACAGTACTTTCCTATTTATATGTCTGCCTCTATCCATCATTAGTCTCAGAGCTTTTCTGCTTGTGGGTAGAGAAGAAGTGATTTCTTACTCATCTGGTATGCCAGTGCTTATTATAGTGTCTGGGATTCAAGAATCCGTCAATAAATATTTACTGAATGACTGAACAAATAGGGCAAATGCCTCAGGAGAGACAGTCATCTTCTGGTTTGCCATATCTCACCAAAACCACAACGAATCATTGATTAATAAATTGTCTGGAAATAGTGCTCTCTTATGATGGACTTGATAATATTTTCATTGTAATATTTTTGTTGTGTTATCAAGTGCAGCTTGTTCAACTTTGATGTCACATCTTCTGAAAAGCTTTTCCTGAGACCTGTCCTTCCCAACCACTCCCAGTCAGACTTAGATAGTTCTCCTTTGTGTGCTAATGGTACCCTGCATTCATCTATCATTGACCTTATCATACTGAATAGAACTTGTTTGCTTATCTGTCACTATATTGTAAAGGGCAGAGATTTTATCTGTTTTGCTTGTTGTACAATCTCTAGCACTTTGGAGACTTATTGTCACATTGTAGTTGCTCAGTAAAGATTGTTGAATGAATAAGGCTTTTGTTTTGTCGATTATCCAATACATGTACAGCTCTGCAAACATAAAGCATGCATACCCACACATATATTCAAACATCCATCTTTTTTATTGATTGTAATTTTTGTGTTTTATTTAATAATTCCCTCTTTATTCCAAAGAATTAATTGTCCTACATTTTTCTTCTAAGGTTTTAGGGTTTCCTTTTTACATATTGATACTTAGTTCATCAATAAATGATTGTTATTTATGGTGTGACATGGTATCAATTTTTTCCATATGCATAATTTCCTCAGCACTATTTGTTGAATAGTTTAGCATTTCCTCTCCAATTTGTAATGCCATTTATCAATGTTCTGTATGCTAACAGATCTTTTCTACTATCTATGATGGCATTAAGACCATTGTGTTTTAATTACTACAGTTTTATAATAAATCTTTATACCTGGTCATACTTTTTTTGTTCAATTTCTTCTCTCTTGATTTTATTGCTAGATGTTTCAAAAAAAGCATATTTTTTGTTTTGTTAAAGCTCATTTGTTTCTTTCTTTTTAAATTTTATTAGTTCATTATCCATATGTCTGCTCTATTTTTAAAGCTTATTCTGACACAGTTTTGTCTTCTTGAGAAACTTATTTTCAATATTTCTCTTTTGTTAATACACAAATTTAACTTTTTTGCCCTACTTTAGATGGCTATGATGTGGTACACTTCTTGTTATTCAGTTCTAAATGTCTCATAGTTTTCTATGTGAATAACTTATTAATTGATGAGTTATTTAGGATGGTCCATTTTTAAGTCTATGTTTGTTGCTGATTTCTAATTACTGGAAGTTTTGCCCTGAGAATCTGATCTGAATGTGTATCAGTTACAGTCCTAACAGGAAACAGAAGCCACATTCCAATGGGGGTAATTAAGGAAAGTTTAATGAAGCAGCTACTTACAAATGTGTCAACAGGGTTACAGGAAACCAAGAAGGGATAGTTGAAGCACTCCTAACCTACCAATGGTTGGGAGTCATTACCACTTTTAGGACTGAAGGGCTAAAGGGGAGGAAAGTTGACCAGAACTCAGAGATAGTAGCTGTTGTGGTGGGAAAGAGGTATGACATTGGAAGGGAAACTTATTTAACCTTTGGCAACCCATCATGGAAGAATCCAGAGAATAATTACTTGATTTCACCCTCTCCCCCAAGCCAATCTCCTGCCAACAATTCCCATGAATCTAAATCAACAAGAAGATGGCTGGCAAGCGAGCCATCAGGAAGTCCATCAACTTCAGCCTCTTTGGGTACAAAGCAGATTAAAGAAAGCCAGAGGATGGATTTGGATGGTATTTTGAAAGTGTCCAGAACAGTTCATTCCTATTGTCACCTAAAAATCTCTCTTGTCCATCTTTTGTTCAAGTTAAAAAAAAGTGTTCTCAACACAGGAGACAAGAAAGCCTCATAAGCTGCCTTGTGTATGGAGTGCTGTCAGTACCCAAAACTTCAATTATTAGCCACAACAGTCTTCTCCGGATAGTGGGGGGTAACTAGGGAGAAAATGAGTGATGAACTAGCATACAGCAGAGCAACATACATCCCTGATTCCGTAGTTGGTCATGATGCCCGAGTTGATCATTACAATGGCCAATTTCCAGGATTCTTTTCATTTTCCCTTTGTGCTTTTACAGCAGCTTAGCTGGATTGGGTTCTTATCCTAGGGGTTATTTCAAACTTTCATTAACGGATTATCCACATTTTTGGTGTTCCCATTTGTATTGCGTTGTTGCAGTTTTCCATTGACCTGAGCTATTGTGTAAGGGAGTTACAAGTCACCCAGTGACTCTCCTGAGTTCAGACCTAGTCCTCCTGGCCCCTGTTGGGTGGTAATGGCTTGGCTTGGCAGTCCTTTTATCTAGGCTTGGTAATCCTTCTAGTCCACAACATCTAGAGTTTCTCTTATCATCAAGGTTTATATTGCTCAGATTCCACTTCTTCATAATTATTTCTCCCTTGACACTAGGACCAACTTACCCCCAAAGGCAAGAAACAGTATCTTGAGGAGTTTACTCGTGGTAATAATAAAAGAGTCCATCCCATTTTTATCAAACATCTGCTTCTGGGTGTTGAGATACACGGAATAAAATCAGTGGGTCCCACGGGCAGAAGCCTCTTGCTGCACTTCCTTTGGTGTAATAAGGATGCCTTATTAGAGGTGAAATTTTGTGAATTACATTGCCATGAAGAAGACATTTGCTAATTTCACCAATGATGATGGTATAGGTATGTCATGGGTAGCAAAGGCAAATCCATGTCTGGAGTTGGGGCCTCTCCCTGGGATGGCACACAGCAACACCTGCCATGATGGAGAAATGCTGGAATAATTAGCCTGCCCCCAGGCGCTGCCTTGTTCTGTGGAAAATGGTGCCAAATCATAGGCTCAGTGCTGGCCTCTGCTCTTAGAAGATTGGACAGTTCGTGGGGCAGGCATGGTGGAGAGAACCCCCCATTTCTGTGCATATGCATGCCATTCAATGCTGTTGTCACAACTGCTTTATTTGTGTCCTTTAGACCAGCAGTCTCCAACCTTCTTGGAACCAGGGACCGATTTCATGGAAGACACTTTTTCCATGGACCAGGGGGATGGGGGGATGGTTTGGGATGATTCAAGTGCATTACATTTATTGTGCACTTCATTTCTATTATTATCCCATTGTAATATGTAATAAAGTAACTATGCTACTCACCATAATGCAGAATCAGTGGGAGCCCTGAGCTTGTTTTCCTGCAACTAGATGGTCCCATCTGGGAGCGATGGGAGACAGTGACAGATCATCAGGCATTAGATTCTCATAAGGAGCACGCCACCTACACCTTGCATACACCCTTGCATACACCGTTCACAATAGGGTTCGCACTCCTATGAGAATCTAATGCCACTTGTGACCTGACAGCAGGTAGAGCTCAGGCAGTAATGTGAACAATGGGGAGCAGCTATAAATACAGATGAAGCTTTGCTCACTTGCCCGCCGTTCACCTCCTGCTATGTGACCTGGTTCCTAATAGGCCACAAACCAGTACTGGTCCATGGCCTGGGGGTTGGGGACCCCTGCTTTAGACCAATGCACAGGTGGCTGGAGGAGACACTAATATTTGTAACATGGGTTATCTTTTCCACTTGATTATTGGAAGCCTACATCTCATTGGATGGTCTCTGGGTATGTGGGGGGCAGTTGTGGGGGAAACAAGTATCTTCCCAACTATGACAACTCCAAGAGCTAGTTATCTATATGCTTTTTTTTTCAGACTACTTTGACGTCCATCTTCCAAACTTGTTATTTTTAAGTTTTTGAGCAGTGGTCCAATATGATAGCCTGTGCTATCAGATCATTCTGGGTAACTCAGGCTGTCTCTCATTCCACAGAAATCCACAATCTGATTTATTTCCTGGACTCTGCTCCCTGGAAGGATTTTTCTCTACTACTGTCTTTTAGAGTTATCCCTGTGTGGAGCTACAATACACTTTTGGCTAGTTATGTGTGTATTACGCAAAGCCGTCTGTAATCAGTACTATGTTTTTTGTTAACTTTTCATAAGAAACCCCTATGAGGCCACAGACATATGTTAAGGACAAAGTATAGACACAGCGACAGGCATTGGTACCGGATGAGTGAACTACCCAGCGACTTGTGTAATTTACTTGTGCCTGTTCTAATATAGACTGTTACCAATGTGTATGTGAATACTACAATTTATATCTGATTGTATGACTGGGTAGATCAGAAAAAACACCGCTGTTGGGCAGTTTAAATTGCACAGTCACTTGGTATCTTATGGTCAAAGTTTCTGCCAGGGTCAAGAGGAGGCCAGGACCTGCTTATCAAATGGAGGACAGTTGCTGCAGAAGAGGGCACAGCTTCATTCCAGAACCCAGGGGATCTATGCAGTGATTTGTCAAAGTCTCTATAGAATATCTTATCTGTCTTACACACAGGAAATGCTATTGTGTGTGTTGAAGCACAAGCCCTAAGGGACAAGACAGCTTGAACTACTTCCTGAAACTTCTGTCTACTCCCTCCACTTTCCACACTGGCAGTCTTGGAGGTTAGCCAATAATTATAATATAGAAGCATGCTGAAATATCCTGTATGTGTCCTTCAAAATACATAGTCTATCAAGGGTTATGTACTTTTTTGACATCAATGCTACAAAATGTTACAACATATCTCTCACTTCAGAGGAGATATTCTAACATATCTGAGACCACTAGCTCTCTGGAAAACTTTATCATTGTGGCAGACTCCCAAACATTAGTGAACTTTATCTGTCACCTTCTTTGACACTTGCTCCTTCCTCTTATCAGATTCATTTAGCAAAATATTATTGACATACTGGGATGCTTGTGGGATGTTAAGATATTCCAGTTCTCTCTGATTTGTCTTATGATCAAAACAAGAGAGTTAGTATAACCATGAGATGAGATCGTGAAGGTGTACTGATGCTCCTGCCACATGAGGGCGAACGGTTTCCGAGAATCTTTCCTGACAGAAGTGCAGAAACATTATACACCAAGTCCACAGCTGCATCCGGGGTGGCAGGGCCATGCTGATTTGTTTCAGTAAAGATGCCACACATGGAGCCACAGCTACATAGATATCACCACCGAATTATGTGTGCGGTAACCCCAAGTAATCTTGGGGAATAACTACAGTCATTCCCCAAGGTTCAGCTGGTCTTTGCATCATATAAACAGGTAAGGCGGATGGGCATGTGCAATTATTCTTACCCTACAGGTTGTGCTAGCATCGATCCCTAAAGTGCCCCCAGACATGCGGTATTGCTTTTGGTTTATTATTTTGGCGGAGACGATGTGGTTCTAGGGGCTCTCGCTTGGCTTTTTCTACCATGATAGTCTTCACTCCGCAGTTCAATGTAGGGATCCCACCAGTTACTAAACATAACCTACTTTCAATACATGTTCTGGGGCTGAGGAAATAAACACAAATTGTGCCTATTATTCCACTGGGCTCACTGTAATACAGAGTCAAGCTGAGAAGATCTGTGGCCTGGCTTCCAGAAGCCCGCCTGTGGGAACATTATTTTTAGCTTATCTGAGAATTAGCATTAGTTTACAGCCAGAGTCTGAAAACCTTCAGAAGACTCTCTGTCTTTTCTTTTGGTCTCTAAACAGCCATTCCCACAAAATGGTTTCAAATTCCATTTGTAAGGCTTGTGGTGATGGTGGCTGGTGGGGGGCGGGGGTGGATTCCCAGTATATTCCTTTGACCACAAACATATATGAGGCCAAGAGAGGCAACCGAGAGCTACCGGAGTGCATGTGGCTTAACCCAACATCTCAGCTATCAGCGTTCTCAGCCCTGCGCCTTTACTAGCCCAGAAAAGGGGTCTGACATTTTGGGGTGGGGGCGGCTCCTTCTCCTCCCTGCACTGAAAAAAGAATCTGCCAGCCCCATGCAGGTGCTTTGGACATTTATGAGAACAGGTGGACAAGGAGAGAGATGAACAGGACTACAGCAAGAAGAAGAAGGAAAGAACATAGGGAGAGGAGTTATGTTCAGAATAAAGAAGCGAGAAGAAGAAAGGATGGGGCAGGTAGAGACCTAGAGGAGGCAGGGAAGAAGTAGGAAGAACGGGTGTTGTTATTTCGCTTGTTTTAAAAGGTAGGAGAGGAATGAAAGGGAACAGTTTCCCGGGGGAAAAGATAAGGGCTAATTTTGGAGCAGGTAAAAGTGGACGTGAGACATGTTGCTAGGTAGTGAATGTTAGACTGTCTCTAATAACCTTTGAGGCTTGCCAGTAAAAAGTGAAATTCTTTTTTAATTATTTTTTCTCCTGTTTCCACAATGCTTTTAAAATTATCTGTGCTGGAGCCCTTGTGGTGTGAATCAAATGGATTACGGCTTCAATAGGGATCCATAAACTCCTGACCCTAGACTCTCCTGAAGACAAGGTCTGTGCTGCAGGGAGGGGTCGGAGGCAATCACCTCCTGGGGGATGGGCAGCTCAGCGTCACCAAGTGAAAGTTAGGATCAGAAAAAGGATGCTGCATTCCAGGGCCAAACGCTGCAGACGTCTCTGTTATGCTCTTGTTTTTTCTTCCTTCCACTTTTACTTGCCAAAAAACGGGGAGAAATATCTTTTTTCCCTTTTTCTGGGTTGATAACAGAGAGAGTGGCACTGACAGGCTCGCCCTTCTGTAGAGCCTCGCATTGGCCACCAGGAGGCAGTGTTGTCTGCCTCTCGAACTTGGCCGCCCAAGGTGAGAAGGTCTCGCTGTGGGAACTGGAAGGGAAGCCTGGGATTCCAGATTATTTTCAAAAAAAGGGGAAGAAAAGGGCCAGGGAACTAGGATCCGAGGTAAGCCCCTGTGGGAAGTGTGAAGACAGAGCAAGACAAAGACAAATGAAATAAGGGGTTTCTTGAAGAGTTCTGATGTACAGGTTACCTCCAACACTAGTGAATTCCCATGTCCACTAGAATTTTAGCAGAGACTACATGATCCCCTGTCAGGCGGGCATAGGAGGAAATCTACCTCAAGAGGCTGATTTACCAGAAAACATCTGACGTTCAATGGCTTTGTCGAATGAGTTCCATCAGGAACTCATGAGGGCCGCTGCCTCTTCATCTTTCTTCCAGCATCCGGTGTGTGTCCAGCTTCCAAGGTTTGTCAAGTGAATGATTTAATAAAGCTTCTGACCCTTGTGGAGATGGTATATTTGAAGGCACAGAGCCCAGGTCTTCGTATCAGTCCTGCAACCTTAGCTGGGTGTCCTTGAGAAATAATTTCTTCTGTCTGAGTCTCACCTCTCTGTGCATAATATCATGCGCAGATATAAAATCTAATTCTCCTGAATGCTAGGCTGCAGTTATGGATATGTTTTTGAAGGGATAAAATGGTTATGAATAAGAAATACGGTTTATTCTTTTGCTGTTTTAGACTTCTTTGGGTCAAGTAAATTTCATACATGGAGGTTCTTAGAGACTTGCCTAAGGAACTCCAAGGGGTCGGGGTGGGGAATGGGTTAAAATAACAGTTGTCTGAGCAAGGGACACAAAACAGCTAGAGAGCCCGTCAACTAGACTTATGCCCTGGACAGCGGCCTTCATGGTTCAAGAGGAGACTCTCCTGCTGACCTGTCAGAAGGACAGTCATATGGGTGGCTGCTTTGCTGTTGAACCTCCCAAATTCTCCCTGACAGGCCTCAGACCATTGCAACGCTGGACTGTAAGAGTCTTGGAGGCAGATCTTATGTTTCATCCAGCCAGCAGCTCTTGCTCAATCTACTCTGCAAATTCCTCGTACACTTGACTAAGATTTTCCAGAGACGTGTCCTCTGGGTGAAGACACCCTGGCAACCTCTCCATACACAATAAAATTTATGTGTTTGCGTCACCAAACATGAATCTTATATTTGTATTTAATCTTCATCTGTTCTTTCTCTAGCGGCCACTGATCGAGTCACTCCATCCCAGTCAGAAGCACCGCCAAACGCACCTCGAACTTTTGGACTCCACTTCATTTTCTACCCTACTGTGACTATTTCAATAACTTCATATCTTCATTTTATGGTGGGGGGGGGGGTCTGGAATGTTGGAATTGCTTATAAGCCATTTTATTACCCTCTATTATGACTTTCCAAACTCCTCCAAAGTCCTGTGAGCTCACTGAAATATCTTGGTATGCCCAATGCCTTTCATCATGTGATACCTAGAGCACTCAAATAAACATTTGTGAAATAATTAGATATAGGAATGGCCTATAAGCTCTGCAGCCAAGGATAAGATCGCCACCCATGAAAACCAGCTCAGTCAGGGATGCTTGCAGTTTTGTTTTCTGGGAGACGCGTGCAAATGCCTACTTTAAGGAACATAGATATTTTTATGAGCACATGCTTCCATGAAATCACCTATTAATACACGTAAAATTTTAATGAACATAATCTCAGCCCTGTAGGTTGGCAGAGCAAACAGTATTTTTCTAAGGGTTTAGTTGCAAGATGAGAAAATTGAGCCTCAGA
The DNA here is from genome assembly GCF_029289425.2 of Pan paniscus. NCBI lineage: Eukaryota > Metazoa > Chordata > Mammalia > Primates > Hominidae > Pan > Pan paniscus. The sequence goes on from NC_073255.2 coordinate 189,789,809, forward strand.
GGGGTTAAGTGATGGCTAGGGTCACGTGGCTAATACATTATTGTGTTGTGCAGAAATTGCATCTCTCAGCTTTGACGACGTTGCCCTTTGTCCATCGTGCCTCATGTCTCATGGCGTGTGGAGTGAGAGACTGGTGGATACAGGCTCATAGAGGTTTATAATGTGTGTCTCTGATATCTGCCTCAATAATTGGGCAGAATGCCTTGAATTTGAGCTTAAGGAAGACAAGTGCTAACTGGTAAAGTTAAGTGGTTTAAAATGCATTTTGAGATATTTCCCCCAGACGTGAATTACTGACAGGTAAATACAATGAATATGGAGAAACCTCTTCTCTGCCAATGAATAACATTTTGCTTTTGGGCAAGTAGGTAAATGCAAGGAGACTGTCTTTCCCAGCTACACTTAAAAAGTTTAGCACATGAAAAATTGAGCAACTTCCTGGCACACTCAATATTTATTTGTAAGCCTGCTCTGGGCAGAAAAAGAGAAAAAAATGTTTTGAAAGCAAGCTTTGCATTAGCTAGGAGTTTATTTGTTTGCCAGATGATTACATAATTATATTTGCAAAGGAACATATTGGTATGTCTTACTATTTTCTTGTTGATATATTGATGTAAAGTATATTAGACAAATTAGAAAGGAGAAGGGTAAAAATCTGCCTCGTTGTGTACATGTGTGGGCTGCAGAAGATTAGAATACAACTTGCAGAATCTGTTTGCCCATCCATTACGATCATTATTGCACTCTTCATTCTTCTATTGCAGTAGAATGATTTTTTTTTTCCTGTTTCTTCTCTCCAGCGAGGCTGGCAGCTAGGCCAGCAGGGAACACAGAGCTTTGCACAGAGTAGATGCTCAGTAACTGTTGCATGAATTTTTCTTATTAAAATGCTTGCAGCATCATCTTTATTAAATTTAACTTCTGTGCATGTAAAGAAGCAGATAATGTTGCATCTGTCCACAGTCTGGTGGTGGGTGATGGGAGAGGCACTGGGGAGTCCCATTCATAGAAATCTAGTACTGCCTGATTCTGTTAGTTCTTGGGTCTAATGATGAGCTAAGGTCGAACTTGCGTGAGGAGGAGAGTGGTTTTGGTCATATTAATCAAAAGACAGAATTCTGGGGAAGTCAACACTGGCAGTCTGGGAAATGAACTCAGAATGTCTGATAAACAATGTGTCTTATTTAAACCTGGGAGTGTCCCTGATTGTGCGTTCATTTTTTCCTTCACTGAATGAATAGTTTTTAAACTCCTTTTATGTGCCTGGCACTGTTCTAGGTGTAGAAATACAGCTGGGAACAAAAGAAACAAAAATCTGTGCCCTGTGGGGCTTACATTCTACTGGAGAAAATGGAAAATAAACAATACCAGGAGCGTGTGACATCATAAGAGTGGAGACTGTATAAAGATTCACTTTGGGAGGCTGAGGCGGGCCGATCACCTGAGGTCAGGAGTTCGAGACCAGTCTGGTCAACGTGGCGAAACCCTGTCTCCACTAAAAATACAAAAAATTAGCTGGGCGTGGTGGTGGGTAGCTGTAATCCCAGCTACTTGGGAGGCTGAGGCAGGAGAATGGCTTGAACCCGGGAGGCAGAGCTTGCAGTGAGCCAGGATTGCACAACTGCACTCCAGCCTGGGCAACACAGCAAGACTCCGTCTCAAAAAAAAAAAAATAAGACTGTAAGATGCAGCTCATTTCTCATGGACTGGAGACATTGGTGAAACAGGGGCAGGATCCTGCAGTTACCTTTCCAGCTGGGAATTTGACATAACTAAGCCTTCCAGGACTGTATTCCTCACAGGGAGAAGCAATCAGACTTGCTGCATATATTTAAACATTCATTATCAAAATAAACCTGCTGCATGTAAATAGCTTTAACCCAATGGAAGTTATTTGTTTCTCACAGGAGGGCATTAAAACAGAGATCTGTTTTAAAACAGAGAGTTAACACCAACTCAGGGCTTTGCCAAGGAAATTTAAACAACAAAGTTTGGATGTAAGAAAATGCTTGGCTATGCTCTGCCTTGCCAATACTTACTTCCCTCTCATTTTCTATCTTTGTATTTACCATCTCTCTCCCCATCTTTCTCCCTGCCCCGCCCCCACCACCATTATCTATGTCTTGCATGCTGTTGCTGCCTCACAGGTTTCCATCAAAAAGTCAATGCTTGACTCTTGGTGCAGGTGTTACTTCCAGTTAAGTAAATATTGGTGCATTTGCCTTTGCCCTTTATTCAAAAATGGTCAGATTTTTTTAGAAGCATGGCAGATTGAGAGACAGAATAGGGGGCAGGTTTTTCTGTCAATCCTATTTTCTAAAATAAGTTTGTGCTGATATTTCTTTATTCCTCTACCCTCCTTCCTGTTTTTGCCTTCTAAGTCCTCTCTGCATGTGTGTGGGGGTGGGTAGAGGGGACTGGATTATAGAGATGGATCAGTGTGCTTTCTTGCTCTATGGCTGGACCATTTGGTTCAGACACAGGCAGGGCTGTGGGAGAGAGAAGAGGGGGTTTACTTTCCTGCCCCCAAGCCTTGACTCCTGGTTCTAGGGGCATCCCCTGTCTCCATAGCTTCAGGCTTGGTAAGTGTCCCCTTTACGGCCCCAGCTCTTCCAGGATGCCCTGGTTCCTCTTCATGTCCCATTGGGCCTAGGAAGGGCCCCCCCTTCTCATTGCTAATAGTTGCTGGGTGCTTCAACATCCTTGTGCCTATCCCCTACTGGAAATTCTCTCCAGAAGTCCACTTGAACAGACCTCTTTTTCCAGCTGGGTCCTGACTGCTATTGTAAATCTATTGTAAATCTAAATAGATTTACAGCTATTATAATCTATTTAAATAAAATGTTGATATAAAACATTACTATTTTGAAAACAACCCACAGTTTAAAGGAAAAAACATGAAGATATAATTCAGATACCATGTTTTCCTTAATCATCTTAAATTATTGCCTCCATGAACCCTATTGTTCTTCCAGCTTCACAGGTGTCACTTCTATAAAATCACTCTTAGTTTTTTGATTTCAGGTTAGAAATCCTTCTCAAAGGATCTCTTTGACCTGCAGGCATCTCAGCTTCAGAGTCAGCCGAGGAGAAAGTCACACACCTGTAACAGTAGAAAGGGCAACTGGGGAAGGAGTCGGGGGTGGGGAACAACAAAATTCCACCTCGGGGAAGACGTCACTGAGCAGCTGGCATTGTGAACGTCCTTGCAGGATGCCTAGGACGAGGGTGACAAGCAGCAGGTGTCTTTTACTTGTGACGATCTCAGCCCTCGTGTAACTGGAGAAAAGGCAGGTAGAGTGCAGGGTATTTGGGGAACATGAATAGTGTTGTGAAATTGGAGCTGGGTGGGAGGGTGGGGGCAGCAGACCGGCAGGTCGGGGAGGCTGAGGTCACCCCTCTTCATCGCCCAAACTCATAGCCTGCTATTAAGGCAATTTTCCAAAGGTTCTATTTCCGCCTTCTTTGAGAATGCCATTTACTCTTCCTTTCTTACTGAATGGGGTAAGAAATGTCCTCTTTCTGTCAGTGTGAAAGCTGCTATTAAGAAAAAAATGATCTCAAGGAAATGATTTTCACCTTTTATGTGGAAGAAAAAACATCAAGGTACAATTTAGGTATTTACCATACAAAATCTACAATTTAGAAAAGATAAATTTTGACCTTTTCTTATTTTAATTCTTTGTCTTTTAAATTGTAGAGTTTGGATTACTCCTAAAAATGTAAATGATGATTCCACTAAGTTAGACCCATTCTGCCTTTCAGCACATGCTCCTGCTTGAGTTTCAACATTAAATTCTCATGCATCTATTTGCTTGAGGGTTGGAATAGATTTTAGGAAGAACATTTGAAGGCTCAAAAATGATTACATTGCAATCTCTTTGTCTTCTGGCCTCCTCTGTTTATCTCATTTCTCCCTTCCCTTCCTTGCTTGTTTTCAGGTTCCTTTATTGCTTCTCTTCTACAAATCCTCACCCTTCCACATACTTTCACCCCTAAGTGGGGCACCTGTCCTATGGGGCCCCAGGAATGGAAAGACTTGAGCCCAGTGCCCCCACTTGGCTTCATCAGCCTTCCCTAAGTGGGCCCTTGGCCAGGGATTTTCCTGGGATTATGGTGGCACTGGAAATAGAAAAATGAGTGATGTAAGGGAAGATGCTATTGGTGACAGGGCCTGAGCACTGAGTGAAGAGATGGGAGAGATTTACAGTTGACTCTGAGTTTGTAAGCCTGAGAAATGGGAGCATGGAGGATCATTTGAGAGAAGGAGAGATGAGAAGGATGAGGAGAGAATGCAAGAGGATGGGAGGATGTTTGGAAAAACATTGTGATAAAATGCATATGCTCATGGAGAATGGCATGACCGTTGTCCTATTAGCTTGAGTCACCTGCATATCTTGTGGGAATGAAGGGGGCAGCAGAAAAAGGGAGCCATCCAGGCTTGATTCCTGGGACCTGTGGGGAAGCCCAGTGGGGGTGCTGATGACATTAAAGTTTTAGTCCCTAGACAACAGAGGATGGTAGGAAATTGGTGAACATAGGCTTTGTTCCAGAAATTATTCTAGAAAAATTGATGTAAATGCAAACTTTGATAATGGTACTCTATTAGTTTGTTCTCACGCTGCTATTAAAGACATACCCAAGCCTAGGTAATTTATAAAGGAAAGAGGTTTTCTTATTTTCACAGTTCAGCATGGCTGAGGAGGCCTCAGGAAACTAACAGTCATGGCAGAAGGGGAAGCAAACACGTCCTTCTTCACATAGAGGCAGCAAGGAGAAGTGGTGAGCAAAAGTGGGAAAAGTTCCTCATGAGAGCTCACTCGCTGTCAGGAGACCAGCAGCATGGGGGTAACCACCTCAGGATTCAATTACCTCCCACTGGGTCCCTCCCACAACACGTGGGGATTATGGGAACTACAATTCAAGGTGAGATTTGGGTGGCGACACAGCCAGACCATATCAGGTGCCATGTAAACTATGAGAGTTCTGTTTTACAAAGGAGAAAACTGATGCTCATAAGTAACTTGCCCAATATCACATGGCTATCAAGTGTTAGAACTAGAATTTGAAAATAAATATGACTAACTGACAAGTTTCTGCCCTTTTAAAGAAGCTATGTTCCTTATCTGGGAGGTCCTGGGCACTTGGTTGGAGACAGATAGGGCCTCTTGGCATGGGTAGGCATGAGGCTTTGTCACTTTGCACCTCCTGTCCCCACACCAACCCACCCTCCACCAGGAGCAGCAGCAGCACCAATGTTGTAGTGTGACAGGTCCCCGCCAGGCTGCTTAAGGGCATTTGTCCGTATGTCCATGGCTTGGACCCTGAAGGCCAGGAGGGGAGCCAAGGCCATGGTGCCCAGACAAGGAGCAGGTGTTCATTCCTGAGAACTCAAACATACTGAAGTGTACCTGGTAACATACCAAGAAAAATAGTCCTATCACACACACACACGGCAAAGAGCCAGAAAATTAGCTTAAAAGCAACTTAAAGACAGCAGGCAGTGGGGATCTCTAGAGCTGTCTTGCTGCCACCCAGGAGAGCCCTGGATGTAGGTCCCAATAAACTCATTTACTTATCAAGCTGGACTTGATGGAGTCATTCTTTGGTCTCTTGGCTCCTTCCCAGTTTGCAGGGGATGTTACCATCCCAAGTTCTTCCTGTAACAAATATGCATTCAGAATGGCTCTCTGAATGGCATTTGACTATGCAATTTATACAAGCTGGGGAGTTAGCCATGAAGAGACCAAGTGGTACATTTCTTTAAGGAAATCACACACGACTAGGATCAGTGTTATATGCTAGCTCTGGTTCTCTCTGAATGATGTCCAAGGACTCTGCCTGAACTTGTTAGTGAAAGATGAGCCAATGACAGGGAGGGAATGAGTCAGGGAGCATACATCCACTTCCCACAAGGCTTCCATCAATGGCACCATGCATGGGACTCTAAGCTTGAGCCAACTTACTGAGATAAAAAATAACTTCATCGTGATCCCTTAGGAGACAGAACTAAAAATAGAGATGCCCTCTGTGGCTTGAATGAGAAGTGCCTGGAGAAGGAAAGGCACCAGCATGCCTGGTGGGGGTTGCTTCTCTGTGCATCTTCATGTAAAACATCAGGGGCTTCCAGTTTTCTGACCCTTTAAGGAGTTTTTTGACCCTTACTCTCACAAGGTAGGTGGTATTTTTGTTTTGTTTTGTTTTACAAATGTGGAAACAGAGGCAGAATTGTTACATGGTTATGTTAGAGTAGGTAGGTAGGCAGGCATAAACAGGGCAGAAGAGGGCCCCCCTCCAACCCAGGAATGTCAGGCGAACATCAGGTGATGGCTCAGGTGGTTGTTAAATTGTCTCTCTAAAATAATAATTGGTCTCAGCCAGTGTCAGGGAAAGGCAGCCTCACAATAGATAGAAAACACCTGAAGCTGATGATCAACAGCTTCCCAATAAGATCTCAGGAGTTGGGTGGATGGGCTCAAGCATGTGCACTAAGAGGCAAAATGATGGAGTTTGATGGTGTATTACCTTTATCTAGGAACACTTGACTGGTAAGGGAAGAACACCTCTAGTGAGCATGTGCACAACTTCGGTAAACACACTGTGCATGCAGCCCCTCCAAAGTGCTGGCAGGCCACTGTGCATGTGGAGAGCCCACCCCAGTGGAAGAATCAGGGAAGAAAAGATGTTGATATGGTTAGGCTTTGTGTCCCCACCCAAATCTCATCTTGAATTGTAATCCCCATAATCTCCACATTTCAAGGAGAGATCTGGTAGGAGGTGATTGGATCATGGGAGTGGAGTCCCCCATGCTGTTCTGGTGACAGTGAGTAGTTCTCATGAGAGCTGACGGTTTTATAAGTGTTTGACAGTTCCTCCTTCATACACTCACTCTCTCTTGCCTGCCACCATGTAAGACATGCCTCTTCAATTTCCACCTTGATTGTAAGTTTCCTGAGGCCTCCTCAGCTATGTGGAACGGTGAGTCAATTAAACCTCTTTTCCTTATAAATTACCCAATGTTGGGCAGTTCTTTATAGCAGTGTAAGAATGGACTAATACACGTCAATGTATAAAACCCCAAGTCAAAGGTCAAACAGCACACTTGAATCTCTCAAGTCACCCGCTTGGCCCTCTTCCAAGTATACTTTACTTTCTTTCTTTCCTGCTCTAAAACTTTTTAATAAACTTGCACTTCTGCTCTATAACTTTCCTTGGTCTCTCACTCTGCCTTATGTCCCCTGGTCAAATTCTTTCTTCTGAGGAGGTAAGAACTGAGTTGCTGCAGACCTGTATGGATTCACCATTGCTAACATACTTCGATGCCATGACTCAGATGCATTCCCTATTGGGAAGACATCTCCATGCCTCACCTGCTTTGGATGGATGCATTCAACCCCCTTTCGTGGGTTCCCTCTCCCCTTTCACTCTCCTGCTTACTAACCAACCCCCAAAATGATTCCTCTTGGCCACAGTGGTTCTGCTCCCCCTGACTGATCTCTCAGCTCACCCTGATGGGTGGCTTACTGGGTGGGGAAGGACCTTGGAGTCTGCACTGAGTAGACCTGAGACACTAATGGCCCTCCTGGACAGGAGACTCACGAGAGTGGTAGGGTTAAAGCTTAAGACATGCAATGTCTGGGGTTTCCTCTGCCCTTTCAACTAAAATCAGCTCTTTTCCAAGACCCTGCACCATCTACTCTCCTGTTTTCTCTGTGTGTGTTCTGAAATGGCCTTGTGCACCCATGGGACCATTTGCTTGCAGGAGGCAAGTCTGCCTTTTCTCTGCTTTCAATTCACATGCTGTGTGACTTCCTTCTTTGCCCTAAACACACTCCCTGTTATTCACGCATCCATGGCTCTTGCTGTGTTTGCATAGCAGCAAAAGAAATGGGCTCCCTAGTGGATGTCTGTTGGCTCACTGCTGGGCCAGACTCTAATTGGAACCCCAGCTCTGCCAACTCCTTATGACTTATCATACACTTTGCTTGTCATCTGTGTTATGCTGCTGGGCCTAGCTTTTGAAGCAGTTTGTCCACCTGCATTTGTCCTCATTCTGTGGCCCTTTAAGGATCCCTACTTGATTTTTTTGAGTTAGCATCCCTTTGGGAAGAGGGAAAATTCTTCCTTTGCCATTTGTGATCCCTTATCGCAGGCCCCATCTCCTCCAGATGTTCTTCCTTTATGCCAAGAGGGCAAATCAACATTGCCCTCTCAAATCCAAGGGCTGCTGCTTTTGTGAGCACATGAAGGCTTTCCACGAGTATTCCTCACACTGCTTCCCACTTCCTCCTGTAGCAGAGGGATTGTCCTGTCTGCTTAAGCATGTGTTCTGTATGTTACCCCTGGAGGATGAGGAAGCCTAAATACAAATTTTCCTCTATTCCTCTAATCACTTCCATGCCCTCAATACACATCAAGGCCTTCAAGGCAATATTAGAAGGGAGGGAAGTCCAGCAGTAGCTGGCCAAAAAACAGGGTTCTCGTGTACTTAAGGAACATGGGAAATGAGAATCATCATTTTGTTGCTAGACTGCTCTGAGTGAGAGTCACTATAAGGTCATGGAGACAAAGATATAGGCCAGCCCATGGCCACAGGCACAAGAGAACCATAGGACAAAGATGAAGGCTGGTCCTAGGCTAACAGATTACCATTAGAACAGAGAGGAAGGTTGGGGTACATGGTTAGACCAGTTCATTCCAGTACCTCAAGGATGAATAGGGGTGCCCCTGTTGACTCTGGTGTCTCCTCTGTTCTCAAGTGGGTAATTTTGATGAGATGAGGCCAAGGTTAAGGTTACATGGTAAGACTGGTTCATTCTGGAACCCTAAGGATGAATGGTGGATGCCCTGTCCAGGAAAGGATAATAGAGAAATAAGAAGGGATGCCTTCTTTTTTCTTATTTTTTTCTCCTCTGTCCTCTCTTTGCAGATGGGTAATTGTGTCCATAAACCACAGGATATGCCCTTTGGATGCATCCCCAAGAAATCTGGGGAAAAGTTTGATCCCCCAAGCCTTAAAACAAACAAAAAACTATTTTTCCCTTGTAATACTGTTTGGCCTAAAAATGAACTGCGAGAAAATTATAAGAGTCAGCTTCAGAACCCAGTGTCCCTATGCAGGAAATCCTCAAATTAGCCTCCTTAGTCATTTATAACCCATATGGGGACAAGAAGAACAGGGCTAGGGAGAAAAGAGAAACATGGGGACCAGAGGCAGTCTCAACTATTGGCTGCTTTATAGGCTCTTCAGTCCCTTCCAGGTTGCTCTAAGGACTCTCCTCCAAGTAACTACCATCAGTGCAGGAATCCAGGCCACTGAATTGCAAATTGCACTAATGGGATAAATGGGAAAAAGCCCCACACAGCTTTCCCCCTCTGCCACAAGGTTGGCCACTGGAAATGGGACTGCCCTGAGATTCAAAGGGCCCCCAGGACAGAATCCCAAACCCTGATGGCTCTGAGCTGAAAGGGCTTTGTGCTCCAGCTGGCTTCCAAATTAGACATTGTAATCTACAAGACAAGGCCAAGGGCAACTTTGGAGGCATCAAATAAAATTATAAATTTCCCTTTGGGGTTCAAAAGCTCCCTACTCTGTGCTAATCTCCTTCTCTTAGCAACTCTCCTTCAAATACTGTTGGGTAATTGGGGCAAATGGCACCCCCTCCCTCCAAAACAAAAGATTAACACTCCTTTATATTACTCAAGGGATCAATTTCCATTCTCCTACCAGTCTCTGGTAATGTTGAAATACCCCACATCTCTTTGGGGCAAAAATATTTTTTCCAAGATGGATGCCTGTGTAACATTTACCCAACCTCTGATCATTTTCTCTCTAATAGCTCTATTTCTCCTGGGAAAGTTACCTAAATCTTTAACCAATAACTTTAACCTAGGAAGTCCTACCTCGGGGGTTTAGAAATAGCCCATACTTATTCAGATAAGCCCTAGCAAAAATCTAGCCAAGCAATCTTTTGTTGGGGGCTAACTTCTACAGCATATAGATAACCTCCTCATCTGCTCCCCCTTCACAGGGCTTGCACAGCAACATGCAGTACAAACCTTAACTTCCTAATGGAAGGAAAATGACTTTTGTTTAATTCAAACATTTTTAAGGTAAATAGATGTTTTTGGTAAGAAAAGTTATAAAGAAAAGATATTTTATATGAGAAAGGATCTTGTTTGGTAAATTCTTGTGCTAAAGTAAAATTACTGATTGTTTAAAAGAGGGATATTTAGGACAAGTCAGAGTTCAAGCATGTCATAGATGCTCTGTGTAAGTTGTGAAAAGGTTCGTGAAAGGGAATTAATACAAGAAATGTTACACAATTTTAAAGGTTATTAAACCTATTAAATGCTTCATAAACTGCTACTATAACTCTTAACTGTACAACTTGCCTGCTTTAAAGCGGTTAAATTCTGAGTAAGGCCTGGGGACATACAGAGTTAGCCGTGTACCCTAGCTATGCTGGAAAGAGTCAAACCTGATCTTCACTTCTATCTCGTGTTCTAGGCTCCAAAGCTAATACATAATTAGAATGGCTTACTTATGAGGTTTTTCACCAAAAGTAAAAGTAGTTAAGAGATAACAGTGTAACATGTACTTGAGACTACTGGAAAAACAGTTTTACATGCAGGATGTGTAAGGAAAGTAAAATGTGCTTTTGGTAAAATATTATATGAAGGCATGGGAATGTGGATTTTTGGCCTAGTGTAGAGGGTTAAAGGATTGTTTGAAGTTAGAAAGCATAAAACTTAAGGTTTAAGCAAGTTCTGGAAGGTTTGTGAAAGATTAATCTTGTAAAAGAAATTCTGTATAGGCATATATTGGCTAAAATTAAAGGTGTATTATTCAGTTTAATAAAATAAAAACAAAGCACAGTTTTCTTAAAGCACTGCTGTGTTTTTTAACAGAAAATTGTAAAGGGTTATAAAAGGTTAATGAAAATCTTACCTTATGGTCAAACTGATTAACATTAGATAAATTTTTCTATAAGGTTTTATTAAGAATTGCATTTGACATCAATAGTACACTAAGGCAAAGGTAAAATTTGGCTTTACTTGGACTGTATTTGCATAAATGTGTTATTGCAATGTGTTTCAAAATTATGCAAAACTCCTATAATTCTAGTTTGACTTAGTATACAGTAATAATTATAATTGTCATGTTAAATTATTGTGTGCCACAGAGGTAACAAATTTCCTTGTCAATTGTGTCTTCAACTGTGGCTGTCCAAAGACATTTAGTCATCCACAATTGTTATCTTGTTTCAATGCCCTTTAAAATGTAGTTTTATAATCAGCTATCGGACTCTAATAGGTGCTCTTAAATGCAGGTTTCTGATAACTTTGGAGATTGTGACATTATAATAGAGGAAAACTTTTCAGGACTCTCACAGAGAGCTAAAATATTGATGAATATCAAGGAGAAGAGGAATTAATTGCATGGACTGAACTAAGACTAAAATAATACTTTTATGACTTTTTGCTTAAAATGTTGCTAATCCTTTGTTTGTTTTTCGAAGCCAAGAAAACTTTTCAGCTTTTAACAATTGAATAAAGTGTACTTCTATAAACAAAATTAGGAGCACATTTATCTCTCCTGGATTTCTCCAATATTTGGAACTTATTTGTGAGTGCTCATAACTTACATCAGTATAGTTATTTGAATAAGTGTAATAATCTATTTTTTTCTTTCTCATCTATTGATTTATATTTTGTAAGAGTAAAAGGCTCTGTGATCTGAGAAACTGTAAGCAATTGTGTTGCTTTTCATCTTCAGGCCTGCATTTCTTGGAAAGCTAGATGATATGAATATTGGCCTTCTCACAACTAAACATATAAGCTGATACACATAGCTTAAACATGCTGTTTTCTTTTGTAACAGGACAAAATTGGAGACACTGGTTATTTTCCCCAAGGCTTTGAATGAATAACATGCTTTCGGATACAAACAGACTCCTTTAAGAAATCAATATTAGAGAGCCAATAAAATCCCCTTGGGAAAAGTGGACTCACACCTTGTCTACACAATCCCTGTACAGGCTTTCTAACCTGTGGTAAGTAAAGAATGTCACGTTCTAACAGGCCCAGGGGCCCCAAGTTGTCTTGGGACCTCAAGAGGGAGGAATTCATCCAACTCATACAGTTATTTGGTGGCACAATCCCATGCCTGGGCTCAAGACTTTTAAAAGTTTTATCCAAGATTCCTTATGGAACAAAGTTCCATCAAAGCCAATTTAAAAAGGAGCCTATATAACAAATAATTATTCTTGTTGTGCTTTATGCAAATAACAAGCCAAGTATAATATGACTGAAGTTTATTTTGGAAACAAATCAGTCCTATGATGATTTGTTTTTAATAAGAATGAGGACTGCAAAGAGAAAAATTATGTCTCAAGAATTGTGGTACACCTGTAATTCGGTTCTAGTCTCATCAGTTGTTTTTGAGTTTTTTTCCTCTGCAAGTTAGACTGACTCTGCTTATTCCTGTGAACCAACCAGTGATCCATGGTTGAAGCTCAGAAGAAACAAGAGGGATGGGCCATCAATCACCAGATGATCCTCAGTGAGGGATAATATCCTCTCAATATTTGAGTCACCCTTCTACAGAGGACCCCTCAACTGCCCATCTGTGGGACACGACAGAGGCAAAAATCCTGCCCCTGTCTCTCTCGGACCTGGCTGGATACTGCTTTCACTAACCCACGAAGCAACCATGCCCTAACAGCTAGCAAGAGAATAAGACCCACAGAACAACCACCACCACCTCTCTGTCAGCAGGAAGCAGTTACAGAAGACTGACCTTTCCCAACAAATTGGGTCTTGAACTCTTGAGGGGGGAAATGTTAGAGTAGGTAGTTAGGCAGACATGAGCAGGGCAGGAGAGGTCCCTGCCCAACCCAGGAATGTCAGGTGACTATCAGGTTATGGTCAGGTGGTTGTTAACTGTCTTGCTAAAATAATAATTGGCTGCAGCTGGTGCCAGGGAACAGTATCTCCCAATAGATGAAAAACAACTGAAGTTGATGACCAGCAGCTTCCCAATAAGATCTCAGGAGTTGGGTGAGTGGGCTCAGGCATGCACACTAAGAGCTAAATGGCAGTGTTAACAGGTAAATGACCTTCTTCCAGGAACGCTTGACTGGTATGAGAAAAATGCCTCAAATAAGCCTGTGTACAACTTCAGCAAACACACTGTGCTTGCAGCCCCTCCCAAGTGCTGGCAGGCCACTGAGCATGCAGACAGCCTACCCCAAAATAAGTAACGGGGAGAAGTAACACAACCCCAGAAGCATCTCAATACATAAAACTTCAAGTTAAAGATCAAACAGCACACTTGAATCTCTCAAGTCACCTGCTTGGCTCTCTTCTAAGTGTACCTTACTTTCTTTTGTTCCTGCTCTAAAACTTTTTAATAAACTTTCCTGCTCTAAAACTTGCCTTGGTCTCTCACTCTGCCTTATGCCCCTTGGTTGAATTCTTTCTTCTGAGGAGGCAAGAACTGAGTTGCTGCAGACCCATACAGATTTGCCACTGCTAACAGTTAGAATGAGATATAGAAAAACTGAAAGCAGATCCTGGGTCTCCTAGTACTTAGCCTGCCTCTGTGTAGTATCATAATCTTCAAGACAGAAAACTGAAGTGGCCATTCTCCTCTCAGAGAGTGCAAGGGTTGAGACCAGGAGAAACAGAGGCACTATTAAAGGCCAGGATTGAGGACACACAGCAGAGCCTGAGTGCATGGCACATTCTGCTGCCAAAATCCACCCCCTCTACAAGAAATATTTGTTCAGTGCCCATTATGGGCCAGACCAGGAATGTGGACATGAACTGGGGGTTCTCTGCCCTCCCTAAACTTACTTTTTAGGGGGGAGCTTCAAAATAAATAAGATAAACAAACTAGATAATTTAAGACACGGTGAGTGCTCTGAAGAAAGTGCAAGATGGAGACGCAATATGGAGGGGAATCAGGTTCGTTACTTAGGAGAGCTCAGAAAGGGCTTCCTGAGGGTGTGACTTTTGAACCAAGACCTCAGTGATGATTGAAACTCACTGATGGGAAGACTTGGTGAAGGGCTTCTCCAGGGAAGCTCGGGGGCAGGTTCTAGAAGGGAGGCAGGGCTGGCTGGCTTGGGGACACGCTGTGTGTGAGGAAGCAGTGGTTTTCTTCCTAACCTTTATAGGGTCCTACCTGTCTTGACTCTTGCCAGCTTCTTACCTACAAACAACTAGATGCGAGGGGTCCTATTTATCCTTTAGGGAGAAAAGATGATGCAAGCTGCTCTTTGCTATCATTTAGAATTTTAGACTTTTTCTTTATTACAGAGCGCTGTGTTAACCAGGCTGGGGGTGGTAGACACAGAAACTCTGAAGTCACCAGGGAAACTTCACAGCAATGCTTTGACTGGGACTATTCCCTGCCTTCATCTGGCAGAAAGGACTCAGTGTAGCTGCCCCATACTTGGCCAGACGTAAAGAGTTCTTTCTGCCCTCTGCATCTGTCCTCAATCCTCCCTCTCGCTCGCTCTCTTCTCCTGGAAGGGGTTTCAGCCACATTGTGCCTGCTGCTGCGGTCTTTTTCCTTCTTTCTGCTTCCCAAGTTTATACCAGGCTACTTATTAACACAGGGCCAGGTGTGTTATAAGCATCAGTGTGTATTGTGTGTGTGTGTGTGGATGAGCTTCAGTGGAGCACCTGAGAAAAACAAAAACCAAACTTACAGATATTAACCACAATGGCTCCAGTCTGGGACTCCAGCAGGCTGAGGCCTGAGCAAACTCATTCTTTTTTCAGTCAAGGAGCCAGGACATTGCAGAGTGCTGTGAAAATGTCCTTTACGTGTCCCAACACCTTATAAAGAGTTTGCTTATTTCCCCAGTACAGAAATTCATGGTGATCATAAAAATTAGGAAAACACAGAAAGGTAGTTAAAGTAACCACTGGTAATTACAGTTAGTATTGTAATTACAGTTAGTATTATATTTACTGTTTAATAAAAGCCAGATGAAATAATGAGATGGAATTATATAAGAATATTAAAAGATAAAGCATGGCAAAAATTAGTCTAACTATCATTTTATGGCTGTCCAGTAGTCTGGAAGGTGGATAAATCATAGTTTATTAAACATCTACCCTACTGGTGTATATTTAAATTCTAGCCAATTTTTCCATTACTTAAAAAAAATGTAATAAACAGCTGTGTGCATTCTCACACAGCTCAATATTCTTAGACTCTCAGCCCAGATTCAGATTATACCATTACTGAATGAAAAAGTATAAATATTTCTAATGCTCTTGATACCTCTTGCCCAAGCAAATTCTAGTTTCTGTGAGAGCCATAGACTGATTTGTGAGGTAGCCACCTGGCCACCCTAGAGGGCCCTACCCTAAGGTAGCTGTGTGCTAGTTTATGCCTATGTGGCTGATCACATGGTCCCATGGTGGGCTGGGAGAGGTAAAGTAGAGAAATGGAGGTCAGGGTATGGGGGGAAGGGCAAACTTGGGGATGTGGTAGGAAGCCCTTGTCCAGAATTCACATGGGTGAAGACATTGAGATACCTGGCCACAGGCCCTGGAAGACCACGGCTCTTTAGCCTGGAGATTCTTTCCCCTGGGACCAGTCTGGACAAGGGTGTGGAATGCCTGTGTCTGCGGAGCGTGGCGAAATTCTTTTTTTTTTTTTTGAGACCAAGTCTTGCTCTGTCACCCAGGCTAGAGTGCAATGGCACCCTCTCGGCTCACTGCAACCTCTGCTTCCCAGGTTCAAGTGATTTTCCAGCCTCAGCCTCTTGAGTAGCTGGGATTACAGGCACCTGCCACCACGCCAGGCTAATTTTTGTATTTTAAGTAGAGATGGGGTTTCACCATATTGGCCAGGCTGGTCTCAAACTCCTGACCTTGTGATCCACCTGCCTTGGCCTCCGAAAGTGCTGGATTACAGGCATGAGCCACTGCGCCTGGCCAGAAATTCATTTTTATTTGGAATATAAACTACAGTGAGCAAATTCATGTTTATTTGGTCTATTTGGAAACGTTTGGGAAAGAAACTGCAGTAAGCATTTGCCTGCCTATGGGGCCTCTTGTGCAGCCGTCTCCCACTTTCTCTGTGTGGGTGTTTCTACAGCAAAGTGAATTAGGCTTCCTGCTGTGCCACCACAATTAGCTGTGTGTCTACTTCCATTGTTAACATCCAATCAAGCAACAAGAAATAGCTGATTAGGAACATTTCTTTCATCTGGAGAACTATAGGCTGAGCCTTTTCTTTCAAAGAGGGTGGGGTGGACACCATTTTCCCTTTGGTGATGAACTCTTGTTCCAGAAAGTATAAAACCCACTTACGCCAACACTGAAAAACCAAACCCAGAATGTCAAGATAGCAAATATATTGATGTTATACTGCTTAGGGGAAACATTAATATTGTATGTATCAACCTTGTAGAGCAAAGCTTTAGAGCTACTTATGAACCCTGGAAATTAAAAGGGAGCAAAACTGGGGGACACTCTCTCCCCCGTGAGGAGAGTTTGGCCAATGTCACATTACCCAGTGGTATTTATTAAGGTCTGCATGTGTTCTGTTGCTTGCTCTGCAGAAGAAAATGTATTGGGGTAATAGCAAAGGCGCATGTACCCAGGGCCAGTGCTGGGTTTGATGGACGTCCGCGTGGCGGTCAGCGTGTGTCGCCAGGTGTCTTTGTTTCTCTCTCAACATTCCCTTTCTCCTGCCTGTTCAGGGTTCCTGTCTCAGAATAAAAGCCCCAGAAGGACCATGACTTTTTTTTTACTGCTCAGTTCAGGTAATATACAAGGCTATAGTCATTTTTTATGGCCAACAGTCTTGATTCTGAAATTCGAATGTGCATGCCAAGATGTTAATCAAAATTCTGAACTTGACTCGCAGCTAAATCTTCCACCCTTCCCCAGTATGGGTCTGTGGGGAGGGGATGTGACTTTTGTCCTCTCTGCTTTTCCCTGTTCCCCTCCTTCCACACTCAGGAGCTGAAATAGAGGGGAGAGAAGGAGGAAGGCCTGAAGGTGTGTAAGGCTTACAATGACTCTTGGAGGCTGCAAAATCCTCTTTTGTCCTCTTGAGTGTACACTTTCTGAGACCTCTTCAGCCCTTTGGCTCAATCCAGTGGACCAGACCCCAAAGGACTCCACCCAGCTCCCTATCTCCTATAAATACTCGCCCCTTGTTCAATGAACTCCAGGAGTGTGAGATGACCTGTCTACAAATGTACTCGGGCTCTGCTTCCCGAGTGCAACTGCAGGGGTGACCTTCAGCATCTGGAGTGGTGAGGACTCCAACCCTAGTTCACTGTCTCTGCATGGATGGGGCACCTGGTCTCCTTCTCTCCCAGTTCCCAGGACCACAGGTGGAAGCCGTCTGCCCTCAAGCTCCTGCCACCTCACCTCCTGCTCCTGCCCAGCTCCGTGGCTCCGGCAGCCCTGCCAATCTGTGTAGACCCTATAGAACCTCGTCTCAGGGCCTTGGCACTGGCTCTTCCCTGTGCTGGAAAGACATTTCCCTCAGTTGCCTGTGTGGCTAATCCCTTTCCTCCTATTTGTTCAAAAGTCACCCTTTTAGCAAGTTCTATTCTGGCCACCATATTTAACTTTCTCCTGTCCTGCCTCCAGTCCTGTACCCCTGAGTCTGCTCTATTTTTTTCTATGGTGCTTATCACTTTCCAACCTACTGTGCTATTCACCCGTTTATTATATGTATGCTGCTGATGCACCTGCTTCCAATAGGATGGAAGCTTGAGAGGGCAGGGGTGTTGGTCTGCACTGCTCACTGTTGGATGCTAGATGATTAGAGGGATGACTCAAAACGTCAGTGCTCAATGAGGTTTTGCTGAGCATGCAAATGAAGCAGCAATCTCTCAAAATCCTCTTTTCTCTCGTGTAACTCTTTCAATGTTTGAAGTCCTGGATATTGCCTTTTAAAACTTACGTATTTTGATTTGGCTACTCTCTTTATGCAATTTCATATCTAATTCAGCTGTCTATTGGACATTCAAGTTAATAACCCTTTCAGTATTTTTTCGTAGAAAATGGTGGAATTGTGTTACTATTTTTCATGATTTTCAGCATGTTTCATATTAAAAAAATTAAAGTAGTCTTGATTAGTTTATTTTCCCTGGGGCCTGGAAATGACAGAATTTAACACGTGAGCCAAAAGGTCAAATAATGTGAAAGTCACTGTCCGGTTGGACAGAATATTCATAGTGGGTGCCTCTTGTCCTCCTCCTCCAGCCTGAGATCTTGTGCCCACCCATCTGCCCTGTGCATCTCTGCCATCATCACCACCCCCGTTGTCTGTATTCAGAATGACTCGCTGTTCCCCCCACACACCGTGCACTTTAGTCTCTCCTCCTCCGCACCTGCTGGGGAGCCTCCCGGGGAAGCCGCTTCTTTTGTAACCCTGCCTCTTTCTTTTCAGGACACAATTTTCTCACCATCTCTTCCTGGATGCCTTTCTTCATTCCCGCATGTTAGCTGTCACCCTCCTCTGGTCATCATCCTGCACCTACCTGCATTACAGACTGTTACATTGCACACTGCACTGAACAATTCATATATCTATATAAAGTAATTCTATCATATATCTATCATCTATATCTATCTATCATCTATCTGATCCCCTTTCTCTTTCTATCATGTATCTATCTATATCTACCTATCTAATCGTCTATCTGATCCCCTTTCTCTTTCTATCATGTATCTATCTATCTATCTCTATCATCTTTTTTATCTATATCTATTATCTATTATCTGTCATCTATCTGATCCCCTTTCTCTTTCTATCATGTATCTATCTATATCTAATCATCTATCTGATCCCCTTTCTCTTTCTATCTATCATGTATCTCTATCATCTTTTTTATCTATATCTTTCTATTATCTATCTATCTCTATCATCTTTTTTATCTATATCTATTATCTATCTATCTATAATCTATTTATCTAAAAGCCAGAAGGACCTGAGGGCAGTTTCTATGAATCCTTTTTTCTTCATATTTATAGTCCTAGGAACAACCACAGAGCCTGGAAAACACCCAAATGCCTTGAGGGTAGAGTCGATGACTTATTTCCATTTGTGTATTTCCTGTACCTATCAAGGCGCTCAATTATATTGAATGAAAAACTGAATGGATACAATTTGTCTTCACAGACCAAGAATTCCCTAGCCCCTGTAAAACTAAGCTGGCTCTACTGTTCCTTTCTGGGGCTCACCATATCTAGCTCCATGCTTGCTGTTGTCCCGTGTGTGCATTTGCTGTAACTGCTGTGTGTTTCCCATGTGTGTTGTGTGTCTCCCGCCTAAGTTCCTTTGGCATCCTTGCCAGCCCACAAGACCTAGACTCTGATCCCACCTCTCAATGAACTGTGTGTCCTCAAGTACATCAGAACCTCTCTGAGCTCTGCCTTTTTATTGTTAACATAGAGAAAAATCTATGATGCCATTAGGCTTTACTGCAACCCCAAGAGCTCAGTACTGACTGGAGTCTTGTGGTTGGTGAGGTGCTCTTGAGACTCTTGCCCACAACTTTTCTGCCCTTGAACTTGCTTCTGCCTTCTTGGCATGTGGCCAGGCCATCCCAGCCTCACACCCCACAGCGCAGAGGATCCCAGAGCACTCCCTGTAAACCCACAGAGGCCCCTGCAGCCTGCACACTTCCCAGATCTGAGCAAAGCTGGGCTTCTGGCTGCCTTGTCCTTGCTAGATCAAGCTCAGAGGTGCTCAGAGTCATGCTGGGAGGGTCTCCTTCCATCATCAAGAATGAAAGGCACTGACTGGGCCTGTGAGTTACAACCAACATCCTCAGCAGCCTCCTCCTATGGGGCCCTGGACCCCTCTAGCTCACCTGGCATCCTTCTTTCCCATGTCTACAGCCGGCTCCTTGCCTGGCATGAAACAGAGCAGGGGGTACAGCTGAGCCTTTCACGGCAGTTTTCTCTGCAGCATTTTAAACTGCTCATGGCAAAGTCTTCTCCCTAGAAAGAAAGGCCATTCTTGCCCCTCTCCTTCTCTCCAAAGATTTGACTTCAAAGGATATTTTTGAAGTCCCTGATACAAGCTACTTTATTTGTGCTATAAATACAGGGGCAATGGGTGCCAAAGGGCACCAGTCACCATTTCGGTGCTTGAGAAAAAAAGGACAGATCATATTTATTTATGTGTCTCTATTTGTAACTCAAAGTAGAACAAAGAAAGTGCTGAAAATGGTGGGTAAGTTATGTCGTGAGCAGCACAAGGCCAGGCATAGCCAAATCCACACACATTTGTCTCTCTCCACAGGGTCAGACTTTACCAATGCTATTTCAATAATAAAAACCACGGGCTCTGTGGGGTTCCTGAGGAGGCAGTTGTCTTTAGGCCTCCCATGCACTCAGGAGTCAGAGCCACTGTGGCATGCAGGCTCAAGCCACTGCACAGGCCAGTCAACATTGCAAACCATGCATGATAGTACACTTAATCAATCTATAAATGTTATAGATGAGAGTTTTCACATCAAACAGAGTGACATTTAACATCAACAGAAAATGGGATAACAAACAAACCAGTACAAGGAACGTGGTGTGGACAACGAGCACCTCTTGGGTGGATCCTGACAGTCCTCAAGGGAGAGTCCTTCAGGTGGACATTTCCTTTGGTGCTGATCACAAGTGACAGTAAGATGTGTATGGAGGTGGCTGTGTTGAGCCGGTGAGGTCCTGCTCTTTGATAGACCATGAGTCCTGTGGTGAGGATGATAGTAAAGGGTCACACCCCCATCTGATTGGATGCCATCTCTTGATTAGGTGCACATCTGGTCCCTGCTGGCATGATGCCTTTTGAAGTATAAGATGGGGTCATGTTTTAAGACAGAGTCACTTATGCCAATGATGCTGTATGTAATGTACCCTCGTGTGACTGGGGGACATTATGTTAACCTGTGTAGGGGGTGCTTCTAACAATGACCTCAAAGATTAGAGATCTTCCAAAAAAGAAGGCCATGTCTTTATAACTCCCAGGGCACGGTATGTTGTAGACTCAAATATTTGCTGAATATTGGAGTTTTGAGACAGGAAAGATCAACTTTGATTTGGCTATTTCCACTCTCCTAGAAAAAGTAGAAAGAATGTTTTACAGGCACTGAGGCACTCAATTGAAACCCTGGTATGGTTGCAGCAGACTATGTACAACCAACGCTCTGGCAGGAACTCGGCCGTTCAAAAAGCGGGAAAGAGGTTCCTGCTCATGGAGGCGGAGGCTCCTGCTCCCCTGCCTGGACTGTGCTTCCCCTGTGGAGCTTGTTCCCCACTCGGACCTCAGCTATGAGGCACCTGCTATGCCCACACTGTCTCCACTGGCTTTCCCTGGTTACTCATAATTTTTACACTCCTTTTATAAATTTCATAGCACTTGATGTAACCTGAGATGACTCAGCTTATTCACTTTTCCTTGATTATTGCTGCATTTGTGCATGGGAATGTAAGCTCCCAATGGACCAGGCCCACGTCTCAGTCACTGCTCACCCCAAGTCCCTGACACAGTGTGGGGCTGGATGAGGCCTTCCATACCTGTCATTACCTGAGCTGACAGGAAGGTAGCCAAACCCCTTTTGTGACCACAGTATGGAGGCCTCAGCTGTCACGACAGAGGGAGGCAGGTTTCCGGCATATGGCAGCTTCACAGTGCCCAAACAATCAGCTCCCCGTTCTCTTACGTCACCTCACAATGGCAGGGGCCTTTCCAGCACCCACTTCTAGGGCACACAGGGCCTTCCCGGCAAACACTCAAGATGATGCTTAGGTTTGGATCGAGATTTCTTTCTGAGGCCCTGACCCACATTCTGAGATAGAAGGCACTCTCCAGTGGCATTGTCTAAGTCTCCTATGCAAGACGATGTTGTCAAATATGGCAATAACCCAGCGATTATTTCTAATGCTCCTGAAAACTATTTACAGTAATCCCCAGCCCCACTTGCTAGTAGTGCATCTACAGGCTTACCTTTGGAGCCAGTGCCGCCGGAATTTGGTCTTAGAATTTGTTGATTGCGTTGTCCGAGTTAGAAGACTCACCCATGATGTGAACATGGGTTTTGCGTCTCAGTTGATCTGTAAAATTCACAGCACCTCAGGAAATCTTTGAAAATTACAAATCTGATCACATCCCTCCTTTTCTTAAAGGGCTTCGATGACATCCCATTTTCCTGAGGATAAAATGTAAACTCCTTAGGTAGTTAAAAGGTCTTCTAACACCTCCCCTCACCTCCCCTCTTCTCACTCTACTTATATCGTGGGTTCTGACCATGCAGACTTCTCTTCTGTTCTTAGGCAAGATTCATTGTCTCTGAGCTTTCACACATGGTGATCTTCCGCCTGGAACGGCACACTTTTTTTTTTTTTTTTTTTTGAGATGGAGTCTCACTCTGTCACTCAGGCTGGGGTGCAATGGGGAGATCTCAGCTCATTGCAACTTCTGCCTCCCAGATTCAAGCAATTCTCCTGCCTTAGCCTCCTGAGTAGCTGGGATTACAGGCACCTGCCACTACCCCCAGCTAATTTTTTATATTTTTTTGGTAGAGACGGGGTTTTGCATGTTGGCCAGGCTGGCCTCAAACTCCTGACCTTAAGTGAGGCACCGTGCCTGGCCTAGAATTGTACACTTTTGTTTGCCTACACCTAATGGCTAATACCCATTACTGAAATCTCAGCATAAATGTCTGCTCTCCAGGGAGGTCTCCTGGGCCCACTGTCTGTGTCAGGACTCCTACTCTGGGCATCTCAGCAGCCTGTGCTCACCACCATGGCAATCATGACATGTTATTATGTGTATCTATTTAGTGTCTACCTTCCCTGCTAACTGTGCATGTTAAGAGGAAAGGGGCCCTTTTGCCTCAATTCCTATTCCATCTCTCACACTAAACAGCATATTTGGCAAATGGAAGAATGAAGGAATAAATGAATGGGGACAGGAAGTTGGCCCAGGAGCTTTCAGAGGTGCTCCAGTTTTAGGACTCAATGATTTTCTCAGCTCCCTTGATTCCAGTTGGAACCTCTCCTAGTTCTTTTCCTAAGCCTTGCTCACTCGGTTTCTTACTTCTCTCTTTTACATTAATTTGTTTACTTCTGAGCTCAAGATCTCTGTCAAATTATTCTTCATCAAGTCATCTGGCTCCTGGCTCATTACCAAATTAGCATTTTGAAAAACCACTCTGGCTTTGTGCATGCATGAGAGTACTCAGGTGCAGAAAGGGCTACATCGTGACGTGTGCACACTAGACAAGAGGGTGTGACATTTGTATCAGTGACTACACGTCAATGTATAGGATTGGTGCTTCAGAGCAAAGGACAGGGGCTCACAATTATTTTTCTCATTCCGTATCTGAGGGAGATAAGATTAATTCCATAAATATCAGCATTTTCTGTAGCATCAATTCCCAGGGAGACTAAAAAAGCCTGCCCTTGAAAGGAAACTACCAGCATCGCAACAGTCTGCACCAACCCCTTCCTCCTTTGCAGAATTTTTATGAGAGCGGTATCTGCATTCAGAGTAGACTCTATGTGTTTGGTAGCATTTAGAGATGGTCGAGTATCTTCATTTGTCTCTGAAATGGGATCCCACGTAATATAACTTTGCAAGGAATAAATATTCTTAATATGATAAAATGACTATTTGTAATTTTTATTTGTTGATTAATTACTGAGTTGTGCCAACTTTTTCTGGCAGGATTTAAAAATCCAGGCTGGTGTGCAGTGGCACAATCATGGCTCACTGCAACCTCTGCCTAGCAGGCTCAAGTGATTCTCGTGCCTCAACCTCCCGAGTAGTTGAGACCACAGGTGAGCAGCACTAAGCCTGGCTAATTTTTGTGTTTTTAGTAGAGACGGGGTTTTGCCATATTGCCCAAGCTGATCTCGAACTCTTGGTCTGAAGTGATCCTCCCTCCTCAGCTTCCCAAAGTACTGGGATTACAGGTCTGGGCCACTGTGCCCAGCTGTCAGTAAACTTTTTCTGTAAAGGGCCAGAAGGTAGAGAGAGTGTAGGCTTTGTGGGCCCATTCATATTCTTTGTAGCCACTACTTAGCTCTGTCACTGTAGTACAAAAGCAGCCATAGATAATGCACAAACAACATGCATGGCTGTGCTCCAGCAAAGCTTTATTACAGCAGTGGGTGGTGGGCTGGATTTGGCCAATGGGCTGTAGCTTGCTGATTCCTGCTTATAAAGGTATTGATACTCAGTAAACACCCCTTAATATAGTCTCCTTTTATAAATGTTCTCATTACATGTGAAAAGAATGTTTAGTACACTGCTGGAGTGTTCTATATGTGTCAATGAAGTCAGCTAAGGTATAGTGTTGTTCAAGATGTTTATGTCCTCAATGTGTGTTTGTGTTTTTATTGTTTGTTTTTGTCTTTTTGTCTCCTTGTTCTAGCAATTCCTTAGGGGAGCATTAAAATCTCCATTGATATTGTGTGTGTGTGTGTGTGTGTGTGAGTGTGTGTGTGTCTAATTCCACTTTTTCTGACTTATTTCTTTCTTTTTGATTCTACTAGAATTTGCTTCAGATATTTCAAATATCTGTTATTAGGTACATAATCATCTATAATTATGTCTTTTTAATGAATTAACACCTTTAAAATAAAATTCCATTTTTCTTCTTAGTTATATTCCTTTTTTTGAAATCTACTTTGTCTGTTAACATAGCTACTCCAGCTTTCTTTTGATTCATCTTTTTACGATATTTATTTTCCCACCTTCTTACTTTTAACATAGCTACAATTTAAAGTATGTTTCTTGTATCCAGAACATAGTTTTACTTTTTGAACCAAGCTAGTAATCTTTGATTTTTTCTTTTGATGTTCAGCCACTTATATTTAATGTAATTGTTGATTAGTTTAAATGTACTGTTTTGCTGTTTTTTTTCCTGTTTGTCCTATCTGTTCTTTATTCTTTTTTCTCCTTTTCCTGCCTTCTATTTGATTACTTGAGTACTTTTTTATGGATTCATTTTATCCCTCATATTGATTTATTAGCAATACAGGTTTCATTTAGTGTTTCTCCAGAGTTTCCAACATATGATTTAATTTATTACAGTCTACCTTCACTTGGCATCATCCACTTCACCTGCAGCATAAGATACTTAAGACTGTAGACTTCCACTTTCCATCTCCTGTCCTTTGTGCCACTGTTGTTAGACATTTTGCTTTTACATGTGTTGGCTCTGAAATATGTCCTCTCAAAAGATGGAGTGTAATTCACCTCCCCTTAGTGTGGCCTGGACTTAATGACTTTCTACTAGAGTTTAGAACATGATAGGAATGTTGGTGTGTGACTTCTGACTAAGTCATTACGAGCACTTCAGCCTCTGCCCTGTTTTCTGTCTTGGATTCCTCACTCCGGGGAAGCCAGCTGCAGTGTCATCAGGACACTCACGTAGCCCATGTGGAGAGAAATAGGCCTGCTGCCAACAGCCAGTGAGGGTCTGAGGCCTCCCACCAACAGCCAGTGAGGTGGAAGCAGATTCCCCAGCCACAGTTGAGCCTCCAGATGATGGTATCCTTCACTGACTCCATGACTACAACCTCATAAAAGACTCTGAGCTAGAACCACTCAGTTAAGCCACTTCCAAACTCCTGACCCTTAATAGCTGCGACACAACAAATGTTTGTCATGTTTGGCCACTAAGTAATTAGTGTATTTTGCGATGCATCAATAGTGAATACAAACTAACTTTCATTGTTATCATTTTTTAAGCAGTCAATCATCTTTTAAAGAGATTATAAATTTCATATTTAACTACATATTTTCCATTTTTCCAATGCTCTCATTCCTTTTTGTTTGTGAAAATTTCTATCTAGTATTATTTTTCTTCTACTTGAAGAACCCTGGTGATTTCTTGTATCCGCTGGCAAAGAAACTGTACTAGGATTGGGGCAAAACACATTATTATACAGACAATTATAATTGGGATAAGGAAAGGGAGCATCTGTTGAGCCACAGGTGAAAACCACCAAGAAGGACCAGGGCGGAGGACAGGGTCGTAGGAGTGTTTTAACTCCTCTTGGAGCTTTTTTTTTTTTTTTTAAAGTTTGTAAATTGGTCTCAACTACCCCTGACTCGTTGAGATAATAGCAGCATTCTTCCTGTAAGAATAAACATGTCCCTCCTTTTTCTGCCGTAAGCAAGTCTAAGGCCTGCCTGTTCTGTGCTGCGACCTGTGCTACCGTAGTGATCTGTCGCTGTAGGGAGGCCAGGGACTCGGCCGATGCCTCAATGGCCAACTGCAGGTGAGTAGACAGATCTTGAGATGTTTGGATTGAGTGGGTGAGGGCTCCTTTTCCTAGCCCTGATGCCACTAAGGAGGAGGCTAAGGAGATGCCTAGTACTAAGGGTAGGAAAATAGCCTGTTTGCTTTTATTTCACGGCCTTGGCTCGGTCCAGGCTAGCAGATGGCTAAGTTCGTCCTGACTATATAGGGTCAGGCCAGGGATGAGAGAGACGGGTAAGCACAAGGTGTGATTACCAGTTGAGTTAAGAACTTTAGTTAGCGTGGAGTTACACCAGAAGTAGCCTCTGGGCGGTGCCGGGGCGCTGGTAAGCATCCTGGTCTGGTTACACCAAGAGGCATTTGGGGTAGAGTAACAGAATGGGAACTTGTGTCTTGTAGGGTCTGAGAATAGTGGGACCTGTCCTTTCGGGACTGGTGGTATAGGGGTGGATGAATTTATTGTATAATTAAAGGGGGTAGGGAGAGGAACTGCTGCTAATGGAGGTCTTCTGAGGGCTGCACAGAGGAAGCAGTGGGAGAGGTTTTGTACCCCTGTGGATTGGAGCAATTGTGCACCTTCTGAGATTAAAGTTAACCACGAGAAGGGGGAGGACTTGGCCTGGTCAGCTGCCGGTTGAAGCTGGCTGGCAAGCTCTTTCTCGGCTGACTGGATTGAGGAGGCTAAGTCGGATAACCCTGTGACAGTGGTTTTAAGGGTCCTGGCAATGCGGATCTTGGCTACTGGATACATAAAAGTTCTGTGCTCATATAGTTCTCCATCTACACCGGAGGCCCAGCGGGGGTCCCAAGGGTCAAAGATTTGGAGGTTAAATCGTTAAAGCCGTCCCATCCTCCAGTGGAGGTATTGACATAGAACATTGGGTCAGATCCTTTTTCAGTACGAATTAATGCCTCATGGATATTGCACCAGTGCCACGGACAGCCTACATTTTCTTTGACCCAGCTGGTATTGCATTTGGAGTTACTTTGATCATACAGGAAGCAAAGTGCAGGGTGTTTTAGGAAGCAAAGTGCAGGGTGTTTTCTAGCTGGGCCTAGGGAAGAGAATTTTAGACCTAGGAAAGCTATGGGTGCCTGGCGCCCTGCTGGCAGGCATGCTGCCGTGGCTACTAGTCTAGAGGAGACTGCCTGTCCGGAACTCCAATTCTCAGTGAGGGAAAAAAACCCAGTGAGAGGGAGTCTGAGAGGGGGCTCGTCAAAGCGAACTTCATGTTGGTGAAAGTTCTGGAGGGAGCCTTGCCACACCAGTTCGTCTATATAGGACAACAGATTTTCAGGCCAGCGAAGGGTGTTAGCAAAAGTAGGGAATGACCAGCTTTCCTCGAGAAGAACCTGAATAAATTGTTGGAGCCTGTCACATGAAGAATTCATGCGGTATTTGATTTAGAGAGTTTCAGTTTGGTTGGGGAGAGGGAGGTGACAGTCCAAGTGGCCTGATGTTGTGTAGGTGCCTTCTTAAGTTGGGAAATACGGTACCAGGAGGGAAGGCCTATAAGTTTAGCTGCCGACGGTGTTGTAAGAATTACCATATAGGGGCCTTTCCACTGCGGGGAGAGACCTCTTGCCTGGAGGTCTTTTACTAGTACCTGATCTCCTGGGGTTATGATGGCCGGACTGTCTGGGCTGAGTGGTCCGGGCTGTGGAAGGCTGCGGTCGGCGTGTTCTCTTAGCAGCTCCCTTAACAGGGTGAGGTAGGGCAGGTACGTGCCAAGAGGTGGGGTATTCACAGGGAGCTCTTGAAAGAGAAAGGGGTGCCCATATAGGAGTTCAAAGGGGCTAAGGCCTGTGGGGCTTCGGGGTGCTGCCCGGAGCCCCGCGAGGGGAAAGGGAAGTAAGGTTACCCACGATTGGCGCTTCTAGAGAGCCAATTTGATTAGGTGTTGTTTGACAAGGCCGTTGGCACGTTCCACTTTTCCAGAAGACTGCGGATGGTATGGAGTGTGTAGCTTCCAGTTAATGCCAAGTGTGGTTGTCACCTGTTTGACTACTTTGGAGATAAAAGCAGGCCAAATCTCGGGATTATCTGTTCAATGAGGGTTGAAGCTACTACCTCTGCTGTTTTATGAGTGGTAGGGCAGGCTTTAATCTAACCTGAGAAAGTGTTTACTAAAGTAAGAAGATAACTTGATGTATTTGCTTTAGTAAGGAATAAAAGGAAGGATGGTAGATTATGGGTTCAAGAAAGTTATATAGTGGTCTAGGCGGCAGGGCAGTGAAGGCGTCTGGCGGTAGGTGGAGGGAGTGCCATCAATCCTTATAACAGACATTGAGGAGGGGTGGCTGGGCCTGCTAAAAGATGGCAAAACAGAGTAGGTAGCCCTTGTGTCTAGTAAAAAGGAAATGGACTTACCCGCTACCTGAAGCATTACCCTAGGCTCGGCAAGGGTGAGAGGGGTTCCTGAGTCTGGGCCTCTTCAGTCGTCATCCAGTTGGAGGAGCTAGAGGGCACCTTCGCCATCCGGGGAGGGGTCGCCATGTGGAGACACAGCGGCCGCTCCGAGGCTGGGGCAGTCTGACCTCCAGTGCCCCATTTGTTGGCAGTTAGGGCACGGGCGTGTTGGCGGCTTGGGGTTTGGGCACTGTTTTGCCCAATGACCTGGATTGCTGCACTTGAAACAGTTGCAAGGCGAGTAGGACGGTTGCTGTTGGCTGGGGCACCGGCTGGCCCAGTGTCCTGAGTTGCTGCACTTGAAGCAGGCGCCAGACGGGGCCCGGGAGATTGTACCTCTACCTCTCCTGCCGGGGCTCTTAGGGAATGCCGGTTGCAGGGCAGCTGCCAGGGCTTGGGTTTGGAGCTGAACTTTTTGTTTCAGGCTTGCCTGTCGTTGTACCTCAGCCGCCTCCTCTCAGGAATTAAAAACTTTGAACGCCAGCTTTACTAAGTCCTGGATAGGGGTTTGGGGGCCCTCCGCTGCCTCATCCAGGATTAGCAGATATCACTGCCCGCAGCAAATGTGTTAGGAGTTGTAGATGTAGTGGACTGGTATGACACTATGGGGAGGTGGAAATAAGAATGGGGGTAAGATGGAAGCCAAGGAGTTAGCTGGGCAGGGTTAAAAGAACAAATGGGAACTAACGGGAATTAAAATGGCGGCCGAATGGCAGCAGAAGAACTAAAATGGCGGCAGAGAAAAAAGGAAGTAAGATGGCGGTGGTGAGGAAGCAGGTAGTAAGATGGCGGCAGTGCAGAAGGAGATGGCGGCGGAGAGACTAAGATGGGGACCCCCTGGACAGGATTAACGGCAAGAGAGGCCGGCCAGACTTCAAGGGGAAGGCTAGCCACAGGGACTTGCGCCAGCGAAAACACTTGGTGGCAGCAGTCCGACTAGAGCAGAGGTCCCAGAACCTTTGAAAAAATTTGATTTTTGACTATTTGCCTTGCCTCTGACAAAAATTGGTAAGGTTGTTTAGGATATTGAAGTCGAGTGTGCCTTTGGGGGGCCAGCGAGATTGGTTGTCCAAGGTATATTGCGGCCAGGCAACTGTGCAGAAGAAAATTAGTCGCTTTCGTTTTAAATTTTGGTTGAGTTATAAAGTTGGAAGTTTGCGCAGGAGGCACCCTAAGGGGGTGTTTTGCGTGATTTTGGACTGGGTGGACCCCATCCTCTTCCCTTTATGGCAGCGGTCTGAGGGACAGCAGAAGCATCCTTCTGGGGTCACTCAGACCACGCGGCTCCTGGAGCCTCGGATCGGCTACTTCAGACATGGACGTCTCTGAGTCGTCAGTGCCAATTTGGACTTCCCCTGGGGAAGTAAACTTGGGTCACCTGGTGACCCGGACTGGCCTTCCCTTGAGGAAGGAAACTCTCCCTGGGCGTGCGCATGACTCTCGGCCAGGGAGGAACGGACAAAAGGAAAAAGGAGGGGTACTCACCTAGCGTCGGCCGAATTGGAGTGGAGTAGCTGCAGCAACTGCGACCTGGCAGCAAGTAACCAGACGAAATGGATGGATGGCCGTGGAGGAGAAGCCTGACCTGACTGAGGGAGAGGACTGATCCGACCAGGAGGGGAGTCCCCCTGAGCCTCTGGGCGGGCTTAGGAGGTGTCCCCTCCCGGGTTTCGGCACCAACAAAAGGCAATGGAAGGGCACCATGGATCAATAAGGCCGAGAGGTGAGACAAAGAGGGCAAAAATCTTCTTTATTGAGCCCTCGGGCGAGGTTCACTGGTCCGCAGGGGGAGGACCAGGGAAGTCGTGCTGTGCCAAAGGTGCAGCGCGCTTTTATGGATGCTGGGTGGGGAGTGGGCGGGGTAGGGTCGGGGTCAGTTGAGTTTCGTGCTTCTGAGTGTGGCACGCCCTAGTGGGCATGCGCGTTAGTCGGGGTGGCGGGAATAGGAAAAGTGAACCCGGAAATGCTGAGTCAGGGTATCCAAGGTGGTGATCGCCATCTTGGAGTCTTCACCGGAGTCCAATCAATTTCTTGTAGTAAAAATCTGGTGGTGATTAATTTTATCTCAGTTTCATCCTCTAAAAAGTGTTTAGCCTTTAGTTTTCAAAAAAACTTTTCATTTGGAACTAATTTAAATCTCATAGAAGTTACAAATTTAATACCAAGATTTCTCATATACCCTTTATCCAGTTTCCTCTATAACACCCTAAACATAGCACATTTATCAAAATCAGAAAACTGACGTTACAACAGTACTATTAACTAAACTAAAAATTTAATTTGGATTTCACCCATTTTTACATGCACCTGCTTTCACGGGCATATCATTCTCTGAGGTTTTATCACATTTATGGACTGGAGTAGCCACCACCACCACAGTGGGGGCTCTCTTTAATTTCCCCTGTTGTGCTGGGACCTGAAACTGCTTCAGGCTGTAATCTGGGGTTATGAGCAGGGTTATCTCATTTTTTTTTCTTTTTTTATGGTTCATATTTTTATACTGTCAAGGTTCAGTGCCTGAAAGTTATTATTACAGATATATTCATCCAGTTTTTGACTTGATTTTAGTGGAAAGAGAAATATGGTACCTGCTATTTATTATGGATGGAAGTACACGTATACATGCAGGAAAAAATTCAATTGCTCAACTTTCTCGGACACAGGTAATGGAGCTGACGAGCTGTCAGGCTGGTCTGTCTCTTCTATTGGAAGAGCAGCAGCTGGAACTTTGAATTTCCTCCTCTTTACTGGATCCCATATTAATATGTACATTATCCCTTAAATGGCCTACTGTTATCTCCTGATTTCCTGCATCAATCTGTTTCCCCAAGTTAGAATTAGGTGAAAACGCCTCTCCAAATCATCTCCCATTTTCGGTTTTACTCTCCTGCTTTCGGGGGACTTTCTTTTAATTCTACTTTTTAATCAACAGGCAGTTTTTATTTTTATCTTCAGCAATGTCAGTTTCAAGATGATCTCAGGCTTGGTTCCTTGGTTACATAAATTTTCTCCATCTAATGCTATTGTGTCACCAGGCATTTACAGAAATCCAATTCTCAGAGAATGTCAAAATTGATGAGATTAAATGTTAAGAATGACAGTCATCTGATTTTATAGCTGACAGGAAGAGTAAAGGTTATAATTATACAAAAATATTTCTGGAAGGATAGTCAATGTCAAGACAAACTACCCACTGTAGTGAGATTTGGGGGCTTGAGGAAGGGTCATAAGGGGAAAAAGAACGATGTGTTTGCCTCAAGTTTAGTTAAAGTTGCTGACAAGCAGAATGAACAAAATAATACAGACGGATATATTTATTGCTTTATTTCTGGGTCTCTGTGGTTCTGAAAAACTAATTTCTCCTTCCCGTTTACTTGCCTGTCATTTGAGCATGATCACTCACGATTTATCTAAACAATGGAATTATTGTGATGATGAATACAAAAGTGTTTTGAAATTTTTTTTTTTTTAGTTTCTTACATTTCTTATTATGGGAGAAGGTAGTCATAAATACAAGCTACAATCATGTAGCCAAAATATCTTCACAGATGGGTGTTTTAGTGAAAGGCTGGGGATTGTAGCTAAGTTACATAGGTATCATTAGCCCATCGCAGTGCACCCCCGTGAACTCAACACCAGACATAACTCCTCAGACCATACGTCATCTCTAACTGAAAAGTCAATAACAAAGTCGTATTTCCACCCAGCATGACACAGCTATCCTGCTTAGAACAAATACAAGCTCACCCTTTCTCCAGAAGAGAACACAGAGTTTTGGGGGAAGTCTATTCTAACATTACAATCTCCCTAAGCATTTGGGCCCCTTCCTGTACAGCATACCAAAGCCGTTGTGGCATTTCAACTTCATCTAGTTGAGCTACCTTTGGGTCCACATTTCAGCCAACCAGCCAACCCATCAGCCAAACAAATGGCCAGAGCTCCTTCTCACCCCTTCAGCTACAACGTTAAGTCCAGAATTGCTGCTTGCTAGGGCACATATCAAGAGATTTGACTTCATTCTACTTGGTGTTTCTTGCTTCACTATCCCATGCTCTTAATATCCATCCCCATACACATTCCTGGGATTTCTGTTTGTATAAATTGGAAAAGTCATTTAGTTCTTTTGGAGCACAGTACCCTGTCTCATGTGTCACTTTGTACCTCACCTTTTGAGGCTGGGACTTCAGTCTAGTTATGGATATAGAAGCAAAAAAGGTGGTGGGATAGGCTCTGAGGAGAATTAGCAGAGCTTTGCAAGGCAACTACCACAGAGGAGGCCATTGCACTTTCCTCAGCACAGAAGGTTTGACATTCCCCGACAGGGGTGGAAGGGCTGCTTCTATTGGCAAAGAAGGCTCAGCAGAATTTAGGGGCTCCATGCTGCCACTTCATCAGGATCTGCCCATTGGTACCATTGCAATATTCAGGATCCAGTTTCTTCCCAATCAATGCTCTCACTTGAACAGAAGATGTTCCGTGAGGCTGAGAATTCAATTTATATTGTAATTCAGCCACTCCCAGAATGAGAGTTTCAGTATGATTTTCAGAAATCTGGGCTCCGTAGCTCTAGGAGATACAGGTTTCTTTAGGCAAGATACAGATCAGGTTTTCCATACATGACATCATCAGGAAGTTCAAATCCCAAAGTTCATCCTTTTCTTTCTTCACTTTTTCAGTGCAGGTGGGAGCAACCATCTGGCCCTACCTACCCCTTAGTTTGACTAAAATATTCTAAGGTAGCAAATACCTGCTTACCCAGAAACTTGTCTTTTGTAAGTATTTGATTACGAGTATCCAATGTGATATTTTGGCATCCAGCTATGAGCTACCAGTGCCCTCTTCCACACTGGATGTAGCCATTATTGCCTTTAACTCTAATCAGATTAGAGAACCAATCCCAGAATATCTGGAACCAGATTATCCTAAGCACGAGATTTTTAGAAAACTCATGCTTAAGATAACCTTCCTCTAGCACCAACCCCAGTACTAAAAGCTGTATTAGGATTTTACTAGAGAAAAAAAACCAACAGGAGACATATATGAAGAGCCTTATTGCAGTGAATTGGCTTTCATGACTGTGGGGCTGTCTAGGCAACTCCAACTCCATAGGGTGGCCCAACAGGAGCTCCCATGCATGGGCTGGAGCTACTGTTTATGGGGTGAATTTCTTCTTCTACAGAAAATTATCAGCTGTATGGATTTGTTGCATCAGGTCCAACCAGTTTATTTAGAATAATTTCCCTTGCTTAAAATCAACTGATTATGGACTTTAATCTCATCAGTGAATATCTTCACAGCAACACCTAGATTGGTACTTGATTGAGTAACCGAGGTCTGTAGTCCAGCCAATGGACATACTAAAAGACCATCACATCTAAATTTTTAAAATCCAGATTCTTGGATGTTACCTAAGTATTCAGTAAAGACTTTTTCTTCAGGCTTGGCCTAAAATTCTGAAGTTTAAATCACTGTCCGCTAGTTTTCATTCAGGCATCCTGAGAGAAGACTGTGGCAGATGTTTGAGAGTTTGAGATCTACAAATAAAGAATCTGTATGATGGTCAGGCACAGTGGCTCATGCCTGTAATCCAAGCACTTTGGGAGGCTGAGGCGAGTGGATCACTTCAGGTCAAGAGTTCAAGACCAGCCTGGCCAACATGGTGAAACCCCATCTCTACTGAAAATACAAAAAATTAGCCAGGTTTGGTGGCACGCACCTGTAATCCCAGCCACTCAGGAGGCTGAGGCAGGAGAATTGCTTGAACCTGGGAGGTGGAGGTTGCAGTGAGCTGGGATCAGGCCACTGCACTCTAGCCTGAGCAACAGAGTGAGACTCTGTCTCAAAGAAAAAAATGTATACGATTAAAGAAGTAACTTTCTGGCTAAATAGACATTGTGCCTTTGGTTAGCTTATAGATATGGTGGTTTTAAAACCCCGTGTGTGTATGTGTGTGTGTGTGTGTGTGTGTGACAAAGAGGGAGAGAATGTGCACTGGAAATGGTACAGGACTGACACTGCTGCCACTCTGTGGTTCTTTGAGTCTTTGGACAGTGTTAACAAACCTTGGGATGGAAGAAATGAAGATGATGGGTGAGTCAGGCAGCATCCATTAAGCCCTGAAGCTACACAGCAGTAAAATGTGCAGTTGGCACAAGACAATAAGGAGTGGAATACACTAGCCATATAATGAACGAAGAGTGCAATCCCTATCCATTTCCCCTATAAAAATACCCAAGTACACTTGCTAGGGTGAACCATACGATCTCAAAATTTGTAGGGTTTCTTTCTGTTTCTTTCTCTTCTACATGACTGGCCTAGGGATAGTGCTGTACTCAGGAAAGGCTGAGGCTTTTGAAAGCTGGTGGCCATTTTTTAGGATCTATCCTCAATCTTCAAATTCTGTAAGTTCAGTTCTAATCTTACCTCGTCTATGAAACCTTGTGTAATACCTCATGCTTATTATTCTCCTTCTCTAAATTGTCAGGGAGACAGGATATGGCGTGTTACTTTCTAACTGCTAGTTGTGCCTTCTGGTCTATAACCACAAGTTTTGAACGTATACTTGTTCCTATTAAACACTGTTGGGAGGCTAATCATAAGAAAAGGAGGGAGGGAAGTGGGTGTCTTTCTTCAGTGATAAATTTAAAAACAGGATTGATGATCCCTTACCTGGTTGTGATTTATGGGGTTAAGAGGGCCATTTGGGAAATCTGTTCTTGGTGATGAAGGCGTTGACTTGTAATTGAAGTCACGGAAGAGCATACAAGGTCTGGGTATGCAACATGAGAGCTCAGCTTTGTTCTGGGAATAGGGTAGAATAACAATATGAAAATCACTTACCATTGAGAAATACTGGTTACAATTTATCAGATACTTTCTCAAAAAATACCTAGTTGAACTTTCTTTTGGTCTTTTTTTTTTCCTTTTAGTGGAGAACAGCATCTTGCTATATTGCCCAGGCAGATCTTAAACTCTGGGGCTCAATTACCTTCCCAACTCCGCCTCCTTAAGTACTGGGATTACAGGCATGAGCCACTGCGCCAGACCATAGTCAAACTTTTGATAAAGAAAATGCCCATGTGACAAAAACAAAGAAGGACTGAGAGCCAGACTGGAAAAGACATAAATCAACTCTATTTCTGGCCTATGGTTGGGGATGGGATGGGTGGGATCCATCAAAAATCTTAGAGACCTGGAGCTCAATGATCGTCTCAAGGGACTATGTGACTCAGGAAGATGAAACCTCAGAAAGGAAGGACTCCAGAAAAACATATAGCAATATATGGTGAAGGAGAAGCTCCATAAAGCAAGGACCCCGAAATTCCACTACTAGAAAGTTACTCTGAGACTCTCATATTTGTGATCAAGAGGACATGTACAAGAGTGTTTGCTAGCAATGGCCCCACAATGGAATCCACCACTTTACAGTCCAGTGGAAGAAGGATGGATAAACAAGCATGGTGCTTAATACAATAGAATTCCATACAGCAGTAAAACAAATGAACTGGAGCCTCTACACAGCATGGATGGGTCTCATAAGGAGTGAAAAGATATGTTACAAAAAAGTACACGTGATAAATACAAACTATATGTAACATTTAATCAACATGAAAAAAGAGCATTCTGTATGAAGAAATGAAATAAATAAACATCAAACTGGGGCAGGGGTTTCTTTAAGGGCAATGCCTTGGTACAGTGGAGAAACAGAAGGTAATTTCAGAAGACTATTTAAGTGCTTTATTTTTCACTTGTATGATAAGTTCCTGAGTCCTTAATATATCATATATTAATGTGTTGATCCTATGTTTTGTTAATTCAGGAATATGTAATGAAAACTTACATTCTCATAGTTCATCAACTGGATGGCTCTAGAAATATAGATTATTTTTCTGAAACAATGTGTCCTTATGTATTTACAGGGTCGAATATTACTTTTAGGAACATACAGGGTGTGCACACTCGTAAAGTTTTTAAAGGTCTCCTGCTGTGGTGCTTGCTGGGATCATCTCTAAAAGTTGAGGATGGGCCCGGTGTGGTGGCTCACGCCTGTAATCCCAGCACTTTGGGAGGCCAAGGTGGGCAGATGACCTGAGGTCAGGAGTTCAAGACCAGCCTGGCCAACATGGCGAAACCCCATCTCTACTAAAAATACCCAAATTAGCTGGGTTTTGTGGTGAGAGCCTGTAATCCCAGCAACTGGGGAGGTTGAAGCAGGAGAATTTCTTGAATCTGGGAGGAGGAGGTTGCAGTGAACTGAGATCACGCCACTGTAGTCCAGCCTGGGCGACAGTGCGAGACTCTGTATAAAAAAAAAAAAAAAAGTTGAGGATGAGGAACTGTAATATCATTTGCCTCCTTTCCCCATAAGTAAAAAAGGACAATATTTGTGAAATTATAATGTGTTCATCAAAGCACTTTGATAGGTAACTGGGAAAGCTATTAGCTTTGAGTAGAGCCCAGAGCAGGGGAAAGTCATGCAATTACCTGCATGATTGATTGTTGCATGGCTGCAGTGCAAAAATTTTTTCTCCAGCCACTACGGCAGCACATCCAACGGCATTTAATGTGTCAGAGACATAGCAGGACGCTGCGTGGAGCCTGTAGCAAGAGCCTAGGTATATGGAGCAAATCTATCCCTTCTTTGGCAAATAACATTCTTCTTTGGAGAAATAGCTTAGCTTGCCACTAAGCTGACTGTGAACACCAGAAAGAACTCAGTGACATCTGAGCCTTCCAGATGTTGAGTTTGCCCAACAGCTCTCGTTGATCAAACAGAAATGGTATGTGGCAACTTTGGGAGTAGAATCTAAAGTTTCAGGCAATTTGTGAGAATACCTCTCTCATAAACAGAGTGGCTGGTCCTGATGCACTGTTGCTCCTCCCTCAACAAGCACCTGTGCCTGCACATCTGTAAGAAATTATTCATGGATGTGGACTGGAAAAGACAAAATGAAGCCAAGTTTTGATATGGCTCTGCACAGCACGCTGATAACAGCCATGGGCTGCTGTGCCGTTGTAAATCTCCAAAGAACTGGGTGGGGGGAAGACTGTGTCCTCTTATGCCTTCACCATCATTCGTGGACCTGATGTCAGGTCCCAGACTGTTTTGGTTTTTGTCAAGAAATTTGCAGACTGTTTTGGTTTTTGTCAATAAATTTTATTTGTGGCAAAAAAATGTGAGGCCATGAGCAGATGCTCATGGGATTCCCTGATCTTATTCAACAGCTTAGCATCCAGAAACTGTTAACCTTACAGAATAGAATGACTCTTAAATATCTAGAATGTCACATAAGGCCAGGCGCAGTGGCTTATGCCTGTAATCCCAGCACTTCGGGAGGCTGAGGCCAGCAGATCACCTGAGGTCAAGAGTTGGACCCCGGCCTGGCTAAGATGGTGAAACCCTGTCTCTACTAAAAATACAAAATTAGAAGGTCATGGTGGCGTGTGCCTGCAATCCTAGCTACTCGGTAGGCTGAGGCAGGAGAATCACTTCAACCCAGGAAGCAGAGATTGCAATGAGCTGAAATAGCACCATTGCACTCCAGCCTGGGCAAAAAGAGTGAAACTGTCTCAAAAAAAAAAAAACAGCAAGTCATGTAAAGTCGGATACAGTGAAATGGTGAATAATCCATAGTTATTTTTCTATCACAGCCAGAATACATTGGTCTAGGAACAAAATAGCGAATGTTAAGGGTGGGTCCTGACAGTTATATCTAAAGACCCACATGCACCTAGTCTTTATTTCCTTTTCCACTAACTATGGACTTAGCTGAATTAGAGGTTTTAGAACCTAAGGGAGAAACGTTTTAACAAAAGACAAAAGAATAATTTCTTTAATTTGGAGGCTGAGATTGATATTTGGGGATTTGGGAATTCTCATATTTCTGAGCAAACGAAACAGGGAGTTAAAGAGTTTGTTGGTTGGGTGATTGTTTCTGATTATGAAGGGAAAAGGGCATGCCACTTAATAATGGAGGCAGAGAGGAGTAGGGATGAAAATCACTCTCTTGGGAAATGACCCTAAATCTTCATGAGCAATGGAAATGGCAGGAAAGACTAAGTCTGTAGAATTTGGAAGGAAGTCGCTGGTACTGTCTCTTTAATTCTCTCTCAGGCCCAGAATTTCTTGCCGTTTATTACACTGTAAAGTGGGAGCATACACAGATGTGGAGTGAGGAAGATAGCAAAGCCCTCTTAAACACATGTTTGGATCATGGACAGACACAGGACTTCATAAGAAGAGTTCACCATGCATGGCGTGGACACACTCCAAGGCTGTTCACACTGGCTTGTTTCCAAATGGGTACAAATCCCCTCTGCATACCCAAGTGAATGATCATCTCCAGTGCAGTGGCTGAGCTACGTGATTCTCCCATAACTGTCATGTTGATGGTAAAACAACCTGGAGAAATGGTGAGCACACCATAAAGACTTAGGAATTGGCCTGTTTGTCATGTCATGATTACTTTTATTTATAGTATACCAGCTATGTAGGTTTTCTGAATGTATCGTATAATTGTGCCCCATAATATGATAGAGATAACTCATTTGTAGTTCTACACAAGGATCTCCAGACTGCATTTTCCCTCCAGCAAGTTGATTTGTTTTGGCTAGTCTCAGGAAACTATGGTGAGCAGAACAGCGCTCACACTGACATTTGCTAGGACTGAGGCAGTCTGAAAAATTACCTTTCAAACTCTTTCTGGAGGACTGGCAAGGTGCTGGGGCACAACCTGAAGTGCTGGGGAGGGAAATGCAAATCAGCTACCTTTTGGGCTCTGCCAATGAGGAGGGTGCAGTGTTACGTTATATTTCAGATATGCTTTCTAAGCAGGGTTTTTCACATGTGTTTTGAGATATTCTGGTGCGGCATAGAGACTCTTTTCCTGAGTTGCAACTTTTCTTTCATGTCTGTGCTGAGAGTGGTGAAATATGTACTGATGCAATCAGGGAAACAGTGGTGAAATAGGGTATGGGTTTTGGAGAACCCCAGTTCAAATGCCGCTCTTTGATTTACTGGCCATAAGAAAACTGCAGTTCTCTTGTTTGTAAAGGTGGCAAATACTATTTACATTATGAGATTATTGGGAGGTTTAATGGAGAGCTTGTATTAAAATACCTAGTGTAAGTAGACAACCAATAATTCTTCGGTTCTCATTTCAGGACTTTTATTTCTTTCACTGCACCATAATACATTGTCTTGGGCTGAAGAATTTTAACTATTAGGAAGTGCTTCTATAAAGAAAGTGGAAGAGAAAAAGGTATCTACTTAAATTTTAATAATGCATTTGGTTATTCTTCTTGTTCCAGAGAAAAAGACTGGTTGGTTATCATTTCCTTCCAACTATCCTTCACACTTCACTGCACCCATGAGTAAAATTTGTGTAATGAATGCACTGGGTCTGAGCAATATTGATGCCACTGTGTACAAGAAATAATCAAGAAGTTAACAAAGCAACGATGGTGTCTTTGGTAAGTACAGTGCTTAACTTCAGAAATAAAAGTTGAAACACCATGACGTCAAACGTTCCCAGCAAAAGCACTCAGAAAAATGAGAGCATAATGTTTCAGGGAATGGAAGAAGACTGTTTTCCCTCTTATGAGACACAGTCTGTTAAGAAGGGGAGATTGTGAGTGCCTTCATTTCAACTTCTTGGTCCCTCCCTTGGGGCTTGGGATCTCCCAGGTCAAATGGTCAGCCTGCAGATAGGCCAGCTCTGTTCTGTGACCCTGGCTTCAATTCAAGGAGCAAAGAAGTTGTCACTTCTTTTTGTTTCAATCTCAGTCCCAAGCTTTGTTCTCCACACTACTTTGCCATCAAAACAGCTGTTATCCTATTTCCAATTTGACTCCGTTGTTTGTATTTATACTTCAGCAGTCAGAGATCTAAAGGGGAGAAGAGAATGAGGTAGGTAAATGGTAGGATGTGGGATCCAAAGATAGCCTATCTTCAACATCCTGCAATATTAAAGCTGGAAGAAGTGAAGCCTTCTTATGTGATGAGAAAAATGCAGATCAGCTGGGCGCAACAAGGTATGCTCAGTCACACAGCATGCCAGGGCGAGAGACACAAGTAGACGTCCGCACGACAGCACAGGTGAATGATCTTTTCCCAAGGCCATCCTACTATGACTTTGCACCATCTGCCATTGCTCTGCTCTTTTCTCTAGGTTAAAATTTTCCAGAATTTCTAAGCCCTCTTTGTGTTGTTTTCCCATGTTTAGCATCGTGGTTACTGTCCTTTGATTGTGCTCTCATTTGCTAACGCTCGTTAATTTTTTGCCCTCACAGAGAGGGCATTGCCACAGACACACTTCAGCCTAATGAGAGGAGTCCAGGATGATGAACTCTTCAGTCTGGATGATGTACTTCTATGGGCAACATGTAAGAACAGATCAGCTTTTGTGGTTGTTGATTAACATCGAGCTTAATGCCGAACACATTTAACTTGTCTATGTCATGCCTTCAAAGTCCTCAGAGACATACACCATCAACCTGAACATTGATTCTTAATGTGATGAATTCTTTCCATGATATAATAATAATAATAATAGAACAGTAGTAAAGACTGATACTTATTCTTTGCTTTGTGCTAGACATTTTACACATCATGCTTTACATGTATTAACTCATTTTAATCTTCACAGAAGTGTTTTGAGTTACCTACTATTATTTTCTCTAATTTACAGATGAGGAAATTGAAGGCAAGTAAGGTAAATCATGTGTTCAAGGT
Source organism: Pan paniscus (assembly GCF_029289425.2). Taxonomy (NCBI): domain Eukaryota; kingdom Metazoa; phylum Chordata; class Mammalia; order Primates; family Hominidae; genus Pan; species Pan paniscus. The sequence continues at coordinate 189,831,213 of NC_073255.2, forward strand.
CACATAACCAGTAGGGAGTAATGTCAAGCTTAACCAAGGGAATTAGGCCAGGCACGGTGGCTCACGCCTGTAATCCCAGCACTTTGGGAGGCTGAGGTGGGAAGATCACCTGAGGTCAGGAGTTTGAGACCAGCCTGACCAACATGGAGAAACCCCATCTCTACTAAAAATACAAAATTAGCTGGGCGTGGTGGCACATGCCTGTAATCCCAACTACTTCAGAGGCTGAGGCAGAAGAATTGCTTGAACCTGAGAGGTGGAGGTTGCGGTGAACCGAGATCGTGTCATTGCACTCCAGCCTGGGCAGCAAGAGTGAAACTCTGTCTCAATGAAACAAAAAACAAACAAACAAACAAACAAAAAACAAGGGAATTTGTCCACAGAACTCAAAATCACCCACAACCTTTGGATGCAACTTCTTAAAGACTCAAGGTAGTACTCTATTTTTCTGCTCTTCAGGGTTCTGAGCATTGGAGAATATACCTAAATTGTATTAGTCATGGTGACAGAACCACTAAGAAGAACCCTGCAGTCCTTCAAATATAGGCTTGGGCTATGGTTTGGATGGTTTCTCCCTCTGAACTTCATTTTGAAATTTGACCCTAATGTGGGGGTGTGGCCTAATGGGAGGTATTGGGTCATGGATGTGGATCCCCCATGAATAGATGAATGCCCTCCCTTGGGGGCAAGTGAGTTCCTACCTTTTTAGTTCCAGAGAGAGATGATTGTTAAAAAGAGCCTGGCATCTCCCCATCTTGCTCACTTTCTGGCGGTGTGATCTCTACACACAGGCTCTGCCATGAGTGGAAGCAGCCTGAGGCCCTCACCAGATACTGATGTCCAGTCTCAAACTTTTCATCTATCAGAATCCTGGCAAATAAACCTTTTCTCTTTAGAAACTACCTAGGCCCAGGTATTCCTTTATAACAGCACAAAACAGACTAGGATAGCTTATAATAATTGGTAAGAGAGAACCCAGGTTAATGAATTGAAGTCCATTTTCTGAGTTGGGTAGATGGAAAAAAATTCAAACTCTCTAGTACATTTGAAGATAGGCAGAAAGGAGGAAAACAGAGTTGAAAGGTTGTCAAAGCAGGGCATTCCTCATTTCCTTACCCTACAGAGAGACTAAGTGAGGGATCCCCACCCACCTGAAGTCAGACAACAGAAACAGAAAGAGTATACCTGTAGCAGAGTGCTCTGTGCTTCAGCACCAACTTAGAATGCAGAGACAGCACCTATTTTTAAAGTATGGACCAATAACTGTCAAGACCCAGCCAATGACATTCACTCTTTCTTTCCTGGGGAAGAGCAAGTGAGAAAATGGAGAGGAGGTGGAAAGGGCTGGAGGTGTAGAGTCCTCCCTTCTGTGGGTCTAATGCTCCATTCTGAGTGGAGAACCCTCAGCAGGCCCCAGCTCGTTAGGGCCTTCAGCATAAATCAAGGAGTCACTAAAGGCATTACTCTTCTGTTTGTAGAATTCAAGCCTGTACGCCCTCCTACTGAGCCTGGACTGTTTTCTACACTCCTAGGACTCTGTTTTGACTGCCTGATGTCAGTAGCAAGGTAGAGCCCAGGAGCTTCTTAGCCACCCAGAGTGGGTAGGGGCTTTCATTTTAGCACCCTCTCAACGGGAAGCCCCTCCAGCAGTCTGGAATCAAGAAAGCGAATTTCCTTATTGGTCTTCATAAACATTTTTCAATATCTTCTTCTTCTGTAATATGGTCTCCATGGAACTATCTAAAGAGTGCCTGTTTCTACTGTCATAAGAAATTATAATTTATAATTCATTAGGGATCTCCTCCAAATTTGGTATTCCTGTGATTATTACTGGAATTGGTAATCCTTACAATAATATAAAGTAGCCAGTGGTTAAAAAGCATGTTTCCCATTTATAATTGGAATAGCTTATTTGTCTTCTAATTCCTACTGCAGCTGTCAGTTCCTGGACTCCAGGAGTTCTCTGGTTCATGGGGTTAAAAAACAATTTTTAAGAGTCTTTATTGTCTTTCCTTTTTCCCTTTTTTATTTTGACAGGGCATAAAATGAATTTGCTAATTAGTTTTTCCTTCCTGACTCTCATTATCTTATTACTTTAATTCCTCTCTGGTGAGACCAACTAAACTTGACACAAGCTTACACCACTTCTTAAGACCAGTATTAAAAAACCTTTAAGACAGTATGCAGTTCAAGTGGAGATTAGCCAGCCGTGACACTTGGCCAGGTGGGTGGCCTCCTTCGCCTCATCCACACAAGGACAAGATGAGGATATACTATCTCTAGATTTTCTCAACCTACAGCTTCCAAGAACAGAATTTCCCAAACCTGCCTAGAATACTTGTTTACAAAACAACCTAGGTATTCCAAATTTGAATCAAGGAAGAGATCTGGTTTTTATGCATTGCATTTAACAAGCACCACCAGCCTGTTCTTATCATCAGGGAAGTTTTGGAAACCCTAGTCTAGGAGGATAATTCTAGGCTCATATTCAGAAATCTGAAAACAGAGTCATGTGCTCCCAGGTGTGACCAGGAGTTAACATGACTTTAAATGTATAATTTAGGTGAATTTGTTTTTTGAGGGAGTGTTGTCCTTCTCAGCAGACACTTTGGGAAGTGCAGTGTTGGTATCGCGTAGCTTTCAAGCCAACATGTTCTCCAGCTATTGAATTATATAACATCTGGAGGTGGAGCCCAAGAATCCACATTGTAACATGTGTCCTAGGTGGTTTTTCTTGACACTAGAGCTCTAGAATGACTGTTCCAGAGGAAAGTGATAATCATTACAAACTTATGGATAAATCAGTTCTATGCCAAATCTACTGTAATAAGATTTTGCAAACCATACACAACTTTTCTTTCTGTCTAGACGCATAAGATTTTAGAAATTTATAGCTAGAACACAATCTTCCGATTATTTAGTCCAGCGGTCCCCAACATTTTTGGCACCAGAGGCCAATTTTGTGGAAGACAATTTTTCCATAGATAGGGCAGGGGGGTAGAGGGGATGGTTTTGGGATGAAACTGTTCCACCTCAGATCGTCAGGTATTAGTTAAATTCTCATAAGGAGCATGCAGCCTAGATCCCTCATGTGAGCAGTTCACCTCCTGTTGTGTGGCTTGGTTCCCAACAGGCCATGAACTGGTCTGTGGCCTAGGGGTTGGGGACTCTTGATTTAGTCCATGTCAAATGATACAGAAATTCATTTAAGGGGAAAAACATCTCACAGTACCTCTTTCCCCATAGTAAGAGGATCTGCCATCTCAAGAAAGTCTGAGCTAGGGCCTAAACCATCAGATCATCTGAAGTAACTTATATCAGACATGGGTTCTGGGAAATATACCATATACCAACTGACCCATAGTGTTCAAAGGTATGGCTTGGCAATCTGACTTTAGCACAGAAGAATGAGATAATCAGTCAAATTCAAGAACCACTGACCTGTTCTCCTCTTGTTCAATAGATGAGTAAACTCAGTGATAAAGTCAAAGTGATTCATTAAGTCAAATTTGTGGTAGGCCTTTGATTTGACTGCAACGCTGAACTCTGCTCCATGTGAATCACATAGAACTCTTCTGATGTCTCAGAAAGTCTGAAGGGGCAGTGCCATCCCTCTGAGTAGTAGAAGAAACATGGGGCTTAGAGAAGTTTTCTCAGCAATGATTGACATTCTTCACTAACACTGACTTTCAATGCCTCCTCTCCTCACCTGTTAATTAATCAAGAATGGCCCTAATCAATGGATTCTAATCTGTGATCCACACACAAAGAGAAGGGTTGGGTGGGGGGAAATTGTCATGACACTGCTGGTAGAAGGGAAGAGCTAAGCTGGTGTGACTGGCTCATTGTGGGTCATGGATAATGAAGTCCTTGCAACAAGTCAACATGATATGCAGAGTCGTGAGCATCTTATAAACCACTGAATCCTGGCTTCATTATTATTTTCTTTTCCTAAAATTGTAGAAAAAGTAATGAGGCTCCAAAATAATCTCCAACCATGCTCATGCCCTGGTAGCCATTGCCTCGTCTAGTCCTTCCCACGTGGAAGAGGGATGACTGTGTAACCAGTAAGACATTGTGTGATTTCCAAGGTCAGGCCACAAAAGGCATAATGGCTGCTGCTTGGTTACCTCTTAGTTCATTACTATGGCAGAATCCAGCTGCAAAGTTGTGATGACCCTTTAGAAGTACTATAGAGAGGTCTACACAGCAAGAAACCAAAGCCTCCTGCCCATAACTAGAGCTATCCTGCCAGGCACATGAATGAGCCTCTTAGAAGTGGACTCTCCCACCTCGGTCCAGCCTTCAGACAACTGCAGCCTCTGCCTCATGATGGCGTTCATGCTACAACTTTCCTATAAACTGCTCCTGGATTTTTAACCTCCAGAAACTGTAAGAAAATACATGTTTACTGCTTTAAATCTAAGTTTTGGGGTGATTTGTTATGCAGCAATAGATAATTAATGCAAATCTGTTGAATGATTGTCCTACAAGATGGTAGTCTTATGTGCTAGAGGGTGACATGACTCTTTAAAGTCAGAAGAGGAAAGGGAAGCAACACAGGTCAGATTTACAGGCTGAAAAGTCAGGGCCAGGGTGGCATGATTTCTGCCAGGGCATTGTGTCTAACCCCTTGGATAACTGTAAATAGAGCAGGGGATACCAACTGGAAGGAAAGAAATTGAGCCAGAGGAAGAGGTAGAGGCCCTCACCCTGAGGGGAGCAAGTTTAATTTTCTTTCTTTCTCTGGTCTAGGCCACAAAACTATCCCTTTCATGAATCACAGAGGACCTTTTATTCCTATTGGGTGGTGAGCAGAACAACCGTGCCTTCTGGATAGAATGGAAAAGCCTGTGCTGTTTTTTGTTTTTTGTTTTGTTTTGTTTTAATCCTAAGGGGCAGAGAGCAGATGCATCAGGAAGAAGCACCTTTGCTGAAGAGCAGAGCTCAGAGGGTTGCTGCTCAGAGCAAAAATAAAATTTGAGGGGCCCCCAACCATCTGAATGGACTCCCTCCTCATCCAAGACACCCTAAAATTTAACCTGAAAGACTGGTTCAGGCCATGATGGGAAGTGGGGATTGGACATGCCTCACTATTCCCCTACAGCCTTAGCATCAACACAGACCTTAAGTCTGATAAGAAACATTTACTATCTATTCTCCCTAAAGCCCCTACTTGGAGGCTTCATCTGCATAATAAAACCCAGGTCTCCACAACCCCTTATCATAACCCAAACATTCTTTCCTATAGATAATAACTCTTTCAACCAATTGCCAATCAGAATATGTTTAAATCTACCTGGGACCTGGAAGCCCCCCTCCATCTCCCACCCCCACCTCTGCTTCAAGTTGTCCCACCCTTCCAGGTCGAACCAATGTAAGTCTTACATGTATTGATCGAAATCTCATGTCTCGCTAAAATGTATAAAAGCAAGCTGTACCCCAGTCACCTTGGGTACATGTCATCAGGACTTCCTGAGGCCATCATAGGTATGTTCTTAACTTTGGCAAAATAAATTTCCTACATTGGTTGAGACCTTATAGTTTACACGGTCAACAGGGACGTCCACGCTCTTTGCTGCTGCTTCTTAGTCACTTTTTGGGAAAGATGCTGAATTCATTTTCTATTATCACTGTAGCAAGTTATCACCTACTGAATGGCTTGAAACCATACAAATTCATCATCTTACAGTTCTGGAGTGCAAAAGTCCTGTGGTAGGAGTTATTAAGAAATTATTGGCTGGGTGTGGTGGCTCATGCCTGTAATCCCAGCACTTTGGGAGGCCAAGGTGGGCAGATCACGAGGTCAGGAGATCGAGACCATCCTGGCTAACACAGTGAAACCCCATCTCTACTAAAAATACAAAAAAATTAGCCGGGTGTGGTGGTGGGCGCCTGTAGTCCCAGCTACTTGGGAGGCTGAGGCAGGAGAATGGTGTGAACCCGGGAGGCGGAGCTTGCAGTGAGCCGAGATCGCGCCACTGCACTCCAGCCTGGGCCACAGAGCGAGACTCCGTCTCAAAAAAAAAAAAAAAAAGAAAAAAAAACAATTATTTTAGGCAGATAGAGAGGAAACGGGGTCCTTGGAAAGTTTTTGTCTCTTTTAAAGCAGCTCCAGAAACGCTGCTTCTTGTCTAGCAGAAAAGCCCTGGCTCTTAGACCCCGGCTGGCAACCTTTGATATTCAAATGCAAGCCATTAGAAACTGGGTCAACCCAGGCTGGCCACCTTTAATATGCAAATGCAAGCCATTAGAAACTCTGTCCACCATTGTCATTGTCATAGTCTTCTTGCACTTGCCCCAACATGTGCCTGGCAACAGGGCCGCCCCCACATATCCCTATATGTATAGAACATCATCGTGCCCTGTATTTGCATATTAAAAGGCTAGGGTAGGCCAGTTTTTTTGCAGGCTACATGAATTACATACCTGGTCAAACCAATCCCCTGAGCACTATGCAAATCAGACAGCACCTCCTTCAGCCTACTCATATAAGCAGCCACTTTTCCATGGTGTGGCACATGGGGTCTCCTCTTTCCACTTTGGAGCCCCCCCCTGTAATGCCCAACCTGGTTTTTACTAACTCTGTTTTTAGACTCTCCCTTTTCCTTTAATCACCTAGCCATGGTTCCACCTGAATTGACTCTCCCTTAGCTAGGAGAGCCTGACAGACTCCATCTTGGCTCTTTCACTGGCAGCCCCTTCCTCAAGGACTTAACTTGTGCAAGCTGACTCCCAGCACATCCAAGAATGCAATTAACTGATAAGATACTGTGGCAAGCTATATCCGCAGTTCCCAGGAATTCGTCTGATTGATAACACCCAAAGCCCCGGGTCTATCACCTTGTAATAGTCTTAAAGCCCCTGCACCTGGAACTGTTTACTTTCCTGTAACCATTTATCCTTTTAACTTTTTGACTACTTTACTTCTGTAAAATTGTTTTAACTAGACCCCCCCCCCTCCTAAACCAAGGTATAAAAGTTAATCAAGCCCCTTCCTCGGGGCTGAGAGAATTTTGAGCGTTAGCCATGTCTCAGTCACCGGCTAATAAAAGACTCTTAATTCGTCTCAAAGTGTGTGGCGTTTTTCTAACTCGCTCGGGTACAACACCCCTCCCTCTGTCTCTGTACAGGGGAGCTTCTTCCTTCTTTCTTCTCCCTTCTTTCTTGCTTATTAAACTCTCCGCTCCTTAAAACCACTCCACATGTGTCTGTGTTATCTTATCTAATTCAGCATGAGATAAGAGCCCTGGTGTTCCTCCACTCGTCAGAGCCGTATCAGTCCCAAGTGGGTCTCACGGGGTTAAAGTTAAAGCATCTGCAGGGAAGGCTCCTTCTGGGGCTCTAGGGAGAAGCTGTTTCCTTGCCTTTTCCAACTTCTAGATGCCGCGCACATTCCTTCCACACGGCCCCTACTTTCCTCTTCCAAGTCAGCCACATTGCTTCCTCCTGGCCCTTCTGCAGCATCATGTTTTCCTCTTAACACAACTGGGACAGATTCTTCTCTTGTAAGGACCCAGGTAATTTGATAGGGCCCATTACCGGTGGAGGGTGACCAGGCTTTAGGTGCTTTAAACAAAGAATTAGACAAAACGCACCAACAAAGCAAGGAAAGGATGAAGCAACAAAAGCAGAGATTGATTGAAAGTGAAAGCACACTCCATGGGGTGGGAGCAGACCCAAGCAAGTGGCTCAAGGGACCAGTTACAGAATTTTCTGGGATTTAAATACCCTCTGGAGGTTTCCATTGGTTACTTGGTATATGCTGTATATAATGAAGAGGATGAAGTAAAGTTACAAAGTCATATACTGGGTGTATGTAAATGAAAGGCTTTCCTGTCATGGCTGAAGTGTTTCCATTTGATTTAGGTCTCAGAAGTCCTTAGTTTCCCTGCCTCCGGGCCCTGTTCTCCGGCAAATCCAGGATCGTCTTCCTATCTCAAGATGTTTAATTTAATCACAGCTGCAAAGTCCCGTTTGCTTTGAGAGGTGATGTATTCACAGGTTCTGGGGATTCGAACCTGGATATCTTTGGGGGCCATTATTCTGCTGATCACAAGTACTTTTCATTGGAAAACATTTAAATGATAGAGTGTTTTCAGGCTATCTCCTTCGGAATAATTTCCTCCCCTGAAGTCCAGTATACCTGCCATTTCCCAGGCTATTCTGTACTGATCCCTCTGCTGGAGAAGCTGCTACATTGTCTGGGGTATATACCCTGGGGTTTGTCATCGTGTGGCAGAAAAATTTAGGACAGGGACACACACGGGGAGTTTAGGAGTGGAAGGTTAATAGGCAGAAGAGAAGAGAAAGAGAAACAGCTCTTTCTATAGAGAGAGGGGTCTCCCAGCAGAAAGGACCTAAGGGTGGTGGATGTCCCAGATTTTATAGTCAGGTTTGAGGAGGTGGTGTCTGATTCATACAGGGCTCACAGATTGGTTCAATCAGCTATGACGTTTACATTGGGGAAGGCTGGCAGCCCCACCCTAATCTTATTATGCAAATTAACTCTCCCAGTGACCTGCGCCATCTTGTCTGCTCCTTACTGTACATGTAGCTGATAGAGAGAAGGGAAGATGCGGCTGCCATTTTGAACATGATTCGCACAACTGCCAGCATCTATGTCTGCAGCTCGATTTTTCCTTCTGTGGACTTCCGTACCCTCACTATCTGCCTAAGTAATTTCTTCTTAACTCTGGTATCACTAGGGAACATGGCTGGGACTCACCTGCTGACTGAAGGCTTCAGAGGGCACCTCCTCCTCCCATCTATGTCGTCTGCCACTCCAAGAGACTCTCTGGTTCAATTTCTCCTGAGAAGGAACCTTCCACCTGCCATTTAGTGGAGAAAGGGCAACCTGGGATGGAAATTTTCTTTATACAGACTTTTAGGTGGTCCTGCTGTTTTTAACCAGAGACATCTACCCTCAATTTTGAGCATTTCCAGGAGCCTGTTGTGGGACATCAGCTTGCTTTTCTTTCGCCTCCCACTTTGTTTTTCTTTTTGTGGGCACATGTGTTTCCTCCTCCTCCATTCTGTCAACCGAATTATCTTCTCTCATCCATTTTTCATTATCAACATTTTAATTTTATTATTTATTTCCTCTTTTAAAAAAAGTTTTATCTTCTATTTTTTTCCTCTGTGAATTTGTTGTATTTTTATTTCTGCACAGACATTTCTGGGGCAGGGAAAAACAAATGCATGCCAATCCAACATGTTTAAATGAAAAGTTTTGCCTGGATTTTTGTGAGTACTTTAACTCATGGGCAGAGAAGTAACAGTCAAAGAGCATGGAGTTAAATGCCAGGAGACTGGGGTCTCACCCCAGCACCTCCCTGCCCTGCTTTGTGGTAAGAACCCTCGGTAAGAATGATGTCAGGGTGTCACATCTTTGTCACACCACTCTTCTCTGGCACCACTTAACATCTCTCTCAGTTCATATCTCGCCCCCGCAAAGCCCGTCTCTAGCTTCCCAGGATACGAGCACTAAACTCCAAATCCTTACTGTGACTTTTGAAGCTCTGCATCATCCAGCTTGGGCTATTTTTGGGTTCCTCTTGTGTGACTCACCCATTTTTTATGTTCCAGCATCCTGGGTTTTGTTAGCCCTTCCCAGTTTCCCTCTTCTGGGACTCTTCCTTCTCTTCTGCCCGGCTGGGCAACTCCTGGTCATCTTCCTGCTTCTGTGCCGCATCGTCTCCCCTGACAGGCCTTCCCGAACCCCAAGTCTAGGCCAGGCCCAACTGTTATCGCACTTTGAGGGGAAATGGGAGTTTCTAAGTTTGTAAGGCTACAAAAGTGAGTCGTGAAAACCACATGCAGAGGTATGTCATCAGCTTCTGCTACACCCACTAGGATCAATGAGGCCAGAGAGAGTGTCTACTCTGTTCACCACATGCATTAGTCAGCCCCTAGCACACGACCTGGCATGCGGCAGATGATAAATGGTATGTTATGTGCATGAACTGCCCATTTCCTCACCTGTAAGTGGGCTGCAATCTGAAGACAGATGTGAGTGCTTTGAAGTATGGAACATGTAATAGTGTCAGAAGCAATATTCACATTTGAGGATGCCCAGGCATTCACACGATGAGAAACCTCTTTGCTCCTTTATCAGCTGCTTCTTAAGGTCTTCTGTGACTTTTCAGGAGAGAACAAAAGGGCACAACAAGGAGAATGGAACTTATCACTTCACTTGTTTATCTCTTCAGAAGGCCTTGATGTCGAGGGTCTAGTGTTCTTAGAGTGAGAAACTTAATGCCATTGCCTGTCCGAGAGCCAAGGACAGGAGACCAGCCAATGACCTGGAGCAGCTGCCTCCTTGCTGGCCTCCTGGGCTCAAGGGGAAACATCTTCCTCTTTCTTCCATCATTTTAGGATCCAGCTAGATCAGATCCCTCACCTTCTGCTATCTGGGCCCACCACAGACTGAATTAGTGGGTTCTCCTTGGAAGGCAGCCTCAACTCAGCTGCTGTCATAATTAGGAATCAGGAAAGTCCCCGCAGACTAGATCATGTTCTGATTCTCTCTCTTTTGGAAATAATTAATAAGGAAGGGATTTGGCCTGAGTTCTGATTCTCCCTATTTGAAACCAGGGGCATGGATGAGCAATGGGCGATAGAGCTGTGTATGGGGAAAGTCGAGAGGGCTGGCCCATGTCCACTGAAGATCAGTGAAGTATAAGAAGCATAATGAATCAATAAACAGTGTTTTTTCTCACTTTCCTTTATAAACACTTTTCTTAAAAAGGAACAAATGAATTCTATTAGGTAACATTAAATGAAGTTAGTGTCTGCTGCATGATGCCATTCATTTACTAACCACTACCATTTTTTATTATTGTTATCAGTGGGACTTTCTCTTAATCTTTTTATTTTGAAATAATTTTTGACTTAAAGAAGAGCTTCAAAAATAGTAGAGTTTCCATGTATTCTTCATCCTATCTCTCTTCAATCAATATCTTATATGATCATAGAATAGTCATTCAAAACTGAGACATTAACCTTTATGTAATGCTATTCAGTAAAGTACAGAACTTATTTTGGTTTCACCAGTTTTTTTTCCCACTAATGTCCTTTTTCTGTTCCAAGATTCCATGTTACATTTTGTCACCTTGTCTCTTCAGTCTCCTGCAATTTGTGACAGTTCCTCAGTCTTTCCTTGACTTTCATGACCTTGACATGTCTGAAGAATATTGGTGAGGCATTTTATAGAACAACCCTTCAGTTGAGTTTGTCTGAGGTTTCTAGTGATCAGATCAAGACTATGTGTTACTAGAAAGCAGAGATGACATGTCCGTCTCAGGGCATCTTATCAAATGGTACAGTTTTTCAATTTGTGTGGTTTGGTGATGGTGGCCTTGATCATGTGACCAAGAGGCATCTCTACTGTGGATTTTTGGGAAAGATACTTTGAGACTATGAAGATATCTGATATGGTTTAGCTCTGTGTCCCCACCCAAATCTCACCTTGAATTGTAATCCCCATAATTCCTAGTGTCAAGGGTGGGACCAGCTGGAGGTAATTGAATCATGGAGGCAGTTTCCCCCATGCCGTTCTTGTGATAATGAGAGTCTCATGAGATCTGATGGTTTTACAAGCATCTGACATTTCCCCTGCTTGCACTAATTCTCTCTCCTCCCACCCTGTGAAGAGGTGCTTTCTGCCATGATTGCAAGTTTCCTGAGGCCTCCCCAGCCATGCAGATCTGTGAGTCATTAAACCTCTTTTCTTTATAAATTACCCAGTCTCAGGTATTTCTTCATAGCAGCGTGAGAACTAATACAATATCCTATCTCTGCTTAAACTTTTGCCCACTAATTTTAACACTTGTATCAGTGAATCTTGACCGCACTGATGTTACTCTGTGGTTCTAATGGTAATTTTGGATTTTTCTCTTTCCTTCTTCATTTTTTCATTGGAATTCTTCTGTAAGGAAGAGTTACCACTTCTTCCTTTGACTTACTTATTTGGTTATTTATTTCTATCAGTATGGACTCCTGGATATTTATTGTATTTGAGTTATAATCCATCACCATTGTTATTTATTTCATATAATTATTTCCTCAAGTTGTTCTAACTCTGGCCATTGGGAGGTTGGGTCCCATCTTTCAATATGTGTGCTATTTTGTTCAGCATTTTCTTATTTTCTAGCTCCATGGAATGGTCCAGGATCATCTTATATTTTCTTTATTCCAGTCTTTGAATCAGTTGCTTCACTAAGGAGCCCTGACTCCATTATTATTATTACCATTATTACTATAGAATGGTATTTAGAAACCAAGTTGTGTGTGATAATTGTGCTCATTGATACCAGGGTCTTTCTGCTACTTCTAGGTGCCCTCAATGCATAGAGCTAGGAATATATTTACTTATATAACACATGCATATACACATCTGCATTTATTCCTTTAGTTTTCAGCACATACATTAAAATAAAACCATAAATTTATATTGCTCCAATTCCAAATCCAGCACCACAGAGTTCTTCCCAGTCTCTCCCTTTTCTTGAAGAATTTGTAAAGTATTCCTCCAACAATGAGAGATGTGGTTCTTATTACCTGTATTTATTTGTTCAACCCCAGAACACAGAACAAAATAGTTGTTTCAGAATTCCTAACCCCTGTGACTTTCCTTTTATTCACAGCCCGTGAGGATTCTTTATCTTTTCTCAGTCAATTTATGTTTTGCTTCTTTCAGTCTTCAAACAATTGTTTTCAAATTATAATCTCCAAGGACTGATTATTTGCTTCCCCAAGTCTCTTTTAAACATTGTGCTTTTGCCCCTTTAGCCTGTGTTCCTCTGTGCTGTGCTTCACCTGAGTCTTACCCTCTTTAGCAAGGCTGTAATAGAGGCTCTCATTTTGTCTCTGGTGGAGGGCGGTGCGTTCTTTGTTCTCTTGGACGTTGCTTCTTGGAGATTCCCTTGTTGTGTTTTCCTCACACTAATCATTTCTCTTTCTCCCCCTTCCCAAGTGCCTCACGTTCTAACCCTGCCTTCTCTCTGCATGTCTCCTATTTTCTTTTAAATATGAAGCATGATGGAAATACAGAATGTCTTTCAAAACCAGTAATGATATTTCTGGGAGATTCTCTTCCCTCCCATGCCATTTAAAATTCTGTATTGAAGTTGGATGACCTTGAGAATTTTCAGTACACGATAAATCTAAAGGAATTTCTGATGATTTAGCGTGGGAAGAATGTTCATCATTTCTCATGAGTTCCAATTGGGCCATTGTTTTGGTAATTTATATGAGAGAGGGGCTTCCAATAAACAAGTCATTCATCAGGAAATGGTAAACACTTCAAGGATATTGAGGTATTTTATGTTTCATACGTTATTATAAACTCCTGAGGGCAAGTACAAAAATGTGCTCACTTACAGGCCCATACTCTCATTCATATACACATGAAATAGTATGGCAGCCACAATAGTGAAAACAGGAATAAAAGAAACTTCATAGGAAATACAATCTGAACTGCCAAGTTGAAGGCTTTTTAGTGTTTAGAAAATAATTGGTAATCACTAAAAGCCAACACTGCACTCAGTTTTTTCAGTTGAAAGTTGGAATGGAGAAACTGGAATTCTTTTTTTCTTTTTATTATTATTATTATTATACTTTAAGTTTTAGGGTACATGTGCACAACGTGCAGGTTTGTTACATATGTATACATGTACCATGTTGGTGTGCTGCACCCATTAACTCGTCATTTAGCATTAGGTATATCTCCTAATGCTATCCCTCCCACCTCCCCCCACCCCACAACAGTCCCCGGTGTGTGATTTCTTTACAGCTGTGAGTGCCTAGACCTTCCCACACTGCTCCGTGAAGACCCAGGTTTAATGAGTTTACCAGCTTGTCATCCGCAGGCTCCGTGAGTTACATGTTTCCCATTTGTAGTCCCCTGTTCTTATATCTGAGAGCTCAGGCATTCACCTAGGTCCCGCTTAGCCCTCAGGCATAAGTTTTTCACATTTGATTAGTATCAGTTTGTTACTTATTCACCCAGTGATTCTGCTTTGCTGTTGGCTGGTAGTTTCGTTTAGCCCAATGATGATCTTTGTGGGATGATTTTCCCTCTCTGTATCTGCGTGCTCAGTGCCTCTCGATGAAGACCTCTGTTGGAGAATGTTAATGCAGCCCCCAAGGCTCTGTCATGCCATGGCGGGTTGGTAATGAGAGAGGCAGACAAGTTAGAGGAGACCCGGTGTTTGTGAGATGCCGCTCACCCCTTCCCTCTCTTTGCTGTGGGAAAGAGGATCAGCTGCTGTTGACTCTCCTTACTGCTGTCTTGTGGGTGGCAGCTCATCTTCGTCCATCCTCTAGAGAGGTGTAAAATATTTATTATTCCTGCATTCTACACACCACCCAATAACTCCTGGAAAGAGAAACAAATTCCACTGAGAGGAAACATCAGTAAACAGAGACCTCAGGATCATCAGGTGGGCATGATCAGCACCTTGCAGGATCACTTGCTTAGTGAAAAGAAATGATCCTAAAAGAATTCAGTCGACTGAGTGTGATATATCTACATTAGCTACCCCCAAATTCATTCTTCACTCATAACAGAGTTTCTCAGGCCTTTATCACATGTCTTATTTATTCTTAGTTTAGATATACTTCTGATAAGCTTTTCACCTGGTCTCACAATCTGAATCAGAGATATTTGGGGAGGATGAGAAAGTACCTTCCTTGGCTGCGTCACTCGGAGCCTGTGTAAGCTGGGACAGGTCATCTCAGCAGCCTGGAAGCAGGATTCATATCTATGTATGGACGGCCTGGAGTAGATGACTGCTAGAATCCCTCCAGCTTACATATGTGATTTTCCAGCATTTCGTAAACCTTCCCAAGGCCTCAGCCAGGTGCTGGGCACGATGAACCACTGGGTGAAGTTCAGCCGGCTGTAGAGAGAAACAACAGGGGAATGACAAAGAACTTCTTGTCTCTAAACTATGGGTTGCTGCTATGGTCTGAACGTTTGTCCCTCCCCCAGACCCCAAATTTGTATGTTGAAATCCTAACCACCAAGGTGAGGGTTTTAGGAGGTGGGGCCTTTTGGGAGGGGATTAGGTCGTGAGTGCAGAGCCCTCATGAATGAGATAGGGCCCTGATTAAACGGACCCCAGAGAGCTCACTTGGCCCTTCTGCCATGTGAGGACACAGGGAGAGGGTGCTGACTCTGAACCACAGAGTGGGCCCTCCCCAGACACCAAATCTGTAGCATCTCGATCTCAGACTACCTGCCTCCAGAACTGTGAGAAAGACATTTCCGTTGTTCATAAGCCACCAGTCTATGGCATTTTGTTACAGCCACCCAGATGGACTAAGACAGTCACCCAGAGATCAGGGACATTGGGGAATTCTCCCCTGATGAGGTGAAGTAGACTCGGAAAGGACTGTTGGAAGAAAAGGACCTCCCAAGAGAAAAGCTACCAAGGCAAGAAGGTTGGTTCCATCTGACTCAATGAAGCCTCTTGTCTTCGAGAGCCCTCACAGGGCTGAGTCCCATTGAAGAGACTCTCATTCTAAGCTTGGTATGGAAGGCCGAGGGGACTTCCTGGGAGAAGCCCACTTCCTCCTATCTTTGGGCTACAACGGGAATGACTTGGAAGGTCCGCTGCTTAATGAAAACTGCAGGCAGCTAGATCTGAAGAAGCCCAGCCTGGACTGAGTGTTAAGTAGGGAAGAGATTTTACCATGGAAGTCTGCTCGCAGAAGGCAGACACATCTGCTGTCAGTATAGAGATGAAACCAGGGAGGATCTGACCACACAGCAGTTTTTGGAGGGCATTTAATAACCCGTGTGATTTCCTTCCCCGTGAAGCATGAAGACCACTGGCTGCTAGGCCCCCAGAGAGGAGGCTGGACAATGGTGCTGGCTGCCTCCTGTGTCGTCCACCTGCCTGTCACCCGGCCCCGCTGGCCGGTGCCCTGCACATGGCCCTTGCTCACAGAGTGGCCCCTGCTGTGCTGCTGCTGCTGCTGTTATGACCCAGGGTCGGTGCTCTTGGATCTCAGAGATGAGGAAGATCAGTGTGGGTGGAGCAGCAAGGACATTCTTTTTGAGAGATGAGACATGCTGGGCACTGGGGGAGTCACTCAGGTTTTATCTCTTACTCACAATAGAAGACAAAATGGAATGTGTAGGAGGAGAGCCAGAGAATAGAGAGGGCAAGAAAGGAAATGAGGAGAAGGGAGTGAAAGTGATGAATGCCGTGGCAGCGAAGTCAAGGATGCAGACAGGAAGGAAGCTCCCATGCCTTTTAAAAAACCCTTCCTTAAAGATGGTATCCTGTGACATCTGGACTTAATCATTTTGATGATATCATTGGTGCACCCGAGAATGAATTGGCATCATAATAATAACTCACACAGAAATAACGCGACAATTAGCAAGGTACCTAACAGTCCTCGTTCAGGAAGAGGCGTAAGAGCAACAGGCAAGAAGAGTTCAGGAATTCCTAAGGGGTTTAGTGCACCCAGCAGGCTGAGGGGAGGAGCGGGGTGAGTTCCACAATGTCACTCTCAAGTCCAAACCCTCCCGCCTGTCGGAGCCCCTCCCTGCCTCACAGGTAACCACCCACACTCAGGTGCAATGACACTGTCTTCCCAGCACACCCACCTGTGCCTTGTTCAACTGCACCCTGGCCATGCACGCTGCCCAGAAACTCACTTTTCTTTGTCCCCACTCGTCTGAGTCCTCCCACCCTTCAGATCCCTTTCTGGTCCTGTCTGCAACATGAATCCTACTCTGAGTGCTTCACGAACCCTGAGCTCATGGTCACCTCCATAAAAGCGTTTTTTCATGATTTCATGTGTGAATTTTGTGACTGTATCGTGATGTCCTGTTCTACCCTAGATTTCCCAATGCTTTGCAGAGAGCCGGAGGACACAGGACACACTCAAGCCGTAACCCTGTTGGGCCCACTCTGTGGTTCAGAGTCAGAACCTTCTAGTTGTGTCCTGGCATGGTGAAGGGGCAAGTGAGCTCTCTGGAGTCCCTTTAATAAGGGCCGTATCTCATTCATGAGGGCTCTGCACTCACAATAAGGGCACAACAAACACAATAAAGGCACAATAATCTACTCCTATTGTGTTTGTTGATGTACTGGTGGGTTTCCTAAGATGATCTTAATGATTAATGGCTGAGTCAAGTTAAAATTCAGATTGCCTGCTTCATCTTTCAGGAATTTTTGGAAACTTAAACAGCAAAGACCCACCCAAACTTCAAATTCCCTGCTCTCTAAAGCAATGCTTTGTAAACCGTCTTCTACAGCACAACAGAAACCCTTCCAGAAAGGTCCAGGCAGTGCAGGAGTGTTGAGTGTAAACTTTGGGTTTGAATGTTGACTGTGGGCTTTGGATTTGAGTGTGGTACTAGCAAGTTTGAGAGAAAGAGAGGTAATGTTTCTTCATCTGTTAAGTGAGAATCACGTAAGAGAGAGTGCTCACACAATGCCAGACATATAGTAAACAGCCCCAAGTGTTAAGTATTGATAATTATGATTTATTCAGGGATCTCCAGACCCTCCTCCAGCCAGTATCCTCTGTCTAGTGTAAGTGTTAATTATTACAAAATGATTGAGGTCTCATTGAAAGTAGAATCAAGCTGCATTGCCCATCACGTTGTCAATCAATTGCCGCAAGTGACATTGACATTCAGTTACTGATATGGTTTGGCTCTGCATCCCCATCCAAATTTCACTTTGAATTGTAATCGCCATAATCCCCATGTGTCAAGGGTGGGACCAGGTGGAGGTAACTGGATCCTGGAGGTCGTTTCCCTCATGCTGTTCTCGTGATAGTGAGTGAGTCTCACAGGATCTGATGGTTTTTATAAGCGTCTGTCATTTCCCCTGCTTGCACTTACTCCATCCTTCTGCCTGTGAAGAACGTACCTACTTCTCCTTTGCTTTCTACCATGATTGTAAGTTTCCTGAGGGCTCCACAGCAATGCGGAACTGTGATTCAATTAAACCTCTTTCCTTTATAAATGACACAGTCTTGGGTATTTCTTCATAGCAGTGTGTGAATGGACAAATACAGTTACCAAAACTGAACAGGCAGGCATTATTAGATATAGCCTTGGCACTCTGTCTTATTGATAAAACTTTTAGTAAGAATAAATCCTGGGAAATGCTGATTAGGTAATAACAATATTAACTGTAAGACTTTGCTTAAAAATCTCAGGAGAGACATATCCAAGGTGGATGGTAAATAACAGATATTCACCTGGGGCTATTCAAAAGGAAGTGTGATGACCCAGTACGGAGAGAGAACTGGGTTGGAGGGATGCCAGGGGGGAAGTGCTCCAGCCACATGGTCCGGACTGGCATCTGTGTGCAGCAAGACAGTGTCACCCCACAGGACACACCGAGAAAGGCCCCTCTTCCCTGTTCTCTTCTTCCCAGTAATGCAAGATCCCAGTTGAATTAGCAGAAAACATCAGGCAGCTGGCTGCTGCTTTGTCTTTTTTGCTGCATTTATGTCTGAGCTCACCCAGGGTATGTCATAGGGCACTGCAAAGTCTTTGAGAGTAACCGGCTGCAGGAAACATATATCTTCATTAGAAATGACTTTAGACATAGAGACTCCCCCGACTTTCTCTTCTGAAGCAGACCTCTCTGTAAACTTGTAACCACACTGAATGCCTTTGAAAAACATCCTTCAAAAAGATCCATAGGGAACTTTTGCTCTCCCTGTGTAGTTTCAGAGTGATTCACAGACATTTTCTTCAAACTTAAGTCAAAAACTCAGTCCACTTGGAGACTAAATTATTTACATCCACTACAGAGCTCTTCTTAGCTGCCGTTGCCAAGGGGATTTGGATGTCCACACTGTAGATCCTTGGCTTGTTTTTAAAATTATTTTTGACATCCCTTTTGCCTCTTCTCTCCAAGTGCTCAGATTGTGCTCAGAAGGTGCACAGGGATCATGCCTACCGCCTATGATGTACAGAAGACTGTCCCAGGTATTTAGGGCTTAAAGAAAGCGCTGCATTCAAGTTTCCTGGAGTTCTGTGGGGACAGTGAACAAAAAAGATCATGTTTAAGGAGCACAGGCAGACTGTGCCCTGCTGGCTGGAGTGGTCAGAAAAGGCTTAATGGACGGGCAGTACGGACCCCACAGGGCTCCGCGGGAGGTGGGACTGGGTAGAGCAGGGGTGTGTTCTGGGGGAAGGGAGGATTGAGGATGAGGTCTCAGATCAGAGCATCTGAGGTGTATGATGAGAACGGTGGGCCAATGCAGCTGCCTGGAGAGAAGGATTCTCCCTGGAAGTAAGCTTGAGTAGTAGGTTGGAGCCTCACATGCCTGAGAGGAGAGTTTGGGTTTTATTTTACAGATAATAGAGTATTAAAGACAGTGTGTAGGAGGCATGATGTTGTGATGTTGTAGTGGGAATGGACACACGTCTGGGCACTTCATTTCTAGAAGTGAAGAAATTATGAGGCCTATTGCAAGCACTTAAGGTCAGTTTTATCTGATGGCAATTGCAATAGCATAGCAAGGAAGATTAGAAGACATGTCACAATGAAAGCTTGGATAAGACTGTTACTCGCTGAATATAGAAAGAAGAATGAAAAGGAAGCATTATCGGTGTAAGGTGATGGGATAAGGTAGAAATGAGATGTGACCGGACACCTGGAGCCTGCTGTTCTGGTACAATGTTTTCTTTAACTAGCTAGCTCTGTGACCTAGGAAAGCTGGGTGACTTCTTTGGGTTACCATTTAATCATAGATGAACCAAGTACCAATAAAATGAGGCCTTCCTTCTCAAGTGCACTTGCGAATGAAATGAGAATTGATATGAAAGCATTTTGAAAAGTCAGAAATATCATTGAAACAATTATCATCATTAATATTACTGTGCAACTGGAATCTTTCCGATTCATTAATTTTGCAAGCCTTGCCCAGCTGAAGGGAGTTGGAGGACATGCATCTCGCTAGCATATGTCTGTTTCTGGAGGGAGATCAAAAGACTGCTTTGCATCACTGCAAGAAGGGAATTTCCTATTTCGAGGCAAAACAATAAAAATGAGCAATCTCTCTTGAGCTTGTCTCTGAAAGACATGATTCTCATAAAAGTCGTGATTGCGGCATAACCATATGCAGTACATGAGCGCTATCCTCAGCTCCCCTGCTGTGCGAGGAAGTTTTCCCTGGCTGTAATAAAAACAAAATACCAGATAAAGCCACAGCCTGCATGATCACTTGGGCAAAGTGCTCACTCCACTGCTGACTTTTGGGGTTCAGGCTTCCAGAACACTCTAACTTCCAAGCCCCATACTGGGGCTGAGAGAGCTATTGCACACCTGCATGCGTGGCTCTGAGACAGGAAGACCTTGTATGAAGGCCTGGGACTCGTAGACCATCTTGCCACTTGGTCCTCACTCCCTGTGCCTTTCCCAGCCAGAGGCCAGCAGACGTGGGCCTGAAGGCAGGAAGGAGTTGGGGCAGATGTTGTAGCTGTGGGAAGTACCAGCCTTTAGGTGATAGATGGGGACATGCTCAGCCTTCAGGCTCAGCTGTAAGAATGGTCAAGTGTCCTGCAGATGTCCAGGTGATTCATGTTGTCATTTTGCCAACTCAACATTAATATGAGGGAGTAATGAGATCTCAGTATGTGTTTGTTGTTAGTGCTATGCATCCCATTCTGTAACAAATGTTTCCCGTACATTATCTTATTTAATCTTCACTAGCACCTTCGAAAGTAGGCATTCTTATAATGCCTGCTTTATGAATGAGAAAACAGCGTGGAGAAGGCAAACACTTTTTATAAAGCTTCAGAGCTAATAAATGGTAGTTCTGGATAACACCAAAGCCGACAATTCACCTAAGAGTTTCACTAATTTTGGAAACTTTCTGACATCCTGGGAATGAAAGTCCCTGCCCCACAATTTTACCTCTATACTTGGCACACGCTAAGCACTCAAAAAGAATTTTTGGATTGATTCATCACAGATGGAATGAGGGTGGAAATGTAGCATCTGCAGCCCAGCGTGAGAAGGAAATTAGCTGGACCGGGGCCTCCGAGATCATGGCAGCGCTGAGGCTGACCTTGGGAGAGGAGATAGGAAAACAGAAGCCATACAGAGCTAAAGGAGGGAGAAATGGGAGAAAAGTGGAGAAGATAAAGCAGAAAGGGTTGAGAAAGTGGAGGGAAAAGCAGAGGCAGCTAATGGAATCAAGTGTGAGGCATTAGAAAACTTGACTTCGTGTACTTGTCTAAGACCACTCTACTCTCAGGTAACGGCTTTCTTATATATTCATATTGAAGTAAAGAAATGGGCCCAGGTCAGGTGTGGTGGCTCACGCCTGTGATCCCAGTGCTTTGGGAGACCGAGGCAGATGGATCACCTGAGGTCAGGAGTTGGAGATCAGCCTTGTCAACATGGTGAAGCCCTGTCTCTACTAAAACTACAAAAATTAGCTGGGCATGGTGGTGGGCACCTGTAATCCCAGCTACTCAAGAGGCTGAGGCAGGAGAATCACTTGAACCCGGGTGGTGGAGGTTGTGGTGAGCCTAGATTGTGCCACTACACTCCAGCCTGGGCAACAAGAGTGAAACTGTCAAAAAAAAAAAAAAAGAAAGAAAAGAAAGGAAGGAAGGAAGGAAGGGGAAAGGAAAGGAAGGAAAGGAAGGAAAGGAAGGAAAGAAAGGAAAGAAAGGAAAGAAAGAGGTCCAATTGAGCAGTTCATAAATTAAATGTGTGCCCTGCAAATCAAAGCTCTGGATACCTTTGCTGAACAAGAATACTAGGTACATAGGTTGTGGGTTTATTTTGTCAATTTTGGCCACAGATGTCTTCGCCCCTTTCTTCTGAGAAAGGGAGTGGAGCTGTCATTGAGAGTACACATGCTTCCTCCAGGTGTCCCTCCTGTGGTGAAAGCCCCACACACCCGGGGGCAATTCGCCCTTTCTGGGAATTGGGGAGACTGTGCTATAGGTCTGCCTAATCCTTCATAGACACTCAGCTGTCTTGAGCAGCTTCTCAGCCCCTTCCTTCTGTTTTATTCCCCAGGGAGCAGGGGGCTACCTGTAGTCTTTTCTCTCCTAGCTTATTCCTTCCAACTTACACATCTCACCTTTGGTCCATTATAGCATATTTTTTACTTTATAATTTATGGCCCATGGAGCAAGCCAGTTACTTTTGCTTCAAATTGTAGGACATCTCAAGAAAAACAATAAATACAAAATTTTCCATGTAGGCAGACCAATCCTCCCTCTTTCTTCACTGAGTCCTTGTATGGAAACTCACTGGTATAACGAGACCCTTAAGACACAAAGAATTTTCACGGACAATTTAATTTGAAATGAAACACTTGAGAGGAAAACAAGCTGTGTTTCAGTCAGAAGTTGGAAGGTGATGGAGGAAGACAGAAAGCCCAATGGTGACTGCAGGAAGGGGAGGCTGCTGGGGTTTCAGATCGTGGGTGGCTCTCAGTAAAGCTAGGAGTTAGGGCTTTAATTCATGCTGTCATTTCTCCTCCACATCTCCCCACCCCAAGGCCTGTTCTCTTCCAAAGCTCTGAGTGTTTCCTTTTGTTATGACTTGTTTCAATGCTGCTGATTCGAAGGTCCAGATGCTGGTGGTGACTTGGTGACCTGGGGGAGTCCTGCAGGTCGGGATGTGCCTATGCAGAAGAAGAGAGCGTGATTTGGGCCAAAGAGAGAGAGATGGCCTCAGGTGTGATCCTTATGGGTTTATAGGGTCCTGTGTGCTGGCGTAAAGACCTCAGCACTACAGTGGAGCTGGGAATAAAAGTGCTTTCCAAATCCTTAACAACTACCTTAAGAGAGGAATACCTTCATAAGTGTGGAACTGCCTTTGAACTGATAATGAAATTATTTCCCCTTCAGGCTCTCCTGCAGTTAGGCGTGGCCCAGGCACAGAGTCCTGGGTGAAGGAATGTGAGCGTAGTTAGGTGCACTGCTTCCCCACTTCCTGAGCTAGGTCTTCTCTGCCCCTCCCCTCTCCCTGTCCCAGTGCAAATGCATGGTGCAGCCTTGACAGCTGTGTGTTGGACATGGTGGTTTCTCCGGATGGGAGGAGCTTGGGTCTCCTTATAGACAAGGAGTGCTGCCTGTGGGTCGGGAACACTCACGTCGAGTGTTACATGAGTGAGGAATAAATCTGAAAATGTGCCACAGCTCAAACACAACAAGATTTATTTGTTATAGCAACAAATGGAGTTGAGAGAGCTTTCTGTTTCTCAGAAACACCGTTTTTCATTAAAAATAGCAAAAATGAATCTAGGTTAAAAAGAAAAGGTAAGTCATTCTGAGGCAGGCCAGATTTTATTTTATTCTTTTTATTGACACATAATAATTGTACACATCTATGGGGTAAGTGTGATATTTGATACATGCATACAATGTGGAATGAGCAAATCAGGTTGTTGGGTGTCCATTGCGTCATTTATCATTTCTTTGTGTTGGAAACATTTCAAATCTTCTCTTCTAGTTATTTTTTGACACATATAATAAATTATTGTTAACTATAGTCACCCAGCTGTGCTATCAGACACTAGAATGTATTCCATCAAACTGTAGTTTTGTACCCATTAATCAACTCAAGTTCCATTCCACTCTCTACCTCCTTGAGATCAACTTTTTTAGCTCCCACATATGAGTGAGAATAGGTAGTATTTGTCTTTCTGTGCATGGCTTATTTCACTTAATCTTTAACAAATATTTGAGTAAGAAATTATTTTTTGAGGGGGCTTCATGCAAAGGAGATGTCTTTAACAGGAATATGGCCATATCTCTGCTGTCATGAGGCTTATAATCTAGCAGAGAGGAAGTCTAAAAATAGTTATAATTATGTAATTAATGACTTTAATATATTCAAGGAGACAGCTATGAGACAATATAACAGGATGACCTACTCACTCTGTAGGGCTCAAAAAAGACTTCCCTGATTGTACAATTTAAAGTTATAATTTACAAAATTTGTGCTTAGTATCTCCCGAGACAGCAGTATGTACAGGGGTCCTGAGTCAGAAAAGACCTTCATTGGAATTGAAAGAAGAGCAGGGTGACTAGAGCACAGTGAGTCAAGGGAAGGGATTCCTTATAGCCAGATCCTCCAGGGTTTCTTGGACCTTGATGCAAATTCTCCACAATAGCCCATTCGTGCATGTAACCTATTATATATTTTGAACAAGAAGTGATATACAAATAACACTTTAGGGTGAGCACTTTTGTTGACGGGTATGAAATGGTTTAGAATCCATCAGAAATGGATAGCAATTAGGAGCCTATTGCTAGTTCAGGTGAAAAATTATGGCCTCCTTGGAATAGTAGTGGGTAGTGATGGCGGAGGTAAACTGACATAGCCAAGATCCCTTGTGTGGAAATAGAAATGACAAGACCTGGGGATGGATTGGGTCTGAAGGTTAGTGATGACAAGAAGAGGAAATGATTCCCCATTTCCAGGGTTGAGCAGTTTGTTCATGGAGATGACAAGGGCTGGAGGGAAGTAGGGGGAAATCTTACATGGTGTGAATCCCAGCCCAAGGCATTTACCTCCTCCAATATACATCTCCTGGGATGTGATCAGTTGAGGATTGGATTTTGAAAGATAGACATGTTTTAAATCAAATAAAAATATGTGGGAGTTATGGAGAATGAGAAGAACTTTAGATGATGATGTATTCATGCCCTTCTATTCAAAAAATGTCTTAGTAAAAATTCTAGGTCTTTTTTTTTTCAATAACTGTTTGATCTTTTATAAAACTCCAGTGGAATGGCATTTTCTCAAATAAAACTCTTCTAGAATTACCAATAAATGATTTACTAGATACATTCCTATGACTTTTTAGAATTCAGGATATGCAAATGACAGCATCAACAAAGCCCAAAATGTAACCAATTGCTTTCCCAAACAGTGGCTTAGCTTTGGAGAGAAGAAAACTAATTCTCAGTTAGAAAACTTGTCAATACCTTGTATACTTGTACAATTTACAAAAACAGTGTTAGGTGCTCTGGTCTGGAAAAGAGAAATGCAGGGAAAAAATGCAAGTAAAACTCCTTGCAATTGTTCAAGCCCTGGGTAATGCTATCTCTTGCAAGTGTGAAAGAATTTAAGATTTTATTAAGGAGAAATAGATCTATGAGACCGAAGAGCCTATTATTTGCTTTGATTTTATTTTCAGTATATGCATTGTGTACATATATAAAGTTTATTAAGCTGTAAAATACTGATTCTTGTTTTGACATGAAAAGTCTTATTATATTAAAAAATGTGAGAGTTTAAAGGGAACTCCTAATCATTTATTCCTGAGAATGAATGAATGTAAGCAGCAACTTTTGTCCCTAGTTACAGCTGAAGAATATTTGATAGTGGGCAGAGAAGATATGATTTAAGATATCGGGAAAAGACACACTGGGCAGTTGAGGGTAGTCAGGACAAGCAGGCTTGTGCAGAGGGAGAAAGGGAATGTAATATGAGTACTTTTCCAAATGAGGATGTCTCCTTTCTAGACATCTTTGCAGCCACACAATTTAACACAGCAAATTTGCATGTTTAGGAAGTATTTATTGAGTTGAATTACAATGAAAAATATAGAAGAGATCCCAAGAGATACTTTGCCTATTTTAATCCTAGGATTGATCCCAAATTGTAAAGGCCCAGACAGGTGGACTCCTGTGCTGGCTGCTTCCATGGGCTCCTCTGCAGTCTCTGGGACTTCAGAAATGCCCTGGAAGAAACCCTGACCCGAAGGGCTCCATCACTCATCACTCATTGGACAACAGAGGCTTCTTGATGTTTGCTCAAGTGATGGTGGGGTGAAAGCTCAACCTGCTTACCCTCTTCTGCCTATGTGATAGAGCATGTGTTGAATCAGGCCATTAATTTGGGGTATTTGATTGTTCTTTAGGGTTATGTTTGATAAGAACATTTCTCCTCATCTGGCTTAACAGAGACACAAGCAATGCAGAAACCATTGGAAAATTTGTAGTGAAAGGTGGCTTCTGACTCATAGAAAGGAAAGGGTTTTATAAATATTAAAGGTAGGTATAGGGCTCTCTCTCTCTTTCTCTCTCTGTCTCTCTCTCTCTCCCTCTCTCTCTCTCATCTATCCATCATTTGTCCATAGAAAGGAAAGAGTTTTATAAATATTTAAGGTAGGTATGGGCCTCTCTCTGTCTCTCACTCACTCTCTCTCTCTCTCATTCTCTCTGTCTCTATCTCTCCCTCTCTCTCTCATCTATCCATCCTCTGTCCACACAGATACAATGGATGTGGCATGAGGGAGTCACTCAGTGAAAAAAAAGAAACTAAGGTTTCTTGGCCTGATTAAATGAGAGAATGCACTTACCATTAATTGGGTTTTGGAAGACTATGGGAGTGGCACATTTGGGAGGAAAAATCAAGTTCTGTTTTGAGTGTTCTGTTTGAATTCCTATCACACATCTGGGAGAGAGTACTTATGCAGAACTCAGGGGAGAGGCCACATATGTTTGACCACTTCTGCATATGGATGGAAATTAAAGCCAACTGAATGGATGAGATGAGCTCACAGATAAATGTAAGAAAGACAGGAGACATTTGGAGACTGAGTCTTCATGCAATGCCATGCTTTGGTTAGGGAAACGAGTAAGAGAGGCTGAGAAGGAGTGAGTAGGGTGGCAGAAGGACATATGAGAGAATGGAGAGAATGGCTTTTTGGAGATCAAGTGAAGGCAATGTATCATGAAAATGAGAGGTGCTGATGGTGTCAAATGCTGAGTTGAGTAAGATAATCCTGGAAAAATGACCATTAGATTTGATGACATGGGGTTGACCTTGCCGAGGGTGATTTTCCTTTTATTGTCAGTCCAATTGAAGTGATTTCAAAAGATTATGATGGAAAAAAAGATGGGATTCAGGGATTGTAGATGCTTTTGATGAGTCCTGCTATAAAGGGAAGAAGACATCTCGACAAGAAGCTAGAGAGGCATGTGAGAGGTTCTTTTCTTTCACTGTTTTTCAAGATGGGAGCATCTTTTCATGATCATGGAAATGAGCCACAGAGAGGAAAAAATTTTGTGAGAGAGGATGGAAAATTAGGACACTGACATCTTTGAGTAGACTAGAGGGGATGACATGCAGGATACCAGTGGAGGGAGGGGTTGTCCTTATATTCAGGTAAACAGATACTATCAAAACAATGAACTCAAGAAAAGAGGGGATTAACCTACTGATTTATTGATGACCATAACAACGATAGATAGCTAATCATATTGTCTACTGGCAAGAACTAGGTTTTTTTATGAATAAGAAGGGATGATGCTCTAGAAGCCAAATGAAGAGTTGGGAGAACATCTACACCACCTCCAAGCCCACTGGTTCAAAGGCTTTAAAAGAACAGGCTGAAGGAGATGCAGTGTCCCCAAGGATCAGGCAGGCTTCAGCTAGAGGAGAAAGGTGGAGGGAATGCTCAGAGATGTAGCTGGAATATAGATTATTTTGCTGATGCCCTTGAGTTCTAGAAGGCAGAGTGGAAGGAGTTGGGCTCTGTGGAGGCATCAGGGCTCAGAGATGTACACAGTGAAATGGGGTAAGTTTCTGGCTGGTAAGGAATGACTTGTGAATTAGTGACTAAGGTATATAGGCTGAAGGACTGATAAGATTATTTCATATATGTTGTGGTGAGGGTATTCATACTGGGAGCAGGGATGAGAAGATTTCCCCAGAGCCAAGCATATAATAATGATGGAAACAAGATGGGATTCAGGAATTTTAGATTCTTTTGATGAGTCCTGCTATAAGGGAAAAAGACAACTGGACAAGAAGCTAGAGAGGCATGTGAGTTCAAGGGAGATTCTTTTCTTTCATTGTTTTTAAAGATAGAAGCGTCTCTGCACTTCAGTGCCATCGCTGTGATGGTGGTATGACGCCTGGGAGAGGGCAGTGCATGCAGAGCTCTGTGGGCATTCCCTGGTAGTTTTGCCAAACAGGGCTTCCTCATATGGCTGTGCATGTTGGACACTGCACAACTCCAGAGAAAGCTATTTATATTCATTTGATGTGAATGGTACCCTGTACAATGGTAGCGCTTTCTTTATAGGTGAGTGACAACGGGTGTGCATGTGGGGCTTATTATTCCTCATTTTATTGATGAGGCAATTGAGGTACAGATGAGTCCGGTGACTCTCCTGATTTCACATTGCTATCAGTAACGGAACCAGATTTTGATTCCAGCGTTTGTAAGCACTCTTGAGCTCAGTGCTGCCTCTTGAATGCCAAGATCCCTCTGTCCCTCTGAGGCTATTACTAAGAATCAAAAGCAAACAAACATTCAAATGCCCTTGAAGGGAAGAGAGTCAATGTATATAAGATAACAATTTACAAACAAAAACTGTCTTTAATATTATAGGCTTGCTTCAATTTTTTGATGGCTTTTGGCTGTCCATTCTTATTTAAGACCGAGAGATGAAAAGTCATTGGAAGCCATGTGTACATGGTCATCGAATGCTAAGATTCCATTTAGGGTCGTCGGACTGGAACTTGACCATTTTGTTAGAGAGATCCCAAAATATCAGTATTTGTAGGTCTTTCACCTTGGGCTAGATTATTTCTCTAGGGAAGATCCTGCAGTTCCTGCCTGAAGTGTCTGGCTACCAGTATCCTGAGACCAAAGCAAGGAAAGTGGGCTGGGATAGCCTCCTTTCAGTATTTGGGTTTTACATTAAAGCCTTTGTTTTCAGCCCCTTGCTAAAACCTCCCAGCTCCTTGCTAAAAGCTCCCACTGTATCTGAAACTTCCAAACCCAGAATCTTCAGTTCAATAATTGTGTTATTACGGAAACCTCTTGCACCCCACTTTAAATCTTCTCTGTCCACCTCTTATTCCAGCCACCAGTGTGATGACAAATCCCATGTGGTTGTGGCTAGTCTGATGCAGGGACCCTGGGTAGCACTTGGACCCCAACTCCCGACCCTGCCCCTGAGCTCCTCTGGGGCCTAGAAGTGCAAAACCAGTGAGTACTGGCACAGGGCAACCTGGTGGGGTCGGGAAGCTGACACCATCCGTCAGTGGTAGATGGAGATGAGAGAAAGTGCATTCTTCTTTCCTCACCTAGGAAGATGGTTCTGAGCCCATTTCACAAGCCTTCTTAGACAGTCCCATCGGATGGAGCAACTCATCACACACAGCCCTGGCCAATATGATAATGACCCTGGCTGTTTCACTTTTCACTTCTGCTATTCCTTTACTCCTACTTCTTGGGATCATATTCCTAGATGAACAACACACACATAAGTCCTTAGCTCAAGCCCTGCCTTCTGGGGCATGTGTATAAAGAGGTAGGTGTCTGCATATATGCGTAGCTTTCAGGAGCTGGGTTGGCCAAGTGGCTGGGAAAGAGGACAGAGCCATCTGAGGTTGTAAGTAGTCTGTACACCAAAGTTCCCCCATCTCCTCTTCTTAGCCCCCACCCCACAGTCCTACTTTCAGTTCAATTCCTGAGGCTTTCTCACAGTTCAGTGGTGTAAATCACCTTGCTTTTTATTGCTTTCTTTCTCTGCAGATTAGGTTTCAGCTCTTTCCACTCTGATATATTATTTACCAGCCATGCATCCGCTTTGCCTCTTCTAAAACCTCATTGACGTCTCTCATCTGGCATCATCTCAACTGTTCTTTTTGTCCTTTTGGGTTCGTGTGTTCCCGTCACGCATTTGCTATCTTTTTAGGGGGCCTTCCAGAGGGACAGTCCAGAGATAAACACACTTCTATGCCATCCTCATATGGGGCCTTAGCATTTTCTTTGATACACGCTGTCTCATAAAGAGCCCGAACCCTGAGCTTTCGTTCTTTGTAACTTGTGATTAATGAGATTTGGAGAGAGACAACAAATGCCTCAGAGCCTTGATTTCCTCATCTGTAAAATTAGCTGTGCGAATTGATCTCTGAGATCTCTTCTCGCTCTAAAGCACTATTGATTATCTAACCTCCACCTTTGGCCCTCTGAGAAACTCATAGAAGCTACCAGTGCTCAGTATCTAACGGCAGAATTTGATGAATGCTTTGGTTTAGGGAGACCACGTTGTGCACTACCTCCCAGGAAATGCCTGGATGGATGAGATTTCCATCTGCTCAAGCCCTGGAGACAGCTTGTATTAACTCTGCAGGAATGTTTTTTATTCAATGTGTTTTTGTCTCTCTGGAATCCATTTGATAGTTTCTCTCCTTTGGCACCTTCAGAAAGCTTTGTAGGACATTGACCTTCAATTCTACAGAGGCTCCTGGGCTGCTGCATTCACTGTTTTGCTTTTTCTAGAATTACTTATTGTCTAAAATGGATTTGGATAGAGGGGTCAAAAATGGACTGCAAACCCATGGCCTATTTGCACGTATACACACACACACACACACACACACACACACACACACACGGGTTGGGGAATGGAGGGAAAGGGAGAAAGAGAGAGAGCACAATGGGAATATCTCACTGTCTTGGAGTCCTAAGTTCTCCCAGGCATCAGTGAAGTATATTTGCTCTCTAGGGACAGGGCTGGCTTCTCTATAATTCATTTATCAAATCCCAGTCCTCACTTGTTTCAATCTCCCTTTTTTTTCCCCTACAAATGATCTGACATTTAGTGTGTGGCAGCTCTAGAAATGATTTTTGAATTCTTATACGAGCTAAAGAACATGAAAGGGAAGTATCTGGTGACATTAAACCTGTCCCTGTCTCCACGCAGAAGCCCAGTGCCTCCTATTCAACCTTCAAACTCAGCTCAAGTATCACTTCCTTTGAAAAGATTTCCTTAATTGTCCCAGACAAGGTGAGACACTCCCTCCTATTTTTTCTCCTGGATTACATCATAATTCTATGGCAATATATACATGTTTCCCTTAAAATAAATATCACCTTGAATTATAATTCTAGATGAGAAAAAAGTTAGTAAAATGAGACTCATTAGTTTGGGCTGGAAACAAAAAACTGTATTGCCACATTTTAAGGAGAGGAGCTAGATGGTTATATAGGCATTGCCTGAGGAATCAACTAAAGCTGGCTGTGTCTGTGCACCATTAATTTTTCACCTCCATCCCCTGTGAGAAGGTGAAGTTGAGGAGGCTGAGGAAGGAAATTCCTTTGAGGAGGGCTTTCAGAATAATTGGACACTTCCCTCCACTTGGCTGCCTCACCACTGCCATGGGGATGGGGAAAATGGGGTATGCTATTCTTGCCTCATGATGACTGAAAGGCAATTCAAGAAAACCACGTGGAGGCTGCAGAAGTTTCCCCTGGAGTGTGCAGAATCGACAGCCTGTCGTCTGATCCCCAGATAAGCTCAAGGAGAGAGGTTGCGGCTGCAGCTCCATGGCCAGCAGCAAAGCCAAGAAGAGTGGTTTTTGTGAGCAAGCGTCGTCTCCACAGACAGCAACACAGAGCTGCAGATCTTCTGAACATTCTTCTTTTTGGAGATGCCTGGGGATCGTCTTCAAAATGATCCATTTCAGGAAGATCACCGTGGGAGAGAGGAATCCTGAGAGGGAGGTGGTCCATAGACACTCGGGGGCAAAGGGGAGAATTGTGGGGGCAGCTGGGATGAGGAGTTTCTTAGTTGGAAGGACAGAGAATCTTAAGAAATGTAGAAACACAAGAGGAGGAAGAGACAGAGATAGAGAGACAGAGACAGAGAAAGACAGAAACACAAAGATGGAGAGACAGGCAGAGGTAGAGAGACAGAGAGAGACACACACACACAGAGGAGGAGGGGAGATAGAGGAGGGAGAGTTGTTTATGCAACCCAGGGGGCACCAATGCCAATCAACAGTTGTACCTTCCCTGTAAATGTAAAAGGCACCTTCTCTCCTGATGCCCTTGCACCTACATTCAGCCTTGGAAGCGTCAGCCATAGGAGCTAGTGAGGCAGGGATGAAGTTGAAGAAAAATCAGCAACTGACCACACTTTCCTTCATGGCCTTGTCTGTCCAGTGACCGCAGCAAGGGCTCCTCTCGGCTCTTCCATATTTTGTTTGCTCTCTGATTGACATCCAGCTCTTTTCTGTATCCTACACCCTGAATGCCTTTTCCACTCCCTTACATGGTCACCACCAACCTTCTGAACTCAGCTGAGGCACATATTTAATATGATTCTATTCCTGGATCATTTCTATCTCTGAAATTCTTCATCCATGGTGAGCACTAGCATGTCTAAGGGCACGACACAAGGCACATGGTTGTGGCAGCACCCCTTGCAGGAGAGGGGAAGGCTTGCCCATGGCAGAAACTAAACTGGTCTGTGGAGGGTCTGCCAGGTAGGGAATAGGGTCCAAGTAGGAAACAAGCTGTATTTGATTTGGACAGTGGTTGGCGGAAGCAGAATCTCCAACGAAGACTGCAGAGTTCTGGTGCAGATCAAGGAATCTGGAAATGCGGGCTCTTCAGCCAGGCTGTCTTCTGGGAACTTGCTACCACATAGAGTGTCCTGCCGGGCTGTGGTTCAGGAGGAGAGTCTTATGCTGGAAGAAAGAGTCCTGTGTACTGGAATGGGTAAAGAATGTGACACTTTCATTTATTCATCCATATAATTCAGTTCCACTTTGAAAAAATTAGGTGTGGTTGACATGATTCTGGACTCATGGTTTTCAAACATTCGTGTGCATAGGCATCACTTGGGGGACCAATACTGATTCTTGGGACTCACACTGTGATTCGAGTTTAGGGTGGGCCCTGGAAATATATACTGGAAGAAGTTTTCCAGGTGACACGACAGATGGTTCCCAGACCCTCAGACCACTAGGCATGTGACCTCCCACCAATTTCCACTTTTCTAGAGGCTGAACACAGACTTTGCCTTTTCTGCTTCTCTCTCCCAGTGTTATGTAATTAAAGCTAAGCCTTTGAGCAATTCGAGAGGGGCTGGTGGATGGAGGTTGCAATTAGATTTTTCTGCAGTAGCGTGACAACGGATTATTTCAGCCCATGGAGAGGCAGGTGGGGACTGATTCTAACAATGGGCAGAAAGGTCTGTGAGTCACTCTCCCGTCTTACTAAATGTTTGCCCACACGGAAGATTTGTTCCATCACTTCATAATGATGCTATGAAATTGTGCTTCCTCCTTGGCACTGCCTGCTGAGTAATTTATAGGACACAGAGGACGAGGCAAGTAATTAGGTTTTGGTTTTTGTTATTGTTGGGTGACTCAAATGCAGTTGTTTTCTTGTCATTCCTGATTTCTGCAAAGTGCGCTGCTCTGACACATCCACATGTGGAAGCCAGAGCTTATTTACAGTTTATCTGAAAAGTACCTTCTTTCAGTGCTGTTTTTCTTTCTGCACACAACAGAGATTAAAAATAGAAACCATTAGCCCCAGAGGGAGTGGGGAGCAGAATCCCTGGGTTCTGAACAGCTTAGGTAGTTTAGAACAAACAAACCTTTCTTATCTATTTTTAGTAGAGAAGGCAGTATTTCCAACAAGTGGACTTTAAAAAACAAACAAACAAACAAACAAAACCTGTGGAGATTGTTTCTTAGTGGCACAAATCATTCCTTAGACACTTACCGAAGGGATGACTTAGATGCCAGGTTTGCATGCAAAAAAGAAGCTCTCCAGCTGATGCTAATGTGGCTTTTGTTGTGTTTTTTCAAGGAATGGGTAGTTTCTAGATGACCTATAATGTATTATTCTTTCCCTTGCTCAGTGCTGCTATTTACAACCTCAAGAACAGAACAAAGCAGACCAGCTTGTTGTGGTACTGAAATTATGCAGTCTGCTTCACAAGTATTGTGGCTAAATGGCCCCCTTCGTTAATTCACTCATTCATTCCACATATATTAATAAAGAACTTGATGCTGGATACTGTCCTAAGCCCTGGGGATACAGCTGTGAGCAAAACAGCAATACATTTCTGTGATAAGGTTAAAGTCTGATTCCAGGGCCTTTCCGTTAGTGGTTTCGGTATGACTTTGGAAAAGGTGACAAAACTCCTTGAACCTGAATTTCCTCACTTGTCAAATGAGTTTTGTGTTATCAGTGTTTCTCAAAATTTCCTCCTCACAGCCAGGAACAGTGGCTCATGCCTATAATCCCAGCACTCTGGGAGGCCGAGGTGGGGAGATCACTTGAGCTCAGGAGTTCGAGACCAGCCTGGCCAACATGGTGAAACCTCGTCTCTACCAAAAATACAAAAAATTATCTGGGTGTGGTGACACACATCTGTGGTCCCAGATACTCAGGAGGGTGAGGTGGGAGGAAGGCTTGAGCCTGGGAAGTGGGTTTTGCAGAGAGCTGAGATCGTGCCACTGTGCTCCAGCCTGGGTGACAGTGAGATCTTGTCACACACACACACACACACACACACACACACACAAAATTCCTTTGTCATAAGCATCCCCAGGAATGTTTGGTGAGCAGAAGCGGCTCCCTTGGAAGCTCTGATTCAGTATGTCTGGACCAGCCTTGTCCAGTGGAAATACAATGTGAGCCACACATAGAATTTCAAATTTTATGGCAGCTATAGTTTTTGAAAAGTAAAAATAAATAGATGAAATTAATTCTAATATCTTGTATTTAATTTACTATATTTGAAATCTCAACATTTCAACACAGAACTAATTTAAAGTAGTAATGAGTTATTTTGCCTTCTTCTTTTGCATTTAGTCTTCAAAATCTATTGCGTTTCCTACACTTGTAGCACAACTCAATTCAAAGCAGCCACATGTCATGTGCTCAGCAGCCACCAGTGGCCAGTGGCCACCATATTCGACAATGCATGGGTCCTTGGAATCTACCTTTAACAAATGGCCCAGGTGGTTCTTATGATGGAGCAAGTGGAGAGAGTAGTCTAGGTGCTCTCTAAGTGAGCTCCCAACTCTAATATTCTATCAGAATATGAAGGGTTGGGGAAAGCACATTAGTGGGTCTACCACTCAATTGGCAATTAACGCA
Source organism: Pan paniscus (assembly GCF_029289425.2). NCBI lineage: Eukaryota > Metazoa > Chordata > Mammalia > Primates > Hominidae > Pan > Pan paniscus. The sequence goes on from NC_073255.2 coordinate 189,866,106, forward strand.
TGTTCATATTTTCAGAACATCAATTTCAAGACTGATTTTACTTTCCTCTGTTTTCTCTCCCTCCCATCCTCCATGTCTTTTAAGCTGCCAATCAGGAAGACATAATGGTATTGGAGATGATTCAGAGAAGAGAATTTCAAATGATCAAGGGGATAAGAAAGCTGTCTTATAAGGACAAACTACAAAGAACAAAAGTTTTCAAGCTAGAAAAACCAGGCTGAAAAGTAAGGATGATCAAAGTCTCTAAAGTTATGAAGTCGATGGAAAAAATGAACATGGATGTTTTAAAATCGAAAAATAGCACAACAACAGGAACAATTGGGAAGCCGTAGGACAAAATAATGAGAAAAAAGTACATTAGGCAGCAGATACAGAAGTTAGAGAACTCATTCCCTATGGTATAGAAAAGGATATATTGCAAACAATTCAAATAACATTTTGGCATGAGTCATACCTTCTTACAATAGCCCAAGACATTCTGTATATCCTTAGTAAGTAGTTAAGTTTGATTTTAGAAAGAACACCTTCTATCTGTACATCTATCCTCCCGCCCATGTATCTGCTCATTAAATTTTATAAAGGCCTAAACTGTAAAATAGGTTTTGTTGGGAGTTTTTAATATGTAGAACATCATTTAATATACTCAATAATCCTCCAAAGTACATACTATTATATCTATTTAAGAGATGAGAAAGGCCTCAGAGAGATTAAGTGACTTGTCCAATGCATTTGGCTGGCAAGTCATGTTAATGATTGGTGTATTTTTAAAATAAATTTCATTGTATATATTTAAGGTAAACAACATGATGTTATAAAATGCATTTATATATATGCAGTCTTCCCTTATCCATGATTTTGGTTATCTTAGTTTCAGTTACCCAAAGTCAACTGTGATCCAAAAATAAATGAGGACAGAAAGTTGAAAACTCCATGTTCTTAGTCATATGTAGAAGCCAAAAAAAAAGTTGATCTGACAGAAACAAAAAGTAAGACATTGGATACTAGAGGCTGGGAAGGGTGGTGGAAGGGGAAATAGGGAGAGATTTGTTAAAGAACACAAAATTATAGATAGATAAGAAGAATAACTTCTAGTGTTCTACATTACTGTAGGATGACTATAGTTAACAATGATATATAGTTTCAAATAGCTAGGAGGATATTGAATGTCTGACACAAAGAAATGATAAATTTTTGAGATGATGGGTATGCTAATTGCCCTTATCTGATTACTATATATTATGTGTAATACAATTAATATCTATATCATAAATATGTACAATATGTCATTTAGAAATTAAAAGATTTTTAAAAAGATATTTTGAGAGAAACCATATTCACATAACTTTTATTAAAGTATACTGTTATAATCATTCCATTTTATTAATTATTGTTGTTAATCTCTTATTGTGCCTAATTTATAAATTAAATTTTATCCTATGTGTGTGATATGGTTTGGCTATTTCTCCACAACCCCAAATCCCACCTTGAATTGTATTAATCCCCATGTATCAAAGGTAGGGCCAGACAGAGATAGTTGAATCATGGGGGCAGTCTCCCACATACTGTTCTCTTGGTAGTGAATGGGCCTCACAAAAATCCGATGGTTATATAAACAGGCATTTCCCTACACTTGCTCTCTTGCCTGCCACCATGTAAGATGCTCCTTTGCTTTTCCTTTGTCTTCCACCTTGATTGTGAGGCCTCCCCAGCCATGTGTAACTGTGAGTCCATTAAACCTCTTCCCTTTATAAATTACGCAGTCACAGGTATGTCTTATTAGCAGCATGAGAACAGACTGACACAGTAAATTGTACCAGTAGAGTAGGGTGCTGCTGTAAAGATACCTGAAAATGTGGAAGTGACTTTACAACTGGGTAACAGGCAGAGGCTGGAGCAGTATGGAAGGCTCAGAAGAGGACAGGAAGATGTGGGAAAGTTTGGAACTTCCTAGAGATTTAGAATGGCTTTGACCAAAATGCTGATAGTAATATAGACAATGAAGTCCAGGTTGAGATGGTCCCAGATGGAGATGAAGAACTTGTTGGGAACTGAAATAAAGGTGACTCTTGCTATGTTTTAGCAAACAGACTGGTGGCATTTTGCCCCTGCCCTAGAGATCTGTGGAACTTTGAACTTGAGAGAGATGATTTAGGGTATCTGGTGGAAAAATATTTCTAAGTGGCAAAGTGTTCAAGAGGAAGCAGAGCATAAAAGTTTGAAAAATTTGCAACCTGACAGTACAGTAGAAAAGAAAAACCCATTTTCTGGGAAGAAATTCAAGCCAGCTGCAGAAATTTGCATAAGTAATGAAGAGCCAAATGTTAATCACCAAGACAGTGGGGAAATTGTCTCCAGGGCATGTCAGAGACATTTGCAGCAGCCCCTCCCATCCCAGGCCCAGAGGCCTAGGAGGAAAATATGGTTTTGTGGGCTGGGCCCAAGGCCCACCTGCTGTGTGCAACCTAGAGACTTGGAGCCCTGTGTCTCAACTGCTCCCACCATGGCTAACAGGGGCCAAGGTACAGCTCAGGCTGTGGCTTCAGAGGGTACAAGCCCCAAGTCTTGGCAGCTTCCAACAGCTGTTGAGCCTGCGGGTGCATAGAAGTCAATAGTTGAAGTTTGGGAACCTCTGCCTAGTTTTCAGAGAATGTATGGAAGTGCCTGAATGTCCAGGCAGAAGTTTGCTGCAGGGGTGGGGCCCTTATGGATAACCTCTGCTAGGGCAGTGCAGAAGGGAAATGTGGGGTTGGAGCTCCCACACAGAGTCCCCACTGGGGTAGTACCTAGTAGAGCTGTAGGAAAAGGACCATTGTCCTCCAGACCCGACAGGTTGCACTGTATGCCTGGACCTGTATGTATCCACAGATACTCAACACCAGCTGGCGAAAGCAGCTGGAAGGGGGCTGTCCCTGCAAATCCACAGGAGTGGGGCTGCCCAATGCCATGGGAGCCCACTTCTTGCATCAGCATGACCTGGGCTTGAGACATGGACTCAAAGGAGATCATTTTGGAACTTAAAGGTTTAATGACGACCCTGTTGGGTTTTGGACTTGCATAGGGCCTGTATCCCCTTTGTTTTGGCCAGTTTCTCCTATTTGGAATGGGTGTATTCAATGCCTGTATCCCCACTGTATCTAGCAAGTAATTAACTTGGTTTCAATTTTACAGGCTCATAGGTGGAAGGGAATTTCCTTGCCTCAGAAAAGACTTTGGACTATGGACTTTTGAGTTAATGCTGAAATAAGTTAAGTCTTTGGAGGACTGTTGGGAAGGCATGATTGGTTTTGAAATGTGAGTACCTGAGATTTGGGAGGGGCCGGGGTGGAATGATATGGTTTGGCTGTGTCCCCACCTAAATCTTACCTTGAATTGTAATAATCCTCATGTGTCAATGGTATGTCTTCATTAGCAGCATAAGAACAGACTAATATAGTATGTATGTATGGGGAAAAAATAGTATGTATTGGGTTTGGTACTTCAGGCATTCACTGGGGGTCTTGGAACATATACTCCAGGGATAAGGGTAGACTACTCTAAAATGGTTACGTTTTAGTTTGTTTTTCATTGCTGTTACAGAATACCACAGACTAGGTGATTTATACATAAAAGTTTATTTGGCACACAGTCTGGAGGCTGGGAAGTCCAAGAGATTGGTTTCAGCCACTGGCAAGAGTTCTTCCATGGTAGAAGGATGACAGGCAGAAGGGAGTACATGAGACAGAGGAAAAAATAGGGCCAAACCCCCATGATACCACAATAGCAATAATCCATTCATGACAGTGGTACCCTCACAATCCAATCACCTCTCAAATGCCTGACCTTCCAATACCATTACAATGGCAATTCAGTTTCCAGCATGAGTTTTGGAGGGAACATTCAGACCATATCAGTTACTATAGTGGAACAAGTTCATTGTAACTACATTTAGTGCTCTATATAAAAGGCAGGATGTGGGGACAGATCTCTATGAAGCTGGCCCAGGATATTCTTATGAGTACACTGGAAACTTCCTTTTCTCAGGAGAAGATCTGTCACCAAGACTGAACTGAGTGCTTCTGCCAGAACTCCATGGTACAAAGCCAGCACTCCCAGTACCCATGTCATGTGTAGGTTTTTGGAAATGCCCTGCTAGTGCTTCTGGGAGCCTTTGTATTACTATCACAGAGCAGTTGCAGATGTGCTCAATCAGTTTGGTTTGTTAATCTTTCATGAGACAATACAGTGTGACAACCCTTAGGAAATACTAAACCTTGTTAGAATCATAAAAGTACACACTATCAAAACTAGAGGAAACCATTAAGTTGATCTTTTCCAACTTGATTGTTCACATTAATGACTCAACTGATACGTATTAGTGACCTTAGACCAGAGCTGGAATTAGAATCAGTAGCCTGGGTCCCAGTCCAAAGCCCTTTTCAAGTTAGTAGGTTTTGCAGACAATGACCTTTCATTGGTATCTAGTATGCAAAGTAAGTCAGCATTTGACATTTTATTTCTTGATATTTGATTGGGGTACCTGAAATATGTCACATTGAACTGAAAAACATCAGGACTAATAATATGCAAAAATTATTTACAGCTTGTAATTGAAGATTAAATGTTGAAGAAAATTATTCTGGGTGACTTCAGAGGAGAGGCTTACATTTCTTCCCTTTCTTTTTGTTGTGTTCTACTTTTGAGTTCTTTGCACATGTTATTTTCTCCATCTGGAATATCTTCCTCACTCATCTTTCTCTATTTGGTCCATGATATTGTTTGGCTCTGTGTCCCCACCCACATCTCATCTTGAATTGTAATCCTAGAATTCCCATGTGTTGTAGGAGGGACCCAGTGGGAGATAATTTGAATCACAGGGGCAGTTTCCCCCCACACTGTTCTCGTGGTGGTGAATAAGTCTCATGAGAACTAATGGTTTTATCAGGGGCTTCCACTTTTGCATCTTCCTCATTTTCTCTTGCTGCTGCCATGTAAGAAGTGCCTTTCCCCTCCTGCCATGATTCTGAGGCCTCCCCAGCCATATGGAACTGTAAGTCCAATTAAATCTTTTTTTTTCTCCCCAGTCTTGAGTATGTCTTTATCAGCAGCATGAAAATGGACTAATACAGTAAGTTGGTACTAGTAGAGTGGGGTGCTGCTGAAAAGATACCCGAAAATGTGGAAGTGACTTTGGAACTGGGTGGCAGGCAGAGGCTGGAACAGTTTGGAGTGCTCAGAAGAAGACCAGAAAATGTGGGAAAATCTGGAACTCCCTAGAGACTTGTTGAATGGTTTTGAACAAAATGCTGATAGTGATATGGATGATGAAATTCAGGCTGAGGTGGTTTCAGATGGAGATGAGGAACCTGTTGGGAACTGGAGCAAAGGTGACTCTTTTTATGTTTTAGCAAGGAGACTGGTGGCATTTTGCCCCTGCCCTAGAGATCTGTGGAACTTTGAACTTGAGAGAGATGATTTAGGGTATCTGGCAGAAGAAATTTCTAAGCAGCAAAGCATTCAAGAGGTAGCTTGGGTGCTGTCAAAGGCATTCAGTTTTAAAAGGGAAACAGAACATAAAATTTGGAAAATTTGCAGCTTGACAATGAAATAGAAAGGAAAATCCAATTTTCTGAGAAGAAATCCAAGCTGGCTGCAGAATTTTGCATAAGCAACGAGGAGCCAAATGTTAATACCCAAGACAATGAGGAAAATGTCTCCAGGGCATGTCAGAGGTCTCCATAGCAGCCTCTTCCATCACAGGCCTGGAGGCCTAGGAGGAGAAAGTGGTTTTGTGGGCATGGGCCCAGGGTCCCTATGCTGTGTGCAGCCTAGGGACTTTATGCCCTGCATCCCAGCTGCTCCAGCTGTGGATGAAAGGGCCAACATAGAGCTTGAGTGATGGCTTCAAAGGGTATAAGCCCCAAGCCTTGGCAGCTTCCAAGTGGTGTTGAGCCTGTAGGTGCACATAAGTCAAGAACTGGGGTTTGGAAACCTCTTCCTAGATTTCAGAAGATGTATGGAAATGCCTGGATGCCCAGGCAGAAGTTTGCTGCAGGGATGGAGCTCTCATGGAGAACCTCTGCTAGGGCAGTGCAGAAGGGAAATGTGGGATTGGAGCCCCCACACAGAGTTCCTACTGGTACACTGCCTAGTGGAGCTGTAAAAAAAGAGGGCCGTCATCCTTCAGACCCCAGAATGGTAGATCCACCTACAGCTTGCACTGTGTACCTGGAAAAGTCGCAGATACTCAACACCAGCTCATGAAAGCAGCTGGAAGGGAGGCTGTACCCTGCAAAGCTACAAAGGCAGAGCTGCCCAAGACCATGGGAACCCACCTCTTGCATCAGTGTGACCTGGATTTGAGACCTGAAGTAAAAGGAGATGATTTTGGAACTTTAAAATTTGACTGCCCCGCTGGATTTCAGACTTGTGTGAGCCCTGTAACCCCGTTTTGGCCAGTTTCTCCATTTGGAATGGCTGTATTTACCCAATACCTGATCCCCCACTGTATCTAGGAAGTAACTAGCTTGCTTTTGATTTTACAGTCTCGTAGGTGAAAGGGACTTGCCTTGTCTCAGATGAGACTTTGGACTGTGGACTTCTGGGTTAATGCTGAAATGAGTTAAGACTTTGGGGGACTATTGGGAAGGCATGATTGGTTTTGAAATATGAGGACAAGAGATTTGGAGGGGCCAGGAGTGGAATGATATGGTTTGGCTCTGTGTCCCCACCAAAATCTCATCTTGAATTGTACTCCCAGAATTCCCATGTATTGTTGGGGGACCTGGTGGGAGATAATTGAATCATGGGGATGGTTTCCCCCATATTGTTCTCTTGATAGTGAATAAGTCTCACGAGTTCTGATGGTTTTATCAGCGGTTTGCACTTTTGCTTCTTCTTCATTTTCTTTTGCCACAGCCATGTAAGAAGTGCCTTTTGCCTCCTGCCATGATTCTGAGGCCTCCCCAGCCATGTGGAACTGTAAGTCCAATTAAACCTCTTTTTCTTCCCACTTTTGGGTATGTCTTTATCAGCAGCATGAAAACGAACTAATGCAGTCCACATTCTGTGATACCCACTGTATTCATTGGAATAGAACAGATATGCTGTGGTGGCAAAAGAAAAGCCCTGGAAAGACTGTATTTCTCACAACACTGTCAGCTATGGGTTGAGTGGCTTCTCTGCATAGGCTCCCTTGCAGTGCTCCCTTGCATAGGTCTTCTGCATGGGTCTCCTGTAAGCTCTCCTACATGGGTCTCCTGAAGGTTCTCCTGCTGGGTCTCCTACAGTGCTCTCCTGCATGGGTCTTCTGCATGCATCTTTTGCAGTGATTCCCTGCATGGGTCTTCTGCATGAGTCTCCTGCAAGCTCTCCTACATGGGTCTCCTGCAGTGCTCTCCTACATGGGTCTTCTGCATCCATCTTCTGTAGAGCTCCCCTGCATGAGTCTTCTGCATGAGTCTCCTGCAAGCTCTTCTGCATGGATCTTCTGTGATGCTCCCCTGCATGGGTCTTCTGCATCCATTTCCTGGAGTGCTCCCCTGCTGACTCTTTTGCATGGGTCTCCTTCAGTGCTTCCCTGCATGGGTCTTCTGCATGGGTCTCCTGTATGAGTCTCCTGAAGTTTCTCCTGCAGGGGTCTTTTGCATGGGTCTCTTGCAATACTGTCCTGCATGACTCTGCTTTGTGGCTCTCCTGTTGATACAGGCTCTCTTATTGGCAGAGACCTAAACTACTTCCATATTGCAGTGCCTCCATGTTAGAGTCCTTTCCTTCTAGCCACGTGGTGAGAGGCAGTGAGAGACAGAGAGAGAGGAGAGAAAGGAGAAGTAAGATGAAAGTGCAGATGCCTAGAAAAGACACATACGCTGGTATTTGCCTCAGACCTCAGCTAGCAAGAGAGACACCATTCCTGCTCATGTCCCAAGAATTAGTTAAATGACCTCATCCAGGTATCCTGGTCTGGAAGTTAGGAGGATCATATGGGTACTTGGTGAGTAGGAATGGTCTCTGCCATGTCATATCTGGATGCTGTCTCCCTGCCCCTATTATCCTTCGAGAAGCCTTCCTTAAGAACTCTATTTTGAGCTTTCCTTCAGCAAGATGGGTTCGAATTGTTTACTGACAGTCTCAGGTCAATGACAGAGCAATAAGCTCTTTTAGGGAAGGGAGCTTGTAAATGTCTCTTATATGATGCTACCACCTTTTCTGCATTCCCTCAACCTTTCCTTCCACTCCTCATTTTTCTCATTCACGATGCTAAGTGTGATGCTTTGCCCAACATAGGTGATCAACATGGGCTGGAAGTTGGGTGTTAGGCTTCATTGATGGCAGAGGGATAAAGGTTACTTTGATTATCCATCTGAGCAGAAAAGGGAGTCATGGCTTACCAGCTACATACCTGAGAAAATCATGGGGTTGTTATTCACCATAAGTGCATCACTTTGTGGTCAACATGTGCTAATTATACAAGTGAATCTAGTCCCTAACTGCCTTGTGATTCTAGACTATAGAAGGTGACCATTCTACCATATCCTGGAGTATTGTGTTCATTTCTGGAAACCCTGAAAGTAGAGATTTGAACAAATGAGTAGGTGAAAGAACTGAAGCCTGGAGAATCATAAAAAGCATGACTTATGTTCAAATATTTGTAGGTCTATATTATAGGCTGCTAAGTTGATGAAAGTTAATTTGTTTGACCCCAAGGAGCAAAGTATAATTTATAGACAGATAGGTTTGAATTTCATGTTCAGAAAAATGTTATTAATAACAGGAAGTTTCTGAAAGCAAAGTGGAGCTGTGAGTTATTGTCCATACATGGGCAGAAGCTGGTAGATCTTGCTGAGGTCATATTAGAGAAAGTTCCTGCATCAGACACAGCATGGGAATACCTGATGTGCTTTGCTTTCCTCTCTGAAATTCTGTTATACTATCTTATCTTTGAGTCTTAGATGAGCCAACTGAATTTGGCTTTCCTCAGACATCATGAGGAAAATAATGTCCTTCTTAAGCCTTTAATAACTGTGTAGGGGGAAGGTTTGTCTTAAGAGTATATATATTTTTTTTGATGGAGTCTTGCTCTGTTGCCTAGGCTGGAGTGCAGTGGCGCAATCTCGGCTCACTGCAAACTCCGCCTCCTGGGTTCACACCATTCTCCTGCCTCAGCCTCCCGAGTAGCTCGGACTATAGGTACCCGCCACCATGCCTGGCTGTTTTTTTTTTTTTTTTTTTGTATTTTTAGTAGAGACGGGGTTTCACTGTGTTAGCCAGGATGGTCTCGATCTCCTGACCTCGTGATCCACCTGCCTCGGCCCCTCAAAGTGCTGGGATTACAGGCGTGAGCCACCGCACCCGGCCCGAGTAAATTCTTAGAAGTGAGATTGCTAGGATAAAAACCAAACGCATATGTAATTTTGTTGGATATTGCCAAATCCTCCTTCAGAGAGATGGTGCCTTTGCTGTTTCCACCAGCAGTGTAGGAGAGTGCGTTTCCCTACGGCCTCGCAAACAGAAGGCATTGTCGAACTTCCAAGTTTGCCAGTCTAACGGATGTGAACTAGGATTGGTGTTTTAACTTGCACTTCTCTTATAATGAGAGGATCTGAACATCTTTTCATATGTTATCTTTTGTGCATTGTTGCTTCATGTCTTTGCTAATTTGCTTATAAAATTTTTTTCATTTTTTTCCTCTTAATTTTTAAAAGATGTTTCAAGTTAGGAGTATTAACCTTTTATGGGTGATGAATACTGAAAATCTTTTCTCCCAGTACTCATTCGTCTTTTAACTTCTTTGCTTACGGTGTTTACCATTTTGAGTAGTTTATGTATTTGTTTGTTTTTAGTTTTTTGCTTTTGACATGCAAAAGTTTTATTTTTATGTGGTCACATTTATCTTTTGGTTTTCTGTATGGGGATTTTTAACAATTAGAACGCCTTCCTCCATACTCAAGGTGCAGAGGGATTCCATCATGTTTTCTTCTAGTGTGTGTATATTTTTATTTTTTTTTACTTTCGGATCTCTGACGTCTCTGGGGTTTATTTTGTGTGTGTGGTATCAGAAACGGATTTAATTTTACCTTTTCCAGAATTGCTCTCCAGTTGTCAAAGCTCCTCTTAGGCCTTGGATAACTTTGGTGGGGGGCAAAATTTTTGTTTTGAAACAAAAATTACTGCTTTGTTTCAAAACATTGGCCACCGCCCTGCTGCCTAAATCTAAACTCCTCAGGTGCTCTCAGGCCTAGCTGGGCTCCACCTCTTCACTGTACTGCAGACCTCAGCCTGATCCATGGTCTGCACTCCCGAGCACTAGCGTTCTTTGCCACAGAGGACAAAGCATCCCAGAAGATCCTCAGGCGCCACGTGAATTGCTTCTCTCACGTTAGTGCTATTGCCACTCGTAAATGGCAAAGTCCTTGAAGGCAGCAGCTATGCTCTTCTATCTTGGGTGACCCTACAGCACCAAACTCAGACATGAGAACACAGTGAACATCCACAAGTGCTTCTGGAGTTACAGATATTTTGAGATGTGAACAAGACACGCTATCTCCCTAAAACACACACGATTCCTCCAGTCATGTCTCCTTGAGTGGCTGCTATGTGACAGGCACTGTGTGACAGGCATAGTGTGATAAGCACAGGCACAGCAAAAACAAAGTCCCCTGGAGCACAGAGTGTGGTTGTGGAAGCCAGCAATAAATAAAAAAGCAGAGATGCAAGCTCATGGCATGGCAGGTGGCATGGACTTTAGAAAGAAGAGCAGGGAAGTAGGATCAGGGCTATGCTCAGTAAAGTGAGTGACTTGAGTGAAGTGGAGGGAGGACCCCGGTGAAGACATGGAGAAGGTGCATGCCAGGTAGAAGGTACGGAGGTAAGGATGCTTTGCCAGGAGGGAATGATCTTAGAGTTTGAGTAACAGCAAAATGCTTGCGTGTGGCGGGAATAAACTAAGGGAAGGGCTGGAGGAGCTGAAGTCAGAGAGAGAGGAAGGGGCCTTATGCCTTGTGGCCCCATTGACCACAGATGTACATGAAGGGAACGGAGCAGAAACGTGGCCTGTGTGCCATGGTTTATGTGGAAAATGGAACATCAGCTGCAAGTGTGGATGCAGCAAGAGTGGCAGGAGGCTGCTGGTGTCCGGGCAGGACACATGTACACATGTGGCCGAGGCTCAGTGGGAACAGTGGAGGGGGTGAGAGAGGTTAGATTTGGGATCTAGTGTGAGGATGAGGCCAGCAGAACTTTCTTCTGTGTTGAATGTGGGAGTGAGGGAAAAAGAGATTTAAAGATGATGCCTGATGCCTATGTTTCTGGTCTGCATAACTGATAGATAAGGGTGTCATTTTCTCATTTCCAAGTGGACCTAGCATCTCATGATTTCCCTGTTCATAGCATCTGGGTTCTGTCAGGTAACTGAAGCAGGCTGAACGTTAAAATGACCACCTCTCCAAGGTTGTAACCGGGGAAATAAATGCCGTTTGCGCCTAACGACCTTCATGAAGGATTCAGAGGCGCTCATGCTCATCAGCTCTGGCAGGCATTGATTTGGGGGAAGGGGGTGTGCAGCTCAGAGAGAGGCCAGCTCTCCTGCATCTGCTCATATGGGCAGTTGGCAGAGAGAAGGGCAATGCTGACCTTAAACCAAGGTCAGGAAGGGTCTGTCGATAGGGTGGAGCCACCTGGCCTTTTCTAATGTAGGAAAAGCTTTTCACACTATCCTCTGACTGGTTCTCTCGGCAGCATTTAGAGTGAGCACCATGAGCCGGGACGTGCTCTGGGTGCTCTTGCTGCTCCCAGGAGAAGGGTTCAGCCCGAGGTGCAAGGTCAGATGAGCGGATTCCATAGTGTGCATGGCAGCGAGGCATGAGGGCAGTGCGGAGAGGGGCAACATGTCTCAACGTTAGGAGAAAAGAGAAATCCCTTCAAAGGGGTCATTAGCATCAGGAAGAGAGTATGGACCAATTCACAAAGAATAAATTTCCCAAATAGAATTCCAAGCATTAAAAATGTATTGGGTATGCCTGTAATCCCAACACTTTGGGAGGCTAAGGTGGGCGGATCACCTGAGGTCAGGAGTTTGAGATCATCCTGGCCAACATGGCAAAACCCCATCTCTCCTAAAAATACAAAAATTAGTAGGGCATGGTGGCGTGCACCTGTAATCCCAGCTACTTGGGAGGCTGAGGCATGAGAATCGCTTGAACCCAGGAGGCAGAGGTTGCAGTGAGCTGAGATCGTGCCACTGCACTCCAGCCTGAGAGATAGTGCAAGACTCTGTCTCCAAAAAAAAAAAAAAAAAAAGAAATGTATTGGGGAAAAAACAGCCATGTAAGACCTCAGGCCTTAAGGAAAGGGTGATGGCCAGTGCTTAAAGGAAAGAGAGAGCTTCAGTGCCCAGAAGGCGAGTTAAGAACCTACAGAAACTGGTGTTTCGTTTGGCCTGCTCTCTAAGGATATGGCAGAAAGGCAGATTAAGGGGTATATTATCAAAAGGGAGGAAGCACCACAGTTGACCTGAGTCCCTGATACTATGGTCCAGGACTCTGAGATTTCACTCTCCAAGGACAGGGTTAGACCCTCAGTCTGAGGCTGAAGGTTAAGTGCTTCCACCGGCAAAGAGCGAATGGTTGCTGGGGTATTGAGCCAAGAACAGCCACAGCGAAGGTTCACAGTGAGTGAGTGATACCGCTGGGAATCAGCCAGAAACAAAGCACCACCATAAAGAATATCACTTATAAGGATAGGACTTTCCTGTCCATTTAGGAATCACTGTCCTGGAAAACTCAGTTCCGTTCGTGTTGCCTTTGCGTTGGCCAGTCAGCGGTGCCAGCTGGAAGATACATAGACGAAGCTCAGTGGTGTGGATCAGGCAGGGTTAAGCACTGACAGCAAAGTCATGGTAGGGAGACCACATGGAAAATGTGACCAGAGAAAAGATCCAGGAGAAAAAGTGTCTTGCTTGGTACAGGAATCTAAGACAGCTGGATTTTTCTTGAGTCTTTTTGGATCCTGTGGTCAGCAGAGTAACCTGATACATCTTGGGTGGCGGTTAACTATTTGTTTCAACTTGGCGGGGCCACAGTCCCCAGACATTTGGTCATTCTTCTGGGTGTGCTTTGAGGGTGCTTTTGGGCGAGATTAACATTTGGACAAGCAGACTGAGTAAAGCAGGTTGTCTTCCTTAATGTGGAAGGACTTCATTCAATCAGTTGCCTGAGCAGAACAAAAGGTTGACCCTTCCCCTAGTAAAAGAGAATTCTCCCTGCCTGGTGGCCTTCAAACTGGGGCATCAGCTCTTCCTTTTTCTACAGCAGCTGCTGCTCTTCAGACTCAGACTGGATCATTGACTCTGCAGATTGTGAACTTGCCGGCCTCTATCTATCATCTGTCTATGTTTCTGCCTGTGTGTCTGTCTGTGTGTCTGTCTACCTACCTACCTACCTACCTACCTATCTCTCCTGTTGGTTTCTGTTCCCCTGGAGAGCCCTGACTAACACATCTTATTATAGGATTAGTCAGAACTCCCAACAGTTTTGCCTGGTGAAGTCTGCTCAACAGCTGCCAGGTTCCAAGGTCAAGCATCCAAAAAGGGAGAGGGAACCAGCCAGAAGGTGTATCATTTTAAGACCTGACCTTGGAAGTCATTCAGGGTTCCTTCTACCAGCTTCTCTCATTAGAAGTGAGTCACTAAGATGACCTGTATTCAAATAAAGGGAAATTAGAGCGCCTTGTTAATGGAAGAAATATAAAAAATTTGCAGACATGTTTTCAAAGCACCATTTTCCACTCTCTGGCCACAATTTATTTACATTTCTCCCACTCTCTTACCTCCCCTCAAGATCCCATGTCTTATCTGTTGTGGGATCAGGCTCACAATCTTGTCAACTGAGTAGGTCCACGTGCAGGTCAGGTGAGTGAACTGCTGAAGATGTGAACAAAAGAAACAAATCACCCAGTTCTCCCACTCTAGAAATCCTAAGAGCACTGAGGGAAGGAACTGTATCTCTTTTTAGCCCCCATGATGCTTAGCACAAAAAATAGTGAAGGTTGTTAAGACATCATCTTGCATTTTTCTAAAGCAATAAACATAAATAAATAAAACATCTACATCCCTCCTTTCTGTTCCCAAGTACAGAAGTCGCCCCCTCCAATCCATTGTTTCACTTTCCTCAGTTTCTGTTACCTGCAGTTCACCATGATCTGAAAATGTTAAAATATTTTCAGAGATAAAGCAGCTATATTCACATAACTTTTATCAAAGTAGGTTGTTATATTTGTTTTATTTTATTATTATTTATTATTTTGAATCTCTTAACTGTGCCTAACTTGTAAATTAAACTTTATTATAGGTATGTATAAGAAAAACAGTATATAGAGAGTTTGGTACTTTCTGCAGTTTGAGGCAACCACTGGGGGTCTAGGAACATCTCCCATTTGGATAAGAGGTAAGTACTGTAATAGAATTCCTTGCCTTTGAAGGTCAGAGGTTGCAACAGTGGACACTGCAGGACCTCAGAGAGTGAGCAAACACTTGTGCTCTGTGCACATTGCAGACATGTTTTCAAAGCACCATTTTCCACTCTCTGGCCACAAATTATTTACATCTCTCCCACTCTCTTACCTCAGTCAGCACTCACAGGGGGAGGGCTTTACAGCTCAACCAGACAGCACTAAACCCTCTTAACTTCCCAAATGACTGTAGCAATTTCACCTTGCTCCTGGGCCCTGCCCAGCCAAGGTTTCTCTACCTTTGGGATTTAAAACCAATTGGAAAATCAAAGTAGTAGCTTTGTATAAGGGGTCCCCAGCTACTCTGTTGGCTACTTTTACAGCCAAATCAATCGTGGTTAATAAACTGAGATACTGAGAGGGTGGAGACACTGTCTTCAACTGGAACCTTGTTCTGACTCCATGACCAGGGATGCCTAGGAATAAAAGAAATTAGTCTCCTCCTCTCCCCCACAGTCTTCCATTTCTTGCCCATATTTCCACTAAATGTTTCAGAGTGCCCACACATGCATACTCCTACGAGAGAAGCTTGGGCTGTGTGCTTTTCCCCACCATGCTATGAAAGTCAGACCATGTGTGCTAAGTACAGGAGCTGAGAAAATCCTATAAACAGAGTCCTAATATAGGGTTAACAACATTCCACCTCTAGGTCAGAAATTTTATGTAGACCAATAAGAAAGCACAGAGAATATGTACATTGATTTACTGTTTACGATTATTGGCTACCATGTATTGGGTGCCCTTGAAGAGCTGGATACTATCCTAAGCATTTTACATATTTTATTCATATTCTTCAGACCTTTGCAATGTAGTTGTGCGGATGTGGGACTTAAAGCATGGAAAAGTTAAATAGCTTGCCTAAATTTTGCACAGCTGGGATGTGAATGCAATCTCTCTTGAGTGCACTTCTCAGCTTGCCATGTAAAATTACTGACATCCATTTGACCTGGTTGTGCCTGTCACCTTTGCAGCCCTCTGTGTAGTATTCCCAACTCTCCATGAAGTTATCAATTTGCTAAAAATAATTTCTGTGGCTGATGGATTTTTAATGTAGCGTGCTGTCTCAGGCCCCTCCCTAGAAGTTTATGGCCAAGAAACTGAGCGGTGGGGAGGCTTTTGGAGCTCCTGCTAATGTGAGCAGACTGTAGGGCTGAGGCCACCACTGGTCTGATTTCTGCCTCTTCTTATTTTTAATGAGGTCAAGGGCATCCACTGGCAAAGGGGAGGGGGCTGTCTCTCCCGACAGTGTCTGGGTACCTGGAGCTCTCTGTTGACCACTCTTGTTTCTTTTGCGTCTCACACACAGCCTGAGGTCAGAGGCAGAGACATTACTCATAACTAATTCTTGTAGGGTACATCATTTAGACTTGGTTACCCCCAAATTAATGAAGAGAGAGGAAAAACCTCTTTGTCTTTCAAATACCACCTGTTCTTCACGTCCAAAAGACCATTTCCTCACTAGATTCTGTGAAGTGGGCCTTGTCTCTAAGGGGGTTGTGGACAGGCAGAGAGAGCAAACTCGACTCTGAGACACAAAGTAGCAGAGGGGGATGTCCTGTATCTCAGACTGGACACAAAACTGGCTCTAGAGACAGTTTGGACTTGGAATTACCCCAAGAGAGAAATGGTTAGGAGACTCTGGTCATGCAGAACGTAGAGTGGTCTAGTGGGGAAGGCACCAGCTTAGGAGCCTGGAGAGCTGAACTCTAGCTTGGGTTCTGTCAGAAGCTAGCTCCTGGGCAATGTACTTCACCCCTGAGCACCTGTTTTCTCATCTGTGGCATGGGGATGATAATTCTCGTCTCATCTCCTTTGTGAGCACTGTCAGTGTAAAGTCATATATACAACTTGGTTTTTGAAATTGTAATTCAAAGTGCTTTTCGCTGTCCTCTCCATGGCCTGGCTTCTCGGCCCTGTTCCTGGCTCCTCCAGCCCCATCTGCTTCCTACTTGACCTTTTTGTCTATGCAGTCATGTCTGTGCACATCCACATGAGCCATGGACTCGTAATCCTCCTCTTGCCAGCTTGGACACCTGGCCTGCCTGGAAGCTCCAGCCACGCTCCTGCAAGCTTTACTTTAGGGAACTCACATTACTGTCATCTGGAAAGATGGGAAAAGGCAGGAGGCAAATATTGTCACTAAAAATGTGCTACCATTAAAAGATTCTGTGAAAACACAGGGAATTAAATAAGATATTTAAGATATATTAAGGCTGGAAGCGGTGGCTCATGCCTGTAATCCTAGCACTTTGGCAGGCTGAGGCGGGCAGATCACCTGAGGTCAGGAGTTCAAAACCAGACTGGCCAACATGATCAAACCTCATGTCTACTACAAATACAGAAAAATTAGCAGAGCGTGGTGGTGGGCACCTGTAATCCCAGCTACTCGGGAGGCTGAGGCAGGAGAATCACTTGAATCTGGAAGGCAGAGGTTGCTGTGAGCCAAGATCATGCCACTGCACTCCAGCCTGTGTGACAGAGCGAGACTCTATCTCAAAAACAAAACAAAACAAAAAAGATATATTAAGATAATAGCAGAATGGAAAATGAATGATAACAGCAGAATGGAAAAGAAAGAACTGTTTAAATATATAGCACTCAGTCACTAAAGACTGAATGAATAAATCAAAGAGAAAAAATTAAACAAACTCTACAAAAATTCAAAATTTCTGCTCTTAAAAGAGTACCATTAAGAAAATAAAAAGATAAGCTTCAGACTGAAAGAAAATATTTGCAAAATTATGTATCTTATAGCATATATTTACTATACCATCCAGAAATTTTCCTAATTATATACTTAAGAGAAATGAAAATATATGTCTACATGAAACGTTGAACATTAATTCTCATTGTAGTGTTATTCATATTAGTCTAAAACTAGAAATAATCTAAATGTTCATTAACAGGTGACTAGATAAACAAAGTGTATAAATCTACATCAATATCAGTATCTATGTTATATGTCATGGAGTAGCACTCAGCCATCTAAAAGAAGAAAGTGTTGGTACAAATTGCAACCCCTGTATGGATCTTAAAGTAATTACATTGAGTGAAAAACATGCTCAATAAAAGCAATCTTCATATTTTCATTAATATAAAATTCTACATCTTTCAAACTAATGCCTGTTGACCATCTTGTTGATGGGACAGGGCAGGGATGGCCAGGAGGGACAGAGGGGCACAGTGATATTTTCAAGAATGTGTACATGTCAAAACTTATCAAGTTATGAACTTTAAATATTTTTAGCTTGTTCTATGTCAATTTTTGCTCAATAAAGCTGTTTAAATTATATCTAAACATCAACAGAGAAAGAAAGAATTGGACACCAAAAATATTTAACTTATAAAAGGCAATAAAAAAAGAGCAGAGGAACAAAAATGCATGAGGCACATGGAAAAGAAATAGCAAAATGAAACTTAAACCCAACCCCATCAATAATTACATTAAATGTAAATGTTCTATATGCTCTAATAAAAGACACAAATAAAAAAGCAAAATCCAACTCTGTGCTGGCAACAAGAGAAGCATTTTAGATTCATGGAAACAAATAGGCTGAGCATAAGAGAGAAAAAGTAATTTTTTTCATGCAAATAGTAATTGTGAAAGAGCTGGAGTGACTACATTAATATCAGAGAAAATAGACTCAAAGACTAAAAATATTGCTAATGTCAAAGAGGGTCAGTGATAAAAGTATCAATATACTAGAAATATATAAAAGTTATTAAGGTATATGGGCTTCAAGATGGTTGAGTAGGGGCATTTGGTACTTACCTTCTCCTTGAAGAATCAAACTAACAAGTAGATCATCACACTTTGAATCCATCACCGAAGAGAGTGCTGGAATTTAAAAGAGAAGGGACAAGAAATACCTAAGGCAAGGAAGGAGACGGAAGCCAGGTAATCTGTTTGGATGAGATCTGCTGGGTGCTTGGACAGGCTCCCCAGTATGGGGAAAGGGTGAGCAGCCCCCAGTAATCCACATTCCCACTTTGGACTCCTGCACTCCTAGGCAGCAGAAAGCCCCTCAACCCACACAGGCCCTGAGACTAACATAGGAAGCTGCCTAGAGACCACATGACAGCATTGCTCTGGAGTCAGAGCTCACCCTGGATTCCCCCACCCCGACCCCCAAGTGCTAAGCAGCTGCAGCATGGTGCTATTTTGAGAGCCCAACCCCCACTAGACCGCACCCTGCTCCAGGGCCCAACAGATCCTGCATCTCCACGCCCTTGGAGCCCCATGGATATCCCTTGTTCATAGCTGGGTGCTGCCACAGGCTATTGCCATCAGAGCTGAAGTGTGAGTCATTGGCAGTGACCCCTTCACCCCCTGTAGTGGGGCTGCTGCGCATTTACAAGTGCTCTGAAGACAGGCTACCCCACTTGCAGCTGCTACTTGGGGCCAAAGTGTGCACTCCCCAGCTACATGTTTACCACTAAAAGCAACCCTGCCTTATATGAATCACTTGACAAATAATTCAAAATGTCCCCAGAAGCAGGTCCACAGAACAGCCACTGCTGCCCCTGCCCAAGCAATCTGCCAGGGGACTGGGCATCACTCCACCACTGCTTATGACAGTCAGTGCCCATATGCACCATTGTGGGACTTGAGGAAAGGCTTGCCAGCTTAATTCCTCTGTTTCCAGTGCCCAAGCACACTATCCAGGTTCCTGGTTATTGCAGTGCCCCATCTGCCACCATTGGCACCTGAGCACTCCTCCCAGGGCCTAAGGATAGGCCCACCTAGCCTGCTGCTCCCACCACAGCTGGCACCCACTCACACGCACCAACCATGGGCCTGGGGACTGGCCCATCCAGTTTATCACAGAAACTACCAATATCGGTGTGGACAGCATGAAAGCCAGAGGGTTATGCAACTACTGCTACTGCCATTGCCCATGCCACACCTGCAACCAAGGGGACCAAGGACCTAGCCACCCAGCCAGCCCACTGCTGCCACTGTTGCCACCCAAGCAAGCTGCTTAGTGACTCAATAACCTGTCCACCTGTAGCCACTAAAATTGGTGCTGGTGTATGCTGCCCTGGGGCAAAAGGACAGGCACACTCAGCCAGCCACTGTCACCTCAGAGGCTCAAGGACTGGCCCACCTTACGTCTCTGTCCCCAGCAAAACTTTATCATAGCCTCCACTAACAAATGCACTCTAAGCCACTGATAAAATCACAAACACCACTGACACTATTTACAGCCAAAGAAATCATATGAAGACCGTAGCAGCGCATGCACCAGAACCAAATCCAAAGTGCCCCACCAAAACAACACCATAAATACAACTTCAGAAAAATGTCCTCCCCTATGAAAGAAAATTTTAAAAATTGGAAGATGTAACTGTTACAACAAATGTACAGATATCAATGTAAGGACACAAGAAACATGAAAAAGCCAGGAAATATGACATTTTCAAAGAAACAAAATAATTCTCTGAAAACAGATTCCAACATAAAAGAAATTTCTAAACTTCCAGAAAAATAATTCAAAATACTGATATTAAAGAAGTTTAGCTACATACAAGAGAAATTAGATAAATAGTATAAATAAATCAGAAAAACAATTCAAAATATGGATAAGAAATTTACCTAAGGGATAGATATCATAACAAAGAACCAAACAGAAACTCTGCAACTGAAGAATTCATTGAATGAAATAAAAAATAAATCAGAAAGCTTCAACAACAGACTAGTTCAAGCAGAAGAAAAAATTTCAGAACTTGAAGACAGGTCTTTTGAAATAACTTAGACAAACATAAAGAAAAAATAATTTAAAAAATGAATAAAGCAATTAATATGACATATAGGACACCATAAAGTGACCAAATATGTTAATTTTCTATGTCTCAGAAGACAAAGAATAAAAGAAAGGGGTAGAAGACATATTTAACAAAATAATATATACAAATTTAGCATTCATTTAGCAAGAGATTTAGACATCCAGATACAGGAAGCTCAGTGATTCCAAAATAGATAAAATGCAAAAAGTTCTTTTCCATGGAACATTAGAGTAAAACTGTTTAAAGTCAAAGACCAAGAGAGAATTCCAAAAATGGCAAGAGAGAAGTATCTAGTTACTTATAAGGGAACCCTTATCAGATTAACAGTGGATTTCTCAGCAAAAGCCTTATAGACCAGAAAAGAATGGGATGATATATTCATAATGCTGAAAGAATAAAATTTCAGACAAGGATACTATACCCAGCAAAGCTATTCTTCATAAATTAAGGAGAAATAAAGTGTTTCCCAGATAAGCAAAAGTTGAGGGAATTTATCACCACTAGACAAGTACTACAGAAAATGCTTAAGGAAGTCCTACTCCTGTAATCAGAAAGACAATATCTACCATCATAAAAACATGTGAAAGTATAAAACTCACTTGTAGAGAAAACACAGAAATAAGGAAAAGAAAGGACTCAGATATTACTACTAAAAAAACCCTACCAAACCACAGTGATAAACAATAAGAGAGAAAGAAAAGAACAAAGGATAAATAAAACAACCAGAAATCAATTAACAAAGTGACAGGAATAAACTCTCACATATCAATAATAGCCTTTAATGTAAAAAAATTAAACTTTCCACTAAAAAGGTATAGACCGGCTGAATGGTTAGAAAACATACTCTATGCTTTCTATAAGGAACTCATCTCACTTTATCTCACCTTTAAAGACATATATAGACTGAAAGTAAAGGAATGGAAAAAAATTCATACAAACAAGAACCAAAACCAAGAAAGAATAATATTTATTATATTAGTAATTATTACTAGTAATTATTATATTATTATTAATAATTATTAATATATTATTAATATACTTATTTCAGATAAGACAGACTTTAAGTCAAAAACAGTAGAGAGAGACAAAGAAGATCATTATATAAAAATAATGGGATCAACTTAGTAAGAGGATATAATATCCTAAACATATATGCACTGGAGCATGCAGATATATAAAGGAAATATTATTATATCTAAAGAGAGAGGCCGGGTGCACTGGCTCAAGCCTGTAATCCGAGCACTTTGGGAGTCCGAGGCAGGAGGATCACGAGGTTAGGAGATCGAGACCACCCTGGCTAACGTGGTGAAACCCTGTCTCTACTAAAAAAAAACAGAAAAAATTATCCGGCCGTGCTGGCGGGTGCCTGTAGTCCCAGCTCTCCGGAGGCTGAGGCAGCAGAATGGCGTGAACCCAGGAGGCGGAGCTTGCAGTGAGCTGAGATGCGCCACTGCACTCCAGCCTGGGCGACAGAGCCAGACTCGGTCTCAAAAAAAAAAAAAAAAGAAAGAAAAAAAGAGAGAGAGAGAGAGAAATAGACTCCAATACAAAAAGACTTGAGGACTTCAATACCCTACTCTCAGCATTAGATGATAATCTAGACAGAAATTTAATGAAGAAGTAGATTTAAACTGTGCTTTAGAGTAAATAAACCCAATAGACTTTTATAGAACATTTCATCCAACAGCTGCAGACTATGCATTATCATCAGCACATGGAACATTCTCTAGGATAGACCATGTGTTAGAACACAAAACAGCCCTCAACCATTTTTTTAAAAATTGAAATTATATCAAATACCTTCTCAGAGCCCCATTGAAACAAGAAATCAATAACGGGAGAAACTTTGAAAACTGTACGAATACATGTAAATTTAAAAACATGCTCTTGAATGACAGTTGGATCAATCAAGAAATAAAGGAGGCAATCAAAAAATTTCTTGAAACAAATGAAAACAAAAACCAACATATCAAAACCTATGGGATACAGCAAAAGCACTGCTAAGAGGGAAGCTTATAGCAATAAACTCCTACATCAAAAAAGCAGAAAAATTTAAAATAATTTATCCAATGATATGCCTCAATGAAGTAGAAAAGCAAGAACAAATCAAACCAAAAATTAGTAGAAGGAAAGAAATAATAAAAATTAGAGCAGAACTAAACAAAGCAGAGGCAAAAAATACAAATAATCCATTGAAAAAAATTTTTATCAAAAAGACAAAATTAATAAACACTAGACTAACCACAAAAAAGAGAGAAGACCCACATAAATAAAATCAGAAGCAAAAAAGGAGACATTACAACTGATACCACAGAAATACAAAAGATCATTAGAGACTATTATGAAAATTATACACTAAAAAACTGGAAAACATGGAGGAACTGGATAAATTCCTGGATACATATAACCTACCAAGATTGAATCAGAAAAAAATAGAAAACCTGAACAGACCAGTTGAATCTGTAGCAAAATGTTTCCCAATAAGGAAAAGTCAGGACTGGATTGCTTCATTGCTGGATTCTACTGAACTTACAATGAAGAGTAAACATCAATTCTCTTTAAAGTATTACAAAAAATTGAAGAGAACAGAATTCTCCCTACCTCCTTCTACGAGACCATCATTACCCTGATACCAAACCAGACAAGGATGCAGTAATAGAAGAAAACTACAGGCCAATACCCCTGATAAACAGAGGCAAAAATCCTCAACAAAATACTAACAAACCGATTTTAACAGCATATCAAAAAGATAATACATCATGATCAAGTGGGATTTATCCCAAAGATGCAAGGATAGTTTAATATATACAAATATTTATAAATATAATACATCACATCAACAGAATAAAAGACAAAAACAATATAATCATTTCAGTAGATGCAATAAAGGCATTTGATAAAATTCAACACCGTTTATGATAAAAACTCTCAAAAAACTAGACATAGAAAAAAACACAAAACTTAATAAAGGCCATATATGACAAACAGATAGCTAACATTATTTTGAATGGGGAAAAAGCTGAAAACCTTTCTTCTAAAAACTAAAATGAGACACAAGTGACATGGTTTGGCTGTGTCCACATCCAAATTTCATCTTGTAGTTTCCATAATCCCCACATGTCATGGGAGGGACCCAGTGGGAGGTAATTTAATCATAGGGGCAGTTACCCTCATGCTGTTCTTATGATAGTGAGTTCTCACAAGATCTGATGGTTTTATAAGGGGCTCTTCCCCCTTTTGCTTGGCACTTTTCTTGCCTGTTGCAATGTAAGATATGTCTTTGCATCTCCTTTGCCTTCTGCCATGATTGTGAGGCCTCCCCAGCCATGAGGAACTGGCAGTTCCCCTGCACATCCTCTCTTGCCTGCCACCATGTAAGACTTGCCTTTGCTCCTCCTTCACCTTCCACCATGATTGTGAGGTCTCCCCAGCCATGTGGAAGTGAGTCCATTAAACCTCTTTTTCTCAGGTATTCCTTCATAGCAGTATGAAAATGGACTAATACAACAAGTATGCCCACTTTCACCATTCCTGTGTTGAATAGAAGCTGTTCTACATAGCACATGCTGTAGTGTTGAAAATGCTAGCCAGAACAATAAAGCAAGAGAAAGAAATAAAAGTCTTTCAGATTGGAAAAAGAGAAAGTCAAATTGTCCAACTGCAGATGACGTTATCTTAAATTTAGAAAAACCTAAAGATGCCACCAGAAAGCACTTAGACCTGATAATTACACTCAGTAAAGTTGCAGGATACAAAATCAATATACAAAAATTAGTAGTGTTTTTATACACCAATAATGAACTAGCTGAGAAATATATCAAGAAGCAACTTTCATTTATATAGGTACAGAAATTAAAATATGTAGGAATAAATTTAACCAAGGAGGTGAAGGCCTCTACAAGGAAAACAAAACTAACACTAATGAAAGAAGTTGAGGAGGATACAAACAAATACATTCCATTTGTTTGTATCCTCCTTAACTTCTTTCATTAGTTTTAGTTTGTGTTCCATACTCATGGTTTGGAAAAATTAACATCTTTAAAATGATAGTACCTGTATTAGGGTTCTCTAGAGGGACAGAACCAATGGAATGAATGAATATATATGTATATATGAGTTTATTAACTATTAACTTACGTGATCATAAGGTCCCAGAATGGGACTTCTACTAGCATCTCCTCCAGATGATTTACAGTGGAGTTCCACCAGCAAGACATCTACCAATAAATAGCCTCTCTTAGAACTCTATCAACAGACTGCAAGCTCTAATGTGCTGAACATCCCTGTGGGTGGCTTTCTCTGGCAACCCAAATGACATATTTAAGCAAGTAATCTCAGCAGCTTCTCATTCATCCAGTAAGCTTTGCGTTTGCCCTTTCCAATAAGGTCTTGATTATAGCTTGGAGTGCGTGTGAGATGTTTTTCAGGTGTTCTATCTCAGTCCTATGGTTGATCTTTAATCCATTATTTCTGTATTATTTGAAGTCCTCTTTTATGCTTTTAGCAAGACCTACTAAAAACAGAAGAAAGATACAAATTACTAAAATGAGTAATAAGATAGCAATGTCTCTCAGACTGCAGAAATTAACATGATATTAGGGGATTATGATGAGTAATTTTATGCAAAAACACTTAAAAATTTAGATGAAATGGACAATTTCATGAAAAGACACAAGTAATCAAAATTGACTTAAGGAGAAATAGAAAACTCAAATAGACCTGTAACAAGTAAATAAATTGCATCAGTAATTTCAAACTACTTCATAAAGAAAAGTCCAACTTTGGAGGGCTTCATTTATTATTTCTATTGGACAACTCTGGAATAAATAATATCAATCGTACAAAGACCTTTCAAAAACTAAGGGAGGAAACACTTCCTAGCTATTTCTATGAGGCCAGTGTTGCACTGATACCAAGCCAGACAAACATCTCAAGAAAATAAAATGTTATTTCAGTATCCTTTATGGACGTAGACACAAAAATCTCTAATAAAATATTAACAAATCAAATCTGGTAGTATCAGAATAAGATTATACATTATGACCTTGTGTAATATATTCTCAGAATGCAAGTTTCATTAACATTTGAAAGTCAATTAATGCAACACACCAAATTATCAAATAATTATTTCAGAGACATAGAACAAACATTTGATACAATTCAACATTCATTTATGATTTTAAAACACATACAAATTCTCATCAATGTAGAAATGGAAGAGAATTTAGCCTGAAAAAGGGCATCTGTGGAAAAAAAGAAAGAAATGTCAGTTAATATCACACATAATGTTGAAAGACTTGGTGTTGTCCCCTTACTAGGAGATGCGGACAATTCTGTACTGGGCTGGTGCAAGAAGTTCCAAGGCAATTATAATAATTAAAGTCATAATATTGTCTTTGAAATAATCTAGACAAATAATCTTTGTAGATGAAATAATCTTGTTTGCAGAAAATCCAATGCAATCTGCAAAAAAGATCTGATATGCACATTTAGCAAGGTTGTAGGATGCAAGATCAATATATTGAATTAATTACATTTTTATAGGCTAGCAACACACAGCCCAATAATGCAAATAAGGAAAAAATTCCATTTACAATAGCATCAAAAATAAAATTGTGAGGTAAGAACTGAACACTGAAACTAAAAAACACTGTTGAGAGAAAATAAAAATACAAATAAATGGAGAGATGATTGCGTTCAAAGATTGAAAGACTCAATTTGTTAATGAACATTTTTCCAATATTGTCCTATAGATTCAGTGCAATTGTTATCAAATTTCTTTTAGTTGTTTTTGTGGAAACTGACAAGCTTATCTTAAAATTTGTATCAAAATACAGTGACCTAGGATGGCCAAAATAATTTTGTAAACAAGCAGTGTTAGGGCCTCCACAACATGATATTAATAAAGCTACAGTTATTACAGAAAAAAGCTGCAGTTATTAAGACATGTAGCATTGGTGCAAAAATACACACAGAAATCAATAGAACAAAATGAAAAGTCTAGAAGTAAGTTCTCATCTTTTTGGGTAATTGACTTTTGACAATGATGCATTCATTATTCAATGCATAAAAAATAGAAGATATTTTCAATGAATGCAATTGTACCTCCATATACAAAAAAAAAAAATCAGAAAGCAAAGAAGGAAGGAAGGAAGGAAGAAATGAAAAAGAAGGAAATAACTGAGTCCCCTAGCTCACACAAAACATTCACCAACTGATTCTATACTTCTTAACTTTGTCTAGAGTACTTCTATCTCCACCGCAGCCTCCTTAGAAGATATTATTTCTCACTTGCATAAATCTGAGTTCCCCCATCTAATCAGTCTATGCTTCCCTAAAAACATTCTGAAATTGTTGTCAGAGTGAACTTTCTGAAAACTAAATAAGATGTTTTAAGCCAGTTAAGAGCATACCAATGGTCTTTGAACAAAGAAAGAAAGAAAGAAAAAAACCCTTAACATAGCCAATAAACTCAACATAATATGGCCCCTATATTTTCCCCTATCTAATATATTTTTTTTCAAATTTTCTAGCACTCTCCTCAAACCAAAAGAAGGCCAGTGTGGTTGCTCAAACTCACTATACTTCCTCTTCTTACAGAGCCTTTGCATATACTGCCTGGAATATTCTCTCTCCCATTCTTAATTTACTTCAACTCATTATTTCATTTTAGAATCCAGTGCCGTTTCTCAAGGAAGTTTTCTTTCTCTTGTTCCCGTAGCACCATGTATCTCTTGTATTTCCTGTATAGCATTTTCACATTAGTAATTTTCCAATTTTAATAATGTTTCTCTTCTGTGCTAGACATAAGCAGACAGACTCTATTTTCGTTCACCATTTTATCCCACTACTTAGCACAGTGTTTGACAGTTAGAACATCTTCAAAAAATATTTTCTGAATAAATAAGTGGCTAAATAAATGGAAAATTCTCAGATTGATGCATACTAGAAACAAATATAAAACTAAACAACCCTTTTGTACTAACTCTGTAAGTGCAAGAATTGAGGTTCTGTCAACTTCAGAGCACTCTTCTTTTCTATCTCACCTGGTAGTGGTAGAGACATTTGGTGTCTTGGGTTTCATCTAAAATGCCCCATGATAGCTAAGCAATGCCAAGCACACAGAAGGCCCTCGACGAACAACTGTTGAATTACGTGGTGCATTGATTATATTTGTTCTTTGTAACCAGATTCGGTTTTAGGATTCCATTCTTCCTTAAGAAAGACTAATGATGACATCGGAAATAGGGACCTCTGCAGTATGACCTGAAGGCTCATTGCCTTTTAATCAACTGGAGTCAGTTGATTCCAATAATGACACCAATCCATCCCTCCTAATTCAAAAGAACCTGCAGACATGTGCTTGATGAGAACACTATACCCACTTCGGCTCTGTTTTCCTTTGATTAATATTAGGTGTGTCATCAAGTACATGCCTCATCCCCTGTTGGAGGAGATGGCGTCTTGTTAGCAGGGCTTTTTCCTTGTGCCATCCTGTGTTTGAAAAAGGCTTTTTCAATTGCAACAAAAGCAAAAATTGACAATGGGATCTAATTAAACTAAAGAGCTTCTGCACAGCAAAAGAAACTATCATCAGAGTGAACAGACATCCAAATTCTTTGGAGATTTTTTTTCCCCCTTCATCTTCATATCAAACACCTCTCTAGTTGCCTTTGCTCATTCGATCTGATCTGTAACAGGTAGTAGGGATCAACTAAATCACAGTTTTTCAAACTATGAGATCCTATTCATTAGTGGGTTGTGAAATCAATTCATAGTTCCCCATAAGATTTTTAAAATATGAAATAGAATAGTGAAGACTAGAGAGCATTAGAAAACAAGGTGATTAGTAAGAGTAAGTCTTGTATCATGTGCATGTGTGTCTGTGTCGTGTATGTGTGTATGCACATGTGCATGAGGTCACAGTATAAAATGCATATCTTTACTCAGGTCAATAGGCATATGTATATATGTATATATTTTCTTCCCTCCCTAACTGCTATTTGAGGATGTTTAGTTAATGTGTTTAATTAGTTATATCCATTTCAAGTAATTAAAATCAGTTAAAATCAGAGGAATCTTTAAGTAGTAACCCAAAGGCTGAGTTGACTGTGTTGTCTCATGTTTAAAAGTCATATGGTAAATCCCTTCTCTCAGCATAACTGTGATGGTTGCCGGAGCTGTGGGCCAAGTCTTGCGGAAGTGTCCACCACATCATAGTACAGCGTAGGCACAGGATGGAAACTTCTTCGATTATCCTCAGTGATAGGGTCTGGCTCTGTGTCCCCATCCAAATATCATGTTGAATTGTGATCCGAATTGTAATCCCCATGTGTTGTGGGAAGGAACTTGCAGGAGGTGATTAGATCACTATGGGGGGTCCCCCCATGCTGTTCTAGTGATAGTGAGTGAGTTCTCATGAGATCTGATGGTTTTATAAGGGGTTTTCTCCCCTTCACTGTGCATTTCTCCTTCCTGCTGCCCTGTGAAGAAGAATATGTTTGCTTTCCCTTCTGCCATGATTGTAAAGTTTCCTGAGGCCTCCCCAGCCCTGCAGAACTGTGAGTCAGTTAAACCTCTTTCCTTTATAAATTACTCAGTCTTGGGTAATTCCTTATTAGCAGTATGAGAATGGACTAATACAGTAAATTGGTACCAGGTAGTGGTGTGCAGCTGTAAAGATAGCCAAAAATGTGAAAGTGACTTTGGAACTGGGTAACAGGCAGAGGTTGGAACAGTTTGGAGGGCTCAGGAGAAGACAGGAAGATGTGGAAAAATTTGGTATTCCATAGAGACTTATTGAATGGCTTTGACCAAAATGCTGATCATGATATGGACAATGAAGTCCAGGCTGAGTTGGCCTTAGATGGAGATGAGGAACTTGTTGGGAATGGGAATGAAGGTGATTCTTGCTATGCTTTAGCAAAGAGACTGGTGGCATTTTGCCCCTGCCCTAGAGATCTGTAGGACTTTGAACTTGAGAGAGAAGATTTAGGGTATCTGGTGAAAGAAATTTCTAAGTGGCAAAGTGTTCAAGAGGAAGCAGAGCATAAATGTTTAGAAAATTTGCAGCCTGGGCCAGGCTCGGTAGCTCACGCCTGTAATCCCAGCACTTTGGGAGGCCAAGGGAGGAGGATCATGAGGTCAGGAGATCAAGACCATCCTGGCCAACATGATGAAACCCTGTCTCTACTAAAAATACAAAAATTAGCTGGGTGTGGTGGTGCATGCCTGTAATCCCAGCTACTCAGGAGGCTGAGGAAGGAGAATCATTTAAACTAGGGAGTCAGATGTTGCAGTGAGACAAGATCACACCACTGTACTCCAGCAAGGTCAAAGAGCAAGTCTCCATCTGATAAAAAAAAAAAAAAAAAAAAAGACAGAAAAAAAGAAAAGAAAATTTGCAGCCTGACTATGCAATAGAAAAGAAGAACCCATTTTCTGGGGAGAAAGTCAAGCCTGCTGTAGAAATTTGCATAAGTAACCAAAAGCCTAATATTAATCACCTAAACAATGAGGAAAATGCCTCCAGGGCATGTCAGAGACCTACACAGCAGCCCCTCCTATCACAGGCAGAGAGGGCTGAGGGAAAAATGGTTTCATGGGCTGGGATCAGGGTCCCCCTGCTCTATGCAGCCTCAGGACATGGTGCCCTGTGTCCCAGATGCTTCAGCTTCAACCATGGTTAAAAGGGGCCATGGTACAGCTGAGGCCATTACTTTGGAGGGTGCAAGCCCCAAGCCTTGGTGGCTTAAATGTGGTGCTGGGCCTGTGGGTGCACAGAATTCAAGAACTGAGGTTGGGGAACCTTCACCTAGATTTCAGAGGATGTATGCAAATGCCTGGATATCCAGGCAGAAGTCTGCTGCAGGGGTGGAGCCTGCATGGAGAACCTCTGCTAGGGCAGTGTGGAAGGAAAATGCAGCGTGGGAGCCCCCAAACAGAATCCCCACTGGGGCACTGCCTGGTAGAGCTGTGAGAAGAGGGCCACCATCCTCCAGACCCCAGAATGGTAGATCCACTGACAGCTTGCACCATGCACCTGGAAAAGCCACTGACACTCAATGCCAGCACATGAAAGCAGCTGGGAGGGGTGCTGTCCCCTGAAAAGCCACAGGGATGGAGTGGCCCAAAGCCATGGGAGCCCACTTCTTACATCAGCATGACCTGGATGTGAGACATGGAGCCAAAGGAGATCACTTTGGAGTTTTAAGGTTTAATGACTGCCCTATTGTATTTTGGACTTTCATGGGGCATATAGCCCCTTTGTTTTGACCAATTTCTTCCATTTGGAATGGGTGTATTTACCCCATTCCTGAACCACGATTGTATCTAGGAAGTAACTAACTTGCTTTTGATTTTACAGGCTCATAGGCAGAAAGGACTTGCCTTGTCTCAGATAAGTCTATGGACTTGGAATTTGGGTTAATGCTGAAATGAGTTAAGACTTTAGGGAACTGTTGGGAAGTCATAGCTGTGTTTTGAAATATGAGAAATATGAGATTAGGGCAGGGCCAGGAGCAGAATGATACGGTCTGGCTCTGTGTCCCAACCCAATCTCATCTTGAATTGTAATACTAATTATAATCCCATGTGTTGGGGAAGTGACCTCCTGGGAGGTGATTAGATCATGGGGGCAGTCCCCCCATGCTGTTCTCATGATAGTAAGTTCTCATGAGATCTAATGGTTTTATAAGGGGTTTTCCCCACTTTGCTCTGCACTTCCCCTTGCTGCTGCCCTTCACACAAGAGGGACATGTTTGCTTTCCTTTCCGCCATGTTCATAAGTTTCCTGAGGCCACCCCAGCCCTGGGGAACTATGAGTCAATTAAAACTCTTTCCTTTATAAATGATCTAATCTCAGGTATGTCTTTATTAGCAGTGTGAGAATGTACTAATACACTCAGCATGCTTGAAATCATTCATAATTTTTAAAATGCAAATGGTATTCCTTCCAGGCACTGTGAGGGGCCATGCTAGGACATATTGTATGAGAATCTGCCCTGTGCGTCTCTGAGTTCACCACATCAACATTCCTTCCATTTCCAAGCACTCTCATTTCTGGCGCCGTGCATCTGCCTCATCTCTGTGTTTCTAAGAATTGAAACACTGGTTAATTGGAAGCAGCTTCACCAGCAGCAGGAACAGATCTAGAAATTGATAGAAAGTTGCAGTCCAGCTTTTTAAAATACCTTCTGGTGCCAAAAGACATGCCAGGAAGCAGAGGAAACCAAGAGTTATTGGGCAGAGGCCCTTGCACTGAAAACTGCTAGAGTGATTAGTAGCTTGGACCTTGCTTGTATATCTGATGCTCCTTGACCTTGGCTAATTATAACCATGGGCTTTTGAGTGATTTCAGACAAAAAATGAATATCAAAAGGCAATAAAAAGAATCGTTTCTGAAATCACCACTGCTCCTTCATTCCCTAGAAATCACAGGGAATTTATATTTCTGGGGTGAGCTGATCAGCATTGGTGGCAAGTGATGGGCTGGTGACCTTGGAGAGCAGAGGAGCTGTGGAGGGGCACAGGTAGGCATCCTTCACTCTCCTAGAAACACTCCAGGTAGCTCAGATCATGTCTTTGCCAGGGGACCAGACCCTCATTTAAATGGCTTGTCCAAAGTAGAATCAGGCTGCTTTAAAAAAAATTGGTACAGATGTTGGGCCCCACTGGCGATCATTTGGAGTCAGAGTGTGTTTTCTGTGGATTCCTTTGCATGTTAAGCTTCAGGTCAGGGAAAAAGCAGCAGTCAGTTAGAGGGTGTCCTTAAGTTGACATGACTGACTCTGAATGGGGCTAATTGAATCCATTCTCCAGGGGACAAGCTAGGGACCTTGAAGATGGCTTAGTCTCATGAATTTGATGGAGATCTCTAAAGAGGGTGCAACTTTCTAAAGGCAGCAGAAGAGGAGTAAGGTGTTGCCTCGGTTCATTGGGGCTGCATCACAAAATACCATAGACTGCATGGCTAATAAACAACAGAAATTTATTTCTTAAATTTCTGGAGGCTGGGAAGTCCAAGATCAGGCATATTTGGTGTGTGGTGAGGGCCCACTTTCTGGTTCATAGATGGTGCCTTCTCACTACATCCTCACCCAGTGGAAAGGACAAGCAGCTCTCCCACGTCTCTTTTATCAGGGCACCAATCTCATTCACAAGGACTCCACCCTTATGGCCTAAGCACCTCCCGAAGGCCCCATCTAACCTCATCACCCGAGGGCTTAGGATTTCAACATATGAATTTCAGGGGGACACCAGTATTCAGACAACAGTAAGTGTGATGAGGCTCACTAGACTGAACTCCAGAACAACCTCCGTCCTTACCCCATAACAGAACCCTGCAGAAGGCACTGAAAAGATCTTTTGAATATTCAGCTTCTTCGACTGTGAGGTGAATAGTGGGTAGATGAAAGGGGTCTGTGCTATAAATGGTGAGACGTTCTTTCCTACTTCCCAGGGATTTTAAGTGGTGTAGATGAGGAGGCACATGGGCACACCTCATTGTATTGAGCCTCGCTGTACTGCACTTCACAAATGCTGCAATTTTACACATTGGAGGTTTGTGACAAAGCTGCATGGAACAAGTCTACTGGAGCCACTTTTCCAACAGCATGTGCTCATTTCATGTCTCTGTGTCACAATTAGGTAATTCTCACAATATTTCAGACCTTTTCATTATTATTATATCTGTTATGGGGATCTGCAGTCAGTCGCTTTTGAAGTTACTATTGTGATTCTTTTGAGGCTTCACATGCCGTGCCAATATATGATAGCAAACTTAATCCATAAATGCTGTGTATGTTCTCACTGCTCCACTGACCAGCCATTCCCTGTCTCTCTTCCTCTCCTTGGACCTCCCTGTTCCCTGAGACACAATAATATTGAAATTAGGGCAATTAATAACCCTCCAGTGGTCACTAAGTGTTCCAAGTAAAAGGAAGAGTCACATATCTCACTTTAAATCAAAAGCTAGGATGATAAAGCTTAGTGAGGAAGGCATGTAGAAAGCTCAGATGGACCAAAAGCTAGGATGATAAAGCTTAGTGAGGAAGGCATGTAGAAAGCTGAGATGGACCAAAAGCTAGACCTCTTGCAGCAAACAGCTAGCCAAGTTGTGAAGGCAAAGGAATATGTCTTGAAGGGAATTTAAAAAGTGCTACTCCAGTGAACACACGAGTGATGAGAAAGTGAAATAGCTTTCTTGCTGATAGGGAGACAATTTTAGTATCTAGATAAAAGATCAAACTAGCCATAACATCCCCTTAAGCCAAAACTTAATCTAGAACAAATCCCTAACTCTCTTCAATTCTATGGAGGCTGAGAGAGGTGAGGGAGGTGTAGAAGAAAAGTTGGAAGGTAGCATAGGGTTGGTTCATGAGGTTTAAGGAAAAAAGCCATCTCCAGAACATAAAAGTGGAAGGTGAGGCAGCAAGTGCTGATGGAGCAGCTGCAGCAAGTTATCCAGAAGATCTA
This sequence comes from Pan paniscus, assembly GCF_029289425.2. Lineage (NCBI taxonomy): Eukaryota > Metazoa > Chordata > Mammalia > Primates > Hominidae > Pan > Pan paniscus. Next base: position 189,899,850 of record NC_073255.2, read on the forward strand.
GCTACGATCACTGATGAAGGTGGCTGCACTAAACAATACATTTTGAATGTCAATAAAACAGCCTTCTACTGGAAAAATATGCTGTCTAGAACTTTCCTAGCTAGAGAGAAGTCAAGGCCTGGCTTCAAAACTTTAAAAGGCAGGCGGACTCTCTTGTCAGGAGATAATGTAGCTGGTTACTTTAAGTTAAAGCCAATGCTCATGTGCTATTTCAAGAATCCTAGGACCCTTAAAATTATGCTAAATTAACACTGCCTGTGCTCTAGAGATGAAACATCAAAACCTAGATGAGAGCACATTCGTTTACAACATAATTTACTGAATATTTTAAGCCCACTGGTGAGACCTACTGCTTAGAAGAAAAGTTTCCTTTAAAAATATACTGCTCAATGACAATAGACCTAGTCAGCCAAGAACTCCGCTGGAGATGAATATTGTTTTCATGCCTGCTAACACAACATCTACTCTGCAGTCCATGGATCAAAGAGTGATTTTTGACTTTCTTTTTTTTTTAAATCTTTAGTTCTGGGGTACATGTACAGGATGTGCAGGTTTGTTACATAGGTAGACGTGTGCCATGGTGGTTTGCTGTACCTATCAACCCATCACCTAGGTATTAAGCCCAGCATGCATTAGTTATTTTTCCCAATACTCTCCCTCCCCCTGTCCACCCCCAGACTGGCACCTGTGTGTTGTTCCCCTCTCTGTGCCCATGTGTTCTCATTGTTCACCTGTCACTTATAAGTGAGAATATTCAGTGTTTGATTTTCTGTTCCTGCCTTAGTTTTCTGAGGATAATGGCTTCCAGCTCCATCCATGTCCCTGCAAAGGAAATGATCTCATTTATTTTCATGGCTGCATAGTATTCCATGGTGTATATGTGCCACATTTTCTTTATCCAGTCTATAGTTGATGGGCATTTGGGTTGATTCCATATCCTTGCTATTGTAAATAGTGCTGCAATGAACATACGTGTGCATGTATCTTTGTAATAAAATGACTTATATTCCTTTGGGTATATACCCAGTAATGGGATTGCTGGGTCAAATGGTATTTCTGATTTTAGGTCTTTGAGAAATCACCACACTGTCTTCCACAATGGTTGAACTAATTTACATTCCCATCAACAGTGTAAAAGTGTTCCTATTTCTCCACAACCTTGCCAGCATCTGTTGTTTCTTGACTTTTTAATAATCGCTATTCTGACTGGTGTAAAATGGTATCTCATTGTGGTTTTGATTTGCATTTCTCTAATGATCAATGATGTTGAGGTTTTTCTTCATATGTTTGTAGGCTGCATGAATGTGTTCTTTTCAGAAGTGTCTGTTCATATCCTTTGCCCACTTTTTGGTGGGGTTGTTTGTTTCTTGTAAATTTGTTTGATTTCCTTGCAGATTCTGGGTATCAGTTCTTTGTCAAGTGGAATAGGTTGCAAAAATGTTCTCCCACTCTGCAGATTGCCTGTTCACTCTGACGATAGTTTGTTTTGCTGTGTAGAAGCTCTTTAGTTTAATTAGATACCACTTATCAATTTCTACTTTTGTTGCAATTGCTTTTGGTGGTTTCATCATTAAATCTTTGCCCATGCCTATGTCTTGAATGCTATTACCTAGATTTTCTTCTAAGGTTTTTATAGTTTTGGCTTTTACATTTAAGTCTGTGATCTATCTTGACTTCATTTTTGTATAAGGTGTGAGGAAGGGGTCCAGTTTTAATTTTCTGCAAATGGATAACCAGTTGTCAGAGCACTGTGTATCAAATAGGAAATCCTTTACCCATTGCTTGTTTTTGTCAGGTTTGTCAAAGATCAGATGGTTGTAGATGTATGATCTAATTTCTATTCTGTTCCATTGGTATATGTGTCTTTTTTCATACCAGGAACATGCCTCAAATAATAAGAGCCATTTATGACAAACCCACAGCCATTATCATACTGAATGGGCAAAAGCTGGAAGCATTCCCCTTGAAAACTGGCACAAGACAAGGATTCTCTCACCTCTCCTATTCAATGTAATATTGGAAGTTCTGGCCAAGGCAATCAGGGAAGAGAACTAAATAAAGAGTGTTCAAATAGTAAGGAAGGAAGTCAAAATGTCTTTGTTTGCAGATGACATGATTATATGTCTGGAAAACACCATTGTTCTGGCCCCCAAAGCTTCTTAAGCTGATAAGCAACTTCAGCAAAGTCTCAGGATACAAAATCAATGTGCAGAAGACACAAGAATTTCTACACACCAACAACAGGCAAGCAGAGAGCCAAATCATGAATGAACTGCCATTCACAATTGCTACAAAGATAATAAAATGTCTAGGAATACAGCTAACAAGGGACGTAAATGACCTCTTTAAGGAGAACTGTAAACCACTGCTCAGGGAAACCAAAGAGGACACAAACAAATGGAAAAATATTCCATGCTCATGGAGAGGAAGAATTAATATCATGAAAATGGTCATACTACCCAAAGTAATAGATTCAATGCTATTCCCATTAAACTACCATTGACATTCTTCACAGAATTAGAAAAAGCCTGTTTTAAAATTCATATGAAACAAGAAAGAGCCCGTGCAGCACAGACAATCCTAAAGAAAAAGAACAAAGTTGGAGGCATCACACTACTGGACTTCAAACTATACTTATAAGGCTACAATAACCAAAACAGCATGGTACTGATTTTGACTTTCAAGTCTTATTATTTGAGAAGTATATTTCATAAGGCTATAGCTGCCATAGATAGTGATTCCTCCATGGATCTGGTTGGGCAAAGTAAATTGGAAATCTTCTGGAAAAGATTTCTAGGTGCAATTAGGACCATTTTTAATTCATGGGAAGAGGTTAAAAAAAAACTAGCATTACCAGGAGCTTGGAACAAGTTGATTCCAACACTCAGGTATGACTTTGAGGGGTTCAAGACTTCGGTAAAGGAAATAACTGCAGATGTGATGGAAATGGCAAGAGAATTAGAATGAGAAGTGGAGCCTGAAGATGTGATTGAATTGTTGCAATGTCATGATAAAACTTGAACGGATGAGATGTTGCTTCTTAGGAAGAAGCAAAGAAAGTGGCTCCCTGCGATGGAATCTACTCCTGGTGAAGATTCTGGAAACATTGTGGAAATGACAACAAGGGATTTAGAATATTATATTAACTTAGTTGGTAAAGCAGTGGCAGGGTTTGAGAGGATTGACTTCAATTTCAAAATAAGTTCTACTGTGAGTAAAATGCTATCAGACAGCATCACGTGCTGCAGAGAAATATTTCATGAAAGTGTAAAAATCAATCAATGTGGCAAGCTACGTTGCTGTCTTTTTTTTTTTTTTTTTTTTTTTTGAGGCTGAGTCTTGCTCTGTCACCCAGGCTGGAGTGCAGTGGTACGATCTTGGCTCACTGCAACCTCTGCCTCCCAGGGTTCAAGTGACTCTCGTGCCTCAGCCTCCTGCATAGCTGGGATTACAGGCACCCACCACCACATCCGGCTAATTTTTGTATTTTTAGTTGAGATGGGGTTTCACCATGTTGGCCAGGCTGGTCTCGATTTCCTGACTTCAATTGATCCACCTGCCTCACCCTCCCAAAATGCTGGGATTACAGGCACGAGCCACCATGCCTGCACTTTTGTCTTATTTTTTTAAATTGCCACAGTCACCCCAACCCACCCCACCACCCTGATCAGTCAGCAGCCATCAACATTGAGCAAGACCCTCCACCAGAAAAAGGATTACAACTCTCTGAAGTCTCAGCTAATAGCATTTTTAGCAAGAAATTATTTTAAAATTAAGGTATACACATTGTGTTTTAGACATAATGCTATTGCAAACTTAATAAAGTATAATGTAAACATAACTTTTATATACACTTGGAAACCAAGAAATGCACATGACTTGCCTTATTGCAATATTCACTGTAGTGTGGTGGTCAGGAATTGAACCTGCAATATCCCTGAAGTATGCTTGTACACTATTTGGGAAGCCAAACATTTCCACGTTAATATATTTAATTTGTGATTGTTTCATTTCTGCTGAAAGCAGAGAGAATTTCCTGGAAGGCTGTTATAAAATGTTTATGGGTATTCATCTTAAACCCTGCAAGAAGTAATCTGCGGATGATATGAACCACCTATAACTTTGTTCCACTACAATGGGATTAAGAAATAATCTCCAAATTAAACTTCATTACATAGTCTAATGTTTCTTCTTATTAATTTTTCAATTGAATAGTTGGGTTTATTAAAAATACAAGAAAAATTGAGAATTATTTATCAGGCATCCTTCCAAGTGCTTTAAGCAATTATTAATTTTAAAAAGCTATTTAAATTATGAGAATGTATTTTTTTAAATCAGAAATGCCTACTCACCATCATCGCATAAAACTTTAATGGTGAAATATTATGTGCTTTTCATTCCATTATTGCGCAAATGAATTATGTATGGAGATATAGCTGGTGCTTCTTTCCTTATTTACATTTATGAGTAGATCTCCATGCAGATAACGTGTTTAGTGAAGCAGGAAGGCAGAGCCAGCTACACTCAACAGAAGGTGCCGTTTGAAGTCTGAGTTGGAATAACGGAGGAAGAATTTGACAACTGCAATGACACTTGACAAATGCAATGACACTTGACAAGTCTGGCTCCTGACAAAAAATATCGGCCACTAACAGTGCATATAATTCCAGTTAGCCACTACTGCTACAAAACAATGCCCATCTTGGGGCTGAACTGATCTTAGAAATAATCTTTCCAAACAGTCCAGATATCCAACACCTTCATTTTACAAATGAGATCGAGATGTGTGGCCTCTTGCCTAAGGTCCCATAGCCCTGTCCCTTGTGTCTGTATCCTCTAACCCTGGCAATACTGCGTGCTTAACTGCTACCCCTGGGTCTATTTGAAAACTTGGCCTCTGGAGTTTATGATCGTGGCCTGGAGCAGAGCACAGAGCATCGTAAGGAACCCAGGATCCACCAGGCCTTCTGCAGCTGATCTCTGAGTCAGCCTTGCAGGGCCTGCTGCGCCTTCTGCTTGAGGGGCCTGGTGCTGGATTCTCACCTTGTCTCCTGACTCTGGCCCAAGTTCTTACGCATTAGTCTACCCACTACTGGCAGGTCTCTGCAGAGCCAATGGCTTGGGAAACTGGCTGGCCACTTGCTCTGACTCTGTAGGATCCAGGGCTGCCCTGGCCTCTGCTTATCATCCTGAAGCCTTTTCTGTGCCCACGCCTTGGTTTTAGTGCCCGGTGACCTAACTCCACATGGCTGAGCCAAAATTGATGGTCCTCAGTGTGACTGCCTGTTCAGTTGGATTCGTCCTCTGAACCTCCCAAGCCTTCCTGCTACCGGGTGGATCCCTACCGCGTGCCTGGTTGGTGTTCTTTCTACTTCCTGAACCCTGTCTGCAGGGAAAGCTGCTGCTGGCTTTTACACTCGCCTTAGCGTGACTATCTTTGTCCCCCTGAGGTTTGTTCTGACTGCCCCCAAAACCCATCCTTTAGCATCCTAATCTACTCCCCATGTGTAGGGAGTAGATTCATCAGTCCATGGCTTTGCCCTCCAATCTCCCTTCACCTTTTGGGTTTGATAGATGTGGGCGCTTGTGGACAGTGCTCTCATCCACTGAGTGGACCGCACTGCAGTTTCCGGGAGGGTGGCTGCACAGTGGACTCATGCGAAGGGGAAGGCAGCCTTTCCTTCTGCCCTGCGTGTCCCCATCCTTTCTGTCACACAGAAAAGTTTAGCAGAGAGCACTCCAAAATGCTTTCCCTCCTTTCCCAACGTGTCCCAGGCCTTTCTGGTGTGTTCTGCATTCCTTGTTCTGTCCCCGCTCTTCTCTGTTTGAAGGTTCTGTCCTTTGAAACCCCGGTTTCCTGGGTTTTGTTGCCAGCTGGTTTCTGGCTTGATTCAGCCAGTGGGAGACTCGTGCCAGGGAACATCCCCGTCTCTGTGTTACAGGCAGGGTCTCTGGCAGTGGCTCCTCCTACCACAGGTTCCCACTCCGGCCAGGCAGTGCCTCCCTCCATGACGCCAGTGTTAAGGTACTAAGCCTCCCACTAAGGTCCCAGCTCCCAAGACACGCACACTCTGCTTGAGGGGTGTCATCACGGTCTCCTCCCTGTGCACCCACAGCCCAGGGGTGGCTGCGGCCTTGCTATTGCTCATTTCTGGGCTGCTGTGCTATGTCCTGTTGGGTCTGACTTCATTAATTGTTAGTTGTGTCATCAATTTAATAGCAGCTTGTGACGGTTAATACTGAGCGTCAACTTGATTGGATTGAAGGATGCAAAGTATTGATGCTGGGTGTGTCTATGAGGGTGTTGTCAAAAGAGATTAACATTTGAGTCAGTGGGCTGGAGAAGGCAGACCCACTCTGCGTTCTCTAGCCCACTGGTGAGCACAATCTAATCAGCTGCCAGCGAATATAAAGCAGACAGAAAAACATGAGAAAGCGAGACTGACCTAGCCTCCCAGCCTCCATCTTTCTCCCATGCTGGATGCTTCCTGCCCTCAAACCTCAGACTCCAGGTTCTTCAGTTTTGAGACTCAGACTGGCTCTCCTTGCTCCTCAAGCTGGCAGACAGCCTACTTTGGCAGCTTGTGATCATGTAAGTTTATACTTAATAAACTCATATATATGTATTTTTTCTGCATTTCTTACACTTACCTGACTACAGCTACATTTTATGTGATATCTATCAATAAAATTAGATGCGACTGGTGTGACTTCACAAGCTATAAGTTTCTAAATGAGTGGGATTTTACACTGCTACATTTGTGATAATTTTTTATGCAGTGATAAGATACATTATATATAATATGTATAATGTATATTATATATGTATATAATATATACATGTATAATGTATATTATATATGTATATAATATATACATGTATAAAATATATACACATATAATGTATATATTATATACATACATTATATATATTATATAATGTATATATAATATACACATATGTATATATGTCTATAATATACATATACACATAGGTATATATGTATATAATATACATATACACATATGTATATATGTATATAATATACATATACACATAGGTATATATGTATATATGTATACATATATAATATATATTATAATTATATATGTAATTATATTATATGATGCATATATTATATATCATATATGAGATATATATTTTATATATATTATATATACACACACACATACACATCCTATTAGTTCTATACCTCTAAGGAACCCTTTTATAGATAATATACATATTATATGTATATATTATCTATTATGTATATATAATATATACATATTATCTATTATGTATATATTATACATATATAATATCTATGATATATTATATAATGTATATATTATATATAATATACGAGATATATATTTTATATTATACATAATATATGAGATACATATTTTATATTATATAAAATACATGAGATATATATTTTATATATAATATATAAAATATGAGATATAAATTTTATATAATATATATAAAATATATGATATATATATTATATATATAAAATATATGAGATATATATTTTATATATATCACATATAATATATGAGATATATATTTTATATATATCACATATAATATATGAGATATATATTTTATATATATCACATATAATATATGTGATATATATTTTATATATATCACATATAATATATGTGATATATATTTTATATATATCACATATAATATATGAGATATATATTTTATATATATCACATATAATATATGAGATATATATTTTATATATCACATATAATATATGAGATATATATTTTATATATATCACATATAATATATGAGATATATATTTTATATATATCACATATAATATATGTGATATATATTTTATATATATCACATATAATATATGAGATATATATTTTATATATATCACATATAATATGTGAGATATATATTTTATATATATCACATATAATATGTGAGATATATATTTTATATATATCACATATAATATGTGAGATATATATTTTATATATATCACATATAATATGTGAGATATATATTTTATATATATCACATATAATATGTGAGATATATATTTTATATATATCACATATAATATGTGAGATATATATTTTATATATATCACATATAATATGTGAGATATATATTTTATATATATCACATATAATATGTGAGATATATATTTTATATATCTCACATATAATATGTGAGATATATATTTTATATATCTCACATATAATATGTGAGATATATATTTTATATATCTCACATATTATATGTGAGATATATATTTTATATATCTCACATATAATATGTGAGATATATATTTTATATATAATCATATATAATATGTGAGATATAAATTTTATTTATATATCATATATAATATGAGATATATATTTTATTTATATATCATATATATGAGATATATATTTTATATATATCTCATATATAATATATGAGATATATATTATATATATTATATATAATATATGAGATATATATTATATATTATATACAATATATGAGATATTATATATTATATATAATATATGAGATATATATTATATATAATATATAATATATGAGATATATATTATATATATTATATATAATATATGAGATATATATTATATATTATATATAATATATGAGATATATATTATATATATTATATATAATATATGAGATATATATTATATATTATATATAATATATGAGATATATAATATATTATATATAATATATGAGATATATAATATATAATATATAATATATGAGATATATAATATATAATATATGAGATATATATTATATACAATATATGAGATATATATTATATATTATATATAATATATGAGATATATATTTTATATATTATATATAATATATGAGATATATATTTTATATATTATATATAATATATGAGATATATATTTTATATATATATTATATATATGAGATATATATTTTATATATATAATATATAATATATGAGATATATATTTTATATATATATTATATATAATATATGAGATATATATTTTATATATATATTATATATACACACACACACACACATACACGTCCTATTAGTTCTATACCTCTAAGGAACCCTAACACACAGCCTTTGGGGATAAATGAAGTCACACACACATCTGCAATGCATAAATCAGCTTAAACATGAAACTGCTTCAGAAATACTAAAATGTAAGGAACGGTACACTTTACAATAGCATTATTATTATCCCCCCTTTAGAAGATGTAATGCACATAGTTACAGGAATTCTCAGGGAATTTAGTCTTGTTCTCATTTAGCTTTTTTATTCTGCATTTCTTACACTTACCTGACTGCAGCTGCATTTGTGTGTGGTATCTATCAATAACCAATAGAAAGATGTTTCTGGTAATAAATACTGAGAAATATTGTCAACATATTAAAAACACATGGCTGAAAATAAGACCTCACATAGCCCATCCGTTTTTTGCTTCTGTCTTTCTCTTTCTGACAACCTACGGCTGAGTTTTGAACCTTCAGTGGAGAGCAGTTTTCTCTCTGGTTTTCAATGGAGGAGAATTCTCTTTTTCTTGTTTCGTAGAGCCATAGACTGTTGGGTCTACGAGGGACTGTGGTGAGCGCAATTCTGAGATTGCTCGCAAGAATCCAGGCCTCCGGTGAGCACACACCTTCTTCCATTTACTGAAACACTAACCTATCTGCTGTTGTGAAAATATTTTGCAGAGGTAATTAATGTCTCAAATTAGTTGACCTTAAAATAAGAAGAGTAGGTGGGTCTGACCTAACTGGGTGAACCTTAAATGGGAAAGGACTCTTTTGGAGCATGAGATTCAAAGTATGAGGGGCATTTGATGCATGAAAAATTCTCCTTTCCTGGCTTTGGAGAAGGAGGGGGCCGTGTGGCAAGCCAAGGTGACCCCCACTGACAATCAGCCAGGAAGTGGGACTGCAGTCCTGCAACCACCAGGAACTGACTTTTGTCACAACCGTTTGAAAGGAGATGAGAATGCTGTCTGGGGGACATCCCTATTTTGGTTTTGTGAGACCCTGAGTAGAGACTTCTGACCTCCAGAGCTGTAAGCTTCTAAATGGGTGTGGTTTTAAGCTGCTACATTTGTGATGATTTTTTATGCAGTGACCGAAATCTAATACATGGACATGTTTTTCTTTTTGCAGATGAGGAAGCTGGGGCCAGGGGAAGTGAAGAAATGCATCTTCCACTTTCTTAGTGACTCCCATGGGCACTATGCCCATGTCCAGTGGTGCGGCCATGGTGTGCATAAGGGTCTCTTTCAAATGACAGTTATTTTTAAGGAAAGAAAACACCTGGCTTTCAGTGAGAGTAATCAGATAAAGCTGCTTATGTTCACTGCAAACCTCCCCTGAGGTAATGAGTGGGAGGCCCTCGGTGGAAATGTCAGAAAGGCCAGCCCTTTATGTTTTATTTTCTTTATTCCCGGTCCAAAATTAGATGCAACTGGTGTGACTTCACAAGTGCTGTCCTCGGTCCCAAGCTGGGATGTGGCCACTGTTTGCCAGGGATCCTGCTGCAAAGGATTCCAAAGCTTGGCTCCCAGCCCAGATGCCCCTGCACTCCTGAGGCAGAGGCTCTGCAAGGCTTGTCCTTTCTCATTCCCGAGGCTGGGGCTTCATCCTTACAAAGTGTCCTTACAAACTCCTCCTTCCAAACCTGGCTTCTGATGAGAGGGTGCAGAGAGAAATTGGGCTTTGGAGGTAAATGTATTCTTCTCTGTATTTCATTATCTCCTGGCACCTAGCACTAGAGCCAGCCTCGCTCAATGGCCATAAAAATAAACATTTACATTTGACAGTTCATTGGTAAAATCTGAATCTTGACCTCAAGGTTTGCCTCTTTGCAACTGGTCAATCCAGGATAGATTCAGAAAACCACAGGATGGGATTTAGAGCATCTATGACCATTAACTCAGACTTGGGCTAATCTGAATAGGCAGTTCTTATCTAAAGGGAAACTCACACCACCATCATTCATTTACATTAAGCTGTCTCTCCAAACTCTATGACTGGTATATCCAGTCTACTAGGTCCTCTAGAAAATGCCTGAGCAGGCTGGGCATCGTGGCTTACACCAGTAATCCCAGCACTTTGGGAGGCCAAGGAGGGAGGATCACTTGAGACCAAGAGTTCAAGACCAGCCTGGCCAACATGGTGAAACCCCATCTCTACTAAAAATACAAAAATTAGCCGGGTGCGATGGTGCACGCCTGTAATCCCAGCTACTCAGGAGGCTGAGGCAGGAGAATCACTTGAACAGGGAGGCAAAGGTTGCAGTGAGCGAAGACTGCCCCAGTGCACTCCACCCTCGGTGAGAGAGTGGGACTCTGTCTCAAATAATAAAATAAAATAAAGAAAAAAAGAAAATACCTGAGCAATAAATACATAAATCATAATAATGTATAATTTATACTCTGAAATAGCTTGTAGGCAATAAAACACAGACTAGAGCTAAATGACATAATTTGAGATATAGACAAAATCTACTATGTAATGTCCTAAGCCAGAAGAAACACTGTGTGAAGTTGATTGAGCATTTTTGTGGAAGACCTAAAACTTGAAATGGATGTTGAAGAAATATTCAGTTTTACAAGCTTATTCTTACTTCAGATAGACATATGGAGAAATGGATCCATTAAAGAAAATTTGGAAAGAAGAGAAGAGATTTAAGGAGGCAAATGTTTCTTACAGTCCCCCAATCCTTAAATATCCATATGTAACAACCAGGACAAGGTAGCCCATTATCTTGGTTTATTCCATGTTTCTCAACCAGAATTTATCCTCCATCAGGAACTAACACAGTTTTGAGATGTCTTAAAAATTAAGCACAATTAGGAATAAGAAAACATTTTTAAAATTATAATAACCCTTCTAACGCCAACTAAAAACCTATTGTTTGACTTCAGCTTATTGATTTTCTTCTTCTTAGCTTCCTTGTTACCAAGGCAAAAGAGAAAAAGCATTAACTTACATTTCTGCTACTTTCTGAAGACAAACTTTCTGCTTTATTTATCAGCTTTATCCTGTTACTGAATTCAAATGAGAATGCAGTCAGGAAAACCAGGTAACATAATGGACAATGCGTTTAAATACACATTTTTAAAACATGTAGACATGTTGTCCAAATGGATGAGCGTATACCTCTCAGTTATATTAGTTGCCTGCAAAATTATTATTACTATGTTATAATACAGTGTGTGTTTGTTGTCATCCAATGTTCCGGCTTCATCTAGCAAAAAATCATTAAAAATCCATGGTACTGTCAGTGAATGTGTGCATTAGATAGCCCCTCTCAAATATCACATATCTCAAGTGGACCTTCACCAGGTGCTGGATTGCCATTTATCCATATATGAATTCTCCAGCCTCAGCTTGCAGCACGGAAATTCTTCGTGGCTAATTAACATACGGGAGTCTTATGTGTTACACACCAGTCATGCATGAGGAAGAGCTGTCATTCTGATGTGTAAGACTAAAATTTAGCACAGTGAACTGCAGGGGAATCTGAAGGACAGGAATTAAAAGTAATGGGATCTCACTTTTCAAACTAAAATAGTCTCCTCCATATTATGGGACATAGAAATCCAGACTGTCAAACATATGGTCCAGTCAAGGGAAAGTGCTCATCAAATTCTCATTAATTTATTTACTGATTGTACTGACTCAGTCTGAATATAATTGCATATTAGTGGATCACAAGAATGAGTAATATATAAAATTCATAGCCAAACAATCTAATAAATTTTCCTGGGACTGTTGTCTATTTAAGTCTCTCAGTATATCCAACTACAACAATTTAATTTTCATCTATTTGAGTCTGTGAAGCTTAATTCAAACTGCACTGGCTTTGAATTTTACAATGGTAGTGATTGCAACCAATATATTTCTCTGAAAGGAGAACCAATCTAGGGCTTTGATAAAATGCTGTCTATTCTCCCCCTCAACCCTAGACCACAGGGCGGGGGCAGGCATTTCTCCTTCACGCTGTTGAAGGGTGGAACTTTTCAAGAACGTGGGAGAAGTCAGAGCCAGTTTTTGAACACATAGTAAGGGTGCTGATTGGAGGGTCATTTCTTCTCAAGAAAATTACTCACAAAGCTGCTTTATTGGGGTGGTTTGTTTAAATATTTTTTTCTTTCTTTCTCTCAATTGCTTATGTCCTGAAAAATGAACTTGACGCAGAAACCAGGGCTGTAGATACTAGTGACTACCTCCTTTATCCAGGGTGGCTTTTGCTGTGTAATCTTTCTCTGTCCATCTTCCTGTGCTCTAGGAATCCTGTCTCCTCAGATGTTCCTACGAAGAAGTAAACTATCTCGAAGAAGTAAACTATCTCTGAGAAGTCTCAATGTTGAACTTTATTCTGGAGAGACAGGAAAGGCCTATAATTAGAGCGATGCTTGAGTTTATATCTACTGTCTGACAAACTGACTTTACTATAAATTAGCTAAATTCCAAAACCATTTTCAGAAATAAAAATATCTTCCAAATTTAAAATGAGTTGTAAATGTATATTAAGATTAATTAAACATCCTTTGTATTGTTTTTATACATATTTTAAAAGTAACATGGGCAGAGTAATTATGTCTGGAACATGCTCACTTCTCTGGGTACTGAGGTCCTAGTGATCGCAGAACAAATTCTGCTAAGTGAACAATATTCTCAGTTTTCTTTATTTTTGCTTAATTTATGCTAGATTTTCTAATTTTTTTTTAATAAAATAAAACACATAAAATTCTTTGGTAAATTAACAAATTTGTATGCTACAGATCATTGACCATTTCCATGTTATTCTATTCCACTGCAGAAAATAAATGTATCCATTAAAAATGCTGAGATATTAAAAAGTACAATTATGGAATTTCAAAATTATATTTTTACACTATTTGAGGTTGCTCCATTTTATTTATCAGGTTTCTTGCTTTTGAAGGAATAAACTTCAGCCCTTTCTCCTTGCATGGTTTACTTTCAATTACAATTTACTAAAAGCTATAAAATCTAAAGTTACTCTTGTCCTATTGGGTGTTGAAAATTTTTGAATAAAATGATTTGCACGTGAGAACATTTAAAATCTAGTCTTTAAGAAATTTTGAAATATACAATGCATTATTATTAATTACAGTCACCATTCTGTGCAATAGATCACTAAGGCTTATTCTTCCTGGCTAGCCAAAATTTTGTAACCTTGGATCAACATCTCCCTTTTTCCCATCCACCCTCCTCTCCTGCCTCTGAAAACCACCAAATTGGTAAGTGTACTAGGTGATGGAGATGTTAATTAGCTTGCTTAAATCATTCCACAATGTAAGCATATATCAAAATATTACATTGTACCCCACAAATACATACAACTATTATTTGTCAACTAAAAATAAAATAAAAATTTTTGAGACGACTTGCACCTGTCTTTGAAGATCATGTGATAAATTTTAGAGGCTGAATTTAAAAAAACTGAGTTTAATGCCATGGCAGGACCCTGAGGTTGATTTATAGTGAAGTTCTTCAAAGGCTTATGCATTTCTACTATTGGACTGATGATAGACCCAAAGATAGAATGTGGGTGTGACTGGGATCATGTATTTCATTGGATTCAACATCAGCTTTTTTTAAACAAGATTTTGTAGTTCAGTTTCTCTCTCTCACTCTTTCCATTCACGCACACATGCACATTTAAACAAATTGTAATATTTTACCAATCCAAATAGAAGTTACCATAGTTTTCCTAATTTAGGAAAATATTGTTTTTACATCACTCTGCTCTACCAAAATTTGCAGTGCCACCACAAAACCATTTAATAAGTAAATACAAAATATATAAAACTGTTGCCATTTATTTATAAAGTTCTACTGCTGTTGAAGGAATCAAAGTATTAACAGTCATCCCTTGCTATTTTCTTACACACACACACACACACAGAGAGAGAGAGAGAGAGAGAGAGAGAGAGAGAGACAGACAGATAGAGAGACAAATTTGGAGAAGAAAATTATTAATGACGAATTTAGAAGAATAGTTCTCTGATGAAAATAAAAACTGCCCTGCAGAATGAAATGAAAATAGTTTCTGTTACTGTTAAATCATTATTTGGGGCACAGATCTTTGTGTCCTGCTTTCATGTGGTCCGTGACCTTATTCTGACTTCTGAGACTGGGGCTCTACACTGCCTTCCTGCTAGGGTTTGGAATCTTGCCTCTGAATCCGAAACCCAGTAGCTGGGATCTCCTAGCAGTTCCAAATCCCCTAACATAAACCACCCATCTGCGTGTTGGAATTGATGCGATTGTTCTCCATTCCCCTGCTGGGATACCATCCACTCACGGGATTTTCCTTCTCCGTTTTGCCTTGCTAAACCACCACCAACCCTCTAAGGCCCCTTTCTCTGTGATGACCATACAATTGCCTCCTGGCCAGCACTCATCTGTCTCCCTCACTCACCCTGTGATAAATCGAGGTGTTGCCTCTCTCCTCCATTAGCCTTATTCCATTAAGCTAAGCATCTCCGTTTCCTTCTCACCTAATATGCAATGAAAAGCTGGCATCGTTAGAGGAAGTGGTCAAGAGAAAAATTTGTTAATAATTAATTTGAGGTATTTGAGGATATAGGTCACCTTTAAAATCTACTTTTCACAAATGCTTTCCCAATTAACTTCACAAGTGATATTTTATATCCTGTCCAGAAAAGTGGGTTCCAATCTTTGCCAAATAATTCTGGAAGCAAGGGACTTTCTCTAGGGGAGTTCCCCTGGTCATTGAGTGATAGTGTAGGTAAAGTTACTTAGTGTCACTGTGACAGGGACCTGGCGAGCTGGCAGGACCAAGGGGGTTTCTCTCATTCCTGACATGATTGTTAGAGCTATAGCAGGATCCCAGTCTCACTGACCCAGGATGAATGGCAGGCTCCCGGCAATGGATTAAACCAATAAGACAGAGACCCAGCAAACAGAAGGACTTGGATTTAAGAGTGTTTCCGAGTTTAAAAAACACATTCATAAACATGTGGAAGCCTCCCATACAAGGGATAAGGCACAATGCATTTATTAGGAACAATAAGTAAGGTCAAATCAGACAGCCATGGTGTCAAGACCCTAGGTCGTAGTCCAAGGCCGATTGAGGATATTATTCCAGGCCAAACAGACTTACGGATAGTTAGAGGATGGTTTATTGAGATTATCAGAAAGAAAGACCACTCCCAAAGCAACTCGTATTCCCTTGGGAGCCTCCTCTCTTGAGTAAAGAAGCGGAGAAGGCGTTCCAGCCTGGGGTTTATTTGAAGGGAACAGCTTGAGTAAGCTCAGAGAAGAGAGAAGCTTCTCAGAAGGGGGTTGGATCCTCCCCACTCCCAGACTGTGAGTCTCATACCTGTTATTTTTAGCAGGAAGAAATTGGAGACCTGAGCATCAGGTAGAAGTCTAAGCTGGAGCCCAGATGAGCAGTGTGGAGAAGAGGAAGGAGGAGACGAGGTTCTCCAAGCAGTTATTCTGGAAGGAGAGGAGGCACTTTGGTTCATTTTGGTGTGAGGGATGGGGAACTGAATGCAAGTGGAAAAGGATGATGGGTTAATGGGCTCACAAAGAAAGGCAGATCCTCGCATTTCTTTTAGACAATAAATGACACTTTTCTTCTGGAGGACATAAATCCAAGAGAAACTGTGCGTTCCAACATGTGAATAAAAATGTTCCCAAGCTCAAAGACTCTTACGGTACTCAGCATGCAACAAAACTCCAGAGAAGAAAGGGCCCTCCTTCAGAAACTGCTGATGGAGCACAGAAGAGAGATGGAACAATAGGAGGACCTTGATTTAGACAGAAAAGAGGCTTCATCCTTCGGGTCCGTCCTTACCATTGCTGAGAAAGCAAGACATTGTGGTTGTTCCACTGCACACAAGGAAAGAAGAATAAACAAATTCAAGAACAAAATAAATCTACATGCGATGCTGTCATGCAGGTGACGACGTCCCTGTTTTCACTTACCTACTAACGTCCCTGTCTTGTTAATGTGACCATCCCTCAACTAGTTTTGGCAATTTAAGAGAGATCATAGCATCTAAAAATCTGGGCGTTAGAGGGAGACCGTGTGTCTTCATTTACCAGCCCCTCCACTGATTACCTCGGCCACTATGGGCAAGTTACTTCACATCTTAGAAACATTTCTTCCTCTATAAAATGAATATAAGCAAAAAACAACCCATAAAGAAATTGGGCAAAGGACATGAAAAGACACTTTTCTTTTCTTTTTGAGACCGAGTCTCACTCTGTCGCCCAGGCTGGAGTGCAATCGTGCAATCTCAGCTCACTGCAACTGCTGCCTCTCAGGTTCAAGCGATTCTCCTGCCTCAACCTCCCAAGTAGCTGGGATTATAGGTGCCTGCCACCACACCCAGCTAATTTTTGTATTTTTAGTAGAGACGGGGTTTTACCATGTTGGCCAGGCTGGTCTCGAACTCCTGACCTCAAGTGATCTGCCTGCCTCAGCCTCCCAAAGTGCTGGGATTACAGGTGTGAGCCACCGTGCCTGGCCAAAAAGACACTTTTCAAAAGAAGATTTACATGCAGGCAACAAGCATATGAAAAATGCTTGGTATTACTAATTATTAGAGAATGCAAATCAAAACCACAATGAGATACCATCTCACACAAGTCAGTATGGCTATTATTAAAAAGTCGAAAATTAACAGATGCTGACAAGGTTGCACAGAAAAGGGAATGCTTATACACTGCTACGGGGCATGTAAATTAGGTCAGCCACTGTGGAAAGCAGTTGGAGATCTGTCAAAGAACATAAAACAGAATTACCATTCGACTCGCAATCCTATTATTGGGTTATACCCAAAGGACTATATATTGTTCTATTATAAAGACACATACACATGTATGTTCACAGCAGCACTATCCATAATAGCAAAAATATGAAATCAACCTAAATGCTTAGTAACAGTAGACTGGGTAAAGAAAATGTGGTACAGGTACACCATGCAATACTATACAGCCATAAAAAAGAATGAGATCATGTTCTTTGCAGCAACACAGATGGAGCTGGAGGCCATTATCCTAAGTGAACTAACACAGGAGCAGAAAACCAAATACTGCCTGTTCCCATTTAGAAGTGAGAACTAAACACTGAGTACATATGGACACAAAGGAGGAAACAACAGACACTTGGAGCGGGGAGAAGGGGGAGGATAAAAAAAAATACCTATCAGATACCATGCTGATCACCTGGGTGACAAAATAATCTGTATACCAAACCCCTGCAGCACACAATTTGTTTATATAACAAACCTGTACATGTACCCCTGAATCTCAAATAAAATTAGAAAAAAAAAAAGAACATAAGACCTTTTTGACTTGCTAGGTTTAGTAAATAAAAATACAGGACAACCTGTTAAATTACTATTGTAGAAAAGATACAGATCCTTTTATGTACGACTCTGTCCCAAATATTGCATGGGGCATAATTATACTATTTATTTGTTGTTTATTTGAAATTTAAATGTAATTGGGTGTTCTGTGTTTAATCTGGCAACCCTAACAAAGTTTCATTTATCATCCTAAATAATTCCCATCATGAAATGCTAACATATTGTGTGGGTATAGTAAGCATTAAAACATTAATTACCATTGTTTTCATTCTATAAAGATGATCTAGAACAAACTACATATACAGTAAGTTAGGGAATTGAGGCTTACAAAGTATATGCTACTTACCTGAGATCATGCACACAGGTTTTTTGTTGTTGTTGTTGTTTTTAATTTCATTAGTGATAAAACTGAGACCTCTAGCCTCCTCACTGCTGATTTTTCTACAGCATCTAGGTCAATCATCCTGGTGAATGGGAAATCCATCCATAGCGGTCCTTTAATTATGCCTTCCCTGGGCGTGATGCTGTGTCTTTACTATGAAAACTGTGGCCAGAGCACCAGCAGCGACTGCACCTTCTGGGAGCTTGTTAAAAACGCGCAGTATCAGGCTTCAGCCTTCATCAGAATCTGCATTTTAAACAGAATCCCCCAGGGATTTGTTTTGTTTTGTTTTTGAGATAGAGTTTCACTCTTGTTGCCCAGGCTGGAGTGCAATGGCGCGATCTTGGCTCACTGCAACCTCTGTCTCCTGGGTTCAAGCGATTCTCCTGCCTCAGCCTCCCGAGTAGCTGGGGTTACCGGTGTGGGCCACGACGCCCAGCTAATTTTGTATTTTTAGTAGAGATGGGGGTTTCTCCATGTTGGTCAGGCTGGTCTCGAACTCCCAACCTCAGGTGATCCGCCCCCGCCCCCCTCGGCCTCCCAAAGTTCTGGGATTACAGGCGTGATCCCCCAGGGATATGTTTGCACATTAGCATTTGAGGAACTCTTTCCTGGCTCAGCCTCAGGCCTGTCTCCAGCCTTTATAAGAGTGGTTCTTGTTCCTGGCTGTAGATTAGAATCACCTGAGCAGGTTTTAGAACCCAGTGGTATCTAAACCCTGCTCCAGAGATTTTGACTTCATTGGCCTTGGGGTGGGCTCGGGGAATTGGTGGTTTTCTTTCAACTCCCAAGTGCTTCTAATTGTCTTTGCTTTGAATCACTGATTTAAGAAGAGCTTTCCCACCTAAGGCAAAAGACACTGAAATAAATCGATGTCTCCAATGACATATATTTTCCTTTAGCATTGACAGTCTGAATATACGACCAGACCATATTAAAAAAAAATAGAACTCTAACCCACAGTCCTCAGCAATCAGCCCAGGAGGCCAACCCATTCTCTACAGCGAGCTTATCCAACCTGCAGCCTGCAGGCTGCATGCGGCCAAGGATGACGTTGATTGCGGACACAAATGCGTAAAATTTCTTAAAACATCACGAGATTTGTTTTTGCCATTTTTTTCTTTTAGCTTATCAGTTATCGTTAGTGTTTGTGTATTTTATGAAAGGAAAATATCTTGGAGCCCCGAAATCACTAAGCTAAAGGCAAAAGTCAAGCTGGGAACTGCTTAGGGCCAACCTGCCTCCCATTCTGTTCAGTCACCCCTCTGCTCACTGAGATAAATGCATCTCTGATTGCCTCCTTTAGAGAGGCTCATCTGAAACTCAAAAGAATGCAACCGTTTGTCTCTTATCTACCTACAACCTAGAAGTCCCCTCCCCAATTTGAATTGTCCTGCTTTTCCAGACCGAACCACCATTCATCTTACGTAGGTTAACTGATGTCTCACATCTCCCTAAAATGTATAAAACCAAACTGCGTTCTGAGCACCTTAGGCACACGTCATGAGGACCTCCTGAGGCTGTGTCCTCAACCTTGGCAAAATTAACTTTCTACATTAACTGAGACCCCTGTCTCAGATTTTCGGGGTTCACAATTTCATGTGTAGCCCAAGACAATTCTTCTTTCAGTGTGTCCCAGGGAAGCTGAAAGATTGGACACCCCTGACTACAGAAACCAGTCCAGGAAGCCAGCCTGCTATCCACAAGCCAGACTTACAGGCAGTCAGACCAATTTCTCCAGCAACCAGTTCAGGAACCCAAACTCTAACCCCTCTAACAACCGGGTCGAAGTGGCCAGGGCTTGATTAATATCTGACAGCTTCTCAGATTTTTAGTTCCACTTCTAACATAAGACCAATCAAGGAAGGACAAATATGGTCCCCTAACCAACTGCCCAGCATGCCCTTTTTCTAATTAGCCAACCCCAGCTTCTCCACACCAACAGCCCCAAGTAGGGGCACCCCTTTCTGCCACCATAAGGCTTTCCCACTGCCATGCCTACCTTTGAGTCTCTGCCAATACACGAGCAATGCTGGTTGACTCCCTTGCTACAGCAAGCGCTGAGTAAACAGTCTTTCTTATTCTGGTTTGGTTAGTCTTTGTCTTTGTCCTCAGCCTGCTGCTGGAGATGAGCTGGGTGCCAGATAAGCATATGGGTCAGAGGGAACAGACTTTCAATACACTGTGAAGACTTCGATGCTTACCCAGCTACTCCTCTCAAGCCTGCCTCAGCAAACAGTGGGATCAAAGTTAGACGGACTCAGCCGTTTGTCTCCACAAGCCCCCAAGTCCTGCTCCTTATTTCTCCTCTGTCATCTGACCTGCCTCATTCTGGCCTGTGCTTGTGAGAGTCCTTGTAGGGCATAAGCTCTGGAACTTGAAAGGCTTGGTTTCAACTGAAGCTCCATAGATTAGTTGTGCAACTGCGAATAACAGGATGAATCATTTTGTGCCTTGGGCTCCTGATTCTATCTCTGGGGGTGTGGTGAGAATTAAACAATGGATGCCTCTGAAGTGCTTAGTCTTGGCCGGGCTCAGTAACTTCCCTGTGAGCGTAAGCACCGTTCTCATCATTCTGCAAGGGGCTCTTTTTTCTCCTCACTTTGTCACTCAAGCAAAGACAAAGACTCCCTCCCTGCTTGAATCAAGGCATTGTATATAATATAACTTACTAAAGGTTGGAGAAAAGGCAGGGCTGTATCAATTAGTTTGACTGCCGTAACAAAATGCCATGGGCAGGTGCCTTAAACAAAATTTCTTTTCTTTCGGTTCTGGAGGTTAGAAGTTCAGGGACCCAGCTGATTCCATTTCGGGTGAGGGCTGTCTTGTTGGCTTTCAGGGGGCTACCTTATTGCTGTGTTTTCATCTCAGGTGGTCTTGTAGAAAGAGATCAAGCTCTCTGGTGCCTCTTGTAAAGACAATAATCCCATCGGATCAGGGCTCCAATCTTACGACCCCATTTAATGTTAGTTACTTATTCCAAATACAGCCACACTGGGGGTTAGAACTTTAACATGAATTCTTGGGAAACAGATATTTCAGTCCATAACAAAGATACTTTAAAGAGAAATAATAAACATAAAAGTGCCTATTGGCTGGGCGCAGTGACTCACGCCTGTAATCCCCACACTTCGGGAGGCCAAGGCAGATGGATCACGAGGTCAGGAGTTTGAGGCCAGCCTGACCAACATGTTGAAACCCCATCTCTACTAAAAATACAAACAATTAGCTGGGTGTGGTGGTGCACACCTATAATCCCAGCTACTCGGGAGGCTGAGGCACAAGAACTGCTTGAACCCAGGAAGTGGAGGTTGCAGTGAGCTGTGATCGTGCCACTGAACTCCAGCCTGGGTGACAGAGCGAGACTCTGTCTCAAAGAAAAACAAAGGGCATATCAGACATCCTTGTTCCACCTGGGCTCTTTGTGGTTCCTGCTGCCGGAGGCCCCCTGGTATCTCATTTTCTTCTCAATCCAATGCAAGTGAGGCTCACATTCATTGTTTCGAGGAGCTGCTCTTGTTTCCAGAATCCAGGGTCTCCTTGTTTCCAGCCCCCGTCCTTCGGCCTTTCTGTCACCCAGGCTTTCCAGAGGCTGGTAATCAATTAACATGTGAACGGCTTCTGGCCCCATAGGTACCTTTTACAACGTCAAAGATTGCTATTCAGCTCTCCCTGTTTCAATAGCTCTTTACCTTACTTCAATCTTTTCAGGATAGAAGACATCAGGTTTAAAAACCCACTGAATTATCATACCTTCATTTGTTCAGACGTATTCATTGAGCTCCCGCCATGTGCCAGGCACTGTGCTGAGTGATGGGAATGTGGCAGTGAGTAGACAGAGTGCCTGCTCTCATGCAGGGACTTGTCAGCTGCATGACTTGTCAGCTGAGGTCTAAATAATGCAAATTTTCTTGGTTAAAGGCACATGTGTGGGGATGCCTGGATGGAAGGGGTAAGGAATTGGAGAGACCATTCTGGAGAGAGAGACTACATGGAGAAAGATCCATTATCAGAAGGAAATAAAACATCAGGACTTTATCGGTATATTAGCCAGGGTTCAACAAGGAAAACAGAAACCACCTGTAGTTCTTAAACCAGAAGAAATCTGGGAGGAAATTGCTTACTTTGATAAAGGGAAAGCTACGAAACCAAAGAGGTGACCTTATGCCACAGAAGGGATTAGCAACAGCAGGCAGCTGTTCTTACATTTCAGTTCTTAAATGTAAGAGTTTTTGCACTTCAAAATACACCATAAGAAAATTCAAAGGTAAGTTACAGGCTATTAGGTAATATCTGCAAATCATACCTCTGATAAAAGATTGATATGCCAAATATATAAAGAACACTTACAACAACAACGATAGTAACAAGCAACTCGACTTAAAAATGGGCAAAAGACTTGAGTGACATTTCACCAAAGAAGGCATATAAATGGTTACTAAGCATTTGGAAATGTGTTAAACATCAATAAACATTAAAGAAATGAAATGAAAACCACTTCACACCCACTAAAGATGTCTACAATTTTTAAAAAGACACACAATACAAAGTTGATACTTCTAACATTTAGAAAACCTGGAACCTTGGCCGGGCACGGTGGCTCACGCTTGTAATCCCAGCACTTTGGGAGGCCGAGGCGGGTGGATCACCTGAGGTCAGGAGTTTGAGACCAGCCTGGCCAACATGATGAAACCCTGTCTCTACTAAAAATACAAAAAAGTAGCTGGGCGTGGTGGTGGGTACCTGTAATCCCAGCTACTCGGGAGGCTGAAGCAGGAGAATTGCTTGAACCCAGGAGGCAGAGGTTGCAGTGAGTCCACATCGTGCTGGCCACTGCACTCCTGCCTGGGTAACAGAGTGAAACTCCGTCTCAAAAAAAAAAAAAAAAAAAAAAAAGGAACCTCATACATTGCTGGTGACAATGTAAAATGGAACAGCCACTTTGGAAAATTGTGTGGCAGTTTCTTTAAAGGGTAAATATAAACTTCCCAAAGACCTTGTAATTACACTTCTAGGAATCTACTTGCGATAAATAAAAACATACATCCTCAAAAAGACTTGTATATGAACGTTCATGGCAGCATTCTTCAGGGCGGCCCAAACTGGAAACAACCCACATATCTGTCACCTGGTGAATTCAGAATTTGGTATCTCCATGCAACGCTTATTATTCAGTAATAAAAGAGGAACTACTGACACCTCCTATACCATGGACAGAACTCCAAAACATGCTAAGTGAAGGAAGCCAGACACAAAGAATCCTTATTAAATAGAAGTTTACGGAGCCAGAAAGCAGACTGGTGGTTGCCTGAGGCTGGCGATGGGAGCATTGATTGACTGCAAGGAGGGTGATGGGAAATTTTTGGGGTGATAGAAATGCTGCAAACTGGATTGTAGGGATGGCTCAGCTGTACACATTTACTGAAAATCATTGGATTGTGCCCTTACAGTGGGTGGAGTGGGGTTAAATTACATCCCAAAACAGTTGTTAAAAATTACAAATAGGGGTCAGGCGTGGTGGCTCACACCTGTAATCTCAGCACTTTGGGAGGCCAAGGCAGGTGGATCACCTGTGGTCAGGAGTTTGAGACCAGCCTGGCCAACGTGGTGAAACCCCATCTCTACAAAAAATTCAAAAATTAGCTGGGCATGGTGGCAGGCATCTGTAATCCTAGCTACTCAGGAGGCTGATGCAGGAGAATTGCTTGAACCCGGGAGGTGGAGGTGCAGTGAGCCAAGATCGCGGCACTGCACTCCAGCCTGGGCAACAAGAGCAAGACTCCATCTCAAACAAACAAACAAACAAAAACAAAGTTGCAAATAATATATCTTGTTGCAATAATATAGACTCAGCATCAACATGGTCATGTTGTCTCTCCTGTTCTATCTCTCCCAGTCTGTGAGCTGCTCTTGAAGATTTTCCACCCATTTCTGACAGCCTTATTGTTCCATTTCTAGTAAAGTTCACAGGTATTAAATTCCTCATTAGAACATGATGTTCTTCATTCTGAAAACTGCTTTCCTTCAAGCAATTATTAACCACTCTTGTCGAGGCCACCCCTCATGCCAGCTGGCTACAAGTCTCTGCACGCTCTTGGACCATCCATCACCGAGGAGCAACATCTGCTGCGTGCTTTTGCCTTCGCTGCCTTATAAAGCAGAGGGAGATCGGAGTCCTGCGCCTGCCTCCCTGTCTCTGATGCTTGCACTCGGAGTTGCTTTTCTGACTCAGAGCTAATATAAGCCTGACCTCACTCCTCCCTCTGGAATTTGAAACAACAGAAGAACAAGGACAGTGCAGAACCTTTTAATGGGTTTCAAATCTCCAACAAGATTCTGCACAGGCAAATGATCCACATACCATCATGAAGTAAAACAGGAGGCAAGAAAAAAGGCAAAAGAAAAAAAAACTGGCAAATCCTGTCTCTGGGCTTATGCTCAGGAGCAGCTCAAATTTTTTCTTTCCTGTCTTTTTTATAAAAGAAGTATTCTTTCCACGCTTGAGCCTATCAGGGTGAGATCTGCTATCTTTATTTTCAAATATTCAGTCAAAACCAACCAATCAAACAAATGAACAAACAGAAAAAAATACTCATCCTCTCTGCCTCCAGCCCACACCCTCCAAAAGATAAAAATAATCTTGAACTCTGGCTCATAAGTGAGGTAAACAAAAATTTTAGTTCTGACTCTGCTGCTGTGTCACCTAAGGCAAGACCCAAAGACTTGGAACGGACTCATTTTTGTCCAGGAATCTCCTAGGAAAGAGGGATTTGTCTTCTTAGTTGCACGAAACCGAACTACAACAGTAGATCTAATGGCATGTTGAAAAAATAATTTCAACATATTGTGATTAATGTCACATTTCCTAACCCACTGAAGAGAAACTGAATGTCGGTATTCAAAAATGAGTAGAATGATTTATTCTCTTTTATTAATTACTTAGTATTCTGATGCTTAGAAGCAGGCATAGGTAAAAGTATGGAGACAGAATTGATTACATAATTTATCATGCAAAACAGGATTAAGGAGCAAAAAGATGCCGTAGTCATCCTGCTGGGACTTCGGGAATAAGAAGAACTGTCTTGGGCCCTCCTTGAAGTCTACTTGGTTTCGCCAATTTAAGAATTTCAAATGGAGCTTGATTTGCTTGGCAGGCAAGCTGGCTTGAGTCCATCGGGAGCCTGGGCATGGGGAGGAACATGCCAGTGTGAGTGCCAGTGGAGGGAGAGGTGGGTAGGATTCTCCATGAGGGAGAGGCACTGGAAAGCTCTCTTCCCACGCCTCCTGGAGCTGCCATGACAAACTCCTGCAGACGGACAGCTTGAACAACAGAAGTTTATTTTTTCACAATCCTGGAGGCTGGAAGTCCAAAATCGAGATGTCAGTTTCTCCTGGGCCTCCCTGCTGGGTTTGCAGAAGTCCGTCTTCTCTCTGAGTCTTCACATGGTCGTTCCTCTGTGTGTGCCTGTGTCCTCATCTCCTTTTCCTATAATGACACAAGTCAGGTTGGATGAGGGCCCATCCCTATGGCCTCATTGTAATTTAGCTATTTTTTAAAAGACGCTATCTCCAGAGACAGTCCCATTCTGAGGTGCCAGGGGCTGGGACTTCAGCACATGCGTTTTGGGGGGAACGCCATTCACCCCATAGTGTGGCCTTTCTTACATACCTGTGACTGGAGCCTTGATGGCGCCTCAGTCAGAGCTGATCACCCAAGCGCTCCCAGTCTCTGCCCTCCCTAGCTTGCTCTGACCCTGGCATGGCCTCAGGAGCCCTCTGTAGAGCTCCCTGCAGCACCCCCTCTGTGCTAATCCAGGGTGTGAGCCAGGGAGCAAGACAGATGGGGAGTGGGGAGGAATGAATTGAACAGCCTCAGGGTCTGCAAGCCAAATGCAGAGCAGGCCTGTGCCTTTAAACAGAGGACCATTCCTTTCCTTTTAAGCCTATTCTTGGCCTCCCCCGCCCACCTCTGCAGAGACCAGGGGCTGAGGCCAGTGGGGTGGCGTTTGTTTTGGTGACTGTGTTTATGTTCTCACTTCAGGCGGCTGACAGGAACACACTGCTAATGAGAGCTTTGCCTGTTAGGGAGATGCTGTTTATGCAACTTCCGAAGAAAAAGAACAGCTGCCTGTGTACTAGGTGTTCACAGGGTGGGAGGGAGCTTTTTGGAGCCTCTCCAAGGAGGAGGTGGAGGGAGAGAGTTGTAGCTGGTCCACTAGCTCCATGTATGAATTGTCTGCCCTGGCACAGCCCCATCATACAAGGTCACATCCTCCTAGAATGAGAGAAAGGAGCGGGCGGATGCCATCCTGGTCCTCAGTATGCTCAGAGCTCAACAGTAGTCAAAGGTTAAACAAAGTCACATTAAAACTCCCCAGGAGGAAGCATTCAAATAGCAAAAAAAGCAAAGTTAGGAAATATAAAATGTCAGCTAAATATATGATTTCCCCCTTTGGCTTATTCGTTCCTCAAATCCTACTAGTGTGGTGTTACAGGGGCGGCCCCAGAGTGCTTACTCAGGGGCCATGTTTCTGGGGGTAACACTTCTTTCTCAGAGAACCCCTCTAGTGCCTTCCGACGAACCATGCAGTGAATCTGAGGAAGCCGTCATTCTGATTCAGTGAAGAAGAATCACAAAGATGGCTGGCATTGCAGACCTGCAGAAGACCTGTCATCTCAGAAAGTCTTTGGACCTTCCTTTCAGTGCTCCTGCTGCAGGGGTGTCTCCCAACTTGAGCTTCTTGAGCAGCAACTCCATCCACCGCCTCAGCTGGGCCCTGGTGTAGGAGCTCTGCTATAGGCATGGTGGCCTCCCTGGTCTATCCACACAAATTGTGACTGAGCTGAGGGTCACCCACTGCACTTGGTCTCAGTCCACAAGTCCCTGATGGTTCAGAAGGTGACTTGGAGTAGGATATGACTTCTTTTTAATGAAATGGCATAGACTATAACTTAAGAAGGCATTGTTTCGAGAACTAGCTAGTTTTCCTGTAGGGGAAAGCGGCACAGAGCTAGGGCAGAACCATCCTATTTAGACGGCAATTTGTGAAATATTTTTTAAAAGGTTAGTCCTCCATGCCCACTGTTTGCATCCTGGGTTCGGACTTGGGAGCAGAAGGATGGAATTGGCAGTGGCAGGCACATCACATATGCAAACCGAGACCCTGTGAGAAGACGGTTTGAATGTCCGAGATAACACTGTTATTTCACCAATGAGACACGGGAGCCTAGACGAGTACTGATCCCAATCAAATAAACTCGTGTGCCTTCCTGCCAGCATGCCTCACTCCATCCTCCAGGTCCTCAGCGCACTTGCTCCACCCCACTGTGTGCTCCAGGCACGATGCAGACAGTCGCAGACCTCTCTCTACAGGAGCCATCCCTCAGGATCCAGAGCAGGGGTGAGGGTCATGAGTGCTGGTGTTGGTCACACGTGGGCCCCAATCCCAACCTTGCAACTGTGATCTCTGCAATACTGGGCAGGCCCCTTAGTTGCTCTGATCTTTGGTCTTCTCATTTGTTAAGTTGACAGAATAATAGTAACTCTCCCACAAGGTGGTTATGAGGATTAAATGAGATAATGCATGCACGACGTTCAATACAGTAAGTGCTCAGCCTGTGGTTACTGTGAATATCCTTGAGGCTAAACTGGGCATCCTTAAGATTAAAAAAAAACTCACAAAAAAACAAAAAATAGCACTTTGCTCATATCCCTAGTGTCCAGCAGAGTGAGCGTATGTAGTAAATGTTCAATGCATAACGGCTGAATAGATGAATAAACAAATATATTCATTGGAAATCAGATTGCACAGATATATGCACATTTGGCCTCCTTTTAAAAATAATGTTAACACAGAATAATTTATTTAAAAAGAGTTTTACTAGGGAAAGAAAGGGAACATTACATCCAGAGATTCTAGCGGAAGAAAGTTCCTACATTTATAAGTAATACTTAGTTCTGAACTCTATAGCAACCAACATTTGCCTTATATATATTTATATGGGCTGCACACAAGTTGAAAAATCAAGAGAGCGGTAGAACATAGTGGTAAATAATACAGATTTTGGAGCCAGCCTGCTTGAGTTCAGGTCCCAACTCTACCACTTTCTAGTGGTCTGACATTAGCCACTTAACCCATCATATTGGTGCCATCATTTTCCTATCTGTGCATATTCCATAGGATTATGAAGATTAAATAGGTTAATTTGCATAAATCACTTTTATATGGCTTACTATGTATCAACTACTGTTTTCTTTTTGCTTTCCATTGAATTTGGGTATTTATTCATCACCTTGAAGACGACTGCATAATCTGCCTCTTCCTGTGGGATTTAAACAACAAATTAAATTAACCATCGGGGTTATAATCATGTTGGTAGCTGAGATTTGTACCAGTGAAACAGTAAGAGGACCCTGAAGTCTTGTACTAAATGCCCAAGAACCTCTCCGTCCCCCACTACATAGTCTGGGATCTCAGGACGTGGGGAAGGTCGAGCTGTGGCTCCTCCAGGACGGGCGGGGTCTGCTCAGGATGAGAGCCCCTGACTGAGATGGCACGGTGAGGGCAGTGGGGGCAATGGGCAAAGCTGTGGAGGTGGGATCCACAAGGACTACAACTGGGGTGTGGGAGGGAATAGAGAAGTGGCGGGGGCTTCGTGCAGGACAGAAACAGGACACATGGCGGAGTGGGAGCTCGTCCACCGTGGAAGCCCTGACAGAAGGCCTGGCAGGGAGAAAGCACAGCCTGCTGTGTGTGTGACCTCACTTGGAGATGAATATTGCCTGGGGAATTCTGGATGCAAATAAGCCCCCATTCGACCTTGGAGCACAACCTGGAGCCATGGCAGGGCCAGAATTGCATGTGACCCTCCTGCTGTCCCAGACCCAGCGCCTCTTCTCACTGCAGCTCTGTGTGTGAATGTGCTGGGTTGTTCCCTGTGTCCCCAGAATCCAGCTCATCGCATCCAGCATGGAGGAACAGGTTGACGCTCCCTTATCCAAAACGCTTTTTGGATTTTGGAACATTTGTGTCATACCTAATGAAATATCTTGAGGATGGGACCCAAGTCTAAACAGAAAATCCATTAATGTTTCATATACACCTCAAGCACATCACCTGAAGGGAACTTTAGACAATATTTTTAGAATTTTGTGCATCAAGTTTTGACTGCATTTTGACTGAGACTCATGACATGAAGTCAGATGTGGAATTTTCCAATTGTGGCATCATGTTAGTCCTCAAAGAGTTTTGGCTTTAGAGCATTTTGATTTTTGGATTTCTGGACTAGGGATGCTCAAACCTGTACTCGATTCATTGGATTAATCCAAGGACAGAGAAGGATGGAGCTAGAGAATTAAGGTAGTGGGGGCTGGAAAGGGGCAAAGAGGCTCCCACTTGTGAGGGGAACAGGGGCCTCAGCTGGAAGCCTGGGAAGTCGGTGGCTTGATGCCCTTTGCTTCTCTTAGGATGGGACCACTTTGCCTTCTTTTTCCTGTAGTCAAGCCATACTGCCCATGCTGTCTTAGGCCGTTCTTGCATTGGTATAAAGAAACACCTGAGACTAGGTAATTTATAAAGGAAAGATGTTTAATTGACTCATGGTTCTGCAGGCTGTATGGAATTCATGACACCACCATCTGCTTCTGGGGAGGCATCAGCATAAGAGTTAAAGAAAGAGGAAAGAAACACAAAAAGCAGCTTAACAGTCAAAGGCAGGTTTATTTTGGAGAATAAACTTGAGAGGGGCTTCTGGCCAATTTCAGTCAGGAACGTTCTCTCTTACAGTCCAAGGGAATTTAAGGGTTTAGGAAGGGGGAGCTTATTGCAGGATTGGAATGTTTCTATGTGAGGAAAAGTTTATTGTGGGGTTGGCATGTTTCTGGTCGGAGTGGGGTTTATCTTAGGGTTGGAATGTTTCTGGTTATGCTGACATTAGTCATTAGGCTGATCTTTTGGGGCTGGATTTAGGCAGTTTCTTTTATTAAAGGGGAACTTAAATGGTGGTGTTTGTCCAAGATGGTGATGCTCCTGCTCTGTCACTCAGGAACCTTCCAGTCATGGCAGAAGGTGAAGTGGGAGCAGGCTGGGAATAGGAGCCAGAGAGAGAGGAGGAGCTGCCACACACTTTAAAATGACCAGATCTTGCAAGAACTCACCCACTATTGAGAGGATGGTGCCAAGAGGGATGATGTTTAACCATTCATGAGAAACCGCCCCCATGATTGAATCACCTCCCATCAGGCCCCACCTCCCACATTGGGGATTATATTGCAATATGAGATTTGGGCGGAGACACAAATCCAAACTATATCACCTGACTGAGGCACCACCCACTTCTCCAGTGGGCCTTTTCTGAGAAGGGGCACTGTTGGAAAGAATCTATCATCTGGCCTAGAAGAATATGAGTCATGGCCACTCTCCATGAACTGTTACGGGAGTGTTTCCCAAACTCTGGGGAGAAGGCACCCTCTCTTCCCCTTTTTTTAGGCCAAAAGAAATAACCAACAGTTTATTAATGAGTTCAGTCCGAACAACTTAGCAAACACCTATGCCTTAATAGCTTAGTACTTACTTGTTAGAGGAATACATTAAAAATCTAAATAGTACTGTTGTATTACTGCTTGCCATAGTTATTTTCCCTTGCAATGCTGCGCTGCATGGTGGAGGTAAATTGGGTTCGCATTTCCTGTTCTGCGTTTGTTTCCAAGTGCTGCTCGGTTTTTTTTTTTTTTAATCACAGCAGCCACCAAAACCCAGCTTTGCAAAGATAAGGCAGTGCTGTCTGATGCTGGGATGTCTGTTACCAGAGCAAATCATGCGTGGTGTGTGGCAGGGGTTCAGGATTGTCGTGTTTCCCTTGAGTATTTAAAGCCTCCAGAGGGACCCCTGTGAGTTCACACAGGCCCCGAGCACTTGGGTGCATGTCTGGGACCCCCAGGATCAGGGGCAGCCCTGGGCCAAAATGGAGAGGTAGGTTTGTTGATCTCAGGCTTCCCCTTGGCGCTGCCTCAGGTCTCCATGGCTGTTGTGGCCCAGGGCACCCACTGTGGCACCTGGCTCAGCCACAGAATCACTAATCCAAGTTCAACCTCTCACCCCCAGGCCAGAGGTTCTCTTAAAACAACCCTTACAAAGCGTCCACTGATGTCTTCCCTCGAGGGAAGAGTTCCACCTGGCAGCACATTTCATGGTTCCAGGACGTCTGCAGTTTCCCAGCACTGGCCTTGCTTCTGGTCACTAATGTTACCCAGAGGAAGCATCCCCTTTGCTTCCTAAAGCCCCTTCCCTGACAGTCTCTCTGTAAATGATGCTTGCTGAAGGTGGGGTCCCTGTCTGATTGCCCCTCAAATCACACCGAGGTGTGCATTTCCCAGTCTTCTAGGACACAATTTCTCCCTTCATCCATCCATATGTTTTTGTTTCCTTGAACATAGCTTTTCAGGACAAAGAACATGAACCTTCCAGACATTTGTTCCTTCACGTGGCACATTTCTCAGCAAGAGGTGGAAACAAGCCCAGAACCCTCCCCAGGCCCCTTTGGGAAGACGGTCACCTGCGGGCCAGGGCTCTTAAGACTGACTGGGGTGGCAGCCCTGGCGGTGAAGCCCCGCAAGGCCCCTCTGATTGAATTGGTCCTGCTCATCAGAGCTGAAATGCACTTTAACTGGCCTTCGACACCTCTCCATGCTCTTCACAGAAACTGTGGGCTCCGCATTGGGCTATGAGGTGCTACAGGGCCACGAAAACTGTTTGAGATTTAGCTCCTTTCCTCAAGCATTTGCTGTTTAATGATGGAGCCCGGCGCATGAATCTAACAGCAGACATGTTGGGAGCATGCAAGTGCGAGCTGATTAGAAAAGGAAGACCTCACAGTTGCCAGCACACAAAGCCCTAGAAGCGCAGAGGCTTCCGGGGGGGACTAGGAGATATTTCACGCCAAGGTGACTCTGGGCTTGGCCTTGAACAAAGGTGATTTGGGGGAAAGGGAAAGGATTAAGGATTGCAGGAAGAGGACAATATAATAGAAATTCCCAAATAGAATGAACACAAATGTTCTGCAGAAGGAGCTGAGCTCAGGGTGTTACTTAAGACAGGGAGGCTTGAAGGGTGGACAGACATCAAGGGCCTTGGAGGCCAGGTGGGGTGTGGAGACCCGGTGTCACTGTGAGCTGGTGAGCCTGGGACGGAGGCTGGAGGTATTCCAGGTTCCCATCACTGGTTTGTTCCGACTGCCCACGCCTCGGCTCAATGCCTCCTTGTAAGCTTGTTTTGCAAAGTGTTGTACTAATTACCACCTGTGAGTCCATCTGTGCACCCACAAAGGCCTGCAGCCTCTGTCACCCGCTCCCCCCCCAAACAGGAGTGCAGGCCGCAGCCTATTGCCAAGGGCTGGAGCCGGGAGAACCTCCACCTGGGAGCTGCGCTGCTATGGGGCCAGATCGATGCAGAAAGTGGAGCAGCAGGTCCTATTTCAGCTGCTCCCACCATTCTCTTTCAGCTCACCCTCCTCGCCATTCATTCACATGCACACACAACATACAACACACACACACTGCACACAACATACAACATGCAGTACACACCACACACTAGATATACACCAAACACAATACTCAGTACACTACACACAGAACATACTACACACACAACACACTCCACAGGCATAACACAGTAGACACACTAAAAACACACACAGTCCACTATGTGCTACACACAGAACGTACTACACATACAATATACTTCACAAAAAACACACACACTAACACACACAACACACTATACCCACACACTACACACACTGAACACACATCGTATACACACTACACGAGCAACACGCACACGTAGTCCTTCATGTTGCTTTGACACAGAGCCCGTCTTCCTGCACTTCTAGTCTTAGCAGACACGTAATTTAGGACTTTACCAGGTGTCTGAAGCTAATCTGATAAGTTATTGAAAGTTAAATATGCAATAGCATTTTCTTATCTATTTTCATTTCTACTGGGGCTTTGTATGCTGTTTTGGGCTCTCCGGCCCTTTTTCATCCTTGCCCACATCACACAGAAATTCACATTCTGGCCATTCTGAGTCTACTGTTCTTAGTGTGTGCCAAGTGCGGTGGCTCACTCCTGTAATTCCAGCACTCTGGGAGGCTGAGGCAGGTGGATCTCCTGAGCTCAAGAGTTCGAGACCAGCCTGGGCAACATGGCAAAACTCCAGCTCTACCAAAAAATACAAAAATTAGCCTGGCATGGTGGTGCACACCTGTAGTCCCAGCTACTCGGGAGGCTGAGGTGGGGGTACTACTTGAGCCTGGGAGGTGGAGGATGCAGTGAGAGGAGATTGCGCCACTGAACTCCAGCCTGGGCAACAGAGCAAGACCCCATCAAAAAAAAATTAACATTCTGGTGGTACGAGTGTTGCTTGTTATTCCTCCTCTTTTGTACCACTGGGGAAATAAAAACAGATATCAGATATAATGAGCACAGAGTTGACCTCATCAACACCACCCCCTCCAACACACACTTCTCTTTCCCCTATGGGATTTTTGGTTATGTGAAGACAATTTCCATCCAATATTTGGGGAAAAATATTAATCCAGTGAAGAAGCATGAATGCAGGTGTCTTATACTGATAATGTGCTGTCTATTTGGTAATTTGAGTATATGTTGAATTAGAAGTATGTTTGGGGGGCTGGGCACAGTGGCTCACGCCTGTAATTCCAGGACTTTGGGAGGCCAAGGCAGGTGGATCACTTGAGGACAGGAGTTCAAGACCAGCCTGGCCAACATGGTGAAACCTCATGTCTACTAAAAATACAAAAATTAGCTGGGCATGGTGGCGGGTACCTGTAATCCCAGCTACTTGGGAGGTTGAAACAGGAGAATCGCTTGAACCCAGGAGACGGAGATTGGTTGCAGTGAGCCGAGATCGTGCCACTGCACTCCAGCCTGGGTGACAGAGCAAGACTCCCTCTCAAAAAAAAAAAAAAAAAAAAAAAAAGAAAGAAAGAAAAAAGAAAAAAAAGGATATGTTTTGGGGATTCTTATTTATTGCTTCTCTGGTAAAACCCACCTGAATCCTGCTCCTCCTCAAGTCTTCTCCATCTTAGTAAACAGAACCTCCAACCCTCACTGCTCAAGCCAGAAACCTGAGCATCCTCCTTCCTCCATTCACACTTAGCATCTGCACCTGACAGCCAGCCATAAATCCACCTCGACTATTCTTTCAAAGAACTCCAAGTACATCTACTTTTAAAAGACATCTTACTGGGAAATGGTGGATGGGAAACAGATACCGGGGAATTGGAAGCCTTATAAGTTGACTTGTCTAAATAGGACAATGAACCTGAGATTGAGCTGGGAAAATATTCCTGAACTCCAGGCTCTGCACAGATGGTTGAGCCAGAGTCTGTGGAGGACTTAAAAATGTATCATTTCCCAAAGATGGTTGCAAAAGAATGAACCAAGAGGAGAATTAATACTATAATTTTATATTTCTTTCTTTCAATAAATGTTTTAATATAAAGCTTGAGGGTTTCACCAGTTTGACACCATGTTACATGTAATTTCTATAAAAGAATCATGCTTTGTGCAGCCCTAGCACATAGTAGGAATGCAAATGTTTTCTGACTAAATGAATGAAGATGGAATTAGTGAATGGATAACAGAAAGATTGACTGGTGGTAAGGAGCTTAAATTTATAACTGTTTACAATAGCCCTCTGATCAGTTGCCTTGGCAGTCACAAGAGTCAGAAGCAGTATCAGTGTTAAGATTTCATTCATTTTTTCAGAGCTATTAATCAAAAAATGGGAAACAGGAATGTTGCAGCTTCGTAAGGGAGAAACACACATTAAGAGGTGCCATTTAATGACATAGATGGTTAAATACCTAAAGGCTACATTTGATCATTCAGCCAAGAAATATTGATTGAATGCTTACTCTGCATTAGGCACAGAATTAGGGCTGGGATGGAGCAGTAAAAAACAAGCCAAAATATGCTGCCTCTAGGGGTCTTATGTTCTACCAGGAGACACAGGCAATAAGCAATAAACATAAAAGGATTATACATATAATGTATGCAGAGCGGTATACATATTTGTGTGTGCATATATATGTGTGCATACATAGGTTATATATATATGTGCATATATATGTGTGCATACATAGGTTATATATGTATGTGCACATATATAAAATGTAATAAGTTAGAAGGTGAAAAATGACATGAGAGTGACTTAGGGTGGGGAATGGGTAATCAGAAGCTCCCGCATGGGGATCAGGGGAGGTTTCAATTTGGAACTGGGCATTGCGGAAGATATCACCAGAAGCTGTTACTTCAGCAAGCACTTGAGGAAGGGGAGAGAAAGCCACACAGACATCTCTGGTAGAGCATCTTAGGCTGAGGGAGTCACCAGCTCAAGGGTCCCGGGGTAGGACATACCTGGAATGGCTGAGGAAGATGGGGAGGCCAGCTTCTCCCAGGAAGAGCCAGCTAGTCTGGGCCACAGACTTTGCTCAAGGCCATGGGAGCCTCATGGAGACAGAGTTGGTGACGAGCACTTTGCTGATTCAGAGAAGAGTGAGCAAAGACAAGTTTGCCTCTTTGGGGGTTTCAGAAGAGATGTTTCTGCTTATACCTGACAATATGAGCTGTTGGGTGTCTCCCATCTGCTGTAAAAGAGAGCCTTGTACGAGTTAGGGTTTCCTGGGGAAATAGAACCTATCTATCATCTATCTATCTATCTATCTATCTATCTATCTATCTATCTATCTATCTATCGTCTATCTATCTATCATCTATCTATCTATCTATCTATCTATCTATCTATCTATATCTATATACCTATTCTGTGTGTATATATATATGTGTGTGTGTTCTGTTTATATATATACACATGCATGTGTGTATATATATGTTCTGTTTATGTATATATATACACACACAAATATATATATATGTGAGCTATTCTACATCTTAAGATATTTATTATGAGAAATTTGCTCAGAAATTTTGGAGGCTGAGATGACCCAAGACCTGCAATTGGAAAGATGAGGACCCAGGAGAACCGATGATGTCATTCCAGTCTGAGTCCAAAGGCCATAGAATCAGTAGAGCCCATGGTCTAAGTTCTAATCTGAAAGCCAGCAGGCTAGATACCCAAGAGCCAAGGTTCAGTTCAAGTCCAAAGGCTCAGACAGTCCCAGCTCAGACAGTCAGGCAGCAGGCCTTCCTGTTCCTCTGGAGAAGGCTGGCATTTTGGTTCTATTCAGGCCTCCAACTGATTGGATGAGGTCCACCTACATCAGGAATGGCTGCCTGCTTTACTCAATCCATCACTTCAAATGCTGTTATCACCCAGAATTATTCTCACAGACACACTCAGAATTATGTTTGACCAAGCATGTGGGACCCCATGTCCTAGTCATAGTTGACACATAAAATTAACCATCCCAACTCTCCATCTTTTAGCTTTCATTTACTTAATCTCATTTAAGGATCATGTTTGTCTCTGTGTGGTGCATGTCCACCCTGTAGGCCAATCTCTGCAGACAGGGGGAAAAAATATCATCACTGACTCTGTCATCAGGATGCAGTAGGTGGGTCACTTGTTGATGGCCCCAACAGAACCATACAAGAGTAGTCCCCCACAGAGAGATGGTGCCAGATGACAAAAGCAATAAAAAGCCATTGCAGATGAAGTTTTGCACAGTAAATGTTTATACTTGTATGTATATAAGGTGCTTTACTGTATGTTATCTTATTTGTTTCTCACAATCACCATGTGAGATAAAGGTTTGATAAAACTGTACCATGGAGAGATTAAGTGGCCTACTTAACTATGGTCAGATTGCTGCAGAAAGGAAAGACAGACTGACTCCCAATCATAAGTGATTTCTGCCATTACCTGGCAGGAAGAAATGGCCCCATTTGGAGTCATTACCTTTTCTGATGTCCTGTGACCACAATGGCTATGTAGAAGTGATTTAGAGATTGTTGGGGTACCTAAGGTGGTCCCAAAACTGCTAGGTTAAGACCTGTTTGTTCAATACTCCCATCCTCGTCCCCCCAGCTCTCACTAGTTTCTCTTGCAATTCCTGCCCGAGGCTTGCTTACTTCCTGTTAATTTTGTGCTTCATACCTGTGATGGTTAATATTGAGTTATTGAGTGTCAACTTGATTGGATTGAAGGATGCAAAGTATTTTTCCTGGGTGTATCTGTGAGGGTGTTGCCAAAGGAGATTAACATTTGAGTCAGTGGACCCAGAAAGGCAGATCCACCCTCAATCTGAGATGGGGGGCACAATCGAATTAGCTGCCAGCGTGGTTAGGATAAAAGCAGGCAGAGGAACACGGAAGGACTAGACATGCTGAGTCTTCTGGCCTTCATCTTTCTCCTGTGCTGGATGCTTCCTGCCCTCCAACATCGGACTCCAAGCTCTTCAGCTTCTGGACTCTTGGACATACAGCAGTAGTTTGCCAGGGGTTCTCAGGCTTTTGGCCACAGACTGAAGGCTGCACTGTCAACTTCGCTACTTTTGAGGTTTTGGGACTTGTACTGGCTTCCTTGCTTCTCAGCTTGCAAAGGCCTGTTGTGGGACTTCACCTTGTGATCATGTGAGTCAATACTCCTTAATACACTCCCTTTCATATATACACGTATCCTATTAGTCCTGCTGGTCTAGAGAACCCTGACCAATACAATACCTTTCTAACCACATAACTCCCATCTGTACCCACCTGTGACTCCTAAGATCAGGCACTTCTCCTTCTCCAAGGTCTCTCTCTCTCTTTTTTTTTTTTTTTTTTTTTGACAGAGTCTTGCTCTGTCACTCAGACTGGAGAGCAGTGGTGCAATCTCAGCTCACTGCAACCTCCACCTCCCAGGTTCAAGTGATTCCCCTGCCTCAGCCACCCGAGTAGCTGGGATTACAGGCACCTGCCACCAAGCACAGCAATTTATTTTTTTTCATAGTTTTAGTAGAGTAAATTTTTTTTGTAGTTTTGTAGTGTAGTAGAGTATACCATGTTGGTCAGGCTGGTTTCGAAATCCTGACCTCAAATGATCTGCCCACCTTGGGTTCCCAAAGTGCTAGGATTACAGGCATAAGCCACCACACCTGGCCAAGTTCTCTTTTTGAGTAAATAACCAACTGAGAAATGTAGACTTCCTAGGATGCTTGTCAATTGAGAAGTAATCTGTCATAGCTGAGGGTATGCAATTGAGGGTATCTCCTAGAGACAGTGCTTTAAGACAAGGGAGAAGAAAAACAACCTTCTATGATAGAAATTTTATTATCTGTGCTTCCAAGAACAAGGATGATCTGGTGGCCTCAGACCGGCAGGGCTAGGGTCAGGAACCAGGGTCTCAGGGCACCTATGAGATTCCAGCCACCAACACTCTCATCAGAGTCAGCCAGCCTCTGATAAAGTGGCTGTGGAAGTACTCATTTCTCTACAGATTAGGGGTCTTGGCTGTGGGATCCACAGATGGAATGAGTGGGGAAGCTGGCCAGGGAGAAGCCAGGAGCTCGGTCACTCTCTGGGCCATTCTTGCATCCATGGCCCGATGTCGAACTCCCCACAGATCTTGGCTGCCTATGGGCTTGCATTGCTTTCACCACTCCTGCTAATTGAATATCTTCACTGCAGTCTTCTTTTTTGTTTTTTTTTTCAGCTGGAGTATTGCTCTGTCTCCCAGGCTGGAGTGCAGTGGGCTCACTGTAACCTCCACCTCCCGGTTCAATCTATTCTCCTGCCTCAGACTCCTGAGTAGCTGGGACTACAGGCACCCACCAGGACACCTGGCTAATTTTTGTATTTTTAGTAGAGTCGGGGTTTCACCATGTTGGCCAGGCTGGTCTTGAACTCCTGACCTCAAGTGATCCACCCACCTCGGCCTCCTCGCCAGATGCTCCCTTCTCTTTGGAATTGGGAGGCAAAACTCATACCCTTGCTGTGCTTTTTCAAGCATGATTTAGGGAACTTTGTGATTCCACTCAGCAGAATCTTAGGGGTGTGTGGGAAGGGTTGGATTCTGCCCCACCCCAGGTCCTACTGTTTAAAAAGCAGACAGGAGAGAGGAATGGCTTTGAAAGGGCTCCTCGAAGCCTGCGCCGGAGCCTGCCTCTGCTGATGAGAGTCACGGGCACTGGGAGCATATGAGGAGCAGAGAAGCAGCACAGCCAGGAGTGAGTACGGGATCCCTGTGATGTCTGAGTGTCTGACCTCCTTCCAGTCGCTTCCTTCCAAGTCACACAGCCCTGGAACTCCAGTACACTCAGGCAGCAGGGGTTCAGCGTCTTGTCCTGCCACCAACACAGCAAGGACTTTAAACACAGACAGCTCAACAAAAGCTTTCCTTTCTTCACTTTGAATTCTCAGTCTCATTTACTCCCCAGATTTCAAAGTGATCCAATAGAATGGGCTTTGAAAATGAGATTACCACAAAGGTGTAATATTTTAAATGCACTATTTTTTCTGAATTTATTCTTCATATTCTCCAGACTTAAAGAACACTTGATAGCTGAGTCTCAATAGGTTGACTGTCACAGTATTTAAATTTTGTTTTCAGACTTTCTATTGTTTTAAACAAAGTAAAATTGTAGTCATTCATTGATACCTCCTTATCTTCTGCCTTTACTGAATTTAATCATTGAATGAGGAATCTAAACAGAGTTCAGATTTTGATTTAAATAAATAAACAGGAATGGCTGGGTGTTGTGGCTTATGCCAGTAATCCCAGCACTTTGGGTGGCCGAGGCGGGCAGAACACTTGAGCTCAGGAGTTCGAGACCAGCCTGGACAACACAGTGAAACCCTGTCTTTATCAAAAAATACAATAATTAGCCAGGCGTGGTGGCAGGCAACTGTAGTCCCAGCTACGTGGGAGGCTGAGGCAGGAGAGTCGCTTGAACCCAGGAGGCAGAGGTTGCAGTGAGCCAAGATCATGCCACTGTACTCCAGCCTGGGCAACAGAGTGAGACACCATCTCAAAAAACTAAAATAAAAAAAATTAAAAAACAGGAATGCTTGTGGCAATTATTTTAATTTTTTCTCTTTCTTCTGAAGAGGCTATCTTCCATCAACAGTAATGTCTCTAACCATTACTTTCTCTGCATTCTCCTTAATTAAAATATGTAATTTTATGTTCATTCGAGCTGTGATTCTCAAGTGAAGAGCAATAATGAATAAAAAAGTATTTATCCCAGAAAAATGACTAGTAAACATGGAATTCCTCCTGGTCCTGCCTTATTGTTTATTCATTCATTTTTTTCACCCAATATCTGTTTACTGAGGACCCCCTCTATGAAAAGCACTATTCTGGGGGTGGGTGGGTACTAAAGGTGAGTAAAACAAGATCCTCATCCTCATGGAGAGAAGATGATTCTTTCGAAGCGTGCAGGAAAGGAAGAAACCATAGCTAGAGAAGGGATTCAGGAAACGAGGTGATGGCATTTAGACTCACTTAAACTCAGAGCTGATGTCACTGTAACCTTGGGGGCTCCCGAGAATTTCGTGCTGATAGGTTCATGCAGATCAGGCTGCTGGTCTCTCATCAGAAGTGGGCTAAGATGTGGCCCTCCCATAAAACGTG
The DNA here is from genome assembly GCF_029289425.2 of Pan paniscus. Lineage (NCBI taxonomy): Eukaryota > Metazoa > Chordata > Mammalia > Primates > Hominidae > Pan > Pan paniscus. The sequence continues at coordinate 189,941,242 of NC_073255.2, forward strand.
TGGCCACACGCAGGACTGTCATCAACGGCTCTCACCACTCCTTCCTGCTGCTTCTGCACTTAGCAATTTCTTCATGAGCTTGGCATGCCTTGGTTTGGACCGTCTATATGCCTCATTCTACAAAGGAAGAGGGCAAAAGAGAATAACTAGTTATTTGAAGAAATCCTGTGGCATGAAAAAGAAAGATGGGGGTAAGTAGAGCAACCAGCAGAAACAGACAATCAGGGAAATAAAGGAAAAAATCAGCATCTTCCATTAGAAAATGTAGAAAAACTTACCAGTTGATAAAACCAAACAAAACACGGTGTGAAAAAGACTCAATTAGAAAGCAAGAATTAGCTATTGGAAGATAAAATCAGATTAGATTTTGGAAGAGAGTGTTAATTAACAATTCAGTGTAAGGGTTCAAAGGGAAGGCTGAGGAAATCATGTAGAATTTAGAGCACAAAAATAGAGAGTGGGAAAACGTGAAAAAGACAAGGGGGCCAGAATTTTAATCCAGAAGGTCTAACATTTAATTAACACAACTTTCAGAAAGAGAGACCAACAGGAATACAAACAGCTAATAATCGAATAAATACTACAGAAAATTATCCGGCCCCAAGTGATAATTGAGTCTTCAAAGCGAAAGAAGTCTTCAAGCGTCAGGAGGGATGAATGCAAAGATAACCATAGCTGGATATGCATTTAGGAAATGTTACAATGGCAGGTGAAGGAGAAGATCATAAAAAGCTTTGAGAGAACTCATAAAACAGGTAACCTACAAAGAACTGAGGCTTTAGCTGGTGTCAGACATCCTGTCAGCAAGGAAACAGTGAAGCGCCCTCAGAACCTTTTAGGAAAATTATTCTGAACTTAGAATCGGTACCAGACCCTCAATCATGCCTAAGAACAAAATCAAGTCACTTTCAGCCAAAAGAGAAAAAAATCGTACCTTCTAAAGCCTTCTTGATGAAGTCTCTTCAATTCATACTCTAGCAAAATACCCTTGAAAGTGAAGGAAAGGGAAGATGTGGGTATCAGAAACAGAGAAACTAACCTGAGTTTACTGAAGAGCCATCCTCGGATGACCGTTTTGTCGCAGGGTATGCAAACCATGTGTCCAAATTAGAGCAGGAAGTCAGTGAGCTTCAAAGGCAGTGCCTATCTCAGGAGAGTGGAGTGGGATGCAGGCAGTGTACAGAACAAGAATAAGGAATATCGTGAAAACGACGTAAGTTTCAGCTCCCCTCCCTCCCCAAATGAAGTCCATTTGAAACTCTAGGAAAAAAACTGTATAAGGAAATTATAGTCTAGATATCAAGAAAACTAAGGCACAGTGTAGGACCCTTCCATTGACTCTGGAAATAGAAAAATGAAGACTGCATTTCACCACGAGCCTACAGATAATGGTCTTAAGTCCTAAGAATCGTGACATTGGAATTCTAGAAAGGAAGTGATTACATTTTTGGTTTTTCAAATTTTCAAGATATAAACAAAGCCTAGAAGGCTTCATTATGGATACTAAAAAGAGTGTAAATATTATTAATATTGATGATAAAATATAGAGTACACAGAATTTGAGAATAGAGAGGTACAAATACACTCTCTAAAAGTGTGGGTTCAAAAGATACTTGTGAAGGCTAACAAAGACTTAAAATAATATACTTAAGTTTTAAATGGGACCAATTCGAGGAACTAGAAGAGAGTGAAGTAATTGTAACAACTTGCAATGAACAGAAGGTGGAAATCATGATAAGAGCGCCGAATCCTTTGCTCTTACAGATAGAATTCAATAAAAGAATAAAAGAATTCAAGAAATAGGGTGACAATGTATTATTTAACAATGCGGAAATGACAATCAGAAGAATTAAAGCTGCAAAGAGGTAGAAATGGTTATCTCCTGGAAAGGGACTGTTATAGTACTTTTAATACTTGTGTTACATGTTTTTTAATATTTGTTCAAGTATTACTTTAATAAAAATTATTTATTAAAATCTGTTCTTCAACTAAAGTAACTTCAGACATCTTTATCACGTAGGCAAACCTTGGTAGTTGGATAATCAATGACAACATAATTGTATAATCAATATGCAGCTATGCATACAGTTACAGATACACATATGTATACAAAATATATAATCTGCTGTATGAATCTCCTCTCATCTGCTTGGTGCTTTCATGAGGAACATAACCTTTTTTATTTGTTTGTTTGTTTGAGACAGAGTTTAGTTCTTATTGCCCAGGCTACAGTGCAATGGCACGATCTCGGCTCACTGCAACCTCCACCTCCTGGGTTCAAGTGATTCTCCTGCCTCAGCCTTCCAAGTAGCTGGGATTACAGGTGTGTGCCACCACGCCTGGCTACTTTTGTATTTTTAGTAGATATGGAGTTTCACCATGTTGGTCAGGCTGGTCTAGAACTCCTGACCTCAGGTGATCCATTCACCTCAGCCTCTCAAAGTGCTGGGATTACAGGCGTCAGCCACCATGCCTGGGCCTAACCTTTGCCTAAAATGATTTTCTCATTCTAATTCACTGATTATTTATTTAGATTTAATTAATATAGATTTTCTATTGTCTTGCCAGCCCAAGACTCATTTGTACCTTGAAGACTGTGTAGCACATCCTAATTCTGATCTGTTATTGTGTGGACTTTAATATTCAAATAGGTTGGCTTTTTCTCTTATTTCCAAATTCCAGTGGCCATTTCACTTTTTTGCTGAGGCAACTCAAGGGGAAAACAGGGCTGGTTTGGGGCTTACATAGTCATAATTGTGATGTGAACTATCCAATTAGGTTATGTGTAGAAGAGAGTGGCCACTTCCCATAGTAACTGGGGTGGTGTAGGAAGCAGAAGTTATGGGGTAGAAATGCAGGGATCAACCAGTAGGAACTATTTTCTTGGACATTCTGGCTTTGAGTGTCCATTTGTGCTGTTCCCATTATTATGTGTGGGGAACTCTGCCATCACCACCCCTGCCTGGACATAGAAGGCAAATGACCAGCCTCATTATTTGATTTTGAACAAATTACTATCCTGTCTGTTAGTCTCAATTTTCTTATCTGTGAATATGGGAATAATAATAATGATCTTGCAGGGCTGCTGTTAGGATTAAATAATAGAGTTGATGTAAAGCATTTGCCCATCAGATGCTAAGTCCCCAGTGCCAGATATTACATAATAATATTATGATTTCATCAGCTTTTAATGTTTGAATGGAATCCACTGGGATTTATTTGTAAGCTTAAATTGTGAAGATAGCTAAGTGATTCTTTTATTCAGTGAAACACACAACCATTGTTTTTAAATTACCAAGTGTACATGACTTTTTATTTATTTTTTTGAGATGGAGTCTCACTTTGTTGCCCAGGTTGGAGTGCAACAATCTTGGCTCACTGCAACCCCTTTCCCCCCAGGTTCAAGCGATTCTCCTGCCTCAGCCTCCAGATTAGCTGGGATTACAGATGCAAGCCAGCATGGCTTGCTAATTTTTGTATTTTTTGTAGAGACGGGGTTTCACCATATTGGTCAGGCTGGTCTCAAACTCCAGCCTGTTGAGGTCAAACACAGGCTGACCTTAAGTGATTTGCCTGCCTTAGCCTCCCAAAGTGCTGGGATTACAGGCATGAGCCACTGTGCCCGGCCAGTACATGGCTTTAGATTAGCTATTCTCAAGAGATAGAGACTGTAATAAGATCCTGGAGAGGAGAGGGAAGTGGAAATTTTATATTTATCACAAGAGGTCATATGTTTAAGAAAAGATTGAACAGAAAGCAAATGCTGTATGATTTCACTTATATGTGGAATCTAATATTGTCAAACTTACAGAAGCGAAGAGTAGAATAGTGGTTACCAGGGCCTGGGGAGAAGGGGAAACAGGGAGATGATGGTTAAAAGATGCGAAGTTTTAGTTATGCAGCATCAATAAGCTCTGAAGATCTACTGTACACCATGTGCCTATAGCTAACAATACTGTATTGTGTACCTAAAATTTGCTAAGAGGGTAGATCTTATGTTTCGTTCTTACTACGAAAACCTCAATAATAAAAATAAAGGGAGAAGAAGAAAACTTTGAGAGGTAAATGATTATGGCCTTGATGGTGGTGACAGTTTCACAGGTGTATACTTGACCCCAAACTCATTGAGATGTACACATTAAACATGTACAGCTCTTTGTACTTCATTATATCTCAATAAAGTGGTTAGAAAAAAATGGTTGGGAGAATAATTCTCTGAAAACTTTTATTAAAATATCATTCTGGTACGTAGGCGGCCCTTAATAGATATTTATTGTCTATTATCTATATAGATTGCATAAAAGATCCATGCCACCAAAAGAACATAGGTTTTCCACATGCATTTTCTATAGATATTTAAATTGCCTCTTTAGATTTGAATTGACATGTGAGCCAAACTGTAATTGCCTGCAGTTATTAAAATATAATCTACTTTTTAATGAGAACCTGACATTTAAAAAATTCTAAGCTCATGTTATTATTATCGTAAGAACTATAAGTTACCCTTGTAACTATCTCCATTACATCTCAGAGCATGCGCACACCATCCACTTCAGCTTCACGTGCCTGTTACATTCTAATCCAGGCAAAGGAAGAGGGCACTAAGTTACCTGATAACTCCCAACAAGGAACCATTTCAGAACCTAAACAACATGACAACTGGGGGCCTTAAGTATAGATTAAGTTATTAACACAGTGTATTGCACATTTTGCAAAGTGGTTTTATAAAAAGTAATTTTAGGCCAGGCGCAGTGGCTCATGCCTGTAACCCCAGCACTTTGGGAGGCCGAGGCGGGCAGATCATGAGGTCAGGAGATCGAGACCATCCTGTCCAACATGGTGAAACCCTGTCTCTACTAAAAAAAAAATACAAAAATTAACCGGGCATGGTGGTGCACACCTTTAGTCCCAGCTACTCAGGAGGCTGAGGCAAAAGAATCCCTTCAACCCAGGAGGCAGAGGTTGCAGTGAGCCGATATTGCACCACTGCACTCCAGTCTGGGTGACAGAGTGAGACCCTGTCTTGAAAAAAATAAAAGTAATTTTAGTAGATGAACATTAATTATATAGAAAATTAGCAATAAGACTGTGAGAAGCTTATTGCAGTATACAAATATTTGTTACGGCAGGAGAGCAAGAATTCTGGAAAGGGACACGGCTGGGTTGTAGTTGGGGGCTCTGGGCTCAGAGGAGGTGCTCCATGGGCTGAGACCCAGATCTCTGAGTAGGGGTCCTGTCCTGCTGGTGTCCTCAGGGGTGCCATGAGGCTGATGTCGGAACAACAGAACTCAACTGTCGGCAGGGAGAAAGAGCATGGTGCAGCGTTCCTGACAGGGAGAGGAAACCAACAGGAAGTAGACAGGCAAGACGATGCCTTTCTTCCTCCTCCAGTCCCCCAATCTGTCTCTAGTGACTCTTGTTGGTAGAGCCTGACAAGAAATCAATTGGCAAAGAGAAAATGTGGTTTCCAGAATTTCAGCTCCAGCACAAAGTAGGGACGTGTACAAGGGTGCTTCAAAGCAGAAAGAAAACACTTTAATTACTGGCTATGATTAACCTACGGTGAGCTTCCCACATCCCCATACAACCCACCCTTTCAAAACAAGGCACTCTGTCTGCAAGATGCCTGGGCTGTTGCCTGGTGTCTTAGTCCATTTTCACGCTGCTGATAAAGACATGCCCTCAACTGGGCAATTTACAAAAGAAAGAGGTTTAATTGGACTTACAGTTCCATGTGGCTGGGGGAGCCTCACAATCCTGGCAGAAGGCAAGTCCCATCTTACATGGATGGTAACAGGCAAAGAGAGAATGAGGAAGATGCAAAAGTGGAAACCCCTGATGAAACCATCAGAACTTTAAAAACCTAAGTTTTTAAATTGAATAATAGCATTTTTTTATTTTTTACTTTTTAAAATTAAAAAAGAAACTTTTATTTTAGGTACAGGGGTCCATGTGCAGGTTTGTTATATAGGTGAACTCTTGTCATGGGGGTTAGTTGTACAGATTATTTGAGACTTATTCACTACCACGAGAACAGTATGGGGGAAACCGCCCCATGATTCTACTGTTTCCCACAAGGTCCATCCCACAACACGTGGGGACCTGGGAGTACAATTATGGGAGTGCAATTCAAGATGAGATTTGGGTGGGGACACAGAGCCAACTCATATCACCTGGTGACCTTTCACAGCCAACTCTTCCCCAGGAGTTGCCCTTGGACAGAGAAGGTTAACCACTGGCTGGAGGTAACCCAAACCCAATGACTGGTGACATGAACGAACAAAGGCCTGACCCCATTCTTGTCTCCATTTAGGAAAGCTCTGGAGGCTCACTCCAGCTCCAGTCATCCCCGTGGATCAGCTGAGGACTCTGCAACAGCTACAATTAAGTTCTGCTCTGTCCTGCTTCCTGCACAGGTGTTCCTGTGAGCACTTCCCAACCAACTTCCTGCACACACCGCCATCTCCAAGATACTGGCAATTCCCACAACAATCCATAGACAGAGTTTGTCCGTGTGGCCAAATATATGGGTGGCTTACGTCAGTGGCTCTTTTATCTTCAACAGGTGGCTTCTAAGATCAACAAAGAAGGGAAAGAGTGGAGAAGGCAGTCCTCCTTCTTCATCATGTTGGTCACAAAACTAAATACATGTTTCTGCTCACATTTCATTGCCTATAATGGGACCCATATTACAATGTGCAGTTCCTGGCTGGGCAGCTGCTGGCTAGAGCACTGCGGTGCTACCACACAAATTGCCATTCCTGCCACGTTGCTGTGTAGGTAAGTTGTTGTTTTTAAATCTGCCACTTTTATCTAGTAAACTTGCTAAACTCTGTTGTTATAAGCTCTAGAAGTTTGTTGATTCTCTTTGCCACATTATAGGAGCATTTTGGACTCTTTTAATACTTACCAGTAGGTCCTCCAAGAAAATTATAATGGAAGTGTTATTGGCAGGGATCTTTCTCTAATCATTGGCTAACTTCCACCATTAATCATGATTTCTGGGGAGAGTTAATTAATTAAGTAAACTTTTATTGAACTATAAACCTAAATACAAAAAAGACAACAATTTATAAGTGTAGAGTTTGGTGAATTTTCACAAAGTGAACACACCCACTTAAGCAGCACCCAGTTTGAAAAAAAAATTATGCATGTAAATAATTTTATATTGATCTCTTAGAAGCTAACTTGCTAACTTTTTGATTATCTATAAAGTTTGTCTGTAGATTCTTTGTGGTTTTAAAAAAAGACAATTACATTTATGTCAGTTTTATTCCTTTTCAAATCTTATCATTTTTTATTACCATTAACTATTTTCTGGTCTTATCTCACTATCTAGAAACTTCTTTTAATATTTAATAGAAAAAGTACTAGAAATACTTTTTCTTTTTTGGTCAGGAACATGGCAAGATCTTTCCACTAACATTTCATCATTAATTATGATTTCTGATGTGACGTTTTGGTAGATGTTGCTCTCTTTGATTTCCCTTATGAGAAGACTTTTTGAAATCATGAATGGATGCTAAATATTTTACCTTCTTGGCAGTGTTAGAATAATCCATCATGACCAAAAAGGATTTTTCCCCAAAATTAATATAATTTATTTCCTTTAATTTATTAATTGGACTTAAATTTATTAATTGAAATTAAAGCAAAAAACTATATGGTTTTTATTTGTAATACATCACTGGATTTTATTTTGCAAAAAAAAATGAAGCATTTGTCATTTAAGATTATGAAAAAGAAAAAGATCGGCCTCATTTTTTCTTTTCATATTGCCTTTATTTGGCTGTGATTCCAGAGTTTCAGTGGTCTCATAGAATGGGGTAGAAATACTTTTTCTGTTCTCTTGTAGAGTACTAACAGGGTCAGGAAGATACATTTCTTAAAAGTTAGAGGAAGGTACTGATAAAAACACATACGACTTTTTAGGGGAATATAGTTACCCATTGATTCCATTTCCCTGGTAGCTATTGTATTATTCAGGCTTTCCAATTTTCCTCCTTCTGTTTGCATTGGTAAGTTATGTTTTCGAGGAAATTTTCCACATTAAAATTTCAAACTATTAGCTAACATTGTTGAGAGTATTCTTTTAATATCTTTGAAATCTCTGAGGAATCACTCATTGACTCTTATTCATTCCTAATGTTATTTTTCACGTGCCTACCCCTCCTCACCATCATCTTCCTCCTTCCTTCTGTCTCACCAGATTTCCATGTTTTATTCGTGTTTTAATAGAAATAACTTTTGGCTTTGTTGATATTTTTATTGTATCCTTTATTTCTATTTTTTTTTTTTTACTTTTTCTTATCTACTTTCTATTATTCTACTTAAAAAATATTTAAGTTTTTAAATTTACTAACAGCACTTTATTTGTGTTTAAGTTTTTAAAATTTTTAAAAAACTGTTATTTTAGGTTCAGGGGTACATGTACAGCTTTATACAGGTAAACTCGTGTCATGGAGGTTTCTTGTACAGATTATTTTGTCACCCAGGTGCTTAGCCTAGTACCCATTATTTGTTTTTTCTGACCCTCTTCCACCTAGCAATCCACCAAAACACTTACTTCAAAAACCAGCAATTTATTTAGCTCTGCTCTGATAGGGTGGCAATTTGGGGGCTGAGCTCAGCTGAGCAGCTCTCCTGGTCTCAGCCAGGCTTCCTCATGTGTCTGTGGTCAGCTCCGTTCTGCCAGGAGGTTGTTGTTCCAGGAACTTGGAAGGAAGTGGAAATATGCAAAGTTCCTGAGGACTTGGCTAGGTAGGCATTGTCACACCACCCTCTCTTCTGTCCCGCTCAGAGTTAAACTTGTTGCTTCAGGATATTTGAACAAGGATAGAAGGAGGTAAAAAGCAAGACTCCATCTCAAATAAAATAGAAATTATATAAAGAACAAATTTAAAATTGCCAAAATTCTACCACAAAAAAGAAACTCTTGTTAGCATTTTGGTCAGCATCCTCCCAGATATCCCTCTAGGCCTAAGTGCCTTTGTTAACATCTGTGTAAAGGTATAAATGAGAGGTCACTGGGAAAAATAGAACATCCCACTGGCTTACATGAAATGCAATAAAGGTCAAAAATTCACTGAGTCTTTACAAATGGTCATTTCAAAACTCAGGCTGGAATTTTGTGTAGTTAAGGGGAGAGGGGACACATTAGTGCAACACCAATGGGCTACTTGCTTATTCCTTCTAGATCTTAGGGCACAACCTGTAAAAAGGGGATGAAGGCAAAAAGCTAACTCTTTTTGCAAGATGTGAAATAGCCACACGGCTTTGAGCGATGGGCTCTAGGCAAATTGCGAGGCACTTAGATATTTCTTTTTCCTCTTTATGGATCTCTGATAATTAATGCTTGCCTTTGAGAGGTTTGAAATATGTATGCAGGTGTGTGTGTGCGGGAGGTGGGTGGTATATGTGTTTGTATGAACCACTGTATGTCTATAAAATGTTCTTAGCCATTGAATAACTTAGAAAGATTATTTGTAATGCCCCCCAAACCGGTGTAGGTGTGTGTTCATCCCTACATCTTTGCCAGTTCTCAATTTTGTTAGTTCTTAAAATGTTTGCCAACCTGATAGACAGAGTTTTGTTACTGTAATTTTCAGCCTTGACAATACTAAATGAAATGTGTCTATTAAACATTGGTAATTCTATGATAAATTGGCCCTTTACCCACTTTGCGCTTTGCAACTTCATCTTCTATTTATTTAGACATGGTCTCACTCTGTCACCCTGGCTGGAGGGCAGTGGTATGATCGTGGCTCACTGCAACTTCGAACTCCTGGACTCAATTGATCTTCCTGCCTCAGCCTCCTGCATAGCTTGGACTCCAAGCGCACACCACCATGCCCAGCTAATTTATTTTTTATTTTTTATTTTTGTAGAGACAGGGTCTAGCTATGTTGCCCAGGATGGTCTGGAATTCTTGGCTTCAGGTGATCCTCCTGCCTTGACCTTCCAAAGTGCTGGGATCACAGGCATGAGCCACTGCACCTGGCCTCGTCTTTTATTTTGTAATTGATATATAAAAACATATTACAATAGACAATATGTTAGAAAATGTAAAATATAAATTTTCTCACAGATTGGTTTTTGCATTTGAATCTTATTTGTTGTAGTTTTCTGTGAAGACATTTACAGTTTTTTCATGTTAAAATTTATAATTCTTCTTGAAAATGTTTTCTGACTTTTTATTATGAGAAAAAACTGGATCACATAGTTCAGATTTAATTAAATAACCAAGTTTATAAATAAATCATCGATTTTTGTATTCTGCACTTATTTTACATTTTGATATTTGATCTTTTAATACTTTATTTTTATGTAAGAAATGCGGTAGAGGTAGAGTTCTGTTTTTCTTTGACAATGCTAGCTAGTTTATAAGAGTATTTATTAATAACCCATCTTTTTTTAACCCATTCCTTAGAAAACTAACTTTTTCATACACTAAATACACTTATATACTAGGGCCAAACAGAAATATGTGTCAGGGGATTTTTATAGGTGAATTTTGATGGAAACAATTGTTAAAATAATGTATCATCTAGTCAGGCATTTGAGATTCCACTTCTGAATATTCTGGACTCCTACCAGCTCACAGGGAGAAATAAGTAGCCACCCAGTGGCTGCAGAGAGTGTGGTGGCCTTCCTGGTGCTCAGTTATTGAACACGGGTTCACTGGGTGCCCAGTATGTGCCTGGTACTGTTTCAGGAACTATGGACGCATCGGTGTCTCAGACAAGCTCCCTGGCCTTCTCTGTAAGTTTACTCTAGCACAAAACCGCCACAGGTCTGCCGGGGTCCATAGATGATAAATGCATTCTGAGTTAATGGTTCCTAGCTTGTTGTCTTATATTACTTTCCTAGTTGTGTGCTCCTGGAATGTTCTATCAGTTTGGGGGTATGGGTGGGGGCAGCAACACACCTTTACCACAACTCTGCTTTCGGGCAGTAAGAAAGAAGGGACACCTCACGGAAGATGGCATGCTCATGTCTCAGGGTTTCCACATTATGGAAGTGGATGGATTTCTGAGACTCGGATGCCTAAGTCACACCTCATGAAACATTTTTTGAAGTTTTTCTTAAAAAAAAAATCAGTGTTTCTCCTCCAGTCAGACTCCATCCTGTTTTCACTGCATTTCTGTTTGGAGATGTTGCTGAATTTCAAATCTCATAAAGCTTTTATTAGCATTTCCTGAGAGGATATTATGCAGATGATGAGAAATAAATAATGGATTAAAATTTCTCCATATTAATATTTATTAACCTAGGTAATTTGAGTATATCTATTCTTGCCAGACCTAAGCAAATGAAACCGAACAGCTATCACAGGGCACTAGATATCACTCACCTGATATCACTGAGTTGGTCATGACAAGTAATGTAATTATTGGCCAAGTTTTCCCCAAAGGGAAAGTTAGCTGCTGGGATGGTCCAAGTTGGCAGAAATGGAATAACTTGTAGGTAAGAAAGGCAGTTGACTCATCCTGTCTACTTACCTCTGCCTTCTCTGGGCTTGTCAGGACACACAGTTTATCACATAATTATCTACTGTCTTGCTTAATTCATTATTTATTGGGAGTGTAAATTGTTATTTTTAACTAGATGTTATCTACTTCAGGAAAGGCTCAGTTTTGCTTTTTACCTCCTTCTATCCTTATTCAAATATCCCTAAGCAACAAGTTTAACTGTGAAGAGCACAAAAGATGATAATTAGTTTGATGTATGTATTGGTCAGCTTTTGCCACCTAGAAATTCACCCAAACACCTACTTCAAAAACCAGCAATTTATTTAGCTCCCAATCCAATGGGCTGGCAATCTGGGGGCTGAGCTCAGCTGAGCAGCTCTCCTGGTCTCAAATGGGCTTCCTCATGTGTCTGTGATCAGCTCCGTTCTGCCAGGAGGTTGTCTCTCCAGGGACTGGGAAGAAAGTGGAAATATGCAAGGTTCCTGAGGCCTTGGCTAGGCACTGTCACACCGTCCTCTCTTCTGTCACATTCTAATTGGCAAAATAAGTCACAAGGGCATCTCAGACTCAGTGGATTGGAAAATCAATGCCACCTTCTGATGAAATCCTTAGAAAGTCACACTGCACAGGGCGTGGGTACAGAAAGAGGAGTAATTGCTGCCACTTTTCAATCTACCACATGTTGCAAATATATTTTTTGTCCATGAATTATGACACACACATTATACATAACTGAAATAATCTAAGCAAAGCCATTCTAGTGACTACTTTGTGTCAGAAGTGTGGATATGAAACGTGAAAACAATGTAGGTGCTCTAGGGTTGCATGTGATGATAGCCTGACTTTTCCCTGCTCCTTCTGCATTTTCAAGCAAAGAAGTCATAAGAATGACTCCATCTTACTTTCAGAAGGATTATTTTTCCAGTACTAGGAAGGCTGGGATTTGGACGGTTCTACATCAGCCCTAAATACTGACCCTATAAGCCTGGCACAGCCAGGAATCTATGAAACAAAGGACCAATGACTTCCTCTATGCAGGTAGAAACTTGCCCAAACCAATTCCAAGCCTGCAAGCTTTGCTTACTGTATTTATTCTTAAAGACCTGTGATACTGTGGGGGAAAATGAAAGACTGTAGAGAGACAAAATGAGATTTGAATCCTTGAATAGTTAATTGTATGATGCATGGATAACTAATTTATTTCTCTGAGACTTCGTTTTCCTATAAATAAAATGTGGGAATAACACCAGGCTTATTTGGAAGATGAAATCTACACCATGAACACAGCCACTGGCACATATTAGGCATCTGATAAATTTTCATTCCCATTCTTTGTCTACTTACATTGTCTCCTTTTGTTGCTATTGTTAAGGTTGAACATTTTATTTTCTTTAGAGATAGGTGGCAAGTCTATTGTCCCTTCATTTATCATTTGAGGCAAGAGAGAGGTCAAGGATCTTCTGTAGCTCAGCGCTAGTTTACGTTGTGTGCTCAGGTCATTTTGATCATTCAGGCAAGTCTACAGGCTGTCCTGAGCCAGTGTCTTCACAGCTCTGATAGCTATAATGTGACAGTGTCTAAACATCCATTGCTGGAACCATTAGTTATTTGCTAAGAATGTTCTATAGAATCAGACATGATCCCACCTTTTTGGTAGAAAAGAGGGAGACCCTGCTAGCTTCTGGGTTATTTGGGGCCTTGATCAGCTGACACTGGCAGGGCAGGCAGTTATGTGGGCTTGCTTTAGGGCCAGGTGTAAGGACAGGCAGAGTGAAAGCTGCCTTCTTAGTATGATGTAAACAGTTCCCAGAAACCCACCTTGTCCCAGTTCTCCTACCACCAGTTACATGGAATAGAGACACAGAAAGACAACTTCCTTTTAGTATAAAATAGCACCAACCACCCGGCTCCCCAATGCAAACAATGTTTCTGTGTCTCCTTTTCTCATTTCCCAAATCCAGTAGTTAACCCCCAGGTCTTATCATTCCTATCCCTCAGCCATCATCTCCAGGGATCAGCTTGTGCTTATCTTCTTGTAGCACCTGCCGCACTGTTGAATAAATAAGCGCTTTATTAGCCAATCTCCCCAATTGTGTGGTTAAGTCTGTTGCGGGCAGGCTTTGAGTTTTATTCATAGCTGTGTCTTTAGTACTTGGCTCATGGGTAGGTCAGTACTTAGGCGTATTAATCCACTCTTGTATTGCTATAAGAAAAACCTGAAACTGGGTAATTTATAAAGAAAATAGGTTTAATTAGCTCATGGTTATGCAGGCTGTACAGGAAGCGTAGTGACACCTGCTTCTGCAGAGACCTCAGGAAGATTCCAATCCAGGCAGAAGGCACAGGGGGAGCAGGCACGTCACATGGCAGGAGCGGGAGCAAGAGAGAGAAGTGGTGGGGAGGTGCCACACACTTTTAAATGACCAGACCTTGCCAGAAGTCACTTACTGTGGTGAGGACAGCACCACATGGCAAATTCCCTGCCATGATTCAATCACCTCCTACCAGGCTTCACCTCCAACATTGGGGATCATATGTTGACGTGAGATTTGGGCAGGAACAGCATGCAAACTATATCACCAGCTCATAGCAGCTGCTTCAGTTATGTCCATAGAGTAAACCAATTACTCATAGCTTTTGGCTAAGTCATTATTTCATTAAAATACTAGTGTGTTAATTGATTGGGTAGGGAATGCTTTAAATCCTGATACAAACAAATCACTTCCACTCTACCATCTTTAAGATAGTTCTTATGTATATAGAGGACACAGTATAACGAATCGAGGTAGTAGGCTGAGCGTTTTCTCCAATACACAAATAGTAATCGTGTTCGCAAATTATCTTCACATGGTACTTACATCTTAGGAGACATTTACAATATTTGCACACATTGCTTTTTAAGTCTTTTGTGCATTAGAGAAGCTTACCGATTAGCATCTAATATTTTCCTGGGCAAGACCAGTTTGCGTGTGGGGCCAAAATTGGTTTTGTAAGTGGCCTCTGTCCAAATCTGTGAGCAGAGAAAGGAAGTGGAGAAAGGTCAGATATAATTCCATTGTGAAGACTAAGCCATTTGAATTATAATTTGTGTTTTCTCAGTTGTTTTCATATCAGTAATTGCTGAGAAACACATTGAGCTTTAAAAGAGTTAAATACCACACCGCCCTACCTCCACACACACACAAAAACCAACTGTCCGATCCGTTTGCGTGACAGTTGTTTACACACACCCACAGGGGCACTGGAGATGTGTAGTGTTAAGGAGATGGCTCTAAGTGTAAAGTCAGCAGGTTTGGAGTCTGGTCCCAGCTCTGTCATTCTTTAGCTGTGCCATTTCAGGAGAGTCACAGGCTCTTGGTCTCTTCCTCTCTGATCTTTTGGAGCTGGACTGTGATGACTAAGAGTGTATTTCACACTTCTGGGTTCCTAGCAGGAAACCGTGTTAGGGAATATTCTTCAGAGGAGGCAACACCAGTGCTGGGGCAAAGTAAGACCTTCCTGACAGAGATGCTAGGAATAGCGAAATCATTTATACACAGGTGGGCAAACAAAACTTCCATACATTTCTTCCTGGCCTCTGGACATTTTTGAGAGTCTCTGCACAAGAAAAATTCCCCTAGTTCCCATGTGAATGAGGGCTGTAGCCATTTCATTCCTCTGCTTTTGTTTTGTTTTGTTTTTATGGCCCAGGAGAGCCAAATGGTTAAAGCCTTAACTCAGTCCCCAAGTTAACCTCCCAGGTGCCAGGACACTGAGCTATCTCCCTAGGTATTCACATTTCAGAAGGTAAGAAGCACAGCACCCCGGGGATCCTCAGGCCTTGGAAAGGTGTCTTTACATACCAAAGGGTTGGAATAAGGACTACATTTTCAAGGAGACCATTCCAGGAAGGGAGAGGAATTGCGGCCTTCTTTCCCCATGTGAGCAGAGAAAAATAATGATTCTTGATCACTCACCTCTGGGGTGTCTGATTACTCAGGTAGTCAAAATTCTCATGGGCTCTTATCACAGGAAGGCTAACATACTTGCTATTTACTATTTCTTTAAGAAGAAATCAGGATTAAATGAGTAAAGATGAATATTAAAAACCCAACCAGAGGCCAGGCACGGTGGCTCACACCTGTAATCCCAACACTTTGGGAGGCCGAGGTGGGCAGATCACTTGAGGTCAGGAGTTTGAGACCAGCCTGGCCCATATGGTGAAATCCTGTCTCTACTAAAAGTACAAAAATTAGTCGGGCATTATGGCATGTGCCTATAATCCCAGCTACTTGGGAGACTGAGGCAAGAGAATTGCTCGAACTCAGGAGGCAGAGGTTGCAGTGAGCCAAGATCATGCCATTGCACTCTAGCCTGGAGAAAAAGAGCAAAACTCCATCTTAAAAAATAAAATAATAATAATAATAATAATTAATTAATTAAAAAATAAAAACCCAACCAGAAGATCTCCAGTGCAGTGCCTGCCACTTAGGAGCACTGGTTATTGTCACTTTTCTCCCCATGCATCTACATTTTGGCCAGTGCAGGGTTGGCACACAGTAGGTGCTCCAGTTGTTAAGCGAGTTAGACTGGCCTTGTCCTTCAGGCCAAGGATACTGAGAGCAAATGACTGAGTGACAGAGGGGTCATGGGCAGAGTCATAACTTTCTCTTTCTCATAATTTCTCTCCAAACACACTGCTTGGAGCTTGTCGCAACAGAGTGCATGGTTTTGATTAACATAACTGCACTCAGTCTATGTAGATATATAATTTTTAGGACAAGTAAGTTGCATGGTCTTGTTTTGCTGTTTTCCTCTATGGTTCCCGGGAATTCTGACCAGCAAAGTGTTATTCAGGTAGCACAAGTTCATCACCTCCTAGGTCATGGTCATATCCAGATGACTTCCCTGAGTGTACCCTCCAAACACAGGCTTAGTGGCAAGCGTTGCAGTACCACCACCAATGCATGGGATAGCAAGCCCTCCTGGAATGATTGGCACTCATTCTCTTCCAAGCAGGGGGTCTGAGTGGACCTGTTAGGGCTGACGTCCACGAAAAAGCAGAGAAGCATCTGCCAGCTCCAGTGAGGAAACTTCCAGGGAAGGATGGAGGTGGCTTACTGCAGTTTAAACTATGAGAACTCACTCTAAAAACAGATGTAAACAGGGCTAATATTCTGCTTCCTGTGTTGTGACCTCTGCTTCCACATTTAGGTTTCTTTTGGCACCACTTTCCTTAGGTAATTTCTCTCCATAAAGTCCTGTAGAGAGGGTATGGAGTTTTGCTCTTGTCACCCAGGCTGGAGTGCAGTGGTGTAATTTCGGCTTACTGCAACCTCCACCTCCTGGGTTCAAGCGATTCTCCTGCCTCAGCCTCCTCAGTAGCTGGGATTACAGGCACCTGCCACCACGCCCAGCTAATTTTTCTATTTTTAGTACAGACAGGATTTCTCCATGTTGGCCAGGCTGGTCTTAAACTCCTGACCTCAGGTGATCCACCCGCCTCAGCCTCCCAAAGTGCTGGGATTATAGGCGTGAGCCACCTTGACCAGCCTGTAATCTTATTTTATATGTATATATATATATGAAACTTTATTTCATATATATATAATCTCCAACTTTATTTCTAGTTTATCAATATGCCAATTTTTAAATTCATCAATATGCCTATCATGATTCTTTCTGAGAAACATTGAACATGGATTCTTCTTCTTAACTCTCTCAAGTTCCTCCTCCCTGTGGCCCAGCACTCTGGCCAGCATCCTCCCCCACCCCGCACTGTCTTCCCCTCCCCTACCTTGTCCTCACTGGCCCAGGATGCTTGTTCATCTCCCCTTCTTCCTCTTCAAACCCGACTCCTTCTTCAAGACTCAGCTCCAGCTCTATGTAGAAGATGAAGCCCCTCCTTGACCCTTCCTCCCTTCAAATTCTCTACATCTCTTTAATCTATGTTGTAGAATTTAGCACCTAATTATATTCTGACTTCAATTATTTATAGTTGTTACATGCAAATAGTGGTAAACGATGCCTCATACCACAGTGACCTACTTGTGCCTGCCACCTGATGCTTTATCCACATTAGGCACTTAATTAACGTGGACTGAGTGACTGGCCCATTGATTGATAGCAAGCACTTAGCAAAACCTTGACCTGATGTTTTACAAGCCTCTTTATTGTGCATTTTATTCAGACCACTGAAAATGCAGCGAAAGGGGCACTTATGCCTGCCTTCAAAAAGATTGGTAGAAATGATGCTTTTCCCAAGAGCATTACTCCCCCTTACAGCATATCTGTTTCAGTATCTGTTTTGGGAATTTCAAAGTGATTTGTTATCTGTTTGTGAGATTTCTATCCATCCAGGGCTTGGCACCTAAAATGGGCACATCCATGAAATATCAAAGGAAGAATAATTTCAAACCACATGAGATATTCTCACAAGTTGGGTAAATTGCACATCCTTAGGGCACTTGGTCTCTTAGATCGGTTATTTATGTTTTACGTAATTTATTTCAAGTACAGGTTTTTAGCACATACTTTCAAGCATTTTGGAAATATTCTTTAACAGTCACTATTCTAGTCAATTGATTTTAAGTCAGAAAATATGTCCTTGGTCCCCACAATGCTCCAGCTGCTGTGCTGGGAGTTAGGAACAGAGACTTCAGCAGACGCATGGCTCCTGCTCTCAGGAAATTCACACGACGTTGGAGAGTCAGAAGGGTCTCCAAGAAAACTCAGTGCACATTGCAACTGCTTGACAGAGTGACAGCACATGCTGTGGCCACTGGGGGGACTCTGCTATGGCAGATCAGAGGGTGGTGGGTGGCTCCATCTCTGTCTGTCGGAGCTGGGCTTTGTGGCTGGTGAAACTGTTCCCTATTAACAAGACGTTAAAACAACATTTATGGAAAATGCTTTGTAGGTAGTAGGTGAGGTGCTTTCTTATGAAATGTGGGTTCTTGATTTTGACTGAACATCAGGGGAAACTGTCTTCAGTCAAAAAAAAAAAAAAAAACCAAAAAACCAGACTTGTCACTGCATCAAGACAAAGCACTTAAAACCTCATCATGTCTGTCCTACCATGGGGACAATGATGGGGAAGCCATTGGCACAAATTCACTGCATTCCTTCTGGGAAAGAGCTCTTCCACCTGCTGTGCACCTGAGCCTTTGCAGTCATGAACGCAAGTACAATTGCAGGCAGGCCTCCAGCTCACCATCCTACCATCCCTCTGTTGTGAGCTTGGATGTGTTCTTCAGCCAGTCAAGGAACCATGGCTTGAAAAGAAGGGAAACTCTTAGGGCATTTGGGAACCAGAGGAGTAAGGTGGGGGTGAGGCCAGAAGGGAGAACAGATCTATGCGCAAAGGTTGGTTTTCCCGTTTCCTTTTCTAGTGTCTTCCTAGTAGAATCTCCACATTAAGTAGTTTGTTGATTCTGTGGGCCCCTGGTGTGTTACTGGCCCACCTCACAGGGGAAGTGAGCAAAGCTGACCCGAAGGGCAAAGCTCCTTTAAGCTCTTTCCAATGGGCTTCCCTGCATGTCCCATATCCCTCCATCCCCAGACACCAGCACCTTCTGCTTCTGTAATCCAGTAGTCAACAAGGAGAATATCTGATGTGACCACTTCAGAGTGAGGCCTAAGCAGCTCTCTGTGTTACCCTCCCAGGGTCAACATGGCCTATTTGTGAGAGTAACATAATATTGGTGAGACATGTGGCAGTGGAAACCCTTTAACATTGCCTACCTCATTTGCAGCTTATTGTCACATGGAGGAGTATGGAATGCAGACATGACTGTCACTATTCTGTGTATGGGTAAACTGAGGTGCTGGTGGTCACAGGCCACCTATAACCCTGTTGGAAACATTTTCACTGTATTACAGCTCATTCCCACAATTCATTAAGGCACAGACAAGATTATTTTTGCTTTTAACTGTTGTTTTTTTTTAAATTTCAGCTTTTACTTTGCATTCTGGGAGGACATGGGCAGCTTTGTTATATGAGTTTACTGCATGATACTGAGGTTTGTGGTACAAATGATTCTGTCATCCAGGTTGTGAGTAGTAATATCCAGTAGGCAGTTTTTCAGCCCTCCCTCCCTTGCTCCCTCTCTCTTGCCTTTGTGGTCCACAGTGTCTATCATTCCCATCTTTATGTTCATGTGTACCCAGTGTTTAGCTCCCACTTATAAGTAAGAATATGCAGTATCTGATTTTCTGCTTCTGAATTAATTTGCTTAGGATAACAGCCTCCAGCTACATTCATGTTGCTGCAAAAGACATGATTATGTTTTTTTAATGGCTGTATAGTATTTCATGTCATATATGTACCATATTTTCTTTATCCAATCCACTATTGATGGGCATCTGTGTTGATTTCATGTCTTTGCTATTATGAATAGTACTGCGAAGAACATATGAAAAGGTGCTGATGTTGACATTGGCCTGTGGGAGGCACAGGGAAAGCCTTCGGCTCACACCTCGGAGTCACTATCACTAAGTAGAGGCTCAAATGGAACCTGTTCTCCTACGGCTAATGAAGACAACTGCCCATGTGATGTCTCCTGTAGTTCATAATGAGACGATGTATTAGTCTGTGTTCACACTGCTGATAAAGACATACCCGAGACTGGGAAGAGAAAGAGTTTAATTGGACTTACAGTTCACATGGCTGGGGAGGCCTCAGAGTCAGGGAGGGAGGTGAAAGGCACTTCTTACATGGCGGCAACAAGAGAAAAATGAGGAAGATGTGAAAGTAGAAAGCCCTGATAAAACCATTCGATCTCATGAGACTTATTACCACAAGAACAGTATGGGGGAAACTGCCCCCATGATTCAAATTATCTCCCACAGGGTCCCTCCCACAACATGTGGGAATTATGGGAGTAAAATTCAAGATGAGATTTGGGTGGGGACACAGAACCATATCATTCTGCCCCTGGCCCCTCCAAATCTCATTTCCTCATATTTCAAAACCAATCATGCCTTCCCAGCAGTCCCCCAAAGTCTTAACTCATTTCAGCATTAGCCCAAAAATCCACAGTCCAAAGTCTCATCTGAGTACCTTTTGCCTATGAGCCTGTAAAATCGAAAGCAAGCTAGTTACTTTCTACATACAATGCAGGTACAGGTATTGGGTAAAAATGGCTGTACCAAATGGGAGAAATTGGCCAAAACAAAGGGATTACAGGACCCATGCAAGTCTGAAATCCAGTAGGGTAGTCAAATTTTAAGGCTCCAAAATGATCTCCTTTGACTCCATGTCTCACATCCAGGTTACGCTGATGCAAGAGGTAGGTTCCTATAGTCTTGGGAAGCTCTACCCTTGTGGCTTTGCAGGGTATAGCCCCCTCCCAGCTGATTTCATGGGCTGGCATTGAGTGTCTGTGGCCTTTCCAGATGCACAGTGCAAGCTGTTGGTGGATCTACTATTCTGGGGTCTGGAGGACAGTGGCCCTATTCTCACAGCTTCACTAGGCAGTGCCCCAGTAGGGACTCTGTGTGGAGCCTCCAACTCCACATTTCCCTTCCACACTGCCCTAGCAGAAGTTCTCCATGAGGGCCCCACTCCCGCAGCAAACTTTTGCTTGGGCATCCAGATGTTTCCATACATCTTTTGAAATCTAGGCAGAGGTTCCCAGACCTCAATTCTTGACTTCTGTGCACCTGCAGGCTCAATACCACATGACAGCTGCCAAGGTGTTAGGCCTTGCACCCTCTGAAACCATGGACCAAGCTGTACCTTGTCCCATTTTAGCAATAGCTGGAGCAGCTGGGATGCAGGGCTTCCAGTCCCTAGGCTGCACACAGCATGGGACCCTGGGCTCAGCCCACAAAACCATTTTTTCCTCCTAGGCTTCCAAGTCTGTGATGGGAGGGGTTGCTGTGAAGACCTCTGTTGTGCCCTTAAGACTTTTTTCCCATTTTCTTGGGAATTAACACTTGGCTCCTTGTTTCTTATGCAAATTTCTGCAGCCAGCTTGAATTTCTCCTCAAAAAATGTGTTTTTCTTTTCTACTGCATTGTCAGCCTGCAAAATTTCTGAACTTTTATGCTCTGTTTCCCTTTTAAAACTGAATACTTTTAACAGCACCCAAGCCACCTCTTGAATGCTTTGCTTCTTAGAAGTTTCTTCCACCAGATGCCCTAAATCATCTCTCTCAAGTTCAAAGTTCCACAAATCTCTAGGGCAGGGGCAAAATGCTGCCAGTCTCTTCGCTAAAACATAACAAGAGTCACCTTTGCTCCAGTTCCCAACAAGTTCCTCATCTCCATCTGAGACCACCGCAGCCTGGATTTCATCATCCATATCATTATCAGCATTTTGGCCAAAGCCATTCGACAAGTCTCTAGGGAGTTCCAGACTTTCCCACATGTTCCTGCCTTTTTCTGAGCCCTCCAAACTGTTCCAATCTCTGCCTGTTACCCAGTTCCAAAGTTGCTTCCACATTTTTGGGTATCTTTTCAGCAGCACCCCACTCTACTGATACCAATTTACTATATTAGTTCATTTTCACACTGCTGATAATGACATACCCGAGACTGGGAAGAAAAAGAGGTTTAATTGGACTTACAGTTCACATGGCTGGTGAGGCCTCAGAATCATGGCAGGAGGTGAAAGACACTTCTTACATGGTGGTGGCAA